>NC_134156.1:22552500-25052500 GCF_033958435.1 Carettochelys insculpta | reverse complement strand
GGAACGGAGTTAAATAAATCATATAAAATTGGCCTTTTTGTCTTGTGAGGTGTTTTCTTGTTGCCTCAAAATAATTCCCTCCCTTTTTTGGTTTTCAGAGCACATACTCTTAAAACGGGAAATCCTGTGAGAAATATTTTCTTTTTGTTCCCAACAGGAACAACCAGTTCAACAAATTACAGCCTACTGCTGTCACCACGACAAATTTGAAAAACTAGACCATTCCATTGGCAAATCTTTTGAAAACTGTGCCATGGAAGCAGTCACTGCTGCATGCCAGGTAATGTATGTTTCGTCAAGTGGAAACCTTCAGTACAGGTACATCTGAAAATCTCCTGAACGTATGCCCAGCTAACTGTTACAGGATTGTTGGTTGAGACATTGTTGTACATTAAATTTCCATCTGTTTGAACAACTTGTTTTGAAATGCAAAATGTGGAGAAGTCTGGAATACAAGGGGTGAGTGTGTGCAAAAGGACCATGGAGGAAACGCTTTTAACACCTTCACTGGGTTTTGCCATCACAGCTATGTTGCCATCCATTGTACCAGCCCCTTGAAAGGCAACATACTTGGCAAGTGAGTTAGCAAAGAAGGTGCTTTTTATCCTATATCTCCAGAATATCACATATTGCCCAAATGATTCACCTGAACAAGAACTTTAGCCCTTGGACTACTAAGTAACACAGCCCTCTGTTAACATATAAGGTGGTCAAATCCATTTTACCTACATCCTTCTGCATTCCTCATCCCTTTTTGTCTTACGCAGTCTGAAGATAATCTCCTTGATCTGGTTTCATCCTACAATCTGAACAAATTTGGCAAGCTTGTGTCAGCCGTTATCACAAAATCTTGGCCAAGCAGCAACAGTGATGACTTCGATGGAGTTTTGCATCATCTGCTTGTGTGGTCTGATATCAAGCATCTTTTCAGCTTCAATGGTATGTGATGTTTGTATTGGCAGAGGGTGAAAGGGATTTTCCCACATTTTCCTCAGTGGCTCATAGTCTCAGTACTCCTTCCACTTGTTGCTGAGGTAGTAAAATTAATCTTAAAAACTAGTTTGGATGTTGGAGACCAAAAGTTAGTGAACTATCTAAATTTCATAGGAGAACCTATAAGCATAACCAGGAAGTGTTCTGTGTTAACCCCAGTGCCGTTTTGTCTGGGATATGTATTGCAAGAGAGAATCATAGGGCCCATGGGATAAAGGAAAATCTACTGTAGTTTAGGTTTTCTAACGGTGGGTTTGGAGAGCACATGAAAAATGTTACTTTATGGTAAATGGGAAACCCACAGGACTCTTGCCTTCTCGTACTCAAATGGGGCTTTTGTGTTTCTTCCAGGGAATGTCATCTCTAGGAACGAGGGTTGGGTTTTTGCACTCTGTCAGTGAACGATGTACCAAAATGTCTGTTTAGATCTGGGGTATTTGTGGGTTCCTACTGTTTAAAAAGTGTGAATGTCGTATATTTCTAGTATGGTGGTACTGGTGCAATATGGTAAGATTACAAACAGAACAGTAGGCCCAAGGGGAAGTGAAGAAACACAAAGTGCGTTTCTTTTCCATATAGTGATAGTTGCTTCCAACAGCCCAGAACTAGGAAGGAGGAGGAAAGATCCAGGATTTAAATATTTTGTTTTTCTGATAGGAGCAGATGAGAAGATCCTGGACCAACTTACTGATGCAGCTAAGAAGTTAATGGCTGTGGCTGACTCTGTATTTGAAAACGTTGCTGGAAACCTCCTGAATGGAAATATCCTAGTAAAACATTTGGAGCTCATTATAAAGCACACGAAACAGTTTATTTGCATATGGGAATTACGTAAGTGTGTATCTGTGTGTTTGAAGGGGGAATGAGCTGTAGGCCTGCTGATGATTCCAGAGGGTGTTTTATATGGTGCTCCCAGCGCTACGTTTTTTATTAGGTGGTGCTGCTGCACATCAGTACTGATGTGGGTTTTTTTGTTTTTGTTTGTTTTGTTTGTTTGTTTATTTGTTTGTTTTTGAGGAGATAAGTCCTCTCCTGCCCCACAGTCTAGAATCATAGAACACTAGAAAGGGAAGGTACCTCGAGAGGTCATCAAGTCCAGTCCCATGCCCTCTTGGCAGGACCATGCACCATCTAGACCATCCCTGACAGGTGTCTGTCTGACCTGTTCTTAAATATCTCCAATGATGGAGATTCTACAACCTCCATAGGCAATTTATTCCAGTGCTTCACCACCCTGACAAGAAGTTTTTAATAAAGTCCAACCTAAACCTACCTGGCTGCAATTTAAGCCCATTGCTTTCTGTCCTATCATCAGAGGTCAAGGAGAATTATTTTTCTTCCTCCTCCTTATAACACCCTTTTAGGTACTTGAAAACAGCTATCAAATCCACTGTCTTCTCTTTTCCAAACTAAACCAACCAAATTCTTTCAGACTTCCCTCCTAGATCCTGTTTCTAGACCTTTTGTCATTTTTGTTGCTCTTCTCTGGACCCTCTCCAGTTTCTCTACATCTTTGTTGAATGGGTTTTCTTGGTGACTGTTGACAATTTTGATTTCAGAACGTAAGCAGCTCTCATCCCAAAAGAAAAGCCAGCAGCAGAAAGATCTGGAAAAAGTGTTAAAGTGGCGGAAGGAAGAAATAGTCTTGCTAAAGAGAGAGAGAAATTGGGTCGGAACCCTTCTTGACATGTGCAGGAGGGTGCAGGCATTTATAAAAGGTATGTTCTTTTGGGAACCTTTTAAGTAAGATCTTTGAGGGTTTCCCACTGAGATGATTTTATTCACTAATTACTGGTTTGAACAAAAAGTGGGGAATGAGATGAGCATGAATTGGGGAGGGGATGCTGAAAAGAGTTGGTGAAGAATCTTGCAATAGGGGGAGCAGTACACAGGTGTTTATTTCCTATTACTAAGTGAAACTTTTAGGGATCTAAGAGTTATGTTTTTTTGGTACTGTATCATTCAGTGTCTGGGCAAGAAAGCTGGAATATAAGAATAAGGTTAACAAAGTTGCAAACTGATGTTTGACTTTTTCTGTTTAAAGTGGATACTGTTGAAGTTGAACAGAAGTATCATGAAAATTTGGACTTGAAAGAATTGGCCGAAGTTGTGAACGTGAGACGGCTGAACTCTCCCATAGAGGACACTCTAGGAACATATTACAACCTGAGCCCAGAGCTGAAGAAGGTGGCTCAAACAATGCACACTTACAAGGACAGTTACATCTTCCAGCTGTGCTGGGAGACAACCACCCGAATGATGATGGAAGAAAATGAGGATGTGGAAGGGCAGGTTATTCCTATATCAGATCTTGATGAATTCTTCTCTCCTTGTTATCATGAATATAGAAGACTTTATAATGATCTGAAATCTGGAAAGCTCATATTCGCTGAGGTAGACACTATATTCAAGGATTTTAAAGGCCAGTATGAACAGATCAGAACTGACCTTCAGATCATGTGCCAGGGTGACAACCAAGAATGGATAGGACAACGGCTTCAGCAAATCCAGCAGTACCATGAACTGCACTTAGCTTTTGACTCTGCTAAGGTCATTGCCAAGGTCAAAGAGGGCTTAAACCTCTCCGGTGACTTCAGAATCCTAGAGATGTTGTTGAACTTTGTAAGTATTGCACTTTAAGTCAACCACTGTTCAGACATGGCTCAGGAAGACGACGTAAATCTGAACCCTGTTGTTAGTCTTTCTCTGCATGGCAGGATCCACGCTGAGCACCGTGCAGCTTTACTGAGGCCACACACGGTGCAGTCTCCTTTAAACAGCGCTTTGCATGGATCTTAGATTTATTTTCCAATGGTGACTGAGTTGTTATCCCAGGAGCGGATCAGGCAGGTGGGGTGCCCAGAGGTGAAATGACTCGCTCAGAGTAGCACAGTGGCAGAGTGACTTAGAACTGTAGACTCCCAGCCGTGAATTCAGTCTGCTAGGCCAGGGCCAGGCAGCCCGTGGTCCTGATCTAGATCACGGCTTGCTGGATCTGGACCACGAGGTTCAGAACTCCCCTCTGTAGCATCCAGCCTGTGGCAGTGTTGGTGGTCCAGAGCCCCAAGCCTCACAGGCCAGATCAGGCACACTGGGGCTGGGGCTGGGTCTAGACCGTGGGACCTGCTCGGGATCGGGCGGGGGCAGGTAGCAGCTTGGTGCTGTGCCACTGCCACTTGCTGCTGTTCCCCCAGCTGGGGGCAGGGGAGGGAGGCGCAGCAGCGAATGCTTCATCCCACTGCTCTGATTAACCAGAATTCGGGCCAATCAGAACAGCAGAGGGCAGTGTCTAGGAGCAGAGGCAGGGGGCACAGAGCCATTTACACCCGGGGGTAAGCAGGTAAGTGCCCCCGCCCCCGTTGCCCAAACCCTATGCCCCTCAACTGCTCCCGTGCCCTTTTCCATCCAGACCTCCCACTCCCACCCACCTTCTGCACCCCTCCTCCCATCCTGACTCCCCACCTGCGCCCTGCTCCAGCCCCTTCCCTCCCATACCCTTCACCCTCACCCTGACCCCTTCCTTCCAGACCTCGCCTCCCAAATCCTTCTGCACCCTTCCTTTTACCCACGCCCGATCCCTCTCCTACAACCCCTCCTGCCTGATCCCCCACCTGCAGCCCACTCCTTTACCTCCCCATGCCTGCAGCTGCACCCCACTCCTGCCCAGATTGCCCATCCCCAGTCCGCTCCTGCACCCCCCAGACCCCATAGTGCTGGCCCCCCTACAGTCAGGGAGCACATCAGTGAGGGTTTAATTCTTCCTTGTGTGGCCCCCAGCTCTTTTGTTTACACGTCTGTGGCCCTGACCCAAAGACGGTTCCCCACCCCTGTGCTAGGCCATAGCTTCCATGCTCTGCTTTAATATCTGACGCTTCTGTTTCAGACGGGATGATATTATAGGGGCCATTACTAAATTGTGGCTGCTTTTTAATCCATTTGTACCATTTGCTTTTCAGACAAACAGTTTTGAATCCTTTAAGGAACAAAGTCTGGACTCCATCAGCCCTGATCTGATGCGCGCTAAGGAGTGGCTGCAGGGGATCACAGAGCCGCGTCGTAGGTGCCTTGAGGAACTCACGCTCAGGAGAGAATTCATCAACTGGGTCAAAGAGGCTCTGGAAGGTAAAATAAATCTCCTCCTCCTGTTTGCTTTTGGGAATTGGGCAGGAAATGGCACAAGTGATGTAAGGGTGAGGCTATTTTGGGGTCTGAGGAGGTCTTGATCTATCTGGTAATCATATTACACTGAGGTAGAGCTGACCTATCTCATACTAGCCGTGTCTACATGTGCACGCTACTTCGAAGTAGCGGCACTAACTTCGAAATAGCGCCCGTCACAGCTACACGCGTCGGGCGCTATTTCGAAGTTAACTTCGACATTAGGCGGCGAGACGTCAAAGTCACTATCCTCATCAGGAGATGGGGATAGCACCCTACTCCGACGTTCAACGTCGAAGTAGGGACCGTGTAGTCATTGTACGTCCCGCAACTTCGAAATAGCAGGGTCCGCCATGGCGGCCATCAGCTGAGGGGTTGAGAGATGCTCTCTCTCGAGCCCCTGCGGGGCTCTATGGTCACCGTGGGCAGCAGCCCTTAGCCCAGAGCTTCTGGCTGCTGCTGCGGCAGTTGGGGATCCATGCTGCAGGCACAGGGTCTGCAACCAGTTGTCAGCTCTGTGTATCTTGTGTTGTTTAGTGCAACTGTGTCTGGGAGGGGCCCTTTAAGGGAGCGGCTTGCTGCTGAGTCCGCCCTGTGACCCTGTCTGCAGCTGTGCCTGGCACCCTTATTTCGATGTGTGCTACTTTGGCGTGTAAACGTTCCCTCGCAGCGCCTATTTCGATGTGGTGCTGCGCAACGTCGAAGTTGAACATCGACGTTGCCAGCCCTGGAGGACGTATAGACGTTACTCATCGAAATAGCCTATTTCAATGTTGCTACATCGAAATAAGCTATTTCGATGTAGGCTTCACGTGTAGACGTAGCCACTGACAGGTACGATCATCTCTTGTGTAGTTGGTTTGAAAGGTGCTGCATAGTGGCCCCGTTTGATCCTATGAGATGGATTGAATGAGTACAGGGACACTGGCTGACCCTTTCTTTTTCATATCTCTGCCTGGGGTCAGAGATTGTGATGTGGATAGAGGATGGAGAGAGGCTGTTCTCAGTGGTGACAGATGGCAGAACAAGGAGCAGCAGTCTGAAGTTACAGAAGGAGAGGAGTAGGTTGGCTGTTAGGAAAAACTGCTTCACCAGGAGGGTGGTGAAGCACTGGAATGCATTACCTACAGAGATGGTGGATTCTCCAACCCTAGAGATTTTTAAGTCCTGGCTTGGCAAGGTCCTGGCTGGGATGACTTAGTTAGGGTTGATCCTGCTTGAAGCAGGGGGCTGAACTCGATAAACTCCTGAGGTCCCTTCCAGCCCTATCTATGATTTGGTGCAGGTTGGTTGCTAATTGAGAGAACAAAGACCATGTTAACACTAACAGGAATGGGCTCACAAATTTTCTGTCTATCAGGCCAGGTACTAACCTTTCCCTCCCCACAAGTAGTCTTGGTCTATACTAGGCAGGTAAGTTGATTGCAAATACTCAAGTCTAGCTACAGCAATTGTGTAGCTAGAATCGACTTATCTACAATCAACTTACCTGGCCATCCTCAATAAGGGAGGTTGACGGGAGAGTTTCTCCCATCGACCTCCTGTACTCTGAGCAATAGCAAGAAGCACAGGGGTCAACTGCCAACCCCAGATACTTTATTTTACATGTCCCTACTGGGCATGCGAAATCGAAATCTGGAAGATCGACCCTGAATGGGTCACTGTCCCCGTAAGTATGGACGATCTTGTGGAGAGTTCTGTTTCCTTCCTTGGTGTTGCTCTGCTCTACAGTTTACTGCTGTTACAAAAGCAAGGTCTAAGGATGTGGGTAATGCAGAGGGATCGCTCAGGGAAGCTGTCCTGAGTGAAATTCTGCAGCGGAAAGGGAAGAGGTCTGCGCCAAGATGCCCGTAGACTTAAACTTCCTGGCATCTTGTTGAAGAAAGAGATTAAACAAAACTGCCTTGAACTCCATTGCCCTTTTCCCACAGATATCAATGAGCTGAAAGTATTTGTGGACCTGGCCACCATCTCAGCGGGAGAGAATGACATGGATGTGGATCGCGTGGCCTGTTTCCACGATGCAGTGCATGGCTACTCCTCGCTGCTGTATGACCTGAAGCGGGAGTCAGGGTTCAATGAGTTCATGCAGTGCCTGAAGAAACTGTGGAAAGCCCTGGAAAGTGATGAGAATCTCCCCAAGAAACTGGTAACTCCTGCAGTAATGATCCCTCAGTTCCTCTTGTTCTCTCCAGCATTTACAGTATGGCTGGTGCATGGCCCAACTTTCCTGTGTGCCAAGATGCAGCTCTTTTGAATACATGTTGTTTCTAACTTTAGTTAACTGAAGCAAAGAGACCCTGAGCCAAGCGGTGTGCAAATTCTTCCCAGCGCACTGATGTGCCACAAGAACCATTCGAGCAGTTCATGCCCTTACCTATGGTCTGAGCTGAGGTTGATAAGAGTTGGTATTATCCGGGGTGTAACGTAGCCATGCCCCTTAGCAGTCTTCTCATGCTGGGTCCCTGGATGTCAACCTGGAAATACGCTGCCAGTTGGCATGTTACTGGGGGATTATTCCTTGACTGGCAACAACTCCCACCTCTTCCTTCACCCTTGCGGGCAATTCTGTCACCCAGAATCTCTGTTGGAATGTCGGTCTTGTGGGATGACCTTGCAGTGTGAACTGGCAGACGACATGAAGTAGCAAATGGAAGTAAAGCTGAATGAGAGCTTCCCTTTTCTCCCTGCAGCGCGATTCCGCTCGACATTTGGAATGGTTAAAAACGGTGAAGGAGAGCCATGGATCTGTGGAACTGTCCTCTTTATCTCTAGCAACTACAATCAACAGCAAAGGGATGTATGTCATCAAGGCGCCGCTGGAGGGCCAGAAGGTGAGACTTCACCTGCAGGGGGTGCTGTCCCAGTGTTCAAAGCCTTTTTGTCCCATCTGTCTCAGTCATCTGCTAGCTTTCCAGTGCAGGCACTACCAAAGAGCACAAATCCTGCAGAAGGAGTCCAGCTGCCCAGAATGGTAGTGAAGGTGGTTTTGTCTTGTCTCCAATGGCACTTAAACTGTTTTCAGTGTCATTCAGAGAGACCTGTTGTGGGAAAACGGTTTTCAGCAACAGTTCCGTTCCACAGTGCAGCAAAGATTATCACCTACGAGTAGAAGTAGCAGACAAACTTAGGGAAGCTAATGGCCTTTCCTGTCAAGTCCGCCCTGTGGCTACAGAGTTCTGCTGCAGTCCTAAGCTGCTGGTCTCTAACATCTTGTACTTTCTCAGGGTACTGATACTTTGTTTCCTAGGGAATTGGAGCTCTCTCCCCATCTTGTCCAGTCTCTCTTACAGTGTGGCACTGACCTCTGCCTACTGTTGGCCTTATCTGCCCTCTCTCTTCCTAGTTGCAGGCGGCAAGACAGGAGAGCTCTCCACAGCTGTTCATAAGCATTGTATAAACTGGTGAAAGTGAAAACAAAATGTGGTTGCGCTAATGGTTGGTGTTGATTTGGCAGGTTTCTCTGGACACAGTGCTGTTCCTCAGTCTCCCGGAGAGCTATGGTGAAGGTGAAGAGATGCGACAATACTCTCTGGAGGAGCTCAGGGAGCTGCTGAACAAGCTGATGCTGATGTCAGGAAAGGGAGATCAGGACATGGAGGTGGAGAAGTTTTCTGAGGTCAGGTTTTAATAGTTTCTTTCCTCATTCTAATTGTTTTCTGGCCTCCTGGGGCTGGGAGCTAGAGACTAATCTTACATCAGTTTCTAGCAGTTGATTAGTGTTAAAAGATGTGGGACAGGCATTGATAACAGGGTAGGGAGCCTTTTGCCTCCTTTATTTTTCCTGTTGGAATGTGGACCAGATAGGTCTTTGAACCAGGGGTGTTATCACCAGTTCTTGAGCTTGTGTGAAGTAAATGGCAGGTCTCATTCCAGGCTGTTTCTTATAGCTGTCCACATATTACATCTGATCCTCTGGTTGGCTGTCCGAGCAGAGTGGTCAAGATTTGAATGGGGCCATACAGACTGAATTTCTCTCTGGTTCCCGGGGTAATTGCTAAAGGACAACTGTGAGCCCCACGTGTCTCTAGGACTGTCAGTCCAGGCACCCGAACTCTGTCCCTTTCTCTTTTAATTAAAGATAGCAGTGTCGTTTCGCAGCAGAGACGAGGCATCTCAGCCTCAGCTGTCCCTGGAAAATCTATTTATCGCTGTTTCTTGTTGTCCCCCACGCAGGTGTTTTCCAATGTCCAGAGACTTGCACAGTCCTTTATAGACCTATATTTAGCTGGGAACGTGCTCTTCCGATCCTGGATGGCCTACGTGTACTGCTCGCCCAAGAGCGAGGTGTGCATTATCATGGACTTCTGTCTGGAACTTGTCCGAGAGCTTTTTGGAACAGGAGACATGCTGGTGGTTCTCCTGGAGCTCTGCAGGGTAATGGAGAAGTTCCTAGAGAAATGGAAAGGCTTCATGACTGACAAGCGATCTCAATATTTCTACCTGAATTACTACACCTCTGAGCAGTTGGTTTACCTCTGCAGTGAACTTGGGAAGGCGCAGCCCAACGAGAATGCCCTAATGATGCTCTCGTTCATAAAACACAACTGCACTAGACAGGATGTGCGTATGGCCTCCAAGCATGTGCTGGCTGACAGATCAAGGAAGTATATTTCTCACTTGCCAGAGCTGCTGTGTCGAGAGGGAGATCTGATTTCACAGCTGGAGCAGATCTGGGGCTCTTACATCAAGCACATGAACTCCTTCCTTCCGGGCTGTTGGAGTATTGATACACTCGGCACTTGTCTGGCCAGTCTGGCTGATTTGGAGAAGGAGCTTGTTGCTCGAGTTCTCCCACGAGGCCTGCACGCTGGCAAGCCCAACCTCCTCCTCTGCCCTCGCTCTGATGTGCTGGCTTCAGCCCTGGCCATTTACATGCACAGCCCAGGCCAGGCCCTGCCCACTTATGATGAGGTGCTCTTGTGCACACCACAGACCAGCTTTGAGCAAGCCGGGCTCTTCCTGCAACGGTGCCTCACACCTGGCTGCCGAGGGGAGAAGATTTACACCATGCTCTTTGCAGATGAGCTGAGCTATGACGTCAGTTACAGGCTGGAGAAGCTGTTCCAGAGACTGTGCAGTCAGCTCCACCGGGACAGCTACCACCTCGTGATCCTGTGTGACTGCGAGAGAGAGCACAGCTACCTCCCATCGGTCTTCAGCCAGTACAAAGTGCACATGGTCCCCCAGGAGCCCCTGAAGGACATGCAGGCCTATCTGCAGAACCATTACAGAGTCACACGGCCTGCAGTGTCTGTAGCATCCGTGTTCAATGACAACATGTGTGTTGGGATCGTGGCCTCCAAAAGAGCTGGAGTAGGTAAGGAGCCCTATGCCACACAATGCTGAGACTCAAACACAGGGCTGTCCTTAAGATGTATGGGGCCTTACACACTATTAAACTGGTGCCCCTAAGCCTGATGGCAGCCTAGGGGTCGGGGGGGAAAAAACAACTCTTTTTAGAAAAGTAATTTTATAATCTTCAGCAATACACTAATGAAACATTTTTTAAACGAATCTCCTGGAGGCTCACTCAGGCGAGGTCTACACTGCTGGGTTTTTCAGAAATAAATTCTCTCAGTGTTCTAACCTCTGCAAGTATTTCTGAAAAGAGCGTTCACACTGCAAGAGCATTTCGAAATTGTGCATTCACAGTAGAGGGCCTAATTTAGAAATGAGAGCAATGATGGGATGCCTCCTTGGAGGCCAATTAAATCATAATTACCTCTGCTCAGTCCACACTGAGTCAGTTTCAAAATTGAAAGGGGGAGGGGCCTGTGAAGGTCGTTCCTTTTGGTGGAGTCTATTTTGAATGAAAAGCCCTGTTATTCCAGAAGAACAAGCTTTGCAGTGTGGACACAAGAGTTTCTTTCTGGAAAAAGGGTTTCTCTACACATGCATGAAAAAATGTAAACCCAGAAGCCGAGGTTAGCACATCTCTGTCAAATGGCTTTATTACCACTGGAATGGCCCTTTCACCAGTTTGATATTGTTCTAGTCGCTCTGGCTGGCTTTGTCCCGTGGCACTGCAAGACTAACAAATCTATTAGGGCAAGAGCTTTTGTGGGTAAAACCACTTCCTCTAATACATGGTGTCGAAAAACAGAATCCAAGATTTATATGAGGGGGAGTGGAAGGAAGGGGGAAGAAGGATAACCTGTCACTAATAGGACAGTTAATGAAGCAAATGAAATAGGATGTGTCCCATTCCTGTGAATGTCATAAGTGGGGGAAAAGCAGTCCAGTAGCACTTTAAAGACTAACAAAATAATGTATTTGGTGATGAGCTTTTGTGGGACAGACTCACTTCTTCAGACCATAGCCAGACCAGAACAGACTCAATATTTAAGGCATAGAGAACCAAACACAGGAATCAAGGTGGACAAATCAGAAAAAAATGATCAAGGTGAGCAAATGAGATAGGAAGAGGCTGGTGGGTGGACGTGAAGACCTAGTGATGCCCCAGATTGTGCGGTGTCCTACACAGCAATGTATTATGCGTATGCGGTAAGAACAGCTCTGTTTAAACATGCAGTCAGCTGAAGAAATGTGTGTATATCTGGATGTGGGTGCAGTCCTAGAGCCTCCTCCAGAGCACAGCTCAGCCTGTGTGTGGCCTTCACGAAGACAAGATGGAGGAGCTGAAATCTATCAGACCCACTTCTGCTGTGGGGGGGAGAAGCTTTTGAGTGAGTGCTGACCTCTCCTCATTCTAAAATCTTGTATTACACTGCACTTTCAGAGTAGCCTGTTCGGCACGTCGGGATCCTGACCTCTCTCCCCATCTGGCACCCGTGGGCTTTGCTTTTCCACACGTACCACAAGCAGTTCAGACTTGCGCAAGAGCCCTGTGACCTGGCCCTTGACACCGCCATATGCCCTGCAGAACTTCTGCCTCAGCAGTGCCCTGACAGAGATGGGTTAGCCTCCAGAGAGAGAAAATTCCTGCATCCCTCCAAGGAAGTGATCAGAGCCAAGTGGGCAAATTCATACCCTTGGATTAAAAATGGGGAGCTCAGGGCATTTCTTTCCAAGCTGCAGCCATGGCTTCGCTAGCGAAAGACCCAGATTTTCAGCTGCATTCCTGTCCCTTCTGATTGGTGGATGGGACTGAGAAAGGATGTTGTGAACCATATAAAGCAGGGGTGGGCAATAATGTTCCCAAAGGGACCACTCCATGAAGTTTGGTACTGGTCGTGGACTGGCTCTGGGCCCCCGGGAAGGGGCAGGGCCTTGGGCAGAAGGGGTGGGGCTGGGGACTAGAAAGAGAGTGAGCGTGATGAGTGTAAAAGAGAAACACTGAGTGTGAGAGCCAGGCTTTGTGACACGTTGTGTGTGCGCTGAGGTGTCTATGTGACAGTGGCTCTGTGTGTGTGGCACAAACTGGGTAGGTGTGACAGTGACACAGTGGATGTGCTGGCTGTTGCTGGGTAAGTTTCTGAAAGAAGCCATCCTCTGTCCCTTTAAGGGAAATCTGTCCCGCTCTGTTGTCGCCCGCTCCCCTGCTCTGCACTCCTGAGTGAGTCACTGACCATCCCTGCTTCAGGAGGAGCAGCTTGGCTGTGTGCCTCCCTGTCCCTGATCCCTGTTCTGCAGAGATGGGGCAGGGGAACAGGGCAGGGGAACACCCTGACTTCAGCACTACCCTCTCCCCTCCCCTTCCGCACGGCTAACAAGAGAATCCCAGGAGCAGCTCAGCTGCAGATGGAAGAAGGTGGGAGGAGGGGCAGCTGAAAACATGCTGCTGGCTGTGAGTGTGCACGCTCCGCTAATCAGCTGCGTGGGCCAGAGAGAAATGTTTGGCAGCCAGCTCCGGCTCCCAGGACTGATTTTGCCCGCTCGACATAACAGGTGCAGAGCAGCTCCAATTCCATGCTCCCCGCAGCATCCTGGTGTAAGGGCTGCTGGTGGCTGTGGCCAGCTGGGTTAGATTAGAACAACTTTCACTTTCTCTGGTGTGACTGAGGCTGACACCGAACCAGCCAAGAATCTAGGAACTGCACCCAACTACACACCCACCCCCGACCCTCTTTGCCGCATTTTGCCCCCAGGAAGCTGAACAGAGCTGAGTCATGGGACATTGATTTGTAACTGAAGAACGGGGTTTTATGTCCAAAAGCCTACAGGAGAGTAAATTTAAGGCCCCTTTACAGAGATGTCTTGAAGCCTCCCTGCCAGCTGCTTGTCTTACATGGGGCTATGAGGTCATAATGTCTTGTAACAGAAAATAGTTTAAGTAAACCCTAAAGAAAGGATCATGAATAGCAACATCTTTCTCACCAGACACTCCTGCAGATTCCAGCCAGTACGGGCAGAGGCATTGTTTAGGGCCAGGGGACAGTGTCAGCTCAGACCCAAGCCACCATCAACCTCTCTGAGCAAATTCAGGCCTTTCCTTCTCTCGGAATAGCTTCTTAGCAGAGGGCCGACAGCCGCCGCAGGCCCTGGGGCAGGGTGCGAGGAAGGGGCCTAGCTCCAAAAGGGGCGGGGCCAAGGGTGGAAGGGGTGGGGCTGAGGGCAGCCAACCGTTAACGCAGCTCAGACTGTGGCCCCAAGTCCCTCCTCCCAGCTCCCTCAGAGCCATGTGGATTGGTGAAGCAGCTCTGCCACAGTGGTTCAAAGGGGCCCGGAGCTTCCAGAAGCTCCGGGCCCCTTAACACCAGGCCCTGGTGCAACTGCCCCTTTCCACGCCTCTCCCTCTGCCTCCTTAGTAAGATAATCAAGGGGCAGTCTGGCTTCGGGGAGCAGCTGTCCATTTTTTCACGTAAGGCAGTCCACCCTTTTTCAGTGTATTTTTGGTTTCTAGTTCTCACTTACCCTTAATGAGTCCTTCTTAAAAACGATGACAGGAAAATCTCTCTATGTGAAGAGACTACATGAAAAACTGAAGGCAAAACTACATGGTGCTCATGTGCCTCTAAAAACCATCCGGCTGATTGAACCCCATGTGGATGAGGGCAAAGTGCTGAGATCTCTCCTGCCTTTCTTGCGTTGGCAGTACCAGCAAGAACCCATGATCTTCCATTTTGACATCACCTCATCAGTGAGTACCTCACAGCTTCACCTTTCATTAAGGGTATTCAGTATCTTCCAAAAATTGTTCCTTTCATACACTCCTGTCTTTTCTAAGCGAAGTATTTTATTAGAAGTTATTTCTAGCCACAGACCAGTTAAGCACAGGTAATATGAAGGAAATATATAGCCTTGGAAAGATTAGATTTTTACTGGTGAATGTGCACTCACTGTACACTCATACAAACAATAAAGAAATATTTCTCCAGTTATAATTAGAATTTATAGATCAGCAAATAAGGAAAGCTGCTGGAGAACTTATTCAAGTCAAAATCTAGTGCTTTAGACTTTGGAATTAGGCTCATTACCAATGGACTAGCAAATGAACAGTGATTTGTTAACTTACAGTTGTTTACTTTTTATATTTTGACGTGATGTTGACAGTTTGTGCTTGAGTGTTTTATACAGTTTTATTCTAAATCTCTACACCTTCTGGCAATAAATAATTGTTTGACAATCTTCCCCCACCCACCACAGTTTTGCTGCAATTGTGAAAATATTTAAAAATGATTAAATATAAACATTGATATTATAGTCTATGTTATCTATTTATAAATAAATATTGTCAATATCAATATATTTATTTTTGTCTATCTATATGTATATATCAAATTTTGCCAAGCCTAGAAATGTATCTGTCCTCATTATTTGTTCTAATGTGACTCTGGTATTCATTTAGGTACAGAGTGGAATTCCAGAATTTCTTTTCAAACTGTTAGTTTTACAGTATCTGATGGATGCAGATGGGAAAATGTGGCTACGCCAGCAGTGCCATTTGTATGTCATTGAAATTCTTGAAGTATCTCCAGCACCTAAGAAACCAGTACGTATATGCAAATACACCATTTCTTCACATCCGGCACTTGTCTGTTTGTGCGTTTGTATTCCTCATATTTGAGATATCTTCTACGCAGTGATGTAATATATAGATACCTCACATTGTAATGGATTGCATGTCTTTAGTGCGAAGTGCTATTATAAATATTCCTGCTCTACATGAAGAGCAGACAAGAAATTAAGGCCACTGTGATTTCCTTATTTCAATCATAGCTAAATGTCACTTCCTGCTGGCTGTATGGCACTGGTTGTACGACAACATTTGCATGGTAATAGACGTGCAAAGTCTGATCTCTTGCATTTTATCCTGTATTTGTTTATGTATGTATGTAAATTTAGAAGTGGAGTTGGGGAGAGGGGTGAAGGTGTGAAATATGGGGATAATGAGGTTGGGGGGAAAAGGGAACATATGAGGAATTGCTATCACAGCTATATCTGTTTTCTGTATGTTCTGCTCTCCACTTGTAAAAAGAGCCCAAGCTTTGTAACCCTGCAACTGCTAATCAGCCCTGCCAAAAACAGGTGTCTACAATCTGCAAGGGGGACATGTAAAAGAAACAGTCTGAGAAGATTAAGGCCACACCCTTACAGTGGTTTCTTTCTGTTTCCCCCCACTTACAGATTGCACATGGACAGAAGTATAATTTCCTTGACGTGTTCCCCAAAATAATGTGCCAGTCTCCCAAGGAAGTGTTGGTTAGGGATGTGCAAAGAGACACGTCTCAGTGCTGCACAGAACCTGGAATGGACCTGATAGAGTTTTGCAGTGAGGCCTTCCAGAGGCCTTTCCAGTACTTGAAACGATTTGACCGTGGCGATAACCTTGATCTGTTCTGCTATGAACAAGGCTCTGTTGAAGGGACCCCAGCGGAGTGCCTACAGCTGTTCCTGATTCATTGTGGGGTGATGGATCCCACCTGGTCAGAACTGCGAAACTTCGCTTGGTTCCTGAATGTTCAGCTGAGAGACTGCGAAGCGTCTGTTTTCTGTAACCCTAACTTTGTCCAAGACACTCTGCAGGGTTTCAAAAATTTTGTGGTCACCTTCATGATTTTAATGGCAAGGGATTTTGCAACACCCTCTCTAACTATTTCTGATCAGAGCCCAGGGAGGCAAGTTTTTGACATGGAAGGAGTCACAGAAGAAGATCTTATTCCTTTTCGTATTCGGAAAAAGTGGGAATCTGAGCCCCATCCTTATATTTTCTTTAACGAAGACCGTACATCCATGACGTTCATTGGCTTCCACCTGAGGCCTAATAATAATGCTGGCGTTGATGCCATTAATCCCACCACTGGCAACATCATCAAGAAAAATGTAATGACCATACAGCTGTATCAGGGATTGTTACTACAGAGAGTTCCCTTCAATATTAACTTTGATAAGTTACCCAGAAGCGAGAAGCTAGAGAAACTGTGCTTGGTTTTGGGAATCCTGTGGCCAATGGATCCTGATGAAACCTATGAGCTCACAACAGATAATATACTTAAGATTTTTGCTATTGAGATGCGATTCAGATGTGGCATCCCGGTCATTATAATGGGGGAAACTGGCTGCGGGAAAACAAGGCTTATAAAATTCCTGTGTGAGCTGCGCAGGAGTGGCGTTGATGCAGAAAACATGAAGCTTGTGAAAGTTCACGGAGGCACAAGCGCAGAGATGATATACGCCAAGGTCAGGGATGCTGAAAACATTGCTCTCCCCAATAAACGGCAACATCAGTTTGACACTATCCTGTTTTTTGATGAAGCCAACACGACTCAAGCTGTCGGCAGCATCAAGGAAGTTCTGTGTGACCGCACGGTAGAAGGGCAGCCTTTGGCCCGTGACTCTGGTTTGCAAATTATAGCAGCGTGCAACCCTTACCGCAAACACACAGAAGAGATGATTCAGCGCTTGGAGTCAGCTGGTCTAGGATACCGTGTAAAAGCAGAGAAGACCAAAGATAAGCTTGGCTCCATTCCGCTGAGGCAGCTTGTGTATCGTGTCCATGCTCTGCCTCCCAGCATGATCCCTCTGGTGTGGGATTTTGGACAGCTGAACGATATCACCGAAAAAATCTACATACAGCAGATCGTACAAAGACTTGTTGAGTCAACACACATCTCTGCAGATGACTTTGAGGTCGTAACAGATGTACTTTTTGTCTCTCAGACATACATGAGAAGAAGAAACGATGAATGCAGTTTTGTCAGCCTCAGGGATGTGGAGCGCTGTGTGGACATTTTTAAATGGTTTTACAGCCACAGTGAGCTTCTGCTAAACAACTTAGAGCAGTATCTGGCTGAGAAGAAGTCTGATAAATGTGGCTTAAAGAGAAACAGAGTCATATGGTCCTTAATACTTGCAGTCGGTGTTTGCTATCATGCATCTTTGGAAAAGAAAGAGTTGTACAGAAGGGCTATCTGTGAGTGCCTTCCAAAACCTTATGATAGCCCAAAAGGGATTCTGGAAGAAATCAGCTTAATGCAGGATCTGTTCTTGAGTGGCGTGCCTCTGCGAAATACCATAGCAAGGAACTTAGCCTTGAAGGAAAATGTTTTTATGATGGTCATCTGCATTGAACTTAAAATCCCTCTGTTTCTTGTTGGAAAGCCTGGAAGTTCCAAATCTCTTGCCAAAACCATTGTGGCTGATGCCATGCAGGGGCAGGCTGCTTATTCTGATCTTTACAAGGGACTGAAACAGATCCATTTGGTGTCTTTTCAATGCAGCCCCCACTCCACTCCTGAAGGAATCATTGGCACCTTTAAGCAGTGTGCTCGTTTCCAGGATGGAAAGAACTTGAAAGAATATGTCTCTGTGGTGGTGCTGGATGAGATTGGACTCGCAGAAGACTCTCCAAAAATGCCCCTGAAGACCCTGCACCCACTCTTGGAGGATGGTTGCATTGATGATGTTCCACTTCCCCACAAAAAGGTTGGCTTCATTGGGATCTCCAACTGGGCCCTCGATCCTGCCAAGATGAATCGCGGCATCTTCGTATCACGTGGCGATCCCAGCAACAAAGAGCTTGTAGAAAGCGCAAAGGGGATTTGCTCTTCAGACCGCATCATTCTGCAGAGAATCGAACACTACTTTCCCATCTTTGCAGACGCATACGAAGCGATTTGCAAGACACAAGACAGAGAATTCTTTGGGTTACGCGACTATTACAGTCTCATAAAAATGATCTTTGCTTTGACTAAGACTTTGAAAAGAGAGCCCACACCTCATGACCTAGCACAGGTTGTTCTCCGTAACTTCAGCGGCAAAGATGACATAGATGTCTTGGCTGTATTTATATCTAGGATTCCAGAAGAAGGAGAAATACACGCTGATGATGTCAGCACAATTGATTTGGTCCAGCAGAACATCTGCAGTGATGGTGAGGATGGTGAATGCAGATACTTGCTGGTGTTAACTGAAAATTATGCAGCACTGCAGATTCTCCAACAGGCTTTTTTCACTGAAAGACAGCAGCCAGAGATTATCTTTGGCTCCAGCTTTCCCAAGGACCAAGAGTACACCCAGATCTGCAGGAACATCAACCGTGTGAAAATCTGCATGGAAACAGGGCAGATGGTGGTGCTTCTCAACCTGCAGAATCTCTATGAAAGCCTGTATGATGCCCTCAACCAGTATTATGTATACCTTGGTGGTCAAAAGTACGTTGACTTGGGCTTGGGGACCCATCGTGTGAAATGCAGAGTCCACCCCAGATTCCGTTTGGTAGTCATTGAAGAGAAAGAGGTGGTGTACAAACACTTTCCCATCCCACTGATCAACAGGCTTGAGAAGCACTACCTGGATATCAATACCGTCCTGGACAAAAGGCAAAGAGACATTGTGGAGGAGCTAAAGAAGTGGGTGGATGACTTCGTAGCAGTTGATACAGAGAAGCACTTCAGGGGCAGGCAGGAATATAGCCCTTCTGATGTCTTCATTGGTTACCACTCTGATACCTGTGCCTCAGTCGTCTTGCAGGTGACTGAAAAGCTGAAGCAGTGTTACCCTTCTGATGAACTGATACCACATGTGCAAGAAGCAGCCCAGCTCGTGCTGCTGAACTGCGCAACACCCGATTCTGTAGTTCGCTTGGGCAGTTCGCGGCTGAGCCGTTGTGTGGCAGACCGCCTGGCCAACAAATACTTTAAACAGCAGCAACACACCTCTCTTGCAGATTTCCTCCATGCTCACATCCATGCAGCATCTAAACATCGCTCAGTCTTCACTGAGGTGAGTCTCCCTAAAATTTCTTCTTTCTCAAAAAAGATCCTTTAGACCACAACAAATACCTGCATGAGGGTTTTAAATTAACTCTGTGGATAACACACAGTCAGTTCACATGAGTAGGGTGAGGTGCGACAACTTATTTTTTCAAAACCCAGATGTGGAAATACAGTTATGTGGGGTGAAAAGTGGATTTTAGTGATCACATCGATTCATCCTGGAGCTTTTAATCTCTGCTTGGCCTTACTGTCCATGAAGTAGTATTCCCAGGTGCTTTCTAGGGCACAAATAGGCATTAACTGCTTAATTTCCCTTTGTTCTTTTGAAAAATCTCCCCTTCTGATCACTCAGACCTTAATCAAAAATTAGCCCTTAGCAAAATCTCGAGACCAGATCCAGATGTGCCAAGGGTTTTTGAGACAGGAAGACAAGTAATAGAAATGAAAAGGAAAACTGACAAAAGCATGTCCCATGCAGCAGCATAGCCATGGCAGACCTAAAATGTTACGAGACAAGGTAGGTCAGGTAATATATTTTAATGGACCCATTTCAGGTAACGAGGGGGACAAGCATTTGAGCTCTTCTTCAGGAACCGCTCTTGAAAGCTGGTTCTTCTTGCTAACAGGAATTGAGCCAATAAAAAAGCATTGCCTATCTCGTCTTGGCCGTATGTTCTTGGGCCATGTAAGAGTTCTAGGTTTACGTGGCACTTGAAGATCTTAACATCTACAGCCAAGCATGGTGAGACAGGGTGGGAATGGCCTTCTCACTATATAGTGTGAGGCTCAGAACATGATTATGTTCAATCAGTGGCCTGTGGCTGTTAATTCTGAGCAGCAGAAGAGGATGACAGTGGGGTTATTCACAGGAGAAGCTGAGCTAAAACAAACAGGCCACTGCAAGTGTCACAGAATAGATTTTTTTTTTGTTTTGTTTTTAATTTTCACTATTTTTCCTTGCAACTGCCAGAGGCCTTCAGATTTTTCAGACCCTTACTATCCAGACACTGGATACGAACAAAGCTTGTGCAGAGGGTGCAGGGCAGCACCCTAACAAGTCTTTGTACCCTCCTCCTTCCACTTTCCAGCAACTGTGGGTGGAAGGGAGGAGGGCCTTCTGACAAGGGTGTTTATTGTCTTGAGACTCTGCTAGTCAGGGTCTCCTTAACACTTGTCCTTTGTATCTTCCTCCGGCTAGTAAGCTTAGTGCTCCAGCTAGTCCATGGGGAGCCTGAGAACTCTCAGACTCTCGGGGGCATGTTTTAAAAAAGCAAAACCAAAACTCTCCCCTGAACACAGTTCGTGAGACCAGCCTGCTGCTGGGGGTTGGAGTGTAAATGTGATGCAGCTGAGACCCAAAGGTCAAGAGCTCTAACAGGGAGCACCCTAGAAGTGAGGGCCTGTGGCATGGCTGACAGAGCACAGGCGGGCAAATGCTGTTATTGAGTTACTATTTCCCTTGTTCACATCTTAGTTGAGAACTGACTATGCAATTCTTGTCTCTCAGATCACCACTTTCTCCAGGCTTCTGACGGCTACTGACTCTGAAGGTTTGAAGGCAGAAGTGCAGGGTAAGATTCAGAGCCTCTCCATCCGGTCCTGGTCTCTTCAGCAGTTTGATACGGAGTACTCGTTCCTGAAGGAGATTCGGTGAGTCCTTCTGCCTTCCACTAGTGGGAGGAGCTGACAGTCTGGATTGAGTTCAATAATGACAGATCCTTAAGGCAATAAATACCAGACCAAAGAGAGGGTAAGAAGGATGAATACAGAACTAAGGCAAGGGGGTTGCTGAGGGGTAACTTGGAGCATGTGTTACTTCCAGGTTATTGGGACAGGGGAATTTGTTTCTGAAATTACACAGTTCTTACATGGGTGGATGTTTAACCTCTTGTTCTGTCTGCAAGTAGTCAAGACTCTTATGGAACCATTTTCTTCCTTTTCTTTCTGCCCCCAGGAATTTCCTTGATTCTACCAATGGAAATAAAATCCTAATTATTCAAATGGACTTTGAAGAGGGTTCTCAAAGTGCCCAGCTCATTGCCTCAGCCAAGTACGTCACACGTGAGATAGTTGCTGACTGTTGTAATGTCTCCCCCCAGTCTTAACTAGAGCATTTGGGAGTGTCTCTTGTTGGAGATTCAGGCTGCAGTTGTACAGATTGAACTTCTAGTCCAGCATCCTCAGGACTTGACCAGTGCCCAGTGAGAGAATTTGCCGGACTATGGGAGGTCATTATTGTCTAGCAGCATTTCCAGCACTTCCACTGCTTACTGGGCTCTTAGAAGACAGTTAGGGGTAAATTACAGCTAAATAACAGCACAGAACACTGAGAGCTAGGGCTGGTGACTGTAAATAAAATTCATGGGATCCCAGGAAACTTGACTGCATCTCTGGTAGTTGGTCATCCGGCTAACTAAAATCATGCCAGATTACAGATGCTGCCAGACGAGACAGCTCTGGTTTTGAGAGGTTCAACCTGTAGTAGATTTAGACAGCTGTATTAAACTTAGCTAACTTTTAAGGCCCAGCCAGACTTTGGATTATGTTAAAAAAGACAAATAAAAATGAAAGCTGGTGCACAGAGCTGGGTTGACTTAACGGGTATTTGGCCTTGTGCTCTCTCCAAGGTCAGATTTATAGTCGAAAGGTTAGAAATGCTGAGGGAAGTGAGAATTTCTACCAAAATGACGTGATTTATGAGAGGGTCTGGACATCCTGTTGAGGGTCTGAGAGTCCCAGTCTGTGTTTGCCTCTTCCAGGAGAGGAGGAAGAGGATCCAGTGACCTTTTGTCAGTGATGTGGAAGGAGGGAGCGTGTGCCCTGGAAGCCTAAACAAGATTGTCCTGTTTAGGGCACTGTACTGAACATGTCCTCATCAGATGTTTCCCTTCTCTTGTAGATATTCCGCTGTTAATGAAATCAACAAGGTGGAGCTGGGAGAAGTCTCTGTCTTTGTCTACTTTATCACTAAACTGTCCCGGATAGAAGGTGGCAGCTCTTACGTGGGATTCCATGGAGGTAAGACTGGCATTGTCAGAGCTCAGCCAGTTTGGTCGGCTGACGCAGGATCCAAAAGACTGCCAGGGTTTCCCGTCAGTGTGTATGCTGCTTAAAAAGGGCCGCATCAGTGCTTCCTGTCTATTGCCAAAGCTACCACTGCTCACTGAGGATTGCCTCGCCTGGCTCCGTCCCCGTGCCCAGTCCTCCCAGTCTCTTCTGGAAGCACCCCTTGTTTCTCTTCTCAGATAAATGTTTTTCCAGTTTCATTTGAGAGGAACCCCAGCTGCTGTCCCTTCGTCTTCCTCCCTTAGCAAGGCTCTATTTTCCCCCTCAGGTCCTCTTTTGCCTGGAAGAGGCTCCTTGTTTTAATTGCATCCTCAAGGTCCCCGTAACACACTTATCTTTCCAGTTGAGGAGAGTTGTACAGTACCGCATCCAGAGCAAGTCACTGCAACTTCTTAAAAGACCAGAAGAGTTGCTGTTCAGGGATACAAGACTCAAACCCTGGCACTTCAGAACGTGAATTTCCAGACCGCCGGACCAGATCCCTGTTTGTTGTTTAAAGATTCTCACAGAAAGTTCTTTGCAAGCGTCTGTGGAAATGCATGTTATGGACCCAAAATGTCTTGTTCTCTGTTTCCAGGGCTGTGGCAGTCTGTGCACATTGATGACCTCCGGAGATCCAAGGACATGGTCTCTGATGTAACTGCCCTGAGGAACCTCACTCTCAGCCAACTGTTCTGTGAGGATGTGGACAAGCCTGAACGTATGTCACATGCTGGACCTTCCTCCACCTCCCAATCCACACCCCCACTCCAACAGGCTTCATGATGTACCCCATGATAATGGGACGAGAGGTTCTTGCATCCCAGGTCCAATAATATGTGCAGATCACCAAGTCAGCAAAAGAAAGAAAAGCATCTTCACTCAGCACAGAGTTCTCATAAAAAAGTATTAAGAGTTTTCAAAACTGTCAGAAATACCGCAAACCCAATGTCACTTTTGTACACTGGGTAATTGCTGTTTGTTTCTGGTGGAGCAGATCCATGTTTCTGGGAAAAAGGACATACAGCCTCAAGTTATTCTATCTTTGGAGGCTGTTGAGCTGTCTAGAGATGATGCATGTGCCCTCATGCATTGGATCTACCCCACTCATGCTATCAGGCACCCCTGAAGTAGAAGGGCGTGATGCATTTCAGGACTTGGTTATGTGGGAAATGCTCCCAGGTTTGAATAATGGGAGTTTTGCTGCTCAGAATTTAGGTGCTCTGGTTGAATGTTAAGGGAACGTCAGCTGGGATGTTTTGACACGGGAAACAATTTCTCATTGGCCTGACTAGATCTTCATTCACCTAAATATGTAGAAATTAAAAATACTTTCCTCAGTTCTCCCTGCTTTCCCCTTTCACACTATTCCTGAGGGGAAGACTGACAATACAGCTGTAGATGCAGTGCTGGTGCCTGTTCCCCCAACTCTGAAATCAGGATCACTTGCTTTCTCTCATTTCATGAAGGCCTTTAGGTTCAGCCTCTGCAGCTGTCTTCTGAGAGCCCTACTCAGCAGCTCTGCAGATGATCAGAGACTCTAATGCAATCTAGAGCTTTAGTGTCCAGTCTCTAGAAACGCTCTGCATCCCATTGCCCTAGCAGCGAATTGTGTTTTTTTTCTAATGTGAAGTGGTGCATTGTGGTTGCAGCTATGATAGTGGATGGAGAAGAGCAAGAGGAGGAGATGGAGGTTGAAACATCAGTGTCTGAAGCAGAGGAATGTGCTGTAAGTTCAGAATCCATTCTACTTTGAATGACTAAATATTCTTCCTTACTCTCTCTGATCAGGCACATCATGCGTTTTATACTGAAATTCCTCTCTGATCCTTGCAACTCAGATGTTATCCCACTGTTAGTCACCCCAGAGATGCTGATTATTGAAAATGATAGCCTATGAACATCATAGCTGTTAAAGGAGTAATTCCACGCATCACTGCATGGACTCACCTTGGCTACTCTTTGCCTCTCACTTTGAGTCTCTTTTGACTGTTTTCAAGGCCTCTGTGGGTTATTTATGCATTACAAGCCGAGGTCTGCATTTCAGAGTGCTTAGCTTTATTCATTTGCAGTTGAAACCACGTTGCTATCAAACTCCTGTGCATATGGGCTAGGGAGCCTATGCAAGAACCTTGGTGGTGCTGGCTTGTACCCCCCATACTTCACATGAACTCCAAAGAATATGGTAAAGGTCAGACTGACTGCAGGTGGCAACTCTGCTGAATTCTGCATTACCCAGATTGCCTTGTTGCAGCTCTTAAGTTAATATTATCATCTCAACGTCTAATTTCTGAACTAACTGATTATGCAGTGGAAATCTTGTCCTATATTTCAGCTAAGATTAGGTGAGGAGTCAAGTCACATTAGTCACAGGAGTCTGTCACAGAAAAGCTCAGAAGTCAGAGATGAAAGGGAAAGGAGGAAGACAGGAGAAAAGTTACATATTTTATAAGCCTGTTCATAAGAGTCCAGGTGTGCATTTCCTCCCTTGTCAAATTACAATTGTAGAGTAATAATAATAGGGGTGTTCTCTTTTTGTATCTGGAAAGACCCAAGTCCTGGACACCACCACTCTCATGAGAAGCTGTGTGCAGAGTGCAGTGGGCATGCTGCGAGACCAAAACGAGGGCTCCTGCCGTAGTACGAAGAGAATTGAGGTTCTTCTTGGCTTCCTATCTAATGAAGATGATTTGAAAGGTATGAGATCCCACGGGGTTTGCTTGGAGTTTCTGTGGGCAGCTGGGTTGCCAGGTGGGCTGAATTCCCTTGTCGAGGCCCTCTGCTGAGTGGCATTCATGTAATAGGAACTGGATTCTGCCCAAAGACCCTGAGATGAATTCACTGTACCATTCCGGAGCATGAGGGGAGAAGGCTGAGAAGTACTTGGAGAGTCTCTGCTTTGCTTGGTGTGAGATGGTGGGTGAGGGCCTTTTGGATAAGGAGCTTTTCTGAGAGTAGGTAGCCAAATCCAGTGGAGAGATCCTCAAGACCCAATAGTGTCTGTGCATTGTCTCCAAATTGTTGCCCACTTCCGTGCAGTACACGTATAGTCCATCGCCAGTGACAATGCCTGGGGTCTCATTTTCATGATGTGCTACAAATCAGTCAACCTCCTTTGTTGGCTGTGTTGTGGATGAAAACTTGGAGGAAGTGCTGTTAGTCACTTCAGCATTTGGTATTGGTCCTGGGGTAATCAAAAGGAAATGCTGAGCTCTGTTCTCTTTCCAGCCTCCTTCCTGAAAATCACAAAGAATCGTCTCTTCAGCCTTTTGAAGAAACAAGAAGAAAATTCCTATAATATGAAAGATTGGGTGCTGCGAGAGGCTTTGAACCTGAATGCCCTCCAGGAGGCTGGGACTTTCAGGTATGGACAGTGGCTAAGCACACCATCACTTGGCAGCTTTTTCAAAATAGTCTGTACAAATGAATATCATGGAACATAAGAACAGCCATAAGGGAGTCAACACCCAAGTACTGTCCAATGTTCCGAAAAGAACTAGTCCCAGGTACCCTAGAGGGAATGAACAGAACAGATAACCATTGAGTGGTCCATCTTCCTGTCACCCATTTAGCGGCTTTGGACCCCATCTCCTCCCATCCTGGCTCTCTTCCACAAATTTATCTAGTTCTTTTTTTAATCCTGTTATAGTCCTGTGCTTCAGAACATTCTCTGGCATTTCAGAAAAGGTTACCATGAAGATTCTGGACTTCAAGCCCTTACCTAGCAGTCTAACAAAAACCAGGCAGTCTTGTAGCACCTTAAAGACTCGTACATTTATTTATTATGTAATGAGCTTTCATCGGTAAGACCCTCTTCAGATTTTCAGATTGGGGTAGACAATTAGAATCCAGGGTTAATATAGTGGGGGTTGTGGGGGGAAGGTGGAGGGAAAAAAGGGAGAGAGGTCACCTGTCACTAACAGGACCAGTGGAAGAAGTAAATTAAGTGGGATGGGTGCTATTCCTGTGAGTACCAAAGGTGGGGAAATTGCCCTTGTAATGTGTGAGATAGTTGAGATCTCTATTAAGCCCAAGGTTAAATGTGTCAAACTTGCAAATGAATGGCAAGTCAGATGTCTCCCTCTGTAATCTTGTGTTCATTTAAAAAAAAAATGGCCTCCAGGACCTCTCTCCTAATCTGCCCAGTTCCCTTGCTCCCTCAGTCCTCTGGTCACTTAGGAGTGGGCTGTTTAAAGCCTTGGCCTTCTCAAGTAGCCCTGACCCCGACTGAAGGATGCTGAAAGGATTAGGGATCAAAGCATCGTGAAGATGATCTCGGCTTTGCCTAGCAGGCTGCTAGTCTCAGCACACAGTCTTCCAAACAGAGAGTAGATAACAGATGGCATCGTCGTGTGCTCTGAATATTGGATCTACTTAACAGTAGTGTAATAGCCACAGCCCGGTGCTGGTAACTCTCTAGCCCTGTGTTCTCCTTGCTTCAGAGGGAAAATGATTTGGACATGCTCAGTTGGGTGAGTGGTGCCAGGGGAGCAGGCATATAAGAGCCATGTTACACAGAAAGAACCACGTGCCAGAGAAGCAGGTGGAGAAATGCAGGATTAGGCTTCTCCCCCTTGTTTACAAATGTAATTGAGGAGATTTCCCCTCAAACTTCCTGCATGCACCACCCGTTGACTTCTTAACATGCAGCTCAGCAACATTCACTCTATCCTTTGTGTGTGTCCATCTCTGTTGCACACAGACACACCCTGTGGAAGCGAGTCCAGAATGTGGTGACTCCGTTCCTGGCTCATACGGTGTCAATCATAGACAGAGACTGCAACCTGGAGTTACTGGTCAAACCGACCTCAGAGGGCTACGTGAAAAATCTATGGATGTTCATCTTCAGTGATTTGAACCTTCTGAGCTTCCCTTACAACGTGGGTAACAGCAGGTGAGCTGCCAAAATCCACAGGGAGGGTGGTGGGAGTGTGCAGCACTGAAGGACTGTCAAGGTAACGGCCCTTTCTCTGCACAGGGAACTAACATCCAAGGTATTTTCTCTTGTAGCATAAAGGCTACGTTGCAATTCTTGCTGTAACGGCGTATAATTGATGGGGTCAATCTGTGCTGTTCTGTAACTGCCAGGAATCAGCTTGTGTTGTCCGATCCTCCAGTTCTCTCTCTCTTTTCCAAGTGCTGAATTCCTGGCTTCTGTCACTCAGTCCCAGCCACCTGTCTGAAACTGACCTGAGCCTCCCAAGTGGTAGCAGTGAGCACTAACTGCCCCGTCTTGTGTTTTGCATGTGCCCGCGTTCAGCTCTCAGTCAGAGACGATCCTGGTGCAGAATGACATGAAGGTGTCTGCACATGCAGGCAATGAAATGCCCTTTAGCTGGAGGATAAAGGACTATCTGGAAGAGCTGTGGTTGCAGGCTCAGTACATCCCAGGCACCGAAGGTGAGAGCCCAGTTTGAACTCAGTAACGAGGATTATTGCAACCAATTCCTTGGCTGAAAACCTTGAGTGGTCACTGCAACTATGAGGATACTTTCAGTACCTCTGTTCAATGAAAGAGGCTAGAGCCCTGTGCATCTAACTTTATCTTTTTGTTGTGGTCACTTTCTTTTTTCTGTGCATCCTGTATTGGCAATAACTGCCAGTGTGAAGAGTTGATGTCACAGTGGATCCCAAAGACACTTGTCTTTGGGCCAGGTCCTGCTTTCAAGACCCTTACCAAGTCATGGGGTCACATTGACGGCAGGCAGCAGAAACGCTCCTGAGGGAACATGGAGTGTTTGAAGCTGCTACGGTGGTGAGCAGAACACACATGCCTGGAAAAATGGTCCCAGATATGGGTAGCTAGGGTGGGGTGGTTTCTGCTCACATCAGTTGTGGTGTCCTGGTAAACATCAAAGCTCCCTGGCCCTTTACAAAGGCTGAAAGAGGTGATCTCGACACCTGACCAATATTCCTCCTCTGTAAAGCCGGTGACCATCTTTGGGCTGTGAGGGGAGGTGAAGTTGAGTGCATCGCAGCTGTGCATTTCTCTGACACTGTCCCTGCCACACCGCTGGTTACTGCTGCATTGTAAAGCCCTTTGGGCAGGGAGCTATATCAAACCAAACTTCCTTTCGTACCCCACTCTTCCAGGCCATACGGAGAAGTTTGTGGGTATCTTCCAGAAGACCCCCCTGGGCGAATTTATTTCAAATTTGGCTGAGATAGAAAGAAAGAGGCTGTTCCACCGCTACATCAGAGACTTCATTCTCCTGAGCATAGGTGCTGCTTCTTCTGAGGAGTTACAGGTCAGTGTTCGAACCAAGGACCAAGAATCGCTTAGATATTAGGGAGCAGAGTTTATTTTATACACGAAGCAGAAGAATGTACGGTAGCGCATTCACTGGCCTCTTTCTCAGGGGCCTCACTCCTAGTCCCTCTTGTGGAGGTGGCTAGCAACAAGGAAGAGGCAATAAACACTTGCCACAGAAACTGCTGTTTCAGATGACTAGAATATTATCTGTTAGGAGCACCTGAGGACACTGACACGATAGAACATTTACCAAGTCTACGCAACAATAAAGATTTGCTTAGAAAAAAATATATTTAGTCATTTTCTGTGTATACCATTGTATTAATTCAGGAGTGTTTTTGTAGGCATTTTGGGCAGAGAGAACTGTTTTTCTTTACTTTCTTTTAAACGTTCAGTTTCTGCATATTGCCCTGTTATCATGCGTTGAGGAACTGCAGGCAGCATCTGTGAGGGAAGAGGAGAAGATGCTTTCCCTACCTTGGGTTCATCTTGCGTACCATCAGTTTAGGAGCCGGCTGCAGAACTTCTCCAGGATCCTGGCTGTGAACCCCAGCGTGATGAATGCGCTTCTCTACCGGGCTGATACGGGGAACACTAATGAGATGGTATGGCCTCCGTCTAACATGATGTGATTCTTAGCTGTGGGAGGAAGAGCATTCCAACCAGCGCAGCTCTCCTCCTCGCATTTCAAGTCCTTTTGCTCTATCTTTCCATTCCAGCAGCAACACAGCAAGGTGCAGGAGTGGAAACTGAAAGATAGATGTGGATCTATGATATCCTGGATCTGTCATATCCAGGATCTATGATATCCTGGATAGTCCATCTATTATCAGATCTGTCTTCTAGTAATAGCAAGGAATAGATAATTTACCGCACTCTAGGTTAATCTATGAGATCTGATACTGATGTGAACCAGGGTGCACAAATCCTGGAAGTCCAGGACCACAAACCAGCGTGCACAGTGCTCATGAGTAAGCCTGCAATAACCAGCCAGAGTATACAGCCCACTTATGCACAAGGAGCTGTGAAACAAAGCTGAGAGGAGGATGTCACCTCTCCAGCTGCCCCGTTATGCTAAAGCCCATGTGTTCACATCTGTCCAGGTTCTGGATGTGTACGCTGCAATAGCATGTGTCGAGATGCTGGAGGATCAAGTGTTGAAGTCCAGGCCACAGATTTGGCTGCGGCGAGTGAAGAATCTTCATATGCCCATTGAACTAATCTGCATGGAGAGCTGTTTGAAGAATAGGGGAAGCCAGTGCCACCGACTGCTCCAGGAAGTCAAGTAAGCCCCATGGACCCACTAAGAACCTCAGTCTTGAAAGACTCCTTCTGTTTTGCCTTTCAAAGGGAGGGAGTCTAGGGTGAACTGAATGTATCGCAGTACTGTCATTCTTGGACTAAAACTTTTTTAACCCCTCCATGGTTACTGCTGGGCTTGATTGATTGTCACTTCTGTAGAACATGTCTGTTCTGCATTACAGGGCGTTCTCTATTTTCCCAAGTCTGTAGAACTCAGGAGATCACATTCCAAATGGGATAAAGGATCATTTTATATCCCTGGATTAAATCACCGGGTGGGTCCTGCTTGGTAGACTGTCCCCATTAATGTAACAGCTCCTCCTACAATTAATCCCTCAAGTACACTGATGCTGCTAGACAATTGGAGCTTTACTCCCACCACGACAAGTGTTCTTGTTTCCACTCAGAGGACCATCCCGGACAGTTTAAGTAAACTAGTGTCTGTGGAAACCAGGAGCAAGTTAGAGTGAAGTTAAAAACCAATAAGATAATGGAGATCTCTCATTAGCTCTGTGATATAGAAATCAAACCTATCTAGGGTTGTCTTTATCCATAATCTAGTGAATGTATGATTGTTTACTGGTATGGCAGTAAGGACTCCGCTGTTCTAGGTGCTACATAAAGAGACAACAAAAAGGCAGCCTTTCCCCCACGAGACAATAGAGAGAAACAAGAAACAGTTGAGAGGATCACAAGGAAACAATGAGATGTGCTTGTCTGTATGAAAAGCAGTGGTCATATCACAGTGATCGGACTTGATCATCTCATGTGGCCTTTTCCTTCCCTCCTCCCTAATTCGTTATTTTCAGGCTTGCGATAGTATTGTAACGGTGCTTTCTGTCCGACAGGGTTCGGTGGAATCGAGTCTTCTCTGTGTCCCTCTTTGTGGAACACATGCTGCTGGGGGCTGAGTCCCTGATTCCAGAATTGCAGGATCTTGTAAAGAGACACATTGTGCTGCTGGGCAATGTAAGAATACTCTCATTAAGCAGTGTCTGGGGTTAAAGGCGGGATCATTCCTCTCCTCCTGACAGTTTATTAGAATTTGCAGAAGGAGCTCTGTGCAAAACCAGTTCCTATTCATTAGTCACAATCAGAGCTGGGTAAATAATTTAGAACAATGAGTTCAACACACCTCACCTCTCATTTTCTTCAAGAATTGCCCACAAACATGGCAGTGTCCTCAAGTTGTCATTCATAGGCAGTTTCCGAGATCCAACAATGAAGCTAAAGGAGGGTAGCTGTGTAAGGCAGATCCAAGCCTGTCAGTCTTTGGAAGAGACAGCAGCCTGCCCTGTGAAAAGCCCCTGCTAGTTCTGTTCTGTGGGCAGAGATGCGGCCAGACTTCCTCTTTGCAGCCAGTCTAAAATCCTGCCTCCAATACTAAGAATCTTTTGCTTCCATAAGTCAGTTGTCCTGAGCTGCCCGTAGGAGCTGCAGAGTTCCCTGTTTTACTGAGGCAGGGAAGCCAGGTCCTGCCAAAGAATTTATAGGGTCTAAGGTGGCATTCTGACAGTGGGGCCCGGCTGGTGGGAGTGCAGGGCCCAGAAGAAGTGGAGCCCAAGGCAGCCGCCTTGCCCTAAGGCTGGGCCTGAGGGTAGCAGTTTGCTGTGCCGCAGGAGACATCAGATGGCCGGGGTGAAGGACTGGCTCCTCTGCATCTCCTGAATGAAGGAACCACATCGCATAGACCCAGCTAGTGAGGAACCACCCCGGCCTCCCTTTTCCACAACTGAGTCACAGAAGCAGGCAAAGGAAAAGCCTATAAAGAAGAAAAATCTGTGTCTGCACCCACCGAGGAACCACACGAGTACTTGAAAGCCTGCCCTGTCCCCTGCTCTCCTACCTAGTGCAACTTTAGAGGTCCTGACCGCTCTGAACAGCTGTCAAGCCAGGTGCCTTTCTCTGCACCATAGAACATGGGGGATATACTGCTGTGCTAATGTAAACAAATATGTGGGGGCAGCGCTGGCTGCACTTAAGGGGTTTTCCTTCCTTTTGCTGCTCCTGTCTCTGGATGTCCCTGTCTAAAGCAGCAAAGCAGAGTCACTGATTGCTGCCCTCCCTTTCAGTGTCTTCAGTGGGGCTCTGACATCAAGACTCATAAAACTTTCACTGCGGTGATGGAAGTGCTGTGCCGGTGTAAGGAGGAAGCCAGCGCAAGTATCTGCAAGTAAGGACGTTGGGACAGGCATGCTCCTAAAAGGGGGTGTTTGCAGGTTTACACTAGGCATTGTAACATTGTGCATCGAGCTTGGAATGGATAGCGTAGCATGCCAAGCAGGTGGCCTCAGAGGCGGGGAGAACACAGTTCTGCCAGCCCATTGACAGAGCCTGAGCTGTGGGAGCCAGACGTCCATACAGCGCTTGTAGGAGGGGCCCTTGCATGTCCTTCCCTGGGACTTTAATTTTGTGTTTTCCCAAGGGATTTTTTTCAGCATGTTGTTATGCACAAGGCTTACTGCCATGAATCCTCTTGTTACTTTTCACCTCCCTCTTCCTTCAGCAAGTGCAAGGCACCTCACTCATGAGCCTGTGAGCTTCACCACTGATTGGCATTTGCTGCTGTTTGTAGAAATAAGGTTCAATGGGCCGTGTTTATCCTTAATGTAACTAGTGACCTGAATATGTGGCGTGAACTTCACTTTTACAGCCTAGAGATTATATCCTGGTGAACTGGGCCAGCTAGAGGCTTGAGCGCACTTTGGTCATCTATTTGTAAAGTTGTCTAAACTAATGGGTCCCAACCTTTTCACTAGTGCAGACCCCAAACCATCTGCAGACCTCCACCAAAGCCAGTTTCTAGCCTCCATGTACTCTTCATTAAATGAAAAAGAAAACCACAACAGAGATTTTTCAGACCGCTATTAACAACGTTACTGGAAAATAATTAATTTAAAATAATAATTGGCTGTTACTTCACAATCTATTTATAACTTATTTTCTATGATTGTTTTTATTTATCTTTTACTTTTTTCATGGATGCCCTGCAATACCCTCATGGTCCATGAATCCCAGATTGGGAACCACTAGACAGATGGAAAAAAATGCCCTTTTGGTTTCTTGAGAGAGGAAGAGCCAGTAATATTTGCACAAGCCTTTCTATGGGCTAAGCTATGAAAATAAGTGAATAGAATAAATAGATTATTCTATATGTTGACTTAGTTTGCCATGTGACCTAACTCTGGTGGGTATTTAGAAATAACAACACAGGGTTTGCGCTGAGCTGCAGCATTTACTTCTCAGCCTGTTGGATGTTCTATGATGTACCCTGGAATCTTACTCTTCTTTTCATGCACCAACTTTCTGGTGTATGTATGGCAATTTTATATTCATTATGGTGCATAGGGGTCAGCAACCAGGCAGAGTGCTGAAATTTGACCTTTTGACCTCTATGTATGTGCCGAGTGCCAGTAATACTTTTTAAAGTCACTAACAGTCCTACTTACAACAGCTTCATTAATAAACTAAGCTGCAGAGCTTTACCATTTAGGTGGTGGTTGGTGACATTAGCTAGACTTTGGTTAATCCACAGGCAGATGTTTTTGAGCAAGCTCCCAGCTGCATGAGGTGGGACTGAGCTCCTCCCTCGCATGCCAATGACAGTTGCCTCAAGTGCCACCTTTGGTACTCATGCTGGGGGGTTGCTGACCCTTGGTGTATGAAAACAACTTGCTTTGTTACCCTGTTCCCTGACCTTGACAGAGGTGCCAGTGAGACCCAAGTTCCCTCTTTTGACCCTTTATCTGAGTTTTCAGCTGAACACTCTGTAGGGACCACTTGGATTTACTTGTGTTGATTGGATTACAGGTACGGTCTGAAGCCATGTCCGATCTGTCTGGTGGACCCTAAGGATCCAGTCAAACTGCCTTGTGAACATATGTTCTGTCAGAGTTGCATCAAACAGTGGCTGACCCCAGGGCAGATGTTCTGTCCATACTGCAAAGTTAACCTGCCAGATGACTATAGTGTAACCATCTCCCAGGAGCTGAGGTATTCCACCCTTCCTCTGACACCACAGTATCACTCACCTTGCAGCAGGAGACAGTTGGGCTAGTTGTACTGGGGACCCTGACCCTCAGCATGGGTGCCCTAAGTGCAGGCAGAGTTAGCAGAACAAGTTAGACAGATCTCCGGTAGTTCCCCTCTGTCCTGTGATTAAAGCTCTGGTGAGGCAGGTGCCTCATTCAATTTGAGATGTTCCTGTTTCATGATACTCTGTAAAGTAGAGTTGCTATGAGTGGCTTAATGCAGTGACTGAACTACTTCTATCTTGGGTCACTCTTTTGTGCTTTCAGCTAGAAGTCAGAAGTGACAGTGTCCAGCTATATGATCACAAATGACAGTGACATAGTCTTGGTAGATAATAGTTCTGAGAAATGCCTTGTAACAGTGCCTTGTTAAAACTCTGGCTGTCGATATAGAGTCTTGTTTCGCTGATATAAACATTCCATGTAGCCATAGGCGTCTGAGCTTCATCCAGTATCAGAGACATAGAGTTTGAGGCTGGAAGGAACCACTAGATCATCTAATCTGATCTGTGTAGCAGTGCCAGGCAATTTAACAGGTTCTGCTGTTGTCTGGCTACCTTAATGATTTCTTTTCCCACCATTTCCTCAGGGTTGCAATAAAGAAGAATGCCCAGTTCCGTCAGATGTGCAATAGCTTCTTCATAGACCTGGTTTCCACCATGTGTTTCAAAGACAACGAACCCCCAGAGAAAGCAGTGATTGGGGAACTGCTCAGCCTGATGTTTGTTTGCCGGGAGCCTTTGAGAATTGGCGCAAGTAGTAAGCTCAGTTCTTCCTGCCAATGTCAACCTCCTGATTGAATCTGTTCTCCTGCCTCTCTCTCTAGCCCATGAATCATATTTTTCCTCTGTATTCAGATCATCGCACTGTGTACACAAAATTGCTGTCCCCATTTGATGACGTGGTGGATAAGACTCCTATCATCCGCTCAGTGGTGCTGAAGCTGCTTTTGAAATACAGGCAAGTTCAGTCAAAAAGCTGGTGGGTGGTGTGGGTTACGTGTCCTCCATAACCTCTTCAGCCAAGCTGCTGTCTCCCCTTCTCTTTAGTCATGTGCTGCTCATGGAATGAGGGAGAATTTTAGCCAGGTTCTGAGATTTGAACATCATCCTGTGAAAACCAGCATTTGCCTGTGCATCAGCACCTGGGCTGAGGTGCATTTGTGGGTGCAGTATCTTTTTGTATCCATCCTGTCCTGACCCAGATGTGAGGTCATCAGGAGCTACTCCTGAGCTCTATGCCCGATAACTCTTAGGAAAGCTAAAGAATGAAGCGACATACCAATGCATTCAGGAAACTGACAAATGAATATTTTATTAACCTTTTACTTGTCTAACTATATGGTGTGAGGGGTTTGTGTTTAAATTACACACTGGCCCTGTCTACACGAGCCCCAAACTTCGAAATGGCCACGCAAATGGCCATTTCGAAGTTTACTAATGAAGCGCTGAAATGCATATTCAGCGCTTCATTGGCATGCGGGCGGCAGCGGCACTTCGAAATTGATGCGGCTCGCCGCCGCGCGGCTCGTCCAGACAGGGCTCCTTTTCGAAAGGACCCCACCTACTTCGAAGTCCCCTTATTCCTATGAGCTCATGGGAATAAGGGGACTTCGAAGTAGGCGGGGTCCTTTCGAAAAGGAGCCCCATCTGGACGAGCCGCGCGGCGGCGAGGCACGTCAATTTTGAAGTGCCGCGGCCGCCCGCATGCTAATGAAGCGCTGAATATGCATTTCAGCGCTTCATTAGTAAACTTTGAAATGGCCATTTGCGTGGCCATTTCGAAGTTTGGGACACGTGTAGACGTAGCCACTGTGTCCTGAACCACATATGCAAGAGGAATTCGCACAAATGATGCCTGCGTTGATTTGTCCACAGCTTGATTCAGAATAGAAAGCAAAAGGTCTTTTTGTCTAGACAGAGTCAATCTGTGCATGCTTTGTATGTGTGTCTCTTCCATGGTGGAGGGTCTCAATTAAAGGAAGTTGTGAGAGTGCCGCTGGAAATGACAAGAGAAACATAACACAGAGTTTCTCTGTTTCCTTTGGAAGCTCAATTAGGTTACCATGTTACCAAGCTCCATTCACACAGCATAAAATAATGGAGGAGCCAAGTGAAGTTACACAGGGGACCATGCTGGGGTGTGATGGCACAATGTTCTTCCTCATGGCACTGGTTCTTATCACTTGTGGTGGATCAGAGATCCTGTGTGATTCCAGCCATGACCTGTCTTAGCTGTTCTTTCCCTCTCAGCTGGACTAGAAGTGACGCCTCTGCCACGTGAACAGAATTTGCAATTTATGTTCTAATTAACGATCGGTAGCCATCTGCATTGCAGTTGTAAGAGGAGGTTTCTCTGTTTCATAGCTTCAGTGATGTGAAAGCCTACATGCAGGATTACCTGGCACAGGTAGAGCAGTGCCACATCCTGGGCAAAGATGACAAGACTGAACTTTACACACTTGTTGTCAATTGTTTGGAGGTAGGTCTGCTTGCCCCATCTTCCTCCTTTCAGAGGTGCTGCTTGGGGAGGTTCTGGCCCAAAGGAATCAATCCATATAGCCAGGTTTTGAGAATACAGCTCTTGTAATCCTGGCTGAGCTGATGCGCACACACTGACTCTGGGGAGGGGTCTTAGCCACCCAGAAGGAGCAGGAGAATGTTAAAACCATGGATCTGTTCCAGGCGAGCTAACAACATCACTGGGTTTTTGGGCAAAGTGGTGGGGGTGGCAGTTCTGTGTTCCTGGAAGGGGTGGGGCCTTGCATGGAACGGGTGGGGCATGGGCAGCCAACCCTTGTATCTCCTTCCCTTCCCCCCTCACCCCCAGCATCCTCTGGAGCACACCACCTGGGGCTCTGGTGCCTTGGGCCCCTTTGAATTGCCAGGTGCCAGGGCAGTTGCCCCATTTGCCCCTCCCTCCCCCAGTTCAGAGCTGTTTGATTGTAGCCACTCCAGCTTTGCCAAGTCCCCAGATAAGGCTTGTGCTGCAGCATTACAGGAGTTCTCCTCCTTTCGCATTCCCTCCTCTGCTTCATGGTGCTGGGTGGTGGCTTCAGCATGATTGGATCTGACCAGAAGAGGCTTAGACTCCAGCAGCTGGGGATAAGGCAACAAGCTGGATGTGTGACCAATTTTTCCTTTTGCAGGATTCGATGTATGAAAAGATTGGAGCCGGCACAGAGGAAGACCAGATACATCATCTCAGGGAAGATGGACGCTTTCTGGAGAGCTGTTCTAAGAGGAACAACCAAGAAACCCTTCAGGAGGCCTCTATTGAGTACCTGCAGGGGGTGGCCAGGGTCCGGCTGTGTTTGGACAGGGCTGCAGAGCTGCTCTTTGAAATACAAAGACCTAAAGGCAAGTTCAGTTCTACTGCCCTTGACTGAAAATGCTAACGTATCAAAGGCTAAATGCATGTTGCAGGCCCCTCTTTTGGCTCTGGGCCACCATGCCTCATGCCGGTAAGTGTACTGGGATAAAATCTAGCTGTTCGCTTTTTCTTTTTGTACAACTTTAGTTTTTACTCCTGTCTTTGGTGTAGAAGCTGCATTCAGTCAGTATCTGTCCTTTACCATGCAGTTCTTTGCTGTAAAATGTTTGTAGGGACACTTCTAACTGGTATATAAACCTGTGGGGATCCTTCTGCTGGTCACAAAAAATTCCCAGTGCCCTTTAACGTGCTTCATTTAACAGTGGGGTAGATCGAAGTGCACCATGAAATTCTTAGTACTGGGCAGCAAGGTCCATACCAAGGCCTAGTGTGGGGAGGGTTTTTTCCTCAGGTTGCTGCAGAGTGAGGCTATGTCCACACAGCAGCCTTATTTCAAAATAAGCTATTCTGGAAGAGCTCTTTCGGAAGAGCTTATTTCCAAATAACACTGTTATGCACAAAAATGCATTTTGAAATAGCATTTAGCTATTTCAAAATACAGCAGCTACACACACAGAGCCTATTTCAGAATAGATCCATTGGACTCACTCTGGCTTATTTTGAAACAGGCTCTGTTGCCTAGCTTAACAGCACCTATTCCAAATTATCTTATTGAAAGTCAGTGGACATCAGATGCCTAACTCTGTTAGCTGCTTTTGAAAATGTTACCCTTCATTGAACTTTGGAAACCATTTGCTCATCACCACAGAAATGTCTACATTTAAAGATTTCTCTAGCAGCACCAATACAGGCATCATGATCCCTGCATATTCCTGTGTCAGAACATAATGAGAAGGCAGCACTACTAAGATCTCTTGAATCAGATCTGGGAAATGGAACTGGCCACAGCTCTGGGATCCAGCAGAACAGCAAACCAAGAGGAGAAACTGTGACTTACTTTTTGTTCTCTCTACAGAGCCGAGTAAGACAGCGGACAGGCAGAAATACCTTCAGCAAGCAATGAGGTTCTGTAGGCTGGCTGGGAATGACTGGTACCGAGTTTACCTGGTCCGAAAGCTGGTTAACCAGTATGGCATGGAGTTTGCTCAGAAGCTTTCTGAGGAGAGTCAGTTTCATTGGGTCTTCCCAGCAGAAATCATTCAACAGCAGGTAAAGCAAACACATCCCCCAACTCGTATTTCCTTCAGTTTGTGTTTCTGAATATGGCTGACGCCTCTTGGTGGCTTTTGTATCTGCATTTGTTCATGTGCCTGCTGAGTGCTGCTCCACTCTGGTACTGGAGGAGGTGGAAGTGCTGCATCTGGAAGAGTGGGAGTAGCCTACTCATTGTGGCATCCCTGCCTTCCATAGGAAGGAATTTCTTCTGACCTGAAGAAAGGCCATTATTTTGCTTGTTTCAAAGCCTGGCTCCCAGAGGAGCAACCTCCCTGCCTGTTTGGCAGCCTGGAAGTGGCGTGACCAAGCACTCACCCTGACTAGGAAGTCAGCCCTTCTGTCTGCATGCTGCATTTTAGCTAAAATTAAAATTAACCCTGTCCCCCAACAGACCATGCACATGCTTCTGTGGAAGAGTTTCCCTCTTGTAAAGGGACATTCTGCAACTCTGCCCAGTATTCACACTGTGGGGTGGGGTTGTTTGTACTTTGTGGCTTCAGAGGGACCAACCTAATCAGATTGATCGCTACCTGGTATGCGGGGAGAACTACAGAATCCTGCGTGATGCTGTGGGGAAAGCCATGATTGAGTGCAAGATGAAGGGCATTGCAGCAGCACAGAAGGTAAGACTTCTCTCCATTCGGCACAGGTGATCCTCTTTGAGTGTGACTTAGTGATCTCTTTGAAAGATTTGTAGCGGGAAGCATTCTAGCCTGGTGCCCTGCTGTTAGCCACTCCCTCCCCTCTCGTTCACATGCCCGCGAGATAGAGAAACAGCAAAAGAAAAATTTCTGATGGATTTTAACTGGACCCAATCATTATTTTCTGTTGACGTGCACTTTCGCCCATTGTAGGTGAGTTTTGGGTTACTGTTCCCTCTCCAGTGCTGTTTGCCAGTCACATGATCCTCCCCACTCATCTTCCCTTTTAGCAGTGTTCTGTGAAGTTCTTCTTGAATGGCAAGTTTAAGCTTCTTGCAGCCGCCTGGCTAAGGGACCACGTTTTTTTCCATGCGGCTGTGCTTCCTTTCGCTGCCCTTCTGTTGCATGCTTTTGTCTCTTAGCATGTCATCCAAACAATCTGCAACTTACTTAACTCCAAAACTTAATACACATGTGCAGTGAGATAGGTGTACATGGAAAATGTGCTGACATACTGTGTACGTTTAGTTTCCTCCTTTTCCCTACTTGTGCATACATTATGACTGTGAGCTGCTCAGGGAAGGCACTGTATCAGCAGTGCATCACCTCCTGGCCCTCCCTTGTGGTTGCAGCCTGTGGATGCCACATTAATATGAACAGTTAATAATAGCTTTCTGCTTGGGCTAAGTATGTACTGTCTAGTTTGGACAACAGATGAGTGGCAGGTTGGCTGGATCAGGAAAGTTTGGAAAATATTTCTGGCCAATAGAAAAAGGGTCTGCTTGACTGGTGTTTCAGATACTTTTCTGTTCAGGACAGCAGACTTCCCTGCAAGTAGGTTCTTGTAAGGATCTGACAGGGAATGTTGAAAATCCACATAAACATAAATTGCCCCTTCTGCAGAGGGGGACTTTCTCGGAGTGTGCTGAGCCAGAGAAGTGGCTTTTATTATGCCATGCCTGCATGAGGGGGAATATCCGCTTCCTTTGCCTGTCACCTTCTGCGACAATGGGAGAGCTATGTCTGTCAGGGGCAGGGAGAAATGTGCAGGTCTGTTGTTGAGCATAGATTGCAGGGACTGCGGAGGGAAGAGAGATGTAGCCGCTTATCTTCTGCATAACCAGTTTCTCTTGTGTTTCAGGCATGTAACAGCTCTGAGTCTGCACAAGCTGTTCATCTGCTCTTGGGTATTTTCAGAGAACTCACTGCTCTGTATGGATGCAGGAACAGAAGCCTCCACCCCAAAAAGGAGGTGAGATATCTTTTTCTGGTGACAAGTTCTGAGCTGTCCGGGAGTAGACTTGTGTCCTTCTAAGAGAAGGCGCCTTAGGTCACAGAATGCAGGTAATAATAATATATAATATATGGAGATACACATCTCATAGAGCTGGAAGGGACCTTGGGATGTCACTGAGTCGAGTCCCCTGCCCTCTTGGCAGGACCAAACACCATCCCTGGCAGACTTTTTTTTTTTTTTTATCTATTTGCCCAGCCCCTAAATGGCCTCCTCAAAGATTGAACTCACAACCCTGGGTTTAGCAGGCCAGTGTTCAAAACACTGAGCTATTCCTCTTCTCAGAGCATCTGGCAGAGATTGGCTGAAGAGAAATCTGAGTGGCATCCAAAGAGGGGACCTCCTCCCTATGTAACAAGAGGGCTCTATCGGACCCTGTTTACTGTAGTATCTGAGCAATTCAGTCTTTACTCTCCCTTGAAGCAGGGCAGTATTATAGTTCCAGGTGGGGAATGGAGACAGAGACTCAGTGGCTTGCCCAAGGAGTCACAAAATCTGTGGCAGAACAGGGAATTGAAATCCCAGTAACCTACCTTGCAGCCCATTGTCCTAACCTCACCACGAGACCATCCTTCCTCACCATAGCTTGAAGGACCAACTCCAGTTACCTCAAGGCACAGCAGGGTATCACACTTCACTAGATGGTGCACGAAGAGCCATTGGTCCTTTTTGTCTGATTGGCAATCACGTATTTTATTTTCACATTCACCAATGTTTGCCTTCAGCAATGTGATGCGATGATCGAGTTCATCCAAAGCTCTAAAGCCCTGGATTCCCCAGCTCTGAAGCCGTTTGCAGCGTCTCTTGTGACAAACAGTCTCCCGTCACTGACAGTGAGTCCCCAGCACTTCAGCCATACTGGGGCACTGATCGAAATAGTGGTTCACACTGCAGCTGTCTTGCTGTGTGGGCAGAATCGAATCCTCGAACCTCTGAAGAACCTGGCCTTCTCTCCTTCCACCATGCAGGTAAGGACAGGTGTCCAGCTACAGCTTTTCTTGGAATCGTGAACCAGAACCCTGAAACCAGGACTTGAATTCAGCCAACCCATGTTGGTGCTGGGTGAATCAAATGCTGGAAACTCTTTCATACTGCTTCCTTCCCCCCCCAAACCTGAACTGTCATTTAAAAAACAAAGGAGGAATCTGGTTGTTATTGAGATGCTCCCATGTTGAATTTTCAAGGTTAACTTGTATTCAGATTTCTGCCTCGGGTTGCAGACTGTGGATCAATAGCACCTCATCACCTCCATGAGCACTAACTGGGATATCCAGTGCTAAGTCTTTGATTATTTCACTACTTATCCAAAGCATGAAGGAGAGGAAATGGGAAGGGCACACTCAGAGGGTCTGCACAATATAGTCTGAGTGATGCCCATGGCCCCATGAGTGAGTGGGTTTGGGAGAGTGTTCCTGTTTCTCCCCACCTCCTAACCAAGGAGGATTTAAGGAAACTAGAGAACTGAAAGGAAGCCAGGCTCAAGAAACAAAGAGAACATACTTGAGTCTATTGTCATCACCTGCCCAGTCTGTTGGGAGTGGGGTCTCACAGGTGGACCTTATTTTGTGGGAACTTAGAAAAGTAACACCACCTTTGTGTTAACCCCAATGTGTGATTCCTGCTTTAAAACCATCCCCATTCTGCTTCTGGCCAGGACTCCTACTTTAGCCTGTCCTGGGGTTTAATTAGCTGAAGAGTTTATTGAATTGTGACCCCCTTCCCTTTTCACAGTTGAACCTGTTGCTTCCTCTGCAGCACATCCCATTGACATATAAAGTTTTCCTATTGCTGAGTAAAATTCAGTGTTTTTGCTTCTCCATCTCTCCTTATTTCCTTGCACTGAGCAATTGACAATCTGTCAGCGCCTCAGTGTTCTCTTGTGTGTAATTTAACTGGAAACCAGGTGTGTTGCTGAACCACTGCTTTAGTAGGATATTTATTCATGTGCATTTTTGTTTGCAGCATTCTTTTCTGCCCACAATGCCTGAAGATATGATGATTCAGGCTGTGAATTGGGAGGGAATGAAGCATCTGCGCTGGTATTGTAAGTATCCCTGCGTGGATTTGGCAGCAGTGTGGGAAGAGCCATTGTCTGAGAATAACTGTTGCAATATGTCAAGTTCAGTTAGGTACCTACGGAGCTGGAGCTGAGTATTATTTATGCAGTGCGTAAGAGGAATTGCATTATTCTTTTTCGTGCTTCTAAAACCCAGATAGTTTAGGATGGCGAAGTCTCCCAGGGATTTCTTTTGTTTTTATAAGACATATTCAGCCTAGAGACAGCATGACCTCTGGCTTTTGTGTGGGCAGCTAATGTGACTCCTATGTGCTGCAAGCAGTTGAGTTACTTCCACTAGGGCTGGATCTTGAAGAATCTTTCTTGGACTCAAGTGTGGGTGGGTAGGTGTGTGTGCAAGAACAGGAATGCTTGGTTTTATTCATTTTAAAAAATGCACCTCTGGCCTGCTCACAGTACTATGCTGTTGATTTCTTTGTCTCACAGTGTGTCCAAATGGCCATCCATGCACTATTGGAGAGGTAAGCGTTTAAGCTTGAGTGGAGTTTTATGTCTTGGGTTATTTTTTTAAGTGCTGCCTGCACTATATTTCACTATATTTCATGATTACACCCAAAGGTAAATATAAGCAAGCTGTATGGTCAACCATTATCACATTGCATTGTGAATCTAGGTACAGCTTTTGTATCCCAAGTAATACTGCCTATTTCAGTGAGTAACCATCACTTGTTTCAGTCAGGTGTTGGGAAGTTGCTTTTCTGTTCATAAGCCTGTAAAATGGCCCTCCCCCTCATAATAAACTCTCTGGTTTGACTGATATGACAGTATCTTGTAATATCCTGGACCAATATTCTTGAATTGAGTTTAATGCGGTGGACTCCAAAGACATTAAACATGCCACTGTGTTTCTGAGGGATTGTATGTGTGCCCATCTGAAGGGCAAAGAGAAGGCTAGCAAAGGGCAATGAAGTCATTAGGCAAATTCATTCAGGCTGTGTCTATACTTGCATTCCTCTTTTGAAAGAGGTATGCAAATGAGGTAAATCAAAATGCAAACTAGGTGCCAATTTGCATATTGGGTGCCTCATTTGCATGTTGTTTCGAAACAGCTTTTTGAAAGAGGAAAACCAGTGCAGATGCTGCTCTTTCGAAAGTAAACCCCATCTTTGAAAGAATCCTTCTTCCCTTTTTTTATGGGAAGAAGGATTCTTTTGAAGATGGGGTTTATTTTCAAAAGAGCAGTGTCTACACTGGTTTTCTTCTTTCGAAAGAAGCTATTTCGAAATAATATGTAAATGAGGTGTCGGCTATGCAAATCTGCACCTCATTTGCATTTTCAATTTCCCTCATTTGCATGACTCTTTCAAAAGAGAATGCAAGTGTAGACACAGCCTCAGGTTATAACATCTCCAGAGAAACACTGTCTACTGGAGAGAGCCACATCTCCTAAGTTAAACTGAACTCTCCAGGGAACAGCAGATGAAGAAAAAGGGATTTGGATAAATAGCCTGGATTTAAACTGGCTCAGGGCCTCCTTTCTAATCCAGAAAACAGACAGGACTTCGCATCCAAGTTGGGCCCCAATTTGTAGGACAAAGGTGGAGGGGCAAGAGAGACATGTCTTTACCCAAGAGGCAATGGCTGGGGAGGCCGGAGACCTTAGAGTGGGTGCCCTTGCTGTGCTTTTGTAGGGAACTTTAAGAGTAATTGCCCAGAACCAGGGCATTTCACGTTTAACAGCTGTGTAAAAGTGATGACCCACATCTGCCAGGTACCTCCTTGTCTGAGGCCTGACTTAGAATTAAGTAGCACCAAGACTGTGCTCCACAGTCTGAATTAGCTCCATTTCTCTGAGTCAGAGAATGCTGCTCCTTTGCATCTGTCTGTCATTCATTAATCTGTGTCCTTTCTTCGCCCTTTGCTAGTGTGGTCGTCCCATGGAACAGAGCCGGTGTGTTGACTGCGGCGCAACAATCGGTGGTTCACACCACGTTCCAGTCACTGGCTTTCAGGGAGTCCAGTAAGTTTTAACTACTTTCACTTCTATGGTGCTGAATTATGCAGCCTTTATAGTCTACTCTAAAGCCTGGCGGAAATGCCCCATCTTGCTGTCTCAGCTGAATCAATGTTCTCTTGAAAACCGCTACTAGCACAGACAGTTGTTCCACCAATAGTGAAAGGGTTAATCTGACCGCAGAGGCCAGTTTAGCTCTAGCTCTGCCATGATCCCCTAAAAGCAAGGGCTTGTCAGCCTAGTGTTCTTAGGCTTTTCATCTCTTGAGTCACCCTCATCTGGTCTATTACTGTCTTTCCTGTACAGTTCTTATCAGCTGAATGTTCCTTGGTAACCTTTGGTTGACACCTACCATCTGATCTGCCGGCATAGAACATGCAGCCTATTAATACACTTTAGAGCAAGGATGGGCAAAGTACAGCCCATGGGTCGGATCCAGCTCACCGTACGTTTCCCCTCCAGGCCACCATGATGCTCCAGACTGGAACTGGAGGAAAATGTCCCATGGTCCAGCAGGGCTCTTAGGCAGCCGCAGTCTTGGCCACACTCTCCTCCCAGAAGCACCACAGCCAGAGGCTGCTGGCAAGTGTGTCTCTGCGTGCCCTGTGAAGGAAGGGGGCAATGGGTCTCCACATGGGTCCATGCCTGCAGGCATCCCTCCTGCAGCTCCCTTTGGCTGGAAACCCTTTACAGCCCTGACGTGTTAATTTCATTATCCCTAGTGATAGCAGCAGCAGTTTCTGACCTGCCTAGCAAATGGTAGCTAATCCAGACTTTAGCTAACCATGGCTGCATGGCACTATTAATGTATCATCTTAACATAAAATGCATTTAGAAGATGATACCCTGTGGAGTGGGAACTACCAGCTAACAAATTGACTCAGATTACCATAGTGTGAAATTCATTTGTAGTGATCAACCTTTTCTCTCCACTGCTCCACAGAAAGAGCCTTAAATTGCAGCCTGATATCAACAGCAGGTAGATATAGAACATATTTTTTAATATCAAGAAAGAAAATTCACTCTGTAATTTCCTACAGGAATTTCACAGACAGAACTCAAACTGGTCACGTGCTTGGGAATCCTAGAAACAGAGAAGCAATGGTAGTGTCCGAGAGGGAGATGCCCCCAGTTGCCTTCATTGTGATTCGCTTGCTCACTCATTTGGCTATGCTGCTGGGAGCCACAAAAGAACTGCAGGTATTTGGAAACCATCCCCATTGTCTAGACAGAGTCACTTCCCATGTGGAGTTTTGGGAAGACTTGTCATACAGCCAGGGCTGCAAAAAGCCTCCAGCTTCCTGCCTATGTTTCCAGCAGAGCTGTTAAAAGTGGGTGCTGACAAGACAAGTGGCTGTCATAGTGGGCCTAAAGGTGTGTGCCTCTCTGATTGGTACAAGTGAAAATGAACGCATAAGTGGTAAAACATGTGTTTCAAAAATACACATATCTTCTAAGCCCGGTGGGTCTCGTACCTTTCTGTCACACATGGGCTGCGTCTACACGTGCACGCTACTTCGAAGTAGCGGCACCAACTTCGAAATAGCGCCCGTCACGTCTACACGTGTTGGGCGCTATTTCGAAGTTGAAATCGATGTTAGGCGGCGAGACGTCGAAGTCGCTAACCCCATGAGCGGATGGGAATAGCGCCCTACTTCGACGTTCAACATCGAAGTAGGGACGTGTAGACGATCCGCGACCCGCAACATCGAAATAGCGGGGTCCTCCATGGCGGCCATCAGCTGGGGGGTTGAGAGATACTCTCTCTCCAGCCCTTGCGGGGCTCTGTGGTCACCGTGGGCAGCAGCCCTTAGCCCAGGGCTTCTGGCTGCTGCTGCTGCAGCTGGGGGTCCGTGCTGCATATACAGGGTCTGCAACTAGTTGATGGCTCTGTGTATCTTGCACTGTTTAATGAAAGTGTGTCTGGGAGGGGCCCTTTAAGGGAGCGACTTGCTGTTGAGTCCGCCCCGTGACCCTGTCTGCAGCTGTGCCTGGCTCCCTTATTTCGATGTGTGCTACTTTGCCGTGTAGACGTTCCCTCGCTGTGCCTATTTCGATGTTGGGCTGAGCAACGTCGAAGTTGAACATCGACGTTGCCAGCCCTGGAGGACGTGTAGACGTTATTCATCGAAATAGCCTATTTCGATGTCGCAACATCGAAATAAGCTATTTCGAAGTTGGGTGCACGTGTAGACGTAGCCATGGTGGTCAAAGAGAACAGTAGTTCTGTCCGTTCCACAGAGAGAAGTGAAAGCAAGAATCCTATTTAGTAGTGATTTGCTGGGACCCGTCAGAAAAGCAAAAGTCTGCATGCCTCACAGTGGTGTCAAACTATAATGGAAGCTGGGGCAGGAATACATCTTGAGGAGAGCTTTGATTTCTTTTTCCCCCCAAGTTTGTAGTGAATGAATGACTGAACTTCATTTAGGCCTCGTCCGCAATAGGGGCAGTGTTGACCTAAGTTATGCAACTCCAGCTACACGATGAATAGCATAACTGGAGTTGATGTGCCTTAGGCTGAATTTCTCTGCTGTCCCCACAGCGGGAGGTCAACAAGAGAAAGTCTCCTATTGACTTCCCTTATGCCTCACAATTGCAAGGAGTACCAGAGTTGACTGGGATACCGTGAACGTTTGATTTAGTCTCTGCCTTGGTGTAATGGTAGAAGACCCATGTGCAGATAGCTGCATGTGGTCCTGTCCCAGGGTAGGACTTCTCAAAGACGTACTTATGACTCCAGGGTGCTATGTGCATCAGAGCAGAATGATCACTGCTCTTTCTCACCCTGACCTTACTTTTGTTGTTCTTCAAGTCTCTGGTGGGGATCATAAAGCCAGCTGTGCCGAAGCCAATAGAGTTTCTCCAGCAGCACATTGAGAAGGACCTGGAGCAGCTGACAAAGACCCTGGGAAAAAGTGCTGATGATACCATCAGTGTAGTTCATCTCATCCTGTGCAGCCTCCTCAAGGAGTCCCACCAGCACCCAAACCAGTGTAAGCAAAAGAGCCCTTGGACAGAATGCAGAAGGCAGCAGAGAGATAGTGTAGCAGTCATGTGGTTCCTCCACTCATTGCACATCAACAGCTTGGCCAAAGCCCTTCAAACTGGAAGCAGCAAACCCAACTGGAGAGCTCCCGAATTCTAGTGATGCTGAGTTCCTATTCCTATCAACAGATGATCTGACTGATCATCTCTCCTGCTGCCCAGGAGTCTGGGGTGTAACATGGTTTGGTAGGTAGTTTTGAATGGAATCATTGTGTAACTGATGATGTCCTGTACTGAAAGGATTTTCAGCTGCAGAAATGCAACAGTTGCATAAACCTCTGCAGATCAGGCATAATGATTTATATGTATCACCTTCAAAGCTACAATAGGAAACCATCAGAGAGAATAGGCTGTGACTGAGGATGAGTCTCAGTGGAATTTGAAGGTCTGAATCAGGAAACAATGATCTTTGCAGCAGATCTTATGATGGGGTTATTTATATGGAGAACATGGTGTTAGTGGGTAGAGCACTGAACTGGGAGTCAAGAATTCTCCATTTCTATTGTTCGTGCTGCTGCTCAGTGATGTTGGCAAGCTCCTTCATGTCTCTGTATTTATGTTTGGACATTTCACATCTCCCTTTGGGTGGGATTGAGAAACAGCATTAATGTATCTTAAGCACTGAAAGACTGGGGGTCTTTTAAGTGCTCAACTGGCTGTGTACATTATCTACAGTGAGGTCACTTAGCATGGGTGCCTGCTGAGATCTGAGGACCTCTGAGAGCGTTAGTGGCTTATCACACACTGACAGCATCTCCTAAGGATTCCCTGTTCCCATAGGATATCATGGGAGTTCAGGGAGTCCCACATTCATTTTCCACTAACATGTCCTAAACGTGACACGCTATCTGTGCTGTTGTTGCAGGGCCAGTTCGCTTTCATGGAACGCTTTCCACCAAGGAGCACAGAAATGAATGGGAAAGAATTGTTGCAAACACTATTATTATTCCTGATTTAAAGGTGAGTTCCCACTGGACTTATTGTATCTGACTGCTAACTTTGAAAAAAGGAACTTAAGCACCCAAAGAAAACGTGGAATTCTGAACTGCAGACCATGCCTGTTCTGACATACAGATCCACCAGGCCATAAATCCACTCTGCTCAATGCATTTGACAAGCACTGCTCATCCAAACAGGGTTAGCATTCATCTGTGCTAAATAGCCACTCCCCTGCACAACTTAAACACTGGAATAAGTTACCTAGGGACGTTGTGGAATCTCCAGCGCTGGAGATATTTAAGAGCAGTTCACAGACACCTATCGGGGATGATCTAGATGGTATTGGGTTCTGCCAAAAGGGCAGGGAACTGGACTCAACGACCCCTTGAGGTCCCTTCCAGTTCTAGTGTTCTGTGCTTTCACGTCTGATATCACACACTGGGACAACCACCTTCCTGTGCCAGGGCAAGAAAGGACCATGGAGGATTCTGATACACAAGTAGACGTATCTTTTGACTTTGGAGGGGATTGTGAAACCAGATTAACAGCGTGGAGTCAATACCATCCAACCTTCCCTGGTGAACTGTGTACAGAACAAAGGACTTTTAGGAACCACTGGGGTTGAGGAGTGAAGGTGTGGAAAACAATTTTCTATTATAGGTGGTTGTCCTGGCATGGATGTTAAATGTCCTAGTCACGAGCCCGTCAATGTTCACATCCTCCTGTTGTAACTGATCGTTAAACTGCCATAGAAATGTGGCAGCATTGTTGCAGAATTCCCTCTGTATAAAGGAGCTATTCTGTCAGTATATTTCTCTCACAAGTCCAAAGATATCCTTTTATTTAATTATAGGGTGCCACTGTTGCATTTTCCTGAGCCACCCTCAAAGGATTGATCAGTCAAAGGACTTGTGTTCCTGACACTATGTGTTTTTTATGCAGCATCTGGACAAAATACTTTCAATGTTAAATAGACAAATCAGTCAGGACGAGAGAATCTCTTCCAACCCAATGGCAAAAATAGTGTATGGTGACCCCGTGACCTTCCTGTCCAGTCTACCCAAGGACAGCACCATGCATTGCTCCCGCATGTGGAGCTGCAGGAAGAGAATCTCAGTTGAGTACCTGGGGCATGTAGTCCAGCAAAAGGATGGCAAAGACATTGTGCCCATCCTCTGGAAGTTCCTGCAGAAGGTGAGTGTGCTGAGATCTGTCTCTCTGTCTGTCTCGGGATGTACTGACGAGTGACTTGCAAATTCAAAGAGCCAGTCCCGGCTAACATATTGTTAAGCAAAGGGAAACTATAACAGACAGCTTCATGTCTGTCTGTTTCTTTTCAACTATATCAGAAGGTGATGACTTTGATTTGGAGAATGAAAACTACTGTCAGCTACTTGCCAAAAACTGAAGTATATCAGTATGTGTGGAGAGCACTTTGATATACTAAAATCACAGATAAAGCACAAAGGTAGTTTATGTTCGTGTCTGTGAAGTGAAACACATTGAGGGATCAGAAGCTAATCTGCCTCCCAGAAATGTCCTCCATTTGGTTGAAGATTAAACTATGAATTATTATCTGTTACGTTCCTTTAAAGAGTGAGAAGAACAAGCGAGAGAGGGAGGAAAGGGCAGTTGTGAAGGCCAGACCTTTAATGGGATTCAAAACAGAGCTAGATAAATCCATCAATGGCTGTTACCCAGGATAGGCACAGGTGGCATCTCTAGCTTCTGTTCAAAGCTGGGACTTGATCACTGGATAATTACCTATTCTGTTCATTCCCTCTGGGGCACCTGCACTAGCCACTGTCAGAAGACCAGGAGACTGGGCTAGATGGACCTTTGGTCTTGACCCTCTGTGGCAGTACTTGTTTTGTTCTTACATTTATCTTCAGTTGAGCTGCAAATGATACCATAGAGTCATTACTTGCTTCATGGAAGCTGGGTTCTGTCAGCTGTTGTTTCTCTGTGGAATACAGCTGTGCATAGAGTGAAGCAGGCCATTTGGTTAGTTTTCTCCAAGACAAGGTAGGGATTAGTAGTAGAGAGATTGCCAGTGCAAGATGTGGGATAGTGGAGTGATAAGTTCTGCCCCAATTAGTTGGTGAGTTGGGGCATGCAGCAACCAGTTTGTTTCCAGATGCCCTTCAGCGCAGCTCCCAGGACAGCTGTGCAGAAGTCTTTTGAGGTAACGTGGGTCCCCATCCAAGAGGCAGAAGGGCCCTGATTACATTGTTCATGTCTACAGGGAGGTCCTCAAGAAGTTTTCAAAAAAATTGGCCGAAAATAACACCCTAATGCACAAGATGGGATTACTCTTCGCTTGCAGTGAAAACAATGGCATTTGCTCATGGGACCCATGCAATCTAGTTGTGCAGTTTCTTAAAATAGAATGGAAATCCCACAACATACGTCTATGGAGGAAAGTGCCATTTGGATACCGTTCTCTGTTGCCACTAATGTCCTTCACTCTCTACACAGAGACTCTTCCACTTCTTCGCCTTCCTCCCCCTGTCTTTGTGACCTCCACTGACCATGCAGCCTGTTCAGTTAGACGCTCTTGCAGTCTCCCTGGCTGTTGCACGTGTCCAGGATGGACTGACCACAGTGTGATAAAGCACTTGAACAGTGGTGTCCAAAAGAAATTCAACAATCACCACCCTCTGAGCCAGGCACTGTCCCCCACCCCCAGCCAGGCCAGGTCCTCCCTGTCCCCCAACAGCCAGACACTCTCCTCCCACCCAGTCAGGCGTGTGCAGACGCGCGCACCCCCCCACCCTCCCTCCCCCCCCCCCACACACACAGAGCTGCAGCTGTCACCGTGTGAGCTGCCCTGTGGCTGGAGCCACCTCCACTGCTGCCACCACCTACTTGTCCCACCAAGAGTTGGGGCAGTGCACAGAGCAGGCAGGGGATGTACCACAAGTGCAGCTCTAGTGAGCTGCTTCGGCACACCAGCGTCCAGCTCGCCACGTGTGGTGAAGGGAAAGCATATTGGATGTGGCAGCACTTGAAAACAAGCCCACTGCTTGCTTCATTGACATGTAGTTAAAAGCACTGATAGGGTGAAGGAATAGCACGAGCCACTCTGCAAGGAGGCTGCTCAAATTTAAGACAATCTCTGTATTTTATGACACAAGCGTTGTCTGTAGCATTGTCTACCCTGTGAATTTGGTATATGTAAAGTACTGCACGTTATATTTTTGGACATTCAGAAATAGTTGAAATCAGCGCACACATCAAGGCTGCAAGACTGTGTCCTTTGCAAGCCTGTCCAACCCTCTGTGCGTGCTCTGCATCCCTGATATAATCTGCCATCACATAACTACTGGTGCTTCTCCTACTTTCTAGGAAGCTGAACTGAGGCTGGTTAAGTTTTTACCAGACATCCTGGCTCTGCAGAGAGATTTAGTGAAAAGGTTCCAGAATATTACAGATGTGGAACACTGCACAATCCGAGACTTTGTCTCTAAATTCCACTCAGGTAAGACTGGCATCGGATGGGCCTATCTTAGTATTTCCAGTTTGTAATTTACCAAAACACATACAGTGCCTCAGGCAAACAACATGAAGGGCTCAAGACCCCATGAGGTTCAAAGTTAAGGTGGGCATATCTTCTAAACTTGCAAGCAAAGCCTGATGTTAGAGTTCTGACACCCTTTACAGCGTATGACACACCCTGACCCCTAAGCAGTCCTGATTGCCTTATCCTGTGCCTGAAAGGTTGCAGCTATTCAGCAGAGCATACAGCAGCACAAATGCATTCATTTGCTGCTGTAATGCTGTCAATACAGATGTTCTAAGCTAATAAGAAACTGTTAACTTGTCAATTTAATTACTCCAGGTCACTGTTTCCTCTAATTTTTTCCATCCATGGGCAGAATAAATTTTGTTAGGTGCACCAAGGCATGTGTGGATGTGCACCACCAATAGAAACACATGCTGCCTACTGTGGGTGTTCTGCAAATCATTTGGGTGGCACCCAAATCTTGTGAAAGCTTCAGCAGCCACCCATCTTACAGGAAACATGGTTCCAGGCCCCATGCATGGCAGTGGCTATCTTGGTGGGAGAAGCTCTCCTGCCAGTGTAGCACAGTCCATGCCAGTGTTTTAATTTAATATAGCTGACATCACTCTGGGGGTGGCTTATGCACATCACTGAGTGATGTAACTTACACCAACCTTAGCTGGAGTGTGCACATAGCTGAAGAGTCATCAGGTAGTTTGAGAGAACCTGAGCATGTGAACAGGTTGACTGAGATCTGCATTGGCAGGCAGGATGAATTACTGCAAGGTCAAATGGTGGTGGATGGCTGGGATTCACACTGTTCCATAGTGCGCACCACCTGTTAACACAGAAATCACCTAGTGGCTATGGGTTATGCTGGTAACTACAGCAATTGCATACAAAGAAAAGTAACATTGGGAAAGAATTTAATACAGCTTGAGTGTTTTATGCTATTTAGAAGCTACACAAAAAGAGCTGGCTCCCTCTGTCCATCTAACTGGAGTGCACTTGGAAAGCCTGGGTATTCGGGGATTCAGAGGTATTGTGAAGACCTGGAAAGGGTGTTTCAAGAATTCCTGTTTTTTGTGCTCTCCAGATGAGATGAGGAATCTGTGGCAAATCAAAGTGAACACACTTCTGTCTGTGTGGAACAAGCTGAGAAGATCATTGGATATCAATGGTGAGTATGCTGTGTACCCTGTTGTCATTACTGAAGTGGCAGGACTGGGACATCACTTGAGTCCAGGTGATGGAAGATTGGCCCTTCACTATCCATAAGAACGGCCATACTGGGTCTGACCAAAGGACCATCCAGCCCAGGAGCCTGTCTGCCAACAGTGGCCAGGGCTAGGTGCCCCGGGGGGCGGGGCGGAAACCGAAGACAATGATCAAGCGATTTGTCTCCTGCCATCCACCTCCAGCCTCTGACAATCAGAGGCCAGGGACACCATTCCTACCCTTGGCTAATAGCCTTTTATGGACCTAACCTCCATGAATTTATCTAGCATCCATTGGCAATCCAAGCTCTTTCCAGCACTGATGCTGACATTTGTATGTGGAAAGCTGACTTCAGATATTAAGTGTGGATGAACAGTGGGGATACAAAGGGGGATCTTTTTTACCCTTCCATTACTTTCTCCTGGCTCCTCTTTCATATCGTACATCCCACACTAACCTGCCAAATGACTCACTCCCTGCCCCAGCATGGGGGAGGGAGCTCAACCTCAGTAGCTGTGGGCCAGTTATAAAAGGCTTCTCTGTCTTGTTGCAGGTGAAATTAAGCTTCCCACAGGCTACTGTGATGCTGACTTGACCCTAGATGATGCATTTGAGATCCTCTTGCCACGTAGACGGGGTCTGGGACTGTGCTCCACAGCCCTGGTCAGCTACCTCATCAGCCTGCACAATGACTTTGTCTATACAGTGGAGAAATACACAACAGAAGTAAACAGGTAAGTCCATGTCAGGTAGACACACTACTGCTTCTCTTTGTTGCTGTCAGAGCTGCAGGGTGATAAGCAGTCTTGACTCTCATTGCAAGGGAGAAAGTTGGTGGGGACAACCTCCTCCAGCAGCAGTGAAAGTCAAGACTACCTGTCACCTTTCCGCTCTGACTGTAACATGACGAACGGTTCCTCCTTTCCCGCAGGTACACCGTCAGCCCTTCAGAAGTGGCTGATCTGCATGTGATCAGTTATGAGGTGGAGAGAGACCTGATCCCTCTGATCTTGTCCAATTGCCAGTACAGTGTGGAGAGAGGTGGGGAGACTCTGCAGGAATTCAACCTGGAGAAGATCCAGCAGCAGGTCACCAGCAGGTTCCTGCAGGGGAAGCCACTCATCACCCTAGTGGTAAGGAGGGTGGCAGTCAGTTACTGCCTTTTGCAGACAACTCTTCGACCACCGTTGGTTTTCATTTCACTGTTGTAGAGCTGGCTGGCGTATTGACCAAAGTTAATTCCACCAAGAGCTACAGCCTGCATCTCATGCACGCACTCGCTCTCCCTCTCTCTCCTGACAGGGAATCCCTACCCTGGTGTACAGACAGGACCGGAATTATGAGCATCTGTTTGATGACGTAAAGAGCAAACTCCCACAGGTGAGTCTCTGAGATGGAAGGAGAAGCAGGATGAGCAAGTGACCAGGGGCTCTCCAACGTGATAAAAACCAGGATTTACTTCTCCTGCATGCACCTCTTGGGCTACAGGGGCCGTGAGGAGGACGCTCAGCTGTGCCTCATGTTTTAACCCATGTGCACCCTAATTGCGCACACACCCAGTGTTCTCTCATCAGTAAATCCTGGGTCAGGAAATAGAGATAAACATCTTTATCTTTAGAGCCCAGGATTTTGAGTCTTCTGTCCTGTATGAGGGGTGTTCATGGTTAACCAGTAAATCTCACCATAAATGGATAAGGTTTACCAGTTATGGTTAACTGATGGGGGCTAGAGCAGCCACCCACCCACTATGGGCAGGAGGCTGTTCCAGCCCCATGGGACCTGCCTTGCTGGAGTAGCCCCCATCTGTGGTGACCTGTGGTGTGCCTGGGGACAGGGTGCTTCAGCTTAGCAGAGGCAGCCCTCATCTGCAGCAGGCCTGCTCCAAGAGCCTGGTGGGAAGGAACGCTCCAGCCCGGCCGGAGCAGCCCTGGTCTGTGGTGGGCCCAAGGCATGCCATGGGCGGCGTGTTCAGCTCAGCTGAAGCACCTCATCAGCCTGCACAATGACTTTGTGCAGCAGGGCAGCCCCCACAACTTCCCTTCCCTGTTTAATAGATTAACTGGCTAAACTTAACCTTTAACTGGTTAACTAATTAAATGGGATTTTACATCCCTGCCCTATACTGGGGCTTCAGTAGATTGAGCACCCATGAGGCACAACTCTTCTTTGCATAATGATAAGGAATGCTAAGTGACTCTCTGTTCTACAGAGCGTCCTCCCCAACTCTATGATCAACATGATCAGTGGAGAACTGCAGTCCTACAATGACATCTGTGAAGCTCTCTCAGTTGCTGAAATCATACTGGGATTCCTGGCCATGGCTGGAGAGGACCCTGATATGCTTCTGACCCATTATGTTGAAGTTGTTTTGCAGATGGGCAATCAGACAAGCCCTCATGTGCTGAAGGTGAGACCAAGGAGCAGACTCCCAGCATTTGCAAACCTGTCAACAGGTCCAGTCAGACTGATCTGCAAGCCCAACATCAGTCCAGCTTTAAACATCAGTAGTAAAGGCCCCATGTGCTCCAGGGCAAGTCAGGTGATTTCTGCTTCCCTGCAGCTGCATGTAATATTAAGGCTCAGACAACCAGTTTAAGTTGTCAGGTAGCCCTTTGTAGCTACAAAAGAGCCAAGGCAGGAAGTGTGGTGTATCAAATTCACCTGCTCTCCAGATCTTGGTGTCTTGTTGGCCACAGGAACAAAGCAAGGGCTCCTTGCAATAGGTGATGCTAGAGCTGGGTGTGAGGCTGGCACGGAGACCAAGAGTAGGCGCGCAGAGTCAGCTTTCACAAGCATACAACTGAATATATGCTCCTTAACTCTCAAAGATGGTGATGGAATTTCTCTTCTCCCACCGATGTGCATAGTAGTGCCCGAGGAGACGGTTTCTGTGACAGTACATCCAGCATTAATTCTGCCTTCACTTTGTCCTCCCCTTGCACAGGTGCTTTGGGGATGGGTTTCAGGGAAGAGACAGAAGGGAGAGAGACTGCCTCTGGAGAGCAAGCCTCCACGTCCAGGGTGTCAGGGCTGGGTGAGCTCCAGCTTGGGGAATCTTTACTTTGTTTATGGCAGGGACGTTTAACCTTTTTTCATCGGGGGCCACACGGCAATTTTTTACACGTTCTGGGGCCCAAACACAAAATAGCCCCAAACCACCACCCCTTTGCCCCCAGACTTAAACCCCCCATAGCCCCAAACATCGCAGCAGGGGCAGCTCCCTGCCACGCTGAAAACATAGGACTCAGTTTAATTGGTTCAACTGCCAGATCCTTCCTGCTGGCCATTAAACCAATTAAATTGAGTTCTATTCCAGTGTTTGTCAACCTTTATTTAAAAAAAAAAACAAAAAAAACTTTTTGGGGAAGGAAAAAAATTCCCCAGTACCCACAATTTTCAGACACACAAAATCCCCAATTCCCCTTCCCCTCCAGAACCAGGCACCCCCAGTCGCCTGCTTTAACCCAATCCCGCCCCGCTTCCCCACCTGCAGAGCCCGCCCCCCCCCCCACGTATGCTATAATCCAATGCTGGCAACTCACTGGAGCAGCTGCTGCCGCACACTTCTCCCTTCAGGCGCTGGGAAGAGACGCATGCACAAAGCATTTTATCGCTCAAAGAGCCACATGGCAGAGGTAGCTCTCAGCACCCTGCTGCACTGAAACAATAGGACTTAATTTAGTTGGTTTAACAGACATTAAACCAATTAAATCAAGTACTATGCTTTCAGTGCAGCAGGAAGGACGAGTCAGGCGGCAGCAGCGTGAGCCACAAACAGCTTTTTAAAAAGCCACCTGCGGCTCAGAGCCACTCAGCCATCTTTTAAAAATGGTAGTGCTGCTGGCAGCCCGGGCCATATAAAAAGGCTCCGCAGGCCGGATTATGACCTCTGGGCCATGGATTAGACACCTCTGGTTTATGGTAATTTGTCCTGGTGTTTCCTCCTACCAGTCACTATTTTTTCACATCTATTGAGTCACCTTACCTGCTGGCCCCAGCCATCGTGTGCTTACTCTCATTTCCTGCAAAATTCAGAATAGTCTAACAGTTTTAGGTCGCTTCATGCTCTTCTGCGACACAGAACAACAGCGAAGACATGACCAACAAGGTATTCCTATGTGCATCCCTCATGTACAGTTCAACTTCATTTGTTTCTCTTTCAGGCACTAAGCCGATGTCACCTAAAGCACATCATAGCCCTGTGGCAGCTCCTCTCTACTCACAAGTCTGAGCAACTGCTGCGTCGCAAACAGGTAGGAAAGTGTCTGGCCTCAGCATTCAGTTCAGTGCTTTGTCTTATCCCCAGAGGAAACTGCTCACATGTGCATGTTCTTGCTGTGCTTTCTAGGATCCCTTTGCAGATGTTGATGCTGTCTATAAGGCTGAGCTCGATCCAGAGAACACCAAGCTCCTGAACATCTTCCTCATTCAGGCTGGGCTGGACACATTCCTGCAGGAGCTGCACGAAATGATCCTTCTGAAGTTGAAACATGCCAAAGCTGGAGATGAGTTTAACCCCACATGGAGGTAATGGATTGCTTAGCCCAGACCAAAACACCTTTATATGCTGATTTTTTTATTTCTGTCATTTACATGAATTTGCAAAGGGGCAATGAATTCCTTTCATTTTTATCCACCCAGTGGAATATTGCACAAAAAGCCAACTGACTAAACAGTGAAAAGCCACAGCCAGTGCTAAGAATGTTTACACAACATTTGTGACATGTGGCTTTTCTAAATAGTCATACGACATGTAAAATATTCAAATGAGAATTGCCGTTTTGAGCAGCTAATGGAACACTAGCACTGGGACAATCCCAGTGGAGACTGATAAGCATGACTGGCTTTCCATACACGGCTTTGCTCTTGTACCTCACTCCTGAGCTGCAGCCCTTCCCACCTCTACATTGTTGAACTTCCCTGGGGGTTGCCCATGTATTTTGAACCTGACCGACAGCCCCATTTAATCAATCTCTCTGCAGGACATATAAGATTGTGTGGCTCTATGTAAAATATTCTGTAGGGTTTATGTTGCATTCTGCAGTATTAAGTGTTTTTCCCACTCTTTATTTTCTAGCCTGAAGGATACACTTTTTTCTTACATTGAACGTAAAGGGAGCAGCGTACTTACAGAGCTGGAAGACATATTCCCAGAAGAGATTCTGCTCTCTCACTGCATTGCTGCCTGGAAAGCTGCTGCTGTCCTCAAAAGAGATCGTAGACTAAGTTGATGTAAGAGAGGATCCTGCAAACACGGCTTTTTACATGAGGAGCAGCACTGGGTCTATGTAAGACCTGATCATTGTACTGATCTTCCTTCCCATACAAGGTGCCACAAACACTCCACGTCAGTGAGATCTTGAACTTACCTCTTTCTTACACTGGACTCAGGACCAAAATGTGATGTACAAGCATAAAATATTTTATGCATCAGAAGCAGACGAATTTGGGAGAAATAAATGTAAATACCAATAGGAACTATTTCGTGAGTGGACAACGCAGAGCGGCAAGCTCTCGTCATAAGGAGGCAGGGTGAAAAGTCACATTCTTGACGGACAAAAAAAGCCATTTTACATTGATGTGGATGGGGTTCCTTGAATCGTTACAGTATAGGCATGCTCTGTTTCACCATGTTTTCTGTAGACACTATTCCAGTTCATATGCTCCCTGTCTGCCAACCTTTTTCCCCTTAGCTCTATGAAAAACAAATGTAGTTTGACTGCATCCATCTCATAAGCTTCCTTGCTGCAATACTATCAAAGCTGCCATCATGTCTAAAGGATCATGTTTGTTCTTTTACCTTTATAGCTTTATTCCTGCTTTCACATTCCATGAGTCCATGGGTATTAGGTACTAGAGGTCAGCTAACTTCCTCTTTGCATAACGAATAGAAGAAAAAACAGTGTTTCAAAGCTCGCCACAAAAGTTGTTCTTGTAACTGCCTTAAAATAAAGCATTAAAAGGCAATGTGGCCCAATCTCATGTAACAGGATAACCCGATGGTCCTGAATTAATACCCCCACTATAAGACCATTCTTCTCTTCTCCGCCCTTTTCCCAAGGTAACAAATGTGTATCAGAACAGTGCTGCCAGGCTACTTCTGGCCCACATCTAAGTGGGCAAGCAGATTGGAGCTAAGATGCACAAGTGGCTGTAGGACACATTTTCTGTTTGTCTTATATAGCACGGTCTCTCCATTAGGGATTTAGTTGTCATATTCTTAGCTGATACTGCACAAACGCAATCAGATTATCAATAGGGAAAATGGAAAATGTAAATGTTATTGGTCTGTGCTGCTTTCCCAATATAAATTTCTTGTGTGACTGACTTCATACTTTTCAGCGTTGACTTTCTAGCAGGGAGCATCTGGAACTGTCCGTGTCACTATGCTTTCCTGATAACATAGCAGAGTCATTGACCTGTTTAGTTTGGACCATGTTTCCATTTAGAAAAGTCCCTTTTGGGCCAAAAGTTTGTCCTTCGTAGCCAGAATTTCAGCTTAGGAGGAAGTTTTCATCAAATTTAAGGGAATCCAAATCTTTAGCGATGTATCATATAAGTAACAGGTTTTTTAAGACACATCTTCAAAATGAGGTTCTTTACACACATTTGGTAGATCTGACCACATGAAGGTCTGTCCAATTCATAATATAGGTCCAAAAATTTGGATTTCACGGGGTGGATATGCATCGTAAAAATAATGGACTATGAATTCTCATTGAAGGTTTCTTGCCACTTTCCCTTAATAAGGGACGTTTACAAGCTTTGCTCTCCCTTTGTTTACTGCCACTTACTGAACTGTTAAAATATTTGAGATAAGTTGATGTATAAGTCATGACTGTTTGTCTCCTGGAAGCAATATGGATTCCATTTATATTTGCAATAGTTCTCTTTTACTGCACAATTTAATGTTTTCAAGTTGCCTTTTAAAAAGAAAAAAAAAATACCTCAAGGTCTCTGTTTGGACAGAGTCCAAACTAACCTCCTTGCAGCAAGCAGTAGGTGACCTTTTCTAGTCACCGTTTTGTTGCTGTTTCTAGCTCTGATGTGCCTTAGCTGTAACATTTCACTTAGAAGTAACCAAGCTCGGTGAAGTTATGCTTCCGATTTGGTTTATATGGAGGATTTTACTTTTTTGTATTTTTTTGTGTAGCCTTAATAAACGTGTCGGACAAGGTGTGACCACTACAGAACTGTGTACCTATTTCAGTGCTTTTATTGCAGGAGATTTTGAGGCCATTTTGTGCTTGAAATGGTCTTGCAAACCACCCAATGTGCATCGTGCTGTGCGGAATCTGAGATTTAAGACCCCGGCCTCTGTTGCCCTTTGAGCTGCTAATTACGCAGAAGTGCGCGTTTGGGCCATTAGTGGGTGATTGTATTCAATCCCCCGTGCCGTAGCGATGGAAGACACCCGCAGGGAAGGTCTCTATCGCCTTCCTACTGCAGGTGCGGAGGGGCGACGTTCATTTCCTCCACCCCTGAGGGCAGGGGAGGGGTGAGGCGCAGCGATCTCCTCAACGAGAAGTCCCGCGGCACCTTCCGGCCGACCGGATCATTCGGGGCAGAAGCTGTCGCGGGCAAAGACCCGCTTCATCCGGTGCCTGAGTGGGATTTCGCTGCCAAGGCCACGTGCAGCCGGTCCCCGGTTCCTTTGCAGGGTCCAGGGGGTTCTCCCAGCGGGGTGGGGGCCTGCGAGGTTCCTAGGGGGGGCCACAAGCCGGTCCAGCCGCTCGCGAGAGCCCCGCCCGGCTCGGCTCGGCGCCCCCGGGGGCGGGGCAACGGCAGCCCCACCGGAAGCGGCGCCATGGCGCGCGGCGAGCCGGGGGCAGAGGTTCTGCGCCGCTGGGAACGGTAGCGGCGCGGGCCGGCGGGCGGGCGGGACCTGCGCGTGCCGCGGGGCGTGCTGGGACGGGTAGTCCCGCCGCGCTGAGCGCCTGGGGCGCGTGCGTCGGGCTGCGGCGCTCCGGGCGGGCCCCCCCTGCTCCTTCCCGGAGAGACGCTTCCCCCCCGCCCCCCACTCCCGCGGGCTTCCGGGTCGAGGACCCCCCCGCCACCTCAGGCCCCGCCCCTTCTGCGAGGCCCCGCCCCTTTCTCTGTACCTCCTTCCTTCCCCCCCGCCCCCCGCAGCCGCTCGCTCACATTCCCCGGGCTGGCGGTGGGACGCGGGGGGCCCCCGATGTTCCGCTTCAGCAGCACTTCGCCGCCTGACGCAGCGGTGCGTGGGGCAGACCCGCTTCGCTTCCCGCGCAGCCGGACAGTCACGAGCACGCGGGGGGGGGCAACAGAAATGGCCGTAAAACCTGGCAAAGGAAGTAGGACTGCAGGGTGGGGGTGGGGGAGGGGGAGGGGGAGATGCTAATTGCCCCCCCACCCCTCCTTCAGTCCCGCTTGATTTGCCCGTTTTTATGGCCTGTTCAGTACTCCGCGCGGGTGAGCGTCAGTCTGCGCTGGGAATGGAATCGATCTGATGTAGGGGGTCTGCCCCCCAAAGCTCATCACCGAATACGTCACTGCGTTAGGCTTTAGAGTGCTCCGTTTCTGCTGCTTTGTTTTGTCGGAGAGGGGACGAACACGACCGCCTCTCTGTTACTGAATAAGGGGAGCGTGCAGGGTGCCTGGTCCAGCCTGCGTCTCCTGCCGTCTCGGTGTGTCTGCAGCTCGCACTGAAACGACACTGTTGTTGCCTGTGCTAATCTTTCCCTAGGGAGCAGGCTCAGCTAAGGGCCAATGTGATTGAGGAGGACACGGAAGAGTGGCAGAAAGATTCCGCGTTTGCAGGACTGGAGAGAGTGGGAGGGGTGGACCTGTCTTACGTTAAAGGAAATGACACGATTGCTTGTGCTTCCCTGGTGGTTCTCAGCTACCCAGATCTTAAGGTAATGGCCCTGGCATGTCGCTTGCGGGGGGGGACCTGAATCTCAAACATTTTGTAGAAAATCAGCCTACCCCAAAGGATCGGTATCCCAGCCTCACAAGACTCCAGCAAAGTATCTAACTCACAAGCTCGCCAATAAAAGGCTTTCTGGAGAGAGCATGGGCGTGGAGAAGAGAGAACAGGGGGAATGGTCCCTGGGATTACCTAGCAAAAATTCATTTGGGAATATGTAGTTTAGTCACTTTCTGCTGGAAGAAGCTTTGAGTCCGGACGTTAGAGAGAAATTGTAGGGGCGTGGGGAGATGGTTTGCATGTGTGGCAATTGTTCAGGAGCAGGTCAGAGATGATAATAAGAAATAGCTCATACACTGGCTTTGAAGATTTTGACTGAATTAGGTAAATGTGGAAATCCTCTGTTTCATCTTCTACCCAGAAACAAACCACAGAAAGGCCATTGTTATTCAATGTTTACCAGGAGAGCAAGTTGAAACAATGGAGCATTTCTAGACAGATGGTGTCTTCCTTGTGAGATCCCTCTGGTGATCAATTAATATAAGATGTGATTTACAGTGGCACTTCCAAATCTGTTATGAATCCCCCACATTCTGCCAGCATTAAACTTTGAATTAATAAAGATTTGTCTGAGTTTATGCACAGATTTCAACTAATACAAAAAGTAGTCACTACCTGAAACCACTGACAAATATGGAAGTTAACAGTTATGTCCACTGGAAATCACAGACAGTGGTAATCAAATTCTTCCACCGTTTTTAGGGATGGCCTATAAGGGCTCTGTGTAATTTCACCTACTTGGTCTAGTGGTCTAATCCACTTATTTTTTCAAATGCTGAGTGACAGGCCCTTGGATCAGGCACTGATTATAAGGACAGTGATCTCACCTTCTCGCACACTTGAATGGGGATGAAACATCCCTGGCCATTGGCAAAGTTTTGCACTCAAGCTGGATAAGGCGGGCTAGAGTATACCTGGTCACCTTCCATCATCTGCCCAATAATTCATCCCCTCCAAATCTCCCAAGCCCAGCATTTGTGTTTAACTCTGTGGGAGAGTCCTAGCAGGATTAGGGGAGAGTACTGAAGCAAGGGAGAGAGAAGATATATAACAGAGATGTAATGTCTAAGCTGGTGAGGATTAAGACAGCCATGGCCTGGGTTCAGTACCCAGATCACAGGTGCCCTTTGCATACGTGAGTCTATGTTATCACCACTGCCCTTGTTCTGTCCCAGGTGCTGTATGAGGATTGCCAGATGGTAACCGTGAGTGCCCCGTACGTAGCAGGATTCCTAGCTTTTCGAGAGGCGCCTTTCCTGGTGGAAGCAGCTCAGAGACTTCAGGAGCGAGAGCCTGGACTCAGGCCTCAGGTACAGCGGGTTCCCTTCTCAGGTGGAGGCTGTCCCTACGGTGCTAGAGATGCCTGAAAAGACACCTTCCCCGAAGGTTGACCTGCCCAGCAGCTCCGTGGCAGGCAGGGCCAGGTGCACCCTAACCCAGCCTTGTTGCTGTGTCTGCTTCAACTGGAGCATTCCCTGGTGCTCAGGAACTAACACGTCTCCTGGTGGCTCTTCCAGGTGCTGCTCATAGATGGGAATGGCATGCTTCATCACAGAGGTATGAGACCCCCTGCCCCTCTGATGGGGACCCCCAGGCCTCAGTGGAGACAGGAACTCCTGGGCCCCTAGAATGAGCCCTGCCCCCCAGTGGGGTCCCCTGGCCCCAGGAGAGAGCACTGCCCCCTCTCCCCTGACAGGGCTTCAGGAGACAATACTCTCCCCTCGTGCGGAATCACGGGTCTCAGGGGAGATACTGATGATCATTAGGGGCCACAACACTACACTGGTGAAGGGGACGATAAATAATTCCCATCTAGCAATAAGCTAATTCCCCTCCCCCCAGGTATTGATTGGGTTCTGATCCCATTGGGAGTTTCTGGAACCGCCCACTATGGGGTTGACAGGCTGCCTCAGTGGAGCTCTGTCCCGGCAGCCCTGGTCCCCATCTCCTAGTGCCCCACCCACTCTGCTCTGGCTCTGCCAGTGCCTCCCCCTCTGCTCTTGGCAGTTGTGCTGTCGCCGTCTTATAGACTATCCTGGGCTGCTCTCTCTGATGAGGGTCCACAATAGGACAGAGCCCCCCATTGCTGCCCCCTTCCTGTCTCCAAGACCATCTCTTGCCTTGCTTGTTAGGGTTTGGTGTGGCCTGCCACCTGGGAGTGCTGACAGACCTGCCTTGTATTGGTGTGGCCAAAAACCTCCTGCAGGTCGATGGCCTGGCCAAGGATGAGCTGCATAAGGAACAGGTGAGGCCATCAAGAATCCCTCCTGCCTGTGCCAGTGGGGGACACAGAGTCAGAGCCTGGGTGAGTGGGAACTCCTAGCAACCTCCCCCCGCCCCCCGGCTTCTTCCACCCACTGGGGAGCCACATGCTGGTTAATGGGGGCAGCTTCCAGTGTCTCTAACCCTGCTGAGTGCTGGAGCTGCTGGTGGAGCCACATGCTGGCATTAAGAAGAGGCCAGAGCAAAGGTGGTTGCACCGGTCACTGTTTCTCCTGGAAAGGGGCTTGTTCAGACAAAGAAGGGAAGTTCTGGAGTAGGCTGTCCCAGGCCCTCCTGGAACTGACATCCCAGAGTTCTAACCAGATGGCTTCTTTTAGATCCGTGACCTGCAGACAGGAGGAGATGTGTTCCCTCTAATGGGCACCTCTGGCAGAGTTCTGGGCATGGTAAGCCATGGGGTGTCTGCTTTACACATTGATCACGGCTGGGCCTTCTCCTTGTTCCCCAGCCTTGTTCCAATGGGAAGGAAGGAGGGGACACAACACAGTGCAGCTCTCTCTCCAGCCCAGTGACAACAAGGCAGGAGCTGAGCAGGAGAGAGCGAACAGTCCCCTTCCTTTCCTTTCAGCACCACGTGTGCTCAGAGAGGCATGGGGTCCCCTCGGGGGATGTATGGCAACTTCGTCTTACATGACACATAAGGGACTCATGGTGCACCGCCTGTCTGTGTCCCAGCCAAAATCTTAACTACTAAATGGAGTGTCCCACATGCCCCCTCTGGGTGGCCCTCCCTGCACTTCCTGCCTCGCAGGCACCAGTCACCTATGCATGACCGGGGTACATGAGGTGCCATATCCTGGTGCATCTGCCCATATCTTGCACCATTACGCAAAGGGGCGGAGCATGGGTAAGTGCATTTTTTCTGTGGCAGCTCCCCAGACAGTAAGACAGGAACTCCCACGATGTGATGGAAAAAGAACCCTGGGAAATGTTGGGGCAGTTGTGTCCCCTCAGATCCGGCAAGTGTAGGCTGCCTCCTTCGCCTGGATGTATTTCAGGTGACTCCAGGTTTGACTGAGCAAGATCCCTTGCTCTTAGCCTTGTGAGATCTTGCAGGGAGGGGAGCAGAAGGAGTCTTCGGAGAGAGACCCACCCTGTGATGTGCCAGTGGGATGTTCCCAAGCAGAGAGGAGCACACCTGGGCTCTGAAACGTCCAACACCTCCAGCTTTCCCAAGCATCCCAATGTGCGTGTCCCATTACTGATGTCTTGCCTTTGTTTTAAACAAGCCCCAAAGCTCTGGTCTGTCCGGTTTCCAACCTTCCAGGCCCTGCGCAGCTGCAACAAGAGCAAGAAGCCCATTTACGTCTCCGTGGGCCACAGGACGTGTCTGGAGTCGGCAGTGCGCCTGGTCCTGTCCTGCTGTCGATACCGGATCCCAGAGCCCATCCGACAGGTGCGAAGTCAGAACTAGCAAGGGGAGGGGCATCCGAGCTTGTAATGGGAGACACGGCCTGTTAGTGAGGGGGTGATGGGCAGGGCTGGGGTGGCATGTAGGAGCTGAGCTGGTATCTCTTCCCCAAGAGCAGCGCCTGAGCTTGCTAGCCGTCATCTCCAGCTACAGGCTGCAGCCGATCCTGGTAGTTCTGATCTACCTGTCTTCTGACTCATAACATGAGTTTCTTCCCTTTTTCTTTGTCCTCCCGACCTGTCCCTAACACACGGTGCATAGAAACACCCACAGCCCTTAGCGCAGACCCAGCTGGTGGGGCTCTCTGCTTCTCTCTGCAGGCGGGCTCCCGGGTTAATAATGCAGAGGAACTGGAGGTGCAGCTTTCCCCGAATGTGGAGCTGACCACACACTGCAGTGTCCGTCCTCTGGGCTGTGAGGTATGCCGCCCTCCGCAGCAAGCAGCAGGCTGCCAGGTCCAGAGGCAGCCGGTAGGTGGCAGCACCGGATTACAAACAGTGCCTGGGGCTGCCTTGCACGGTGACAAGTATCAGAGAGGGAGCCCTGTTAGTCTGTAGTTTCGAGAACAACAAGAAGTCTTGTGGCACCTTATAGACTATGACTCATGCATCTGACAAAGCGGGTGTTTGCCCACAAAAGCTTATGCTTCAAAATATCTGTCAAGTAGCACTTGAAAGACTTGCAAAATAGCAAAAAAAAAAAAAAAAAAAAAAACTATTTTGCTAGTCTTTCAAGTGCTACTTGACTGCTTTTTGTTTTGATAGTGTATAGACTAGCACGGCTTCCTCTCTGTTACTATTCAAAATATCTGTTAGTCTATAAGGTGCCGCAGGACTTCTTGTTTTTGAAATTACAGACTAACTCTGCTACCCCTCAGATTATAAGAAATCAGGGCAGGGCTGCAGAAATGAGCCACAAGAATTGTAAAGTCGTGGGGATTTCTTCCCTTTTCCTGAGGATCACCCTGACGTTAGCAGTTAATTCAGGCAGGCTACCCTGCTCGGCATGTGGGAGCAGAGTCTGTTCTGCGTCCCTTTGTAGCATGCACTTAGAACACTGAGGCTGCGTCTACACGTGCACGCTACTTCGAAGCAGCGGCAGTAACTTCGAAATAGCGCCCGTCACGTCTACACGTGTTGGGCGCTATTTTGAAGTTGAAATCGACGTTAGGCGGCGAGACGTCGAAGTCGCTAACCCCATGAGCGGATGGGAATAGCGCCCTACTTCGACGTTCAACATCGAAGTAGGGACGTGTAGACGATCCGCGTCCCGCAACATCGAAATAGCGGGGTCCTCCATGGCGGCCATCAGCTGGGGGGTTGAGAGATACTCTCTCTCCAGCCCTTGTGGGGCTCTGTGGTCACCGTGGGCAGCAGCCCTTAGCCCAGGGCTTCTGGCTGCTGCTGCTGCAGCTGGGGGTCCGTGCTGCATATACAGGGTCTGCAACTAGTTGTTGGCTCTGTGTATCTTTCACTGTTTAATGAAAGTGTGTCTGGGAGGGGCCCTTTAAGGGAGCGGCTTGCTGTTGAGTCCGCCCCGTGACCCTGTCTGCAGCTGTGCCTGGCTCCCTTATTTCGATGTGTGCTACTTTGCCATGTAGACGTTCCCTCGTTGTGCCTATTTCGATGTTGGGCTGAGCAACGTCGAAGTTGAACATCGACGTTGCCAGCCCTGGAGGACGTGTAGACGTTATTCATCGAAATAGCCTATTTCGATGTCGCAACATCGAAATAAGCTATTTCGAAGTTGGGTGCACGTGTAGACGTAGCCTGAGTGTGCAGCTTGCAGCACCTTAGTCGTGGTCTCATGTCTTCCGTCTGTCTGAGCAGTAGTGAGAAGTCTGCGAAGGCCAGACACTGGGGTGCAGCAGACAGAAGTTGTTTGGTGGAGTGGTGATATTTTCTGAGAATTAAACCATGTGATGCTGTTTAGAAACCTCAAAGCAAAACTGCCCATGGGCAGCTCCTGATCGTCTATCCCACATCTCACTGCCAGCTGTGGCCAGTACTTAATCCTTCAGGAGACAGCCTCTCGTAGGTACATTGTGCATTGCTTGGTGGCCATTAGGAGGGAAGGAGAAAGCCTTCCCTACTGGAAACAAGCCCAGGTTTCTCTTCAGAAGCATCATGGCCCAAGTGCCTTAATCCTTTCAGCTGCTTTTGGTACCTTTAGTCCCATTCCCTTCCTCCTCCTTTGAGACTGGCCGGCTGGATTCCTCCAACCACGCCAGCTAACCTGGTGACTCCTTCCGGGGCAAGATGTGAGAACCACCTGCAAGGATTAGACGGGGGATGTAGACCCTGGGAGGAAAGGAAATTCTTCAGGGCAGGGATTCTCGGACATTTTCACAGTACGGCTCATTTCTTAATGGAGAGAGTACGTCCTCGATACTCACACGGACCTCGGCAGCTCAGCCATTCCCTGGCTCATGGAGCCTGTCCTGCGCCACGCAGCCTCCCAGAGGTTTTGACCTCTCCTACACACAGGAAACCAGAACTTTAGCGACAAAGGAGGTAATGCTGTTGATGAGATTTAGGGGCTGGAGACAAAGTAGAGGAACAAGCACCAGGCACAGCAAGGTCTCCACAGATGTCATAGCTGTTCCCCAGAGCAGAGGATGGGAACCGCAAGAGTGGGATAAAACTGAGCAAGTGCTGAATGTTGAGTGATCTCTTCTCTTCGCTCTAGCTGAGCCTAGAACAGGGTATTAGGGTGAAAGCCGTAGTCTTTTTTTGATGCAGCTGGGCTAAGTAAAGCACGAGATAATGGACTGAAGGGGTCATTCCTGCCCAGGATGGCTTGTAGTCCTTTTCTCTATGCAGCGATCTTCCAGGATGTTGAGTTTTGAAAGGGGAGTGTCGTAGCTCAGGCTTTCCCTGGGTAGTGCCTCTGCTCACAGCTTTTCAGATGCCCAAGGTGAAGTTTCAGGGTTGTCAGGCCTTGAAGCTTTTCTTGCTTCTGAAAGTTCTATTAGCTTCAAACACATGCAGCTCCCAGCTGAGCTCGGTTCTTTCATTCCCTTCTTCTCGGGCCACAGTGCCGTCTTACCTGAAATTGCATCCGCTTTTGCTGAGGGCACATAAACCTGCCACCTGGCTGGAGGCCCTTCTGGACCCACCCTGCACTGGTATACCTGTGCCTAACTTGTGCAAAGTGGGTGTGGACAGGTTGGTGGCTTTTACATTTGGAGCCAGAGGTGGCTTTGGTGACTGGGGACGTGTGCTTCAGATGCAGCAAGTGTAGTGCACTTTCCAAGGAAGCAGGGGGAATTTCATTATCTGCTACAATAAATATTTACATCCCGCTTAGACCTCATTCCATGAGCAAATACCAGGCTGAAGCATGGGGACTCTCTGTGCAGAGAATACACTCTCCTCCGGCAGGCTCATGAATATTTGAAGTTCCTCTGAGAAGGTTTCATCCCAGCCAGAGGGCTCTCTCAGGTGCAACCCAAACAACAGAACCCAAGTGAACATGAAGCAGCCTCCTGGAGCTACAAAGCAAAACACTCAACTGACAGCTGCTAGTGGCAGGGCACCCACTCTGCTTTAGCTGAGCCTGATGTCAGATCCCATGTCCCCAGCCAGCCTCATGACTGTATGTGGGTGCAGGAATTCCAAGCTACACGTGTCTGGGGTACAGAGTGGAGCCCTTTAGCCAGTCCATTCCCAACCTTTGACACCGCAGGATGGAACAGGACCTGCGCTGAGATCGTCTCTGTTACTTCTGCTGTCTCAACTGTCTGCTTTGCTGCACATCCGTCTCCTACTCACTAAATTACCTTTTTTGCTCCAGCTGGCACCCACCAAGCTGGTTCCTGCTGGCTCAGGAAGCTGCTGGCAGGTCAGCCTGGGGAGGGGCGGAGGGGTAGCGTCAGCCCGCCAAGAAGCGGCCGAAAGGTGAGTCTGAATTGTTGCACTCGGGTGCTGCACTTTCCAAGTGCTGCATTTGTGCTCTTCAGCTCTCCTCCATCAAGGAGCTACCAGCTCTGCCCTGCCTGTTATGGGTTCCTGCTATCCAGTGGGGGAATTGCCAACGCTTCCGGAGTCCCTTCCCCTCCACCAGCTTTTTGTGCCCACATGTGCCACTGCCACTCATTCACAAAAGAGATGAGGGAGAAATTCCAGGCCCCTAATGTCAGCAGTAGTCTCCTCTGAAAATAGAAGGGATTATTACAGCACAACGATCCATCTTATTGATTAGCCTCTTGGTTAATAAGCTGGGTTAAGCTGTCTCTCAGCACAGCATTAGGAGTGAGGGCTGGCAAGCAACTTGCTGCCTAATCAAGTATTAGCTGTGTTATTAGGCAAACTTGGCTTTGAGGTGGGTGGAGGGTTCGCCTTCAGAGCTGTACGTGATTCTGGGTTTTGCTCGCTCGGGCTCCCAGCAGGTGCTCTGTGGAACAGTCTGGATCCCTTGTTATGAAATTCATCACGTAATGTCTTTTCCTGAAGAGCGATCAGAGTTATTTGTCAGCTGAGTTATGAAACTGTCCAATTATGAAAAGGGGAAAAATTCCTCCAAACAAATGGCAGCTTATGTAACTGTATCTCATTGTCTGGCATGTGGAGTTGGTGAGTGGCTCTTAAGCAGCATCTCCAGCAAAGAACTGGCAGGGGGACACAACGCGATCTAGTGGGGAATTTGGTGTGGGAAGTTTCACTAACAGCACAGACGTGTGAGTTACATCCAGGCCAGCCACTGGGAGTTTTACTAATCCACTTGGCTAGTGCTGGCCTTGTACGTTTGTCCAGTTCCCTTCGAGGGAAAGGATCCCAAAGTGCTGTAGAGAGGCAGGTTGAGGCTTGAATGGAGCGCAGCAGCAGTTCTGAACTATTGGGGCAGGGGGGAGGTTTCCGTTTTGCTTACCCCGATTCAGAAGGGCTTTCTCCTCAGGCTAGCGGCTCTGGAGGGCTGGGGCAGCTGAGCTGGCAATGCAGATAGGGTTTGAGAGAGGGGCTGAAACAGACTGGGTGCGAAGCAGGAGAAAGGGGGTGAAGCCACATGAGCTTGTGGCCCAAGCCACTCCACCATCCCAGCATGAGCCCCTCTCACCCCCAGCACAATCCAAAGAGGAAACTGGCAAAGGTCTTCTGGCTGCCTCTGCACCACAGCCTGGGAATGCCTTCCTCAGCCAGCCTCGCCCTGGGCAGGGTGGGCTGCCAGAGCAGCAGTGGGGTAGGCCCAGTGACTGACTCGGGTGCAGGCAGGTTCCTGACCTTACCCTGCAGCCCTGAGTAAAGGCGGGAAATCATGGCTGGAACCAGCCTAGCTCTCAGGTGAGACAGGGATCCGTTTGCCCATAGGTCATCAGTTCAACCCCAGCCCCATGCAAGTCAGTCCGCGTGGCTAGCCGGCCCGTGTGCAGTGAGTTGCTGGGTCTCAGCCTATTTTTTAATGGACAGGTGTCTGCATCCCAATAGCCACCATCACTGCTGTCACCAGTGGGGCCCTTATCTTACGCTGTCATGGACCCAAAGATTGAACTAGCCAAGTCTCCTGGCTGGGGCTCACTGCAGCTGTTGCTGGAAGGGCAGCGTAAATGATGTTTGCCCTGCTGCTTTAGCCTTTGGGGTATGGCTAGGGGGCCTGTTGTGGCCACGTCTGCCAGGGTGGGAGTAGGGGGGCGGTGCATTAGTTGACTGCTGTGGCGGGGCAGCTCGTGACACCGCCCCCACTTCTGCCAGATTCCAGCTCTGCCGCTCCTTCAAGCTGCGTCTCCCAGCAGCAGGGTGGGAATGTTTCCAGCGTGGCTGGCTCACGCACTAGCAGCCTCATGCTGGGAGCAGCAGGTGGGGAGGAAGCGCTTGCAATTTCAGGGTCCAGTGTCTATAGACAGTGAATGCCTCCACCCAGGGGTGTCCCTGACCCAGCAGCACTTGCTGTTGCATCAGGAGAAAGCAATTAAAAGGTGCTAGTTCTTCCTTCCCGGCCTGCCTGTTTGCATCCCAAGGAGGGAGCTGCGAGACACACAGCCAGGGGCTGGCAGGGCTCATTTGCTGCCCGTCAGATGGCTGGCGGCCAGCAGCTTTCTGTGGGCAGAGCGACACTTGTCCTTCCAAGCTGCCTTCCCTCTGGCTGGGTCCAATGGCTGGCGCAAGGAGGGTGATGTGAGCACAATGACTTGAAGCTGCAGCAGTGTAGCAGCTGCTGTTCAGGCCATGCCAGCGAGCAGGGGAGGGCGTCAGGCTAAGAGGTGTGTCAGAGCTCTCTGGTGTTTCAGGGAGCACCAACTTTCTCCTCCTCCCTGCCCCTGGGATCACTAAATACCCGTCCCCATGGGGAGCGAGAAGAGCCTGAGGAGCCGGCCCCTTTGTCTGGTGGTTTGCTCTCTCTGGGTGTCTGACCTGCCCTCGGTCTTCTGACAGCTCTGTCTCCTGCGTCTGCCCCAAGAGGAGGAGACAGTTCAGCTGGAGCTCACACTGGGGCTGAGGCCTGGGGGACAGGGGGCAAAGCTTCTCTCCTTCCTGCGGTTATATTTGGAGGAGAATTTCACCCCGTCAAAGAGGCAGGACTGTCCCGAGCAGGGGCTGGGGCCTGGGGCAGCCCTCCCCCAGTACCTCTGGCATAGGGCCCCAAGCACTCCCCTGTGCTGCTTGCCCCACCTCTTCCCCGCTCTGACCCCTGGCCCCCTCTCTGGCCAGCCTGGACAGGAGATACCTGGGGCAGGGGCAGGCAGTGGACAGCAGCAGCTGCCACAGGGGGTCACCTTTTCTCTCCCATCCCCACAAGCCTCCCTCCACTCTCTACGTGGAGCTCCATCCCACCCTTGTGGCCAGCTCTGCCCCGTTCCTCTGCAGGCAGCTAGGAGTGGAGGCCTCCCAACTGACAACAGGGGAGCATGCTTGAGTGGGCTGCGAGGCAGTGGCGGAGAAGAGCAAGGGGCTGCTTGCCCTGCAGGGTGAGTGCAGAGCAATGGGGAGGCCAGGGAGAGGCAACCCCCTGGGGCTGCTGACTCCACTTGCCCTCGGTGCCCATGCCCTGCCACAGGTAATCCCTCCTCCTATCCGTAGAATGGCTAGGGCAGTTGCTGCGGAGCCCCCAAAGCATAGGGCCTGGGGTGGCCGCTGCACCTTGTCCTAGGGATGGGCCACCTCTGCAAGGAGGTTCCTGTAGATGCAGGGAGAAGCCTGGTCTAGTGTGGAGGACTGTACTGGATCTGGAAGGGACAAGTTGTGAGCCTTTGGCTAAAGGGAGGCCCCAGGGGGTCAGACTGAAAGCAGAGCCACCAGGCAGGAGCGAGGTTATTAGTGGCACTCCGCAAGAATCAGACTTGGGACTAATCTTATTTAACATTTTCGTTCATGACTTTGGCAGGAGAAGCGGGAGCTGCTAATCAAAGCTGAGAGGTTTGGCCAGTAGCAGCGAGGACTGGAAGGTTTCAATGATCTAGAAAACTGAAAAGGGGGGAAAGTTAATGGTGCAAAGTTCAAGGTCACATACTTGGGGACTAACAACAAGACTTGTTGCTGTAAGTGGGCGCGGATCAGTTGGGAGCCACAGAGGAGGAGAAAGACCTGGGTGTGCTGATGTTGGCCCCTGAAGGTGTGCTGATCACACAGCTTAGGCTGCGAGCCCAGAAGTCTACAGTGCAGTTAAACAGCCCTTCAAGGCCCAGCTGTGGGTGGGGATCTAACTGCAGGGTAGACAGAGCCCATGAGTGTGAGACCCCATGGGGCGTGAGCAAAGAGGCCCTGCTTAACAGAAACAGGAAGCCGCGAGCAAGAGAGCGGCAGTAGATGCCTGTGGCTGCAGTCTGTGGGCATTGCTTCCTTGAGAAGATCAGCCTAACAGGAGCCTTTGCCCTGAGGTGAGGGCTTTACGGGCAGAGTGTTAAAAGGGGCATGCTGTTTTGTTAGTGCATTGGTCTCTCCTTGCCCTGGGCTGCAAAAGCAAACCTATTGCTGACCCAGGTGGGAAATTAAGCTGGGGCACCCTGCAGGGCTTCAAGGGGGCACATAAGGACCACCCACCCTTTTACACCACGGGGTTGCTGAGCCTTTTGCTTGAATTTTGGATCCCTCCCCCCACTCTTCTCCCAGGGTGCATCTAGTCTCTGCTTTCAGTTGTCCTGCTGTGAGGGAGTGTGCAGTGTCCCTGCTGCTCCGGGGTGCAAGGAGCAGCTGGCTGGTAACTCCAGCTGCTTCCCCTTCACCTCAGCCATTGCCAGGGTCTGGATTCACTCTGTCCACCTCCAGCTATGCCTCATGCCACCCTAAGTCCACACTGCCCCATCATGTCCCTGCATCATTCCCGAGGGCATCAGAATCAAGCAAGACCTGGGACGGATCCCATTTGGGAGAGGGTTGGGCATGGCACAATTTGTGCAGAGGCCCACAGGTCGCAGTGGGCATGTTATTTATGTTTCTACGGAACATCCCAAGCACTTGGGTCTCTTAGTGGCCTCTGGGTGAGGCCAGCTGAACTCACCAGAGCTCCTGGACAGTGTGTTAAGGTCTGGAGGGATTTGATGGGGATTTGCACTCCCAGTTGGGCTCCCTGGATCTTCGCCCTTTGTTTTGTTGCCTGTTGCCCCGTCTCCACCTTGCATGTTTAGGAGAAGTCCAAGTCTGAGCTGGTTCATGGCACCAATGGCGGAGGCTCTGTGACTACCCGTCTTGTGTGGGGGGGTAAATGCAGAGATGGGGAGATGGGATGAACCACACTGTAGCAAAGGCTGCCGGGCCCAAGAGCCGACTCTCCTTCATTTTGGGTTCTCAGTGCAGGCACAGTTGCGGCTGCAGGACTGAACAGAGCAGGATAAGGTCAGGGCAGCAAGCGGGTCCCTCCTTGCGTGGCAGCCTAGCTGGGACTGCTGGCCACTGTGAGTGTGCTGGGGGAGCTGAACCTTCACACCCCTCTCCCTGGCAGAGAAGAGGAATGCTGCGCTAAGACTGGGAAGGGACAGAGCACCGGGCACTGCAGAGTGACTCCCCCTCCTGGCCTGAGAACATCTGCCTGGCCCAGCTCTTTAGGGAGTGGAGGGTGCTGGGTGGTCTGGACAGCAAATTCTGAGTTTTCTCTAATCCATCTCCTCCCCAATTCCAGGCTGACATACGATCCAGAGAGTACATCCGGAAGCACCTGCCCTCCCCACCGGGGGATGTGGCTCCTGAGCCAGGGAGGTAGGTGTGGGCGGTCTACGCAGCTCCACGGCCGAGGGGATGTGCTCATGTAATGCTCTTGGGTAATGGCATTAAAGGGACAGTCAGGGTAACAAGGTGGGATGAAGGGACAGCAGGGCACATGCAGCCCCCGAGGAGCGGGAGATTTCTGACGGGTGCTGTCTGTCCTGTCCCATGTGTTCCCGCTGAAGGTGCAGCATCCCAGGCTGGCTGGGCCACACGGCTATGGAAGTTCACTGGGGATTTTGTCTGTTTCCGGTGTACACAATAAACAAAGTGCTAAAGCCCCCGGGTGTGACGTGAGGGTAGCCAGAAATACCCTGCCAGGAGCTGGCCTGTGAGCTTTAATGAGGAAAGGCTGCCTCATGCATTTGCAATATGGGGCTGGAGTCTACCCTCTCAGGCTGGTGTTAATCCAAAGGAACCCCTCTGGTGTCTAGGATTGTGCCGGGGTCAGTCTGAAATAAGGGAGAGCAAAACTTTACTCCGAGTCAGGAATTCTACACTGCGACCCTCTTCTGACAGCAATAATTATGACACGGCCCCCGGGGGGCGGGCGTGTCTGAAGCCTGAGCCCCTTTGCCCAGGGTGGGAGGCCAACGCTCGAGATGCACCACTGTGTGTGGGGGAGGGCAAAACTGCAGATCAAAGTCTTCAGCCCCAGACAGGGAGCCTGTAACCTGGGCAGTGGGGCTCAGGATTCAGCTTTGGCCCCAGGCTCTAGCAAATGTAAATCAGCCCCTGCACCCTGTTAAACAGGGTCCTTACCCATTTTGGGGTCCTGACCACAGTATGAGAATTGCTGCTCTAACTTACTTTCCTTATATCGACCCCCCGTGCGCTTTTTATTTAGACATTTTCAGCACAGTTCCTGACAGATCACAGATGGATGCTCTTCGTCCCCCACTCACCTGCACGAGCAGGGGCTGGAGAGCAGGGTTCCCTGTAAGCTGAGTGCTTGGGAGGCTGCTCTGGAGAAAGTCAAGTGCCACCCAGCTGATTAGCAGAGTGCCCACTGTTGCCCATAGCTGGCAGCATGTGTTTCTACTGGTGGTGCATATTCACACATGCCTCAGTGCACATAACAAAATTTATTCCACACATGGGTTTAAAAATTAGAGGGAACATTGCTAGAGAGACGTGAGACAATAAACCTGCATGAAGATTGGCCTGCTTAGTTGTAAGCAAATTGTTCCCCAGTCTCAAAAGCTGATCTGTCCTAGGGGAGATTGTAACTGGGCCAGAAAGCAACCAGATCTGGTGTGGATGTTGGCATTGGTTAAGGTGCCAATCTGATACCACTGATCAGAGAGAGGTGTGCACGGGGAGGTGATGTGCTGTGGTCCCAGGCACAGCTCTACCTGGGCACTGCAGTCTGCTCTTGTAGTACCTACCATCTCCATATAGGTCTGCAACCCACTGCGGCAGCACTCACTGCTAAGCTGAGCCTGAAATTCGCCACTCGCATGGGTTGGCCAATGTCCCTCAATCCCCATTGGCAACACCATCCTGCTGGGCCTGTTCTGGGCAGATGCTGACAGTCCCATCGAGCTGTGTCAGGTTTTGGATGCACGCCCTATGCCAAGACACCAACTCAGTGAGTGAGATGTCATGCCAGTGTCTGCAGATGGGGCCCCAGAGCTGCTGTCGCCAGCACCAGTTCCCAGAGGAGCAGAGGAGAATTTGTGTCTGATTTGGCTTTTTGGACTCTTGGTGACCTTCTCTTGTTCTTGTTCCAGGAAGGAAGAGGCTGAGCCTAAGTGCTAATTTGGCACCAGGAAGATCCTGCCCAGAGCAAACATGAACTTGAGCCTTCCGCCCCCTCTGGGCTCAGAGCTGTGAGCCCTCCTTTCCCCCAAGCCTGTGGCTCAACAGGGCACCGTGGCTGGCTGACTGTGCCAGGACCTTGTGGTACTTCATGGGGTGAAGAAGCCAGGGGACTGGAGATAAACAGGAGGCTGCCTCTCCCTGGGCTCTGCTAAGGGAGGCAGGAGTCCATGCCTTTGTACATTGTAGAGAACATTTTACATGTCCAATTTTTAAAGCACATGTTGCAAAAATAAATTCTTGCGAGCAGCTGTACACTAAAAACCAGTGTTTGGGAGCCCTGGGAGGATTCGCTGTGGCAAGCCTGTGAGAATTCAGTTGGGTGGAGGGGGATTATGAACAACAGTGAGTTGAAAACAGTGTGAACCTCCCAGTTTGGCCCTGGCCTCTTGCTGTCCCTTTAGTGATACAGTCTCATGGGCTCCTTTCCTCCCCACTCCTCCAGCCTGCAGGACGGCTGTCACTTCACACCTCTCAGGGGAACAGAAGCCCCATGACTGCTGCTGCGTTTGACAGACGGGCAGAGGACTCTGTGTTTTGGGTGGGCGTGTAACTCACAAGGGGGGTGCGGGAGCCAACAATCTGCGGCATGGTTTGGAGGAGGGGAGCTGCTAGGTCTAAAGCCTGAATGTGGATCCTTGGGAAGCTCACACTCTCCCTGGGATACAGATCAAACAGTCCTTCCTCCACCAGGTCTCAGTGGCTGCTGCCCTGTCTGTTACCTGCCCTTGACGGCCTTACAAAGGAAATCATCCCTCTGTGTAACTGGGGCTGCGGGTTTATCAGTCCCCCTGCACACAACATGGCCTGTGGATTCACACTGCTCTAGTGATCCCTGCCTCCGGGGCTGGGGGCTGCTGCCCAAAAGCCAGTGGCACAAGCCAGCCCTTCACAGAGAAATGAACTGGAGTGACATTCCATAGCCCCGGCCAGGGGGGCCCATAGGCTGAATGCATATGGCTGTTGGTGCCAGGGTGCTGGGACAGCTTCCTGCTGGCTGGCAGGTGTGGGCAGACACCAATTATCAGAGGGATCGCCCTGTTCATCTGTATCTGCAAAAACAGCAAGACGTCCCGGGGCACCTTACAGGCAAACAGATTCATTGGAGCATAAGCTTTTGTGAGCAAATACCCGCTTGATCGATGCAATCTGACGAAACGGGTCTTTGCCCACAAAAGCTAATGGTCCAATAAATCTCTTAGTCTATAAGGGGCCGCAGGATTCCTCGTTGGTTTTGACAGACGCCAAGAAGCCTGTGAACCTTTTTCCTTAACCACCAAAGAACAAACAGTGCCTGAATCAACACCGCCATCCTAGCCCAATTTGCAGACAGGAGTTAATGAGAATAATTTTTCTTCCTCCTCCTTGTAATATTTTAGATACTTAAACAGCTGTTACCGTGTCCCCTCTTAGTCTCAGGCTTCTTCCAGACTCAACAAACCCAGTTATTTCAATCTTCCCTTATAGGTCATGTTGTCTAGGCCTTTAATTGTTTGAGTTGCTCTTCTCTGGACCTTCTCCAGTTTATCCACTTCTTTCCTGAAATGTGTGCAGGGCCCAATCCACTTGGGGTGTGCAGAGGCTGTCTGACACCACAAAATAGCCGGGCAGAGCCTCCAGTGAAGCCATTAGCCTGAGGGGTATTCCCCTGTGTTGTAGGAGACTCCCCAGTTCAGGTCCCCCCCTTAATGCCCTTATCATTCAAAGCTATCATCAGAAAATATGTCTGTGTGTGATTACCTCCAGGGATGGAAGGGAGAGTTGCCTAGAGGTTAATTTGACAGGGTTTGGAGGGGGAGGTCAGCGCTCTTGGGTTCTGGTCCTGGTTTGGCACGGCATGTTGCCTTTGTGCACCATTCACCTGCTCCGGCTCTTTGTCCTTGTCTCTCTCCATCCTGGTGCTGCTCTGGCTGAGTTTTAATAAAAACAAGGCACCTGCTTCTGTGTGAGCACAGCACTCCTCACAGTGAGGCCCTGACTTTCTTAGCCTATTAGCACTACCCCCTTGGAAACTAATGAGAGAACAACCTCATTCCCACCCCCTCACAGGACCCTGGGTGCTCCCACTGTGAAGAACTTCGTGGTCTGCGACATGGCTGTGAGAAAACGGGAACACACCAGCACTCACTAGGTCACATGCAGCTCCCTAGAAGCCTGCCACACACAAACAGTGGGTGCAAATGTTTGAAAAGTAGCAAGCCCCAAGTCACTTGTTTTTCAAGTCCCTGGAGCACCCAGGCGGGAGCCTGCAATCTCCCAGCCTTGTGATGCCTCCAAAATCCTTGTTTCTATGGAAGTTTATTATGTGGGTGGAAGAGCCCAAGAGGAAGAATCAGATCAAGGCTGGGCTTCTTTGATCCTTGTGGTGTGTGTGGGATCAGAGGGACCGGCAGACAGAGAATGAAAGAGGGAGGCATTTGATTTCATGGCTGACCCCATCACAAGAGGAGTGGGTGGGGCAGGGAGGCACCAGGAGTAGCGCTGGCTGCAGGCTGTACAAATCCTCCCAAACAGCACAGAGTCAGAAGTGCAGCTCTCCCGTTCCACTCTTCATTCTAGCGGCATGACTCCAACTCAAGACTGCCATGGCCAGCCCCTGGACAGCATGTCCTCAAAGCCCAGGCCCATTGCTGAATGCCAGCTCAAGAAGTCAAAGTAACGGCAGAACAAACACTCCAGCACTCACCTCCCCACTGCCACCTTCTCGCTTGTCCTCCACCAAACAAACTGTGACAAGACCCAGCATTGTCAAGGAGTCAAAAAGAGTTAAAGGCCTCGCAGCTGGTGGTGCCACCTGTGTTCCTCTAACGCCAGCCAAAGCCATCGCCCAGACGTTGCAGGGCGAGAACTTGATGGTGCCTCACACTTGGAGTGGATGGTGAGGGTGTGGCTGCAGCTCCTATATCTGTGCAGGGCAGGATTGCTTGGGCATGTAATTACCATCAGTTGACATCTCACCATGCAGCAGCAAAGTCAGTCTGGCCTAACTAGCATGTGCCAGCTGTGCACAGGGTTGCCAGACGGACAGCAGGAGCTAGGTCCATCCAGGTCCTCCTCCAGCCACCCAGGTTATTGCCTTGATGCCCATCCCTGTGAAATCTGAGTGCCTTTCCCCAAGTTGCATTCGGTGTTGATGGGGGGTCATGTGCTGTTGCATAGGGAATCTTGGGAAGAGCTGGTGGTGAGTATCCTGGTAAGGAGGAGGGGGAACCCTCCCCCGTGTGGGCTGCGGATCTGGGGAATTGGCCTACACTTGAGTGGAGGGGGTCAGTGAAGCACTCAGTGGGGCGAGGTGGTCTCCCTAGCGAAGCGGGAGACATGTAACTGTAGCACGCAAGCTGTTGACCGCTGCTTCTCAGGGCCAGTTCTAGCCACACTATCACACACAAACCCGGGAGTCAGAGCAAGCTTAATTCAGGTGGTTCACTAAAGAGCTATCACCTGCCTGCAAGATTCACTGTCTTCTGATCTGGAGCACTGACCTAACTGAGTTACTTGGGCAGGGGGATCTCAAAAGTGTCTAATGGTTCTAGGAAAACACAGCCCATTTCATGTCAATGGGATGTATGTTCCTAAATCAGATGCAGACCTTGACTTGCTGTGCAGGCAGGATACTAATGGCATTTACTTTGGCCCTCATTTGCTAGTTGCCCCAGGCCGGCCCCACCAGCATGCTGAGCTTTTCATCACTCAGGCACTATTGCACATGCTTCTTCCCAGCTCTGCTTCCTACATTTCAGTGTAAATTAATCTCCATGGTGATTAAGCTCTTCACTTGGAACAATTATGCAGGAACCAGAAAACTCCAGGGGAGAAACCAGGAGGCACACGGGAGCTGTGTCTACACGTGCACGCTACTTCGAAGTAGCGGCACTAACTTCGAAATAGCGCCCGTCGTGGCTACACGCGTCGGGCGCTATTTCGAAGTTAACTTCGACGTTAGGCGGCGAGACGTCGAAGTCGCTAACCTCATGAGGGGATTGGAATAGCGCCCTACTTCGACATTCAACGTCGAAGTAGGGACCGTGTAGACGATCCGCGTCCTGCAACGTCGACATTGCTGGGTCCTCCATGGCGGCCATCAGCTGGGGGGTTGAGAGATGCTCTCTCTCCAGCCCCTGCGGGGCTCTGTGGTCACCGTGGGCAGCAGCCCTTAGCCCAGGGCTTCTGGCTGCTTCTGTGGCAGCTGGGGATCCATGCTGCAGGCACAGGGTCTGCAACCAGTTGTCAGCTCTGTGTATCTTGTGTTGTTTAGTGCAACTGTGTCTGGGAGGGGCCCTTTAAGGGAGCGGCTTGCTGTTGAGTCCGCCCTCTGACCCTGTCTGCAGCTGTGCCTGGCACCCTCATTTCGATGTGTGCTACTGTGGCGTGTAGACGTTCCCTCGCAGCGCCTATTTCGATGTGGCGCCGCACAACGTCGAAGTTGAACATCGACGTTGCCAGCCCTGGAGGATATGTAGACGTTACTCATCGAAATAGCCTATTTCGATGTTGGCTTCACGTGTAGACGTAGCTGGGATGACCCAGGGAGGCTGGGTGGGATGAGGAGGAACCTGGAAAGAGATGCTGTAAGTTAGTTGCTTGGCTGCCAGCCGGTCTGTAGTAACCTCCAGCATATAGTGGTAGTACAAGTGAAATATGTGAGTGTCTGAATGCTGCAGCCCAGCAAGAAGTTAGGGATCGCCCAGCACCTGCCACACAATCATCTGGCTTTGGGTTCAGGTCTGCTTGATATCTTCATCAGTAATTTGGATAATGCTGGAGAGTGTGTGTGCAATTTTTGTGGATAAGAATTGCAAGTGCTTTGGAGAATAGGATTAAAATTGAAAACAATCTAGAGAAGTGGTCTGAGGACAATGGAATGAAATTCATGAAGGAAAAAGGCAAAGTACTCTACGTAAGAAAGAACAAAATGGGAACTGAATGCCAAGGAAAGAGTATTGCAGCAAAGGCTAAGGGGTTATAGTGGAAAAAGCAAACACCCTGCTGAGCTGCAATAGCAAGAGTATTGTAAACAAGATGTGAGACTTACTTCTTCCACTCTACTCTGTGCTGGGAAAGCCTCAGTTGGAGTATTGTGTCCTGTTCTAGGTTCCACAGTTCAGGAAAGATGTGGTTGAGCTGGAAAACGTCTGGAGAAAAGCAACAAATGTGATTAAAGATCTAGAAAAACATATCCTATGAGGGAAGATTGAAAATATTGAGTTTTTTTAGTCTGTGTAGAGATGACGATGGGGAGACATAACAGTTTTCAAGTACCTGAAAGGTTGTTGTAAGGAGGAGGCAGAAAATGTGTTTTAGGACAAGAAGCAAGGGGCTTAAATTGAAGTGAAGGAGGCTTAGGTTGGGCTTTAGAAAAAACTTCCTGTCAGGGTGGTTAGGCACTGGAATAAATTACCCTGAGAGGTGGTGGACTCTCCATCACTGGAGATTTGTAAGAGCCTCCCTGTCAGGGATAGTCCTGATGGTGCTTGGGTCTGCCATGATTGCAAGGGACGGACCTTGACGATCGCATGTGGTCCCTTCCAGTTCTCGTATTCTGTGCAATGCAGTAGCTGTGTAAATGCTTGAAACCTCCTCAGCATATGGCACTTTAAACCCTTCTTGAATAAAATCTTAGCATCGTCCCACTTCTAATCCTCTGTCTGCTAGAGATTCTCTGGTCCTTGGGGACTGTATCCTTCCCCTGCCCTCTTGCAGACTGTTACCCAGTTTGTATGAGGTCTGTTCTCCCATCAACACCTTGGAGAGTTCTGAGTGTCTCTTGGTAACACTTGGGAAGTTTCTGCATTATGCTCAAAGTGTGATGATTCCCCTGGCTCAATGGGTGAGTTGAGCCTTGGGATGGGCTTGGTGGACAGTGGGTTGCAATCAGGGAAAAGCAACAATGCAGCCCAGAGCTGCAGCCTCCTCAGATCCTGCTTCCAGGCCAGGGCATGGGAATTACAAACAGAGCTGGTCCTGATAGGCTCCATCTCAGACTTCACACAAGGCCCAATGTGTACTGTGACCAGTGCATAGAGGTCTTCAGCCAGTCTGGTGCATTTAGGAAAGCTGCTATCTAGTAACAGTCCTGAGGAGTCATTAATTCAGGCAGCTGAGACAACAGGGCAGGGAGAGCAAGAGAGAGAAATTGAAATGGAGGGTGGAGAGTGAGCAGAGGGCAGGTGGAGTCCAGCTCCTCCGGTACTGTGGGGATCTGCTGTGTGTAGCCAGGTTCCACAGGGAAAAGGCTGAGGCAAAAGCCACAGGACTGCTTCTTTAGCCTGCCCAGGGAGAGGTGCTTCACAGGGACACTGCAAGCTGTGCACTTCCCCAAGGGCCCCCCTTTGTCCTCTGGAGGTGGGTTGGGAGGAAAGCGGGGGGCAGATTGTCCCCATCTCACCTGTAGCCTGTGCTGCCACAGAGCTCAGCTAATATAGGGGCAGGTCTGGCCATGCGTCTGGGGCCAGGCTCTGGGTGGTGTCATACAGGCTGTGCAGACTGTGTCGAATATAGAGAAGCGCGTCCAACAGCTACAAAACCAGAACCCTTCCCATTCCGGGTGGCCTCTCCCCAGCTCCCTGCAGCACTTCCTGGGCTAGATTCATGGACCCCTCAGGCAGTCTTGCAAATGCTCCCAGGATGTGGGGGGCTGTGCAGAGCGCAGCTGAGTCTCTTCTCTGCTCCGTGCGCTTGGGTGGATGTGACTGGGTTTTGGAAAGCATCCTTTAGTTTGTTCTTGGAATGGGTTGGCTCCACCTGGCCTGCCCCCGCTCAGCCTCCCATGCACACTGTGGTTTTCAGACCCGAGATATTCACAAGCTGCTTGTGGGCCCTCCCCGCCCAGAGCCTCGTGTTGATCTCCTTCAACTGGGAAGCTGGTAATTCAAGTAAAGAGCAACTCCCGCATCCAGGCAAGCGGGTGGTGACTCGTCCTGCTGGGAAGCACCAGGCTGGCAGGGATACCGCACTCATCAGCTGTGATGCCACTGAGGCTTGTCAGCACTCAGCTGCACCAATTTCATTAAACCAAAGTGAGGCCCCACGTGGACACTGCACGGGTAAATCTGGCTCCCGTGGGTTTAGCATGGCCCTGTGGACTGGTGGAGGCAGGTGAAGACCCATGGAGGAGTCTGCATGTAAAGTTCCACTGGTTTAACGAGATCAGTCCCCAGTCCCAGCCAGTGCCCCTCTGTTCAGGCCAGCCCTGCCTTCTCAGTGCTGCAGGTGCCCTTTGTTCCACCGCCTTGTGCCTGAAAGCCTTCCTGCCAGTCTTCTGAGAGCGGTCTTCTGCCCCAGCTGCAGCACGAGGGTCTTTGCTGCCTCCAGGCTCTTTGAAACATGCTGGGAAGAGCCTTCTACCTGACAAAGCACCAGGAGTTTCTTCTCAAGCAAAATGTGGGCTGGGGCGTCAAATGGGTTGGATACATTTTGGTCTCTCCACTAGTGCTGCAAAGGCAAGGAGACAATGAATGGAATCTCTCCCCCACATCACTGCTCAGCTGGGTGGATACCTGGCAGACGGGCGTCTTTCTCTGCTGCGTCAGGTATCGAGAGGGGCAGAATGGCAAGTGCACTGGGCCAGTGCTCTGGTGCAAAGCCTGTCTTCACCGGGGCATCCTCCTTTCCAAGCCTGCCATGCCAGCCTGCAAGACCTACCACTATGGATGCTTCCAAACAGCACTGAATGCCCACTAGGCCTTCTCATGGCTGTGCCCTGCACCACCTGCCCGAAGGAATAAATCCCTCCACAAGGCCAAGCGTATTAATGCCAGATGAATGAATCTTCTGGAAGTGCCTGTCTGACGTGCACATTAATAACAAATGAGGTGCTTCCAGTACAAGAGGGACTGCAGCACAGAGGTCATCTCATCTGCATGGTAAAGAGCAGTGCAATGGGTGACTGGGCCTTAAAGGCCCCTGCTGGAGGTTCACGGCCTCTTTACGTCCTGTCCCAAGAATCATAGAGGAGTCCTTCAAGGGAGGATAGAGTGTCAGCTGAAAGATGCAGCCAATCAGGGGCCAGGAAAGCCCTATAAGAACAGTTGCAGCACCAGCACTAGCTCAGTATGGTAGAACTTCTCCTTGAGACCTGCTGGACTGGCTGCTGGAGGGGAAGTAGCACTCTTGCAAGCTCACTATGCAGAGGTGATGCAACACTATGGAGCAGGGGTAAGCCGACTTTCTGCCTCAGGCCTCACTTTTCATCCCTGCAATTAGCAGCTTCCCACCCCATCTAATGTAATCCAAGCCCATGGGATATTTTTTTGTTATGTTCGTATGTGGGGGGAACAAACCTCTTGGCATATATAAGAAAATAAGTCTATAAAACTTTATTAGTCAATATATAAATGTGACTGCACAGACATCAAAACTGTGATGTACTTCAACTCTTACTTAGCTGTCTGAGCCTGAGACCCAGCAGCTGATTGTGCTGGGGCCCCCACTTATGAAATTTCACGTTCTCCCCCAAAGGGGCCTGCCCCCACTTTGTGCACCTTTGCTATAGAGCTGATGAGCTTGTGGAGGGCTGGTGGTAGATTCCTAGTTGGAGGCTGAGGACTCTGCCTCCAAGAGGGGAAGTCCTGGACATGCCAGTCCCTGCTCAAGTGGGGAAACAGCCTGTGGTGGGACTCTAGAGGCCATGGTGATGGGCCTTGGTTCAATGGCTACCGTAGAAGGAGATTGTTGCTGTGAACTTGCATGACTCAGCCAGAGGGCTGAGTTGTCTAAGAGACTGAAACTGATGGATCAGTGCTGACACGTGCATTTGTGCAGGATGAGAGCTGCCCCATTAATGGACCCTGTTACAAGCAGGTAGAGGTTTCTTTTTGCCTCTGGGTTCTGGAGAATGCACTGGCCAGGACCACAGAATATCTCTTTCTCAGACCCCTGCAGGGGTTTGACTTACTGCTGACTTCACTGTGACCGGGCCAGGAGAGAGCAGGTCCTCAGAACCCTTTGTTTAGCTTTGTTGTGAGCCTTGGGCCGGAGGAGGCTTGATGCAGCTGTCAGGCAGCCGAGCTTCCCTACCAGTTTCCAGTGTCCCCCTCTCAGAAGAGAGGGAGTTTAGCAGAGCTTGGCTGCACCTCATCTCTGTAGCTTTGAGACACTAGCCTGAGACCTCCGTCCAGGACTCATCTTCACCTCACTTGCTCCACCACCTGGAGCACACTGTTCCCCATCAGTGCCAGGGAAGAGCCACTCTGGGAATGAAAGGTCTAGGCAGGAGTCACAGCTTCCCCTTGACCCCAAGTCTGTCTGCAGCACCAGAACTGTGCTACACCTGGGAAGCTTATGTGGCTGAGTAAATGAGGCTGATCTCTGCCACTGCCCAGGAACCAATGGGCTGCTATGAGTGGGGAGGGGTCTCCAGCGCTGCAGGGCTTCCAGGTGGAGTGTATGAGAAGGGGGGGGTTCTGGATTGCCCAAGGGATTGGGACCATGCTATGGAGCTGCCCACCTGTCAGTCTGAGCCAGGTTAGTATTTATGGCAAGTCCTTTGCCTTGGAGCGCTCCTTGGCATCGGTGTGAATGCAGGTAATGGGTTCATGTGATTGATATCTGCTCATCTTAGCAGAGAAGTGAGGGCTCAGTTGGAAGTGGCGTTAAAACCCCTTGCCCAGGAAGGTGCTGCCTGTGGGGCCAGGCTGAGTGGTGGTGTCCAGTCTGCACTGGCTCAGGGTCACATGGCTCCGGAAAATGCCAGCTCCTTCCTTCCACGCTGGCTCTGTGCTCAGTGGAAAGTGATCGCAGCAGGCTGGCATTTAATGCCACTCCTGGTCAGCTGCTGAGCTGCTTCCATGCAGCCTCTCGACAAGTGGGTGGGGAGAGAGGTTGACCCTGGTTCAAAGCCAGGGTGGTGGTGACCATCTCTGAAGCAGTTGGTGGGGGCTGCCCTGCCTTGTGGCCCACCTCCCTGTAATCCTGCTAGCTGGTAGCAGGAGTTGGTATTATGTACATGGGCAGCCCGAGAAGAGTTTGTAACGTGCATCTGGGATGGCGACCGCACTGTTGGCAGGTGCGTCTGCAATACAGGACAGCCTCAGTGCTGCAGTGTTGCCTTGACCTCTGAGGCCTATGAGGGAAACGTGGTTTATATAAGCAGCGAGCCCCATGTTGGTCACTGGACAGACTGAGGAATAAGCTGCCATTGGCTTATTAAATACCAAGTGTCACATGATGGGATTTTTATACTGGATGTGAAAGCCATTTTGTGTGTCCAATATATCTATTGGCCCCAAATATTGTGCTGCGGAGGGGGGCGCATGAGGTGTCTAATGAAAGCCAAGGATGCCCTGAATCTGCATCTGCTACGTCTATGTCTGTATCCTGTCGACAGGCTGTTTTATGGTGGTTAGCTATGTAGCTGTGTTAGAAAATGTGAGTGCTAAGCTTCGCAATAGTAGGTGTCAACTCAGCCCCAGCCAGGGCATTGGGATGGACACAGATGTCAAACTCGCATCCCAGAAAGGTGAGACCTGCCAGTGGAATGCAGCCCACTGGGCACGTGACTCGGGCTGTGCAAAGGAACTGAAATCAGATGCCCAGACATTGATTCCACCTGCCATGTAAATGATGGGGCATACTGGCAAAAACCAGTGAACAATGGCATTTGGCCCCAGCAGCTCACCTGAGTCTGGTGACTGACCCTCAAGGGCTATGGGAAGAAGAAAGGGCCGTCTCCCTGTACACACAAGATTGAAACAAGAGGTGGGCCTAGCATTGTCCAGCTTGGATGGTTGGGCTTTGGCCTTGATTCTTTTGTCTGGATCCATGTTCCAGCATGCTGACTCCAGCTGGGCAGGTCTACATTTCTCCAGTAACTACGTAACCTGAAACGGACTTTCAGAGACTTTCAGGAATTGGCAAATAACATCGCTGGCCTGTGTCAATAGTTATAATTGGTGTATGTAAAGCATCACTTTAACAATTTCTCTCTCTAACCTTGTTTGTTCTTTTCTTAATAACCCTTTAGATACTTAGATCTGAAGGATTTGGGCTTTGGTGTGCTCTTTTGAGTAAGATCCAAGTATATATTGACTGGGGACTGCAGATGGACTCCTTGAGACCTGGCAGGAGCTGTGTGGCGTTGGCAAAATAGGATTTAACCTGTCACCTGAATTTGTGGGTTGTTGGTCTGGGTTGATACAGCAGCTGGGAAGCCTGTGGGTTTTCTTGTGTGGCTTCTGGCTGGCCAGTGGGGCTGGCAGAGGTACATTTATGGCTGATTGGGATTTTCTTCTCACTAAGGCAAATCCAGCCTGTGACTGTCATTATCCTGGTTTTAAGCAAATATACCCTGGGTTGATTTCTCTAGCTGTGCCTGGAGACCCTGTCATATGACACCAAGTAAATGGGTTATATGGTCCCTGACAGACAGACAACCAGCTGGCAGGTCTGTGCCTCTCCCAGGCTCCATGTTCTTCACCCCAAGCGCTGGTCCTTGCCAAAGGCTTCTCTTTGCAGAGTTCTGACACCCCATCCAGCTGCTTCATGAGTGGCCTCAGCTCTGTCTGACTTCTGTACATACAGCAGAATGTGCCAGCAGGGATGTGTCTGGGTGGTGAGGGGAGCTGTGCCTTTCTTGCTGCTGTAACTGGTGATCTGCACCCCTGGAGAGGAGCCACCTCCAGGCCCCTAGCCAGCACTGGCTGAAGCAGGCTGCCCCCTGCTCTAGTTTAAGTCATGTTAATTTGAGGCAAATGAATAAAATTTCCCTGGCACTCAAATTAATAGCAAATGAGGTAATTACTGGCAGTGCCATTAGAGTGACGGAGGAGCCCAGACGGAACAGAGACTGGAAAGGCTGAAAGACTTCCCAGTTAAAAGGGGAAGGGGAGGGGGAAATCTCAGAGGGGAAAGGCTCCAAGCCAATTTTTGCTGGCACTGCCTAGGGGCTCTTAGACTCTTCAGAGAGACCAGCCCAGGGCAGGAAGAGTTGCCTAGGGGCAGAGCAGGAGGCAGTAGTCACCTGGATTCTGTTTCTGGTTCTGCCACTAAGTGATGGGGCCCAGAAGAGCACCCAGCCCTGCAGCTGGGGTGCCCTGCACACACTCCTTGCTCGGGCTGCAGTGGAGAGGGTTGAAAGTGCTCTGGGGGCCTGTGTCTGTAAGTGGGTGTGGGGGGGGCAAGCACAATGCTAACTGCCTGGTATAGGTGGCAGCTCCTCCCCAGGTGGGGAACAGCGAGGGTGGGATGTCTCAGTGGCTTGACTAGAGGGAAGGTCAAGGGCTGTAGTCATAGAAACCCCCAGATGCAAAGAGGGAACCCAGCTGAGTTTATTACAGGAACCTGACAGGGCCATAAATCTGTTCCTGGCTGCCTGTTTCCACCAGATAAAGCAGTAGAATGAGCTGCTGCAATGGCTGGGGACGGGCAGGGATCTGTGACTGTCCAGCTGCGCAAAAGCCCCTGAGCCTTATCAGCCAGCTGTGCCCCTGCCTGCCAAAGCAGCTGCTCCTTGTGATAACGGATGGGCCATGTCCTTGTGCTGCCACCCCGAGCCTGCACAGCCAACCCACTTCTCAGGATTGTCCCCCTTTGTGTGGGGCCTCAATGGCAGGCAACGAAAGGGCAGGCAGCCACCGACAAGGCGTGCAGTGTCTAGGCAGATAGAAGGGGGAGGGAGCAGGCTGGTGTGGCAAGTGGAGGAGATGTCTCAGGGCCATTGTCCCCCCGCCCCCCCCGCCCCCCCGCATGTTTGTGACCAAAGGTCTGTTGCCGTTGCCTCTTTCCATCACATGTGCACCCATCCAGCACACACATGCACTCCATCATAGGCACATGCCTTGTTCCCAGCCTGTTGGCCAGTAGAGAACATGACTGTGGCCCAATGGAAAGTCTGAGTTTCCAGCTCTCAGTCTAGAGTCCAGCTGGCTGCTGATGAAACACTTTGCAAAGTGCTTTTCCTACCTCACCTGTGCTGGCTACTTGCTTGTGCGCTGGTTGCATTGATTGGTTTTTAATGGAGCACTTCTTGAGCCCTCCTGAGAAACTTGCCTGTGGCAGGTGTGATGGTTGGACCTCAGAAATCCTTTTGGGGTTGTCATCTGGTGTGTAGGTTAACCCAGTGATGTCCATCTTCTTGCTTCCTTGGACTTCTTGCTGCCCTGTCCTGCTGGACCAGAAGCTCTGGTCTTCCCCAGCCAAGACACAGAATTGGGGTTACTGCCCCTCAGCAGAGCGCACAGACACTGAACCAGATCATCTATAGGGCCATTGATAACACCCAAGAACCCAACCTCAGAGGAACCAAAACCCCAAATAAAATCCATCTTACTCTCTGTATAACTCTTCTACAGAGTGGTCATATGGTCACCCTATTTATCAATGAAAGAGATGCAAAGGCTTCCCTCTACTCTCCCCTCCAGTAACTATTTACACTGGGCCTGATAAACAAAAGAATCAAAAGTTGGATTTAAGTGATTGCAAGTGAAAACAGATCAACATAAATTATTAAAGCAAAATAAACAAAACATGCCTGCTAATGCGCTCAAACGTGCAAATTTGTACCTTAATTATTCTGATCGTCTCTTTGACAAGTTAAGCAGCTTCTCCCTATTCAGTCTTAGATGTTTCCAGCAGGTATCTTGGGTGGCTGGTGGTGGGGCTCTTGGCATCTGACTCACCTGTTGCATTTTTTATCCCTTTTGTGCAAGGTGGGAATCCTTTTGTGCTCAGGTCAGATTGTTCTCACCTTGACTGGAAAAGTGAGATCCAAAAAGGGCTTCAGCAGCAGGTGGCCTGGCCACATGTCTTTAGGACAGTCCCTGTTTGGGTTTGCAGAGCAAACCACCATTCACAGGTCATTGACTTGACTGCGGAGCCACCAAGTTCCTAAAGTATCACTAATGGATTTTACTGGACCACATGGCCTAAGAAAACAGGTTAAGAGAATATTTCTAACATAGTATGCAAGAAAGACCCATGCACAGAAAGGGGATATACAGATTCAGCAAATGACAGCTTTTAAAATGATGTCCCATCACCTCTTTTGCAGAAAGTATGAGTTATGAATATTCATAAGCCAATTTTCAAATTCCTGGGTGGGTGAGACATGAGGTCCTTAATATCTGAGGACTTCAGCTTTTCTCCCTGTTTGACAGCTTTGCTTGGAGGTGATGCACCTTCAGGGTGGTGGTGTGTGCAGGGCAGTTTTCCATCATGTGGTGAGCAAAGTGGAGGGGTTAAGCATGCCCCTGGCATGTTCAGGAGGAAGCTCATGTTGGTAATCATGTGGATGCAGCAATCAACTAAAAGGAAAGAGGACACAGCCTGGTTGTCATGTCATCATTTAAAAGAAAACAGTCTCTCTCCCCTTCTTAAAGAGTATTATTACCAGCTCAAAATATCAGACAAATTCTTGAGAGAGCTCTTAGGGTCTGAAGTCTGTGATAAATCTGGTAGCTTTGGAACTCACTTGAAATTACAACGAGTAGCGATGTGATTAAAGCTTGCTGCTTAACACTCAGACCTTACTTCTGGTGAGCAGAAACTAGATGCTTGGGGGAATCCAGCTGGTGTGTAACAAGGTTCCCATGACAAATTACTTGGATATTAATTCACTGGCTAGGAAAAGCCACTTGTATCTCTGTTTGCAGCAAGCTGGTCTCCAATTAACTTGGTGTGGTGATTTGCCTGTATGGGTCAGCAATGTGCTCAGATATAAATACAGGCAGGAAGGCCCGTGCATTGCCACTTATACAAAGCGCAGTTTCAGGGCCCTGGAGAAAACCGTGCCCATCCAGGGTAGTATGGACTGGAGACATGATGCTAGAGCACGAATCCCCAGAAGCAAAACCTAGATGAGCACTGACCTTGAATGAATGTGCTATTGAGCAAACGTAATACAACCCCATATCCTCAAGGAATGTGTTATGGGCCGAGGGGTGTGTGCTTGTGGTTACACTGCAACAGCCAGGTCCTCAGAATAACATATATGTGGAACAACTTCCTGCCTGGAGAGCAAATTCCAGGGAGGGCAAAATCATTCCACTCCAGTGTGGGCAAGACAGGAAATAGGATGGTGCACTTCAGAGTGCAGCAAGAAGTCCTTGCCAGGACCTCTGTGCCTGAAGTGCTTGGGAGAAGCCACCTGTCTGGAATATTGTGGCCTCTGCAATAGGGCAAAGTTGGGCTGTCCTTGCCCTGGTCTGGCTGGGACTTTCACAGGCAGAGCTCCTGGTGCGTCCCTGCCCCTGTTGCTCCAGGGAGAGGTGTGGACAAACGCCAAAACCAAGGCCCTGATGTAAGAGCTACCATCTCCTGGGATCAGTGCCTGGGGATGCTGTTTCTTTGCAGTCCAGTCTGTGACTGTCTCTCAAACTTTAGCAACCCTGACATATGGAAGGTCCCTGGGAGGAGGAATGGAGGTAGCAGAGTTGCTAACAGTGAAAGCACAACTTCTCCCCAGTCCAGCAATACCACAATGAAACAAATCCCATCCAAGTGTCCACAGGAATGGGAATGAAGCAAAAGGAGCAGGTGTGCTGGGTGGCGTGGAAGTAGCTGCTCGCCTTCCCTGGCTGGAGATGAGTTTGAAGCCTGGGTCATGACATGAGAAATGTAAACATGAGGCTCGCAGAGAGGGTGCACAGCTTAGCAGCACTGCCCACTGTAGAACAAGAGCCAGCACTGCAGTAGCAGGGGCTGGGAATCAGCAGCTTGTGCATAGGGCCCAGGCCTGGACTGACAGGTTGGGGCAGAGGGAATACAGGCCAGGCCTGAGCTGCAGGGTTGCAAAGTGTCCCAGCAGCCGATGCTGTTAGCTCTCTGCTTTCATAACCATTGAGTTGCTGATTAAACAAGAGCCTCAGTCTCGCTCTCTTGGGGGCTCCCAGGGGTCAGGTCTCCCAGCCAGTCCATCACCTGCAGCCACAGACCAGCCCCAGGCTCACCTGAGCCTGCCCCATGGCAGCAGGGTGTTATGTAAGCCAGTCCATGCAGCAGAGGAGCCAGGCTGAGAAACGAGTCTGCTGCAGGCTATTGCTGACCTAATTTTGGATCTCAGTGTGGCTCCTGTCATCTGTTGCTGGCTGTCTCCGTGCAGATGGGCTGTCAGTGAGCTTGGAGTGCGAGGGAGGTAATGCTGTGGGAAGGCCACCTGGCTCCTGGGGCTTTGGGGGCGGGGGAGAAGCTGCAGCCCTGGCTCAGGTAAAATATTCAGGCTCCGCATCGGAGCCCCAGAGACGAGCCAGGGGAAAGGGACCTTCAGGCAAGCCCAGGACATGCACAGGCAACATTGCTGCTGGTGCCTGAACCTCCCATTACTGGGGTGATGCCCTCCAGACCCTCGCTGCCTGGGCCAGCTTTGCTCCCGCTGCATTGCTCAAGCCAAGAGCAAATGTGAGTTCTGCAGTGTGCTCTGAGCTGCTGCAGTGATGTGTTCGCAGTTGCGGCTTGAGAAGAAATCCCCTCCCTCTCTACCCTGCAGCTGGGACAGGCAGCTCTGTGCTCAGCCCTCCCCTACACCAGCTGGGGACCTCCCAAGTACCATGTGGTGTGGCCTCAGACCACAACTCCATCCATTTCCTGCAAAAAAACTGCCCTTCCAATACATGCAGAAATGAGGCACTTTCCCCTGGACCTTCTGTGGGGTCTCGGCAGCTGCTGCTGGGATCAGTTGCTCCGTGAGGCAAGAGGCTGGAAAGAAACAGAAAATTCTTAGAGCTCTGTTCAGGCAGCAGCGGGAGAGGAGAATGTGACCTAGGAAGGTTTGCTAAACTATTCCAAGGGGCCTAGAAAGCAGGGCCAGTTCCAGCCTTCGTGAGTTACCCCCCTGCCTAGTCTGGGCAAAAACATGCCCCCTCCTGCAATCAATACAAGGGAACCTCATCGCTAACCCACCCTCCTGCCTTAACCTGCAGCTTGATCCACTAATTTTTTGCTTCACCCTAGATCTTAGGGGGCCCCACAAAATCTTGTATCCCCAGGCCCCCAGCAGTGTTAATCCAGCCCTGCCAAGCACTGCACCAGTCCTGCAAGGTCGGACAGCCTTCCTGCCAGGACAGGCACTGGCTGTGCTGGGCACAAGCCACCCTGAACTCCACCTGCTCTGAGCTGCCTGCCCCTTGTTCAGACCCGCAGTGCCTGGCGCGTGTGTGAATATGCCCTGCTAAGGAAAACAAGGACTCTAGGTTACAAACAGGATGTGACTTCTAGTGATTGAGTTGCCAGTAAATCCCCACAGAAATCTCTGCTGGGGCTCTTAGAGCAGAGGGCTCCAGGTCCTCTCACTGTTGCTTCTACTGACCTACTTTCTCTACATGGTGCATGTAAATGAGCTGCTGCAGCTCCTCAGGAGAGCAAGGCCAGCCACCCCCACCTTTGGGCTCAGCTCTGCCTTGTCCTGAGAGCAACAGCCTCTTCATCTCGCTGCTGAGCTGCAGCTGTGAGGAAGGTGGCTGGAGGCCAGGGAGAGGGGCAGCCTCCTCCTGAGGAGGAAGGACTGCCCTGTGGAGAGGGGGCAATTGAAATGCACCTTTTGTGCAGGCCCACCTGGAGTGATGGTGCCAGGCTCTCTGCCCTGCTCCTTGTGCAAAGTGAGCCTAGCACACCACAGATGGTCTGATAGCATTTGACACGCTTGCTTTGCACTAGTGTCGTCATAATCTGCCCAAGGGGCCAGGCAAGGGCCTGTCAGGCCCAGGTGTTCGGCTTGCTGTGCCACGTGGAGCTAAGCCTCACGCATCACAATATTCCAGACCTACTTCCAGATCCACTTGGATTCCACCACTCTGGCTCTGCACGTCTTGGCCTGGGCTGCATTTCGTGACCCTGGGCCCATAAGCGCATGCTGCTGCTGTCTGGCCTTAGCGATGTTCTCCTGGCTCCCTACCCCATTGGCAGCTCTCCTGCCTGCCTCTCTGCTGTGCTCCAGTCCCTGGGTGGTGCCCTGCTGAGAGCCTGGGAGCCCTGCGCTGACCTCAGGTATGTCACTGGCAATTAGTCCCGGGCTAGCAGAGGTGCTGGCAGAGCCCAGCATTGGCTGAGTTTGTGGCTTGTGACTAACTGCTGAGGTGAGGAGGGGCAGGAGGACTCGACAAACCCACTCAGTGCTGGTGGCAGCTCAAGCACATATGTTTCCAGGCTAAACAGTGTGGAGTGCACAGGGCTGCTGCCTTACATCTGCTGGAGCCTGCAATGCTCAGGGGCTTGCCTTGGGGCTGGGAAGGATGAGGCCAGCACCCCTTCTTCCTGAGGAGGTCATTTAGGAGCTGAGCCAAGGGGAAGAAGGTACTTGGCTTCCCTGATGCTGTGGCTCGCCTTTTGCAAAATCAAGGCAAAGCAGTGTCAGCAGATGTGTGCACTAAATGGCTCCAGCTTTTTTCTGCAACCCTCTGCCCAACCCCCATACCAGACAATGCAAGAACGCATTCACACCACTTGCTCCGCCTGGGGAAATGTCGTCCTGCCAGACACAGGCTCCCTATTAGGGGTTGCATGTATACTTAACAGATCTCATCACACTCTGAGCACCCTGCTTTATGGCTAGGGCACACATTAGACCATTTAATCCAACTGTGTGTTCCACAGCTGTTCAGGGTGGCTTTCATGCCACATAAGTGATACCAACACTCCAACCTCAAAGAGCTCTTGGAACGAGGTTTTGTCCCTCCCCCTTGCCAGATGGAGGGGGTCACCTAAGGGCTGCCCTGAAGGTACATGGGTCCCTATGCAGTACTATTAACTTGGTGCCCCTATGTCCAATGGCATCTGGGGCTAGGGGAAGATTTCTTTGAAATGTGTTTTCTATAACCTTCAGCAAAGCACTAACAGAATAATTCCAACTTGGATTTTAAACTAAGGTCCTGTTGAGTAAGGCAGTGAATTCAGACACTGACGGTATACAGCTGGGGCTGGCAAAAGCCTGTTAAATGGTTTCACTACCATTTGAATGGCTCTTTCACAGGCTCATGCTGTGCTAATAGCTCTGGCCGACTTGTTGACTGTTAACTGGATCCTCTCTGGAGGAGGCAGAGCCCTGGAACAGAGGAAGCGGCAGGTAGGTGAAGATATAGACCCAGCAATGCCCCAGATTTTTTGGGTTCCTTACACGTGTGTATTCTGCATCTGGGTAAGGGTGGCTCTGCCCTAAAAGAGGTGCCCTCCACTACCTCGTCTTTTTGTATCCAGAGCCTTAAGTGACTGCAGTAACTCTTCAGATAACGAGCATGGGGAGCCTGGTCTCCCTTGTTCCAGCCTGATAAAGCAGCGTCAGGTGGCCAAAGCTGTGGCGCTGGGACTCAGGATGGTGGGTCCAGTATCTAACTCTTGGTTTTGAGGCTTTGGGGGAACTTCTCCTAAATGTGGATAATAAATGCCTCCTAGTTTTCTCCTCTGATAATAGAACCAGTTGTGGGGGCAACTGTTCCTTTAAGAATAGAGCCAACCTTGGAGGGTGGAATGTGTTTTGGGATCTTTTTTTCCATGGGTCACCAAGAGGACAGCAGATCAGGGCTGTAAATCCGAGTCAGACCCTAGCCTTACGCACTCCTGAAGGCGTCGGTCCTGTCCTCACCCAGCCTAAGCTCTCCATCTGCTCCCTCACTCTCAGAGGCTCCTAGCTTTAATGCACTTGGCACGGGCCAGGGTAACATCCGCCCTGGTATGTTTCTCTCTGGATGTCTATTTGCCCTGGCAGCCACCCAGCATCACTTCAGCAGGGACATCTCCTGGAGCCTAGAGTAACATTGTAGCCAGCTGCAGTCTCTACCCACCCACAGGCTGGTGGGCAGGACGGATGCTCCCCTTTCCAACCACAGTGCCTCTGGTGCCCACCTCCTCTTGAGGGGTTGCTCTAACAGCCTGGCAGTTGGAGCTCAAGCTTAGTGCCTTCTCCCTAGCCACAGAGGCAGCCTAGATGCCAGAGAAACACCAAAGGCCTCTGTGGCCACTGAGCATGTTCCTGGGGAGCGGCCCATGTCCCCCTTCTCTGAATTCAGCCACCAGCTTGAGAAAGCCAGGAGAGGAGCAGCTGCAGTGTCCTCTGTCCAATGGAGGGGTTGGTGGCTCCACAGAACCGGGCAGCTGAGGTTTTGTTTCAGTTTGGGGAGGGTGGGTGGTGCGCTTTGGCTTTCACTGTGCCTGGAGGCAGAACAGCTGCTTTCCCAGGGACAGTCCTTCACAGCAAGTTAAGAAGGCCCAAGCAGGTAGCTGAAGGGGCAGAAATACTCAAAGGGTTTAAGTCTCTGTTCCCCTTCTTATCCATCGCATGCCACACAACTTTTGCCAAGTTCTGTGTTGGAGAGCCTTAATGCAACTAGTTGGGCCTAGAGGAAGGCTTGTCTGTCTCCCCTCTCTCCCTCCACCCCCCCCCCCCGGGCCCATCCCACTTCAGTGCTGTCTAGCACTTGCTTCCACGCACCCATTGGTGATGGGACACTGGTGTTTTAGTCAGGAACAATTTCCCACTGCTGGTAAAGTGACATTTAGCATCAGTATTTGGCCAACTTGTCTTGCCAAGTAAACATGCAGCAACTTGTATTGTTTCCATTGTTGGTAATGGAAAGTTTGACACTGTCAGGTTTATACTCCAGCACCTGAAATACCTGAGTGCAGCTAATACAGCCTTTCTCTGTTTCCCTTGGAAAGTCTCTGCTCAGAGATCCAAGCAGTCTGGGGCAGATAAGAGTGACTGATCACAGGACAGAATCAGCTATGAATTCTGCTAACTGAATAGCATTTCCATGACAAAGATGCAGACTGCTTCCACTAACCATGAGATTGAGCAGCCTGTTCTTGTAGCATAGATCTCTTATTAATAATAACAAAAAGGAAATTAACATTAGCAAGTATTACAGAATTGTCAGGCATGTGACATTGGCGGAGAGGGTGTTTAGTCTTTGTTCTATATACGTTCTTAAACCACACACCTTCAAATAATCCATTAGCAATACAACTAAACCTCTCTTCCCCTAGTGTGTGTTCTCCCCTCCTCTCCATGGTGGGAGGCATGTGTAGTGAAGTGTCTTGTTTTGGAGAAGTGTGGACGGCAAGGGGCGAATGTGTATTTATGCCAGAGAAAGCAAAGACAGAGAAACGGAAGGAGCCTGGTTTTTGTGATGGCCCTTAGTTCTTGGGTACAATTGTCCTACAGCTCAGACCAGCCCCTGAGAACACTAACATGTTTGTAATGGGGAGACTAGGCATGTGATCTCAGATGGCCTGACATGACTGTGGCTCCCTATACAATGTCAAGCCCATTTGCTTGCCTTTGAGGAACTTATGGAAATTCTCCCAAAATCTAGGAAGAGCCTCAGGAACTTGGGATGTGCCCAGAATAAGCAGAACACTTACTCTCCCCTGCCCCTTCTGCACCCTCTGCTTCCTTCCTGTTTCCCTGCTATAACTCCCCCCACCCCCATATTAGTCCTCAGCCTCCTAATCAAGGAGTCTTGGATAGGACTTGATTGGCACCATCTCTTTAACTGATGTGTTTCATGCCCTGCTCGTCCCCAGGGGGCTGAACAAATTACCCTGAAACAGGTTTGTTATATATCACTTTACCTTTGCCATGGGAGGATGCTTAAAGCTATGCATTCCCTGCCCAGCGTACCAAATGCTCATGTCTTCATCTCTTCCCCACTATAGCTAGCTGCACACGCTTCAGGCCTTCATTGTAGAATAATCCTCAGGCTAGAAATGTACTCGAGTTCCACTAGAACAAAATCAAACCAGCAATTCAGTATGCAGTGCACTCTTCCTCCACCCCCCAAAGGATTTTTTCACTTGCAACAGCCCTGGGAGGAACAGGGCAGATCAAGATATCAAACCCTCCTGGGGAGAAAAGGGTTTTATGGCAGGTTCACATGCTCTGGGTGGCTGAGAGCCAGTTCCACAGGAAGTGGTTTCCCTGACAACAAGGAGGCAGAAGGACATGAGGGAGATGGAAGCCAAATGTTTAGGGATGGCATTGGGAGAGACTGTAAAGTGGATGCATATGCAGCGTGTCCACAGCCCTGCCACCTGGGATGGATCAGGCTGCAGGAACTTGGCACCAGCTAGGGAACTTGAGACTATGATCTTGCTACCAAGCTGGAGACCCGCTGACCTGCCTTTCCCTTCCTCCCACCCTGACCTCTGCCTCCTTTGTTCCTATCTTACTGAGGTGGCAATTGCAGGTTTGGCATTCACATCTTGGCCCTAGCATTTGAATCTTTCTACCTCCACTCACACTGAGGTCTGGCTGGGCTTCTTTAAGCAAAAACTGCTGCCACACCCCACTCAGCCAGAGAGCTTCATGTTCAGTAATCCAAGGCAAGCTTCCTGCAGGAATTGCCAGTGTTTGGCCCAGCACCTGATGGAGCAGGAAGTGAAGCTTTAGTCTCTCCTGTAGTACTGTGTGGTACTGGCTAACACACAAATTCAGGAGATCTGTTTCTCAGGATTTCCTTTGCATCTGGACAAGAAATCAGCTGGGAATTGCAGATGCTTCTCAGGTGCAGTTGTAATCAGTAAGCAGTTCTTGATTTCTAAGAATCCACATGTTAAAAGCAATTTATTCAGAGATCACTGAGACGAATGTTCCCAGAAATTGCCTGCCTTGGGAAGGACAAAACTGTCAGGAAGTGACTATGCATGCTATAAGCAGATCCCTGCTGCCAGCATCTCTTTACAGAAGAAAGGAGAATGGTCGCTAAGGTCTCTGCCTTTGGAGCTGGACACAAGATCTACCTCTTGGCTCAAGCTTCTCCTAAATGGAGCTACGCTATCACTCTCTCAAATTCATAACCATGTTTTAATGAGCAGACAAATATGCACTGAACTTGCGTCTCATAAGCAGAGCTGGAAGGAAGATATGTCAGTGTTTTATTTTCAAGATACACTCAGATCTTATGGTGACTGGGGACCAGATGAATTCAGGTGAGGAACTGTGGTGGCCCTGACGGAAGCTAACAGCCATCAGATATGACAATGTATGTTTGTCATCACATTCCCAATCACAAATAGGTCACTCCAGCCAGGAGAGATGAAGAAGGATCAGCTATGAGCATGAATTTTCCTCTAGATGAGGAAAACATGAGGGGGAAGTCTATGGCTTCGCACCCGACACTATTGCCTGAAATGACAGAAGACAGGGATTAAAAAAGGAACTCTCTCATCTTTTCACATACACAGCTTCAGAGAAGGGGCATCACCTGGTCCCTGCTGCCCACTTTGATGGTCTGACATGTGGAAGTCAGTTTCTCTGGCACTTAAAGTGTTGGGATAACCCACTTTTTTTGGCCAAAATCCCATTCCCCACTGAAATAGATCCTAATGACCCAACCAATAACAGGCAAGCACACCATGGTGGCTACATTCACCAACACAGATGATACAAATGGCAATTCTAAGTCACCTGAATAATCATTTTGTCTCTGTATTCTGCCTTTCAGAGATTTAGGATCAGCCAGAAGGAGGGGTGGTATCCTGGAGGATCTTGGCTAATAGCTATTGAATGACCATTCTTCTGTAAACTTGGTTAACTTTTTTAAACACACTCTGGTGATGAGTTCCAAAGGTTGATGGTGTGTTTGTGAGGAAGTACTTCCTGTTTGTTTTTAAACCTGCTGCCTATTAAGGTCATTGGTTGGTTGAGGGTTCTTGTGTTGCATGAAGTAGGAAAACTTTCTTCATACTATATCTAATGTTAGACCTCTGTCATATATCTTCCTTGTCTTTTTTCCTAGGCTGAGCTAGCCCAGTCTTGTTAATCAGTCCTCATCTTTGAGCTGTTCCATACATCTAATCCAGTTTGTGTCCATCTCTGAGCCTGCTCTAGGTCTAATATGATGGGTTTTTTCCCCAAATGGAGCTACCAGAACTGAGTGCAATATTTAAGGTGGGGAACGTACCAGAGATGTATGTAATGGCATTTTGATAGTTTCTATTTTATTAACCCTCTCTTTCATAATGGTTTCTAACATCTTTGTCTTTTTGCCTACTGCTGCATATTGAACAGATGTTCTCAAAATACTGGCCAGGATGACTCAAATCTTTTGAGTGGTAACTAATAATTCAGATCCCCCATTATTTGCATAGCTGGGAAAGTGTCTTTTCCTATGTTCATTACTTATCAACTCTGAATTTCATCTACCTTTTTGTTGCTCGCTCACCCTGTTTAATGACATTCCTTTTGTAGTGCTTCACCATCCAGAGTAGCTTTATCATCTGCAAGCTTTGCTGCCTCACTCTTCACCATCTTTTCCACATCATTTTATGAATATGTTGTACAGCAGACACTCCAGTACCCATCTTCAGCAGGCCCTGCTATTTAGCTCCCTCCATTCTGAACACTAACCATTTATTCCTACCTGTTGTTACTCGTCTCTTAGCCATAGCTGATCTGGGAGAACGATCCCTCTTATCCCAGGACAGATTAGTTTGCTTGAAAATCATTGGTGTCAAAAGTTTCAGAAGCTACATTGAATCCACTGTCTCACCCTTGTCCACATGCTTGTTGACTCTCAAAGTATTCTAATAGTTGTGAGATGCAATTTCCTCTCCACCCCATTATAAAACTGAATCTCTCAGTGCATTAAGGTCCTACGTCTGCCTGTGGAGAATTATAGATGATGATCCCTCAGCAATGAGTTTCCAATATCTGCCTCCTTAGCATGAAAGACCTAGTGATACCTTGAGCATGAAAGTTAACACTCAGCTCCAGCATTCTAGGCCTGTAAATATAGGAATACCACTTCTACACACCGCTGTACAAAACATACAGGTAGCCTAACAAACTAACTGTAAATGTGAAGGGGCTTTTACAGTGAATGGATTATCTTATAGGAGGGTTCTCTTTTGTAATGACTGGGCTTCAGATGCAGTTCAAACCAAAGTGAAGCAATGTCTGTGGGAACTCACCCACCCCACTTGTCTCTCCAGTCCCCTTATCCACACTCAGATGACTTGCTTCCTAGGGCCTATTGAGGCAATGCATTTGGGCTTGAAACACTTATGACAGCTAAGGTATGAAGAAAGGTCAGATGAAATCTGTACTTAGTCTCAGTGGACAGGCCTGGCAGCAGGGAGGGAGTGTAAACTGCAAGTTAGCTTAGGTTTCAAGGATCCTGGGACAGAAATTCCTCTTAAATAACAAGCAAGCTCTGCATTCCTGCCCATCACCTTAGCAAGAAACCTGGCAAGGGCTGAGTTGGGAAAGTTCACAGCACATTTGAAAGAGAGCTCAGTGTCTTTCTTCACTCTTTATTGTGTAAAAATAAACTTAACAATTCATGTAATTTCAGCAATAAAATGAAAAAGCATGAAAACCAGTAGAAACAGTGCATTTCCAGAACTGCTGATGTGGATTGTGGCTGTGAGATCTTAACCCATTCAAAACCCATAAGGACTGATAGCAAGTCATAGGAAAAATGTACAGCTTTGGTTAGCAAAATAATGACAATTAAGATATCCATTGTCTACAATTCTGTACAATATATACATATTATCACCATTTTGGCAAATCAGATGCAATTGGGACCATGGATTTTTTTCTAATTTGTTTTTTCCCCTCAGCAAACTTGTGCTTAAGCTGTTAACATGTGCCAGCAACTGCCAATAAGTAGTTTAACAAAGATCTTACAGGTGGTTTTTTATAAAAAGCACAGTTAAAATCTGTATGCTGTCCTGAGCCACCTTTTGGTGTCAAGGTAACTTGACTTGTTTCATGGGTGGTGACTTCTCTCCAAGCCTCCATGCTGTGGTTTAAACCTGGTAGTTAAATAACCAGCTCTGTCAACAGTTCTACTAGGATCTGCCCTAGCATGCAGCATCAACCATTCACATTGCATATTTGCCACATCTTTGGAGTTGGTCATAAGGGCTGGTTCAGCCTCTTGTGCATTCTCTCTGCCTCACCACAAACTCACTCCTGAAGCTAGGGGTCAGAAGTGGGTTATGGGGTGACTTCCTGCAGACCAGGAATTTCAAAGGGAAACCATACAAAATTTAGCATTTCAAAATAAGCTTCTCTATCACACCCCCCCATAGTCTTAAAGTATCTTCCTGGGACAATCTGTTAATTTTTATATTTTGCTCCTTCATAAAAATACCTCTTACTGGTAATAAATTTCCTTTTTGTAGTAAGATAAGGTAGTGTTATCAAAAGCAGAAAAGCTAGCCATTGACAGGGTAGCTAAACTCTGAAGGGACCGTAAAGGCTATTTGACAGCTTAGGATGCCGGGGGGAACTGTCAGACAGTAACTAGGCAAACCAGACACTGCAGGTGCAGCGCTTTGAGTTTTATAAAAGGGGCATTACCTGAGAGGCATGGTTCAGTCAGTGCAAGAGGGCACAGCAGGGGCATGGAGGAACAGACTCGAGGGGGGGAATCTTCATCCTCTCTCCCTTCTTTTAAAATGTTTGGGACAGAGGGGCGCCTAAGAAAGTAAAACTGCGGTGACTCCAGTCCCTAAAACTCGCCGAGGCATGGGGGTCGGGGGGACGCGGTAAACCAAGTGCGGGCTGGACAGCTCCCAGCGAGCCCGACCTCTGGCTAGGGACGCCCCGTGGTGCTGAAGGGACAGCACCCCGCGAGCCAGATCTCTGGCTAGGAACTCGCCGTGGTGCTGAAGGGACAGCTCCCAGCGAGCCGCCCCTCGGGCCGGAACTGCTCGTGGTGCTGAAGGGACAGCTCCCAGCGAGCCGCCCCTCGGGCCGGAACTGCTCGTGGTGCTGAAGGGACAGCTCCCAGCGAGCCGCCCCTCGGGCCGGAGCTGCTCGTGGTGCTGAAGGGAGAGCTCCCAGAACATGCTGGGCTGCTGGTTCGCAGCGGAGCAGGAACTGGATGTGTTTTAAATCTAAAGCGTGGAGAGGTTTAACGGGGGAGAGGGAAGAAGGGAAGCGATGACGCTGCCTCCTCGGCTGCCCTCCTGCTGCGAAGGTCCCCCCCATGCCATGGTGTAGCATGAACAACGCTCGGGCAAGCCTCCAGCAGCCCATGCAAACAGGCAGAGCCAGGCTAGGTAACCGAGAAGCAGCCGCTGAAACGCCCAGGCTCGCTCTTCTCCCCTGCAGCTGCGGGAAGGCGGGGGCGCAGCAAAGCGGGGAGACGCGGACGGCCCCAGCGCAGATTTCATAAACAGCGCCTCCCCTGTAGCTCGTAAACCGCGGTCAGCAGCCGCTGGGTTCGCAGGCTGTGACAGGTAACTCCCCGCTCCTCTGGCTGCAGCCGGGTGGCCGGTGAACTCCAGTAGTCTCGCCAGAGCAGCGGGGAAGCCGGGGCACAGTGCGCTGAGCGCCCCTCCTCCCCCACAGGCCCCTGCCCCTCTCCTAATACGGAAATCACCCCTAAGCCTTTGTCACCAAATCCAGCCCCAGCGCCTAGCGGGCACTTGCCAGCTCCTGATCCGAACTCAGGGCCATGCGGCGGCGAGGGCGGCGGGGGTTCGACTCTCCTCCTCTGCCCCCAGCCCCCTTTAGCCCTTTGGTTATATGGCTACTGCGGGCGCCTGGCGCTCTGCAGGCCAGGGGGGGCAAGCACTGGCCCACAACCCAGCAGAGCTCCTAAGATGCGCTGGCTTGAGGCTGGAAGAGCAGGAGCTCCCAGGGGTTTCTCTTACCGCCCCCGCAATTCCTCGGGCACAACGGCAGGGCTGTTACTGGCCAACAAGCGGCCCCTGCCCGTCAAACGCTGAATGGGGGGGTGGTCGGAGGGTCTTGGAAAGGAAGCAGCCAGCCTTAGCCCCGGAGGAGAGAGGGTCTGGGCTCTGCTCGGTTATGTCCCAGAAGGAAAGGAGAGGTGGGCAGGGCGGGGCCTTCCCCCCCGCTTTCCCTGCAGAGCGAACCCCAGTAACACAGAGGCAGACGCTGGCCTGAAAAGTGAAGGAACCTCCCCGCACCCCTCCCCCCCAGAAAAGGAGCCGGGAGCGGCTGTAGCCCGCTAATAGCCTGGGCCTGCTGGGGGTCCTGGGTCAGCCCCCACCCCAGCAAAGTCGGGCCCCCCTCCTGGCCAGGCTGCTCCGGGCGGGGGGGTAGGAGGGGACGAAGGGCCCAACAGCCCGGCTGGGCTCAGCACCTCGCTTCGGCCCCGGGGAGCAGCAGCCGAGGCAGGGGGGCGGTGGGGCGCTACCAACACTGCAAAGGCGGAGCCGTGCGCGGCGGAGCTGCCGCAGCCCAAGGCACGCAGGCTTGGCAGGACCTTGCGGGGCAGGCAGGAGCCCGGCCGCTGGGCTGGGGCGCGGAGCAGCCACAAAGCGGGACTGTGGCGCGGGGGAGCCGCCCCGGCGGTGCTGGGTTTGCGTGTGCGCGGGTGGGGACGGGGGCTCAGCCGTGTGGCCTCCGGGCCGGCGGGGCGGCTCAGCCCCCTCACTAGTTGAGCTGGCGGCAGGCTTCGAAAGTCCACTTGGTGGCCCCGCCGTAGATGTCCAGGCTGGTCTCGGCCCAGGCGATCACGTTGCCGGCCGGGGCCTTAGAGCTGCAGGTTGCCAGGCTGTAGACCTCGCCCGGGCTCAGCTTCCGATCCCAGACGTTGAAATGGGCCAGCTCGCCCACGAAGGCCTGTGTGGCGTCGAATCCGCCGCCCAGGGTGTCCTGCGGGGAAGGGAACCGCGGTTCACACGGGCGGGTCCCCCGCCCCTGAGCCCCGGAGAGAGCGGGGCAACTGCCCGCCAGAGCCAGGCTGCACGGCGCCGGGGCTGGGAGCAGCGCGCCTGGCCCCCTGCGAAGTCAGGGATCGCCGCGTAGGGAGCCCAGCTGGGGGCCCCTCCCCGGCCAGCCAGGCTCTACCCAGGCTGGGGGTCGGTGCGAGCTCCCCGCAGGTCCAGCCCGGTCCCCGACTGGCGGGGGAAACAGCCAGGCCCTCCCCCAGCCGCCAAGCCAGCCCGGGTGTGTGCGCGCACCTGCCCCTTCCCGTGCGCCCAGGCCGGGAGTGGGTGCGCCCCAGAGGAGCGGCACGTCCCGCGCCGCGGGTTTGCGGCAGTCCGGGAGTAGCAGTAGCCCTGCCCCAGAGGCTACAGCCCCTCCTGGGCGTGGGAGTCAGACGTGCTCCCCCGCCCCTGCCCCTCCCTAGGCGCAGCCCGCCTCTCCCCGGGCTGGGGGGCCGGGCCCTGGCGCGCCCCCGCTGCCTGCCCCGGCGGCCCCTTACCTGCTCCTGGCCCAGGACGAGGACGCCCTGCGGCTTGATGGGGTGGTAGGGAGCCAGGTTCTCCCCGTGGCCGCCCTGCGTGCCGTCCTGGTAGGCCTCCCACACGCCGTCCCGCGTGGTCCAGGTAATGCAGAGGTGGTGCCACTTCCCGTCGTTAATGGAAAACGGGAGCTTAGCCACCTGGGGGGGGGGCAGGCGAGTCAGGCAGCCCAGGGGCGTTCGGTACGACGGCTCCAGGGCCGCCCAGCTCGGCGTGGGTACAGGGGTCAGCCACGGCCGCGGCAGCGCCGGGCGCGCCTTGGGCCCGGCCCCTGCTCCCAGCAAGGGCGGCGGGGAAGCTGCCCCAGAGTCCCCGTGGCGCAGGATCGGGCCCGTGCTGCCGGCAGGGAGGTGGGCGGGAGCTGGGCTCCCCGGGCCATTGGCTGCAGGAGGCCCAGCTCGGGCCCCAGCCCCTGCTCTTGGCAAAGGGCTCGGAGGTTGTCCTGGGGCCGGGGCCGCCTACCTTGTCGTTGATGAGGATCTCCATGGGATTGTTGCCCCACTCGATGAGGACCAGCTCGTTGGCCTGGCCGGGCACAGCGTAGGAGAAGGGCGTCCCCACGCCCGGCGAGGCGTTGGACTTGATCCACATGGCCACGGAGAAGGCGTACATCTCGGGCAGGCTCCTCCTCACCTTGGCGTACATGTAGTTGGTCCGCAGCGGGAAGGTCAGCTGGAACCTGTCGACCGGCCGGTTGTCTTTCTGGCCTGCCGGGGGAGCGAGCGGGAGCTGCGGGGGGCCGCGCACGGAGCGCGCTGCGGGACCCCTTGGAGAGGCGGCCGGGCCGGGCGGTCCCCCCCCCTGCTCAGGACCAAGGCCGGCAGCGCCAGCGGCTCCGAGCCCTCCCCGCCCCCGGTTACATAAGGAGCCTGACGTGGCCCGGTCCCAATCCCTCCGGCGCGCCGCTGCGCTCCCAGCCGGGCCCTCGGAACCGCGCCGGGGGTCGGGACCCCAGGTGCAGCCCGGCCTCTTCCGCCAGAGAGCCGGGGGCGGCGCCGGTGAGCGGCTGGGGCCGCGGGCCCCGCTCCGAGGTCACCCCGAGGACGGCCCTGCAGGCTGGGAACCGAACGCGGGCGCCTCCCAGGGGGCCCGGACCCGCGGCAGGAGGACGCGACTTGTCCGACCGTGGGGGGCCGGGCAACCGCCGGGTGGCGGGGGGGGGGCAGCCCTGCGCCCGGCCTTTACCTTTCTCCAGGTCGCTGATGCGCTGGTGCAGGGCGCTGAGCGTGCTCTCGATTTTGCTCCTCTCCTCGGACTCGTTCCTGGGGCTGAGCTTCCCCTCCTCCAGGCTGTGCACGCGGGCCAGGACCTGCTTCTCCAGGTCGTCGATCTTGCTCTGGAGCAGGTCCCTCAGGCTGCTGCCCTGGCCCGAGGCGTTGAGCCGGCTCAGCTGCTGCGGGGAGCAAACAGAGGAAGCGGATTGGGACAAACAACATCTTCCCCCGGGCCGGCTCCGGCGCGCGCTCCTTCGGCTCCGGCGGCCGGAGTCACCTTGGGGCCGGGCTCCACCTGGCCGCGCTGGCCCCGCAGCTGGCCCGGGGTTGCGCCGTGACAGGTTCCCCCGGGCTCCGAGGGGGGCCACGGGACGCCCCCGCTCCCCGCGCGGCGGGACCCAACGGGAGGTACCTCGAGGTTCTCTAGCCTGGTCTTGAGGGACTGCAACGTCTGCCCGAGCTGGCTCAGGGTCTCCGCCGCCGGCGCCCGGGACAGGTCCCCCATGGTGTTCTTGGCAGAGCCGGGCTGCTTGCGGCTGGCTCCCCCGCCCGCTTTGGGCTCGCCGGGGCCCGGCTCCAGCACGCTCTGGCTCTCGCACCTGCCCAGCTTGGCGGTCAGTTCCCGGATGGTCTCCTTGTGGTGCACGATGGTCTCCTTCTGCTGGAGCACCGTCTCCCGCAGCTGCAGCACCGTGCTCTGGAGGTCCTCGGCCGAGCCGCCGCTCTGCAGGGAGGAGGCGCACATGTCCGCGCCCAGCGGCACCGAGGTGCACACGAAGCGCGTCTGGCCGAAGCCCTGGGCGCACGCCCTCAGCAGCAGGACGGAGGCCAGCAGAAGGCGGCACGGGGCCCCCGCGGGCATGGCTGAGCCTGGCGCCGAGCCCGGCCGTCAGCACCCGGGAGCTGTCCAGCCGAGGGCCGAGCCGACTGCGGCGCGCGGGCGCCTTTTATAGGCCGCGGGCGGCGCTGCGCCGCCACTGACGTCACGGCGGGGTGGAATCCCGGTTTAATTGCGCGCGCCGAGGGAGGGGCGGGGCGGGACGGAGGGGGGGTGTCCCGCCTGCTGGAGCGGCTGGGGCGCCCCCTGCCCCCCCGCACCCAGCGGCACAGCCACGCGCTCCCGGAGACGGGACGGGGAGAGCCGGGGGCGCGCGGGGGCAGTTTGTGGAGCCGCTGGGGGGGGACCGGCGTGTGTGTGTGTGTGCGCGCGCGCAGTGAGTGTGTATACACAAGCGGGGACAGTGTGTGGAGCCAGTGCGGGGGACCGGCGTGCGCGCGCGCGTGCGCAGTGAGCGTGTAAACACGCGGGGCAGTGCGTGCAGCCGGTGCGGGGGACCAGTGTGTGTGCGTGCGCGCAGTGAGTGTGTAAACACGCGGGGCAGTGTGTGGAGCCAGTGGGCAGACTGGTGGGCGCACGGGGGCAGAGAGGTGTGGGGGTGCGTGCGTGCACAGTGCATGTGTACACACACACAGCGCGAGTGTGTAGAAGCAGTGGGCACGGGGTGCATGGGGCTCCAGCAGAGTGCTCCTCTCTGGCACACCAGCCCCTGGCCCATGCACCGATGGCTTCCCCTGCCCCAGCTGGGATAAGGGGCTATTAATCTGGCAGGGGGAGCGTGTCAGCCGAGGGCACATCTGGCTTGCCCACCACCCCTTCTAGGGCCTGTGCTCTGGGGCTTGGGGTGCTGGACTGGAGTGGTTCACCAGTCACAGGAGGGAGGCTGGGTCTCCCTGCGGCCCCAGCTATCTGGAGCTCCTCTTCGTCCTGGCTGCCTTCCCCAACATCAATAGTAAAGATCACAGCTCAGACAAGGGTGTTCCTGGAGGCTGGGGTGTGTAGAAGTGTGCCCAGGAAATGGCCAACCCTGGCAATCATGAGCTGATGGAATGGCCTTTCGGGGACTGTCTTACCTGGCACCTTTTACACAGCCTGTAGGCAGACGATTTGCCCCAGGCCAAGTCAGCCTGCAGCTGGCATCCAGCTCAGGGCAGCCAAAAGCCGGATTAAAGCCCCCCACTCACTGCCGCCCCCATCCCTAAGGCCCTGTGCTCAGCACAGTCAGACCTCTGGCCTTGGCCTTGTCAGGAACACACCGCTCCCATTTGCAGCAGGGCAATGGTGACACATAAACTATTTTGCTAGTCTTTAAAGTGCTACTTGACTGCTTTTTGTTTTGATACCTTGGTTGTGGGCCTTCCAGAGCGTGTTTATCTGAATGGAAAACAAATGAACTTACAAAATCAAGGGCCTTGCTAGTCACTGTGACTCGGAGAGATTGCTGCCTTTTTCTCTTCAGTACTTCACCCAAGGCTGACTAGTATTTAGTCCTGGAGAATGCTGATGTGATGTTTCTGATTGTATTCATTTCCCATCGCCCTTCTGCACACATGGAAACCCTGCACAAGAATGTCTCCAGGTGGCATCTTAGAACACCTTTAACCCCAACTATTCAGTTCTCCTCCAGTGAAACCTGTGTGCTATTTTTTTATGCTCCTCTTTCTCTGAACTGCAGGATCACAGTCATCAAGAGAGAATTCTGCTTTGAATGGCAGTTGTGAGGTCTGCATGCGAACATGGGCATGTGCTTTCAGAGTGCAGCCACCTGTTGTGTGATTGAATAAACTTCCTTATGGTCCATGGTACATACGGCCTTGTCTGACCTAGACATTTTCTTAATTTGTTTCATGTCTCCAAAATGTATCTCAGTCCCCAGTCAAAGGTTATAGCAGCTGGGAGTGAGCGGAAAATAAGAGAAGAATTTGGAAGTAGGATGAAGTCAGATCTCTCTGTCTGTCTGTCCTGTTTTTATGACGTAGCCATCACTGGTTTCCTTTCACACCTGTGGAGGCACATGGATAATGTAATCCACCTCTCTTTCTTCCATCCATTCTGTGTGGCTGCTTCACTTTGTTTCCTTTTATTACGGGTACCCAGCTCAGGGCAGAAATGTGGAGTTTCCATGTCATGTGTAAGTGGGCGAATGGTCCTGCTATTGCGGGGAACTTCCCTGGCTTCTGTACTACCCTGGTGAAGTGGACCAGTGAAAGAATCTGAGTCCTTGCTCCCTCGCCCTTTACACAATGGCCTCCCTGAGCCTGAGGGCTCCCCTTGCACTCCTCTGAGTAGCAGAGTCCTTGAAATCCCAAGTATCGGAGGGGTAGCCGTGTTAGTCTGGATCTGTAACAGCAACAAAGGGTCCTGTGGCACCTTATAGACTAACAGAAAAGTTTTGAGCATGAGCTTTCGTAAGCTCACGAAAGCTCATGCTCAAAACTTTTCTGTTAGTCTATAAGGTGCCACAGGACCCTTTGTTGCTTGAAATCCCAGTAAGGTTGGGCCCAGGTTTGCTGGAGCTGAACCCCCAACCTTGTAGTCAGTTAGGGCAGGGGCTAGGGGGTCCCCACTCCAGGGTGCTCTCTTCTCAGTGGATGCTTTCCTGAGCCAGTGATCCCCTCGTATAGTGCAAAGTGAATACAATTTATTACACAGCAGCTGATTAAAAAGAAAAGCATAAGGAAAAATGCAAAAGGTTAAAAGAGAACACACAGCCCTGCTTTGTGGCACAGGGACATCACAACCAGCAGTCCGCTGAGTGTAAACACAGTTCACAGTCTGTTCTTCATAAGTCCCAGGGTAACCTCTCAGGCCCTGGTGATGTTGCCGGGTGGGGCTGCAGGTTGAGCATGGTTGCTCAGGCAGTGACCACACGACTTGAGGCTCTAAGTGTCAGGGCCCTTCTTCCAGTTGGAGTTACAGTCCCTCTCCAAGTCTGCCCTGCAAGGCCTCCTGGTTGTGGCCTTTCCCTGCCCAGAGCCTCTTCCCCCACTTTTGTTGGTTCCCTCTGCTCACCACACCCAGCTGCACACTATGGTGCATTGCCAGCCTCCAGCTCCTTGCATTGCTTCTCTGATCCCTTTAGCTCTCTGGTCACTGCAGGTCTGCTTCTTAGCACAGGATCAGCGCTCTTTGGGCTGTGTGCGCCTCTGGCTCTGTCACTGCAGGTCTGCCCCTCAGTACAGCTGCGTTCCTTGGGCTGTGTGCGCCTCTGGCTCTTTCACTGCAGGTCTGCCCCTCAGTACAGCTGCGTTCCTTGGGCTGTGTGCACCTCTGGCTCTGTCACTGCAGGGCTGCCTCCTAGCACAGCTGCTTTCCTTGCAGCTCATCTCAGCCTTCTCTCCTCTTCTCTGAGAGGCACAGTCAAAAACCCAACCCACATGGAGGAGGACGGGACCTGCCCTCCTGATTCCCTCATTGGCCAGTCCAACCTGTCAATTTGGCTGACCTTGAGTATTGGCCTCTTTCTATTGTCCCTGGGGACTGTCCATCTCAGGGCCTTGGTTTCTCATGCACCCTTCCCCTTTTAGTACTGGGAGCCAGCCAACCAAAACCCCTCACTGAGTTTTAGTAAGGGGCCAACAGTCCCCTTCCGCACGCTGGTGACCTTATGGTTAAATGTGCACATTCTGAATCCCCAGATAAGTCTTTCCCTGGGTGCTGGAAAGGACAGTGGGTACCACTGATGACATCTGAACTGTCTTTTCTCAAGAGCCCTTCCCAATATGCATCGAGCCAGAAATGGTCCAGACACATTTCAGTTTTTCAGGTAACAGACGATTCAGGGCTCAGATCTGCCCTGGTGTAAGATTCCATGACTGACATGGAATGAAGCCAAGGAGTTGAGTGAAGTTTGATTAGTGACATGGGTGAAGAGGTGATGCAAAGACTTCCATATTCCATAACTTCACAACCCCTTTCTCATTTTACCTCCCATTTCGGGCTGCCATCCAGGCCCACTAAGATCTCACCAGGAGATGGAGTATAAAGGGAGCCCTTCATGTTGTTCACCATAGATTTGCCTGTGTGACAGTGTGAATCAGTTTGACAGAACTTCTGATGGAAGCATTTAATTAACTCCAGATGTCCCCTCTGACTTGAATCTCATTACAAAAGACTGAAACATTAAAGGGTCCTTCGCAGAAACCATTCTCATCTACCTCTGTGTTTTCTTCCTAATAAGGCAAGGTCCAGCAGATTTAATATGACAGATTCAAAGATTTGACAGTCAATTCATGCACAGGGCTAAAAAAAAAAAAGTGACAGTTACGTTTCCTCAAGCCGTGGGTTCATGCATTGCTCTCTTCAACATGTGAACCTGGGGCATGGTCACTGTATAAAGGCCTGGTAAATACCTTGTTATAGTCCATCACATTCTGTGACCTCAATAAAAAGCTGAGGAAAGTGATAGAGAACACGAGAAGGGACATACTTGGTCAACTCCATGGTCCATCCAACGCGGTCTCCTGGCTTTTGACAGTCGCCAAGTCCAGGAGCCCAAGAGAGAAAGAATACAACAGGGAATGATCAAATAATCCTGTCCTTGTCCCCCATTCCCAGCATCTGGCAAACAGAGGCCAGGGACACCCTCCCTGTCCAAGGAGTGAGCAAATCACTGGTACCTGTCCTCTGAGGACTGCAGTGTGGTACCTGCCCTAATGCTTCTCTGGGGTTTTGTACTGATACCTTTTGCTAGTGCCACTTGAACTCTAATCCTCAGAGGACAATCATACACTGGTACTCGCTAGTGCTAATCATCCTGCAATTAGCAAACCCTACCACATGCACCATAAACTGTCCCAGCTCATGTCTGCCCTGCTAGCACTATTCTTCGGTGCTGTCACCTCCCACTAATCAACCACTGCTGGAAACCTGCTTTGGGGCCCCAGAATTTAAGATGTGAAGATTAACAACAACTGATAAACTCAACTTGCAAGGAGCAGGAGCACAAGCACACCAGGGTCATGGACTATGACTATGACTCGTAGTCATGACAGAGTTAGAAATGCATAATAATAATAATAATAATTAATAATTGCTTAACCAAAGACTGATGTGACTGTTCTCATTATGGTCATAATGTCAATGTATAACGGTCTCTCATGGCTGTACTCTGTAGTTTTTGTATTGGCACATTTTGCTCTGAAGGGATCTGATCTAGAGCTGCTTGAGGTCGATGGGAATCTTACCTCTGATTCAGTGTCCTTTGAGTCAGTCCTAAGCTAAGGAATTTGTCAGTGGCAAGGCCTGTGCTTTCCCCTAGAGCTCTCAGCTCTTGCTCCATTTGCCTGATTGATTCGTCTCCTCTTGGACATCCATCCTCCATTTTCTGAGAGCAAAAATAATGGGTTTGGGGGAGGGGGCTGAGGAACAACAGCTCTTGTCTTACCTGGTCAAATAGGAGCTCTCTTGTGCCTTTGCTCTGACTGGTTCTGAGAATTGGGGGTGTGGAAAAGGCAGGGTAAAAGTGGTGTCCATGAGAATGGACTTAGGTTCCACCTCTGCAAACATCCACAGGTTACGTACAAACTGCTGGTGCCACTGAATGTGCTGATTGAACAAGGACCCAGCACAGGAGTCCTTTGTGGTTCACAGGACATTGTGCTTTTATGATATTGAGGTGACAGGTGCAATGGGTGGGAGAGCTGCTTAGATCAGCGACGGGCAACCTAGGCGAGTGAGTGGGCTGCACAAGTGGCATCCTTCATCTCAGTGGGCCACAAGAGTGTCGTGACCAAGGCGGTCTCCCGTGACGGGGTAGTTTTGCTCAGCGTCCTTGAGTACGTAGAATTTGCGACGTGTACCAACTACACCATTGCAGTGCTTGGAATGCTTGCAGAGGGAGTGAGCAGCTCTCACAGTTAACATGGTGTGCAATCAGCATGCCTCTCACTTTAGGTACCCTTTCTTTACGTGCAAGTCACTTTGGTAATGCCAATAGGAAAAAACTATGTGGACAGAAAACTGTGGGATCCAGCCACCCCGTGCATGGGAAGTGGTAAACACAATGCCTCACTGGCCACACATTGAATGCTAACGGTCCGCATGTGGCCTTCTGGTCCATATGGAGACCTAGCTAGGGAAAAGAGTGAACTGTCTAGATACATAAAAAACCCCTCAGGTTCTCCTACGTCCAAGGCAGAGCTGGCAATTGTGAAGTAGAATTTAGCTTCTTCCTAAGAGCTGTGTCGTGCCCCCGGGTCTGTTACTGCTTGTGTGGAGTGAGGTGAGGGAGGGCAAGCTCCTTTTATTTTCATATATCCCCTCCCCACCTCCAAAGGCTGGATTTGCTTTTGTAGCTGAAGCTTGCCAGACACCATGGGCTAGGAGCCCTCCAGATGATTTGGTGCTGACTATCAGCCAGAGGGAGCTCTGTGTGCGTGAGGGGGTGGCTGGAGAGAAGAAGATCATTTCAAAAGAGTCAAGTGACTGATATTCCTGCCTTTGCCATAACCTTTGCCAAAGATGGATGCCTGCGGAAGCCATAATATATGTAAAATCCAATCTGTCCAGTGCTAGCCTTTGGATGAGGACCACGGAATTACAAATAATTAATATAGTTTTTTTAAAAAGTGAACAAATCTCTCTAATCCTGGAAGCTGCAGCCCCAGAGAACAGCTGTCTGCAGAAGTCTCTCTTGTTCAGGAAGTCTGCTGTCCATAAAGCGCACTCCTCTGGGCTAATGTTAATTTCACATATAATTCTTCTCTGTGCCATGGGGACAGCACAATCCATTATGGGAACAGGGAGCTTTGAGACGGGAAGTCTTAAAGGCGAGGCTTCGGTTAGGGAGAAATCCCAGCCCCTTTTGCCTGTCCATCAGGAAGGAGTCAGCTGATAAGTCACTTAGCTGTTGATTGTGCTAGTGCTACCTTTAAGGACCCAAACAGGGCCAGAGATTCCCTGGCCTGTTTCTCTGACCTCTAGACTGTGTGTGTCTATAATTCATCCAAAAATGTGCCCTAGGGTGGAAGTTGGCACATAAGGGATCCTTTGGGGGTAAGAACACATTGAGGAGCTCTTCCCAGGGTTACAGAATATTGTTGTCTGCACCTCTTGCCAGCCATGGCCCACCAACAGGGAGAGCTGAGTCTCTTTCACAGTTCTTTAAGGCAAAAGACAGAACAAGCTCCTAATTACTTATTGCTGCTCCACGTCTAAGTCTGCAAGGCAGTTTCTGTTTACAGTTGATTTTTTTACACCCTCTAAAATCCACAATTCCTTGTTAGATCAGCTAGAAAATGGGTCTGGTGTGAGAATGAGAAGAGACATTCTGTACTTTTAAGGTGGGGTGTTCCTGGCCATCGCCAGCTGCAGGTAAACATTTCACAGTGAAGCTCTGAAATTTGCTGCAGTTAGCTGCAGTCTCTACCCTCGCTGATCTCTCTCCCTTTCTCACAGCCTTCTCCCTTCTTTCTTCCACTGTTCCTGTCTCCAAAGTCAGTTTTCTTCTCTGTGCCTGACATTTACAGCCAGGGAGGATGAAAAGATGGCTTTTATACTAGCTAGGGCTCAGTGATGCTATGGGGATATGGATCCTTTCATTACAAATAATTAATTTAGCTACATATTGCGTAACATTCTGAACAGCTTTCTGGGGCAATCTCACGCTTGGTAGATGCACAGCCCCTATCAATATTACATTACATTTGGGTACTACAGTTATGAAGCATCATTAAAAATTTAATGTGTGGTTTAAAACTGCAGCATTCCCCTAAAAGTGTAGCACAGAAATCATTTTTGGTGCCTGGGGCTGGATTCCACATCAACTGAAATTGCAGGGGAGATGCACAAGGGGCTCAGCTACAATGCTGAGGCACCCTGTGTAAGAACATGAACAGAACAGAATGAAAAAGGGATATGATACGCTCCAGTAGTGTCCCCTGTAAGCTGAGTGCTTGGGCAGCCGCCCAGAAGAGATTCAGGTGCCGTCCAGCTGGTTACCAGAGAGCCCACAGCCAGCAGCGTGTGTTTCTACTGCTGATTCACCTCCACACGTCTTGGTGCATATAACAAAATTTATTCTGCCAGTGGATGGAAAACGTTAACGGTAACCCTGGTGCAGAAGGGTGTTCTATCTCTGTGGCCTTTTTGGCTCTTGGCTTCTCTGCTGAGGCTGCCCACAAGGGGCCAAGCTGCTATTGTAGCGTTAGTGTTATAAAACTCATATCCGTGAGAGTGGCAAAACTGCAGTGCGCATCTTGAGCTCATGCCAGGAGGGAAAGTCGCTTGGTAATAGGGAGTAGGTGTTTCCGAGGTAAACACAGGCTCACAGCCTGCTTTCAGCATCTGCAAAAGCTACACTCCTCTGCACACAGTCCCCCACAACCCCCCAAATGCAGCCGAGACGCCAGCTGCTGCAAAAGAGAATAAATGTTTCCATGAAAAATTAAAGGGTTTTTTTCCCGCTGACTTTTTAATTGAGAAAAATCCCACCTGCATTTTCCACTTACAATCAACATGAATGTGTTCAGAGCCCACTGGTGTCCCTGTCAGCTTTCCTCAGTACTCAGCAATACCGTGCCTGTTGCATGGTCCTCCATCTCCTTGCTCTGGTCAGACCCTGCTACCATTGAATTTAATGGAGAAGCAATGCACAGAGCTGGAGGGGCAGGGTGGGCCTAATTTCAAAAGGTGGTGTGCATCTGCAGTGCCCATTGATTTTTAACTGGCGTTGTGGGTGTGCTGGAAGCCAGCGCCACCTACAGCTGCACTATGGTGAGTTATGAAGCACCAACAAAAGCAGAGATTTAGTCTGAGATTTTAAGAGGTGTCTAAAAGAGTTTGGTGTCCAAATGTCAGTGACGTTCAGTGGGAAGTGGGCACCTGGACTCCCTGGACAATCCCAGTCTCAAACCTGCAAGCAGCTCTGCCTCTGCAGCGCTGCAACTCTGCCTGGAGCGCTGTGTCAGATTGGGGCCTGACTCCCTGCTGGGAGGAGCTTCCGAGCCCAGGAGATGAAAGTGCGGGAGAGAGGGGATGTAAGGACAGCCAATGACTGAGCAATGTGTGTCAGTGCTGTGATTTTTCCTGCAAGTATTATTCTTGCACTTTCTCTCACTCATCCCTTATGTTGATGCTACGTGAACAGGAAGCCGAGGCTGTGCTGGCCTTCCAGGATGGGGATTCAAAGGCAAGCAATTGAAGGTGCAGCCAGGCAGGTCAAGGCAAGAATGTGCACAGAAGGTCTGGCATGGGCATGTGTGTATGTAGCACAACACACTCCCATTTAGCCAGGGGGCCAGGAGGACAGCCAAACGTTTCGGGTAGCCAGGCAGCTAGGTGGAGGTGTATGCTATAGGCTCCATGTGGGGGACACTGTGGATTTGGATAACTCAGACAGTCACATAAAGGGAGTTCAGACACCTGGAATTATACCATATAGGGCACACAAACAAACAAATAGGGATGGAGGGGTAAACACCTACTTAAAGGCCCTTTTGAATGGGATCTTTATGTATTTACTACCTCCTGGTCCAGTCCTTGTCGTGGTGAGCTGGCTTGCGTGTCTCAAGGACCCAGAGAGCTATGCCAGTAGGAGCTACAGCTCCTGGAAGGGTCAACCTAACTGAACAGGTCAACGGGTAGAGACCAGACAAATTTAGATCACCTCTCCCCAAGATGAAAGGGGTCGGCTTAGGGTTAACAACTCTGTCCATAAAAAAACGAAAATTACAGAAACATCTACAAAGAACCCTACAACTACACAAGTGCTGGGAGGAGCTGACAAGCCAGGCGGATTGAGTAAGTAGCGTGGCAGGGAAGGCTGAAAGGAAGCTGCCCCGTAGATGACTCTTCCCTCACCCAGGACAACCACCCAGTTTGGTATGCGGAATGTTTGGACCATGCATGGGGTGGGGAAGGCAGCACAGATTGCAGCAGTGAGGAAACGGTACAAGCTTGCAGTTTTGGACTTGTGGGAGACATGATGGAAGCAATCTGGGCAGCTACACCTGGGAAAAGGTGAAACTCTCATCTATTCAGGACATGAAGAAGCGGGTGCACCACACACAGAAGGTGTAGGCTTTGTGTTATGAAGAGAGACATCTGGTGCTTTAATGGAGTGGACAGCAGCAGCATCACAGCCAGATTCTACACCAAGGTGCAAAAGGTACTAATTGTGCAATTATCAGAGAGGGAGCCGTGTTAGTCTGTAGCTTTGAGAATAACAAGAAGTCTTGTGGCACCTTATAAACTAACAGATATTTTGGAGCATCAGCTTTCAAAGGCAAAGACCCGCTTCATGAGACGCATGAGTTGACGAAGCAGGTCTTTGCCCACGAAAGTTTATACTCCAAAATATCTGTCAGCCTATAAGGTGCCACAAGACTTCTTGTTGTTCTCTAATTGTGCAATGTTATGCCACTGTTGTCCCAAGACAGAGCGAAGTGAAGGAGATTTGTAGATGACCTATGCTCCACGCAAAGTACAAGGGTTAAGTAATAGTAATAGTAGTTTATGTACTTAGGTTATTATTTTTTTTTTTTTGCCCACTATGGCTCCACTTTTCTTCTTCCATGAGCACTTCTCACACCACCTCAAACATGTGGACAGCAGTCTTCTTCCTTTACACACACAAAGGCCTTGTCTACACTGCTGTGAGCTGCCTACCGAAGTTACACAACTTCAGCTATATGAATAACTTAACTGAAGCCAATGTACTTAGGTCTGCATAGCATAGTGTCCTCCCTGCAGTAAGTTGACAGCTGACTCTCACTTGTCAGCTGTGAGGGGTAGCCGTGTTAGTCTGTAGCTTGGCAAATGAGAAGCAGTCCTGTGGCACCCCTTCGAGACGAACAAATTTATTAGGGCAGGAGCATTTGTGGGTAAAACCCATTTCATCAGATGGGTTGGAGTGAAAATAACAAAATCCAGTGCATATATAGCATCAATTTCCTCACCTTTGATATTCGCACTTCTACATCACATGCTATGAATGAGACACAGCCAGCTTAATTGGCTTCATTAGCTGGTCCTACTAATGACAGGTAACTTCCTTTTCCTTTCCCTCTTTTCCCGTTGCTATATACACACTGGTGTAAATAACAGCAGAGTCAGGCCCTGGGAGTGTGTGCTAATAGTATTCCCAGGTCACGTTTCTCAACTGCCTTGTTAGTGGTAATGAGATTAACCACAAAGGCCAACTGAATTCCCAGGTTGGAGCTGTCAGGTTCACATATGAGCCTTGAAATCCCAAAAGCGAATGGGAAATAGGTTTCAGTCACTGGGTGTAATGAGGTTGTGCTTACCTCTTGTGAGTGCCCCTTGGCCCCATGCATGTGCCTGCACTGTTAACGGAGGTTTTTCTGTGACTCAGCCCTATAGCTGAGCCACACAGAGTCTGCGCAAATAAAGCAAACCTCTCCCAGAGTACCACTCCAGCAGGGTCTCTCTCAGTGCCCTTTTTACTGTCCCTCAGTTTGTTCCTCCCTCTGGAACAGAGTGGTGCCCCCAGGGCTTCTTTTCTGGAGGCAACTTCTTTGCCCTGGCCGGGCCCCTCTAGTTCCAGCCCTCTGGCTGGGTCAGTCTAGTCCAATTGCTCCCTTTGGGACGTCTCAGTATCTAGACCATTTCTCCCAGTGGCCATTGGAGAGCTTGGGGGCGCCCAATGCTGCCTTCTACTCCAGACCCCAGCTCAGGGTCCCTGTAGCTAGCAACTGTCTGCAATGTCCACTCCACTGCTGCTCTGATTCCTTAGGTTGTTCAGTGCTGGATAAACAGACTGTTGAGTCAAGCCCACCTCCATGGGAAGGTATGTTTGATATGGCAACAGCAAAAAGGGCAGCCCAGAAAACATTTGGTCTGAGTGCTTTAGACAGCCTCAGCGGATAACAGAAGTCACTGACTTCATTTCCCATGGATTAGGGCAGTTTTCCCTATAAAATGAGCACTTGGACAGCTGCCCTGGAGAGATTCAGGTGCCGCCCAGCTGATTAACAGAGTGCCCACAGCTGGCAGTTTGTGTTTCTGTTGGTGGTACTCATCTGCAAATGCTTTGGGGCACATAAGAAAATTTATTCTACACATGGGTGGAAAAAAATTAGAGGGAGCCCTGGATTAGGAGCTGAATCACAGCCGATAGTGAGAAATAGCACTTAAAATTGTTCAAGAAAACATCCCTGCCCTTAGAAATGAGAGAGATGGCTGACATAGGTTGGGATGGCGACGTCTATAACAGGACTGTTTAGCTAAGCACACATACTTTGGTGACACAGAAAATTAACAGTAGTTGCAAAGAGGGATGACGAGATAGTGATAATGAATGATCTTACATTTAGATAACGTTTTTCATGGAGATGGGGAGCAGTGTGGTGGGAACTCCACTCTCTGACTGTACAATCTACCCTATTGTACCCCCAGTTGTGCTGAGCACAGCTCCACGCACATTTTATGAGAAAATAATCTCCATTAAGCCTCCAATTTTCGTCAGTCCTGGGAGTGGTCGTTTTGGCACATCTTCACTGTGTTCATAAGTACGTATGAATCTTTACACCTGCCAGAGAAGTGCAGCCACCTCTGGGGTGCCCAGCAGCATCTATTTAACAATCTATGTTCACTTTCCTTTTCCGTGCCGCCTTTCGTCCCATGGTCTCAAAGAACATCTGTAAGCTACAGATTCATTAACTGGTAAAGCAGTGGCAGAACCATGAATGGAACCCGGAAGCCTTTATATCTAGCCTGCTTCTAACCACTCTATTATGCTCCCTCTTGCTCTCTGTCTCTCTCTCTCATGGGCGTACCTCCCCTGTTGCAGAGTACTTCTGCCATGCAAAATTCAGGGGGAGATTTTGACCTAACATTTGTCCGGACCTGGAAAAGGAGGATGCACGTCTGTAGCTCCATGGAATTCTGGGCTTTGTGCAACTTTCCACTGAGTACAGCTGTTGTAACCAATGGCTCTTCTCTCAGGACTGCTGTCATGTGATGGCCCTGGGCCCTGGCAGTTGTGCTTAATAGTAGAGAAGCGATAATGGGACAAATCGGAAATGGCAGGGAGGGTCTCATAAAACTCCCAAGCTCTGCAGCTGTAGGCAATGGATAATAGCTGGGGTGCAGCACACTTTGACCATGTCCCTCCCTTTTTGGCCTGGCCCTCCATGCTCCCTTGTCACCCCAGAACTTGACCTTGCTGCAGTCAGACATCTGGGGGTCCAGCCACTGCTGTCTGAAAACCAAATATCTTGAGCAAGCAATAATCTCAGGCTCGGAGATGCAAAGTCAAACAGCTGCATAATTACGGTTTAGAAGAGGAGGGGGCAAAGAGTTAGCGTCCCATGAATGTTTGGACAGCTGACCTTGGTTTAAAGTACCCTGGCATATACATTTTATTGTTATGACTAGAAATACGAGAAATGCTTTGGTGATAGGAGAGAATGATTAATTTGCTGAAATTGCAATTGGTGACTCCCTACGGCACTATGGTGACCCATTAGGAGTCACTACAAGCTACTTGCTTTGTTTAAGTTTGCTATAAGAGATTAAGCAAAAGAATACACTTTGAAGCCGTCCAAGGAAGCTTTGGTTTGGGCAAGGAGCTAACCCCTAAAATCCCTAGCAGCTGGATGAGAGGAGGGGCTGTTGATCACACAAATCCCTCTCAGACTTTTAGTAAGTATAAACATTTTGGGATGCTCTGATTTGTTGCAAAAAGGTATAGGTGAGCACATGTGGGGGACCTAATCGAAAAGTGGTCTTAGGTAAAAGCACTCTTGTTCGGACTAGTCATTTATCCGATGGCAGAGCTGTATCCCCGTGACTTATTCCTGACGCACTGACAGGAGAGAAAGAGTTAAGTGACCACAGCTTTGTGGGTTCTGACCACAGCCGATCCTAGGTGCTAGGAGGCATGCTGCCAGGTCTACAGCAGCTGTGGAACTGCCCTATGCCGGGGCAAGGTATTCGCAGAGGGCTCCTTCTGGCCTGGCTATGGGCCCCGTATGCTGCAGTGTGGCAAGAAGGGGCTGCAGACACAGCAGAGAATCAGGCCCCTCGTTGTTTTGTGTTCCTGGGTTCCCAGCTCTGAAAGCAAAAGGAGCCAGAATAAGACATAATGCCCACAGCTATTTAAACAAAGTGTTCTTTCCCCACCCCCGGTCCTTCTGAGTTTGGCTTTTATTCTGCTGTCTTTCTACCCAGGCTAGTTCCCAGCTTGGGGGTGAGAAAGCTGCAGCCTCTGTAACACTGTCAGGGCTTCCTTGGTGCACTGTGTGACCTGCTTAGGCAGCAGAAGCAAGTCTTCAGCTGTTACTCTTTACCAGAGGATTCATTGTATTCCAGTGCCTTTGGCAGGCAGTGTGAAGGACGCTGCGTGAAGCTGAGTCTGACAGGTTTAATACTACAGCTGATTTTTCGCCAAAGCTTGAGGTGGGGGAGGGTGGAGCGAGAGAGAGAGAGAGAGAGAGAGAGAGGTTACCATGTCCTTCTGTGCTATCACAGGCTACATCTACACTATGAAATAAATGTGAACTTAAGGCAGGTAGCTCGATATTCCCGCGTGGCTGTCTTCACTCTAAATACCATTAGCTCGATTTAGAGAGCGCTAGTATCGGTCTCATAATATCGTAGGTCCCTGCTGGGTGTAGCATCAAGTTCAAGTTTAAAAGTTCGACTAAAACCAACTGCGGAAGTGCCATGTCTTAAAACTGAATTATTAGCCTCCAGAGGTGTCCCGTAGGTAACAAGCAGTGCCCCACAGTGCTCCGATCTGGCCACTGCTCTCCAGGTGCCCAGGAATTAGGTAACAGGAAGACGGTGAATTTCAAATCAGGACTAGCAAGCCTGTGGCTGAGGGCTCATGTTTGTGGGAGAGGCTGGTGAGAAACATTTTTCTGTCTTTGCTTTTAGCACTGTGAGTGCATCCACCCATTACAGATAGCCCCAGCAACGAGTTCATGGTTCTGTCTCTACACTCGGTATTTTTTTCTGTGCTGCCTGGCGCCAGCTGCTGCCCCACTGCACCACATTTGCGCTCACCCCACCCTCTCTCCCCCAGCAAGCGCCACACAGTCAGGGTCTTTCCCACACTCAGCCGCATCACAAGGCTAGTCCCCAACCCAAGAGAAGGACGTGCTTGCTGTTTGGTGCTGATCATGCTGTCAGGCTGTCCTGGCTTGCACACAGTTAGGGATCCAAGGGCAGGAAAGATTTTGGGGGGGCCTTACAGCCACCCAAGGGAACTATTTCAACTGGCCTCCCCACTGAAACCCTCATGCCCCACACTCCAACAAGGAGCTGGGGGGCTTGCTGCCTCCAGGGGGAAGTCTCCCCTGGCAGCTAAGAGTTTCTGGAGCTTGCAGCATTCCGGGAGGACTGCTTCAGCTGTCCCACCACCAAGAATATTTTTGGGCTCTTTCTGCCACCAGGTGGAAGTCTTCCTTGGCGGCTAAGATTTTCAGGGCATTGCTGCTGGTGGGGGGAAGCCTCCCCCCTCCAGTGGCTAAGCTTTTCAAGGCCTTTCTGCCACCAGGGGGACATCTCCCCTCCAGCGGCTACACATTGCAGGGGCTTGCAGCCACCCAGGGGGACTACTTCAACTGGCCCCCTCACTCATATCCCCCACCCCCCCACCCCAACCAGGAGCTGGGGGGGCGTTGCTGCCACTAGGGGGAAGTGGAAGTCTCCCCCGGCGGCTAAGATTTTCAAGGGCTTGAAGCTGCCCAGGGCGCTATTTCAACTGCCCGCCCACTGGAACCCAACATGACTCCCACCCCAACAAGGAGCTGCTGGGCTAGCTAACCTTTCTGGGGTGTTGCTGCTGCGTGGGGGAAGTGTATTGCAGCAGCTAAGATTTTCAGTGTCTTTCTCCTGCCAGGGCCAAGTTTTCCCTGGCAGCTGCAAGTGGTGGGGGCTTGCACGTGCCCCAGGGGAATGGTTCAAATGGCCCCCATGCCACAGACCCCCCACCCCAAAGCCAAAAATGATTTTCAGGGACCATATCAACTGGCCAGACATGAAATCACCTACAATGGTGATGAAATTTGGCAAGCCCCATTTCCCCGTGCCCTATGTTGGCAATGTCTGTGTAGTGAAGAGAGAAGCCAAAAATCTTTTTTCCTCACCTTTCCTATCCTGCTCCTTCTAACTTTGGACCCCTTCACACAGGGAAGAGTGGGTGAAGGGCTGGTTGAGAATACAGGCTGTGCACAGAAACTGTATAATAACTGGGAACCCAAAAACCCTCCTCTCAGCAACTCTTTTTTCCAAATCTTTACCATCTACTCGTTCTTCGTCGTGTTTCTGCATTTTTCCTTCTTCCTGTATTATTTTCAGGGATCAGATGCAATCAGGTGAGTGGGGACAGTCAGTGGAGGGCCAGCTGAGAAGACACACACCTGCTGATTCTTATAAAATCCTTGGTAATTCAGTTACAGCTACAGTTTTAAAAAGCAATTCAGTTGTGGAATAATTCCTGTTAATTTGGTGATCCTTGCTGATGTCCTACTTTTCCTTCCTTCTGACTGGAAAAATGGACATTTGCTTACCACAGGAGAGGAACGAGAGCAATGCAATGTGGGAAGATGATGTCAAATACCAGCAAACGTACCCAGAATGCTACGGAGATGAGGGAACTGTGGGATAGGTTCCCACAATGCGCTGCTGCAACAGTCGAAGTTTGCCGATTGAGTGTGGCAGCAGTAAGTCGACTTTGTGAGGAGCAGGTGGGGAGGTGAGAATAGTCAGATTCGAATTTATAAAATCCAGCATTGCAAAGTCGATATTAAGAAATTCGAATTTATCTTGTAGTGTAGACGTAGCCTAGGCCTCTCTCACAGAAGGCAGGTGTCTCACTGGGCACTGCTGGGGAAGAGGGAGACAGTCTTCGGACTCAGCTTGAGGATGCACATTGACTCTGCCATGTAGCATCACCCCCTCCTCACCACTTCCTTCTCCTTGGCCCTTTCCCCAACTCCAGCACCTGAGTCCTGTTTCCAGGCTCCAGGGCTCTGATTCAAATTTACTACAAGGAGACGTGCACTGAAATCTGTGCACTGCCGACACATAAATAATAGAACTGAAATCCTTAGTTAAAAATAGATATTCTTATTAATAAATATTTTACGTACTGCCTTTAGAATATAAATCTCCCCTGACTGAAGTGCTAAAACAAATCCTGTTGTTAGACGCGATGAGTTTAAACAACCCCACTCCAGACTTTTACAAAGAATTCTTGTTTGGTTGAGAGTTTTATAGATAGTTATAGAAATAATTCTAAAACATTTAAGGTTTTATAAAATAGAGACAGATTGCTTTGGGTACAGGGCAGCCTTTAAGTCTGTAGGTGATTTGTATAGTGTTGAATTCAATTGATGAACCTCTTGGATGCTTAAAAATACTTTTCTTCTTCCCAATGCGTCCCCAGATCAGAGGAGCTGGAATTAGCTGTTTGCAGCTTTCAGCAGGGCCATGGTTCCGGGGGGAACCTGATTTGAGAGCACGTGAGCATTAGGGAAAGATGATGCACAAGTAGAAAGAATTTAAAGAGCACTGCAGAATCTCAAATGTCACTAACAGCCCCCTAAAGTGGCTCTGTCATCACTGAACTCGCATAGTAGAAGTAAGTTTCCTTATCTCTGTTGCCAATAGCTTTTTAGATCATTTGATAGTCTTATCAGATGGATTTTTCTTTGCTGTTTATGCTGGATTTTTTTGCCACATGCTTGTCGTTCAGTTTGGACAACATAAACAAGCTGACCAGCTTTTCTTGTTTTGCCTGCCCTGCTCAGTTTCAACTATCTGGCGTCATGCACTAGGACAGGACTGTGGATTTGGGAATCACAGCACTTATATGGCTTAGTTTTAATCCCTCTACCCCTGCTCCACCCACCCACCCACAGATTCCTCTCTTCTAAATGTCCATTGATATTAGCTTTTCTACATCCAATTTTTAAAGAATTGTACCTGATTTGTCTAAAACTAGTTGATAACATTCCTAATCTACATTTCCTGATATTTTTCTTTTCTTTTCTTTCTCTCTCGAGCTGATTACTCCTCTGTTGTGGATATGGGGAAGCTTTGACTTTCCTAATCAACCTTGCCTTCCACCTGATTGCCCTGAGTATTATTTCCCATTCCTTTATTGTGATGTCAGAATCATATCCAGAGTGTTCAATGGTGATGTCATACAAAGCAGATGGCAGCAAAACTGAGCTGTGTGGGAGCAGGAGGTTGACTGTGGAGGAGATTTTTACCCCTCCACATCTTTCAAATCAACCATGTTGGGGCATAGAGGAAAGGAGACAAAAGAATGATACAGGTTTTAATAGAATATGGGAAAGTTTGCCCCAGTAGGAGCTTCTGGTGATCTTGCTGCGGGTGATCCCGGCTGATATCATTTGACACGTGTGTGTGTGGCCCACGTGACATGCAGGTTCCTTTTCCTTTGACTAAGTGTGTTGCAAGCCTCTATCTCTCAGCAGAAGATTTGCTAACCCAAGATTCAGTTTCGCAAAAGTGAAGGCCAAACACTGAAACAAGTGACTCAGCGATGATAACTCAACCCCCGGCACAAACTTCAATAAATGAAACGGTGTGTGTGTGTGTGTGTAGATAGACATAGGTATGAGGGTTGTAAACAAACACACATATCACGCAATGGACGGCTCTAGAGAGCAAGAGATGGAGTATCTCTCTTTATTTATACTTATAGCTTCTTTGTTGTTGAAAGTGAAGGAGCCCAATGTCCTTTCAGTTGTAGGATTTTGAGTTGCATCATCAGGAAGCTTAATATAATTGACACTTGACTGAACAGACTTGTAATTCCCGTTGTTTGGCACACTTCTCGTTTCCTTGGACACCACGAATGCAGTAATTAGTCTTCTGCGGGGCAGAAGGAGTGAAGGCTAAGGACAAGAGATGGCAGCTGGAGAGACTGGCGCATCTGGACTCCTGTTAGCGCAAAGAATGTTTCAGCCAACCCCACCTTCCACTTCTCATTTCCTTTCCATCTTTTCTGATCCCTGCAGGTCTGATCCACTCCCCATCGCAGGCAACATGAGTCTTCCCACTGCCTTTGATGGAAGATGATTGGACCCAACATTTTTGCTGCATTGGCAAAATATTATAATACTACTACTACTAATAATAATAATAATAACAACCTTCTTTCGATTCATCCTGTTCTTCCTTAAAGTCCATTCATGATTTTAGAGTTTGTGACCTCACAGTGGCTATGAATTATGTTGTCACAAATGCTGTATGATCCAGGCCAGATGACCAGGTGTTTTGATTAACTCCTTGATAATTCAGTGTCTTGATAATCCGCAGGTTTGGGAAAGGGAATACACACGGAGCCCAGAAACAGGGCATTGTAATTGTTTGTTACAGCTCTATACAGACTATGGACCAAATCCTGACATCTTTACGCAGTTTTTACTCAGATTCTAACTCAAGCTGAACGCTCTTTGAAATTGACAATGGCTTCATCTGAGTGATGCAAGTGTGACAGCTGAGGACATGCTTCAGGAGCTGGTATCATACACATCCAGGATGGTTGAAATGCAGACCCTTCTTGAGAGAGGGTGGCAGCCAATTCTCATGCAGCACCTGTAGCAGCAGGGAAAGGAGGCAGTTTTGCCCAAGAACACAAGTCCAAACCTTGGTTCACAAAAAAGTCATGAGCTGATTAATGTCCACAGGTTTTAAAAGGCTCCTCTGAACGACCCCCGCAGATTGATCTGTCAGGAAATCAATTTACCTTACAAGGAGGCAGAGCTGAGTCTGCCCTGCTAGGATTTGAATCTGAAAGGGTGCTGAGATCTGTAGGTTTCTCTGTAGTCATGTAACCTCTAGGAGACATTCAGGGGATGCAGGCTATGAAGTACACGGAGTAACATCACAAAGGGAAGGTCCCTTAAGCTACGTCTACATTAGCCTGGAAGATGGACAATGAGTGGTTCAATTTCACACGTCTGGTAGGGAACACAAAATCAACCTCTCAGAGGTTGCAGTTGACCTTTTTACTCCTTGCAAGGCATGAGGAGTAAGGGAGATCGATGGGAGTAACTCTTCCATCTACATTTTTCAGTAGAGACGGACAAGTAAGCTGAGTGCAGATAGGTTGAGTCTAGCTACACAATTGCCATAGCTGGAATTGCTTTGCTCAGTGTAGACATAACCTTAGAATCCTTTGTCAGTGGGGTCCTTACAAGAAGAAAACAAGAAAATGCATTTCTTTTGGAGGAACTGATTGATTTCTGGCGGTGGATTCCTCAATTAATGTTCAGCCCTCCTGGATCCCTGACTGAAAAGCTTCACGCAGTTGCCTGTTCTGGAAACTCAGATGGGATAGTGACCCCCCCCCTCTCTGTAGGAGAGAACAGGCTTGTCACCCAGGGTCTTCTGGAGTGTAGCATACTGATTAAGAATAGGTTGTAGGTCTTTAATAATTCGTTGCAGTGGTCTGAGTTGTGGGCTGTAAGTGATGACCAGTGGTGTTCTGTTCTTGGCTTTTTTGGGCTGATCTTGGAGTAGCTGGTTTCTGGGTATGTGTCTGGCCCTGTCGATTTGTTTTTTTACTTCTCCTGGTGGGTAATTCAGGTTTATGAATATTTGGTAAAGTTCTTGTAGTTTTTGGTCTCTGTCAGTTGGATCAGAGCAAATGCGATTATACCTAACAGCTTGACTGTAAACAATGGATCTAGTCACGTGTGCAGGATGGAAACTAGAAGGGTGTAGATAAGTATAGCGATCAGTAGGTTTTTGGTACAGTGTGGTACTGTTCTGTTGTCTCCTACAGACAACCTCCCAACCTCATGAGGATCCTTACTAACAGCCACAGTCTATACCCCTGGAACACCAGTCCTGGAACCTTTCCCTGCAACAAAGCCCGCTGCCAGCTTTGTCCACATATCTTCTCTGGAAATACCATCACTGGACCTAACCAGGTTACTCACAGAATCACGGGCACTTTCTCATGCTCCTCTACTAACATCATATATGCCATCATGTGTCAACAATGCCCAGATGCTTTGTATATTGGACAGACTTCTAACTCCCTTAGACAAAGGGTCAATGGGCACAAAACAGACATCAAAACACTCCAGATCCACAAACCAGTTAGTCAACATTTTAATGGAATGGGGCATTCTGTCAAAGACCTCAAGGTATGTGTGTTACTGAAAAGAAATTATCGCTCTTTTGTAGAAAGGGAAGCGGACAAATTGACCTTTATATTCAAATTTGGAACATTAACACATGGTTTAAATCAGGATGTGAACTTTCTGAGTCACTATAGGGGCTCGTCTGCATACTTAACTCAATCTGGTAGTAGGCATCCTTCAGTCTGCATAGACTATGGATCGTGCCCTTTAAAGTTTCAATTGAGGACTTCATTTACAGCATCTATTGTGACAAAAAGACCCACACGAGAGTGACAGTCCTTGCTGCACCTCTTGCAGATGTAGTGGGTGTCTGGCAAGTCCTTATTGTGCTTTCTGTGCGCTCGCTTCTCCTCCACTAGCTGTCTGATCTTCAACTCGCCCTTCTGAAGGCCCTTGTGTAACCCCTGCCTCCATCTGCTGCGGTCGTCTACTAGTTCTTCCCAGTTGTCCAGCTCAACGTCTGCCTCTCTGAGGGCTGTCTTGCAGACATCTTTGTAACGCAACTGGGGGCGTCCAGGAGGTCTTTTGCTAGAGGTTAGCTCACCATACAGGATGTCTTTTGGAATCCTTCCATCGTTCATCCTGTGGACGTGGCCAAGCCAGCGGAGTCGACGCTGCCTGAGGAGGGTGTGCATGGTTGGGATTCCAGCTTGCTCGAGGACGGCAGTGTTGGTAACTCTGTGCTTCCATGATATTCCAAGGATGCGCCTGAGGCAGCGCAAGTGGAAGACGTTCAGCCTCTTTTCCTGGCGGGCATACAGGGTCCAAGTCTCGCTGCCATAAAGGAGAGTGCTGAGGATGCAGGCTCTGTAGACTTGCATTTTGGTGTGAGTGTACAGCTTGTTGTTATTCCACACTCTCTTGCTGAGTCTGGACAGAGTTGTAGCCGCTTTTCCGATCCTCCTATTTAGCTCAGTGTCCAATGACAGGGTGTCAGTGATGGTGGACCCGAGGTAAACGAACTGGTGGACAACCTCTAACGTATAGTTGTCAATGCTGATTAATGGGGATTCAGCAACATCCTGACTGAGTACGTTCGTCTTCTTTAGGCTGATGGTAAGCCCAAAGTCCTTGCACGCTTTGGAGAACTGATCCAGCAGTTTTTGAAGCTGGTCTTCTGTGTGAGACACTACAGCAGCATCGTCTGCGAACAGCATGTCTCTGATGAGGATTTCTCGCACCTTAGACTTAGCTTTCAGCCTTGCAAGGTTAAACAGTTTCCCATCAGATCTTGTGTGCGGCAAGATGCCCTCTGTTGAAGATCCAAAGGCATGCTTCAGGAGGAGTGCGAAGAAGATCCCAAACAATGTCGGAGCAAGCACGCATCCTTGTTTGACGCCGCTCCTGATTCTGAAAGCATCCGATAATGCGCCGTCATATTGGATGGTTCCTCTCATGTTTTCGTGGAACGACTGGATCATCTTGAGTAACCGTGGAGGACAGCCTATCTTGTGGAGCAGTTTGAACAGACCATCCCTGCTGACCAAGTCAAAAGCCTTGGTCAAGTCAATGAAGACTATGTAGAGTGGCTTTCTCTGCTCCCTGCACTTCTCCAGCAGCTGCCTTAGAGAGAAGACCATGTCAACGGTAGACCTCTCTGCGCGGAATCCGCACTGTGATTCGGGGTACACCCTCTCAGCAATCTTCTGGAGTCTGCCAAGGATGACGCGAGTGAACAGTTTACCAGTGACGCTTAGGAGGGAGATTCCACGGTAGTTGTTGCAGTCACTTCTGTCTCCTTTGTTCTTATACAACGTTACAATGTTAGCATCGCGCATATCCTGTGCAGCCTCACCCTCTTTCCAGCACAGGCACAGTAGCTCGTGCAGGGGTTCCAGGAGTGTGTCCGCGGCACATTTGATTACCTCTGGTGGTATACCATCCTGACCAGGGGCCTTTCCTACTGCAATGCTGTTGATGGCTGTCTTCAGTTCATCCACAGTCGGTTCTTGATCCAGTTCGTCCATTACTGGTAGGAGCTCGACAGCATCGAGGGCTGCGTCAACCACAACGTTCTCGCGTGAGTACAGCTCGGAGTAGTGCTCAACCCAGCGCTCCATCTGTTTCTTGCTTACCGTTTTTGGTTCTCTTTGTCTTAACTAGTGAGTCTGTTCTGGTCTGGATATGGTCTGAAGAAGTGGGTCTGTCCCACGAGAGCTCACCTAATAAACTATTTTGCTAGTCTTTAAAGTGCTACTTGACTGCTTTTTGTTATGAAGAGTCTAAATTGTGAATCTAGTAGCTCTGGGCCAAGTTCTGCGGCTCATTGACATCAATGAGTGTTGTCCTCCAGTAAGAACTTCAGGATGTGTTCCACTGTAAGAGAATTCTGGATGTGCCCTTGGACTCTGGAAAGCAATAATAGGAACAATGCAAGGGGAATAATTTCCAATAGCAAAATTTTATGGGGTTATAAATGGGGATTATTCATAGCTCCCTCTGTTCCTTACTCTGCACATGAAATAAGGTTAGTAACTGGCTAATGCATTCAGAGCTACAAACCATTAAGGGGAGGTCATGACCATTTGCCTGAAGATTTTCATTCTCAGTGATAGGATGTCACGAGGACGAAGTTCCTGGCAGGGCTATATTTGAATAAACCAGTTCATTCTGATCTGGATGAAAACTTGCAAAAATTAGGGATTCAAAGAGAGCACATGTCCCTGCCGACCTCCAGCACCTGTCCTTTAGAATGTATGATCTCTGAGCCTCAGCGGCAGCACTGCAAGAATAAAGTGTGATTATTTTACCTTTGATATTTACTGGGTTTGGAGTTCAAGAATCCCCAGTCACATACGTGCTAGCAGTAAATGTTGTGCCCTTTTCATGAGGCATAAAAAATAGTGTGTATTCAAAACTGTGATTATGCCATCCGGGTCAGGGCCCACAACCCACCATAAAAATGGCAGCCGTTGCCTCTCTGATCATTAGTGCTTCTGCTTGTCCTAGTCACTGTGGCCTGAATTGCACAGGTGCAGAGACCAAAAGTATACATAATAAATTTCCCCTGTCCTGGGGCTTCCTCTACTTGCAACCAGGCCAGGTGATGGAGAAGGTCGGGGGGCGGGGGGGAGATGCACCAGGGCCTGATTCAGTGGCGCAGCAGCCAGAGCCCTGGGCCCCTTTGAATGCTGATGGAGAGCTGCTCTTTGTGGCTCTGAGGGCTTGCGGGAGGAAGGTGCGCTACAGTCTGGGCAATGCTAAGGGTTGACTGCCCAAGGCCCCACTCCTTCCATCCACAGCCCTGCCTTTCCAGGGGTGTGGAGCCAGCCTGCCCCCCACCACCAACTTGCCCAGTGCCCGTGATGTCCGTCAGCCACACTGCTCACCACCCTGCCGCAATGACTGTTCTAGGCAACTGCAGCCCTGCTGAATAAAGCAGTCCTCTCCTGACCTCGGCCCACTCCTGACAGAGAGACCACCTGTGTTCAGGGCATTCGCTGGAGTAGGAGCCTTGGGGCTGCTTTACGGCCTTTCAAGCTGGCCTGGTGGCCTGAGAGATCTGTAGGGTATGCTGTGATAAGCAGGCCTGCAGCTTTCCTTGAATTGTGAGCTCGGTTGTAAAAAGTAGGGGAGAGTTAATAAAATGGCAAAAATCACCCCTAATAACTGATACGAATGAGAAATAAGCCAACCTACTTTCAGAAAAGACTGGTATAGACAGGTGAAAACAAACCAGGCAGTGAGTCAAAAGTAGTGCGAGTGAAAGGGCCGCGCTGAAGTAATCCGAGCAGTGAAGTCGTGTCTGTACTGAAATCGTGCTTGGTAATAAACGGGAGAGGTGGAATTGGAAATGAGTCAGACAGGTGTGTGGATAAAAGGACTAAGATGAGGAGGCGATGGGCTACTCCGCGTGGCATTCCCTGTCCAGGGCCATAAAGAAAGACACTTTGTGACTGAGGGGAAAGGGAAGCAGGCGTGCAGAAATAATTTTTTCAGTCTGGGTGCTGAGAGCCACTGAACCAAACGGCAAACCCTGTACCGAATGGGAACCACCTCAAGTCAGGGAGTGGGGTAGTCCCCCCTCCAGCACTCCTACTTCCAGGGCCTATGAGGGGAAGCACACTCCATCATTGCTGGTGTGAGCTTCACCAGCATGGCTGCCATCCCTTCCGTTTACTGGCACCCCCAGGCCTTCATCTTCCCAGTCCTGAGCGATGTCCTGATCAGACCAGGCCATAATGAGGAACCTAGACAGGGCTGCCCTTAGGGAGGCAAAGTCCCTGGGGCAATGCTCCTGCCCCCTCATCCTGCTGCTGCTCTGCCCCCCCTCACCTGCATTGCTCCCCTTCCCCGAATCCCCCTCCTCCAAGGGATGTGACCTGGGGGTTTACCTGAGAGGTCTAGTGTCAGGCAGTGGCCAGGGGTCGGGTCACACGGCTCTCCCCAGAGTGACGGGAGCTGGAGTGATCCAGTGACCTGCTCCACTCTGCTGCTCTTTCCCAGCCAGTTTGCTCCACTCCAGTCTGCTTCCGCAAGCCCTGCATCGCTTGGGGAGCACCGTGGGCTGAGGTCAGGCCAGGCCCCTCTGCTTGTGGCCGCCACAGAGGGACAGTAGAGTGCAGCAGGCTGGGGAGTGGGGGCAGAGCAGAGAAAGTTACTGAGTTGCTCCATTTCCCACAGCTCCCACTGCTGAGGTGCATGGGGGGGGGACCTGAGCCCAGCTGCTGCCCCACGCCAGGCCTACCAGGAAACCCCTGGGCCCCGCAGATCCCACCAATAGGATGGCTGAGGCAGCCATTGTTGGAAGCTCCCAGAGCTTGGGGCCTGAGCCAGACACCCCAAATCACCAATGCATGGGACGGCTCTGGGCCCAGATGGCACTGCCACTCCACCAGCCCCAGCTAAATCCCAGACTCCTCCCTGGATGACATGGCATCAGATATGAGCAGCAGCAGCTCCAGCCAGGGGCGACCAGCTAGGAAGGGCACGGTGGGAGTGCATAGCCTATGTTACTGCCCCCCCACATGACTTCTCCCTGTGCCACCCCTAGCCTGGAGGAGGCTGAGACGACCAGGCCTGCTGACAGGGGAAGTAAAGGGGGCAGTTGCCCAGGGGCCCAGCATTTCACAGGGCCCTGGAGCTCTGGAGCAGTGGTGAGGGGGTGGGATGGGGGGCAGTGATGCAGTCTGGGTTGTGCTGAGGGCTGACTGCGTTAGGCTCCACCCCTTCCACCCTTGGCCCCGCGGGGTGAGAGCCAGGCCTTCCTCCACCTTGCCCCGGGCTCACTGGGGCTGTCAGTCCCCTGGGGGACAATGCATCTTCTGCCCCAGACCCTGCCCTGCACCTTCCTGGCTCCTCTCCAGCCCCCACCCCTGCTCCACTCTACCCACCTACTCCCTGTCCCTCCCCTGGTCCACCCCAGCCCACCTCTTCGCTCCGGCCCCTCCCCAGGTGATAGGGCTTGAGAGACTAATGAGGGCCTGGTGCAGCAGCAAGACTCAGGCCCCCTGCACTTGCTGGCAGTGGTGGGGGAAGCAGAGTGATGTGGCCCTAACTCATGCTGCTTTCTCCCTAGTCCCCTGGCCTGCTCAGAGGCTCTGGCCCCCTGCATCCCCCACCCATAGCATTTGGGAGGAGGTCATGTGTCCCCTCCCCCACTTAGCATCCCTGGCGCCAACCCATTTCAACTAACTTCTCCTTTCTCCCATAAAAAACCTTTGATCCCATTTAAGAGTCTGTTGACCAAGGGATTTTTTTTCCTTCTCAAACAACAAGGAGTCCTGTGGTGCTTGTAGACCGACAGAGGTTTTGGAGCATAAGATCTGGTGGGCAAAGAACCACTTCACCAGACGTATGACTCATGGGTCTGTGCCCACGGAAGCGTAAGCTCCAAAATATCTCTTAGCCTATAAGGTGCCACAGGACTGCTTGTTGTTCCTGAAGATACAGACTAACTCAGCTACCCCTCTGATACTTTTCCTTCTAAAACTCTCCAGCGAGGGGAAAGTGAACAAGGGATGCTGCTGAAATGAAAGCCTCACTTAACACCTTATACTGAAATGCTTTAACCAGTTTTCCTTCTTTATAGGTAAAAAAAGAAGGGTATTGAATGGTATGACTGCCCTGGAGCTAAGCAGGCTAAGGTCTCTTTACCTTTTTGTTTCACACCAGCTATGTTGGACAGTGACTGGGTTGTGTAAACACCTTTGGCCCATATTTTCCATCTGTGGTAACAAAACAGGTACATGTTCCCTGCAGCTGCTTATGTCAGTAGCATTCCAGCTCTGCACTCATGTGACTCTGTTGCCTTCCACTGTGACCAAGGAGTCCTCAGCTACCCAGAGGGCCCAAAGCTGAGCCCCTAAATGAAGCCCATCTAAAAGGAATTTGGACATTAACAATATGCAAGGAAGGAGCTGGTGGGAATGGAATTCTCATCCTGCAGTGGCAACTGGGATCTGGACCCTCTCATGTTAAAACCATGTCCAGTGACACATGGATGGGTGGGGAGGGCTCTCCTCTTAAGCCGGTGGGTAATCAAGTGGACCTGTAGTGCACATAAGCCTGCTGGCAAAATGGTCTCCAAAGTTAACTTGGTGCTTTCTGTAGGTTTTTCCCCTGTAGGCTACAAATAGTGATGTCCTAATTCTCTGTTGCCCTGTTCCTTGTGTAACTCTTTACTCTCAGAACGAGTGAAAGTAAAATGTTGCCAAGCTGGAATGTGCCCTTCACTCACTGCAGCCAGCATGTGTATATCCACCGCGTCTTTGGGGCCGATGCAAATGACAACATGGGAGCAGACTCGCCTAGGGGCTATTGTTTGAAAGCAAAGCAATTTGTTCACATTTCAGGCTAACCCTCATTGTTTACCTCAGAACCTGGGATGGAGGCCTGGCACAGCCAGAGAAGTGAAGCCAGCTGACAGGGCTGTGTGTTCACAGCAGCGGTGAGTGGTCCAAGCCAAGCTGTGTGGGGAACATGTCTGGGACAATCAAAGGTGTTGCAGACCAGGATGGCGATGCATTAGCAGAGCTTTGTAAAAGGTGTTTGCTGACAGTCTGCCCTCAGCACGTCTGGCTCTTAGCTCCCTCCATTTGGCAGCATTTGAAGGTTGATTGTCTTTAAAGCTCTGCAAACTAGGGATACATCTTATTGTCCACTACTTGCCAGTACATTTGTCCTTGGCTTTCCTGGGGTACCTTGGACTGCTGATGGAACTACAGCCTGAACACTTGTGGGGACTGAATGGGCACATTTAGCTTTTGTTTTTACCCATTCCACATACTCCTGAGAACTTACTTTAAGTGGGATTTATGTTTCTACAGTTGTAGCGTGTAAACAAGGGGACAGACATTAGGTTTGTAGGAGAAGAATATAGTCAACACATGGTTGCACCATATGCTTAATGTGGATTTAAGAGACCAGAGTTTTATTAAAATGGGATATTTTAAAAGTCTGCTGTAACACTGTGCCATGACGTACAGCTGGCTGTGTTATATTGCCGTCTTGTGCAGAGCCTATTTTATCACAGAGTGAGGCTGTGCAGCATTTGCCCGGGGAAGCTGGGACAAATTCAACAGTCAAAGACACCCAGCAGATTATCGAGGACTGACTTGGAGTAATTTCTCCTGTTATGCATTGAGAATAAGTGCAGGGTGACGGGGTCCAAGTCCTCCAAGTAGCAAGAAGGAAAAGCTGGTCAGTGTGCATGCATGTAGTGGACAGTATTATTTATGAAAAGGCTTTTCTATGAGTGTTGTCACCACACTATGTGCGTCTCACAAATATTAATACATTTTACCACCATACTTACAGTAGGGGGATGTTGCTGTCCCCCTTTTTACAGAAGGAGAAACTGAGGCACAAAAGGACAAGACACAGGACATGCTCGCATACAGTTTCCACATTATCACAATTAAGATCTAGTCACAGAAGCCCATTAAGCAGTGAAGACAGATGGCTCCTGTCTTAACACTGGAAAAAAAATTATTACTTTTGCAGTCAGTTTGGTGGTGACTCTCTTGAGTGACAACAATGTGAATTGTGTGTTTTGGAGTGTGTTTGCTTTTAGGGCCCTAATGGTAATTGATGAGCTAGTCTGTTCTGTCTTCTGCAAAGCCGTATCATCAGAGGAACACAGAGGGCATCGTGTCAAACAGTTTCTCTCAAAGATGCTCAAGATGAAAACACAGTATGGTTAGACAATTACCAAGAGTGACTGAGAGGCCCTGGAAGATATACTGGTGGGTTTGACAGAATGTCTGTGCCTTGCCTTTCATTCCCTTGCTTCCTCCCTGAGAACAAAGAGGGACCACAAGGTCTTATTTGTTTCCCCTGACATACAAGACATCATCCTAAATTTGCTTATCTTTGAGGTTGGTTTTTTTAATTACATACTTTTCATCACAATTTGTTACAAAAGCCTGAAATATATAAACAGATCCCAGCCCATTTGAGAACTTCAGGCAGAAAACTGGTGTCTGGCAGATTTGTAACATCAAAATGTTCTGACTATGAAACTCATCTCAACTCCTGCCCCATGTCCTATCTGCATAACATACCACTCTCCTCACACACTTTGTGAATACTTTATTCCAAAATAAGGATATACAAATTTCCTCTTTTCCAAAATTTCAGGGACCTTGTTGTTTCAACATGAAAACCCAGACATATAGTCGGTGCAGCAGGAAGGGAGGAGAATTCATTTTGGACCGCAGACTTGGGGAACACAGCTTCTGTGAAAAATTTAAACAGGAATTACAGTGATCAATCTTCTTTATATACTTCCAAGGCACCATTTGTGTTGGAGAAATTGATCATTTTCCCCTTGAATTTATGTAAATTGGATTCTGGGTCAGAGACATCCTCAAGGGGAGGAGCTATTAATGGAGATTCTCTATGTCCTAGTGAGGAGGCGAGGATGGAAAATGATAAAATAGCAACAGACTCTGATCAGAGATGGTGAAATGAAAACATGTCCTATACAATTATATCATGTAATGGCAGACAGTTAAAAAGTGACATGTTTTTAAAGTATTTAGATACAAAGGCTAGAAATTTAATTAATAAGATGGATGAACTAAAGAGCCTTGTATTATATGACCGTATTGATACAACAGACATTGCAGAAACCTTGTGGAATAAGGCTAATCAGTGGGATACAGTAATACCAGGATACAAAATATATTAGAAGAACAGAGTATGCCAGGTAGTGGGAGAGTGGCACTAAAAGAAAGCGTAGAATCAAATGAGGCAAAAATCTGAAATGATCCAAATAGTACTATAGAATATCTCTGGATAGTAATTCCATGGTTTAATAATAAGAATATAGCGGTAGGGTTATATTACACCCCACCTGACCAGAATGGTAATAGTGACTGTGAAATGCTCAGGGGAATTAGAGAGACCATTGCAATAAAAATCTTGGTAATGATGGGGGATTTCAAGATCCCCATATTGACTGGGTACATGTCACTTTGGGATAAGGTTCAGTGGTAAAATTTCTTGACACCTTAAATGACTTTCATGAAGCAGCTGGTCCTGCTACATGTAAAAAAGAACCAATTCCTGATTTATCCCTAAGAGGAGCATAGGCTCTATTCCAAGAGGTCAATATAGCTGTACTGCTTGATAATAGTGACTGTAATATAATTAAATTTAAGTTCCCTATGGCAGGAAAGAAACACCATAGCAGTACAACACTGTAGAATTTAATTTCAGAAAGGGGAACTATGTAAAAATGAAGGGGATTGGTAAATATAAATTAAAAGGTACAGTGCCAAAAGTGAAATCCCTTCACGTTTCATGGACAATTTATAAAGACACCATCATGGAGGCTTAACTTAAATGTATATCTCAACTGAGAAAAAAAACCACATACATAGATAACCAAAAAAGTGCCACTGTGGCTAACCCACAAAGTAAAAGAATCAGTGAGCAGCAAAAAAGCATAATTTAGAATGTGAAAAGTTATTTAAGTCCTAGTGAGGAAAATAGAAAGGAGCATAAACACTGGGTAATTAAGCATAAAAATATTATTGGGAAGGACAAAAAAAGAATTTGAAGAACAGCAGCTATACAAAGACTCCAAAAGTAATAGAAGTTTTTTTAAAGTAGGTTTAGAGTTACTGTGTTGTGGTCTATCGTTGCTGGTAAGAATTCGTTTAAGATTGGCAGGCTGTCTGTAGGCAAGAAATTTCTGAGCTGCAATTCATTTGCAAATTTGACTCCATCAGCCAAGGACTGAACAGAGCCTGGGAGTGTCTGGCCCATTACAAAAGCAGTTTCTCTGCTGCCAATGGGCCACATCCCCTCCTGACTGAACTGGCTTGTTTTCTCCTCTCTTGATGTTCATTACTCTGCACTAACTGCCAATAAAGGGCCATTTCCACCCTGACTGAGTAGACCTTGTCAGCTGTGGCCCTCCCCTTTACTGGGACCCCTCTTTAAATCTTCCTCTGGAACATCCCCCCCTCCCCACTCATGCATCCGGTGAAGCGGGTCTTTGCCCACGAAAGCTTATGCTCCAAAATATCTGTTAGTCTATAAGGTGCCACAGGACTTCTTGTTGTTTTTCAAAATTTTTATTTATTTATTTTTTAAAATCAGGGTTTTCCACGCATTGTACTGCTACAACATCATAAAATAGGATCCACTCCTAATATTTTATTATTCTCTTTCAGGTACTTGGGCCCACTGATGTGAATCAGAATAACTTCAGTGAATTTAATGGAACTACACCCATTCATGCGGCCCTTAGACATAGCAAAAAAATCCCTACCGTTGCCTTCTGTTCTCTAAATACTAAAGGTTTAGTCTGTTCTTCCAGACATTGCTGGTCATGCTAATGCTCTTCTCAGAATTGTGCTGGACTAAGTCCAAGACCATGGTGCTCAAAAACATTTTGGCAGCATATTTTATGGTATAAGTAAACAACTAATAGTATGTAAAACAGCTGTTCTGCGAGGCTGAGCTCCAGCCAAACCAAAGAAGGAAACCAATGCTTGCAAATAAAAAGGGACAGCATTGGCAAGAAAGTAGGGTACTATGTTAAAACCATATTAGAAACACAACAGAATGAAGCTTATTAAAAATATTTGAAAAATATTTAATTATCTGTTTTCGCAGTATTGAGTCTTATTCACCTTTTCCAGCCAGTCTGAACCATGCCCGGTCTCTACGCTGTAAGCTTGCGTGGACAGGGATCACCCTTGTCTTCTGTGTCTAAACAGAGCCCAGCACAGTGGGGACCTGTCCCATGTTTGGGCCTCCTGAGGACTATGGCAAAACAAATGCAAAACCAATCAAACATATTTGGAATTTCTCTTCTTCCTCTAGGCCAAGGAGTCCTCCTATGACAGAGCCCCATTTCCTTAGTAGTGTATATGGTTTGTATTTTGTATTTAAACCTTGCTCAAATTTATTAAGCACTGTACTAGCCTAAGGCTTTTTTTGTACATTGGTAAAATTCAACACAATATAGAATGCCAGCATAACCAATGCACCAGATTCTGGGCATGGTACACTGTCCCACCTAGTGGCACTAAGACCGCTTACAGAGGCTGGGTGTACATGGGCACCCACTGTTGACGGAAGACGCCTTTTGTTGACAAAACTCACAGAGAGTCTACGCGCTCGGTCAAAAATCTGTCTGCAAAACCCAGCTTTTCAGCCGGCAGTGTTATCCCTCTCCCCGATCAGGTGTAATAACCGTGTCAACAGTATACTTTCAACAAAACAAAACTGCTGTGTAGACGCTCGGGGTCTGTTCTTTTCTGTCCACAACTCTATCTTCCCTGCCTCTGGCTGCGTTTAGAGGGGCCAGCAACCCCAGCAGCCCCAGGCAGGAAGCTGGAGGCATAGCTACAGGCCTGCTGCACCCTGCCAGCCACTCCCTGAAACAGAAAGAAATGTCCCAGGCAGCTGGCGACTGTTCTGGGCTCTCTCACAGCTCAGGGGAGGGATCCCAGGACTTTGGAGGGAGTGGCAGGAGGTGGGCTCCATCCTGGTCTGCCCTAGAAATTAAAGACCTGCTGGACCTCTGGGCTGAAGATGAGGTTGTGCTGGACACTACCACAAAGCACTGAAATGCCCTGGGCTATGCACAGATAGCTGAAGCCCTGGCAAAGTGCAGCCACCCCACTGTACCCTCAAGCAGGTGTGAGCAAAGGTGAAAGAGCTCCCTCAGGGCTATGTGTGGGCCCGGGATGCACAGTGGCAGTCAGGGGCAGGGCCTGCCACCTGCCTGTATTACAAGAAGCTGGACCACCTCCTCGGGGGCTAGGACGGGGTCCCCAGCACCGTCCCCATGGACACAGGGGACCAGTCTGCCCCACTGGAAGGTGCCTCCCAGGAGTCCACCAGCTTCCTGGAGCCAGCCCAGGAGCCCTCATCAGACCCAGAGTCAAGCCAGGGCATGCTGGTCATCGCCCTGGATTTCACCACCCCCAGCGCCACCAGCTCTGCTCAGGCAACCCTAGACCTGTTCCCAGGACCGTCCGGTGAGTACCCCAGCTGTGGGATCCCCCTGAGCTTGAGAACAGGGGGCAGGCGCGGCGTGCCATGGGGGCAGCCAGGATGGCTCGGGCTGGCAGGTGCCCGAGGGATCCCCAAGTGCGCCCACGCCCACAGCAGTGCGTAACACCCATACCCTCTGACATCCCGGGTCACGGGGAGGGGGACAGGCCACTCCTGCCAGGCTGGGTGTGGGACAGCTGCCCAGCTGAGCACCCAATCCCAAGTCCGCTCCCCTGCATGGTGGCGTGAGCCATATGCCTGTGGTGGGGCCCCAGGGAGGGAACAGCAATACTGGCCCTCCCCCCACCACCCATGCTGGGATCTCCACATGCCACTGAGTGGGGGGAAGTGGTCAGGCCACCCCCCCCTGACATCACAGGCTCACTGTGCAGCAGGCCTACCATGCGGGTCACAGATGTGCGCACCTGGGCCAGCTACATCCAACAGCACCGGGGTGGGGTCTGCATCTCCTGGGGGCCCAGGGGGCAGGGCCCACTGGTTGTGCTGCGAGAAGGAATCACCTTCTTCCCATCTCTCCACACAGCTGCACCATCTGAGGGCCAGGCCAGCCCTGCCACACACCCAGGCAGTCACGGGGAGGAGGCCAGAACCACCACCAGGGCATGGCCATGTCTGGAGGACACATTGCCAGCCAGACGATGACACCCTGAAGGCTTACATAGCTGACCTCCGGCACCAGAATGGTCTGACGGAAGAGCAGATGTGCCGGGAGGATGAGTGACATCAGGACCAGGAGTGGGCGTCTGAGCAGTGGCTGGCCCAGGTGGACCAGCTGCTGGACACTGTGGAGGCCTGGCTGCCACACCTGCTCAGCTGGCTGCTCCTGCCCCCTGGCAGCCAGTGCCCCCACCCCCACCCCCACTTTCCCAGACCATGTGCCCCATGTAATGCTCCATACCCTGTGGTGGGCAAGGGATATGGCTGGGGCCCATCTCCCCCAGGGCCCCTTTGCCCCCACCACCCTGCCGTCCCTCCCAGCCCCCCCAGCTCCTCCTGCCTCCCACCACCCTGCCATCCCTCCCAGCTCTCCAGACAACCAAACTGGATATGGCAGCAATCTCCCAGCCCCCTATCTTCCCGTGGTCCCAGCCCCAACCCAGCCCCATGGGGGAGCATGGCCATGGGGTGCAAGGGGCTCCCCCACCCGGCGTGGGGCATGGCCCTCAACCCCCACCTCTTACTGATCCCTTTCCTCCAGTTCAGGGTCCCCCACCTCCCCCTCTTTTCTAAATTGTTAGAACACCTTATAGCTACAATATTGTATGTTTATTTTTGAATTAAAGGTTCAATTGTATATAAAAGGTTATATTTTTTTGCACAACCCCTGCGACCCTCCTTGGGGAAAGGTTGTCTGGGGTTGAAAGGGCGTGGTAGGAGACGGGCATGGCGGGACCGGTGCCCTGGGTGGAGTGACTGGGGGCTGTGGGCAAAGGACTCCTGCAGGGCGTCGCGAATGTGCACCCTGTCTGCATGCACACACCAGGTGTGGGCCTCCCAGGGCTGTTCATAGTGGTCCCCTTCTTCAGGCACCTCGCGCTGTATGAACTCTTCCTCCTTTCTCTCCACCAAGCTGTGGAGGGCACAGCAGATGGCCACAGCTGCAGGGATGGTCTCTTCCCTCATGTCTAGCTGCATGAGGAGGCAGCAGAACCTCCTTTTCAGGTGGCCAAAGGCCAGCTCAAGTGGGTTGCTTGCCTGGGTGAGGTGGCCATTGAACAGCTCCTGGGTGTGTTCCAAATGGCTGGTGTAGGGCCGCATGAGCCATGGGATGAGAGAGTAGGCCACATCTCACACGATGCACAGAGGCATCTGCGTGTCCCCTACAGCCAGCTCCTGGCGGGGGACACAGGTGCCCACCTCCATCCTCCAGAGCAAGCTTGAATTCCAGAAAACCCAGGTGTCATGTGTGTGGCCCGACCACCCAACATACACACTGAGGAACTGGTGTCGGTGGTTCACCAGGGCCTGTATGACCACTGAGTGGTACCTCTTTTGATCTGTGAAGCATCTGGTGCTGTGTTCCGGGGCCCGGATAGGTATGTGTGTGCCATCCGGCGCCCCAAAACAATTGGGGAAGCCCAGGCTGTTGAAGGCAGCTACCAAGGTGTCCACATCAGTTATGCGGATGAGCATCCAGAGCAGGATGCCATTGATGGCACGCACCACCTGAGGGGACAAGATACTGGACACGGCTTTGAGTCACGGGGGGGCCGCAATGCTGGGCCCTGGTGAACCCCACAGGCCCCTCCCCTCCCTCTTCCCTGCCTCCCCCTCCCCATTCCCACCCCTTCCTTCTCCCTATTCCCCCCACTGTCCCCCCTCCCCCCCCATTTCCTGTGACCTGCTCCCCTTGTCCTCCTGACTTCCCTCACACTCCTCCCACGCAGCCCGAGGCTGCCTTACCTTCATCAGTACAGCTCCGACGGTGGACTTCCTGACCCCGAATTGGTGTCCCATGGGCTACGTCTACACGTGCCCCAAACTTCGAAATAGCCATGCAAATGGCCATTTCGAAGTTTACTAATGAAGCGCTGAAATGCATATTCAGCGCTTCATTAGCATGCGGGCGGCAGCGGCGCTTCGAAATTGACGCGCCTTGCCGCCGCGCGGCGCGTCCAGACGGGGCTCCTTTTCGAAAGGGCCCCACCTACTTCGAAGTCCCCTTATTCCCATGAGCTCATGGGAATAAGGGGACTTCGAAGAAGGTGGCGTCCTTTTGAAAAGGAGCCCCGTCTGGACATGCCGCGCAGCGGCCAGGCGCGTCAATTTCGAAGCGCCGCTGCCGCCCGCATGCTAATGAAGCGCTGAATATGCATTTCAGCGCTTCATTAGTAAACTTCGAAATGGCCATTTGCATGGCCATTTCGAAGTTTGGGGCACGTGTAGACACGGCCATGGAGTGGTAGCTGTCTGGGGTGGCCAGCTTCCACAAAGCTATGGCCACTGGCTTCTCGAGGGTGAGCATGGGCCGCATGTTTGTGTCCTGTCTGTGCCAGGCAGGGGTGAGCTGGTTTGCACAGCTTGAGGAAGGTGGTCTTCCTCATTTGAAAGTTCCAGACCCACTGGTGGTTTCCCTACTGCCTCATCTCCAGCGGTCCCACCTATCAGAGCTGGTGGGTTACTGCCAGACCTCTCAGGGCACCCAAGGTGGGGAGGGCTGCCAGGGCACTAGGGCAAAGGGGCCATCATCAGCAGGCTGTTTCTCGGTGTCATTATCCTTCCAGAGGTGATGGAACACCCCATGAGGACGAGGTGCAGAGGCGGCAGCAGCTGGCCCTTGCTCCAGGGAGAGCTGTGGGGCTGCCTGGCATGCTGCTGGGTGACAGGAACGAGCTGTCTCAGCAGAGACTGAGGTCCCTGTAGGGGCTGGGCCATGCCATGCTGTGCCGTGCCATGCCAGCAGGGCTCTCCAAGGCTTGCCATGTGCACTGTGTGTGTGTGGGAGGGGGGGTGCTTTAAGAGGGCACAGAGGTGGTAGACCTGCAAGCCACACTTCTGGGGCTAAGGGGCTCTCTCTGTCGACACATCTGGGTGCTGTGCAGATGCTCTCTGTCACTAGAGTGGCTCGCCAGAGTTGCTTTTACACGTGGACGCTTTTTGTCGACAGATGTTTTGCTGGGGGTAACTCTGCCAATAGTGCCTTTTGTCTACAGAGGCTGCCCGTGTACACATAGCCAGAGAGAATAACGAGTCTGCTCTACAACCTTAGCTAGCAGCCGGTAGGCTTTTAGTACATGCAGCAGAGGCTCATGCACTAAGCTCCAGATGTCCCAGGTTTGATTCTGCCTACAGACACTTGGGGTCTGTTGGCATTGCACCTCACTTACCTAACATAAAGGCTGCGCCTGGACTAAGAAGACTAAATTGGCCCAGCTGTTGGTGTTGCCACCTTGAATAACCTTATAGTGTAGGCACAGCCTGCACCAGTAGAAGTGGTTTTCTTTCTACTGGGGGCTCTGGAGTGTTTTGAAACAGGTTGTGGTATTGGGAGGTGCGGTGGGGCATTTGCACAGTTTTGGGGTTGTTCTGGGTAATTCAGGGGTGCTGCGAGCTGCATGGGGTGTTTTGGAGGTGCTGAGAGGCTGTTTTGGGGGAGTCTCGGGCGGGCTCACCAGTGACACGTCCGCCAGAGTCTTGGGCAGAAGGCTGAGACCAGGATGCTCTGGGAACCCAGCCCCTCCCGTTCCTTTCCCTGTCGTTGCAATCCGGAACGCGGCCGGCCTGGTTTGTACCCCGCGGCTGCCCGTCCCCGCGGTGCATTGTGGGCTGTAGCAATATGGCCGCCTCCTTGGTGTGTTCCTGAGGGGAGTTTCATTCTCCGGCGCAGTAGGACGGTTCCCCTGCCACGGGGGCCGTAGCCAGCCGAGCCGCCAAGGGCCTGCGTGTGTGAGGAGGAGCCGGAGGAGGGCACGATGGGCCGAGCCCGTCCCCCGCCGCAGCAGCCGGGGCGCGAGGGCTGCCCGCGGGGCTAGAGGCCCGGCTCCCCCGAGAAGCTTAGCGACGCCTCAGCCCTGCCAGGGGCGAGGAGAAGCCGCTGAGCCCGGCCGAGGCTGCTGTCCGTGGGCGAGGTGACTGGCCGGCTCTGAGCACCGCTACAGACACAGCTGGGACGGGGCCCCGCCACCCCCTGCCCCTGGGAAAGGGGCACCCAGAACACTCCCTTCTACCTCTGAGGCCCCCGGGGCTGGGGACCCCACCGGCCCCTGGCTCTCCCCAGCGCGTGCTGGGGTGGACATTGCTGAGCACTTGTTGCCTGACACCCTCCTCTCCTGATGGAGTCTGAGATGCTGCAGTCGCCTCTCCTGGGGCTCGGGGAGGAGGATGAGTCAGACCTGACTGACTGGAACTTGCCTCTGGCCTTCATGAAGAAGCGACACTGTGAGAAGATTGAGGGCTCCAAGTCTCTGGCCCAGAGCTGGAGGATGAAGGACCGGGTAATGCTCTGGGGTAGGGGACTTTTTTTTGGTGGGGGGAGTGCAATGGGGAAAGATAAGGGGCAGCTCTGGTTTTGGGGCAGCATTTGCAATGTGTTGTTGGAAGTATCACTCATTTTGATTGCTCCTAATACTCAGGTTTGCCTTAGTCCCGTGCACTACAGTGGAAGAGAACATATTAAAAGATAATGAACGATGGTTACAAGTGTTCCCTCTAATCTTTTTTGTCCACATACAGATTTTTTCCATTGATGTGCAGAATATTTTTTATCTGCACAGCAGTATGTGCACCACCAGTAAAACAAAATACATAACTGTTACCACCATGCTAGTCAGCTGTGTGACATTTGAATTTCTTCAGAGTGGCTGTACAAGCACACATGTTGCAAGGAACACTGTTTCAATTCCCAATTGTATGAATTTTAAGTAGCTGTAATGAGTTTCTTTAAAATTGGTGTTGTTTTGACCAGGCAGTGGAATTAATGATGTCTGAAAACAGACCTCACTGTATCAGGTTAGTGGTGTGGGCAGAAAGTGCAGTAAATGTTCGTGTTATATACAGTGATGTTTTCCTGTGAGTTTTTTTTGTTTGTTTTAGTTTTTCTTTGGATATTGCATGGAAATATATGAATAATGCATTTTTATCAGAACAGCAATAGGATCATAGTGTTTTGAGATGGAAAATCCCTATTTGATCATCAGGCTGGTTAACCTGCAAGGCAGGATGTTGTCCCCTGACCAAATATGTAGTGAACATTATATGGAGGCTGTACTGAGCTTTGTTACGAAAACACAAACCTTTTTGTCAGGCCCATGTAGTCCTCGGTGACTTGGTTTCTGCTGCTGAGCTTCCCTTGTTAGACGTAAATACATAATTGTGGAAGAAAAAGAGTATGTACTTGATCTTTTCTTGAAAATGGCTGTACCTTAAAGAACTTCTGAGTTCTTGGGTGTGTATTGCTTTTTTCGTGTGTTTGTGTGTGTGTGTGTGTGTGTGGACAACTGGTGTGTTTCCAAATCTACAGTTACCTAATCAAATAACATTCTCAATTAATTATCTTGGAAAATATATTTTTTGGAAGTAATTCTTTATTGGACTGCTAGCGGTGGCACGTAATAGATAAGGTGCTACCAAATTCATGGTGTATTTTTGCCAATTCCATTGTCCTAGGCTTTTGAAAATAGTAAATTTCATGATTTCAGCTAATTAAAACTGAAATTTCTTGGTATTGTAATTGTAGGATGCTTGATCCAAAGAGGAATTGTTTAGGTGGGTGAGTGTCACCAGGTTATTATAAGGGGTGTAGGGGGTTTTAGTACCCTTACTTCTGTGTGGTTGCTGATGGTGTTTTTGCCTTCAGAGCTGGGCACCTAGAGGGTGGAAGCTCCTGGACAGGAGACTCACTGTGAAGGCAGAGCCACCACCACCAGCAGCTTTGCAGAAATAAGGATGGCTTGCTATGATATTGTCACCTTTATTTCTGGGCTGTTGTCTGCAGTCAGCAGTTGCCACTTTCCAGCTACCCTGCTCTGAAAGCATCAGCACAAAAGGAAGGGTGGCATGCTATGTTACTGTCACCTTTATATCTGTGTTGCTGCTGGTAGGGCACCAGGTTTAAAGTTGGGGGCTCAGCCAGTAGGGATGTAAATATCTTAAAATAGCGAGCTGGTTAAACAGTTGATAGAATCGTCGAATTCTAGGGCTGGAAGGGACCTCAGGAGGTCGTCTAGTCCAGACCCATGCCTAAAGCAGGATCAACCCCAACTAAATCATCCCAGCTATGACTATGTCAAGCTGGGACTTAAAAACCTCTAGGAATGGAGATTCCACCACCTGTCTCAGTAACACATTCCAGTGCTTCACCACCCTCCTGGAGAAATAGTTTTTCCTAATGTCCAACCTACACCTCTCCCTCTGTAACTTCAGACTATTGCTCCTTGTTCGGCCACCTGTCACCACTGAGAATAGTCTCTCTCCATGCTGTTAGGGCCTCCCTTCAGGAAGTTGAAGGCTGCTGTCAAATTGCCCCTCAGTCTGCTCTTCTGCAAACTAAATAAGCCCAAATCTCTCAGCCTCTCCTCAAATATTCCCTTTAATCAGTTGCCCTGTGCTGTGTCTCCCATGGTTACCCAGGGCCCTGCCTGTTCACCTGGCCCTGGGGAAAGAATGAAGGGAACTCTCAGAAATGATATACCCCGTTCTTTGTGCTTGGTGACCACAGTCACATAGATGTTTGCCTGATTTTCCATTTAAAGAAAATTTGTCCACTCCAACCTGTTCTTTGAGATTTCCTGATATGATTCAATCAACGCTAGTCTTTCTGAAATAAATCAAAACCTGGTGGTTCCTGAGAAGAGTCAACAGCAACATGCTGTTTATTTAGAGTGGTCAAAATGCTCCACGTGACTCTCCATTGAGCCTCAGTATCCAAGTAAGGGTCTACAGATTGGAAATGGCTCACTCAGTACCACAAATAATCTTCCACTTCGTATCCACATCCATCTTGATTGAATTAGCTCTGATGGAATGCTTCCATCTCTATAGTTTTGCTATCTTTTCTTTTTCTTTCTGGTCACACAGCTGATGAAGTGAGTTGAAACTCACAAAAGCTTATGACATCATAAAATTGTTAGTCCTTAAGATGCTTCTGCACTCCTTGTTATTGATGCACAGGGTATTTACTTGCATTCAATTGCATACACTGTTCTATGTTTCTTCTAAACTGTTGTGTAGTGTTCTGTGCACTGTTAAGTACTTCAGATGTTTCATCTTGGAAGTGACTATGCTTCAGTGATATGTAAGTAAGGTGTGTGTGTCTCTCTCTCTCTCTTGTGTAACTTATACAGTTAGTAAAATGCATAAAGTGATTTGGGATGGAAGATGCTAAAAGAACACAGGCTCGTGTGTTTGCCATTTTGCAGTGCTTGTATGCTTCTGATTAGTTTTCATTTTTATATGAAAAACCTAATTAGGAAGTAAAATATCCCAGTGCAACTATCTAAATTAAAATATTAAAAACTGCTACAACCCTGTGTTAGTTTTATTAAAATCCTTAGCCCTCTGAACAGGAAAGAGATTGAGAGAGTTATCTTAGAAAACAAACACAAACTAAATGCTTGTTTAGTTTGGGTATTTTGGTGGAGTGGAAAGTAACTTCTAATTTTTGGAATACCTTTTCCTTTCTTATGTGTCATCACCTTACCTGTGAATTTTTCTTGTAAAAAAAAATGTTTATGTAAATGGAATTTTACATCTCTCGTTTTCCAACTCAAATGTTCCAGAAGTTGTTGTAAAAAACTGGGCAATATCAAAGTGAGATTCCTTTAATTATAGGGATGTAATGATTGTTTCTGGTCCAAATCTTAACCAACTATAAAAATAATGCTTAAAAATAAGCAAAACAAATTACACATCCACTGTTCTTCTGATCCTGAAAAATCTTACTGGCTCTTCTGAAGAGGGCTGCATCTTTGACAAGCTTCAACTCTCTCTTCTGGGCAGCTGTGTTATTAATGACAAACAGGTGGTGAGGAATTCATGGTTATAGAGGTTGCTCTTGGCAATTGGCTGCTTGTGCACTTAGTTTTTGTGACAGACAAAGTATGAAAAACACAAAAATCTTGTTTTGCTGCAGGCAAAAGGTTTGTTTTTAAGCTTGCTACCTAGCTTTCTCATAAGTAGGTTCAGTGGGGCAGCATGTCTTGCATATTTCTGTAAACCAAAACACACAGTTGATAGGTTTAATTCTGTGCCTGCCTGTCTTGACTTTCCAATAAAACGTTTTGTATAACCTCTAATATTAGAAATACAGTGTGACAGCACTAAGTTATTGTTGGATAAAGGTATCTGTCAGTCTAGAATGGTAGGCAAGTTAAAGGCATTCTATATAGAGTACACGTCCAATTTAGTGACATTTTATATTTGAAAAGCAGATTGTGATATAAAGGGAGGCCTGTACTCGTAATCTGCAAATAAAAATTTTTATACCTATACTTCAGTTTCACTACACCCATATGTGGGTGGCTCAGCAGAGAAGCAAAGGACAAAAGAGGCTATGAAACCTGAACTGTTTTGCATTAGAGGCTCTGTCTGTCAGTTTCTGCTTGTTAACAGAGCAGCATATGAAACGCTTGTATGACTACAGTCCATGTTATGTCAATTGGGCCCCTTCCATGAGCAATACAAAACATTTGCACCCCAGCACGCTCACTTTTGATAATACAGCACTGATAATAGACTATGTCAGTTAATTGGTATGGAAGTCAGGCGAACACACACAGTTTTTTATTTTCAGACTGGAGAATAGCAGGTAGCGTTATTGAAACAGTTACAGTGACTTACTGAAATCTTGGTTTGGCAAAACCATAATGGGACTGACATTCAGGCACTAAGATCATAACCCTAAATAAATCTGCCACAGAACATAAATCTCTGTTTGACCTGTCCAAAAATCCCACTGTGCATCTTGAATGAGAGAGTGGACAGTTTTATATACAGTAAACTCTTTCATATCTGGCATCCCCAGGATGGGGAGGTTGCTGGATAGTCAAATATTCTGGGTAATAAAGAGGTATACTTAGCAAAGCATAACACTGAAGAAAAACAAGATTAGATATTAAGAAACAAATAAAAACGTATGCAGAGTATTTTGTTCACCAACAACAGTAGTATTGTACACTGTAAACTCATACTGTATTTGCTGTATTTGTTCAAATTTACTTTTACTGTTCTGTACTTATGGAAAAAGTAACTAAAATTTACTTATGGTTAAAATGCCAGTTATGTGAGAGTTTTGGATGATAGAGTGCCAGATATAAAAGAGTTTACTGTATGTTTCATTTTCTGAATTGAGGTGATCATATCTCTCTCCTGGGATTCTCATTGACTACTTATCTTTTATGAAACTTATGATTTATCTTCATCTCATGCTTTCAGAGAATGAGACAGGAATGAGACTGAACTGATCAAGGCACCAGAGATCATTCACATTTCAGAAATGCCACTTAGTCACTTAGAAAGCCAAATCCTCTGGACTTTCAAAGAAGTTTGTTTTTAAGACATTTGTTGGAAACCCATATGAAACTCCCACCCAAATCCTTTGTTTCACTTTTAAGGCCCCATGTGTGGTACTAACAATATAATATAGCATATAGGACACTGGAGTGTGTCTGCCCACATGAATAGTCCTAATATGCTGATCTGATACTTCTCAGTTGTTTCCTTGAAAACCATATAATGTTTGCTGCTTTCACTTACCTTAAAATATTGGGATCCATGTAAAAACAGTAATAAGAAAAATAATTCATACTGCACAGCTGCTGCTTTTCTTCTTAAAATCACATTCCTTTCAAATAACAGAGGAATAGCTTAGTGGTTAGAGCACTGGCCTTGTAAACCCAGGATTGTGAGCTCAGTCCTTGTGGGGGCCTTTTAATGGTCGGGGCAGGTCAGATTTATTTAAAGAATGTCAGGGGTAGGTCTGGCTGTGAGTTCAGGGAGCTGGACTTGCTGACTCTTCAAGGTCCCTTGCAGTTCTATGAGATATGTATAATTCTATGTATGAATTTTCGGAGTGCCATTTGTTATATTTCTGTATTCATTAAGTATTTTGAGAAAAGGAAAACCTACTCAGGAATAGTATGTTAGTATCTGAACTAATGGATTTAATACATCTGAGGAGGTGGGTGTATATGGAATAACCAGATTATCATGTCATTAGTGTCATAGGAGAAATCTAAGGTTACAACTGGTCCAGGGGAAATTATCTTTCCAGTGGTGTAAGGAATGACTTTCAACTGGTTTGAGGAATTCAGTTTTCACTATTCTGATTGTCAGCTATTAAGACGATATGGCTTCCCCTATTTCCTTTCAAGGCAATCTATATCACTTTTAAGAAGTGTTCCCTCATAGTCACCATTTCTTAATTTCATTCTGTTGCTGTTTTGTTATACCTCATGTATTCCCCTAAATAATATCTTTCCATCCTTTCAGTGTCCTCCAGTGATTCCTGAAAATCCATTTTTTTTCCTTTGCTGTACATATCCTCCCTCTGTTCTCTGAATTTTATGTTGCAGCCACAATCATTTCAGCCATGGATGAGATTTCTTGCCTGGTCGTACCACCTATTATCATAGAATCATAAAACTGGAAGGAACCTTGAGAGGCAGTCAAGTCCAGTCCTCTGCACTTATGGCAGGAGTAAGCCCTATCTACCATCCCTGACAGGTGTTTGTCCAACCTGCTCTGTTGTGGTGTTTGTTAATCAGTTGAGTCAACCAGATTGCCAACTTTTTCTTCTTTTCACTACAGCTTCCTTTTGCCAACTTTTTCTGCTGTTGATGATTTGGAAAGCAACGCCTGGCTATTAGCATCCTCTTGTAAGGTCTTGTCCAAGAATAGATTAAAATTAATGATTTTTAGCATTTGAATTAAATATAGGTTTGTTTTTAAAAAATAAACCAATTTAATTTTAAATTTTAAATTGATAACTTATATTGAGTACTAAACTTACTATAAGCTATTAAAATAATTTAATTTAAAAAAATAGTATTAAGCAAAATAGGTTTGCTGCTGAAATTAAGAAAAGCCACTGAATTGGAGGGAATCACTGCTTAAACACCTGGAACCAGACTGTTGACATGCTAAATGAGCTTTTGATCACAGCAGTCTTTTCTGCAGGTGCAAAGAGAACATTTTCTTAATTTTTCCGTATTCACGTAGTTTAGTTTAAGGACTAGTTCATTCGTAGTTGAAGTTGATTGGAAGTTTAAAAAACATGAAAGTTTGTTTCTCATCTTATCCATGCATAAAAGGTGTGAGAGGATCACATCTACACATTCTAAACACTACTTCTGGTCATCATGTGCAATGTCAATTCAGCTCAGCAGCTATGGATAGAAATTCCTCTGTTTAATAAATCAGGTAGTTTTTTTAAAAGTGGAACATACAAAACATTTTTCTTATCTATCCAGTGCACTTAACTGAGTTTTATTTAGTTAATAAAGCAAGATTCTGTGCTGTTTTTATGCATTTTAATTGAGTTCTAGTTTCCTTCCAAATGAAGCTTGACACAAATAACAAATGAAAACAGTCATCTCTTAAATATAGTATGAAAAATTCACAATTTTCCAAGATAAAACATAAAAAATTCAGAATTAAATATACATAAAGCCATATAATAGTGCATTATCCTAGTTAGAAGAAACAAGCACCAATCTAAGGAATGGTTATATTTAGTGGGAAATCAATATGTTTTAATGATTACAAAGCAAAGAAGATCAGCTTGCCTTCGGGAAAGTAACAACAAAATAGATATTGAAACTGACTTAAATCAAGGTTTCCTGCTCACTGATTGAAATCATGATTCAAACTGGTGATTTACGTGAACCTGCCCTGCTTACCTACCCCTTTGGGCAGCCTCATTTATTCCTATATATACTGATCAGGATTCATATTTATCCATTTTATGGTGGAAATGATTGGCAAGAAGAGGCTGAAGTTCTGCAAAAATTTCTGGGAGAAAGTAACAAAAAAGAGTGCATTATCTAATAGCTTTTGAGACTAGGTTACTAGAGATACTTTTTCCTCATGCTGTACTGCTGTGGGGGTCACTGGAGACAATAAAGCTGGAACTCCCTTGTAAATGGGAGAAGTTTGTTTTTTCTCGGAAGCCTCATGTTGGGAATTGGCTCCCATCCTTTTTTCTTCACAAGGCAGATCCATTAGCCTTCAGAGTGCACGACAAAACCCACCACCTCTTGCAGGCTTTTGGAGAAGTCTTGGCTGGTTGTGTTTTATGCTGGGGGAGCAGTCCATAAAGAGCTTGAGACAAAAAGCTTGCCTTCTATAAATAAGCAGAATGCATATTAGTTAGGGATGTACCAACAGTCATATGAGCCTTGCCAGATTTTCATGAGTAAACAGCACTTCTAGACCGTATTTAGAAAGGATGCAGGTAGGCTTGTGGATTCTTTCCCAGGCCTCCAAATATAAATACATAGAGGCTGTTAATTAACCATCATGGTAAATAAGGCAGTTGTCTTCCACAGTCTCCAAATCCAGATCTCTCCCTAGCACCATTTGGCCAGCTAGTGGTCTTAGTTTTCTGTAGTGCATAGTAAAATTGTCCCTTTAGGTAAGGGAATAAGATGGCTTTTGTTTTTTCTTCTTACAGCGTGGGTTTAATTTCATGAAGGTCTGAAAGAAAAGTTCTTTTGAAGAGAGGAATTGGGTGAGAAGGGGAAAGCTTCTAGCTCCCAATTTGAAGAGTGATTATTGGTCACTGTAATTAAAATGACTGAACGTTGCCATTCCTTTCATCGAGAAGGCTTGCTTCTGCAGAGGTTTTATTCTTCCTGCATTGATTCTAGGGAATGTGTGTCCCAGAAGCATGACACTGCTTTGATCTATTTTTTATTTAAAGAATTGTTTTATCAGGTGGAGTTGGGATTAAGCTTTAAATGTTGAATTAAAGCTCCTAGCTTTCGTAGCAACTGAGTCATGAAACTTTACTAAAATCAAAGGATCTCAAATATGTTGGATTTTATCTGACAAGATGCTACTTAAGTCAGAATGTTTAAAACTGAACCACATTTTACTTGCATTGATTTCCAAAATACACAGAGAGCAGAAGAGTTAGTTGTAGTGATTTTATTTATTTATTTATTTGCTGCTTTATAACCTTCACAGTGAGCATTAAATCCTGCTTTTAGGAGAATAGGAATAGACTGACAATCGATTTTGTACAAAAATTATAGATTGACAACAGTACTGCATAAGAATGTTCTTAATTCACATAGATTTGTGGAGTTTTAACTGCTTAAGTGCTAAATATTCAGCATTTCACAGAAATAATAATGGAACATAGTAGCGTAATAAGGGAGCTGAGGGTTAGTATTGAAATTAAACTTTGACTTATGCTTTATGTACGTTCATAGTGGAATAACTGACAGTATTTTGAAATAATGCTGCCTCAGTATTTTGAAATGGCACTTAGCTATTTCGAAGTACAGTGTCTACATATATAGAGTCTATTTTGAAATAGAGCCATTGAATGCACTATGGCTTATTTCGAAATAGGCTGTATTCCCTGTCTTAACAGCATTTATTTCAAAATAGCTATTTCATGATCATGGAGTGCCAGCTGTGTGCAATGTAGGGATTAGTAGGCCCTATGCAAGTACAGTACACCCCCAACTTATGTGGCGGTTGTTACTTCTCAAGTGTGGCAAATGCTAGTAAATACTGGTAGTACAGAAGTGTGGAGTGTGTTGAACATGGGTACACATCTGATGAAATGCCATGCTAGGTGTGCAGAAAATTGAGGTTAAAAAACAACCAAACATTCAGAAGGAGCTGATGCAGGAATGTAGCTCATGCTGTCACCACAGTCACAGCAAGAACTGACCTTTTGGGCTGCAGATGGCTGCAGACCACCAGCAGGGGCACATAAATTATTAATATTAAATTTCAAGTATTTTTCTTTGCATTCTATTACATTTATCTTTCCAGAAAAAAAATTGTTCATAATTTTATGTATTACGTTTCTCAAACTTCATATAAAAGCCTCCTCGAAACAGAGCACTGTGTTTGCTAGAATTTCTTTCTTTTGTAAATATCACAAGTGAGCTGGGGAGGGTTTGTGAGGAATTGTATGTGTCCCTTGTTAATTCATCTGATTCTAGACCACAAGAAAAAGAATCTCCATTCTAAAGCCAGAATAAGGGACAGATTCTGCATTGGCTTGTGTTTTGCATGGTTACATGTACTGGTGCAAATGAGTGTAAAATGCTGCCAAATCAGAATGGTAGCATTTTGCACTCATTGTACACTGGCCTAAATGACTTATATGGTTTAGGGAAATTGAGAATTAAGCTCTACATATCTCGGTGCTCTTTTTCTCAAGAAGGTTGAAAATATACACCAACAGCAGAGGCTGAAAGGAATAAGCAACTGGGTGAGTCAGTCTCTGCAACTGGGTATTCCTTCTTTTTTACCCACTTGTGATATAAAAATGAGTCAGTTAAATCTGGGGCGTGCCAGCAAATCATCTTATCCTCTTTCAAAATACCAGGGAGGACCACTCTGTCGACAAAAGGGCCCTAGAGCATCTGTACGGCTTTTTTGTCAACAGAAACAATCGGCAAAGGTGTTCTTCCTCAACATGGAGAGGCAGAACACTGTTGGCAGAAGTGCAGAGTCAACAGCCTATCAAAAAATCGCTTTTTTTAGTGTGTGTAGATGCTCAGTAGGTTTTGTCGACAAAACCCTCTTGGGTAGACCTAGCCAGGGTGAAGATAGGATTTATGCTCTTGGGAAAGGAGTCAGCAATAAATTACTGCTCTTTTCTAGTATGTTAAAATGGAGAAGGACACCCAGTTCTGAGAAGCTGGATGAACTTTTACGTGGACAGAATAAGTGGGCTGGATGAACTCTTAAGTGGACAGAATAAGTTCTTTAACTCTGAATGTTAAATTTTAAATTTGTAATGCTAATTGCGTGTCTCGGATTGTCATCTAGTGTTTGGAATTACTTTTTATTTAGGCCATGTATACACTGCAAACCTTACAGGAGTATAGCTGTACCACTGCAGCTGTAAGGTCTCCTGTGTAGCCACTCTGTGCTATTTTAGTGTTTATGAAAGATTTTAGACTGATCACGCTAGCAAATGAAATTGTTTTAATACACAATAGATGCCGTGGTGGCATTGAAAATTTCTTGCACATGTATCTCAACCATTTTTCGGACGCCACTTCTAGGGATGAAGGTAGTTCATATTTCCACAATCAAAGGATTACTATGTCTCAAGGAGCATGGGCTTGAAGTTGGCTTTGTGTTATAAGAGCAAAGGAACCTGGAGTCCCATTTGTGGATTGGTCCCATGGGTTTCCCAGTGCTCATAAAGCTACTGTGGGGGCTCTGGCTTTTCATGGCTGGCAGCCTCTACTTTAGAGGGAAGCAGTATTATTTCAGATCATAACTGGAGAGGAATTAGTAGAGCTTTGCAGGGAATGCTTACTGTCATGCAGTCGTTGATATCAGTCCTCTTTAGTGAGCACAAAACATTACTCAAACAATTAAATTAACTGTTTTTAAAAAAAAAAAAAAAAAAGGAATCTAGGATAAAAGAGAGCACTTTTTTGTGCATGAAAATACACGTGGCTGTTTATACTGGAGAAGGCAAGTTGAAAGTGAATGTAGGGCATGGTGCTGGATTTTGCTCATGTAATTGCATTATGATCTTGCTGTAGTAAATCACTGTAGCTCATTAAGAAAAGCAAGTCTGCATTAGTCATACACCATCACACTTTTTGTTAGTCAGAATGAACCATTGCATTATAATTTACTTGACTGTTAATTAAAAAACGATTAAGCTGTAATGCTGCTTGCCTTCTCACTGGCATGGTCATCAGACGTTGGCACAGGGGAGGCTATCTGCAGCAGGGAGAGGCATTATTAACTGACTTGTTTCTGAATAACAAATCTGTAAGTTTCTCTTGTATCAGGGAGGGAGATGAGTTTTTCTGAACTTCTAGTCTTCCCTCCTCCTTCCTCTATTTACCATTAATTATTGCCACCTGCATGGTGAACAAAAGGATAAACATTTTTCTTTAAGTCTTTCTGATGAATATGTTGTTAAGATGAGAGTGGCACTCTAATATTGATACTGAAGGTGTAGTCACGGAGTGAAACGTGGGCAACAAAAGCACGAAACTGCATCCGTTCTAGTAAAAAAACAAACATTTAAACATGGATCCCATGGTTCTGAGGGCAATGGGTATTACTCTCATCTTGAATAGCCCATGTGCATAACCTGGGCTATAGAATTTTATCCAGGGATTCTTGTATAAAGATCAGAAATCCCTAAATGTGGTTGTGTGGCTAGATTTGCAGTGGATGGGTGTATTTTTTTTACTCAGAGTGCTTCTAACATTCTTTGTTGGAGCTGGCAGGCAGCATTCAATACCTTTAGTTTAAAATAAAAAGCAGTCAAGTAGCACTTTAAAGACTAGCAAAATAGTTTATTAGGTGAGCTTTCGTAAAGGTAAAAGCTGCAGAGCTACTACCTTATACCAATAAGTCCTTCATCAGCTGTTGCGATGAATATCACAGTTATGCAAGATGAATTTTAAATATGAAGATTTAGATCTGTGCTTCCTTTTCTTTATACCAACCATTGTTGTACTACCATGAAAGTATATTCAATGAAATAAAACTGTTTACTAGTAATCTTGTAGTAACCAGTTCTCAGCTTGGGAAACATTCCATGCTATTTGTTCCACTGCTTTTTGGTGAGTCTTCAGTCAGCAGAAAATTAAAAAAACGCTTTCATAGTAAGAAACTCTGACAGAGGTGTAGAAACAGAAGCAGCTCAACAGTGCCTTCAAATTTTTGTCGGTGATGAAATGATGTAGTTGATGTTTGCCAGTGATACATACAAAATTTCACCACTGTGTTGCTTGGAACTTGATTTGAAAGGAACAGTTTAGAAGAGTGCTTGAAAACTTTTTTCCCCTCTACATGTGTAAGGAATGGGAAGACATCCACCCTTGTTCTTGTATCAAAGGAAGGCGGACATTCATTTTAAAGTGAGAGTAGCAAATACAAAGCAACAGGATGGAACTATATCTCAAATGTATATGAAAAGTGGCATTGCTGGAAAAAAGAGTCACCTGTTAGCTGAGCAGGGCTTTTTATGGAGAACCTAAAACATAGGAATCATGGCACAACTGCTAGCAGAGGTGAAAACGGCTGACAGATCTGTTGAAGGAGAAGAGAGGCAAAGCCCTGTTCCTTAGGGGCAATGAGTGAGGGGATGTGTGTGTGTGTGTGTGTGTGTGTGTGTGTGCGCGCGCGCGCGCGCGCGCGCGCGCATGTGCCCTGTAATTTTTTCCATCCATGTGTGGAATAATTTTATGTTCATTGAGGCATGTGCGGATGTATATCAACAGAAACACATGCTGCCAGCTGTGGGCATTTTGCTAATCATCTTGGTGGCACCTGAAACTCTCCTGGGCTGCCATACAAATGCTTAGCTTATGGGGAATGCTGATGTGCATATGTGTTGCTTGCTTACTGGTTTGTTTTCAGTTTGATAGCCTGCTAGGAGGCAATGCGTTGTGAGAGAAGCAACTACGCAGTTCCAGCTGGACCTTAACTAGGGGCTCTTGCAAAGGAAATTTAACCCAATAATAAAAGATTCTTTAGCCATATAAATAAAAAGAAACCTGGGAAGGAGTGTTTAGTGGCCCTATGTATTATGTGATGCCTTACAGATTAACAGATCTTTTGGAGCATAAGCTGTCATGGGCATCTGACGAAGATGATGTTCTTGTTGTTTTTGAAGAGATGGAATAACTTGGCTACCCCTTGGATATATATTATGTGGTAGAGAGTAGGGGTTGGAGAGGACTTAGATTATCTTTAAACATATACTTTTATCTTGGTTTTGGTAAGGGTAATGAGGAGCTTGGGGGCAGTGGCGTGGTGACTAATGGGAACAAGGAAATGGAAGTACAGGTTGGACCTCTCTAATCTGGAACTTTTTCATCTGGCAACATCTGTAATCCAGCATGATTTTAGTCAACTGGCTAACCACTTATTATGGGAGTGGCCACATTTCCCATGGTCCCATAAAGTTTTCCAGACCCCAGTCCTGGCTCTGTGTTCTGTGCTGTTACTTAGTTGTAATTTACACCTAATTGTCTTCTAAGAGCCTAGTAAGCAGTGGAACTGTTGGTAAGGATGCTAGACAATACTGACCTCCCTTGGTTTGGCAAATTCTCTAATTTTCCACTGGTCAGGTCCTGTGGGTGCTGGACTAGAGACGTTCAACCTGTAGAAATGGCAACATGTGAGGTGGAAGCCAAACTCAAACAGCATAATGGCACTAATCTTGGAGAATCTGGATAAACTTCATTCAAAAACACAAAAGGAACTGGCTCATGAAATTTGCAAATTGTAAATAGTAAGGGTTTTTAATTAATCTATAAACCTGGGGGTCATACCATCTGACTGAAGAAATGAAAATGTAGAACATGTTTAAGAAAGGGCAGGAGGATGATACAGGAAACTCCATGCCCTTTAATTTGACCTCTGTTGTATGCAGGGTGTGGGGGGGGCAAGGAGGGGGGAATTGCAAGAGAATCTAAGTGCATTAGCTAATTTTATTTGGCTTAAACTACAGCAAGGTTTTACAAAAGGTAGATCATACTAGACCAGTCTGATATTTCTTTGAGAAGGTACTAGATTTTCTAGAAAGAGGAAAAGCAGTAGATCTAATCCATTTAGTGCTCACTGAAGCATTTGATGTAGTTTCATGTGGGAATTTATTAAAGAAAATGAGGATTAATATGAGAATTGAATGATGGGTAAGAACTGGTTAAAGGGGAGACTACAAAGGATCATACTGAAAACCAAACTTGCTGGCTGAAGGAAGGTTAATAAAAGAGATCCTCAAGGATTGATCTTGTGACCAAACTTATTTAACATTTTCATTAATGACTGATGCAAAAAGTGCATGTGCGCTAATAATATCTATGGATGACACAACAGGAACAGGTGTAGAGAGAAGCTAGTAGGATGATTAGTGAAGTGGAGAATCTGTAGTATAAGAGGAAGCTTAAGGACTGTGACTTGTGTAGCCTAACAACAACAAGGGGAGAGATGATTGTTCTCTCTAAATATGTCAGAGAGAACTTAAACAACTTCCCTCGCACTCCATGGAATATAAGGGCCAGTGTTGGCTCAAGAGCAGATGGATATAAATGGGCCACCCATGAGTTTAGGCTTGAAATTAGGGGACAGTTCCCAAGCATCAGGGGAGTTAAGTTCTTGAACAGCCTTCCAAGGACAGTAGTGGGTATAGGAGGCCAAATAACCTAACTTGTTTTTAACACTGAACTATAGGTTTATGGGAGAGGATGATATGGTGAAATAGCCTCCAGTGGCATGTGTCCCACCTGTGAATGTTATTTAGGAAATATTTCCAGTATCCAGAGAGGAGACACTAGCGGGAAAGGGCTCAGACTTACTAGAGAAAATTCTTTTCTACGTGTGTCAAGGTAATTGACATTCTGAGTCCAGAACATGGGGGCGGGGGGTCCACAGGAGACCTTAAAAATCCTTGCCTGTACAGGCTTCTGCTTAAAAGCTTCCCATGTCACAGATTCCCTGGTCCTGGGAGGTAGCTGTCACCCCCCAGGTGAGAAAACACTCCTCTAAAACCCAGGAAGACACACTTGAGATGTCTCCTTGTGGGGTTAACCCCAAGCACTTAAACCTCCCTTAGGAGAGAGCTTGACAACAAAGAAGAAGAAATTAAGCTTCAATCTAATAACTGATCTTTCAGTTTTAGGCATGTATATACACAAACCTTTCTCCAGGACACAAGAATCAAATCATTGCCTTACAGGAAAAAAAGGTGATTTATTAACAAAAGATATATGTGATAAAGCATAAGTGGTTGCTAGGTGTTACAGAGCAACTAAAAACAAAAGTAGACTTAAATTACAGAGAATTACTTCCCTGGAATTCAGTTTAAAAGTTACAGTATACCAGGGGTACATCAGCCAGCATGAAGAGTCCTGCACTCAAGGCAAAATAAAAAATAATCTGATTGCATCTGACTGAACATTTCCTTTCTGCTTACATGTCTGTAAGACCAGATCTCCTTGAGACCTGGATATTTACTGAATTCCTTAAGCCTGCTCAAACTTTAAACATCTCTGTCTGTCTCCTCTGGTCATACAAAAGAAAGGCTCCTCAGCAGGTAACTGCTTCAATTCAGATACTCCCCTTTCTCTTCCCATTGGCTCACCTGGCTGCTTGCCAGCCGAGAACCCATTCTCTCTAGGTTTAATCCTTTACAGTCATTCATTCATGACAAGGTGTCTGGCTGGTGAGTCTTGCCCACTTGCTTAAGGTCTAACATGTTTGGGGTCTGGAAGGAATTTTCTCTGTTCGGATCGGCAGAGGTGCTGCGGGTCCCACCCCTGGCTCTTCAGCATGGGGGACAGGTTGCTTGCCTGATGTCAGCTAGAGTAAGTGGTGGATTCTTTGTACATAGAAGTATTTAAAGAAAGATTTGAGGACTTCAGTAACTCAGCCAGAGGCTGTATGCCTATTACAAGAGTGACCAGGTGAGACTCTGTGTCCTGTAATGTGTAGATGCTCAGACTGCACTAGTCTATCATGACTATTCAATCATGATGGTCCCCTGTGGCCTTAAATCTATGACTAGATCATAAAGTTTTACTTTTAAACAATAAAGACCTAAATACTTCTGACCAACCTACAGGAAGACCTCTTTGATCCCGTGACACACTGCCACTGTGGTCTGCAGTGGTATTAAGACTAGGTCCCCTCATATTAGTAGTGCTGTTAGTAGGTATTTTTCGTAAAAACGCTCGCCTGCTTCTGTCAAAAATAAGCCATAGTTGCCAGCTTTCAGAGCACTCTGCAAATGTTTGCCATTTGGATAGTCAGATTGAAATGCTAGCCAATTTATTGTGGGCGTTTTGTATGGAGAATGTTTTCGGCAGAATGGGAGAGTGGACTGAAATTGATATTTGATTTGTAATTTTATTCCATTTGAAGGGTTCTTTGAGTCGAAGCACTTTTGAGGTCTCAAAACTGAAATAAAATAGATTTAAAATGTTTTTGCACATAATGTACAGTGCATGTATGGAACTCCAGTGCATCTCTGCCAGTCCAAGTATGTTGCATCAGTATCTCTACATCTCCTTTTGAAGCAGCTCTAACTTTCCAGTCGCCCACAGTGTTTGGATCTTCCACATTCCAATTGATAATATAAGTGTTAGTTGTAATTTTCTTTCATTAGCCAACTTATTGACCCAACCCTGATTGCTCGATTTGTGCTGCGGACCTTCATGCTGATGCTGATGGAGATCCTGAGATCGCAGATAGAAGGACATCTAGTGGACGAGCAAGCTGGATTCAGGAAAGATAGCAGTACCATACAGCAGATATTGGCACTAAGACCGATAGAGGAGAAAGCTCACCAAAAGAACAAGAACATCTACAATTGCTTCGTTGATTTTCTGAAGGCACTTGACAGTATAGATCAGAAGGTGACTTGGGCGGTGTTGGAGTCATATAGAGTGGATAGCAGACTGATATGGTTGTTGAAAGATATCATTGAAAATGTGGGGGCAGTGGTGAGAGCACGTGGAGAGACGGGAATTTGGTTTAGAATGAGTAGAGGTACAAGACAAGGAGATCCGATATCGCTGTGTATCTTAATCACACGCCTAGAGAGAGCAATGGACAAGATAAGGAAGAGGTAAAAGGGATGTCTGTGCACGGGATGAGAATCAATAACTTGAGGTTTGCAGGTGATATAGTTATCAGTGAAAAAGATGAAGAGATGTTAGCGAGAATGGCACAGGTGCTAAGCGAGGAGGGGAAGCAGTGCAGACTGATTATGAACATTGATAAAACAAAAACAATGATATTTGGAGATAAGGAAATAGGAAGGAAAATCAGCGTAGATGGGCTTGAACTAGAGAACATAGAGAAGTTCACATGTCTGGGGAACAACATAACACATGATCTAGACTGTAAGAAGGAAATGGCAACTAGAGTAGTGAAAGCAAGAGCGAGTTTGAAGGCAACGGATAAGATTTGGAAAAGGAAAATGATTAGCTTAGGAACAAAGCTGAGTGTCTTGAAAACATGTGCATAGTAGGGTTTCAACATTCACGAGGGTTCTGTGTTCAGAACTCTTGCAAATGTTGATTTTAGCCATGCTGTGGGCAGGAGGCTCAGAGCCCCGGGAAACCACAGCCATGAGCACTCCCTGCTCTGGAGCCCCAGGGAAGCTGCCAGTGCTCCTGCCCCTGGGACCTGGGGAAGCAACGGCAGCCACTGGAGCTCCCCGCCCGGGGCCCTGGGGAAGTGGTGGCAGCCACCAGCGCTCCCAGCACTGGAGGACCTGGGGCAACCGCCAGCGCTCTTAGCACCGGGGAAGCCACTGCAGCAGCCAGCACTCCCAGCCTGGAGCCTCGAGGAACCTGCAGCAGCTGCTGGCGCTCCGGGCGCCCCGGGGAGGTAAGTTCACTCATGAATTCTCATCATCATCAACAACTGTCAGCAGCTTCATAGAGAGGTGCAAGAAAACCTATAAGCAACATGTATCAGAGACAGCAACGAAGGGATCCTGGACAATGATCCCCCACTTTCACAGGCCTTGGGAGGCAGACCAGTCCTTGCCCACAGACAACCTGCCAACCTGAAGCAAATCCTAACCAGCAACTATACGCCGGACCACAGTCACACTAACTCAGGGACCCATCCATGCAACAAACCTCATTGCCAGCTCTGCCCACATATCTACACCAGCAACACCATTACAGGACCTAACCAGATCAGCCACATCATCGTGGGTTCATTCAGCTGCACATCTACCAATATAATTTATGCCATCATGTGCCAGCAATGCCCCTCTACTATATACATTGGACAAACTGGACAGTCTCTACGTAAAAGAATAAACGCACACAAATCAGATATCATAAATGGCAATATAGAAAAACCCGTAGGAGAGCACTTCAATCTCCCAGGCCACAGAGTAGCAGATTTAAAAGTAGCTATCCTACAGCAAAGAAATTTCAGGACCAGACTCCAAAGAGAAAGTTCTGAGCTACAATTCATCTGCAGATTCAACGCCCTCAGCTCTGGCTTAAACAAAGACTGCGAATGGCTGGCTACATACAGAAGCAGCTTCCCCTCCCTTGGTATTCACACCTCCAGATCAACTGCTGGTAGTAAACCTCACCCTTGCTGACTGAGCTAACCTTGTTATCCCCACCCTTGCTCTGGCTTATTTATACCTGGCCCTGTAGATTTCCAAGACCGGCATCTGATGAAGTGAGTCTGTGCTCACGAAAGCTCATGCTCAAAACTTTTCTGTTAGTCTATAAGGTGCCACAGGACCCTTCATTGCTGTTACAGATCCAAACTAACACGGCTACCCTTCCGATACTATGTATCAGAGAGGTAGCCGTGTTAGTCTGTATCTTCAAAAACAACAAGAAGTCCTGTGGCACCTTATACACCAACAGATATTTTGGAGCATAAGCTTTCGTGGGCAAGATGCATCTGATGAAGTTGGTCTTTGCCCATGAAAGCTTACGCTCCAAAATATCCGTTAGTCTATAAGGTGCCACGGGACTTCTTGTTGTTTTTGTAAGCAACATGTTATGGTTAATCTGCCCATAGAAACTTATCACTGTCATATTCATACATGTCACAATTTAAAATTACTTACAGGTTATATCCCAGTTGCAGTATTTTGTTTATTCATTTACTACATAATTTTCTTCTGTCTCTTCCTCACCATTTGCCATTCTGCTGTTCCAGAAGTTCCCAAGTACCCTGGGTAGTAAGGTATTGCCAAGGGAGAGCTGGTCCCAAGGTACAAATCACCTTTAAGCGTCCCAGCCTTCTCATCTCTCAGGACATATTTTCTTGGCTGTAGTGTTAATCAGGACATCTTTTTACAATATAATACAATAATCACTTATTTATATCAAATATGATTTCACGGATTGGAAGCACTAATAGTCACACCAATTTGTGTGTCTCTATTCCTGAGCCTTCTAGCTCAAGGCAGGGATCACACATCTTCTGGGGATAATTGCCAGATTATCCTACTGTGTTTATGTTCTCCTGTCCTGGCTAACTTTAACCTTGGGGTCTAAAAAGCGTAGCAGATTTTTGAACGCACTCTACCAATATTCAAGGGGGTCGTTCTCAGTGAGACATGGAAGTGCCTCTGATTTTAAAGTGTATAATTTCCTAAGGGCTTTTCAATGATGTGGGAATCTCCATGAAACAGTAGTAAGAGAGGCTTGGTTGTGCTGTCCTATCTATGCCCTAGAAAGCACCACTTCATGCTTGTCAACGTAATATGTTGATAGCTAACAACTTCTGCCTCTGATTGCTGCAATGTTTTTTTAGTTTTGTCAAGGATGTGGCTTGGGATGCAGTCCACGAACCAGGAGCCAATTTTCCTTCTAGTTTTCTGTGGCAGGATTACAAGGATAGAAGCGGGAATCAGCCGAAGCTGTAGAAATTTTATCCTGACATACTGTGGTTTTTTTGTTTTTGTTTTTCTCCTAGTCTTTTAGCCGTGTGCTCCACTTTCTAGCTTTCTTTATAAATTATACAGTATAACTCCAGCTTTGCAGAAAGGGTGTTTTTTCTTTCTTTCTTTTTTTTTTTTTTGGCCTGCCGTTCTGCATCTTAATGAGCACCCTGGGGATGTGGAGGTGCGTGTGGCTTTGCTTCAGACAGACAAGGGAATGCTGAACACTTCTGACATAGAGAGCCATGTTGCCTCTTTTGTTTCCTTTCCCTAGTCTACATGGTGTTGCAGAGAAGAGAATGGCAGGATGGATGAGCTGCAAAATGCAATTTGTAAGCAGTATTTTTGTCTGGCAGAAGCACTTAGTGGCTTGTTTAGTGTTGGTCGTAGATATGATTAACGTTAAGATTTTACCACATTTGGATTTCATACATTTGCACTGCCCCTTGTGGATATGGAAGCAAGCGTGAATGTGCTGCTTGATCAGTTTTACTCTGTTGCTGTCAAATCCGCAGCCTTAGGCCAGACCAAGAAGGGCAAACAAGTGGTGTGTTCCAAACTGAAAACACAAAATATCCTAAGTAGTCACAGAGTTGACCGGGTTGATCTGAGTAATGAAGACGCACCCTTACATGTCATCTTAAAGATTGTACCTGCAGAAGTACATCACCAGCATGGGGCATTATTTCAGCTGTGAAAGAAGGAAGAGTAATCCCCAATGAACTGTCAGCATCTGTTTTTTCTTGACGATATCCCATCCAACTGTGGGATAGGCATGAGCAAATGGGAGTGTTTAGATCACTGCCTGAGGTACATTTGATTCCACTGCATGATCTGACTGGATTGAAAATAATTTTTGGCTATAAAACAAAGCAGCAGAAATGTAGTGCTTTAAAGACTAACAAAATGGTTTATTTGGTGATGAGCTTTCATGGGTCAGACCCACTTCATCAGATCAATTTCATTTCCAGTGTAGACTCACATAAGTACAGAGGACCAAAAAAAAATTGCAATAAAAACTCACAAATCAAATCGGATTGAAGAAAGGGGGAAGGAGGGTGGGGGAGATGTTAATTGTCCTGCCCGAGATAATTATGAGCATCAAAAGAAGGGAAGCAGTCCTTGTAATGTGTGAGGTAATTGATGTCTCTGTTCATACCACGTGTTAATGTGTCGAATTTGAGTATGAACTCTAACTCACAAATCTCTTGCTGTAACCTGTTGTTAAATTCTTTTTGTTCCAGGACACACATTCTCAGGTCTTTAACAGAATGGCCCATTCCAATGAAGTGTTCACTCACCGGCTTATATGTATTGAGTTTTGATGTCTGCTCTGTGTCCATTCATTCTTTGATGAGGGTTTTGCCCAGTCTGTCCAATGTACATAGTGTGAGGGCATTGCTGGCACATAATAGCATATATAACATTGCTGGAAGTGCACGAGAATGTGCCTTTGATCTTGTAACTAACGTGGTTAGGTCCAGTGATGGTATCCCCCAGAATAAATAAGTGGACAAAGTTGGCAGCGGGGTGTGTTGCAAGGTAGTTCTAGGTTTAGTGTTACTGTGGTGTAGCCTGTGATTGCTGGTGAGAATCTTTCTCAGGTTAAGAGGCTGCTTATAGGAAAGGACAGGCCTAGGCTCTAGGTGACAGGCTAGGGTCAGAGGTGTTAAGCCTGGGGATGGGGGGAAGGTTTGCAGGATGGGGGTGTAAAACCTGGGCATTTGGAGGCTGAAGCAGATAAAGCCTGGATGGAGATGGGGGTAACAAATTTCTTACTGGTACAAATAATTGTGCTTGCACTGTTCTTAAAATAGCGGTGCTAAAAAGCGCAGTTGGATGTTATTTATTAAGGACTGACTTGTATTCATGTGCATTGCGGTTCTTGTAAGATTGATTTTTTGTAACTGAATTTGAAAAAAATGACTCTTCTCACTGTTTTGGTTGTAGACCTCCTGAGGTGTACTGTATGTCAGAACAACACATGAAAAATCTGCAGATATATTTTCACTGTTACAAATACTTCCCACAATATGTATTCTAGAGTTCTGGTGACTTTCCTCACAGCTCACCTTTCAAAAGCTGGAGATAAACTCCTAAAATGCAGTAAAGAATGCTGCTCTTCTATCGGTAATACAGGAAACTCTTTCATATCCAGCAACACCCGGGACTTGGAGGTTGCTGGCTATTCATATATTGTGGATAATAGAGGGGTATACCTAGCAATGCATAACACTAAAGAAAAACAAGATTAGATATTAAGAAACAAACAAAAATGTATCCAGAGTACTTTATTTACCAACAACAGTAGTATTGTATGCTGTAAACTTATACTATATTTGCTGTATATATTTGTATTTACTTTCATTATACTGAACTTATAGAAAATGTAACTAAAATAGATTTATGGTTGAAATGCCAGAGTTCCAGATGTAAGGATACTACTACTACTCCTCAACCTTTGTACTCCTCATGGAGCATAGGTCATCTACAAATCTTCTCCACTTCACTCTATCTTGGGACAAAACTTCTAAGTGGCTCCAGAAGTACCCCAGTTGTTGTCCTTCAATTTCAGTAGACCTTCTCCTCATTGTTCGAGGTCTTCCTCTTTTGCATTTTCCTTGTGGGTTCCGTGTGTGAGCTTAATGGACTATGCTGGATGATGGTTTTCTGAGAGTGTGGCCTAAGCCATCCTCACTTTCTTCTTTTGATTTCAATGTGAATTGGTTCTTGTCCTGCTCTGTTCCCGGAATCATAGATCCATAGGATGATTGAATGCTGGATATGAAAGAGTTTACTGTCCCCATTTCTGCTCTTGGAAGGTTTTAATAGTAAATACATGTTTTTCATTTCTATGGTTCATCTTTTTAAGAAGGTACAGTGACACCTTCAGTACACCCTTCTTTAAAGAGAGCCCTGTAAGTGTGCATTAGATTGCTGGTGCATGTTAAAAGTCTTTGAGAAGAAAATCCAAAATAAAAAAACCACCTGCAAGCCCCGCCCCTGCTGGTTCTCTTTCTCTCTCTGCTCCAGTGGTCACATAAAGCATGGTGTACTATATTCTGTTATTGATTGGAATCTTGAATAGTGTGTTTGCATTACTTTTTAATAAAGCATTTCAGTTAGACATTGACTAATCCAAGATGCTTGGCAGAAATTTTTCGGTATCTGATCTGCATCGTGTACAGCTGTATGGGTCCTGGAAATGAAGAAATCTTTGCAATGCAAGACCTAAGTACAACTTTATTAAATCTCTTCTGAAAACCAGTGTTAGCTTGTTGGATATTTGTGAGAATTCAGTGAGATTGCAGATTAACAAAGTAACAATGAATACAGTCCCACTGGAACAAAAAAGGGAACTTTCATAGCTTTTTCACCTCCAGTTTTTCTTCCCACTCTTAATAAAATGTTTAAAGTGTTCCTTTTTAAGGATGGATTAATAAAGCTGAACTTGAACTGTTTGTGGGAGTTGTTGGGTAGCACTTTAGAATTACAGCATCAGTAATAAGTGGTAAATTTTAGCACTAAGTATCATCTTCTCTCTTTTTCCTAGATGAAGACTGTTAGTGTTGCCTTAGTTTTGTGCCTCAATGTAGGTGTTGACCCTCCTGATGTGGTGAAGACAACTCCCTGTGCACGTCTGGAATGCTGGATAGGTAAGCTTATTGAATGTCTTTGAGACCAGTTTGTAAATGCTGCTTTGTCTCATTAGGCCTTGTCTACACTACCAGTTTTGTCAACAAAATGAAAATCTCCAGGTGGTGTTCATACTTGCTCCCTCTTTCAACAGATAATGCCCACAGTGGAGACACCATTACCAACAATGTGAGCAATGAGCTGTGAGTCTGTATCCAGAGTGTAGCGTGTTGGAAATGTGGAGCTGATGGCTCTGCATATTGGAATTGCCTCTGAGTTCTCCCACAACTTTCTCTGGTGCCAGGAGCAGCAATACGAGTAGCTCTATGAATTCTCTGTGCTGAGAAATGTCAAACGAGCACAGTTATCCACTTCCTTCTGCAACAGCAGGCAGCCTGCCTCTGTGATCCTAGTGCAGGGCAAGACAGGAGCTTCCCCATGATTTCCTCTTTGTTGCTCAAACAAAGCAGCACACTCAGGGTATGTCTACACTTGGACTTGATTGACAAAACTTTTGTCATTCATGGCTGCTTAAATCCCTTTACCCCATGAATGACAAAATTTTACAATGGCAAATGCATGTGTGAATGTGGTTTTGTCATCAGGAGCGCTTTCCTACCATCAAAGTAAAACCCCCTCATAGGAGATAGAAGTATTTTTGTCAGCAAAAGTGCTGGCAAATAGTGTTCACATGCTGCTCAGTGCCAACTTATCCTCAGATGTCAGATACTCCTTGGAGCTTTAAAAGAGGAATGGATCATGCCTTTGGGGCAGCAGAAATCAAAACGCTCAGTGGAGTGATCAGGGCAGGCACTGTGGGATACTGGTGAAAGCCAGTTCTGTCGACAAAACAGAGGAGTGTCTGTACGGGCTGTTTGTTGATAACAAAGAGAGGAGAAAAGAAATGGTCTCTTATGGCTGGAAGTTTTTTGTTGCTGAAACTGGGCATTTTTCTGACAACAGTTGCATTGCAGTGTGTATGCGCTGGCTGCGGAAAAGAAAAAGCCGGGGGTAGGGGGTGCAACAAAACTAGTTAGACAGAGCCTTGCTCAGGTTCATGAGTTCATTACAACCCCACCACAATGTATTTCCTGGGGTAAAGGTAGATGAGAAAACGATATCTGATTTGAACACGTCTGCGTAAATAAGGCCTTATCTACACTTATGCAATTATGTTAATGAAAACTCCTTTATGACAATCTAGCTGTGGAAGAGCTTTTGGTTAAGTTTGGCTCCTGCTGACGTGATTATATTTCTGTGCTGGTTTAGTAACACCACTTCCCGAAGTGGCATAGAATTATGGTTGATATAATTATGTTGACACAGTGTCGGTGTACACAGTGCTTTGCTTATGTTGATTGTAGGATGACACAAAGAGGCCAGTAACAATGCCCCATGCTGTCTATCCCTTTGATGCAAGAGCTTCTGAGGATGTGCAGTGCCAACTCAAGGAGCCAAGTGTGCATGCATGCACAGTAAATTTTAATGACTGTGTTAGCCGTATGCTGACGTAGGTTAAGTTGGTATAATTTCATAGTGTTTAGATAGCCTTAGGTAGTTATTTCCCCAGTGGTAAGTGTTGTGGTATGCACTACTTCCTGCTTTATTCCAAAATGCAACATGTAAAAGAAAAAAGATGATTATTTGTTTGTTTGTTTTTAAGGTTTACACAGCCTAAGGAAAGTGCTAGACAGTTGCATTTTTAAAAATACCTTGTCCTACAGAAGTCTTTAGCTATTCCGGATTGGAGGGGTGAATTTAAAAGTCAGGGATCCGTCTCAAAACCTACCATGCTAGCAGCTCGTACTATTAAAAATGTTTGTTTGTTACTCTGGTAGTGGATGCTTTTCTCTGTCCCTTTTAATTGAAAATGGCGACATCCCCCCTTGTTTTAGAGACAAATATTAGATTGCTGTCAGATTGATCCGGTCCTGATAGTGTTGGCTGGTGAAGCATTTCTCGTGTGCAAGCTGTCTAAGAGCTGTGTATTTTTAACTGGAAGTCAGACGTTGAAAATATCTAGCCTCATCTGTAAATGAAATTTAAAGCTGTGCCATCCAGAACTTGGAGTCATACAGCTGACTACAGAAGCAAATTATGCATTGTACAATGTTCCTGATTTTTGTGAATTGGCTTTCTCTTATTCTCACCATCTTTGAAAATTTTATTAATCTTTTCTTATCAAAGATGTAAAAAATTCTGAAGATAATAAAGTAGCTAAAAAAGCACTGAACATGCACCTACAAATGTATTCAAATGCATCAAATGTATTTGGTGGAAAGAGTAGTTGGTAGCATTAATTTGGGTGAAATGTGAAATTCAACAAAAACTAAATGAGGTTAAGGAAATAGGACAAAATGAAGAACAACTGGACTCATAAATATGATAATCAGTGATTGACATTGGCGAGAAAAATTTAGTATTGTTCTTCTAATTTAAAATTGAACAAATAGTATCTTTTACATTTTTACACACATTTAAAATATCACATAAAACCTGCACTGAAAGGTAGTTTTGAGATACCAAAAGTGTACATTATGGAGCAACTCCTGGACATGAAAGAATCCTTTATAATATTTTAGCCAAGTGCAGGTGGAGGGAAGAGAGACATCCTTGGTAATGCTGTTATAGGGTCATTTAACAGCAGCTACAAATTGAATTTGAGCTGTAGCGAACTCTTGTAATAGTAACAGAGAGGTAGCCATGTTAGTCTATACTCCCGCAAAACAAAACAGCAGAAGTGTGGCACTTTAAAGACTAACAAAATGATTTCTTGTAATAGGTGACACGCATACCGAGTCAGATGTATTTACTGTGCCTCCTGGATACTTCCCTGAAACCATTGGAATTACTTTGGTCTGCACCAGCTAGTGTTCATTCAGAACATCTTAATGTCAACCACACATAAAAGAAGTCTTCGAGAGATGGGTGTTATCATGTTGAAGGTACAGTAGGGTCTCAACATTTGCAAGGCTTCCATGTTGAGAACCCTCACAAACGTTGAATTTTGTGAATATGGCAGGCAGCGGCTGACAGCGCTCCTTGCCCGGAGTCCCAGGGAAAGCAGCGGCTCATGAATAATTGAATCCACAAACCTTAGTTTCATGAATATTGAGACCCTACTGTACCTTATTCCATGTTTCTTCACTAGCCCATCCACATGGTCATTGTACACATTGTGCATGAAGGGATAGAAGCCAGAATCCTGGGTGGGTGACCTCAGGAAAGAACAAATGCCCCAAACCACCCTGTGGAAATTCTGCTCAATGACAAAATGAGGACCACGCACTTGTGATGTGGTCTGCTAGCAAGTCAACACCAGCTGATGATTAATATATGGACATAAACATCTTGTAGAACTGGAAGGGATCTGGGGAGGTCATGGAGTCCAGTCCCCTGCCGCCTTGGCAGGACTAAGTGCCATTCCCGCCCCCCCGCCTCTTTTTTTTTCTAAATCTATTTGCCCCAGATCCCTAAATGTCCCCCACACGGATTGAGCTCACAACCCTGGATTGATGGTGTCCACATTGTGTTTGCCTCTTGTAGTCTATAATGCTGCTGAAACATTAAAATTAATACTATTTTAAAGCTAAAAGGCTTATTGACAAAAGGAGACATTTTAAGGGCTGAATTATAACTAAGGCCCACAACTTTGAATGTGCTCGCAAATTGTTTTGTAAGATTCTGTGGACTATCTCTTGCTCCTGTGACTGTCCTATGCATGCACTTTTGTTGCTCAGCTAGTAAATTTAAAAAATAGGGAGCCTAAAGAATGCTTAGGTAATTTTTCTTGCAGTCTGTTCCCCTTTCCTTTTCCCTTTAATCTGTCCCTTGTGTCTCTCTGGAACTAGAGTTGACAGAAACATGTATGTATGAATTATAGCAGGGTGAGGGATTGATATATATATATATCTGGTAATTTACTCTCAAAGAGCAGAGAAACACAGCTGCACTTGTTCCCTATTTGTCTTCCTGAAAACTAAGGTTAACCATTAGGTTTCTACTATAGGTAATAGACACTGTTTCCATAATGCTTCCTCTCCGTTTTTTAGAGGAATGATACCTGTCCTCTCTTTTTGTTTCATTTTGTTTTATGGTCAGGCATTAAATGCCACAATAGTAATGAAGTAAATGCCATTCTACAAGATGCATGTCCGATCGCGTTCTCAGAAGAATCTGTGTTTAAAAGTGGTATAAATGAACTGAATGCTGAATGGGGGAAATATAATTCTACAGAAATCTTTTTTTCACGTATCCCACCTAATGGAAGTTGTGCATCAAAGCAAGTCAGGAATGCATAGAGAGGTTTGTCAGGGCCTTTGTTTGGAAATGCATTAACTGTAAAGCTGTGCTTGATACACATAAGGAAATGCCCATTTCCATCCATTTATTTAAAATGTCAAAGCATGGGTCTGTAAAAGTTGCAAGAAAATGAAATTGTTTCTGTTTGAGCTTTTTATCCCTCCTCCTTGCCAAAAGTGCAACAACCCTTAGGATTGCCATGCAAACTGTGCAATTATCATTACTACTGCCTCTGTCAGTTTTACCTGTTGGTCAGCTACAGGTCCTTCTGCTTCTCCTAGTCTCTCTGGATCAGAATGTGTAAGACCCCCAAAAATCATATGAATCAAAAGACCCTTCTTGTTATAACAGGAGATGTTGTGGTCAAAGGCAGTTTTACTTATCTCTGTACTGATAGGGCTTTTTGAGCTCCACATCCTTCCCCTGGGGAGCGCAAGCACAACAAGTGTGCAATCTGATTATGGGCAGGCTTATTATTTTGTTGTTGAAGGGTGCACTTGGCATCTCCAGGATTTGCTGCTGCAGTAGGGGCTACATCACTTTCTTATAATCTAGTTAGTTGTTTTTGCTGTTAGAAGCCATGTGCCAAAAGAATCTGTTGGTCTGGTAAGAAAATCTCAGTGACCATAAAAGTTTAAAAAAACCAAAACCATATCTTCTCCCATACTTCATAAAGCGATCGTATGAACTTCTTGTGCGGGAGGTGTGCAATGAAGTATTTACGATAAAGGAAACATTTTAAAAGAAATTAGACTTAATCAATTTTATAAGCCTTGCTTTTTTAATCAATAAGATTCTACATGTAAACTGGCTAGCAGTAGCTTCTAGGTTCTTGATACTCATTCTGGCCATGGGCTTTGAATGGAGCAGATTAACATTCCCCACCAAGGGATATGTGTTGGAAGTTACTTAGAGTGGTGTATATTTTTTGATGTTGGATCTTACTGAATAATAAAAAGTTAATATTTTAAAAAACTTTATTCTCTCTCACAAAGATTGTAGAACTTTGAGATCATACTTAAACACAAATAGTAACTACTCAGGCCACTAATTTGGTCCTCTCACTTAAGCTGTAACTTGACAGAAACTTAGCCTGAAGTAACGGAAGTGGGATTATGGAGTCAAATACACATGCCGTGTGCAAAAGTGGGCAAATTAATAGTGATAAAAATATTCACTTCTGTTCTGTGTTTCTAGATCCTCTGTCAATGGGTCCTCAAAAAGCTCTGGAAACCATTGGTGCAAATTTACAAAAGCAGTATGAAAACTGGCAGCCCAGGGTAAGTGTGTGTATTTCTTCTTGACTTCCCCCACTGTACCTGTATATATAGATGCAGTACTATTATGGGATAAACTGGCTTACGTGAAAAGAAAGTTATGCACCTATTCATGGCCTCCATGGCAGGCCTGTCTATTCATGTGCACATTTATTCAGACTCATTTAGCTTTATGTTTCATGTCTCTCTTGGGTAATGCTTTGTTTAACTATGGCAGGGGAAATTGTTCAAACTTCTAGAGGCTGCATTGATATATTTATTAAACTTTTCTCCCATTAGTGGACTTTTTGGAGCATGTTAGGTCCTCTATTTTTGCAGATCATGGTGTCTCTGTAGTGAAAATGTATGAATATGTTTCTATAACATCAGCTAGTTGGAATGTGTATTGGCTCTCACTTTGTGGTGCATTTCTTAACACTTCGGATGAAACAAACACAAGTGTGAGGCCATTTGCTAATAGATATTCCTGGTTTTGTTCAGAGATGTACTTCTAGGGTTCAGTCACTGACTGTAAATTCTGCCTAATGCAGTGGTTCTCAGCTGATTTATCATTGTGAATTACATATGCAGCTCTCTGTGTTTTTTGTGGAATACATGCATGCTACCTCTCTCTCTCTAGAGCCTTGAGAATATCATATGGGCTGCAACTGTGTACTGATTAGCCTGCAAGTGGGCTGCTGGTTGAGAACCACTGGCTTAAATATATGGCAGGCATCTATTTTTAAAATTAAATGAAAATTTGATCATAATGGCAGTAAGCAACTGTTAAATAATTAGCAGCTTTTATGTCTGTCTCTATAATTCTTACTTTAAAATCACTTCTGAAACTTTGGTAAATTTCTTCACTTCCTGGTATTTCAGGGCTCAACATTTGAGGAGCCTCTTTAATGCTCATAAGGGATAGATGTTTTATAATTGTTTTTAAATTAAAAATTTAAAACCTATTAAGTCATCCATAACAACATTAATTTCCTAGTTTGTCCTGTCCATATTCTTTTCTACATGTCTTAACTTAGACTCTGAGCTATTTGGGAGAAACCTGTTCCCCCTTACATGCGGTAAAACATTGCGCACATTATTACTATTGCACAGTAACTTCTTGATATAAAGTGCATTTATGAGACGAGGTTTGATCAGAGGAGAAGCAGCTTTATCACTTGGGTTTGACTAAAATTTATGTTGCACTTCTGTATCTTGAAACTAATTTTTTTTCCCCTTAAGATTGTGAACTTAGTCCTTCATAGAAATTGAAGATATCTTGGAAGGGACATTGTTTCATCTTTTCCTTTTAGCTCATATTTTCTCATTGATCAGCATCTTTGGGTTTCATGTACCCTGTATATCAGCAAGAGGACTGCTGTGCTTCCTGCTTGTTACGCTGGCAATCTTATTGTTTCATGTACAAAATCAATCTAATATTTTTTTCTGTTTGAAATCTTCATCAGTGGATGTTTTAGGAGCATTTTTCCTAAAATTTGGAAAAAATTCTTTTTGTTCCACTCAAAAGAGAGACTCATGCTGAGAAGGACTTGGCTTTCGTTTTAGAAATGCCCTCAGGTAGTTTTATACAGAAATTCGAATTAAAATCTAATTGGTTGTGAATTGTCATGATGATGTTTCATAACAACTTGTTTCTATATTATCAGTATAGAGGATAAATTATCACTTTGTTATTTTATTTGGTCCTTGAGCCAGCAGGCACCCAGTCTTGCTGTTTTCACAGTAGAGGCATCCCTTCCTTAAACGATCCTGTTTTTTTGCAAGCTGATTCGTATCCATTAAGGATTACTGCCTTTATTTAGTGTGGCTTTGGAGATGGGAGTATTCTTCTACTGGAGCAGAAATGGTTCCCTTAAGCTATGTCTGCATAATAGCCTAAGCTCAGAATAAGTTATGCAATTTGCAGTATGCAAATTGCTTAGCTTATTCCGAGTAGGTTTCAAAATAGGTTATTTCGGCATGTGGTATAGCCTAAACGGCACCACATGCTGAAATAAAACACAATATTTAGAGGCACCTGTGTACTCCTCCTGCGATGGAGTGCAGGGATGCTGGAATAATGCACCCATTATCTCAAAACCTGTGTCACGACAACGGGCGCATTTCTTAGATGCGGGCAGCTATTTCAGGATATTGTCATATTCCAAGATAGCACCCGCCATATAGACATAGTCTTTGAGTACACTTTGCTCTTGGAGTCCTGTTTCTTCCTGTCCTCTGTAGGTTCTCATACCACACTCATCACTGTAGTATCGGAATGCCTTTTAGTAGTGCATTAAGTAATCCAACTAAATGTCTGCTGTGGGTCCTCTTACTGGGTTTGTCTGTGCTGCAATTAAAAACTTGTGGCTGGCTTGAGCGCCTGACTTGAGCTTAAGTTGTGGGTCTGTTCTGTTCCCATTGAGACTTCTAGTCTGGAGCTGCAACCTGAACTCTGGGACTGACCTACCTTTCTGGGTCCTAGAGCCTGGTCTTCAACTCAGGCCCAGAAGTCTACATGGCAGTTAATCAGCTTTGGGTGTGTCATTGCAATGTAGACATACCTGTTGTCTTCACAGGTGAAGACGTGTATGCAGTCTTATTTTGGTAGTGTTTTCTTTAGGATTTTTTTTGTTTTGTTTTAAATATAGTTGCTATTTGTGTGTTATAGGTGACAAAGTCAAAGAAATGTACCTTGCACCTGCAGTAGGGGATGGTGACGTTTGTGATGGTCATTATTTCTGAGATGATTCATTCCACACTTTTAGAGCAGCCACCACAGACGTTGTCTCTAGCACAGAAGATGTTTACCATTATTGTTAGAGAATTCCATTGAGTCAGAAAAGCGAAAATATGGGCCACAGTTTATTTTTTCTGATACGCAAAAGAAAAGTTGCAGGTTTTAGTAGATGATGTAGAAGATGTAGTGAAGTGAGGCAACCTTTCAATCCATTGTCATCATTGTATATTTGCTGTCTCAAAACCAGAGAATGGTAACTTTTGGGCAGAGATGATTCCTCTATTCAGAGCAGTCTCTACCTGTTTGCAGCAGTTGATTTTCCTCTAATTTCATGGTGACAAGCAGGGAGAGAACAGCCATATCTACAGATCATTTTACCTATACATGTGCTTTTAGTTAAGTATTCAATGGATGTGGGGGTTTTTTTTGTTTTTTGTTCTCGTTTTGCGTCATCGTTTCATTCCGTAATAAGTATTTGTTTGAAGGCCTAGTCCTAAGTGTAAGTCAAAATGTATTAAAGGCAAGTTAATATTCTTTTTGTGTTTTCACTTTGAGTATGCTGGAAACTTTCTCTTTGATTTCCGTTTATCAGGTAAAGGTTCTCATAATTTTTGTATTGCATAAAACTCCAATTTCATAGACCTTTTCTTTTAACTGTTTGTTTGGGCTCTTATGTAACTTTTAGCAGTATAAGGTTACTTAAAAGGGATGTGCTATCTGGAGTGAGAGAGAGTCTTGAGTACAAAGGTCTTTCTGAGCACAGTACGGGCAAAAGCATGCAGTGTGTGTGTGTGTGTGTGTGTGTAAGATCAAAATAGTTCCGAGTGACAATGATTATTACATATAATTTAAATTATTAAATTTTCTCGTTCACCAAAAGTTGGTCCAATGAAAGGTATTCTCTCTCCCACCTAATCTCTGCATGTATTAAGTAATGCAATTTTAAATTTTCTAGTATAGGCCACCCTGCACGTCTTCCAGTTCAAGAGTAATTGCGGTAATGAATGCTCTGGAATACATCTGAGGTAGAACTCATAATATACTGTGTGGAATCTAACATTACAACAGTAGAACACCTTGGTGCAGAGTAGAAGCAAGTACGTCTCTATGCTGTTTTAATAACTGAGCCCATGGTACAGGAGAATGGTGAATGGGCTTTGGGTACCAGCAGGTTCTCTGTGTGTGGGCAGACGTCATGCTGTCTTGTAGAGTTTGCACAAAACATGAGGCAATTACTGAGCTCAGATGTTTGTGTGCAAGGTGACTGGTTCTTAACAGTAAATCACAGCCTCTTGAAACATTGCAAAGCTAAACACGTACCACTTTATTGCACTCTACAGGGCTCTTGAGTTTTCTGCAGTAATAAAGAGAAGTTGATGTAACGTCTGCAATAAAACAATAGGAACACTATTGAATTTCCTAGATCTTTGATGTGAATATTAATAGATCTAGTTTTATCTCTTTTGGTGTTTTTTGACATGGTTGGAGTTTTGGAGGAGGGAGCCTGGGAAAGGGAAAAAATTGGCAATCTTAAGTAAGGGTAGGTCATTAAAACCTTTTGAGAGAGTTTGCTTGTAGAGCTGCCTCTGTGAACTAGGAAATACTGGTCATTAATGTCTTTTGTATGGGACAGACAGGAATAGTATTAATTAAGTGTAACCTGACCACTGAACACCTAGGATGATCCTTGCAGTAGAGTCCTTCAGAATGATCACAAAACATCATTGCCAATGCAGTCTTGTTTGCATGGTGTTCTTCGTAGCATGTTGTATGAATGAATGTGTAGGAAATGATTGGTTTAAAAAATACAAATCTTCAGGACTTCTGCCTAGGGTAAGGGCAAACTTGAAAATTCTATTTATTTCTGAAAGCTCCCATGTTGTATCTGGTACATATTTCCTTTCCAGGTCTTACTGAGCACCTTTCTAAATAATTTATCAGTTTGTCATTGCTTGAAGTATTTCTTCTGATTAAGTTTAAGACTTTGCTTTATTGCCGTGTAGCTACATAAATTGATGTGCTGCAGGAGGGGGAAAACACTTCAGCTGTTGTTTCATCTGCAAAATACTGCGGTTAAATAGCATTTCAGTCATTTCATTGCATGTCTCAAATGAAAGTTTTATTGGGAAAAGGGAGTAAGATTACAAAGCTGCAGGCATCCAGTGAGGAACTTCTCTCTGTGAAGAATTTTCCCTAACAAATTAGAACTTTGGCAGTTCAGCATGGAGACAATTCAGGTGCTGGTAAAGAAATGAATGGAGGTAGTGGTGGCTTGTAGGGAGGGAAAGCAGCCTCCACTATACGCTGCCACCTTCCTCTCCTGGAGCAAAATGCTTGATAGGGTTACTTTAGAACTTTTTTACTGTACCTAGTAAAAATATTCAGACGAGAGAAACTGATCATACTTAAATGGTATTTATCAATATGTTCTTTCCTTTCTTCCCCTCACAGAATACTTCCATGTTTAATGTTATGGCACAGGGAACCATCAGTTATACTCAGCATCTTGTCTTATGTTTGTTGGCAGCGCATGGTGAATGTTTAGATTTTGCAGAATGAGATTATGACTGGGGTTTCTGCTGGCAACAGATATACGCCAGGAAATTCCATCATTCAGGGCAAAAGGAATTAACTTCCCTTAGCTTTGAAAAAAACTAGCCATTTGGGTGTGTGGTAAAGTGGGAAAACTAGACTTCTGATGGTTGACAGCGCTACTGTAGTGAGTGTTTCACTAATAGGCAGAAATTACTGTCACCCCCTTGTATACACAGCCTACTGCTATGTGACTCAAAAACTGGAAGTCCATCTCAGTACAGCCTGAGGCTTGAATTCTTGTTTAAATGTTCTGGGAGAATTTTTGTGACAGAGATAGATGATTGTGGAACAGAGGGGTCGTGTGGGAGGGTGAGAAAGAAGGGCAGCTTGCTTACAGTCATGCTTTGCAATTCAGTATTCCTTTTCTGATGCCCTTGCTTGAGAGAACACAAATGTTTTTCTGCATCCTTTTGACTGGAGACCTCTGAATCTGGCTAGAACTGCCTGGGTATATAAAGCACTAATTATCCATTGTGGTTTGATTGTTAAGCATGGCGCATTATCCAGGACCAGCATTTTAAAATCTCCCCGTGGTCATTCACAGGTTCTCATAAGGGTACCAAATATCACCCCTTGCTGTGGTTTCAGTGGACAGGTTTTCAGTCTGTGGCTTCTACCTTTCACAGGACCCTGCGGTTTGCTTATTTCACATTAAAACAAAACAAAACAAAAGACAATCAGTCATATAGTACCTTAAAGACTAACAGATCTGAAGTGGGTCTGCCCCACGAAAGCTCATCACCTAATAAATTATTTTGTTAGTCTTTAAAGTGCTACATGACTGCTTGTTTGTTTTGTTAGAATGCAAACTAACACAGCTACTTCTGTTACTTCATGTTGTGTATGTATTTGTGACAAACTGCAAGTGAGGATGTCTAGCCAAAGGCAAAATTATAGGCTGGTGGCACACACTTGACATAATTCAGGATCTGGTGTGGAATAATATGCAGCATGTGCTCGTTAAATTTGCATGAATTTGGATTTTTTTCTTTTTGATTGTGGTTTTTGATCTCTTTCTTCCTTTTAATGCACACAATACTGAAGAGTAATGTTTGCTCTAGTATGTTTTTGTTTCAATTCACCTGCTTTAACAATGCTTCTTTGCTCTCTTCCCATCCTGCACCTCTGCAAAGTAGACTCTGAACTGTCTGAGACTCCAAACAGTGCTCCTGAATTGGAGGTTTCTGCAATACCATACTTTATTCCCATACAGTAACACTATCAACTTCCTGCAGTCCAAAAAGTGATGTTTAATAAAGAGTTCCTCAGTAAAGGTCAGGTTAAGAAATCTAGTTTAAAATAATTCTCCACATTACTGTACTGCCACTGTCACATTACTGACACGCAGAAAAGGAAATCTCATCTCTGTGTGGTACCTTACCATAACTAGGCTGAGCAATTTGACCTTTTAAGAACTTTTTCTGAGTGTGTGTGCAGTGTGGCACTCATTACTGCTGTGCTGAATACACTAAAATGGTACAGCTATGTACCAATAGGACTCTGCACAGCTGCCTGGAAGACAAATTCAGGGATATGTGTAATTCCCTTATGTACTCCCCGGCAATGGTGAGCATATAGCCAAGGCAGTAAGCTTAATCGAGCAGGGAAGTGTGTTCTCATACATTACAAGGCTCGAAGGGACTACTGTGCTGATCTAGTGTATGTCCAGTGCTTCGTAAGACATCAGAATTTCCCCCAAAGTAATTCCTAGAGGACGTGCTTTGAGAGGAAACAAGATGGAGACTTCACCATAATGCTTGGTCATTGTCCCAATGGTTAGTTATTCTGTCAATGATTTATACTTTATTTCCCATTTGAATTTTTTGAGGTTCAATTTTCAGCTATTTTATGCCCTTTTCTGGTAGACTGAACAGTCCTTTGTTAACATCTACTTCTGAGATATGCCAGTTCTCCGGGGAGCCAGCTGAGGTCTTGCAAGTAGTGGGCACTGAAAGAAAGGAGATGGCAAATCCTGAAAGCTGGTTGTTATTCCAGATATTTATATTTACCAAGCAAAAGCATAAAACAGCTTCTGTATTACCTTACTAGAAGATGTACCTGGCATTGCTTGGTTTCTTAACTCAATTTTTATTTTTTTGGAAAATGAAGATGTGCATGCTTCATTTAAATCATTGCTCTGGGGTGGGGCTGGGAATGAGGGGTGCAGTATGCAGGCTGCCCTGGGGAGAGAGGACCACAAGAGCCTTCTCTTGTTGCAGCAGCTTGGGGCCATGTGAAAAGCACCTTTCTGTGGCTGCTGTGGCTCCAGGTGGCACAGCTGGGGGAGGGGTGCATGTCCCTTAGCTGAAGCAGGTCCAGTTCTTTTGCCCTCTGCATTCCTCAGCCAGAATGAAGAATGCAGCAAACTGTGCACTTTCCCCTCATTCCCTGACAAAGTGCAATGGCCAACAATGTTCCTGTACAAATTCGGGGTGGGAGGGAGAGCTTCAGACCCAATCCACTTTTCCCTTCCTGTAAAAGTTGCTTGGGGGGTGTGAGGCTCAGGGATGGGGAGAAAGCATTGAACAGGGCTGAGAAACTGGCAGCAACATGAGGAGGAGCCATAGGTGGGGTTGGTAAACTGGTGGCAGGTTGAGGGCCAAACAGGGGGCGAGATTGGTGGTGGGGAATGGGCCAACAGCCCAGAGGGCAGTGTTGTAGTGGGGGCTGGCTGCCAACAGGAGAGTATGGACCTCTTGTTTCCTGTTAAATCTCTGGCTTGTGGCCCCTGTGGTCCCGAGGATGCTAGGCTAGTGAGGTCCGACCTGTGGTATGCTCCTTCCTTGATAGACTCTGAAACAAAGGCTCAAGGATTGAAACCGAGCAATTTTTTTTCTCCATGGTTGGACCAACTGGAACCGGGTTGGATCATTGTGGGCAGGGCTAGAAGCATTTGAGTGTGTGGGTGCAAGAAAACGGAAGGCTTGCATTGCCTCTGTATCTGTTCTGTGGATTGAGGACTTTAGTCTTCCATTTTTCACTATCATTAACTTAGTGCATGGATTTTAGGGAAAAAAAATAAACCTAGTGTGCGTTGAATCTGAGTGTTTCCTTTACATTGAAGCTAACTGCAGTGGCACAAAAGTTCAGTGAATGTTCTACAATCATTGCTAGAGAGCAGAGCCGGAATGTGTGCACAGTTTTCTTAATGAGTATTCTTATCTCTGTGAGGTGATTAGACATTGGTCAACACAGCTTGGGCTTTGGAAGCCAGCCAGTGAAAGGTGTAATGGTGCGAAGCACTCAGCAAATGCACTGTTTCAAGTGAGTGCACTGAAAAGTGTACAGATGAGCTGCAATCATCATGCTGTCCAGCCTCATGCTTCCTTACTCTTACTTGGCTGGGAGAGTGCCAGAGCTCCCCAGTCAACTCTGGTCTCACACAATGGCCGTGTTTGTGAGCAGCAGCCTCGCGTGGTACTCCAGCTGTAGCAGACTTTGCTTCAGAAAGAAGCAGCTGAGCAGTAGGTTTAGTGTGTATCATAAACAAGCAGTCTCCGCATTGGAGAAAGGAGTTTTGTATAAATGTGGTAAAGGAATTGGCCTGGCAAAAGAAAAGTTCCAGGGAGTAAAAGTGATATGCAATAGGAGGGTGACCTCTCTGCATATTGGTGCGTCACATTCACTTTTTGTCAATCCCACATGTTTAATAAAACTAGTTGTGGAATGAGTAACAGAAGCCAGTTGTAAAAAAAGTGCTATTATTCCTTCACTGAAGTGTAACAGAGAGAAAGCTGTGCTAGTCTATATACTATCAAAACAAAAAAGCAGTCCAGTAGCACTTCAAAGACTAACAAAATAATTTATTAGGTGATGAGCTCTCGTGGGACAGACCCACTTCTTCAGATCATAGCCGTACCAGAACAGACTCAATATTTAGGGCACAGAGAACCAAAAATAGCAATCAAGTAATCTTGACTCCCACCCCCCGCCTTCTGCCCCTCTTCTCTCTGATTTGCTCACCTTGATAATATTTTTCTGATTTGTCAACCCTGATTACTATTTTTGGTTCTCTGTGCCTTAAATATTGAGTCTGTTCTGGTCTGGCTCTGGCCTGAAGAAGTGGGTCTGTCCCATGAAAGCTCATCACCTAATAAATTATTTTGTTAGTCTTTAAAGTGCTACTGGACTGCTTATTTGTTTTCGTTGAAGTGTGTTCGTATATAGGAGGAGGAGGAGGAATAGTAGTAGGTAGTCCGTCATGTCCAACGATGACGTCTTGAGCTTACACAGGCTTGTCGGTTGTGGACTCGCATGTGGCTGAGGAGTCCAAGCTATGAATGGCATGGGCGTTCGCAGTGGGGGCGAGGGAATTGTCCTGACTGTTGGTGCATTTGCTGCTGTTGCTTTCTTCCTCTCACGAGCATCAATGAGGTGTATGCATCACTGCTCTTCAAAGTTGTCATATGTGTGTCGTACGAGAGCAGGGGTTCTTAAAATGTGGTCCATGACCCACGAGCTGTCTGCAACCACCTTGCAGACAGCATGAAGGCTCAGCGCTGCAGCGGGGAGTCCGTGCTGATGCTCCAGCCCTGTGGGCCTCTCCTCCTTCCACTGTGAGGCTGGAGTACCTGTGCTGGCTTCTGGATGTGGTGGGGAGGGAAACGCTGAGCCTCGTGGGTTAGATCCAGTTGACAGGCAGACAAAGTGGCTCTGCATCTTATCACCCCCTCTCCCTGTTGCTTGTGGAGTGGCAGCATAGGAAACTGCTCACTTGGTGCAGCATGGGATACAGGCCCCAGCCCCCTCATGCCCCGACCATGAAACCCTCATAACCCTCATGTACCAATTTTCCCCCAAGACTCTGGACCCCCCGCCTCTGTTCCTGACCCCCCCCCCGACCCTGCATCCCCTTCCTGCTCTTGCACCCTCCCTCCCACCTGGATCCCCTACCCTCACCCTCCTCCTGCAACCTCCCTCTCTCCCAGATATCCACACTCCCACCCAGCTCCAGCACTCAGTCTCTCCCTGAACCCCCACTTCCATCCTGCTCCTGCACCATCCTTCTCTCCCATACCCTCCACACCCGCTCTGCTCCTGCACTCCCCCTCCGTCCAGACCTTGTACCCTCATCCTGTACACTAAATCTCTCATTTTGACTCTACCCCAGAGCCTAGGATGGCCCACAGAATCTATCTACTAGGCCCAGGCCCTCAGAAGAATTAACATGTCCTGTGGGAAGCCCTGAACTTCAGTCCTCCTTCTCTCACCCTGTGGGGCTGGAGTGCAAGAGGAGTGAGTTGCCTCAGTTGGGGGCCACATCAGTGAGGGTAGGTATGTTTTGTTTTTGTTTGTTTGCTTGTTTCTCACTTTTGTGTGGCCCCTGACTGGTTCTTTTGTTACTCAGTGGCCCCCAACACAAAATAGGTCCCCTCCACCATAAGTAAAGACAATGTTGAAATATATTTTTAGACATAAATGAATATTTTACTTTATTTAAAATATACACCCCCTTGTGTTATATCTGCACATTTACATTTTTATGATCCAGTAGCCTAATATGAATAATTTAGTATTTAAGAGATTTGGAGACAATCAAATACATTTTGTCATCATGGGTGGTTGGTTGGTGGTCTGCAGAAAGGCTTTTGTTGAACAGAGTGGCCCTTAGACCAAAAAGTTTGAGAACCACTGGCATAAAGGATTATACAAGTGATAGCTAAAATTTTTTTTCTCATAATTTGCATTCGTTTGGAAGAGGGAGCAAGCTGGGGTCTTGTTATGTTTTCAGGTGGGATCTCTACTTTTGAATAGCCACCAGTAATGCTGCAGCCAATAGACAAAATTTAGATATTTCCATTGAAAAGCCCCTCTTGTATTGAGTTCAGCTTTGTTTTTATATCATGTAATAAACTGCCTGAATGACCGTAGGAAATGGGAGATGTTAATCTGAATCTAGGATTCAATCTCACTAAAACCTGTGGCTTGTCATCTGTATAATGTGTCCTCTCTCTTTCTCCCTTACGAATTCAAGACCTGTGCGGGTTTTCATACTCAATAATGTATAGTCTCAAAAGCCAGTCAGCTTAAATACTGCATGCAAAAAAATTGATTTCCCCCTAAATCAGACATGTGGAAATCACTGAGCCACAGTATTGATTTTACTGTTTCAGGTGCTACAATGTAATCACCTTCCTTCCTAGTTCTCCCTTTCTCCTCCCTCATTTTTTGAGATATTTATCTTCAGTAATGACATAGAGATATTTTGATGCTAGGTACCTGTATTGAATGTTTATTAGAACCACACCTAATTGATATTAGCGTATGAGGAACTGCCTGTGGGGGCCTAGAGTGTTAGTTAGGGCAGAAGGTTTCGGTGGACCTGGAGGGCAGAACATGCAACTAGTTCTTACTAGTGACTTTGGGAAGGGTTGCTGAAGGGCAAATTTGACATTTGGCACAACTCTGTGTCTTTCTTTTCCTTTTAATAATTATTAAGGACTGTCCATGGTTCAGTGTTACTGAAGACGCAACGTTGTGGCCCATTGTCTTCCATTCCATTGCTGTTCCCATACAGATTGTCCATTACTCTTGTAACTGTGGTTAATTAAAGGGTGGACAATGGGCTCTGTGAACTTAGTTGTCTGAGAGATCTAGAAATGTGTTAACCCTTTACATTCCATTTGGCTTACTAATTATATAAATATATATTTAGTGGCTGGTGTCCTCTTATCACTGGGTGAAAGAAGGTGGCAGGGCTGAGGGAATGGAAAGATGGGTAAGGAAGGGAAATCAAGATCTAAGGGGTAGACTCCAGCACTCACTATAGAATGTACAGTAGAACAGTAGTGTAATGGAATTGGGGAATCCAGTGCTAACCCCAGGTGTGCCTCGCCTGTTCCTGTTATAGTTAACATAGAATGTAAGTGGCAAGGTGGGGGTGAGGTAGTATCTTTTATTGGATCAATTTCTGCTGGTGAGAGAGACAAACTTTCGAGCCCTTTGAGCTCTTTCTCTGATCTGTGTGGTTCAAAAGGTTGTATCCCTCACTAACACAATTTGGCTCAAGAAAAGCTTCTACCTAACCTCCTTTGTCTTTCTAATATTCTGGGATCTTGAATCACCACAGTTACAAATACACAGCGTAAATAAAATGGTAGTGTCGATTACAGTAATTTAAAATAGTTGACATTTAATTTTTTCTAAGTGACCTGTGCCCAGGAGAGGGATTCTTGAAGATTATCTGTCTGTCACTGCACTTAACTGTACAATTTTTCAGGGAAGGTTTTTGTAGCCAGTGTCATATGATGTGCTTTGTGTCTTGGAACTGACATCTACCAATGAATCAAGGTCTGTGGGAAGATGGGGTGAGGGCATGGTGGGGAGAAGTTGCTCATGTAAAAAAATGCCTTTTTTTTGAGTCCCATGCCTCAACAGAAACAGTTATGCTTTTCTAGATATGCCGGCAGGTGGAGGTGGGGTCTGTTTTCCAGCTCACGTAGACTAACTTATGTTGAGGCTAAAAGTAGCAGTGTGGCCATGACACTGTGGGCATTGGCAAATGGCTACACAAGCTAGTTGCTCCAGGTGCGTACTCCCAGGGACCAGACAGATTGTAAATAGCATGGCTAGCCGGTGCTGCTCCTTGCTGCTGCCCATGCTGTTGTGGCCATTTTTAGTGTGTGAGCTCAATGAGGATTGGTGCATGTCTGTGTGAGCTGGGAATCACACCTCTAGCTCCAACTATTAGATGTAGCCTCTAATCAACTCAAGTTACTCCCTTTTCTCTCTGGATCCCCTGTCAGTTTTCTTAATTTTAAAGTCAGTGCGGCATCATTTACCCCTTTTTGCATGTTGTCTGTTGTTGATGTTATACTCATCATTAGATATCTCTGGGCTTTGATATGATTTCTGAAGTTTCACACGCCTCGTGTTGCTTCCCTCTTCCTAATTAACTGGTGTGCTGCCTACTGTACATCAAAGGCTGCACATTTCCTGACGAGTAACTAGCTAAGCATGAAAGCTAATTGAATACATGACCTAATTATTGGGTTGTCTCCAAGTCATTGCTCTTCCTTTATTTCTGTAGGGTTTTTCTTTTAAAACCACAGCAAATATTAACAACTATTTCAAGAAGAATCCTGGAGAATTCCCAAGGGAGAAAGCATATGGAAGAAACTTGCCTTTCATCTCCCCAATGTACGTCTTGGGAAAGTCTGATTTTTATTAAACCAGATTCACAGGTTTATACATGCAGTCTGACAGTGTCACAAGATTGTGATGCTCTCATTATTTTATTTGCTAAAGGCCTGTCGAATTTAGAGACCCCAATAAAGACGTTTATTACTAATGTAGACTCTGGTAAAGCTTTACAACATAGACACTTGCTGTTTTGCCTGAAGTTGAGTTTTCCGTTGTCAGCATAAATGGATACTTTTAGGTGAAAGCGTGCCATAACAGTGCAATCAACAGATACGGTTGCTGATAATCAACTTACAATGTTGTCCAGAGCATGTTTATAGGATCATTGAACTCCTGATGTTTCTCTGCCCTAATACAAGACCTGTGGAAAAGACCTGTTATCAGAAATGCTTCATAAACAGGCTTAGCAGGTCCTCTGCCTGGTTGAATCTGATTGTTTTTCTGTAATCACTATCCAGCCTCTGCTTGACCTATTTAAAAATACATGGTCTTTGTGTTCAGTGAAAACTAGCAAACAATTGGAGATTAGGGGCAGAGTAGAGCCTGCTACAGATCCACTGGGGGTGACTTGGGAGCTTTTTATCCAGTAAATAGCATTGAATGTCCTCTGAACAAGAATTTGATGATCCGGGTATGGACATGCAAATTGCACTCATTTAAGACACTCAGTTTTTCCTCTAAAGAGTTTCAGAAGCTTTATGGCAAACTCTGGTGCCACAAGCGGGGAATTAGAGTTATATTTATTATCCTGTTCATGTTCCTCAGATAGAGCAGAAGAGTCAAGATACACTTATTTTTACATTTACCCCTCCCTGTTCATATTCTACTTCTCCTTTATTAACCTCTACTTATCACACCATTTGCTATTCTGTCTCCTTCTGCACAGCCCATAATCTATTCCTTGTCTTGACTACCCTTGCAGTAATCTCTTGATGTGGAACTAGCAGACTGAGCGCATAACTAGGATCATATGTCTGCTAAGATTGAAAGATGTGTATTTTTCTTGCTTCTGACAGGAAATCTGTTAGTACAGGGGTATCCCATATGTTTGCCACTTGCCACATGTGGAGAATAGGACACTATGTTGTGGTGAATATGGGGGTGACCAGCCTGTGGCTCTTGAGTTGCATGCGGCTCTTCAGCCTTTAAATGTGGCTCCTCCTGAGAGCCACACGTGGGCAATGCCATCTCCCCACTCTATGCATGTGTCCCACTGCTTAGTGGGAGAAGTGTGTGTTGGCCCTGGTGGCTCTGGGTGAGTCACCAGCATTGAATTAGAATGGGGAGGGACTGGGGGTGCCTGGCTATGGGGGAGGGCATTCAGTTAGAGCCAGGGGGGAGGGAGGTGGGGATGTCTGGCTCGGGGGAAGGGGAGGGCATTTATTTGTTGCATGGGAAGAAGGGGCTGGAAGTGCCTGGCCCTCTAAAGTTGTGTGTGAAATAATGTGGCGAATATGGACAGATGACAACCACAAGTGTGACAATCTTTGAATTCCTATTGGACACCACTGTGTTAGCACATTTGCTGTCCCAGGAGATAAAAATTACCTGTTGTTGGGTTGAGCTTCTGCAATGAAGTGTGGTACTGCAGCCTGAGCTCAACCCTGAGTAATGTTTGAGTTTATTTTTAAGATGGTTGGAGACTCATGCAGAATCTGAAATTTTAAAGAAGTCTTAAAATAGAGGTTAAAGAGAAAAGGGCACTAAAATGACAGTTGTATGTCAGTTATGTGCTCTGTTAACTAGGAAGGTTTTAAAGTTGTGTCCTGAGTGGTACTTAAAATCTGGTGATAGCATTTTCTGATATGACCTATCAAAGCCACGAAACTATCTTTGTAACGAAGGAGGGAGAAAACATAACTTGTTCTTTATTTTCTAGCCTTTGCTTCATTCACCATTTTTTTTTGTTGCTTTCAAAAATTAAGAAAATTGGTAAAACTAATATTTACTAGATCATTTCACAACATTTTTTTCTCTTGTAAACAGGTAGCAGACTCTTATGCACTCTGTGTGTAAATTATATGCTCATGTTGCAGCATGAAGTGTAATTGTGATATCTTAAAGTGTAATTACTAAGATACAACATTCTTTTGGATGTCATGCAGTAGGTATTCCAAGTTGATGTTCTCCATGTCAACATTTAGTTCTTGTGAATAGATTTTTATTAGTTGTTGGGGTTTTTGAGAGGTGTGGTGGAGAGGGCTATATGTGTGTTAAATATCAGGCTAAATTGATTTAAATCAGTGATTTGAATTGCCAATTTTTATTATGATTTAAATCACCAGTAAGAAACTGTGATTTAAATTAATATTTTTAATCTTGGTTTGCATTTATGCTTATTTTCTTAAGGGAAGGTGGATTCTCCTTGATTAGCAACCATTTAAAACATACTAATGTGTAGCTAAATATACTCAACTTGGTACCTGCTTTTGTTAAACAAGAGCACGCACTCTGTACAGAATTGTTTAATTATTCTTGGTCTTAAATCCAGTTCATCCAAAGTCAGCATTGGACTCACAAGGGTGCATCTTGTCCCACTCTTCTTTACAGTTTTCATAGACAGGATATCAAAGTGCAGCTGAGCTGTGGTGCATCCAGTACAGGGATTTCCAGATGACACCTCTGGTGTTTGCAGATGATGATGTCTGTCCATCCTTCAGACTGCAAACTCTGATGTACACTCATATGTTTTGCTGCTGAGTGAAAGGTCACTGGAATAAGAATCAGTACCTCCAAATCAGAGGTCATGTGCCTCTCTCAGCAGAAAGTGGACTGCTCTCTCCAGGTTAGTGGGGAGCAGCTGCCTTTAGTGGAAAAGTTGAAATGTCTAGGGGTTTTGTTCACAAGTGATGGCAAGCAGGAGTTTGAGATCAACTGGTGGATTGATGCAGTGGTTGCAACAGTGTGGGTGCTGCACCAGCCCATGGTGGGGAGTGGAAATGGAGTTCTCAGCCAAAACTCTTGGTATACAGAACAAAGCAGCAGAAATGTAGCACTTTACAGACTAACAAAATGATTTATTTAGTGATGAGCTTTCGTGGGACAGACCCACTTCAGCAGATCAACTTCATTTCCAATACAGACTAACATTTATAAGTACAGAGGACCAAAAAAAAAAAAATCGCAATAAAAACTGACAGATCAAATAGAATTCAAGGTAAGGGATGCGGGAATGTTAATTGTTCTGTCTGAGATAATTACGAGCGTCAAAAGAAGGTAAGCAGTCCTTGTAATGTGTGAGGTAATTGATGTCTCTGTTCATAGCACGTGTTAGTGTGTCGAGTTTGAATATGAACTCCTACTCACAAATTTCTCACTGTAATCTGTTTCTAAATTCTTTACGCACTAGGACACAAATTCTCAGGTCTTTAACAGAATGGCCCACTCCATTGAAGTGTTTACCAACCGGCTTATATGGTTTGAGTTTCTTGATGCCTGCTCTGTCCTCATTTATTTTTTGGCGAAGGTTTTGCCCAGTCTGTCCAATGTGCATAGCGTCAGGGCATTGTTGGCCCGTAATGGCATATACAAAGTTGCTGGAAGTGCACAAGAATGTGCCTTTGATCTTGTAACTAACATGGTTAGGTCCAGTGATGGTATCCCCCAAAATAAATATGTGGACAAAGTTGGCGGTGGGGTGTGTTGCAAGGAGAAGTTTCAGGTTTAGTATTACTGTGGTGTAGCCTGTGGTTGCTGGTGAGAATCTTTCTCAGGTTAGGAGGTTGTCTTTAGGAAAGGACAGGCCTGTCACCTAGAGCCTTCTGGAATATAGCATCCTGATCCAGAATAGGTTATAGATTTTTAATGATGTATTGCAGGGTTTGAGTTGGGGGCTATAGGTAATGACAAGTGGTGTTCTCTTGTTGATCTTTTTGGGCCTATCTTGAAGTAGCTGGCCCTGTCAATTTGTTTTTTTTTTTACTTCTCCCAGTGGGTAATATCAGTTTTAAATGCTTGGTAGAGGTCTTGTAGTTTTTGATCTCTGTCAGTAGGATCAGAGCAGATGTGATTGTACCTAAGGGCTTCACTATAAATGATGGATCGTGTGGTGTGAGCTGGAGGCATGTAAGTAAGTGTAGCGGTCAGTGGGTTTCCGGTAGAGAGTGGTGTTGATGTGGCCATCAGTGATTTGTACTGTGGTATACAGGAAATGTATTTCTCATGTGGAATAGTCAAGGCTGAGATTGATGGTAGGATGCAGGTCATTAAAATCTCTGTGGAATTCTTCCAGAGTCTCTCTACTGTGGGTCCAAAAGATTAAGATGGCATCAATGTAACATAAGTAAAGGAGGTGTAACAGGTGATGAGAGCTAAGGAATCGTCGTTCTAAGTTGGCCATAAAAATATTAGCATACTGTGGGGCCGTGCAGGTGCCCATAGCAGTGCTGCTAATTTGGAGGTATAAATTGTCCTCAAATTGGAAATAATTGTGGGTGAGGACAAAGTAACATAGTCAGCCACCAGATATGCTGTGGTAACATCACGGATGGTATTCCTGGTAACCTGTAGTCCATCTTCATGCGGAATACTGGTGTAGAGAACCTTTACATCCATGGTGGCAAGGATGGAATTGTCGGGAAGCTTTCCAATGTTTTGTAATTTCCTCAGGAAGTCCAGTAGCATCTTGGAGATATCTAGGTGTGGTGGCGGCGGCATAAGGTTTGAGGAGGGGAGTATGCAGGTCACACTACATCCCCATCCTCACCTATGATCATGTCCCTTGGATAATGACCAAAAGGATGAGATCGGGAGTACAAGTGGTAGAAATGAGGTTTCTAGGCAGGGTGGCTGGGGTTACTCTGTCTGACAAGGGAACTTGCCTGTACAGAAGGGCCTCCGAATCAGGAGGAGACAGCTGAAGTGTCTCTGGCACCTGTTAGATATGCCCCTTGGGAAGCTTCCATTGGTACTCTTCCTGAACACATCCCCCTGGACAGAGGCCGGGAGGCTAACCCAGGCATGCTGGAGGGATTGTCTCTCCAGCTGGCATGAGAATGCTGGAGAATCCCCCAAAAGGAACTTAAATCTGTTGTGGAGAAGGAGGAGTCTGATTTCCTTATGCTTCATGTTGCTGCTGTGACCCTCAATGGGAAAAATGGCATAAAGGAAGGAGAGAGAATTTGTTTAAGCAATTATACAGCTTAAAATATATTGAATCAGTCTTATTTTACACTTTTTGTTTTAGAAAATGGTGAATGATTTTATTTTCTAGATTAATTTTTGCTCTTGATTTGTGTCAAGCTGCTTTTGGATGGAAATTGTAATTCAATGAAATATACATACAGAAACAATATTCAAAATGTTGGTTGTTAAATACAACTACTTTAAATGCGCTAGAGCTGTAATATAAAGTTTATGAAAGCATGTTTTGTAATAAAAACAAAGTGATTTGTTAAGGTAAGGCGATATTACCTGTAGCTAGTTAATTAGCCGTTAGAGTTCTTCAAGGGTTATGCATAGTTATTACCAGTGTAATACTTATCTACACTTGTTCCTAAAATCACAATTAAAGCTCAGTTTAACACCGCACTATTGAAATACTGTTTATACATCAAAATTTCAGCATTAAAAATGGTGACCCAATAGACAATTAAATAAGCTATAGAGTTTTTATATACAGATGTATTTCAGTTTTTGCACCACTATTTATATCTGTATTATTAAATTGTATTGTGAGAATAATAGGATTTGTCAGGCGCTGTTATTAACCACCTTGTTGTGTGAACCATTATATGAAAACATTATGTTAATGAAATGTGGCTGCTGAAATGGCTACATTTAGAAACTGATCTTGCACTGTAAAGCAGGAAGTTAAAACTGTACATGCTTTGTGTGGCAAGTGATTTTTTTAAAGTATGCCTAGTGAAGTTTATATTCAGTACTTAGTGTAATGGGAAAATACCACAAATGTGGTTTCCTGTGCCAGTAATTTGATCACTGTGTATTATCTAATAAAGGTACGGACAAGGAAGTGGTAGTTCAGGTGAAGATACTTTGATTTCAGCAGTAGTTATACTATAATGAATTGCAGTGATAAAGGTGATATTAGGTAATGTTTAGTGAGGCTAAATATCTTCAAAGCAGTATGTTTCGAATGACTATCTATTGAAGAGTAGTTCTTCTTTCAGTAAAATTCCTAAAACCAAATACAATCACTGTAGGTAACCATAGTAACAGAGAGGAAGCTGTGCTAGTCTATACACTATCAAAACAAAAAGCAGTCAAGTAGCACTTTAAAGACTAGCAAAATGGTTTATGAGGTGATGAGCTTTCGTAGGACAGACCCACTTCTTCAGACCACAGCCAGCCCAGAAAAGACTCAATATTTAAGGCACAGAGAACCAAAAACAGAAAGCAAGGAGGACAAATCAGAAAAAGATAATCAAGGTGAGCAAATCAGAGAGTGGAGGGGTGGGGGGGAGGTCAAGAATTAGACTGAGCCAAGTATGCAGACAAGCCCCTATAGTGACTCAGAAAGTTCCCATCATGATTTAAACCATGTGTTAATGTGCTGAATTTGAATATAAAAGCCCCCTTGGCTGTTTCCCTTTCCAAAAAGGTGGGATAATTCCTTTTCGGTAACACACATACCTTTAGGTCATTGACAGAATGCCCCATTCCATTAAAATGTTGACTAACTGGTTTGTGGGTTTGGAGTGTTGGTAACCACGGTAGTTACAAGATCAAAAGCACATTCTTGTGCACTTCCAGCGACATTACACATGCTATTATGTGCCAACAGTGCCCTGACACTATGTACATTGGACAGACTGGGCAAAACCTTTGCCAAAGAATAAATGGACACAGAGCAGACATCAAGAAACTCAATACACATAAGCTGATCAGTGAATGCTTCAATGGAGTGGGCCATTCTGTTAGAGACCTGAGAATTTGTGTTCTGAAGCAAAAGGAATTTAACAGATTAGAGCAAGAGATTTGTGATTTAGAGTTCATATTCAAACTCGACACATTAACACGTGGTATGAACAGAGACATCAATTACCTCATGTATTACAAGGACTGGTTCCCTTCCTTTGACGCTCATAATTATCTCAGACAGGACAATTAACATCCCCCCATCCCTTACCTTGAATTCTATTTGATCTGTCAGTTTTTATTGCAATTTTTTTTGTTGTCCTTTTTACTTATAAATGTCAGTCTGAATTGGAAATGAAATTGATCTGCTGAAGTGGGTCTGTCCCATGAAAGCTCATCACTGAATAAATCGTTTTGTTAGTATTTAAAGTGCTGTATTTCTGCTGCTTTGTTTTGTGATCAGCTACGATTACTTCATGGAAGACCTTACTTTTCTTTTCCATGTGAGAGGAAAGGTGCAAAGAAGAGCAACAAAAATTATTAAAGGTCTAGAAAACATGACCGGTGAGGAAAGATTAAAAGAATTGGGTTGTTTAGTTTGGAAAAGAGAAGACTGAGAGGGGATGTAATAACCATTTTCAAGTATCTAAGAGGTTGTTACAAGGAGGGGAGAGAAAAAATAGTCTCCTTAACCTCTGCTGATAGACAAGAAGCAATGTGCCTAAATTGCAAGAGAGGGTGGGGTAAAGATTAGGTTGGACAATAGGAAAAAACTTCCTCACGGTCAGAGTGGTTTAGCACAGGAATAAATTGCCTAGGGAGGTTGTGGAATCTCGCTCCCTGGAGATTTTTATGCAGTTTAGACAAGATGGTGCCTGGTGCTGACATGGGTGCAGTGGACTGTATTTGATAACCTCCTGAGTTTCCTTATAGTTCTATGATTCTGTGATGAAGCATTTGACACTGACACACATTTATCATTACCTGGCAGATGCAGATGGAATTTAAGACTCAGGAGACTAAACTACCATCTCACACTTCCAGGTCAAGGCTGATTCCCTTGGTGAAAAGTTTGTACTCCTGTTATTGACATGATATATGTTTTGTAGATGAAGAAAAGGATTCAGGCTCCAAGTCTATCCATCAAACACCTTTGTATCAGTGCCCATTTTCTTATAAAGGAAGAGAGAAAATCTTAATTGGAAAAGAATGTTTCCTGGGGATTGTTTAGACTGGAAACCTAAACTAATACCTAAAAGTTTTGAGTTTCTGAAACCAGCTTAAGGGATCCATCCAAACTCGTACCTTCAGGTAGTCTAACCTGGAAAGCTTTCAAACATATGCTTTTTTGTAAAAATCTGTTTTATTAATATTATCTTTTTGATAGAGTCGGAACCACAGTTGAAGCATCAATCCCCTCCCAACAAAGCCATATCTTATATTTGTGTCTGTTTCTGTTATCTTTTAGTGCTAACCTGAAATATTTGAGTTCTTCAGGAGTCACTTTGTGAATAAGTGCTTTTGTGTTACCCGATTGCATTTCTGCTGCTTCAGCATTTCTCACCTCATTCAACCCTTGCACTTTCAAAAATAACTTGTTGCTTTCTTTCCAAAACCTTCCCTACTTGCGTACGTTCTCTTCCTTCAGCCTAAGGCAGAGGTCATCAAAACATGGCTCGTGAGCCTTTGGAATTGGCCCCTGGCTTTCTAGGACCCTCAGGCAGGTTCCCAGCTTGCTATCACCTCAGGCCATTCAAATTAGTTGACTGCTGTGGCCATGTGCCCCTTATGGGGCGTGGGGGAGAGTTTTGCATGCGACTCCTGTCCCAAGCACAATCTTTGTCATTCCCATTGGCTGGGGAGCTGCCTGGGCTGTACTTGTGAGCACAAGCATGGTGTGACGCCTCCCTGCCCCGGCAGTTTGTAGAATAGACAGAAACATGGCCCTGCAGCCAACCACTTTGAGCAGATTAGTGCTGCAGCAGGCAGCTAGTCTGTCTGAGGGTATCGCTGGGCTGCTGCCTAGATAAGTGCGTCCTGGCCAGAGCCTGCACCTGGCACTCCACCCCCTCCTTTACCCCATACCCTGCCCAATCCTCTGCAACCCTTCCCCAGGTAGCAGTTTCCTCCCAGACCCTACACTCTCTCCTGTACCCCTTCCTCAGCTCAGAGTTCTCTCCTGGATCCAAACCCTCTCCCAGATCCTGCACCCTAGCTCCCTGCCCTAGGTCACCACCCATCCTCCACCCCTTCTCCTGCATCCCTCTTCAGGTCAGGATTCTTTCCTGTGTCCCTATCCTCTCCTGGACCCTGCTTTCCCTCCTGCACCCCACTCTTCTGCCCCAGGTTGCACCTCTTCATTCACTCAACCTCCTCCATCTCAGACCCAGCACCAGCTCAATTAACATACATGAGCAGCTTGTGACCCCTTACAAAATTCTTGGGAAAATTATTGCCCGCGCTAGAGCTCTGCCAATGATTCCAGCTTTGATTATCCTCTCACCTCTTTCCCCAGCAAACATATTCATGCTTTCTTTCCAAGCCACACCTATACCTAGAATGCCCACCTCCCAGCCCTCCTCTGCTAAGCCACCACTCCTGCCTTTAAATGACACTTCAAAACTCAAGTATTCCCTAATATCTGTGAGAGTGGAGTCAGCTACACTGACTCATGTCTAAGTCCTCTCTCCTGTTTAAATGAATATGTACAGAACCACTCAGTTGTGCATGTGCCTGAAGCTAGTAACCAGTTTATCATGTAGCTGTAACTTTCACTCTCCCTTGCCCCACGCTCAACTTGCTGTTTCTCTTTGCACATCATCACAGTTTTAAATTCAGATTGCAGACTCCCTGAGGTGGAGACTTTTATGTCTCTACTGTGCCTAGTACAACTTTGGATGCTATCATATAATAAACAAAATGTGAGCTCTAGTCTAAGGAATAGCTCCTTGAAGACAGTTGTGGCCACTGCACTGAATATTGTGCTGAGCAGAAGTACAAAGAAGTGGAAACCCGTCAGACTATGAATAATCTGTTATGGAAATATTATCTTGTGGTTTCTCTTCCGCCTCCAGAATTCCCTGCCCTTGTAGTTGTGTGTCCATTGAATCCAGGGTATGGTTGGTTAGGTTAGCATGGGTCAGCAGGCACAGATGCATACATCTACAGTTCAGAAAGAACATCTTTGTGAGGGTCCCATAGCATGTACATACAATAATGATTTGAAATTGCCATTGGTTTCTTTACTTTGTATTCGGTTTTGCATCTGTACTAATTTAATTGTAAAGGATTTGTTCCCAGTAAAAATGTGTGGCATAGCCTGTGAATGTTTGATTAGTTTATCAGATTCAGGTAGCAGTTTTAGATCCAGGCTTTCTCTCAGTAGGTGTGGTGCCAAGAGGAGGTTCAGCTTGCAGACTCCAGGGAAGAGTTTAGTTGTGGATAGAGGCTCAGCATTGTGCCCTGGGGTTGAGTGCTCCCAACCACAGTTCATAGTGGGGCAGGGGGGCAGACAGGTTCCATTGTGGGTAAATCACCATTGTTCCTGGTGTGCTGCAACATGCCTAGTTAGCCCACTGTTGCAGGAACATTTTTAAGAGTGGTGGTGCTGAAATTCAACCCCTGTACCCCTCTCCTCCTGCCCCCAAGCTGAGGTTGCGAGCAAGGCCCCCAGTAATGGGGCGAGCATCAGAGCTCCCAGCATGCAGCAACTGGGAGCCCTTGGGTGCTGCAGGATCCTCTCGCCCTTAACACCTGTGCCTGTGAGTCAGCCTAGGGGTTGATTCCATATTTACACAGAGGTATTCAATGACACAAGTTTCATAGTAAAAATTTCGTAATGTCAATCAAAATTCGTGAACTTTCAAACAGATCACCAAATCTTCACGTTATGTAACTAGATTTGACTAGTTCTGTACCACCCTGCCTGTTAAATAGGCGAGATCCCTTGCCACCTTTGCTTGTACAGTTACATATTCTTTGCTGTGATCTTGGGACGTTTGTAGCCCCAGAGAAATAGGTACTTGACTGTGCTAAGTCTCTCAGATATTGCTCTTGCACTCAAGACCCTATACGTTGTGAAGAGATGAGAATACTCGACTTCTTCTGGCTGTTGCTGCATGTGTTAAACAAGACATGGTGGGGGTGAGGTAATATCTTTTATTGTACTAACCCTTCAGAAGAAGAGCTCTATGTATGCCCTGAAGTTTTTCCCTTGCTAGAAGTTGGTTTAATAAGAGATACTACTTTACCCACCTTGGCTATCCAACATCCTGGAGCAAATGCAGCTATGACAATACTGCATTTTAATAGATGTTAAAAAAGACCGGTCAGCTCTATTGATAAAGCAGTCAGATCAGCGGTAAGCTACATTTGATCAGGCCTTTAAGAAGAGCTAAGTAATCTAGCTAGGTCCCATTTCAGATTCTTGAGTTACAGATATGATGGAGATGGAGTGTTTTGACCAAAGGGGTGCCTGGATTTTTGTGGTGGTTTGTAGATGATGAGAAAGGGGTAGATCTAAGGTTCCCTAGATGACTATTAGTTCTCACAAGATTTAAAAGATGAATATCAGGATGTACTGAGTTGTCAAGAGGTCAGACATTGTAACTTCTTCCTCACACTGCTCACCGAAAGTGCCTTATGTGCCCCCTGCAAGCTATCTGGTACTCCCTAGGCTGGAGAGAGAGAGATTGACAGCCTTAGTTTTAATTTAACCAAGGTACTTTGAAATAAAATATATATTTTTTGCAAATGTTATTAGCCTTTAAAAAGGGGGAGATTCAAGCTACATGAGAATTCAGCCTGCTCTCCTCCAGGGTGGCTCCCCCTGTTGCTTCTTTCCCTGTGCTGTTCAGATTGACACCATGGGGAGTTAAGATTGCTGCAGTTTAATAACGGTTGTGAAAATTGTTTCTATTAATTAAATTCCCCCGTGGTCTACCGTAAACTGTCCAAAAGCTCCAGGCCTCCTCAAAACTAACATATTAATACAATTTGAAGTTTCTAGGGTAAGCCATTTTGGCATTGTTACAAGTAATGACCAGTGCAAAATGATTTCCCCTTTGGAGACTGCATAGGCCCAATAAATCAGTATAACAGGATCACAAAGGGTTCCTAGTAATAGAAGATTAATGTTTTTTCTGGGTTATTATTTTACCTACAATAATAACACAAAATTAAAGTAATATAAAGTAACAAAGGCCTGATAAGGGCCAGGCTATTTATTTACAGCTTCTGTCTTTTCTGCTGCTCACCCAAACGATACTCAAGTATTCCAGCTCTTGCGGTTGTGCTTTTCTGTATAGGGCTAGGATGGTAAATGGCATAGCTTCTCTGCTTGGAGGCTTTCTCAGTCCATTTGGTGTATCTAGCCATCAGGTCTGCTGATTGGGGAAGGCAAAGGGGACAGTTGCCCCCAGCCTGTCAAAAGGGGCCCAGAGCTCCAGCCACTGTTGCCAAATTAGCAGAGGTGGTGGCTGGCGCTTTGGGCCCCGTTGAATTGCTGCTGCTGGGGGTGGGGGTGCTTAGGGCTGAATGCCCTATGCCCCTCCCCTTCTGCCATTGACCCCATCTCTTCCATCCTGCGTTGCTCTAGGGCCCACAGTGGCTCTCAGTGGCTCTACTAGCGACACACACTTATGGTTTAACTCCTAAGGGCTTTGCATATTGAATAGTAAAAGAGAGGTGGCCGTGTTAGTCTGTACTCCAACAAAACAAAGCAGCAGAAATGTAGCACTTTAAAGACTAACAAAATGATTTTTTTTGGTGATGAGCTTTCATGGGACAGACCCACTTCTTCAGATCGACAAAGTGATCTATGGGTCTGGCCCACGAAAGCTCATCACTGAATAAATCATTTTGTTAGTCTTTAAAGTGCTACATTTCTGCTGCTTCCTGAGGACTTGTCTACACTGCGACTTTACTGCACCGAACCTTTCTTGCTCTGGGGTAGAAATAGGCTCCCGTCGCTCTTGGCTACTCCCTGGTGAAGGTGGTTTATTCAGCAAAGGGAGAGCTGTCTGGTAACGTAACTACACTGCCCTGCCCCGGCTATGCTTTACATTTAGAAGTGTAGACAAGGCTTTAGGCTTTGTTTTACACTGCTAGTTGGGCGACAGAACTTTTGTCGTTCACAGGTGCTTAAGTCTCAGCTCCTCCAAAACAAAAGTTTGCCTTGGAAAGAGTTAGAGTAAATGGCTTCTAGTCAGCAGGAGTGCTCTCCTGTCCACAGTAAGAACCCTGCTCATACAATGATTCAAAATCTAATCTCCTTGGTGGCAGCCACAGTACTTTGTCACACAGCCACTGGGCTGCTACAGTTCCCGCCACTCTGAGCATAACAAATGATTCATGGTAAAAGGGCTCCTTTAATTCTGAATTTCCTGACTACCATTGATTTATATGTTGACTTTATTGAGAGTTTTAAAAGTGTAATTAGGCAAATGATTTCAAAGCAGAGCATTAATATGAGTGCAGAAAAATCCACAGAACTGCAGGGCTGCTATGCAGCCAATAAATAGTCTGACAGTTCCCACTAGTGTAGAAACTGAGGAACCCATTGGAATGGTTTTCCTTCTCTAGTGGAACTCATCTTGGTGAGGTTGCTGTTTCACGTGTAGATGTTTTATTTGTCTCTCTGAAGAATGAAATCCCTCATTAAATCTGTTTTATGCTGTAATAAATACAGCAAAGGCAGGAACACTTGTGCTCCATTATTACCACATATGCTGTGAGTCAGAGCACCACTATCACCAATGTAGTGTTCTTATGTTAAGCTTATTAAATTACTGGCTGCCCTTTTACCAATTGAAGGCTTTCGCCATCCGTTTTCCCTGACCTGATCATATCCGCTGTAGTGTGGCTTATTCATCAGGTGGTACACGGAAAGGGAAATTTACTGAACCACGAAACCTGTGTGACCGCTTACAGATCTGTGTCAGGAAGCTCGAGAGGAAAAGATGCTGAAATATTGTAGATTGTTATAGATTGGTTTGTCATGCCAGTGGTAGGGCTGCTGGATCAGTAACTTCCTGTTACTGTCCTTTCTTATGAGGGCTGAACCTAAATATTAATGTGTGTACCTAAAATTGAGATTATAACCTCCCTCCCTGTTGCCCCAAATCGAAAATCTATTCATCAGTCAGTCTGAGAACCCTTTCCCCCTTCTCTATTCTTCTCTACACTCTGCAGAGAAGATTTCTGCGAGACTGTAAGTTGAGTCCCATTCCTGTAATTATTTTGTGCAGCCTTGGAATTCAAAAAATTCTAATAGATTTTGTCCAATTACTATATGCATGGGACTGTAGGAATCCATAGGAGAAGAAAATTGTGCCATTCCTAGTATATGTTGTATATGGGTTGATGTGTGTGTGATTTTTGGCTTTGCTTACCCTGAGTTTTTAGAAATAAATAAACCAGCATTGTTGCAGAGGATAGTGAGAAAGAGAGTGTCCATGAGGATTCTTTCAAACTTTCCCTTTTCCACCTTGACCATGAGATGGGCTTGATGCATCTGCAGACTCTGACCTGCTAGTTTCAGTTGTGCTGCCTGCTTAGCCTGAACTTGTTGATCTCCAGGACCTGTTGCAAAGCCTGTTTGCTCAAGAGCATGTGTCTGCTTGGGGGTACCTCAGGTTATATGAATGGTGTTTTAATGATTTTGTTAGCTCTGGCAAATTACATTAATGTGTATTATGTAATGAAATACACTTTGAAATAGTGCCTTAAATATTGAGTCTGTTCTCATATGGCTATGATCTGAAGAAGTGGGTCTCCCACGAAAGCTCCTCACCTGATAAATTATTTTGTTAGTCTTTAAAGTGCTACTGAACTGCTTTATCGTTTTGATAGTGTATAGACTAGCATGGCTCTCCCTCTGTTACTTAGAAATAGTGTGTGCCCTATCCTAGAGCAGGGCTGTGCAGAGTGTGCGGGGCATGACATTTTGTAAGTGGAGTACAGTGGGATCTTCGCCCCCTTCCCCCCCGCACATGGCCTCCACCGCTGCGTCACCAAGGGAAGCCCCCTCTCCCTGCTGCTCGGCCAGTTGGAACGTTCAGAGGCCCTGGGTCAAGTCAGCAAGTTCCCAGCTTGGTAAAGCGGCTGCCTTGGTCCCCATAGTTCATCTCACACTGGCCGTTAGGAGCCCCTGAGGTGCTGATGTGGAGTGAATGCTGCCTCTGGCGGTGCAGGGCTGCCTTCAGCCTGGCGCCACTACTGCTCATCAACCCTTGAGTCCCCTACATATCCTCCAAGGATCCTCCCCCTTGGGACACCCCCTGGAATCCCCCAGCACCCCTTTGCTGAGCATCCCACCCCCTTCCAGAGCACCCCCCATCTCATCCCTTCTTATGGTCCTCCCACGGGAGAGGAGGGGCCCTGCTTAATTGCAGGGCCAAAAAGTGGGGCCTGAGGTAAAAAGTTTGCTCACCCCTGTCCTAGAGCATTATAGTCATTGCATTATTATATGAATCAAAAGTTAGCTCTCATAACCACTGAAACTGTCATCCTACCTTTGGCAGCCTTGCTAGTTCTGTGTTTCTCTCTAAAGTTTCCAATGTTGCATCCATTTTAAGTGTTTAAATCCATTCATTTTGCAGGTGACTAACTCTCTGTCATGTTTTGAATGGCATTACAGACTCCTGACTGACGGCTACTGGAAGGTAGTAGGTCTGCATTTGTAAATTATGCTGTAGTAGAGAAAACAGCCTATGATTTTTCAGGACAGAGGCCTACATATTTTGAACACTGGAAGGCTAGCAATGAATGTCTTAGTGGTTTGTCATCAGGACTGGCACTCCGTCATTCACTGGAAGCAAAGGATGACTGACATGGGCCTATAAACATATATAGGAAAGTATAGATGCTTCAGAATCTATTTAAACATATTTTTAAATTGTAAACTTAGTCTTTAAATGTGCAAGCTCTTATGCAAAATTTTCTAAATACATCCATATCATTTCTCAAGTTCTCAGCACAAACCTGTCAGCCAGCACTTTAATGGAGTGGGCCATTCTGTTAATGATCTGAAAGTCTGTTTTAGTGAAAAGGAACTTTAATGATTGTTTACAGAGAGAGTGCTCAGAACTCTCATTTATATTCGAATTCAACACATTAACACATGGTTTGAACCAGGACAGCAATGACCTGGCCCATTATACGGACTCTTTTACATACTTCGTTTTATCTAACTCTTGACTTCCCCGCCCCTTCCCTGCCTCCTGCCACCCCTCTGCCCTTCTGATTTGCCAACCTTGATAACAATTTTTTTGATTTGTCAACCTTGATAATTTTTGGACCTCTGTGCTTTGTATATTGAGTCTGTTCTGGTATGGCTATGATCTGAAGAAGTGGGTCTGTCCCACAAAAGCTTATCACCTAATAAATTATTTTGTTAGTCTTTAAAGTGCTAGTGGACTGCTTTTTTATTGCTCAGATTAATTGGTAAATGTTTACAAATACATAATATTGGCTTAGACATCACATGTGTATATCAAACTGGTACTATGTTAATTTTTGGAATGCTGACAGTTTTTTCTAAACAATTTTTGTGTATCCAGATATGATTTCAGGGATGATCTTCTACCAGGGCAACTAGTATTATCAATGTGAAACCAAAAAGAGTGTAGAACTGTGCTCCATGGTCTGTTTTTATATTTTTTTTAATTGTTGTTTGATTTTTGGAGAGAGCTTTGCAGGTATGAAATGAGTAAAAACAATACAGTCTTACTGTGAAATCCTATCCGAGTAGCATTAGCCATCAAAAGACCATCCTGATCAGGATTGTCCGGTTACTGCTCTTGAGTCATTAAGGTGATTGGAAAATCATATTCACATAGTAAAGCCAATTGACATCACTTTGAGCAGTTTTGTATCTGTGCATCAGTGCATGTCAGCTGGGCATTCTGACAGTTCTAAAGCTACAGTTGTGGCATCATCTAGGAGTGACAGATAGACATAGCTGGATAGCATTTACAAGGGAGTGGAAGTGCAGATTGCCCTATCTGATACCTTTGTCTGTTGTCACAGCTATCTTGACCAGCGCTAAAGAATATTACTCCAATAAATATTTATAAAAGAAGGAAACTGTACTAGATGTGCCAGTGCCCTCTAGTAACAAGAACAGAAAATTATTTATATGTCTTTCTAAAATCTTGTGTAAGTCGAGAGGCCAGCATGGTCTGCAGGTGCTGTAACAATCAGTGGCTCAATAACTTTAAGAAAAAAATTAGTTACTACTATCTGAGTAGTGGATATTAACCTAAAGCCTCATAGAAGCCTTTTCAGATACTTGCTTTTAGCTTAAGAGAGTGTTGCCACATTGTCTAACATTCTGGATGTATGTATTGGGTCAAAGTAACCTGATCGAAAATAAGAAAGAAAATGCAACCTGGATAGGGTTCCAAAACATCTGTGCAGAGACAACAAAGAAACAGGTTTAAAAGCTAAAAGAAGACATTAAAAAATAAAACCATGAGTTAAAGAAAGATACCCATTCCCAGTCAGATGTTGAGCTAAAACTCTAGGATCGATGAACCCTCCTAGTGAGCAGATTAATTAGTATTTCAGCCTTGTTCAAAGGTTTAATGTGCTCTCCCTGTATCTGGAAGAAACGACTGCTCATGGGTTAGTGCATAGTGATGTGTTTCAGTCCACTTAATCTTAAAACCAAAGGTATTATGATTTTGTATACCACTGCCCTTGGCAAATCTTTTAGAGAAGAGGGTAATGGCTATGAATTTGTAAGCTGCAGATTTGTAGGCAATAAAATTCATACATTTGTGAAGCAAAGTTTTCTGGGCATATTATGGGGACAAAAGTGTGCTACTGTGTTTCTTAGAGTTGTGAAAAATGTAAATAATTTAATGCAAAACGAAGTATATTGTACAATACAGTATAACAAATGAATGGTTGTGACATTTGATTAGCAGTGTGGACCTGCACTCTGCACAATGTTTTTAGCATTATGTGTAGAGCTGCATGAAGAGATCTTGGTAGGGGAAGCATTGGAGACATTACCATATTTCTAGTAGATTCACCATTGAATTTCATTATCTACCTAGTTTAGAAGTATCAGAGGGGTAGCCGTGTTAGTCTGGATCTGTAGAGCAACGAAGGTGCCACAGGACCCTTCGTTGCTCTAGTTTAGAAGGTAGCTTGTAGGAAGTTTTAAAGCTTGTGGCTTCAGCTCTAGAACATCTTCTTGAAATTGAGTTCATGCAGACTTTTCTCTGTTCTTACTGTGCCCACATCAATGATGTGCCAGTGATATCTTTCTTCCCACTAATAACAAAGCTACTTGTGCCAGCGCTGTACTTGCATACGGTGTACACATGTAAACTTGTGTTTAACAGCTTAGTGACCAATGGTGTAGGTGTCCACATCCTCAGGAAAGTGGCTTTCCGTTTCCATTCAAGGAAAATCCATTGTCAGCAATCTCTAAGCATTTATAGAACTGCTCTCACTGAAGTTTTATTTCAGATTGATACAGTTTTGTTTGTGAAATTAACTCTGTTTCATGCAAACTGTAGTTTGTCAGCCATTAAAAATTGCTGTTTCTAATGCTAATGGTTTGGCAAAGGAGCTAGCATCCCTCATGCAGAGTACTACTCTGCCTTCTAGACTGCAGAACTGCAGATTGCACTTTCCTCTTAATGTGTTCTGTTGCGGAGGGGGACTCTTTATTTTCTTTAACTTAGCATAGAAATGAACATGTGTTATGAAATATTTCTATTTTATGGGATGGGCTTGAACAGAGAACTCCTCAATCTCAGTCAGCCCTTCCCTCATTCCCTAAATAATAGAACTTTCTTCAGAGTTCAAAATATTCCTTATTGGAGAAGAGAAGAAAATTGTAGGAAATCAGTGGAAGACTTCATAGAAATAGTAGTGCTTTTGTCTTATTAATCACACAGCAGTCAAAATGCAGGAGACCATTTGGTGGGGAAGAGACGTTAAGCTGCAGTTTTGTTAGATGAGTGATAAGTATTTTTGGTCTGGATTCCTATATCCTTATTTACTGTTTGTACAAGATTTGAGCTGTCACCAATATCGCACAACAGCTGTGCATGTCTTATAGAGAACTCACGTTGGCAATCTAACATCTGGTAGAGTAACTAAGTAAAAAAACCAATTTGGTATCTTCATAGTACTCTCCACTCCCAGCACTCTCTTGTTTCCTCAGGCTTTGCGGCAGCAGTTCTGGAAACAGGAATAGATGCATCTCATTATGAATGTTAACTCCCCCACTCTGTCATTCCTCTACTATCACCATCCTTGGGTGAAATAGTAAAACTCTGGAGTTACCTTCTAGTTATTATCTTGTTTGCTTTCCTGATTTTCTTCCGTATTACTGAAAAAGATTTTAAGGGTCTATCAAAACAACAGAACAAATGGCTGGTTGCTTATCTCATCATGAGTAAAATTGATAGGTATTGGCTTGTTTGTAAAGTACATTAGAATGAGTTGAGTAGATGGATACTAAGTCTTTGGCTGACAGGTAGGCATTTATCCGCTCATTTACAGGCTCTGCTCCCTCCCTATCCCCTCCTCCTGTAGCCCAGTGTTTATAAATGTGTAAATGATATGTTTGTATCAGACTGGGAGATCTGCTGGCTTTTGTTTTAAAGTATGCATTCATCTTCACTGTGAGCTGTATTGAATATTTATGCTGAAAGGACGTGAGGGATATTTCAATTAGTAAGTTCTCAACAAAAAAAAAAAAAAAGCGGGGGGGGCGGGGAATTGAAAAATTACCTACTACTTGAGAGCTCTGGTTATAGTATCTTGTAAAGGTGCCAACAGGCAGAATATGATTTAAGATGCACATTTTGCAAATCAGCACCTTCATAATAACACTAAGTGGAGACAGTAAGAGAAGGAATAAGAAAGAAGCTAGTGCTGAGGCTGTCTTCCCTTGCCTTTGCCTAGTGAAGAAATGCCTAAAGAATATCCGTGTGTGGCAGAACAGAGCGCCCACCTCTTTGTTGTGACTGCTGTTGGTTCCAAACTCAGGAGTGTATCTTGAAGGGCTGAAATCAAGCCCTGCAAGGATGATTTTTTCTTACTGATTTCTGTCAGGGGTCCTTCCCCTACTCCACACTTTGAGTGCAGAAAGTGGGACCCTGTGGACGCTTAAAAACACCTTGCCTGTAAACAGACTTCATCTTAAAACTTCTCAGGGTCACAGATACCCTGGCCCCCTGGGGGTAGTTTGTTGCAACCGGAGGGAGAAAAGACCCCCCCCCCCCAAGAAGACACATTCGGATGTCTTCCTGTGGGGGTAACCCAAGCTCTTAATCCCCCTTCAGGAGGGAGATTGGACCCAAAAACCTGTAATTCAGTTGCTGGCCGTTTGGTCTGAGGTACAGCCTCTTCTTAGAACACAGAAATCAGATCAGTTGCTTACAACAGTGATATCATCACAAAATGAGAGAAAAGTAAATCATGGGTTGCACACAGAAGAATATCTCCCTGGGATTCAGCTTAAAAGTTACAGTGAGAATATCTCAAGTCAAACAACAACACAAAAGAAAAAAAACAGAACAGCCAACAACAAAACAAAGTAACAAGCCAACAGTACATCCAAATTTAAAATAACCAGTAACCTGAATGCATCTAACTCCACATTTCCCTTGTACTTACACCTCTATGGTTCATTTTGTGATGGTCAGGATATTTCTGATTTTTCATTCCAATTGCCTGGGAGATATTTCCCTCTCTGTCTTTCTCTCTGCTGTTGGCAGAGGCAGAAGCCCAGGGGAACTGAAATTGTCCTCAGTTTAAACAGAATTACTTCACTCTCATTGGCTCACCTGGGATTCAGGTTATCTCAGGAAGAGTAACCCCTTCCCTGCACTCATTCATGACAGGCTGAAACCAAGCCCTGCAAGGAAGTCTTTTTACTTCCTGACTTGCGATGGTGGGTGTTGATTCAGAAACATTAAAACCAAGTTATCATAGTTCTCTTTAGCGGTTTGTTGATTAAAGGTACAAAAAACTTAAACTATTGTCCTGGGCGTTAGTATAGAAGCCCTTTATTATTCAAAATAATTCAATTGTCTTTGTATCTAAACTAGAAAATGTTTTTTATGTGGTTAACACTGTTCTGTTCTTATATGCAGTTCTTCTTGGATGTAATATAGCAGTTTAGTTCTTGAGGCCATTATGGTTCTGGATTTCTGGTCCCTTGAATACTTTTCTCAGTGTCTGGGAGAGACAGAGACTTTTTCCTTTCTATGGGCAAGTAAGAGGTATTTTCCTGTGACCAAGCTTTGGCTCTACAGTACACCTTTTAGTTTGATAAGCAAGGCAACTTCCAATGGAGGATTGTGAAACACATTTGCTCAGACCGCCCTTGACAGAAGAACAATGGAGTCCACATCGTTTTATACACTGTGTGTGTCTTGTGGGAGGCAACTTTGTTAAAGTCATGGGCCGTATATACGCTAGCAAGATCCTTCGGAAAATCGTACCTTTTTACAAAAGAAGATGCAGAGCATCCACACACACAATGTGCTCTTTTGATCCAAAATCAAAAGGAATGCAGCTCTTCTTCCAGAAGCCCTCTTCCACTCCCAGATCAGGAAGAGCACCTCCTTTTGAAAGTTGCTTTTGAAAAATAAGCATGTGTAGATGCTCCACAGGCCCATTTTTTCCACAGAGCTGTTCTTATGGCACCGGATTTTTCAATCCCTGGCCTATTCTTTCGAAAGAGAGGGGGTGGTGTGGATGCTTTCTACTGAAAGAGCGACTGGCTCTTTCAGTCCACTTTTTTGCTTGTGGACATGCTCTTTTTTGAAAGAAGATCATCTGGAAGACTGTCTTTCAAAAGATTGTTGTAGTGTAGATGCGGCCATGGCACTTCACTGCTTGGTCCAAGGTGCTTCCTCTTGGGAACCAGTCCTGTACACTACCTGGTCAGGACCCAACTGCTTTCTGCTGAACAGCTCCCTGTAATAGGGCTGCTTCAGCAAGCCATCCTCTCATTGGCTCCCTACAAGCTTCTCTGTGATTGTCTGGGGCTCTGTGTTGGTTCCCTCCAGCTTGCTGTCACCGTTTCTTGCCAGAGTTGGGCTGCTGCCCCACTACACATGGTTACTTCTACTTTCACTCGTCAAGTCTGTAGCTCTGAAATTTTATTTATTTTTCACTAAAGATATGCTTGAACAAGGGTGGAAATGCTCTGGGATTTGCATGTTTGTAACATTGTGTTACACTGTTGTAATATTGTGTTAGGGCTGGGATGTGGCACCCAAGGTCCTAACAGGATCATTCAGAAGGAATGCGAAAGCTGCTTTCTTCTGTAGGTGTCTTTGGTTCCCAGTCATTGCTGCATGAACATCAGGTTGTAGGCATCCAGTTTGGAGTTTGAGGGGCATGGTTCCTGTTGGAATATGTCAGAAAAGATGTACGCGCTGGTGCAGTCTATTCATTGTTCTGAGGTGTGGATGTCGGACTATAATATGTAATTCTAAGATAAAAATCTTGAATAAATTTAATAATGAAGTCCTTAGCACATAGGGCTCACTCAGTGAGCCTGACGTGCTTGGACCATGGCAGAACCTAAATAGTGATGTTCATAACTAAAAGGTAGGCAGCCAGCTCCATCAAGCACTTCAGTGGTATAATATATTAGAACTTTGACATAACAGTTGAGAAAGTTTGTCTGAGTTAATGGTGAACATAGTTAATTGATGCTAGCTGAAAGTGCAGGCATTAGATTATTTTCCCTTAATTCATCGGGCTTGTTTAACCTGTTTTAGCATGCTCTGACCACTAGCTGACCTTCAAAGTGACTATATTTTACTTTAGCATTCTTCTAGCTTAGTCCTTCACGTGTGCAAAGGAGGAGAGAGCTTATTTTGAGACCTAGTAGCATTTCTAACCTTGCAGAACTGCTTATGTAAATGAGCTGTTGTGATGGAGAAACCTATATAGTTTAAATTGAAGCTATTACTGAAATTGTTTATGGATTCATTATATTTAGATTGTGTTATTGCCACAATAGTTATTTTTCTGACCTTTACTGGGGGAGCGTATCTTTTTCCACAAAAGCTTTCCTATCTTGGAACACCTTTACAATCTCATCTGTCTACTTGGTTAGTAGTATACTTGGCCCCTCAACCCTACCCTGCCATACGTGCAGTACTTAACCATTTCCCTCTTCTTTTCGTGCAAAATGTCTTTACTATGTAGCTACAGATTTTTCAGCATGAAAGTTATTGAAAATGGCACTTCTGGTGTCTTAAGTCTATATATAAAAATTCACCTCTTTTGGCCAGGATCTTCCTGGGTATCAGCACATCTGGCCACAGGTCTCTGCTTCACTCCTCCTCCTCTATCTTCTCAGTGCTCAGCAGTCTTCTAAGTCTGTGGTGTCCAACTTGTTCTGAAACAGTAGCCACTATAGTGGCTACTTCTATAGTGAAGTAGTCACGCTATTCTGAAAATATATTTATTGTTCAAGCCAACTAGGCACACCCAACTGGCCAAATAGCCAGCCATATGTGACTAGTAGGGTTGATAATGTTTAACTGGTAAGCCTCACCCTAAATGGATGGCACTGTCCATAGAAGGTGGGCTGTTCCTTTTAGCCAGTTATCTAATTAATGGGATTTTACATTCTAATGGCTAGCAAATTGGACACTGTGGCTCTAACCCATACCAGCTATGGGTTTTTGCTGTGGCCTCAATACTGTCATGTCTGCAAAGCTTTGTGGTGTGTCCAGCAAGCAGTGGTAGGAGGATTTTAACTCTGAGGTGAAAAATGATAGACACCCACTATTTTAGAAGTTGTAATATTTTACTGGGGCGATATTTGTATCTATCCACCAGTAAAAAAAAGTGTCTTTGTACCAAGAATCCAACTATACAGAGCTCAGAAGGGAGCAGAAGTAACTTTAAAAACACCTAAAAGTTGCCTAAAATAGCTGTTCTACACAGATACTTTGGGTCTTCTGTGCCTAGACACAATATTTACCCCGAAGGGTTGCAGAAACAGCTGACTGTAAATGTGTCAGTAGTGCAAGACTGAACGTTGTGAATTCTGTGCCCTAGACTGGTGTATTTTGGGGTGAAATTGTGAATAGAGAAACATAAATGATTTTGGAGTAGGCTGATTTAAATTCAGTAAATAAAAGCAACTGTTTTGAAGTTGAATCTGATGAAGCGGGTCTTTGCCCATGAAAGCTTATGCTCCAAAATATCTGTTAGTCTATAAGGTGCCACAGGACTTCTGGTTGTTTTGAGGTTGCTGAGGCTTTTGGAATGCCATTGGTAGTCCCATGGTGAAACTGCTGAGGTGGGCATAGGACAGGTGAAGTGGTCAAATGGCGGAGAGAAAAAAAGTGTCAGAAAGGTTTTGCCTTTCAAGCATTGTATGTAATGTGAACTATTTCCTGTGTATTGATGTGTATATGCTTCTGTGCATCTCAGGTATGCATATGTGCACAATTAACACTGTTAACTTATTTTTTGTATCACCAGGCCCGGTACAAGCAGAGCCTTGATCCTACTGTGGATGAAGTTAAGAAATTGTGCACATCATTGCGTCGAAATGCCAAGGAAGAGAGGGTCCTCTTTCACTACAATGGGCATGGAGTTCCCAGGCCAACAGTGAATGGGGAGATCTGGGTCTTCAACAAGGTGCGCCAGCTTGATGCTTAGTTAAAAAGGAATATGCACAGTGCAATCTGTTACTATTTGTAGGAGAGCGAATTATTCACCAAAAATAAAATGACTCCATGGATGTTTGGTTCCAGAACTCAGATTTCTCTTTCCTTATCTACACTCAAAATTATTTTATCAGAAAAGGCATCTTGGCCATCAGCCTGAGAAATGCTAAACACTTGCTCCTCCAAAGGCTTTATTAATGCTGTTCCTCAAATAGTCAGAGGAGACGTTAGAGTAATTAAAGGTGCCAGTTAAATCCACGTTCCTCTTCCCTCTCTTTAAAGTTGCGCACCTATCTCCTCTCCAGTTTGGAGCAGAAGATGTATCTCTTCTCAGATGCTTGGCTTCTCTGTCTTATTTCTTTGGCTTAGTTGGTTAGCCTGTTAAGACAGAGTTTTATGCTGAGCATACCAACTAACTCAGAACAGCTTTTGCTCATACTATGCATGAGAGACAGTAAAATATTCTCAGCTCTCAGTTTTCAAGTACACAGTATTATTGTAGTAGGGAGTAGAGTACAGAATAGTTGGCAACTCTTATATTAAGGCCTTTGTCACTTTTAGCCAGGACAGCAAGACTGGCACAACCGAGGATTTGTACAGCTGTGTCCCATGTTCAGACAGAAACTATTACTCTGTTTCACTGGGGCTTATAACTATGGCTAATGAAATTGAATGTACTTTGTCTCTCCTTAAATTCATGCGGTTAGAATCTAGGAAAGGTAAATGGAGAACGTAGTTTAATGTCACTGTATATTTACTGTCTTGGTTCAGCTGCAATCAAGACTTAGGCCTGGTCTACACTAGGCATCAAAGTCAATCCCAGATATGCAATTCTAGCCACACTAGGGCTAGGGGGCAACTAATTTTATTCCAGTGCATCTAAATTGGAGATTTGATTAGCATTCATACCGCCATTGTAAACAGCTCCTTTAAAAGTTGAATGTGGTGTAAGAACAAAGAGCAATGACCTTCTTCTTATATAATGGGCAATGGATAATAAATAAGACAAATAATGCTGGGCAGAATGTGTTATACATGCAAGAGGATGAAATTATTGCTCAGTGAAGTTTGTGTTATGCCAGATGCATTCTTAAGAACTGATTGGGTATTTGCCAATTTGTTTGGTGTCTCATCTGCTGTAGTGTGATAAGAACTCAACTGGCAATTAGGAGGAGAGGCCACTTCTGATTTATTGTCCAGTCTAGGGTGAAAGATTTGATCTGCATAGAGGTTGAAATTCAATAGCCTTTTCGCAACGTTATCAAACATTGCCTCCCTTTTGGAAGGAAAGGCAACAAAGTGACTTTCCACTCATGTAATCAAAGGAAGATTTTGGGAAAATACAATAAAAATAGGGATTTTTAGGACTGGGTAGAAGCTAATGAAGCTCAACCTGCGTACTCCCCATGGCTGAAACAGCAGGTGGTCTGAAGCGTTATACTGATCTTTTAAAAGCGCGCTCCCATATGTACCCATTTCTCTGAGGTCTAAAATGGGCCTGTAATGTGAAGATCCCCTTTACTGGAAAGCTCTTAAAATTCATGTTGTAATAATACTAATATTGTTTTAAGCACGGTCTGAAAATTACTCACAAAACTGCTATGTAACTGCAAAGAGGTGATTGTTTATTACAAAATACTGCTGCAGATCCAAAAATATAAGAAAACTGCGATTTGGAAACTCTGTCCAAACAAGTAGATATGGCAACATTTTTGTATCATATCATATTTAATTCTTTCCTCTCATTTTTCTCCTGTAAAACTACTCTTCTGCCATTGTAAACACAAAGCATCTTAGCAGTAAGTGGCCAGTAGACAGCGCCGCCTATAGGAGTAGTAAGGGGAGCAGTTGTCCCTGGGCTTGGTGATTTAAAAAGGTCTGGGGTTCTGGCCTGCCACAGTGCAGTGCTGTGGGCTGACTGCTCCTAGCCCTGTGCCTTGATCCCAAGTCATTGCCCCTGCCCCAGCATGCCCCAGCATGAAGCTGAGGATGAGCTGAGGACAGTGAAGTCACTCTGTTGCTGGAACCGGACCCCAGGCAGCTTTGGAACAGGAGCAGCAGCAACATGTTCTGAGTCTATACCTGAAGGAGCCATTTGAGGTTCCCCTGAAAACCACCTGCTATGGAGACAACAGAAGCCACTCTGGAGTCTGGTGAGTATCTAACTTCATTTCAGTGCTTGTTAACACAATAAAGGGAGGGATTTCTACTCTGTGAATCAATGCAAAAGTTATGAGAAACCTTTGCTAGCAACATGCATATGCTAATGATGGAGTGTATGTCAATGTTTTGGTGTTCCTTCTCTCTGCCACATGGAATTCAAAGTGACAATTGGGAAATTGCAATTAGTAAAGAACACCTATAAACTGTATTGTTACTGGAAAGGCACAGATTTTGTTATGTCCATTACTGTTTTTTAAAGACAGTAATCCTCCATTGCCATGCCTATGAGTATGCCACTGTGTAACCACTCACCTGCCTATCAAGCTGTCTGGAAACAGTGAATGAGTGTAGGGCAGGTGGAAATGTGATCAGTTTTACAAATCTGGTCCATTTCTGTTACAGGTAGTGCTTGTAGCCCATAGGGGACAAAATTGTTTGTCACAAGTATGACTGGCATTAGATACTTTGTCCAGAAATGTGCAGGTTGAGGAAGGTTCTGGAGTTCTAGGTGTCTGTTTGCAGGTGTGACAAGATAGGCCACGTTGATTTTTTTTTTTTTTTTTCATGAATTCTGACCCAATCCTATGTGCTGATAGCTGCAGGAGTTTCCTGAAGCAGAAACTCTAGACAGGTAGTCATGTTGCATGGAAGGATGTATTTTCCAGGGACATTTCCATAGCTGACCAGCCCATCCCCCTCATTGATGTATGGTTCAGTTACTACAGGTTTGAATACTTGAACTCTATAAACCGCAGGTTTCCCATTGGTAGTTTGGAATAACATCTCTTTGCCAGTTGGGCACTGCAAGAACTGTTATGTCCTCTAAAATATGGAAGATCTAAATTGGTAGAAAAAACTTTCCTAATAAGTCGCTGATGCCTCTCACCTCCCGCTCCCCCTGCACTGAGTTATTTTGAGACAGTAATCCTGAGTTTTGTCCTGTTCCAGGCCCCTGGACCTCTGCTGGCTGCAGTATCTCCACAAGTAGTCCACATTGCTGCAGAAGTCTGGCCAATGGACCTTCATGGAGTATTCCAAGAGGAAGCGTTTCTATGATGAGCTTGTGGTTGAAATTCTGGAGAGGGCCAACCGGCAGGTCCTGTATAAAAGGCTACATCTACACGACAAGATAAATTCAAATTTAAGGCAGTTAGCTCAATATTAAAACGTCACTATCTTCACTGTAAATACCATTCCTTCAATTTAGGGAGCACGAATATCAACATCATAATAGCATCGGAACTGGATGGGTGTAGCGTCAAGTTGGAATTGAAAAGTTCAAATAAAGGCTAGCATGGAAGCGCCATGTCTTCGAATCGGATTCATTAGCCTCCAGAGGTGTCCTGTATATATCCCACCGTGCCTGACAGGGTTCTGTTCTCTCTGCATCCATCTTCTCTGTTGTCTAGGTGCTCAGGAATTGGGTAACAGGAAGCCTGCAAATTTGAGTTCAGCACAAGGAAGCCTGTGACTGTGGGGTCATATTTGTATGAGAGGCTGAGAAAATTCATTCATTCTTTGCTGTTAGTTCAGCTATGGTTCTGTCTCTGCCTCTGTTAGCTGCATGCTTATTGTTTTTTCTATGCTGAAATCAACCCCTGCTCCGCCACACCATGTGGCAGCTAGGCTGTTGGGGGGGCGGGTGTTGTGCTGGTATGAGAAGCCAAGAAACTTTACTGTGCTTTACATTTATGTAGAGCCACCCATCCCTGCCTCACAGGTGCAATGCAGTTGGGGGGTTTTCCTGCACCCAGCCACGTTATGTGGCTAGCCCACTACCCTATAAAAGGACATGCCTGCTGTTCAGTGCAGACCATGCTTCCAGACAGCACCATGTCTTGGCTTCCGTGTAGTGAGGGCACCAAGGGTGTGAGAAATTTTTTGGGGCTTGCTGCCATCTGTGGGACTTTTTCAATTATCTCTGCATTCACCCATCCCATGCCACCCTGCCCTAAATACATATGCATGGGCTTGCTGCTGCCAGAGGAAAGTCTCCCCTACCAGCTATTTGTCCCAATCCATACATGGGCCCTCAAGGATTGAATTTACAACCTAAGGGGTTAGCAAGCCAATGCTCAAACCGCTGAGCTATCCCTGCTGTCTTTAACAATTCAGACTTCAATCACTTCTATACCATGAGTAACCTCCCCACCAAGTAGTTATGTCATTAGCAAGTATATTGCATGGCACAAAACTCCATGCTCCTCCTCAAGCATAATCAATGAGCCTTTTCCCCCTTCCCTATCCTCACAAGCACATTCACAAAGTACTAGTACTCCCACTTGGCCATTGGAGTCCATAAGGTGAGAGTGCAGAGTGTGGCTGACTCTTGCCCAGGTGCATCCAGCTGTGGCAGAGGAGCTTTCTGGCAGAGTGTACTGATTCAGCAGCCCCCCGCTGTTGTAGGTTCATTCTGCGGGAAATGGCTCTTTTGAATTCACAAAGATTGTGAAGAGCACAGCAAGCCACAGTTGGAGAGCGTTGATGGCATTGGACTCCGGAGGTTTCTGTAAATAGCACCAGTGGGATTTGTGTCTGCTAAATGCACATTCAACAATCATTTTGTGTGTGCTGTGTGAGGAGTAAAGGGACTTCGAAATAGAGCGGGCACTTCGAAGTTTGAAGCTTCAAAGATACCGTGCAGGAGAATTAGCCTAATGAAGTGCTGTGTATTCACCAGAGCACTTAATTAGTAATCTCCCACCACCCTGTTAACATGCCCCTTTCGAAGTTGGGGGCAAGTGTAGACCTAGCCAGAGTGTTCTCCTTACGTGAGATTGCGTCTTTAGACCATGCTCACTCTGTGCCCTTCCTTTCTCCTTCCATGACTTTTTTTATGGGTCTGTCATCTTCCCCATGCTGTGCTTTTGTTGAGTCCTTTTATAGAGTCTTGTTTGGTTGCTGGGTTTTTCCCCTAGTTTTTTGGCAATTTTCCACTCCTTTACTACCCCTTGAAGAAGAGTAGTCAGAAGTGGTTTTTCTAGGCTGAAGCTCACTCATTGCTCAAGAAGTTTCACTAAGTTCTAATTATCTTCCATTGGATTTGGTGTAGGTCCGTGGTTTCCAACAAGTTCTAGGGGCTATTGGTGAATAGCGAACTAGCCACATTCTGAAAATATTGTTATTGTTCAAGCCAACTAGCCACACTCAACCACAAAAATAGCCACATGTGGCTAGTGTGTTGGACAACATGGGTCTAGGTGGACTTGTTGCTCATGCCAGCAAAGGAGGAGGTCACATTCACAAAGAGGCATTCAAAAATAGCCAGTTTCATAATGATAACATCATAGTATTAACCAACATTCATAAATTGTAAAGACAGATTTTTGAAAACATCACACTGAGCACAAATTAGATGCAAAGCCCATACCCCGAAATGTATGTATATAAATTACTCAAAAATAGCTATTTTTAAAGTTACCCTACCCCTCTGCTTCCAAGTACCATATGCTCCAGGTAGACTGAAGCAGTGAAGTTGTAGGGAAAATACCAATTTTATGTGCTAAAGTACCCAGTCTGAGAAATAAGATCTCCCTATGGTCCTCTTCTGTAGTTGATTGAATTCCAGTGGGTGGTACAGTCCCTGGCAATTGGATTGACATACTGTTGTTGTGTGTCCCTTGGTTACCCTTGATGATAACACTGTTCCAGTTCTGCCCTTTCTCTGACTGTAGCATTACAAATCTGTGCCAGGGAATCTGCAAATTATCTACTTGTCCTTCAGCAGGAGACCACAGAATTTGCAGTGGCTCTGTGAGCCTCTAAGAATCCATCATTGCAGAGCAGTACTATATTTATGAGAGATTAAGCATTATATATTCTGATATGTAGATTAAAAAGGATAAAACCTTCAGGAAGTATTATTCAGCCTGATTCACTTCAGCTATAAAGCCAAATCTCAGTGACTTTGTTTAGTTAAACAGAGTTCAAATTCCATGAGGGAATCAAAGTAAAACAGAGAATGTGGCACAGTATGGATAGGACACTTAAAAAGTTAATAGTTAAATTAACTTGGTGTTTAAAAAACAAATCTGCATTCCCCTGCACACACATTTTCTGTGAGTTAAATTTTTCATAACTCCTGTCATGTTGTGCTTTCTGTGGAATAAGTATCTCTGTGGTTATGTTAATCTTTCAGGGCAGCCTTGTGAAGCAAGCCTCATTTTTTATGTTTAATCTAGCCTGACAGATAAAGAGGATCGTAATAAATAAATAATCTGAAACCCATCTCAGTTTGGTTATTTAGAATGAAAACCTGATCTTGTATGTGTCGGGTATGAGGAAGAAGACAGTCATGAGGAGACCCTCCCTGGCCCCATCTGTTTGGTCACTGGTAGGGAATTCAAGATAGAATGTAAGAAAGTGTCAGCTCTACCCTCAATTTTACTAGGAGGAGTGCTTAATCTTCAGAAGAGCATTCAGCTCTGTAATTTGTGTAGGGAGACAGTTTTACAGACATACCTGTATATGGCAGAAAACAGTTACAGTTGTGATAATCTTTCCTCCTTTCTCCTCAGCTGCAGCAGCAAATGGTTCACTGCAGCGTGATAAAATGCAGCATTACTCTGGGCAAGACTTTGAAAGCTTGCAGGCTTTATTTATTCTTTGCCGCTTGACAAACAAACCATTTTCCATATGAGGTGGCTGGTGAGATAATTATACATAAGGAAATTACTGGGGATGGGCCCCCACAGGGTCATCCCTAAAAGGTTGTTTTTTTATGAAGTTTCCTGAAAGATTCCATTAGGTTGTAAAATCCCAGGACAAAAAAGGATTATAGAAACCTTCTGAAGAAACATTGAAGCTTTCTGGGAATTGATGCATACACAAATCTTCAAATATTGTCTCATCTTTGATATAAAGTGGGAAGAGAAATTGCACCACACATTGGAAAGAATTATTATTTGTTTAGAGCTCCAGTTTATTTCTGGATTAGTAGTTTTTATTATTTTTACAAATAGATTCATGAAATGCAAACAGCAGCAGAAGCTAGAATTACATGATTAACTTCAATAATATGCTAAGCATACATAGAATTTGCAAATAAAAACCAAACATAATCATGTTCAATTTGGCTCTGATTGACTCGGTGTTAAGAAGTCCAAGAAACTGGACTAAACAAGACCATACACTATTGACTGATGAAAATTTCGTGTACCAAAATGTTTGTCAGAAACCCGAGGTCAGCAATTATGATTGCCTTGTGTATCAAAAGTTTTATTATATGGGGATCTGGAAGTGATGCCTATATTTAAGGGCACGTCTATACTGACAGGAAGATTGACACTCCAGAAGTCAATCTCCTGGGGTTCAATTTAATGTGTCTAATAGGGTACTCCTCACTGTGGAGCTGGGCTGGAAATTTGACTTAAGATAAGTCTATTCCAGCTATGTCATTCTTGTAGCTGGTATTGCATATTTGCAGTTGAATTTCTTTTATAGTGTAGAGCTGCTCTGTGTTGCTTAACATTTTCTTTTGTAAAACAGTCTTGTGGCCTCTGATAAGATGTAGCACCTACCATTCTGCAGCAAGGGGAGAGCCCTCTGAGTTTGAAAAGTGATGGTTTGTTGTTCCGTTCACTTCTGGTCAAGTTTTGTTGAGAGAGAAACTTTGGGAAGTTGCCATTCCCTTTTCTCACTTTCTCAATTCCTCATGAAAATTTTCAGAGAGCTGATGAAGTGGGTCTTTGCCCACAAAAGCATATGCTCCAAAACATCTGTTAGTCTGCCAGGTGCCACAGGACTTCTTGTTGTTCTCGTGAAAATTTTGGCAATCGTCTAAAGTATTACTTTACTGGAAGCACTTGATTGGCCAGGGGAAAGCTGGCCTAACTTCCCTGACTGTCTCTTGGATCCTGGTCTACCAGCTGTCACATATTACAGACCTGTCACAGCTTCCCACAGCTCAACCACAATATTGTGTAGCTCCAAAGGAGATGCAGCAGCAGAAGGCCAGGCCGGCAGGACCCCACATCCCAACCCCGGAGACACCAACTGCTCAGAGACCTAAACCAGCCTGTTCTGCATCAGCCCCCAGCAGATCTCCAAACCTTTGCCCCCCCAGATAAACTCCAGCTATCTGTCTCCAGACAGCAACCAACTACTGATCCCCAACTTCTTCCAGCGCTCCTATGTCAGTTCCTAGGAACCCCCTAGGTAGCAAGTGGCACGTCAGTGACCCCAGATGCTCTCAAACACCCTCTCATCTACTGCAGCATTCATGGACTGCTATCTGTCCCTCACCCTTGCTGCCACCACCATCTGGTTAAGCCTCACAGCTGCCAGGTTTTGTGCAGCTCCATGTTCTGCCACTGCTTGGGGAAGGGCATATTGACAATATGCTGCCTTTGATTTTCACATGCAAATTAATTGCAATGTAAATTATTTGCTGAATGTATTTGTGTAAAACTATTTTTGCTTGAAATTTCCCATGTTCTGAAGATAAAACAGAACTTCTTTTTTAGAAGAGTATTCTCCAAAAGGGTTTTGACTTAATGCTATCCTGAATTTTCAGATACAACTTGTTTGTCCCTTTAAATGTCTTATCATTTCAGACTTATACATGAGTAAATGTTCTTAAGATTTTGAGCATTAATTATTTTTGTGGTGGATAATTTAAATCCCATTTAAACCCATTGATTTGAGGGGAGCAGAATTTATCACTGTGCATGAGTGTGAATGTGTTGCCCTTTGGCTGCAGTATAGAGGGGACACGGAGTATATGTATGCTTAGTTGATGCTAGGAGAAATTTCTGTAGTTCATGTGACCCAGATCTCTGTTTTTATTGTTTTTCTTTTTTATGTTTTGTGTGGGTATTTTTTTTGGAAGCGTTACAGACTCAGTTCTGTAGCTCTGTGTTTTATATGAAGAGACAGTATAGCCACTCCATAGCTAAGCCTGCAATGTGTCTTATTTTAAGGTTCCATGTAAAAATCCCTCTTGTAACCCAGAAGAATCAAGACCTTCACAGCTTCCATTTCTAATAGAAAATACAGCACTTACCAATCGCAGAAGCAGAGAAGTCAGTCAGCCTTTGCAGGATTTAATTTAATCAATTACTTTTGAAAGGTGCAGAATTGTAAAGGCTGGGGTGAAATAGTGGAAGGGTCTCATTTAACCAGCACCAGAGTTGTCTACTGATGGACATCTTTTCTGTAAGCAGCCATTTTAAGTTATCATAGAATCATAGAATTCTAGGTCTGGAAAAGGACCTCAGAAGGTCATTTAGTCCAGCCCCCTGCCTAAAGCAGGATCAATCCCATATAAATCATCCCAGCAATGACTATGTCAAGCTGGGACTTAAAAACCTCTAGGGTTGGAGATTCCACCGCTTGCCTGGATAATGCATTCCAAACCTTCACCGCTCTCCTAGTGAAGTAGTTTTTCCTAATATCCAACCTACGTCTCTCCCTTTGTAACTTCAGATCATTGCCCCTTGTTTTGTCATCTGTCGCCATTGAGACCAGTCCCTCTTCATCCTCTTTAGAGCCCCCTTTCAGAAAGTTGAAGACTGCTATCAAATCTCCCCTCAGTCTTCTCTTCTGCAAACTAAATAAGCCCAGATCTCTTAGCCTCTCCTCATAGGTCATGTGCTCCAGACCCCTAATCATTTTCATTGCCCTCTGCTGAACCCTCTCCAAGGAATCCACATCCTTTCTATGTTGAGGGGACCCAGAACTAGATGCCATACTCCGGATGAGGACTCACCAGAGACGAATAGAGGGGAATAATAATGTCTCTAGATCTGCTGGAAAAGCTTCTGCTAATGCACCCCACTATGCCATTAGCCTTCTTGGCTACAAGGACACACTGTTGACTCATATCCAGCCTTTCATCCACCATAATCCCCAGGTCCTTTTCTGCTGCACTGCTACTTAGCCAGTTGATCCCTAGCCTGTAACAGTGCTTGGAATTCTTCCGTCCCATGTGCAGGACCCTGCACTTGTCCTTGTTGAACCTCATCAGATTTCTTTTGGCCCAATCCTCCAGTCTATCTAGGTCACTCTGAACCTTCTCCATACCCTCCAAGTTATCTACCTGACCCCCTACCTAAGTGTCATCTGCAAATTTGCTGAGGATGCAATCCATCTTCTTATCCAGGTCATCAATAAAGATGTTGAATAGTACTGGCCCCAGAACTGATCCTTGGGGTACTCCACTTGAAACAGATGGCCAGCCAGACAGTGAGCCATTAACCACTACTCGTTGGGCCCATCCATCAAGCCAGTTTTCTATCCATCTTACAGTCCATGTATCCAATCCATACTTCTTTAACTTAGGGGCGAGAATATTGTGGTAGACTGTATCAAAAGCTTTGCTAACGTTAAGGTATATCACATCCCTTGATTACACCATGTCCACAGAGCCATTTACCTCATCATAGAAGCTAATCAGAGTGGTCAGGTATGTGTTTGCAGCCTTAAGAAGGTTAATAACAGAACACCACTTGTCATCACCTATAGCCTATAACCATCGTCTGATAACTGAGACTAAGAGAATTTATGATTCATCGGGGTTTTCCAAATCTGAAGAAATGGGTCTGTCCCATGTAAACTCATCACCTAATAAATTATATTGTTAGTCTTTAAAGTGCTACGGACTGCTTTTTTGTTTTTTGAAGACGTAGACTAAGACGGCTACCTCTGAGACTGTTTTTGAGTGGGATGGTCATGTAGAATGAGCTGTAGGCCCTGAATGCACAGACTATCAGTCTGTGATTTTAGAAGTAGATTTCATGCAGTACATATATCAGTTCATCAGAGGCAAAAGCTATGTCATCAGCTGTTATGTTCTGTATATGTATCTAATGTCTACTTTTTGTTTTGTTTCCTCTTGTAGAACTATACTCAGTATATTCCACTATCCATATATGACCTGCAGACTTGGATGGGCAGTCCCTCCATTTTCGTTTATGATTGCTCCAATGCTGGCCTTATTGTCAAGTCATTCAAGCAATTTGCACTACAGAGGGAGCAAGAGCTGGAGGTGAGACCTTAGCAAATCGCCAAAGCTTCCTGCTGTGTCAGTTCTCTCTCTGCTGAGCATTTGAGTTCTGTTCCTGCTTCATATTGACTTCAGTGGAGACAGGTTTGAACCTGTTATGAGACATGTAGCCAAGAAAGTAAATATTTAAAAAAATTGAGTTGAAAAGCAAATTAATCTGGACGAAATCATGTTGCTTCAGTGCAATCTTTGTGGCTCTGTATGCCATCCCTGCTGTAGTAAGAATCATATTTATTGCAAGTACTAATTAAGTGATAACATTAATAGAATTAGTTCGTGCCCTAATAATCTTAGCTGCTGCGATGAATGCTGAGGTGAAGCAGACCCATTTATTTTAGATGCAATAGACTGATGCCTTGGTACAAATCTGGATTCCAGTTGTGCCTCTTGCTGTTGTACTGAGTACATAAATGTTAAACTAAATGATTTAAAACTGATGGACAGAAGTACTTACTGTTGATGGCTTTAGCTTGACAGAATACAGAAGTGCAACCATGTATTTCTACTGAAAAGACCCTTTTTTTGTTATAGTGTTAATGAGAATGTATTGGAGTAAGTGTGAATTGCTTAGAGGAATATGCAAAGTAACTTTAAGGTGCTTTGCTGTTGTGCACTAGATGAGCAGTGTCAGAAACTGGATCTTAGAGGCAAGCAGATTCCTGACTGGTTGTTCTCCCTATGCTTTAGCCCATTCGAAAAGCAGCCTGTTAGCGATTCATTTTTCTACTTCCACAGCACTACGTCAAATACTTCTAAAACTTTCAGTATGTTTAACAGGGAGTATTGGTCAGCTGGTCGTTACAAACATGATTTTAAGATGCTTATCGCGGGTGGGCCTCATTTTATTATTTTTTTAGAATAGAATGGATTAATTTGATGGATTTTGTGTTGACTTTTTGGCAAGTAAAGACTCCCTCTTTCAGATGGAAAGCAACATGCCAGTTTAGTCACAGTTTAATACAGTTAATTGTTTTTGTTGTCTGCCTCTTTTTGTAAGGAACACTACCTGTCAATATCAGAGAGGTAGCCGTATTAGTCTGTGTCTTTGAGAACAACAGAAGTCTTGTGGCACCTTGTAGACTAACAGATATTTTGTAGCATAAGCTTTTGTGGGCAAAGACCTACTTGGTCAACCCCCGCCCCCACTCATGCATCTGATGAAGTAGGTCTTTGCCCGCGAAAGCTTATGCTCAAAAATATCTGTTAGTCTATAAAGCGCCACAGGACTTCTTGTTCTGGCTGTCAATATGTCAATGTTTACATGTTCCTCACCACGGAAGAACGTGATGCTGAATGGCTTAGGTCTGTATTGGCAAGACTTCTGTGGTGAAGGTTACCGTATTTTCAAAACAAAAAGTGGAAAAAGTGGCCATTATGTGCTGTGTTCCTCCCATCTTTAGCTTTTTATTCTTATATTTAGTTTTCAGCCATCACTCTCCCTCCTGTATTTATTGCTGCTTTGATTTTCTGTTCTTCTGGGCATTCTGTTTTTCTTTTTTCTTCTCCCAGAGCATAGGCCTAAGCCGAGTTAGAAAGGTGCCTCACTCCAACACTTCCCTTCCCTGCTCTTTCGACTTTCCTTCCCTTTCCATACGTTTCTCTCCCAGTTCTTGGTTCTCACTTGCTGCCTTGACCTGAAGATATTCGTGGGAGCTCCAGTTCTGTGTAGTGAGGTGGCTAATGTGCATGGAGGGGGCAGAGAGTGGAATACTGCTGTTGCGTGTTGGTGGGTTTGCTGCTGTGCCAGAACCATGGCAACACAGGTGGCTGGCTGGGCAAGTCCACGTGCTCTGATCCTAGGGGGTTCTTGTGAAACTGGGACAGAACTCCAGAATAAGTAGAGTGGGCTGAGATACAAGGACAATCCTTCCAACCCAGAATATCTGGTTGTCATACACAAGTTTTTGAAACAACCACAGCTGGAAAGCATAATCTCTGGTATCCAACAAATATGCAAAAAGTTTGTGTGACTTCCAGCTTCTTCTTCTTGTGCCAAAATCTTGCAAATATGAACAGCAGCAGTGTCTTTAGTATGACTTCTATTTACAGTGAGGGAGAAAGTTGCCAGTTAATTTGTTTTTTAAACATTTTATTTCCCAGATTACAAGTCCATTTTTCCTGTCTCTGTATCTTGGGGACAGCAGGGGTGTAGTGAGTATGGCTGTGGACTAGTTTAATAAGGCAGCTGGTTTTTAATTTTATACAAAATACTCAGAATGGAAGACTTCCATACATCCCATTTAGAAAAATATAATACCTACTGTTCCTTACATATTAAATTTTAATTCTGTATGCAGAAGATAAAAGTGAAAATTAAGGTTATTTCAGGATGCACATTGGTGATGGTATAATTTTACATTATGTGGTGTAATTAGCTTAGTTTTTATCTTGATGCAGTTTTAATTAAGAATTTGTTCTTCCCCTATGTTTAATGTTGTTGGCCATTGTTCAGATGGTCCATTGCCTAAATAGCGGATATTAAAAACACAAAATCTGATCACAGTTAATATCGCAAAACATTCGTTAATTTCGGTGCATCTTGTGATTCCGCTTTTGAATAAAAGTTATTCAGTACATTGAGGATTGAAAACGTGAGCTGCATTAATTTGTTGCCTGTTAAAACATCTATGTATTTATGTCTTAAAAAATGACCTACTAGATTATAAACTCATGAAATATTTGACATGCTTTTTTGTCTGTGGTAGTAGTAGAGATTAAAGGACAGCCAGATGGTGCATTGAGCAGATCAGAGGAAATGGTATAGGTGGGGCTTAAAAATGAAAAAATTAGCAACATAAAATAAATAAATATGGTCAGATGACACAGCCTCTTGTACGAAAAACATTAACATAAATGAGAGTGCCCTCTATATAATCATTACTTTGTCATTTCTTTGTTAGTGCAAATTCTTCTCGCTGAATATTGGTTATATTTGAGATTGTCTGAGGATTCCTGATATTGATTTACTTACTTATACTAAAATTTCATTGTTTTAATTATTTACCAAAAAAATTTAACTGTCCCACAGCTTTCTACTTATTTACATATTTAGGCAGTATAGACGTGTGCTTAGTATTGGTGTACTTCTAGTCCCTCTTAAATTACTCTCCTATTTGTCAAAACTCCTTGCCTCTTCTCCTAAATTTAGACTCCCATCGTCCAATGAGGGGTGGGTGTGTGTGTGTGTGTGTAGGAGGATCTCAGTGCAGAACTCCATTAAAGTCAATCAGTATGGCTTCGGGGCTCTGCCTACACACAGCCAGATTGATTCTCAGAGACCATGCCACCTGTTTAATTTATGTTGGGCCAAGCATATTGTGGCTCCAGTACTGACTGACTGGAATCTTTGAGTAATATTGTAATGTAAATATTAGGCACAGACACAATTCACAGAAGGAATATTATTAGTATTCTAAAGGTTAGGAGATGACAGAATTAAGGTTGCATGTGCAGCCTTAATTTGTCCCTCTATTATAATGTATATGCCTAAATTTTTAGTTACATGATCACATACTTTTAGCAACTGCCAGCTGGCCAGGGCCTTCCCCTTCAGCTTCCTCATCTGATTCCAGTTTCCCCATCCTCCCACTGATTCCCAATTTTCATGCCCTTGTTTTCATTCCCTACACTCAGTAGGAGTCTCCTTGCCCTCTTCTGTTCTCACAACAGCTTCATGCCACAGGGTCCCTCCCCATGTTCCTGGTAAGCTGAGTGTTTGAGTGAACTCTCAGGAGAGATTTGGGTGCTGCTCAACTGATTAGCAGAGTGACTGCAGTCGGCAGTGTGTTTTGCTGCTGATGTACATCTACACATGCCTCAGTGCACATAACAGATGATGGAAATAATTAGAGGGAACAGTGCTCCCTCACCCAAGCTCCTCTCTCCAGTCTACTTCCTCTCACCCTTCCCTCACTCCAGCTCTGGTTTCCTCCCTCTATAGGCAGCATCCTCCTAAATGGTTCCTAGGTGCCATCTGGTGGGGAGGGTAGGAAATATCACTGAGACACATTCCTGACCAAAAAAAGCCGTCCAACATGAAATTTCAGCAGCTAGCTGAAAGCATGGGAATGCTCGATATTTTCAGACTCAAGGCTGTCAGAATTATTTAGCCATTGGAGTTACGGTGTGCTCATCACTTAGGAAAATTAGACCACCTATTTAAAAAACTTCCACCCCTGTAAGAGCATTTGCTTTGTCCATAACCACATGCTTACACTAGCACTTCCCTAGGCAAAGCTTTTCTCATCGACAGAAGTGGAGAAGAGTTTAAGCACCTGTGAATGACAAAAACTTTGTGTCTCAATTCCGAGCGTAGACACACCGGGACTTAGAATCATAGAATCCTAGGACTCGAAGGGACTTTAGGATTTTACCTAATCCAGCCCTCTGCCTGAAACAGGATCAATCCCATCTAAGTCATCCCACCCAGGACTTTGTCAAACCAGGACTTAAAAACCTCTAGGGAGGGAAATTCCACCATCTCTCTTGGTAAAGCATTTCAGTGCTTTACCACCCTCCTGGTGAAGTAGTTTTTCCGAATACCCAACCTACACCTCTCCCTCTGTAACTTCAGACCATTACTCCTTGTTCTGCCACCTGTCACTACTTAGAACAGCCTCTCTCCCTGCTTTTTAGAGCCCCCCACCCCACCCCCTTCAGGAATTTGAAGGCTGCTATCAAATTGTCCTTCACTCTTCTCTTCTGCAAACTAAATACTCCCATGCCCCTCAGCCACTCCTCATAGGTCATGTGCTCCAACCCCCTAATAATGTTCATTGCTTTCCACTGGACCCACTCCAATACATCCACATCCTTTCTAAGCGGGGGGGCTTAGAACTGGACGCAATACTCCAACTGAGGCCTCAGCAGTGCTGAATAAAGGGGAATAATAATGTCTCTAGATCTTCTGGAAATGCACCTCCTAATGCACCCCAAAATGCTGTTAGCCTTCTTGGCTACAAGGGCACACTTTTGACTCATATCCAGCCTCTCATCCACCATAATCCCCAGGTCCTTTTCTGCTGTGCTGCTACTTAGCCATTTGGCACCCAGCCTGTAACACTACTTGGGATTCTTCTGTCCCAAGTGCAGGACTCTGCACGTGTCCTTGTTGAACCTAATCGGATTTGTTTTTTTGGCACAATTCTCCAATTTATCTAGGGTACTCTGGACCCTATCCCTACCCTCCAGTATATCTGCCTGTCACCCTAGCTTAATGCCATCCACAAATTTGCTAAGGAAGCATTCCATCCCCTTATCCAGTCAATAAACATGTTGAACAATACTGGCCCTAGAACCATCCTTGGGGCACCCCACTTGAAACTGACTGCCAATCTAACACTGAATCATTGATCACTACCCATTGGGCCCGACTGTCTAGCCAGCTTTCTATCCATCTTACAGTGCATGTATCTGATCCATACTTCCTTAACTTATGGGGAAGAAAGTTGTGGGAGACTATATCAGAAGCTTTGCTAAAGTCCAGGTGTATCACATCTATTGACTTCACCATGTCCATGGAGCCATTTATCTCATCATAGAAGCTAATCAGATTGGTCAGGTATGACTTGCCCTTGGTGAATCCATGTTGACTACTCTTGATCACTTCCCCTCCTTCAAGTGCTTCAAAATGGATTCCTTGAGGATCCCCTCCATGATTTTTCCAGGGGCTGAGCTAAGGCTGTGTAGTCTATAGTTCCTTGGATTGTTGTTCTTTCCTTTCTTAAAGATGGGCACAACATTTGCCTTTTTCCAATCATCTGGGACCTCTCCTGATCTCCATGAGTTTTCAAAGATAATAGCCAAGGGCTGTGGCTGGGGGAGCTGGCTGGGAGTTAAGGTACATAAGTGGGCAGCGGCAGCAGTGGGTCGGGGGATTCAGGGGCAGATGTCTGGAGGAGAGGGCTCTGGGCAGGAGGGAGGGTACAGAAGCACGATGGGGTGGTCTGGGAAGGAGGGTGGGTGCAGGAGCAGCATAGGTGTGGGGGGTCTGGGTAGGAGTGGATGGCATGGTCTGAGTAGGAGGAGGGGACAGGAATGGTCTGGGCGAGGTGGAGGCATTTATTTCCATGTTGCTGCCCTCTCCCGCAGCTGGAAGAACAGCAGCAGGGAGAAAAGCACCCCAAAGAGGCTTTTCTGCCCGCTATCAGGCCCCACCCCCCACTGCTCTGATTGGCTGGAATTCTAACCAGAGTGGTGGTGTTGGGGGGGCGGGGGCAGTGTCCAGAAGGTGCTGTGCTGCTGTTCCCCCAGCTGGGGGAGGGGGAAGAGGAACATCAGAGCCACAGGTGACAGTGGTGGCAGGACCTCTTCCTGCCCCTCAGGAGGCAGAGCCCATGGGCCGGATTTGGCCCTGGCTTGCCTGATCCAGCCTTGAGGCTCAGGGCTCCGAACCCATACCCTACCATGGTCTGGATGTGACAAAAGGGAGCTCTGGCCCTTAGAATCTGGATTCAGGCATGCTCCGGTCTGGATCTGAACCACAGGCTGGGGTTTTCCCACCGCTGGACTGTAAGAATCTTCTATCTGTTTGTATATGTTTACTCATTAAATGTTTGTGTTCAATTAGTTTGTCCTGATTCACAGAAATTTTCCTGGTCAGCCCATGGAATTAGAGGAGATGGTGTTTCCAGTCTTTTAGCTCTGTGTGGGTGTTTTTTTTTGAATATATTACTTAAAAACCACGTGTTAACACTGTCCACTGGCTTTTGCTAGGAAGCAGTTCTTCACTTTGGTCTTTTGAATCCTGCATTAACCATGGCAAGCCAACATCCCCTTAGGAGGGTTGTGTGTGGCTAAAGCCTCTTTTCAAAACCATAGCCTATTTTGACATAAAATTGTAATTCTTGAAGTCAGACCCAGACTAAAGCAATGGCGTGTGCTCTCTCTGTTGGCTCCCTGACACGAGAGACAATTTTTAAGATTAGGCTGGTAAGTCTGAAAATATTGGTGCACCCAGTGGACAAGTGCAGTGGTGCCATGGTTTCAAACTTCATTTAAACTAAACATAAACTTTCATTGTACCTCAATATGCTACTTTTGAAACCTGTTTACCTTAAACTTATGTTTATAGCATCTTGCCTCTGATTCAAGTTAATTTAAACTTGAAAATTGGGCAGCTTTTTCTGAAATGTGAAGCTGAAAATCTGTTGCCCATAACCATTTATGTTGGAGAACACGGGAGATCCTGCAGACAGAGACCTTTAATAATCGATGATTTGTTCCTGTAATATGTGCAGCATAATGAGATTGCTTCATTAGTTCCATTTTCTTATGCTTATGAGATGATGGGAACATGTGCGTTAGGGATTTGTATATGTGTTTTTGGCACATACTTCATAACCAGAGATGAGAGTGAAAACTTAATTCACCTAGCTCTTTCCTCTTGCTGTTGCAGTATTTTACTTCTGCTGGTAATACTCTCGAAAGTTACCGGGCATCGAAGGGCTTTGCTTAAGTTCATAACTGGCTTGTTTCCATGTGAGTATGTATAATGTGAAAGTGCAAAATCCTAAAGGAAGTACATTAGATAGAAAGGGCAAGTGTTGGATAGATGGGGAGAGATGAGAGAACATAATCAGGCAAAAAGAGGGAGGCTTTCTTACAGAGTCCAGCTTTAGCCATGCTCCTTCTTTTTCTCCATTTTTGCATTTCCCCTTCACTGTTCTAATCTGTTTCCCTTTGAAAGAAAAAATGAAGGGATAAGTGCCTGTAGATGTCTGTCTGGGCTATTAAAGCATTTGCCAGGGCATTTTAGGCCAGGAAAATGAACACATTTTAATCTGAAAGCATAAAAATTTAGTTTAGGAAGGCTGTGGCCAGTAAGAATCATATTAAGAAGTAGTACTCTGAATTCATATGTCATTCGTCAGGTGTCAACTACCTTAACGTGTTTATTGTGTTGCTTGCAACAGTTAAGCAAACTCTAGATGAGTTTGCTAAAGGAGCTAAACAAGCAAAACCAATGACAGTACTCTCTGGAAGTGTAATGAGGCTCTCTTTGCCTTACAAAGTAGTTGTTTAACATAGAATGTGACTTTGGTTTTCATACACATTAGACAATTCTTGAAGATGTCTTCATTTCTAATTTACTGATTAGAGAGTCACAGAGCTCATTGTGGAACAATGTTAAATGGTTAACTGGTAAGCATCCTGGTAAGCATGAGAATTATGTTGGTGTATTTGTTGGTTAACTGCCCTAGTCAGTGAAGCTTGGTGGTGGTCAGCTGTTCAGGGCCAGAGCAGTCTTGACTGTGGAGGGGTCAGCAGGCCAGGCAGTGGGACCTTGTGGTAGGTCAGGAGGAAGGCCCTAGGCTACGTGGTTAAGTGCTATCATATAACCAGTTAAATGTTTTAACATCCCCGCTGTAGAAAAGAGAACCTTAATTTGGGTGGGTAATAAGGCTAAAGGTAAAAGTGTGTGTTTGTGAACAAGTAGTGTCAGCCATACAAGATGGAACACTAATCTGGGGAGCAGTGACTCTGAAAAAGATTTGGGGGTCATGGTGGATAGTCACCTAAGTATGAGTTCCCAATTTGGCTCTGGACAATATGGCTAATGCTGTCCTGGGATTCATAAACAGGGTAATCTAGAGTAGGAGCAAAGAGATAATTTACTTCTGTACTTAGCACTGGTGCTACTGCTGTTGGAATTCTGTGTCCTGTTCTGATGCCCACAGTTCAAAAAGGATGTGCACAAATTGGAGAGGGTTCAAAGAAGAGCCTAAGAACAATTAAAGGATTAGAAAAAATGCTTCATAGCTGTAGACTTGATGAACTCAATCTATTTAGCTTTGCAAAGAGATGGATAAAGGGTGGCTTGATCACAGTTTATAAGTACCAACCTGGGGAAGAGAGATTTGACAATGGTTCTTGTGTAAGGTAGAGAAAGGTGTAGTACCCCCAGTGGCTGGAAGCTGGAGCTAGACAACTTCAGGCTGGAAATACAAGTATAAGTTTTTTTTACTGGGAGGATAGTTAACCATTGGCACAACTGCCACAGTGAAGTCTCTGTCAGTCACAAGTTTTAAATCAAGATGATGTTTTCTAAATGGTCTATTCTAAGATTTATTTTGGGAAAGGTCTGTGACCTGACTAGATGATCACAGTGGTCCCCTTCTGATCCTGCCTCAATGAATCAATGAAAACTGGCCTTGAGGTCACCAGATTTCATGGAAGGTCATCAGAAACTTAACAAGTATAAAAATGTATTTGTTTCATGAACTCACAGGTTGTGCCCACACTTGGCCCTTATGTTCCTCAGGTGGAACCCCTGTCAGTGCAACAGCCTCTTCTTGGGGAGTCCAGTCCTATGTGATGGTCCCTTCTCGGAGAGTCCACTCTCACTAGGGTAGCCTCTCCACCTCTTGGGACTGTATCTCTCAGAGCCTTCAGCGCACCTGGCTCTGCTGTGGGCCTTCTCGGGAAGTCCAGTCACTCTGGTCCCCTGGGGCCTCCACTTCCAGAGGGAATAGTGCAACCCTGTTTTCTAGACCAGAGCAGCTCAGCCGGCATTAAACAGGAAGGTTTATTAAGCACATTGAATGCACCATAGGAACTCTCACACCTGTAGGTGGAAGGCAGTAACATCAGTTCAGAATGTTCTGAAAATGCCAAATTTCAGTGGCAACTGGTGAGACGGGCCTCAGAGGGATACCAGCCATGTGCCGCCCCTCTCCTCCCTTGCTATGCTCCCTCCCCGCTATGCTCCACCCCATCTGCCTCTTCCTCCAGAAGCAGCACAGAACTGATCCTTCATGCATTCCGCATGTTGCCCCTGGTAAAACTAGCTCATTTGTACCTATGATGTTTAGGAAGGGGGAAAGAGATGAGGACTGTGTTCTGTCTTTTTAGTGTAGCTTTTTCTCCTAACTGGAAGGCTAGAGTTTGTTTCAAAAGTCCCTTTCTTTCCTAGAATATTTGAAATGTTTTTCCAAAGCATTGCATGAACAGTTCAGTGACTGTGCAAGCAAAAGCTACATAGATTCTATGCTCTTTGCTGGCTTGCCCACTATCCAGAACATTAAAGACTCTTATTTAGAAAAGAAGGGCTGTTAGTACTTGACTGTCTTCCAAAAGTGTCTTGGGATTGTTTAACTTCCACAGAAGGGCATTTAGTACCTTGGTTTAACAGTGTATCTGAAGGATAATACAAATAACAACTCTCCTAAGCAAAATTAGTTTTAATCATGTCCAGATAAATACAGAAATTTCACAGTGTTGTGTAGATAAAAAAGAGTCCATTTAATTAAAAATGGTGTTGTAGCTTTGGCATGTTATACAGTTTGATAAAGTCATGTCCTTGGTTTAAATGCTGATTTTTCATGATGGATATCGTGCCTTTGTTTACTTCCTTTTTGTCACAATCTGGCCAGTAGAAAGCCACCTCCCCCCCGACACACACGCACACTCCATGGGCATCTTTCAGATATGGAAGCCAACTCGTTTTTTTGCAAACTAGATCTCCTGCTGATGGTTTCCTAGGATAATGTTATACCAGACATCAGTTAATAGCATTAGTGGCCAATGAAAACATGTGCAGTTGGAGTGTGTGCAATGGGCTGTTTTGGAAGAAGCTGACCTCATGCCAGGGTAGGAACAAGGCAGTGAAATGGTGCCTGCAAGGCAGGGGCTAACCTGGTCAGCAAATACCTTCTGTGTACATTTGCTTTGGCCCTAATCTCTCCCTGAGGTTTCTTCTGAGAGTAAAGCGTCGAGCAATAGTACTTAATTATCTAATTAAGTAGCTGTAATTGGTTCTCCAAGTGTATGTAACCTCAATTCTGGAGAACGAAGCAAGGTTCTTAAGGGTACCGTACTAACTGTGGTAAAACAGTAGGCTGATTAATTTTCATTAATTTTTCTTAAAATGGTGAGAGTGCAAAATCTAATTATGGGTCAAAGGAAGATTAGAAAGGTGTGGGGCCAAGTCTGTGCATGTTTAAAGGTTGGTTTGAGTGCTGCTTAAATTGGGGCTGAGCCATCGTTTTATGGTGTGTTTTTCTACAGACTATATAATATTTTTCTATTCTCAGCATCTTTTAGTTTTTGAACTTCACAGCATTTTACCCTGTTTTGTTCTCTGTTTATGTAGGAATTAAATTCTGCTGTGGGTGTGCATGTTCCTTTTAGGAGTACATGATTAACTACTTCTAATCAGAGCTGAGCAACTTCTGATTTTGTTTTTGTTTTGTTTTTGTTTTGTTTTTTCCCCTCCATCTTCAACTTAAATCTCTAAAAATTAGCTTAGTGCCAGAGGAGCAGGATGATTTCTGGCAATGGCATGAAGTATTATAGGGAATGTTCCTAATCCACCATCTGCTGGAAGCAATTACTCCTTTTTTGTAGCTGCATTAATGTCTTATGCAGGGATGAGGATTCTGACAACTCTAGAAATTCTGTGAAGCCAGAAGGTCTGGCCAGCATTTGAAATAAGTAAAAACTGCAATCTCCAGCCTGCACAACAAGGCAAAGGCCTTCCTTTAGTTTAATTTAAGCATGCCTATTACTTCATAAAGACCTGTTTTCCTTGCAGTTGCCTGTCTGCCTCTGATTTATGTGCATTCAAGTTTTGAATAATAGAGGTTTAAAATAGATGTATTGTCATCCCTTGTGTTAATTACAAGTGGTGAGACTTATAGGTCTGTTCCTTTTTCCTTTGGCAAGTGCACCATTCATAAGTGACACAACTGAATACAGGTTAACTTGGACAGCTGTAATATATATCTAGGGGGTTTTGGTTTAGCTGATAACTAAAATTTCTGTAAGATAGCAATATTAGTGAGTTAATATGTCCTGGATTTTCCATAGTTCTTTGTATCCATTATGTCATGCCCATTCTCTGTAAATACAGTTGTTTTTGTTGACTGAAGCTTGTGATGGGAATGTGCACAATTGTGCCATGAGATGTTATGTTCTGTTCTCACCCTCTTACTCTGTGTACTGAGAAGGTGGTGGATGGGGGGAAGATGACAGCTCAGAAATTAGGGAAATGTGAGCCGTTGTTCTCAGGGATTTACTGGTAAATTCTTTGTGCCATAACAAAGCATCAGCAGCTTTCTAAGCAAATTGAGGATTTGTGTGCCATAAGTAAGGTTAAGATTTTGTCATGGTTATTTTTACTAAAATCCACAGATGCTCTGAGGGCAATAAAAAAAATTCATGGGAGCACTGATTTGTCTCTGACTTTTACTAAAAATAACTGGGGACCTGAGGAGGTTGGGGGAGAGGGCTTGTGTGGGAAGAGGAATGACAGCTGGAGTTCCATGAGGGAGAACTGAGGGCCCAAGCCCCACCACCAGGGAGAATGATTCTGTCCCTAGCCCTGGTTGCAGTCGCAGAGGGAGGTAGGAGGCAAGAGACTGGCAGGCACACAGCACCTATCCTGGCTCTGGCTGAAGCCATGGAACAGGGGCGCACACCCCTGGCTCTGGCTGAAGCTGTAGGGCAGGGGTGCACAGCTTCAGCTCCAACCCTGCTGGCGGCTGCTGACAGCTGAAGCTGAATAAGTCATGGAGGTCCAGTAAAGCCATGAAATCCTGCATGACTAAATCATGTCCTTAACCATAAAGACAAGTTTGAAATATCTTCCTGTGCCTTTAAGATGGGTTTTAGCTCACTGGTAGGAACTTATCTCTCCCCGGCGTTCCCTTCCGTGGTTGCTGTGCCATAGGAATGATTGCACTGAGGAACTGGATAGCCCAGGGAATTCCAAAGCTTCCAACATTAGGACCTTGCTATAAATCTTCCCAGTACAGTAGTTACCAAAAGTTGATATTCTGTATCAGATTGGTCTATTTGTTTCTTTACAAATTCAGGCTATTACTTATCACCTGATTATATGCCAGATGTTTGTAAATGAGTTTCTTATTTATTTGCTCTATTATCTCTCCTGGCACAGAAGTTAAGCTGACTGGTCTGTAGTTTTCTGGGTTGTTCTGATTTCCCTTTTTATGGATGGGCCCTGTATTTGCCATTTGGCAGTCTTCTGGAATCTCTTCTTCTTCCATGATTTTTCAAAGATGATAGCTAATGACTCTCAAACCTCTTCAGTCAGCTCCCTGAGTATTCCACAATACATTTCATCAGACCCTGGTGACTTGAAGACATTCAGGATTTTTAAGTAATTTTTAACTTGTTTTTTTCATATCTTAGCTCCTGAATCTACCTACAGAGGTAGGATTCCATGGCCATGGTGATGCTGGGTGACAGGCTGAACAACAAATAGCTGTTTTAACATTCCTAATGTGAATGATGCACCAGCTCCTGAGAGTAATTTAAAAAAAAACCTTCCAAAACTTTAAAATCATAAGTCATAATGTAGTGAGATGACAAACCTGAAATCCCCTTCTCAGCTCCCATAATGCCCCTCTTTCCTATATTTCTCTGCAGCAGGAGTGGAAAGTGGTACCAAACTCTGTTGTGGGTATAACAGGAAGGTCATACATTCGAAAAGGGCTCTGTTAAGCCCACCAAACTGATTTACATTTGCTGATTTAAACAAGGGCATAAACTTTGGTATATAAATATGGCAAAGATATAGTTTGTGTAACGCAGTTTGAAAAAGTGAAATCCTGCAAAAGCCATTTGTCTTTGGTGATTAGCATAGCAGATTTGGACGGATCATTTTCAGGGGAGCCCTACTTCGTATTTATTTGTACTTTGTTTTTGATAGGTAAGGCTCAGATTTTGTCCCCGAACTCTCACTCTCCTGTGTCTCACTCGCTGCAGAAGGGAACAAATGTTTCCTATTCTGATTTACCTGACTGCCATTTGCATTTCTCCTGTCCTGCAGTCTTCTCTCCCTCCCTTTAGCACATCCCCTATTCAGCTGTGAGAGTTCTCATGGAAACAGTTTAGGAAAGATCCTGACTCTGAACTCAACTTAAAGTATTCAGTTGCCTTTCCTCCTTTCTGCTCTAAGTTATTTCACCACTTTGTATTTAGAGTGGGCTGCAGAAAGGGGATTTTTGTTAAACTTTTTCCTCAGCTAGCACAATAGTTCACAAGACTTATTTTGACAATGCTTGATTTAAAGGTGGCAGAATCTTGTTGATTTAAGAATCCTGTGAAGTGGTGATCTGATGTTTAATCTCTGTGTCCCAAGTTGCTAGTCTGATACTAAATATTGACATACTGTATCTGAGATAGCTGTGTCATGGTACATATGCAGTCTGTCACAGTGCCATCACTATCTTAATCCCTGGTTAATCTGGTGATCAGTTCAGTCACAGTAATTCTTAGCAGGTTGTTTTCAGGAATATTTTTTCCTATGGTTAAGTCCTTTGATTCCTTTTTTCTTTTGATCTCTCATCAAGGTTGCTGCAATTAATCCTAATCATCCACTTGCTCAGATGCCTTTACCCCCATCAATGAAGAACTGCATTCAGCTGGCAGCATGTGAAGCCAATGAATTGCTACCTATGATCCCTGACCTGCCGGCTGACCTTTTTACATCATGCCTTACTACACCCATCAAAATTGCTCTGAGGTGGTAAGTATCTCACCTGTTATGTGGAGAGAAAGTATGGTCTGCAAAGCTTGTCTGTTGAACAGATAGACTTGTTGATCCAGACATTTTATCCACAATAAAGTTCCTCTGCAGCATGGAATTTACATGGATTTGAAGAACACACCTGGGATGACATCTTACTAGTCAAAGCCTAGAAGGTGAAAATATTCTTATCTTCTATTTATTACGTTGTAGATTCCAGTTTCCTACCTGCGTTTGCTCAGATTAAAGGACTTGCTCTACTGTAAGTTAAATATACCTGCCTTTTTACAGAGCAGAAATACCATACAGCACAATGCAACTTTATTTTGTAAGTTATCTTTCATTGCAGTAAGTAATACAGTGGCTTTGAAAGCATGGTGTAAGAAACTGTGAATTTAGAACAAGAAACATGTTTTGAAATGACAGCAAGTTGAAGAGGCAGAAAAGTCCAAAAGCTTGATCCAGAGAAGCGGGAACTGTACGAGAGCAAAGTTCTTGCACAAGAGTAGAAAGATGGTGTAGTAGAGCAAGAAAGATGTCTGCACTAGACCAGGGCAACATTCAGGGAACTTCTGTGGCAGTTCCCATGCTCAGGGAGTGCTAACTATTCTGGAGAATTAATCCATGTGAATAGGGAGACCATCAAAGCTCTCTGCTTGATTATCCATTGAGATTCCAATCGCAGCCCCGGAATGAAAAGCACAGTGCCTTTTGGCAAATTGAGTTGAAGTGAACATATATTTAGGAGGACTGGTCTTTAGTATGTTCTACTTTGATCTATAGTTTTAATGTCAGTCATTAGCCTAGTAAAGGAATTGGGCTTCTAGCTGTTCTGTATCACCTGAATAAATGCATTTTGTCTAGTAAATGGATGATAGTGCCCTTGTGACAGATGGCTCTGATTTGATCCGGGTGGTCTGGCATTTTCTTCTTGCTTACATCATTGTGGAGTCGTCGTTACTCATCAAGGAGTCATAATTTACTTTTTGGTACTATAGAGCCTGCTGCTTAACGTTCCTTTTGTGAATGGGTGACATTCTCATGCCTATTTGCTAGGATGACTGGCAAACTGTTCAATAGAGATGCCACTGTTATGGCTTCTCCCAGGCACCAGGAAGTGTGTGGTGGATGTGGAGTTACTGTGTAACAAGCAAAGAATATTCTTTGTCTGTTTTCACTGTGGCAAGAGGGGTACTGTATTCCTAAAAGGGGTTAATTTAGAATTAGCTTCAGAAAGCCACTCTTTTACCCACTTGAGGAGCAGTTCTAGACCCATTCATCTCACACCCTTCAAGGTGTCTGAGATGGGATTTCAAGGGGTAGGATCACTTCTGGTTAGCACGGGAGCACCACAGTCCAATAAGCAAGACCAAGAGATTCTGGGGGTGACAAATATAACCTTCTCAAGGAAGGGTGAGGACACAATATATGGAGCTGCAAATAAGAAATAGGTCCCACAGTCAAAGACCTTAGAGGCCAGCAGGGCTGGAGCAAAGATGGGTCTTCCTAGTGTATCCGACAAAAGGCAACAAGCCTGTAACTAAGATGCATGTATGACTTTTTACAGTTTTAAAATCCTTTGTTTTATGCCTTGCTGCGCTCCTTCTGGTGCGATTAAAGTTAACTTTGCTTTAAGAAAACCAGAGGTCAGTGTATTAACCACTGGCCACAGCTGGTGGAGAGATGAGTTTATGACAAATGCTGAGTCCACCTGGGTTTGTTGAGCTGAGGCTCAGCATACGATAGCTTGGCTTCCTGTCTAAGTGAGAGAACTGTAGGTTTTCACCCTGGGATCCAGGAAGTCAGGAAACTGACAGTGTTGCTGAGTGAGACCAGAAGAAGAGCAGAGAAATGTATCTGCCCTGGTGACTGACAAGGTGCTTGCAGAGTGGATGACCAGGCTGTCGAGGAGCTTTATGTGCCCATGTACTGAAGTTCCATGGACACTGCCATCCTGGGCTGTCAAATTCAAAGGTTGCCTGTACACATTTTTCTCCCTAAAAGTGAAAAAGAATGTCATGTTGTGAAAAGTAAGCCTCTCCGAGCATATAAGGCAATGTAGAGAGAAGTTTTCGATTGTGAATAGGAAAATACAGTTCCAAAGAAATATTTTAAAATGGACAATAGATAATTGCTGTCCTGAATGATGGGATATCCCACATGGGGAGGGGAAGGTTTGAGTTATGCCACTTCTATCCATAGAAATGAGGCAGAGAAATTTGACTGTTTTAAAAAAAAATCATGTTAATTGATGCGAGGGATTGATTCCTGTATTATAATTGAGTAGTACTGGCATTTTCTGTATAAAATATTCAAAACCAAAATGAAAAGAACATTATTAACATTGCAAATTCAAGAACCCAGAAGTTAGGAAACTCTCTACTTCACTGCATGTATATCAGTGTATTTGCTCTGTATTCTGCACAGAAGTTTGCTGTTAAAAGTATTGAGATTTTGCAGATCAGTAAACTTGGAAACCATGTATTTGGAAGAGACATTATCGAAATGGTTCTGTGTCTAACAGCTATGGGAAAGGTATATAAAATATGATGCCCTTTTGTGGAGCGCCTTTAGAAAACCATTCAGCCACTTCCAGTGTATGCACTTACATTGTCAAGAGCTGAGGCTATTTGCAGTTTTAACCACCTGGGAGCTTTTAGTTCACTTAACTTATTAACATAATTGAGGAAGATAAATATGGAGGAAAAACTGTAAATTTTTTACCTTCTTATTGCTTAGCGTGGAAAGAGAAACCGCTGCATTCCGTACCTTAATGTCTTTATGCACGAGAGCTCCAAATGATTTCCGTGACTTGTCAAGAAATGTAACCTACAAATCAACTGCAATGTGGCTATTTTCCTGCATTTAGCTTCCTATTGCAGTTCTGAGCATGCAAACACTAATTGTTTAGCATGACTTCCTGGCGGGGGGGGGTGTGTGTGTGTGTGTGTGTGAGAGAGAGAGAGAGAGAGAGAGAGAGAGAGAGAGAAATATATGGAGTGAGGTGCATGTTACCTGAATAGTGGTATGGGCAGTATACAATATTTTGAGAGCAAGCTTGGCTCTTCTCCCCTAATAAAGCCCAACAGGGCTGCAAAAATTTGTCAGGTTCTCAGTTGCAAGTGCTTTGGGGCTTGGTCTGGTATACACTGTGCCAATCTTCAGGAGAGGATGTCCTTCTAGAAGTTCTCTTTTCCCTGAGCTTGCTGGACTTTGTTAGTGTTTTGAAAGCAGCATGTTTTGTTATCAAGATGTCTCTCCTGCCTAATAATTTATCATCTTATGTTTGTTTCAGTGGCGTCAGCCATTCCACAGTGCATTGCATACTATATATAGGAATCACTTCAGTTATCGCAGAGGTATTTTTATGGTCATTAACAATTCAAACAGCAAGTACTCAACAGTTCAGGACAGAAAGTAAACGTTACAGAGGAAGGAAGCAGCAAGCAGACATGCTGCCACTCCTTTGCTGAGTTAAGAGCACTAGGAACCAACCAGATACTTTTACGTGTATTTTAATGGTAATTTATTGTCCCTCTTATGAGTTTTTGTCTACGAGCAGAAAGTTGGGAACCCATTGTCCTAATATAGCAAGGGATGAGTGTAATGTCCTAAATTTGGCAGGGCACCAGAACAAGCAGCTGTAAAAGTAAAAATGTAACAGGCTCTTTCAATGACTACAAGCGGCAAATGTCCTATTTTTATATCCTCTCAAAGGTGGCACTCTGGCATCATGGTGTCAACCCCAGCACATCAGAACACATTATAATAGCATGAGTTACAGTGCATCAGTCTTCTCCTTGGAAAGCTGGCTCTTTGTGTCTCAACTGCAATTTGTATATAATTTAAATTTGTTTTGACAACTGCTAGTGTTTGACAGGTTAGTAAATAATACAGGGATGAGTACGAAAGCCTGAGTCAATACAGACCAAACAACCAAACCATAACAATATTTAAATTTAGTTTCAATATTCAGTGTTTTAAACAGCGTGTCATTGGGGGCATATTTCTGTAGCACAAAGAATACTTTGGGGACTGCAGCTGCAAGTGCATTTCATGGTACGCTAAACACATTCCTGAAGGCCAAGCTTCTCCAAGCTGCATTCACATTTCTGAATAGTTAACTTGTCTTAAATATGGGTATATTTGGGGGGGTATGGAGGGTAGGCTCACAGAGAAGATAAGAGGGTATGTGGAGCCTTGATGGGAGTTGGCCATAAGGTTCTTTTGCCATGCAGTATCCCCCAGTGCTATAATGGATCTGAGAATGGTGAGGTGAAAGGTGAGGTGTGTGTTTTGATGACCTGCTCTTTTCCATGCAAAAAACAAAAGATTGAGGTTTTGTGCAAACATGAAGGGGGTGGACCCTGAAGTAGTGACGTGACAGAGGAAGTATTTTGGACCATTATGGTGCGCCATTTAAATGATGCCACTTTCTCTACTGCATGCATATGGGTCTGCTGAACTCATCTTGAGTGGCCCAGAAAGAGAGCACATTGTGGGCTGAACAACACAATAATCTTATTCACCAGTTGTTCCCTTTCTGAAGCACTGAGAGAGAAGCAGCCTGTGTAAGGAACTGGGCCTTCCATGGTCACAGGTGTTAACCCTTGATTAATCTACTGCTGAATGTTCTAAAAAACAAATTGACACTGCCAATAATCAGTCCCACTGCAGTGGCATATTTGATTTCAGGAGTCCAGGGGCCAGTACTTCAGTATCCCTTCTGCAGCCTGAATAACAAAAAAGCTCTCTCATACTGTGAGAGATTTTGCCTAATTTAATTTGTTGCCATTGCCACCATGAACATCCTGTGTAGATGCTTTTGGTGGCAGCATAGCCATCCTGAATCCACTCGTTCTTCTCCTCTCTATTGTCATTGCCCAGCCATTTAAGCAAGGAGAAGGAATGTATGCTGTTGTCATAGCAGTGTCTGGAGCAAAAAAGGAGCCTGTAAATTTGGAGGTAGGACTGATGCAAAATAGAAGAGAAGAAATAATTCAAAAGATCATTTGGGCCTGGCTGTTCCCATCATCCTAGAAAGTATTTTCAGACTATAATAATAAGAATAAAACAACAATTATCTAAGGCCATCATCTATCTATATATTTTGCTTGTCACAAGAATCAAGAGGTCCGTTTAAACTTGCCTCAGCTTGAGGTACACTATTTAAATGTCAGCCTCTCTCACACGGCCCCACGCAAGCCCATTAAGAGTATGGGCAATAGAACGTCCAGTGCTTCGGTGTTAAATCCTGAATCATGACATTAAACTTCAGCTCTGCCTAAAAGTAGGCCATGAAGATACTGCAGGTCATATCACAGAAGAAGGAAATCTTTACAAATCAAGTAGTGAAAGCAAACTTTTAAAACGCCTTTCGTTCCCTCTAATCTGATGGAAAGTGCTAGTCAACCTTTTGAATGGGTCTTAATGGGCACAAGGATCTGTGTGTATGCAATGCTTCTAGGAATTAAAATTCAGGGCGGGGGCGGAGGGGAGCATGTTTGCTTAAAAACATCCTGAAAGGTGCAGCTATTGTGTCACTAACTGACTAAATAGACTAGCTTATTTGCATTGACCGAGTTGGAACAAAGTAAGCAAAATTGCCTACTTTAAAAAATATGTTTAATAAGTTCATGAGCTTTTATTAACACAAGTAAGGAAACTTGTATGAATTTTAATCTAACAGTTTCCTTTAATGTCTTCTTGAATCTGTAAGTGCAGATAATGGGTTCTGATGACTTTTCAGCACCTGCAGGAAGCATTTTCAAGCATCTGTATGAACTGTTTTCAGCTTGCAGCAAGGAAGAAGCCTCTCTTACATGGCTCCTGCTTCTCCACGTGTTTACTACCACAAAGTAAAGCCCTTTTCCATTCTGCCACTGTTCTTGATTGATACTACACCAGACAGGTTAACAAGGCTGATTAGTGTTGTTAACCTCGTGAATTGCCCTCCATACCCTACTATGGGCTCTTGGATTCCTTGGCATCATATAAGGTTTTTTGTTGAATTTGCTCCATTCACTCACCAGCAAGGGTTGAGAGGTATCAGTACTGTAACTCCACTGTACTCACTTTGTCATTGCATTCTGTGCAAGCAACAAAACAAAGCTGAGCAAATCTTTGAAGTGCTGCCTGTAGAAACTGACATTTTCATAAGTTACGCTGGATTTCTGGTTTCTGAAGAAACCCCATTAACACTATTCATTAGTGGATTGTGGCTGGCATGTGGAAGGGGTACCCAGTGAATTTTCCCAGTAGTACTCCCAATCTAGCTGGCCAGGACAGGGGAGACTAGGATTCACTAGGGGTCTTTTGCTGCAGTGCCCACCACTGACCAATAGGCAGCAGTTGTAAAGCAATTAAAAAAAAAAGGGGTGAGTGGGAATGGAAGGGGTGAGGGAAAAAGCAGATTGGATTGGTTAGCTAGTCTTTCTGGTGTTTAAGTAGCAGAGGGAGCTATCTAGGAAATAACTGGTGAAAACCCTTTGACAGGTTCTCTTGTCATGGGCTTAAGCATTACCAGTACAGCAGTATTGATTGCCTTACTTCAGTTTAGGGCGACAGTTCTGGCATAAGAGAGGGAGGAGAAAGGGATTAGTGATGGCAGTTGGTGAAGAGTTGCTGGCAGTCTGCACTGCAGCTTCCCAGACTGTAGAACCCAATTCCAGTGGCTTTTTCAGAGGTATAATCATAAGTGCCAGTCAGTTTTTGGAGCTTCACTTTGTATAGTCAACAGTACAGCAAAAAGGAAACCAGGGTTTGTTTTTTGTTTTTGCCTTTTTTTAAAGAAAAAGCTAGCTGCACAAGGCCAGGCGTTTTATGTTACACAGGGGCTTTAAACTGAAAAGCCACAAGGCATCTGTAAAACACATTCCCTGCTCTGGACTGTGAAAAATTGAAGACAACTAGTTTCAAAACATCCAAAATAACAGTTATATTGCATCAGACTGCTCCCAGTGCCAGCAAACTTCTCTGTAATTGCTTTGGAAAATCTTTTTTTTTTCGTTTCAGAATGTAGACACATAGCCAAATCTCCTGCCTTCTTTCAAATGACAAGAAATTGCCTTTCCTCTTATAAACCATTCATCATGTATGAACAAAGAGAGATCCCTCATATATGGAAGGGGGAAGGAAAAAGGAGTGTTTGTGCCAGTAGTCCTTTGAAAGTTTCATGAGATTTATAAATTATCTTTTAAAGCAGTGTCTGAAAAAACTGCAGGGGAAGGTTGTGCAAGAACGAGGATGTTCCCCTTACTAAACTGGGAAAAGCAAGTTTTCAAAGACAGAGCTTATTGTAACCAATTACATTGAAGAGGACTGTTTTGCATCTTAATTATAATCAGAGCTGGAGCACTGCCTATAGTAAGTTACTTGGCACTTTCCAATGTGAGATCCAGTGTGCAGCTGCATATATTCATGAAGGGTGTGGCACAATTTGAGAGATCCTGCCACAGTGCAGATGAGGACAGGCTGAGAAGAGGAAAAGAGTGGAAAAACTGCCCCGTGCCCCTCCAACAGCTACCAGCCCCTGCCCTTTCTGCGATAAGACCTGTGGCTCCAGAATTGGGCTGATCAGCCATAAACGGACTCACAAATTGGAGGGTGACCCAGAGATGTCCTCATCTTTATCAAGTGACTGTCAAAAGAAGAGGTAAGGGCCTTTAGAAGCTCCTTTTTCTACAGCCTTTCCACAGGGAAGTGGACTCTTAATTACATCTTTGGACGATCAGAGAAAGTAGAGGTGCACACAGAGCTGAAGGAGATAGGTCCGAAACAAAACATGGATGTTAATTTGACAGGACAGAAATGAGAGATCCCAGAGTGCTGGGATAGGTAACTTTTGTCTCAAGGCCTCTGACCATCCTGTTTGAATACATAAAGTTGTGGGGAGAATAAGTGAGGGTGCATAGATTAAAATGTGTCAAGTGCCATTCGTTTCAACATTCATGCTCTCTTCTCCAGGCTATCCATCCAGAAAGCGTGGTGGGTTGAGTGACTTTCTCGGTGTGTGGTAACATCTGGAGAACAAACTGGCAGAGTCTCAGTTCAGAAAAGGTTAATAGGGTGCTCGCAGGTTGTAGGGCATAATCTTAGGATATGGCAAAGATGTGGACATATGCTTGCCATTTGACAGTTCATAGAACTGTAGGACTGGAAAGGATCTTGAGAGGTCATCAGTCTGGTCTCCTGTACTCATGGCTGGGCTAAGCATCATCTAGACAAGGGACAGGGAAACTTTTTTAGTCAGGAGCCATTGACCTACAGAAAAATCAGTCGGGAGCCACACCCAAGCAAGAAGTTCCCTATCCCTGCTCTTCCCACTTCCTCCTTGTGCTTGAGTGCTGCAGATATGCTATTTAGGGTGCTCCAGAAGCTCTGAGAGGGAAAGAGAGGAGTTGCTGAGCACAAGGCCTGGCTTTTCCCCATGACTGCCCCAGCCTGGGAGCACCCACGAGGATGTTGGACTATAGAGACTGAACCTACATATATATCTTTAGAGACTAGGCTGTCTTGTTTTCATCTGCTCCGATCAGGAGATTGCAGTCCTTTCCATGTGGTGCAGATCTCACTGCTGTCATCTGTGCTTTTCTTAGTTCAGGGTTAGTCTGTTGCAGTAGGTAGGGCTACCCTTAAAACAACTTGGGAACAGAAGCTACTGGAGAATGCAGCTGCCATCTTGCTTAAATGATGTATCTTCCCATAAACCCCAGACTGCCAGTTTCAGTACCTTTACTAGCTGGCTCTTGGTGCTGACCTTTTAAAGTACTCAATATCTAGGGATCTGCCATCTTGAGAGATGCTGCTCTCCTTATGCAGCGCTGGTACAGTTGAGTTTGGTGGATGCTCTGAAGCGGCAGGGGTTCCTTCTCCCACTTCCGTAACAGCACACATCTGTTGACCTTTAGGAGGCATCACAAATCCTATCTATTGAAGGAGAGTTAATGTGTAGGTGGGGTGTGAATTTTTATTTGGTGGGCATTAGGGTTTTATAAGAGTTTGGGATATGTGATCTTTTAAAGACTGACGTAGAAATAAGTAAGGCTAAAGAAGGCCACTTGTTATATAGCACCTGGAAAGTAAAACTCTCCAAGTAGTAGTTTCAGAACCACCCAAAATTGTTTCTTAAATGTATTTGGACAAGGGAAAGGCATGCATAGCACTTGGAAGAACAGATTTTTGTCATTAAAGGAAGTTATTTTAGGTAACTCGAACCCAGCCTTCATTAGGTTTTGTAGTCAAGATGCTGGCCTAAAATGCTGAAGATCTGGATGTGGACTTCATGTGTGATCTTTCCTTCTATTTCTGTGCCTCAGTTCCTCATTAGTAAAAAGTGCATGATTAAAATTCCCTACCTTGTGGGGGTGGTGTGAAGATAAATCCATAAGCTGGAAAAGAGCTTAGAAAGTAAATGAACAGGTGATAGATCAGGCAAACTTTGGTAAGAAATAATGCGGTGGCTGCAGACAACCCAATTCTGAGTGACATTTTGTTAGAGGAAAGTCCAATGGGATCTAAAGAGAAACATAAATGAATGTCTACATTATTCAGATAAAATCTGATAAATGCACTGGTTTTTTTTTGTTTGTGTTTTATTTGTTTGTGCCTTTTGATTACAAAAGGAGCTCTGATTCTTTTGGGCATATCTTACTTTCTCCAACCCTACTTAAAATTCTTTTCACCTATGCAAGAACCAGGATGAGATGATTTCTTCTTTTACTAGCTTTATGGAAGGAGAGTCAGGTCTTGGCATCATGCCACTAGGCAGTGAGAAATTCACAGGTCTGCAATAACATCAGTTTCAGAGCTCTCTTATACTGGCAGACCGATTTTTGGAAATGATACGTGTGAGGACATTTTGCATCATTTAGCAGGATAAAATGTACTTGAACAGAGTGGTGACTTTCTAAGCGATCTTGCTCTCAGCATGATTCCATAATCCTGTATTTTTAAAGGGGGCTGACTCTCCTAAAGTTGTCACTTCTGATTTTTAAAAAAAATGGTTAGTATTTTGTGCTGCTTAACATTATTTTTGTTTCCCGCCTCATTCAGCAGTGCAGTGGAAATTCATGGGCTTTTTTTCTAGTATTCTAGAAACTTATCGTACAAGGGATTTTTGTAACTTGTATGAATGCAAAAGACACTTGTTTCTGACCTTTCAGAAGAAATTGCTGAGAATGATCCAGAAAGCTTGCATGCGTCTTAAACAGGAAAATTGGCTCTTTTACACACTGAGAGAGGTTACCTACTTAAGAGAAGGCCACAACAAAAATGAAAGCAGCAGGAAACTGCAAATGAAGCCAAAGGTTTAACTGAAGTTTGTTAAAATTTCAACAAAACTTATAAAATAGTGTACATTATCCAGAGTTTGGTTCCATTTTTGGGGTGTACTGGTTAACGGAATAATAAGAGAGGCAAGTGCTTTACTTGGGTTTAGCTATTGTAGAACTGGTGATAAATAAGATGAATTTGTTCCAATTCCAAATCTTCAGACCTTTACAATTAGCTTACATTTATCTGTAATATCTTCCATCCTAAAGGATCTCAAACACTATAACTAAACACAAAGATCTCTGTACTTGACACTAAAATTCAGCTAGCTCTGGGTTGAAGTGCTGCAGCTGCATAATATGTGACAGCAACACAACTGAAGAATTATATGCAGGACAGACTGATAATATTGCATCCATGTGAAGAGGTAGGGGGATTTAGGGAAGTGGGACTTAGCTGATTACTTGAAAAGAAGACAGGCTCTCAGAAGAAGATGACCATCCCTTCTCTTTCAGGTTGCACCAAATGATATTTCGTGACGGTAGCTGCTCAGAACTTTGGTTTTGACTTTGTCCTATCGAAAAGATGTGAATTCCTATTGTGCCCTCTAACACCATAAAGGGTTATTAGATCAGTATGGAATCACAAGGAAAGCACTTTCTTCCTGGTTTTCCTTGATGGTTCCCAGCCAAACGCTAAGCAAGACAGACCTGTTTGTCAGGAAAAATCACTTGCAATCACTGCATTAAGTGATGTTTCTGTGATGAATTAAACCAAGCATATGGTGCAGAGGAGCTGGAAGTAGCTGTATGGCGCGGTGTGTGTGTGTGTGTGTGCTGCAGCACCCCCTGAGTTGAAATGATTTCCATTTAAAAAAAAAAAAAAAAAATTTACCATTTGGTTCAATGGCTCCCAGCACCTCTAATATAAAAATTGTTGGAGCACCACTCATACAGAGTGAATTTTTGCTGAGTTCATGCTTCTTTTTAAAACATGTAAACCTTTAGAGCTCCCATTGCTCTTGAGCAAACTTGGAGGCTAGTTCCTTTTGGCCATTTGTGTGTACCTTTGAGCCTTTTCCTTTTAAATCACTGGTCGTTACCAAAGATTTATATGTAATGGCTTTCCCCTCTAGCCCATGCTGTTGGATCTCTGCAATGATGTCACAGCTGATTGTTTGAGCCCTCATGTTTTAGTGCAATGGAAGTGATTGTGAGATTGGTATAGCAGATAAAACTGTGTCCTCTACACACATTTTCTTGGCAGTCACTGCTTTTGAGAAAGGAATCAGAGCGTGGCCACTACACATTTAAATGGGGGTTTGGCAAACTAGACTGCCTATTTCAGAGTTTTCAGGAAAGTGGTGAGGCCTCATTAAAAGAGGCCTCAGAACAGTCCCTACATTAGTTGCCTCTGAAGTGCAATGGCAGTGCTGTAGCAGTCCCAGCTCTGTACGCGTGAAAGCTGCAAGCACTTGCTGTGCTACTTCCCTTTATTCTGAATACCAAACAGTTGCATACTGAGGGGTTGTTTTGGAGCAAGGGAATTTCCCTTACTAAGGAAGTGCAATCTGCTTTTGTTCATTATTTGGTTCCTTTTGAGAAGCCAAAGGCACCACTGAAGTGTCTGAAATCTGAAGCTTATTTATGTCTTGCCTGTAGTTCATTGGCAGAATGTCCCAAAGCCAATGCTAAGGGACAGCCTCACAATGAATGTCATTTGGGGAAATTCCTTTTTTACAGCTGACCCTCAAAAGTGCACCTTATTTTCCAATTTTTGAAGTAGAGATTTAATGGAGAATCCACTTACATGACTGACTGATCAGCATCTTCTTATCCTTTAGTGCTACCAATTATTCACAGCCCCTCCCCCAGTAAATAGGGAATGGCTGGTTCAGTCTCTATCCCTGCTTGAGCCAGGATTAGGCAGTTTTCCCTGCTGCTGCTCTCCATTTAAAAGGCTGAGCCGCAGACAGGAGGGCTCAGCTTCTGTTCCCACCATGGGAATCAGGCTCTTCCCTCCTCCTGCTCCTGTCACATGGCTAGGAGTGCTGAGTATTCTGTGATCCTGTTAGGTTTCACTAACTGAGCGGGATTCATTCAGGTCAGCGTTTGGGTGGGAGACCTCCAAAGAATATATTGTTGCTGCATCAAAGGGTGGTTGTGAGTCAAAATGTGGAACTGTTCTTTCCAAGTAGGTAGTGAATGAATGCAAAATGGTCCTGGTGTGTCATTAAGGAATGATATAGTAATCTTTTGGATGAAACTTAAACCAGAAGCCCTGAGTAATGTAGTTATAAAATCCCAGGATACTCTTTATCTGAACAGGGACATTAAACCTGATCTCTGAATTGAATGCATATTCTGGAAAAGAGGGTTGCAACGGGATACCCAGGTTGCAACCTGGGATTGTGGGACTGCTTTGTCTCCTTAACTCACCAATATGGGCTGCATCTAACAAAGCTTTGCTACTGACAAGTAGCAAACCCCTTCAGGTGCTGTTATTACTCAGCACAGTCACATGTGGAGCCTCACATCCAGCTAGATTGCATAAATGCTTCCAGAGCTACTCATGAATCTCACAGAGAAAAGCATCGGACACATTTCCCTCAGGTCCCAGCATTGTACCTCAGGAACATAGTGGTGCAGATTTGCTTACCGCTTCATCAGTGGAAAGTGGACATACACCAATCCTCATAAAATCTGAGCAAATTTAGCAAATGGTTCAGGCAAACTCTTTGGTAAAATTAAACAACAAAACAGCTTCATTGATTACAACAGATACATTTTTACATGACTATAAGTTTGTAATGTGATGGGGTTTCTGGTCACAGCTGAAGAAATCAATCCAGGGTATCTTTGCTTAAAACTGGGCCACTCACTGCCCCAGGCTGGGATTTCCTTCTCACTAAGGCAAGGCAAATCAAACCAGCCACAAAAGCACCTGTGCCAGCGCCACTGGCCAGCCAGAAGCCACACAAGCAAACCCACAGTCTTCCCAGCTGATATATCCTCCCAGACTAAGAACCCCCAAACATGGGTGAGAGGTTCTTAAAACCTATTTCACCAGCTCCACACAGATTCTTCCATGCCCCAAAGGGTCCAGCCACAGTCCTCAGTCAGTACACACTTGGACCTTACCCAAATCACCTCACAAAAGCCAGATCCTTTAGACTCTAAAATCTAAAGGTTTATTAAGAAGAAAAAAAATAGGATTAGAGAGAAAAATTGTTTACATGCATCAATTACAGTTATTGATGCAGGCTAGCAATGTTCTGTGCTTATTCTTGAAAGTCTCTGAAAGTCCACCCCATAAGGGGTAAAATTCCAGCTTAAGTAGTCTCAAGTACTGTAGAAATGGAGATCTGGTGAGCTGGAGTCAGCATGCTGGCACATGGATCCTTGGAACCTAAGCAAAGAATCAAGATCAAGTCCAAGATGGACGCTGCTACGTCTACCTCATAGCTTTTTTTTCCCCCCAGTGCCAGAAAAAAAGCCCTTTCTCCTTCCCATCAGGCCCTTAAGGGTCAATGTCATCTGACCCAGGTGAGCACCTGTGGCAAAATGTCATTGGTCACTGGTTTTGCTAGCATGCCTCGGTGATTTATATAGCAGGTGGAATGGATGCCTGGGCATCTGATTTCAATTCCTTTGCTCAGCTCAGGTCACCTAACAGTGGGCTGCGTTCCTGCAATGCGTATTCGGCTGTCTGAAACTGTGTTTATAGTCCATTCATCCTGGCTGGGCTGGAGATCCACTTCCCATTGTGAATTTTAGCACTGAAACATTTCCAATACAGCTACATAGCTAAAACCTGTAACTTCTCCTACAAACATGATGCAGGAATATAAGTAGCATGCACAGATTCAGGGCTTCATCAGTTTTCATTAGACATCTCACACGGCCCCTCGGCACAATATTTGTCTCTGATAGATACACTGGGCACGTAAAATGGCATCCATGTCCAATATAAAAGTCCAGTCATGTGACAAAGTTATATACAAAAAGTCAGAGTAGTTATCAAAAGAAAATACAATTTAAGATCACAATCTAAACTCTCAATCCTATTAGACTAGGAAGCATCTAAATTAAGTGGTTTTCCGCACCTCACTGGATATTGCAGTCCTTAAAATACAGACTCTTCCCTTAAACCTGGTCTAGTCGCCTCTGTTGGAGTTCTCAGTCTTCTCGTCAGTGTTCCTGTTGCTTGCAGCATAGCTGGAGGCAGGGGAAAGGCAAAGAATGGGCCGTCCATGTTCTGTTGTATACCCTTGGCTCATGTGTTGCCCTGGTGTTGGTTGCTACCCTTGCTCTTGTCTCTGGGGAGATAATATGGGACTGATTCCCCATCTTACATCTTTTCGTGACAGTCATACAACACAATTCTCATAACTTCATATGCACTGAAGATACACATATTTAGATGAAACGGGGTTTCAGCAGGTTATATCCTCTCCCATGATACTTTCCATGAATGTTTTATATGCAGTATTCAAATTATATACAGTGAGGAATAGGGGGCTATAGGGTGCCCCCCACCCCAAAAGAGAAGAATGTAAGAAGGGTGTAAAACAAGAATCTTCAGGGTTCTCAGAAGTCCAGCAGATAGATATATACTCCCTGTGCTTCAAGGAGAACAGATTTCTGGTCTTCGTACACTTTGCTGCACCATGGGAAATTGGGCAGATATTTCCTGAATGGATTGGCCTGGGAATGGAGGTGGAGCATGGTCTTAACCTGGCCCCCAAAGGAATCTTAGTGATAGAAATGAAGATGTAAGCCTTAGGCAGATGACCGCATATGGTTTTAGGCTGTCTTCTGATTCAAGGTCCTGTTCAACAGGTTCTTTCCAACCACAAAGTTTAGAAACTTGTGAAAAATATGAACTTGTATTGTGCTAGAAATTATTTGTGAAACTCTTCATGAGAGGACTAGGGATGTCGTGGAGTCAATGGAGAAATTCATTGCTGAGATAGCAACGAAGGGTCCTGTGGCACCTTATAGACTAACAGAAAAGTTTTGAGGATGAGCTTTCGTGAGCACAGACTCACTTCACCAGATGCTGGTCTGATGAAGTGAGTCTGTGCTCACGAAAGCTCATGCCCAAAACTTTTCTGTTAGTCTATAAGGTGAAACAGGACCCTTCGTTGCTTTTACAGATCCAGACTAACATTGCTACCCCTCCGATTGCTGAGACAGATTTTGCTGCTGGCTACTTTTCTTCCAGGCCACGATTTCCCAGTACCTCCACTGAAGATCACTAAGAACATCTGCCAGGAATTCTGGGGAGAGGGAACTGGCACTTGAGAATTGAACAAGTATCTTTGTTTCCAAGTTTAGATTAGCTGGTCTTGAAGTCTCTAAATATGGCAAACCACAGACGTAACTGGACTCTGTATTTTCAGAACCAGCACTTCTGTAATTATGGTGCCTTTAATTGCAGGAGAAATGGAATCTTTTTTTTTTAAACTTATAGACAAGGTGTTTGATTTTGATATGTTCCTCTTACTCTCTCTTTTCCTCCCCCTGCAGTGCCAGTTTTCGTCAGGGAAACCCAACCAACACACATCATTATTTCACTCTTATATTCTAGCTCTGCGTTATTTAATGTCTTGCTCCCCCTCCGAAGGGACTCTGCTGGATGACTGTGAACGTTTTTTCCTTTCTCAGCGTGTGGGGAAACTTGTCACTGTGGCAGTTACAATACCACAAACTTGACACAGTGACGATGGAAATCACTGCATAATCATGAGTGTGACAAATATTGAGAGTCTCATTATGCTGTGGCAAAGTTTTCTAATCCAAATGTTATTTTAAAAGCAAAACCACTGAAATAACTGTCTTCCTTGTTTTTTCCACAGAACCTCTGAGAGTTCTGTCATTAAATATTTAATTAGTGTGAATTATTTTTCTTCTGTTCTCCACAGGTTTTGCATGCAGAAGAGTGTCAGATTGGTGCCAGGAGTCACACTGGATTTAATAGAGAAGTAAGCAAGATTTTGTAACATTAAAATGGCTTCTTTCTTGACTTCCATTATGGTAGTTGTTTTGGGGGAAAAGGAGAATTGATTTTTAGTAAGTTGTCCTCAAGGATCTTTTTACATTTCTTGTGGGCATGAACCCCTGTGGGGTGCCTCTGTTGCCCAAGTTTTCCTCTGCTCATTTTTCTTTTATTTCTGTACCCCATTAATCCTTTATTTTGCATTCATTCCCACTGCCTGTGGCTTGTCTTCTTGTATTGTGTTACCATAGACCGGCAGAACAAGCAGTGACTGGAAATTAGAATTTTCATGCAGGGAACACATTTTAGATAGAGCCTTTTACGGGGCCATCCTTAGGCTATATGGAGCCCTATGCAGTACTGTTAAACTGGTGCCCCTATGCCTGATGGCAGCCAGTGATGAGAGGTGGAACACTTTTTTAGAAATGTGATTTTTTTTTCCTTTATCTTCACCAATACATTGATGAAATATTTTTAATTCTGATTTTAAGCTAAGGTCCGGTAGACTAACAGAATAAGTTCAGAAACTGAGAGCTTATACCTGGGATTGGCAAAAGCCTGTTAAATGTCTTCATTACAACTTCAAGGGCTGTTTCACAAGTTCAATATTCTGCAGATAGGTCTGGCTGGCTTTTTCACTTTTAACTATATTCTCTCCGGAGGAAGCAGAGCCACGGAACAGGGATAGGAACAGGCAGGGGGATGGACATTAGGACCTAGTGGTGCCCCACACAGAAGTGCATTCTGTGTATGGATATGGATGGCTCTGATCTTAAGTTTGCCTTATAGTTTTCCTCAGGTCTCTTAACTTACAGGTCACTTAGGTCTCATATCTGGTATCTTGAACATACACGTACCCGAGCACTGTCGGCACAGATTCCAAACTTTGGTCATCTTTGTGTCATTTCAGTGTTGTGAAGCCACACAGTAGTTATTTGGGGGCACACATGGGTAACGTAAGAGAACTTGTCAATAGGGATGAGTGGAGATGTTAGATAATGCCCATAACCTTTCATTTCTGGAGTTACAACTTCACGTGTGTTAAGGTCACGTGTGAAACAAGTTTAATATTCTCTGCCTGTATTCTAGCTAACAAAGCCATGTGGCAAAAGCCTCTGCTTAAGACAGGCAAAGCCATCCAAAGTCAGGCAATGAGGTGCATTGGTAGTACTATATGGGCTCACAGAAATGAAGCTCTGGTATTTAGAGGTGCTTACAGGGGAGTCTGGAATGGGAATTGCAAACCAGGACTGAGATACACTGGCAGAGCTATTTTGGGAGCATACTGCTGGAACTTGACAGGGAAGGCATTCATAATACTTGTCTGAGGAATAAGTGTCTCTAGCCACAGCTGTCATTTTCTCTTTTGTGAGTTGGAAGATCCATTCAGTACCCTGAACCTCTGTGTGCGCATGTGCTTGTGTATGCAAAACCAGAAAAAGAAAAACAAAAAGACTGCTTTGTCACTTCTGTAGCACATTGTAGTGTTCTTTCTGTCTCATAATGGTATTACATTTTGGTCCTTAATGGCATAGATGCCCATTATAACCCTTTCATTCAAGAAGTACTTGACCATGACTGCTGGCTAATGGACAACCCAGGGTAAAATGAAAGACAAAGTAAATTATTCTCGTAAGCATAGTCCAGGTTATGCAAGCCACCCAAGCTATTGAAAAAAACTAAGGCATAATTCATCTACTGCATTCTTTGTTTTCAAAGAGGTTTTATAGGAAATTGTTTTTTGCCATCAGAAGAGGTAGTGCACATTTGTGGGGATGGTCTCTCAGATCTATGCCATGTGCTTAGTATTTTCAAGCTTTGGATTCTTAGAACATCATTGTTTACCTAAGTTAATTAGCTGTGAACAATGAATAACAGATAATCCAATTTCTGAGATGTTTACCTTGAGAAACACTCATTGTCTAGAGATTAATTAAAATAAGCCATGGTCTCAGACTTCTGACACATGAATGCCCAGAGCCAGTTATCCTCTTTTAAGTCTCCACGGTTTGAGTCATTCATTCATTCATGAAGAAGAAGAAAAGCATTCTCTATGGTGTTCAGAAGGTTTGGCTTGGGGTAGTCAATCAGTGGGTAGATTGTAGAAGTGTTTTGATGTATTATTTCTTGCTTTTAAGAATAGGTTTCTGTAGTCTGCTGTGACTTGCCGCTATCCTTCTTTGCTCCCAAACTGCCAGTAGCAAATGATATTTTGCAGCATAGATGATGCGTATAGGATTGCATTAGCTAAAATTCCCAGTTCAAGGTGTTGTATCCTCTCTTATGGTTTATTGCATTAATAAAGTAGATCCATGTTGAGTAACCTGCCCATTCGAACTTCAGATAAGTTTCAAGGTATAGTTCAATGCATGTAATATATTTTAGGAGATAAGTCGATAGCAGGCTCTTGAGCAATTTTCAGGTGTTTAACTATTAAGGATGTCACAAATTTAATCTGTGACAATTTTGGTGGGAAAGCCAAAGTGTGATTCTATGAAGCTTAACTTCAAAGGCAGTAATGCGTAAGTGGATTGCATGTTCAGGAGACCCAATAGATAAAGAACAAGCGTTTGGAATAAAGAAAGCTGAAAGGACCCTCTTATGGTTCTCAAACTGATATGAAACTGTAATAGGCAAAGGTCTGCTGGAAGAGTTCGAAGGACTGGAACCTGCCGGTTTTTCCATGTGGAAGGTCGGTGACCCCTGGTAAGCTTGGGATGCTTGTAAATTGTTTGCTTTGTTCTTTTGTTTTTCAAATGTGCTTTCTTATATATATGTCCTAAATAAATGAGAAATGTAACTGGTCGCTGGTAAACACGTTCAGACCCTGGAAGTAAGCAGAGAGGCTGGGGCTGGAGTAAGGTCAGACCTGCTAGTAAAAGTACATTGAACTGCTGGGGAACATAAATCATAAATCTGTGCTTGAGGAGAGTGAGGCAGGTCCCCCTTTAAGTGGTGATGGCTGGTGGCTGGAAACCTTGCGGGGTCCATGAGCAGATGACAGAGGGAGGGGGCAGAGTGCCTTTAACCCCAGAACTGTGAAAGCACTTATGCACTTGTTTCTGAGCGAGGATCTAGCCCCAAACCATTGAATGACACTGGCAGAGCAAGGCTGTTAGGTAATTACAGATTATGTATGATAACAAAGAGAAATCTCTTCAGCTCATCAGCTGTGAAAAAGAGCTGATGCAAAACAGGGTCAGAAATCCATTTGCTAAAGTAAATAAAAGAATGAGGAAAATAAATTTCACTTCTTTTTCATCAATCTCCAGAACTATTTTGCATTTTTCACCTCCTAACTCAGGAACCCATGGCAAACTTTTAGGTGTTGTTTTCATTACTCCAGCAGTGAACACATTTGATGTTTCTCTTTCCTGTTTGCAGTGTGCTTCTTGGATTTTTAATTGAGGGTTTCTAAGTTGCACCCTGCACATGGCAGCCATGTTTATGCTGATTATCTCAGCAATTCCTATCAAATTTTCATGTCAATTTGCAGTGGTTTTGACCATTGTGGGTTTTTAACTAATGCACTGTGCAAGGTGCAGGGAAGATGGACCAGTCTTTATTGTAATCTCTGGGTAATCAAAAGCATCTCAGAGGAGCTTTATCTGTTTCAGGGAGATCAGAGATGGGGGTTGTTGCAGAGGTCAAGGCAGGTAGTGACAAGGGTGTAAGCAAGTGTTCTGGCGGTAAGTGGGAAAAGGGTCAGATTTGCAAGATATTTCTGGGGTGAAAAAAATTTGGGGGCAGTGGGGGCAAAATGGTGGTCAGGATGGTATTTTGAGGAAGGTCACCAGCGTATTGCACTTTCCTCAGGAAGTTCGTGGCATCTTGAAGAAAGCTGGGAGTGCTGGTTGTATAGGGTCTGAGTAGAGAGTCAGTGCAGGTGAAACCTCTGCTTTCCAGTGAGTGTGCTAAACCTTCAGGTTTAGGGATCGGATTGCCTGAAACTGATAATGAACCCTAGACCAGTGAGGGGCAATGTAGGCTAGTGAGTGGGCTGCATGCTGCTCCTTCGTTTTGGTGTCCTGAAAGATTGTCATCGCCAAGGCAGTCTCCTGGGATAAGGCAGTTTTGCTATCTGCGCTTGCGCACCTCGAATTTATGGTGTGTGCTGATTCAACTGTATCAGTGCCTTGATTGGATGCAGAGGGAGCACTCTCATTATGTTGTGTGCAATCAGTACATACCTCCCTTCGCATACCCTGTATTTTACCAGAAGGAAACTAGCAGAATCCGGCAACCATGTGAGTAGGCAAGGGTAAACAATGTCTTGCGGGCCACACGTAGAACCCTAATGGTCCACAGTTTGCCCACCACTGCCCTAAACCATAAAGTAAATCAGCTGGTTGATCCTTTAGTCCTTTGTTCTAACCACTACACTCTGTATATTTCCTTTGCTGGTGCTCAGATCAGAAATCAAGTTTTTCTCAGTATTGCACTCATATTCCTCAGGATATGGTGCAAGAGTTTTCTTCCCTCAGTTCTTGCTTCTTCTTGATAGCTCCATAGCATACTTTTTAGAAGAGCTGCCTTCCTGAAAAATGTTGTGAATGAAAGTTCCTGAGTACACCAAACATTAAAACCTTCTCATCGTAATCTTATAAAGGTATCAATTATAGTCAACACATGTTTTTATTATACGCCTAAGACATATCTAGCCAGACAGTAATGTATATTGTAATAATGTAACTGTCTTTAAGCTAGGAGAAGGAGTTTGTTTTCTAATTAAGCAGATGAGTTTGAGAGTAAATTATTCTGCACCTTCTTTGAACAGCCCAGATTTCTAATTATGTTGGCTAACTCAGCCTAATTAATAAGCATGTTCCTCTCTCTATTGTGGGTTTACATTATCAATCCTTTAAGAAGCAGCCAAAATAATCTGTATTTTGGACTAATGCTGGAGTTAAGTAATAAAATTTTAAAAAGAAACATACAGAATATTTGGTAACTTGGGATGCTCAGAGGATTGGGAATGACTTAGTGTACTTTTTTCCATCTGCCCATTTGCTGTGTCTGGCACAGACAGCTAGTGAGCAGAAGTCTCTCTCATCTGATAGCTGTTCTTTTTTTTTTTCCTTTGTTTTGTCTGAAATGAGTTAGTGGTTACAATAATTTGTAATGACCACACACGTATGATAAAAAAAATATTGACATTAATTTTATTTCCTTGCCACCAGTGTTCTGTTACGCAGACATACCATGTTATTTATGGGACATGGTCAGTCTTCTAAACCATAGATGTCGTCCCTGCTGATCAAGAATGAGTCACATAGGCAAGAGCAGTATAATTTTCCTGTTCTGCAACTGCTTTGACAACACAGGTCTCAAGTCTCTAGCTCTGCCGATAAAGTACCTTTCCACAGCACAAAATTCACTTTGCAAAAATTTCTAGAAATAAGTAGTTTGGTATTAAAATTACCTTTGTTTCCATTGTAAGTATTATGGAATGTCACACGCTGGAAATCAGTAATTCGTTAGTGTCTCTCAGTCATTGATGAGTAATGATTCACAAGGAACTAATTTAGAGATGAAGTGGGAAAAACAAAACCCCAAGAGACTTCACAGTAGAAAGAATATGAGTAATTGCAGAAAATCTGGACATCATTGTGTAACATAAGGAAATAACAAATGCCTGGAGAATCTTAATTAGTCTGAGTTGCATGTAGAGAAGTAGTTTGAAGAGAGGCAAACTAATGTGATTAGTTAGCATAATAATTTAGTTTTTCATCTCTGCAGATCCCAGTTCAAATTACGAGCCAGGTCAAGGTTGCTTAGTAATTTTTAAGCATCCCAAACCAACATACCAATTGTTTAAGTTAGCAGTGTCTACTCAGGAGAGAACCAAGACTAGACCGAGATGACAGTGGCAGACGCGTGAGGAGAAAATCTACGCAAAGGCAGATGTAGTGCAGGAAGTCAATCAGGCAAAACTCAACACACTCAGAATAGCCTCTCATCCCTTCTCTTCTCTTTCTTTGTCTCCTGCCCCCAACCCCCGAGCTCCAAAAGGGAAAATTCACAAGAAACTGAACAGCAAGAAATCCAGTAGGAGAAGGGAATTAAGATGTCTTTTTTGCACAACATTTTGATAGCAATGTCCCGGAACTGTAAAAAGTTCCGATTCAAACATTTGGAGCACTGATTTCTGATTATAGTGTGCTTGGCTGATTGTTTACTTGGGCATTCAGAATGTGATCATCCTTCCCTTTAACAGTCTTTGATTTTGGTATAAAAATTAATTTCCACTGGTGGTTGCTGCATGCTTCCTTGGAGGCAAGTATGCATCTGGTTCTTGTCGTTAAGGAAGAACGTGGCTTTATGTGACTTGAACTTCTGCAAATTCCTCCAAGGGGCATTAACACTTGTTGGAATCAAGCTGCTGTTCTCACTACACAAAGCTCTGTTCTCAGCTCCCTTTCATTACTTTTGAAGTCAAAGGTAATTGCTTTTATCACTTTTCTTTCCTAAGAAACAGCACGTCCCTCAAGTTCCTGCTTATCTATTTAAAGCAAGCACCATCCACCATTTGCCACATTCGCCCAGTAGCCATTAACAGTGACATTCTTTCATTCCAGCTGAAAGTGTCAGGAGGGTTAGACCTGTCCACATTTTGATACGAGAGGCATCAGCTCTGTGTATTTTTAAAGAAACAAAATTGTTGCTGTTAAGCCAAACTACACTAAACAGGATTCTTTTAAAGAATAGGCACAGCATAATTTTGTAATCCATTCTAACTTGGTCTGTTAATTATGATCAAAGAAACAATGCTCAGACAGGTTTGGGTATTTTTATTTTGTTTCCCACCTGTACCTCCTCAGCCAGTGGTGTATATATCTCACTATACAGGAAAGAGGTATTACTGATGGCACATGTAGTGTGACTTGCTCTATAAGGCAATGAGATCCTTGTTCCAAAGATCTTGCCATCTAAAAAAGTCAAGAACACACCAAATACAAACACTCCATGGTGTGTAGGAGAGGTAGAGAAACAGTGGGAAAGTAATATTGACCCAGGAGGGAATATAATTCTTATTTCACTGTTGAAGACTGCAAATTTTGGAGCAAAGCAGGAAGTTCGCAGCCCCAAAGTTAGTTCTTGAATTGGGGAGGTGGGAGGCTTTGATTTTAAGAATGATGTCTAGAAGGTTTTTGTTTGGCAAATAAATAATTTCATGTTGAAATGAAGCACTTAGTCTTATCACCATTGTTAGAGCACGCCAGGCTGTGGCGTACTACAAAAACTTGTTGTGTATGCAAGGTGAAGATCACATTCGAGAAGATGATTTTCATGGCAACAGTGTTCCATTACTTAATAAAGATAGATGGCAGGACTGAAAACAAAGACGCAAAGTTTAAGAACATTGCAGGATAAATGCTGTCAGAATTTTAATTCTTATGACTGTCTCAAGCAGGTGGGAGAGGTTTCAGGAATTTGCCAAATTAGGTAGAGCCCTGTTCTTGTTGTATAAGCTGCGTAATTGTCATTTATGAGAGAAATGCTCCCTTTGATCTAATCATTCAAGCGCTAGCTGCATTACTTACACGGCAAGATCTGGGACGTGAGTGTCCTTTGGACTTTCCCTCATGTTTTTCTTTGAGACACAAGTAACAGGCAAGCTCCAGGGAGCTTGCAAATATTAAGCAACTTATGAATGTGAACTGCAATAGTTGCTGTTTCACCACAATCCCAAGAGCTTAAAAGACAGGCAGGAACGGAATCAGTGGTTATACTAGTGGCAGGAGAAAACTGGGCTGAGGACTTAGTGGAGCAAGTTCACAAGGCTTGGATAATCATCCCAACTTTGAGGTTTCCTTTTCACTACTTATGAATGCTTCAGAGAATATCAACTCTACTATCTTGATATAACACACAAACCATCCATTGTAATATACATCTCAATTTCATGTACATTAGGTGTCCAATAATGAAGTTAATGTGGTGAAATGTTCATCCAACTGAGGGGAGGAAACCTGGCTTTCTTTGAAGTAAATGTTTTCTTTGTCATTAAATTGACTCACAGGATTTTGCTAAATTTCTGAGGACAATGGCAGTTGCACCTGGCACAAGTTCAGTGACCTTGACATTTCATAGTCCTTACTTTTCACAGTATGCTGCAGTGATTTAGAGTTTTGTAAAGGTGACTGCGGAATAGTTGATGAAAGAAGCAATGGATGCTGTAGCGAGAAATGTTAAATCACAGCCAACAGCTGAGGCAAATCTGGCCTTACTCCCCCCCACCACTCCTGATTTAGAAATAAAGTCTGCTTAATGTCAAGGGCTCTCCAGTGGTTGTTAAAAAGTATTATGAAAGACATCTGGAGAAGTGAAACCCAGGTGGAAGCAAAGTCCCACATGAGACAAACTCCTTGTGGAGCTTTGCTGCCCTCTGCTCATGCCATGTTTGTTTATTTTAGTGTCCACATACCCAAAAAAGGTAGAAAGCATTTTTAATATTGTGGTCAAAGGGTTGCCTTGAAAGATTTGCTTCAGCATGCAGGCAAATACCCTGAAAACCTCTGTACATTGTTTTATCTAAAAAACAATTAAGGTACTCAAGTCTAAAGAAAATCTGCTTATTCAGTTGAACTCTACAAAAATAAACCAAATGAAAACTAACTCGCATTTCTGAAGGGAGATGGAAATGAGACTATTTAATGTAAGCAATTAATTTTTAATTTTATTGTAAAACTGTGAGAAAGGAAATAAGAAATGCTTTACTTTTCCTTCAGCCTTTTATTCCATCTTCAGTTTTGTAGTGTTAGGCAACAGATCCCATAAGTAATGGGTGCAGGCTGATACTGCTGAATTTCATGGTGGGTTGATTGAGTTTCTTGGGTTAGATGGTGATCAATTTGTTCAATTTTTGGCTGATTAATTATCTGTATTATCAAATTGATCTTTGTTTAGCATATGAGATTTGAGAATTGCTGCCGGCCACCGGGCTGCTGGGATCTCCCCAGCCCCAGCTGGGTCCCCAGGCCTGGACCTGCCAGCAAGTCACCAGCTTGGTAACTGCTGCAAAGGGGTGGACCCTGCTAGTGTTTTTAAAAATGCATATTGAAAGATTGTGTGTATCTTGCTACTGTCAGATGTGTGAAGATTACTGTATGTAGCGCAGAGGGTCAGTAAGTTTGTCCACTCCTGAAATGTTGTATTTGCTTGAATTCCTTTGTGTTTTAGAACATTCTCTGTGTAGAAGAGGAGGAAGCTTTCTGTTTGCTGAATGACAGGACATAATTGCTTGGGATAAAAACATTTGTTTTTTCATGCTTTTATAAACAACAAAGATAAAAAAGTTCAAGTCTGAAGAGTGTCTGTGTGAGATGTCTAATTGGTTCATTCCAGGGGTGGTTGCAGTGATTATTGTGCTGTAATAGTACAATACGGAGATTTATATGGAAGAGAAAAGCACTTGGCTGTCTCACCTTAAGCTGAAAAGTGCCAAACTCTTCTGTTATCTGCTTTTTTATTATACACCAAAAAGACACATTGGAGCACATGTTACTTTTATGCATAATGCTAGACTGTTACTTCACCATTCACACATCTTACTGAGATGGTTGTACATTTTGAAGTCTGCTTATCATAGCTGCTGATACTTTTGGCTGAGAGTACCAGATTGTCTTAGCTCTGAGCTAGCATTTGAGCAGTAAAGGGAGAGTTGGAAATGCCTATCAATGGCTTTTTGTTTTGATGAGGAAGCAGATTAGTTCTGGGAAAGGAGCTGAAGATAGAATTGATAAGGAACAATGAGGGATCCAAAAACATTCCCCACTTGCTCCTTTTTCACCCAGCAGTGCACAGACTTTGGGTCCCAGGCAGTGTGCATTATGGTCTGGTCAGCTGAATCACATATGGAGCTTTGTATGCTGTGACTGGTAGTTTCTGGGGCCACGCTGCCGTATTGCAGAGGAGTGGTGGCAGTGTGCTTCGTACTTTAAGTGCAGCTCTCAAACTCTTGGCATCTTGTCCGTCGAGTCTTTGGATAGGATAAGTTTGGGGAACTGCAACAGGAGGTCATGGTGCCCAAGAGCTGAGTCTGGAAATGTGGAGCTTCTGTTTGTTGTTGTGGGGAGAAGGCCTGAACGCTCCCTTTCTTCTAAACCTGAAACATGCACTGGGGCAGTGCTATTACACACCAGGCGAGTTTTCATTGATTGGTATCTGCCAGTGAGCAGGGGCTTCTGGATCTCTGAAAAAGCTTTTGGAGTAAAACCTACATCTGTGTGTCCAGTCTTGAATTGAAGACATGAAGAAATTGAAAGTTCACTACATCTCTGGGAGTTAATCAGCCTCAAGGTTTAAAAAAATGTATTTCTAGTTGGAATTGTTCTGGCTGTAACTTTCAACCACTGATTCTTGTTAGCCCTTTCTGAGGTGAAGAGTTGTTCAGTGCCTGCCATTTTCTCCTTTTGGAGCTACCTAGAGACAGCGTTCATGACACCTGTGCTTTTTATGATAAACGGAAGAGATTGTGCTCTTAAAGACTCTCACGGCGAAACATTTTTTCCGGCTTTATAGTCAGCTTTTTGTGGTTTTTTTTTTTTTTTTTTTCCTGTGAACCCTTTCCAGTTTGTCAACATCCTATTTAAAAATCTTCACCTCTGAAGTGGACATAGTATTCCAGTACTGGTCTCATCAGTGCCACAGAGACAGAACGACTTCCCGACCTGACTCCCCGCTTTCTACAGCCAAGAGTCATATTATTTTTCTTTGCTACAGCATCTGTTGTGGGCAAGCCTGCCTAGGGATGATCAGAGGGGAGGGATGGTCAGGGTCAGGAGGAGGACAGTTGCCACAGGGTCTGGCAATTGATAAGGACACAGGGCTCCCAGCCACTGCTGCCACTACTGCAGTAGCAGCTGGAGCCCATAGGGCCCTTTAAATTGCCATTGGAGCCCCATGTGGCACACTGAAGAGCCCCAGTGCAGTGCTCTTCAGATGGTGCTGGGGATGGGATTGGGCACTGCAATCCATGCAGTGCTGAGGGCCAGCTGTCCAGTCTCACCCTTTCCACCTGATGCCCTGCCCCTTCCAGGAGCCCGGAGCTGGCCCTCCCCTTGCCCAGGGGCCCAGCGAGTCTGTCAACTCACTTGGCTGTGAGCTCTTAATCTGTTTCAGAGTTTGTGCTTTCCAGGGTATAGTTCCCTTTTCTCTATGTCTTGTGTTTTTTCTTCCTAGATGTATGATTTTTGCATTCAGCAACACACTTTTAAATGATCCCAGCTTTCCAGGCAATCTAGATTTGTTCTGAATGACTGCCCTGTCTGTATTATTGTTTACCACTCCCCCCAACCTTGGTGTCATGTGCAAATTTCATGTGCAAAGCTATTAATTCCTAAATTTAGGAAGCTTGAGGCTTGGGTTAAGGTAAGGGGTAAAATATAAAATTAGTATTCTTGAAGCTCGTATATGGGGCTGGTCCCAAGCTAGACAAAAAAGTGTTTTGGAAGTAGTATCCTGTCATTTCACTGAGCAACTAAGTATAGCTGGAGCCAGGAGCTACATGTATGCAAAGCTATATAGTTTGTCTCATCTTTATTCTAGCTACACGTTGGTTCTACCCTACCAAACTCTACCTCACCCGGGGGGGAGGGACTTAGAGGTAATATATGCCATATTAAGTACTGCATGTGTAGAATACACATGCTATTTATCACAATCTCCTGTAAACTAATTTTGGAATCATTGTCTGCTTTGTCAATTGCTAATCTTACCCTGAGCTGCTGTTAAGATTTACTTTCTTGAAAGAGAATCAGCATTTGCAGAGATTTGATTTGATTTCTTACACCCCAAACACCAAACAGTGAGAATCCCTGGTATTGCCGTTTTCCAGAGTCTCCCCAGACAGGAGAAATGTGAGCAATAGATCACTGTTTGGAAGGCTGCCATGCTGCGTATTGATCAGTGACCCTTTTTCTCCATTCGAAAACATAACAAAATTGAAAAATTGGTTCCTCAGCACTTTTAACATGACACCGTGATGTAGATTCCCTGCATGTATTGCTGACAAGATCCTTCTGTTTGTAGAGATGGGACTGAACTTCATATCCCTAAGCTGGAAGGGATGTGAATGTTAACCAAGTGGACTGACACCACGTAGGCCAGAGAACAGCTTGCAGCTGCAGTAGTAAAAGCTGCTGTTTAATCATCTCCCTCCGTATTTTATTAGCAATGCTCGTGACCCTTTAGGGAAAGGTAATTTCTCTTGTCACAGAATATTAAATATCAGAGACAGAAAACTTTAATACTGAGTATTTTACTTTGAAAGCAAGAAGCACATAGTTAAAGCTAGAAGGAGTCACATGTCTGTGCATGACAACCTGAGATCATCTGTACTCTAAAAGTCAGGATTTGGCTTATTTAGAACAGGTAGAATGACTACTAAAAGACAGCAGCACTCAAATGCAGCCAAAGTGGTGGTAAAAGTCATTGCCTCCACTTGTAATGGGGTTTTGTATGTTACCCTAGAGTTGGGGGGCAGGCCTCTTCAGGGGCAAGGTGAACTTCTGTAAGAGGGACACAACACAGTCAGCTGCTGGGTCTCAGGCTCATCAATCTAATTAAAAATATTAAAATCTGTTACTGTTTTTGTGTTTGTGTGTTCACATTTCTGTATCATTTAATAAAGTTTTTGCATTTGACAAACTTATTTCCTTACACCTGCTGAAAGATTTTATTATATTTTTTTTCCATACAAACATTATAACCAAAATTTCTATCAGTTTGGATTGCATTAGACAGGTGTGTGGGGGTAGGGAGGCTGTTAACTGAAGGGATGAAAAGTAGGGCCCGCCATGTAAAGTTTGCTCATCCCTGCTCTAAGGCTCCGAGGACATTTTCCATTAATTTGTATAGTTCAGGTGATAGAAAGGCAGAAAGTAGCAAACTGAATTAGGGGAAAAATATGAGATAAACTAATACATGGAAGAAAGTTCCTAATGAAACAAGGAAATTGAGGAGGTGTGTATGGAGGGACAAAACAACTTCATTTAGTAATGTTAGAGCATCAGTACTGTGACTCCTGTGGCCTGCGATGTAAGTGCATGCATGCCTCTCTCTCTCTTTCTAAAGACAGATGGATAGAGAGGGAGATATAGGGTTAGGGTATCATAATGAAAATCTCTCTTTTACAGGATTCCTGGCAGACTGAATGACAGGAGGACTCCTCTGGGAGAACTGAATTGGATCTTCACAGCAATCACAGACACTATTGCGTGGAATGTCCTGCCCAGAGGTAGGACTCTCTCTGACAATTAACAGTCCACATTTTCACTAGGAACAAGTGCTACCTGTTTGGGTGGGGGCAGGGGGGGTGCGCTAGATGAAAGGATTAATAAAACAAGAAAAAAGAGAGAGCCTGATTACAAAAGAGGTGGAGAAAACATGAGCTATAGTGAGACACCAGATGAAAAAGTCCATGCCCAGGAGAAGGAAAACAAACCACAAGGCAGAAAGTCTTCATTTTCTAAGTGAAAAGAGGGAATAGTAGCCCTAAAGCTGGATGAATACCTGATTTTTTTTCATTTGTTGGACATTCTGAAACATTCAGGAAAAATTTCATTGATGGTCAAACTGAATTAGAAAATTCCAAAAAATTGTTGACCAGCTGAAAAAGTCAATTTTGGGTCAAAGTAAATGTATAATTCAGCCAGAAATGTTTTATTTTGGGGCATTTGTAAAGGGCTAGAGTGACTTTAGCTTTGATCTTTCAAAGCGAGGGCCCTAGCCGCCATGCTATAGCATATTCTCAATTGGGAATCTCTGCATCTATCCTGTTTAAAATGATTCCATTTTGTATAAAGTACTTTAAAAGTAGGGTGACCATCCATCCCGTCCTGGGCCCCGTATTTCGGGTGCCATCTCGGCATCCTGATTTGTTTTGCAAAAGAGGCTAATTGCCCCATATTCTGCTTTTTTAGCAAGTGGCAGCCACTGGTTCTGGCTCCCCTGTGGCTGGGGGAGCTGGGAGACAGACCTGCGTGGCTGCTGCCCAGCTTCCTTCGGCTGGGGGCACCAGGCCGGTGTGGCTGCTGCCCGGCTTCTCCTGGCTGGGGGAACCAGACCCACATGGCTGCCTCCTGGCTTTCCCTGGGAGCCAAACGTGTGTGGCTGCTGCCCGGCTTCTCCTGGCTGGGGCAGCCAGGGGCCTGACCCACATGGTGGCGCAGCTGCCACCTAACTTCCCCTAGTTGGGGAAGCTGAGAGCCAGACCCGTGCAGCTGCCACCTGGCTTCCCCTGGCTGGTGGGAGATGGATCAGTGCAGCTCCTGCCCGGCTTCCTGCAGCTGATGGAAGCTGGGAGCTTTGCTGGTGGGACAGCAGCCCCATTCCCTGTGCTCCAAACTAATGGAGCAGCCGAGAACTGCAGCTGCCCCATGAAGCCGCTCCAGCATGGTGGCAGCCACCACCTGCCTCCCAGGTAAGGTGACCATCCATCCTGTTTCAGCCGTGATACCCCCGTGTCCCATATTTGGCTGGAGAGGTATGGTCACCTTATTTAATGGTCATTGGGCCAAAGAGAGAATGAAAATGGTGCTGTAGCCTCCTGGTTAAGGCAAACTCTTGGGAGGCGTGGGTTCAAATCCCTGTTCTGGTTAGTATTTAGTACAAAGAGCCCACACATAGCTTCACGGGAGAGACAGAGAGACACTTGGTGGTTGTAGGGTACTCAGTTTGTGATGGGACTGGTGTTCCCTGTAAGACGTATGCTTGTGTGGCCACTCAGGAAAGATTCAGATCCTGGCCAGATCTTTAGCAGAACATCCACAGATAGGTTTTTGGTTTCTGCTGGATGTGCACATTTGCACATGCCTCAGTGTTCATAAAAATTTATTTTGCACGTGGATGGAAAACATGAGAGGGAGCATTGGATGGGACCTGAATTCAAATCCTTGCCCCAGAGCAGGAATTCAAACCTAGGTTCTCTATATCCCAGGTGAATCCTTTAACCACTGGGCCAAAAGTTGTAAGGGTAGGCTCTCCCACCGTCCCATCTCATTTCTTTGTTTTGTGAACTTAGCCTGAATTTCTTTTTTTCTGACTGACACTATTAAGCAAATTAATTTCCAATTCACAGATCGTTTCAGGTCAACCATAACTGCATTTTTCAGTGAAAAATCTTTGCCCACTTCCAACTGTGACTTTCTGTCCTCTGTGTATGTATCTGCTGGTACGAAATGCTTCCTACAGATCACTGAGGGTGCCCCTGTCACACACATTATCTCTCTGCAGATCTCTTCCAGAAGCTCTTCAGACAGGACCTGCTGGTGGCCAGCTTATTTCGTAATTTCCTGTTGGCAGAAAGGATTATGAGGTCTTACAACTGTACCCCTGTCAGCAGCCCACGTCTACCTCCAACCTATATGCATGCGATGTGGTAAGTCACTGCCAGTAGGGCACCTCTTGCTTTGAAGGCTTTGTACAAATGTCTTGTAGGAGACTTCAATAGCTGCTGTCATACAAGGTTGTCATCACTTGAATCTGTGCAGCACTTTCGTGATTAAACCAGTCACTCAGAAATGGAAGCATATGTGGCAAAGTAATGCCTATCTCCAAATGTATTTCTTCCCTTTGTGCGTGGCACCCCATTAATATAATTCTGATGTAATTCCCCAATACAGAAGCTCCACTTCAGCTGAGTAACATTTCAGCCCAAGTAGAGAGACAAAGGAGCATCAGCTACCTTTCTGTGGTGCTGGAAAGCTTGTTGCCTGTGATTGTAATGGGGAGAATTAATAGTTCAGTACTGGGATCATTGTTAAATACATTCATTAATCATTTGGAGGAAGAAGTAGATAGTGATTACAAGTTTGCTGATAACATAAATTTGTTTTAATTAGTTAAAAAAAAAAAAAAGAGGATGACTTATGAGAAATGCACATTGGCAGAAATAGCCGTAGTTGCTCATATGTTTTTAAATTGAAGGAACTTCTGAGGAAAAACGTTTGTCATTGGACATAGCTCAATGAAGTTGGCTTCTCGGCATGGTGCGGAAGCAAACAGGATGTTTGGGCACAGAAGACAGAGAACCAAACTGAGTGAGCGCTCATCTGTGTTACTGTGCCTGGTTGTTGCCTCAAAGGACAGTGCATATACGGATAGACGATTTGCATGTTTTTGTTTTTTTTAAATATGGGCAGAGGTATATAAACAAATTTATCAAGACACTTATACCATGCTCATTAGTAGAGAGTGTGAGCTCCTGTGTTTTCTGGCTTCTTTCTGGAGTTCTTCTGTGAGGCAGTGTGGCCCAGTGGGTCGAGCCCTGGATTGGAACTCAGGAGAATCTACATTTTATTTCAGACTTTTCCGCTGACCTACTGGATGACCACGGGCAAGTCCTATCTTTTGTGCCTCAGTTTCCCCATCTGTAAAATGGGATAAAGAGATTGACTTTTTGTGTAAAGGGTTTTGAGATTTGTGGATGAAAAGTGCTAAATAAGAGAGATTATTATTGTCATTTTTACTTAGTATTTAGCAAAAGCAGAGCTTCCTTAGGAAAAGAGTCATCATGTATGCTTCCGCTGACTGCCAGATGGTAGCAGCCCAGCATGGGAGAAAAGAACAGACAGCTCCTGGATGCATATTTTCAATATTCTTCCAGAAAGGTACCATTTAAAATAAAATTCAGGTCAAGGAAGTCTCTTTCTTATTTGTCTGAGGAGGCTTAGTAACTTAACAGTTTGAGAAATGCTAGTTTCATGTCTAATTAAAGATTTTCTAAAAAGTAATCCTGTGGCCATGTACAGCCTCTTTTATCCTGATCTCTCTTAACACATCATAGACTTTAAGCCTTACAATCCATCTGTAAACTAGAGAAGATACCAAGGCTCTGCAAAAGTGACTGGTTTAGTTGCATAGCATGTCAGCTGCAGGGAAAGGAAGGGAACAAGGTCCTGACTCCCTGCCGCATGTTATAACTCACTAGATAGTTGAGCCTCCCTAGGCCTTGCTGCACAGGGATGTATTTTGAAACTTGTATCTGCTTTTCTTTTGTTTTTCCTTTTCCTATAGAAGCAGATCATTGCACCTGTTGTTTAATCCAGAAAATGTGGTGAAGGAAAGAACCAAAACTAACATTACAGGGTGATAGAGACCTATGAATAACAGAAAGCAAATGTGCACTGGTCGGCACTCTGCTGTGGGCTTTTCACAGGTTTTTGCACCTGGCAGATACTGGCTGCACTGTCATCCATAGTGATTTGATCAGCAAGAAACCAATAGAGTCTGCTATAATATGTAAATGGATAATGAGCTCAGACCCTTAGTCCTTCAGTGCATCAATCTGTGTTTCTAAAGGACCTTACTTAAACGTTTTTCTTTTTTGCCTTCCCCTCAGTACTCTTTTTTTCTTTTCGCTTATGTTTGCTGCTTGGGTGCTGCTGCTGCTTCCTGTTATTTCCACACATCCATGCTCAGGCAAGCAGACACTGTGCCTCTGCCCCATGAAATCCATAGTTTAAAACATGCTGGTTAGCTTTCCTGTATATTTCAGAGTAGTTCAGGTTCTTCCTCTTTCCTCGAGATGCTGATCTTCTTACTTCATCTGCTTTCTTCCATACCCAGCAATTGTGGGTGACTGCCCCACTCTCTTCTCACCATAGATACCACTTGTCCTGCACATTATCATATCCCCAGCCACTGGGTAAAGACGGAACACATGCCACACACTGTACATGTCCCTCTACCTAGCTGGCTGGAGAAGCAATAATTTTACCATCACACTTTACACAGCTGTCTGTTAAAACGTACGTTGCTACCGTGCCATCAGCTGTACTGAAATGTGTTATAATTTACCTTGCATTTCAGATGTGAAGAAACGTAATGGGACAGTCTCACTGGGAAAGTACAAAGTGGCAAGTACATATAAAAGAGTCGAGTTTTCATCTGTTTGTTAGCTGTGCGTAGGGAGATACAAGCAAGCTATGAAAAGGAGTCCCTATTGGTACTGCATGAGTAATACTGAATCACAGATATTTCCTCTTTTTTCTCCACATCCTTTCATCCCCTCAGGTACTCTTTTAAACCATTAGGATATGCTCTGGGGCTCACCATCGGATGTGCTCTGGGGCTGTCCATCCAGAGGGCCTAAGTAATTTTAGTGATTCAGTGATTACAGTAAGATACACTGAAGAGATTCTGAACTCTGCACTACTGTTTCTCCTCCCCTCTTTCTGAGAAACACTGGGTAACTGTACAGTAAAGATTCCCTACGTCATGCCTGGTGACTCTGCTTCAGTTACTGGAAACATCTTCACAATCAGCATAAGAATGGAAAGAAGAGAAAATGTCCTGTCTCTTTTGATTCCAACAGCTTCCTGGTTTTGACATAAACGGGCTACCAAAACCCAAGCTGGGTCTCAGGATTCCCTTCTTTTTATTGCCCTTCCAATTAGTGTTCTGGAGCTGGGTCCAGCACCTTGTTGTTTCTGCTGCACTTACTGATTGAAAACCATGAGGCAGTTGACAAGATATTGTGACAGTGCACTGCTCAACTGTGAGTACATGGCAGGAATGTTCAGAAGCTGTGAAATGTTTTCTCTCTTGACTTGAGCATCACTTGATCTCATGAATAATTATGGCTGTCTATTTTTAGAAGTTACATGTAGACCCTTGTGCCCCATATTTTTAATATATATTTAACTTCTGTCTAATGTTTTTCTCTATACCATGCTCACATTTCACATTATTTGAGGATCCTGAATAGATTAACTCTATTCTGAAAATAGTCACCAGCTTGCCAGTCACATTAGAGATGTCTATAGCAATGATTAATTTGATGAAGTGGGTCTGTCCCATGAAAGCTCTTCACCAAATAAATCATTTTGTTAGTCTTTAAAGTGCTACATTTCTGCTGCTTTGTTGTGTTGGAGTGCAGACTAACACAGCCACCTCTCTGTTACTATAGAAATGAGCATCACTCTCTCCAGTCTTAATCCTGTGAAAGTAAATTCTCTGTGACCAGTTAAGTCAGCAGTCTTAATTCCTTGGACCTTTGCTTTCTGACTTCTAAATCTCATCTTCTATCCTGGGGATTGGACCATAGGGCAAGCCATGTTTCCTGGGTCTGCTGGTCCGTAACAGGGCATTGAACTTTGTTCTCAGGAAACCTGCCCTCTTTTTTGAATAGTGCCCCTGTGGGTGCTCCACTGTAGAGGTATGTGCGCCCCTGCACCTCTAATCAGAGATTTTTAGTAGCAGTGTCTATTGAGCCATGCCCATGAGGTCTACCTTGAGACTATCTAGCACTCAACACTTCCTTCTTCACCTACTTTGGCCTCACACAGTTGTCCTTATCTGTATCATTTAGCATAAATAGTAGCTGTTTTGGTTTCTTTGTTCTCCTTAGTAGTTTAAGATACATAGGGTTTCAGTTTTTAACTCTCTTAGCAGTTTGTTTATTTTTTTTTTTTAAAATGGAAAGAAAGCAAAATAGACAGAATTTTAGTTTTTCCTGTTTGGGAGCCTTCTTTCTCTCTCTTTCTCTCCATGGCCATTTAGAAGACTAGTTGTTTTTCTTTGTCAGATGAAGAAAAGAAAAAGATGTCTTTCCATGGGCGCTCCACAACTCACCCTCCTCCCCTCTACTTTGGAGTTCTCTATAGGGGTCTGGTGGAGAAGGAAGTGAGGGGCTTTTACCCGTGGAATGCTAGACAGCCCTGAGGCAGACCCCAAGGGAGGGAGAGCACATGTGCAGGCTTAATGGACATTGCTACCAAAAATCTGCGATTAGAGGTGCAGGGGTGTATAGCTCCCTTACATCTACCTGCATCTGACGAAATAGGTCTTTGCCCACGCAAGTTTATGCCCCAAAATATCTGTTAGTCTGTAAGGTGCCACAGGACTTCTAGTCATTTTTGCGGACACAAACTAACACAGCTACACCTCTGATACATCTACCTACAGTGGAGCTCCCCACGGGGGACACCTCTCAAAGAGTCATCGTTACTGCACAAGGTGTTACTTCCTCTTCTGTCCCCATCTCTGCCACTGACTATATGCAGCCCTAAACGTGTGACTTTAACTTCTCTGTGTGTCTCGTCAAACTACAAGCCTATCTCCCTCCGTCTATTTAGCCTGTAAGCTCCTCAGGGCGTGGGCTTTCTCTTACTGTGTAGAGTGGCAGACACGATGGGACACTGGGCTTGAGTGCATCCTGTTGTCGCTACTGCAGTACAAGTAGTAGCAATATTCATTGAGGGGCTGTCCAATTCAAAGCCCAGTTTTATTGTCTGTGGTGCATGCAGGGAAGAAGAGATTTTTTTGTCTTCCCTGTGTGTGGGTCCCTGGCTATAGATTGTAGTCTATACATTGTGATCACCAGCAGCAAGTTTTAATTATGGTAACTATGTATTACATACATACCACAAACCAGTGACTCTAGGCCTGAAATCAGCCCCTGCAACAGTCCTCGCTGCCAACTCTGCTCACATATCTACACCAGTGACATCATCGCAGGACCTAACACCAACTATACCATCAGGGGCTCCTTTACCTGCACATCTACTAATATAATATATGCCATCGTGTGCCAGCAATGCCCCACTGCAATTTACATTGGCCAAACTGGACAGTCTCTCCGTAAAAGAATAAATGGACATAAATCAGACATCAGGAATGGTAATGTACAGAAGCCTGTGGGAGAGCACTTCAATCTCCCAGGACACTCAATGGCAGATTTAAGGGTGACAGTCCTGAAACAAAAAACTTGTAAAAATCAAATGGAGAGAGAAATCTCTGAGCTGCAATTTATTTGCAAATTTGACTCCATTAAACATGGATTAAACAGAGACTGGGAGTGGCTCGCAGCTTACAAAGGCAGTTTCTCTGCTCTGGGTGCTAATATCTCCCCATTAGATTCTGACAATGGCTCACATTCCCCTGTCTGATCTGACTTGTGTTTTCCTCTTTTGATAAGTGCTGTTGATACTGGGCCATTTCCACCTTGCTGAATAGACCTTGTCAGCTCTGGCCCTGCCTCTTACTGGGACCCCACTCTTTAAATACCCCTCTGAAACCACCCTTCCACTCGTGCATCTGACGAAGTGTCTTTGCCCACGAAAGCTTATGCTCCAAAATATCTGTTAGTCTATAAGGTGCCACACGACTTCTTGTTCTCAAAGCTACAGACTAACACGGCTACTTCTCTGATATGTATTAGATACATTTCCTAATGTGTAACATGGGCCATTTATTAAAACAAGATACCTTTATTATACTATGGCAGTGATGTGCTTACAATGGTAATAGAAATATTGCTATAGTAAATATACCAAGCATGAAATCCTAACTGAAAAGAAAACCATCCTTTAAAATGCTAATAGCAGGTGAGGAGGAAGATTCTTTGGATGCTGTCGGAAGTATTGTAAAAAAAATGCAAATCTGCAGTTTTCCTCACTAATGGATTTAAGTAGAACTCTTCTTATAGAAGCATGGAAAAATCTTAAACTTCTTAGCAAGAGCAAAATGACCGAAGGATTTATGAGGGCATTTGGCTACACCGTGTTAGCTTTTTGCAGGCTTCAGTGGATTCGCATTGATGTGAGTTTTTGCTCTCTACCCCATCATTAGAGTCACTATCAGAAAGTTACCCCCCCAGATAGTGCATAGGTTGAGGTCAGAATTAAGATTCATTGGCTGGGAAGAGGAAGGTGGCATATTGCTGTCCCTAAAACTATCAGACCCTCATGTGAATGAGCATCCAAATATTTACCAAAGATTTTAAAGCAGTAGATGTTTTCAAAAATACATGTGTCTGAGCCGCTGACCTCTTGCCTTCCCTAGAGCAGGCTCAGTGCTCTAAGATCTGAACTCAGTCAAATAGGACATGCTACTGAGTTGTAGATGAAAAAAATTGAAACAATTATGTTCAACGTAGTTGGTACAGGCAGAAATTCTTCAGTGACAGGAATGTACAATTTAATCAAATGCATTTGTGTTAGTCCCCAGAACCCAGGTGGCTAAAACTCAAATGGCTTCAGCAGTTTCCCAGAAAATCATCAGCTCCCTATCTAATAGGAAGGAGCCCAGTACTTTTTTATTCCTTGTGGCAGAATGCACTCCAATACCAGCTTTTTCCACAGAAAGAGAATGCACATTAATGAGACACCAGTAATTTACCAAAAATGAGATATGAGGATCAAAAGCATAAGGCAGACTGACTCAGCCTAGAAAATTAAAGCTAAATGTATTAAGTTCTGGCATCATGATCTTACAACTACTGCAGTACATGTGGGTGAAGAAATACTGAGGTGGGTCTCCGTAACTGTTGTTTATGTTGGTAAAGTATTAGTCTAGGCTTCCAACATGGAACATTTTATTGTCTCACATAATAAAATGTTTTTAAGCAAATCTAGGTGCTCTGTGCTTTCCATTCCTTCCTTACCAGCCCAAACTTTGGAGCACTTCAGGAAACCCAGATTAAAGGCAGCTGGAAGACATCAGGGTAAATTATTTTAAAGTTTAGAATGTTCCTAGTGTATTGAAATCAACATTAGAATGAAGAGGGGGAAAAATGCATTTATAAACAAAATAGAAGTTAAAATATAAAATAAAACACATGAACCTTCCTTCAAGGGACGGGAATGTTAATGACAGAATCCAGGGAGCTCTGTCTTGTTTGCTTTTTGATGTAGAATTAAGGGGGATCCATGCTGTTTTCCTCAATTTCTGAATTTCTTCAAAGTAATAAATTTTGTATTTCCAATGAGGGTGCCTTGGTGAATTGATTGATCACTGAGGCTGGAGGTGTTACAAACAGTTAGATGTCTTCCTTTGTAGACTTCTTCCCTAGGCATGTCTACTCCATTGCAGGTTTCATAAAAAAATGCTTTTTCCTGTTGGCATAGTTTTCAACTGAGTAAACTGAGCCAAATGTCAGACTAGTGAGGAACTGGAAAATACATGTTACCCAAAGTCATTGGTAGAGAGACAAGACTGTCCTCTAAATATTTGAAGTTTGGACATCTTTCTCCTTCTCTAAAGATTGTAGAAAACAAGCAATTTTAGTGACATTAGTTTATTTAATTAGGTTGCATGGCAGCAGAGCATGGGAAGTGATACTGTCAATCTACTCCCACTCCTACTCCCTTCTTTAAAGTGTGACTCTAGTCTATACTGAGAAGGGATGTGGACCCCTAAGACAAACAATAGTTTAATATCTAAGAAACATTTTCATGTGTGATTCATTTGAGGTGCACAGTACAGACCTGTCAAATTAGTGGCTGGGTTGAGCTACAGCTGAAAATCATAGTCCAAACATTTGAAATGAGCTTCTCGGTTTTACGAAAAAGCTTGTTTGTTTCCTTGAGTGAAGTGTAAGTGTACATGCCACACGTTGCATTTGTGCAGCTGAGTGGGCAATAAAATAAGGGACTGTCGTATCCCCAAAGAGGTGAGTCACTTCTTAAATCTAATCAATTATCTAACTAGCTAATGCATATGAAAAATCTAACATCCCTTCCTGCTCAAAACTTGTATCGTTCTTCTATTGAACATTACTATAATCTAATCAGTGAGGTCATCAGAGCTTAGTCCTATCAGCAATTACAAAGGCCATCTCCTAGGTCCGTTTTAACTTTGAGTAAATCAGGCAGATTTCCAACTGCATGGTCTCCATGGTACACAGAAAAGAACTGGAGACTTGCCTCTGGTAAGAGGTGATATACCAACTTTGCCTCAGTCCTAAAAGAGGCAGCTCAATGGAGCTTAAAACCATGAAATCATATTTAGAATAATGCATAGATGTGGCCATGCCCAGCTATTTTAGGAGACCATGCTGGAGCTATTGCATCATGGCTTCAGCACAGTTGAAATCAAGAATGGATAATGAGAAAATGCAGTAAAAGGGGGTAGGGAGAAACATAATGCGGAGCTCTTATTCAACCCTTTTGGTTCTTAGCATAGCAAAAACTAATCTTCAAAAGCACTTTGCAAACAGTAGTCCCATAAGACACCTAGGAAGATCGGAAGGAAGAAAATGTTATCTTGGATTGGCTCTCGTGAATCACTTCTAGAAGAGAATGTCCCCCATCTCTGTCCCCCTGCTGCTCTCCAATTTATTTCCTGTTTGTGTGCTGAGGTGTAAGATTAGTTCAGAGAGTATAACTACAAATTGCCTGTCTTCCTTTCCCCTCCTGGCAGACTGAAACCTTCATCACATCCTTGGATGTGAAACCTAAATCTCTCTGGTTTCCCCACCCACATTTAATCACCTATGTCCTTTTATTGTTCTTTTTCTGGATCTCCACAATGCCCTTTTAGTGAAATATTTTTTTTAACCTACAAAGTGGGTTCATTCTCTAAGCAAAGACACAAATAAAAGGCTAGAAAATAACTTGCTGGTGTCTTTTTAGCAATTGGAAGTAATACAATCCTGGCTCTCTCTCTCTCTCCCTCTCTCTCTCTCTCTGTGTTATGAAGGGCAGTCATATTGAAATTGGATATTGGCAATTGCATTTTTCAAAAAGATTGAATAATATTGACTGATGTGGCTGCATTGATTTTGAATTATTTGTTTTTAGATGACTAAAAAGTAATTTTGGCTTTAATCTGCTGGAATCTTATTCCAAATGCTGTAAAGTTCTTCCTGATAATGTGTTCAAAACTCTCAAGATCTGACTCCGTGGGGCTGCTCTGGACAAATTTTATAGAGGTGTTAGTGCTCCTTACCTAAAATGACTTTGAGGAACTCAATCCATGAGGCGTGGTATATACTTTACATTCAGATCCACCTAGCTGTGTTGCTTAAGGTTCTGAAAAACTTAATGCTCCCTGGGCACCATAGTTCAGCTGATCTTAGACAAAGGTGGATCACTGGATGAATTGTCCCATTGACCTATGTGAAACTGCTTGGAGAGGGGAACAGAAACAGAAGCCCTCTTCTATCCCTACAGGAAGTATGATCTCTACTACTGTGCCTCTATAGCACCCATATTTTAGACATGCCCTTATTTCTGTGCCCCCGCCGTGTAATGACCTACACAGTATCCTCTATAAGCAGCACCTTTCAGGCTGTAGGGCCTCACCACCCCGATCCTTTTCACCCTCATATAGTAAAGCATAGTTTAATAGTTCATCTCAAAGGCGCTATGTATGGCACCTCTTCATATCAAGGCTACGTCTACACATCAATTTAAAAAAAATTTACACTGAGTCTTAAAGCCTGACTCAACTGGCTCAAGCACGTAGGGTTTGGACTCCGCCTGGCTAAAAATTGCAGTATAGATGTTTGAATTCAGGCAAGAGTCCACCATCTGAGACCCACTCCTTGTGGGCCAGCTGTGTGTCTTTTATTGCCATGTAGACATACTTTGAGACCCCCTTCTTTTGAGGAGTCCTCCCTGACTCTTTCTAGTCCCTACAGTTAGAAATATTCATTCTAAGATATTTAAGAACAAGTTAGATGCCTATCAGGGATGGTTTAGACAGTGCTTGGTCCTGCCATTGGGGCAGGGGGCTGGACTTGATGGCCTCCCGAGGTCCCTTCCAGTCCTAGTATTCTATGATTCTTTGTCAGCATCAAAGAATCCTTATGTATAATAATTGCAATAATTGATTTTGCTTCTGCCTTAACCAAGAATAAATTTTTCCTTCAGCTGTTCTGTCTCACAATTTTGTCTGTAGCTTGGACACGCGGGGGACCCTTTTTTTGTCTGTGCCTTGAACACTTTTTGATTGTCTCCTGATTACCTCTGAAGTATATTGGTAGCCAATTGCCAAGTGAAGTTGAGCACTGATAGAGCAGGATGTCAGAATTGGGGGCTGTTGAAACACATTGCATGTTTGGGATCAGTGGTGAAAGGCAATGTGTTTAAATTTTTTCTTCATCCTGAATGGCTAGATTTTTTTTTTCCTTTCTGTAAGCAGGTGGTGACTTAGGCTAATGGAATGGACTCTTCGAGTTAATTGTTTGGTCCTACAGGAGGATTATTAACATTTAAAAAGTTATTAGAACAGGTAACTACAGTCCAGTTTGTTCGCCAAATGTTCCTTGACAAAGAAGAAATGCTTAGCCTTTTGATGGTACTACTATAGCCATAAGCCATGGAGGAGCAAGTCTGTTTAGTGAATAACTGAGTTACTGTATAAGAAAATTTTTGGTAGTGGGGCAGCAGTTTCAATGCCTACCTTGCCATCTAAAAATGCCTGGATTCAAATGCCTAATTGAGACATGTATTGAATGAGCTTTGAGGGGATTGAGGGATGAAATCTCTGAAGTACCTCTCTCCCTTATGTCAGAAGAGACTTAGGCAATTTGGAGCATAAGTTGCATTAACTTGGAACTTCGGTGCGTCAGAAAATGTTTCCTTAGAAGAATAGCAGCCCAAGTAACAAAACCATTGGGTAAGCTGGCGGGTGTGTCTGGGTCTTCAGCTGCGTCACTGAAGTTCAGGGAGCACTTCCTCAGCTGGGGGAAGTATATGTAACCCATTAGGTGTGTGGTTACAGCAGCATTCATTATTTTTAAATGTTCTCAAATCAGGTAATGTACACCCAGGTGACTGGAAGGAACCGTTTGAGGAGCATAGTGAGTCAGCTGGTAATGTTAATTTGTAAAAACTTTTGGCATAATGGGGGATTTCCACAACGAAATGGAGGTCTGCACACTTGTTACAAAAGAATAAAAGGGATGATAGAAGGAACTGTTGACTGGCTAACTTGATGTTGGTCTCAGGTGAAATGATGGAATGATTAATTTGGAACGCTGTTAACAAAGAATTAATTGCTAAAAATACAATGAATGCCAGTCAGCATGGTTTCACTGCAGTTAGGTCTTGTCAAACAGGCCTGTTACTCTAACAAGGTAAAGGCAACCGTACTGACAAGGTATACTTAGATTTCTCCAAAGCCTTTGATTAAGTGCTTGTCCACACAGAGACTTAGCATGTGGCAAACTGGGATGAAAATTTACAGTGCACTAGACTTCCATGAATGAAAAGACCCATGGTATACTTTGACAAGCTGCTGTTTCAAAGCAAAGTTTTAGTGCATGGTAGCAGAACCATAGAGTGATTTAGTGCTCTGCAGATTTAATTCTGTATGTGGACAACCACTAAGTACTATTTTATTAAACTTAAATTATGTAGGATTATCAGAGTACATGTTAGATGGATTAAAAACTGTCTCACACCAAAAGCAGTTGTTAATGGGGCGATATCTTTGCTGGTAATGTTTGCCTATGGCATAAAGATTGATGGCCTGGTAAATAACGACAGTTTACGTTGGTAAGCTGAATCATCTGGTTCAATGTCCTCAGTCCCGCCCAATGTATGTTTCATACAGCCATATGCAAGAGAGTACACCTGGGAACAAAGAATCAGAGTTACTACTTGCAGGAAAGAGACTATCTCGGAAGGCAATATTTGGTAGATAATCACCTCAACATAAACTCTTCCTGCAGTTCTGTGGTGAAAGGGTCTAATGCACTCCTTGGGCATATAAACAGGGTCTATCAAATAGAATAATCCAGGGACTGGAAGATAAGCTTTTGCAGTGTTTGGTTTAGATAATTTATTGAAGAGAAGACAAAGAGGTGACATGGCAAGGTATCTAGGAATTCTACATGAATGAATGAATACACTGTGCCATTGAGCGAAGGGGGGGCGGGCCTTTTAATCTTACCATTAAAGTAGTATCAGAGAGGGAGCCGTGCTAGTCTATATACTATGGAAACAAAAAAGCAGTCAAGTAGCACTTTAAAGACTAACATAATAAATATAAAATAAATTAGTCTTTGTCTAAAGCTCACTTAATAAATTATTTTGTTAGTCTTTAAAGTGCTACTTGACTGCTTTTTTTTACCGTTAAAGGTGTAACAAGATTCAGTGGGTGGAAGCTGAAGTAAGACAAACTCAAGCTTGAAATAAGATGTAATTTCCTTGCAGTGAGGGTGATGAAACATTGGAACAGCTTCCCAGGGGAGTTGGTGGACTTGCCTTTGCTAGAAATCTTTACGATGAGATTAGAAATCTTTCCAAAAGATATGCTTTAAGACAGTTTCTGGGAGGAATTTTATGACTTATGCTTATAAGGGCAGCTGACCTGGGAATCTGTGAATCTCCCTGTTCATCCTCTTCTTTCATAAGCCTTTGGAAGAACATGACTGCCTGCATTGTCCTTACTATGCTCATAAGATTTGCTGCTTGCAATGAGGTGACTAGAGGCAAATCTCATGCTTCAGGGATCAGCCAGTTGCCTTCAGGTGTTGGAAAGGAGTCTTTCACTTGAGACAAAATTTTTCAGATGTATTTGGGTTGGTGCCTTACTCTGAACTATCAGAGATTGACCACAGCTAAAGAGGAGCTAGATCTGTGCTCTGCAGGGGTCTAACAGACATGTCTGGGTGACACGCTCAGGGTTGAACTGATTGGCTGAAAATTTTCACCAGGTTAGGTTAGCAAAGACTTGGAGGGTTTACACCTTCCTATCTGCGAGGATCCTCGGGGTTTGTCTCCCTTAATCAATTTCTTGCCACTTCAGGGAATCTCTGGCCTTGACCCCTTCTCTTCTCTGCCTGTGACACTCAGTAGTTTGGTCTCTGGAGGACTGGAACACTTTGGTCTAAATAAAGTAATTGGGATTCAGATAGAGATTTCTGGGTGAACTTTAATGGCCTGTAATATGCGAGAGGTCAGAGTGGATGAGCTAGTTGGCTCTTCTGGCTTTAAACTCCGTAGAAACATGAAAATTTCATGAACCCAGCACTTTCCCAGGGATGGTGCTGGTGCCAGACATTGGCTAGTGCTGGGCTCTTGCCGGAGTAACTTGTCTCATTTCAAGGGCATTAACATCCCTTCTGTTACGCATCCCAAAAACACCGGATGTCTTTCCAACAGTTGCTTTTGACAATTAGTCACTTCTGGTTGATTTCCAAGTTGCCTTTCTGCCACCCCCATAAAGCTCCTGTCACAGTGTACAGCTTAAAAAGAATGATCCCTAAAATCTTTCAGCTGTTTTTCCTGGCTGCTTGTATATGTATCGCCAGCCCAAGTGTGTCTGGTTCACGTGCAACAAGTCTCCTTAAACAAGGCAGTTGTGCATACCCCAGATCAGAGGATAAATAATGCAGATAAGCTCACCCTTCACCAGTACATTTCCTGACAGAATTTCAGAGTCTAGAATTTTGAAGAGGAGCTTTATCATGATGCTGTCAGTGTATCTATGAGTTGTGACTCGCCAGGCCTGTCAGCTGGAGTAATTCTTGATGAAGCCTATTGGCATATCTAACAGACTGGCAGCTAATCTTTGAAAGGATGTACTCAGCACCTTACAAGTGTGTGCTTTAGGATTATGGGAGATGTTGGAGCTCTGCCCTGGTGGTGGATGTGAATAAGACAGCAATGAGAATTTGATAAGAACATCAAAATTCACTTTTAAAGGTTACTGTTAGAGCTGAAATGAGAGCAAGCGCAGTCTCACTTTCTAGTTAAGTAGGTAGTTAGTATCAACATTTGGTGAAGATTTTTGTCTGCCAAAACTGTACACGTACGAAGAGGCAGTTGTACAGTTTAGCAAGTGAGCAATACAAAGCCAGACTCCATTAATGCTAGTGGGAGTTCCACGGATTTTTAACCTTTGAATTGTGTTAGAAATGTGCCACCTAAGTGCAGGTCTTGCAGAGCAGAGAGGTCGTAATCATTGCTCCCTATAAGCTGGGTGCCTGTGAGGCTACTCAGGAGAGGTTCAGATGCTGCCCTGCTGACTAGAAGAGCACCTGTAGCTAGGTATTTTTATTTCTACTGGTGGTGAACATTTGCACGTGACTTGATGCACACAAAAATTTATTCTGCACAGGGATGAAAAAATATGCACAGATTAAAGGCAACATTGGCTGTAATGCAACAACTTCCTCCTACCAATATACAGTCAATCCAGCATTGTTATTTTTCAAGTCTATAAAAATATGCATGTTGTGCCATAGGCAAAGATGTAGAACATCAAACAAGTGTGCGTGCCTTTTAGGTTAGAGGGAATTTGGTCTCAATATGTCAGTAGTATGCTTGTTGAGATTGTGTGGTGCTGTCACCACTTTGCAAGGGTATGAACTGACCTCCAATGAACTGAAGAGCTATTAACTAAGCCAGTTTGGTGTCTCTATAAGCTGTCCATCCTCCTGCACAATCAGCAGTTCGGACTTTTGCTGGTTTCCGTATTGAGATCCCAGCATGACCTGTTTCTTAATTGTTTCTCCAGGCAAGCTTGGGACCTTGCTGTTGATATTTGCCTATCCCAGTTACCAACAATCATCGAGGAAGGAACTGCATTCCGGGTGAGTTACTGAGAGATTGAAATGTGCTGTGTTCAGTTTAAGCCGTTAGTCAATGTTCCAGTGCGACAAACTCTCCTATGTCAAACTTCCCTATTTCTTGAATTCTTCAGCCAAGGAACTAGGAGTGGGCAGAGTTTACATTTCCTGGGAGCTCTTCAATTGATAATCAAGAAGGCTTAGAGTCAGTTTAAAACCTTGCAGGAAAGTATAATATTCATGAAGGAGTGAATGTTACTTGAATTCAGACACCTTCCTTGTACAGGAGTAATATGTGCACATATTTTACCTTAGAACTCTTTTCTTAGTGAGATGTCATAATTAAGTTGGGGCAAGGGTTTCTTCTGTTCACTGCCAGTTTTTGTTGTTTTAAGAATTGGTGGTGAGGAAGTTTTTACTGGCAGAAACCTGTAGATTCTAGGGCTGGCCTCCACATTTCAGAAAGCTCAACCAAGTGAGCTGTCTGCGAACACAGCACACCATGTAAAAACCTGCAAAAATGAATTGCATAATGGATGTGTCATCAAATAATGACCAAAGTTGTACTCAGGAGTTTGGGGTGTTTGACACCATTTTTTTAAGACAGGAGGTGACTTAGTAAGAATGATCATTAATGAGAATCACTGCATTTGCTGTTGCTTGGGATAAGTGATAGGGACGCAAAGAGTCTGAGTTTTTTAAACATAAAATGTGTCCCCTATTCCTTTTGGATGGGATAGGTTTCTCTTGATGTTCCTCTGATGCCTCTGCATGGAAACAGTTTAATAATGACCGTTACAGGGGCTTAATAACAGGGAGGTAGCCAAGTCAGTCTGTAGCCTAACAAAACAAAAAAGCAGTCATGTATCACTTTAAAGACTAACAAAATAATTTATTAGATGATGAGCTTTCATGGGGCTTAGTCTGTGTGGTCAAAATGTTCTGATAGACTTGAGGATGAACTCCATTATAATCGCTTGAGAAAAATAAATATGGGTTTCCAATACAGGATTATTTTGGTTTCTGCTGAGCTTATAAATACGTCAGTTTTCAAATCAAAGAACATCAGAGACTCTGACAAAAAGAATATTTCCAGCAAGCATTTCTGTTTGAGCTTACTCCTGGTTTTCATTCTCATCTGATATATCTCCAAAAACAGTTGTAGGTATATATTAGTTCTTACTCTTTTTAGTGACCTTTTCCCAGGAGCTTAATTTGTGAATCTGACACATTGTTTGAAATAGTTCAGCCTAAATTCCCTGCTTACTCTTGGTTTCGTAATTTTTAGAGGGGGGATTAATGAATTTAATTTTTGACTACCGGTGAATTGTTGTCAGCCATATGTAAAAACAAAACCCAAGAAACTACCTCACTCTGGGATTCCTGGTGTGGTTTACATAATCAGCATGTCTTGACTGCAAGCATCTCAGAGTGGGATGGTGGTGCTTTCAATGCCATACACAGAAGTCCATCTCTGCAACAGTTTGACTGGTCCTGAGATGGAGCAGGTTGCTGTCAGCAGAGGCTACAGAGGAGGTGGGCTAGCCTGCCCTGCAATAAAACCCCCAGGGTTGGCTCGCATCACCGGCCTTTAGCTCACAATGTACAGACTTTGGGGCTGTAAAATTGTAGAGTAGCTGTTCAGGCTCAAGCTCATGCCTAGGCTTTGGGGCCCTCCCCACTTGTGAGGCCTTAGAGCCAGGGGTCCAGCTCAAGCCAAATTGCTACTCTACAATTTTATAGTCCTGCAGCCCAAGCCCCAGAGCCAGGAGACTAGCTGTGCTGTTTGATTGCAGTTCAGACATACCTGGAGATTGCTATAATCAAGACAGAAGAAGTAGGCCTAGATGAGAGTTGAAGTGTTATGGACAGAGATAAAAAACCTCGGTTTCTGTCTCCTGTTGTCCAGGGCTACTCTCCTACTAAGTTTGTAAGAGAAGCTATATAGCAAACTGTGTATATCAGTAGGTGTAGTAGAATCTGTTCTGCAATGCATCCAGATTACATTACAGTGACTGGCTGCCAGCCTAGTGGAGATTTATGAGAATAAAGTACTGCATTTGCTACGCTCTTTGTGTGATTGAACTGGTTCTGAGAGAGTAACTGATGACAGTATGGAAATTTGTGTGGTTTTAAACTAGCTATTCCCATGCAAACTAAGTGGCCATTAAAGTTGAAACAAACAAGCAGAAAAGAAATCTTGGTCTATCCTATTGCAGGTAGTTTGACTTTCTGTACATACAGTTTGAACAGACTCTAGACTATCACCTCAAAATCTATATAGCACAATCCATAACTGACTAATGTCAATAAGCACTAGTCGGCCTAGCAAGTGAAGTAAAGCTGGTATCTAGTTTGCAACATAAATTATTTCCTCTAAAATCTTCCGTGCAAGGTGTTTTAATGTGTCCTAGCATATAGGTCTTTAATGATATTAAGTATGCAGGGATGGGGTGTCACCTTTAGCCTACAGTTGCATTTTGGATTTCAGCCTGCTACACATAAATGGAATAAATTCAATTTTTGTAGTAATGCCCTGGCATTCCACATGTATTATCAAACTGTATTTTCCAAATAGGTCTACTGGCTGAAGTTGTTTCAAAGTGCCTGAATGCAGCACACTTTTTGGAGACGAAGCTAGTAATGTTCAGGCACCTTTTAATCCCTTCTCTTTTTTTATACCTGTTCTGTATTCAACAACAGAAATAAATATAATTGCCCCTTGTTTCAGTCAGCGGTGTCCCCTGCTATTGTAGTCCAGCGACTCTGCTCTGTTAGTGCACATATTATGCCCCTGTGGCAGTCTTGGGCTTCTTCTGAACACTGCCTGCTGGTTGTGCTGACTTACAGCAAAGAGTGGGCATGTTTCAGGGGTGAGCAGAGATAAATGTCCACCAGAGACTGGGTAAGAAGCCAGCAAACACTATTCACTTACAACCTAAGCGAGACAATCAGTAGTGAAAACAAATCATCCTGCAAGCTCCAGTCAATACTGTACTTTATCTGATACAGCTAAGGCTAGCTGTGTAGGTCTGCAAGAGGAAGGAGGGCATTACTTTGTCAAATAGACATAAGGAAGATGAAGCTTATTTTTCCAGTTTGGGAGGGGGTGAAAGGGGCTTAGTTTCATGCTGTGGAGCTTTGGCAAATGATTGCAATGAAAAGACAGTTGAACAACCTCGATCCAACCCTTGTTTTCTTAATCAACATTCTGCCCTCCAACCTCTGCTTTATACCCAGCAGGAAACATTGTAAGCATTGTACATCAGACAAGGTTAGCTGCTGCCAGCCCAATGTTAATCCTATAAGAAATTGTTGTTTAATGCAGAGTGGGGGTAAGTTTTATTACGGTTAATCAGTCTGTTTCATAACAGGTTGGCAGAAGCAACAATCAGTGTCTCAGATGCGAAATGCTCTAGTGAGAGTCAGAGGATTACTGAGCTACCATTTGTACTGTGGCCATGGGTTTAGTTTCCAGTCTAGCCGTGGACAACGTTATTGATAATCTCTTCTTCAGGGCCATTTTGTTTCAGAGGTATATTATAAAAAGCATAAGCCATTGACTTCTGAGTGTTCTCTGTGCTCTTCCCGAGTCAAAGCCAGGAAAGGTGGTTATCAGCCAGAGGGGAGTCTGGAGCCTATGTGCATTCTTAAGGGTAGAAACATGTTGGAGTTGTGTGTACATGTGATGGTTCCCCAATGGAGTTTTATTCTGAAAACTGTTGGGTCCTAGTTGGCCCTTTCTCACAGCCTGTTTGCACTGGAAGCCTTATGGGGGACACAGCAAAAAGAATCATTCTAGAGCAACCCATGCAGATCCGGATTTAATGCATCCAAGGGTACTGAGGGAATGGGCAAATGTCATTGCAGAGTCTTTGGCCGTTATCTTTGAAAACTCCTGGAGATCAGGAGAGGTCCCAGATGACTGGCAGAAAGCAAAAGTAGTGCCCATCTTTACAAAAGGAAAGACGGACAATCCAGGGAGCTATAGACCGGTCAGCTTTACCTCAGTCTCTGGGAAAATCATGGAGGGGATCCTCAAGGAATCCATTCTGAATCACTTGTAAGAGGGGAAATTGATCAAGACTAGTCAACATGGATTCACCAAGGGCAAGTCATGTCCAACCAATCTGATTAGCTTTTATGGTGAGGTAACAAGCTCTGTGAACATGGGGAAGTATATGGATGTGATGTACCTTGACTTTAGCAAAGCTTTTGATACAGTTTCCCACAATATTCTTGCCCATAAGTTAAGGAAGCATGGATTGGATAAGTTGATTGTAAGGTGGATAGAAAGCTGTCTAGATGGCCGGGACCAGCAGGTACTGATCAATGGCTCGATGTCTGGTTGGCGGCTGGTTTCAAGTGGAGTGCCCCAGGGATCAGTTCTGGGGCTGGTATTGCTCAATGTCTTTATTAATGACCTGGACGAGGGGATGAATTGCACCTGAGAAAATTTACAGATGACACTAAGGTAGGGGCACAGATAGATATATTGGAGTGTAGGGATAGCATCCGGAGTGACCTAGATAATTGGAGAATTTGGCCAAAACAAATCTGATGAGGTTCAACAAGGACAAGTGCACTTGGTACGAAAGAATCCCAAACACTGTTACAGGCTGGGGACTGACTAGTTAAGTAGCAGCACAGCAGAAAAGGATGTGGGGATTGTGGTGGATGAAAGGCTGGATGTGAGTCAACAGTGTACCCTGGTAGCCAAGAAGGCTAATGGCCTATTGGGATGCATTAGGAGGAGTATTTCCAGCAGATCTAGAGAAGTTGTTATTTCCCTCTATATGTCACTGGTGAGGCCACATCTGGAGTACTGCATGCAGTTCTGGACCTCCCAGTATAGAAAGGATATGGATGCATTGAAGCAAGTTCAGCAGAGGGCAACAAAAATGATCTATGAGGAGAGGCTGAGGGATCTGGGCTTATTTAGTTTGCAGAACAGAAGATTGACTGGCGATTTGACAGCAGCCTTCAACTTCCTCAAGGGGGGCTCTAAGGGGGATGGGGAAAGGCTGTTCTCAACAGTGGTAGATGGGAGAACAAGGAATAGGTCTCAAGTTGTAGTGGGGAGAGGTCCAGGTGGGATATTAGGAAAAACTGTTTCAGCAGTGACTGCGTTACCTAGGGAGGTGTTGGAATCTCCCTCCCTAGAGGTTTTTAAGTCCCAGATTGACAAAGTCCTGACTGGGATGATTTAGTTGGGGTTGGTGCTGGGTTAGGCAGGGGGCTGGACTCGATGAGCTCCCGGGGTCCTTTCCAGCCCTAGCATTCTATGATTCTATGCTGCCATCCTGACTGACAAGTCATCATGAACCCCTTTTGTATCACAGCTGAGTTAAAAGGCTGTGACATTGTGCCAATGGTTTACATCTTCCTGGTTCCAGAGGAGCTAGAATTAAATCCCGGACAAATGTCTGGTTTCCCTTGCAAACAGAAATTATGAATACTGAAGATCCATGAGTGCCCAGATGTACTTGCTCTTTAAGCCTAACCCACGCTTGGGTGTCTAGTAGAATAGAGCAGTGCCCTGTATTTTTCACCTGGAAGCACTTCCAGTGTTCCCATGTTCTAAAAATAAACTTGGACTGATCTGATCTGAATTAGATTGTCCCGTAGCTGTGAGATGCTCCTGCACTTTGGGAATGGTTACTCCCACCACATGATAGGATTAGATCTGAGGAGCTGTTGGATGGACTGCCTCCCACATCTGTTCTCCTTTAGGACAGCGGTGTGGTCTAGAAAGGTGATTTATAAAGAGGAATTTATAACACTCTGACTTATTTGCTTCTTTACCTCTCGTGAGACGTAGCTCCTAACGTTGTTCATGAAGAAGTCAATATAAATGCATAGTCTCTGCCTCTCACTTTTTCATCTGTGCACAGACACACTGCAATCTCAGACAGGCGCCACTAACCACAATCTAATATGGCACAAAAATGGCAAGGCTCTGACTGCAAGTGTACTGTGCATTTCTTTCAGTGATCTGTAGGGATGCCTGGGTCCTCACACTGCTTATAGGACCACCAAACTAACACTTTCTGGTATTCAGAATATTTAGCACTTTCACTGCTTTTTGAGTCATCCTCACATCATTTCCCTTTGCGTCCTGGCTGCTGGAGGCCATTACAGTTCTCATGCACAGACACTTGAAAAGGGAAGCGTAACTGCAGAGGAACTGTCAAAAGAACATAAAGCACTTGTTCCATTAGCCCTCTCGAACTCTGCTCTCCCGTTAAGTGGTTTTCTACCAGAATACAGGCAGTGTTTTTAATAGCTCAGATTTAGGGAAAACTCTGCTACATTCTTCAGATGTTCTGGCTCTGCACGAATTATCCACTGAATATGATTAATTCCAGATTCCTTTATTCAGGTTGATCCTATGCACTGTCATCTCAAATGTTTTCCAAGTGCTAAGTGGTGTTTTCATCTCCCCACCCCCAATTTCATCTGCTCTGGGATTTGGTCCTGTAGTATTCTGCAACTGAGTTTCAGGCTTTTTTCCCTGTATTGCTGCACTTGTACTCCCTGAATCAGGGAATTAATTATTATTAGTAGCTGTTTCAGCTCCTTCTTGTTTGCATATTTGACGCCCTTACCTACTGTGCCAGTTGCCACCAGGATCAGCAGATTGAAGGAATGAAGGGAACATTTTTTATAAGAGGAAACCCTCCATACAGTCCCAAAGCTGCATCTTTGAACACCAGCCTTTTTCAGAGGAGACGTAACAGAGGTTTGGGAGCGTGAGACAGGAGCACAAACTTTTTTTCATTCTTGCTGGATTATTTTTACCTTGGATGCAGCGAAGGCAGGGCTGTGCACGAAATAAGTGGAACTGTCTACAGGAAGCTCAGTTAACTGCTGCTCTCTCTACTTTGCAGGTGGAAAAACATGTTCAGATTTTCCCAAAATCTTTTTACCCAAGAGATCTTCTTCCTCCACCTTATTCCTCCTTTTTCCTGCCCTTTTTTAAAACAGATGTTCATAGCAGGGGAGGCTGTTTTAATTTTTGTATTCTCTGAAGGTGCACAAGATCAGTGTTTGAGAAATCTGTTTCAGTAGATACGTGCCTTAATTGAGAGGAATAGCTTTTGAGAACAACACACTCCAAAGCCTGCAGTCTCCGTTGGTCTAGGTGCAGCTCAATGCTGCAGAGGTGTACAAGGTGCACACTCTCATTAAGAGGAACATTGCAAAACTCACTTACATATTTTTTTCTTCCAACAGCACAGCCCCTTCTTTGCTGAGCAGCTGACAGCATTCCAGGTGTGGCTAACGATGGGAGTGGAGAACCGGAACCCACCAGAACAGCTTCCAATAGTTCTGCAGGTGAGTCACCGTGGCAAGGGCCAGGGAGCAGGGAAAGCTAATTGGCAGCGCCAAGACTCATGGGCGCTTAGCCGCCAGCTGACTCTGCGTGTGTGTGTGTGTGTGTGTGTGTTTACGTACATGTCTCTCCCTGCCCACTGAGTGCTGTGCTCTGAGGCAGATGGTGTTTGAGTACATATATTATGTGGGCTTATTCAGGACTAATTGGACCTGATCGTGTGTTTGCTTAGACCCTGCAGATAAGACACATTTATCTTCCCTCTTTGTCCTGCCACCTCTGCACCTTCAGTTAAGCACAAATTCACGCTGTAGTTAATTAGTCCTATAAGTCACTTCAGCAGCATCAAATGTCCTCGCCCTCACCAGTTTTTCAGAGGATGGTGCACTTGCTGTCTTGCTTGCTGCCTTACCTTCCCATCTTCCCTGCTAGCTCGGTGAGGCAGGGACTTTGTCTTCACTTTACTCTGGCAAGCTACATGCCTAGTGAATGCTTCCTGTATCTGTCCCCTACTAGGGGAAAAAAGGCAGCATACAGTTAGGAAAGTGTGCAAAGCCTCATACCTGCGGTGTGTTGGGAAGCAGCCCAGTCACAAGGCTCAGAAAACACTTACTGCTGGTTTGCACTTCCTGCTGTCCGTTTAGGGGACTCTGAGTGCACCTATAGAAAGGCAAAAAATAGTTTCAGAGCCAGCCCTAAGGGGTCTCATCTGCAACCAAGTTTCTTGGAGAGCAAAAGAAAACTACACCAGTTGCCCAACTAAGACCTCAGCTGTAAGTTCATATACCCCCAAATGCAAATCCTCAAGTGAGCTTTGGTCCCCGTCACCTTAGGCAGCAAAATATAGACCCTTTCCCACCCAAAGGAATGGGGTCCTAGTCTTCCACATCTTCGAGGATGTCTACTTTCCATCCCCATAATGGAAGGAGACTCAGCTTCTCTCTAACAGCCACAAGCTGGCCTCATGTGTGACAGCGCCATCGATCTTGGAGACTAAATCTTCATTTTTGTGAGCCTCCAGAGGCTGAGCTCAGTTGCGAAAGAGATGTGCGGCTTTTCTCTGTCAGCGCAATGGGAGCAGGTCGGTTTCTTCTCAGGCTTTGTCTGTTGCCTTCCGCTGAATTAGTTGGCACTGGGAAGCGCTTCTGGTAATTAATCTTGCGCCAGTATTGAGAGCTCACCTGGTTCAGGAATATGCTGTCCTCATCTCAGAGGGTGAGCGTAGGACAGAGTGATATGCCCAGCATCAGTGGAAAGGCGCTGTCATGTGCAGAAGGTCACTGAATTCACAGGCTGCTTTATCAATGGGGATTGTTGTTTGTTTGAGTAGTGATGTTTCAGTGAACAATGGGATGGGGGAGGGGTGCGCATTTCAACTCCCTATTGAATGTGGTGTCTCATAGATTTTATGTCTGTTAATCTTCATCCCTGTGGCCTGAAGAAGTACCTTGTTGTCCTCTTGAGTTGAAAGGATCCCTGGTGAGAGGGGCATGTGAGTGCTGCATTCAGGGTGCCAGACGTGAACTCTGGTTCTGCCAAGGACAGGAAAACAGTCCTTTTGTAAATGGTCTTCAATTGACATAAAAATCACAGTCCATTTAGAATGGCAGTTCTCTCGGGGAAAGGTAGATTTCTAATTCAGAGAAAAGTGAAAGGAAAACTTTTCAAAAGAGAACTGTTAGTTGATTCAGTCCAAGAGTCTGACATGCGCCTTAACAGTAGGTTCTTAACCCTTGCTGAGGCACCTCTTCCAGACTCTTGAGTGCAGGAGGACAGGGTTCCCACTTGCTTCGTGGAGGTAAATAGGAGGTGCTGAACAACTTTTTGTTTCATTTAGTGCTGCCCCGTAATAATGGCAGCAGCATTGACCTGATTTCTTCTATCCTGCATTACCTTGGAGATTTAATGCTAAAGCCCGGACCCCATTATCCATAAATTATCTCCCATGTCTTGGGAGGTCTGCAACTTGCATGCTCAGGCTTCTTGTCTGTTTTCCAGACCCACTTCCTTCCTTATATGCTTGATGCTCCAGATTTGAAAGTTGCAGCTTGCTTCTACCCTCAAGCAGGGTGTCTCTCTTCCTGGACAGCTGTCTGAGAGTTATGTGTAGTTGTTTGATCTGGCGCTTTAGTTCAGGAAACTTTATTTGCATAAGAGATCCAGGTATACTTCTCAGATAGTGAATTGTGAGTTTAAGTAAATCTTGGAGTTATTTTATTTTACACATGCCCCTGTGATATTAGCAGCAGTTAAGATGCATTTGCATGCTCATTTAGAAACGCTTTTTAGATTGCATCTGATTTTTTTCTGTCTTTGACAGAATATATGGATTTATGTATGAAAGGGAATGATACGTACAACACACTGCTTTCAGCCTTTTCTGTCAGTGCACCTGGCACCCAGCCTGCAGCACTCTCTCTTACTTCAGTCCTGTGATGACTACTCCAGCCCCTCTGATCTCTGCTACTGTCTAATACAGTTCTCCCTGGTACTCTAGTGTTAGACGACTTCTGAGCACACTGCTAGTTGTGCTAAATTATATAGCAGTTTTACGGTGTAGAGAGATGCCAGCTAGGATGGGGTGACAGAAGTGCTTTCTCTTTTGACCTTTATTGAGATTGGAGCATTACTGAGAGGTGAAAAACCAGTATACTCCGTGTACCCTCACGTAAACGCCATCTCTTTTCCATGAACCCTAGTATCACAATGCAGTATGAAGCAGGAGTCAGGCAGTACAAGTGACTGCTGTTTAATTTTAAAAGAGGAAGATCATCAGATAATCTGGGGACGATGAGGCGGCAAATTGTGGAGCTAAATCCAGGAGCTTCTGCTGTGATCCACAGTGGGCGGGTGTTTGTTTCGAACAGAGGATTAAGCATTATATTCTCAAATCTTACATCTGGAAAAGAGATTCCCAACTGGAAGTCTCTGAGCATATTTCACAGCACAGTAAATGTAAATCAGTAGAACTTCTGGCTCATTATCGGCGTCAGATTCTGTTTTAATGAGATTTTTATTGAAGACTACTGTGACCCATTGCTTACTTAACTCCTTGGTCTCTTACATCCATTTGCCAAGGAAAGCAAAGCCTTATTTCTGCTTGCGGGGAGTTGTGGGTAATGGGAGATTGGGCTTACTTCTTCTCCTGAACGCTTCCGTGGGATGCCATGTGCTCCTGCTTTGTCTCCGTGCTTTCTTCCCTCTCTGAATTGGGCGAGAACGTTTTGCAGCCAGAATGGCTACTTCAAGCAGGCCTGTGCTGGATCACTGCTCCTGTGCCAGAGAGAGAAGTGAGCAGATGGGATCAGTGTCAGGAACCCCACTTTCTCAAAGCTGAGGAAACAAACAGCATTCCAAGGAAAAAAAAAACACTTGCATATGTCTGCATAAAAGTTTTCAGAGGGGAGCACTGTTTCATAAGGAGGTGATTGTCACCCAGACAGAAATGACCAGGCAAGGCTTCAACTAGTCAACTCCTGCCTTTCAGCATTATTCAGAGGGGATGTGTCTGAGTGGAACGCCCCTCTGAGATCTTACTATACTTGCCTAGCCATTACAAGACTTTGTGGTCATGACCCTAATCTCTGTTGTCGCCTCTTTCTGCAGGTGCTGCTGAGCCAGGTGCATCGTCTGCGAGCTCTTGACTTGTTGGGCAGATTTCTGGACCTGGGTCCTTGGGCGGTTAGCTTGGTGTGTAAAATGTTACGCTGGCCCTTTGAAAGAGATTGGGTGGTTTTTTTTTTGTTTTGTTTTGTTTTTTTTCATTACAGAAAATATATATATGAATGAAATATGAATACAGGGTGTGGAAAATATAGTTGGAATTTGGATCAATGATCAGTATCTGACAGCAGTCAGATGGCCTTGAAGTTAACATAAATCAGGTTGCCAAAAGTTAAGCAGGATTTGGAAGCAGCCAAGAGTCCTTTTTCATCCATGTTGTCCATGTTTTGCGCCTTCTCTGCCAGCTGAGCTTATGAATAGTGATGTCCTTTGCTTAAAAGTACACAGAGCAGCACAGAATCTAATGGGCATGTGAGACCCTTGAAACTAATTACCCAGATGAAATCAAACAGCAGTGAGGACCATTTCCTTTTGCTAATGAACAAGTTCTCCTCCAGCAAGTGGTGGGATCATACCTATTTGTTTTGCCTTTGCTTTCCTGCATACTTGGGGCAGATGCAGCTGAGATGATGGCACCTTGAATTGAGGGACAAGGTCAAACAACTGGGATTGGTATGAACTAGCTTTAGCTGAGATAGGAACACTTTGGGGGTCATTTTTAATTTTTTTTAAATATATCAAAATATTTGTGTTAACAAAACAAGTGTTAAAAATGGCTAGACCAGCTGGGGTGGTATATATAAATTATCATATAAACTAAATTAAACATGGAACTAGTCAGTTGCTGATCCACCCCCGATCACTGGACTTGTTTGCTGTATCTCACTTTCCTTGTCCTACACCCGTGTAGGGTTTTAGATCATGTGAGCAGTCCAGGGCATGGATATCTGCCTGCTGCCTTTGGAAGGTGCCAAGCAAAGTGTGGGTATAATGACAAATGGAACAGGAATGTCACTTGAAATACAAATGTCAGTGTTTTCAGATGCTTCCGGTAACAGAGGGTGCTGGTGATGGGACCTTTCACAGATTTCTCTGTCATCTCCCTCCCAGACCCGCTCCACACTTTTAAAGCCAAATTCTGTTCTGCACCTTCCAGAAGGATAGCACAGAAGGCCTAGCCCTAGGACAGAGTGGCGGGGGTCAACATTGGCTTTGCAGTATCTGGATTATGAGGTTCTGCATGCGGGAGCTGACACATGAGCGACTCCTGGGGCTAACTCAAAATTTCAGTCACCTCCCGTGTGCTCCTATGACTGGCACTGTCAGCCAGATTCACTGTAGCAGTGTGTGTTATGTCCCTGTGACCTGCCCAATGCTTTGCCTGTGGAGGGAGGACTTCTGCCTCCCCCTGTGGGCTGTGCACATCACTGATGTAGCATATAGGTGCTGGAATCAGGGGAACATAATCCCTCTCCACGTTTTTTTTTGCACTGCATTTGTATAGACTGTATACAGTAACCACTCAGTACTGGTGAAATGCTCAATAATGTAATTAGCTACATATCAGGCTGCAGTTTAGGCATGGGTATTTTTAGTAAAAGCCATGGACAGATCAGGGGCAATAAACAAAATTCACAATCCATGATGTGTACTAAAAATACCACTGACTTAATCTTGGGAGATGTGAGGGGGGTGCTGGTGAGGGAGGCCCAGTGGAGGGGGACATTGCTGAGAGGGGCATTGAGGGGGTGGGGTCCTGCTGTTGGGGAGGCCGTCTGGGGTCAGGAGCACCGGACCAGTGGCACCAGCTGCGGGTGGCTCCATATCACAGCTGCTCCGGCCGGCTACCTGGGGACTACAGGGCCAGCAGACCATGGCTACTCTGGCTGTCCACCTGGGGACTGCTGCCAGGGCTACACAAGCAGTAGTTGGTGTGGCTGTTCCATAGGTCACGTAAGCAGCTGACCGCTGACCCAGCTACTTGGGTGGCTCTGGGATCAGCCACATTGACAGAAGTGACAGAGGTCGCTGAAAGTCACAGAATCCATGACTTCCGCTACCTCTGACAGACACGGAGCCCTAGCTGTGTGCTCTCTTGCATGCTGTTAGTCTCTAATACCATACAAGTAGCTTATTTAGAAGCCTCTGCAAGTGTGGGAGGCTTGTATGATTTCTAGTGGAAGGATTGTAATTAATGAGTTTTTGCAGTCTGTTGACTTGTGGGAGCAAATAGCCCCATCTCAGGGAGAATAGTGGCACATCATGAGGCATGAAGAATCACATACTGTAACTAATAAAAGCTGGTGCTAAATTAACTCTTGGTCTCAGTGGGCTAATAAGTCTGAAAATACCTGGGGACATCCAGGAGTAAAATCATATATAAATAACTACGCAAGAGTCCCCTCTTTACGATAAATGCATGACATTGATTCCTGCCAGATTTCCCATATGTGCCATAAATATGTTACATTTATGTAAAGCTTGTAATTCTGACACCTGTCCAGCTCTCCTCCTGTAATGGGTCTAGGAGGCTTATGGCAATTTGCTGTTCTGCTTTTCTCCCCAGGCTTTGTCTGTTGGCATTTTCCCTTATGTGCTGAAGCTGCTTCAGAGTTCAGCTCGGGAACTGAGACCGCTTCTTGTCTTTATCTGGGCCAAAATTCTAGCCGTGGACAGTGTGAGTAATCTTGAGCTATTAGAGCTCTTTATTTGTTTCCGGTAGCGTCCTTTGTTATTGTCCTTGTCCAATTGCTTTAAAGTCAGAGACCGATAGTTTGTTCTACAACAAAATGCAGGAGGTTGGATTTTAAGCTGATGTATTCATTTAAAAAGAGCCTGTGAAGTCACTGGTGCATTAGAGCTGTCTGCTGAGAATTTCTGAATGTAAAATTCCCATTGATGCAATGACAGACTTGATTTAAAATGGCTCATTTGGTTACCTGCCCATTCACTGGACTTCTTGCATGTGATCACCAGCTTATTAAGGAAGTTGTTTCCGTCTGCATGAAGTGAAATGTCATTGGTGCTGAAATCTCACTTTAGCTTGAGGAAGTTCCTCTTTTCAGTCATTCTTTTTTGTATGAGTGACCTAAGTTCTGTTGGTATGTCTATACTTATGACAAGCCCAGCTCGCACAGATGTAAGTAGTCATGTAGCGAGTGAGTAGAGTGGTGAACACAGTACATCTGAGCTCCCAGAATATGTACACTATAGTTCTCTACACACCCAGTGTGTCTACACTGCTCCCTTTAGCAGTGTGGTGTCCTGCTGTCTCCTTGCTGCTGGAGCCTTCCTCTGCCACAATGGAATGCTCCACCAATAGGATAAGGCTTGGTCAGGTGGAGGCAGCAGGGAAAGGCTCTGGCAGCTCCTTGCTACTTAACACAGCGACAAATGTGAATGCAGTCTGCCTATCTCTGTGGCATTAGCCGCACAGGTAGTGCCTGCAGTCTGCATGCTGCTGAAAACATAGGCATGACCTCTAAGAGTTGTCAGAGTACGGTGATCTAGACCATAGTAGGGGCTCTTGCTCTATTTGCTAAACAGATGTACAGCATACGGTTTTGGTTCAGTTTAACTTTATTTTAAACTTGATTTGGTTGGGCTGTGCCTCCACCCAGGCAAGAGAAGTCTCCAAACTCATCATGAACACGCACAGATCATCAGCATCTCCAAACCCGTCCTAAAAATAGAGCAAATGTAGTTCTTTGCAGAGTATAATTATCAATTTTATTCTAAATCCAATCTGGTCTTGTTCTCTGAGCTGCGACAATAGCTGAAGTTGGTGGCATTGGAAGTGCTAAAGAGTTCAGAAAGGACAGGTCACTGGGCTGTTTTCACAAGAGCCTGGGATTCTGGACTTTCTCTCTCGGCACCCTGGTATCTCTGTGGCATCCTTCATGACAAGATTTAAAACTGGGTCATGATTTTTGAAGATGGCCTTAATGAAGACTCGATACAAATATTTGAACAATTAGTTAACTGCCAGGCTTCCTGGTTTGAACCTTGCAGTTAATTGCAAATATAGTTATTAGTGGACATAAATTTGCATCAACTGCTTTTTGAAATTGGTGTCTTTCTGTTTTAATGTTGATTTTGTATTTTCATGATCTTCTCTCTTGTTTGTAGCAAAACAATTATTATTGGATTTGGTGGAATTCTTTCACTCATGATCGAGCATTATGTTTAGTTTTATAAATCTATATTTTGGTTACCATTTAAGAGGCTTTCTAATGGCAAAGAAAATGAAAATTATTAATCTTAACATTCATCTCAAAAAGCTTAGTTTGCATGCTTACTCCTCTATGGCTGAAGCATCAGCCTCAGTGTCCGCTACAATAGGTAACAGGGATATTGGAGAATCAGCTTAATTAGTCTGTACCCCAGTAGAAACAAACAAGCCAGTGAAGGGCTTTTTTCTGCTTATCAAAGGCAATACTCACTGATTTCATGAACTGTTTTAACAATAAGTATAGGTAGAAACATTCTGTCAGTCCAGACTGGGCAGAGACTTGCCCAAATGTTCTTGATGAGACCTCTTTGGCTTGTTAAGATGATTAAAAGACTGTAAGATTATACCAACAATAAATATTAAAATCGCTGTTACTTTTCAGTACATTTATCTTCCCTTCCCCCTCATTTTTACCCTCCTCTCTAAGAATAAATTGAAAAATATGTAGTTGCAAGACCAATATCTGCAGGATCCAGAAATGAAAGAGACAAAGAGGGTAGGATTGAGGATGGAAATGTGAACTGCAGGGACATACCCTGTGAACGTAAGTGAAATAGTTCTCAGATGCTGAAGGCAGTCATGAAATGCTGCTTTGCATTGTGTTGGCTGAAGGATTAATTAAACTGTGTCGAACCGCTGCTGCCCCACTGTTGGAGTACTGCAGGAATGTGTGTGAGTGGGCAGGACATGAGATTATTCATATACTAGCCACAGTTCTAGCTGGAATTGTTTTCTTACAAGGGTGGATGTTGTATCTATCATCCAGGCAAAAACCAGGGTTCCTATTTTCAAACACTTCCCTGAGAAGCTTCCTTGAGGGTGAATAGATTTAAGTCACCAATTTCAATCATGCTTTAAATCAGAAAACTTTGATTTGAATAGCCAATTTTTAATTGTTTTTCAGTTGTACTTTTTATTTATTTTCTTAATGAAAAGTTGATGCTTATCAGCTGGAAATTCTTAAAATGTTGATTTACAGCTAAAGTGTAGGCTAAATATGGCACTTCCTTGCTAACCAGCTGACTATATGATAACCCTTTAAAAAGCCTATCTAACTACCAGCTAAATGTCCTTTGATAGCAGGATTTGTGAGGAACAGTGGCATCTTGTGATCAATAAAAATGCTCCACGTAGGTACTCCCTAGGGATAATTTTGTGTGCTCTAGTTCTTCCCCCTCATGGGAAATCTTCCTAGAGCATACAAGTGATAACGTCCTGTCTACCCTCTTGCATGTTGTGTTCATGTACCTTCATTATTCACAAGTACCAAATGTGAAGGAGGGAGATGTTTTTGACACTGAATGTTAATGTTGTTCTCAGGCACTGCACAAACAGCATATTAGCAAAGCGTTTAAAGCTATTTTGGAGTTACATGGTCTGCTTTCCTCCCTCTGGCCTCATGTGATTGGATGGCGCTGGCAGCGCACTGGGATGCAGTGGAAAATGGGCAGCCTTTTCTTAGCGGGCAGCTGTCTGCCTTCATGCTGGTTTGAGAGGACATGATTTTTTTAAGGGGAAACATTATGAAGAAAGCTAAAAATGTTGGGAAGAAGGAAACCAGTTCTCCTCCTGCAGAATGTTACCAGAAAAATCCGCGTAAACCTCTTGTAGCTGCAACCTGATGTTGATTCATTCCCTCTCGTTAGTCTTCTGCAAATGGCATCTTTTGTTGCTTCAGTAATGAAATATTCTCTTGCATCTTTGCCTTTCCAGCCCCCCCCTTCAACAATTAGTTTTCCTCCTTTCCCCTCCGTTCCTGATTAAAAATACATGACCGTTTCTGTCATGAAACGTGCAGCAGAATCCCAGCCACAAAGGGAGCTGAAAGCAAAGTCAGGGTTTCCACCCAAAATTGTCCCTTTAGTGCTCTGTATTCTTGGATTCTGACCTTAATATGTCAGACCTAGTGCCTGAGAGATCTTGCTGGCAAAAGAAGAGCCCTGAGAAGAGGATCCTGTTTATATGCATTAATGTCTTCAGTGCTGTATAGCTGGAGCACTCACGTGGAAATATTAATGGGTGCTCGGCACACACCAGTAGCCAAGTTGCCCATGCTGCCTCCTGCCTGCTGGTGTCCCCTCTTACCAGCACCCCGCCCCCCCCCCCCCCCCGCCCACAGTGGCTTTGGGAGGAAAGGGAAGGAGCAAGGGCATGATGTGCTCATGGGCAGAGGTGGAGACCTAGGGAAAGGCGGAAGAGTGACGGTGGGGTTGAGCACCCTCCCCCACCTAGAGCAGAAGTTGGCACCTGTGGTCTTGATGATGATTATCCGTATTGGAATGCAGGCTGCTTCTCCTGTAATGCTGTGCCTTGGAACCCAGATTCCTGCACATTGTGCTGGTTAGAAAGATGGCGGGGTTCATCTGCCAAGCAGTTTCTGTCACAGTCAGAGATCACATTTCAACATGATAGTATCTGTCCGGACAGTAACATAGTTTGGTCTTGCTGTGTAGATCAGAGTAAATCATGTTATCAAACTGGCCAAGAAGAACGGCCAGTCCCCCACTTCTCGGAGATAATTCCTGTCAGTGAGTTTCTAGTGCAACTGACAGGTCACTGTAGGGGATACATGCACTGTGCAGAGGGGGAGCTTCATCTCTAGGATTGTCAGTCCTAGCACCTTTCTGGAGCAATACCTTAATGGAATGATTTAGTTCTTTGTGGACATCTAGTCACAATTCACAGCCAAGAGAAAGGGTGTCCTCAATATCAGTCATTATTACTCTTTAGAAATAAGGGAAAATCACAGAGATTACTGATCCAGATTTGATATGCTTGCAGGGAAAGGTGTTGAGAACATGCATGTGACATCTGCATGTGATATGTTTGCCAGTCAGGAATGTTACCCACAGACTGTAAATTAACACACAACCCTTTCTTCCCGTTGGGTAGGTGTTTGTGAAGATGATGTACTTTGAGGTGACGAGCTGCTCCATGTCTGGGAGCCTCTAGGCATTTGTCCAGGACAGACTGCCTGTGCAGATGACTATTTAACTTCATTTGTACAGGCTGATGCATAGAAGTTACCAAAACATCTGATCTGCTGAGAGAAATTCAGCTCTTGTTTGTCTTGGGCAGTGGGACTGGGATAGCAGCCATCAGCAAACCAGCTGGAGATTAGATCAGAGATTTTTGTAATATGTAATTTTATTTTGGTTTTATAAATGTCAGACATCTAATTAATCACATTCCCCTAGTTTCCTCTTGCCACGGTGGAGGTATGCCATGGAATGAAGAGAGAGTGATTGCTATTTCCTTTTAGGGGGCTCTGAAGAACCAGAGGGCATCTCTGAGTTTGTATTCCATTCAGATGCCAGGTGCAGTGGAGCCATGTGCTTTAAAAACACAGGGCTCTGGTCACCTCTTCCTACCCAGGAGTGTTTGGCAGCAGTCCTGACAGGGCAACTGACTCTTCCTTTTGTTTCTCAAATGAAAATTGGGATTGAGAAAAACAATTAAGACATGAAATATTCATAAATTGTTGGAGGCAAAAAAGTTCTCTCCTGGTTATTGTACTCATTGTTTTTCCCTTCTCCCTGTCTCATTTTTCAGTCATGCCAAGCTGACCTTGTGAAGGACAACGGTCACAAATATTTCCTTTCGGTCCTGGCCGATCCCTACATGCCAGTAAGGACAAAAAAAATCCTTTTTAACCTTATTTAAAACGTGCTTGGATTGTCTTGGCTTTTATGATGCTGCTGTGATGTGGTTGGTGCAACTGTTGGGACAGCATCTTGTCACTCCCTGGTGACTCCCACTGCCCTGTTCAGGAATAGCGTGGGTGAGCATCATAGTTCACCACAGGGGAAATTGATAGCACAGGCCCTGTCAGATGCACATACATACCAAATCAATTTGCTGAGCCACTGCATTAGAAGAATTAAGACTTAGCTTATTTTACTTTTCTCATCATTCATTTCACCTGCCCTGAAATGAGCGCAGCAGGTGCCCTGATAAATGGGCTTGAAGTGCTTTCTAATATCTTGGCAGCTTCTGTATCTACCCCTACTGGAATGGTGTTTTGTATCATCCAGCCACAGCTATCTCTATAGCCCTTGCAGAAGTAGTATACGTTAGGGACTGTTCTCTCCCCCACACCATGTCTGTCGTGATAAAAGCACACAGCTGTCACAAACACAAACTAAACAGGGCACTGACCTTGTCTGTGCTAATGCTTTTAAACCTTGAAGGCAAATGAAAAATGCCGTGGAGTAGAGTAGCTCCCAATCAGTCAACCCAATGTATAAGGTAATGGGATCGCTGCAAATTACTGCTTTTAAATGATCTGTTTATTTCACTTAAAAAAAAAATGAAGCATGAAGTGGCCATGTTGCCAGCCTGAGGACATAGCCAAGGCTGGTACTTCAGGGCTGCACCTACACCTGTATGGCAGCAGGACATTTTGGCTATGTCTACACTAGCCAAAAACTTCAAAATGGCCATGCAAATGGCTGTTCCAAAGTTTGCTAATGAAGCGCTGAAATACATATTCAATGCCTCATTAGCATGCAGACGGCTGCGGCACTTCAAAATTGACGTGGCTCGCTGTCACACAGGTCGTCCAGATGGGGCTCCTTTTCGAAAGGACCTGGGCTACTTCGAAGTCCCCTTATTCCCGTCTGCTCAATTTTGAAGTGCCGTGGCCACCTGCATGCTAATGAGGCACTGAATATGTATTTCAGCACTTCATTAGTAAACTTGGACACGGCCTTCTAGAGTTTTTATTTAGTGTTGGGGAAGAAGGTGGGTAATGTTGTTCATCTTGCATTGGGTTGTTGGGAAGCTATGCTTAAACTCCAGGAATACACAATTTTCTTTTAAGCTGTGAAAGGCTTCCAGAAATCCTTGTCTCTCTGGCTGCCCTCCTTTCTACAGGCCAAGCTGTAGCCTGTTCAAATTATGGTGAAAATCAGAGCCTGTTGGTAGAGAACTTGAAAGGTCTCAGCCAGCCAGAGCAAGTGGATCAGCCATGTTTCCTGCTCTCAGGCCAAGCTGCATGGCCTGTTCCAGCTACTAGTCATTAAACAACTCCAGAATGCAATCATTAGTTTGTGTGGTCTCAAATTGTCAGGGTGTCGGGAGATTTACATCAGCCATGCCAAGGAGGACAGCATGGGTGCTCTCATTTCAAACAACACAGCGTACAGTTGTTCTCTGATGAAAATTACTTGTGAGTTGTTTTGTTTTTAAGGCTGAACATAGGACTATGACTGCTTTCATTTTGGCTGTGATCGTCAACAGCTACAACACAGGGCAGGTGAGTCCCAACTCCTTGATCCTTACATTGCTTCTCCTGAGGCCATCTCTGTACTGTGACTTTGCTTTGATGTGAGTTGTCTGACGTGCATCAGAACGCACTACAGAACCAGGAAGTAGCAGTGGGAGGGACACATTCTGTTTTCTTGGATTTAAAAAATAATCTGGAAGTACAACAGAGGCTGCATATGCATGGTACCTGGAAATACGGGTTAGGATGCACAGCACTGAACAGCATCCTTTGCTGGCAATATACTGACATACTATTGAGGGAATCCTTCACAGTTCTTTTCAGCTGGAAGCATGATGGCTGTGATGTAGGTCTTGGGGATGATTTAAAGTCAAGAAAGTTGTATGAGCCATAAATCATGGGGCTCTGAAGGTGCAAGGAGTATTGCCACTGAAATAAAAAAATAAGCTTACTGCATTCAGGAAACATTTCTGACATTAATAGATGCTTGGCTGGCTATGAGTGCACACAGCTGACCTCCCCAGAGCACTTGTGCAAATCATCTCAAAAACCAGTATCTAACCACAGAATCTTTCTTTTCTTTACATTGCATGTCTGTCCCTTCTCTCAAAATGGTTTTATTGTTTAATGATGGGAAAGGAAGCTGTGTGTCTAAATGAATTGCACTGATCTATGTTTCAGGAAGCCTGCCTTCAAGGAAACTTGATTGCCATCTGCCTGGAACAGTTAAATGATCCGCACCCTCTCCTACGCCAGTGGGTGGCTATTTGTTTAGGACGTATTTGGCAGAATTTTGACTCAGCAAGGTGGTGTGGCGTGAGAGACAGTGCCCATGAGAAGCTCTACAGTCTGCTCTCAGATCCAATCCCAGAGGTAACGTTAAGTGTACCTGTATATGACAGTTGTCTTCAGTGGGGGCTACAAAACAATTTAAAAATCAGTATCTTCAAGAAATTTCATGAGTTGATAGGTGTCTGGTTGTAAAAAAAAAAGTATTTATTATTTCTGCAGGAAAAGTGCTAAAGTCATGCTAGATCTGGATCAGGAAAATCAAATTAAATGCAAATGATTATATATACCAGGGCTTATACAAGCTCCACATTTCCTTGCTTACTCTCATGGCAGAAGCCCTTCAGAACTGTGTTACCACAACTCACTGTGTACTTCAGCAAGTTCTCTGATCTATATTGTCTAAACCTGAAAACTGTTCTCAGCCTGAAAAAATGCAATTTTAATGGAATGTAAGTTTCACCTTTATGAAAAGATTGTCCTCAACAGAAGAGAATCTTGAGCCACCAGCACAATAATCGACAGACCCTGTGAGACCCCAGTGAAATTCTTTTACAAGTGAGAGAAGTAAGCTTAGACATTCAGGGCAGCATCAATGTGTAGCTGTTAAAGTTGTAGTTTTGGTTTTTCAGTGATTTAGCACTTCCAGTTCCAGGTATACACAGCCTCCTTTTCTTCCCCTTGGCTTTTTCCCAACTTGCAGATAATCGTTGCTCAAAGGATCGAGTGAAGTGTCCTCAAGGCTGTCAGATTCTCTTGTCGGTCAGCCAGAGCAGGTCTTTGCTGAGTTGTGAGGCACATGCTCTGGGGCTGATTATACTGCCTCCACAGCATTCCAAGTCTCTGCCAAGGCAGAGAAGAAAGCACCACTCATGATCCCAAACCCTGGGGCTGTGTGTGGTATGGTATGTCTCACCTGCCTTCCATTTTTAAGTCACCTGCTTCCTTTCCTTATGCTCGTATTAAATAGTTGAAGGCTTTAGCAATCTCTAGTGCAAAGGGGACGTAGGCCCCTCAGTGACAATTTCTTATTCACCTTTATGGTGCTGAGCAGAAGTGTCTTGACAGCACCCATTAAAAAATCACCAAAGTGAAAACCGCCTGACATTCCAGGGAATAATACACATTTCTTCTGCATGCCTGAGTAATTAAAATTGCACCAGATAAAACTTGGCAGTGACCCAACATCAGTTTCTGTCTTTCCAGTCTTCGGGCTTCTGTGCAACCACTGCCATTTACCTGCCACGGTAGCACGGCTTTGGAGAGAGCTGAGCTGGCAGAATAAGAGATCATGCTGGTGAAGTTCAAGGCCAACACCAGGCAGGAAACCAATGGTAATTTTTTTTTTTTATTTTGTCTGTCACAGGTTCGCTGTGCTGCCGTCTTTGCACTGGGCACATTTGTGGGCAACTCAGCTGAGCGGACCGATCACTCCACCACCATTGACCACAACGTGGCCATGATGCTAGCACAGCTCATCAACGACGGGAGCCCCGTGGTCAGAAAGGTACAGTGGGCGAGACAGAAGGAAGTGAAGAGGATTAATGCTGGCGGCCTACAAAGGGTTAATTGTGTGTGGTGTTGGGGAAGCAGACTCTTTGTTCAGTGAATTTCTTCCTAGGTATTCATGGATTTGATTCAGCTGGAAGCATTTGTTCAAGCTCTCTGTCCCCTGGCAGCTGCTATAGATGCTTACTTCCTGCCGAGGAGTGGCACACAAGCATGGCAAGCCCCAGTGGAAAGAGCCCTCTAAAGTGATAGCTGCTGGCCAGCACTGTACCCAGGGCAGGGTGAACAGAACTGCCACCCAGGGTGCAAAGCCACAGGAGTGGAAAAATTATTAAAAGACCCTCAGGGTCAATGTTGTTATTGGCCATTGTCAGTGGAACAGGAGTTTCAATCAGGAGTCATTTCTGCAAGCTGGTGGGCTTTCTCCTCTTCACTGGCCTTGTCTCCGGCTTTTATAGCTCGCACTCAAATCCCCCATGTGCACATGCCCTCATACCACAATCACCTGGGTCCTCTGGACTCTCCTGTCTCCTCTGTAACGGAATCTGCATTGTGAAATTGATGACGCTGCATAGTCACTCTCTGGGTCCCAGATGACCCCTTCCCGTTGGTTTTCCCTTGTTTTAATCTCTTGCCCTCAGAGAAACTGCTGAGAAGAGTTTCCATTAGTATATGTGAGACTGGCAAGAAAGGCTGCTTCATCTACAAAGGGATACCACTGTCCCAATGGAGCAGCATTGATTTCTGCAAATCTCTTAATTACAAATTCCCTTCAATAATGGGGAGTTCAGCCTTTTGCTGACTATTTGTATTTCTCCCTCTTACGCCTGCTTGCAATGTTAAAAAACAAGCTATGAAAGAGTTTATTGCCCAGCATCTACTGAGGAGCTTGGCTACCAAGTGGCGGCTTGCAAATGGCTCAGATGCCATAGCTATTTGTGTGGTTCTGCTGGTGGTACAGATTCTGCACACCATGGGGTTTTGAATGCCAGGGCCATTATTTTCTAGTTTCATTTCCTGGGAGGCTCATGTAAGTATTAGTCTTTTCTCAGCTTTGTGCTGTCGACATGCGGAATATACCTCAGGTTGAACCTCTTTGGTCCAGCACCCTTGGCACCTGACTGGTGCTGAAGCAGTGAATTTGCCGAACCACAGCAGCTTTACCAACACTTCCCCTGCTTCCTGGGCTCTTAGAAAAGATTTAGGGGCAAATCAGGAGCTAAATAACAGGGTTCTGTACTAAGAGCCAGAACTGGTGACTGTAAACCTTTATGGGACCACAGGGAATTTGGCCACAACCATGCTAGGTGGTCATCTGTCTAACTAAAGTCATGCTGGACAATGGGAGAGAGTGCTAGATTAGAGTAGGTCAATCTGCAGTATGCCATCAGGCACCAACAGAGACAAATAAGACCAATACCAGTTCAGTGCAGTGTTACATATAAAAAAAACTACTTAAAAAAAACAAAACAAAACAAAGGGAAAGCAGCACTTTTCTGCATAGTAAAATTTCCAAGCTGTATTTGTCAATGTTCAGTTGTAATCTTTTGAAAAAACAGCCATAAGGTTTTGTTCAGAGTTGTGTACAACTTCGATTGCAAAGGTGTTCATAACTCTGAGGTTCCACTGTTGTGTTGTCCAGTTTCTTCTGCGCTCTGAAGACAACAAAGTTAAACTGGTGTGCAGAGCATGGTTTGGAACACTGGGTCGCCTTAGGGTTGCTGGCCACTGGCAGCTCACTAGATTGTACCCGCAAACCTCTGGGAGTGCTTCAGCATTCAGAGTTCCAAAGCTGTCACAATGAAGCACTAATGCCATTTGCCATCTGCCCTGAACAGCAGGAAATTCCATTTCCAGTGCTGTAGCTCTGTGGAGTCTCAACAAACGATTTTAATAGGCATGTCATTTCATTTGCTGTACAGCATGAGGAATCCCCTTGAAACAGAAATGTGCATGGTACATAAAATATGTTGTGTAACATTAAGACCAAATAACAAAAAGACCATATATTAGAATAGGATAGTTCAGACCACAGTACATTTGCTGTTTACCAATACACCAGTGAGCTCAATTCCCCAAACCCTCCCCTGAAGCCACTGTCAGAACAAGGAATAAATCCGTCAGAGGTTAGTGGACTTGTTTGTATGCTGGTTCTTTGAGTATGAAATCAGTGCAGGAGTCGGGGAAGGGAAAGAAGAATATGCACTTTGGCATCTTTATCCAGAATCCTGACTCTTAAGATATGTCTGAATTTGTGACTTGCTTTAGAAACAAGAGCTGCATTCTGTCCCTGTATAATGCTCTGCTGTTTATTACTGTTTTGATAACTAAGTTTTACATTACAGGACTTTTGGTTTTAAGTTCAGTATTAAATATTAATTTGTTACTGGAAGCATGAACTATATAGAGGCCTTATGGGAGGAAGGAAGGGAGGGGCTGAGAGTACAGTGGAGAGAACATGACAAGTCCATTCAGTAAAAGACTTTGTTGCTTTCAGAAACCACAAGGAGGAATTAATTGTATTAATGCTAGTTTTGCTGTAGCTCCTGCTAGCATAGCTCTCTGGGTCCTTGAGACACACAAGCCACTTCACCACAACAAAGAATGGACTATGAGATATGTTGATTTTGATGGCCAATATCAATGTGACAATTGGAAGCATAAATACAGGCTGAGAACAGACTATGGGAAAAGAAGGCCTCGGCAACATGAGCGAAAATGGAAAACGCTTCAGTGACTTTTGTTCCTTTAACGTATTGGTGATAAATGGTAGTGTTTTTCCACACAAAAGAATCCATAAGGTCACTTGAGTGTCACTGGACCACCAAACAGAAAACCAGATTGATCACATCTGTATCAGCAGTTCTTTCAGAAGATTGATGCAGGATGTCCACACTAGAAGAGAAGCAGATATAGGTTCAGACCACCATTTGGTCACGGTAAAACTCGAGTTCCAGGTCAAGAGGTACACCACAACAGTGATGAAGCTGGAACTGAGGTTCAACACAGAGCAGCTGAAAGGTTTAGAGACAAGAGCTGGTTTCCAAGTGGAGGTGTCCAGCAGATATGCTCTTCTGGCAGACCTCATCCTGAAAGATGCGACTGTGGAACAAATTTGGGAACACACCAAAACAGCCTGGAAAGCATCCTGCGAGAAAACATTGGGAAAGAGGACAAGGCATCACAAAGAATGGATCACAGCAGAAACTCTGAGAAAAGTGAAGGGACAAAAGCACAGAAAAGCAGCAGTCAACAACAGCAAAACAAGAGCAGCCAACAAAGAAGTTTAAAAGGCTGTAAAACAGGACAAGAAGAACTTTGTGGAAAACCTGGCACAACAAGCCACAGGACAGAGGAACCTGAAAGAGCTCTCTAACATCACATGGAAGCTAGCTGGGTCACAGTGTGCAATGGATCAGCCAGTACAGGATAAGGAGGGGCATGTGCTAACAAACCCAAGTGAGCAGCTCAGTAGGTGGAAGGAGCACTTTGAAGTACTACTGAACCGCCCTGCCCACATGGAACCTCCCGAGTTACCAGCTGCAAATATACCGCTGCAAATTAACAGCAGTAGACGTGCAAAAGAAAAAATTAGAAAAGCTATTGACCACCTGAAATGTAGAAAAGCGTCTGGTCCAGACTACATCCCTGCAGAAGCAATCAAGGCAGGTAGTGAGATATCAGTCAACATGATGTATAATCTATTTGGGAAAATATGGGACACTGAAGAGATCCCACAGGACTGGAAACATAGCTCCTTATCAAACTTCCAAAGAAAGGCAAACTGAAGGAATGCAAGAACTGGCAGGACATTATGTTATTGTCTATTCTAGGAAAAGTATTCCGTAGGATTCTCTGGGAGAGAAGGAAGACAGAAATCAATAGACAGCTCAGGGAAGAACAGGCTGGCTTCCGAAGTGAGAGATCCTGTACTGACCAAATAGCAATTCTGAGTGATCATAGAACAGTCACTCAAGTGGACCTCCCTCCTGTACATAACATTCGTAGACTTTGGCTGCTTCTACGCGTGCCACCTTCCATCAGAGGTGACATGGTAATGAGGCAATTCAAAGTACAGACTTCAAATTGCAGGTTGACAGGGTATATGGGGGCAGCTTCCAAATAAGCACCCCACTTCGACTTTCCCTTACTCTTGCACAACTAGATTTGAAGCAAGGGAACATCAAAGTGGGGCACTTATTTCAAAGCTGCCCCCATCTACACTGTCAATCTGCAATTCGAAGTCTGTACTTTGAAATTCACATGGCTGGCATTATGCTAATGAGGTGCTGAACATGCACATTAATGCCTCATTAACCTGCTTCAAATTGCTTCATTACCATGCCACTTCTGACAGGAGGCAGCATGTGTAGAAGCAGCCTTTGAAAAAGCCTTTGACAGCATTGATAGACACACTTTGTGGAAACTGCTTCAGCACCATGGCATCCCATCCAAAATTATTAACTTGATTCGTTCAGTGTATGAACATTATGAACAGGACAACAGGTGGCCACCAACAAGGCATCAGTGGACACTTTTCAAACAGCTAGAGGACATTGATTTTGCTGATGATACCCTCCTTTCACACCAACATGAAAGAAAAGGTCACAACACTAGACAAAACTGCCTCAATGACTGGGCTGAGCATTAACAAGGGAAAGACCAAGAAAATGAGGATCAACCAGTCCAACGACACCACCATCACACTGGGAGAGGATGACCTGGAAGATGTGGAGCAGTTTACCTACTTGGGGAGTATTATGGGCATAGATGGAGGAACAGATAAGGATATCAGTGCTAGGGTAGGGAAAGAAACAGCTGCATTCAAGGCTTTCCGTCCCATATGGAGTTCAGAAACAATATCTGTGAAGATAAAACTGCGGATCTTCAACACAAGTGTGAAGAGTGTCCTCTTGCATGAATGCGAGACCTGGCACACTAAAAGCCTTCAAATCATAAGTTGCCTACAGTCATAACCAAATGCCTGAGGTGCATCCTTCACATCAAATGGCAAGACTTTGTCACGAATGAGAAGCTTTTCAACAGAGCGGGACAAGAACCAATTGAAATCAAGAAAAGAACGTAGGGATGGCTAGGTCCCACTCTCAGAAAACCATAATCCAGCATACTCCATTAAGCTCTCACCTGGAACCTGCAAGGAAAATGCAGAAGAGGAAGACCTCAGACAACGTGGAGAAGGTGTGCTGAGATTGAAGGACGACAACTCGGGTACTTCTGGAGCCAGGGAGAAGTTTTGTCCCAAGACAAAGTGAAGTGGAGGAGACTTGTAGATGACCTGTGCTTCATGTGGAATACAAGGGTTTAGTAGTAGTAAAGCTAATTTTAAAAAACTATGTAATATACAGGTTAAGAAAAGAGTTTTTCTACATCTGGGATAGTACTTAAATTTTCCACTAATATAAAGTATAATTTAAAGATCATCATCATCATCTATATTTATTTATTTATTTATTTATATTTATAAAGGACATAATCATCAATAACCCACATTTAATACAATAAATTTTAATATACAATATACATATTGACATACAGGTATCCAGGTACATCACACAGGAAAAGTTATACAAAAATTGGTTGTGGAAAACAAATGTATGAGTGGGAATAATACACTCTGAACAGTCCTTTCTTAGGCACTTGAAGTTTGTATGTTCTGATCCTCCATTTACAACAAAGCACATTATGTGCTTCCTGGGTGTCTGGATTGTTCCCGGCAGAACCCACCTGCCAGATACTGCCAAATTGTTCCTGGTAGGATTCACTTGCCAGCAGCTGATTAATAGTTCCAGATACATTCAAACTTCCTGTTTATTTAACTGTAATATTAATTGCTCAATAGAGGCTATGCTGAGCCAGCGATGAAAGGTTAAATCAGTGGCCTTATGCTAACAATGTCTTATGCCTCAGTTTATTCTTTGGTGGTCCTGTTTTTCATCTGATGAAATGGGTCTTAGCCCATGAAAGTTTATGCTCCAAAATATCTCATGGTCTTTAAGGTGTCACAGGACTTCTTGTGGTTTTTGAAGATACAGACTAACTCAGCTACCTCTCTGATACCTGCTTTTCATTCTGCACAGTCTCTGGAATATGCAGATGTCTCTCTTGGCAATTTAAACAACAGACCACTTGTGATGGGGTTCAGGGGTCCCCCTGCACTGCACCCCGCCCGCTGGCAGGAGAGACTCTCACTCAGCAGGTACAACAGCAGGTTTATTAGGCAACAGATGTCCAGTTTCTCACAGAAGCAACAGCATAGCAGCCAGAGACAGTCCTTCCAACCTGTCCTGGGGAGAAGACCCCGAGGGGTGCCCCTCTGGGGTGTAGCTTCCCCCTCCTCGGGCTGGCTGCCTTCCAGCTCTCCCTTTTCCTAGCCTCTAACTGCCGCCCCCGATTCAAAAACCCAGCTCAGCTCCTCCCTGCTCTTTGTTCAGGCAGAGGTGTCACCTGCCAATTGTAGCCCCAGGGTCATCCTTAGCCACTGGGAGCTGCTGCTTGCCTCAGACATCCAGCCTGACTCACACATGCACTCCCCCCACTCCATTACACCACTGCTCTCCAGCTGTCTGTCTGTCTGTCTGGTATTTCAACTGGGCCTAACACCACAATGCCAAAGAGAAGATCTGAGTTTTGGTGTGTCCTTCCTCTTGTCCTTCCTAGGACTCCCATGTTGCAGCCACTGAGTCAGAGAGAATTAAGTAGGACTCCCTTACCAGATGGATGATGTCAATCCTAAATCACTCAGCATCTGTTTTAGTAGTTTAGTATAAGCTTTGTTTTGTTTTCCCACCTGGGCTGAGCATGCCACTGAGTTCCCATGTTCTTCATGGTGGTAGTTCAGTAGTGGTCCTCACCACTCTGTGTCTTGAACTGAGTTTAGAGTGAGTGTAACACCAACAGCAGGAATACAGCTTCTGCCAGAAAGTCAGGTGTGAACAAAGAGTGGTTTGGCCTTTGCCACAAGGAGCAAGAGCCCAGCTCCATAGCACAATTCATTATTTTGCTCCAGGAAACACAAGTTTCTTGGGCAGGAGGGCAGCTTGGGTGTGAGAGGCAGGAGCTGTGTGTCCTACTCTCATTCAATGCCAGTGCATCACTTTGATAGTCTCAGGCCTAATCAAAGAGTAGGGGAGCCTACCCGCAAATCAAAGATGTTTCGTTGTGAAGAATTCATTTTGAAACTAAGCACTCTGGCTTTCTTCAGATCTTTGTGCTGAAGTGAAGGAAAAATCAATGCTGCTTTGAACCAAATACCAAAAAGTACCCTCATCCCCACGCCAGGTGACAGCCGGGCATCAATTTTGACAGACAGCTGGCATCACAGGGCGTTTATTCTGCATTATTTTTAAATGAAATGCTCACAGAAGAGGGGCAATTTCCAGTCATGTTACCTCAGAACAGAGGGCATACGCTAGCTCTGCCATTGGTTTGTTGGGGTGGGATGGAGGAGGAGGTGTTAGGAGGGGATTTTGTGTATTCTTCTTCGACAACCGGTTCACATTGATTTCAGTCAGGGGTGCGTGCATTATGGGAGTATTTCCTGTAGCAGCTCCCCTCGGGGCTGGCTGTGGAGCCCCATAGAGTGATACTGTTATCACGGTTGCCTCTACCCCGTCCTCAGTTCCTTCTTACTGTCTGTGGCGTGTTGGAACAACTCTTTACTCTTGCTCCTGTAAGCAGTAACCTCTAGTCTTTGTGAGTACAGCAGATCTTCCTCATTATTGTCTTAAGTACCCTTGAATACAGCAGTCAGGAGTGGGTGGGCTTGCCAGCCCCCCATGGCTGCATCAGGGCATGCCAACACCCCCGGGCTTCAAGTCTTGCTCCCTTTGCAACTGTGACCCCCATGAAGCCTGCCTGCGCTGCTGGGGTGAAACCTGTGCCTGACACAGGCTCAAGCCTAATTCTCCTTGCACTTGCACTTCAGTTGTGTCAGCCCAGGCTCTTAGAACCTTGTGGGGCTGAAGGGTCAAGTAAGGGGCAGCGTCTGAGCTCTGTTGCTTTGCATTGTAGATGCAGCCCTGCTTGACTCAGGACCCAGGAGTCAGCTGGAAGTATCCCTGAGTTCCATGGGACAGTTTCCTTCGTCTTCTCCACCCAAACACTTTGCACTCCCCTCTGCTGAAAACAGAGGCCAGCCTCACTTTGCAAACGGCGGCGGCAGCAGCCCAGGTCCCCATTACCCCATTCTGTTCTGATCCCTGAGCTGCAAGCGCGCACATAGTCAGAGAGCCTCCTGGATTTGCAGTGGAGACCAAACCACTCTGGCCTTTTGCAACTTGAGCTGCTTCCTGGTCATATGCACAGCAGGGAGTCAGGTTTTCCCACAGTGCATCATAGTCCTGGGGCTAGATCAGGGCTGGGGCATTGCTCTAGGGTGTCTGGGTTACAGTTACTTTGGTTTGGGTCTGCTCACTGCAGTGTGAACAACAGAGCCCTACTTTCGAGCATAGGTTAGACGAGTCCTAACACCGGGTTCAAATACAATGCAGGCTAAGTCGAGGATTCCCTAACCCAGGTCCCACTCACCCTGGGCTTACGATACAGCATAGACATACCCAGAGGGATACAGAGCTATCCCGTGGCTTTTCATCTGCCCAGCGATTTCTGCCCTTCAAGAAGGGTATTTTGTCCTGTGCGGTAGTGTCTGTTGGAAGTGGCAGTCGTATAATATGCTCTCATGTCTGTGTATTCCCCATGTGGGTATGAATGCACCTCATGCACCACAGTCCAGAAACACTTCATGGCAGTGTCCGTTGGTCTGCACATGTGGCAGAGTTCTCCTTGGTCAAGCATGTTAAGAGGAAGTGTGGGTCAACACCTCCCAGGTTCCTTCTTACCACTGTATGGCCTGAGTCAGAACTGTGTCCTCTTTCACTTCATTCCTGACAGGAGAGAATTCCTGCATTTTCAGTGACTAATGTCCCCTCTGCTTTGGTTCTTGAGTTTTGGTGATGTGTATCCTTTCTGTTTTGTGAGTTATTCTGAAATGACCTTTTGAGCAGGTTGTTCCCCCACTTTCAGTGACATCTGTTCCTTGTGGCCAGTTGACTGTTTCTGACAGGCACAATAATCAAAGGTCTATTTCTCCCCTTTTCTCTCCCCAGGAGCTGGTGGTAGCTTTGAGTCACCTAGTGGTTCAATATGAGAGCAATTTCTGCACAGTTGCCTTGCAGTTTATGGAAGAAGAGAAGAATTATCCTCTGCCTTCTCCAGCTACCACAGGTACATCCTTCTGTCTGCTCATGGCTAGGGGAAATTTGGTCTTTATAGTGCTTAGGCGCCGTAGCTGAGGAAGTTGATTATGTGACCAACAAGCACTGGTTTAGTGATGCTATGGGCAACTCTCATTCCTGTTTGGCGGGGTAATGCATTTTACTGCAGAACTGTGTCTGAGAGAGATCGCCCTCTGGAAATACTGTGATGGGTACTTCTGGCTCACCAGCTACAGTGGCTGTGAAGGTGGATGAAGGCTGCAGCGGACAGGAGACTACCCGTTATTGTGGATTCCATGCCGTTGGACCTGAGATTTTGATCCATCAAGAACATGTGGTGGCTGAAGTGCAACAGTCCCCCCCCATGTTAAAAGAAGTCATGCACAGGCGTCTTCCTCTGTGTTCTACTCTCCTAAACTTAAGTCCTACAGTGACTGGCGATGGGAGCATTGTGAAATCGGGAAACTTTTAGTCATGAACCAGCATGTAGGTGGTGGATGTATGTATCAGTCATTCCATTTTGAGGACTGAGGTGGTAGAATGGTCCGGCTGCTGCATCCACAACTGAGCAGCCCTACTCAGTACCCACTCTGCTCACCTCATATGAAGAGGGATCTAGAACAGGTGCCCTAAACATAGTCCATCTCAGTCCCTCTGACTGGATAATTGCGTCCAGTGTGTTCACCTCCATGTGGTTGAAATCGAACAGTAAACTTTGGAACCTGGAATATTCGAACTCTAATGGACAACCCAGACAGTGAGCAACCCAAAAGATGCACAGTGATTATCGCCCACGAGCTGAGACGATTCAACATCAATATATATTGCTGCCCTGGCAGAAACACATAGACCAGAAGGAGAGCTAAGAGAAGAAGGCGTAGGGTACATATTTTTCTGGAAAAGAACCCCAAAGGAAGAAAAATGAACTCATGGGGTAGGATTTGCCGTCAAAAACAAACTGACAGAGATCCTATCTGAAGTCCACGTCAGCATCAGTGAGCATCTCATGACTCTCCACTTGAAGCTTGTCAAAAACCAATGGGCAACTGTCATCAGTGCTTATGTACCAACTCTAGACACCAAAGATGATGTGAAGGAGAAGTTCTACACCCCGCTGGACACAGTGCTGAAAGACATACTCAAAGATGACAACAAGATTTTTCTTTTGGGCGAGTTCAATGCCAGGGTTGGAGGAGACGCAGATCTCTGGTCATCTACCATGGGGAAAGGAGGAGTTGGCAACAGCATCTCCAGTGGAGACCTCCTTCTTACAAAATGTGCGGAACATGAGCTCGTCACCATGAACACCCCGTTCCACCAGAAAAACTAGTGTAAGACCTCATGGCAATATCCTCGATCAAAGCACTGGCACCTCATAGACGATGTCATTGTTGGCACTCGGGTTCAGCGTGATGTCCTTCCCACACGTGCAATGACTAGTGCTGATAACTGCTGGACTGATCACTGGCTTATTTAATCCATGGTGGTGATTAGGACTGGCACCAAATGGAAGAGACCAGTCCGACAGAAGATCAGTGTACCAGACTTGGACACCATCAAATGAAGTGACTTCCAGATAGCACTCGAAAGGAAGCTACTGACGTACACCTTGAAGATGTGGAAGAACACTGGTGTCGATTGAAAAATGCCATCATTGGAGCTTGTGGAGAAACCATTGGCTGCCAGACCAGGAAGCATCAGGACAGGTTTGATGAGAACGATGTGGAAGCTGAACACTTGATTGCGGCAAAAAGGAAAGCCTCTAGGGCCCGGCAAAGCGACATCAATTGCACAATGAAGGGAGACACGCATGCCAAGGCCGAGCAAAAGTGCAGTGTACAACCAGGATTCTGAAAAACCAGTGGTGGACTGAGAAGGAGCGAGAACTCCAACATCTCGCAGACATCCATGATACAAGAGGGCTTTTCAGTGCTACCAAAGAAACCAGGGAATCAATCCCCTGAGCTCAAAGGATGGTACTCAGCTCTTGAAAGACAATGAAGCTCTTGCTTCTCATTGGGCGGAGCACTGTAGTGGGTTCTTGAACCACCCCTCCACTGTGGTCCTAGAATCCCTTGATCAAGTCCCTTAGCAACCACCTAGAGATGATCTTGCAATGCTTCCTACCCTGAGGGAGGTCCAAGCTGCCATCAAAGCGATGAAGTGCAACAGGGCAAACAGAGTATATGGAATCCCCACTGAAGTCCTCAAAGAGAGAGCTCCACAAACAGCTCCACCTCCCGATTCTCAAGGTCTAGGATAGGGAACAGATGCCACAAGATTTCAGAGACACACTGATCATCAATCTTTCCAAGAAGGGCAACAAGTCAGATTGTAGAAGCTATCATGGCATCTCCCTCCTGGCAACAGCAGGGAAAATCTTAGCTCGAATCCTTGCAAACCTACTCCTGCCACACTCAGAAAAAAGGACAGAGGAGTCTTGGAGGCCGCTGAAAGCACACATGAAAAAGTGCAACATCAGTGTCGACGCTTGGGAGAACCTTGCCCACTACCCACCCTGGTAGAGAATGGTAATCCATGAGGCGGGTAGTGTAATTTAAGAGGTGCCACTGCAGGCAGAGGAGGACAGGTGGAGAAGAAGAAAAGAGCATCAAAAACAGTCCCGCACCTTTCAACAGCTATTAACACCTACTTCTTCTATGATAAGACCTGTGGGTCCAGAATTGGGCTGATCAGTGATCAATGGACTCACAAATAAGAGGGTGACGTGAAGACATCCTGCTCGTTATCGAGTGATCGCCAAGAAGAAGACTTGGGACAGGACATAGTATACACCTTCTAGTATAGTCCTGTGTCCTCCTGCAATGGGGCTGTACGCTCCAAAGCCTTTCATTTGTGTTTCTGGTCCTCGATGCTTGATGTGCTATTTTGTTCACCCTTTCTTCCTGTGTGTTTTCCTTCATTTGAGGAATTGAAAGTCCTAGAGAAATTGTTGCTGCCCTTTCATTTTTTAGAAATTAAATAAATTGGAACTCACCAGGAATAACAGAACTGTTGTGACAGGAACTTGCAGAAGAGAAGATGAACTATTTCTTCAATGAGTATTTAATCACTTCTTTTGTCTGACATATGAATCCTATTAGGGAACTGATATCTTCCCCCACCCCCCCCCACCCCGCACACATTTGTCCTCTTTGCTTCAGAAAAACAATCAGATGTTACAGTTCCATAGCTTTTTTCATCATCTAGAAGGCTACCAAAGTGCTTTATAAATCGGATGCTCAGGAAACACTGCTCCCATTGCACTGGTGGAATGGTGCCGCCGTCTTGCAGCGGTAACGTTACAAATGTGCTTTTAGAAATGGCAATGAAGAATGATTTTTCCAGTTGACGTTATAGAGGTTCAGGACATGACGTGAAATTTAGCCGTGAAAACCAGGATTAGATAACCATTTATTGGGGAAAATGTTCCTCCATTATTAATGAGCATTTCAGAAATAGAGATCTAAACACTGTCCCCTCCAGCACCACGCTTGGGCATGAGTTTGGTATTGGCTTGGGGAAAAGAATCAGTAAAACCACTACCTGCAGCACTTTGTTTTTTCTTACTGTTTTTCATGAAGGGACCGCCAAGGCTTAGCCCTGATCAGTTTATGGGATGTGTAAGACTACAAACCAAGGAACATGGAGCTGTAGTCATCCGTTGCATGAACAGAGAGGGTTTGGGGCAGGGGGACATAAAAATGGCAGTCCGTCATCATGATCTGTTCTTTGTTATTATAGAACATCTGGCAGTGGACACCCTTCTTATCAGCAGTTGGTTTAAAGTTGTTTTCATTATTTCCACTGATCACGCTACATTGCTGTGAGATAGCTGCTGCCCAGTTTCTCTAGTGACAGCATGTATAGTGGCTAAACTTTCTCCCCGCAGAGTGTGGGAGCTTGACACCCGTGCGAGATGGTCCATGTACTCCGAGACTTCGTTCTGTCAGCTCCTATGGGAACATTCGAGCAGTCACCACAGCTAGGAACCTGAACAAGTCTCTGCAGAACCTCAGCTTGAATGAAGAATGTAAGATGGCTTTGAGGATACTCCCATGTTTCCTTACCTCCCTCCTGACATGAGACTTGGCTTTTATTTTGTCCCTTTACCAGCTCTTCCCTGTTTGGGAATCTCATGTGCAAAGCATTGTAAGCTGTTACCACATGGTATCCAGCTGCCACAACCTAGCAGACATGCATGCAACTCCCAGCCTAACAGGCTGTGCAGTAGCATTGACTTCAACTAGGGGACCTTCCGATGCGCATGGTTTTCACCAGCCTGAGTCTACTGAAGACTTGATGCTTGCCCTCTAATTAAATGTTCAGTGTTGAGAATGAGGGCTTGGTGGATTTGCTTTACTGAAGAAGTTCTCTTCACTTGTTGAAAATCACAAGTTCCTAACAATTATTGGATGCTTGAGCAAATACAGTTCTTTTGGCAGTATTTATGTTTGTCTCCCCCCACTTCCCTTTTGGCAGCTGGAAGCTCTGTTGCATTTTCTCCGGGGAATCTCAGTACCAGCAGCAGTGCTAGCAGCACGTTGGGCAGCCCTGAGAATGAAGAGTACATCCTGTCATTTGAGACCATTGACAAGATGAGAAGGGTTAGCTCCTACTCCTCGTTGAATTCACTGATCGGTGAGTAAGGTCTCTTTCAACTCACATTTTTTTCCTGCTTTCTTTGTGTCCAATTTGTGGCTCCGGATAAATCTCATAACAGCAAAGATAAATGCCATTGTGCTGTCTGAGTGAGGTTGCATAAAGAAAAAAAGAATGTGAGTTAATCTAATGATCTTCGGGGCGGGGATGGGATTTAGCAATGGGATAGCTGTGTATCTGGGGCCATAGCCCTACCTTTTCCTGTAGAGAATGGGGTTCCCATGAAGAACTTGAGCACAAAACAGGTAGCAGCATCTACTGGAATCCTACAGCCCCAGCTGCTCCATGGGCTAGGAATTGATAGGACTCAATAGCTGGGCTCATTAGCGTGGATTTCAGCCTTGAATTGCTTTTCATATATCAAAGTGTGACACAGCTGATCACTTTGCACCCATTTCGTCTTCTAAGCACCCAAGCCAAACAGTCCAGTTCTGCTGTAGTGCCTCAGCCCTTTGGTTAAGAAGCAGAATGCTGCAGAGCTGAGATGTTGGTGCCTGTAACAAAGAAGGAAAGAGACTGGATTTCCACATTCACAGCACATGGCTGAGTTGCATGATGGTGCAAGCTGGCATTTCTTTTATAAAACTGAACTAGGAGTTCTGCACTAAACCAGTTCCATTCTGTGGTTATTTTTCTGATGGCTTTTTCAAGCAGGTCCAATTGCTACAGAAGCATTTTTCTTTAACTCATCATCTTTTCAAATTGGCTAAAACCTTTCTGGTGTGGTACGAGCACAGCCAGCCAATGTGCAAGGAACCCAGTATATGGAATGGATGCTAGCTCCATAGGCTACAGAAGTCAGAGCACATCTTGAGAAATGGTGGGGGAGGCTCCTATTCTTCCATTATGGTCAGTTGTGTGGGCCCACAATCGTCTCCTAGCTTTAAAAAATCCCTATCGTCCGTTGTCACACAGAGGAGTAATAATCTGTAACATACTGGTGAATAAAAACCCTGCATACCACACACCAGTACTAGGAAGGTTCTGGGATCTCATTACTGAACACAGCAGTTGGCATGTAGTGTAGACCATTAATGAATGGCTGGAGGCTCCCCAGACCCTTGAGACCAGCACTCCTTGTGTTCTGTCTGTGGATGAGAAAAATAGATTTTGTTGCATGCACCAAGGAATGTGTGGATATGCACCACCAGTTCAAACACATGCTGCCGGCAGTGGGTGCTCTGCTAATCAGCTGAGTAGCACCTGAATTTCTCCCAGGTGCTCAGCTTACAGAGAACACTGCTTGAGACAGTTTAAAATCAATCGTGTCATAGCCTAATAAAGTGAAGTCATTAGAATTTTGAAAACCTCAGTCATATGGCATGACAGATAAGGACCCTGGTTTCTTTCTGAGTGGGCACAACAGGATCAGTAGCACAGTGCTGTCCCTGTGACAGGTTAAAACCTTAGCTCCCTTCCTTGCTTCCTCTCTGGGCCTGCCTCTCCCACCCTCCCTCCACTGGAAAGAGCTGCTGCCTGCTTGATAGTTTGTTTGTGTCTCAGAAGAGCTTTACAGCACAGTAGAGCAAAAGTCTAGAAATGAGCTAGAGATGAGTGAGGGAAACTTAAGAAAACAAAAAAGCGGTGCTCCAAAGCCTCCCTCATTCATATTCAGTCAGGAAGAGCTCATATCCAGCTGTAAACGACATAGCTCCTAGAAGTGTTTAAAATTCATAACTTACATGGAATTCCATTACCTTCAGCATTTGCCATTTTAAAGTCGGATTTTGTGGGTTTTTTTCATTTCTGCTAAAGCATTGCAGTCTCTAAGCCTGCTCTGGGCTAGGTCCCAAAGGAAGCATTTTTTCAGAATTTCATCAACTCTGCCCACTGATGTTCCATGTTTTTCCGGCCATGTGCAAAATAAATTTTGTTATGTATTGAGGAACGTGCCGATGCACACCACCAGTAGAAGCTCATGGTGCTGGCTCTGGGCACTCTGCTAATCAGCTGAGTGACATCTAAATTCTCTTGAGTGGCCACCCCAGCACTCAGTTTACAGGGTACACCGCTGCCCATGCTGCAAGTGTGTTACTTGGCCATGCAGCAGGCCATGGTTTGAGCTGATCCTGTAATGTCCCTTCTTGAACTGACCAGGCCAGCTGGGACCACTGTTGTATTAATTTAGATCAGTGTTTCCCAATTTTATTTGGCCACAGAACCCTTTTAAACTCAAAATAGTTTTGCAGAACCTCCTTCCTAGACTCCACCCCCTTCAGCCCCCAAGCCTGCCCCCCATCTCGAGGCTTCACCTGCCTCATCACTCAGCCCCCCAAAGCCATACCCCCATCTTGCAAACTTGGTCCCCGCATCCCCAGGCTTAACCCTTCTCAGCCTCAAACCTGCCCAAATACCTCACCCAATATGATGGACAAACCTACTTCTGCTCCTCTGACTCTAGTCCCTAGGGCCCAACACAGGAACCATCTGACTCCCCTATCACCGGCAGCAAGACAATGCAGGACCTGTCTGACTCCCCTACTGCTGGTGGCAGGGCAGTGAGCTGCAGAGAACCTCCAGAGCTGCAGGTTGATGACTCCTGACTGCAGAACCCTTAATTTCATTCTGCGGAACCTCCGCAGAACACCGGTTGGGAAGCACTGATTTAGATGGAACCTGTGGGCTCAAAGAGAGCTAACCTGGCCCAGGGGCTGCCCAGCATTAGTAGAAGTATGCAATATTGCGGTTCTTCATGTGATAGATAACCTGTTGTGCATTCCATAATGTGCCATACACTGCATAAGGAATATGGAAAACCTGGTGAGAGAGGCAGGGCAGTGCTAGATGGCTGGGAATGCCAAGACATGGGTGTAAGCGGGGAACTCGTGGGGCAGTGGGGAAAGCCAGGATGGGTGGGGGAATTCAGGAAAGTGTGGAGAAAGAGTTGAGAAGCAAATTTATTTTCCAGTCCCCTGCTTGAGGAAACTGAGTAGTCTTGGCTACCACCCTGCACCCTCTGGATCGTGAATAGACCAAGTTTTCTGCCTGTAAGATGTGCGATCTCTGCAAGAAATATTAATTCTCCAATGGTTGTCATGCAGTGTATTGCCACCAAGGAGTTTGGCTGCCACTCCCACCTTCTGAAGCAGAGTTCAGAGTCATCAGAATTTTAGATCTTTTCCCTATCTGAATAGGTCTGTCAGGTCTTACATTGCACCCATGCGAAGAAGGATGTGGAGCACAAATTTACAGTGCAGAGTTGGAACTACCAGTAAAAAGCGCTGGGTATCAGAATACCCATGTATCCCTTTCTGTTCAGGCTGAAGTAGTTCAGTTGTATGGGTCAGTCCAAAACTTGTTTTTTCACTTCAGAAATAACATACATGAGCAAATAGAAGCTGCTGTCTCCAGTCAAAAGTGCACAGCTGGTGAGGTTTTGCTCAGTTTATGGGGTGTGGACTGCATCTCATTTTAGAGCTCCACATTTAAAATCACTGTAGTATTTTAAAGAGACAAAACAATGGATAAAGCCAAGCCAAGGAAAGAGATGAAATAAAGACAGTGATGTTTTAATTTGTGTGTGCTGCACAGCTGTGCCCTTGCTGGATTTGGGTTGCAAGGTTGCTGATCTAAACCAATTGTGCTGCCCTGCTGTTTGCTGTTAAATTGAATGAAGAATTGAGTACGCCTGAACAAAACCAAAACAATCAGTGAAGAAAGGCAATTTTTTTTATGTTCTTAGCTGAAAGGAATCATTTTGTAAATCTGCACTGCAAGGTCTATTTAACCAGTGTTGAATTGGTCCAACTAATTACAAGGCTGTCGTTTTAAATTAACTCTCCCCACTTGCTAGTTCTTTGTCTGTGTTTTGTGGATTTTTTTTTTTTTACTGTAGTCGATTGTGTGAAACAGCCATTGTTCCCTCCTGCTGTCCAAATCTCCTTTCATTATTGTGCTGACCCAGGTGGCTCAAGTGTGACAAAGAGCTGCCGAATGCGTCATTCCACTGAACCCATTCGATGAGCAACACTTTTGTTAGGAAAAGAATAAAAATACTGTAGCGAGGGAAGGGGGAACACACCTTCAAGCACTAGCTCCAATGAGTCTAAAAAGCCTTTACAGAAATTCCCTCTGTTCTTGTCGGAAGCTGTGGAACGAATGAGGAATTACGTTGGTGAAGGCATCCTCCCCCTGCTCCCCGCAGGTCTGATGTAAAAAAATGTCTTGGGGGGGGTTTACTTCCTGCTTGCATCATGAGTGAGGGCGTTAGCAGAAGGGCTGGAAATACTGAGAGCTAGGTGCCCTCCTGCTCCCAGTTTCTTTCCCCCCCACCCCTTGTTCTTTCTTTAGAAGAAACCAACCCCTTTAGATCCCCAGCAGCCCTTATGTGACCGCCAGCACAGACCCAAAGGTATTGGCGGCAGAACACTGAGCAGGCTTCAGGCAGCCTATGCAGCGGTGTTACCTGGCTGGCTGCATCAGTGACTGGTACACTCTTCTTCCCCAACCCCCCCACACCCACCCCAGGCTTTTATCACCTCATCTGTCTCATTTGAGTTGTTTTCAAGGTGATTTGGGTGCTTGTGAAGACAACCTCCTATAGTCTGGCAAACAGGGATAGGCACGACACCAGCTGCTTCTGATTATCCTTGGGATTGCAGTCCTGGCCTGCTCCGAAGCAGAGACCTGCTTTGTTTTCTGAAGATGTTTTATTTATTTTAAAAAAAACAAATGGCTTCTAAGGGTGGGAGTAAACCTTTGCCTCATGGGCAAAGCCGGAATTTGAACCTAGGTTTGCAGAAGTGTTCCACTCTTCCCTGTCACCGTGCGGAGCCATTACTCCCTTACACTTGCACCCAAGCTCTCTGCGTGCTGCTTGCTTTGGAACATTCCGCAAACGTAGTGACAAAATGGAGTGTGAACGTTTTTGGAGCCTGGTTCGCCCTGCACTTGCCATTACCTCGTGAAGGGCAAACTGGACATTGTTACATCTTTTTGTAGCCCCCCGTTGTTTTCGGGATCAGTGACAATCCAGTGTGCACCCTATGTATTGGAAGAGTGAGGAAAGCTTGTGACAGTTTGCTGTACTGACAGCCTAGGCTCCCACTGGCCAGGATGCTATGTTCAAAAGGTGTGTTCCACAATGGAGAGCTGGGAGGTCTGCATAGGCAGCTCTTGTTAGCGTTCGTTGACATCACTCTGGCAAATCCCTTGGGCGCTGGCAGGCTGAGAGGCCTTTTTCCTTGCAGGCTGTGTGAGGGCCTGGAAGTTACTCACTGCCTTGCAGTTTGTGGAATGCCTTGTCAAATCATGATGAATTTGTCTGTCAAAAGGGAGCTTCCCTTGCGTAAGCTTAGGCAATCATACAGAAAACGGTGGTCTGTGTCCTGCTCAAGCTTGTGACTGCGTGAAGCTTCCATCCTTGGCCAGAATTCAAAACTGAACTGTCAGCATCTATATTCTCTTGGCCTGAGTGTTAGGTACAGAAGCTATCTAAGGTGAGTGCTTGCTTGTCAACCAAGGGACTGCATCTTCCTAACATAAAGCTTTCTATTTTGATGCTTCTGGGAGTGCATGGGGATATAAGACTGTTTTCCATAGCATTTGCAATTCACTGTGACTCATTTGAAAATCCTTTTTAGCTCCCTTTTGTCACTACAGCCCTTACCTTTATACCTCTCATGTGGCTCTGCTCCTAAGACTGCTGTTAAAACCACAGTACATGACGAATGGTGTAGGAAGCATAAAAGGAAATGCTAATGTGCCCAAAACAAGTCACATAAAATGTTTGCAGGAGTCTTATCAATCATAGCAGCAACGAAAGGTCCTGTGGCACCTTATAGACTAAAAGAAAAGTTTTGAGCATGAGCTTTCGTGAGCACAGACTCACATCATCAGATGCTGGTCTTGGAAATTTCCAAGCTCATGAAAGCTCATGCTCAAAACTTTTCTGTTAGTCTATAAGGTGCCACAGGACCCTTTGTTGCTGTTACAGATCTAGACTGACATGGCTACCCCTCCAATACTCATCAATCATCCAAACTCTTATATATTTGATTTGTAAGGTGCATTTATCTCTCCCTCCCTGTGCATGTACTTAACAGTAGACATTCAGTGGCCAAGGTGGTAATTGACAAATTGACTTAATTGCTGTTTGAAGGGTTGACTCAACCTTCTGCCCTGTAAAACATAGAACTCTGAAACCTCACTATTAGCATTTAGATTTTGAATACACCTGTGGACTTTAAGTCCTGAACATACCAGCTACATAACCAACTTCTACTCGGGTAAAAGGATTTTTATAAGTGTTGCTATTCAGAGAGGTTCCTGACTTCTTACCTGTTGAGTAGACCTAGGACAAGATGCTTCAGTGGATTAGAAAAATCAGTACTTTAGATGCTAATTACTGGCAGATATTCTGTCTGTCTGTGTCTGTAACCTTTGCAGAGTTCCCAAAGGTTTCACCCAGTGGTAATTTTCTTTTATTTCTTGGGCTGGGTTTGAATGCTTACCTTGATCGTCTCTACCTGCCATTGTAAAGTTCAAAAGCAGTTCCTCCACATGAAGAAATTAATCCACATAAGAGATGTGGGGGTTGACTGCAACTCTCTAATTTTTATGTACTCTCCGTGCTTTTCTGTCCTAGGAGTTTCTTTCAATAGTGTTTACACCCAAATTTGGAGAGTCCTCCTTCATCTGGCTGCTGACCCATACCCTGATGTCTCCGATGTGGCCATGAAAGTGCTCAACAGCATTGCCTACAAGGTATGATTGTCTGTCTTTGTGTAGGTCTGAGCTCTTACCTTTCGAGGTGTTCTCGTACTGAGGCAAAATGTAAGTAGACTCAACTTGCATATGGCCAGTTGAAAGTCTGTGGTAAGTGACCACAGCTCAGCCTAAGCCAGGACAGCACTAGCTGAGAAACAATCTTAACGTTCCTAAACTAAAACTTGCACTTGTGCCCCTGGCCAAATAAAAAAAGCTATGGGGGGTGGGGGCCTGAAATTATTTCAAAGATGCCATTATTAACTTGGGGCCTTAAAAACTGTCCAGCAAGTAACACAATCCCTGGGTGATGCCTGACAGAGTGTTCAATAAATTATCGCTTTGAAAACTGATCTAGTTTGTGCAAGCGGGACTGGCCTGCATATTGTCACTACAACGACCCTCCAGTTCAGGTGAACTAGTACATGTGAGTCTGCATGCAGACACTCATCCCCCTCCTCCCCTCTTCAACACAGGCCTAAAGCACCATGATCCTCACATTTTGTCCTGCAAGGCTGATGAAGAATCACTGATACTCCAGATTTGCCATTGTAGGGAGCCATAATAGCACCCCTCACCTTCCACCAGAAACCAAGCACCTGGCCCCTTCAGTACTTCTGATCACCTACAGTCCCCACCCGATTGCGCCACAATGCCATGTAGACACCCTCCTCCCCACATGTTGGGATCCCACCTGAATGATTGCTCTGGCATTAAGACCAGGAGCCATTCCAAAGCAAGATGGGATCTCTCTTGCTGATTTCTGATGAATAAGCCCAAGACATGAGCTCCTGAGCTGGGATGGCTGGAAGAGATGTCAGCAGCACCATTCGCTGTTACAGGCATTAGAGGCCTCCTGCTCTAGATCCATTTTCCTCTTAAGAGGATAGTGCTTAATTTAAACCCTTTGGTTACTTATTTTGAACATATATCAGAGAGGTAGCCATGTTAGTCTGTAGCTTCGAGAACAAGAAGAAGTCTTGTGGCACCTTATAGACTAACAGATATTTTGGAGCATAAGCTTTCATGGGCAAAGACCCACTTCATCATATGCATGAGTGGGGGGGGGGTGGTTTCAGAGGGGTATTTAAAGAGTGGGGTCCCAGTAAGAGGGAGGGCCAGAGCTGACAAGCTCTATTCAGCAAGGTGGAAATGGCCCAGTATGAACAGCACTTATCAAAAGAGGAAAAAACAAGTCAAATCAGATGGGGATGTGATCCTTTGTCAGAGTCTAATGGGGAGATATTAGCACCCAGAGCAGAGAAACTGCCTTTGTAAGCTGTGAGCCACTCCCAGTCTCTGTTTAATCCATGGTTAATGGAGTCAATTTTGCAAATAAATTGCAGCTCAGAGATTTCTCTCTCCATTTGATTTTTGAAATTTTTTTTGTTTCAGGACTGTCACCCTTATATTGAACATGCACACAAGTCACACCACACACAGTCTGTGCTTTGTGGCTTTTTGGATGTCAAATAGCTTCACCTCTTCAGGTGGTGAGCTGAGATCTCCCACTCATGATTCAGACACCAGATAAACTTGTGCATCAGATTGGCAAATCTCAGATTCAAAGAAGTGGGGGTTTGGGGGGGTGGAGTCAGAGCTTTCAAACACTCCTCTCTGGGCATATCCTGGTAAGTATTAGACTCTTTGCAAAATGAAACTCTGGTTCTTCTGAAATGACAGAATTGGCATGAGCATACAGAAGACCTAGGTTCTCCTTTTCCTGTCTTCCCTATTTTTCAGGAACTTACTTTGTCAGTACAAAAGAGCTGCATGAATACTACGAGGGAGATGTTTGTCCCCTAGGAGGATCTGTCAGGGATTCTCGCCCATTCTGACACTCCAAGTGCAGAAAGTGTGGCCCTGCAGAGATTAAAAACACCTTGCCTATACACAGGGTTGACTTTAAAACTTCTCCTGGGTCACAGATCCCCTGGACGGTAACTGCTACCACTCCAGTCCTTGGAGACCCCTTTAACCCAGGCAGGTACACTGGAGGTTGCCCCCTGTGGGTAAAACAGCTGGGAGGTGCTTTAGATGTTCTGCCCCTGAGTCAGAGACTACAGCCACATCATGCAGAAGGGCTATGGCAAATTCACCAAATCCTGCTCGCGGATAGCTCAAAAGGGTGAATGCTGAATTCATACAGCCTCACAGGGGGTAATGAAGGCCGACTTTTGCTTGGCTGATATATCCAAAGATACTTGCCAGTATCCCTTGGTTAAGTCTAAGGAGGAGATTAACTGGGCATGTCCCAGTTTCTCCAATAACTCATCTGTACGTAGCTTTGCGGTAACTATCTGGGCAACTTACTGCGTTCAGCTTACGGTAGTCCACACAAAAGTGTATTTCCCCATCTGGTTTGGGAACTAGGACTACTGAAGAAGCCCACGCACTGTCAGAAGGGCGAATTACATCCACTTCTAGTATGTTCTTGATTTCCTTCTGTACAGCCACTTTGGCTGCAGGAGCCATTTGGTAGGGTTGGGCTCTGACGAGGTGAACGTCACTTGTGTTAATGGAGTGAACCACCCTTTCTGTTCATCCCAGGGTGGCTAAGAATATCGGGGTATACCTGGTACACAACTCCACAATCTGCTGTCTCTGCTCACAGCTAAGGTTCATGGAAAAAGGTTACCTGTTCTACTCCATCCTTGTGCTTCCCATCGTGCCTGTGCTTCTCGGGACTCAAAGGGCTTTAGAGAGTTAACATGATCTATTTTAGGCTTAAGAGCAGGGCCGGTGAAAGAGATGTGGTAATTAACTGCACCTGGGCACTCTTGGACTGTTAATAGCCCATCCCAGGATGCTTCCATCTTGTTGTTCTGGAGCACCTTGAAGACCATGACCTGTTCCCCTACCTTGAAGGACTGCTGCCTGTCATGTTTATCATAGCAGGCCGCCTGCTCTTGCTGAGCCTTCTGCAAATTTTCACGATCCTGCTTTAGAGAACCTCTAAGGATATTTTGTAGGTTGGTTACAAAATCCAAAATGTTAGTCCCTGGGGGAGGAGTAGCCCCTTCCCGTTGCTGCCTTATCAGTTACAAAGGGCCCTTAACCTCACGTCCAGACACAAGTCTAATAAGATGGGTGAACTGGAGTACCTCATATCAAAGGAGGAAGTTGACATAATAGGCATCTCAGAAACATGGTGGAATGAGGACAATCAGTGGGACACTATCATACCGGGATATAAATTATATCGGAAAGACAGAACAGGTCGTGCGGGTGGCGGAGTGGTACTATATGTGAAGGATAATATAGAATCAAATGAAGTAAAAATCCTAAAGGAATCAAAATGTTCCATAGAATCATTATGGATAACAATTCATTCCTCTAATATGAATATGGCATTAGGAATATATTACCGACCACCTAACCAGGACAGTGATAGTGATGCTGAAATGATGAGGGAGATTAGAGAGGCTATCAAAATAAAAAACACAGTAATAATAGGAGATTTCAATTATCCCCATATTGATTGGGTGCATGTCACCTCAGGACGGGATTCAGAGATTAAATTTCTTGATGCCTTAAATGACTGCTTCTTGGAGCAGCTAGTACAGGAACCCACAAGGGGAGAGTCGATTCTCGATCTAGTCTTGACTGGAACGCAGGATCTGGTCCAAGAGGTAACTGTTACTGGACCGCTTGGAAATAGTGACCACAATATAATAACTTTTAATATTCCTGTGTTGGGAAGAACACCGCAGCGGTCAAACACTCTGGCATTTAATTTCAAAAAGGGGAATTACACTAAAATGAGGAAGCTAGTTAAACAGAAACTAAAAGGTAGAGTAATTAAACTAAAATCCCTGGAAGCTGCATGGAAACTGTTTAAAGACACCATACTAGAGGCCCAACTTAAATGTATACCCCAAATAAAAAAACACAGTAAGAGACCTAACAAAGAACCACCATGGCTAAACAGCCATGTTAAAAAGGCAGTGAGAGAGAAAAGGGCAGCTTTTAAAAAGTGGAAGTCAAATCCTAGTGAGGAAAATAGAAAGGAACATAAACACTCCCAAATTAACTGTCATAATGTAGTAAGAAAAGCCAAAAAAGAGTTTGAGGAACAGCTAGCCAAAAATTCAAAAAACAATAGTAAAATGTTTTTTAAATACATTAGAAGCAGGAAGCCTGCTAAAAAAGCAGTGGGGCCCTTGGATGATAAAGATATAAAAGGAGCGATCAAGGAAGACAGTGCCATTGCGGAGCAATTAAATGATTTCTTTGCTTCAGTCTTCACGGCTGAAGATGTTACAGAGGTTCCTAAATCTGAGCCAGCCTTTTTAGGCAACAAATCTGAGGAACTCACTCAGATTGAAGTGACATTAGAGGAGGTTTTGGAATTAATTGATAAGCTGAATAGTAACAAGTCTCCAGGACCAGATGGCATTCACCCAAGGGTTCTGAAAGAACTCAAATGTGAAATTGCGGAGTTATTAACAGTGGTTTGTAACCTATCCTTTAAATCCACTTTGGTACCAAATGACTGGAAGACGGCCAATATAACACCAATATTTAAAAAAGGCTCTAGAGGAGATCCTGGCAATTATAGACCGATAAGTTTAACATCAGTACCAGGTAAATTAGTAGAAACACTAGTAAAGAGTAAAATTGCAAGGCACATAGAAGAGCACGAATTGTTGGGCAAAAGTCAGCATGGTTTCTGCAGAGGGAAGTCGTGTCTGTCTAATCTATTAGAATTCTTTGAAGGGGTTAATAAACATGCGGACAAGGGGCACCCAGTGGACATAATATACCTAGATTTCCAGAAAGCCTTTGACACGGTCCCACACCAAAGGCTTTTATGTAAATTAGGTGGTCATGGGATAGGAGGAAAGGTCCTTTCATGGATCGGGAATTGGTTAAAAGACAGAAAACAAAGGGTGGGAATAAATGGTAAATTTTCACAATGGAGGGGGGTAACTAGTGGTGTTCCCCAGGGCTCAGTCCTGGGACCGATCCTGTTCAACTTGTTCATCAATGATCTAGAAAATGAGGTAAGCAGTGAGGTGGCAAAGTTTGCAGATGACACCAAGTTGTTCAGGACAGTCAAAAGCAAAAGGGATTGTGAAGAACTACAAAAAGATCTCAGCAAACTGAGTGATTGGGCAGCAAAATGGCAAATGAAATTTAATGTGGGTAAGTGTAAGGTAATGCATGTTGGAAAAAATAACCCAAATTACACGTACTACATGATGGGGTCAAATTTAGCTACGACAGATCAGGAAAGGGATCTTGGAGTTATAGTGGATAGTTCTCTGAAGACATCCATGCAGTGTGCAGCGGCAGTTAGTAAGGCAAATAGGATGTTAGGAATTATTAAAAAAGGGATCGATAATAAGACAAAAGAGATCATACTTCCCCTATATAAAACTATGGTACACCCACATCTCGAGTACTGCGTGCAGATGTGGTCTCCTCACCTCAAAAAAGATATATTGGCATTAGAAAAGGTTCAGAAAAGGGCGACTAAGATGATTAGGGGCTTGGAAAGGGTCCCATATGGGGAGAGGCTAGAGAGACTGGGACTTTTCAGTTTGGAAAAAAGGCGATTGAGGGGCGATATGATAGAGGTATATAAAATCATGAATGGTGTGGAGAAAGTGAATATAGAAAAATTATTTACCTTTTCCCATAATACAAGAACTAGGGGACACCAAATGAAATTGATGGGTAGTAGGTTCAAAACTAATAAAAGGAAATTTTTCTTCACACAGCGCACAGTCAACCTGTGGAACTCCTTGCCCGAGGAGGCTGTGAAGGCCAGGACTCTATTAGGGTTTAAAAAAGAGCTTGATAAATTTTTGCAGGTCAGGTCCATAAATGGCTATTAGCCAGGGATAAAGTATGGTGCCCTACCCTTCATAACAAGGGCAGGAGATGGATGGCAGGAGATAAATCACTTGTCTTCTGTTCTCCTTCTCTGGGGCACCTGGCATTGGCCACCGTCGGCAGACGGGATGCTGGGCTTGATGGACCTTTGGTCTGACCCAGTATGGCCATTCTTATGTTCTTATGTTCTAAGTTCAAACAGTGAGAATCCCATGCTGGGATGTGAGATGTCTCTATAGGCAAACAGTAGCTGTTGTAATGCCAAGTGCCAATCATTGGAGCACTCAGTCACCAATTTACATGCAGAGCACCCACAGCGGGCAGCACATGCTTCTCATGCACTCATGGATGGAAAAAATTAGAGGGAACGCTGGCCAGGACAGCTAAATTTTGGTGGTTATTATTTAAAGCTCAGACCTAAGCCCTCAGCACTTGACCAAGTTCTTTTTTTCACCTGAGGCCCCAGTCAGTTGTGTATTTTGGGAGGTTTTGTATCCTGGTTTGATGACTGGTCCCTTATGTTGTCTGGCAATATGTCTAGGACCTCAAATCCCAGGCATCTTCTGGGGGTAGAAGCTGCTGTAAGGGCCAGAGGCAGTGGAAAACCCCGTTTCCTGTTCATGAGAGCAGCTCACGTTTCACTGGGTGTCGGTGTGTGCCTGGCTGAGTGAGAAGTGGAGAACAGCTCTTCGGGGGAATGGCAAAGGAGGGTGGGTGCTCACAGCATTGTGGAATGGCATGGTTGTCCACTGAGGATTTCAGCAGCTTGAGTGCACAGATGTTGCACCTTATGCTCCACCACCCCAGCAATGGCTCTATGGCCCCTGTGCTCTCAGAGGCGGTGAGTAGTTTGGGCAACCAGGTGTAGAGTGAGTTAGGTTCTTGGTGTCTCATGATATTGTGGGTCTCCTTCCATTCTCAGCTCTCTCCGTGCAAAATGGTCTCTCTGGTTCCTAAGAAAGAGCTTACATTATAGGATCTTGTATTAAATGAATAAATAAATGACCTAATCATCAGCAAATTGCTGGTCAGATCTGGCCCTAACTTATTTCATTGTTCCTTTGGTCCCACCATGAGGGCTACTGCCACAACTTACTGTCTTGATTTCTCAGCTTAGAACCTCTCTTCTAAGTTTATGCAGATCCCAGAGGCCCTGAAGTTATTTCAGTGGCATTCGTGCCATTCAGTTTCCCTTTTTAGTTTAATCATGAATCTGCACCTTTTAGGTTTTTTATTGTATTTTCTTAAACACTCAGTAGTGGCTAAAGGTGGACATGCTGTGCCCTGAAAAATGTCTTGACATTCAGCTCAGAGAAGACTGTCTGGAGAATCTCACCACCACAAAAGGCATGCACCTGACTAGCTCAGACACCCCACTCTTTACCTCTTCTCTTCCTTGGAATCCCAGCAGCCCAAGACCTTAGGGTTATTTGTCCATAATAAACCTTAATGTGCTGGTCAGAGATCTGGAAGAGCAAAAATGGGACACCTTTACAATACTAGGGTTGTGAAAGGTCCATTGCACCTCTTGAGCCCTACTGTATGGTACAGATGCTGGACACTTGTTTCACCACTGGCAGGCACTTACAGAACCCTGTGATGGGCATGGCATATGAACCTGCAGAGAATGCTTGGAGGAGTAGGGAGGCAGTAGTCCACTGGGTGAACGTGGGAGACTCCAGCATGTTCAAAGACACATGCTTTCTCACGTGAGGCGAGTGCATTAAAAAACATGGCAATACAGTGTTGTCTCTGGGGCTGGTTACACATTGCTAGTACCCAGATTGTTTTTAACCTGGCAATTGAATTTAAAAATATTGGAATTAGATAACTTTCCTTCCAAACTCCAGCTCAGAAGAACCAACCCTTGTTTTTAGTGTCTCTCTTGAAATGAAAGAATGGGAGCCCCACGAGTGATCTCTGGTCATGATTAATTAATGAAGTACCTTCCAAGGTTGCTGCATCCAGCCGTTTTCAGTGGAAGGCCCGAGGCTCACTCACTTTGTTACTCCCGTGCTATTTACCTTACTTGTCAGGCACTTCTGTGCATAAACAAGCAACTCCGCCTGCTTGCTCTCTGACCGGCAGTTGTTGTTCAAAGCTACTCTCTCCCCTCCGCAAAAGGGTGTGATGTGACTCCTACCAGAACAATCCTCCAAAATGGGGTAAAACAGCAGCTGCCTCAAAGGATCAAGTTACATCTTTGTATCACTAAGCCCTGGCCCTCTTTGCAGGACTTGCTTATTACTTAAAGAGGGGTTTGTGCTCCAGATTGAGAAAAGGGAGGGTCCTTTGTGTATCTCATTTCACTTCACTGTGCATAGCTTGATCTGACTTCAGCCTCTCCAGAGATCTGAACTGGCTCGAGCCAATTCTGATGAGGGAGACCTGCCTGCAAAATTCTTCAAACCGAGGGCCTTTTAGGACTAAATTAGTTAATTATGCATTATATCTAGTTAGTTAACTAATTATCTTCTACCCTCCCTCCACTCTCCCCATGTGACCTCCCTCCTGCCTCAATAAGGTCTTACATGCTAGAAGGTTTTATCTGCACTTCAGAGGAGGCAGTGAGGAAGGGCTTGTGTGTCTAACAGAGAGGTTGATAGTATGGAAAAGCAGCTGTTTCAAACCCTATTGGTAGCGTAGCTCGGGTGCCAGGCCCTGTTACTAAGAGCACATAGTGCCTCCTTTACTGGCAGCAGCTGTTCTTGTGTTTGGATAGCATGTGGATGTACTCTTTTGTAACACAGTCATGACTAGTCATGCCTCTTTGGAGCCTGGTCTGTGACATTCAAGAGGGATTGATTCTCTTAAAAGCAATTGATGTTGCAAATTTTCTACTAGGTCATCTCTGGGGAAAGGAGGAAAGAAGAAAGCTGAGATGCCTCTAAAGGTCCTCTGGCTCCCTCAGAGAGTGGCAGGACAGAGGCAATATGTGCTCTCAAGCACGAGTGCCTCAATTTTGTGTCCGCAGTGAATTCTTGTGTGCGTAAAGTGCAAAGGCAGATATTGCTGCTCCTGCTGTATACTCGCTTGCTTTTTCTGCTCATTGCCTGCGTTCATCCCAGCAAGTCAAGCAAACAGCTCATTCTGTTCCCGTGTCTTAGATGCTGTGACTCAGAGTTAGCATTCTTTCTGCTGGACCAGCACCCCACCAGGCTGGAGATTCTCTTACCCAGGACCTGCTTCTTTTGCCCCATTTTATGATGCAGATTCTCCAGGTCTTTCCAGAGGCAATAAAAGTCATGTTGCCCATGTGACTTTTGGGGGCTAGCATGAACTGTGGCACTTAGCCTCAGCAGATTTTTGGAGGGTGCAGTGGCACTTCTGTTTCCTAAAAGCTCTTCTAGCATGCAAGAGAGAGGTGTTTTTTAAAATGAGGAGTTGGAGGGGTCTGAGTTTGGGGATTTTAATCAAACTGGAGATTTCCTTAAAAAAACAAAAAACAAAAAAGGCCTCATGCTCATCCTGAGGGAGAGGTAAGGCAGTGTTTGTTGATTTTGTTGCTGAGACTTCTCTGGCTGGCACTTGAAGCTGCAGACAGCCTTCCTTAACTAGAAGGAATCATTTATTTTGCATGTTCAGTTGAATTGTCCCATGCTAACTATTTTTGAACTCTGTTAAACGGTGACGACTTTGCCTCCAGGAGTGGCTGCATTTCCATGATAGGCAAAGTGACCTATATGCAGCCCTTACTTTGCTCACTGCTGCCTTGTAAGGCTACGTCTTTGTTAGGTACTTTGAAATCCCCTGGTGAAAGTAAATACATGAGAATTTTAAGAACAGCCACACAGGATCAGACTAAAGGTCCATCAAGCCCAGTATACTGTCTTCCAAAAATGGCCAATGTTAGATGCCTCAAAGGCAGTGAACAAGACAGGGCAATCGTCAAGTGGCACTCCCTTGCCCTCCCATCCCAGTGTGTGATTGTCACAGGCTTAGGGGTCTTTGGAGCTACAGGGCTGCATCTCTGACCATGTTAGCCAATGGCCATTAATGGACCTATCCAGCATGAACTTATCTTATTCTTTTTTGAATCCAGTTATATTTTTGGCCTTTACCATACCCCCTGGCCAGAGATTCCCCAGGTTGACTTGATGTTGTGTGAAGTAGTTCCTTATATTTGTTTTAAACCTGCTGCCTGTTAATTTCGTTGGGTTACCCCTGGTTCTTGTGTTATGTGAAGGGGTAAATAACGCTTCTTTATTCACTTCCATCACTCCAGTCCTGATTTTATAGATCTCTGTTATGTTTCCCTCCCTCCATAGTTATCTTTTTCCTAGCTAAACAATGCCAGTCTTTTTAATTACTCCTCATATGGAAATAGTTCCATACCCATAATAATCTTTTTCGTTTTCTCTGTTCTTTTTGCAGTTCTGATATATCTTTTTTGGATGAGGTGACCAGAGCTGTATGCAAAGTTCAAGATATCAGGGACTAATACAGGGGCATTTTACAGTCGTCTTATCCATCCCTTTCCTAGTGGTTCCCAGTGTTTTATTTGCTTTTTTGATTTCTGCCATACATTGAGCAGATATTTTCAGACAGCTATTCACAGTGACCCCAAGATCTCTTCCTTGAGTTTTAACAGCTAATTTAGGCTTCGTCATTTTGTATGCGTAGCTGGGATTATGTTTTCTAATGTGCATTACTTTACACGTACCAACATTGAATTTCATCAGCCTTTTTTTTTGTTGTTTAGTCACCCAGCTTTGAGAGGTCCCTTTGTAATTCTTCATAGTCAACTTTGGACTTAACTATCTTCTGCGAACTGTGCCTCTTACTGTTAACTCCTTTTTCCAGATCATTTAAAAATACGTTGAACAGCACTGGTCCCAGTACAGGTCCCTGGAGAACACTGCTACTTATCTTTCTCCATTTTGAAAACTGACCGTTTATTCCTGTCCTTTGTTTCATGTCTTTTAACCAGTTACTGATCCATAAAAGGACCTTCCCTTTTAGCCCATGACTGTCTTCTTTGCTTAAAAGCCTTGTTGGGAGTTCTTGTCAAAAGGCTTTCTGAAAGTTCAAGTCACTCTATCTACTGGATCAGTCTTGTCTACATGATTGTTGACCCTTTCAAACAATTCTCCTCATTGCTTTGGCATGATTTCCCTACACAAAGGCCAAAATATTGTGTTCATCTGTGTGTGTCATTATTCTGTGCTTTCCTACTGGTTTGCCGGGTATTGAAGTTCGGTTTACCAGCCTCTAATTGCCAGAATTGCCTTTGGAGCCTTTTTTAAATAATATATATATATATATATATTTATATAATTTAATATAAATATATTATAATATAAATATATTTATATTAAATTATATAAATATATATATTGTTTAAAAAAGGCTCCAGAGGCAATATATATATGTATTGACATTGCATTAGCTATCTTCCAGTCCATCTGGTACAGATACCGATTTAAATTATAGGTTATGTGCCACAGATAATAGTTCTTCAGTTTCATATAGGAGTTCCTTTAGAACTGCCGGGTGAATACCTTCAGGAACTGGTCAGCCGTTTGTTCCAAATCATCTATGCTGACTCGGCAATCTAGGATCATTCCACAGATTTGTCACCAATAAATAATGTCTCGTGTGTGGGAATCTCCCTCATATGCTCTGCAGCGAAGGCCAATGGAAATAATTCATCTTCTCCACTACGGTGTTTTCCTCCTCAAGTGTTCCTTTAACTTATTGATTTTCCTGTGGCACCACTGCCTGTTTCTCAGCCTTCCCACTTCTACTGTACTTTTAAAATGTTGTTGTTGTTAATTTTTAAGTCCTTTACTCATTGAGCCTCAAATTCTTTCTCAGATTGCCCAATTATCCTTTTACCCTTGACTTGCCAGAATGTACGCTCGTTTCTGTTTTCCTGAATTGGATTTGACTCCCAATTTTTAAAAGATGCCTTTTTCCCTGTACTCACTGCTTTTACTCTGTTTAGCCATTGTGACTTCTTTTGTTTACGGTCGTCTTAGTCTTCAAAGAGTAGAAGTTCAATTATTAGTAGGCGGAATCTTTGGGTAACAGCTGTATTTATAGTGACAGTTCTTACAGGAGTGTAAAATCTGGATTGGAATGTTCACTTGGAGGGTAAATTCTGAGTGTGATAGAAAATCCTGTTTTTCTTTCCTGAGATGAGAGAGAGAGAGAGAAACCTCATTGCTTCAAGGTAACCCCTAAGCTTGCTATTTGCCCATTGGCAGTCTTTCATAAGTGCCAGTGCAGATCTTAGATGGTCATTTAATCCTGGTAGGGGATTAAATGTCATTCAAAAGTCTTTCCCAGTAAATAGCGGAAGGGTCTTTTCTGATACAAGTTTCCTGACTGAGCAAGTGGTTTAATAATCTGGTAGTGATCAGATGGAAACTGTTCAGGTTTTTACTCCCACTTTGTTAGCCTCTCACCACATTTAACCTGGGACACGAGATTGTCTTAGTGAATAAATAGCTGCAGCTGATGTTTGCACCTTCTCACTTGTTGAATACTTTGATTTTTTTTTTCCCCCTAGGCAACCGTAAATGCCCGCCCCCAGCGCATCCTCGACAGCTCCTCCCTCACACAGTCAGCCCCAGCTAGCCCTACCAACAAGGGAGTGCACATCCACCAAGTGGGGTAAGTGGTCCCCCGAATGTTGTTACCTTCATGCACTAGCCACTCATCCAACTGAGACGCGGCTGGGGAGCCTGCCAAACTCTCAATAGCTTTCTGTCCAGTCCTCCTCTAAGTATTGACAAAGGAGAAATCTTCTCTGTGAAAAGCTGGAGCTTTCCGTCTGGCACCTTGATGTAGACAGGGATTGGCCTGGCACATGGACTGCAGGGTAAATACTGACACACTCATTCCTCGCTGGTTTACTCTGAGGAAGAAGGGGGCTACGTTTTCCCATAGAGCTGCTGAGTCATCTTCCCACTTTTAAGTGGTTGGATCCAGGGTTATCTGATCAACAGCAGAGTCTGCACGTAAAGTGATCCAGAGTAAGAATGATGTGAGCTTTTGAACTGAACCTCTGTTGTGGTTATTCCCAACCCCCTTCTCTCTCCCAGTGGAAAATAGTGGTTGGCTATTTGGATCTTGCAACCTTGCTAACATGTCATGCCAGAAAACCGCACAGCAGAAAGGGGACACGAACAAGTAAAGATTCTGTAGTCGCATGTGTTTTACTGGCCTTGTAACAGGTCATCTCTGGCTTATACATTGCAGCATTGTCATGAGCTGATATGGTTCCTGAATTCCTGGGCACCTAGAATTACTATTAACATGCCTTAGGTAGGGTGCCTGAACCCTGTTCCTGGGAATCATTTGCCTATGTTGACCTCAGTGTTTCCCAATGAGCATAGCTGTTTAAATCTCTAGACCTGCGTTTAGATTTGACACAGCAGCCAGAATTCTTGTTTATGTTTTGAAGGGCATGCCAATAAAAGTATAAACCCTTGCAAATCAAACCCATCCCTTTTAAAATTAAAAAACTATTGCCAAGGAAAGAAGTAGTGATGGCATAGTTATAGTGATTCAAAGGGGTGCCATTCCCCAGGAGTATCATCTACCCTTAGTCTTCCTCTGGGTAAATGGAGTTTCCACCTTGATCACTTTATAGGGAACAGGTGGTTTCTCAGAGGTGGATGCCATCATTTGACTGTATCTCCTGTCAGAGAAGCCTGAGTTTCAGCGATGTTCATCAGCTTGGTTCAGACAGTGAGTGTGAATCCCATATTAATTCCCTGTTCTTCCCTGTGCTCTTTCCCAATACTAGAGGGTCCCCTCCAACAGCCAGCACAAGCATCTCCAGCCTGACGAACGACGTGACAAAACAACCAGTCAGCCGGGACATCCCATCTGTAAGACCTTCAAATGTAGGCAACCTTGGGGTCCAGTACACCCCCCATTCCCACCAGTTCCCCAGGACAAGGAAAATGTTTGACAAAGGGCCAGATCAGGTAAAATGAATCTTCCTACTAGCCGTGACCTCCCCTGCCATGTGCACGGTTTGTCACATGGCATGTTCTTTGCTCTCCTACTTTGTAAATATCCTTCTTCGCCTTTTGCAGCTGCCACTTAGTTTCCTGTAATCCTGACAACGTCAATAAAATAAAAAATGAAATTGATTATTTTTCCTCATCTCCAGGATAAACGTTGCTTTGTGGCTCTTGATGTGACATTTCTAACTGCAGCTGCAGAGAAGCATTTAATTGGAAAAGGTTATTTATCTTTCTGTAAATATTCAGTTATGTTACATAAATTAGGGCTGCTACCTGCCGTAAGGAACAAAGTTAGAGGAATTCTCAGTAGCCTCAAGTCATTCTCCTGAATTGCAACAGAAAATGTCAGATCCTTTCCACAAGCCCCTTCATGTTGGTGGGCCCCCCAGGAAAAGCTCTTGTCATGCAGTTGTAGGTCTTGGTGCACTCACGTCTTCATAACCCCTCTGCTACTATCAGGGTATGTGCGCGTCCAACATCAAATCCCTTCAGCTATAATCTGTACCAGCTCCATGTAGCTACAAGTACAGACGCGCATGGATGCAGCCAAGGGGTTTCATTGTTCAGTGCCAAAAGAGTTCATTGTGTTGATGGCATTTGTGTAGCACTTCTTAAAGGTGAGCGGTTGTAATTACCCATACCTCAGTAAGGGAGAGCCTAACACACAGAGGTGGTAACGTGCTCAGCATCAGTGGCAGAAGCAGGGGGTGCAGCTCAGGGGCATCCAGTGGAACTCCTGCCCCCCATCCCATGCTAGCACCATTTAACTAGAGCTGCCACTCATGGGAGAGCATGGGGGATGGGTTAGTGTCTGAGCAGTGACTGCGTAAGGAAGCCCAATAAGTAGGAGCTGGGCTCAGTGAGGGATTTATGAACTTGACATATTGCCAGCACTGGATAGAGTTGGGCAGGTGCTGGGCAAGTTTCCACACACCATTCAGCCAGGTCATTCACTCTGACCTTGGATCTTTGTAGACCCTGGAGGCTCTTTCCCATTGGCTGCCAAACTCCACCACATGTGAGAAAAATGGGAGTTGGGGAAGCAGTTTCACTGGGGAATGAGGAAGAACCCCACTCAGTGGTGTGCAGATAGTACTGTTACAACGTGCCATCTGGTCAGACCTGGGGACTGAATTCCTCTCAGCACAGATGCAGCCCAGTCAGCAGCGCTACGGCCTTCCCGCCCTAGAAGAAACAACCACCACTGGGGGCAGGGGAAGGGAAATTCAGCCTCCCTGGCTCATTCCATCCTTGGCCTCTCCTAAGGCTGCCAGTTACAACGGCACTCTCTGCCACATGCACACCCAGCAGCTAGGGATTGGCATGGTCCCCAGCAAGTCTCTTCCTTCCCATAAGCCACCACACAGCCGTCAGATGGGAAGGACTTTTGGCACCCTGCCTGGCAGGAGGGATCAGGTTCAAGTCAGCAACTTAGAGGTGAAATCTGTGTATCCATTATGAATCCATCTCACCATCCAGTGCCAAAGACAGGCACGGACACAGAGCTAGATCAGCTCTGAAAGTGGCCTTTCCCTCCCACTTCTGTGTATCTGTTCAGCCTTTTTTATGGGCCCTTGTTCTGAGGCTTGGGCCAGGGTCTTTTTTCTTGAATCGCTTTCCCCATCCCCAGTTGTGCCCTGTGCTAAACTCCAGACAAGCCATGGAAAGGATCCCGCACTGTTGCTACATACGTGCAATATAGTAGAGCCCTGAGGGCCTGATCCTTCCTGGAGCCCATGGTACATGCTGGGCAGAGTCCAAGCACTCTCCCTGAGGTGCTGACATACAGGCTGTTCTTTCAAAGTGTGGTGTGCAAAGTCTCGTCTCTCAGCAATGCCTTTCAGCGCCGGTCTGCTCTGTGTCTCATCTCGTCTGAAGCTGCCTCGTGATACTAGTTGTGTGTGGGTTCTGGGAGCAGAGCCAGCACTCCAAGTGGGGGAGGACAGGATCATTAACAAAAAATGTTTACCACTGTGTTCTCTTCCTGGGCAGACCACGGACGATGCAGATGATACCGTTGGACACAAAATCTTCATCTCAGCCACAATGCAGACAGGATTTTGTGATTGGAGTGCAAAGTATTTTGCTCAACCAGTCATGAAGGTAATATTCTCCCTTTGCTCACATTTTGTTACTCGCAATCCTCACCTTTCAGCCGTGCAGGAAGGAGGGATGCTAACTGCTGGGTTGCAGTGTGCTCTCCCTCCCTTCCTTCCCTTGCCTTTCCTTTTCTGTTCATCCTGTGGAATGAGAGTGTTGCTTTTACTCCATCATCCCAGCTGGTTTTTGGTTCCACGTGCCACCTGGCCTTTAAAATGTGCGTGCGGGAACAAAGAATTGATCCAAGACAGTGGAGGATTTAGTAGGATGTTACCAGGGAAAGACCCCGCAGAATGAACCAAATGGTGTGCAGAGCACTCGTGAGTAGGAGTGCAAGGAAGTGGGGAGGATTTGCTTGTTGGTATACCGATTTAGTCAGCTAAATACATTGCCTCACTGTGAAGGTTAAGCATGGCTGCAGCTTCCAAAGCCTGGTGTTATCCATCACTAGCTAGGAAGCGGAGGCCATGGCTGAGTAGTTACACATCTCACTGTGACTGTTACACGTTCCACTTACATCCACCATGAGAAGCACAAGTTACATACACAACTCAGAGGAACAAACAAAAATTCACTCCCCCACACCAGTTACTGGACTGAAGTAGTGATGTCCCACCAGTGAGGACAGATTCTAAAGCCGGGGTGGAGGCTTGCAGTCCTGATCACAGGGCATTCAGCCAAAGGAACCTGGCAACAGACGCCTCCTAGATTATTGTGATTGTAAGAGCAAGGGCTTGTGTCAGACCAGCAGGGTCCATATCCTATTAAGTACTTTGTGTTTTGCCCATAACTTTCCTTACAAGTTACCTGAGTAATCTGTGTTCAAAAAGGGACATTTCTTCTCCCAACTTGTCACTTTCTGATTCCTTAATTCCACAGTGACGTTCTAATGCTGAATTTGTAACATTGCAGTCATTTCCATAACAAATAAATGTCACAAGCAGAGGAGTGACTCTATTATCCTGTATTTAACGCTTACCTAGCACACTGAAGATTAATTGTACCATGCAAATGGTAACGAATCCTCACAAACAAGCAAGATGGAATAGGAAGGGAGGGTAGGTAGATGGGTAAGTAAAACAAAGAGAAGACTATATCACACATGCAGGCAGGTATGCATCTTTCCTGTGACACCATTCTCTGCAGTTAATACACAGCAAAGAATCCCCATACAAGCTTTTCCGGCAGCTCTTTTAAGGATCTGCTTGATGTGGAAGTCCCTCTCTAAAAGCAAGTTTTGTTTTGCCTGTGCTAGTGACAACAAATGATCTAGTTCTGAGCCAGGCAGCACAGGGGAGTATTCAGGTTCACTTTTCTGGAAAAATGCTGGAGATTAATCATTCTTCCCTGCCAGCCCAGAGACCAACAAGAACAATAAAAGCACCCAGATTGTTAGAAGAAACATCACTCTCTTTCTGCTGTGTAATGAAGCCCGTGTATTCTAACAGCAAGGCTAAAGATGCAGCTTTCTTCCCACCTTTGCTTTACAGGATTCTGGCTGTGCTAGTGCTTAAACTAGCAGAGAAAATTGTTGAGAGTGCTGCCTTAAGTAAAGGCTAGTTAATCCCAGTGTCAGCAGAGCATGTCCTTCACTCCGTGTTAGATTTGACCCTGCTTGCTTGAGTGCAGCTTTAGAGCTGTGACATACTCCCAAGCATCTAGTAAAATCTCCCTTATCCCAGAAAAGGGAATTTGACAGCAACTGAGGATCTGAAATAGCTCCCTAGGATAAACTCCTGCAGCCTCTTTTATGTAAAAGAAATTACAACATGGAAAGAGGATAGTGCTGGTGATGATGCATCTTTCTTGAGATACCTGCAAAATTCAGAGTGTATTCCCCAACCCTAGTCCCTTTCAAGAGCATGATAATCCATATGCCAAACCCTGTGCTAAGGCAAAACAAATGCAGAGCCTTTAACAGGAAAATGAACGCAGACTGTCAATAGCATGAAGCAGCAACTGCCACTAACTTCTTAGGTTCTATCCCAAAAAAGTTGTTTCATTTCAGTCGTAGCTAAAATACAGGTTGAGCCACTCTAGTCTGGTGCTCTCTGCTCTGGCAATATCCATAATCCAGCCTGATTTTAGTTGACTGGACAACCACTTATCATGGGTGTGGGCAAGTTTCCTGTGGTCCGATAAAGGCTGTTTACAGCCACCTGTCCTGGCTGTCAGTGTTCTGTACTGTTATTTAGTTGTCATTTACTCCTGAATGTCTTCTAAGAGCCCAATAAGCAGCTGAAACGTTAGTGATGCTGCTAGACAGTATTGACTTTCTGTGTTCTGGCAAATTCTCTTGTTCAACACCAGTCATGTCCCAAGGGTGCCAGACTAGAGAGGCTCAACCTGTATCTGATTGCCAGGGTAAGAATTACTGCTTTCAGAAACAAGAAAATGGAAGCCAGAGCCTTTGAGAGAGCTCCTCAGTACTTCTTGGGACACAATTAATAACTGAATTTCCAGCTTTATTTCTTGCAGGAGTCACAGTGAAGCCAATTCAGTCAGCAGGTACTTCACAATGCCAGGATCTTTGGATTGCCTCAGAGTTGCTCGGGCAGTAGCATGATTAGAGTGGCGTGGCAGTGGCCCTACAGTTAAGGTGGTTTAAGGTTGACTTTTCTAAGGCCTCTGAAATTGGCATGCTTACTCAAGTTTCTTTCGAAATTTAGTGTGCCTCAGGAGGATGCAGGATGGGGTTAGGGACTTAGAATTTATGGGCATATCAGCTCTTTTTTTTAAAAAAAAGCCATTTTTCCAAAAGCTTGCTAGGTGTGCACTTCCATTAGTTGGTTTGTTAGTTCACACACAGCAAGAGATCAGACTATCGAGGAGATGGTCAAAATGCTCTCAATTAGTTGAATTTTACCCAAGGTGGTGCATGGTGCCTACCAAGTCTTTGCAGGACCTGCACAGTGAATGATGTTTAAACAAGTGTTCTCATTTTCGCTTGCATAGATGTTCAGACTGGCAAAATGACGGCGCACAGGCACTAGTAAAGAAAACAAGTGTCAGATGGTTTCTGTGAAGCCAAGGATGGGTGCCTGGATAGTTAGAGGGAACGTGCTGGTGCTGTTACCCTGGTGAAAACCTCACCATTGACGTTTTTTGTCCAAACCTTTGTGACTCTATTCGTTAAAGATTTAAGAACTTACGTTGCATGCTACAAATTGATGTAATATAACTTTTATTTTAATGTTATAGGGAGGTTTCCTGGGAACTCAGTTACCGAGCTAACCAAAATATTTTTTACATAGGGTAGGCAGGAGACGGACAGACAGGACTGTGTGGGTAGGTGAGGGTGGGGAAACAGGAAGGGGGTTGTGGCTGCAGAAGGGGGTGGTGAATTAGAATGGGTTATCGGCAAGCTGTTTGCTTGGGAAAATAATTACCAGCTCCTCCCTGTGGGTGTATCTTTCTTGTTTTTAAAAAAACGCAATTCAGTAGCCAAAAACAAAAAAAAAAACCCCACTCTTTCTACAGCTTTAAGGTTGCTTGATGGAATGTAGTCCCCCTGCAGACAAATACGAGCACAACTCAAACTTCTGAGAACTAAGCCATGCATGATTACAGTTTCACCTTAACTCTGTTCTCTTGCTGCAGTGCCTGTGTGCCCATTAACACAACTTTGCTTTGCCAGTCCCCCTGTGGCTGAAATGTACAAGCTCTGCAGCTCCTTTTACAGCCCATTCACTAAAAACAACAAGACATCTTGTAACACTGTAGAGACACGTCTTGGGGAGGTAGTCATGTTAGTCTGTCTTCACAAAACAAAAAAGACTATCTGTAAGGTGCTGCAAGACTGCTTTTTTTACCTTAGAGATTGACAGATTGATTTGGGGCATAAGCATTCATGGGTAAAATCCACTTCATCACATGGAATGGAGAGGAAATAAAAAAACAAACAAACAGGTGTATATGAAGAAAATTGCTGTAGGGAAAAAAGTGACTATCCATTGTAAATTAGGGTGCTCAGTCAGGGTGATTGTGGCCATTCAGTGTAGCTGATGGGGAGATATGAATATTCATCAAGGGAAGCTATTAACTTCTGTAAAATGTTAACCTACTAACACTCCCTACTTATTCAGGGCAGGGGTGGGGAGGAAAGGATTCGGTACAGGATTTAAAAGTAGCCATCCTCTTACCAAAAAAAAAAGGCTTCAAAACTCACCTACAAAGAGAAACAGCTGACATGGAGCTCATTTGCAAGTTCAGTACTGCACACTTAGGCCTTAATAAGGATCCACTCTGTTTCACCTCATGAAGTGGGTTTTACCCACAAAATCTTATGCCCTAATAAAGCTGTCAGTCTATAAGGTGCTACAGGACTCCTTGTTTTTACAGATACAGACTAACACAGCTCTCCCTCTGAGAATTTCAGCCCATTTACTGTCACTCCCAGGATTCCATCTAACCCAGTTAAAGGACAAATGGGAGACAAAAGGCTGACCATTCCTCATTCCCTGTTCCTCTGGAGTTGGCAGTAGCCCAGAGAATTATTTGCATACAGGCTGAGGCATTCAGGGTGTTAGATGTCTGAGGTTATGTAATGACAACAGAAGCTGGGCCTGCATGGTAAAGGGTTGCATGTGATTCGAGGACTTTTGCGTTACTTCGAGTCTTGTGTGATATGAAGGGATGTGTGTTTTGCACCCTCCAATGTGTATAATCGAACGGATGGAGCTGCCGCTGTATCTTCACAGTGTAGTATGCATCCTTTTGGTGCAGAATTATGTATATTATTATTATTATTATTATTATATAAATAGCAGGGCACAGAGGCTTTAGTAGAAAAATACGGTGACCATCTGTCCCGTATTAGGTGGGACTCTCCTGTATTAGGGACACCAAAAAGGCACCCCTATTTATTTTTTAAAAGGGACTCGTTGTCCCATATTTGTGCCCTCCCCCCAGCTGACCTTTTCTACCAGCAGCAGACACAGCTGGTGGCAGGGTTCTCCAAGCCTCAGCAAATCAGGGGAGCCTGGGGGCTTCTGGCACCAGCAACATCTTTCCCAGAGATCAGGGAGCACCAGCAGTTGTGGTTTCCTCGGAGCTGGGGAAGGGCAGCGGGCGCAGCTTTCCTGGGCATCAGGGAGCATCAGTGGCTGCAGCTTCCCTGGGCCTGGGAGTGGCTTTCCCGGGAATCCAAAAGCTCTGGCGGCTGCAGCTTCCCTGGGGCTCCCAGGGAGGGCCAGCGGCTGCCGCCTCCTTCCTGGCTCCCCAGGGCTTGATGGAGCTGTGAGGAGCTTCCCCTTCCCCTATATCTCCCTGTCCCATATTTGGGACAGGGAGATCTGGTCGCCCTGTGGAAAAGGTGTTCTAGCAAGCCTGAATATGAGAGCAATTGAAGCATTTATTGTCTGCATGCGCTCCAGGTAAACCAAGTACAGTCAGTGCTGGGTGTAGCCTGAACCGTGTTTGTAAAATCTGTGGATTATTTTGGCTTGTGTGACAGAGCTGTGCTTGGAATATGAGGGGGCCTATGTTTTGCATTCCTGTGCAGGAGAGTAAAGGGAAGAGGTGCGTGAGTACTTGCAGGACTCGAAGTGTGTTTTCTGTGTGGGCTATGTCAGTAGCGGGGCACAGGGTTTTCACTGCAAAGGATATTGTCAACAGTGAGGTGGAATATGAGTGATGTAGTACTTTAAAGCTGAAGAGGTGGAAGTATAGTTGAGACGTCTCCTGCAGGTAAGCGTGGGAGATTTGTAAAAGGCTATGAAGTGGTTCTTAAATATGTATAGGTGTGATGGTCTTAATGGAGAGCCAGCTGTGTGCGTGTGCTCACGTGCACCAGGGTCTGGAACCTCCTTACACGTTCGGTGCCAAGGGCCCGTGTGAGTCTGCGTGTAGCCCATTGCACAAATTGGGTAGAGGGAAAGTGGCGTTGTTTTAAGTGTGATTGTGTGGGTGAGAGTAAGTGGGTAGTAAAAGAAGGTGCAGAAGCTTATACATTTCAGCAGCTGTGGGGAAGGAAAGGTGTGTGTGTGTGAGAGAGAGAGAGAGAGAGAGAGAGAGAGAACAGCAGTGCTTTTTTTTCGTGGCAACCCCAGCCATGGCGGGGGGGTTGGGGAAGAGGAGGAGGAATACCGGCTTCTCTCTATACAAAAAAAAAAACAAAAAAACAGCACTTGGTTAACACGCATATTGGGGGCTACTGAAAGAGAGGAGAGGAAAGGAAGAAAGAAGATCAGAGTTAAGGTTGCATGGACAATCTTAACTGCCTGTCTTAGTTTTCCAGGGTTTTTATTTTGCCTGACTCAGTGTTCTGCAAGGGAAGAGCATACCAGCAAGCAATCCTACCTCTTAATGGCTTGGGGGTTTTGTGCCACTGAATTACAGAGTGCGTCTGTCACACAAACCAATAATACGGTGGTGCTCTAACAGGAAAGGAATCAGTGGAATGCTGATGGGTGCCTACTTTCATAAACATCTACTGGTTCTTCATATTTTTGAAGTAGACAGAAAAGTTTTATGTCACTTGTAAGAAATCCCTCCCATCCTCATCAGTAACAGTGATGCTTCCATTCCAGCTCCTGCTTGAAGTATATGGTGTGTTGTTCTGTGTTTTAAATATCACTGTAAGGTGACAATGTGAGCTAATTGGCTGTGCGTCAGTCTTGTCTAAAACCAGCTACCCTGCAGACTGGTTTCTAAGTCTCTTAATTTTTTTGTGGCTCACTAAGACAAAATAAAATTGTTGGTCCAGTGCTTCATCAGCTCTGCTGCTTGTGTAAGTAATTTTCTCTTGATAGCAGCAGCAGCACAGCCAGTAATGTATTGGGAAGTATTTGTGACCTGTGGGGTTTGGTTAAACTTCAAGCTTTTGGGTTTTACACAAAGGTTGGTTTTGGTCAAGATGAGTTGCAAGGTCTCATTTCTAAGTGAAGAAAATAATTTTATATAGGGGAAAAAAGTGAGTTGCAGCAGATAGTGCCATTTAAAAAAGGATAATGTTTTTTGTCTCTCAATGCTTATTAAAAACATTTGTCTACTTTCTAGGATAGTTGCTCACAAGTGGTGTCTTATTAATATAATAAATCACAGTAGATGGCCAATCAAAAAGCAACATTGGTTTGTGTGTGGGGAGTGATTATTTTAGCTCGAGTACTTCAGATGCATGAAACAAAATTACTTCTTTTTAAGAAAAAGTTGAAGCACCGTGAATACTAATTTGTTATAAGGGGAAATTGGCTGAGAGTCAATCATGTGACTACACAGAGCCTCTTTTGGCATCAGTTAGGCAAAAACAATTTTTGGGTCTTTCTCCCTAAGAACTGGGACGGTCTGAGAACCACAAAAGAACTGTGTTCAGAAGCAGAATTTGTACCATGGTTATCTCATCAGCCCCATAGTGCCATCCTTTTTCTGACGTGGTATCAAGAGTGGGAGTATTTGTGGTCAAGAGAGTTCTATAATTATTTCCACTCTGACCCCTGTTTTCAGGGGTGCCATGTCATCACTCAGGATGAAGTTTTCTTGGTGTGGTATCTGGCAAAAATTGGGTGGGGAGAAGGGTGTTGGAGACAGGTAAGGAGAAATGAATCTGTTCCTCATTATTTCTGAAAAGTATTTTGCGGGGGGATCTAACAGCTCAAGGACTGAAATGGCTGAGAGAAGAAAGATGCCCTCTGACCACTGAGCAGAAATGCCTGGGAGTGTTCAAGTCCTGAGCATGTGAAGGCTGCACTCTTCAAGCACCCAGTATGTTTTAGCAATAGCACAAAATCTGTGGTGCCCATAGCTCAGGGAAACAGCACTGGGTGTGTCTTTAAAGCTAACATACCCATTCTGTGCAATGCTCACCAAGCATGAGTGATGGATGAGGGAAGGACTCTGCTGGAGGAGCTTTTGGCTCTCCACAGTGAACAAGCATTTCAGAGCTTCACAGCAGGCTTGTTCGCTGTGCATCTTCTGAGCTGAAAGCTGCACACTTCCTCAAAAGTGCAGGAGAGGTGCTCTGTTATGCGCTTCTCATAAGGCACGCAGGGCAGGATTTTCTAAGGGTGTGTAGCCAAACTGTTTGAGAGCGCTGAATGTTTCATGGAAAACCTCTCAGAGCATTTAGGTTGCTCAGTTAAGCACTCAAAAATCAGACTACGTTGATGGTAAGGTTGGGTGCACAACCTTAACTCTTCTCCTCTGTGTTTACTAACCAGTTTCTCAAAGGGTACAATAATGAATGCAGGGTTTTTTCCACAACATCCGGGCTCGTCAACGTGAAGACTTTCTGACAGAGTTCAGGGTGCAAACCAGAGCATAAGGGTTGTGTTTCCACTTGTCCTGTACCCCTGGGTTATTTGCAGTGCTTTGCTAATGTAGATCCTAATCGGGAGCACTCAAAACCGGCCTACAAGCATGCAGGCTACATCCAGAGTGCCTGCGTGCTAGACAGCCCAGGGTCAGGAGCTCTCTCTGCAGCCTGCCTCAGGCTTTCACCAGCCTCGGGCACAACACTTCCAAGCCTGATTTGCCTGGAAGTGTGTGTCCTAAAGTGTCCAGCCTTCTCCTGGACCATTCAGAGACATAATATAGTTTGGTCCTTTAAAGACAAAAAAGCACCATGCAGCTGCTTAACTGGAGTAAATGCATCCTCTCCTTTTAAATACACTATTTATTGTAAAAATAAAACAAATGTGTTAGGAATAAGACATAAGTTAGGTGATGCCAAGCATAAGGAATAAAGTTAGAAAGAGTTACAAGTAAATAAAAGTGAAAATACACACCTAAATCTAGCAATTGACAGGCTTTGTTCAGGATGCTTTCTCATCTGTTTGGAGTTTCCAGATACTTCACAAGCAATGAGGGGTCCTGTGGAACATTATAGACTAACAGAAATGTATGAGCATAAGCTTATACAAGCTTGTAAGCTCATTGCTTTTGCAGATCCAGACTAACACGGATACCCCTCTGATACTTGACAGATACTTCAGGGTCCCACTTGGCTGAAGCACTCGTCTTTCTCACTTTGCAAGAGCTTTGGCTTGTCTCTGTCTAGTGATGGAAGCCACAGATGGCTTCTTTCTTTCCCTATATTTTCTGGAGTTCAGTGACTTTGTTTAAGGAGGCTTAGTGACCTCATCCTGTTCTTCCCTGGGCATCCCATCCCCTGGTGTGTAAATGTGGCTTCCACTGTTTTTGATTCCATGCTTCATTTGCGTAGGATACAGATAAATTGATGCCCTTCTCCTTTGTCCGGGAGGGAATCTGTTTCTCCCTGCGTAACCACAGACTTTACAGCATAAAATTGTTAAGTATCTATGTCTTTTCAAATATTGTTAATACCTGTATTTCACAGCAATATTAATCGTGTGTATCATTAGGTCCCAAAAAACACTGCACTCTACAGTAAACCCCCGAGATACACGCAACCAAGTTATGCGTGTCTCGAGTTAATGCGACTGTTGCCCCTGAGAGTTGGGGAAGCAAGAGTCAGGCTGGAGTCCCTGACAGGAGTGATTTCCTGATCCTGGGAATGGCAGGGAGCTGGGAACCAAATGGCAGCCTGGCTCCTGGCTCCCCTCTGCTAGCAAGGCAGTTTCCTGGCTCCTGCAAGCCCAAGGGAGCCAGGAACCAGGCTGCAGGTTTCCCATCTCTCCCGCTCTAACTTGCATGAAAATTTGAGTTACGTGGGGGGTTGCAGAAACACAACCCCCGCATAACTTGAGGGTGTATTGTGTATATTTTTATAACAAAGTAACATCATATACAATCCATTGATTCAGTTGCTTATAGCTGGATGTACCTCATCATCCCCACTCTCTGGCTAAGCTGCCATTACTCAGCGACATTTATTGTGGCAAACATAAAATTGTTTTTAATAAAATTCATAAATGGTGAAATGGTATTTTTTAAATCACAAAATGTTATTGTAACGAAATTTTCTCACAGACCCCTTATTTTCACTTCACGGAACCCTGGGGTTCCACAGAACACCATTTGGGAAACACTGCTTTAAGTACGCAGTGAGTCTGTAAGTCGTGCAAATGACCAGTGAGTTATTAGTTCACTTGGGTGTATTTTGTACAAAGATTACACCAATGGTATGTAGGGTGTGGATAAGGGGTGCTTAGTCTCTCTGACAAGCCATGATGTAGACCCACAGTGCACTGCCCTGTCATGTCCTAAGTCATGGTATGGACAAGCCTGCAGACTCATTTTTAACCTACTTTTATTCTGTGCATATTTCTCCAGTATATCTTTTTCTCTTTGAGGTGTTTGGTTTTTTTGTAAGTTCCCTTCTCTCCAAGTAGTGTGCATATTTACTAATAATTAAGGGCCTTAGCGGATCCTGCGCCTCCGCACAAAGAAGTAGAGGGGACAGAAAGCACCCCCTACAGCCTTGTGCCAGTGCAATGTACTGCCACTGCATTTCACTCCCACAAATGTGCAGAGAGTTGGCAGAGCCTGGATCCTGCCTCCTCTGAAGAGACTGGAAATGAGCGTAAGCCGTGCCACACTTACTCTGTCCCAGGAGCAGCAGAGAGACCAAGAGGAAGATTGACTCCCCAGGTCACAAACTCCCTCCTGGGCTGTCCCTTTGCTATGGGCTAGATTGGAGTTACGCTTAATGTGTAGCATACATAAAATAATTTGGCTGTGTATTTGGTATGTGACTTGTGACCCTGTCTGACTGGGTAGGCAGAGTAGTGCATAGTATTATGAGATATTATGCGTGGGACAACCCAAAAACTACAAACCGGTCAGCTGAAACTTCTGTGCCAGGAAAAATAATGAAGTGAATAATTAAGGAATCCATCTGCAGATATCTAGATGATAATAAGGTGATAGGTAACAATCAGGATGGATTTGTAAAGAACAGATCATGTTGGACCGATTTGATAGCTTTCTTTAATACGAGAACAAGCCTTGTGGATAAGGGGGAAGTGGTAGACATGGTGTACCTAGAACTTAGTCTCACATTGCTTGGGGCAGGGATTTTGGGGGAAGGATTGGAATGAGGGCAGGGTGGAGCAGGGCTGCAAGAGACAGAGCAAGGGCAGGGTTTTGGGTGAAGGGGTAGAGTGAGGTTGGGGCAGGGTTGGAGCAGGAAGAGATGGGTCACGGACAAGGCCTCAGTTGGGGTGTACCTCTCAGACCCTGCACCCCCTTGGGTGATGGGAGAATCTGTGCATAGCTGCAGCTGTACCACTGTAACATTTGAAGGCAAATGTTTGTTGCGTTAATTGAGAAACCGCATGTAACTCTGTAGTTGAAGGCTGTATTATTGTGCATGTGCACAAGGGTGGAGAAAAAGTTCTGCATGCAACTTTTTTGGTGTTTCCTCGTGGTTGTTTGCGTACACAAGCAACAAGGATATTCTTTTAATACTGTTCTTGGCTGAAAGTTTGTAAAACATTCTCTGTCTGGAAGTGTCACTCCTAGATTATTAGGGAACACAGAGCCCTGATTGGCTACCGCTACATTATGGAAGTTTCAGTCTGCTGAGGGAGTCAAGTAAAAAGTGAGCTGAGAGCAGGTAGAAGAAAAGGACATTGCCGTTCCATTCTAGGGATGCTGCTCCAGAATGTAAACAGAGAAAAAGAAAAACTGTCATTTCTGTAGTGACTAAATAGAAAATGACTGTGAGCACATCTTGATTGCATTTAAATTATACGTTTAGCTTTGCTTCATAGCCCTTGCTCTGAAAATGCAGGGGATAATTTCCATTATAAATCACTGACTCAGTTTCAGGCCATCAAACTGGACTTGATTTGTTGATTATCAAATCAAATAAATTTACCACCAGAACACTGCACTGCTTGGTGGGGAGTTAAGCAGCAGACAGTGTGGAGAATTCCGAGCTGTGCTGAGAACTCAATTCCCCTCAGAGGTCTGAAAGTTCTTGAGGCAAAAGACCATTCTGCCAGCCTCTGGCAAACCTTGACTTGTAACATGCAGGGTAGGCTTGGCATTGCCAACTGCATGGAAGCCCCAGGTCAAAGAGATTAGAAGTTATTCTGTTTTGGATGCTGACATAATGCAAGGGTAGAGAGTGGAGAGGATTCTGGAAGGTGAGAATTGCATAAGCAAATCCTTCCTGATAATCCTAGCCGCAAGTTCAGCACCTTCGCTGCACTATGTCTGATGCTGAGCAAAGCAATTAACTCTTTATGAAATAGTTGCAGAAACATGCACTAGGAAAGATATTCCAATAGTATTTACTGTAATAGGAGCCCAGACCCCCAACTAACCATTCACTTATTCAGAGATAGGCAGAGGATTAAAAGAAAACTGCTTCTTTGGGTTTCGCTTGGAACTCCTCAGTCGGAGGCTTCAGAGTTGTAATTGGTTTCTTTTTCTGAGTGGCAACCAAGAAGTGTTAGAAATCTGTGGCATGTCATGATCCTAACCATGTAACACTATTACAGACACCCATGTTCCTCTGGCAGCTCTGGTTAGAGGAGAGCTGAGCAAAAGCCAACACTGGGCTTTTGTTTACGAGATTTTCTGAAGCTTAAATGGAAACTGGCTGGGCGGAGGAAAGAAAGGAATGAATGATTAAACTATTCCCCTGATCTGCAGGTCTTCCGTGAAATAAATGCCTTCAGCGTTTCCTTTCCAATCTGTGCTCAGCTCCTTCTGGCAAGGGGAAGGGAGGCAGACACCTTGCTCATATGCTGGCTTTCTCCCATTTGTGCTGTAACCCAGAGGGTCTCCAGCTGTGTGCATTTGATCTGAGTAGTTTAATATTTGTGTAGCCAAAGTTTTGCAGTGGGTCAGCAAGATTCCCTCATGGGGACGTGGGACAGAACACTGCTTTGGCTACATCCTCTGTCCCCTTGCACTGGCTGCATGCAGCAAGTTTAACTCTGTTGCTCTCCCTTTAGCCAAAATTCACACAGCAAAATGATTGCAGAGGAGGAAACTTCCCCATGAGTCTAGCAGTGTCAGAAGCAGCCACAAAACATGTCTGGCACTGGGCAGTACACAGTGTGTTTGTAGCCATGGAAGTCCCAAGATATTGGCGAGACATGCTGGGTGAGGTAATAACTTTTGTTGAAACCTTTCAGGAATCTGATTTGTCCTGGGTGTCACCTCACTTAGAACTACTTGACAAAAATCACAACATCACTGAAATATTGCTTAATTTCTCACTTTTACCCTATAATTATGATATAAATATTGTGCTTACATTTCAGTGTACAGTGCATAGAACAGTATAAATACATCATCCTATGAAATTTTAGTTTGTACTGACTTTGCTAGTGCTTATTATGTAGCCTGTTGTAAAACTAGGCGAATATCTAGGTAAGTTGAGGGACCCCTGGAAGACCTCCGAGTACCCACAGGGCAAATGTACCCCTGGATGAGAACCTCTGTTTTATTGGACCCTCTCTTGTTGGTGAGAGAGAAGCAAGCTTTTGAGCACATAGGCCTGCTCCAGAGCTCCATGTGGCCTGAATGCTTGTATCTTTCACTGGCAGAAGTTGGTCTCATAAAACAAATGACCTCACCCACCTCGTCACTGTGATATAGCTTATTTCAGGCAGGTTCTCCATAACCTTTCTGCCAGTTGTCCTTGGATGGGCTGAGTCTGTTTTCTCCAGAGTTGAAAAACCCATCTGCTTCCTTAATGTGCTGCCCCACCTGTCAGCCCTGCGCTGACAGTATCTTGCTAGGAGAAGGGACAGGAGCTCCACCACAGGTGCGTAGTTCCTACTCCAAGAGAACTGCTAGGTGCCAATGGAAGGAGTTGGAATTCAGTGCACACTCCTGCCCCTTCCCGCTAGAGACGGCCTTTAGATCTTATTCTGATTTATTCCCACAGAAACTGGATTTTCATTAAAGTGTAATATCTCTGCTCTTGAATATGCTTGGATGCATTTTATCCTGAGTTTGTTTATTGCTTTGCATTCTTGGTCATTTGTCATTTCCTTTCTAATAAACCCTAGATTGCTGCAAAATGAAACTTGGAGGGTTTTTTTTAAAGGAAAGGCAATCCAGTCCAGTAATCATTGTTATGAGTCCTTTCTAACATGTGGGATGTTTTGAAAACAGTGTGCATAGTAATGTCAGCTATTTAAGTTCTTTTTCATTAGGAAAAAAGTGGAGGGGGGCTGGGAGGGCATACCCTCCCTCTCTCTTTCTGCCAGGAAATACCCTTTTCCAGAGCATCAGTTATCCTTCTCATTGACGTGAAATGGATGTGATCCTCACTGGAGCCCAGAGGCGTGTTCTGCTTTAGTGGTTCTCAACCTTTTGTAAGCCAGGATACATCAAATGGCAAAAAAATCACATTTGCCCTCTTCTCTTGTTTCTGGTACATTGCTTGTGCGGGAAGGGCCTGCCTGCCTGCCCACGGTCCTCTCCTGAGATTCCTTCATAATCTCCAGGTTGCAGAAGTCTGTTCTAGAGCCCTGAAAGAAAGATAGACTCAGCCCCAGCAGCTGAGAGTGCGGCCCCTGTGACACGTGGCCTGGAACTAGTATGAAACCAGAGTCCTGCCCCCCACGGTAGTGTACGCTGGTCACAGGCTGCACCAATCTTCATATCTATTGGCTCTGTCCCTGGTTATGTGTAGTAGTGTTTAAGGGGAGGGTGGGAAGAAAAGAAACTGCTCTATTTGTTGTTTTAACATTGCAGTTCTAAGTAAAGCCTTTAATGAATCATTCAGTGGTATTTTTACAAAAGAGGGAATTTCTTGTGCTTTAGTTTATTCACATATTTAAAAATACACAGTTCCATAAAGCTCATTGCAGTATCACTGTATCATCGAAACTTCCTGGTGGAGAGAGAGTTTATACTGGGCAGAAAAAACGTTTTGCCAAGATAGCTTGTTGTGCTCAAGGAACTGGCATAAGTGACAACTTCATCTCTGTGTGGGCTTTTGCCAGTATAAAAATGTCACCAAAGATGTTGCCTCCCAAAGGCTGTGTCCTCACCTAGGGTTAGGACTGTGAGTCCCCTGATGGCGTATGTTTACTCGCACCAGCTCTCAGGCCTAGTGTGAGTAGAAACAGCAGTATCACTGTGGTGATATGGCTAAACCACCTCAGACCTTTGGGTTTGTACTCAGCATGGTTCAGCCATGCCTTTGCTGTCCTCCCCTACGCTGGCTACTCTTCTGTTCATGCTCATGCTCTCTGTATCTGAACTACCCTCTAGAACGTGTCCACGAGCAGGGGAGTTCCACCCCTCCCTCTGAGTGTAGACCTAGCCTACATGATGTTACTATACCAGCAAAAATGTCCAACTTGACGCAGTTTGAGCTGTGTTAGTGACATAATTCAAATTGATCTACATACTGTGGGGGCCACGCTGCAGGGGGTTGACAGAAAAATCTCTCCTGTTGGCCCCTGTTATTCATCTCATTCTGTTGGAGTACCAGAGTCAGCAGAAGCGATTGAGGGCAGTTTTAGTGAGTCTTTCCTGGACTCGCTAAATTAACCTCCAGTGGATCGATTGCTGCAGCATCAATCCACCCTGTAGCAGAGAAAAGCCGTTAGCATTTAGCTCAACCCTGGAAGGAGTCTGGTTACTGCACTGGAATAATTAGGAAGAAAGGTTGAAAAATGTTTTGTCTAGGGAAGAGCAGACTGGAGGACACATGTTCAATTTTCAAATATGTAAAAAGTTGTTATGAAGAGGCTGCTGATCAGTTCTGTGTTTCTGCTGTAGGACAAGAAGTAATCAGCTTAGTTTGCAGCAGAGAAGATTTAAGTTAAATATCAGGTCAGCTTTCCAGCTGGAAGTATAGTTAATCATGTGGTCTAGTTAATCATAGTTAATCATGGGTCATGGACTCTCCATCACTAGAAGTTTTTAAGAACAGGTTAGAAGACATCTGTCAGGGATGGTGGGGGGTATATTTTATCCTGCAAGGATGTACTGGGTGCCCTTTGCCTGCCTGCAGGAGTCACTGCAAATTATACTCATGTTTAGTACTTAGTCCAATTGAACCCCTGTGTGCAGAAGGGTGACAACATAGGATCCAGTTGCATGATACTCAGTATACCTCATTTTGGTTGCCCCCAAGTTTCACGGACTGAGGGATTGGTATGTTGAGCGGGTGGTAAGATGCCAGTTTCAATTAAGCTTTTGACAAGTGAGGCTTATAAATATTTTTTGGTCAGAAACAGAGAGAGAGAAATACTCCAGAATAGACAACCATTCCATTGTCAGGCCATTGCCAAGGGGTGTAGGGGAGACAGGTTCAAACATCTGGTCTGATTCACACACACAGCTCGGAGTTTGCCCCTGGGTTTCCCGTATCTGTACTGAGCTGTTGCCTTTTCTGGGATGCATTATGATTCTCTCTCTCTCTCTCTCTCTTTCTCTCTCTGTGTTCAAAAAGAAAAAGTCAAAAGATCTCACTGTCATCCCTATGCAGAATTGGAAGGAGAAAAAAAAAAACACCCTGCAGTCTCAGAAATGTTTCTGGGATGGGAAAACTATTTCCCACCCAGCTTTACTGTTATGAGACAGGGATGTGTTACAGAATTTCCATGCAAGCTGTCATGTTCCAGCAAGGGAAGCTAGAACCGTTCTTCAGTTTGTCAGTCAGTGCTGCACTGATAACCTGAGAACCTTGAAACAAAAAAGCAGTCAAGTAGCGCTTTAAAGACTAATAAAATAATTTATTAGGTGAGCTTTCGTGGGACAGACCCATTTTTCTGTCCCACAAAAGCTTACCTAATAAATTATTTTGTTTAGTCTTTAAAGTGCTACTTGACTGCTTTTTTGTTTTGATACTCTATAGACTAACATGGCTCCTTCTCTGTTACTGAGAACCTTGGGATTTAAAAATAAAATACTTCATACTATCTTTCACCTATTGTCAGTTCTAGACAATGAAGGGAAATTTTAATACAAGTTTTTAACGTTCTGCCTACATGAGAGCACCGTTCTTTCTTTATACATTGCTCTGAAGTATATGATGATGCTTTGATGAGTTACGAAATAGGCTATTTGGCGTTTAGACAAGAATGTAGGTGGGTTGCCTCTGGGATAGTTTTGTAAGGTGCAGTTTGTGTGCGGGTTCCCTGCAGTAGCTATCTGGTGCCATAGTTCAGGGCAACTGCACTTTTTAATTTCTTCCTCATAGTCCAACAACAACGTATACTGTGAAGCTTCCCAGCCCCCTTGTTGTCGCCTCTGTTGAGCAGCATTCCGCATCTGTCCCCCTTCTCACAAGATGTTTCCAGGTTGACCAGTTCCCTCTGTTTGACCAGTTCCCAGCAGAACTGTCTGATGGCAGAGACCTGCTTCATTTCTCTCCTCAGAGTGTAAATGCTACCATTATAATTTTTCACACAGGTCTTTCATAGCAAGCATATTTTATTCTTAAGATAAAAGCATTACATAGAGACATTAAAAACCATAAAAGGGCTAACATACTAACAAGCTAACCAGAGATCACTCCCTCCAATACAAGCTATGGTTGGAGCAGTCCTTCAAAACCACACCCAGAGGTTTTCCTGTGCTTTGATGTTTGTTACGCTCTGTGAGCAAAAGGAGAACATCCCAGTCCTATGAGACCTTCATAGGCCAAAGTCCTTCTAAACCTTCTTTAAGGATTTGGGCTTCTGTGGACCAAGGCTTTTGTGTGTTTGCTGAGTCGGAAGACAGCCCTGAATCCGTTTAAATTCTCCTTCCATTGTCTGTTGGCCTCCAGAGAATCCAGTTTGTTCTGTCTCTTCAGAAGTTCAGGTCGTCAGCCAGACAATAGGTCCCCTCCCCATTTTGAAACTTCAGAGGGGAGATAATTGGAAGAAGACTATTTGCATACCCCCTTCTGCATGAGAAGTTACATACAATCTCTGTAACAAATACTTGCCAGCATTTTTAATAGATGGACCCGAAAGGTCTTAAACTTAATTCAATAAGGTTTGCCCAGTATACTGTGAGATATTCCTATCTGTCACACCTGGCTCACTTGTGTTGCTGTGACCAACCATTGAAATAGCAGCCTCCATGTACATGGCTCTCTAAGAAATAGAACTAGCGTTCCCTGTCTAACAGACCACAGCCGGAATAAGATGGAACAAAATACGAGGCACCAAATGAAGAAGGGAACAAAGGGAAAAGATTCCAAATGAGATGCATCTGTTCAAAAAAGATGCTCAACTAGAAGGTGTCCAGAAGTCCTGTTTTTAAAGGGACAATCCCATATTTCCAGTGTATTCCCTGCTATTTAAAAAAAAAAAAAAAATGACCCCCTATTTTCTCTCTCTCCCTCCCATCAGTTCTGGTGGGTCCTGCTGCTGGCCAGATTCTTGCTCACCAGCTGCCCCCCAACCAGCAGTGAGTTGTGGTGGGGGCGAGGGTGTGGGTCCAGCCGCTCCCCTGTGGGTCTGTCAGTGACAGCAGCAGGCAACTTCCAGGCAGCAGGCCCCCTTGCCCGTTTCCCGCCCATACTGGCCACTTGCTGCAGTGTCTGCTGAGCACAGGTGGGCAGTGGCTGGTTGTGTCACTTCTGCTGCCCACCCATTGATCCTTGACACGCTTCCCCTCTCACTGTCTTCTCCCTGCTGTGTCTGTTCACCACCCCCTGCCCAGCCCCACTGCTCTTCCTATCCTTCCTGGCAGGATGTGTCCCACTCCCCACGCTGGGTGGACAGCCAGCCCTGGTCAGATTCAGCTCATTCAGCTCGCAGGGCTGGCAGGCTCCTTGCTTCCCCCACTGTCTCTGGGTGGGCTAGTATTAGGAAAAGCTCAAGGCCCTCTGGCCTTGGGTGCTTGCCAGGAGGAGCCATGCTCTGCATGTGTCAAAGCCCTGCACAGCACTGGCATGGGGAGGCCTCTTCTCCCCTCTGCTAACCCTGGGCTGGCAGGGAGAAGCTATTTCCAGCGTGTTTGTGCTCTGGCCCTGCAGGTTCCCAGACATAGGCACTTAGCACCTTCTTCACATGCTGGTCCTGCCCCAGGGAGCCTCCCCACATTCCCCCCCACCCCACCCCCACCCCACGCTGAGCCCCCTCTCTGCCCTGGTTTGCTAAACTCAAAGAAGGTAAATAAAAAGACTCCAGCTACACAATGTTCCTTTTTAGCAAGGGCTCTGTCAACTTTATGCTAATTTAAACATTTGAACTGCCTAGTTCTGATTGATTGCCATTGAGCTCACTTGAATACAAGTCATTTGCCAGGTGTCCTGTATTCAGCATAGGGAAATGTGGTCACCTTAAGATATTTAAAACTGTAAGGCCCTTACCATTTACTTTTGGCAGCTGGACGTAGGGATGTTTGGCTGACTTATGTGCACGCATGTGTGTGAGAGAGTATGAGAGCGCGAGTTAGGTTTGGTTAGTTACAGCTGCCTGGGTTTTGCTTTATGAATGTTTTCGTTTATTGGAAGATTCCAGAAGAGCACGATTTGGAGAGCCAGATCCGCAAGGAGAGGGAATGGCGGTTTCTGCGCAACTCTCGTGTCCGAAAGCAAGCACAGAAGATCATCCAGAAGGGTGAGTGCTCTAGTTCTCAGGCACTTTTCTCATGTACTACAGCCAGCACTAGTCCCCTCTTCCCTTAGCCAAGGCCTCTGAGCACATCTGTCAGCTGCCGTATATTTTAGGGAGTTTGTCTGGTTTATCAAGAACACCTCAAACAGTAAGAGCCAGGACCTGCAAATTAGGTACACAGCTCCCTCTTACCGTAAGCATTGTACAAGTTTGGTTGTGCGAGGACAATGAGATGTGCCCAGACTGGGATTGCCTCTCATAAAACACTACAGAAAAGAGAGGGAATTACCACATCACATACAGTCCTCAAAATGAATATAACTGAGCAAATGTTGAAAGACTAAACCAAGAGGAGCCAGAAAATTAAGATAAACTTGGCATAGGATTGTTTCTCAATAAACCTTACAGAAAAGAGAGAAAAGTGATAACTTTGAAGTGCTCTGTTTTGACACGGCTAAATCAATGCTTACGGTTTGAAAACTAGAAGAAAATTATTGGAAACTAAATTTGCTATAGCCCTCTTTTGTTCAAACATATCAAATGGTAAGTGTTTATAGGGCTGAAGAAAAAAAATACACTGGATGGGATTTCTGTTTTAAAAATTTTACTAAAAAAGTTAAGCAGACAATTTTTATGATCCTTTTTTAAAGAAATATGACATGAAAATGGTCATAAAAATAACAGTGTGTTTTGAAAAATGCAGTAATTTAAATAAAGCAAGTGCATTTTCCTTTTATTTAAAAAAAAAACAAAAAAAACCCACCTTAATTGAGGTAAGGGCCTGCACAACGCTGGGTAGCACAGACCATAAATAACAATACATCTACAAAGCCTTTGTGAAACCAGGGTGTTTAACTAGTCACCGGCCTTTTTTCTGGATTTATCTTGAATCTTACAGGGCTTCATTTATTGCTAGTGGGTAACCTTGCTCAGGAGATTAACCTGCTAGTGGTGAGTGTAGAAGTTTTCCTCTCCTTTTGAACACCTTGGTGCAACGTTGTCATGAACAGGAGCAAAGGTATAAGTAGCAGGGCCAGCCAAAAATGATCATGGTTTTATGTAACCCTCTGAGTTGAACGTGGAGTGGAAAAGAATAAAAAAAGCAGGAATTTTTCAGAGAGAGAAAGAGATTGAGAGAGGACCTGCCAGAAAAAGTTTTTCCTGTTCAAGAGATTAAGCAGTGTTTGCAATTTTAAATGCATGTATTTGGTCTGAAGCCTTAGACAATCAGAGATGGCTTTTGTGCAAGTACTGAAGTGTCCATCACAAAATAGATAATTTAGAGACCTATAATAGATACTGTTGATTTACCATTTATTTATTCATTTTCTGTTCTGTAAAATTCTGATGAGTATTTTTAAGGGGATGGAAGGCAGGGCAGGTTAAACTTCAGAATCCCTACCTGGCATAAAGGGTCCAGGCAGGGTTTCTGATACGTATGAAATGCTGCTCAGGTTGCCTGTCATGTCAAATCTGCTTGTTTTGCACAACTGAATGATGTTGTGTCCTCTTGATGTTTAGCAGGCATCTGAATGACCCTAGAATTCCCCTCCTCCACTGAGCGCCAGAGATGATTTTCATGTCTCGTATCCCATTCTATTTCTTTAGCACTTCTATGTACAGCTTCATTTACACTCCCAATGTTTCCTCTCATATGCCTTGTGTTCGTACTTCATTAGTATGTATATTCAGTGCTCTGCTGAAAGCTAATCTCACTTATTTATAACCCTTTCTACATTTACGAAGTGACAATCAGGGTAGGATTTCTTAATGTATTTGCATTCAGCTTAGCCCACTGAAGTGTCCTCTGGAATTTACATAATGATGATGAAACCTGACATCATTACTCATTCTGCAGCTTGCTTAGCCATTGAGTAGTGGGGGTTGAATCTGTGCTGTTCCCCTACACTGTGGTTTTGTGTGTGGCTGTATGTTCCAAGAGAGGCACTCACAATGCAAGAGAAAGTTTTGAGCATTTTTCTCATATGAGATGCTGTTGGGGAGAAGCTCAGTGTGACACATTAATCTGCTGGGCAAGATGCTCAGCCTCAGGTTTTTGTGTGGAGCAGGAGGGCTGACAGGCTTGAGTCTTACACAGTACATGGCCTGTCATTGTAACATGGCAGAATATCATAAACCCGCAGAGTGCAGAGGTGGGTCTGGGACCTTTTCTGAACATGGATGCGTAGAGGCATGAGGTTTACATCAGCCTGATGGGCCGTGGACAGGTCCAGATTTTCTCACCCAGACTGTGAAAGTGAAACAAAGGAGATTTGTAGAAGTTCCACAACCAAGTTCCTAAATATTAACAACAAATTAAAATAGACTTAAAAACATCAATAAAACCACCCTTGCATCAATGCATTGTAAAACAAACTATCTCAGAGTCTGTGTCTGCCAACAAGCTGTCAGCTCAGGCTTCTGCATTTCCCCCACAACCCCAGGTGATATTGCTAGGAGCCAAAGCAGAGGTGATCCAGCACACAGGTCGACAGGTATTTGGAGTCTTACCTTTTGTTCAGTTTGGTTTTCAGAAACCTTGCAGTGACTTATGATGGTGACTACCAGAGGCAGAAATCCTACAGTCGCGCACTCTGTAGCTGCTTGCAGAAATAAAACCCAGGGGAGAGGACTGACATACAAGATCCCAGAATATTTCGTACATTGACCTGCAAATGGATGGCAGTGTGTTGAATTCTTACGAGCATTTCTTATTAGGGTTTGACCCCTCTCGTGGGACAGGTGCACAAACATTTTACAATAGTGATGTCAACATGGACCATGTCACTGACACTTCTGCAAAGGGCAGCACCTTCTTGCCGAAGTGTCGTCAGTGGTTCAGATGTGAGACCTAAACCCATGAGCACTTAGTTCATGAGCTAGACTGCTCTGAATGGCACTGACGTTCACTATCTGGTAGAGAGGAGCTGTCATCAAGCTTAAAACTTGCCCAACTTGCACAACTACTATGTCAAAAGCACGAGACAGTGAGAAGAGCTGGGCAGCTCTTCACTCTCCCAGAATATATGAGCCCCCATGTCCTGGAGAGAGCTCACCTCACCTACTAAGCATCTCCAGCATAGGCCCTCCTTATGTGGCATGTTTTCTATTGAGAGCGGGGGCGGGGGGTCAGAAGATTCAGCCCCAGATAAGCCAACTGTGGGGAGCTAACAGTTTCCTGTCTCTGAGCAGCATGGCAAGAGTGAAGGTTCTGATTTAGGAAGAAATCGAAACCATTATTGTTTATGTAGCCCCCAGAAGTATCTGTGGTGCTGCTAAGCAAAAGGGTTCTGCTAAACTAGCAGAACAGAGCCCCCAGGGACTCATGATCACTAGACAGGTGAGGAGGTGTTGGAAGGCAGAGAATGATAGGGGTTTGGCACATGCTACTTGGGAGTAAAGGATGGTGTGAAGAAAGGCACAAAATCAGGTGGGACAGAGGAAGTGGCCAAAGGTGAAGCTTAGAGGGATAGGTGTGTGGGTGGGGGGTTGTATGGAACATACAGAGGGATGCCCCTTCTGTGGTACTAAATCTGGGTTTTCTCTCTTTCTCCCCCTCTCATGCCTCCTCCCGCCCAGGTATTTCACGGCTGGATGATCAAATCTTTCTGAACAGGAATCCTGGTGTTCCTTCTGTGGTGAAGTTCCACCCATTCACACCATGTATAGCAGTAGCTGACAAGGACAGCATCTGGTGAGAGTTTCTGCCTTTCTGAGCCTAAGGGATTGGCTGCCAGGGTCATGACTGGACACGTAGGGACTGTCAGCCACAATACTGGATTCCAGGTGCTCTGAACTCTTTGCTGGGAGATGAGATGCTTAAGCTACTCTTAGACAGGTGCAGTAGAAGGGTCATGGGTTTGAGGCCTGCGTCTCGCCCTGGGTTAAACAAAGGGGTGGCTTTCTGTGGTGGTCAGCAGAGAAGTCTCATAACTAGATTTCTAACAGGTTATGGTCTGAATCTTACTACTTTCTCTGCAGAGAGAGATGATGATGTAGAAAGGCATTAATAAAAAGGAGATAAGGAGAAAAACAAACTGAATTGGTGTCTAGTGTATGTAACCTTTATTAGCTCTTTCTTGGGAAAGCTGCTTTTAACAACTTGTGCAGTGAATGCAGATCTGACCTAATCTTCCACTACCTTTCCCAGTTTTTGGGATTGGGAGAAGGGTGAGAAACTAGACTATTTCCACAACGGAAACCCTCGCTACACCCGAATCACAGCCATGGAATACCTGAATGGCCAAGACTGTTCTCTGCTCCTGACTGCCACAGGTGAGTTTAACCTCCGTCACCAGCTAGTCATGGGACAGAGAGATGGGAACTCCTTTCCAGGCTTCGGATGCATGTGAGATGTTCTGAGGCCTCCCTTCCCTCTGTCTTACTGGGCTGGGCCATTCATCTTCCATGGGAATTCCAGGCACTGGTGGCTCTTGGGAGAAGTTTATGGCCAGCAGAGTGGAATAATTGAACTGTTTCAGTGGCTATATAGTGTAACTGTTGACTTGAGTTTGATGCACTGAACACTTGTTGAAACCATTTTCATTCACAGTTGTTGCATGAGTAATTTGGTGTGGTTCTGAACACTCCCCCAACACAGTCAGAAACCATGTCCCTGTCCCTGACAGATCACCTGGAAAAAGAAGTTCTGTAGCTTGCCATGTCATAGGGTAGCATAGAGTACTGCTTTTGCCATTTGTTGGCTTCTGGAGCTGTGAGAGGCATTTACTTCTTCCAGGCAATCATTGTAAATGGGTCAGTCTAAGTGTTTGCAATTGCTGTTCATAGTCAGTGCTCATGGTGTAATTAAGAAATGTGTGAGCAGAATTGTGAGACCTCTAGGACATTTCTCTTTCAAATTACTGATTTTTTTTTAAGCACAAAAAATGCTTCACTGACGTGAACAAAATAAGAAGAGATATACGGTGCTGGTGTGAACGGCTTGTGCCAAGAAGACAGGCTTTAGTAAAGCTCTTATATGGGGTTCTGTTTTGTCTTTAGTGGAGCACTTTGGTTCTCAGCACTGATAGAAGGGAAGGAAAAGAGAGACCTCCTGGTGAAAATGAATTTTTGCAAAGAGAGGGTTTTACAGCTCAGTTAAGAGGCTTGCTCTTCCAGTGCAGTCCCCCATGAAATAATCGCCTAGGTTGCATGGACATGAGGTTAGATAGAAGAACCTTAATGAACTGGTGTAGGAGAAATCATTCAGAAAGGGGTCTGGAAGCTCAGATGCCATTTTCGTTCCATGTAAGAGTCCATGACTACAATTCCAGGTTCTCTTCAGGTCCTGTCTTCATTTGCTTCCAAGTTGTGAAGTGATATCTATACCAGTAGTGACATTGTCTTTTCTCTGTACTCCTCAAGATGACGGTGCTATCAGAGTGTGGAAGAACTTTGCTGACCTGGAAAAGAATCCTGAGATGGTGACTGCCTGGCAGGGCTTGTCTGACATGCTGCCAACCACACGAGGTGGGTCTGTGCTGAATTCCCATCTGGGGGTAGAAATAACTTGCTCTGGTGGAACCTTTTCTAGGGATAGGTAAAGTGGAACAAGTTGTTCTATTTCAGCCTTCAGTGACATCCTTGTTAACAGTCTCTGAGCCTTGAAGTGGAGTCTTACAAAGCCATGGTGAAGGATTCCTTTTCCACTTGGCTACAAATCCCCAAGCACAAACTCTTCTAAGTGACGTATGACCGAAGTAAGCAGGTGGGGAGTAGCCATACAAGAGAGTGAAGATGGAGCATAATTCTCCAATAGGGACATTGTCCTTCATATGCTCCAGTGGAATTGCATGGATCTAAATCAACTTTTTTTTTCCTGATTAGAGACCTGTAGAACAAGGATGTACTGAGCACTTTCCTGTCTTGAACTGGTTGTAACAGGGGGTTATGTCTTCCCCCTTTGGGGTTTTATGAATAACTCACCCCTTTTGTCTTCCCTCTGATTGGCTGCACACCCTTTGCACAGCTTTGCACGTTGCACTCATGATCACACCAAGCTCACGTTCCATTTTAGCGCTTACTCACTGTCATTTATTGTGTGTTGAGAGAAGAGCAGGCAGTCTCCTCTGATTATGTACAGGGCGTTGGCACAATCAGATTCAAACTACCTTAGATCTTCAACAATGCCAAGCAAGGCTGCATGCGGAAAGGCCGCTCAGCCATGCACTGTGCCGAATCCAGGAGTCTAATTCAGGTGACTGTGAAATATGTCTTAGGGTATTGCTGGGGGGATATACCAAGGTTGGATGTCTCTTACAAAGACCTGCTGTAGCTCAACCAGCAGGTCTGGGTTTGATGCAGGTGAGATTAATCTGGCTCCAGGTGAGATTAATCTGGCCTGTGCTATGCAGGAGGTCAGACTAGAAGATCACAGTGATCCCTGATGGCCTGTAAACTCTGGCAGCGCTCATTTCTGAGCCTGTGTAGCTCATCTCAGGAGTCTGGCATAGCTTATTTGACAACTTCCTAGTGCTAATCCATACAACTCTGTTGGACTCTACATAATACTGCCAGAGAGCCAGCACAGCCTGTACGTGATTCTTGGTGATTTGTCAAACAAATGTTCCACCTGGGTAACAATGGGCTCGTTTATGTGAACATTTAATTCAGAAATACAAGCAGTCCTGTGGCACCTTAGAGACTAACAAATTTAATTCACAGTCAGCTGGATGTGAATCTGCCACACACCTGCCTGCCTCCCTCTAGCCCTGCTGATGCAGTCTAACAGTGCATGCAGGGTCTGCATGGCCTGCCTTAGGAGGCTAGTTCAGGGTAGATTCGCAGCCCTGCTTGCTGGGAACTAACTGTGGACATAGACATGCCCTTTGTCACCAGTCTGGTGATACTGGTTTGATAAAAGCTTTCATCAAATGAACAGTTTGTGTAGCCATGTTTCCAGGATAGCAGCATTTACAACCCTGTCTTACTTCCCGTGTGTCTCCCTTTCACAGTCCCTCCTTTTTCCTGCTTCTCTGGTTGGATGGCTTTTTATCTATTCATTGGATTTTACCTGTGCTGCTTTGTTGGATTCCCCTCCATTCTCACGTCAGTCTGTCCTCAGTTCTGTAGTAGTCCAGGCAGGGGGAAGTGTGATTGCTGTAACTTCAGGCTCTGCACCACACTGTCATACATGCACATAATTAATTACAAAATGCTGAGAGCTTTCAGCATGCTGGGAAAATTGCCATGATTGAAACCTGCTCTTTGCAGGGACAAAAGCAGGAAGGAAGGAGCCAGTGATCTTGCACTGAGCTGTTAAGTGCCTGGCTCCTTACTCTTTCCACTCTGGAGCAGAGGAGAGAGAAGCACCAACCAGAGCCATCAAGCCGCCCTTTTGACTCTCATTCAGTTGGTTTTGCCTTTCTCCATTTTTTTTTCCCTGCCATCAGCCTTTTTGAGTGATCATGTCTAAGCTTTTCCCTCCCAGGAATCAGGATGCTCTTTCCATTGTCCTTGTAATGGACTCTCCCAAATCACTGGCATCTAGGAGTTCCCCAAGGCTCCCATTATCCTCCACTCCTTGCTGCATAATGAATAAAGTTCACAGGAGATGCTGACAAATGCAGACTGAATCCCCTCTGGCTTGCTCCCATTTTTATCCCCCAGTACCTACAGGCACCTTAATCAGGGCAGGGCATTTGCTGCTTACATCTTGTTCTCCACAGCCCTTGAAAGCAGCAGCAGAGGGACGGTACACAGAGGCAGCGTCTGACATTGCAGAATAGATGATGAAGAGAAGCAGAAGCTGATTTAGGTGTAAGTGTCAGGAAGTCGTGCTTGCCAAGACAGCAGTGCTGAAACTTCCAGTCCATTTCTCTTATGCATCTTATACACTTCCTTTTCCAGTGGTGTGAGCAAGTCCAGGCTTTGTTGCATTCTCTGCCTTTTAGCCAGGGAGTGATTGGATTAGATTCAGAAGAAGAGAAATGTAAATTTCGTTGTGGGGAGCGAAATGAACTCATTCATTTCAAAAGAGCCCAGTGAAATGATTCCCTGGGAAATGAGATTGGTCATTGAAGAGCTAGCTTATGCTGCAGATACTCAGGTTACTTTCCAGTGCTGAAGCTATTCTGTTTGCATTCTAAGTTTTCTCCACTTCACGGCCTCCTCCTATTAACAAGAATGTCTACCTGGAAGCAGGAGTTTTACTGGACTTCAACTATTCCTGCTACTGATCCTCCTCTCCCTTTTTCTGCACCACCAGTGTGTCTGAAGCCTTGTTCTGTAACTTGATCCTCTTCTCAACAGCAATCAGGATGCTGACTTAGTCTGGGAATAAGCAGCAGGAATAGATGAGACTGTTGAGAAATACATCACCATTTCATGCAGTTCTCTTTTGTGAAGAACAGGCTAGAGTGCAGAAAGGAGGAATTCACAGATCACTTACTAGAGAAAGCAGTGTTCTTCCTGCAGGGGTCTGAAAAGCATCTGCAGGGTGTTTATTCAGTGGGAATTCCATGGCATTAGCTCAAAAATTTGTATTACAACAGCAAAGTAATCTTGTGTAGTGGTCATCCGTTTCTTAGGTCTCTCAGATGCTTGAACCAAAGTGAGGCTGTAACTATATTGGAAACTTATATTAGTTTAACTTAAATTGGTTTAAAACAGGTTTCGTTAAACAGGTGCAACCCACAGCTTACTCTGTTTAATCATACTCTTATTTTGATCCATTTCAGACCTGTTTCCTAAAGCTGCATCTATACTCAAGAGTTTTGTTGACAGAAGGGGCCTTCTGTGGACATAACTCAGGGAGCATCCACGCACATTAAAGTGTTCTGTTGACAGAGTCTCAATAGAAATCTGCAGTTGACTCGACAGTGTTATCCCTCATAGCAACACTGTCGTCAGAGCACTATCGATAGAAGTGCCATGTAGACACATGTCGACAGAGAGGGCTTTCAGCTGCCTGGCAGCCCCATTTGCAGAGCTACTACTCTGCTTTCTGTCTCCAGAGGGCAGTGCAGTCTGGCAGTTCTCTGTCGACAGAGCAAGTTGTTGTACCGGCAAAGCTGTCACTAGAGGTTCTGTCAAGATTTCTCTGTCGACAGATGCTTCTAGTGTAGACATAGCCTAACAGTTTAAGATGCAGTGAAAATAAGAGTTGCTCTTAAACCAAAATAAGATTATCTAAAAAGAGGCTTGCACCAATTTGGGTTCATACCATTGGTTAAAACAATGCAACTGAGTAGGAAACTACCTGCCCTCAGGTTTCTCTACAAGTCAGAACTTACATTGTCTGAGTGTATCATACAGCTGCATAGCTGTCCCTCTGAAGACAAGAATTGGTGTAAACACTTCACATGAGTAAAACCGCAACTTTCACCTTGTTCCTGGGAGATGAGCCCTGTCTGTGAGGCAGTGTGGAGCATAAACTGCCAACTCCAATGTTAGCATCTCAGCTCTTTTAAAACTCAGTTTTTGGGACTCGGCAGAGTGTGTGGAAATACACCCAGCTGCCTTGAATCCATCAAATTCCGTTGACTTAGGTGTTCCCTCTCCTGGTCACTCTTGTATACGGCTTGCAAAAGCCTGCATTGCTTTCCTTTGTTCAGATTAACGAAGAGAACCAGAGTGCGACTCCCAAAAAGGCTCTGTGTAGACCTCCCTGTTAGTAAACGACCAGGATCTCTCTGAATACGCTGTGTCTAAAGGCAAGACCTAAGCAGGCGTCTCGACATGTATTTAAACACAGCTATATCCTGTGTGTATGCTGCCATCCTGCAGCTTCTTTTGCTGTCCAAGGTCTATGAAGGCTTGAAGCTAATCTGTTTCAACAGCTAATTCCCCACTTAAGAGTTGCGTAGCTGTAGCGTCTGTAAATTGTTTTCTCTGACCGAACGCTCATTAGCAATCCATTGATGTATGGTGCTGAAGAGTCCATTACACTGCTGCTCAGCAGCACTAACTGCCTGGGGCGCCAGCCTGAAATGACAGAAACTTCCCGTTCTATGTTCAGTTTGATCTGTACAGATGTTTATGCCATGGGTCATTTCTGTTTCCATTTGTCACTCTTGAGTGAGACACGTTTTATTTTATGCCAAGGAACAAAACTATTAAAGGGATCGAGAGTGTGTCCAGTTTCAGGACAAAACTTAGCAAAGCAACCCTGTGGTGATGGGACAGACGGAAGCTTTTTTTAATGGCTTCCTAGGAAAAGGAGGCTGCGATTAAAACCAATGCAGTGCCTTTTCTACAGGTGGAAGCACGCACTTGACTTGGTATGGCTGCTTTTCCCTTCGCTGTTCTTTTCCTTTATTTGAGTTGCTTTTCTAACCCTTTTAAGATTTATTTTGCTTTGGCTGACCCACTTACCCTTAGCATCACCCCTTACTCCCTGTCTTCTCACAGGTCTGTCCCGAAGGGTTTCAATCTATCTTGACAGAAGTAAACAGGGAGGTGAGTGCTTTCTTTCCTCTTACCTATGAGCAGCTGGGATGGGAAGTGCCTTCTAGTCAGACTTGGCATCCCATTGAATGTCAGCTGGAAGGCATTGCTTCTTCTGTCCCTCCCATTTCTTGCCTTGTATACAAGATTGAGCATTAATGAACAATGGGGATTGTAATGAAGGGTATTTGATGCCACCTGGATGGACCAAGGGTGCCCACTCTGGAGGACAGCAGGTTAATCTAAAGTGGCTGCTTGTATCTGACTTTCTGTGGCATGGGGGCTTTTTGCAGGGGGTGGGAGGGGATGTGGTTGCCCTTTTGAGTACATAAAATTCCTGTGGTAAAAATGTTTCAAACCATCATTGAATAAAAGAGCTAGGGTGACAGCTTCCAAATGGTGACAACAAATACTGCATTGAGCCAGCACGCTGTATGGTGGTGGTTAGTTAAACATATGACATAACCAGTCTATCAAACAGCAAAGGGAAAGGAGTAGCTGGTGCATCTTTATTGTCAGCCTCTGTCTAGTGTGTTGAGTTCTTTAGCTAGTATGTGTCTGGTAAATATTTCAAGCCCTGCCTTTGCCATCTATTAGCCTGTGTGTAACACTGCAGTTTTCGGCTGCACAAGCCTAGGGGTTTGCTGGACATGAATCCCTTCTCTCTCCTGCGCCCCTGGAGAGGGAGACAGATGGCTCCTCAGAACACCACGTCTGTGTGTGTGAAAGCTGATGTCAGCTTCTTAGGCTGTTCATTAATTATTAATATTCGTTAGCTGAGCAGGGCAGGGATGTGTCTGTCGTGATTAGTAAAACAAAAGCGATTGTATCAGTGTGTGATTCAGAGCTCTCTAATTAAGGCCTTTGCACTCTGTCTGCTCAAAAAGCAGAGCTCTGGGACTGGACTGTGCAAAGCTCATGTGTTACTGTAAGCATCCTGGTGTTGCTAGGCATTCACTAACAAATTGAAAGGCTAAAATTAGAAAGCCTTGGCCAAAGGGAATTCCCCGTTCAGTAACTGGGCCTTAGCTTAAGGAAATGCCAGGCACTCCCATGCAAGATCAATACGGCCAATGCAGTGCAAGGCAAGCAGCGCTCTGTCCAGAGCACAGAAATAGCTGTGAGTCAATAAAAACAGATACAAGTGCTTAGCTCCCAGGCATTCTCCTAACGGAGACTGTAACAGGGATTTCCCTTTCCTCTGTCTCTGTTGGGGAAGGAGTTCTCCATATTAATTTATGAGTTGAACCATTTGTCTGATGGCCAAATGCTTCAGATACACCCATGTCAAAAGCACAAGTTCTGCTACAGCGCCAAGTGCATTGTATCCTCGCATTCCATTGATTGCACGGGCCACCACACAGGTATTTAGATTGTTTGCTTGCTCTCTGGTGCAAGGCGGTACACTGTTTGGACTGGTTCATGAGGGTCAGTGCCCAGCTTAGGGCAGACACCTCAGACTGAGTGGGCGTTCTACAACTAATTTCACTGACCTGTTAACAAATGGGAATTCTTGAAGTACTGCAACAGCTTCAGCAAGTCACAGACTCAAGCTTTGGGCAGGTCGACCTGGCCACCCAGGCAAGCCGGGTTTAATGATCATTGGTGGCTATGCACCAAGATCACAAACGTTTCAAGTTACTCTCTATCCCAAGACTGTGTGTTTACCCTCAGTGTAAATCACAGCGTGTTTACCGATTTGTACCTCTCACCAAAGACAACATGGTCAGTAGTATCACAAACTAACTGAGACTTTCTGAACTAGGAAAAGGAATAGTAACAGAGAGGTAGCCGTGTTAGTCTGTATTCTAACAAAACAAAACAGCAGTAATGTAGCACTTTAAAGACTAACAAAATGATTTATTTGATGATGAGTTTTCGTGGGACAGAGCCACTTCTTCAGATCTATAACATTTCCGGCGCAGACTGACTCCTGTAAGTACACAGGTCCAAAAAATACTGCAGTAAAAACTGCAAAATCAAGTATATAGGACTGCAGGAGGCAGGTGAAGTGTGGGGGATGTTAAATGTCTTGCCTGAGTTAATTATGAGCATCACAGGAAGGAAAGCAGTCCTTGTAATGCGTGAGGTAATTGTTGTCTTTCTTCATACCAAGTGTTAATGTGTCAAATTTGAATATGAGCTCCAGTTTGCAAATCTCCCTCTGCAATCTGTTTTTAAAGTCTCTGTTGTAAAATGTAAATTCTTAGGTCTTGAACAGAATGGCCCACTCCATTCAAGTGTTCACTGATCCACTTTTGTGTATTGAGATTCCTGATGTCTGCTCTTTGTCCATTCATTCTTTGGTGAAGAGTTTGCCCAGTTTGTCCAATATACATAGTGGAGGGGCACTGCTGGCACAAAATGGCATATTTAATATTGGTTGAGGTATGAGCCCCTGATCTTGTAACTAACGTGGTTAGGTCCAGTGATGGTATCCCAAGAATAAATAGGTGGACAAAGTTGGCAGTGGGGTTTGTTGCAGGGAAAAGTTCCAGGATTAGTACTATTGTGGTGTAGCCTGTGATTGCTAGTGAGACTTTTTTAGGTTAGGAGGTTGTCTATAGGAGAGGACAGGCCTGTCACCTAGGGCCTTCTGGAGCTTAGCATCGTGATCTAGAACAAGTTGTAGGCTTTTCTTGGTGCGTTGCAGGGGTTTGAGCTGGGGACTATAGGTGATGACCAGTGGTGTTCTGTTGTTGATCTTCTTGGGCCTATCTTGGGAAAAGCTCATCACCAAATAAATCATATTGTTAGTCCTCAAAGTGCTGCTACATGACTGCTGGTTTGTTTTGATAGGAAAAGGAATGCATAATGTAGAGGTTAAAGCAGGCCAAGGTTATATACTATGAGTTGCCATCTATGGATTTCAAAGATGTAGCAATCTTTCGGCAGTGAATAGGAACAAAGACATAGTCCTGTTAGTCTATATTCTATCAAAGCAAAAAAGCAGTCCAGTAGCACTTTAAAGACTAACAAAACAATTTCTTAGGTGATGAGCTTTTGTGGGACAGACCCACTTCTTGAAAGGTTCACAAAAGCTCATCACCTAAGAAATTGTTTTGTTAGTCTTTAAAGTGCTACTCGACTGCTTTTTTGTTTTGTTGGTAGTGAATGTCTTTTAGGGCTAGTCCAGGTTAACCCTGTGGGTCCCTGCTTCTTGCCTAGCTTCAGCCACGTAGTGTGGAAATAGCAGAGATGCAAATGTTTTTCCTGTTTGCTGTCTTTATTTCCTTCTTTCAGGATTCAGGCGAATGGGATGAGCCCTTTTGCACATAGCCTATGGTGGGCAGTTAGCAAAGTCTTTGTACTGGAATGTTCTACAATGGCCCATTAAGCTTTGATGGCCCATTAAGCTTTGATAGCCCTTCCTGATGGGCCTGCAGGGACACTGGCTGACAGGCTGACCAAATGTTACTTTACAGCATGTGGTAAAGATATCGTAAGTGAGGTTGTTTTGTGTTGCAACTTACAAGCATTTCATAAAGTCTGAACACTTCGTTAAAAGTTTAAGACAGTCTTAACCACACTAAGTCCTGTTCTAGGCTACAAACATCTGTCGGAAAATCCACTCGGCCAAGCTATGCAGGGATGCCAGTTAAACTCCTCGTATGGATGGCTCTGTGTCAATGGGAGGGCTTCTCCCACCAACATACTTCCTGCCTCTTGGAGAGGCGGAGTGCCTGCACTGATGGGAGGTGCTCTCCCATTGGCATAGACAGTGTCTTTGCTAAATACTACAGTAATACTCCTGCACCAGTGCAGTACTGTAAGCGTAGGTGAGCTCCAACACGATGATGCAATACTCATCTACAGCAAGGAATTGGTCAGTGCTTGGCTGACACAGAGTCATGGCAAGGGCTGGCACCTGCTTTGTCAGCATTGTGTAGGGCCCCCCTTCTTTTTCTCTCTGTCTGTACAGTGCCTAGCACAGTGGGGTCCTGTTCTATGAGTGGGGGCTTTAGGCACTACAGTAGCCTCAATAAAAATGATGAAAACTCAGCATCAGCAAAGTAACGGCCTAGAGAGCACAAAGCCATAGCTTTGTGTTTGTGTGTAGCCTGCTCTGAAGCTGCCTTAAAATTTGGGTATCAGAAGACAACAAGGTTGTGCTCAAGTAACTAAGGCTCTCTCTGCACTTGTAAGTTTAAAGTGCAGCTGCAACAGTATGGTCATGGCAGCAGCGCTGGGCGAGAGCTCCCCAGAACTGTAGGCAAACCACCTCTGCAAGGGGAGTGGCGAACAGCCCTGGGAGCCTGTTTACACTGGTGCTTTACAGCGCTGTAACTTGCTCTGCGCAGGGTGGGGGCAACGGGTGTGTTTTATCATACCCCTAAGTTACAGCCCAGTGAAGTGGCAGTGTAGATAAGCCCTAAACGGATTTTATTTCACATCTTTTGTTATAAGGCTGTGGTGTTCCAAAATAGGACTGGCACAGAAACTTAAAATCCAGCTCGTTATTGTTCAGTTCAGCACACCCACAGAGGCAGAAAGCTCCTGGTTAAGGGGAAGCTTATAAGGGTGGTCCTTTGACTAGAGCTCTGTGGTCAGTATTGACGTTTTCCCACACCACTGAGCGGCCCCATGTGCCGAGGTGAATCCCAGTGGGGAAAATGGGGAAAGACACGGAATTTCCTTTGGGAGTATTCACAGGAGAGCGGACAAAGTCTAGACATCAGAATCAAATGGTGGGAATGAAATAAATTCAGAAGAGATGGTCTGAACCCTGGAAAGCCTGTAAAGTTGATCATACTTTGACTTTGGATCTCTGTGTGACTGGGGAGAAGGCTGGAGTGAGAAACTTCTCTCTCCACTCCACCCGCTTCCCACCGTAGCTGGCTTGGTGGATGTGTTAACTGAGATATGAAATCCAGGTGTTCTCTCTAGCCTCGTGAGTGCCTCCATTCTTGTCACTGCCAGGAAGAGAAAACAGCATGTGCTCGCCACCTCCCTCCCTCCCCATCCACTCCCTCAACTGCTTTCCACACTCTCAAAACAAAAGGAATCATTACAAATGTCCTGTCCTGAAAGAGCAGGAGCTAGGCCACGGCTCTACCTTTAATAAAGTTGACACTCAAAGAACCAGGCAGGGATGCGGGAGGGGTTTGTCACAATTGAGATCTTCCAGGTATTAAAGATTAGGAGCTGGGGAAGCAAGTGCTGGATCCCGAGGACAGGCCTTGAGCTAGCGTGTACAGGAGTTTCTCTGTTGTGCTGCAGCAGAAAGAGTCCTTGCCCTGATACAGAGCTGGTACGCAGCGGCCAGCTGCTGAGATAAAACCCTGAGAGAACCAGCATGAGAAGAGGAAGCTACAAGTGAAACCCCAGGTCTCCCTTGAGAGTTATCTGCTCCTTGGAGCATGGACAAATAGCGAGAAGCACTTTGGGTAAGCTTAGTTCTTTTAGGGAAATAAAATAATTAGTGGGGTGTCCGTGTTAGTCTCTATCCACTGTGGCAAGGCCCCTATCCATCTTCCAGGGGTCTCTGTGCTGCTTGGTGGTTTCGTGTGTTCCGCAGAGGCTCACGGTGGCCCCTTAGCTGCCTGAGTCCGTCCAAGGGCAAGGCTGTCCATTTACTGAGCCATTGTCATCACAGGCAAGTCCACAGAGAGGTGAAGCAGACCCCCATTACAGGGGTCAGGCTCCCCTGCTTACTCCTAGGGCAAACCTCAAGGGGAAGGGTGAGGGGAGTCCAGACCCACCCACCACCCTGGACTGCGGCCTGGAGTCCTTAATGGAGAGAAGCAGCTAGTGGGGCTCTTACCCCTGCCCTAGCATAGCGGCCTCTCCCTAGGCCACTTCACTCTGGTACCCAGCCATACTACTCTGCTCTGCTCTCAAACCTCCAGCTTTTTCCTCCTTATGTACATCACAACTCTTGCCCCTTCCTGCCAGGAGGGGAAGCCTTTTATAGTAAGCCTGACAGCAGGTGCCTGACTGGCTCAGTACTGCAGGCTGGTCCCCAGTGAGCCACAGCTGTGAGCCTAGTTAGGGACTAGGAAGGCATTGACCCAGATCCCAGTGTACCCTGCCTTCTTTATAAGGCTCTTGCAGCCTGCAGGCTGTGGTCTTCCACACTGCAGAATCAGGGGAAAGTGGACATGCATCTGACAAAGCGGGTCTTTGCCCACAAAAGCTTATGCTCCAAATTATCTGTTAGTCTCTAAGGTGTCAAAGTAATCAGAGATGCTGCAACTCCAGGACAAGGGACTTTGAGTGTTGTAAATTAAATTCCCAGATAGATGTACCCTTCCTTTTCTTTTTGTGTCACTGGAGGCAGTGATTGGCATGGGAGGAGTGTCACTCAAAGATACACTTTAGAAATGAAGGAAGAATGAGATAATGCAGCCCACCCACTGCTTCTTGGAAATGAAAATGAAGATGCACCTGATTGTTTACCCAGGAGGGCCCTGTTCAAAAGATCAGCAGGGTGTCTCTGAGATGCTTTGCTATTGTGGTCCATGCAGGCTTTTGCAAACTCATCAAAATGCCAACTGCATGTTGGCCACATTCCAGCAGTGATAAATATAAGGGCACACACTTGAATCTGCTTTCAAAGCCAGGGTTATTTATTGAAATTTATACAGGGAACTGTCCCACTGAGAGATGTATCTGATTGTCAGGGGGGATCCTGCAGGGAGCAACCACAGAAAGTTACAGCTTCAGAAACAGTTGTTGATATGCATTGCCTATATCTTCTCACATCATGTGGAACTGCCAGTCCTCGTGTTAAAAGTCTCAGCTAAAATGCCTGTCAAAATTGCTTTCTTGAATTATGGAAGACTTTGTTGTGTGTTATCATCTGAGACTGTAGGAAGGATTTGTTCTCAAGTAACAGTGCTGTTAAAGGAGCTGTATTGTCCAGGTTCAAGGTAGTAATACTCTTGGGCTTCTAAAAATTCCACAAATTCAGTTACCAGCTTTCCCTCTGAGTGCAGGTGTATCACACTATTCCCTGCTTTGTCTGCTTTATGTTGGTGAGCCGGCAAGAATAGCGGAAGAGCCATACGAGTAGGCCCTACCAAATTCCGTAACATGAAAGACACATCTCAAACCATGAAATCCTTTCTTTTATGTTCTTCTACTTTGTACATGCCAGATTTCACAGGTGTGGCCTGAGTTTCTCAAACTGGAGGTTCTGACCCAAAAGGGAGTTGCAGGAGGGGGTTGCAAGGTTATTTGAGGATGGAGGGGTTCCTCGGTATTGCCACCCTTATTCCTGTGCTGCCTTCAGAGCTGGGTGGTCTAGAGTGGTGGTTCTTGGATGGGCACCCAGCTCTGAAAGCAGCACAACTCCCCCCACCCCACTTTAAAGACAAAAATGAATTTATGTCAAAAAAAAAAAAAAAAAAAAAAAGCACAGCTATTGTTGGCTTATCTGAATACTCTTTTTGCAGTGGCATGGCTGGAAATGAGAAGGCTCCATTTTGCAATACTGTGGTTGTGTGAATGCGATTTTTTGACTTTACTTATTTCAACCTTGAGAAGTCGAAAGAGCGTAGCTGGAAAAAAAGTGCAGTGTAGACATAGACTTTGGGGGATTCATGTTCACACCCTCAAACAACATAAGTTAGATTAACTTAAGAAGTGGTATCAACCAGCCCTCGTTTCTGTTTTTAACTCCAATGGTGTTAGGAATTTAAGATGTAAACCTGGGCCAGTAATGAGCCAGGTTCCAGTTCCTGAAACACTAAAAAACTCTGCTTGCTTTAATAAACATAAGCTTGCCCTATAATTGATAACTATGTAGGAGTAACATCACTGTGTATATTGTGGAGTTTTCTTGTGATTAATATTTCAGAGGCAAAAGAAGCCGCCTTTTTTACATACTTGTGAATAATTTAGATATATCTGAAAAGTTGTCAATTCTTTTGCTCTTTTTTGAGACACACAAACTTCTTGTTTAGAGCTTTCCAGTAACATAGCTATCTCTTCCTTATAGCACATCTCATTGAAAGGGTTTGAAAATGTATCATATAAGCCTCTTGTTCTTTGCTGGTCACTCGTGATCAACCAGCTGCAGCCCACTGAGGCTGGAAGCTGAGGTTTCCAGGGATATCATGCATGCCTGGAATTCAGCATGCTGTGCAGTCTCTGGTGACAAGAGGTTGAACAGCTCTCAGGTTGCTGGAATTCAAAGTCTCTCAGAAAAGAGAGTGCCAAGATTTTTTCTCTCTCAAGCATGGGTTATTTGGGGTAATGAGAACCACAGGGCCCACCTTGGAGCAATACATGTCAGATGAAGTCAAAACTGTGTTTCCCATTGAATCGAGGAAGGTTGCTAAGGAGGCATGTCACAGAGAAGGTCATTAAAGCAGTGGTTATTGAAATCTGAGCTGCAGCCCTCTCCAGTCTCAGGACACAGGGGTGCTCAGGTGCTACTGTGACGGAACCCATCAAAGCATTAGAGGATAGCTGGGGGATATGGTGCAGACACATAGGGACCATGAAGTTGGGTGTCATCCATATTAAATGAATTAAAAACGGCCTGGCTGGAATGTCGCCAAACGTCACTTTAGACAGGACTGGATGTTGAGCACGTGTGTTGCCAGCAGGGTCCTGCATAGCTCTGTCCTTTGCCCTGCACTGTTTAACATCTTTATGAATGACCTGGAAGAAAACATGAAATCAGCATGGACAAAGTTTGCAGATGTCACACGAAAATTGGAGTGGAAAAAAAATTAAGAGGACAGGTCATGGATTGAGAGTGAGCTAGATCACTTGGTAAACTGGGCACAAGTAACCTATGTGTTTTTTTATGTGGGTAAATGTAGACATCTGGGAATGAAGAACACAGCCATACTGACAAGCTGGGGCATGTGAGGTGCAATGCTGAAAAGCAGTGACCAAAAACGTGGGCATTGTGTTGAATAATCAACTGAACATGAGTTCCTAGTGTGACGTTGTGACTGAAAGAGCCACCGTGACCCTGGGATGTGTCAACAGGAGGATCTTGAATAGGAGCAAAGAGTCTATTTTACCTCTGTATTTGGCCCTGGTGTAACCAGTGCTGGAAGCCCATGTGCAGTTCTGGTGCCTGCAATTCCAAAGGGACGGTGATAAACAGTAGAGGGCTTGGAGAAGAGCCAGAAGAGTGAGTAAAGGTTTAGAAAATACCCCTTAGAGTAGTAGACTAAGTACTGAGAGGGGGAACAGATATTTGATATGGGCTCTTCAGTCTAGCAAAGAAAGAATGCAATCCAATGGTTGCAAGTTGAAGCTATCCCACTTCAGATGGAAATTAAGGCTTAATTCTGCACAGTGAGGTGAGTAGCCGTTGGAACAATTTACCATGAGCTGCAGTGAATCCTCCTTCAGTTACCATTTATAAATCTGGATTGGATGGTGTTCTGGCAGAGCTGCTCTAGGAATTATTTGGGTGGAATTCTAGTGCCTGTCGTATGCAGGAGTTCAGAACAGATGAGCGCAGTGATTTTCTCCGGCCTTAGCTCTATGCCTAGATCAGCCTACTCACTCCGAAACACCTTTTCTCATTCTGCACTTTCATTTTTGGGCACTGAAGCATGGGAAGTCCGTTCTGCAAGATGCAGCCTGTGAAACATCCTCTTCAAAATTAAATTTTCATCCCTTTTCCTCTCCAGAAGTGGGATCTCTCACATAGCCATTCTTTGGTATGAATTCTTATCCTTTTCTGACTGGTAAAATCTCTCATGAGGAGAAACCTTTTTGTAAGAAGAAAAATTTTCCCCCTACCCTGCAGACTTTGTGCCAGTAGATCCCAGTGTTGTGAAAGGAACAAATTCCCCATGGATATCCCCAGAAGAAGGGTCACAAAACAAAAAAGCAGTCCTGGAGCACTTTAAAGACTAACAGAATAATGTATTAGGAGATGAGCATTCGTGGGATAGACCCACTTCTTCAGATCTGGCAATTTCTGATCAAGAAGGCTGTTAATCATTGGCACCAACAGTACCTGCCAAACACCTACCACTCATGTCCTCCTTTTCCCCTTCCAGTGAAGGGAAAACTTCAGCATCCAATTGGTTTAGGGGAGATTATTGCTGCTGATTGAACTGAAGAAGGTAATTTTCTTCAAACCTGGGAACAGTTGGGAGCGTTAGAACTGCCAAACAGCCTTGCCTGCTTAGCTCCATCAGTGATATAATGGCAGTATTCATCTGAGGTCTGCCAGGGTTATCTTGTCACATGGGCCATAAATAAGATGTCAAGTGAAAACACTTAGGAGCTGAACCACTGCCTGCTTGTTTGCTTGGGATGTGTGGCAGCCCTCAGAGCGGTCAGGCAGTCCAAAGTAACAGTCTGTTTGACTCACAAGATAAAGATAGGAGCTGTCAGCTTAGCTATGGGTCCTGAATTTCTTGTAATGGGCTGCGAACATCAGTGTCTTCTGATCTTGCAGTGCATGGTGAGATCGGGAAAGGGCTCAGCTGTACTTTTCCAGGAGGAGGTGTACAGAGGAAATTAGGTCTGAATCGCCACAATATGCTGTCATCCTATTGTACTCACAGCGGGCTGAGGATTCATTAGGGTGCTTCCACTTCCGTGTTGTTTCCCCTTTCCAGTTCCAGTTCCGGTGGTGGTGGCTTTGCTGATTGGTGGCAGGAAGCCCCCAGTGGCAATCAGAGCATTCATTGCACGGTGTTAAAGTTCCCACAAGTGCTAATTTGGAAGAGCAATAGAAGACAGAACCTCACTGAGTACCTTTTGAGAAGGCCACTTCTGTCTCTCTCCTATGGGGTCTTTCTAGCATTAGAATCATTCATCGAAGGTCCTGGTGGAAGCAATAAAATGAGACTGCAGTCCTAATCTGTGTCTGACTTCTGTGAATCTTCTGAGGTAAAATGCCCACCTTATATTTGGCATCATATTTGAATCTCTACTATGATATCCCCAGTGCAAAGCTGCTTGTGAAAAGACAGGACATGCTGGAGTCCGTCTTGGTTTTTGTGTAGCAGAAAACGTGCATTTAATAGAAGGCAAACATCTGTGCAATGAAATTCATTTCACGTTTCCTTGCCCTGGCACTTTTTTCATCTTTGTACATATGTATACATAGAAAGCTCCCTGGGAAACAGGCAGATCCAGGGTTAGTCATCTTCCCAGCAGAGGAAGCAAAAGATAATTGATACATGACTTTCTGCTCAAAGCTGAACATTTCGGCAGTGTGTCGCTACTGTGAGGAAGGCTGTTTTGATCAAATGTACTGGAATCCTTCCTTGGAGATTACCCCACCAATTGGGAGTTTGCTCAGCCTGCTATTACCCAAATCCAGAGTAGCTGCCATGCCCTGGCATTAATACATAAGCACTGTTGACTCTCTCTGTGGCTTTTACCACTCAATCCTCTGAATGGGAAAAGGGGCGAAAGACAGTAATTTGTTGAACAAAAATTGCCATACCAGCAAAGATCACTGGTTCAAATAGTCAGCCAACCTGTCCACAGCAGGGGGTCCGTATCAGATGATTCAGGGTAAGCTGAAGACCTGCTCTAGTACCATTGGAGGGAATTTCTTCTAGGCTCCTGCTGGCAAACAGTTTGTGCCCTGAAGCATAAGGACTGAAAGTTCTTGTACAGGTATTCTAGCTAGTATAAGTTCAGGATGTTCTTATCCATATACATCACTTTTTTTTTGTCTTACTGAGAAATTTAACTTAATATCTTGCAGCAGCAAATTCCACAATTTAACCATTCCTTGTGTAAAAACATTTCCTCTTAATCACATGCAGTATTTCAATCTGAGGTGAGGATGAGAAATCCTGGTAGTCCGTGAATTCCAGAGTCCTTTGAAAGCTGTGCCATTCTGGATTCCCTGAAAGTCGTACTGCTCAGGACACTGCTTAGCTTGGTATTTTTATAGGATGTGGAGTAATTTATGATTCCATCATCTTGCAGAGGGCTGGTGCCATTGTCCTGTAAAGGTCATCTGGACCTTTTCAAGCATCTGCCAGATGAGGATTTTGCTGAGTATAGAGATTGCCCTTCCAGCTCTGGGGATAAGCCAAGTGGCTTCAAGTTTGTGTGTGTGTGAGAGAGAGAGAGACTTTATGATTCTTCTAGGTATACTAAAATGTGTCTGATCACATCTGGGTCTTCAGCTCTGTGAAACTCTGTGCTTATGTGAAGAATAATTTCCATGTCTTGTGTTTTTTCTCAGGAGCAGGGATGGTGGTAGACTGGGAACAAGAGACAGGGCTTCTCATGACATCAGGAGATGTACGCATTATCCGGATCTGGGACACAGATCGAGAAATGAAAGTGCAGGTAAATTTAACCCTTTCATTGTTGTTGGAGCTTTCAAGTCTCCTAGGTGACTCGCTGGAATTAGCAGAGCCATCCCGTCCATAGGATGGTCAGGGACAGCCACCCTGGACCCCACTCTTTTAGGGGACCTGTGCTTCAGGGAAATGCAGGGTCTGGGGTGGCCTGTAGAGTAAGTGGGAAGCTTGGTGCCGGTAGCAGTGAGCAACCTGGGTCCAGCCCACCCCACAGGCTCCCAGCATCACTAGTGGAAGGAGGTGGAAGTCAGAAGGAGATGGTGCAAGGGCACAATCTTGGATAAGGGGTGGAGTGGGGCGGAAAGAAGCAAGGTGGAAGCATGGAGGAAAGGATGGGGCACTGGGCCCACATCTGCCTCAGGCCAGCACTGGGAATTAGGTTCCAGGGAGTGTATTTTCAGGTCACACACCATATAGCTATTTAAAGAACACAGTCCAAAGGTTCTCAGACAATAGTCTTTGGAGAGCAGACTTGTCACATGATGCTGGCTCTTCTTTTCAGCTGCAAAATCTTTTACAAAACAGCTACAAATTCTCTTATGCTTTCCTAATATTATAGTGCTTGTCCCTTTAGGAAATTACTGTAACTGTACTGAATGATATGCAATTGCATCTGGGAGAAAAGGGGGTAGATGATCACGAATGGGAGGTCAGGTGTCTGATATGGTCTCTCTGTTGAAGTATAGTCATACTATAAAACACCTTGAGCAGGTAAAGTACAATGATGGATAGAGTCAGGCACTCCTCAGACATTCTAGCTTCTGCTCCTAGAATTACACAGGACTAATCCTTACAACGCTGTAATTTGCCTTCCCACCTGCCATCTGAGGTCCAAGTGAGGAAAGCATCCTTACTCAGAAAAGCACTTAAGCATACACTGAAGCACTTCCATAGATTCCCAGACCAGAAAGGACCACTTTGATCATATGGTCTAATGTCTTTGTAACACAGGCTACGAATCATCCCCAGAAGTGTTCCTAGAGTCTATATTTAGAATATCCAGGTTTGATTTTAAAGTTGTCCACAGGAATCGGCATTCTCTGTAAAAGCTGAGCATTTGGGCAGCCGCCCAGGAGAGATTCAGGTGCCGCCCAGATGAATAATGGGGCACGCACAGTGGGCAGTGTGTGTTTCTGTTGGTGATGTACATTGACATGTCTTCGTGCACACAACAAAATTTATGCCGCCCATGAATGAAAAAAATTAGCGAGAACCCTGGATAGAATCTATCCTGACCCTTGGTGCATTGCTCCAGTGGTTATTTACTTTCACCATTTTACCTGATTTTCAGTCTGAATTTTTCTAGCTTCAGTTTCCTGCCCATGGACCATGTTACCCCTTTTTCTGCTAGACTGAAGAGCCCATTATTAGTATTTGGTTCCCAGACAGATATTAGACTGTAATCACATCACCCCTTAACCTTTTTGTTAAGCCAAATGGATGGAGCTCTGAGTTTGTCTTTTGAAGGCAGGTTTTCAAATCCTTTAATCTTTCTCCTGACTTGTCTCTGAACCTTCTCCCTTTTATCAGGGCTTTGCTGAATCAGGCTTGAATAGTTAGGGTAACATGTATGTGGGACAGTCTCTGATCTTTCACCAGGCAAGTAAAGTCAGTGGATGGACTGACTTATTCCAGCGTGACTGAAATCAGCATCTGGCCCAGTGCTGTGTGGCCACAGACTCTAAAGCAATGAATGTGCCCTCTGGTTCTGTGAATGGCTGCACAGCCTCACCCATCTCTTGCACCAGTAGTGCTCAGCCAGGGGTAGGTTCACCCCGGGAGCCTGTAGAACTCTTCCAGGAGGTATGTCAAGTCGTCTTATTTGCCTAGTTTTACAACAGGTGCTAGAGCCCTGCAGCTGGACTGGGCTCCCATGACCACAACAGCAAGAGAGGGATAAATATTCAACAGCAATGCAGGCGTGCGTAGGAATGGGTATTGCAGGGTAGGATGGGAGCAGGATTTAAAAAAAATCATCCTCACATGCCACAAGCAACAGAAACACTTTGGCCAGCTGCAACCACTCTCTGGCTGCCCCGGTCTGAAGGCAGCAGCGCTGCCAGCAACAGCGCAGAAGGGTGTCACGGCTGAAATGGATGCAATAGTCTGGCAAGTTGACAACTGCTGTCTTTGTTTCCTTTCCAGTCTATGGGGGTCTGCTGAACTTGCCTTTCATGCAAGGGCTTACCTTTACCTTCATGCCAATCAAATGCTTTCAGGCTTTAAAATGTTCCTGCACCAAAGCATTATTTCTGTTGTCCATACATTTCTATTCAAAATAAATGAACACTAAAACTGTCTGCTTGCATGTCAGCTGTGATCCACTTAAAATGAAGTTTACGTAGTGTGAAGAAAAGCAGCAAATCTTCAAGAATAGAGCCTCCATGCAGAGGAAATGCAGACTAGACTCTAAAGCTTTGAGAAATTAATTACATCTTGATGAACGTTAATTATAACAGTTCGGACCCTGCAATGCAGCATAATTAAGTATATGCTAATCTTAATGATTTTCAAATATTATTTTATCACTGTAAATTAGGGAACATCAGAAATCAGTAGGGTGAAAATATTTTAAATTAGAATAGTTAATGATTGTATTGACAGTATCGAAAAGCTTCTGTTTCTTTTTTTCAATTGCGTAAGCTGGTTTTTTGGAGATGATGATGATCAAAACCTCCTCAATGACTCAGTCTCCAAAGCTGAGATTCAGCACCTGAAGCAGTGGAACCATGTAAACCGAGCTAGTAAAGACTCCTTCACACCCTTTGAACCACTGAGAGAATACCTTTGGGGCACATTGTGGGTAGTGGCAAAGCAAGTACTTTCTTTCCACAATAACTGCATGTTCCTGCTACAGACTAAAAAAAAATGCAGGTAGGGATCTTACGTAGTTAGAATAACTGAGTAAAAACAGCCCCCAACGTTAGGTGTCTCCAGCAAATAATTAAAAGACTGCAAATGACGGCTGGAAAAGGTGAATGTACGCAGGAACAAAAATAGGATCCAGGTGTGAAATCAGCGAATGCAGTTCCAAAGTGCCTCTTCGGTAGTTACCCTAGTTTGAAATGTTGCTCAGTTTTAGCCGTTTACTTCTTTCTGTCAGTGGTATATCTATTGTTCCAGCTAAGGGTATGTCTACACTTACTGGGTCGAAGCATCAGTCCCCTGGCATTCAATTTCTCACGTCTGGTAAAGATGCACAAAATCGATCTCTCTGGGGTCTGCAGTTGGCTCCCCTGTGCACCTGCTCTCATGAGGAGTAAGGCAGGTCGACAGGAGAAATCCGCCTGTCAACCTCCCTCAGTGAGGACAGACCTTACAATCAATTGCAGATACATTGATTCTAGCTATGCAGTTGCCGTAGCTAGCATTGCATATCTGCAATCAACTGGAAAGTCTAGCATAGACCAAGCCTGATTCTTTTGCTTGCAGAATTGAAAGAGGGCAAAGCCTACAACATTTGAATAATAGGGTTGGGTGTATTTCCATTGATATCATCCTGATGCTTTGCTTTCTTATTTGCCAAATCAGTCCTTTTTAAAATGTGCTCCATCTGTGGCTTCTGATCATCCCCAGAAGCAAAAACTGTTTGATCCTAATGCAAGGAGGCGGGATGGAGAACTGCTGGGTTCTAGGCTTAGCACTCTTGCACTCTGTTATCTTACACAAGACAAAAAATCATCAGATATTTGCACACAAACTGAAATTTAAATTCCTCCTTTTCTCTCTAATATCTGGGGACCAACATTTCTGCAACTACACTGTAAAGAATAAGTCCCTTAATGACACAGTGCCTTACCTTACTCATCTATAAAATGGGAGTAATCCTGCCCAGCTTCCAAAGGTGGACTTGAAGAAGAGAAGTCAGAAAGAGCCAAACATTGCTAAAGTAAAAATGGAAATGACAAAACAGAATGGCTCTTCTTACCCATAATGACTCTAATTATGAGGAATGGGAGATGTTTTCTGGCAACATCACTTTATTTTTCTGGAGGACAAAGAGGATTTCAAAATTATTGGCAGGTTAAGTGCTCACATGGTATATATTGTGGTGTACAACAGAAAGCTGTGCAACAAAAAGGCCTTCTGTTGTACCAAAGCTTTCTTAACAGGTCTGTTACCGTTAGCTGCTCTCCACTGCTGAGTTGTCTGCTCCTCCAGGATATAGGTTTTGGTTTGACATAGAGGAAATGTGTCCCTTTTAACAGTTCTGTTCATCGACCAGATTAAGGCTTGGTCTACACTAAGCAGGTAAGTCGATTGCAGATAAGCAATTCTCGCTTCAGCAGTTGCGTAGCTAGAATCGACTTATCTGCAATTGACTTACTTGGCCTTCATCACTGAGGAAGGTCGACAAGAGAGTTTCTCCCATCGACCTCCCTTACTCCTTGCAATAGCAAGGAGTACAGGGAGGTGCACCGCAATCAGACGCATGAAATCGAACCCCAGAAGATCAACCCTGACTGGGTCAATCTTCTGGGTAATGTAGACAAGGCCTAAGCTTCCTACTGCCTTTTAGTACCCTGGAAGTTTGTTATTCCTTTATCAGAGGCACATTTGACTGCCTCTGTCTTTGTCTGTGTCTTGGTTTGGCACACAGAGTTATGACTCTGCAGGCAGGTTCCTTTAACAGGACTTTAAGTAGATGCTGCTGCCAGCAATATTTGCTGTATCTCCCCTTTCATGTATGTTTGGTTTCTTTTTTACATGTGTGTCTTAGCTGTGAGCTATTTATTTTCAGCCAGTGTGCATCTATCCTGTAGCTCATGTCCTCCTGCTTTTGTAGCCAAGCATTTGTTATCCCCCCAGTCTTTCTAGCAGCGTTTACAACCAACAACAGCTGTAGATGGTTTATGGAAAGAATTCCTTGTAGACATTTATCTTAACTAATTAGGTGTTTTTAGGAGGAGAATAACTATGAATCTTCCTTTCTCCAATGGACTTTCACCTTTATTTTGCTGTGTAAAGTTTTATTATTTCCAAAGACTGATCTTTGTGCTGCCACAAAGGAAGCCACCTATGTGTCTTGCTGCTGAGGCTGAGCTTGGAGGATGGGGTCAGCGACTCATTCAGGCTGATCCAGTGACTCCGTACTCACTGCTCCTGTAATTGCCTTGACAGCAGCCTGACAGAAAAGCAGCCGTCCCTGCCTATGTCCAGTGTTCCCTGTGAGCTGAGCACTTGGGCAGCCACCCAGCAGAGATTAAGGTGCCGCCTAGCTTGTTAGCAGAGTGTCCACAGCCAGCAGCACACGTTTCTAGTGGTGGTGCACGTCCCCATGGGCTGTGATGCACATAACAAAATGGAAGAAAATTGGAGGGAACACTGACTGTCTCTACAGCCAGCCTCGCAGCCTGGCTCTGCAGACTTGAGCAAGTAGAGCTGGCACCAGTGGTCTAAAAATAGCGGTGTGACAGCTCTTTGCAGTGGCTGCCCAGGCTCTGATGCCTGTCCCTTTACCTAGGCTTCAGAGCCGGAACTCCAGCCCGAGCCCAGCTTCACGGGACTGTCTACCCAGCTGCTTTTAAAGCACTACTGCCAGTCCCAGTCGCCCACATCCTGAGCTGAGAGGCACCTTCTAAAGGGCCGCATAGACAGACTCCTTTTGTCGCAGCTGGAGGTGCCATTCTGCCCTCAGGCGTGTGTAGAATGGCAGGGTCGATAACCTTACAGGGGATGGAGTCCGTGCAAATTGCAGTGTAAAGATGGTTTGTGATCAGGGTGAAGGGGAGAGGAGATTTCCTGAGACCCTCCAGGAGATCCTGGGTCCAGCAGAAGGCCCTCTGAAGGTTGCTAATGGGTACATCTATACCGCAGTAAATGACCCATAGCCTGGCTGCAGTTAGCTCAGGTCAGCTGACTCAGCCTAATGGGCTTGGGCTGCTGGGCTGAAAATTGCAGCATCAACATTCAGGCACAGGCTGGAGCCTTGGTGGTGGGGCTGGGGGTAGAGGTCAGAGCCCATGCATCAGATGTCTGTGCTGCATTCTGCAGCCCCACATCCTGAGCCCCTTGAGCCCAAGTCATTGGACCAGGGCTCTGAGACACAGTGCCCCATGTTTTTTATTGCAGTGAAGATGTATCCAGTGTTTCCTGTTTTGGGCTGCAGACTCTGGAGGCCTTTGACTCTTTCAGCCTGGCTTGTGTGTGTGTTTTGTCCCTAGGATATCCCCACAGGAGCTGACAGCTGTGTGACCAGCTTGTCGTGTGATTCTCACCGATCATTGATCGTGGCAGGGCTCGGTGATGGCTCCATCCGTGTTTATGACCGGAGGATGGCTCTGAGTGAATGGTAACTAACCACATCAGTCCCTTCAGCTCGCTGCAGTACCCCGTCTGGCAAATAGTCTCCTCCTTGAATCTTACTGGTCTCTTATCGTCCGCAATGGACTTGCCAGCCATCGCACTGGCATCAGTAACTAGCAGGTTTCACTGACAGAATTTGTAATGTTTCAGCAAGCTCTTTATACCCTTTGTTTTAGTACCCGTGTGCTCATATGGTACCACCTCAGCAGCCTTGTTGGGTCAGGGGTTTTCTCTGCTGACTCTGAGCCCTGTGATACTTGCTAGCCTAGTGACAATTAGGCATCATTAGGCCCCCAGATTTGCTAACAAAGCCCAGAGGTGAGGAGCCTTTTTCAGCACCTCAGTGATTTCAACTAGCAGGACTCTGAAGGCTGAAATGCTACAGGGCTGTAGCAGGAGATATTAAAGGAGCTCACTTTGCTTTCACAGATTCTCTGTCTTCCTTCAGAAAAGTTTTCCCTTTCTCTCTTGGTTCCCTAGCCGCGTCATGACCTACCGGGAGCACACAGCCTGGGTCGTGAAAGCTTATTTGCAGAAACATCCTGAAGGCAACATCATGAGTGTCAGGTAAAAGAAAAAAAAATTTCTCCCCCCTTTAACATCGCTTGCTGCTCTGCCCAGAGCGGAGAAGGTGGAGCTGTGCACTTTGGCGTTTTGGTGCAGTAGTTAACTCCTGCTCCACAACCTGGGGACTAAAGGGAGGGAGAGGAAAAGAAACGTAATGCCTGAGGGGCTCCATTGTGTGCTCTGTCTCTCTGCTCCCTTCCTGCAAATGGGCTTGTGGCGATCCTTGAGAGGGCAGTCACTCTGCATCCCCTGAGCATATTGCTATGGTGGATTATTCATTGTCTAGCAATTTTCTACACACAAATCCATTTCTGCTGCTCACTAAATACTGTGTGGAGAGCAGCTGATATTTATTTGCCTGTTATAGGGACAGCAGACTACACTTTACTGTCACAGAGCTGCACTTTGTCCACAGAGATGCTCTTCCTTGATTACAGAACGAAAGCAGAACATGAATCTCTGGGACGTAATGCTTTCTTGAGGCAGGGACAGAATGGCAAAATTTATCACAATTGTTAGAAAGGGATTGTGTGGTACAGCTGCAAGTTTGTAGTGCTCCCATATTAGATTTTTTTAATCTTCCTCATAATCTTCCTTGGCAATCCCAGGGAGCTTCCTCTCCTCCACATCCTCCTTAGCAGTGTCAAAAAGACCAGAGAAAATCTCTGGTTCCCCCATCCTAAAGCAACTGGACTCTGGTCAAATGAGTCAGCCTGCAATTCATTTCCTCTCCCTAAGGAAATGCCAGCTGGCTTTGAATAATGACTGTATCCAGGAAGAGCAGCTTTTATAAAAGAATTCTTGCCAGCAATTGGTTCCAGTATAACTTTCCTGAAATGCCTCAGATGTCTACTATAATAATCCAGCAGAATCATAAGAGGACCCTTGTCTGGCTCAGAAAACATGAGAATGAGTTTATAACCTAGAATTGACCATTTTAATGAGATCACCTGGAAAAGCTCACTCACGGCTGAGGGGTTTGTGACATCTAGGTCGGGTAGTCACCTGGCCCTTTATCCAGCCATAGTGATCAAAGGGCCAGTGCTATGATTCTATTGTCCTATTCACTAGTAACCCTTTAAGAGTTCTTATTCCAAATTCTTAGCATTTATAGATTCATTGAGTGTTGCAAGGTAGGCCCAGCTAGTTGTGCCTTAAACTTACTTCCTAATTGTGCTTAATTGTGGGGAAGTTATGTCAAGTGCATTTCCGGATACAGAGAGCCACCTGTGCCCATACATTGAACTAGCTGTAATAACCCCTCTGCTTATGGAATAATCAGCAGTCGAGTTTTTGAATGTTCATCTTATCTCTGAATCCCATTGTTGGGGGCTGGGTCCCATTCCTTGAAACATACCAGACCCAGTTTGTGCAGATTCATCTTTCTGTGAAGATTCAATCATCTTTACATAGGCACCACGGTTTGCAAACAGCTGGGTAAAAGGCGATCAGTGTCTTTGTGGTGACTGCTTGTTCAAGGTTACTCTCTGTTGATTATCACTGGGCCTCTCAGCAGCATTAGACCCAGTGGAAATTGACATCCTCATGCTAGTTAGAACCTGCTGCTGTTCAGGTGAGGCTACAGAGCAGTGTAAATCTCACTTATCTTATTACTTGATGTCTGTTTCATGGGGTCAAAGCAGTCATGAATCTTGTCGTGGTTGCTGTTACACCCTGTATGTCCTATTCAGGATCAGTTCTGCTCTGTACCCGTGACTTCCCTGGAACAGGCCTTATAAGATGCAAATGTTAATCTTCATTTGCTCCAGAGAGTGCTGTGAACAGCAGGGGCTGATGTCATGGGTGGTTCCGTAAAAGCCCGTCTGATTGCTGACTGCTAGTGGAACATAGCAGTCAGACTGGAAGGAGTAAGGGGACTGGGGCTTGTACTGTGTGGGTGACCTACTCATGAAAGCACATTCATCATGTTGATTGTGTCAAGGAAAGAGAGAGTCACAGGGGCAGCAGATGTTCTCTCCTTTGTATGTACAGCACCTAGTGCGCTGTGGATGCTCCTGGAAAGAAATGATGCTGGGGTGGAGACAGGCACCATGCTGGATGTAGAGGGGAAGGTGGCGCTGGGCTGTAGCTCTCCTGGGGTGTAGCCCTTTGGTCAGGGGTGTAATTTGGGTGGGGCAGAGAAGGGACAAAATAAAACAGTGGGGGGGGGCGCACAAATTTGCCCACTCGCACTGGGCACTAAATGCCTCGCTACAGCACTGCCGTCCATAATGGTGATTGGCTCACAGGCAGGTGAGTGGCCTTTTCTTGGGGTCTTTCGAGGCTGCACTTCCTGTGGGAGCAAAGCCTAAAGTTGCAAAACTCATCTGTTGATAGTGTGAATGGAGATGTCCGGTTCTTCGACCCCAGGATGCCAGAGTCTGTGAAGGTCCTGCAGATCGTCAAAGGGCTGACAGCCCTGGACATTCACCCGCAGGCCAATCTCTTCGCATGGTAGGTTCCGACCCCATCCCCCTCCTCTGGGCAGCAAAGAGCGATGAAGTCCATTGTTTCAAGTACCGTTCATCTCTCTTTTTTTCCCTTTGCTATGACCAGTGTGGCTTCGTTCCCATGGGTGCAGTTCAGGTATTTTAACCCTTTTGTGAGTTATTGAAACCTTTGCACTGGGGACTCAAAGCGATGGTGCAGGTTTGCCAGGTCTCTGGGTGTCTGACTCCCCATCCAAAGGCAGCAGGTGTGTGACTGAGCAGGGAGGGGGCCACAGCAGCCCCTTCACAATCACGGTGCTGTGGTAGCTGTGGGAGATTCACCTTAGGTGAACTTGCACTTTCATTGACTGCCTATATTTTTCGTCTTAAATTTACTGCATAACAGGTAAATCCTTAGTTTGAGCCTGTCTGGAAAGCTCTCTGTGCTGCGGCTGCTGCAGCGTGGATTAGAACCAATCTCTCTGCTTATAAGACCTTGTGGTAGACGCTTTTGCTTTATAAATGACTCCTGTCTCTGTAGCCCCAAGCAGTAGTGAGTAGCAAGCTCTTGGTGTGTGTACAAGTAGTATTGTCAGAATGCGGTGAGTACATTGTGTTCTCTTTTCCCTTCCAGTGGCTCAATGAATCAGTTCACTGCAATCTACAATGGGAATGGAGAACTGATCAACAATATCAAGTACTATGATGGATTTATGGGGCAGAGAGTCGGAGCCATCAGCTGCCTGGCTTTCCACCCTCATTGGGTCTGTATTTTCTTTTTAAACTTCCAATTTTTTTTTTTTGTAGTTCGGAGTTAGTATCAGTGAAACAGGCACAGGTCACAATTACTAACAGCATGGGAGGGTGCTGTGCAGTTCTGAGAGTCCCTAACTGGCAATGTAGCCTTGTCAGGACTCAAAGCTAGACCATTCTCTCAGTGCATCGCAACCCTAGCACACCAGCAACACATGTTATCCTGGGCCCTAACCTGTGCCAATACAGCCAGATCTGCCAAAGTGTGCAGTAGTTTACTCACAGTCAGAAATGTACTCTGAGAGCTAGAACAGGATTCCAAAATTCGAAGGTACTTTCACTCCCTGGTGGACGTGAGGATCTAGTAGGTGCCTGTTTTTTCATTTTGCTTTGGAATTGCCTTTTGGTTTTGGTTTTTCCTCATGGCAGAGATGTTCCATAAGGTGCATTAACTCAGCACGCAGCTGAGCGCTACCATCCTGTTCTGCAGGAGCCAGCCCTCTCCACCTCTCTGTTCTTTGCCTCTACCTCTAAAACTGATGGCATCACTGAATGCCATGGAAGTGGCTGCTGTCTCAGGAGTGTAGACCAAACCCACCTTTCCACTACAGAATACTGAAGGTGTGCAGGATGCTGTGCCGTAAGGAAAAAAGGCAGATAAAATAAGAATTCCTGCATAGTCTAAACACATGAGCTGTTAAAATTCAGAACCAAACAAGGCAGAAAAGGGTCTTGCAATGGGAATGTGTCAGAGCCAGTGACTGTGCAGTAGTCTTTGAAAAGAAGGCAATGAGGGTGGCTGGCAGGAGGAAGAAGCATAAAGTAGCTTGGATGGGGAAGGGACTAGGGAGCAGGTGAAGATGAAAGGAGAGATGAAGGGTGGCAGATGCACATTAGAACCTTGAAGTTCAGGACAAAAGTAATTTACATGTAACGGGAAAGGAGAGTGGCAACTGATGAAGACCATGAAGAAAGTGGGGAGCTGTGAGACAGGAAGGCCAGCTATGACGTGAGGTGCTATTGGCTATCTGATTGGGAGAGGATAGGTCGGGTGGCCATTTCTTCGGATTGCTGATAGGTTATGTGCCTTTCACATCCTGGGGAGAAAAAGCAGTGAATGGGGAGCTTGTGCATCTCAGCCTGCTGCTCTTTGGCCTGGGGAAATCACCCTGCACCAAGTCAAACACTCAGGCTATGTCTACACTACAGCGATCTTTCAAAAGATGTTCTTCCGGAAGACCTCTTCCAAAAAACCCTTCTTTTGAAAGAGCGCGTCCACATGCAAAAAAGCAGTCCACTCTTTCAATAGAGAGCATCCACACAGCCCCTGCTCTTTCAAAAGAATGGGCCGGGAGTCAAAAATTCCAGTGCCATGAGGACTGCTGTTTTGAAAAAAGGGCCTGCGGAGCATCTTCACAGGCTGTTTTTTAAAGAAGCTTGTGAAAGAAGGCTCTCTTCCTGGCCTGGGAGTAGAAGAGGGCTTCCGGAAGACAAGCTGCATTCTTTCGATTTCAGATCCAAAGAGTGCACTTTGTGTGTAGACGCTCCACACATTCTTTCAAAAAAGGGCTGGATTTTCTGAAAGCACTTACTAGTGTAGACGCAGCCTTAATGATTTGCTGTCCGGGGGTTTGGGGGATGAGAAGAGCAGTTAGCATTCTGAAAATGGCATCTCTTGTAAAATAAGCAAACAAAGTAACCCGCTAGTCCCAATCTCTTCCAAGCCCTGGGGCTCTCGGCAGACTGTGTGCTAGTTTTCAGTCCAGGGGATTGTTTGTAACAAACAGACTCTGATAATTCAGAAGAATTGTGCTAGCAGTTGGCAGCTAATGGCTACCATAATTTTTTTCTTTGTCTGAGACAGTGGTACACAATGTTCGGACACACCCTGGGATAGGTAGAAGCAGCACTGTCTGTCACAGCTACCGCGGTAGCCCTGGCTAGGAGCTCCCTGGTATCTGGCTGGCATTGCACAGAATGCTGACTATCAGCGCTTGAACTAATTTGTACCGTGCAGCCCCAATTTCTTTGCCTCTTTTCTTTTCTTTTTTCTTTTCCCTCCATCCATGACTCCTGCATATTTCACTTGTGTGCTCTCCATCCCACAGCCTCACCTGGCAGTTGGAAGCAATGACTACTATATCTCAGTGTACTCGGTGGAAAAGCGAATCAGATAACAGCAGCCTGGTCGGAGAAAGGGAAAGCCCCAGCGGGCAGGGCCACGTCTCACCTGTAATGTATATAGTGAAATGATTGACTTGAATGTTTAGTGTCGGCTGCTGCTGCAACCCATAACTTGAACTTTTATTTCCTTCTGACTTAGCTACTGATGACTTTGAGAGGTGGAAAGAGACAATCTCCTATTTTCTTTTCAGCCGTAGCCTCTAACAACTACAGAAAAGGAACATATTCTCATTTGTTTTCAGTGGTTGCTTCTCTGTTACAAACACGGTTCTGAGGTGCCAAAGGACTGGCTGAGACACTAGCTTTAGGAGGTCTCTTGATTTCAGTCTTTGTTTCATGGCAGTGTAGCTAACTTACGGAATGAAGTCAGGACTCACCCACAGCTCCATGCTTTCTCATCCTACCAAGGGACCCTCAGCCTTCTGCCCACTCTGTGCCAAAGAGCAGCCCCTCTGGCAGGCAGCAGAATCTTTGCTGGCTGCCTGCTGAAGGTCACACCTGGTCTTGAGTGATCTGTGTGTAACAGAGAGAAGGGAGACAGAAAACCATCTGCTGGGCTTCCTCGCCTCATGTTCCTTCTCCAGGGGAAGTACAGACAGAGCAAGCAGACAAGCATGCCTGGCTGCAAGGAGGGAGAGGGATGGGAGTCGCAGGTGAGGAGAGCTCACAGTCTCTTCCGCAGGGCGGAACACTGACCTGCCGTAATGCCCTGGATCCCAATGGAGGAGAAACAAGAAGATGACTTGCATCCTAGCAGTGCCCTAAGGAAATTGGATGGAGTCACTGATGTAACTGCTTTCTGTGAATGGGCACAAATGTGTCAGCGCCTGTGAGTGGGTGGGAGACTTTTCTTCGCTCCATGGTTTCAGGAGTTCACTGTCCCTTTGCCTGCAGCACACCCCCAAAGCACATGAGATGTCTTGACAGCTGCACAGACAGAGAGGGGGATCCTGGCTCGTTGTATGGCTGCCTTAAACCGTAGGCTCTCGTTTTGCTCAGAAGTGCTAACATTCTGCTAGCTAATGGTTGTGAATACTTTCTTGCACGTGACTGTATGCAAATTCACTCGCATGCACCTTTTGTCCATGTGCATCTGGGCATGTCTGTATGAACCTAGGCAGATACTCATTGCACTGGCCCGGCCACATGCAGCAACACATGTAGGCAGCCACGTGTGCGCTCTGATCACAAGAGAATCGCTGCTTTCCTGTGAGGGGAGGGGCGCCAGCAGGTCATTCTGCCTGGCGCAAAGATGATCTAGTCCCCAGTCTCGAGGAAAAGGTCACATCCTTTCCTTCTCCTTTTGTGTCTTTAGTGAAGATTCCAGTCCCTTGGCATCTGTAAAGTGTCCGGAGACTGATTTGGGGATGGAGGTGGCAAAGCTGAAGGGAGGATTTCCCCCTATAAAGTACGGCTAGATGTGAATCAGTGGGGTGGAAAGAACAAAATCCTGCAGAGTAGTGTGGTGATAATGCTAAGATTTCCAACCAAGGAAACTCTTCATTCTAGTGCTGGCCCCACTGTTACTCACCGGCCAGACGAGGGTCCACGGCCATGACAAGAGTGTTGATGAGAAAAGAAAGAAGCTGTTGCTTTCTGTTGTGGGCAGCAGCTTACCCACCCCACTGAACTTAGCTGGGGGCCTCTGACTCTGCCACTGCCCAGAAGTGCCAGACCATTTTGTTTCCAGAGATGCTCATTAGGCATTCACGCAGCCAGACAATGCTGTGGCATCAGACCTGGCCCGGTGGTTGTTCCAGGACCTGCTGCTCTCTGCCATTACAAGTCTCATAGTCAAAAGCTGCTGTCTGCAAACCTCGAAGTACTCCTTTCGCAAGCTGGGGGGACTGAGGCAGATACCACAGCCGGGGCACTCTCCCCACTCAGAAGCACAATAGCAGTCCTCTCTCCCCTCCTGTGAACTGGGGGCTGCCTCACAAGGACGCTGACTCAACAGCTGTGGAGGGAAATCTGGAGGCGCTGCTGTTTTACCTAAAACACAATGTTTTTCTAATATGTGGGCTACCAAAAGTTAGTGATGGGCTGAAAAAAAATTGCCTCTCTTGGTGGGCCATTGAGCTGCTGTTAGGCACAGATGTACGTGCCCCAATGTCTGTTGCAGTGGTACCCAGTCTCGACTCTCTGATTACTATGCCCATCTCTCCATGTATGGCGCTGTGCTCAGGGAATGGCCAAGGACGGGCGTGCTGGCCATCGTTGAGACAGAGGTTGAGATTTGCAGATGACTAACATGCACTATTTACAAACACCAGAGATTTTTAACCTCAATCAGTGGATTTGTTTAAAGAACAAGAGATATCAGGCAAAATGCAAAGGAGCAATGTGGGAGGTTGCTTTGTCTTCATACCAGCATTCCCAGAGCGTTCTCCCAGGCAGTGCGGTCAGGAATATGGTTTTTAACTGATTCAGCCTGTTGAGCTTTCATCTAAGATTGTGCATGTGTCTGGGCTCTGTTTTCACAGGTCTGATGCAAAAATTCAATCATGAGGTTTAACCAAGGCTCTGGAGAGCATCCTACCTAAAAGTTCACTTATCTCTATTTATTTTACAAAAATAAAAAAGATATTAAAAATAAACTATGAGATTGTAATGTGAGTCAAATAAATACGAACAATAAATGGTTAATAAAATATAAATGCAAACACAGCCTGTGGTCAGGTCGTTTTATTGGAACAAATGGAGGGAGCACCATTGCCTCTTCCTGAGAGCTGGAGAAGGAGCTGTGTAGGGTGAGACAGGAAATCATAGAAATGTAGGGCTGAAAGGGACTCAGTCAGTGGTCAAGTCCAATGCCCAGCACTGAGGCAAGATTAAGTATTAGCTGGACCATCCCTGACAGGTGGTTGTCTAACCTGTTGTTAAAAATCTCCAGTGATGAAGAATCAATATTTTCCCTAAGTAATTTGTTCCAGTGCTTAACCACCCTGGCAATTAGAAAGGGTGTCCTGATGTCTAACCTAAATCTCTCTTGCTACAATTTAAGCCCCTTTGCTTCTTATCCTTTCAGTGGTTAAGGAGAACAATATCTCACCTTCCGTTTACAGCAACATTTTACATATTAAAGACTTATCACGATTCCCTCAGACTTCTTTTCTCCAGACTTAAATAAGCCCACCGTTTACAATCTTTGCTTGTAAGTCATGTTTGCTAAACCTTTTATCATTTTAGTTACTCACCTTTGGATTTTCTCCAATTTGTCTGCATCTTTGCCAAAGCCTAGAACTGGGCACAGTACTCCAGCTGAGGCCTTATGAGTGCTGTTTGGAGTGGAATAATTCTTGTGCCTTCCTTACAACACGCCTGCTAATATAGCCCAGAATGACGCTCACATTTTTTTGCAAGATATAGTTTTATTTAAGTCTATGTTCCACCGTATCCCCCAAATCCTTTTCTGCAGTACTCCCTAGGCAGTTATTTGCCATTTTGTATTTGTGCAATTAATTATTCTTTCCTAAATATAATACATTGCATTTCTCCAGATTGAGTTTCACCCTATGTGATTCAGACCAATTCTCCATTTTGTCACCACGATCATTTTGGATTCTGATCCAATCCACCAAACTGCGTGCAGCCCTTCTCAGCTTCATGTCATCTGCAACCTTTGTAACTGCATTACTCTCTGTGCCATAATCCAAATCATTTATGAAGATATTGAACAGAATCAGAAGAGACCCTGTGGGTCCCCTTTCAATCTGTCCTTCTGATTTTATTGCTGAACCATTGATAACTGCTTTCTGAGAATGGTTATCCAATGGTTAGCCCGCATTTATGGTAAATTCATCTAGGGATAGGCTGTAGTTCTGTAGTTTATGAGAAGGGTTGTGTAAGATGGTATAAAGGCCTTACTAATGTCAAGATAGATTACATCTACTGCTTCCCGCCCCCACCCATAAGGCTTGTTCCCCAGTCAAAGAAGGATGTTGGTTTGGTTTTATATGATTTCTGACAAACTTATGTGGACTGTTATTTGCAACCTTATTCTAGGTGCTTACAGACAGGTGAATTATTTGCTCCATTTATCTTTCCGGGTACCAAAGTTAAGTTGACTGATAATTCCCTGGGTTTCCTTATTCCCGTTTTAATAGATGAATGCTCTATTTGCTGTTCCGCAGTCAATTCGGATCTCTCCCTTCCTCCATGAGTTCTCAAAGATAATTGCTAATGGCTCAGAGTTCTCTTAAGCCAGTTCCTTAACTATTCTAGGATGTATTTAATTGGCACCTGCTGACTTAGACATCTAACTTGTCCAAATAATTGTTTACATGTTTGTTTCCTGTTTAAACATTACTCAGATCCCACCCCATTTCTACTGATGTTCACTATGTTAGTTGTTTGACCACTGCTAACATTTTAGGTGAAAGCTGAAACAAAAAAGGCATTTAACACTTCAGCCATTTCTGTTCTTTCTTCTGTCTTTCCCTCCCTCACTGAGTAATTGGCCTGTCGTGTCCCATGTCTCTCTCTTACTTCTCAAGTATTGGTATAACGTTTTCTTGTTACTTTGTGGCCATGGCCACACTACCCCTCCCTTTTGGAAGGGGCATGTAAATTATGGTTGTTCAAAAATGCAAATGAGGGGCTGATATGAATAATCAGAGCCTCATGTGCATAATGGCAGTCACCCGGCCCATTGAAAATGCTGATTTTGAACTCAAAGTAGCCATGTAGCCAGGGTTCCTTTGAAAAGCGTGCCCTGATTTGAGAAGAAGTGTGCTTTTGAAATTGGGGCACCTTTTCGAAGGAATCCCAGCTACACTTAGTTCACTTAGTACACTTTCATGGCTGCCATTATTTAAATAAGGCACTCAATATTCATATTAGTGCCTTATTTGCATTTTGACCAGCCGTAATTTAAATGCCCCTTCCAAAAGGAAGGGGTAGTGTGGCCACGGCCTTTATGTCTTTGTCATTTAACCTTATTTTGTGTCTTAGCCATTCTAATCTTTTCCCTAGTTTTTTTTTTTGGGTTTCTTTTTTCATATTCATCCTCTGTAATTTGACCTGGTTTTCACTTGGGGTTCTGTGTACTCAAGAGTGTGGCACTGTCAGTGAGGTGCTTTTCATGGGTGTTCGTTAGGCTTCAGCACTGGTCAGTCAGTAGTGGCAGGGCTTTATAGGGTGTGGCACAAGGCCTAAGAGCTCTGGAAGGATGGAAGGAATGGGAGCATCTGTGGAGCTCTGTTTTGGATGTCAAGGGGTATTTGGCAGAGGGAAAGGAAGAAAGGAGGCCCTGTAGCTTTCACCTGGGTACTTCCTTAGTTTTCAACAGGTCAAGAGATAGAGCTTGCCCTGTCTGGAAACACTTGCACAGCACCCCCTGCAGCACCTTCCCCAGGTGAGAGAGCGGCGGTGGGGAGGGGATGCATTCGTGCTCTGGGTGAAGAGGAGTTGGGTGACTGGGCCTGTGAGTGAACAGAGAACCAACAGCTCATGTCCATGGGCGCACTGCTTTAGATGGGCAGATGTCATCTATCTTGACATTAGTAAGGCCTTTATACCATCTGTCACTCAGGCTGTGAGTGACACCATTGATCTCTTCTCAGGGATCCGAGAGCAGAACTGTTGGAGGATCTGCTCTTGAGGAATTGAGGGCACACATCCATTCTCATCCACCTGGACCACTATACCCCTAGACACACTTCAGCATAAAATAAGCCATCTTATCTGAGAGGGGCCATGGGTTCCAGGTTTTGCATGATTTTGAGCTTGTAATGAATGTGGGAGTTTGGGGAATTTTTGTGTTATTCCTGTGTGCACCTGTTTCCCACTGGACTGTGCATCACGATGTACTGAGTGAAGGGAAGGGATGAGGCATTTGACACGTTACAACCTGGTTGGAGACTAGGATCATTAAGAAGCCAAATAAAGATCCAGAAGAGATATTGGAAACCCCAATGACTGGAACTCAAAGATCTAGTGATCGTCAGCGGAGAGAAAAGAGATTTCCCTGCATGCCTCTGCAGGGAAGCAAAGCAATGGCACAGAACAGCTGTCAGGTGGCTGTATTAAGAGCTCAGCTAGCAGAGTTACCTGCAACCAAAGGAAAAGGGATTTAGAAGAGATGGCTTTGATGGCACATGGCTCAATGGAGTGACTACATGTGGGTCAAGCCAAAGGTCCATTTAGCCCCGTCTCCCATCTTCTGGCTGAAGGAATGAACAAAACAGGCAGTCATCGAGTGATCCGTTGATCTTAACCTTTGCCTCTGTGCTAGCTTAAGGCCTTTCAGATTTTGTATGCCTGCTGACTAAAAAATTGTTGGCTTCTTCAGGAAAGCTGCCTGGAGTCACTGCAAATACCAAGTGAGAGACCTGCACATGGAAGGGGTAAGAACAAGCCTCCTGTGGGATTCTGACTTGGCTGGATTCACTCCATGGAAGCATGGAGACAGAGATGGATTGCTGGTGTCCAAGGGTCCAGTCTCTGAGTCACAATGTCCATGGGCTCATCCCCATGAAACAATGCATCCTGAGAGTTTGGGTCACTCCCAAGAGATGTGTATGGCCTGGGGCACAGAGCAGACCAGGTGAATCCATGACAGAGCTCTTCCTGGAAGGATTCACCTGACAGTAGTGACAGGAGACTCCAGCTTCCTTACTAGACTCCCTCACTTGTGGAGTACCACAAGGAACAGATTTCTCCCCGGTCCTATTCTACATCTACATCTGCAGTCATTACTGAACTGATCAAAGTGTGTAGACTCAGTCACCTGCAATATTCAGAGGACACACCACCCTACCTGTTCTTTAGCACATGCTCATACCACTACCACCATGATGCCCCAATGCCTGGATGAGCTGAAGCTGAGCCAGGCCGAGGTGGTGCTGGCAGGCAGAGGAAAGTGTTGCGGAGAAGTCTCCTTTGGTTGAAGATTCACACGCACACAGTTGATCAATTCAGTCCAATGCCTCACCGACTCTGAGGTCTCACATTATAGCAGCATCCATATGTAATGCTTTCTACCCTATCTGGTTAGTGAGGTGGTTCTATCCAACTCCGGTGAACAGTACTCTGGCCTCAGGTCTTCTTGCCTTCATCCTCTGGGCTGCAGTACAGAACTGTCATAGAAGGCAGCAGTGCATCTCCTCAGCATTGTACTTGTCCGGCGCTCCTTATACTGACTCGCCCTTGAATATTTGTTCAAGATCTCAGTCCTTGTCTTCATGATGTTCCACAGCCTGGGCCCAAGGTATCTAAATGATTGACTACAGCTCTGGGGTAAAGACCGTGGTTGATAACTTTCTACCATAAGGGTAGGGCCCATCGGTGCTGTCCCAGGGACCAGCCCAAGATAGGGAATGAACTTCCCCAGGCCCTGCAGATCAGTTACCTCACCTGCTTTTGCTCTGAGTGCAAAGGTTAGGGTCGGGGGAGTTTTTGCCTTGTCTAACAGGGCTGCGGGGGGGTGGGGTCCGACATCTTAGCAAGAGGCTCTGCTGCACACACTTCTCCTGCCAGGGAGAGGAAGAGAAGAAACCTGTGACAGATCTTAGTCATGCTGCTTGACGCGCACCTGGAAGGTGCTCAGCTGTGACAGTGTGAGTGCAGCATAAGATACGCTCTAGATTAGATGGGGCTAAAGCAGATTGTTTGACAGGCTCGTGTGGGAGTGTTCCTCTCCTGGAAGATGGCTCCCCATGACACATGGTGTTTGAGTGGGAGGCTGACAGCAATATCTGAGCACATCTACCCCTGTCTGCCTGGGAAAGGCGAACCCTTTTCCAAGGGCTGTCACTATTTCCCACAGGCAGGGTCGAAGGGAGCCCTTCCCATTGTAGTCAGTGTGGCGGTTCCCTTTGCTGAGAGGTGATTGAAGCTCTATCAGCTCAGCCCTCCAAACAGCTTCTAGAGAGAGTTTCGTTGGAGTGGGAGTGGGGAATTAATCCCACGAGTCTGGTGGCTTTGGCAGGAAAGGCAAGGCAGACAGTTTGGATAAATGGCTGTAATGTTTGATGCTGCATGGCCTGTGGCCTGGAAAGGTGCCACACAGAGTCCTGCAAGCCTGTCTGCTAACTGGGATGTTTCTGTGTGTCGGCAATAGGCCAGCCGACCGCGGAGGCTTGTCAGCGGCGTGTGTGAAAACAAAGGGTCTCTGTGACATACGGCAGCAATAAGAATAGCAAAACAGCAGCAGCCAACCACTGAAGATGAATTGACAGTGTGGTTAGCTGGGTCTTGGTGAAAACCGTTACTATAGTAACCCCAAAGGTGCAGTGTCTGTTGTGTGTTCTAATCAACTGCAGTGACTATACTACATTATTGTTTATTTAAACAAAACGTATTCGCAGCCATAACATCTGCCGTGCTGTGAGTGCATGCGGTGGGTTTAACAGCTTGCCCAGAAGCTGCTGGAGAATGTGGTTCCCAGGAAAAGGAGGGACTGGATTGAGCTGGCCAGGGATGAGCTTCCCCGGGACAGTCACACACATGCTCTCAGGACCACTGCTCTGCTGGTGCCCCTCAGTCCTGACCTGCAGCCACCTGCCATTCCAGCCATGTGCAGCCCCCACACGCATAGTTCTGGCCTGGCCTGTCAGTCCTGATTTGTGGCTCACCTGCTGTTCTGTTCCCGATTCTCTCCGGAGCAGCGGTTGCCATCGATGTAGAACTCAGCCCAAACCATTAGTTGTGTTGGAATGGACAAATGTGGACGAACATCTTTGCTCTTGTGACTTCAGCCAGGGATCTGCTTTTGTTGGACCAATCTGGCTTTGCAACTGTAGCTTCCCAGAGCGTGGACCTCATTTTGTGGTGTTTGGCATGTGATGGGTCACGTTAGCTCAAGGGTTCACTGGGGACAACTAAGTAACTCTTTGAATTGTTGGCAGGCCCCTACCTGTTGGAGTCCATGTACAACCTTTGATGCTTTCTCAGGGTGTCCGGGCCTGTGGGTGACCTTGTTTAACACCCTGCCTGCAGCCCACGGGAGTCTTGGCATCAGCTTCAGTGCAACACTGGCCTTTCAGCCACTCAAATGCTCTGCTCAAGCCTCTGCCAGTCCTAGCCTTGCCTGGCAGGTTAAGATTAGGTGCGCCCCGATCTTCAGCCCCTCCCTGTGGAGGAGCGTTCCTTATCAGTATCCCACTCCTGTCACTGGACATGTGCAGAATTTACCAACTCTGCCAGTCTCTAAAGAGACAGTGCACATCAGCCTGTTAGATCAGCTGAGGATGTACACCATACTGCAGTATTTCAGCATCAGAAATTTATCTCTGAGCAACAAGATGAAGTTTATTGGTAAAGAACAGAGATTTAAGTGATACTGAGCAAGGATAATAGAAACAGAAAATAGCTACAACTTAAATAAAAATACAATAACCTTTCCAGTGACAACAGCTTAGGTGAGCAAATTCCATTAGCCAAGGACTTTTGCCTAGCATCTCCCGCCAGCATCTGAAACCACCTACCCCCTGAGCTGGAATCACTCTTTTATGGGATGCCATCAGTGCTGATCGCTCTGTAAGCCTAGGAGGTGTGCCCCCAGACAAACTTCCTCTTACCCGCTGATTGGTCTTCCGGGTGGGGATGTTGTGCTGGCTTTGCTGTGTTCTTCTTCTTCTCAGTTCACCTTTTGCCTCAATGTGCACATGTTGTTTTGGTTCACCTGTTCCACTTACATTCAAAACACTGGCTGACAAGCCACTTGACTTCTCTTTGTTTCAGACAAACTCATTTGTCATCTCTGCCTGGTTTCATGGATTGAGCATATTTTCAGTGTACACGTGCAACTTTTATAATTTTACCTGCACAAGCGCCCTGAGAACGCTATGATGATCATTCTGAGAGAAGTTTTCCATTTGACACCTTACATCAATGTTTCCCAAAGTGTAGTACGTATGCCACTGGCGGTACACAAAAGGATTTCAAGGGATATGTGGTTGAAAATAAAAGACTAAAAGTCAGGAGCTAAGTACCCAGACAGCCCTGGGAGAGGGGTATGCCAATGAGGCCAAAGTCCTGAAAGGGGCATGTGAATGGCAGCAGTGTGTTAGGTGTAGTGAATTTGTCAAGTCTAATGAGTTGCTGACAGATTAACGAGCCAGCAGTTGGCCTCTGCCTCTGCCTCACACAAGTACCACATGTCTCAGACTCTTAACATTTTATGATCCAGGTCAGACTAGTGTGAAGAAAGGGCTGAGACGCAGGAGCTGTCCAAGGTACTACCTGGGCTATGCTGCTACTGTCAGTCACTTTCCAATCATCTGTTGATTCTGGAGGAGGGGCCAGCCTCGCTGCTGCACTCCTGCTCTGAGCAGATGAAGTGCATTTAAAACACAGCAAACACAGCTGTTCTGACTGACAGGAAAATTCAGCCACTTTTTCTTTGGGTTTTCGTTAGCCCACTTTTACCGAGCTTGTGTGTCATTCTCACTTGTCAGGTAGGCATTTGACACTTGAAAAATCCAAAGCCCAACTGGTTTATGCCCAACTACGGGTAGAACTGCTGCAATCCAAAGATGAGGCGTTAACACCTACCATAGAAAACACACTGATTGCGAAAATGTTTGTTGACAAATAACTGCTAGTATCATCTCCACAAGAGGAGAGTGAATGGCTTCTCAGAAGTTGCCATGCAACTGATATTTCCTGGCAGGAGATACAGTCTGGTAACACCAGCTAAGACTGGTGCGAGGAGTGGAGGGTCAGTCTGAACATTGGGACTTTCAAAGCAAAGTCAAGAAAGGTCTGACTTCTGCCTTTCTCCTCCCACCCCAATATTTTCATGAATAGTCACTGTTCAATTAACCAAAAAGTAGTTAAAATAATCGATAGCATCTCACAGCCAACCTAAAGGTTTGTGGTGTTAGCATGTGTTTTAAATGGGCTGGGGACTTTGCCCTCCATGATCCAGCTTGACACTGAGGTTGTTTCTTATCACATCACTGTTCTTTGTTGGTTTTAGACTCTTTAAACAATGGATTAGAGATCTGCTCTTCTTTGGAGTTAATTACAGTGATTCAGGTCTTTGATTACACTACTCATTGTACTTTGCCTCCTCCTGGTGGTTTGTCTCTGCCTCACTAACCTCTCAGTAAGATTTGTCTGAATCCAGGGCTGTGGGAGCTTGCTGTGGGTCACATGACAGGATTAAACCCTGCAATATTGCTGGTTGCTGAACAATAGGTAACATCTGGTTGGAATCTAACAACACTGGAGCTTTCAATCATTGGATTGGTTTTCTTTACCATTCAATTTTATCTCTACAAATTGATTTTGCTCCCCTCACCCTGCCTTTGCCCTGGCTTCAACCTAGCCAACAACAGCAGGTGCTACGGCGTTGGGTGTGTGGAACTGTGACCGCAAATACAAGTCAGTTCCTGAGGAGCTGATCTGCAGGCACATCTGTGTCTGCGATTTGGGATTGGGGAGAAGGCACAGAAATGGCAGGAGGATTATTCAGGGGGAAATGACCCTCACAAACCCAGGTGTTTGTGGAAGCCAGACCCTTCATGTGACACGTTCTAATGGGTTGATGGAGCTTTGGGGTCCCCTTTCACACACAAGTCCTCTAAAATAACAGTATTTTGTAGCTGCTGAGGTTTGGGGGTGTAATGAATCAAGGTGGATTCACTGAAGGATGATGAGGAAGCTGCAAGCTTGCCTGGGGATTTGCTTGACGGAGTAAATTGCTACATCCTCCCTGATTGAATTAGCCTCATTAGCACGGATGTGACACTCGCATCTCTGCCAACTGAAGCTTCCACTTCCTGCAGCTGACAAAGTGAGCTGCAGCCCACAAAAGTTTATGCCCTAATGTATTTGTTAGTCTCTAATGTGCCACAGGTCTCCTTGTTGTTTTAACTCACACCGTGTTTGTCTCTGAGGATTTTAAGGCCCCCTCCTCACTTACCAACACCAGCCAGCCCCAAATCGTTTGATACCACCTCCTCTTCTCTTTCCCCTGCCTTAGTATCAGAGAGGGGGGGTGGGGAGATTGCTCAAGAATTTTGAGTGGGAAATAATGCTGTCCAAGGAGGCCATGTGTGGCTACTGAAATCATTCTGAATGCGATAGGATCTGCCTCAGCAATCCAACCCCATTCAGCAAAGTGTGTGATTCAAATGAAGCATAGCTTCCAGTGCTGTGCTGAAGTCAGGGGGTGGGGTGGATTTAAGTATATGCTGAAATGTTTTGCTGAATCTGGGCATTAAACAGTCGTTTGTTTGTTAGTAACTGAGATTACCATTTCACCAGATCTTCCCAGGACCATTAGGGTTCACGTTAAATGTGTGTGTGTTTCCCATAGTGGCCTACTTCGTGTTCAAATTGTTTATCAGATCTGCGGTAGTTAGCCTGTTCTGTGACAATGCTTTGAAAGAGGATGCTCAGCTTCTCCTGCCTAAGCCAAGAGAGCGGGTGGCCGCGTGGCTGAGACTCATGAGATGGGAGGGCGTCCGCCTGAAAGAAAGGACTGTTGAGGCAGCCATGGGGAGAGCTCAAAGAAGCAAAATGGTGATGCAGGACTAGGCCTGGTCCCAGTCTGGAATCCTTAATGGCAGCCTATGTATATCTGTGGTGAGCCAGCTTGTGTTGTCTGTCCAGAGAACCCCTCTGAAGTGCTGATGCGTTTCTTGTTGACACATCAGACCTGGTTTCTGGAGAGCTCTGTCTCTGAGCCATTGCAAAAGCATTTGTCAGAATAGCCCGATAGGCTACTGGTCTGCAGCCCTTCCAGCTCAGCGTGTGAATGCTGTCAGAACTCCCAGGGGAAGCACAGTTGGTCCTGTTTGGTGCCTGGAAGGGAGACGTGATGAAAGTGTTTGCCTCATAATGAATCTGCTCACACATATGAATCAGTGTTCTTTCCAGCCTAATGCTACATGATGCTGTTGGTGATTCACATGGGGCTGCATTGTGCCAGTGGTCCATGGTGATGCCGGTGATGCTCTACTCTGGAGTGGGGCCAGCTTTCAGGTGAGGTTTTAGTCATGTCCCAATTTATTTTGGTCGGTAAGGGTCTTTAGCACTTCCCACAAGAATGACCCAGGCTTTAACATTATAATCTGGGTAATTGCATTCATCCTGCTTAAAGTGTGTGTGACTTCAAATATGTACATTCTCCATTTTCTGCCCTAAGTGTTTGCTGTGTGCTGTTAAATCTCTGCAGAGCTCCACCCAACACATGGGTGAGGTAATCCCTAGATATAGTTTGTGCAGCAGTTTTAAGTTTAGCCCTTTGGGATTCTGACAGATGAAAGAAGATCTGTAAATGAAAGTGCAATTAATGGTGTGACACATCTCACCAGCTCAGGCAAATACTGTTTATAAAGTCGAGGTTTTCAAACTGTCAGTGACAGAGTAACATGAAAATACTCCAACTGCTGGATAAAAATACCCTGGTGCAGGTTTGTGTCGTGCTTCTATTGTTGGGTTTAGGGATGATCTGATTCAGCATATTCCCTTCATGACGTCATTTCAATTTGGGTATCTCTGACATAGTTGGAAATTGATTATAATTTCCTGCATGAATATCTCTGACGACGAAGCTAAAATTGCCCTGATGTGGGTTCCTACATTAATTAATTCATTTTCCCAATGAGCTTGGATACGAAGCCTGTAGCTTCCCTGCCACTTGAAATTCTTGGCTCACTTTGGAGGGAGGCATTTCCCTTCTAAGGACAGTGGCTCCCAGGATGCTGCTGCCCAAGCTGTGCCTGGGTGGTGTCGAGCTTCATTTTCACTGAACTGCTCAGAAAAAGTTGTGCTAATCCATCTCTCCACAATCCGTAACTGAGCTATAGAACAAAGAAATTGTTTTGTGCCTCCTGCCCTATACCTGCTGGCCCAGCTGCATCTTAATAAGCTGATGTGACACTGATTTTTCTGTCCTCTTGGTTCAGTATAACCAGCTGAGAAATGCACAGAGCTACAGATTAGAAGCTTAACATAGTGCTAAACAATTTTCCTCCTAACTCCAGTTTAACCATTGCCTTCCCTCTTTTTAGCAAATATTACATCCCCAGCTATGTCTTGGTCACACTCTGAGCTCTAAAGCAAACCAGAAAGGGCTGGTTGTTGCTTCTAGATACACAGACTTCTCTTCTGCGCTTTTACAAACCCTGCAGAGATCCCAGCTGTTGTAGGAAGTTTAAAATAGGCCATGGTCAGCCTGGGGGTAATGCCAGTTGTGTCAGTGTATTGACATCAGGACTGAATTTGGCTTAGAATGTTTTCAACAGACACGATACCGTGCTCCAGTGCCTGACATATTCCCACACAATACAGTGTGTGGGAAAGAAATGAACACAAAGGACAGGCTGGATCCCAAGTGAAAGGAAATGAACCTTGTCCTTTACCTTCCCCATTTGTAGCATTTAGTTGTCGCAGATGTTAGGATTTGTTCTGGGAGTGGCATCACTGTGATTTCTAATTCAGTGTGGGAGCATAAAATAACGTCAGAACTTCTGAGTGTCCTGGGACAAGAGGTGCTGATGAATTATCCCACTCTAACTATGCTGGAGTGGCGCATTTTCCAAATGACACCGTGTGCTGTCTTGGAGGGAGAAGGGGTCTCCCAATGAAATTAACAAGCAGCAAGTTTGAAACAAATAAATGGAAGTATTTCGTCACACAACACACTGTCAGCATGTGGAAATCATTGCCATGGGACCTTGCGAAGGCCGGAAGTATAACTGAGTTCAAAAAAGAATTAAGAGATGTTAACAGCAGGTGGGTTCATCTGTGACTATCAGCCAAGCTGGTGGGGACCCATGTCCTGGATGTCACCAAACCTCCATCTTGCAGAAGGTGGAGCTCAAAAATGTTCATTCCCTTTGAAGCAGCTCGCACTGGTCACCATTGGAGACACACTCATGGGTAAATGGACCTCTGGTCAGACCCAATATGCAAGTATGACCCTTATGACAAAGCTCCTCCAACACTTGTCACATTACCCACAACCAGGATGCTGCCTGCCTGAGACTCAAGGCTGCAATGGCAAAGTCCTGCTGAGGATATTCAGGTCCCTGGTGTCTGCTTAATCTGCTCTTAAAAATCTCCAGTGATGGAGATTCCACAGCCTTCCCAGGCAATTTATTCCAGCACTTCACCACCCTGACAGGAAGTTTTTCCTACAGGTCAACCAAAATCTCCCTTGCTGCAATTTAAGGCCGTAGCTTGTCCGATTGTCAGGAATTGAGAATAATTCGTCCCCCTCCTCTTTGTAATAAACTTTTAGATACTTGAAAGATGGTATCATGTCCCTTCTCTCTCTCCTCTTTTCCAGACAAAACAAACCCAGTTCTTTCAATTTGTCCCTCAGAGGTCTTGTTCTCTAGACCTTTCATCATTTTTGTTACTTTTCTCTGGACCTTCTCTAGTTTGTCCACATCATTTCTGAAATCTGGCACCGAGAACTGGACACAACACTCCAGTTGATGCCTAATCAGCATGGAGTAGAACGGAAGAATTACTTCTCATGTCCTGCTTACAGCAGTCCTGTTCGTGCATTCCCAAATGACAGGGTTTTGTTTTTTGTTTTGTTTTGTGTGCAACAGTGTCACACTCCTGATTCATATTTGGCTTGTGGTCTGCTTCCTTGACACTCATTTCCCCCATTTTGTATGCATGCAACTGATTGTTCCTTCCTAAGTGGAGTACTTTGCATTTCTTCATGTTGAATTTCATCCTGTTTACCTCAGACCATTTCTCCAGTTTGTCCAGACTGTTTTGCATTATAATCCTATCCCTGAAAGCACTTGCAACCCCTCCCAGCTTAGTATCATCTGCAAACTTCATAACCCTATTGTCTATGCCAATATCTAAATCACTGATGGAAATATTAAATGGAACCTGACCCAGAACTGATCCCTGCAGGACACCAGACTATTGACAGATTCTTTGCCTTCATCTGCTAAGGCCCTGGGTGATCTGCAAACTCAGTCTTCCTCCAGCCTACTGGGCAGCTATTGGTGATTAGGCAGAGAATCAGCCGCAGCTAGTCCCAGCTCCTGTTACTCTTGGTAACTGTCTAGTAAGGTTGACGAGATGGCAGTTTTCTGGCTTTGCACAAACAGAAGGGGGAACTGGCTGAAGTTAATTTCTCCTCTCCTGAGCCAACAGGCTGTAGGCATGTTCTTAGTGTATCCGACCGATACAACTCTGCTGTCAGATGGAAGGCTTTGGTGGCCCAAAATGATCTTTGTGGAGCAAGACTCTGTGAGGGAGGCTTTGTGAAAGAAATGACCTTGACTTACATCCCACACGTGACTGTGTTCCGAGCACAGGGTGCCTGCTGCGGAGAGCTGTGTAGTTTAACCTTTGCCTCTCTGCATGATAGCACTAGGTGCATGTGTCACACCATGCAGCTGATGCTGTGATGAACCAAAAGCAGCAGGAACAGTAGAGGAAGAGAGGAGGAGTATGTTTGCTTAAAGAGCTGTAGCTGAATCCCAAACCTCATGATGGGCCCGGCTGTATTTTTAACCCCATTGCTACTAGCTCAATGAGGAGATGATAAACTTGCAAAAGTACCTGTTCTCTTGGGTTAGCCCCCTACTCCTGCTGGCTTTGCACAGTGATGTGGGAGGGTGGGGGGCAGCTTTCCTTGGCACACAAGGTGCCTCTTGGATCTGCAGAGCTGCTCTGGGGAGTGTGCGCTGATCATGGAAGGGGGATCTGAAGATATTTTGGGGGTTAACATCCTGTGGCCATCTGGCCTGTGTGAAACTATTTGGTCCTCAGTCCAGTTTGTAGAGGAGGAGGATCTGTGTCCCAAAAACTGTCACAATAGATACCACCTGCCGCCTCATTGTGGCAGCCTCTGCAGAGGGAGGGAGGATGGTCTGGTAGAGAAGACGCTGGCCTGGGAGGCAGTGGACAGGAGTTCAGTGCCAGATTTATTCTGACTTTGGGCCCATGCCTCATTCCCCATCTGTCCCTGGCTCCAAGGTGGCATGAGGTGCTCAGATACAGGCTATGTATTCAGAGCCCGCACAAGCCACAGCGTTCCATCTGCCCAAAGCAGCAGCTCCGCCTAGTCAGGGCTGAGTCACCCTACAAGGCATTCTCCTATCTCTGCTCCACCTGCAAGCGCACAGGGGGTTTTAGGTGCCCCAGCTGCTGGCACTCTCCATGGGATGCTCCACAGGCTGCCTTTCCCTGAGGTGATCTCTCTGAATGAGGCCAGACCCAGCCAGCTGGAGTGAACAACTGGTCCATCAGAGCGAGGGGTCTGTTGGAGAAATCACCACTCCACGTCCTGCAGCTACCTTCGCTTCATCTCCTGCAGCCCTTGCTATTTGGCTTCCAATGCAATAACAAATTACAGAATTGGCAGACAGCTAACACCCTATTCCAGTTCCCCCCAATATCACAGCTGGCAGCAGCAGAACCACCACATCTGCCTGTTGGAGAGGTTGCCCCCTTTTGCCTCCTACAGTAAGTTTAACTTGCAGGATCTGGTCTGTGTTCCCAGCTCGCTGTCTCTCCCCCTTGTGACCCTCAGGTAAGTCACTTCCTCATTTTGTCCCTCAGCTTCCCCAGGTGGAAAATAGGAATAATCTTAGTCAGCTAATGTCTGTGAAGCACTTAGATCCCCAGTCAGAAGGACCTGGGCTCACTTAACAGCTGCCTCCTGCCCAGACATGAGCAGTAGAGCCCTGAGCATGCACACTTGTGCTCATCTGGGCTGGGCCATGGAACAACAATACAGCCCCGAGGCTGGTGTTTGGGGAAGGCATTTCTGACTCCTTGCATACAGTGAGGCCCTGATTCACCTGCTCAACTCACTCCCCCCATATTCCCAGCTCTGCTCCCATCCCTTCCAGGCTCTCACCTCAGCAGCGTGCCTGGGATCTAAGTTCCCTCTAGGCTACGTGGCAGCACAGCCACCTACTAAGTGCCTCAGAGGCACTCAGGAATCTTTCCCGCACTCCCAGACTCACTGGGGCAGGGAGAGGCACCCCGCCCCAACCAGCCCAGCCACAAGAGAGGCTCCTCTCCCCTCCCTCTCCCAGATGCAGTTGGGAGAAGGCAGGGAGAACAGCACTGGGTCAGCCTTCACCCTCAGCCCCCCACCTAGCGCCAACACCCCTAGCCAGAGTCCTCATCCCCCAACCTTCTGCCCTGGCCCTGCACCCCCTCCCACACTCCAAAGCCATTGTCCACCTCCTCATGAATATAGTTCTGTGCATCCATATGGAGGTGATGTGCATGTAACAAAATTCATTCCACCCATGGAGGGGGAAAACTGGAGGGAACACTGCCTTGGATGTCACCCTGATGCCATGCTGCTGGAAGGGAAAGACTCTCAAGGCCAGGCCATTGCTGTAAGTGTTCACAGGGCAACTTTTGGTTTTAAGCCTGGCTCTTGCCATTAAGCAATTCTCTTTGGAGAAAGCGCCACATTTGGGTCTATGAACTGTGCAGAGTGCTACTGCAGGACTGCCAGGGGCAGGCGTGGGAGGAGACAGGGAGCAAGCAGCTTTCAGCAGGTGAATGGAAGCCAGTGTTGCTGGTAAGAAAGTGGCAGGCTGGAGCAGAGCCCTTAACCTGTCCTTCTCCCCGCTGGAAGTTGAGGCCGGAAGCAAAGCCTCAGGCATGCACAGCTGGCGGCCAGGATCCTAGGGGCGTGCAGCACCCTTCACCCTCAGCCCCCCCGCCACCTAGCTCCCTTCCCATGCATGCCGAAGAGTGCTGCCCCAATAGCTCCCATTCGGCTGGGAACAGGAGGAGTGCTGGTAATGTTCCCTGTAAGGTGAGCACTTTGGGGGCCACTCAGCAGAGATTCAGAGGCAGACTAGCTGATTAGCAGATCACTCACAGCCACCCAGAGTTGGAAGCATGTGTTTCTACAGGTGGTGCACATCCCCACGTGCATTGGTGCACATAGCAAAATTTATTCCACCTATGGTGGGAACAAATTAAGTCCTGAGCCCAGGATGGGGTCACCAGCTGGGACCGCCCCAGCATTCCCACCCCAGTCACTTGCTGTCCAAGACAGCTAGGCTAGGAGGGGGGCTGGGCTGGGAGCAAGGATTGTCTGCCACAGTAGCTCCTTCAGCCCCATTCAGGTGCCACTGCTCAGCAATGGAGGCAGGTTAAAGTAGGATGTCCCCAAGGGTGTGGGAGTCACTGGGCCACGTACCCCCATCTGCCATCAGCCTACATGCTGTGTCTAGGGTCGCACCTGAACCTCCCACCTCCATCACTGGCTAGTTACAAGTGCAGAGCTTCAGGAAACTGAGGCACACGCACACAGGTTCGCTATGGGACAGTAGAACTCACACAACATAACAAAGCAGCTACGCTCCCAACTTCCTCACGGAAGGAGATCGTCAGGAGCTGTAATGGCCAGCGGGGATGCTTCGAGCCAGCTGTGGTTTGGAGATGGGGTGATGGATGCTCAGCACCAGGCAGGACTGAGGATGGATGGGAAGGGGGGGTGTACAGCTCACTACAGCATTGCAGTAACTGCAGAGCCCCAGCCAGCAGCCGCTAGGAGCTGGGTGGGTGTGCAGTGACACCTAGTGGAGGAAGTAGAAGAAGGCTGCTCTCGCTGGGGAGGGATGGCAGTGAGGGCCCCAGGTACCTGAAATTGCAGGCGTCAAGTCTCCAGTGTCAAGTCTTTGCACCATTTTCCTGCAGAGATCATAGTCGCTACTGAAGAATCGCTTTCCTACAGCCTCTGTACACAGCAGGCTCCTGTCCCAGGCCCCAATTTCCAGAGACATCACAGTCCACGTGCAGCGGGGAGGACAGGCTGTGTGCGAACATGTTGCACCTTCCTGTGTGTGTTTCAAAACAGCTGCATTAATAAACCAGGCAGACACGAGTGGGAAGTCCCATGTCACCAGAGCGGGTGAGTGGAGACTTCACTGGGGCCGTGTCAGACATTCCCCTGTTGTCTCGCAGCACGTAGCAACGGGGCTGTAAGTTACAGCCACTAACACCCCCAAAACCTGATGAACCATTTTTAACATTATCAAACCCATTGCTTTTCCCCGCAGCCAGGTTCTACCAGAAGGACAACTGTGCAGGTGAGACCCACATGCTTTGTGAAAGTCAGGAGAGTTGCATTATAACCAGGTTCTGAATTATGGTTGTTCTGATTCTTGTTTTCCTGGACAATCAGCAAGCTGCAATACAAACCTAGCGGCCTCAGACTCAGAAATGGTGGCTGGTTGTGTGAACCCTAGAAAGTGCAGCCTTCCTCTGGGCAAAAATCCTGATTTGCAAAGTGAAACCTTTTTTTTTCTGAACCAGAGTAAACGCTGCAGCTCAGTGCTTTTCTATCACAGTATTTCAACTCTCCCTAGTGACACTGCTTCCTGGACTCTTCCTTTCTCCAGGGGGATACAGGTGCCGGGGGGGGCTTGTTTTACTGTACGGGCAGGTAAAGAGCTAAAAGCCCCCCAAAACCATTCCAACTATGCTAAGTGACTCAGTGTAGTTGCCTTTTCCTAGTGGCCCTGGGATGCACAAATGGTTGTACTCACCAGCCTGAGTTTCTCTGTCAGGGTAGGGTGGAAAGGGTTGGGTGCAGGGGGTTAGTTTTGGATGTCTTCATCTTGTAAAACCATAACAGGCTTTTCTTCAGTCTGTCCACCCCCATGTATTGCACATCGCACCAGGGCCGCACCTTTCCATGAGGACTGCAGTGTGTTTTCTGGCATTGACAACAAATACCTAATGGCAGCTCCCACTGGAGAACACCCCAGGCCTTTTTTTGCTCAGTGCGGTATGAGCTGGAGCTTACAGAGGTGAGGCTGTGCAAGAGGGCAGGTCTTACCCACCTGCTCACTGAGCACTCTTTGTAGCAAGAAGAGTCACGTCATCCTTGGCCCCAGGGATGGGTATATGTAGACCTTCTCTGGGCTGGCCAACCCTGGCAGCTGTCCCCATGATCTATGGTTCTGCAGCCCATGGGCAGGGAGCACCCAAACCTGTGTCCCTGACTGTGGGTTTCATGTGCCAGCTGCAAGCAGCTACAAGCATCATGATTTGTAGCTGAGAAGGCCAGAAGGGCCTGGTATGATCATCTCGTCTGGGGGGGGGGGGGGTCTCAAACTCGCAGCTCACAGACCAACCCTGCCCAAAACAGTTCCACAATCTGGCCCACGCCTGGCTGAGGCGTATGAGTTCCTGCGGCGCTGGGGGTGTCCTTACCCTTTAACAAGTCAAGCCCCTACTCCCTCTTCCTACCTCTGCTCAGCCCTCCCCACACATGGCATTCCCGGAAGCCCCCCTGCCCCGAGGGACGTGGTCTTGAGAATTACTGGAGGGCCCAGCATGGGGTGGCAGCAGGGGTTACGCACACTCTCCCCCTGCACTCACTGCAGTTGCTCTGCTCCACTGCCATCTCCCCAGTCAGCCCGGTCACCCATTTCACCACAGCGGTGCAAAGCAGTGTGCCCCAGCTGGCTGCTGCACAGTTTCACTACTATACAGCTCCTGTTGCTGTGGTGAGTGCAACGCTGGCTGCTGGCCTCAGCCCACCCAGGGCCCCGTGCATTAGCCTGCATATGGGGGGACCATCCCATCCCTAGGATACTTGGACTGGCAGTAATGGGGTCCCCTAAAGCACAGGACCCAGGTGGATGCACCAAACCATTCTGCAATGGATGGCAGCTTCTGCTCACTAGCTCTTTGCACTGCTGGCACACCCTTGTAGGCTGGGGACGCGTGGGCAGAGCCGTCCTGTACAATGCAGCACCAGCTTATGGAACTCAGTGCTAGAGGATGCTGTGAGGGCCAAAACTATCACAGAGTCCCAAAAGGACTGGATGAGTTCAGGGAGGATAGGCCCAGCAATGGCCCTTAGCCAAAATGGTCTGGGACGCAAGCCTGTGCACTGAGTGCCCCTAAGCCCCTAACTGCCAGAAGTGGAGACTGGAAAACAGGAGATACAACTCTATAGTTACCACAGTTTCTGCAGTCCCTCTGAAGCATTTGGCACTGGCCACTCTAAGAAACTGGGTTCCAGGCTTGATGGACTGTTAGTCTCATCCAGTACATTATGGCCATATTCATACCTATGAGACAGTTGAACTGACCTCAGGCCAGTGTAAACCCACTGGATGATGGCTACAGGACGCAGGGTTCCCAACCCCCACCCCCCACTGGTCTATCTACACCACCACCAAGGAGCAAGTTGGATCCCTGTTACCAACTATGTAGGCAACAGAGAAGGGCAGTCCATTTTCATTGCACCCGAATTTGGAAACCCAATTCCTTGGTGCAGGGTATTAAATACCCAGGAATATTATTTTGGGGGAAAAACCCTTTGGAACTGACAAAATATGAGAGTGTTTGTGAGAAGATTCCAGCTCTAGTGGACACTGGCTCAGCCGTCGGGGGTTCGGCTGGCTTCCTAGAGACCAGGAACTGTGGCACGTTACTAGCTCCTGTGATTTTTACTGCATGTCTGGTAATTTTTCGTATTTCTCTGAAAGCGGCACCTGGGTATGTGATTACACGAGAACCTCAGCTTTCATTTCAATGAGGGTCTGGGCCTCCAGTTCATGAGAGGAGCTTGCACACCTACTAAAGATTCAACTCTTCAGAAAGCAAATGCCAAAAACCCAGTGGTCATGGAGCGGGGAGGGTCCTGATTTAGGGTTTTGAGTGGGGAAGTGCTGGTAAAAACCCCACAAGGCTGGTCAGTCTGCCCATCCCTCCACTGGACTCAACTCCAGGCACTGTACAAACTTAAGTGAACTGAATGTGCCCCACTGCCTGGGGCAGGGAGCAGGATTGCCCCATTGCACAGGCTCCCCCAGGGTCTGCAGCACAGAATGTGGTTCCTGTGAGGACAGGCCCTGGCCTCAGGATGGAGGTTTCTTTCCCTTGAAATCTCTCTTGCCCCTGATGCAGCCTAACCAACTCCCCCCACACGCTATGCTCTCCTCTGTACCCCCAACCCCCATGCGCTCCTCTGCCCCCCTGCCCTCCTCTGTACCCCCTGCCCCATGTGCTCCTCTGCACCCCCAACCCCCGTGCTCTCCTCTGTACCCCCTGCCCCATGCGCTCCTCTGCCCCCCTGCCCTCCTCTGTACCCCCTGCCCCATGTGCTCCTCTGTACCCCCAACCCCCGTGCTCTCCTCTGTACCCCCTGCCCCATGTGCTCCTCTGTACCCCCAACCCCCATGCGCTCCTCTGCACCCCCTGCCCCATGTGCTCCTCTGTACCCCCAACCCCCATGCGCTCCTCTGCACCCCCTGCCCCATGCTCTCCTCCACACCCTCGCGCCCTCCTATGCGCTCCTCTAAAGCCCTTAGCCCCTCCCCCTCCCCAGCCCCGCCCCGCCCCTCCCCTTTGCTCCAGTCGCCCCGGCCGCCCATCCTCCCCCGCCACCCCGCCTTTCGCTTTCAGCCGGGCCGGGCCCCGCGCGGCCGCCGTAGCGCGGAGAGGCCGGGCCAGGCGGCTAGCGCGCGGCCATGGGGAACCTGTTCGGCCGCAAGAGGCGGAGCCGTGTCACGGAGCAGGACAAGGCCGTGCTGGTGAGGGGGGCGGGGGCGCTCGGGGCTGGGCCTGGGTCCCCGGCCTCGCCCGGGCCGGGGTCTGACCGGTAACCGGGGGGGGCCCCCCGCGCTGGTCCCCCGCCCCCCCCCACAGCCGGCCGGGCTCCCGGGAGCGGGCCCTGCCCCCCCCTCCCCCCGCGGGCGGCCGGGTCACGGGGCGACAGGACACGGCGCAGAACGGACCCGTCAGCGCGGGGACCGGAAGTACCAGCCCCATCCGTCCGGGGGGCGGGGCGGGGCGGGGGGGGTTCCCCGAGCCGGGCCCGGCCCCGGCCCCGCCCCCTTGTCCTCTTCCCCGGGGGGAGGGGTCCCTGGTTGCCTAGGTGACGCGGGGCCTTTGTGTAGCCGCGAGCGCGGCCCGAAACTCCGTCTGCCCCACCCCCCACGTGGAGTTATTGTTACGGGACGGGCGGGGCCCAGGCAGCCTCAGCAGGGGAACGTGACCCCCTTCGTCGGGACCCGGCGGGGGGAGGGCAACGAAAGTGAGCGCGGGGCTGGAGCACGTGAGCCCGGAGCGGAGGCCGAGGGGTCCGGGCTCGGGCGGCGCGCGGAAGGGGCGAGCGAGGAGCGACGGGCCTGAAGTTGCAGAGGGGGAGGTGCGGGCGGGGCGGGGCGGTGGGAAAAGCCGCTTCCCCAGGCGGGGGGGGGAGCCCTGGAGCGCGTTGCCCGGAGCGGGTGGTGCAATCTCCGCCCCAGGGGTTTTTACCGAGGTTGAGGAAGTCCTGGCGGGGATGATTTAATTGGGGCTGATCCTGCTCTGGGCGGGGGGGCTGGACTCGATGACCCCCTGAGGTCCCTTCCAAGCCTCGCAGTGTAGGATTCCGGGGTTCTCTCCCCACTCCCCTGCCCACGCTGGAGCATCTCCAGCCCAGCGTCTCTAGTTGGCAAATGCCTATTAAGTGCCCTCGTTGCCGCCTGAGTGGCTCTTTCACTCGCCTGGCAGACTTTGCAGCTTGTAAGTTAACCGGATCCACCAAACAAGGAGAGGAACAGGTGGGTGGAAGGACATTGAGACCCAGCAGTGCTCCACATTTTGGGGTGCCTTCACAGTACACAGCTGCATGTTCTGCATCTGATTAAAGATGGTCCTAGGTGCCGTGTCTTAGAGAGCAGCCACGTTAGCGTGTTTCTGCTAAAACAACAAGGAGTCCCAGTGGCGTTTCAAAGACTATTGGGGTGTGGGCTGAGCCCACTTTGTCAGATACGGGTTACCGTGATTCTTCAGCTTGATCCACACCTTGTTCTGCTTGAACAACTAGTCCGATGGCACCTTAAAGATTAACAGTTTTATTACTGCATAGGCTTTTTCACTTGCCCCACAAGAAAATTGTTAGTCTTCAGGGAGCCGCTGGACTCCTTGATTTCGCAGAAGCAGACTAACACAGCTGCCTCCGAACCCTGCTGGGCTCAAGATGGTGCATTATATACAGGGCTCTGTGGCCAGGACCTGTTCAGGGGCTATTCAGCCCATATAAAGAGGGGCATGTCTGGAGCAGTTCTTTTCTTTTTGTCTGTGTCTACACTACAGTCTCTTTTCAAAAGGGGAATGCAAATTGGAAATGCAAATGAAGTGCTGATTTACATATCACACTTCATTTGCATAATCCCATTTTCAAAAGAGAGTCTTTTGAAAGAAAAACAGTATGTAGATGGGGTTCTTTTGAAATAAAGCCCCATTTTTGAAAGCACCCTTCTTCCTGACAAAATTAGGAAGAAGGGTGCTTTCAAAAATGGGGATTTATTTCAAAAGAACCCCATCTACACTGCCGTTTTTCTTTCAAAGACTCTTTCGAAAATGGGATTGTGCAAATGAAGCATGATATATGTAAATCGGCACTTCACTTACATTTCTGATTTGCATCACTTGCAGTCCCTTTTCAAAAAGTAACTGTAATGTAGACTCAGCCTTTTTCTTTACTACATGTAACAGGTGGCACACGTCTGTTAGGGAAACTTTCCCAGGTCACAGGGAAGATGTCGGTGTGTCTGACAGTCTTGGATTATCATCCCTACAACAGTTACTTTTACAACATTCTAGCAGAGGGCAGTTTCCACTGTCTGCCGGGGGTAAATCCTTTCCCCCAGCCCCAAAGCTCAATAAGTGTGTTTGTCTTGGGAGCCACTCTTTCAAGTATTTTTCTTTTTGGGGTGCATGAAGTCATGCAGCAAGGAGGAGACGACAGTGTGAGGGTTTACTTTTGGCATTTTAATCACTGTAGTAACCTTTGGTGCTCTTGTCTTCTAGGAACTAGCCACAGAAATTGTTAGAAAATTGAGAAGTATCTGGATGGATAGAATAGACTGCAGATGTGCCCGACCCCGACTGTCAAACAGCAGTTGTAAAATAAAGCATCCATGGCTTGTCTTTTAACTGAATGTTATTTTTATTTTCTTCTCCATTAGCAACTGAAACAGCAGCGGGATAAACTCAAGCAGTATCAGAAAAGGATAACTCTGAATCTGGAAAGAGAGAGAGCGGTAGCCCGGCAGCTGCTGAGGGATGGCAAGAAAGAGTAAGTGAGGAGCTGCAGCTTCTGAGCAGTGGAAGAGTTGTTATAAGAAACACACGGGATCTTTTTAGAGGGATAAGACAAGAACACTACATTTATTAAGAATACGCACCGTTATATTATATGCATATCATCTACTTAATTTACTCACAGGCATATACACACACACATACATCCTCTTGTGGTTGCATATAATTACCAAAAGTTGTTCACTCTAATCCTCTGGCCAAATGGATCAGATATGAGTGTGGAGATAGGTTCCGTAGATCCAGATCAGTGCTCCAGTATTGACAAGATGAAAAGAACCCAACTCCATAGTGGCGTACACATCTTTTATACATTGTAGTCCCACTGTCCCAGCACTGCAAGTCACCAATCAATGGCAGATGGGGTTGGTCCTGCCTGACTGCCCCAGGTTCCTGTGTGACTCATTACCTCCAGATGGGATTTAATATTCCCTTTGGGTGGGTCACTGCTACAGAATCCAGTTTCCCTTGTCCTTCCACCGCCACGTCTTTGTTGTCTAGACAGCCTGACTCCGGAGGCTAACTCAGTAAGCATCCACGTTTACACTTCACGCGCTCATCTTCACACAGAGACAGCATAAGGTTCACAGGCTAATACAGCGGAACATATCCGTCAAAATGGAGTATTACATACAGTATAGAGTCAGATACAAAGTGTCTCTGAATACAAATATAAAGAATAATAAAAAGGTGTGAAGTAGTACAAAATAACAAAGATAAAGAGTAATACAAAGGTACAAAGTAGTGCAAAGCTCCTGTCAAAAGATGCATGGTAATACATAGTTTCTATAAAAAGATACATTGCTACAGGGTGTGAAGGCCTGAGATAGTAGAGGGGATTGTATCCTCGAATACAAAAGGATCTTTGTTGTTTCTAACATCTGGAGTAAAGTTACCAAGAAATGTTATTGAAACATAAAATAGAAATGACTTCAGGGGATACAAAGGGCTTGTTTCTGGAGAAGGGCTGAAGTCAAAAAGTAAGACTGAGAACCTGTGTACTGAGCTTGGATGGCCTTTGCCTGAGATTCTCTGGGAGGGCTTGCAAAAATAGACACTGTCGGCCTCTTCAATATATAGCTGCCAACGGCTAATGCTATCATTTGATTTATGTGGGCACTTCTTAGGTGCACCAGTACCTGCTAGGACCTGTCGCTCCCATGAATTGAAGTAGTGATTTCCTTTTTCTACAAATTGTGGGGTTATGCAGGCTCCAGGCATATGAACAGCATGGTCCATGGTTGGTCATCCCTGGCCAGAAATACCTCATTTCACTGAGCTTTACTGCTGGCTTGCTCTGCAGAGGGAAGTTTTTAATCATAACCTAGGTTAGAATAGTTCACAGCAATCTATTTGTCCATTAGGGAACAAAGCTTTTTATTGTACTGACAAGATTACAAAATTAATTCTTTGGTTTAAATACTCCAAAACAATTTATACAAAAAATCACTTTGACAAGCAAAGTTTAGTTTGTGTGTAATTATAAAGGAATGACACTTATCCAGATTCATCTGCCTGTGGAGAGAATTCCAGGCAAGCTTTGGAGAGCAGAGTTTGTACTTGGGACAGAAGGAATTGATATTTTTGGGCTTTGGTCCCAACCAGAGCTTCCTAATTTCTGTATCAATAATGCCAAGTCACTGCAAAGGCCTGACTGTGTCCCAACTTAAAGTGATGTTTTCACTTAAATTTACCTTTTAGATTTAAATGTTATAAAAGCTCACATCAGCAAAAATATGTACCTGATTAACAAATATCTAATAGACATGATATTTTGATAGTGCCTAGCTCAGTGGTCTGAGTTGTTTGGTTGCTACTATAGGGCAAATTAACAGTCCTCTATGGTGTTTCAAACCCAGGCACTGCATTTCTAAGGTCCTGAAAGGGAACCTAGTTATTGTATTTGTTCAAATGGAGAGAAGTTCTAAAATTTACAGCACAACATAGCAGAGTTTTTGAGCATTCTTTCATTATTAATAATTAGAGGTGTTATGGATAACTGATAAAAGAACTGGCATAGAGCCTGCATATTTTATTTAGCTATTTTACATGTAATTGTATGTATTGTAGTAGCATTCCAAAGCCCCTGTCAGGATCTGAGCCCAATTATGAGATGGGTTTTTTTTGGTATCTTCCCGAAGAGTGTACAACCCAATCTAATGTGTTGTTTAGCAGACAGTGTCCTTTTGAGTTATATTTTAGAACTGCAATACACAATTCTCCTTTCATCGTGCTTTGCTGCTTAGTCAGTTGATTGTTGAACTCTTGTCTCATGATTTCTCCCAGCCCTCAAATATTTAAAATTCTCAGAAATGTTCAGTTAGTCTTCATGCTTCATTATGACACAGCTATCCACAAAGCACAACTCTAATCAACCAGTGAATATTCCCTAACAGATCCGACGCTCTTGCATGGTGGTTTTGTGTCTGGCATTTGTTGCTCCCATATCATTAGACCTAATAACAAGCCAAAGAGAGATTCTTTGGAACAAAATACATTTGCACAGGTCTGCACAGCTTCCAGTGATGACCTGAAATAGTGGAGCGTTTTGTCTGTCCTTCCATTACTTAAATGACCCCTGCCTCCTAGCTCTTTCCCCTGTGCCTTTCTGCCAGCGTGGCTGTCACTGGTCTGCCAGCTGGGTCCCATCTGCTCCTATCACTCACTTTCTCTCCAATGTTTCCTGCTTGGATTAAGTAAATCTTTGGGATTAAAATGTTCTTTCAAAGTGAAAAGCATCCTAGTCCAGGAGAAGCATTGTGGAGAAATTAAAGTTGTCAAGGGGTGGGGAAGGCCCTGCAGGTCTGAACTGTTGCCTTCAGGCCTGGTCAGTAACTAAAATTTTCTGTCCTCCCCTTCTCTCTCCCCCTTCCCCCGAAAAAATCTGTAGTGTCATGTGAATTCCTGCTATTCTGTTTGAGGGGGTTTCCTTATCTACTCTGGGCCCAGATAAACATTGCCCACATGTGGTCTGGCCCCAGGGCTGCCAAGAACCCAGCAGAGGTGCCGCTGTCGGTTAGCATCTGCTCCTGGCCGCCCATTTCAGTACAGAAGAGTGAAAGGCTGATAGCAAGAAGTGCATATGAAGACAGTTGAACTCTCTTTTGTCTAGATAGGGATTTGATGTGATCCATGCTAGTTTCTGTAGCTGCACCATTCTCTTTCCCATTAGTGAGAGACATTGAGTTCAGAGCATGCACCAGTTTGAATCAATGCTGGGAATTTTCCTGTTGTACTTTCTGGCTCTGCAGATGACTAAACATTCATTCCAGTTCACCGTTTGGTTGTCTCCAGACTTCAGTGCTGTGAAGTTCCCACAGTTCAGAACTATCTATTGGTCAATGGTTTAATCTTTTTTTTTTTTTTTTTTTTAAAGAAATCTCTTGATTGTAAATGTTGCACTAATCGGCCCCTTTTATTACCTTCATCCTGATGGGAGTTATTCCACCATTGTTGATGAAGTGTGTGTTTTATAAGAACACATCATAAAAACTGTAATGTCGCGTTCATGTGATCTTCTTAGGCTCGTTTGTTTGAGTTTGTTTTCTACTGTTTTATTCATTCAGAAAAGCCATGTTACTGCTAAAGAAGAAGCGCTACCAAGAGCAGCTGCTAGATAAAACAGAAAACCAAATCAGCAACCTGGAACGCATGGTATGCGAGAATTAATGAATGCCAGCAAAAGGCTTATTGTATACAGCTCTTAAGAATGCCAGTTCCCCTTTGCCTCTGTGTAATTACAATGAACTCCCTAACACCAATGGGACTTAATGCTGGACTAGTAGAACAGACATTTCATAGAAGCTGGCTATACCATGATTGTCTCCCAACCAAGTTATGAGCTAGATCCAGTGTATAATGTAGCTTAAACCCTGTGTCTCATCAGTCAGCAAAGCGTTGGTCTAGTGTAGCACTGGAAGCTTCCCCTCCCATTTGTAGAAGTGGGTAGAGTTCTGCCTTAGGTTGAGTTTAGACTTTGGCCTTTGCAAAGTGTCCGTTAGGGAGCCAGCTGCTGCCCACTTCAGCGGTGGTCTTGATAGAGCCACCTCAGCTAAGGAATTCATTTTACATGGGCACTGGAACGGCAATCCAATGGTCACTGCTTCCCATTATTACAGACCTGAGGTGGATTTGAACGAATGACCTCTGAGTAAAAGGCTTCGTAGTTCAGGCTGCCTGAGTCTTTCAGTGTGTCTTTGACAGCCCCATGTTTCTGTGCTGCTCAGTGTGGTGGGGTGACTGCTCTTGACCCAGCTGTGACTCGTGTTTTTACCCTAGGTCCAGGATATTGAGTTCACCCAGATTGAAATGAAGGTGATTGAAGGCCTGAAGATTGGCAACGAATGTCTGAATAAAATGCATGAGGTAAGGTGACCCGGAGTGCTCTAGGTTATGCAGTGTTGTGGGTCTGTTCTGTAGTCCAGTGGTGTCCAATAGGATTCATTCTGATCGCCGCCCCTCCCACTCCCACCTGCAGAGCCAGTCACCAATGCTGCCGTCCCCGAGCCAGGCAGGAGCCCCACCCCTCTCCCACCCACAGAGCCAGGCACCAGCAACCCCCCTCCCCCCCAAACCAAGCAGCAGCCCCACCCCCTTCTCCCCTGCAGAGCCAGGTACCAGGCCCCCAGTCTCCTGTCCCCACCCCGAGCCAGGCACCAGCTTCTCCCCTATCCCACAGAGCAAGGCACCAGCCCCCACAACATCAGCTGACTCACCAGAGCCTCCGCAGCTGGAAATGTGAACCCCCCGCACCTCCCCAACTGCTGGCCTGCAACTGGAAATGTGCACTGCCCCCCCAGCTGCTGGGCCCTGCAGCTGGAGACGCGTGCCAGGCCTCCACCCCAGCTTCTAGGCCCCATGGCTGGAGTCTGTGCTGGGCGCCCTCCTCCCCCACCAACTGCCGGGCCCCATGGCTGGAGACACATGCCGGGGCCCCCTCCCAATTGCCAGGCCCTGCGGCTGGAGACGTGCGTCCGGCCCCTCCCCACCCCCAACTGCCAGCCCCACGGCTGCCGCTGGATCGGCACTATCCGCTGCTGCCATGCACTTTTCCCCCAAAGTGGTGGGGCGCATGTGCAGAGCAGAGGGCAGGCAGAGGGAGCTCCATTCACCCCCCGCAGTGTCCATTCACCACGTTCCACACCGCAGCTCCAGTCCTCACATGTGGATTCTGGCTTTCTCCTCCTAGGTCATGTCTATAGAAGAGGTGGAAAGAATAATAGATGAAACCCAAGATGCTGTGGAATATCAAAGGGTACGTGTAACATGCGTGTGTGGTGCTGTGCAGAGGGGGCCAATCATGCAGTGTTGTGGTGTGGACCGTGCTTCTTGTTACTGGCTAAACTGAGACCTGAATTTAGGCCTTGTACAGCAAAAAGGCAGAGCAATAACTGTGCATCACAGGGTCCTCTTATCACAAGCATGGTTCTGTGTGGGATCGGTGGTGTGAGCAGCCGAGCTATTGCAGTCATGCTGTGGTGTTCATTGGCACATCTGTTTCTCTCCCACACAGCAAATAGATGAAATGCTAGCTGGCAGCCTCAGCGCAGAGGATGAAGATGCCATTTTAGAAGAATTAAATGCCATTACTCAGGTGAGCCCTCATTTCATGCTCTGGTAATTACTTTTAATCCACGTTTCCAAGTGGCAGTCTTTCATCGGGAAAGAGTTTGGTTCCCCTGTAGAGATGGCAGTTGATTTAATTCTGCTGGAGACTCTAATTATAACTCCACGTGTTTGTTCTGTGTGTCATCTAAGGAGACAGCCAGATTCTGTGCACTCGGGAGACATTTAAACCACATTGAATGTTTTTCAGGGTTGTTTTTATTTACGCTGTTACTACAGACAGTGATCTTGTGGATCAGGTGCACTCCCTTCTCCCTTCACTGGGCGGCAGTTCCACTTTACTAGACTAAGACCTTGATTATCCCAGACAGGGTGCATAGCCTCACTTTCGCTTCTGGATTTCATCCCTCCACTCTGTGGCGGTGGTGGTTGCTCCAAGGCCGTTCTCCAGTCTTGAGACTATCTGGTCTTACTGCAGGAAACTTGAGTCCATTAGGTCTGTGCTGGTGGGAATCTGCAGCTGGCCCTGCCAGGAGGAAACTCGTGCGTAATCTGCGTTGGTAATAACATTTTACAAAGTCAGGCTTTGCCCTGGTTCACTGGACAGCGCGGAGTTTAGCAGCTCTAAATAACACCGTCCCACACATTCCTGGGGGGAAGATGCCATTTTGCATGCAGAAGTACCTGTTCGTACAGTTTCCCAACCAGCCCAGGGCAGAACCCTGGAAGGAGCCCTGTGCCAACAGAGTGGCATGTGGGGCAAGTTGGATGTGACGTGTTTAATGTGCTTGCAGGAAGAAGTCAAGCTCCCTGAAGTTCCCACTGAGCCGCTCCCGGAAGGGATTCCAGGTAGAATCTCTCTATTTAATTGCATGACTTCCTGCTTCTCCTGCATCTTCTCAGAGGTCTGATAGCAGCATGGGGCCCTGCTCGTTTGCAATGAGAAGCCTTGTGGAATCTCCACTATATTGCATCTGACGAAGCGGGTCTTTGCCCACAAAAGCTTATGCTCCAAAATATCTGTTAGTCTAAAAGGTGCCACCGGATTTCTTGGTTTTGTGGATGCAGACTATCATGGCTACCCTGATGCTCATTTGCAGTGAAGGTAACATTTCTGAACATGAGTGGCTGTGAGCAGTGCCTGGAGAAATGTGGGCCTGGGCTGCACAAACTTCCTCTGAAAGTGCAGCTTAACCCTGACCTTCCACACCCCCGGCCCAGCCGCTGTCCAGTTTCTCTCATTGTTTGGCCGATGCTTCCATAATCTGTGTCATGTTCTACGCTCCTGGCCTCTCTCAAACCTGGCTCCTAAGTGATGTTTCTCACTTTCAGGGAGCCTTCCTGGCACAACGACAATGCATGACACTTGTTAGCTTGCTAAGCGATACTCTAGAGAACTGGTTGCATTTCTCTCCCAGAACGTGGATCAGGCTTGGGATGCTGTGGTACCAGAAACATTTGGAATTCCTCCGAGTTCTGCTTCGAATGCAATCTGATTCCAATCTAATCACTCTTCTCTTTATAGGATCATAAACTAGGCCCGTCACTGTCTTATGAGCACTTACAGCCTCAGAATATGAGCACCCATGGGACATGGGTTCCAAAGAGGGAGGTGGCGGTTCTTGCCTCCAGAAAGGGTCCATATTCTGGCTAACCCCAGAGGATCTAGTACAGGATGTGTATGGGATGTGAAGATAGCACACAGTGTAGTTGACGAGAGTAAAGTAGGCCAAAACGCAAAGGGTGGGGGAACTATGGGATTCCTGGGCCTGAGTGTGGCTTTGGGGAGGAAGGAATTAAAGTCTGGCCCTGGGAAAATGGGGTTCTACCCTGGCTGGAAACACTGCAAAGAAACCCTGCCCTGGAGATGGATGTTAAGATGGGCTGGACTCCCACTGGGTTTGTGGCGCTGACTCTCCCCCATGGATAATCAGTCATTGAGTCGCTGGCTGTGGGAGCGGAATTCAGCCTCCTGACTGTAGGCATCAGGAGTATCAAAAGCCTTAGAATGTCTGCTTTTGTTTGTGATAGCTGGACAGTAAACGTAGCTGTCAGTCAGTCCAGGTTGTCCATCCGTAACAGGCTGGCCATGCCCTCATGTGAGCCCTCCTTGTAAAGGGCCAGCTGAGTCCCTGTGAGGATGCATGTTGTCGGAACACAGAAACAGGGGACATCTCACCTGTGCAGTGCCCCTTCAGGAGCATGCTTGCTTTGACTTTATGTTGTATGACAAAGACACTGGCCTAGAGGACTGCTCTGTCGTTCCTTCTGTCATTTCTAGACTGCAGCTGGTATTTGTTAACATTGTATTTGAACTGCTTGAGCAGCTTGTGGGGCAGAGAGAAATGCTGGATAAATAGAAAACTTCTCATTCAGTAGATTGCCTGGGTGCTACCAGTGTGCTGCGTACCTTGTACAGAAAAGAGAGACCAGTGCTGGTTCTCTGGCAGGACTTGATGCTCTGTTTTCTCCTGTTCTGAAACAACTTTCTCTTTCCTCCACAGACACATCACCTGTCAAGATCAGGGCCAAGCCAGAACTGGTGGCAGCGTCTTAATTCCCAAATAACTTTCATCATGGACAGTTTGGAATCCCCGCATGCCCTTGGAACAGGAAATGCCCCAGTAGTGTCCCAGCTGTGCTGGGCAAAGATGCTGGTGTGAGGTTTCGTTCCTGAGCAGGGCAGGGAAACGCAGCAGATTATTGCTCTTGTATCAAGATTATTTTCTAGTGCTTTCTTTTTGTAATGTAAATTCTAAACACTCTCAGCTGCGCTGTCTCTGGATTAAACAGTGACTTGAAAACTTCCCAAGTCAAATGCTTTCTACAGGCTGATTTCAGTTCAGATCTGTCTGCAACCTGTGCTGCCCTTTCTCACCTGTTAGAAGCTTCTGTGCTTTTCTGGGAATGCTAGTGTTGAAAATGGCTTTCATAGACACTATGTTCCACTGCACTGCTAGGAACCCACCAGACCTGTGATCCTCTGGCCTTCCTCATCTGTTTGTGGAACAGGTTCTGCTGTCTATAAATCAGACTGTCTGGCTTGGCCCTGGGACCTGAGAGCTACTCAAAGGGCACGGGCAGCATGTAGCCAGGTTGAGAGCATGTGTCACTTCTGACCTCCTGAAGGCAGCTACTTTGCAAGCAGGGACAGGCTCTCGGGCTGAAGGAGAAGCCCTTAGCAGTGAGGAGAAAAGTTTTACTACTTCAGAGTAAAGCCTCTCAAGTGCTCTTTAGGGAGGTGTAGCAAAGCCTGTCTAACAGCCAGTCTGACACAAAAGAGGGTGTGGTGAGGCTGCCAGTGGAGAGAACTTCCTCTCATTGAATCTTATTTTAAAACTTGCTTACATTAGAGGCCAACACTTTTCTGGGCTGAGACCGCTGTGTTCTTGACAGAGTGACTGGCTGAATTTACAGTGGTCGACAGTAGCAAATCTTGCTCCACAGTGAGGTAGAACAGGCTGAGCGGCCTACCAAACTGAGAGTCACAATTTGTTCGATTCAGATCTGAAGTAATTTTCCGTTTGCCTGAAGAAACCTGGTGCTACGTGTGACTGAGCAGAACATACATTCTAGGAATCTGAGGAGCCTCTTAAAACTCTAGAACAGCGACTCGCCTGTTCAAAAGATGTCCCAGGCCGCTTTGCTCCCTACCAGAGGTGGGCTCATCTTTGCAGCGTGCAGATGAACTGAAGTAGCTTCTGAACTCAGTTATCAGTGCTCACTCTTTTGTGTGCACGCACACAAGTGTCGGAGGCGGGAGGGTGGAGAGGTCTGAGGGGTTATGAACAGGCAGTTGCTCTCTACATGGGAACACAGTTTGTGGTTTCTTAAATTATCACCACAAAGATTTAGTGTACTTTTATCTTCCATGTTTGCAAAAAGAAAAGCAGTTAACTGTGTGATTTCATTAAGCTGCAGAGGACACTTCTGCATTTTCCTTGGTGCTGATGGATACAGGAGAGTGTGGCAGACGAATCAGTCAGAAACCTGAGACCCAGGCTGTAAAGCTTGGGCAGAGCTTAGTCTTTGTGCTGAATTGACCTTGTGTTCACAGAAGCTTCGTCCCTGGGCAGGTAGAATGCATCTGGGTTTATCTGTCCTTGAAAACCACCACGCTTTGCTGGATGTCTGCAACTCTGGCTTGTCAGCCTGCGCAGTGCCTGCCAACTGACAGTGCTTGGCACGTTGTCCATTTCTTGAAAACATGTCCTCTAATCCATCTTCTCTGCAATGGGGCCTGGAGATGTAAGATAGCCTGAGGGTGCTGCTCTGTAACAGTTTCTGGGAAAATGTGTGACTTGGTGCTAGATAAAGATAAATATTTCCAGGGGTTATTCCACTTCCCAACAGTGAAGGCCAACAGCAAAAATACTCCTTTAAAATCAAATGTTCCCTGGTTACTGCGTGTGCTGAATTCCAAGGGCTGGGCTTTGAGCTGTCTCACTCCTGCAAGAGGGGGAAGAGTCCTCTAGTCTAGATGGCAGGCCTCTCGGAACTTGCCGTTTCCAGGCTTTTAGCCGCAGATCCCTTCTGTTTTCCAGCAAAGCTGAGGCCCAAGCTGGTGTTGCGAGGATCTTCACCCTCATAGCAGCCAGGGGTCACTGGGCCCTGCTCCCCCCTCCACAGTCAGGTGCAACTCTCAGTCAGCAGGTAGAACAGAAGGTGTATTTGTCGACAGGAACGCAACATAGAACAGACTTGTCAGCACGCTAACCAGAAACAGTAAGCCTAATCCACCCTGGGGAAAGGTGGGGGGATGGGGGCAGAGCCAGGGCCGAGGCCTCCAGGGGACCCTGCTTTCAGAGTGAAAGTGGCACTGCTAGTCACTGTCATTTAACCCCTTTATTCTCCCCCCACAACCCCTGCTCTATTTTATTCAAAAGTAGACTTTTTGTTGTTGCTGCTGCCAGTGCTAGCCTTTGAATGCCCTACAGAATGGCTGTTTACAGGGTTGTCACGGTGCTGGTCCCAGAACATGAGAGGGACCAGGTATGTAAGGCAATAGCTTTTATTGAACCAACTTGTGTCGGGGTGTGTGTGTGTGTGTGTGAGAGAGAGAGAGAGGGTTTTGAGCCAATCTGTTCTTCCCAAGGTCAGAGACTGGTACTCCAAATGTCACAGTTACATCGAAGGTGGAACAGATTGTTTAGGATAAGAAGTCCTCACATGTTGTGAGACTGTTCAGTAGTATTACCGTAGAAGTACTGGGAGTTGGAATGGTCTCTTACACCACATTTAGCATAATCCTGTTATCTCTTCCACCCTGAGTTTAGCCGTGATCTCAGAGTGCCATTCCCAGATCCGAAAGCCCCTCTCTCCCATTCTCTTTCACCTCCAGAATCTGATGCAGTAAAAAACCTGGTTCTCTTTTTCAATTTGGGGTCTCCAAAAAAATTGTTGACCAGAGGTGCAGACCCCTGTGGAAATCTGTTGTCTGTATGCAAACTTGAATTCTGTTCAGACAGTTTCAATCTGTCTTTCTCAGACCTCTTAGACATTGTCCATGGACATCTCCCCCTGTGAGTGGTCCACAGAGCACAGGTTGAGAACCTAAAAGACCTTCGCCCACCTCTTCCCTGCAACGTGCATGTTCTCCGCCAGAGGGAGCGTTGTCCTCAAGCTCCAGGTGTTTAAACCCAGTCTTTATGTGTCAATTAATCTCTTCAAAAGCCCCTTGTTGGCTATGCTAATTTCACCCTAATTGATTCGTTCTGGCAACCAGGAATAGCTGCAGGACTGTGGCAGTGGGGAAGGGCGTGAGGGAAGGACCTTTCCCATTGGTGCAGTGCTTCCCCCTTCCACATTGGAACCCACGCCATCAAGCAGGGCTGTCGCTCTTCACGCTGTCAGTGGAGAGAGAGGAACATGCTGTGACTGGGCTTTAGCGAATGCAAGGCGAGCAAAGGCAGGGAAAGCCAGGCTTGGGGAATTCGCCCTCTTGGAGTGTCAGCTGCACCGAAGTGTCAAGCAGGGACCAAACAGTTCCATTACCCTCCCTGCTCTCTTGCTCATTTCCCTTTTGGATTTCATACCCCAGGCAGGCAGCTGGGTTAGCAGTGAAGGGGTTAACGCAGCATGCTGCATTTGTCTGGGCAGTGAAATGGCCACTTACTGAACTGCCAGTTATTTCCTGTTTCAATCCCTGGGCCGAACTATCGTCCTGGGTGTCTCCTCCAGAGGAAAAGACAGGCGCAGTGCATGACCTCTGTGCGTGTTACAACAATAAAGCATTCCTAATGGCTTCAACAGTTCAGCTTCCGGACTCAGATTGTCACTACAAATCTGTTTTGAGTGACTGAGAGGGGCCTTCGTCTCTCCCACAGCCCTCTCTCCACAGCCGAAGGAAAGCCCTGAACTGACTTCCTGGAGCACAGAGCAGCCTGCGCGGGTGGGGCTTAGGCTCTCACTGTTGTTAAGAAGTTACAATACCATTGTGATGACTTCTGTGTCTTGCAGAAGTGCAAACTGCAGCTGAAATGTGTGTACTGAACTGTAGCTTCTACCCGCAGCTACCCCAGTGGGCATCTCGAGCCAGAGGGTGGTGCTGGGCTGAGAGCTGATGAAGAAAGGGTGCAGATGCCAGTTCTGCAACTGGGGTGAGTCCAACAGGGCAGAATGGGGCTGGGGCTGGAAGTCCTCCCTTGTGACCCAGTTCTGTCAGGAGCCCTCTGTCCGAATAAAGTGAGGACAAATGAGTGGTGCTCTACCGCCTTTGCTGCTGGAAGGGTGAGCTGCCACTTTGTTCAGACTTTCCTTAGTAGCAGCAGTGCTGGCTGGGGCCTGGCTAGCTGACAGCATGGTTATCACCTTCCCAGCTCAGCTGCTTGTTGTAACTCCCTCGTTGCCGCTCCCGAAACAGTGCAGACAGCTGTAGCCAGTAGCAGCTCCACCGCTTTGAACAGTTGTTGATTACCTTGTGACTGTCAGGAAAAGTGGGCCCTTGCCTGTGCGCCCTGCCCCACTCCATTGACTGAACCTAGAGGCTAGTGCTGGAGGATTCCAACTGCGAGGGACCCGGCCCCCCTCCTTCCACAGTGGCCCAGGGCATCCTGTGTCTTGCTCAGCCCTGGCTCCTGCCTCTCTGCCTAGGAGACTCGAACTCCCAGGGGCCCTGGCTGCTCCTGTCCTCAGCTGAAATGGCTTTTTGGGTGGCTGTGGTCAGCGGCGCAGGGGTGGGGCTGGCTTTAGCTCCATTCTGGCAGGTTTGTAGCTGGCTAGTTATTTCATTAAAGCACCATTCCTCCTCAAAGAACTGGTGCTTGTTGCTAATGAAATTCCTCTGGAACCAAGCAGCCCCATGCTGCTCCCAAAGCTACCCTAGAGCCATCCCCATCTCTCTGCCTTTCCCCCTCCTGCAGCCCAGCAGCTTCCTTGCACAGGTTGTTTGCTGCTGTTCCCACCACTGCGCACCAGAGTTAGTGCACAGGGCACGGTTTGGAGATACCCATCACAAGCCAAGGGAACAGTGGGAGCAACTTGCAGACCTTCAACTGCTGACGAGCTCAGTATAGCTTGAGAGTTTATTTCTCTCACCAACAGATGTGGGTCCAATACCCGATCTTACACCTACCATCTCGTCTCCCTGTCAGCCCTCTTAATGTTCACAGAGACTGGTGATTTGTCATTCAATCAGGGCTCTCAGACATGAGCCTCTGTGGAATTTCTAATGCATCAGGCAGCAAAGGATCCAAACTCTGGAGCAATTTAACGTGACCTGTTTGGAAATGGAAAAAGCACCTGACCCCATGCAGAAGTCAGGGATGAGGCTGGTCTGGTGGGACACGATGCCCCCTTTCTGTGCTGGAGTCACTGGAGAGACTGTCTTCGGTCTGGAAGGGCACTGGCAGCTGCTCCCGTCCCTTCCTGGCTTCAGAATCAATCTTTGCCCCATGGAGCTCACCTGACCCCGGGTGTTAGGGAGGAGGTGAATTCTGTGGCTGTTCTAGGTGTCCCCGGGAATATTACTGGGAGTGGGATTGCAGCAGGCATTCTCCCTTTAAAGAGAACGTTCTTCAGAGCTCTCTACAAGGTACCTGTGCCTCTGCATAGCCCCTGGGCTCTGTACTTAGGGATTTTTTTTAAAAGTCCTGCTCATCCCCTCCCATAGGGCTTCCAGGAATTGCTCTGATGGCAGGGGCTTGCATGGGGGTGATGCTTTCTTCATACGTGCTCCCTTGTGGCCTGAACGCCATCTTCTTTTGAAATCACCGCAGCCCTTTCAGTCTATATTTAATTGAGTTGTGTAACTGCTGTGATGACGCTGGGCCAGGCCCGTTGTTGTTTCTATGCCAACACAGCTGGATCATGGGGCGGGCTGGCAAGGGAGAGGGGCTTCGCTGTGACAAAGGCTGAAGAGGCCGCCGACGTCTCCTCCCCGCCTTGTCCAGAGGGTTTCTGATGTACCCACAGTGGAAGCAGTCAAACAAAAAGCTGTGATTCGGTTGAAGTGTCAGGCTTCTAATCACCAGCAGGAGCCAGTGATATCTGTGCAGAGGTGTGTCTCGCTCTGGGGCTGAGGCTTGCAGCTTCCCAGTGTTTACTCCTGGGCCATGGACCAAATGCAGCAGGTGACCTTAGAAATCCATAGGTGCCAACATCCCAGGTTAGGGCAACCTGAGGCCAGGTCTGGATTAAACAGCTCAGCTGACCCAGTTTAGCTAAAATCTACCCACGCCCCTGAGTGGCGTAGTTAAACCCTTGATAGGAGTGCGAGGTTGATGGAAGAATCACAGGGAGGTGGAGTAACTATAGACAGGGGAGAGCCCTTCCTGCAGCCTCTGTGGAAGTGTGGCAGCTGTCCCCCGTAGCAGCTTCAGCTTGGCCACGGCCCTATTTCCAAACAAAGTAGTAAACTCCTCTCCTCTGGACTGGGAAAATGCAGTGAGATTTGCCAAAGCCTTGGGAAGCAACAGCCCACGTCTGCTGTGCTTAGCTAAGCACCCAGGTCTGCCAGCTTTGCGCTTGCTGAGTGTAACCTCCTTTTGTAAGGTGTCCGAGGGTAATCGGTGAACTCAAGCTGAGCAGCTGTTCAAAGGGCAGTAGTGTTGGGCTCTGAATGAAGCCATAATGCACATGGAGTGATCCTGCTGCTGCTCCCGGGGCATCAGAGCAGCTGTTCAGCTAGCCCCGTGTGTGTCCCTCTTTAAACGCAGGATGCACAAGCCCCAGCATCCCAATTATGCAAATCACGTAAACGCTTCCTGCTTCCTAAAATGTCGCCCTGGAGCTCGTAGCCGCTTGCAGTTCAGCATTACTGGCCTCGGATTAGCCAGCTCTTCACTTTGGGAGGGACAACCAGGAGCCGATGGTCCCAACAGCTTCTGGCGTAAGGATCCTTTTGTGCCATCTCCCCCTTGCCCTTGGTTTTCTCCCTGCTCACTGACAGCATCACGAGGCGCAGCTGTTGCTCAGTAGGTTAGCCCAGGCCCAAGTGCCACAGCTGGAGAGGAGAGTGAATTTTGCTTTTTTTTCCACCAGCCCCCATGGGGTCAGTGAAATGTGATATTGACCAAAGATCTGTCTTGTTTTCCAGCATGTCCGTATCTCCAGCTCTCCGTTCCTTCCATTGCCTCCCCTGCGACACTTCAAAGCAATTCCAGGCTACGTCCAGCTGGCTGCCCCCTCTCTTCCCATCTCCCCCACCCCCCCACCTCCTCTTTATTCATCATTGCTTTGTCCTCATTATCCATCTATATCCATCTTGTCCTCCCACCCACTTCCTCTCTCTTCCGTACTTGTGGCCTCCTCCCTGGCGCTTCTCACCACGAGGCGTTCAGAGGGGAAGCTGCTGTTTCGTCCGGGCTCTTCCTGATGCCCAGATTAATGGGCTAGCTGCCTGTGGGATTTGTTCCAGAGGAGCTGGAACTCGGCCCTGTTCCCCTGCAAAGCCAACAGCTGAGCTGGCAGTGAAATTTACCAAGAGGACGAGGAAGAGAATGGGGTAGAATTGCATTGACAAACCAACAGCTCTCTGCAGCAGGGACTCAGCGAGTCTCTTATTTGCAGCCAGGCTGACAGGAAAGGGCTGTCCACAAGGCACATTGGTAGGCAGGGTTGCTGTGGCAGATGCCCAATCCACTGTTCCAAGAGAGCCTCTGAAGACATTAACTTTCTGGTTTCTGCCGTATTCTGAGCTGCACCCGCTCTCCTCGTCTTGCCATGCTGAAGCTCACGCTCTGCCACTCTGAGTATCACCCCTAGCAGGACAGCTCTGGAGCTGCCTGGGACATGGCTGTAATAAGTCAGAACTCGGTTGGGTTGCTGTGGCCGGCCACGCCTCCTGGTTGGGGGAAGGGAGTCACATCTTTCCTCTAGCAGCATAGGGGCTGTGACATATTGGAGCAGGCCTCCCGTCACCCTCAGGAGCCTGGCCTTTGCCTGTCCCATGCTCTGAGTGCATTACAGTCTGCGTTATATCGTGAAAAACACGTGTACCCATTTCCACATCCGTAAATAAAAACATAGAGCCCTTTCCAATCCCCTCAACCTAACACTCCCTCCCCCAGGCCCCACACTGCCCTCTGCCCCAGGAACAAGAGAACTGCAGTCCTACGGGCCCCACAGCTGTGTGCACAACCACATATGCACATTCACCCTCAGTGTGTTGTGTTAGCGCACCAGGGCAGGCTGAGGGCCGACTTCCAGAAATGACTGTGGTGCTTTTTGTCCCTGGGGAAGCTGCACTGGAGGTCAGGGGTGAGAACTGGTACACCACCAGCTTCTAGCACGGCCTCATCTTACTGCCCAGCCTCCACTGGATCCTTTGTATTTCAGAGGAAGAAGCTGAGGATAAAGAAATCTGCTCCTCTTTTCCTCTGGGACACCTTCTTTGTTTCAGCTGCCTCTTTGTGTCACGTCACAGGGCAGAACTGTCTTCTTACAGTGCAGCACCTAGCACCCTGGAGCTGGAATCCTTGTCAGGCCGTACTCTGCACCCCTCAATAACTCACTGCCGGAGAGTCACTGTATTTACCCACATGGTGTCTGAAAGGAGCAGGAAACAGGCCCCTTCCACACGCGCTGGCATCCCTGCTGAGCCACTCCATGGAGTGAGTGAGGCTGGTTGCAGCTGGAGCGCCTCCTGCCAGCTGATGTCTCAGTCGAAGCCAACGATAGCTGAGGCGATGAGTGTGGCGGCGCTGGGAGCCTCTGGCCATTTGTGGCCTTGCAGGGATGGGAGGTAAATGCTTATTGCACGTTTTGTGACTAATAGTTTGAAAACCTATTTAAGGGTGCGACTGTCTGTGGTGCTCAGGTGGCTTTGGCGCACATGTCCATTGCAAACCCCTGGTGGGCCCGCCCCTGCTCAGGGGTGTGTGGGAAAGCCCCTCCAGACGGCCCTCCCCCCGCCTGGTTTCTCCCTCCTGCCTCACTTATGAGAGCCATGCAGCTCTCCCGACGCTTATCCGTGTTCATCACCATGGTACCTTCAGCTCCACGCAGTAGCTGCCAACTGTCAAGAGAGCAGCTTTATAACTGACTGCTAATGTGGCTGCTTGCATGAATCCTGAGACGCTGAAACAAATCCTTGCTCGTTGTTCCCTGGCTGTATTTGGGTGAGACGACTCACCCCACCCTGCCCCACCTCCGTACTGCACGAGTCCCTTCCATTAAGTAAATGATGGGCCACAAGCCTGTGGGTATTTAACTTTACCCGTGCAGGGCTTTGGGTGGAGCTCAATAAAATTGGTGCTTTGGTGAATTCAGGCCTGGCCGAAGAGGTAGCGGGGCCCAAGGCAACACGCTGACAGCAGAGCACAGCTGGTGAGCAGGGACCGGAGGCGGCCGGCTGATGGCGGGGCTTGACCGGTGGGTGAGGCCCAAGGCAGTACGCTGACAGCAGGGCACAGCCAGTGTGTCCTGACTGGCTGGTGGGCGGGACCCAAGGCAGTAGGCTGACAGCGGGCCTGGCCAATGGGTGGAGACCCAAGGCAGTAAGCTGATAGTGGGCCCCAGCCAGTGGGTGGTGGATGCTATAGTCAACTGGAGTATGGGGCCCTGAAGGCACGGAGCCCAAGGCGACCACCTTGTCCTAAGGCCAGGCCTGGGTGAGCTCTGGGGCACACGCATGGCCAGTCCCGCTGGCATGGATGGGATGCCTAGCATGCCTAAGGTGGAGTATGCCCTTGAGCAGTGGCAGACTCAAGCAGGGTAAGTAGCTCGCTCGGGGTGAGTGATTTCCTGCGTGCTTCTGGGACTGTGCAAATCACAGTCCGTCAGGTTTTGTCTGCACTACCCCCTATGTCGGTGTAACGGCGCCACTTCCTCACGCTTGAGCAACACGGTTGTGCTGCTTTCGCTGATGGTGCAGACAGGGCTGGTGATGCCAAGGTTTCTCCCAGCAAGGCAGCTCCTGATTCCCCGGGAGCAGGTGTGCCCACGCTGATCAGAGCAGTGCGAAGTGCTACCCCGGTGCAGCTGCAGCCCTGCCAGTGTAGATAAGCCCTCAGTCTGAATAGTCTCTTCCTTAGCTGGGCTCCCGGCTGGCTGGCTGGCAACCCCTAAAGGGTTCGGTGATTCTGGCTGTTGACACTGCTGGGGGTGCCGCGCAATAAGGGACACGTGTGGGTCTCGCCCTTGATAAGCGAGTGCTTGGTCTGTGGCCATGGCGTGGCGACCTGGAACCTGTCTGCAGTGTGACTCAGTCTTTGCAAACTTTCCACCCAGGAGGTGGGGCCACTTAGGTTCTTTGTGTGCCTGGGGCTGTTGATCAGAGCGGGGCTGGGCCTGGGACTTGCTGGTGCTTGTTGATCACTTGGGCTGGGAGAAACCCTGGAGCTTATTATTTATTGCTCTGTTATGACAGTCGTTGCTTAGTGATTCGTAGACTTCTAAGGCCGAAAGAGATCGTGTAAGTCTGAGCTCCAGCGTTGAAAAGCGACCTGCCCGAGGACTTCCTGAGGCAAAGCTGAGCTAGGCCAGAGCTTTCAGCCCTTTAGAGCTGTGTGTGTGTGTATGGAAGAGAGAATGTCTGTTGACACGCACACACGAATATACAATACTACGTTATTTGTGTATTTGTGATTAACTCTTTGCATTAGCTGGGTGCTGGCAGCTGCCGCCTGCCTGGTTTGCCATTCTTTAAGCTCTGGGTCTATTCATCATCACTGTTCAGGGCAGGGCCTGCGTCTCCCTGTGGTTAGTGCAGTGCCCAGAACGTGGGCAGGAACGAACAACAACAATAAATCCCAGCTTCTACTTCTGACCTCTGCTTATTTCAACAATGCAGCCGTGGGAGTAACCCCCAGAAGCCAGCGCAGCTCCCCTCGCACATGCCCTGGCTGATCTTTGCTCACCTCCCATTGTTCTTTAAGACAGCACTTGGAGGACTGTTGTGAAGCAGTAGAAGTTCAGGCATGTCTGGAAATGGGAGAGACCCCGATGGCATTAGCTCGTTTAATAGTTTGTTATGCTGTCAACAAATGACCAATAGGAAAATCCTCTAAACAAGAATTAAAACTGCGGTGAGGTATAGGGTTCTGTGTGCTGGATGTGTTAGTTGTGTATTGCAGTACAGCTTGATAACACATACCAAAAAAAGCTTCAAACAGCCCAGTTTCCTCTGTTTGTTTCAATGGCTTGTGTATTTCATACACACTGGAGCCCTGGCTTGACTTATATGTACGACACTTCTTACCTACATCCACTGGGTGGCAGCGACTGTCCCGGGTTGGCTCCTGTATCTGGGGGAAGCTTTTGCTTCCAGTTTGGATCAGCTGTTTGCTGTAACCCTGCAAGTGCCTCTACTATTGTGACAAATTCACCAAAACCGTTTGGAAAGCAGTGAGAATTTTGGCCAGGTGCATCCCTGCCTTGGCTGTTGCTTACTGGTGCCCTCAAGGAGATTAAACACAAAAGCTAACGTCCTCTTCATGTTTGCAAACAAAAAGCCCTTCGCTGTAAACTCATGAAATCCAGCAAACAAAACTGTTACGGGCCATAAGGACCAGAGAAAATACCAGCTTGCCAAAGGCAGCAGGATTTTGCTCTGGACCAAAATTTAGCTGCAAGACAAAAAGCCCCTGCTCGGAAAGAGAATCCACAGGAAGCAGCAGCTCCGCCGCTGTTGCTCTAACCCATTTGTATGGTCCTTAAAACAACAGGCCAGGTTCCAGAAAATCATGTTAAAATTCTTTAAAAAATGAATGGTGTTTAGGGGCACACCCAGGCGGTACAGGCAGCAGGCAGCGTTATTAGGCCTCTAGCGGGGAAGCCATCTGCATTAGAGAGGCTGCGTGCAAATGTCCTGGTAATCTCATTAACAAGCTGACACTTGCAGGTGCATTTTCCTGCCTCCTAGCACACTGTTTGGAGGGGCTCAAGGAGACTAATGTGAACTCGTTTTCCTGCATATCCTCTAATTTCAGCCCATGCCGGAGAGGGAGGATGGAGCGTGCAGTTTAAACACCTGCTGCTGTCAGAGCTGAGATGGGATTTTCAAGGAAGAATTTCTAAGAGCCTAAAATCCGCAGTGAGTGTGTCTCTGCCTCTCCCACATGGAGACCGGGTGTCACAGAATCATGGCAATTAATGATGGAGAAGGCTTGTTAGAGTCCAGCCATCTGCAAACGCACCCTTATTCCCTGTACTACATGGACAAGAAGCATTGATGGGCCTGTCTGATTTGAAATGGGTCAAGCAGTAGGAACCTGTGGCTGCTCCCACACTGAGGCAGTGCAGTCCTGCACTTCCTTACTGCTCCTCCTCCTCCCCTCCCAGAGCTGGAATACGGCAAACCAGCTGTTTATGGTGTTCCAGCCCTGGGCGGGAGGGGAAGGAGAGTGAATGAGGTGATTAGTGGCCCCAAAAGTGCTGGGAGGGAGGAGGAAGGAGCAGGTAAGCATGGGGATCTGGTGCCCCAGTACACAAGAGGCACATGGGGGAGAGGGGTCGCAGGGCCACAGGCAGAACTGCAGCGTGCTGCAGGCTGCCCTGTCCCACTCAGGTGAAGGAGGGCCACTCCTGCAGCCGCTCACTGTTCAGGGCTGCCCGTCCTTGGTTTACGTTTTCACTGCTCATGTAAACGTCTGGTTCTTTTTGGAGACCTGGCTGAGTGCTTGGCCTTCACGGTATCTTGTGGCGGGGAGTTCCACTGGTTAGTGGTCAGCTATGCACGTGTTTTCTTTTTTAGCCTTTCAGCGGGTTGCCTTTCACAGGACACCCCAGCCCTCCTCAGGCGTAACGATTCCACACCTGGCTGCATCTCGCTGCCTGGAAGCTTCCCACACCGTTCGAATGCAGCCTCAGACACGGTTCTTGCAGTCTCCTTTCCTTAGCAGCTCGTTCCGTCAGTGAGGAGACCCTAGCCCACATAACTGGCTGAAACTTTGCAGGCACCGAGGCTGCAGCTTCTCCCTGGTACTTTGTTGTGCTTGTTGAAGCCATTAAATAGCTCTGGTGCGAGCTAATGTATTGCAGCGAGGGAGCGCGTGACCCAGCCAGGAGAGCGAGACTGGCACTGCAGTGTAATAATTAAAAAGGAGCCCTTTTGGAACTTCGAGAGCAGCTCGCTCTCCCACTCTCTCACACACCTGCAGTCAAACTGGGAGGGTTACATAACGTGGTGTTGCTACAGTAACTTTGCTCCACCCCAGCGGCAGTCGGGGGCGGATGTTAATGTGTTGTGAGTTGGTACGTTATCTCTCGGCTAGAAAACACCCGCAGACAGAAGGGGAACTGGGGGTCCCGTGAGAGGGTTGTTGGGAGCCCAGATTCACATTCGGAATTCTGCAGGAAGCTGACTATGAAAGGCAGAGATCCAAAGGCTACGGTAGGCGTCCCCTGGGAGATGCTGCCAGTCATGACCGTGTTAAAGCTGATGGTGTAACTAAACTAAGGCTGGGCTTAAGAACATAAGAATAGGCACACGGGGTCAGACCAAAGGTCCATCCAGCCCAGTGTCCTGTCTGCCAACAGCGGCCAAGGCCCGGTGCTCCAAAGGGAGTGAACAGAACAGGGAATCGTCATCAAGCGATCCCTCACCTGTCATCCATGTCCAGCCAATGCCAGACAGGGGGCCAGGAACACCATTCCTACCCATCCTGGTGAGAGCCATTGATGGACCGAACCTCCACGAATTGATCTAGTTCTTTTTCGAACCCTGTTAAAGTCCTGGTCCTCACCAGCTCCCCTGGCAAGGAGTTCCACAGGCTGGTTACAGAATCATAGGGTTGGAAGGGGGCTTACAAAGTTACCTAGCCCAGTCCTCTGTGTTGAAGCAGGACCAATGTAAGCCAAGAGCATTCCTGACTGGGGTTTGTCCAAGTTGCTCTTCACCAGTGGGCATCCCACCACTTCCCTCGGAGGCCTGCTCTAGAATTTAATTTCCCTCAAAATGAGAAAGTTTTCCCTCATATCCAAACTAACTCTGCCTGGTTGCAGATGAATCCCCGTTACTTTTTTCCCCTGTCAGCCATCATGGCCCTCTTCGTACGAGCCCTTCACATATTGGATGTACTTATTAGGTGACACCACAGTCCCCTTTTCTCAAGGCAAAACAAGACCAGCTTTTTAACCTTCCCTCAGACCAGCTTTTCTAAATCTTTGCTATTTTTGCTGCTCTCTTCTGGATTCTTAGCTACACCGTTCCTAAAGTTTGATGCCTGAAGAGCCGGACCCAGCACTGTGACTGAAACCTCACAAGTCAAAAAGAGGTAACTGACTTGCTCTGATGTTGTACAAACATCACTCCCATTAATACACCCCAGAATATCAGCCTGTTTCACAGCTGTGTCACGTTGCTGTCTCATATTTGATTTGCGATCCAGATCTTTTTCGCAGTACTGTATCCTAGCCAGTTATTCCCCTTTTTAGTATGCATTTGAGTTTTCCTTTCTGAGTTAAGTACTTTGCTCTTGTCTGCATTGAATTTCAATGTGATAATTTCAGTCTAATTTCCCAGCTTCTCAATGTCATTTTGAATTCTAATTCTCTCCTCCAAAGTGCCTGCAACCCCTCCCAGTTTGGCGTCCTCTGAACATTGTACAAATATGCTTTGTATTCCATTATGCAAGTAATTAATGGAAAATAGTGGCTAGTCCCAGACTCAGGGCAGATCCCTGCAGGACCCCACAAGATACACTCTCCCCAGTTTGACAGCAAACCATCAATAACTATTTCTTAAATAGGGTCTTCAGCCCCATTCCACTTCCCATCTTATAGTAAATCTACCTAGACTGTGTTTCCCTGGTTTGTTTCTAAGTGTGTCTTGTGGGACTGTGTCAGATGCCTTACTAAAAGCAAGATCTATCACATCTACTCCTTCCCCCAACTATTAGGCCAATAACACTGTTGGAGAAGGAAATTAGGTTGGTTGGGCCTGCCTTTTTGTTGACAAATCCATGCTGGCTCTTCCTTATAACCCTTTTAACCTCTAACGCTTGCACTCGATTGTCTAATAAATTGTTCCAGTGTCTTTCCAGGCATAACATAGAGAATATTGACATTAAGCCCCATCTGGTCTTTCTTCTCGGGGTCAGTCCTTACTCTGCATTCTCCAGCACTTTTTCTTCTCTCTTGCTCTGAATGTCTCACATAACAGGACTCCCACCAGATTCCCTGGGAAACTAGTCCATGAGGCTTCTCTCCCTTGTTTTCTAGCTTGTTTCCGCTGCAAATGGCAAACAAGGCTGCGTCTCTGTTGCAGACACAAACCAGGCTAACACGGCTACCCTTCTGATACTAAACAAACCATTGACACCTCTCAGAAATCTTGATTACTGTTTTTGGTTCTCTGTGCCGTAAATATTGAGTCTGTTCTGGTATGGCTATGGTCTGAAGTGGGTCTGTCCCACGAAAGCTCACCTAATAAATTATTTCGTTAGTCTTTAAAGTGGTACTTGACTGCTTTTTTGTTTTGATAGTATATAGACTAGCACGGCTTTCTCTCTGTTACTTCTCAGAAATCTTGTTTGCAAACAGCGAGTTCATGGTGCCCAAGGAAAAGATGGAGCTGTAACCCCTCTATGAATTCAGTGCGTTCCTGCCTTTGCTGGATGCTTGCAGAGTGAAGCACAGAAATCAGGTTGCATCTGATGAAGTGGGTCTTTGCCCACAAAAGCTCATGCTCCAAAATATCTGTTAGTCTATAAGGTGCCACAGGACTTCTTGTTGTTCACACAGAAACCAGTGATCAGCTAAGAAAACCAAGGAAATGGATAGCAGGGGGCCTGCTATGGCCACACACCCTGAAGGTCTCCAAGCCTGCTGCTTGTGGGTAGGTCCTATAGTGGGATTAGCGGAACTCTTCAGGGTGTGTTTAGTGAAGCAAAACTGCCAAGAACCATTCCAGGAATGCCACTGTCACTTCCAGGTTCTTAAAATGAAGCTGAGAAGAATCACTGGCTGCTTCCAACCAGGAATTGGGGGGAGCCCCTCCCCATGCTCAGCCTTACTGGGCTGGGGATAAGGCCTATGAAAAGGCTGCAGAAATGTGATGCTGGGGAAGACGACAGCTCGGATACAAGGCTGAGATGTGAGACGTTCTCCAAGGGGCCTCCTGAAAGGCCTGTTTTATGAGGAGAAATTACAAATCCTTTTATCTTTCTTGCCAGAGGAACAGCTTGTTGGAATTGCTGGGCTGTCACACTGGAATTAAATGCAAGAACCCCCCACACCCATGACGTAGCAGAGAACAACTTACATAACGCAACTAAAAATAACGTGACAAAGATGCACACAATGGCTCCCTTCCTTCCCTTCCCTTCCCTTTGAAAGCCTTGCCCTGGTGTCCTTAGCCTTGAGGTGTCAGTCCAGCCAGCAGCACGCAAATGGCCTGCTCTGAGCCTCCCCGATCCACCTGGTCAGCCAGGCACAGTCCCTGCTGCTTCCAGCCTTCAGAGGACTCCCCTGAAAAGCTCCAGCATGGCATTCTGTGCCCCACCCTTGGGTGGGAGTCTTTGAAACCTCCATTCATACAAAAAAGCCCATACAGCTCGGTCCTCTCGGCTGGGACTAGTTAATGAGTCCGTCAAAACAAAAAGCCCCTTCCCACTTCTTCCCTGCTACCCCCGAGTGTATACCCTACAAGGAGCAGGTAGAAACAAAGGCCAGGAATAGGAGTCACACAAGGGCAGCAACACTGGAGTGGACAGCCAACGTGAGCACCTTGTTGGCTCCCCCCGTGTTTGGTGGATGGAGGCCAGTCGTGGAGCAAACGAGAAGTTCTGGGGCAGGAGTATGTGTGCTGTCCCCGTCCTCTTGTTTTCAGAGCTGGGAGGAGAGAGGCAGAAGATGACAAAGGAAGGTGGGCAGGGAAATCCTACCAGACCCCTCTAGGCTAGACGTGAAGAGCTGCCTGCCTGGCACCCTTGGCCCCAGGGAAGGTTGGGGAAAATGGAATTGTGTGACCTCAGGCAGGTCGGGTGTGAACGGAGAGCTATGGGACCCAAGCCCCCTAAGCCAGAAGAGGAAGGGATTGGAGGGGTGTGGTGATATGTATCCCAGCCCCCAGGTGAGTGCACCTCTTCCCCTCATTCACCATTTTACCCCCTCAACATTCGCTGCATCTGCCCTGGGTCCCTTCTAGCCACAAATTCCCTCCCCTCTCCCCAGGTCTCCCCCTTTGCCATCAGTGCGTCCGTTTGCCCAACATGCCATGAAATGGGACGTAGTTAGAGGGGCTGTAGGGGGCAGAGGGAGTTGGGGGGTGAAGTGACTAGGAGTTTGGGGTGGGCAGAAGAGATGGGGGAAATTGGAAGAGGGGTTAGAGGTGTGCTGCTGGTCCCCGTTGGGGATGTTGTGGTGTTAGAAGGGTGTGGGGACAGACAGGGTGAGGGGCCCACAGTACTGGAATAGTTAGAGGGCATGTGAGGAGGCCGAGGGAGAGGGAGGTGGGGTGCTGATCCCTGTGTGGGAGCACTAGCTGTGGGGTGGCAGAGAGGGTGGGGTTTACCAGGAATATAGAAGCAGAGGGGATGATGGGGGTGGGGGGTCTTGTCCGTGGGGGGTGCTGGGGGGGGCAGAGGGGTGGAAGGGGGTGGGGGTGCTGGTCCCTGGGGGGGTAGAGGGGAGGAAGGGCATGGGGGTGCTGGTCCTTGTGGGGTGGTGGGGGGCAGAGGGGAGGAAGGGGGGTGCTGGGGAGGAAGGGGGTGGGGGGTGCTGGTCCCTGGGGGGCAGAGGGGAGGAGGGGGCGGGGGTGGGGGCGCTGGTCCCTGGGGGGCAGAGGGGAGGAAGGGGGTGGGGGCTGCTAGTGAGCAGAGGGGAGGAGGGGGATGGGAGGGTGCAGGTCCCTGGGGAGAAAGGGGGTGGGGGCGCTGGTCCCTGGGGGGGCAGAGGGGAGGAGGGGGATGGGGGGGTGCAGGTCCCTGGGGAGAAAGGGGGTGGGGGCGCTGGTCCCTGGGGGGCAGACGGGAGGAAGGGGGTGGGGGGGCGCTAGTGGGCAGAGGGGAGGAGGGGGCGCGGGGCGCTGGTCCCGGGGGGGCAGAGGAGTGGGGGACGCTGGTCCCGGGGAGGAAGAGGGTGGGGGGCGCTAGCGGGTAGAGGGGAGCAGGGGGGTGGGGTGCTGGTCCCGGGGGGCAGAGAAACGGGGGCGGGGCGGAGGGGGCGGCTCCTGCAGCCGGCGGCGGGCGGGGCCGGAGGCGGGCGGCGGGAGCCCGGCGCGGAGCGGCGATAAAAGGCGGGCGGCTGCCGCGCCCCGGCCCACTCCGCTGGCTGCCGGCTTCGCTGCTCGGCGCTGCCCGTCGCCGCCGCCGCCATGGCGCGCTCCGAGGAGGTGCACCGCCTCACCGAGACCGTCTACAAGGTGAGCCCGCGGGCTGCGCCCCTCCCCGTCCCCTCGGGGCTGCGCGGCCGGGCCGGGCGTGGGCCGCGGTACAGCAGGTGCCCGGGCGGGGTCTCTGATGGAAGCGCCCCGCCCGCAGCCGCTCCCGGCTGCGCGGGGATCTGCCGCCCGCTGACCCCCCGCTGCCTCCAGCCCGCGTGTGCGGGGGCCGGGCTGGGGCCGAGGGTTAGGCTGGGAGGTGCCGCGGAGCTGCTTGTCGGCTGGGGAGGTCCTGAGGCTCCTTCCCGGCCGCGTCTCTCCTCCCGCTCCAGGCCCGGCCCGCCCGGCGCGGCGTTTTCCGGGTCCCGCAGCGCCTGAGACGAAAGCCCGGCGGCCGAGCTCCTGCCCCTGCGCCGGCAGGTTCCCTCCGCGGCTGAGCCGCGTGTTGCCCCGAGCGCGGGGGCTGCAGGCGCTGGTGTGCGCAAAGCTGCGTTCGCTTATCGCTGCCGAAGTCAAACCTCGCCGCCCCCCGCAGAGCGACGGAGCTAACGGTGCCGCACGAGTGCGGGTCTCCCTGCCCGGTGCCGGGCCGTGGACGTGTCTCGAGCTCACGGCCGCAGCAGGGAACCCCCTTGCCTAGGTGAGCGCCGCAGAGCCAGCGCGGCGGGGCGGAACGGGAGCTGCTTGTAGTGAGGGTTCGGGAGCTGCGGACGCCGGGCTGAAGAGTGAGATCCCTGTGGTCGCGAACCTCCTTTCAACTTGCCCGGCAAACGCGGGTGAAAGACTCGCCCCTGTGCGCGGCGAGGTGCAGGCGGCTGTCGTCTTTACAAGCACGTGATAAGCTCCGTCTGTGACTGTGGCACCTGGGAGTCTTTCCGCTTGTTTTTATTCCTTCCTTCAGAGTTTCGCAGCCGAGCGCCTCCCTGGCTGCGTGACCTCGGGTGAGGGACGTGCTCCGCTCAGGCCGGGGCAGGCTCTGCTGGGATGTTCCGCGGGTGCTCGTGCGTTGAACTGGAGCAGTTCCGCTCTTGTCTGGCTTATAAATGGCTGGGCGAGGGAGCGATCTGGAAGCATAAAGCGCATGAAGTTGTAGTAGGCCCAAAGCATTCAGCCCGGCACAGCCTGAAAAGGCTGTTCCCGCTGTGATCCCCTTAGGGCAGGACTATGGTGTGAGCTGTCACAACTCCATTTTAGCAGAGGGAGGATGGACTAAGGACCTGTTTTCTTTTCCGTATTGTCATGGCCAATCCAGTAATGAGGCTTCTCTGAGCTGCGAAAGTTTCATTCGATTACGGTTTGACATGACTTTCGGGGAAGGGATGCACTGCCCCATTCACCTGCAACGCTAGCAGAAGTCACCCATCCGACCTAACAGAACTGGCATTGCGAGCTTGCTCGTTGTTGGCCTGTGGATGTGCCAGATGCTGTTAACTTTCCCTTGCAGTCTGAATGCTCGCTTGGCCCGTGTGATGGGGTGTTGGGCTAATCGACAAGGCTCTGTGTCTAAGAACTAGGTATGTGCTAAAGCTGAGCAAATGTGATAAGAGCTGCTGCTAAAGAAGTAAACTGGACTGACCAGTCTTCAGACTAGGGTGATTTAGAGAGTCTCCAAGGTCAATCGCTACGGAGTAAGTATGGGGGGCGGGGGTAGGTGAGTTAGTCTGCTGCTTCAAAAACAACCAGAAGCCCTGTGGCACCTTATAGACTAACAGATATTTTGGGGCATAAGCTTTCGTGGGCAAAGACCTGCTTCATCAGATGCAACCGAGCAGTTGCTTTTGGCGTCTCAGCCCTAGTGAAGGTATTGTCTTTGAAGAGCTGTGCATGTTTGCGGTGGGTGATAAACGATTTCTTTGAGAGTCTGTGCATAGGCTTGTTGTGAAGGTGTTGCATAGCTCATTTGTCATGGCCATATGATATGCTGGTGCTGTTTACCTTAGTGTTTGGAAACTGAACTTGCTTGTTGTTTGCATTGGCCAAGAGGGACATTTTGAAGGGGTTCTAGTGTGAAGACAGCTGAATAAAGTTTGTGCTGTTTATTTCTCTGGGAAGGAAAGAACAAATGTTAGCATGGTTTGGAGGAGGAGGATTCATTCACCCTTTGGGATTCACAGCTATGTGCTGCAGCTGGCTTTGTGGGTTTCTGTATTGTCTACATGGTCAGTCAGACAAAATTTTAAAGGGTTAAAAACTTGCTTGCAAAGGGGAACCATCTGAACATGCACTGCTACAGTGCTGCCTTCCTCAGTCTGCAGATAGAAAGGTGGCAGTCATAATGACAAACACCAATTAACTTTGAGTCTGATCTAGTATGCAAATCCAGACACTTAATAAAAATGTAGCTGTCCTGGCTAAATATGTATCTGTCTTGCAATGTGAACTGAACTCGCCTTGAAAACTGTCAGTTGTTTCTGTTCATGTCACCAGCACATCGACTCTGAAACCTAATGGTGACAACTTAAACTAAAACAACGTTAACTGTTCCACAGCTAATCCTTTTCAGTGGAACGCTCTGCCAGCTTGGAAGTAGAGAAGGGGGGAGCTTGGCATTATGGACAAATTTTAAGTAAGATATTGCCATTTTTTTCCAAATGTGTCCACTAATGGTTCCCAAAGCACAACTCCGTGCTGATCCAAGTGATTCAGTTCAAAATAAAGTTAAGGCTCTGAAGTTGTATGTTTTATGGGTAATTTAAAGTAAACTAAAGCACTGAACTCTTGTAGGCTATGGTAACAGCTCTGTCCTTGTGAATAGTGATGGCTTGTAGAAAGAAAAGATGTCCAACAGGAGTCATGGCCTGTGGGAATCTGTGACTTCCTAGGAAAAACTAGATGTTTGCTTATTCCCAGGAACAAACGTCAGAAGAAATGACCCAAGAAACAAGATTTGGGGTCTTCTCCCATCGGCCTCCGTAACTGTCAGCAGGAGTTGTTTGAAACAGTGAAAGCTTCGACCCCATAGTGGTTTGCTAGGTCTGCAGTTTTCCTGCTGCATGTTTGATGGGATTTATGGGGACATTAATAGCTTCCCGTTGGCAGACGCCATCACATGTGTTAAGGAGAATGTTAATTCTCCTGGCAAAGCTTCCTTACAAATCCTGTTCTAGGGAAGCCCTTTCCCACTGTATCTGAGTAGGCAGTGCAGGGCTTCCCGGGGTTTGTCTGGTGAAGTTCATGACCATAAGTGCTTGGACAACATGTCTTGGTTTTCAAGAGTTGGGTAGGGGCACAAGGTGACTTCTTTTAATGGACCATCTTCCATTGGTGAGAGAGACAAGCTTCCAAGTGGCACAGAGTTGTTCTCCCAGTCTTAATTTGAAATAGGCCCATTGCCTGTTGTTGTTGCTGATAGTCTTTGGTGGCACAGGGATGGGGCCTTCCTAAAGTGCCTCTGAGCTCTGGAGTCCACTGGGTCAAACACATTTTTAAGCATGGGCTGTCAGTCTTGCCCAAGCATTACTGTGCATTGGGTCCCAAATCTCTGCTGAGGTGAGCTTTCTGCAGCAGCCAGTGCCCTGTTTGGGGAGGCAGGGCCCAGTTCTGAGTCAGAGGAAATGTGACTCTCTGCCACTTCCATGCAGACCTCAGTAGGGTTGCACCCATGTTGTGCTCAGGTAGGTGGGAAGGGGAAGCCACTGAGCACCGTTGGAAGTGGTGGTAGCCACTTTGCAGCTGGAGCTCCAGTTGCCGGTGGCACAGGGATGTTCTGGGTGTCTGGAGCAAGCAGTGGGCTTCTGGTGACTCTTTTTTATATTGCGAAGAAGTCTGGGCCCTTTGCTCCCTGTGCCAAGGCTGTCCTGAGGCTCTCCGATTAGGAAGGCCCTTTGTAATTGTTGTCCCGAACTGGTGCCTGCCCTGGGGATGATTGCACTTAATGAGATGGTGGAAGAGCTGTCAGCCTCCCCCTTGCTGCTGCCACTACAATCTGCTGCCCACACATGTGGAGTAATTACAGAGAGGGATGGAGGAAGCTGGCACCTTCCGCCAACGTAATCCCACTATCCCCAGGTGCTGATTCATCTGTGGGGACCTTTATTGTCTCAGTGCAGCTGCTGCCACAGCTCTGAAACCGAGAGGAGCTCTGCTGCTAGCAGAGGCGACATGTGAAACTTGGCACATGCCTGGCAATGGACCGATTGAGCAAGGGGAAGGCTGTACTGCCTCTCTGAACAGGGTTAAATGTTCCTCTCCAGAGCTGTGTTTTGCAGAGCATTTGTATTTGGCAAAGGACCCAGTGGTACGCCTCACCTCCAGAAGAGGGGGCAGTTCTCGGTGGTGATGGATTACGTTACTGGGTGCATCTGCCCAGCTTGCATTTTTATGTTACGAACCTCTTTTCACAGGGGGCAGTGGTTTTGAAAGGCTGTCTGGACTGCTCAGAGGAAATATTCCTCTTTTTTTTTTTTTTTTTTTTTTAAACTAATTGTTTTGAGCAAAATCAAGGCAGAATTCCTGACAGTCACTGTGCATCAGAAGCAATAAATCTCATTGCTAACGTAAGAGCTGCTTTTGCCTCGTTATTGCTGAGTCTGGAGGGAAGGAATGAGATTCTTGTTCAAGTGACTCAGAAGCGAAATGGTGGGTGGTTTTGTGTGTGTGTGGCAGTGGGCAGAAATATGCGGCCTGGCAGAAAGGGAAGTATTGACCAGAAACAGTCCTGTGCTCCTGCCTGTTGTCTCATGCATTGCGCTTCTTGGCTCCATTGGCCAGAAGCATTTGCATTGCAGGATGCACTATGCAGCTAGACAAGGCAGTGACTCAGAATGGTTGTGGCAGTGGGAATAACTGTTACTTCTGCCCTGTGGTTTTTTGGGGCTTCTTCCTCCTCTGGTTTCATATTGTGCAGTTGCTGTTGAATTCCGACAGTGACTTGAGCTTTGTGTTCAGACCACTTATCACAGACAGTATCTAAATTAGCAACACTGGAACTTTAAAAAGGAAGTTGATGGTAACATATTTTTGAAGCTCCTCTCCTAGCAAAGAATCCCAAATCACTTCCCAAGGTACCTGGAATAGTAATCAATTAAATGTGGTCACCTTTAGTTGGATCTCGGCAGCTGGGCCCTACCTTTAGGCTTGCTATGCCGAGTTAGCTCATTGCTGCATTAGTTACTTTTCCCCCATGGCTTGTATGTCAAGTAGAGTTTGCCAAGGGTCTTCCCATTTTCAGAGTTCTTAAAGTGATTTAACCAAGTTGAAGCCTTTCATTCGGTAGTTTTGTGGCATGAGATCTGCAGTGTGTTCTGTAGTGCCGTATCCCTTCCTATTGGACCGTGGTGATCAATGCATTCCTTATCTCTAGGCTTACTGACTGTCTGCTCTGGAAACAAAGGTGAAAACTGCGAAGAAGTTCTAGTCTAATGGGTCCTAAAATCTGTGATATCTTAACCAAAGACAATTAGATATCTCAGATTAGAAGAGGAGAAGCAGTCTCATGGGCCGGTGTAAGCACCACATTCTGGCGGTCTCTGTACAACTGTACTCTCAACGCTTGCTTTGCTTCAAGGTCCTGGTCTTGATCTCTAAAGTTTGTTGGGACTCCACCTCTGGTGGTCTCCGCCCCCTCTCTGCTGAAGCTGTGAGGGTCAGGGGTGCTCTGAGATGAAACCTTGGGGGTGGCCAAGTCTGTGGCTTCTTTGGCGTGGGCCCCCTTCTCGTAGAAGACCCTTCCAGTGGAGAGATGCTGGTAAACTCACCTCTTACCCTGTGGTGTCGAGCACAATAGAAGTCTCCCGATACTGTTTGCGGAGCAGCCATTTGCATGTGTGTGGCGCAAGAGTTGGAAGCAGTCCAAAGGAAAGGCCCATTCATGGCAGGAAGGCGTGGTGGAGACTGACTCCCACGTAAGTCCTGTCCCATTAGGCCAGGCTGTTCTTGCTGAGGTGATGTGGGGACAGTGGTACTTGCAACACAGAGGCACCGCTGTTCTTCTGAGTTATTCACTGTTTGGTTGCAGGCTCCTGGACGTGAGGGTTCTTAGAGGCAGAGTGGGAGGACTGTATTGACCCTTCTAATAATGAAAATTAGGCTAAGTTAAGTCCAGCAGAGCTTCTCCTCTAGCTGAGGCTCAGCCTATTGAAACTATGAAGCATTGTTTTAAACACAGGGTGGAACAGGCTGGGGTTTAAATAGTCATTGGAGTTTGGGTATTTAATGCTGAGATAATGAGATGAGTTTCTGAAGCTGGAGTGACCCATTTAGCAATCAGAAGTCCTTCATTGCGTGACCACATCTTGGCAGAGAATGTCTCCTGGATTCTTCCCCTCCTGTTTGTTAGCTTTGACCTCCCCTGTCCTGCTAGTCACCACCCCATAGCCTGTGACAAGCAATTACGGCAGTTGTTTGACTAAGCTCTGGGTGGGAACCTTGTACAGACTGGTAGGGTGACCGCACATGAGAAAACAGAGCAAGGGTTTGGCTGGAGCCTGGGCGTCTTGGTGCTACAATGGTATTGAACAATAATAGCAACAGGCAGGCGTTTAGGTGGGCGTTAGCTGACCTTTAAGGGAGCTTAGCAGCTGGGAAACACAGGATGAGTCAGCACTAGTGGACAAAACAGCTCCTTGATCCCCAGCAAAGCTCTGCAGGCCACTGCCCGGGATCCTCTGCTTCATAATATGGCTTTATAGCTGCCGTGTCAATAGGAATTCAAAGATGGCCACACTTGTTGCTGTCTTTCCATATTCCCCCGCATTGTTATAGAAAACTTGATAGAGCCAGGGACCCCCAGGGCCTGCCCCCTGCTCTAACTGAACGCCCTCCCTCAGAGCCAGGCATCCCCAGCCCCTCCCGGTCTCATTCAACGCTGGCGACTCACCAGAGCTGCTGCTGCTGCTCCTGCTACACACTCCTGCCACCAAGCAGCGGGGCACACGCAGAGAGCAGGTGGATGGCACTTCCCGTGTGCCGCTGTGAGGAGCTGCATTTAAAGGCTCCGAGAGCTGCTTGCAGCTGCAGAGTTGTAGGCTGGCCACCCCCATATTCACCACAATGCAGGGTCTTACTTGCCACATGTGGGGAGTGTATTGGGCATCCCTGCTTTGTAGTTAAGGTGGAAAAACAGGGAGCTGCATGCACTTGCTCCAGGGCTGCAATGGCGCTTGCACTCGTGCCAGTCCAGACCTGGGAAATGGATCTAGCGTTAAGCATTTTCCATTCACAGCTGCTGATCTTCACTTGTGTTGAGCTACTGCAGAAGCCTACTACAGGTTGAATCTCTGTACTCCAGCAGCCTCTGGAGTCTGGCATGATTTTAGTTAGCTGTATGTCCACTTATCATAGGTACATCCGAATTTCCCGTGGTCCCATAAAGTTTGTTTACAGCCACCAGTCCTACTCTGTGTCATTTAGCAATAATTTACCCCAAACATCTTCTGAGAGCCCCATAAGCAGTGGTTTGGTGATGCTGTTAGACAATACTGACCTCCTTAGTTCAGCAAATTTTGTGGGTCAGCACTGGTGGGGTCCCGAAGGTGCCAGACTAGAGAGGTTCAATGTGAAGTATTGTTAAGTGGTACTGTGCAATGTGAAGATGGAGGAGAGACCTGCTGGCATAATCAAAATGAGGTCTGTCTGACACTGCTGGAGGGATAATGCATGAAGCATGCATGTTACTGACCTCCTCTGACTTGTAGTGCTCCGTGGTCTCTGTCCAGAGTAGCATGCGTTGTACAAAAAGATCTGCTGCCTCTACTGATTGAAGACACCTGTTTCATTCCACTGCTGGGTGCACAGCAGTGTCTAGTGCACTGATGTTAGGCTCAACTATGTTCTAACCAGTTCTCCCCCCTTGGAGGATAATGGAACAAGGCTTCTTTAACTCCACATTCATGGGGGGTGGGGGGCACAGTTGGTAACCGGGGGCACTGCCTTCAGGACAGAGGTGCTGCTGCTTCCCCCTTCAGTTTACTTAAGGGCTACGTCTACACATGAAGCCAGCATCGAAATAGGCTATTTCGATGAATAACGTCTACACGTCCTCCAGGGCTGGCAACGTCGATGTTCAACTTCGAAGTTGCGCGGCACCACATCGACATAGGCGCAGCGAGGGTACGTCTACACGCCACAGTAGCACACATCGAAATAAGGGTGCCAGGCACAGCTGCAGACAGGGTCACAGGGCGGACTCAACAGCCAGCCGCTCCCTTAAAGGGCCCCTCCCAGACACAGTTGCACTAAACAACACAAGATACACAGAGCCGACAACTGGTTGCAGACCCTGTGCCTGCAGCATGGATCCCCAGCTGCCGCAGCAGCAGCCAGAAGCCCTGGGCTAAGGGCTGCTGCCCATGGTGACCATAGAGCCCCACAGGGGCTGGAGAGAGAGCGTCTCTCAACCCCCCAGCTGATGGCCGCCATGGAGGACCCGGCAATTTCGACGTTGCGGGACGCAGATCGTCTACACGGTCCCTACTTCGACATTGAACGTCGAAGTAGGGCGCTATTCTGATCCCCTCATGAGGTTAGCGACTTCGACGTCTCGCCGCCTAACGTCGAAGTTAACTTCGAAATAGCGCCCGACGCGTGTAGCCGCAACGGGTGCTATTTCGAAGTTAGTGCCGCTACTTCGAAGTAGCGTGCACGTGTAGACACAGCTAAGGAGTCTTTTAACGACTTTTCAGAGAATTCTGTTAATTTCCTACTCTGTAGAACCTTTACCCGAAACAGACTGGCTGGCTTCAAATTTTCCCTCCCCCACCACTCAGGCAGGCATCAGTGTTTTCTAATGTGCTCCTCTGAGCCCAGCTAAACTTTTTTATCCCTAGCAGTGAGTGCGTTGCTTGGCTTTTCTGCGAGGACTCCTGGTGGGCGGAGAGAGAAGACTTCCCCCCCCCCCCCTCATTGCTTCTGGAGTGTCTCTTCTCCCACTCTTTAATATGTCACAGAGACCGCGTGCTTTGCATTAGGTTCATATTTGGCAGTAGAATAAAGGCATAAGAGTCCCCGAGAGCTGAGCGGTATTACCAAGGAATTTAGTGCAGTGGAACAAAACAAAGTCCTTTCAGCCTTTAACCACCAGTTACTTCTTTCTCTCCAGACTCTCCCCAGGCAGCATGTGGAAGGCAGACACTTGTGGGTTATGCTGATGGGGCAGAATTTGAACAGGCTGTTTGGTTTTGCTGAGTACTGGCCTTGATTTATTCTCCTATCTACCTATCCTATGGCAGTTGCCCTTTCCTAGATATGCTGTATTAAAGTCCCACAAGAAGTTCTGTGGCACCTTATACGCTAACAGATAGATAGTTTGGAGCACAAGATTCTGTGGGCAAACCTGCTTCATCCGATGTGTGACTCATGGGTCTTTGCCCATGAAAGTTTGTGCTCCAAACTGTTAGTGTAGAAGGTGCCACAGGACGACTTCTTGTGTTTTGAAGGTACAGACCGACATGACTAATTCTGCTACTTGTATTGAAGTGGCTGTCCTTGGCTGTACTGTAGAACAGTTTCGTGCCGAGCCAAGAAAATGTGGCTGGAGAGACAGACACACTTATTTACTTTCCTTGTCTGTCATGTAGCACTTTAAAGGCTAATAAAATGATTTATCAGGCGATGAGCTTTTGTGGGACAGACCCACTTCTTCAGGTCTGAAGAAGTGGGTCTGTCCCACAAAAGCTCATTGCCTAATAAATCATTTTATTAGCCTTTAAAGTGCTATGTGACTGCTGCTTTGCTTTGTTGGAACACAGACTAACACGGCGACCTCTCTTACTATTTCTTGGTTGAGGAATGGCAGATTCTTCTCTGCAATGGGAACTCTTTCACTGGATCCTCTCAGTTTTAAGGAGGTTTGGTTTGCAGTAGGGTGCTGTGAAATCTTCATAGTGTTTAAAGACTCTCCAGATCCTTGCTTCTCCTTGCCCATGGGGCCCTGTGTTGAGCAGCAGCAGTGCTGCTGATACTGTAAGCAGCTGCTAAGTATTGCAACGTACAGTTTAATAGCAATAATTCCAGGGTTTTGCTGTCCAACTCGGACTGCAGTACACTAGTATCTGTGGCACGTGTCATGTACAGGGCAAAGTTTGTGCTACCAGAGTTGTCGAGATCCCAATTGTTTTCCTCCCTGTTTTTTTTTTTCTCCAAGTTATTGCTTCTCACTGATATAAAACCACACTTAATTCTAGACCAGTATTTCCCAAACTCCGTGGAATGTGAATAGGCGTTCCATGGAAAAAAATGCTGCTGCTGCTGTTTTTCCTTCTAAAATATTAAATATGAAATTGTGTGTCAAACTACTAAGGCATTTGAATAGTATTTAGGCAGTAGTATATTAACATTTATAATGCATTTGTAATATAGTTATTATGTGACATGTGCCAACGCAATCAGTCAATTTGGAGTTTTTGGCACAAGTCGTGTTCAGAGGTGACGTAAAGTTGCACCTGATATGGGGATCCAACTCTCCAGCATTGTTCCTAATATTAAGCAGATTTGTGATCAGACAATGCAAAAACTCTTCCCAGTTAAAAACAAAAAACTGTCAAGTTACAGTTTAAAAATATTTCATAAATGTTGGTTTTTAAGCTTTAAGGAAGGACAGTCCTATTTTAATTTTTGTAATTAATTATAGGGTCGCTGACTGTCCCCCTATCAGAAGGACGTTAGTTTTTCACTCACATGATTTCCTCTTTTGTCTTTAAATCTACTTTGGAGCATTATGCTCTGGAATGAGATTTAGGTTTTTTTCATCCAGTGGGTATTGAGTTGATGCCCAAGAAAATAAAGCGGGTTTGATATGCAGGTCCCAAGGCAACCAACTGTGACCAGCATTGCAACAGTTCCTGGAAAACTGTTAAGCAGAGCTCTGTGTTTTTTGTTTTGATTAGGGATAATGTTTTTTTCAGTGTGTAGATGCACATAAAATTAAGTCCTCCCATCCCTTTTGGATAAGATCTAGAAAGATCCTCTGAGACATCGCAGCAAAACAGACTTCTTTTAGTGTGTGTGTGTGTGTGTGTGTGTGTGTTTGTTTGTTTGGTTTTTTTCCTCCCTGCAGTTTACCTAGCAAATGTATTCATAATCCTTACCCACAGAACCCATGGCAATAATTCCTCTGTGTAAATGTTGTTCAGACAGGGGGTTACTGGTGGTGAGCTTTGAAGGGAGAAAAGCTTGTGGCATTCAAACAACTCTGCTTGAAGTGGTGATTGCTGTGTTGGAGGGTGGGGAAAGGGGGTGACCCCATGTCTGACTGATGTGTGAGAGTTGTTAAGATAGCCACAGACCGACATATTATCTCTGTGCCACTATTTGCTCCTTTTTCTGGAAGTAGTAACTTGGGAGCATAGCTTTCTGCAGCATTTCCCAGGCATTAAATAAATGACTCCTAAGGAAAGATACATAAATTCTCTGTCCCTTGGTGGTAATTAATTTCTCATAGGTACTTGTCCCCTGCAGTCAGGGGAGGTAAGCCACACAACAGATGTCGTGTTTTTTTTTTTTTTTGTTTTAAGAACCAAAGCTGTACAAGCTTTTGTCTGAAGTACTTTACACCAAAAGGCGAACAACAGGGTTATTTAGCAGGAAAATTCCTAGTTAGTCCGACATGTTAGCATTTAACATTCACCTTCTCAACCCTGCATATATCTTCTCCCCAGGAGGAGTACTGGGTGTACAGTGCAATGGGAAGCCAGCCCTGGGTCTCTGCTTTCACAGCCAGGGTAGGTAGAACTTGTGTTGAGTCCTCGCAGCTGGATCTAGCATTGATCAGTCTTGTCTTAGATGTTCACTCTTTTTTCGGTGTCCCTGGAAAGCTTTCCAGAGCACACTGAGTTTCTAGTTAAGATGGAGGTGGTCTTCTCCCTGGGTCTGCTGATGGGCTTCAGTGCTCACCTGTCTTTCTTGCTGGCCTGCTAGGAAAAGTGGTGGAAGAAAGCTATTGCTGAGGAGTAGAGCAAATTCCTGATCTAAAAAATGTTACAACCTAAATCCAGTGTTTCCTGGGTGGGGTTGTTCCTCAAAGTGGAAATAAGGGTTCCGGGAGAAAATTCCATTTCAGCAGCGCAGAGCAGGGAGCCACAGAGGAGTCAGCTACTGTAACAGTAGAACTAAATGTAATTGGTTTAACGGCCGTCAGGGTGGCAGGAGGGATCCAGCCGTTAAACCAACTAAGTTTAGTTCCATTATTTGAGCAGCAACAGGGCAGGGAGCCTCAGAGACGCTGGCTCACCTCACTACCTGAGCAGCCACACCCCTCCGGTGGGTGTGGCTCAGCTGACCACCACTAGCGGAATACCTCCACACCAGCCTTCCTTCTGCTGGGGACGTGCGGCTGCACAGCGTAGCTCTCCAAGCCAGCGTCGTGGATGGGTTAGCCCCAGGAGCGGAGGGGGATTAAGCCTGCAGAGAGAGGGAGTTTGGGGGTTGAAGAGGTAGAGCCTAGGAAAAGGGGTTCTGTGGCCAAATAAAATTGGGGAATCACTGGTCTAAAGTATCCCCACCAAGGAGTGGGTTAAATTGCAGCCTCTGTGCTCTGCTGTATCCCACGAGGAGGGTTGCTTATTGAAATTAATGTCCTGCTGTTCTAGAAGGCAAAGACTTAATGTTGATCAACCTCCATGGCTGCAGCTGTATCTACAGATGTAGATTAAATCGTCTTGCTCTCAAAAGAACAGGCACCAGGAACTAAGGATAGAAATGCTTCCAGCAGAAAATGAGCTTAATGGTGTTTGGCCAGCTTCGAATGAGGTGACAGATGTTAAATTGGCTTATTAAACATGAGGGTCTGTTCTCTCTTCTCCTCTCCCCTTCCATAAATGTGTAACCATCAGTGTGCTATAGTGGTGTGGGGGCAAATGGCTGGTGACTGCTCCTTCCCCAAGGGAATGTTCATTCGCGCCTCAGGGCAGAAAGGTATTCAACTGAATTTCATATCCCTGCTCTAGTCCACTGGGCCTGGCTTATCCCTGAGTGATTGAAAGGTGTTCCTCCCTCCCCTTTCAAAAACAAGACTGAGGCAACTGTCCCATAGCTACCCCAGCCTGGTGTTAATTGCAAGGTTGCTCCCAGTGCACAGCTAGAATTTAGCTCAAGGGGTCAGTGAGAGGATGGAGACTGAGTTAAACGTCTCCCAGAGCTCAGCTGGAGACCTGGGGTCTCGTTTTTAAGATGCCATAGCTACAAGGAGATGGAATGACTTATTGGAACACAGCAGGGAGGGGCAAGCCTTTCACAGCCTGCTACAAACTTCCACAAATCTGTTCCTTTTCGGCAATCTGATCACTGTATGAAATGCTAGGGAGAAACATAACCACATTCCCACTGTTGTGAAAACCCCTTGCTGTCCAGAGAGTGTCCCTGGTGTATTGGCGTTTCCTTTCTCTTTCTACACCCCCCCGCCACGCACCCAAACTACAGTAGCAATTTCAAGTGGCAGCAATCTTAACCAGTCTGAGCACAGGTTCTGCCTTGTTGAACGTGGCCTGACCCAGGGCTGGCGAGCGCTGCTTGAAGGGTGCATTCATTGTGGAATTGCCCTTTATTCCATCATCCGCTCTGAAATGACTTTTTAAAAATAGTCCTGCTCTACGTCCTCTTCTGCCAAGTGTGAGTGATCTGACTGATGCTTCTCGGTTGGTTTTATGGTGGTACCCAGGACGTTCCTGGGAATGATGTGTTCCCTCTTGTCATTTGTTTGTCAGCTGTTCAGACCCACCATGGCTCTTGGGAAGTGGAAGGCGGTGCAGAACAAGAGATTTCTGGACTAGCCAGACAACATAATCACAGTCTTTAACTTGTCTTGTTAGCTCTTGAAATTTTTTTGGTCTGGATTAAACATTCTTCAGTGCCTTTTAATTCACCTTGTTTCAAACCTCCCGTAACAGGGTGGCAAACCCTTTTTCTGGCTCACCCAGATTCTAGATGGTTTTAGTGATTTCTGCTGGCTTATGGCCTTTGGGCAGATGAGTCTTACTGGCAGTCCCACAGTTGCTTAACGGGGCTCAAGTCCCTTTCTGAGGAAGTGAGGAATAGCAGGTAAGATGGCGAGATTGTGGGAGGGAAAAGTTGTCGGGACACCGAAGTGCAGGAAACGGGTCAGGCAGAGTGTTTTTTATGTTCTTTAAATTGCTAAAGACAAATTTGAGGCGAGCAGAAGGCTTGGACCAACCATGGGATGTGTGTTCTGCTAGGAACAAGCTGAGAATGCCACCAAATTGCTTCTCCTGTCCGAGCAGCTGCTGAGCTCTGACTACGTCAAACCCAGAAATCTGTATGTCCAATGCCAACCTTTTACATAGCTTTGCTCTGGGTAGCGCTAGCCAGAGGCTGAAGGAAAAGGTCCTGTTTTGTCTCATGCTGGGTGGTAGTGCTGGGCTGCTTGGCCGGCTGCTGGAGCCTGCACTGAGGAGCTGCCCTGGGTGAGAGAAGAACATAGAGGTTCCTTATGTCCTCTTCCTTAATCTGCCTATGTGATTCAGTAGTTGCTGGGTAATGACCAGCTCAATGTAAACGAAGAAAACCCTGCCTGGATCTTCCTATTGCCAGTCTGGCTGGTATTGCCATGGTCACCTTCCCAAAAGAGAGGATGTGCAGATCATATGAAATAAGCTAATGTGTGTGTTTAGGGATAGAAATATTTAAAACATCAGCTCCCTGCAGTTTACCCCATTCTAATACACTGAGGCAATATAAGGCTGGCCACACTGGGTCAGACCAAGGCCCATCAAGCTCAGTCTCCTGTCTCCAAGCACTGACCAATGCCAGGTGCCCCAGACGAATGAACAGGTAATTGAGTGGTACATCCTTTGCCCATTCCTAGCTTCCTGCAAACAGACTAAGGATGCCATCCCTGCCCATCCTGGCTAATAGCCACTGATGGGCCTATCCTTCATGAATTTGTCTAGCTCTTCTTTGAACTCTGCTCTTGTCTTGGTCTTCACAACGTTCTCTGGCAAGGAGTTCCGTGGGTTGACTGTGCTGTGTGAAGTAGTACTACTTTGGTTTGTTCTAAACCTGTTAACTATTAATTTCATTAGGTGACCCCATTAGTTCTTGCTATGGGAACAAGTAAATACGTTTTTCCTTATTTACTTTCTCAACACTAGTCACTTTCTAGACCTCTGTCATATCCCCTTCACCCCCCTTAGCATCATCTTTTCTAAGCTGAAAAGTGCCATGTTCTTTTGAAATCTCTCCTCATATGGTAGTCGTTCCAATGGCCAGTATTCCGAAATGTTACAACTAACCTGAAAAACGAGGGGAAAAGCAGTCTGTTTTTGGAAGGTCTTTGGCAGGCGCAGTTCAAGGACAACGCACGAGTAGGTGCTTCCTTGGTACAATTTCACGTAGCTACGAGTCATGTTTTATAGCCAGCTACAAAAGCGTTTTTGTTGCCCCATAAATATGGGTGGGATTACCAGTGCTGCAATAGTTATCCTTCTGCTACCGTCATCTCCTTTCAAGAAAGGACAGGGACAGTGCGTGGTTGTAAATACAAAACAGGTGGTATAAACGGTACTTAAATTTAGCCAAATAGCTCACTTTCTGTCAGCTCTGCTACGCTATTCATTTGATTTAGGAATGATTGTCGCTCATCTGCAGCTGCTGTGATCGTCTGTTATCCCATGATCCTATTACTCGTGGCTTCCTGTTGCCAGAGCTGGAAACAAATAGTATTCTGGGCAAAGAGGTTCTTCATGATGTCTGGAGTTATTCAGAAAACAGCTCAGTACTTAAACCAGGGCTGTGTATGTACAGCCCATGTCCTCGTGCAAAATGTCAGTAAGTTTGGGTGGTGCTGTCTACAGAGGCCTGGGTGGGAGGGTTCTCTGCTTCTGGGACTTTGCTGTGCGTGGCAGCAAGCTTCTGTTGTGAATCAGCCGGGCCATGTTGCATACACAAAACGGACATGGAGATGCTCAGTTGGTCTCCCTGCAGGGAGTCCTTTGTCTCTCCTCACCCATGTTCCCTGGAATCTGAGCACTGGGGTAACCATCCAGGAGAAATTCAGGTGCTGCCCAGGCGAGTAGCAGAGTGACCGCAGCTGGCGGAGTGCGTTTCTAGTGGCAGTGCGCATCTACACCTGCCTGTGTGCACATTAAAAAAGTTTATTCTGCACGTGGACGGAAGAAGTTAGCCAGAACCCTGCTCCTCACCAAACCGGCTTTGCTAATGTCTCCTGCTTCTTGTGCTCTTTTCCCTTCAGACGATCATGGAACAGTTCAACCCCAGCCTCAGGAACTTCATTTCCATGGGGAAGAACTATGAAAAAGCCTTGGCAAGTAAGTGCAGTTGTGTCATGAATGCGTCTATTGCAGAAACCTGGGGGCGGGGATGCTAATTCGGGGGAGTGGAGGCAGAGGCAGACAGATGTACTGGGTGTGGTTGGGCAGCATTGTTCTAAACTGTTGAAGTGTCACGGGATGTCTCTTCTCCATGGGGCAGGGTGGGGAAATTGCACATGGCTTTTTGAATCAAGATTCAAATGTTGCTGCGTCATTATGACCTGGGGCACTCGTTGCAGGAGTGTCCTAGTTCTGTCAATCTTTATATTTAAAAAAAAAAAAAAAGGCCATCTTGCCATTTGAAATATTAATGGAACGTTGAAACCAGCCCTTATTTAAATAGAGACTTTTTTTTACTCTGGCTTTTAAAGGTTACCGTTTCAAGACTGGGATTGCAAGTTGCTGTAGCAAACCACTCCTTAAAACAGTGACAGAAATCGCTCTCATTGAAATCAGCCCCTGCTGGAGGTAGTTCAAGGAAACACAGATTTAAATCACTATATGGCCTGTTGGCTTTCATTAATTTGCAGCTTTTTTTTTTTTTTTTGTTTTTCTTTTTCTTTAAGGCTAAAGGGAGCCATTCTGGCTACTGTGTCCTTGTCTACATTACTGTGGGATGTCAGTGAAAGTTAGGCAACTTCAGTGCACCTACTTAGGTCTGTTTTACCACAGTGGCTTGACTGTGTGGTAAGTGGACAGCTGACGCTTTTCTGTCAGCTCCACTTACCCTTCTTGTTCTGGTGGAGTACCACAATCAGTGAGAGAGTCATGCATCTGATAAAGTAGGTTTTTGCCCATGGAAGCTTATGCTCCAAAAAACACGGTAGCCTATAAGGTGCCACGGGACTTCTCCTTGTTTCTGCGGATATAGACTAACACGGCTACCCCTCCAGTACTCGTCACCATGTCAACAAGAAGCTCTGGCTGCAGGCAGAGCACGCCATCAGAATGAGAATTTCATCACTGAACTTATGGCCATCATGAATAACCAAATTTTAGGTCTTGCTGTGTACATCAGGCATAGCCTTAAAGGTGTCCCAGCCCTGGTGGAGCCAGAGATCATGGGGAGTCTCTATTACGATAAGAATTGGACGTCTGACCCCAACAAACTTCTCTAAACTTCCAAATCTTGAAGTTTGTATTGCCATTTTTCCCATGAAGCATGGTACCTTGGTGTGATTTCAATAGCTATCAATCATGATGGGGCTACAGCAAAACAAAAACAATGCAGCTGGTGAGCAACTTGCAGGTTGGGCTGTTTGTAAAAGCACCCTTCTTTTTGGTCCCAAACAGCAAGGGGCTTTTTTTGTTGGGTCAAATGGACTACTGAGCCTGACCTGGAGTTCTGCTGTCTAATGAAAGACAGTACGTGTTGTGCTGCAAGCTTTATGACCAGTGTTGGGGAAACTTTCCTGGCAGCCCGCACTGCCTTTTATTCTGTGTGGTGGCTTTGAAGGTCCGCTGCTGGAAGCCATGCTGAAACCACATCTCCACTTCCACAAAGTAGGCTGGGCTGCATATACCGCAGAAGTTAGTGATGCATCCTGTCAAATTGATCCTAGCAAACTGAACATCAGAGAGGCCATATTGGGTCAGACAAAAGGTCCCGTCTTCCAACAGTGGTCAATACCAGGTGTCCTAGCAACGGAAAGTGGTGGTGACTGGTGTCATGTTGTTCCTACCCTGTAATCCCAGGACCAAAGCTACTGAGCTGGATGGACTGTTCAGAAACAAGTTTTCTAAACGGACAGCAAAGTTCTGACACTCCTTCTTCTTCTACAGAAGAAATAAATAAGTACAAGTGGAAAAGCTGATGGAAAGGATGGTATTTATCTTGACTGCCTTAAGAATCTGGGACCAAAGGGACAAGCAGGGCTGACAGTCCCGTTAAGTGCTGTACATTCAATGGGGAAGAGCCCATGAAGCCAGCGTGAGTCTATAGCTGTTCTCAGATGTGGACGACCACACTAGCTATCATGAATTGCTGGGGCAGGTATTGCTGCTCCGTCTCACCCTGCCTTTGAGGCCATCTTGCCGAATGAGCAGGCTGTTTCCAGACCACAAGGAAGCTGCAGTGACCAGAGGCTGACTTCCAGCGGAATTTTAGGAAACTGGGACATCTCTAAGGCTAGGCCTACATTGGAGCAGTCTGTCAGCAGAAGTTACTGTTGGAAGAGATCTTTTCACAGATCACAGCCAGACGGCAAAGAGGGTGGAAAGAGCAATCTGTTCTGGCAGAGTCCAGGGTGCCTGGTCACTCTGTCGGTAAAACGGTCAACTGGAAGCACAGCAGACAAGGCTCCCAGTGTCACGGAAGCCCTGTCTGTCGACAGAAGACCCCTGGAACGTCTAGCCTGGCTTTCTGTCAACAGGGGCGTTCTTCCTCGTGGGGGGAGCAGCAGAATGCTGTTGCCAAAAGTGCAGCATTCTGTTGCTTTATTGTCAACAGAAGGGCTTGGGAATGTGGATGCCTTCCAGGTTTTGTCACCAAAACTCTTTTTAGTGTAGACCTAGCCTAAGAGGGTTATCCGCTGCCTGGGATAGTGTGGAGGTGTGGGCTCAACACATCAAAGTCCATGAAAGGCTGTATCACTGCATGACTCCTTGCCCCAACAAGCAAGATGATGCTTTGCCCTTCTTGAATAGGAATCTCAGCAAGGCCAGTGACCTCGGTGAGGATTTACCTCAAAGACCCTTGCTTGTTTCTTCCCTGTTTAGGCTCTGCATTAGTGATTTACTGCTCACAATTCAGTGTGTGTGTTCTAATCTTGTGGAAAAAGATGAAGACCTCTCATTACTGACCTCAGTAAAATAGCTTCCAAAGCCTTGGTGGTAACCTTTCATCTCAACAACAGAGCTACCAGGGAGTAACATAATATCACCTTCACAGTCCGTGGCTCCGAAGGGAGTCCCGCCTGAAGTGCTTGAGGTGTAATTTTGCACAGAAGCTTGACTTTTCCATGTTGGCTTCAAAAGACCTGTGCAAAGCTAAAAGCAGGGACTAGCCTGCCAAAAGTTGTTCATGTCGTGGGTCACCAATGCACACGGACTTTGCACTGACACTCACACACAGATGTATTAATTGCTGAATAATGTGCACTGCTCTGCATGGGGAGCTTGCATACCAAGTTTCTGGATGTGGCAACAATTGTAATGAGGACAGTAAAAGCAACACCCCTTCAGCGGTTGTCTGCTTGTGCAGGTACGCTCTGCTCAAAGTTCTGTGCGTTCTTGAGTACAAGCGCACCACAGCCAGCCTGAACTTACCAATTCCCAAGGACTGCCAGAACCTTTTGGAGAAGTTACTGAAACTTCATAAGCCTTTTTGGGACTGAGAATCTTCACACTCCATCCTGCACAATGGCAAGAATTCTAGGATAAGGCTCATGTCCCAAACTCCTGATTGCTAACCCCGAAAGAACTTGGAGGGTTCAATCCACCCTATAAACGATGGTTCACGGTGAGCCATTCCACATCATTACAGGGCAGATGCTGTCTCATCTTCCAGAAGTGACCTGACCCTATGACTGTCACAAACTAGAGGCCATGCTATAATTCCCTATCTGCTTCAGTCATTGGCCAGTGGCGCATCAAGCTTATGCCATGTAATTTCTGAAGGCCACCTGTTGGCTCGCTGATCTGGGCTTGGCTATTTGAACATTGCTAAGCATGTGTTTTTGCCTTTTTTTAAAAAAAGCTTGGGCTATGGGGCAGACTTCCCCCTGCCCTCATTTTGGAGGACCCTATTGTGTGTCCCTTTTTCGTCCCTTTTTCTTGAGTGATTTGATTGGGGGGCAGGGAACATTTCATTAAGATTTTGCATATTTTTGAGAGCAGGTCCTCTACTTTTAAGAGCTCCATGAAAACCTCTTATGGGCCAGCGGCTTTTAAATGAGTCTGTGCTGAGACACAATTTTACAGAAGGGGGTTGCACGGCAAAGTGAAATCTCTATAGTTTTAAGGCTGTGTTCAATCAGTTCCCTAATGGCTACTGGTGTAGTGAGTGAGCTACAGTATTCTGAAAATACATTGCTTGTTTAAGCCAATTAGCCCCACTCAACTGACAGAATAGCCCCATGTGGCTAGTGTGTTGTACACCACAGGTTTGAGGCAAAGTGTAATATATGTAATCTGCAGTGTTGTAAATGGACATGAGAGCTCCCCCTTGATCTCAGCCTTGAGATCCATTCTCCCCACCCCCCCACTCCCCTAAACAACATTCAGATGCAACTGCTTTGACTCCCATGGAGCATCTCCTTCCCTGTCTCTTCCCCCCCAGCACCTCTCTAACTTCCCATGATTTGCTTTTTGCCTGTTCTCTTGCTCAGTGCTTAAGCAGCTTTTTCTAGGTCAAAGATCTGCAGCCTTAGCAGGTGGAGTCTATCTGGCTCAATCAGCTGCAACCTTGAAAACTGTGCAGCAGCACTCATTTTACAAAGCTTCCTGATCTGAGTCCAGCTGGGCGCTATTGGCAGTTTCTTCTCAGAACTGAGCTGGTGTGTGGAATTTAATTGCTTCTTACTTTCAGAGACAGAAGTCCCAAAGGGCTCAGCTGAGGTTGTAAGCATCAGAAGATGAAAGCTTCCATTGTAGATGGCCCTGGGATACTTGCAAGTGTTCACTTCCTATCTCTACTTGCTTGTATCAGTTCTGCATTCAGTTACAGCCCTCTTTTGGTTGTTTTTAATTTAAAAAGAAAAAATAAGCAAAAAGCCCCCCTGTGTCTGGTAACTCAGACTTCTACTGTATCACATCCTTTTGAGTTCAGAGATGACTCCTTTTGAACAGCCACCCATAGTCCCCACATGTACCCTGGCTCTAGACAGCATCCACAGACTAAAGAAGAATACAACTGACTCTTGTCATTCTGCTAGGTGGGGGGGCTGGTACTTCATGGTGTCTCATACATAGCAGTGGCCTCCAGATGCACTAAACCCCCCCTTAGCTAAGTTTTCAGGCTCAGGATTTTTTTTTCTATTAATACTTTCTCATTCTGTTCAGGGTGTATTTAAACATCAAATTTCTCGTGGGGAGGAAATGGACAGAATGTTGGCGGGGAGGGAAAGGTGCCTGTATTGGAGAATAAAGGTGACTTTTATTGATACATCCCTTTAAAGACTTGGACAAGAAATAGTATCTGTTTTTAAAAAATGTTGCTAAGTTAATCTGAATCTCTAGGTATTTTTGTTAACCCTATGCCCATAATAGGACTAACACTACCTTGATTTGAGATCCCAATTCTAGCCTCCTCTCCCTATCTAAAATAAACACTTTTCCACACAAGGCTTCTGGTAACTTTTCAAAATTGCTGCTCTGTTTCAGAGCTCTGCTCTTTGACCTGTTTGAGGGCACTCAAAGAAACCCTCATAATCAAGAACACATGTTGGAAGGAAGGCATGTGATTTAATGGTGCTACACAAAAGCTGTACGACATGCTCTTGTGATTAGAGGAACCCCCTACATGTCTGCTCATCTGATAAAAAGGGATGTGCATAGTTCATTGGCATTCCACCTAGCTTCAAGAATGAACTGTAGTGAAAGTCAGCAATATGCAGTTGTTTAGCAAGTGGGCTTTTTCTCTCTGAACGATAAGATGAGTATTATAGGTGATGCTGGTTTATGCTGGAGCTTTAATGGAAGAGTACCCAGTTAGTAGGTACTCTCTCTTTATTTTTGGTCTGTCTGAATAACCCTCTACTTCTAATGTTGTTGTAACCGTTTCCCTGCCTCATTCTGTCGTTGTCCTCCTTGCTAATTTGGTACCCCGCTAATTGATTGTCTTGTATCTCAGCTTTTAAACTGCAAGCTCTGTGAACCGGGGACTTTGTTCCGTACAGGGTCTAGTATTCTGGGCATTGTAGAAATTATTATAAGCCCTGAAACTAAACAATCACTTCATTTGTTTTTCAGGTGTGACCTATGCTGCAAAAGGGTATTTTGATGCTCTGGTTAAAATGGGGGAGTTGGCCAGTGAAAGCCAAGGCTCTAAAGAACTGGGTAAGTCTGACGTTTAAATCCCAAAGAGTCAGTGTTTTTAAGTAACGGGAACGAGAAAAGACTTCAGCTCAAGAGGTACGTGCTGCCAGATGTGGAGTTCACCCTACCTACCTCAGATGGTGGCCTCTGGTAGGGATGTTCCTCTGGATTTGAAATACTAACTTTAACTGAGAGCCACCCATTTTGTTGGGCCACATAGTAAGTGGCCCAGTGATGGTCCTAGCATCCTCCACTGGCAATGAAGTACAAAAGAGGAACTAGGCCAATCTGAGTTTGGTTTATATGCTCCTCCCTTAAAAACACAAGGGAGGCATCTGACACTACCCTTTTGTAAGGGAAAAGAAATCTCACAATTGACTGGCTTTTATTGGGTCTTCTCAGAGCAATCATCTAGTTGGGCAAACCTGCAACTGACGGCCTTTCTTGGTTGAGTCTGCATGTGAGCTTCATGGTGAGGTTTGTCTTTACACGGTATGCCTTGCCAGAAAAAGGGAATGGCAGGCCTCCCGTCATTTTAAAGACCAAAGTGTGTGGTGGTTTTTTTTTTTTTGTTTGTTTTTTTTTTTTGGGTCTCACATTCGGTAAACGCTCATCAGGTCCAGTTGGTGCTGGGGCAGTGACTCTTGCAAAATGCAGCTGTTGCTTTTTTGTCCTCCCAGCAGAAGAGGCTGTCATGAATGAGTGCAGAGAAGGGGTTAATCTTCCAGAGGTAACCTGAATCCCAGGTGAGCCAATGGGAGTGAAGTAATTCTGTTTAAACTGAGAACAAGTGCAGTTCCCTGGGCTTTTGTCTGCAACAGGGAGAAAGACCCAGAGGGGAGATGGCCCCTAGGCAATTGGAATAAAATCAGAAATATCCTGACCATTGCAAAATCAACCATAGAGGTGTAAGTACAAGGGAAATGGATAGTTAGACATGTTCAAGTTTCTGGTTATTTTAAATTTGAATGGACTCTTGGCTCGTTACCTTGTTTTTATTGTTGGCTGTTCCGTTTGTTTTTTTTCCTCTCGTGTTGTTGTTTGACTTGAGATTTCCCTGTTTTCTCTTCCCCCACCCCCCAACCCTGTAACTTTTAAACAGAATCCTGGGGAAATATTTTTCCCTGTATGCAACCCATGATTTACTTTGTCTCTTGTTTTTGTGAATAAATCACTGTTGTAAGCAACTGATCTGATTTCTGTGCCTCAGACTAAACAGGCCACTACTGAGCTACAGGTTTTTGTGTCAATCTCTCCGCTGAAGGGGGATTAAGAGCTTGGGGTACCCCCACAGGAAGACATCTGAGTGGGTCTTGCGGGGGGCGGGGGGTGTCTTTTCTCACTTGGTAGTGGCAGCCTAACTTCCAGAGTCCAGGAAATCTATGACCTTGGGAGGTTTTAAAGTAAAGCCTGCAAATAAGCAAGGTATTTTTAAGTCTGTGGTGCCCCACTTCCCGCACTCAGTGCGGAGTGGGGAAGGAGCCCCTGACAGACGCGGTCGCACTCCCTACCTTTCCTAGGGTATGTCTACACAGCAAAGCCATTTTGAAATAACAGCCCTTATTTTGAAATAACTGCTAGTGGTGACACAACATGACCACTGTTTCAAAACAGGTGCAGTGGAGACAGGGAGTAGAGCCTGTTTTAAAATAAGCCCCAGTGCATCCAGTGGCTCCGTTTTGAAGTAGCTGAGAGCTATTTCCAAGTGCATTTTTGTGTGTAGCTGTGTTTGTTTTGAAATCAGTTCTTCAGGCATAGCTCTGCCAAATCACCCGATTTCAGAATAAGGCTGCTGGGTAGACCTACCCATTAGAATCAACCTTAGAATTCAGGCTTCAGGGCAGTGAATATCTCTTTTTCCTGCTTGCTGTGTGAGGAGCCTCCTTGAGAGAGCCATGTGACCTCTAGCAGCTGCATCTCCATCTCCCTTTCCCCTCTCGCATCGGAAGATGGGACACTGCTGTTTTTGGTTCTGGAAGTTTTTTGGAGTTGAGGTGCTGAGCTGCAGCCATCTCATCGCACCATCTGTGCCCCTCACTGTCCCCTGGAGTTGGACCAGCAGCTGGCTGAGATCACAGGGCCTGCAGCTGTGACGTCTAGCAGCAGTGGCTCAGGAGTTGGACACCCAAAACCTGTGACTTTGCACGTGAATCGTGATCACGGCTTGGTGCAAAGGGGTGGCTGAATTTTTCTTTTTGGTTAGCTGCTTAGCTTCCCCCCCGCCCTCCCCCCCCCGGGGAGCAAGCATCCTCTTTTTCGCAGAGTTAGGAGAAGATGTGGTTTGGAACCTTCATGCCAGTAATAATGTGTTTGCGGCCACAGGTAAGGCAGACTCCACTGGGTCAGTGTGAAGCTGTTTGACTTGCAGACTGCTCTGGCTTCTCTGAATAACTTGTTTTCTAGGGAGTTATGTAACAGCTGCAACTATTCCTGTGGATGGAAACAGTCACAGAATCTTGGGTGCTTTGCCTGGGTTGGTTTGAAGGGTTTTGGGGGAGACCTTGCTTGAATGGTCAGAGCAGAAGCTTCAGATGTTTCACAAAAAAAGACAGTTCAATGACCTCAGCCTGCCAGCTAGTTCCTGCACCTTTTGAAAGGCAGAAGGGGTAGGCTGCAGAGAGGCTAGAGCAAGCCTGTACACCCACGTCTGAGCAGGAGCACTCGTTTGGGCAGAGATCTTCTCCAGTGGTTTAGGGGCCAGACTGGCGCTGTGAGCTGGGCTGCCATCAGCGATTGACAGCTCTGATGCAGGCAGCCTGTAATCTGCCTCTTCGAGTGCATGGCTTGTGTCTGCCCAGCAGAGCAGTATTAGTCCAATGGCACCATCTGTTCTAACACAGTCAGTGGTTCTTCCTTTTGCTCCCCTCTGTTTACTCCTGAGCTAAAGCAGTTGAGGACTGCGTGTTCATCTTTGCTGGTCTGTTTGGCACATGTTGAAGCTGCTTCTGCCTTAGCTCTGAGCTCTGCCTCTGGTGGCTTTTCAGCTCCATGTAAATGCATTCCTGTCTCTGAGGCTCCCCTTTGCCGATGCACTGTTCTTCCCCTGCTCAGCATTCAGGCGGCCTGCGGTATGTCTACAGTAAACCCCCAAAATGCACAACTTTTTTGAGTTGTGCTTGACTTTTGTGTTAATGTGAGTTAAGCGCAACTTGAAGCTGCTCTGCGACTGTCTGCCCGCCCAGCTGGGAGAAGCTGCGCCTGGCTCCCAGGGTGGCAGGGAGCCAGAAACCAGGCAGCAGCAATGTACTGGTAGGTTTCCTAGCTCCTGCCAGCAGAGCGGAGCTGGGAGCCAGGCTGGCACCTAGTCCCTGGCTCCTCTCCACTTGCTGGAGCTGGGAAACTGACCAGGGCTGGTGGCATGGTCAGCTTCCTGGCCTCCCCCAAGTTGTGTGGGAGACTTTGATTTATGCAGGGGTGTACTGTACACTGCAAAAATAGGAGCTGAAGGCAGCAAGTTGCAGAGCTTGAAGCAGCTGACTCAGGCTGGGGGGGTTTAGGTAGGACTTATTCCACAGAGTTAAAAATAATAACCATGGAGAAATTCTGGCTTGGGCTGGACTGACTCTGGGCTCTGAAACCCAGCGAAGTGTCTTGGAGATCAGGCTGCCGCTGGAGTGGGAGCTGTTTGTGTTTAGCCCTGTGCTGCAAGCCCATGGTGGTGGTGGTGGCTGTTGTCCATCAGGCTCTGCAGCGGTGTTTTGGCCATGTGGACGTGTCCTTACAACACAGCAGGGTGGCTAGTTTTCCTGAGGTGGAAGCAAAAATTCTCCTTTCCTACTGACTTCTGTCTGCTGGTCTTGCTTAGCCAGAGGACTGTACTAGGTATCGGCTTCATTACTTGGTAATGTAATCTAAGGAGCAGTCGATTATGGACCAAGCCTTTAGATGAGGTGACTCTGGAGGAGTTCCAAAATTGGGAACTGTAAAACTCCTGTCTTCAGCTTGGCTCAGTTGTGCTTTTAGCAATTTCTGTGCATAAATGTCAGACTCAGCTGTTTTAGTTGACTGTACATTCTGCACTGATTCTGACAGTGGACCAACTAAGCACAATACCAGGGGCTGGTAGCCTCCTTGGGCAAGATGTGGGAGGCATCTGGCTCTGTGCCTCAGAAGGGGTAGGGCTTCAGGTGGACAGAGCGGATCTGGGGCAGCCAGCCCTTTGTGGCAGTGGGCTCCCCTCCCCCTAAAGCTCTGAGTCGTGCAGAGCAGCACTCCAGTGGGGATTTTAAAGACCCCAGGGCTTCTGCAGCTGGGGGCTCATGGCTCTGAGCCCTGGGCCCTAGGACAACTGCCCCTTGCACCCTGGTCAGCAGGCCATCAGAATAGGTTGCTTAGCCTGAAGCTTTTGTGAAGAAGCACTAAATGTCATCTTAACATCTACTTTATCAGATGAAACCTGCCCACAGTAATCTGCTTCTGGGTAAGAAATGAACCCTAAAAAGAAATGTGATCTTGATTAGTGCATGCAGCAACTCCAGTAATCCAAGTGGAACAAGTATTTCTGTTTGAAGGGATTGCCTTAAATGTCTCAAAATTCTTCCAATTTCTTTACCTTTTTGGCTGAAATATGTAGCGGTTTTTAGGTTGCCCATACAAGAACATGCCTTTCCATGTTTGTACAGCTTTTTTGGTTCCATTTTTGAACAGCTTCAGTGATTTTGAAATTTAAAAACTTGAAATCGGGTATGTCATTTGATCAGGTGGGAATTAATTGATTGCAGTTGGTGGAAGAATGTCAAGGCTTTAAAGGAGGGCTTCTGGAACGTGCATGCTCTACCAACATTCCTTTGGTTGGGTGACCTCCTTATTTTCAGTGCATTTTTGGAAAAAGTTTTGTTTTTAATGTTCAGCTTCTTGACTTGGCTTAAAATTTTAAAATAATGACTATTCTGCTGAACCTCACAGTTTTGCAGTCTATAGTACAAATAGCCAAAGCTAAAATAAAACCCTGTGTGTGTTGTTCATGTTGGGTGTGGCTTAACATCTTGCAGCTTTTGCTGGCTGGATTTGTAAAAAGCTTAGTGTGCTGGAGACCACACTTGTGGGAGTCTAGGAAAGCAGATATGGCCGGTGACACAAAGTGCTTCTTAGCCTGATTCCTAAGTGGAGAATTCTTCCCTGGGCATGGGAGAGCAGACCTTTTGAAAGTGGCTTTCTAAGTAGCATTCCTGATGACTGAAGGTAAATGAAGGTATTGGTTTTCCTGGGAAGACCTTGAACTTATCAATCCTTTCTAACAAGATACAATTCACTTGCTGATAGCATCAAACAAGTGCAGTTTGTTTACTGCCATGTAAGTTACCTCACATTACTAGAAGTTTTATTGGGCCTTAATAAATTACCATCTGGGACTGATGGAGGAAATCTAAGATGGATCCTCCCTTTTTGTTGGGGAGATCTCTTCCTCCTTACCCAGGGGACAAGATTTCCCAGGTGCGTGCATTGACTTTTGTCCTGTTCCTTTTATTAGGCGTGGGATGTATTTATCTCATAGGCTCAGAAGGGACCATGGTGTTTGCACACTGCAAGCCACAGAATCTCACCCACCCACTCCTGAAGTAGACCGCTAGCTTCTGTATGAGTTACTGAAGTCCTCAGATCCATGATTTCAATGGCTTCAAGTCACAGACTCCATAGTCACGCTAGTTTAACCCTGCAAGTGACCCGTGCTCCATGCTGCAGAAGAAGGCAGGCCCTTTCCCCACCCCAGGTATCTGCTAATCTGACCTAGGGGTAAATTCCTCTGTCCCCATTTAAGCCAATTATTGGAGGGGTAGCCGTGTTAGTCTGGATCTGTAACAGCAATGAGGGGTCCTGTGGCACCTTATAGACTAACAGAAAAGTTTTGAGCATGAGCTTTTGTGAGCACAGACTCACTTCATCAGATGAAGTGAGTCTGTGGTCACGAAACCTCATGCTGAGAACTTTTGTTAGTCTATAAGATGCCTCAGGACCCTTTGTTGCCATTTAAGCCAATGGTTCTCAACCGTTGGTACTCTGAGGTCTCCAGGGTGGCAGGGAGGGGTACATCAGTTTACCTGGATATCTTGCCTAGTTTTTATAACTGACTACATAAAAAGGACTAGTAAAGTCAGTACAGATTAAAATTTCATAAACAGTGTTTTGTTTATGCTGCTCTATGTACTATATGCTGAAATGTAAATACTGTCTAATCAGATAAAACCAAATCAATTGAATAATGTATGTGTCGTAAGTGAGGGAGTACCTAATGTCTCAGTAATTCTTACTGTCGCTTACCAAAAAAAAAAAATCAGACATGCAAGTATTTTTAAAAGTTTCACCTCACTTAAAAGTTTGGGCATCTGCAAGGGAAAGCCAACTCCTGCAAGGCTGGAAAGCTGTGATCTGTTGTGTTAGACCCTGAGCAGGTGGGCAAGACCCTTCCAGGCATTTAGGAGGAGGGATCTTTGTCGTTATCCTGAAAAATGCCAAGACTGATGCACCGAGCGCCAAACTCTGCAGCTCTATCGTCCAGAGGACAAGTCCCAGACCATTGGCTGCCTAACCAGAGGGCTTTCAAGTGATTTGGGTGCATCCTTGCAGAATGGAAGGGTGACCCACAGAGTGCCTGCAGTTGTGCTAAGAAGTTATGTGCTTGTGACCGGTCGGTAGTTGCTGGTCATGTTGAATTTTGAAGCATCATGGTTCTGTGTTCCCAAGTGTCTTACTGAAGGATGGAGTGAAAAAGCTGATAGGCCCTGAATACCACTATCTTAAGGGTGGGTGCTGCACATCCGAACAAATATGCCCGAGCAGGGTGGAGTGCACCTCCTGGACCTGTAGATTAGCTGCCTTGATATTCTTGACCATGAGAATACAGCTGCACTGTTGTCCCCAAAGGCAGTGAGCATCAGTGCCTGGGCCAGTGATTCTGGCTCATGGGGCTAAAACTAGCAGTAGAGACGTTCCCACTTGGGCTGGGGCCTAGCCTCGGAGACTCTCCCTCTCACCGTGTTTTGGAGCCTGGGCTCCAGACCCCCCCCCCCCCCCCCGAGGAAAACCTGGGGCTTTTAGCTCCACAGAGTGACCCAGCTTGGAGACGCTCCAGGGTGTAGACATTCCCTCTTTCTCTGCACTCAGGTGTGGCTGTCAAACCCTTCTCTCCCTCTGTGCACCCCCCCCGCCCCGCCCCAACTCCCGGTTTCATTTTTGCATCTGTCGGTATCTTTCCAATTGCTACTGATGCAGAAAAACTGTCCCCACACCCACTGAGCAAACTCTGCCTTCGGGAGAGATTCCTTGTGCTGCTTCGTTCTGTGGGCACAGGCGGTGCCTAGCACAATGGGTCTGGGTTGTAACTAAGGCTCCGAGCTGCTATGGCAACCCCAAGAATAAAGAGAGGAACGCCTTCCTCCGTTTAACTCTCTCTGATTTTTCCGACCGACGGGGGCTGTAGCTGAGAGCTTGGGCAGAGTCTGGTCGTGGTAGAGCCTCGTGGGTTTGGGCTTGGAATGGACGCCATCTTTGGAAAGGGATTCTGAAGGGCTTCCGTAAAATTTTACAGAAGCTCCTAAGAGAACTTGGTACCTAAGTCACTTAGACACTGGCCAAGGGATAGCGCTTTCGGAAGGGCCTCTTGTGTTGTTTGTAGTCACACAATGGGTCATGGTAAAGCACAACATGTATACACACAGCCCTGCCATCTTCCCCCCTCAAGCCTTTCTCTGGAGTTGTAGGGAACGAACAAGCTTCTGCTCACCATTCCAGTGCATGCTGGGCTGAGCCTCCAGCTGGACTTCAATGCGGGGGCTGAAGAGCAAGTTCAGAAAACCCCTCCAGAGCCAGGATTCCCTGTTCACAGAGATCAGTCCCTGTTGCTGCAGAAACTTCTCCTGAAAGAGAGAGGTGAATAGGATGGTTAATTTCTCCTTCATCTTTGCCAGCTACCCTCGGATGGAGAACACCTTCCTTCCAGCACTTTGTATGGGATACAAAGTTGCCCGACTGATGCAGTTCTAACTGCTAGCACCCCCTGTGTTAAAGACCTCTGTTTATGGAGCTGTTTGTAACATAAGTGGAGAGACTAGATGTCCAGACTGTGTGTTGCCTGTGATCTGAGCACTTGAGTGGCCACCGAGGAGAAATTGATGCCACCCAACTGATTGGCAGAGCATTCACAGCCAGCAGCATGTTTCTATTGGCGGTACTCATCCGCACATGCCTCAGAGCACATAACAAAACTTATTCTGCATGTGGATAGAAAAAATGAGAGAACACTGCTTCCAAACCTTAAACTGCCTTTGAAAGGCAAGATCCAAACTACACCCTCTTGAAATTGCTGATGGTTGCATGATAAATACCTCTGAGGAGAGAGTATTGGGCGTAGCTGTTCCTGGGTGCAGAGGGGGATCTCTAGTCTGATCTGCAAGAAGAAAGCCTGGCAAAGGTTCAAGGCACGTCACTTAACAAGGATCCTGTCTCAGGACCAGAATACGGCCTGTCTTCGTTGCAGCCTGGACAATCAGGTGTGCGCCCATTTGGGACCTGAGCAATGTTTTGTGGCTGGGGGAAGTTGGGATATTCCACTGCTTAAACATGTTTGGACAGAACTGACGACGTCCTCTGAGTGCAGAACCAGTGTGTGCCCTGCCTCCTGTGCATTCGGAGCCTTTGGCCCAGATCGGAAGCTTTACAGTACTGTGCTGAATCCTCTGGGGCCGTTGCATTAGTCTCTTAATTGGATTTGCAGTTGTCTCAGGTAGCAGCTTCCTGTGGCGGCAGCAGCAGCAAGAGAGTTGTAAACACTGGGAAAGTTAAGGGTCATCTGTCCCAGTAAGGCAGCTGCTAAAATTTGGGGACACAGATATACAAAGCACCAGGCACTGCTGCTAACTGCAGCTGGCTGTGGGCATTAACAGTGCTCTGGGAATTGGTGGGCGCTGCTCAGAGTTGCTAAACACCAGTGTTCCCTGTAGGCTGAGCCCTTGGACAGCTGCCCAGCTGGTTAGCAGAGCGCCCACAGCCAGCAGTGTGTTTCTGTGGGTGGTGCACATCCACACATGCCTTAGTGTAGAGGACAAAACTTATTCTGTACATGGACATTAAAAATTAGAGGAAACCCTGAATAACACATCAGCTTCCTTGAAGACTATTCAAATACAGGAGTAATACATGTGCACATCTACTGAATTTACGACTCTTCAAATGATGCCTTTACAAGAAATATTTTGTACAAAGCATGTTCATATTCAGAAGCCTGTTTTCCAGAAGTATGAAAGGCACCATCACAATTAGCATGCTCGTTTGGCTGGTAACTATCAACTCTGCTAATCTGAGCATGAACACTAATTCACTGCAGTCTGCTTTAATCCAACATCAACAAAATCTGCACACAGTGGATTTTCCTCTGAAGTCAAGAGTACTGGAGTAAGAGGGACTCCTTAAATTAATTACTGATCCAACTAGGGACTTCCTGTTGGTATCTGTATTTGATGTTCACAGCCTCCACGTTTTTTCCTGTTGAAGTAGGAGCTACTATGCAAATAGACATTTACAGTTTGCATAACCAAAATGTAGTTTCATGAGACGGTGTGCTGCTAAATGAATCCCTGTCAAGAGTATATTGTTTAATGGTCATTTCTAGCTAGCCTCTGTGGCCTCAGAGGATCCTCTGTGCTTTTTAGTTACTTCTCCAATAGTAAAGAGTTTAAAAAGACTTTATCCGGCTGTTTTAAGGCTTCCAACTTTGAGGGCTGGGCTCTCATGATCCCTAAATTCCAAAGAGGCCAACTGCCCTTTAACTGGGAATGGTTGGTTAAAACTTGCAGCCTAACAACTCACTGACTTTTTTCAGGAAACCAGTTTCTGCAAGCCAATTAGTAACCTTGATAAGCCTGACAAATTTCGGGTGGGGGCTCATTTTCCTTGTCTCTCTCCCTTTTGTGTGGCAGAAGTGACAGGGAATTGGGAGGTTGCGCTCTGAAATTTCTTATCGTCCTCCAAACATCTGCTGGCATATGTGAAAACAAAAGGCACTCTGAAAAGGAAAGAAGATTTACTGACTGCCCCCCATGGAAATAATTCTGGAAATGAGACAAGCTGACTAGAGATTTCTTCACATGGGCTCTGTGGGATCCTGTGTGTGTGTGTGTTATGAGTTGTATGCATTATGCACCTTTCTGACACACACAGAAGTCGCTGTATGAATAGCAGAAGGTCTCTCCTTGCCTCGTGAGTGAAATAACCTTTTCCAGCTATGGTATTTGACCAAATATATTAAAAAATGAAATACTCTGGCATAAATTTGTGGGGTGTTTGAAAAGAGGGCCTGAGATTCCTGGTGTTTGACAGGAAAGTCAACTTAATTCTCACCCTGGGAGCTCTTAAAGACTTAACAAATAGCTGATGGAAAGATTAGAGCAAAATCACTTGTCTTTTCACATTGCTTTCCTCTTGCATTTCTGACCACTTTGCATCTGGGCAGAGCCCCCTGTTGCTGTCACTTTCACGCAAGAGATGCTTTTTTTTAACATTTATTTAAATGTAAGAAAAAAGTGACCTGCAAAAATGGTCATGACAAACCTGGAGCTACCAGTACTTAATGTTTCACAGGAAGCTAGCTTTCTCGATCCCGCTACCCCTTGAAATAGGTGTGACTTGTTTTCACTTTTTTCTTGTGATATAGATGCCCACAAAAGCTCAGAACCTAATAAATGTGCCAGTCTCTAAGGTGCCGTGGGACTGCTTGTTGTCTGTATCAGAGAGGTAGCTGTGTTTAGTCTGTAGCTTCGAGAACAACAAGAAGTCTTGTGGCACCTTGTAAGTTATTTGTGAATTTCTACAGGCTAACACAGCTACCCCTGAGACTATCAGCCTTAGTGTATGAAACTGTCAGAGTAAGAGGAAGCTTTCAATGGAATATCTCCTCCCCCTGCCTTCTAGGGAGGGGAGACCAGCTCTGCGACAGGCAGGCCTGCTTCTTCAGGTTTATGTTGATCGCTAGCAGACTGTACCCAGTATTGAGAAGTCTACAGCTGTTATGCTAAACCAACACATTAACCATGCTTGAACAGTAACAGAGCTAGCCCTGCTAGTCCTATACACTATCAAAACGAAAAAGCAGTCCAGTAGCACTTTAAAGACGAACAAAATAACTTATTAGGTGGTGATGAGTTTTCATGGGACAGATGCACTGCATGGGTCTGTTCCACAAAAACTCATCACCTAATCAATTATTGTATTAACCATTCTTGTTCCTGTACCATGTTTGGACATGGGAGGCATTTGTTCCTACCCTGACTTAACTGAGGTTAGTGGTGCTCAGACGCAGAGGGTTCATGTAACTTCTTGCTGGCTGAATCTCTGCCATTGTAATGAGGTCTGTATATTGATGCCCTCCTGTGTCTGCTAATTAGTACTTTACCCTGAATAGTCACTACCTCTCTCCTGTGAAAGCTGCCTGGGTAATTGGACGTTAGAGATTTGCTGATGAATGTGGGGGAAGAATGAATGTATTTGGAGGGAAGCAGCTACTTGAGAGAGGATCTGGACCCTTGGTGCATAATCTCTAACATACAGGTAGTAAAAATGCAACTTGACAATGGCTTAGTTCATTTAAAAAAAATTTACAGAAAATTGCTAGTCATCTGAGTTTGCTTGAAACGCAGTGGAAAAGCAGGCGACCTCTCATGGCGTGTCTCTTCTTCTTTAAGTAAAGAAACTAGATTCTGTTAAACTTTGTCTCATGCTTGGATCACAATAAAGGTTGGTGCCAGTATTGATCAGCTGCAAAAATTTTTCCTCTGCTTTCCAGCACAGTCACATAGGGCTGCTGAGTTACTAGTAGAATTCTAGCAAATGCTGGCGGCTTTTTTTTTTTTTTTTTTTTTTTTTTTTTAAAGCTGTGGAAAATTTTAAGTTGAGGCAAACTGTTCCAAGGAGAAATGGAGTGTTTGAACCCCACTAGTGCCAGTCGCACGAGGTAATTACCCAGCGGCAGATGTAGGAGGCTTTGGCCTTGCTCCCCCTTGCATTTTAGGCTGGCTGTCACTTTGTCTCCATCCATTCTTGTCGCTTAGCGGGGGTTCCAGCATTGAAACAAACGTCCCCTTTCCCTGGGGTTCTTCTGTGCCATTTGCTGCTTTCCATCAGCTTGCAGCCCGGAAGGTAAGCTTGGTGCTTTAGTTTTACAAAGTGTCTCGTGTTGAGGATGGACTGAAGGAGACCCATGTGCAACTAGAATAGTTCATGGGGGCTGTTACACACCATAAGAGTCTACGGAGGCACTTTTTTACAGCTCCCATTTCTTTGTACCTCAGCAGTAAGAGTCTGACTTGCTGGTGATCTGTCAGCTCCTGTGTTCCCCCAACAATGAAGTGGGGCAGGATCTCCAGGCAGATGCTTCCTCCCCTGCTCTCCCTCCCCCATGTAAGAAGCCGAAAAGAGCAGGTTCTACTGCCAGGGTGAAATTCTACCCTTATTGAAGCCCAGTGGCAAAACTCTCTCTCCCACTTACCACAGTGGGCTGGGATTTTTACCCCGGTAAATGTTCCTCAGTCCCGCTCTGTAGGCAGCATGAGTGAGGTGACAGAGCAGCTGTGTTGAACAAACACACCCAAAGGCCCTGTGAAACAAGTGGCTGATCTGACCCCACAGGGGAAAAACAAAGTCTCTTCAGGAGCTCCTGTTCCTTCTCTCAGCACTAGAATTCCAGCTGCGTAAGCTGGCCTACTTCTGCAGCCCTGCCATTCGTTCTCCTTCGATGATTTTTTTTTTTTTTTTTGGTTGCCTTTTACTTGACATCAAAGGATTTAGCTGAAGGCATCCAACCCGCCATTGAAAATCTGATCGTGTGCCCTGGAACTCTAGATGAAGATCAGTGTTCCCATCCATCTGCTTTGCTAGTGTCACCGTTTCTATTACTTAACTGTTTAAAGCACCTCTTTGTGGTATGTGTGGGGTGTTTTTTTTTTTTTTCTTTTAAATTATTCCCCTGGGTGGTATCAGCCTTTCCGGGCTTCTCCCCATCCGTGTTAACCGTAATGAGGGGTTCCTCTCTCCTGTACCAATAGGAAAATGCAAATTGTCTTTAGGGCCATTTCTCCCCCTAGCCCTGATTGCTGGTTCAGCTCCATCTTTTGTTTCTTCCATGTTCCGAGAGCTGAATTTCCTGGACTTGCGACACATGGGTGCTGTAGGACTGGTTGCCCACCGGCGGGCTAAGGATCACATTCCCCTTGGATGACAACTGCTTTGGTTTTCTTTACTCTGAACTGGAGCTGCTGCCAGTTTGCTCCAAGATGAGGATTACAAATATCCCCATCCAAATCTGTTCCCCTAGACTCCATGGTTTCCAGGTGGGTTTCAGTTTATCAAACTGCTGCCCAAATCCTGGGTTTCAGGCTTGTCTCTTTCCCCATGGGATGATTGTCTTAGCAGTGACTTGAAAAACAAGTAGCATTCTCCTCCTGATTTCCCCTTTAAGGTTGCATTGGGTAATGCAGACCTAGTTTTGAAGTGGCTCTAATGTATTTGATTGCCTCCCTTCGTTTAAAAGGGGGTGGGGGGTGGGAAGAGAATGCAACTGTCTTAATCAGCAGTGTCCTGTCTTCTGAACCAAACTGGGAGAATCCTAGTGTGTAATTGGGAATGAATCCAGAAATAAGGATAACAATTCATATTTTTTCCCAGTCTCTTCATCCTGTCTCTCTAGTCTATAAGCTCTAGGTCAGCAGCCATTTGTGTATTTTTCACTACCAAGGGCAACCTCTATGTATGTGGTTCTGGTGTCAAGAGTACCCCTCAAATGCCAAGGGGTGCATGCTATGGTATGCTCAGCCAGCAAGCACAGGACTGACTTGTGGTTTTAATGCAGCTTTGTGGTGGGACTAGAGTGAGCAAAAAGCAGGGTGAAAAATTGGGACCCCTTTTCCCCAGGGTGGGGTGGTGAAGTGGCGTGTGTAAGACCCAGCTCCAACTACTGGGGTGTCCAGTCACCCTATATGGGAAACCTGGTTTAAAGTGGTCCTCGCCTTTTTCTTTGAATGCAGAGGGGTTCAGGGCCAGTTCAGTACTCCGGTAACATCAGTGCTAAAGGAGACTGATGGGAGGAGGGGGCTATTTTTGTCCCCTCTGTGGCCTTATCCTAGTGCTAAAGAAGATTTGGGGAGGGTGGGGTGTTTACCTCGAGGTAGGTAATGTCTGAGCTATCCTGCGGCGCGCTTGAGTTTAGCTGCAGGGTAAGTTGTCCTAAATCCCCTCCAGCGGTGGACCTCGGTAGCTATTCCTCATAATGAAATCTGTATCTTATCTGCATCCATTCTCCCTGTAATCTTTTGCCTTCCTGTACACAGTGGTATGCGAGGGTGTGGCACCCCCTGTAGAAACACAAGCCTTGCTGTGGGCACTCTGCTAATCAGCTGGGTGACATCTGACGCCTGAGCAGCCACACAAGCATCCTGGCGATTTAAAGGGAACACTGGTCTGCACCATTTTTACCTGCTGGCTAGCTCACAGGTGTGAGTTGCTAAGGTTTTAAAATAAAATAAAGCAACCCCTTTCGGGCAGCCACAGCCAGGTCATTGCTACTCTGGCTTCGTGACCGGGCGGGCTTGTCGCTTCTTGGCCCTTCCCCTTCTCTCTGGGATGATGCGCCTGGTCATCCTGAAAGCTGTTGGTTTGGTAGGCTCACTCGTAACAGCAGGGGTTGCAGAGATCGGAGGTCTCTTGGCAGGAATACTCCCAATCTAGTGAGTTAATGGCAAAGTGTTTGTTCTTTAGCCCATTGGCCCTTGGGGTGTATTGCTGCCTTCTCCCCCACCCCGCACTCTAGGGTGACTTCCAAATCCTCTCCCAAGGCAGGCAGGATGGGTTCCTGGCTTTTAGGACAAGCGGCAGCAGGGTTTGAGCCTCGCTCTCTGATTTGGATAGTATTTTGGTCTGATGTACTTTAACTGTCTCATTTAAATGTATAATGGCTCTGAGCCTGGGGCAGGCGTGGTGGGGGAATTCTGGGGGGTGGAGACAAGCCTTAGGCCTGGACAACCTCCAGGAAAAACTTCTATGCAAAGAGAAGCGCAGCCCTGTGCAGGCTGTGGCACCCTCTGTGAGGTTAGCATGCAAACTTGGGTCTTTCACCAGCTGGTGGTAGCCCTGGAAAGCCATGCGAAACAACCCTTTCCATGGGCCCTCTTGATCTGGGGCGGGTTTGGAGGCCAGTGGGCTCACAGGAGTGCCAGCCCTTCTCTGTGAGTGGCTGTGTGACTCAGCCTGAAATAGCCCTTCCGGTTGGCTTTGTGTATCAGTCATTGTTTGCGTTCCTGGCAGCCGTGACACTGCCACTAGCTGGCACTGAGGCTAACCCGGCAGTGTGCTCAGAGTGCATGCCAGAGAGCCACAGTTCGACTCCCATTGCTGCGGAATGGCCCCGAGCAAGTCGTAGCCCCGCCCGCTTTTCCCTGTCAAGTAGGGGTTAATTCATGCAGGTAACTTCAGACCCAATGTGTTTCCTGACTCGTAAGCTCCCTGCGCGGTGTGGCTGCATTGACGTTTCCGTTACAAACACCGTTTTAAGTCTTGAAGAAACCCTGGAGGTGGGAGCAACCTTTGCACAGGAGTCATTCTGGCGAGCCTAGGAGCCGCCTGTTTGCCCAAAATCCCACAGAAGAGGGCGCGCGTCTCGGCGGGGTCTGTGGGTGCTAGCTTGGGGTGCGCCAGAAATCTTCCTCCTGAAACTCGCCCCGCTCGCAGCAGTGGGAGATGTGCTGCCGTCATGTCCTGTAGCTGTGGGGTGGGGCAGACCCTAGTCCACCATGTCAGACCCTTTTAATACCTACATCTGATTTTTCTTCCCTCCCTCCTTGGGGGGTGATCATGGGTTTAACCCCCTTTCTTTGCTGCAACTTTGAGAAGAGACAGTGATGGGCTATGATGGCCGCAGACTTGCCTTGCCCAGGGTGTGCAGCATGAGTGGGCTCTGCCGTCTCTGGGAAACCAAAATAGGGTTAAAATGGGCATTTAATCAGCTGCTGGAGTCCCTGTGGCTGTGCTGGAAGATGTGTGGGCTGGGGAGCTGCCAGCAATGACTTACGTTTCTGGTGTACTACATCCCTAGCATGTAGGGAGGGGAGAGTTACTCGCTTGTGCTGCATTTCCTGACTTTCAAAGTGTGATTGGTTGCAGCTCTGGTCAAACCTCCAACTCCTCCTGTCCCCAGCGAGGGATAAGGGGGAATTTGCTGTGGAAAGGGAGCTGTAAACCAGAGCAGTCTGTAGGACTGGATTGCAAGTGTGTTTGGGAGGGGAGGGGGTTTCCTTTCCTGGTAGAGCTTGGAATGGGCCTGCTCATTTTCTGTGAATTTGACAGCAAACTGCTTGGAGCAGGGAAGGCTCTCAGTGGTTCTCTGAAGGGCTGGGGACCAAGGTTCCTTCTGTTTTTCCCCTCCATGGACAAGACAGTTCTTGTTATCTGCAGATCTGCACCACCAGTAGAATCGCACGCTGCTGGCTGTGGGTATAAAAGCTAATCCGCTGAGCAGCACCTGAATCTCCCCTGGGTGCTCAGTTCACAGGCACACAGCTGGGCACACGTGGGACTCGACGGCCTGTACATTCTTTCTCAGCCCACCAGCCCTGGAAGAATCCCGTGGAAGGTCTGGCGCAAGCCAGCGAGTCGTCCCCCCCCGCCCCCCCACCGGTGCAGTCGTGAGTTAGAGGTGAACGCAGCCTCCTACGTCACAGGAGGAATTGCTTTGCCTGTCTGGCTGCCCGTGAAATGGAGGTGGAGGTGTGAGGCTGAATGTTCACAGAGTGCATTGAAGATAAAAATACAAGTCTCAATGCACTGTCAGTGGAGGCAACCACAGCCGAGTGCTGACATTACATCACATTCCTGGCTCTTGCTATAGAGACCTATGTGCTTCCTTCCATTTAACTTTCATATCTGAACCAGAGAACTATTTCCTGTAGGGTTTGTGGCATTAACCTTCTGGCCAAACCTTCCCTTTCTGCATGAAGCCATTTGTCGTAGAGATTTCTGATGGGGACGGCTGGCGGCCGCCGCCGTGAGAACACTGAAGGCTCCTTCAGTTTTTTGTGTTTTTTTTTTTTTTTTTTTTCTCATGGCCTTTTACGCTGCTCCTACAGGCACTAGAGGTGAGGCTCTGCTGTGTGGCTGGTGGGTGAAGGTGCAGCTGGGAACTGCAAGCCCCACCATGCCTCTTCCACAGCCTTCCCTCCCCTGTGGCTGGAGAGCTGGGCTGCTGTGCCACAGGGCAGGGAATGTAGGCGATTTTGGGAAAGCAGTGCCTGCTGGCTCCTTGACTAAAGAGCCCAGAGGCTGGGCTCTTCTAGTTCTCACCTGCTTTTGAAGAAGCTCTCTGTGGAGAAGAGTGTGGGTGGAGGTTGCTCAAAGCCAGGCTCGACCAGCTTGTTCCCTGCCAAAACACTAGCGCCCTGTGATGCCCCAGATGGGGGACTTCCAGCTGAGCATCCTCGTTCGCCTGTTTCCCCAGTCTGGCTCTGGTCTCCCTGCAGGTTTGCTTACTACCTGGCAGCGTGTTGATTGTTGGGGTGCCTGCTTTGCCAGCTCCCAAAAGTGCTGTTATGGTCCTATCCAGTCAAGCCCTAAATAGCTAAGACAGCCCCCCACCACCTAGCTGATGACAGCGTAAGTGGGTCATGGGGGTAGGGTTTTAATGCTGGGGGGGGGGAAGGCTTTTTGAGAAGGAGTGCAAATAAAGTCAGACCACAAGGGGAAGGAATTTCCACCCTCCGCCCCAACACACGCACTTTGTTCAGCAGCGACATGCGCAGATGGCACTTAGCCCTTGTCAAATGTAGGCCCAGTCAACAGCTAGGCCAAGAGGTTTGTCAATTCCCTATTTGCTGCCTGGTGTGTGGTGAAGTCCGACCCTTGATCTAAACGCTTCAGTGGGTCTTATTAGCTCTTTCTTTTTTTTTTTTTTAGCTTGTTTAATTCAGGCACCTGTGTGTGGCCCCTGTGCTGCTTTCACCACCCTGAGGTGACTACTTTGGTGGTGCTGGGGTTGGCCCCCTGTAAGGCAGGGGCGTGCTGCTGCCAGTCTTATTGCAGCGGGAGCTCAGATCTGCTCTGTAGGGAACAATCCTTTGGTGAGAATTCTCCCCCTCTCTCTTGGTTTCATTATAGTCTCTCTTCACTAGACAGCTGCTTGCAACCTGACTGCTGGAGGTGGAACTCCTGCTGGGGCAGAGCAGCATTAAACCCTCTTATGTAATAGAGGCTAAACTGGTCTGTGAGTGGTTTCCATGGGTGGGATTCCCACTACAGTCTATTGGGAGGGGTTATCACTGGCCAAGAGCCATGTGGCAGCCCTGAGAGGTGGAAGTGTTTCAGCTGGGGTGTGTTAAACTTTCAGCAGGTTGCTGTCACTTCCTTCTCCTGGGACAGGAATCCTCTGTGGTGCTGTATTTTACAGAGGAAGACCTCGCAGAGCTGCCGCAACTAGGCTATGGGAGAGCCCAGAATGGAGAGAGCTGAGAGGAACTGATGTAAAACCTTTCCTAACTGCATCGCTCCTCTGGTTCAAAAAGGCCACGCCTGGTGTGAGACAGGCCGGGCAGAGTGGCTACTGGCTGCACTCCATCTTCTCCCCTGACCCTACCTCCTGAGCGTTCCCTTGATGGGCGCTCTGCCACCTTTGTGCAGTGAGGCCTTGAGCAGCCTCTCCCGACCCTTTTATCTTGGCTTTTCCTTGATGCTGCTGGATTTCTGGCTCTTGCTGCTTTTGTTCCTGGGTGGCACATTTCCTTTATTCAACATCTGCTTCTGGGACTGAAGTAAATCCCCTCCTTGAATATACCTGCTCCATGGCTTTGTTGTTGCAGAGCCCAGCCCCGGCAGCCATGTTACTTAATCCTTTTTCCACCCATGGGTGGAACAAATTTTATGTAAACTGAGGCATGTGCAGACACCTTTAGAAACACGCTGTGGCTGAGGGCACTCGGCTACTCAGCTGGGCGGCACTGGCCTCTCCTGAGCATCCACCCAAGCGCTCCGCTTACAGGAAATGCTGCCTGGCATGTGTTCCCTTTATTCTGTTGCTCAGACATCCCGGGGTGGGGGCTAGGTGCTTGCGCTCTGTCCTGTGGGATCTCCAAGGACTTTTGGAAAACCTGCCTGGCTGTAGAAAGGGGAGTGAGTGGTTGACTCCCCAGTGAAATGTATTCCCTGCAAGAGGGCTAGGGGAGGGAAGAAAGGACAGTCACAGCCATTCTGTCTCACTCACTAGTACTGATCATTCCAGCCTCGGAAAGCAAGGAGGAACTTCTCTCAGTTTTTGGGGGGCTGGAGAGAGAGGGGTGAGGCATGAAGTTACCCCCTCTGGAATTTGGCCAGGACCCCAGGGCTAATGACCTCCTACACCTGGAGTAGGCGTGGAGGCAAACCCTTAGTGCCCATGAGTTGTGGGCAGAGTGGACCTTTTTTCCCCAAAGCTAGAACCTTCAGCTTCGCAGCTCCCTCTAGTGCCATGCTGGGGAACAGGTTCAGTGCCCTGCCCCCTGAGTCACCACTGCCACTTCCTGCATCGCCAGGGTTATTTCTTGGGCATCTCCCAGCAAACTGCAGACTGTTGCTGACCCTGCATCGTGTATTAGATCCGACCGGCACCCAACATGATCCAGAACGGCTCGCTCATCGAACTGTTTTAGTCTCGGGGCTTAATCTGTGTGTTTCTTCGTTGTACAAATGACTTGGTGTCCAGGCTGGATACTGCCTGTAAAACTACAGGATGCTCTCCGGAAAGCTAGGTCTCGTAGCTGGCATTTTTGTAGACAGCTACAGTTTGAATCTCTCTTGTCTGGCACCCTCAGGACCTGACCAGTGCCGGATGAGAGAATTTTCCTGACTGCAGGAGGTCAATATTTTCTGGCACTTACTAACACTTCCACTGCTTACTGAGCTCCTAGAAGACATTTAGGGGTAAATTTACAGCTAAACAGCACAGAACACTGACAGCCAGGGCTGGTGGCTGGAAACAAACTTTATGGGAGCACCGGAAACTTGCTCACACTTGTGATTAGTGGTCAGCTGGCTAACTAAAATCATGCTGGATTACAGATTAGAAAGGTCCCACCTGTAGTGAAATGTGCATGTCCCTGAAGAGCGTCTGTGATTAAAGTATGAGGGTGGGGGGTTTAGGAACACTTCCCCTCTATTCTTTTACCCCGGCTCAGAACTGACTGGGGGCTGTCCTGCTAGATGCCACTGGGTGCTGATTTTTGGGGCGGAAATTGCAAATGTAATCTTGTGCGTCGCCAGCATGTTTTGTTTGAAAATGTGGAACACCCAAAGGAAGAGCCAATAAACCATATGCTGGAGGATGAGACTACAGAAATTAGACGCGCCTTTCTTCCCTCACGCCCTGCCAGCTGATGTCTTGGAAAACACAATAGACGTCAATCATGCTTAGCGTGCAGGCATGTATACATGCACAGTCATCTTCCTCATGCTAAGGAGGCTGTGATCTGTACGGGAGACGTGCGGCCTCGGCCGTGACTACTGGCCTTCATTCCTACCAACCCACGTGCGTGTCTGCAGCACCCCGAAGGGGGATATGCAGTCTTGATAGCTTTCTAGCCAAAGACCCGACCCGACCCAACCCAACCATCCTGAAATCAAGGTGATGGCACATAGCAGTACTTGCAATGTCTCTTACCAGTATATTAATTCCCTCCAAGCTCCTGGATTCTAGATCTAACTGCAGTCAGGGTGCACACTAAACTCTTGTTCCCTGTGTTCTTTGGCTTTGGTTCTGGCTGTAGCCACATATGCTGGCTAAGAGCGGGCTCTGGGGGAGGCAGAACCATGCAGCCTCTCATGCTAGCAGTTAGCAGGTCCCTGCTGATTGTCACAAGCCAAGTGATGCTTCCAGTGTGGTGAGGGAGTCTCCTGGTTTGGTAGTTTTGTCAGAGTGCCCTGCTCGTGTTGGTGCTTGTTCCTGTCTGCTTTTGTTGAGTTGTATAACCAGAGGTGGTATGTAGGTTTCCAAAACTGCTAGCTAAACGTCTGCGTGCTTGAGATTTTAGTGTCCGCTGTAAGCGCACTCCCTGGATCCCCAGGAGCACTGAGCTTATTCTGTGAGCTCAAACGGCAAAGCACCTAGTCTGATCTCTACTGCCTTCAGTCTTTATTCATACTAATGCCCAGATTCCTCCCAGCCATGTCTGTGTGATGTCCAGAGAGCTGAGAATCCCTAAAACTCTCTCTCCTTCTCTTTCTAGGGGATGTTCTCTTCCAGATGGCAGAAGTTCACAGGCAGATCCAGAATCAGTTGGAAGAGATGGTAAGTGATTGCAGATACTTTCTCCAGAGGAGCGTGGATGGGCCAAACACACTGGGAGAACAGCAGGAAGCTTTTGGACCAGCAAGTTTCTCGGCAATTTGTTGGCCTTTAGCTGCATTTCAGTAGGGAAGTGCAACCCTGGGACTGTGTAGAGGGAGTGCAGGAAATAATTGCCAAGCGCTTAGCTAGGAGTAGAAACCCTGACAGAGTAAATGAATAAACTCTTGTGCAGAAAAACAGTCCTAGGGTGCTTAGAGAGCACTTGTGCAAATCGTGGTGTTGCCTGGAGGAAAGCACCAGCTGTTCAACAAATCTACTTCACGCAGCGCCAGTTAGCATCTAAGTGGAACCTCCTAGTGCTGTGATCAGGGAACAAAGGAGGCTTCAGTTTCTTATCCGTATTGCTTGAGTTTAAAACTCACAGGTTTATCGTGTGTGTGTGTGTGGGGCGGGGGGGTCCATACACTTCTCCTCCTGGGTCTGTCTCTGATAACCTAAGAATCCGATGGATCCCATATAGTCTCCTTGCTTTACCTAGTCAATTTATATACCCATCTTTTCACATCCAGGTGTCCCCTTCTGTGGGTTAGCCACTGTCTGTCTCATGCCATCCCGGGCTCCCTATTGCCTCGCTGCCTGCCTGCCTGCCTGCGTCCTACTTCAGACAGCCCCTTGCCTTGGCTCCTCCTCAGGAAGCTACCCTGAGCATTGCACGCTAACACTCTTTGGGTTTGGATTCCAGGCTAGCTCAGCGTTTGCTAGAACATGCATTTGTGTTTTGTTTTCAAGCTGAAGTCTTTTCACAATGAACTGCTGACACAACTAGAGCAGAAAGTGGAACTGGACTCCAGGTATCTAAGTGTAAGTAAATCAGAACTCCTATTTTAATACATTAACATTTCCCAGCTCTTCTTTGGACTTTCTCTTTCCTGTTGCTTACCCCACCCCCATTCCAGGCTCCTCATAGTCAATGTAGGATGTGAGGGTTCCTCCTCTGCTCTGCATATTTAGGATCTAAATACCTTCATGTAATCCTGAACGCTGTTGTGTGAATTCAAGCCTGGCCACTCACCATGTTGGATTTTTGTTTGTTTTCTTTAAAGCCAAAATACTGTTTTGGGTCTCCGAAACCTGCAGGTTCTAACAATCTCAGATCTGCAGTGGCTGTACCTCACCTTTCTATGTCCTCTTCTGCCCCCATGCCCATTGGATCAGTGCAGTCTAAGACCCAGCTTTTTCCTATTTTAATCTGCATGCACTGATGCTAATTATGAATTTTTATTTATTTGCATTGTGACTAGTGTCTGGACTATGTTAAGGGCCTTCCAGGCATCAGCATGCAGTCATCTGTTGGTGATTTGTGCTGTAGTGGTTTTTCTTTTTCTCTCCGCTGCTGCTAGTGATTGCTGTTTTGAAAGATACAAGCGATTCGTTTTCTGAACTTGGTTGATCACTATGAAGCCACTAAGGTGCTGATATTTCTGCTTTCTGGGGTCCTGGTGTCCTATCCTCTCACAGAGATGGATGGTTGCACAGTTGCCTTTAAATGTGCAAGTGCTCTAAAACAGACCTCTTGCATCACCAGTGATATTGGGGAGCTCTTGACGAGTAGGCGAATGCCAACCATGCTCGTTAGGATCAGGCTGTCTCCGCTGATCTGCTTGAGCATTAGTTTCACCTGTTCAGAGCTTCCCCCTGTTTTATATTCAGGCTGCACTGAAGAAATACCAGACTGAGCAAAGGAGCAAAGGTGATTCACTAGAGAAGTGCCAGACAGAGCTGAAAAAACTTCGGAAGAAGAGCCAAGGGAGCAAAAACCCTCAGAAGTACTCGGACAAAGAGCTGCAGGTAAGATTCTCAGCTGGTAGTCTGCCGTCAATGGCCTCCATGGCACTGACTGAAGTGGACTCTCCTTTTACTTGCGAAGTTCATAGGATCTTAAAAATGCCAAGAGGGAGTTCAAAGTCACCTAGTCCAGCTTCCTGTGTACCAGATATGGTGTATATATGGACCATCCCTGACACGCGTTTGTCCAGCTTGTTCTTAAAAACCTTCCACGGCCCCCCTTGGAAGCCTCTTCCAGAGCTTAGCTTGCTTTATGGTTAGAAAGCTTTTCCTGAATCTCTGACCCAGGCATGTCCAACCTGCAGCTCGCGGGCTGCGTGCGGCTCTGGACAGCTAGTAATGCGACCCCACAAGATCGTAAACGTTTAACATTATTATGTGATTTATATACATTAACTGTATTATATTTTGTATGTGGCCCAAGACTATTTTCTCTCAGTGTGGCCCAAGCAAGCCAGAAGGTTGGACACCCGTGCTCTGACCTAAATCTCCCTTGCTGCAGAGTAAGCCTGTTGTCCTACCTTCTGCAGACATGGAGAACAATTGAGCACTGTCCTCTTTATGGCAGCCTTTGACATATTTGAAGATTGTTACAAAATCCAAAACCCCTCCCTGCACTTGTCTTTTCTCAGGACTAAACATGCCCAGTATTTTGTAACCTTGCCTCATAGCTCAGGTTGTCTAAGGCATGTATTGCTTTAGTGGCTCACCTCTCGGCTGTCTCCAGTTTGTCTGTCTATTTTAAAGCATGGAACCCAGAACTGGACCCCGTATCTAGCTGAGGTCTCTCCAGAGCAGAGTGCAACAGGACAGTTCTCTCCCATGTCTTACAAACGATGCTTTTGTTCACCGTTCCCAACTACATCATGCTAGTTCCTATTCCGGTTGGAAGGCCTTGTAACCCTACAATACTGTGTGTGTGTGTGTGTGTGAGATCTTGTATGTCTTTTGAATTGCATTTAACTAATGTCAGGTGAGCTCTCCAATTTGCCAGGGTTCAAAGCAAATGTTGTCCTGCAAGGTGCTTCCAACTCCTCTCCCAGCTTTGCATTGCCCATAAATTTTATAAGCTTATCCTTTGCTTTGTTGTCCAAGTCGTCATTATAGAAATATAGAACGTCACTGGACATAGGTCAGAGCCTTAATGCGATGCCACCATATTTGCATCCCGGTTTGACAGCAAACCATGGACACTTGCCCTATGAGGTTTGTCTGTCCAACCGTTCGTGTACCGCCCTTATAGTAATTTCAGTAAGAAGAGCGCACATCCCTCACTTGCTTGGTAGTGTCACGGGGCTGTCAGATGTCTTATTTCCCCCCTCACTTCCACCCCAAACTGCTAGGCCAGTAACCGAAGCAAAAATTTGATTGGTTTGGCATGTTTGTTCTTGACCATACCATGCTGGCTACTCCTTATACCCCTGTTGTTCTCTAGAGACTCACAAAGTAATAGTTTAATCATTTTCATTCCAGTATCTTTCCAGGTATTGAACTCTGACTGGTCTAGAATTCCCCAGGTCGTCTTTGTTCCTCTTTTTAAAGATAGACCCTGTCTGAGTGTCTTTTTCTAGCCCTTTGGGACTTTGCCCATTCTCCAAGAGCTCCTTAGTGGCTTCATGATGGAAGAAGTTAGTTCCTTAGGTACTGGAAGGTGAATGTCATCAAGCTCTGCCAAGTTGAATGCATTCAACATATCTAAATGTTCTTTCACCTCTTCTCTCCCTATTTTGGCTTGCGTTCCTCCCTGCTTGTTGTGAATAATACTTGTACTGAGTATCTGGCCACAATTAACTCTGAAGCAAAATAGGCATTAAACACTTCAGCCTCCTGGAGGGTCATCCACTGGTAGCTCTGCTTCCTCCTGGTCAGAAGAGCAACAATCTCCTTTTAGATTTCTCTTGCTCCTAACGTATTTGTGGACCCTCTTCATACCTCCTTTGGCACGCCTTGCTAGGTGGAACTCCTCTTGTGCCTTAACCTTCCTGACTTATCCTTGTATGCTTGTGCTGTTCTTTTCACTCTCCATAGTAAAACGGTTCATGTTTTGCTTACAGGATTCCTTTTCTATTTTAAGTCCTTTTAAGAGCTGCTCCTTCTAAAACCAAACCTCTTGCTCTTCTTCTTGCTCTAGATAACAGGCAGTCCTTGTGTCCTGTACACGTGGCTCCCTAGAGGTAGCCCAAACAAGGGAGCCATTTAGATAAAGTCTCGCCCAAAACATGGAGCATGGGCAAGACCTGACTTTTCACCATCTGGAAAACCCCAGGCAAATGACTTTGCTTTTCTGTGCTTTTTCATAACTGGAGAAAGATACTCAGTTTTGCAAAGTGCTTGGTGACCTGCTGACAAAAAGCATCATACGAGCGTCACAAGTGAGAGTTCCCCCAAGCCAAGGGCTCAGTGGGCAGACACAACCCAGTGTCCCAGCTAGCAGTATGCGATGGAGTGGTTTGGTCATCCTCCCGCCCAGCTGCCTGTTGGATGGGATCAGGTTTCATGCTGCATCTGGGTGAATTGGAGGTAACCTTTCAGTCTGAGCAAGGCGTAAACCGATGACCTTCAAGACTGTAATGAAGCCCCTGAACTCCCCAGTCAGTGCATTCATTAACTCCGTCTCCTCAAAATGCCGGAGATTGATTTTTCTCATCAGCAAATGAACCAAGAACTAAAATTTTGTCCTAGTGAATTTCCATTGTCAGACACATCTCCCTCTAGATCTTGTGCTGCTGAAATATTTTCTGTTGCCTCCTGGCGTTAAATGCCTGTTCATTCCCTTGGCACAACAGCTTGCACAAGCTGGAGGCATTTTTTGTCAGACAGCAAACAACTTATCTCAGTAGTGACTTTTGATTCAAGCATACTTAAACTGTGTACCGTTTTCTAATCGGACTTTGATTGCACCCTCCTGAGGCGGCTGCATAGGAGTCCTTAGGCAGAGAGACTCACTCTTCTCACAAGAACAGCCACCTACAGCCATTTGTCTTGGAGGGGATGTGGGGGGGCGTGTCTTTTGTTTTGTTTTTAAATATGCACCTTTCAAGAGACTAGAGCTAGAGGATTTGTGGGCGGGGTGAATGGGAGATAATAGTTTATTTATATGGGGAGGGCAGCGACAGAGAATAAGGCATCTGACAGTCCCACATGACACTCTGTGGTCTGACTGAAATTACTATGAATGTGGATGCATGACTGGTTGGACAAACCAACCTCAAAGAGCAAATGTTCCCATTTAGTGTTCTGAGAAAGCAGTGCTGACCTATGCAAATTCCTCTGGCTCTGTCCTGACCAGCAGCATGCCTGTGGCTGGGCCAGGTCAGTGGACTCGGGTTTGGGCTGACAGGTTAACGTTGCAGAGCAGACGTTGGGCTTGAGTCTGTGCTGGGAGATCCACCCTCCTGTCGTGGTGTCAGATCAGACACACTGGACAAAGCCCAAACATTGAGACTACGATTTTTGAGTCCTGCAGCAGAGTCCTCTGACCCAGGCGCTGAGGTTCGGTGTTGTGGGAGTTCTCTTGTGCCTTCTGCTGACAGCAACAGAGGTGGAACCTGGGTGATGGCACAGGGTGTGTTGAGAGCAGGTGGCCCACTGTGGGTTCTTGACTACATTCACAGCAGGAGTTAATCTCTTGGAAGTCGCCACCACCCTGCCCCCACAGTGCAAGTGTCACCTGCAACCCATCTGTGAGCTCTGCATGTTGAAACAGGCAATTAATATATGGATCTGTAAACTCCTTCTGGCCTAAGACGCTCTTTCTGCTTGTCTGTCTCCGTTAGTTTTAGCCACAGCTATGGGATAAATACAGCATCAAAGGCAAGTTCCTGGTAGGCAAAATTAACCTACAGGCCAGGTGACTTGCTAGCCCCTGTCTCTAATGCAAAACTCAGCAGCTGTGCTCGCCCCTGGGATCAGCATTAACCAAAGGCTCTTAGAATGAGGTCAGCCTTCCTTAAATGTTGTTGTCTTTTTTAGCAGAGCTGGCCTAAGCATAAATGACAGCGCCTCAGCCTGGGTTTACTGAAGTTCTCTGTACCAAGAAGCAGATGCGCAGTAATCTCCAGCTAATTAGAATGAGGGTTATGGTAGGGAGACTGCTTTTTTTTTTTTTTAAATTGAACAAGAACAGTGAGTTACTCTGTTAGCTGCATGGTGCAGAAGGATCAGTGAAGGGAAAAGTTAGGAGTGCTTCTCAGCATTCTTGCTTTCAGAAGTAATTCTTGCACTTATTTTAAAATGCTGCATATTGAACTTTTACTGATCCCTTAATCCTGTTTCCTGGACACTTTTTATAGTGGAGGTGCTGAAAGGCAGTGACCAAACTGTAAACCCTGCATGGGATGCGGGCCCTGGGCAAGGCAGCTGGGGACAGCTGCATGCTCCAGAAGGGAGGGGGTTAAGGGCAGTTAGCCCCTAGTGCCACTCGGACCGGGGGCCTAGTGCTCCCCTCCCCAAGTTGCACAGAGTGAATCAAATCTGCCATGGCATTGCAAAGGGTCCTCTGTGCAAGTGCTGCCTTGTCGTTACCCCCTTGGCCCCCACCAGCGGGCCTGGCAGGATGGAAACCATGTCAAGCCAGGGGAGGCTGCCGCACCCCGGGTACCTACCGCCTGTGCTTGTATCCACCTGACGTTTAAGATCATTTTATGAGCTGATCTTAAATGAACCGGTTTAGTGCAACATGCAGAGACGTCCTGTTTACAGGCTTATCCTGCTGGAAGACTCAGTGAGCACGGGAGCTTTTTAATATTCAGAACTGCTTTGAAAGAACATCTCCTTCCTCAGTACACGTTTCTGTTAGTTGCTGGCTGAAAGAGGAGGGTTAGGAGACGAGAGGGGGCAAGAATGGCTTTTAAATGTAGGAAAACACGAGGCACCAAGATTGTCTCTGTGGGCAGCACTCATGAGTGACCACTAATTGCCAAAGATCCTGTGAGTCATCTAAATGTCTGGCTAGTGCATTGCCCTTATTTTGGCAGGGTTTCCTCCCCCCTGTGAAATACCCCGGGGAGTTAGCTAAAAGGAATCTGCACCCCTCTCGCTCTGCAGCAGGGCTCGGGGGAACGTTGAGAGATGCTGCTTTCCCTGACCTTTGGGAGCTTTTTACACATGGTTCTATTAGCATGGATTGTTTCGGGAGAAGGCAGAGAAACCGGATCAATCTTTCAGGCACTTAAGCTCTTCCTAGATGCCAGTGGTAGGAAGATTATCTCTCTGGGAAAGCCTGACAATGGTTTTTAAGCTTAAAAGGAGCTGTGAGAACGGCTGGCGTGCTGTGCGTTCTTTTCTGGAATAAAATAGTTGGCATTGTTGGATTTGACCCACCGGGGCTGATTGATCGCTGTGCTGCTCTGCTCAGTATGTTGGGCCTTCCTCTCCTCAAAAAAACCCCTTCTGGGCCACTTTAAGCTGTTTCTCCCTCTTCTCCCGGTGGGTTTGACAGCATGGCTTTTGGGCAGCCTTCGGCAAACAGCTAAGCGCCTCTGCTGGCCCAAGATGCCTGGCCTGCCATAGGCTGAAGCGGACTCTTGTCCAAACTGCTGACTGGAAAACTTGGGCTAAATGAGTAAACCCAGTGAGCTGCGTGAGAAGAGCTGCCCACAGCCCTGTGGAGGAGCTGAGCCATCCTGCTCTGAGGGGAGCAGTGGGCCTGGGGGGAAGTGCAGGCCTGCTGACTGGTGTGTGAAAGGGTGCAATTGCCCCAGGGCCCAGCACATCTGAGCCCCGGGAACTCCTGCAATCACCACTGAGTGCTGGAATATCACGCTAGTTGCTTTGCCCTGCTCCGGGGCCTTGTGCAGGGGAAAGCGCTGCAGACCAAGGGGCGCTGAGGGCTGGCTGTTCTGCCTCTTCCAGGGGGCACAGACACCCCTCTTCCTGCCCCCTCCCCCCATGCCCTGAGGCCCACGGTGGCTGTCAGCCCCACTGGGGAAGTGGCGTGGCTTTTGATTTAGTATGTGGAGCTGTACGGAACTGTGCCACGGGGGCTGCAGGCCAAGTGTGGGCCTCTTCAGGCCTCATCCCCGCCCATAGCACCTCTACTCGCCTTGTTTCTGATGTTGGTGTAGCCCCAGGCAGTGGCACCAGCAGCAGCCAAGGGACCCTGCTGCCATGGCATGTCCAAGGCGCCCCCCGCCCCTAGTCAGTGGTCCTGGCACAGGGGCTCCCCAGGCTCAGTCCTGGAGCTCCACTATCGCCTGTTTTCTTCAGCTCATCTTGGCCGGCTGACTTCCTGGCTCAATCTCTTGCCCGGCGTATGGAAGATGGGAAAACTTGCCAACCCTCCAAGTGAAGAATCCCAGCTTTCTTGGCAGTTCCCACATTCTCATCGAGCAGCTGCTGATGGCAAACAGACATGGAGTCTTGTTCTACAAATATATACGATCTCTTTGACAGCACGCCTTATTTAAACTCGAGAATCACTTGCTGCTTGGCAGAGGAGCTGGCATTTGCTTCGGAGGCTGCCAAGTTGTGCGTCTTGGGCATGTTTGTACCCTGGCATACCGCCGTCTGTGTGGTGGTTGTCTTATCAAACCAACCAACCCGGGGCTTTAAGGGGAAGGCAATTCTGGAGACTCCAGTAAATTGGAGCCAGGCTTCAGAGCCAGGGCCTGAAGGGAAGGGTGTTGCCGATGAGTTTGTTTTCTAGTGAGAGGAGTTGCTGTTGGCAAAAGGAATCCTGGCAGTGGCAGAACAGCCGTTCTAGTCACGTTAAAAAATGTACAGAGACTCCTAGATTGAGGTTATCGTAGCTGTTAAAGCCCAGTGGCTGTTACACACCAGGATTCAGATGCTCGTATTTAGAACAGCAGGAAGTGGAATTGCTCTCTTTGTGCATTTCCATTGTTTGCTGAGTTACAGGGGTTTCTTTGTCCTGAAGTAAAGCCAAAGTTTTTAAGATACACGCACCAGGGGGATGGGACTAGGGGCAGCTCTGTGAATAGGCTCAAAATGGGTTTGACTTTTCCTCCACCCTCCTGGGCTATCCCAGCCCTCCCAGACCATGCAACACAGCCTTTCCTGGTATATCAGAGAGGTAGCCCAGTTAGTCTGTATCTTCAAAAACAACACGTCCTGTGGCACATTTATAGACTAACTGATATTTTGGAGCATGAGCTTTCATGGGCGAAGACCTGCTTCGTCTGACTAAAGATTATGCTCCAAAATATCAGTTAGCCTTTAAGGTGCCACAGGACTACTTGTTTTTGAAGATGTAGACTAACTGGGCTACCCCTCCGATACTTGGTGCCCATAGAGAGGCTGGCTAAGTGATCAGTGGTACAGCTCACCCTGTGCGTTTGGCCTTTCTTAGCAACTTCACCTTTTCCTTTTATGTTGCATTGGCAAGAACTGTAGGAGAGTACGGCAGACTTGCTAACGTTGCAAGGCTTTTATTCATGCTTGGGTCGCGCCCGCTGTCCTGTATGATGTGTAAGGAGGGAGGGACTCGAGCTGACAGCAGCCTTGTGTAAAGGGGTGGTTGGGTCACTTGGACACTTAATTGGAGTGGAACTCACGGACAGGTATTTTAATTCTGTCAGATACACGTATGCCTCTCCTTTCCGAGTACTTTAAATGACATTGGGCTTTGTGGGTTTATGAAGATTTTGTAATTGGAACCTCACTTGAATATTCCCCTAAGGAGAAATAATTTTAGCGATAGGTCAGACAGTCCTAACTGATAGACTTTGCTGTAATGAGGCCAGCAGTTTTTATATAAAGACTCATAAGAATTATGTAAAAGTTTAGAGAAGGATCTGAAAAATTGATACAAAGTTTAAAATACCAAAATGGAGTGAGGCTTTATTTCCCAAAGCGTTGTGTAACGCCATCGGCAGGGGAGTGAAAAGGTGAAATCCAAGTTGACTACTCTTGATCACTTCCCCTCTTCCCAAGTGCTCCAAAATGGATTCCCTGTAGATCCCCTCCATGATTTTTCTGGGGATTGAGGTGAGGCTGACCAGTCTGTAGTTCCCTGGATTGTTGTTTTTTCTGTTTTTAAAGATGGGCACGACCATTTGCCTTTTTCCAGTCATTCGGGACATCTCCTGATCTCCATGAGTTTCCAAAGATACTAGCCAGAGGATCTGCAATCGCATCTGCCAGTTCCCTCAGTACCTGTGGATGCATTAAATTGGGACCCATGGATTTGTGTGTCTAGCTTTTCTAAATAGCTCTTGCCCTGCTCTTTACTCATGGAGGGCTGCCCACCTTCCCACACTGCATTGCCTACTGCCATAGTCTGGGAGCTGACCTTGTCTCTGAAAACTGAGGCAAAAAAAGCATTGAGTACTTCAGCATTTCCCACACCATCTTTCACTAGGTTACCTCCTTCATCCACTGACGGCCCCACACCCTCCCTGATAACTCTTATTGTTAACATGCCTGTAGAAACTCTTCTTGTTACCCTTCACATTCCTTGCTAGCTGGAATCCCAATTGTACTTTTGCTTTCCTGATTAATCCCTGTCATTCTCCAGCCATATATTTATACTCCTCCTAAGTCACGTGTCCAAGTTTCCACTTCTTATACGCATCCTTTTTGAGTTAAGCTCACCAAGGATTTCCCTGTTTCAGCCAAGCTGGTTGCCTACCATATTTGCTTTCCTCACTGCACAGTGAGACAGTTTGTTCCTCTGCTTTCCATGAGACCTCTTTAAAATACTGCCAGTCCTCCTCCAACTCCTTTCCCCTTCACATTAGGTTCCCAGGGGATCCTGCCCATCAGCTCTCTCAGGGAGTTGAAGTCTGCTCTTCTGAAATCAAGGTCTGTATTTTACTGCTCACCTTTCTGTCTTGTCAGAATCCTGAAATCTACCATCTCGTGATCGCTGCAGCCCAGGTTGCCACCCACTTCTATTTTGCCCACTAGTTCCTCCCTGTTTGAGAAGGGAAACCAAAGGCCTGATGTTTAGCAATGACAGATTTATTAGCTGTGCGCACTTCACATTCGACACTCTTCATTGTGCGATGCCCAGCCCTGTATCTCTACTCTCTCTGCGTAGTGTTTCATGCAGCAAGAATGTCATTCACGTCTTGCCTTGGGGGTGGGCCTGCTTGGCTTGGGAGAGGCTAGCAGAATTTCTGGGCCCATGGGCAAGGGAGAGGTGGGCTCTGTGCTCCTGGAAGGGGCCTTGAGGTGAAGGGGCAGGGCCTTGGGCAGCCAGCCCATAGCACCACCTGAATCATGCTGTTCCTTCGCGCCCCTGGGGGCTCCAGCGGTGATTTTTAAGGGCTCTGGCTGCTGCTGCAGTGATGGCTGGGCACCCTGGGCCCCAGGGCAGTGCCCCACCTTGTCAGGCCTGGCTGGGCCTGACCAGCAGACAAACAGCTGATCTAAAAGGAGACTTGTTGACCGAAGTGGGGGCATGATGGGGTTGGGAACCGGACTCTGTGAGTGCCCTGCACTAGGAGAGCGAGCTCGAGGAACACTGCTCTCCAGAAGTGGGAGTGCCTGCTCTGGTGCAAAGCAAGAGACAGGCAGTGCCGGGGTAGGAAGCCTGTGCCTCAGTGGTAGTGGCAAGGAGGACCTTACAAGCTGGAAAGGTCACCTGTACGTCCCTCTGGTCGCTGTCTCCCTGTGCGTAGGTTCAGGGTTCCCCTGGCAGTGGGTGGAACACAGCAGCACCATGGCAAGGAAGGGAAGGGAGACAAGTGGTTAGGGCTCCAGCCTCAGACTGGGGAGACGGGGGCCAAGCTGGGAAGTGAATCCCAGAGAGCCTGTTCTGAGACACCCTAGGCCAAGGTCCCTTGGCTGCTGTGCGCTCACTTCCCCTCCGGATGCTGCTCTTCCTCACGGGCCCGCCTGCCAACGGGGTGTGTTGGAGTGCGCCAGGGCATGGCCAGTGCTTCCTCGTCCCTGCATGAAAACACTTGCCCTCTGTGACAGGCGTGGACAGAGTGTGGGGAGGTCGCCAGCAGGAAGCCAGTGGGGGGAGAGCAGGAGGTACCCCAGAGGGGTAATGTGGCTAGCACAGTGCAGGGAAGTGCTCTGGTTTAAAATGCCTGTGTGCGCCGTGCATTTTCGAGGCGTTCACATGAAGTGATGATGACCTAGCGAATTAGAATCTTGCGGGGGGGCAGGGAGAGGGTCAGCACTAATGCAGATGGGGTTGCAGGAAGAAACCTGCCTGGGCACGGTACCTTTTGAACGCCGCTTGGCAAACGAAAGCGTTTAGGCATAACCCCCAAGTATTTATGGAGACCCTCTGGCCCATCTTGGCCAGGACAGTCCCTTTTTAAGCCTTGTCCTGCCTCTTGTGGGCGTTTGTGCTGTTTGCTTTTGCTGTCTGAAAGTCTGACAAATGCCCATTCCCCACCCCCCCAAAAAAGGGGGGCATGGTGCATAGGAACCTGGGGGTGGAGGGTTAAGCGAGATGCCAGCCCCACGTAGGTGGGAGGCCAGGCTAGGCTGGAGGAGGAGGAGGGGAAAAGAGGATGGGGAAATACGGTCACTCTGTGAATATCTTAATACTTGTAATTATTGGCCCCATATCATCCGCCTTGCTAATGCGCTCTCTGAAACTCACAAATGAGGGAAGCCCGTTCCATTGTTAATTTGAATGTTCCTGCAGAACTCAATCAGTAAAAGATCCCTAATATTTTCCCTCCCCATTGCAGAGGCACACCTGACTAGAGCGTTTGCGCATGCATCTTGCAGCGACTTAGCCCAGCTTCTTTCCAAAGAGTAGGGGACAGCGTGTTAAGGGAGACACAGTGGCAAGAGCCTTCTGAGTGGGTTTCCCCTTATGGATGTAAGTGTGCTGGTGCAGTAGCAGGTGGTGTTTTATGATGTGAGGGATAGTAACAGAGGAAGCCGTGCTAGTCTATGCACTAGCAAAACAAAAAGCAGTCAAGGAGCACTTTAAAGACTAGCAAAATAGTTTATTAGGTGAGCTTTCGTGGGACAGACCCACTTCTTCAGACCACCGCTAGACCAGATTTGCGTATTCATATCTCCATGTTCAGAAACTCATGGCTTCCTCAGGGGGTTGTTTTCATTGCAAGAGCAGATGAAGTGTGATGTGGCTTCCATGGAAACCCCCTTCCAGGCACCCTCCAATCCAGAAGGAAGATGTGGTTTCCCATAATAGCCAGGAGAGTGTTATGGGTATCTTTGGCTCATTCCCCAGTCAGGGGTCTGCTAGCTGCATGTATTTCTCGGAGAGAGGCATGTTAGTATCTCCAGATCATCCGTACAAGCCAGTCACACAAGCCCCTTGAAATGTGCTGGTGGTGATGGACTCCACAGCATGCCAGTGGAGTTGCAGTAACTGTGTGTCTGTAACTGAGTGCCAAAGCCTTTCTCCGGCACCCTGACTTCAGTGGAGCTACTGGTGCACATGGGTGGCTTGCAGCCAGCACACTGTGAGTCTTGCAGGACGGTGCCTCAAAGGCCCTTTGTGGTGTCGCTGGTGATGGATGCGTGAGCTCCTGAGTAGCTCAGGTCACTCTGTTCTCGTTCAAAAGGCAGCAGCTCCAGTAAGGAGCTTGATGCTCCTTGTCTCTCAGCTGATACAGTGATTTGTTAGTGATTGTAAATTGCAAGAGTGCCCCCTCCAGAGCCTGCTGTCATCCTTTCCGCAGCACCTGGATCCTCCTTGGTCTTCCATTGAGGTAGGGACTCTAACCTACCCCTCCTTCTTGCACGAGACCCTAGCTCAAGGCAGAATAGCTGCCGGTGGCCGAGCCTGATTCCTGTGTACGGTATAATCTCCGAGAGAAGCAAAAGCCTTGCCTGCCCCTTTGTCTCGATAGCCTAACCGAGCCAGAGGGTGAAATGACACAAGTCTGTGGTGCGCAACACAACTCCTGAGGGCGACCGATTGACGCACACAGGAGTTCACTCGATTTCATAATTTGGCTGGTGATTCGGAATAGCGAACTTGTTTTAAGCACCTGTTAGTGAGGCCTAAATTTGTCACTTGCCAACACCACGTTCCCTTTCTTTCCCCCTTGTTACCAATCAGCGTAAATCTAGACATGGGCATAACGTGAGGGGGAGGGGGCAGCAGGGGACGGCACAGCAAGGCCTTATGAGTATTTAATTGCCACTTAACTTCCCATGTGCCACCATCTCCAAGTTCTGCTGGCCTTGATGGTGGCTGCTGCAGCTGCTTAGGCCAGGCTGGGGCAGCTCTGGGAACACGCTGGATGTCTGCCTTGTGCCTTGTTCAGAGAGGCTGCCCTGAACTCAGCTGCCGCCTTGGAGCGGACACCTGGAAGTCGGAGCTGAAGCCATCTCCTCCCCGGGGCTGCTGATTTGTCCCTCCAGTTTTCAGTATGTGCGGCAATGTGGATTTCCTTGCCTGCCCCACCCCCGCCCCCCAGAGGCTTGTCTGCCACCCGGTAGGTCTCATTCTCAGGGAAAGCTCCCTGCCAATCAGCCTTGCTTTGCCATCTCTTAATTTTTATCTCCTTACTTCTAGTCACATCCCCCTTAAACAAATCCTCTGCTTCTGGAGTTCATGCTTTTCAAACCCTCTCGCGTTCTCTCTCCACGTGTCGCTCTTAAATCCTTCATCTGTCCTGGTCACGTTTGTTGCAGTTCTCTGATCTTCCCTCCCTGGTCTTTAGATTCTGTTTGGAGAAAGCCAGCGTTCCAGGTGCGCTCCCGCCAGAGCTCCGGATTAACTATTCGCTCCCTACTTATGATGTGATGCATTTGTGTAATGCAGCCCAGAATTACATTAGCTGTTTTTACTGCCGTGGCCCATAGTAAACCCATCTGTCTAGCAGTCTCCTGCAGTGTTCCTGGCTTCCCTCTGCTGAGGAGCACTGTGGTGTTTCCCCGTGCCAAGCCAAATTATTTTATCTTTGTGTCCCTTTTAGCCCTCGGGGCGGGGGGGGGGGGGCGTGTTTCATGATTCCTCCCAACTTCCACCTCTGGGAGACTTCGGTAACGTGAGGTTTGCTCCTTCCTTCCAGTCATTTAATAAAGAGGGTCCCTGAGGCTGATCCCTGCAGCACCGTTCAATGCATTGCTGATTAGCCCTGCCCTTGGCTTTCACTCTTAGCTAATTTTCATGGAATTGTTTCTGTTCAACACCATTTGGATTAATTTATGCAGTAACAATACATGGTGATTGCGTGCTTTAGTAACAACCAAATACGACAGCTGTTGTTTTGCCTGCACTGATTATAAATTGATCGCTATCGGCTCGGAATTAGTGTTTGTCTCAGGGAATTTGTGGTTTGTCATGTGAACACTTCAGTTTTTTTTAAAAGATTCCTCTAGTTTTAATTTGTTAAATTTGTGCCAGCGTCTGGGATTAATTGATGGGTCTAAAAATGGATAGTACTTTGCAATCTCCAGTCATCTTTTGTTCCAAATGATTGCTTCCAGCGTGTGTGTGTGAGAGAGCTTCCTTGGTTGCATAATCTCCCACCAGGCTGTATTAGTCCTTGTTATGAGCTGTTTACAGAGAAGAGCTGGTCAGCCAACTCAAGGCAGTATAGAAGCGTTATTGCAAATATTCAGTGCCGAAGCTGCATGCCTGGATGTGCTAAACAGACCTGGCCTCTGTGACTGAACTGCATTTTCTCGCCAGATCTCTTACAGGTGTAAGAGATTGTAACAGATTGCAGCAGACCAAGAGTTAAAGCTGTAGGCAGGAGGAACGGCTGCTGTTCCAGGAACAGTTGGCGTGGGCAGTGCCTCCTTTTAGGGCAGCCTCCTATGCTCTCGGCATAGATGATGGTTTTCACCTGGCTTCCTTGACTGTGAGGGCCTCCCCCCCGCCCAGGGAGAACAATGGAAGCTGCTTGCCCTACTCCAGGCACTCTCTTGCCCTGCGCAGACTCTTCTTGCGTGGAACTCGTTGCCAGTGCAGGGATGATGCTGTCTCTCTCCAGGCTGTCCGGTGTTTGTGACTTGCAAGACTTGACTCCTCACTTCCGAGACTGATCCCTTTTCTCCCTCACCCCCCGGATGCAAAGCTGGATCTTCCTTCAACCCAAGTTCTGGCCTCCGGGCTCTAAGCAAAAGCTATTTTAAAACCCAGTCCCTCTCCCATCTGATGCTTCTGGCTCCCTTGGTGTAGAGCAAAGGGCTGATATTGCTAATTAGGTCATCTTCGTTCCTGGTGCCTTTTTTTTTAGCCAGTGCCTGTACTCAAGGGACGGGAGAGTTATTTGAAGGCTCTTCACCAGCCTAGAAACCCAGGAGCACTTTCCAGCGTTGTCGGCCATTTGTTTGGAGGTCTGGGGGAGGGGGTGGGCAGTTAGACTCTATCGCAGAACGTTCCTGTGCCCTTTCTCCCCTTAAATTCATCCCCTGATCCCCAGTCAGCCCCTGCAGACTTTGTGGGGCGTGGCAATTCCAAGTCTCTGGGAAGGGTTGTGTCTTGCCCTCTGAGCCCATTTGCAGCGAGAACCGATTCCTGGGTGTTTGATACAGAGTACGCCACAAAACCCCTCCGGCACTGAGCCTGTACCATGGTAGGAGGCTTCTCCTCTAGGGTTCTAGAGTGTCCACCCTACCACCACTGCTGCGTGCTCCCATCCCAGCACACTCCTGTGGTTGCTGTTGAGGACACAGCACCCCTGGAGCATTAGGCATACCAGAGCCCAGCCCCTGCCTGCCTTTTTTTTTTTCTCCCCAGTACCCTTACTTTCCTACCTGGCGCGTGCTAGCAGCCTTGTTTTGATTGCCTTGTCACCAATCTGCTGCAGCCTGCAAATAGGCTACGGTTATTACTTGCTTCACAGTGCGCAGAGAGCATGGTTTGGGCACCTCCCGGGGCGTACGTTGGTGCAGGGTGCTGAGAGGACTGGGAGTAGTTCTGAAGCTTTTCTAAGTGACTCTCTGGGTGCAGAACAGAGGTTCTTCTCCCTTTTCACAGTTGTCTTTGCACCCATGGGTGAGATCCAGGAGCAGACTAACCAGAGGACTCCCTGGCACACAGAAAGTGCGTTCCCCAAGGGCTTGGGCTTGCAGCATTATCCAGGCACAGGATGGACAGACAGGGTTGTCCTCATGTGGTGACATGGGCTTTGCCTTGTGGTGCTGCAAGCTGCTTACCCTTGCGTCTGAATTGATTTCCCTTGAGTTTCATCCCACGTTGTTCTGAGAACGGATACCCAAGTGCTCGTACGATGCAGCTGCCATGATGTGCTGCGGAGTCAGTGAGGAGGAGAAGCAGAAAATTGTGGGGGTGGTGGGGGGGAAATCCCACATCTGTTTCTCTTGCAGAGAATCTTCGAGTCTACAAACCTTGTTCAGTTTGGGCTGGACGGTAAACCCGGTTGTGACAAGTCTGAGTTGGCCTTGCAGGGAAGGTGGGTGTGGAGCATATTCAGCATGGAGTTAAAATGGAACCTTTTATATGGCCCACAGCTGCCCAAAAATGATTGAGGCCACAGGATGGCTTCCGTATGAGGAAAGGTTATTCAGAGTGGGACTTTGCAGCTTGGAAAAGAGACGACCAAGGGGGATATGATAGAGGTCTATAAAATCATGAGTGGTGTGGAGAGAGTAAATAAGAAAGTGTTTGCTTACTCCTCGGGCAGCCAGGACTACGGGTTCCCAAACGAAACTAATAGGCGGCAGGTTTACAATGAACAAGAGGAAATTCTTTTATTCACAAAACACTATCAACCAGTGGAACTTCTTGCCAAAGGAGGTTGTGAAGGCCAAGGCTGAGGATTGCTTATTGTTAGGGTGTAGTAAAGGACTAGGTAACCTCATGCAGGACAGGTTCACCTGATTGCTCAGGATGGGCAGGAACAGTGTCCGTAGCCTCAGTCGGTCAGAAACTAGGCATGGGTGACGGGATGGATCATTTGATTCCCTGTTCTATTCATTCCCTCTGGGGCAGCCGGCACTGGCTTCTGTTGGCAGACAGAAGACTGGGCTAGATGGACCTTTGGTCTGACCCAGTGTGGTCATCCTTATGTTGCTCGAAGCTGCATATAAGCAGTATGGCTATAGCCTTCCAGTCCCAGCACAGTGAAGTGACTAGCTGGGAGAGGCCCTGTCCCTTCTGTTGGGGAGCGCACCCAGCTTTGGACCTGGCGCAGAGCTCTCCTTCAAGCATTCACTGGACACTTCACCTAATAGACCCCTGTGAGGGGTAACTGCGGAAGCTAACCAGTCTGTTCCATCTTGTATTGAGCTGGGATGCCCTGAGGGCTTGGGTACATTGAAAACACTGCAATGGCACAGCTGCCCTGCGTCTGTGACGATGCTGCCCATGCTGGTGGGAGAGAGGTTCTCCTGTTGTCACAGGTGGTCCTGCGCCTCGTAGGGAGGTGGCCAAGTCAAAGGGAGAATTGGCCCAGTGAGATCTTCACAGGGGACTGGGTGGGTTTTTTCACAGCCCTGAGTGGTGTGGACCCAATTTCCTCATGTAGGTCCATGTGGGGGCACGTTTCCCAGGCCTGACGAAGAGCTCTGGGTAAGCTCGAAAGCCTCTTGCTACCAGAAGGGGGCCCCATGAATGAGATTCCTCCCCCGCGCACACACGGGTCTCTTGAAAGGTACAACTGCTCGTTAGAGTTAATCTCTTGAGCATGATAGCTGTGAGGCTGGGGACATGTTGATGGTCTAAGCTAAGGCTTTGTAGGGCTGATGCGCTAGAACCAGAAATGCACAGAAGCATTCTGAGGGACGAGGGAACCCTAACACGGCCCTGGGCACAAAGTGCCTGGAAGGCGAAGAGAGCGGTTTCCTCAATGTGTTGGTGGCTGCTAAGGGGGAAGCTGGGTGGGTGGCCCTGGGAGTGGGTGGAGAAATTCCTCACCTCTAGCTTGTTTGTGTGAATTGACAGCTGGTCATGCTGCTTGGGTCCTGTGGGAAGGGACTCTGTGGCCTGAGCCCAGCTACTAACTGACTTTTTGAGGCATCCGTCTCAGAATCCTCCGTAGCCATTGTTGCTAAGAAGTGCCGGCCTGGAGCTCCCTAGGGAGGGCAGCTATCAGCGGGCCTGGCTTGCACACCACCTCTTGCCCCTGCAGTCATCCCACTAACTCCAGACGCTTCCAGCTGTTGTCTTGGCGAAGTTGATGGATGGTTTGGGCAGGTGGAGAACTTGGTCGCTGTTGTCTTGGTGGCGTCTTCCCCAGCACAAAACGTACCCAAGGAAAGAACGGGTGAAGGTGAAAGTCTGATCCGTGCAGCACCACCCGAGGGCGGGGCGCACTGGATTTTTGTCACTTGGGTGTAGTGCACCAGCAGAAGCCCCACGTCCGAGGACTGTGTAGCGAAAGCAAAACAGAATGATATGCAGGACGCTCTGCCAGCTGCTGCAGGTTGGTGTGTGTTAGATGTAAGTAGAGGGACGGGAGTGTTGGCGTCTGCTTTTCACAGACAACCCTGAGCAAGGGCGACTGCTTCCGCTCCCCTGGCTGGGCAGGGTTGTGTTCGGTGAGCCCTTGCTCCCAGTCTGTCGGGGGACAGGTTGGCTGGGCTGGCAGAACACGAGGTGAAGGCTATTGAGGACTGACTTGTGGAGAGTCTGCACTGGGATGTTGTCTGAGAAAGAGGCAGCCAGAAATGATTCTGGGCTCGTGGATTTCATTTAGTTTTGTCAGAACACTTTCTAGCTGTGGCCCCAGGGGAAGCCGGGGGCAGCGGGGGACAGATTCCTGCCTCTGGGGATGCTGCATGGGTGAGCCCATGAGAGGGGTTTGGGTGGGGCATCAAGTGAAGGGAACACTTCTTGTCTTGCTCACCAGCCTGTCCCCTCTGTTCTCTTCGGGCTCACCGAACACCGCCCCGTTCTCTTCGGTAGCACCCGTGTTGGCTGATGAATGTGAGAGGGCCGTGCGGACACGACGTGTGAGATAACGCTGCTCCCCAGGGCTGGCCTGGAAGGAGCCTGCTCTCCGGCACTGTTGGGAGTGGAAGGGTCAGGGCAGGAGTGTCTGGATTCCGATCTGCTGAAATCCAGCCTGGTTCGAGGAGCAGAGCCGGCTCATACAGTCGGCGAGAGCATTCGCTCAGCTCGGGCGTGGGCGTTCGAGAGTGCAGCTGCAAGGCAGTTCGGCTCTGCCCTCCCCCCACCCACCCACACGACTTCTGAAGCCCACGTTCTGAGTCAGCCGCCTTGTGCGGGGGGAGTGTGGATGAGTAAGGATGGCTGGTGAGAGAGGCGCACACACCCCACGTGCGCACACAGACACGTGTGCGCATACAAATGTTCTAGGCTTGCAGGCCAGTCTTAAGTCAAACAAAACTGTAAGTTTGTGTGCAGAGCATTTCAATCGGGAGTGGGAGCAGCGGCGGGATGCCCAGGTTTAAAGCTGCATTTATTTCTCAGAGCAAATATCCCAGGCATCCGCAGTGCACGGGATTCGTACCCAAAAGAACTTTTTGTTGTGGGTTTCCAGGTGACTCCTTTCAAGGACGGAGCATGCAGAGGTTAAACACGAGCCCCTCCCAATAAACTGACCGCTTGTCTTCCTTTCCTAGTACATCGACGCGATCAGCAACAAGCAAGGTGAGCTAGAAAACTACGTCTGTGACGGCTATAAGACCGCGCTCACGGAGGAGCGGCGGCGTTTCTGCTTCCTGGTAGAGAAGCAGTGTGCCGTGGCCAAGACCACCATCACCTACCACGCTAAGGTGAGCGCCCCGGGGTTAACCAGCCTGTGCGGACAGGAGAACTTCCCACGTGGGTGCCAGTGCCCCATCCATGTCCGCAGTCGTCCTGGAAGGACCGTCAATAGTGGGGTGCTCTGCTCTGACTGCCACTTTGACCAGTGCTGGGGGGAAGTTGAGGACCTTCAAACACAGTGAGCGTCTCTCCACCTTGAGCTCACAGGTCAAGCAGTCCAGCTGAGCACTGGACCAGCCCCAGCCCTTTGTGGCTTGGGCAGACAGGCAGGGACGCAGGCTGATGGGTGTATTGCATTCCTACAGGGGTAGGTGTCTCCCAGGCTGCGAATGCCATTCCCTTGCCTCTGTGAGGTGAGGTGGTCACTCTGCAGCCATGCCTCGCGTGTGGGCGTCTGGCCAAAGACCTGCGTGTTGCAGGGCCCTGTGGGTGCTGGTTTACTGGCCTCCAAAGGAGGCCCTCCCCACCCCCCCCCCACTCACTTCCTAGCGCTCCTGGAGCAGCTGCCAGAGACCAGCGCTCGCCAGCTCGAGAGAGCACTTTGGTTATGCAGGGACTGGTTTGGGCACAGCCTTGTGGCTGGCTTGGCCCCTTCTCCAGCACGTGCCTTGTGAAGCCCAGCAGAGGCAGAACGGCCCCTCCAAGTCATGAGTCACTGTGGGATGGAGAGCCCAGGCTGCAAGGAGGGGATCAGCTCGTGTGTGTCGTGTGACCTGCCTCCTGAACTGAAGTAAGAACCTTTCTGCTTCCCCTGGGCTGTTTGCCTTGGAGGAGCAGCAAGGAAGCTGGCTCCCTTTGTGATTGCTGGGGCTGCCACCTTCCAGCTCATCCTTAACGAAGGAGGGGCTTAAGGAGGGACTGCTATTCCACACTCCCCCTCGTCCATAGAGCGCCACCTACTCCTCTTGCTGCACCTTGGGCCCGGGGAGCACAGCCCCCAGCACTTACCTGTCTGCTGAGGTCGTAAGGCAGAGTTCTCTTGCCCCCTAGCGGTGGTCTGTTGGCTACAGCTACGACTCCGTGTGGGCAAAGCATGTGGCTTCCTTAACACAACAGCCGGCCGCCTGCTTGCGATCGCAGTTAGAGTTATTCCTGTTTTTCCCTACCTGTCACTCATCTCGCTTGCAATGCCCATCTGTCAAGAGTGCGCTTGGAATAAGGGAGTGACAGAAGAGTCCCAATGAGTCATCGCTGTCTTTGCACTCCAGTATGTGCTGAGTCAAAAGCCGACATACGTTCCAGTGGGGGGGTAACTCCTGCTCAGGGATGGGTGTTCAGTGTCTTCAGGCCCCTGGAGTGTGGCTGGCACCCCACAACACAGAAGGCCCTTGGGAGCAATGCTTCGCTGCAGCGTGATAGTGTGGCTTGCTGCAGCAGAGCACATGGAAGGCTGTTTTGCTGGAGGAAATGTTGCAGGCGGCCCTTCCGGTGTTTGTGCCGCTGCCTTCGGCTGGCAAACAGCGGTTTCCACCAAAGGCGCTATTTCTCCCCAAGTTGGTAGGGGCCGTGTCAGCCAGAAGTCCGCCTGTGTGCAACAAGCCCACTCTGCAGAAGTGAATGGGCTGTGGTGACCCTGTAGCTTAAATCAGTTGGATCTTTCCCTAAAGCCAGTGCAGATTGGCTCAGCTCTGCTTTGAAATTTGCCCAAAGATAATAGCAGAGCTAGAAGCAAACAGGAAACTTTTCACCCAGCCACAATGCTGCTTTATCTGCTAATTGGGGGAAGAGTAAATTTGCCTTCCCAGAGAGGCAGATTATGTCCTTGCAGCTTAAAACTGGGCTCCAGCTTGGGTGTTGTGGTGGTCAATGTTTGCTGGAGTGTGAAGCAGTTTGGCAGCTGTGCTGTTGAGCTGCGTTGGAGATGGTGCCTGCTCCTTTCCTGGGTTTGGGGTGGGAGTGCAGCTTGTGATGGGGTTTGGGGTCCCCCTGCACTGCACCCCGTCCGCTGGCAGGAGTGACTCTCACTCAGCAGGTACAACAGGAGGTTTATTAGGCAACAGATACCCAGTTTTCTCACAGAAGCATCAGTACAGCAGTCAGTCAGTCATTCCAACCCGTCCTGGGGAGAGGAGCCCGAGGGGTGCCCCTCTGGGGTGTAGCTTCCCCCCTCGCCAGGCTGGCTGCCTTCCAGCTCCCTCTTCCCTCCTGCCTCTAACCGCCGCTCCCCATTCAAAACCAGCTTAGCTCTGCCCTCCTCTTTGTTCAGGGCAGAGGTGTTACCTGCCAGCCTGGGTTTTAGCCACTGGGAGCTGCTCTGCTTGTCTCACACATGCACTCCCCACACTCCATCACACAGCTGAGGTAGCTCTGTCTGCCTGGGCTTTGCCTGTCTTGGGCAGCTTCACTGCTACTTTCCCTGAGGCTGCATGTACTAACGTACGCAAGAAACCCTAGGAGCAGAGTTCAGCCCCATATGTTGGGCTGGAACACTTGCTGTGGGCTCAGAACCTGGAGAACCCCTTGACCATCTGTACCTCTGTGTCTCGGAAACTCCAGAGCAGCCTGGCCAGACTAAATGATGATCCCTCTGTGCCAGCTGTCATCCAAGTCCCCCTGGAGTTCCCTGCACATCTGCCCTCTCTGAGTGCACCCGCTGTTGGCAGCCGCTGGAGTGCCCGGCTCCTGTTTTTTGCAGGCTGCTGCTGTGGTGAGGGCTGTGCCGTGGGATGCTCCTGACCATCGCTGGGGTTCCCGGTTGGCTGTTGTTGGCTGTTACTGGGGAGGAGTACAGGACTTCTGGCACAGATGTGATGTGCTGCAGAACTCTCGCCGCTGCCTGCAGTCTCTCAGAGTCATGGGCTAGAGCCATCTGCCGACAACCCCTCTTCCCCCACCCACCACGTAATTTCCAGGCTGGGTGGGGGGGTATTGCTGCGAGCTGAGTAGTGTAACGCTGCCTTCAGCCATGCCCTGCTGCCACACACCGCAGACCTGTCTGCCCGGCTGTCCGTGAGGACTGGCACTGCATTGGCCGAGTCAGGAAGCCACAGGCTGAGGGCCAGCCTGTGCAGCCAGCTATCACACAGCACCATGGGATTTCCCACTGGCTCGCCCTCGGGGGGGAGAAGCTGTGTCCCCGGTGCTCCCCAGGGGGCTTGCAAGGGGGCCAAGTGAGGAATGCTGGACTGGCACTATTAGTGCGCTGCCGAGTCACGTGCTCAGTAAGGCTGGCTAGGATGCCCAGGGCGGCTGCCACAAATCGCCCGAGCCTGTATCGGAATAGATTTCGTGCTATGCAGGAAAGTTCAAATAGACTAAACTGACCTGCAGCCTTGGGGCCCCTCCATTCTCCAAGCTGCCGCGCACATGGGCAGCTTCAAAGGAAGCTAGGGAAGTGAGGTACACGTACGCTTCCCTGCGGTCACACTGCCATGGCGGCCCCAGACGTATGGTAAACAGCCATGCTTTGCCTTGCTCGTCCCGCACCCCTGTGGTTACAACTCATTTACTGCTTTAATTGGATGGGTAGAGAGCAAATCCTGGCTGGTGACGTTTTTGCCTTTCAAGACCACTGCAGGGGCATGTGTCATGGAGCGTGGGGATCCCCAGGCCCTGCACCCCATCCACAGACAGACGGGACTCTCATTCAGCAGGAGAACAAACAGGAGGTTGAGGCGACAGGCACACAGCATAGAACAGACCTGTCAGCACAGGGACCAGAAGCCACCAGCTCCATCCATATTGGGGAGAGGGGCCCAGAGGAGTCCCCGAGCTGGGACCTGACCCCCCTCCCTCCCCCCTCCAGCCACACCAGGCTGCCCCCCCGCCTCCACTGCCCAGTTCCAATTCACGCCAGCCAGGCCGCTCCTTCCACCTTTTGTCCTGGTCCTCAGGGGAGAAATGGGTCACCTGGTTGCCTAGGCTACAAAGGCCATGGAGGGCCCAGTGTGTAAGTGGGAGGAGAACTCATCGCACCGAAACTCCCCTCATCACTGGGCACTGATGCTGTGGCTTGAGGAACTGAGGCACCCACCTCAGGTTCCTGCAGGTCAGTAGGAAACACCTGCAATCTCACCAGGGGAATCAAATCCCTACCTGGTGCTCCCATCCCCAGCCGCTTCATCACACATGATAGTTGTGGTCTCTTTGCAACATGAGGCGTGTGCGTGGTTGGCAGCTTGCCCAGGCTCTTTCTCCGCCTCTCCTCTTGAGAGCGCCGTTCCCTGTAAGCCACACGCTCGTGCGGCCACGTGGGCGCGATTCCAGCGCCGATTAGCCGAGTGGCCACCGCTAGGTTTCTGTTTGTCGGTGGTGCACGTGGGAAACGTTATCCTCGCAGGGGTGGAAGAACTCTGCAAGTGGAGGGAGAAGAGGAGAGGGAACGCTGCCGGAGAGGTGAGTGGGTTTGTGCGCAGGCCTCTTGTGTCCTCACCCTTTCCCCTTTGTGATTGTAGGGGAAAGAGATCTTGTCGCAGAAGCTCCCGATTTGGCAGCAGTCCTGCTCGGACCCCAACAAGATCCCAGACCGGGCCATCCAGGTGATGCAGCAGATGGCTGCCAGCAGCAACGGCACCATCCTCCCCAGCTCCCTGTCTACATCCAAATCGAACCTCATCATCTCAGACCCTATCCCCGGGGCCAAACCGCTCCCGGTCCCACCAGAGCTGGCGCCCTTCGTGGGGGTAAGGATGTGAGGGGTCAGTGGTGCTTCCCTGGCAGAAGTTAGGGATGTTGTGAGCCTAGTGTACTCTCACTGGCTTCCACCCATGGGGCAAGTCCCCTGCCAATTAGCTTTGGGCAGCCGGCAGCAGTGGGGCATCCAGGGAGTCCCTCACTTCACACTCGAGAAGGAGGGCGCCTTGGGCCAGTGTGTAATGGACCATCCTGCTTTATCCTGTCCCAGAGGGTTGGGTAACGTTCGGTGCCGCTCCGTGAGGAGAGCCAGGATTCGCAACACCCAGGTGGAGGGGGTGGAAGGATCATAGTTCGACACCCCCCCCCCCCCCCCCCCCAGGGAGAAGCTGCAAAAACTAGAATTCCACAACCTTTCAAGAAGGGTTGGGGAGGGCACCTTGGAGGCTCCATACTCCGGTGAAAGCTGCTAAGCCACGTAAATCAAAGGAGGTTCCACTCCCAGCAGGCAGTCTGTGCGACTTACTGCCAGAGTGGGCTGAACTGAAGTCCTCCAGGCAGGCTTATAAAGGGGCTGTCTGAATGCCAGCATATCTTACTAAACGTCCTTTGAGCCCAGCACTTGAATCCACAGCCACAAAAACGAGCGGTGGACTTGTACGTCCAGGGAGGCTGATGTCCCTAAATTTGCAGGGTTCCAAATACAGCGTTTGGCTCTGCGCCTGCATAGGTGTAGAAGTCGTTGTGGACATTTCGCCCCCATCTGTGGATGCGGATATGGATACCTCCAGACAGAGAGCAGCTCTCTGCGGATTTGCAGAGCTCTGTACATCCTGTTGAGAGGGGTATTTTGTATCTCCACTTGCCAGGCCCACCTCAGGCATGGGGAAGGGATCTGATCCCTTGTGCCAGGCTGCCCAGGGGATGGCTTCCCCCTCATCCAGAAGCATTATGGTCTGGCTCTGACCGGAGGCAGGATACTAGGCACAATAGACCCAGGCCTGACTGCGTATTCTCCTAAGGCGTGTGTAGGTCCTTTACTGTAACTCAACATCTCTGAGGCTGAAATCTCCCACTGCCCTTCTTTTCTCCAGCGGATGTCGGCACAAGAAACCATTCCTGTAATGAATGGCGTTTCGGGCCCGGAGAGCGAGGACTACAGCCGCTGGCCTGAGATGAAGGCTGCCCAGCCAAAATCTCTCTCTCCTCCCCAGCATCAGAAGCAACTGAGTGACTCGTACTCCAATACGCTTCCTGTGCGCAAGAGCGTTACCCCGAAAAACAGTTACGCCACCAGTAAGCAGCACTACCACGTAGCTGTGTCTGCCAGTGGGTTACAGGTCAGGTGCTGACGGCAGTAGCAGCTGCTCAGTCTTTTCGTCTTAACCCAGAGAGGAGGCAGGCTGGGCTCCAGGAGTACAAAAGCCTGAGTGAGAGTGGTGGCTGCCTCAGTCACAGCAAAGTTATTTCGAAATAATGGCTGCGATTCAAAAGTAACGTTGGGAGCAGGCACTTATTTTGAATACGTTTTACTTTGTTTCAGGGCACCCCTGTAGTGGGGACATGTTATTCCAGAATAGTTTATTTTGGGGAAAAATGACTCTGGAAAGGCTGTTCTGGAATAACTCTGATGTAGACAGACCCTTACCGAAGCGTTGCATGGTGACTGCAACTGCAGGGTTAGCTTACCGCCTCGTTGCTGAAGAATTCACGCCTCTCCCAGCAGCCATGTGAGGTCATATGGCCTTTTTCCACACCTCTCTCTGCACAGGATTAGAAAAGAACAGGAGCAGATTTGGGCTGCAGTGTCCTTTGGAAGGAAAATCTTTAAGCCTTATGGTGAGATTCCTGATGAGCAAATCTGAAGGACTATGAGAGCACCAGGAGGGACTGCAAGCTCTTCCAGACTGCAGCCGTCTCTTTTGGTTGTGTTTGTACAACATCTAGCACAATACGGCCCCTGGCTCTGATCAGTCCTCTGGGTGTTACATCATAGAGTTACTGGATTAGGCCAAAGATCGGGGGGGGCACAGCCTGCTGACTTTGTTCCTCTCATACCTACAGTCATATGCAGGAGTAATCTCTGTACAGAGATGCCGCTGGGTATTGGATGGGGAAGTGGGCATGCTCTCAGACTAAGCCTTTAGTTTGCTTTTCTGCTTACCGTGTGGGCATGTTTTCAGGAGGGTCATACAACTCCTGGCTGGGCTTTTCCCCTTGGCGAATGTTAACATCTCTTAACAAAGCATCTGGGATAATTAACACCACCTGGGCATGCCCCATGGCAAACAGACCTCTTTGCATACTGTTTGGAGGAATCCCTTTGCCTAGAAGTGTCTCTCTTACATTGAGGGTGTGAAGGAAGTATCCTCAGATGGGGTGCAGCTATTAAGTTAATGTTCTGACCGTGTGAATAAATGCTGTCTTTTGGGGAGAGAGGGAGGGGAACTGCCCCAATCAGTCTGGGTCCACAGAGTACGTCAACCTACGCTCTTTATAACCTACAGCCTCGAAGAGGGAGCTGTGTCGGTCTGTAGCTTCACAAAAAAAGGCAGTGACTAAGCCATGAGAACTCATTACTGAATCAATGCAATTGTAAGACCCACTTCAGATTTTGGAACAAAAGTGAAAACACAGGCTGTATATCTGGCAGGGGGAGGAGAAATGTGGAGGAGTCACCTATCGTTAATAAGACCTGTGGAAGGAGTGAATGAAGTGGGATGGGTGCCTACAGTTAAAAAATCACCAAGAGTGGGAGCTGCATGGGCTAAATGGGGGCTCGTTTTGCTTTAATTGCAATGCTGGGTGAGCCCGGGCAGATTAAGGACTCTCCGTGCTGCAGAAGAAAACTGTAGCTAGGCTGTGGTCAGCCACGTGGTCTGTGATCTTGGGGCTTTCTCTGTGTCTCCCCAGCTGAAAACAAGACCTTGCCGCGCTCCAGTTCCATGGCTGCTGGCCTGGAGAGGAATGGCCGGATGAGAGTCCAAGCCATCTTCTCCCATGCAGCGGGGGATAACACCACCCTTCTGAGCTTCAAGGAGGGAGACCTCATCACGCTGCTGGTGCCCGAGGCTCGAGATGGATGGCACTATGGGGAGAGCGAGAAAACAAAAATGTGAGTGTCCGTGAATGCCCCAGAACGGCAGGTTCCCTCAGCACCTAGCTTGGAAAATGGGAGTGGCCGATGCCCTGAAATGACTTCACTGCCCACTGGTATTTCCTGGCCGCCTGTTGTGCTGCTCAGTTACTACGGAACAAGGTGTCCGAGCAGCTTATCTTGTCTTGATGGCTGGTGCTTGTGAAGCTCTGGGACTGTGGGGCTGCCTGTCTTTACGCTTCCTCCCAGTTTCGCATCTGTACGGCACAAGCTGGGGTGAGCCCGGGGCTGTTGCTAGTGGCAGAATCGTGACATGTCTGGGGAGCCCTCGGTTAACGCCAGCAACCGTAAATCACCCCCCAATCAGCGTCGCAGAGCCTCCCAGTAAAGCCAGTGCTCCAGATGGTCTCAGCAGGGTTGTGACCTGGTGAGACTGTTGCTGGGCCCAGCACTCTGCTCCCAACGGCCTGAGAGCGAGAAGCCGTTCTAGTCCCGCACACCAAAATCTATTTAGGAAAAAATGCATTCTGTTGCCTGCAAAAGTCCGCCCCCCTTTGCAGTGGGGGGAGGGGGCAAAGGGGAGAGTCTAAGGGGGGGCTTTCTTGGCAGGGAGTGGGCCTTTTTCAGTAGTGGCAGTAGGGTCCGGGGTTTGGACCACACTGGAGGTATCGGCTTGCTGCACGTAGCACACTGAGCAAGCAGTCCGCAGGATGGTCCCTGCGGCCATAGTCTAGCGTGGCTTGTAGCTGGAGCAGAACACACAGACTGCATGTGACAGGCCAGGTCTGACTCTGTCTTGTGGCTCTGCCTTACAGGAGAGGCTGGTTCCCTTTCTCCTACACGCGGGTTCTTGACAGCGATGGAAGCAACAGGGCTCACATGAGGTAAAAACGCCAAGAACAGACTGCCCCAGCTGCTGGTGCGACATGAGAGCTGCTGGCGTTCCCTGGGGGCTAGGGAAAAGATACCAGCGCTGACCGGCAGGCTTGTGGGTCCTGAGGCACTGTGCTTTCCCCGGCTGTGTTGAACTTGTCTTGGCAGCTTTGTGTGACTTTTTCCAGAAGTCACGTCTGCAGCTGAGTAACAGAGCAGCGCGAAGGGAAGCGGGACGTGTCGCATCACACGTGGTCACGTATGACGCAGGAAGGTCCCAAGAAAAGGCTCTAGGTGTCCCAGGGTGCAGCAGAGGTTGAGGGAGGACCTTGTCGCCCTTCGGGGCATTTGGAGGCTTTCAGGTGGGCAGCATCACCAGGAGTGTTGCCTGAAGAGAGGTTCTCCTGCGTTTGGGCACGTGGTGATCCACAGCTTCTCTCTAGCTATCTCATGGCAGTGGGTCTGTGGTGTTTCTCCGTGACGGCAGAATCCGAAGGGCTCGCCGCCTCTTGTAGTGACAGGCAGTACGAGGAGTCGGGAGAGCTTGATGGTGACTGGCTAAAAGGGCTCGTGAGTTGGTTCCATTCCAGAGGAGCAGGGAACCCAGGGATAAACGTAGACCAGAGGGGCTGGGCCAAAACACATGGCGCCTCCCTCTGCAGCAGCGATGGGCACCCAGGGCTAGTGAGTGGGTCACATGAGCCACCCTCCTTCCACAAGACTGTCGGAACCCAGATGGTTCCTGAGCCAGGGCCGTGTTGCTCACTGGCTGGCGTATGTAGACTTCTCAGCGCGTGCTGATTGGACCGGAGCGGTGCTGTCACTGGCTGTGGGGGTGCTCGGGGCTCTCCCAGGCAGTGAGGCTTGCAATCGGCACACACCTCACTTCACAAGCCCTTGCTTTGTGCCTGTCACTTCAGTAATACCAGTAGGAAAAGCCCTAGGCGGAGGGAAAGCAGCAGAACTCCGCAACCCTGCGTGTGAGCAACGATAAATAAAATGTCTTGTGGGGTACACCTGGAACCCCGATGGGCCACACCCAGCCCCCGGCTGCAGGTTGTCAATCGGTGCACTGCAGGCATCCCAACATGCAAGGGGGTCTCTTTCCCTGCGATGGAGTGGATCACCACCTGAGTGAAACGGGTAGATTAATAGTCCACTGGGCAGCAAGGTGGTGGTCAGGGCTTAATACCAGTGAGGGGGAGAGATCCAAAAGTCAGCATGCAGTTCTCTCCCCAACCTCAGAGCCGCTCTGCGTTTCCCGGGGGTGAGCGGTGGTGATGGCAGTGTTTAGAAATGCCTTCGAAGGGATGACCGAGGGGGATGCTGTGATTTTTTTTTTGCCCCGACTATTGCTGCTGACAACTGGGAGGTGCTCTAGGCAAGAGGGATGGGTAAGCTGTGGTCCAGAGAAGACTGAGAACTGGTGAAGAAGCAACTGTGGAGGGGGGAAACCTGCTCTCCAAGCAAAGTTTGGTGCATGCTCTGAAGCTTGCCTCCCTCTCACCAGCAAGAGTGGGTTTAATAAAAGATATGATCTGACCTTCCTTATCTCTCTAATGCCTTGGGGCCAACATGGCTACAACAGCCCTGCAGAGGGCCGCAAGCTTTCCGAGGGCCCCTTCCCAATGGTGAGAGGCTGCTGCTTAGTGAGCATTTAAGGAAATGTGCCACTTGGTTTCACTGTGCTCCCTGCTTGAGGCTCCTTGTGACAGCTGTGCTGTGAGCCTCGTGCCATGGGCCAGGTCCCCAGGGAAGCGTGGGTGGGTGGCGGTGGTTTGACTGGCGGTTTTCCCGTTGTAGTTTGCAGCAGGGGAAGAGCAGCAGCACAGGCAACCTGCTGGATAAGGACGACATCGCCCTCCCTCCGCCAGACTACGGCGTGCCCTCCTCGCGGGTCTTCCCTGCCCAGCCCGCCAGCACGTTCAAACCAAGGCCCTACAGCATGGCTGTGCCTGCCTTCTCCCAGGTGAGCTGCTGGGCGCCTGGGGGCGTCGGTAACCCAGGGACACACATGCCCGTTGCTGTGGTTGCCGGCAGCTGGGGGGCGGCTCTCCTCTGGGGGAGGGCTGGATGGGAACGGGCGTTCTGCAGTGTGTGTGGGGCGGGGCCAGGAGAGGGTAAAAAACCAACCCGAGCAGCCCTGGCGTGCGGTGGGAATGGCTGCGCTGGGAGCACTGACTTGTAGGCATGGGGGCGAAGCTGCTGGGTTAGTGCACTTGCTGCAGCCAGTCAGGCGCGCACGCAGTCCCTGGGGGAGGCAGGAGGAGATCTGGGGTGCAACTCGCCCAGGTGCTTGCGTCCCACCCCCACAAATGCGTGGGGAGCCCAAATTCGATTCACTCTTGGCAGGGGGGCCGACAGGTTGCGCAGGCCCCAGGGCAAGGTGGGGAGGGCCAGGCACCTGCCTCAGGCAGAAGGGGCCATGCTCCACTGGGAGTTCAGGCCTGGGGCTCCAGCCACAGCGAGTGCCACAGTAACAGCATCCATGAGCCCCACATGCCCCCAGCATTGGCTCACTTCCAGTGAGTCTCTCTCTGGCTCCCACAGGCCAGGCTGTTGGAGGTATTTAGGTGTTGAACCTTTATCAACATATTGGGAGTTAGGCACCGAAACACCTTTACAAATCTGGCCACACATCCATTTGCAAAGTAGGACTTCAGGTTCCTAACTCACCTAGGCCCTCCGGCCTGATCTAAGCCCTGAGAATGTTTGCATTTGAGGAAGACTTTCGAGGGAAAAGAAGAGGTATAAAAAAATCCCTAAGAAACCACCAGCTCCTCTGACCTAACTCCTCTTGGGTAGCCTCAGGCTGCAAAATCCTCGGTTAAGGTAGCGATTTCCAGCTCTGCTGTGGATGGCTGCGTTAATCCGTAAGGACGTGCCACGTGCCGGTATGGACATGCCAGAGCTCTGGCCGGGGGTCTGCCTCAGCCTGCCGGTTTGCTCCCATCAGCCCCTCCAACGTGCCCGTGAAGGCCGGCCAACTGGGGGGAGCCAGTGGGAAAGCACGAGCACAGGGCCTGCCCCCACCCTGGGGCCGGGCCTGCCTCTGCTGGTGGTCTCCTCCGTTGTGAACAGTGAGCCTTGCCTGGTTTCTCTGGTACGCAGCAGAGCGCGGATGGGGCGTCCACGCCGGAGTCTGCATCCGAGTGCGCGAAGCCCAGGCTGCCGCACCTGGAAGGGCTCATTGAGCAGGAGTGGATGTGTCAAACTCGCTGGGATTTTACCATTCCATTTTAAACGTCGTCTCTTGATGTTGGCCTGTGGCTGGCGCTCCAACTGGCCTGTGTTCGTTATTTGTAGGATTACCTTATGCCCTATGGTTGTGCAATTAAAGAATACTCCCGGGGCCTGTGCCAGCTACCGTCGGCTCGCTACAAGCCGTACACTAGGTCAACTGTAAGTCCAAACAAAAGCAATGTTGCCGCTGGGGTTTACCAGCCTTTGCTGTTTTTGTCAGGTGCTTCTTTGTGGCTTACCCAGGGCTTTGGTCTCTCCTTCCACCCCCTCTCGGGGGCGGGGTTCTAACCTCCCCTCCACTTCGAAACCTGTGGCGGGAGAGGGAAACTGAAGAGCCTGGCAAAGATGCGCCAATTGGCCAAGAGGGGTGAGCCGCACAGAACAGAACGGCACAAAATGGCGGCATAAACTCCCAGCTGGCAACACTTGCTGCTTCTATGAGAGCCTCCCACCAGAAATGTGTTCCTCACAGGGCAGGGCAGCTCAGCTCCTCTTCTCCGTCGTGTTCAGAGGCTTTTGAGGCGGAGAAGCCTCTGGGGCCTGACCCGAGGCCAGCTGTGATGTAGCAGGGGCTCTGACACATGCTTTAGACAAATGAGGTTTGAGGCTGCTGGACAGACCAGGTTGGGGAAGCGCTGGCTCGGGAGATGGGGATGCTGTGGGAGAGGAGAGGGGGACTGGTAGATGAGGTAACTCGGAACGGCTTCCTTGGGCGCAGGAGGTGGAAGGGTTTTGCCTTAAAACCAGGCTGTCTGTCCAGATCCACCCTTCCACAGCTTCCTGGGCAGTGGCCAAGTTCCTGTGGGTCCTGGCCACCGATGGGGCCAGCGGACTGACTTGGCTGGAAGGGAGGAGAAGCCAGCGACGATATTAAATAGATCTGAGGCTGGCTGCAGCCACTGCCAGCTGAAGTCCCAGGGTGGCCACGCTCCCGGAGTTAGAAATCAGCTCCCTCTTGAGGCAGCAAGTGGGGGACTGGCATGTTTGCTCCCAGGCCGCTCCACAAAGAGCTTGCAAAAGTCCCCCTCCAAATGGGGGAGCAGGGCCCCACTTCAGTGGCTGCAACTGAGGCAGGATGGGGGGAGCAGTCATACATCATCCTTGTTCAGCTCGCTTGGCACCAGCTGGTTCTCCATGGGGTGTTGGGCCAGGATAGAGATTTGTATCATAAGCAGTCAGCTTGTGGATCCCAGGTGTGGGACTCTGTCTTGACACCTAACCCAGCATAGCTCACCAAGGAGAGAGCCGCTGCAGTCACTCTGCTTGCCCCTGCTCCCTCTGCCCGAACCCTGGCCCGGGGTGGAATATACCGTGCACCAAGCCACAGTATAGCTGCCCACCTCCCGCTGCCCTGCCAAGTGCGCCATAGTCAGTACTGCTCCAAGGAGCCGACGGCCCAGAGCACTGCGGTTTCTGGTGGGATTCGGCGCCAAGAGAAACGCACATTTCACAGACCATTTCACCAGTGCGCGCCAAACGTCTCACGCTGGCCCTTCCCAAGCGCGTGCGACACGCCGGGGGGGTTACGGGGTCTCTGTAGCAAGGTGGAGCTGGAGGGCAGGAGCTCGGTTCCCTCTGCCTTTGCTGTAACCCGCCATGTCGTGTAAAGTCGCACGCTCTGCTGAGCCGAGCGTCACTTTACTCCATGCTGCATTAAGCCACCTTCATCATGAGCCGCTGGCTAATACCCCATGCTTCAGCTCTGCACCCGAGAGCCATGGGGGCCCAGTGCATCAGCTTCTGTCCGTCTCCTGCCACTGCCCTCTGGCCATGCCCGTCTCACGGCGAATTTCTTTTCCTCTAGGGCATCGAGGACTACGGGACAAGAGCTGGCAGCAGGTAAGCCCCTCTCCCTCCCGCGTTGCGTTCAGTAAAGTCCATCTGTGCTGTTCGGAGCGCTGCAGACGGTAGCCAAGGCTGCAGTATCCCTCTGCAGGACATGTTCTGGGACACGGTTGTGCCCAGGCTCTGGTTGGGGCAGGTTAGAGGTAACCAGAGCTAATGATGGGGTTAGGTTTTTGGTTTTGTTTCTTTTAAGGCATTCATAAATCTGAACTTGTCATCCAAGCGTGGGGCAACCCGCAGCCTCCTCCTCAGAGAAGAGCTGGAAGGTATCTAGCTTGTGGGCCTGTTCCGAGCCCAGCTGGGGCCTCTTCCTGGGTCCCTGTTTGGCTCGGAGACTCTGGGCCAGAGGGGCAGTTGTCCCTTCTCAGAATCAGGCTGATCTGAGAGGGAGAGCAGCACAGCCAACTTCTCCAATTCCCCAGGCTCAGCCTGGGGCAGCCAAGCCTGGATTAAAGAGATGCCCTGGATACTTCTAGAGTATCTTCTCTTGGCACGGTCCCATCTTGAAGCTCACTTGGCTCTGCCCTTGCCCTGCTGGGGGCTCGGCCCAAAGTGTAACAGAAAGGGAAGGCCGATCTCTAAAATTCAGGACCTTCTGCGTTCGGGACGGCCTTGCATAGCAGGGGGACAGCGGCCTCGTGCCCTGGACTTGGGGCCTGTTAGTCTGAGCTCGGCCTGGGTGGGAGGGACTGAAGTGCTGTAGAAATGCAGAGAAGAAACCTTGTGCCATTTGTCACGTGAGTGCCATGGCAACCAGTAGTGAGGAGTAGGATGTGACCCAGCCCCTGGGGCTGCATGCGGCTCCTGTCTTGCTGGGGCAGAGCCAGAGAAGTCAAGCGTGGAGCAGCTGCAGGAGTTGCCCAGAGAGAGGGTTTGCTTTCCGCACAAGTGGCAGGGAAGAGCGAGGGCCCAGAGGACGAAGCCGAACAGCAGAAAGGGGACCCTGCTGTGGGACACGTCCCACTGACGCTTGGCAGCTACGTGCACTCTGGCAGCCTTCCTGTGCTTTCTGTTCCACAGCGGCAATGGCACCTTGGTATCCACGGTGTGAGGACCCCTTGACTAGACATGGCAACTGCTGCTGTGAAGAGCTTTCTGCTTCTTTCCCTCTCTCTTCTTTTTCCCCCTTCCTCCCAGTTCGAGTTTCTAACTCTTGTGCTCATCCCAGGAAACCATGGTGCTGCTACCTTCTCCCACCCCACCAAGGTTTACAATCCGTGCCCTGGGCTTGCCAAGCCTTTCAGAGCAGAAACCGCCAAACCAGGTGTGCTACTGCTCTTGGGGCAGCCTGGGGCAATGTACAGTTACCGGCAGATGCACTATCCCTTTTCTGAGGCTTCATGTGAGCCCCGCGGTAGGAACAAAGTGGAAGAACTCCTTTCCAAAACAGAACAAATATGCATGGCCGCTGGTATACGTACTGTTACTCTAACTCTCCTCTCCTCTTTATTCCGGTGCCAATTTCCTGTTTCGAAGGGGAAGGCAGCTGTAGGTGCTAGAGAGGTTGGGTCACTTCCCTCTCTAGGTGGCATCCACTTGAATTCAACCAAACCTGATAAGGTTGTTTGAAGAAAAGCGGATAGTGCAGAGGGTTAGGCCTGGGAGACAGAGTTTGGTTCTTGGTGGGAGTCAGACGGTTGCTCTTCCCTACCAGAGCAGACTCAGTGAGTGTTCCTGGAAGATTTGTTCTGGCTTTTGTTGGTTTTGGTTTTATATATATATATATAAATATATATAGATATACATAAATATTTTGTAGCAAGGTATTGTTACCTCACGCTTGTGCTCTGGGGGATAAAGAAAAGTCTTATGCAGCTTGCCAGAGCAATCCAAAGACACTTTTGCATTTTGAAATTGGACTTTAAAAGACAACAATTGTTTTGGGGTTTCTTTGCTTCTCTTGTGGGGAGGGGGGTGGTGGAGAGAAGAATTCCAGCGTCTGACTTCCTAAATCCTGTCCTCCTTCTGTGTGTCTCGATAACTTCAGACAAACCTGGTAGGATTTGGAATGAGTGGCCGCTGGTATTACTTTTTCAATCACTGAGGGCAGCAAAGTCTGTAAATGGCCCACACCCAGAGTACAGACTTAACCCTTTTCTGGTCTGGTGAACGTCTTCATTGCAAAGCTGTAAACACTTCTTTTTTCCTGATGTGATTTTAAAACCTCTTTACATGCCTGTTTACTAGGACATTGCTGGCAATACACGTGCGCACACACACACACGTTTTTTGGTTTGTTTTATATACTAGACTATGGGCAGACATAATAAGAACCTCCTGTGTTTAATGTCATAATTTTGCTAAAAATTTTTAATGGGGCTCTTTCATGCTCAATGAATGAATGTAGAAAATTAGCAGGACTTGTATGAAGATTGTAAAGTGCTAAAAACCTTTTTTAAAAGCTGAAGAGAAATGTGCCCTGTACTGAGTTATTGTTTGAATAAAAGTTTTATTTATTGCATTGAGATGGGCCTTGGTGGTTTTTTCAGCTTTCATGCCAATATCACTGACCAATCACCAGACAGCCGCTGATGTTTTTGTTTTTTTGTTTGTTTTTTTTGGTTTTGTCTTTTGGTTTTTGGTTTTATTATGTTTTTGTTTTTGTTTTTTTTCCCCCATTCCCATGATATTGGAGGGTCAGAAAATGACCTTTCTCCTTGGTCAGTTTGCAGGTCTGGCAACTTGCATTAAAGTCAGTTACTGATTGGAGGTGACTACCAGAGTGTTTAAACACACAGTCACTACATAAGCCAGTATCTTGACTTGCCTTGAAAGCTGCAAGTGGCTGGCTGATCTCAAGTACAGGCTAACCCTAGAACCACTTGCTTTTCAATATGGCTTGTGACTGATGCTGCAAAACCAAATGCAGCCCTCTCCAAACTGCAGCTGGGTGTCACTCAGGAGGTTTGAATGCAGGTAGCCCAAAGCAACTGAGTCCTGTTGTTTTTCCTCTGCAAACGTGGACGAAGGAAAAAACGTGCATTGTGAGAGGAGCCTGGTGTAGGCAGGGATGCCACAGGGGTCTCTTCCCCATAGCTGGCATACAGAGGGGATAAGTGGGTTTGTCCTTCATTGCAGCCCTCACCAGAGGGTTGTGATGCGGAAGAGTTTGCGCTGTACAAGCGAGGAGTACTAATGACCAAGACTGCTTTTCCTCTCTCTGCGTTGCGTGCCTCCTAGCCGGGCACGCCTCCTGTGTGTGGAGCGAGTCCCGGGGGGAGCAAACGGCTCCTGGCCTCGCTGCGCTCTCATTAACCAGCTCCCCTTTTTAGTTGTCGCTAAGGCTGCTGAGTGTGTCTGGATCACGTCCTACAAACTGCCTTTTGTTTCCCTTACAGCCCTGACATTGAAGTGGCCAGGTTTTGATGTCCCTGACTAGTTAGTAAGTTCACAGCTTTATGTGCCAACCCCCTCCCTCCCTCCTTCCCTCCCCTGCAGTGCTAGGTACTGACTGGTTAGAAGCTGATGGCCCAGCTCCTGCTGGTGAATGGCAGGGGGAGGGGGAGTGGAATGGGTCCTTCGGCTGCTGATGGTGCCTGCCCAATGCCGAACCAGCACCGAATTGTCCTTCGCTAACAGCCATGGCCCAGCAATGCCAGTCAGTTCAGAGCACAGCTCCTCACTGGGCTCCGTCGCTCGCTTGCACCCCAGCCTGCCGGTGGAAGTTTCTCTGCCTTTGCAGGGGGGGCTCCAGAAATGGGTTCCTCTTCCTCCACCTGCTGGTCTCTAGCCCCGTCTGTTTCTGCACAGCTGGCTGCATTCTGCCTCCCCTCCTGCACTGCTGGGGCAGAATCTGGGCAGCGTTCCAGTTCCGTGCTGCTGGAGCTGGGTCCTGAGCACCTTTTGGCAGCCTCCTGCTTCTTAGACCCCTCTCCTGTAAACAACGACCCGACCTGACCCGACACTTCCCTTCCCTTCCCCACCACACGCCGGTTTTAGGTCTCTGGCAAGTCCCAGCACCTGCTGCTCTCACAGCATCAAACGCGCCTCCGGAGATGGGCACCTGATCACCACTTTGCATCATCCTTTCCCAGGCCTCCATCATGTAGAGAATGGAAATACAGCACCGTGACGAGCAGTTTGGGGGCTGGTGGGGAGTGTACTGTTAATGCCCATTGCTATCCGCTGTCCAGGCTCGGGTATCTACGTTATCCTTGGTACCGTGGTAGCCTCCAACACTAGCCAGCGGCTGCAATATTGGTGGGTCCCGAAGGTGAACAGCAAACAGCATTGGCCCAGAGGGGAGAAAGTTCCTTGCATGGTATCTGCTGGCTTCAGCCTCTTCCAAGAGTCCCAGCCTTGCCCCAGCTACCTCTGTGTACAACCCCACCCCCCCATGCTAAAGCACTGAGACTCTTGGAGGGGATGGCAGGTTCTGGTCCAGCTCACTGCTTTGCTGAAACAGAGTTAACTCATCCCTGGTGAGTCATGGAGTCACCTTTTCATTCCTCGTGCGCAACACCATTGCTGCTCCAGGCCTCCTGGGCAAAAAGCAACTGGAGAATCTGCATAAACTAGGTAGGAAACTAATCACTTTGGCTTAAAATCAGCGTGTTAAGCTTCTTGCTGGAAACCAAGCCGTGATTTAAAGCAGAGAGTCAGTGCCGCACCAGGAACTGGGTCTGGGGGTGAGAGCCATTGCCCTTCCCATAGTGCTGTGGAAAGCTGAGCCTCTCTCCCTGTGACAGTGGGCGGGGGGGGGCAGGTCTGAGGTTCTGGGTTTAAGCTCTGCAGTTTGGCAGAGGGGGCAGGTTTGTCGGCCAGCAGGGCCCTTGCCCTGCACTGCGGCCCGTGGAATGCTGGGGCAGCCTCTGCCTAGTCTGTTTGCTTGGTGAATGTGGGAATAACCCAGAAACCACAGTGGGGAGAAAGGAAAGTCAGATCCCTGCTCCTGAAGTCCCCACCCCTGGGTATTTGACAGCCTTTATCAATCTCCTTGGTCCCTGATTTCCTCCCCCAGGGCACGCACACACGCGTGAGCCCTCGGGGACCATTTGGGCTGCTTCTCTTTGTTACCTTTCGCTAGACCTGGTCTGTCAGGACCCGGGCAGAGGAAGGGATGTGGGTAGCAGCAGTCACACCCTGGGGTACTGCATTGAGAAGGGCACGGAGAAGCAAGACCAGATACTTTGCAGCCAGGCTGGGAGTATTACTGAGGAAGACCCAGAGTAGACTCCCTAAGGCCCCTTGTTGACAGCCAGGGCTGCATGGAGCTGAGGGGGTTGCAGCCCAGAGAGGAGCAACTCGATATTCAGGTACTTCAGAAGCAAGCACTCCCTCCCTGCTTGGCTGGGAGCATCTCAGGGCGCCCTGCCGGGTGGCTCCTGCACACCCCACCGCACGGCCCCTCCTTCAGGACTAGGAGATCACCGAAGAGCAAGTGCTGTCTCCAGGTATCTCTCGAACCTACCGTTGTTGAACTGTGCCCAGTTTTGACCTCCACCTTTGCTTCCCCCAGCCTAGCAAACAGTAGGGTTTCCGGTTAAGAGACACATCTACGTGATGGGGGAAACGGCATCTCCTCTCTGGCCTGACCCATCCCAGAGGGTCTGAAACCGCCTGGGGCAGTGTTGCACATCACACCAGCTTCGGTCTTCCTTCACCCCCTCACCTCCCCCAAGCTGCATGTTGTCCTCCATCCAGGCATGCAGCGAGGGAGGCGTGTCCTGACTCTCTGATTCCCCTCGCGCCCAGTCAGTGCCAAAGGGGTTGGAAGCCAGAGGCTGTAAGGAAGCAGGGGGAGAGCCGGCCTGCTGGGCAGAGAGGCTAAGGAATCAGCCTGAGGGGCCTGTTCTGAGCTCGGCATCTCCTGGGCAAGTGGGCGGGACATGCAGCTGTTGCTGCTCAGGTGGAGATATGCTAGTTGCATTCCGGTGGGCACCTACCCAGCTGTAACGTGTCCCCTCTGTGCCTGTCCTTGCAGCCTGGCAGGAGCAGGTGTTTGCCGGGTCTCTGTCTGCATCTGCAGAGCTGTTTGTACCTTGTGCGGTGTGGTGTGGGAACCCAGCTTCTCCCTGGAGGGATACAAATACTGAGTGACTCCAGGACTGCAGCAGACAAAAGCCCAGGGGTGGGGCAGCTGGGGCTCAGATTTTTCACCATCTTTTTTTGTCCCTGGAGATTTCTGTGCTCTTGTCTTGGGAGCCAATCTGCATTTTGTTTCATTAACCTCCTCAGGTCTCTCCCCGCTGAGCAGCCCTCAGGGCACAAGTGGCCCAGGCTGAGGTCTCTGTCTTTCCTGCTGGCTCCTCTTCCTCCTCCTGGCTCTCTGCCCAGGCTCCTCCAGCCCTGGCTCTCTTGTCCGGTGCAGGGGGTGCCAGGCCTGATAACGTTTGTTGGAGTGAGCTGAAGTCGCGGGGAGGGGGGGTGGGTCTCCAGCTTCTGCTGACCAGCAAGGGGAGGCCTGCTGAGAGCAGGAGCTCCCTGCTTGTTTCTCGAGCAGTTGCAAGGCCCATGCAACTGCCGGGGGGGGCGGGGGGGCGGTAAATGAGCATCTTGGAAGCGCATCAGCCAGGCGTATGTGAAAGCTGGGTCTGTCTCTCCCTGAAGTTACCTGAGCCGTGTTTCTTTCTGGGGGCTGGCGGCCTGTAACTGGAATGTTTGTGTTTCATTGTTTGGTCGGATGCAATTCAAGTGTCTGTCTCCTTTTGTGCCACCTCCGCTTGCAAATCTCAGCCCAGCTGCTGTGCCCTTCTTGGAGCAAGGGTGGGCAAGATAAATCAGTGAGCCCCCAGGGGCTGGCTTAGCTGGGGGGAAGGTGCTGCTTTTTCTCCTGCAGGGGCGAGAGGTGCTTCTGTGTGCGGTGGTGCCCAGCAGCTGGGCAGACAGATCCTCAATAACTTCCTGAATTTCTTCCCTGGCGCTGGCACTTTACCCTTGCTCAGGCTGAGATCAGATCATCCCTCTGCTCTGTATTACCAGGGCTCCTGAGCCTGATGCAGATCCATGAAAGCTGTTTGATTTTTAAACTGCCTCCTTTTCCCATGCCAGGGCCTGCAGGGGAAGCTCCGGCCTTTGGGACTTTTAAAAGTAGCCAGCCCCCCTAGCAGCCGCGTGTAGGAACCAACTCTGCACTCCCTGGCCAGCCTTGTCTGCTGTCTCACTGTGTCCCCCTCTCCCCTGTGCGCCCCCCAATGCGAGGGACACCCATCACACCCTGCCCAGCTGCACTTGGTGCTAGGGATTTTCCTTGGAGAAGAGCAAGTCCATCTCCTTCCTAGAGCGGTGCCAAGCTGGGGGTGAGCGTGGTCAGGAAAACCCTGTCATGGGGGGGCCTCGCCGGCCTGCAGGTAGGTCTGGCTGGTGCTAAAGCCGAGCCAGCAGGCCAGCGCGGTTGCTGCTCTCCTGGCCTGTGCCCTGCGGCGTAGGCCGTGTCGCTGACCTTGCAGTCCAGTTGTACTCTGTGCTGAGCCAGGGTTGCCTCTCCTGTCCCTGACCTGTACCTGCCTTTCTCTCTGCAGAAACCCTTTTGCCAACATCCAGCTGAAACCGACAGTGACCAACGACCGGTCTGCTCCCTTCGTCAGCTGAGCCAGCGGATGGCTGGAGCCAGCCTGCACTTCCTGCCTCCATTGCTGCACCTGCCCCCATGTGGCCGCCTTGTTGCTCGTCCAGCTTTCCGGAAGTTTGTTTGCAGCTGCGTTTGTTTAAACTCAATACTGCTGCTTACCCCAGCCGGCCCACTGCATCCCCGGCAGCCTCTCTCTTCTGGGTCCAGGGCCAGAGAGCAAGGGCGCGAAGCAGGGCTGCCCTTTCTTTGCTCTGCTCAGCGCAGCACCTGGGAACACTAGAACAGCAGCTCGGTCCCTGGGGTCACAGCTTGTACCTTCCGGCACCCCTTCTGCTCCCCAGGGCCTGGGGATGGAGCACCTGCCAAAGGCCCCAAGATCAGCAGCAGGGCACATACTGACCCCTTCCTGCTCCTTATTTGAAGGTGGGGGGGAAGCTGCAGCCCTCCACTCACTGCTGGCTCTGGCCATCAGCACGAGATGGTGCAGGAAGATGTGACCCTCCCTGCACCCCTCTGCCCCCAGGCCTCAGAGACCGATTCCCCGCTGCAGACATAAGTGTGGGGCCATGGGCCAGTGTGGGGGCCACTCTACTTAGCAGGAGTCCCATTAACAGCAGGCTCAGAGCCCCCTTCCCCGCCTTGACCCAGCCATGGTTTGCAGAAGAGGCTTGATGCTATTTTAAAGGGCCAAGGGCAGCAAGAGGCTGAGCCCCGGCCCCTTCCCTGTAGTGGCTCTGGCCCCTGGCAGCAGTGGAGCTGGGCAGAGGGGCCTAGTACTCCCTGTCCCCTGCCCTGTAACTGTGCCGAGGGCAGCAGCCCCATTCCCCTGTCCTAAGCCAGCAGCACTTGCCAGAGACCTTCTACAGAGCGGGCGGTGGGGGGAGTTCTGTGCTCCAGGTCTGTTTGACTGGAGAGGGCCTGGGTGGGGTGGTGGAAATAGCCCAGGTTCCCATGCCCCCCACCTCTGCCTTGCAGGCTCCTGCCAGGTGAGGTCTGAGACAATGTAGGAGCCCAGCTTGGAGGCACTTCCCTCCCCACAGCTGGCACAGGCGCTCAGGGCAGGGGCCCAGCTCCTTGTGAAGCCTTGGCTGGAGCTGGGCTCTCGCTCTCCCTGGTTTGTTACTCAGAGCTCTGCCCTGCTGGTACCTGGTGAGGCCATCAGCTTCCCGCTGGCGCTGAGGGTGCTGCAGGAGCTCTGGGTCCACTGCGCCCTTTGCTCTGCCTACGTCCTTACTAGTGAGGGCACAGAAAGGGGAAGCGGGGCCTGAGTGGGGCCCGGGCTTGCTCCACCATGGGCCAGGCAGGGAGGGAGGCCAAGGCCGGCCGCAGGGGAGGGCTGCGTGCTGTTTCAAGCAGCGGGGGGGCAGGGCATTGCTGTAGGCGCAGCTCCTCACCCCGGGCACAGGCAGCGTCTGCGATGGCACAGAAGGGAAAGCTGCTCTCGGCGAGTGCTGCCTGGGGAAGGGACTGAGGGAACAACGTGGCTCCCAGGTGTTGGCTGTACCTGCTTTTCTGGCAGTGGGCGGAGAACTCACCTTGAAGGCTGGGGTAGTTCCTGACCTGCACCTCCCCTTGCGCTGCTCTTGGCGAAGCTGGGTGGTGCAGCGCCGCGGGGGGTGCTCACGCTGTCTGCCAGGGTTGTCTCAAACTCCAGCCCCTCAAATCCGCTGCCAGAGCCCCAGTAGTGCGCCCTAGCGAAGAGCGCTGCCGCTCAGCGGTTTAAATGCTCCCCAGGGGCCCCACAGAGGTGGTCAACCACCTCGTGCGGGGGCCACGTTGGGCTGTGCTGGTTTGAGTGACGTTGGGCTGACCATGTTGTCCCTGCAGTGCCAAACACAAACAGGGCCCCCCCCCCAGCTGGCAATCAGCATCCGTACGCAGCCTGGGCCCCTCTTTGGGCGGTTTCCAACTCCTATGGTGACATGCGGCTGGCCTCCAGCTCAGCTGTGGCAGTAACTGGGGCCAGGCAGGAGGTGACCCCCCGACACCAGGAGGGCTCTGGCTGCAAGCGCTGGGAGCGCGATGGGCCCCGTGGGTGTGCATCACAGCCCTGCCTGCCCTACTCTTCACACGCATTTAAACCTGCCCAGAACAGCCTGCTCCCAGCCAGCACTGCCTCCTGGCTGGCTGCTTCCCTGCGCTGCTGCCCCAGGGTGCTTCAAAGGGCCCTGTTTGGGCAAGTAATTTATGAGCAATAAAACCTGCCAAGCCTTAGCCTGGGTGTGTGTTTTCTTTTCTGCCTGAGCCCGGCAGCTGGGCAGTGGTTCTGTGTGTGCAACCGCCATGACTGCTGTTCCACAGGGCCCAGGCCTCTCACTCAGCGACACGGGGCAGCTGGCGGGTGCAGCAAGCCCTCGCTGCAAGCTCAGCTCCAGTTGCGCATTAGGCGTGCGTCCCAAAGCCATGGCACGATTACTTCCAGCCCACGGGGCTGTGAAAATGTTCCTACCACCTGCTAGGGCCTGGCCTCACCCCATCACCTTCTGCAAGGCACAGGGGAGCCAGCCAGTGTGTTCACTGCCTGCTCCCAGCCCAGCTCATGGCATGCACAAGCTGTACCCGCCCCCCCCACCCCCAGGCCTGCCCTGGCCCCCAGCAGAATGAGGGAGGCCCAGGCTAGTTACACTAACTTAAAAACTTTATTATTGGCCCAATGACACGTGACACATGCTGGGAGCTGGATGGACCTCAGCACGGATAAAAAATACAGCAATGATGACCCGTCTTGATAAAAGATACAAGGTAAGAGCCCGGAGCTCTAAAAAAAATAAAGTAGCCAAGCTGCAGCTGTGGTCTCATGCTGCCCCCCAGAGGCAGCTTCTTTTGAGGCTATAGCCCAAACCCTAGGCCCGGGGGGGGGGGCGGGTGTGAGAGATGAGAAGGAATTAACCCATCTGGCTCAGCGTGGACTGTGCCCCACGGAGTCGGTAGCTAATCGCCCAGGGACCAGGCTCTGATGCTGCCACAGCCAGTGGCCCATTCCACAACCCCCACTGTAGTACAGAACTTACCCGGCCCCCCTCCCCGGGCTGGAAGGCCTGTGCCCAGGCCTGGCTGGGGAAGACACACCTGGGAGGCTGGTTATATTGGGTACAGGCCCACTGCATCCTGTGGGAGAAGGGGGCCTGATGCTGCCAGCCCCAAGAGGAGCCATGCTCAGCCCCAGCTGGCAGGGCAGCACAGCCTGACCCGACCGGCCACGCACCAGAGGGGACAGGCCATGCAGGGAGCAGAGGAACGAGCCCAGCCGGGGCACAGGGCTGGGCAGGAGGGAGACGCACAAGGATGCCAGTGATGGTGGTTTTGCCAGTGCCACCGCCCACAGCCCCCACTTGGCTGATGTTTACGCACGTCGTCGTCTCCCCCCCCCCCCCCCCCCAGCATGCCAGGGTGGAAACCAAGGCCAGTTCGCAAGGCAGCACCCTGACCCCAGGCACCCGGCGCGGCGCACCATCCCACACCCTCCCAGTGCTGCACACAGGCCAGGCCAGGCTCGGGGGCTGCTCGCTCACCTCAGCGGGTGGTCTATAGGCCCAAAAGGCCACAAAGCCCTGCTTGGAGGCGCCTCTCTGCTCCCCTCAGACCTGGCTCCTTCTGGACAGCGGCACCGCCCCCCTAGCCTAAGCCGCGAACTCAAACGTGAAGTCCCCAGAGGCCTCGGCCTGCGCGCAACGGCTCCCCAGCTCATTGGCAACAACAACTTACATCGCATGGCGGGGTTGGGTCCCAAAAATACCTCCAAGGCCATCCCCTCGCCCCGAGATCCAGCAGCAAGGCCTCCGCGGAGCTCCCAGGCCAGCAGACAGGCCTCACCCCCTCCGGGGCTGCATGGACGTCTGGGGCCAACCTGCTGTGGGAGGCTGTACCCACTGGTGCTGTGCACCGCGAGGCCAAGCCCACGCCAAGGACAGCCCCAGGCTCCTGCTTAAGGTGGGGGGGGGCAGTGTCTGAGCTGGGGGTGTCTGGCTCCAGCTCCAGGCCGGCCCAGCGCAGCCCGTGGGCTTGGTCTGTTCTACTCAGCTGCGGTTCTGGCACAGGCAGTGCCGCACGTGGGCTCCACTGACCCTGGAAGCACAGCAGGGACCCGGGTAGCACAGGCACAACCGGGGGACAAGGAGCGGGGGGCCGGGGCTGGAGCCACACGCAGAGCAGGGCGCTGGGAGGACAGTGCCCTTCCTGAGCGGCTCCCAGCTCCTGGGGGCTCTTGGCAGGCGCCCGGCCGGGAGCCGGCGAGCGGACGCAAGGAGCAGGAAATGCTGTTGGTGGCCAAGTGCTGGAAACGTAAATCACAGGCAGACCCATCGCAAGCTCCCTCCCCTCACCAGCCGTCGGCACCGCGAACCACTGGGCCAGGAGGGGCGTCGGCCTGTGCCCCAGCCCGTCCACCACCCAGGGGCCCTGTCTGCCAGCACTGCTCTGCCGCAGCCCTTTGCCACGTCTCCTGCCTGACCGCGGCCACAGCATCAAGCCCCGCAGGACCCGTCCTGAGCCCTCCTGGCCCAGCAGCTCCAGGAGGCAGAGAGAGGGAGCTGCCAAACCCCAGCAGGAAGGAGGCAGCCCCCACCCAAAGCAGGGCAGTGCCCTGTGACCAAGAGCCCTGGGCCGCAGACAGCCCAGCACTGCCGAGCTCCTTGCCTCTCCCACAGCCCGGAGCGCACGGGCCCAGGCAGCCAGCCCCCAGAGGCGGGTGGGACTTTGCTCAGGAAGCCGAGACAGATGAAGGTGTGAGCAGCTGGGTCACAAAATGGCCAAGGTGGAGACTCGGTGACGTTAGCAAGGTCGCGGCGCTACCCTTGAAATGCTATAATTTATATATATAGATAGATATCTATAGATATATCTATGTATATTTATACACGCCCGCCCGCCCGCGCCCCCACACACGCACAGTCGTCACCAACCACCTCTCTGCAGCACCTCCAGGAGTGAGCCCCGCTAGCAGCAAACAAAATCCTTCTGAGAAAATCTGCCTAGAAAAATAGAGCCAGGTCCCAGGAGCCCGGGGCGCTGTGCCCGACTCCCGTCCTCTTCCACGCTCCTCGGCCCGGAGGCCGACCCGGACACCGGGAGACATCCAAGCAACCCACGTGGGCAGGCTCATTCTGTATCACGATCTTTGCTGCCACCTGGAACAGAGAAAGAACAGGGAGAGTTCGGACAAGGAGGGCAGCGCCTGGTGGCTTGGGTCTCAGAACTCCAGGAGCCAGCCCCCCCGCATGGACCTGTCACTGCGACCAGCCACCCTACTGGAATCGGTGGAGTGGGTTGCCAACACCAAGCACAACTCAGAAGGGCCAAGTCCACCCTGCCCAGCCAACAAGGGGCAACCCAGGGCAACTCGCCCTTGTAACGGTGGTTCTTCCAGCTGGGGGAATCTAAGCCGGAGCGTTTTTTTTGCAACAAAAGAGGCAGCGGTACTCAGCCGGTTCCCCCAACTCTGCCGTCCTGGGTCACTGCGGCTGGGGCTACTGCCAGGGCTCTGCACCCCAGCCAGCTCCCCACTGCAGGTCTGCCGTGGACCCTGGGTCCCCTGAGCTGGAGCTGCCAGTGGGGCTCCCAGTCCCAAGCCTGCTGGAGTTTCCCTGCGCCCCCCGCCCCCCACCGGGTTCCCATGGCTGGAGCTGCTGGCAGAGCTATGCTCTGCAGCCACCTGCCCAGGATGGTGCTGCCGAGGTGCCAGTGCTGAGTACCAGCACAAACCAAGCACCGCTCTGACCGCCAATCAGGTGGGTACGCGCTGTGTGAACAGCTGCTGGAAAGGCTTTCCCAGCTGCCCTCCATAGATCCCTGGAGTGGTGCCAGCGCAACGCCCGCTATATGACCTGCCAGCACAATGCTCCTTGGCAGCTACTCCGCCAGAGGGGCAGGGGATAGATGTGAGCAACCGTCGCAAAGGGAGTGACTCGCTCAGATCTGCTCCGATGAGGTGCCTCGCAACCTTTACCCAGGAGAAGGGGTGGGGGTGGGGTCAACACAGGCACTGGCACCAGCAGCCGCATCACGTCCGGACTGTTCCACGGGTTTCCTGGAGAAGAGCATGAGCCAAGGGAAGCCCAAGAGGCCTGCGCTCACGTAGAATGGGCAACAAGAGGAAAACCTTAGGGAGGTCACAGCACACACGGGTGCAGGACGTAATCCCAGAGGACATGCGCTGCAATACCATGGGCAACCCCTTTGGACGATTGGCAACTACCACAAAGAGCTGCGAGGACTTAGTCCTGCTGATGTAGAAAGCAAGTGTCCATTGAGATGGTCCAACGGAGGGCGACCAAAATAATTGAGGGGCTGGAGCATATGACTTATGAGGAAAGGTTGAGGGAATTGGCACTGTCTCGTCTGCAGATGAGAAGAATGAGGTGGGCCTTGATAACAGCCTTCAACTTACTGAAGGGAGGCTGCAAAGAGGCTGGAGAGAGGCTGCTCACAGTGGTCACGGATGGCAGAACGCGGAACAATGGTCTCAAGTTGCAGTTGGTCTCAAGTTGCTGGGCAAGGAACCAGGAATATGTCCGCTAGAGAGCCCGGACTGAGGCCCCAAAAAGAGGAAAACTGAGGCCCCCTGCGGGTGCAGCAGGGCGTGAAGATACCCTGCTGGGGAACACTGTTTCCAGAAAACATTGTAAAGGACGTCTGCTCGGAGCACCCATTTGTGCAGGGAGAAGCAGCGGCTGAGCCGATTGGCTAACTGGTTCTGAATCCCTGGGAGGCACAACGCCTCCAGGCAAACGGAGTGAGCTACGCGAGCTCCCAGAGGCTTCAGAGCACTGTCCTGCCGGTAGCTATCATACATGGCCATTGTACAGTCTGCCAAGACTGGCACACAGCGACCCTGGGGGTGAGGCAGAACAGTGAGACAGGCGAGATGGACAGCTCGGCGCTCGCGCCTGTCGATGTGGAGAAACAACTCCACTGTCCTCCACATTGCCACAGTGGTGGGACACCCCAGCCGAGCCCCCAGCTCAAAGCCTGCACGTCTGTAACTAGAAACGCCGTGGGCTGCGAGGCACGGAAGGGACCCCTGAGCAGCACTGCTTGGTGTCCAGCCACCAGCGGGGTTTGGGAGACACGATAAGGCCCTGTGACGACCTTATCTAGGCTGTGCCGCCCTGGGAGATACACCGATGCCAGCCACAACTGGAAGGGTCAGAGGTGGAGCCTGACGAACGGGACTGTGTAGGTGGACGTTGCTCTGACCCAGCAGACGAGGGTACGTCACACAATGGTAATGGGAAAGCCAGAGGAGGGAAGATCTGGGACAAGGTCTCCAAGCGCTGATCTGGCAGGAAGGCCCAGGCCCTGTGGTGTTGAGAACTGCCACAATGAACTCTATCCTGCGGGCAAGAACAAGCATGGACTTCCCTGGGGTAAGCACTGGACCCAGTCTATGCAGGGTTTCCTGGTGAAGGCAACATGGCTTCTACCACCTGGGAGGTGTGACCCTGCAGGAGCCAGTCATCCAGGTAGGGGTGGGCCTGGACCCCACTGCCTCAGAGGAAGGTCATCATGATGGCCATATGCTTGGTAAACACCCTGGGGGCCACAGAGATCCCCAAAGGGATGGCCATGAACTGGGAATACAACTGGCACACCGTGAATCAGAGGCACCACCAGCACAGAGGCTTGATAGCAATATGCAAATAAGCGCCCTTTAAAAGGACCGAGGAGAAGACAGATTGGTGTGCAGCGCAGGGCCACTGCGGAGTGAGACCAGCGAGGGGATCGGGACGGGCCACTCTGAAGGATGGAGCTGAGAAGCACCTGCGTGTTCCACAGAGCGGGGCCGAGGCCCTCGGCTTCTACGATATTCGCATCGAATGGACGAGACTGGACTGGCCCGGAGCTGAGATGTCTGGTGCGCAGAGGTGTCACGGTGCTGACTCTCTATGGCAGGCAGAGCACATCGACAGTCTGGAGGCCGGCCAAAATCTGCCAGCCACGGAAGCCCTCAAACACGAGCAACCACGTGGGGCTCGACCCAGAGAGCAGAGCTGGGAGTGCGACTGATGCCACAAGTCAGACCAGTGGTGCCATGAACAACTAGCTGGGACACCGATCTGTGCCAGGACTCGAAGTGGGGACCACCGGAGCGGGAACAGGAGGGCCCATCACGGCTAGCTTGCCTCTGGGGAAACACCTCAGCCGGCTCAGGGGACAGCAACATTTAGATGAGTCCCTGCACCACCTGGAAGAAGGGCCGACTGCCACCGGTTCCCCTCAGGCGGAGTGCAGAAGGATGGGGCTCAGAGCACAGGAGGCCGGTGCATTGGTGCCTGGGGTTGAAGGCCACCTGGACCCGCTGTCTGATGTGTCACCGGGGCAGGAACTATTTTTGCTGGTGCTGAGGGCTTGACTGGCTTGGAGGGCCATGCCAGGAGTGCAAATGGGGCCAGGTGCGGAGTCAATGACGGCGCAGTGAGCCCCAAAGCACTCAGTGCAGGCACCTGCCACTGAGGGGAAGTGCAGACCCCATAAGGAGTCAACAAAGATGAAAGTCACACTCCTCAGGAGTCCGAGGCTTGAAGGCCTCGCAGATTTGGTACTGAGCCTGGTGAGCTTCCCCCGAGCAAGGAAGACAGAGTGGTGGGGGGCGCTGGTAGGCACCAACTCCAAACTGGAGCTACAGGGTTTGAAGCCCTGGGACTTGGGCATGCATCGGTCCCCAGAGGGGGCATGGGGCGAAGGCGAAACCCCTTCTCCACTTTTCCTGCTGCTTGCTAACTCCAGGGACTGACTGACTCAACTGCACCACTAACAAGCAGCCCCGTGACGCCTCAGAAACTAACTAGTGCATTAGGACTCCTGCTTTCATGGCTTTCATCAGATGGTTTTACCCACAACAGCTCATGACCTAATAAATAAATGGGTTAGCCTTTCAGGTGCTGCAGGACTGCTCTTCTGTGAAGCTACAGATTCACACGGCTCCCCCTTCTGTAACTATCAGCAACCGAAGGGAAACTACTCACACCTATGGACAATTTACACAACCAAGAGGTACTCGGGAGCGGGGTAGCTGCAACGCCAACAGCCACACGTTCAACAGCCGTCACTGGCAGTAAGAAGGAAGTGCGGGGCGGTCCGGCCAGCAGGGTCAGATATAGAGCCTTGCCTGGGAGCCCCACCAGGGGACCCACTGGGTGGGAAGCAGCTAGGGTAAAACTTTCTGCCAGCCAAGCACACAGGGTGTGCACTCCTAATTGGAATAGATATGAGCCACCGTGTCTGGGGAGGAGAGAGGGATGCCCAGGGATGACATTCCAGCTCCAAAGCACAGCTGAGCAGCTTGTTTGGACAAGCAGGAGAGTAGAGCCCCCCCTGCTATTTGCTGGGCAGCACACACCCTGCAAAAGGACCCTGCAGCTGCCCCAGGGCTAACAGTACCAATGAAAACAACCAGGAGTCCTGCAGCACCTTGTAGACTAACAGATTGTTGGAAGCAGAAGCTTTTGTGGGCAAAGACCCTTATCAGATGTATCAAGTGGGTCTCTGCCCACGAAAGCTTCTGCTCCCAACAACGTGTTAGTCTATAAGGTGCCGCAGGACTTCTCGCTGTTTTTGCAGACACAGACTAACCTGGCCACCCCTCTGATACTAGTACCGGTGAATTCAGACATCAGCTCACTGATCCACACCACAGCCAGGAGGCCACGCTCAGGTCGTACATGGAGAACCCGAGGCACAGAGGGTGAAGTGACTTAGCCAAGATCACTCAAAAAAATTAGGACCGAGATGACAATAGACCACAGGAGTCCTGACTCCCAGGGCTGTGTGTTCCCACCCTCGCCCTGCAGGACTTCTACAGGAGATGAGCTGACTTGGCATATGGGGCCCAGCCCCTCTTCTTCCTGGAACAGATCCCATGGCAACCACGCAGGCAGACCCAGTCATGCGTGGCATGCTAGCCAGCTACTGCAGCACCACCTCTCCTAGCTCCCCACCAGCCCGAGCATCCGGCCCCAGCCCTCACCTCCTACGGGCTCCACGTTTGCGTCAGAGACGTGCGTGATGGAGAACCTGGACGCCGGCGCAGGAGACACGCTGAACCGGGAGAACTGGATCGGCAGCACCTGCTTCTGGGCTGGGCCCAGCGAGGGCAGGGTGGGGATGGCCGAGACGGGCATCACCGGCGCCACCGTCAGCGAGGACGTCAGCGATGACTTCACGGGCATCAGCGGGAAGTCGTCGTCCCACTCGAATCCACCGCCTGCAGCAGACAACAAACACAGGGACGCAGCCGGGAAAAGGCAGCTGCCGTTGTGCTCCACGTGCCAGCTCCTCGGCCTGCTGGCCCTGAGCCTGGCCGGTTCCTACCGCGCCACCGGCCCCTCGGCCTGCCAGCCCTGCTCTGGGCCCATCCCAACCGTGCCTGCTGCCTGCTCAGCCTGCCGGCCCTGGGCTGGTCGGCCCACTGCCCTCTCAGCCGGGCCTATCGCGACCACCGTGCTCGCTCCCTCTCCCAGCTGGTGGGCTCCCAATTCGCGCTCCACCTCGGCACAGTGCGCCCACTGGAAGCCACGTGGCTTCGCCTCCATATTCTCCTTGGCCTTGTGCTCGTGCCAACTGATGCCTGCCGTGCTCAGGGGAAACAGGCCTGGAGGGGACAGGTCGGAGGGGTGGGGAGATGCCCAGGCCCAGACCCTCTGGCAGGTACACAGCTGGGTCCCTGAGTCCCTCGCCCCCAGCTCTGGGGCTCTGCCCGCCACAAGCCCTCACTCTCTTCAGAGGCGTTGCCATCCGTGGAGTCGTCAGACGTGCTCAGTCTGGCCACCGGGCTCAAGGGGCCGATGCTCTGCACGGGCTGCGGCGAAGGTGCTGGGACCTCAGGGAACGTCTGGTTGCTGAGCTCCCGAGTCGGACTTTCCTGGACATTAAAAGACACCTTGGAGACTCACCCTATCAGGAGACGCGCCCGAGAGCCAGGCCGTGACTGCGCTGCCATCCCAGGTGGTCCAGCCTCTGTCCTCAGTTGCCGGGCGCCCACTGACTGGGACATGGCTGCCGCCCTCCCCAGTCCTCCCAGCTCATCTGGGTTGGGGAGAGAGCCCCCCGGCTGGTGCCAGTCTGCTTTCCTCCTGAGCTCGCTGCACGGGGAGGCGGCGACTAGGCCCCGGCGCGGCTCACCTGGTCAAAGAGGTAGACGGTGACGTCGTCGTAGAAAGACACGGCCTTCTTCTTCCGTTCCAGGTCCTCGCAGAAGGTCTGGGACAGCAGGCTGGGCATCTTGAGAAGGCTGCGCAGGTTCCTGGCGCTGTGGCTCTCAGCCACCACGATGGGCACAGCAGCCAGCTCGTCCTCGCTCTCCTCACTCTGCTCCTGGATGTTGTAGCAGCGCAGCTCCTCGTCCGACTCGTCGCTGTCCTCGGTGTCTTCCTCCTCCTCTTCGGCTTCCTCCTGCGGCTCGGGGCCGGCTGGCTGTAGCTCCACGTGGGCCTGCCGCAGGGAGAGCCCCAGGGACACCTGCGGGGCCTGAGTGAGTGAGGCCTCTTGTGCCAGGACACTGCCAGGACCCTCCTGGGCTTCCCCTTCTGGGGCCACTCGCACCCCAGGCCCCTCTGATGGGGGCTCCAGCCCCTCAGGCTCTGTGCTCGGAGCCACAGCCTCCCCCAGCAGTCCAGAGGGCCCCTCTGATACGAGTTCCTCTCCACCGGCCTCCTCGGCCAGGCCGAGCAGGGCTGGGCCCTCTGGGCTTGTTACCACGGGAGACAGGGAGAAGGACTTGGGTGGCCCAGACCCTGCTGGGATGCTGGGGACAGCCGGGCACTCGCCCCAGCTCGTATCTCCGGAGCTGTCTGAGCATGGCTGGTAGCCTGAAGCTCTCTCCTCAGCCCTGGAGGCAACTTCTGGCTCCAGCTCTGGGTGGGCAGCCTGGGCGCTCCTTTCCCCGGTGCTCAGTTCTTCACCTGCCATCGAGAAGTTTGCACCAGACACGCCATCCCCAGTGGTGCAAACGGTTCCCTGAGGGCTATCGGAGGTGTTAATGGGCTGGGGCAGCTCCTCCCTGGAGCTGCTTTGGCTCAGGGCTCTTGCCAGGTCCTGCACATCTGGCTGTGAGCACCCAGTGTCCCTGTCCTCGGCTTCAGATGCGTCACTGTCCTCATCCTCCCTGAGGTACCTCTCGGCTTCGGTGTCGTAGTCTGAGAAGTAGGCAGAGTCGCGGTACGGGTTCTTCTCGCTCAGGCCATGCAGCTCAGCACTGACGGATGAGGAGAGGTGCATCTCTGGGGTGGTGTCCTCCCCTTCGCCCACCACCAGGCCCACGGGCGGCTTCCCCAGGGGGGTGAAAGCCTCTGGCTCCCGGGGCTCATGTGGCTCCTTCAGAACGAACTCAGGAGATTCGTAGTTCTCCGTGTCGTAGCCGCTGTCCAGGGCCTTGGGCTGAGTGGAGGGGACGTAGCTGGTGGGACTGAAGACCTCGCAGGAGCTGGCTGTGGAGGGGATGTCGAGGGATTCCAGCGAGTCCGGTGTCCCCACCTGCTTCTGGAGGGACTTGAAGGAGGGGATCATGTCCGCGCGTTCCAGGTAGTCCCCAGAGAAGTCGGTGAAGACGCCTGATGTGAGCTCCGCAGTATCATCGTCACTGCAATCATCCATGTCAGGGAAGCTGGTGCTGGAGACAGTCTTGTCTGGGGTACGGTCCGGGTCACTTGTGACGCTCTTCCCGCTGTCCACCGCAATGTCCCTGGGTGCCTGGCTGGCTGCCTCCGAGGCCTCGGCAAGGCCCTGGGTGCAGTCTGCGCAGGGGCTGCCCTCTGGGTGAGCACACGGGACCGCCCACTCCCCAGGGCTGAGCAGGAAGGCTGCCCCCTCGTCCGGCAGGGCTTTGCTGTCACCCAGCTGGCCAGCTGCCCCCACCTCGACAGGCCCTGGGGGGTCCATGCCCTTGGGCTGTGGCACCTGGGTGTGGGGATTCCCCTCCCCTCTCTTGGCTTGTGCTGGGGCTGTGCTGGCATTGTCCAGGCAGGCCTGGGCTGCAGCTCCGGCGGCGCGGTCTGTGGGGAGCTCTGCCCCAGAGGCCCGTCGTGAGCCGGCAACACCGGCCAGTGCTGCGTCTTCCCCACTTGCCCAGCCCCCCAGGCCCAGTGGGGAAGAGGAGGAGGAGGAAGAAGAAGAGTCCTCTTTGTTGCCCAGGGTCCTATGCTGCCCTGGATCCAAGCAGACGCCCTGGTGCTCAGCCAGGGGCTGCTCCTGCAGCACGCGCCGGACGTCCTTGGCCGGCGGGCTCCTCCTCTGCAGCAAGACGTCTCTGAGCTGGGCCTCGTCGCGTGGCACCACGTCCAGGGGCTCCGCCATGAGGCCCCGGAAGGTGATCATGTGGCGGTAACACCAGCTGTCTTTGGCTGGGGGCTCGCAGGGCGGAGGGGGGCAGTTGTTGTTGGCTGAGCTGTTGGACATCCACTGCTGGCTGTGCAGCCCTGCGGTCGCGTCCTCCAGGAAGAGCCCAGCTGCGCGGTCTCTGCCCTGGGGGCTGCCCGGCTCCAGGGTGCCACAGTCCAACCCAGTGCCCTGAGTCCTGCCGGCCGCCCTCGGCCCCACATGCTCCAGCAGCCTCCCCTCTGGGTGGGGCTCCCCATAGCCGAGGGCCCCGTAGGCACAGTTCACTGATGGGGAGACACCCAGAGGGTCCTCAAAGATGTTCTGGAAGCTGGGCACCTGCCCCTCCTGGCTGCCAGTCCCCGAGGTCTCTTCCTCCAGCAGGCACTCGTCAGCGTCCGGGGACGGCTGGTAGTGCAGGGGATCCTGGCTGGGGCACAGGTATGGGCAGCGATCGGGCTGCTCCCAAGAGTCCTCGCTGGGCGGGGCGGGGCCCAGCAGCGGCTCCATGGTCAGGGAGACCGTGGGGCTGTTGTCCGAGGCGCACACGCCGCTGTCCTGGCCCCCCCTGGCTTGCCAGCACGACAGCTTGGCCGGGGAGCTATGCTCAGAGTCCGGGCTGTAGGCGCACCCCTCCGAGGGCCCTTCGATGCGGATGTAGTACTCACTGCCGAGCGAGGGGCTGTGGGCGCCCAGGACGGGCACCACGCCGGGCGTGTGCAGGCTCGGGCAGCCCTGCCCCTGGCACTCATAGCAGGAGGGCAAGACGCCCAGGCTCACGGAGCTGGCGGGGTAGTACAGGTCCTGGTAGCGGGCGGCACTGCCGGGGCTCAGGGCCCCGCCGGGCACCGGGAAGCGCTCGGCCTGGCTGCGCTCCCACTTGTACTCAAAGTTGAGGCCGTGGCTGGTCTCCATCACCGTCAGGACATCGTCCCCGTCCGAGTGGAAGCCCTCGGCAGAGAACTGCTCCAGCAGGGGGAAGGAGGAGACCTGGGCGCCGGGGGTGCTGCTGCTCGGGCCGCCGCTGGGCTTCATGGCGTTCCAGCGCCACTCAAACTCCTCCTCGGCCTCCGTCGCCCCCTTGGCGCACAGGTAAGAGAGCAGCAGGTGCACCTCTTCCGCCGTCGGCCTCTGCTCGGGCTGCAGCCAGCAGAACTGCATCACCTCATACCTGCAAGACGGGAGGAGACCGGGTCCGTCCCTGCACGGCGCCGCTCCTACAGGGGCTGTGGCTGCCCGCGGCCCAGCCCCCGGCCCAAGCCAAAGGGTGACCTTCACCCAGCCGGTGAGAGCGGGGCTGGGGCACCCCCCACCCCTTCGCTGGCACGTGCACGCAGGATTGGCCCCGCTCGGCAGCAGATGGCACCTGCCCCCGCAGAGCACCCTGCCCAGCAGAGGGGAGCCGGACGGGGTGGGAGGGCGGGCAGACGGGAGCGCTCGGGGACCGTGTTGCCAACGCCCCTAGGCTGAGGCAGGCGGAAATTGGCAGCCCCACCCCAGCCCGGCTCCTCACCAGCGCTCGGACAGCAGCAGCTTCAGCTGGGGCTTGGGAAGTTTGAGCTGCTGCTCCTTGATGGTGTAGGTGAGCACCTGCCGGTCGGAGTAGCAGGAGTAGGGCTGATTGCCCAGCTCAAAGAGCTCCCAGATCGTCACGCCCAGGGACCTGCGGAGACAAGGACAGGAGTGCGTGGGGCAGCAGGGCCGGGGGGCAGAGAGCCAACCGCAGGGAAGATGGGCCACGGGCAGCCTGATCCAGGAGACACAGGCGGCTGCAGGCTCAGGCCGCAGGGAGATGAAAGAGGCCAGCTCCCCAGCAGCTACAGCCCAGCCCTGCTCCAGGGGAGTCCACGGGCCCGATCCACCCTGCTGCAACGAGCCCACTCCACTGGGCTGTGCCTGTCTGCATAGCTAGGCAGGCGTCCCTGGGCGCTCAGCCTGTTGGGGCAGCTGGCACTCGTCGGCTGAACTGTGCTACCCTCCAATAGAGCCCTGGCCTCGGAGCCTCCCAGCCACCCTGCCCCAGGCTGAGGCCACGCCCAGGGAGAGCCAGGCCCTGGGGACTCTGCAGGAGGGACGGCCCATCTGGCAGTGGCAGCCCCACCCTGGCTCCCACCCTCTTCCCAGGGCTCCGGCTCGCCTGCCAGAGCACAAGGCAGTGACACAGCCGAGTCACGCCCCCGTGCTGGTGCAGGGCACGGCCGGGGCACCGGCGGAGGGGCTGCTGGCCCCCGGCCCGGCGAGGCCCAGCCCAGGCCCCACGCTCACCAGACGTTGCTGGATTTGGTCTGATCCACGATGAGCAGGTTGCCGTGCACCTCGTCGACGAGCTCGGGCGCGATCCAGCGCAGCGGCACCCACAGCTGGTCGGCCGTCACGAAGTAATCGTCCTGCCAAGCACGCAGGGTCGGCACGAGGAGAGAGCCTCAGCCTGCGCTTGCGGGGCCGGCACCCCTGGGGCGCCAGCAGCTCCCGCCCCTCCAGCCCCCTTAGCCCCAGCTGCCCTCCCTGCCCCCTCTCAGCTCCTCCTGCTTCATCCGCGCCCTCCCCTCCAGCTCACCCCACAACCCCCAGCACAGGCCCCTGCTTCATCGCCAGCTTCCCTCCTCCTCCAGCTGCTGGGCTCAGCCTCTCGGGTCCCCACCACCACGGCCCCCTGGCACTGCCCGGCTGTGCCCCTCCCCCGCTCAGCCATCTGCTGACCCCCCCACGGCCCCTCCCCCGCTCAGCCGTCTGCTGACCCCCCCACGGCCCCTCCCCCGCTCAGCCCTCTGCTGAACCCCCCACGGCCCCTCCCCCGCTCAGCTGTTTGCTGGCCCCTCCACCGCCCCACTGGCCCCTCTTCCCAGCCGTCCCTTCCCCACAGACTCCAGCTGGCAGTGACTTGCCCTGGGTGCCAGCCAGGCAGAAGCAGCCTCTGCAGGACTCAGCTGGCCAGTGAGGCCAGAGCTGTGGTGATGCCCCAGGAAGAGGGGAGGGCTGGCAGCAGGACTCTCCCCCCAGCCACCAGTGCGGGGAGCTGGCCCATCCCTTGCCTGCACCCCAGCCCCAGCGGGTGACCGAGGGTACAGCTGAGCGTGTGGGAGCAGGAGGGCGGGTGCTGCCTGACACTGCGTGGGAGACCCACAGGGCCTGGCCCAGCGGGGATGTCAGAGGCTGGGCAATAGCCCCTCCGGCCCCCCCCTCCAGCCCCAACAGCCCCTTCCCAGGAGCCCTCCAACGCTAGACACAGGAGGAAACTGGCAAGGAAGCAATGAAACTGACAGGGGCCCAGGGCTCCCGGCCCCCTGCCGCACCCAGGAACTCGCCTGCCCTGCTCCACTGGGAGCTCCAGCTCCCCAGTCCGCCCTGCCCTGCCCTGCACACTGGTGGCTCTGGGCCATGCCCTGTGCTGTCCCCAGGCCACCCCACGGAGGCTGGGCTCCAGCGGGCGCCAGCTCCCGGGGAGGCCGCCCCCCAGCCCAGCCTTACTTTGTACTTGCAGTGAGCCAGGCCGTAGTCCCCGACTTTGACGGTCAGGTCGGCAGTGAGTAAGCAGTTCCGCAAAGCCAGGTCGCTAGACAGAGGAAATGCACAGCTGCCGTTACACAACCCCAGCGGCGCTGGAGAGGGGGGTTCACCCAGGGGCTGAGCCACTGCCAGCCGGGGTGCGAGGGCAGCGCCGGCTGCAGCTGCCCAAGGGTGGGGCCCTGCCCAGAGGGGCCTTAACAAACCTGGGGGTTGACAAGGAGGGGCAGCTGGAGGCTGCTGGATCTGAACCCAGCGCACGACGGGTCCAGACTCAGCCAGAGGCGGCAGCAGGGCGCAGGCTGTAACTCTCTGGCTACAGCTGGGCTTTCCGAGAAGCGCCCACCAAACACGGCCGGCCAGCCTCCCGGAGAGCGCCTGGCACCCCAGCTCTGCACCCCGTGGGGCGCTGGGCTGGGGGCTGGGCGAGTCGGAGGAGGTGTTGGGGGCAGGGTGTATGTGTGCAACCCCCGCAGGGCATTGCAGGGAAGTGCCCCCCCTCCCGGCTCAGCTCATGGGCTGCAGCTGTCCCCACCCAGCATGTGCTGGGGCCTAAGGCTGCCCCGACTAATCGCCCCGCTCTCAGCATGCCCTGGCTGGGGGCTGAACTCCCAGAGGGCCCCCACACTGGGGCAGCGCGGGGAGGGGCTGGGCAGGCGGTGGGCAGCGTGGGGAGGCGGAGGCAGTGAGGCCGGGCCCCGCCTGAGGCTCCCCGCGGTGCGGCCGGCACAGGGTGCGGGCTGCGGCAGGCGAGACGGTCCGGCGGCAGCGCTCGCCCTCTTCAACAAAATCACTGATGCTGGAGTCTCCATGTGTAACTCGGGCAGCACCAGGATATTGTTGGGGAGGAGAAGCTGAGGGCGGCGGGTGGAGCAGGTCCCAGCAGCGGAGCCTCCGTGTTGTGCTGCAGGGAGACCTGCAGCCCTGAGACCCCCCATCAGCACCTGGGCGCCAAAGTCGTCCGGCTAAGGGCGCCCACAGCCAGCTGCATGCGACTCCCCCCAGCCCCGACCCAGACATGCCGGGCTAAGCACCAGCCACGCCCCAGTCCCCATGTCCCCCACCGGCCCAGCATTCACAGCAGGGACCTGCAACCTCAGCCCCACCCCTGCCCCAGGCCAGCCCCCTGGCTGCTCCCCGTGCTCTGGCTGCAGGTGCTGGGAAGCTGGGGGCGCGCCTGGACTGCTCTCTGCTCACCGCCTGGGCCCAGGAGACCCGGGGCGGCACCCGCGTGGGCTCCGAGCTGTGCCGAGGGGAAGGGCAGTTACAGGAGCCTTTCCCCGCGTCGTGCTCTGCCCCCTTGCAGGCGCATCTCCCCCAGGCAGCCCTGCTCTCGGGGGCGGGAGGCAGGCGCAGGCAGTGCTGGCGGGCCAGGCCGGGCTCCCCTGCCTTACCTGTGCACGTAGTGGTTCTTGTGCAAGTGCAGGACGCCGCAGGCCACTTCGCAGGCCATTCTCTGCAGGGTGAGGGGGTCGGGGGCCGGGGAGTCGGCCAGCTGGCAGCTCCGCAGGTAGCCCTTCAGGTCGCCCTGGCACAGGAGCAGCGGCCCTCAGCCCCACCTGGCCTGCAGGTCTCGGGGTCTCTCAGCCCAGCCCCAGGCAGTGGCCCTTCCCCAGCAAGGCCTGCTCAGTCGGGGCAGCTGAGAGCGGAGCTGAGGGCACCAGCGCCCTGGAAGAGCTGGGGCAGAGCAGAGGACCCGGCCCACAAGAGAGGTGTGTGTGGAGGGGGTGCGTATAACCCCCCCAATGCCCTGCCACAGGCAACACCAGGGGCATCTCCAAACACCTGCCTGAGGGCAGGGCGGGGCACGTCACAGGGGCAGGTGCCCCCCAGCCGCCGCCGCCCCCGCCCCTGGGTTCTCTGCCCAGCTGCACAGAGAGCCTGCCAACACTGGGCACTACTGGGACCATCCGGGGGCCTCTCGGACCCCCATTAGTGGCCAGGCCCTATGTTGCCTGCAGGGACCTACGGAGGCGTGAGGCAGGGAACGGCCCTGCAGAGACCAGCCCTCCCCACAGGCGGCCCCAGGATGAGCTGCACCCACGCATGTTCCTGCTCCCTGCAGACTCGCTACCCCGGCTGTCGAACGAGGGGCAGGCGTCTCCCCCGCCCCCTTGTGGCACCCCAGGCTCCAACTGCGGCTCAGCACAGGAAATGGGCCAGTCCCGGGGCTGTGGGATGCTGAGAGTCACCCGCGGGGCGAGGGGGCCAGAAATGACGTGCTCGGCACCAGCAGCAAAGAGCCCCGGGCGCAGCTGGGCAGAGGGAGGCGGGTGTCACGTACCAGCGGGCAGAACTCCATGACCAGCAGGTAGGGCGTCACCTCCGCACACTGGGCCAGGCACTGCAGCAGGTTCGTGTGCTGGAGAGCCCTGCACGGGGAAGAGAGAGAGTGAGAGATTTCTCACCTGCCACCTGAAGCAACGTGCCTGTCATCTCTGGCCTGGGGCACGAGTGAGGGGCACCGGCAGGCTGGGGAGCCCAGGGCTGGGCTGGCAGGGGCTGCAGTTGGGTGTGAGGGGCACCGGCAGGCTGGGGAGCCCAGGGCTGGGCTGGCAGGGGCTGCAGTTGGGAGTGAGGGGCACCGGCAGGCTGGGGAGCCCAGGGCTGGGCTGGCAGGGGCTGCAGTCACAAGTGAGGGGCACCGGCAGGCTGGGGAGCCCAGGGCTGGGCTGGCAGGGGCTGCAGTTGGGTGTGAGGGGCACCGGCAGGCTGGGGAGCCCAGGGCTGGTCTGGCAGGGGCTGCAGTTGGGAGTGAGGGGCACTGGCTGGCTGGGGAGCCCAGGGCTGGGCTGACAGGGGCTGCAGTCGGGAGTGAGGGGCACCGGCAGGCTGGGGAGCCCAGGGCTGGGCTGGCAGGGGCTGCAGTCACAAGTGAGGGGCACCGGCAGGCTGGGGAGCCCAGGGCTGGGCTGGCAGGGGCTGCAGATGGGTGTGAGGGGCACCGGCAGGCTGGGGAGCCCACGGCTGGGCTGGCAGGGGCTGCAGTTGGGAGTGAGGGGCACCGGCAGGCTGGGGAGCCCAGGGCTGGGCTGGCAGGGGCTGCAGTCGGGAGTGAGGGGCACCGGCAGGCTGGGGAGCCCAGGGCTGGGCTGGCAGGGGCTGCAGTTGGGTGTGAGGGGCACTGGCTGGCTGGGGAGCCCAGAACTGGGCTGGCAGAGTGAGAAAGGTCCCATGACCAGAGTAGCTGAGAAAAGACCCTTTCAGAGCTTCCTCCCTGCCACACATCCCGCACAGCGTGTCACAGGGGCAGCAAGGGACTCTCTGTGCCCTGTCCCCATGCTGGGCCGCCGGGCAGGGAACGAGCGGGTACCGGGAAGTGCCAGCCGCCCCAACAGGACCCACAACAATTGGCTGTTTGTTCAGTATCAGCGTAAAGCCCCAGTGCCACTCCAACCCCAGCCCCCCACCGCCACGCTGCCCGTGAGCCTCATCCCCAGCCCACAGCTCCTCCCCAGGCACCCGGCTCTGTCTGTGCCGGCCGGGGCCCCTGGACTAGCCAGGCTGGACCCCTGCCCAGCTCAGCCAACCCCATGCAGCAGGCAGGGCTAGGGGCCGCCTCCTGCCGTATCAGGCCTGGGACCAGTTTGCTGTCATCTAGGGCCCAGAGGCACCATGCTGCCCCTCCCTCACCTGAGCCCAGAGACCAGGACCAGCCCGGGCAGCAGCGGCCCCCAGAGAACGGCTCAGAGAAAGGGGCCACGTGGCCAGGAAGGCTCAGGCGCAGGGGGGAGGCTGCCTGCTCCGGGCTCGGCCCCCTGCGAGGCTCTGCATGGACCCAGAGCCCCCCGCAAGCGGGGCAGAGACACGGGGGCCAGCAGCAGCCCAGGGTCTACCTGTACGGCTGGGCCTCCTCCAGGAACTGCATCTGGTCCTGCACGCTGGCGCTCGCCTTCAGCTCCTTCACCACCACCTGGGTGCTGCTGAGCCCCGAGTTCACCTCCCCCAGGAACACCTAGGGACGGCCGAGCCCGTCAGCCTGTGCCCCAGCCCGGCACCCCACGGCCCCTCCCCTCCCTGCACCGTGCCCCAGCCCGGCACCCCACGGCCCCTCCCCTCCCTGCACCGTGCCCCAGCCCGGCACCCCGGCCCCTCCCCTCCCTGCACGTGCCCCAGCCCGGCACCCCACGGCCCCTCCCCTCCCTGCACCGTGCCCCAGCCCGGCACCCCACGGCCCCTCCCCTCCCTGCACCGTGCCCCAGCCCGGCACCCCACGGCCCCTCCCCTCCCTGCACGTGCCCCAGCCCGGCACCCCACGGCCCCTCCCCTCCCTGCACGTGCCCCAGCCCGGCACCCCGGCCCCTCCCCTCCCTGCACGTGCCCCAGCCCGGCACCCCACAGCCTCTCCCCTCCCTGCACCGTGCCCCAGCCTGGCACCCCGGCCCCTCCCCTCCCTGCACCGTGCCCCAGCCCGGCACCCCGGCCCCTCCCCTCCCTGCACCGTGCCCCAGCCCGGCACCCCGGCCCCTCCCCTCCCTGCACGTGCCCCAGCCCGGCACCCCGGCCCCTCCCTGCACTGTGCCCCAGCCCGGCACCCCACGGCCCCTCCCCTCCCTGCACTGTGCCCCAGCCCGGCACCCCACGGCCCCTCCCCTCCCTGCACGTGCCCCAGCCCGGCACCCCGGCCCCTCCCCTCCCTGCACCGTGCCCCAGCCCGGCACCCCGGCCCCTCCCCTCCCTGCACCGTGCCCCAGCCCGGCACCCCACGGCCCCTCCCCTCCCTGCACCGTGCCCCAGCCCGGCACCCCGGCCCCTCCCCTCCCTGCACGTGCCCCAGCCCTGCACCCCGGCCCCTCCCTGCACTGTGCCCCAGCCCGGCACCCGCAGCGCGGCCCCTCCCTGCACGTGCCCCAGCCCTGCATCCCACAGCCCCTCCCCTCCCTGCACGTGCCCCAGCCCTGCACCCCCCGGCCCCTCCCTTCCCTGCACGTGCCCCAGCCCTGCACCCCCTGGCCCCTCCCTGCACTGTGCCCCAGCCCTGCGCCCCCCGGCCCCTCCCTTCCCTGAACTGTACCCCAGCCCTGCACCCCCGACCCCTCCCCTCCCTGCACCGTGCCCCAACCCTGCGCCCCACAGCGCCTCCCCTCCCTGCACTGTGCCCACGGCTCTGCACCCCGTGGCACCTCCCTTCCCTTCCTGTACCACAGCCCTTTGTCCCGCAGCACCTCCCTTGCCCACCCTGTGCCCAGAGATGAGCCACCCAATGCCCACACATTCAACCCCACACGGGCTCTAGGGCTCACTCCCCGCTTAGTTCCAGAACACTGCAGTGGGGCGTCTCCCAGCATGAGCTGGCATATGTAGGGGAGCCCTCCCCTGGCACAGCCACCCCTGGTACAGCCGCCCCGGCACAGCCGCCCCAGACAGACCTCCCCTGGCACAGCCACCCCGGTACAGCCGCCCCAGCACAGCCGCCCCAGACAGACCTCCCCAGGCACAACCACACCCGGACATCCCTCCCCCGGCACAGCTGCCCCGCCTGAGAGAGAGGCGCTCACCTTTCCGAACCAGCCATGGCCGATCTCCTTCAGGAAGAGGAGGCTGTGCCGTCCCAGGTCCGTGGACTTGAGCAGCTGCACTGTAAAAGACCACATCCAGCTGGCTGGGCACAGCGCTCCCGGCGGCCCACCCTGCCCAGTCACCCGCATCCCCCAGACATGCCCAGCTGGCCCCTCCTGCCCCTGGGGGCCAGGCCCTGCGCAGCCCTGCGGCCGCGGTCCATCCGCCCTGCAGCCAGCCCCACAGCTGTCTCCGGCTGGCAGAGGTGCGGGCTCAGGCGGGGCCTCTCAGGAGGTACCGGGGGTGCTGACCCCTCAGGCCCAGCAAGGCAGCACACCGGGGCAGCTGGCCAATGCCATTCCTGGCCCCTTCCCCTCGGGGAGATGCTCCCCCGGGCGTTCCCCACCCCAGCTGGGACCCGGCTGCCCCTCCCGCTGCCCCCTGCCCAAGGCAGCAGCAGGGGCGGAGGGCTGCCTCTCCCCCAGGCCGGCGGGGAGGGCAGGAACACGCAGCGGCCAGGATGGCTGGGGTGAAGCCAGAGCCAGCCGGGCCCCTGCCTCCCAGCCCCGCCGGCCAGCCAGCCGTGGGGAGGCTCATGGGCATCTGGCCTTTAGCTGCCCCCGGCCACACCCATCCCTGCCCCATGCTCACCGCCCCCCCAGACGGATCCCAGCATTCCAGCCCCCTGCCCCCCCCGGCTGCAGCAATGCGCCCATTGTTGGGCAGCCCTGGGCCGCTCCGGCCACGCCACACACTAGGGCCATTGTCCAGGCCCCGTGAGCTTGGCCGGGGCAACACCCGGCACGATGGCGGGGAGGGGGCGAAGGAGGCGTCTCTATGGCAGCGATTGTCGGCTCCTCTCGCCCTGCCCAGCGAGCTCGGCATTCCTCCCCGCCCCCAGGCCCATTCCCCGGGGCCAGAGGCAGCGCCAGGGGAGGAATTCGGGCTGCGGCCTGAGACCAGACAGCGCCTGCATCTCCTGGGTCCTGGCCCAGCCGCCTGCCCCAGAGCACAGCCTCTCCCCACGGGGCATGGAGGCCCCTGCTGACCTGGGCACTGCCGGCCCTGCGCTCTGCTCAGGCCAGGGAGCGCTGCCCTGCAGGGAGGCACCAGGAAGGTGCCAGGGAAGCCATCCCAGTCCGCCCTCCCCACCTGCCCCGCCCCACCACTTACCTGAGCGCCCCGGCTTCTTGGCCATGGGGAGCGAAACCTCGGTGAGGGGCAGGATGTAGACCTCAGGGCCATTCTGCGTGGCCGGGGAGCCCTGGGCTGAGCACTCAGTCACGTAATCCTCCCCCTCAGCATTCTCAAACTCCTGTGCCGGGCACACAGCAAGGCCGGGGGTCAGCGGGCAGAGCTGGGGCGGCACACACAGCTGGGCGCGCCAAACAGCCAGGAGAGGCAGCCCCGGCCTTGCACCCTTCGCCCCCATCCTCCTGGCCTGCGCCAGGGGCGTGGCTTGAGCCGGGGGGGTCCCCACTGGCAGGAGCCTGGGCCCCTGCCATGTCACAGGCCTTCTCACACCGCCTCGCCCGCCAGGGCTCTGATCTCAGCCCGTCTCACACACCCACACCCACTCCCCACCCTCTGGCTTCTCTGCCCAGTGGCAGTGTCACAATACGTACGTCTCACATGCACACGCGCGCGCGCACACACACACACACCCGTCAGCCAGCTTCTCCACCAGGTGCCAGTGTCACAATAAGTGAGTATCACACACACACACACTCTCTCTCTCTCTCTGCCAGCCGGCTTTTCTGCCCAGTGCCGCAAACCCCCCCGAAATGCCAGCAATGGGAGTGGACCGATCTGGGCCCATTCTGTGGGGTGTGGGCCCGTCCAGGGCAGGCTGAGCCGGAGGCCTGGCCAGAGGGCCGTGCTGCCAGGGCTGGGCAGAGCCGCTGGCTGGTGCCGAGTAGGCGCTCGCCTGGACCCAGCCTGCCTGCCTAGGGCAGGAAAGGGCCCGAGCTCCCTGCAGCCAGGCCAGGCACTGAGCAGGGCACCCACCCACTGCTTCCCCAGAGACATGGCCGGGGGGTCCTCATCCCTCGTCCCTGCCTGGGCCCCCTCCCCTCACCCCCGCAGCCAGGCTGGGACCCCCCCTACTCACCCCCACAGCCAGGCTGGGACCCCTCCCCTCACCCCCACAGCCAGGCTGGGACCCCTCCCCTCACCCCCACAGCCAGGCTGAGACCCCCCCACTCACCCCCACAGCCAGGCTGGGACCCCCCCTACTCACCCCCGCAGCCAGGCTGGGACCCCCCCTACTCACCCCCGCAGCCAGGCTGGGACCCCCCCTACTCACCCCCGCAGCCAGGCTGGGACCCCTCCCCTCACCCCCACAGCCAGGCTGAGACCCCCCCACTCACCCCAGCAGCCAGGCTGGGATCTCCCTCCCCCACCCCCGCCAGGTGGGGAGCCCCGTTGGATGCTCACCTTGAAGCCAATGTCTCCCTTCTTGCAGCACAGGCAGGCCAGCATGAGGAAGATGAAGGTGAAGAGCCCTGAGAAGGACAGTGCCCCCACGGCGAGGGAGGAGGACCAGGAGAGCTCGCTCAGGGGGGTGCCGTCTGCAGGGAGACACAGGGGTGCAGCCTTCAGGGGGCAGGCGACGGACGCAGAGCTGGGGGCTCCCAGGGCACTGAGCCGGCGTGGGCCGAGCAGGGGCGGGTTACGCTATGGGCCAAGGCAGCGAAACAGCCGCTGCGCCCCCCGCTGCACACAACGCCCCGGCCCCGCCGGGAGCAGCAGCTGAAGGGCAGGCGCCCCGGAGCACCCCCAGGCCAGCCCGGGGGGCAGGGAAAGGGGGCGAGGCTGCATTTCTCCCACTGCCCACAGGCTGGCGCTGCTGCACCGTGGCCGGCGGCCGCAGGGCGAGTTCCCCAGGGCTGATCCCCCAGCCCAGCGGCCTGGGCCTGGCACGTGCTGCCCCTTTCGCCACCCACCGGGACTGTGTGAGCGCACGTTTGTACGCCCACGTGGCCTGCCTGCGTGTGCACGCCCAGACACCTCTGCGTGCACATCCTCACCAGCGTGTGCACACCTGCACCTGTGTGTGCGCGCCCAGACACCTCTGTGTGCACATCGTCACTAGTGCGTGTGCGCATGCCCAGACACCTCTGTGCGCAATTCCCCACCAATGCCTGCGTGCTCCCACGTGCACCGGCCAGTGTGTGCGCACACCCGAGGACATCCATGCACGCCTCCTTGCACACACAGACACCTCTGGGCCTCTCGCCCTGGCCCCCACGCTCGCGGGAAGTTGCCATGACAATAGCTCACCGATTTGCAGACGGGAGCCCCAGCTCCAGCCCCTCTGGCCCTGCCCCGCCCCTGTCACCAGGTGACCAGCCCACGTGCGTGTAAAGCCCCTCGGTGCGGGGGACCTCGGCTGCGCCCAGGCAGGGAAACCAGCTGGCCAGTGCCAGGGCAGGGCTGGTCTTTCCTTCACTCGCCACTTCCGCACAGGTCCTGCCCGGCACCCCCAGCAAGCACCAGCTCCCCCTGAGGATGAGGCAAGGAGCAGACACAGCCCCCGGGTCCCAACCCACTCCCAGAGCCCACACCCTGCCTCCTGCACCCCTTCTCTGGGTCCGAGCCCTCTCCTGCACCCTGACGCCCCCAACCCTGCACCCCCGTCCTGCACTCCATTCCCCATCTCCTGTCACGAGTCACTCCTTCACCCCCTCCCTCCCAGGACCCCCCCGCACCCCAATCTCTTCCCCAAGCTCCATGCTGCCCCCGACCTCCAGCCCAGGAGAAGTGGAGCGTTCGGGGGGGATTGTTTGCGTGGCTTCGTGCTGGCCAGTGCAGCGAACAGAAACCCTCTTGCAAACAACGAGCAGCCCAGAAGCACCTCAGAGACTAACAAAGGAGCTCCCAGGGGTAAGACCCGCTTGTGACTGGCCTGGTGTGCCCTACGGGTCAGGCAGCGCTCCTGTGAACCGAGCGCTCGGGCAGCTGCCTGAGAGAGAGTCAGGTGCGGCCCAGCGGAATAGCCGAGCGGCTTGGTGCCTGTAACAAAATTTATTCCGCACACAGCTGGAAGAAATTAGCAGGAGCCCTGGGGGTGGTACGTAGCCCTGTCTCTGAGCCATTCGCCCTGCAGAAATACTCTGGGAAGTGTCTCCCCCAAAGCCTCGGATCACACCCGCATGGCCTCATCTCCCCAGCCAGGTTCTGCAGGGCCCATGTGGGGGGCTCTTGGCCAGGAGCCCAAGGAGGGTCCCTGCCATTTACCCTGCCCTGCAGGGCTGGCTTCCCCATGGACCAGAGAGGGGAGGGGTATGGAGAGAGCTGAGAGGCTGGGGCTGGCTCATTCTCCAGGGGGCTGCTGCATAGCCCAGAACCGCAGCTGAACATGAAGGTGCTGAGGCCGTCTGGGGGCAGCAGCGAAGCCGCCACCTCTGGGGCTGCCCGCAGCAGCAGCCTCATCCTGCCAGCGTGGTGTGGGGGTGGGAGGAGGAGAAGGACTTGGCCTCCCACTCAAACCACCAGGGGTGAGCGGGTAGGCAGAACAGAACAGCCGTGGCAGGAATTCGTGCCAGGCACTGGGCAGGCTGTTCTAACACGCCACGCTCCCAGCCTTGGGCCCTGGCACAGGGTCAGCTGCCAGCCCCCCACAGCCTGCGCACCGGCAACAAGCCTGTGCCCGCCTCTCAAGGGGCTCTGGGCAACCCACAGACCCAGGCTGAGTAGGGCCCTGCCTGATCCCTGGGGCCTCCCCAAGCACGTGCCCCAGGGTGGGCAGAGAGCCCAGCACCTCCAGGCACGGGGGACAGAAGCCAGGGCCCAGGGGCGGGATAGCTCAGGGGTTTGAGCACTGGCCTGCCAAACCCAGGGATGTGAGCTCAGCCCTTGAGGGGCCCTTTAGGAATCCGGGCACCTAGGTTAAAACCAATCCCCACTAGGGAGCGCAGGGGCTGGGCCTGATGACCCCTGACGTCCCTTCCGGCTCTGTGAGATAAGGGTGTCTCCGTATTGGTGACCCAGCTCTGCCCAGGAGCAGTGAGGAGCCGGGCACAGAGAGTAGCACCGTGAGTCCAACTGTGCCCATGTCCCCCCTCTGCTGCAGGCAAGTCGCCAGGCTACCCTGGCCCAGGGTGCCGCCTTCCCCAGGAGGGCTCAGAGCCTTTCAGGAAAGCTGGGGAGCAGCAGGGTAGGGTGCTCGCTCCCCTGTGACCATGGAGGAGGATTTTATTCCCCTGTTTTGGTTGCCTGTGTTTCCTACGGTCCTGTAGTAACCCCAGGCGGGTGCCTCAGTTTCTCTAGGCACAGCACCAGTGCATGGTGGTGATAACTTCCCACACACAGATAACAGGAGTTCCTGCCCTTTGCAATGCAGGCAACCAGGTGACCCCATTCTTCCCCGGGAAACAGGACAGAGGCAGGAGGAGGGACCTGGCTGGTGTGAACTGGAGCTGGGCTGGGGGTGGGGCAGTCTGGGCTGGCTGGAGAGGGAGGAGGGGGGTCAGGACCTGGCTCGGGGACCCCTCTAGGCCCCTCTCCCCAAGACAGATGGTGCTGATGGCGTCTGGTCTCTGCGCTGACAAGTCTGGTCCGCGCTGTGTCCCTGTCTCCCTGTAACCTCCTGTTCTCCCTGGGGAGTGGGACCGAGAGTCCCCTCTGCCTGCGGGTGGGGGGCAGGGCCTGGGGACCCCACATTCCATGCCAATGCCCCACCCACCCCACAGGAGCCCAGAGGCAGCACAGTGCAGCCATCCCAGCCATCCCGCCCCAGCAGGGAGCCCTGCAGACCGGAGTGGCTGGCAGGCAGAAGGGCCCTTTCTGCAGAGGGCACCTGCAGAGAGGGGGCCCAGCTGTGGGCTGGCTTTGTGTGTGCACCACTCAGCCATGTCCTTCCGCCCCGGCCTGTCTCGCCGCAGCTCAGCTACTGCTGTGCCACTCTGGAGCCACTGGGAACAAACGGGCACCTGGCAGTGGAGGAAGCCGCCGGATGGCTCATGAGCTGCTGCAGGGAGGAGCCGCGACTCAGCCCAGGCAGCTGGATCCACGCCGACTGCCAGACAGCAGCACCCGGAGCCCAGCGCCCAGCGGCACCAGGCTGGGAAAGGCAGCCCAAGTGCTGAGGGAGCAGCAGGGTGGAAAGGCAGGGCTGGAGGCAGGCACACGCCAGGCAGGGCTGCTGGCTGGGGCTGGCGAGGGAGGGAATTACAGCAAGGGAAATCTAAGCTGACGGGGGACGTGGCGCCCGAGAAAGGCACGGGCTTGGGGAGAGCTCTTGCTGGGCTGTGGGGAACGATGCTGCAGGCACATGGCCACCGTTGGCTTCAACAAAACTAGCACTTTTCTGTCCAAAACCACTGCCACTGCCTCTCTCATAGCACATGGACACTGCTTGTCACCCACCCCGGGGGCAGGCCTATTACCCCACTGGGAATGGGGAAACTGAGGCATGGCACAGCAAAGCGACCTGCCCAAGCTCACCCAGGAAGCAGGTGGAGCAGGAATTCAAACAGGGCCCCTGGAGCATCCTGAGCACAGGGCCATTCTACCTGTGCGGGGGGCAGAGAGGGCTATTATCCCCACGTGTTCACCTGCTCCGTCTGACACCACCGGCTACCTAAGTTGGGATGTGACTGGATTTTTATATTGGATATGGAAGACAATTTATGTGCCCCTTGTAACTACTGGCACCAAATCCCCATGCCAGGGGCACCATGTGAGGCGTTCAATGAAAGCTGAGGCTGCCCGGGATCTATGTCTGCTACTCACACGTCTGCTGTGTGTCCTCCGCTGTACCACGTTTGCAGGTGGCGTTACAGATTTTAGCCCTGTAGCTCTATTCAGTGCTCAGATTTAGTGCTCAGTTGGAGGTGGATCTCTGCCCCAGGCAGGATGACGGGCTGAACAAAGCTCCGACAGCCAACACACGTCGCAGGAACGTGGGGCCTCTCTCCCGGGATGCATCCGATGGCGATGGGCCACAAGAGCCCACCTGGGTCCAGTCGCCTTGGGCTAAGCAATGGGATGGAAATCAGATGCCCAGACATCCATTCCACATATGTATCTGGACTCGGGTGTGCTGGCAGGCTCAACAGCCAATGGCAGAGTGCCATGGCGGCCCACCTGAGCCAGGTGATCAAGGCTCCGGTGACAGGTGGGAAGGAGAAGAGACTTTTCCCTCCACAGGAGGAAACTATAAAATGGGCCGAGCAGCGTCCATCTAAAATCCAGATCCTGTTCCGGTTCCTGCGCCTGCTCCTGTTCTGGTTCTGGTTCCATGTTGCAGCCCAGCAGGTCTCCAATTCTCCATTGACTACGTCTAAGCAAGCTGGAATCACAGCCCTTACGGGGAGGACTTTCAGAGAACTTTGAGAGTCGGCACAGAACACCGCTGGTTGCTCCAGTCACTGTAATTGATGTACGTGACGTATTGCCTTGACAATTCTTCTCTCCAACCCTGTTCTTACTTGCTTTCTTAATAAACCTTCCCATGCTCAGATCTGAAGAACTGGCACGTGTGGCGCTTTGGGTAAGATCCAAGTATTTATTGACCTGGGACTGTGGCTGGACCCATTGGAGTCTGGAAAAAGCTGTGTGGAGCTGGTGAAATAGGTTTTGTGACCCTCTCACCTACGTTTGGGGGTGGTTGGTCTGGGCATTTAGAGCAGCTGGGAAGTCGGTGGGTTTGCTTGTGTGGCTTCTGGCTGGTCAGTGGGGCTGGCAAAGGTGCTGTGGTGGCTGGTTGGATTTGCCTTAGTGAGAAGGAAATCCCAGCCTGGGGCTGTAAGTGGTCCAGATTTAAGCCAAGGTACCCTGGGTTGATCTTCTTAGCTGTGCTCCAAAACCCGGTCACACTATGCAGCCAAGGCAAGCCAACTAGCTCCACGAGCTCCCAGCCAGCCTCATCTGTGGCAGCTGGAGACAGGAGCCCCAGACACAAAGTCCCGACCTGGAAGGGTCCAGGGGAAGCATTCTCTCTTGCCTTCCCTTCTCCATGGTGAGCAGGCAGCACCGTGCACCATAAGCATCACCGCTGGCTCTGGACAGGAGGGATGGCAGGAGAGAATGCAGCTACTGCACAGGGCAGCACAGCTGACCCAAGGCCTGTGGGACAGGGTCTCTCAGCCAGCCTCATACCAGGACATGAACATCCCCTCTCTAGGCACTCTGTGCCTCAGTTTCCCTCTCTGTAAAGGGGGTGACTCTGACCCGTCCCAAGCAGGTTGTGCACGGCCCCTTAGCTAACAGGCACCATGTGAATGCTAGATATTTGAAGGGTGTCCCCAGCAGACTCCCTGCTACTCCAGTGCGCTCCAGCACAGGCTTTCAGGAACCGGCAGGCACTTTATCCTCCAGGCCCATCTCCTGCAGCAGTGTGCAGGATCAGGCCCACTTGCATCTACCTCTTGGCCCTCCGGCGATGGGTCACACAGTTACAAACAGAGACGTTCCATTGAACAGAGTTAAAGGGTCCCAGTCCCTTGGAATAGCGCCACCACCCTGACAAGAAAAGGCCATGTTCCCCCTCCTGCCTCCTGGCCCAGGGTGAGCACAGAGCCTGGAGCTCAGTACCTCCCTGCTGTAGAATAACTCTTCTGGCAGTGTGGAGCAGAGAGGCACCAGGCTGACAGTGCAGAGATCCTGGATGAGCAGCACCTGGGGCAGTGAGGACAGAGCGCCATGGGGACCAGAGGCACTGGGCTGACGGTGCAGTGAGATCAAACGAGCAGTGGGGATCCGGCACCTTGGGAGTGGAGAGACACCAGACGGAAGGCGCAGTGAGATCACAGAAACACAGAAAACTGGGACTGGAAGGAACCTCCGGAGGTCATTGAGTTCAGGCCCCTGTTCTCATGGCAGAACCAAGCACTGCCTGGACCATCCCTGACAGATGTCGACCTAACCTACTTTTAAATATCTACAATGCTGGAGAGTCCACAACCTCCCCAGGCAACTTATTCCAGTGTTTGACCACCCTGACTAGTGGGAAGTTTTTCCTAATGTCCAACCTAAACCTCCCTTGCTGCAGTTTAAGCCCATTGCTCCTTGTCCTCTCCTCAGAGGCCAAGAACAATTTTTCTCTCTCCTCCTTACAACCCTCTTTTAGGTACTTGACAACCGCTGTCATGTTCCCTCTCAGCCTTCTCTTTTCTAAACTAAACAAGCCCAGTTCTCTCAGTCTTCCCACATAGCTCATGTTCTCTAGACCTTTCATCGTTCTTGTTGCTCTTCTCTGGACCTTCTCCAATTTCTCCACATCATTCGTGAAATGTGGTGCCCAGAACTGGACACAATACTCCAACTGAGGCCTAATGAGTGCTGTGTAGAGCAGAAGAATGACTTCTCGTGTCTTGTTCTCAACACTCCTGTTAACACATCCCAGAGTCACGTTTGCTTTTTTTTGCAACAGCACTGTTAACTCATATTTCGCTTGTGGCCCACTATGACCCCTAAGTCCCTCTCCGCAGTGCTCCTTCCTAGACAGTCTCTCCCCTTCTGTATGTGTGAAGCTGATTGTTCCTTCCTACGTGGAGCACTTTGCATTGGTCCTTATTAAACTTCATCCTGTTTGCCTCAGACCATTTCTCCAGTTTGTCCTGATCATTTTGAATGCTGACCCCATCCTCCAAAGCCGTTGAACCCCTCCCAGCTTGGTATCGTCTCCAAACTTAATAAGCGCACTCTCTATGCCAATATCTGAATCGTTGGTGGAGACATTGAATAGAACCAGTTCCAAAACAGACCCCTGTGGAACCCCATGTGTTATGCCCTTCCAATCTGACTGCAAACCATTAATAACTGCTTTTTGAGAACAATTATCCAGCCAGTTTTGCACCCACCTTATAGTGGCCCCATTTAAGTTGTATTTGCCCAGTTTATTGATAACAAGAGTACACGAGACCATATCACACGCATTACTTAAGTCTAGGCATACCACATCCACTGCCTCTCCCTTATCCACATGACTTGTCACCCTGTCAAAGAAAGCTATCAGATTGGTCTGGCACGATTTGTTCTTCACAAATCCATGCTGGCTGTTACCTGGCACCTTACTTTCTACTAAATGTTTGCAGCTGAATTCCTTAATTACTTGCTCCATTATCTTTCCTGGCACAGAAGTTAGACTCACTGGTCTGTAGTTTCCTGGGTTGTTCTTTCTTCCCTTTTTATAGATGGGCACTGTGTTGGCCCTTTTCCAGTCTTCTGGAATCTCTTCTGACTTCCAGGACTTTTTAAAAATGATAGCTAAAGGCTCCAATACCTCCTCTATCAGTTATTTGACTACTCTAGGATGCATTTCATCAGGCCCTGGTGACTTACAGAACCCTAATTTTTCTAAGTAATTTTTAACTTGTTCTTTTTTATTTTATCCTCTAAACCTACCCCCTCCCCACAAGCATTCACCATGTTAGGCATTTCTGCATCAGATTTCTTGGTGAAGACTGAAACGAAAAAGGGCTGGGGGCAGTGAGGACACTGCACCAGGGGAGTGGGGAGGCACCAGGCCGATGGTGCAGTGAGGTCGGACGAGCAGTGCTGGGGCAGTGAGGATGCGGCACCGTGGGAGTGGAAAGGCACCAGGCCGACAGCGCAGTGAGGTCGGATGAGTGGCACCAGTCTCAGTGCGAAAAGCAGAAGAGGGCTGAGGGTCTGATGGGGCCTGGGAATACTGAGCAGGTTACAGTCAGCACCATGGACAGGGCCTGGGGGCCAAACCACAAAGTGGCTGACTCAGGCCCTGTGCCTGGCACCTGAGGGCCCGGCTCTCCAGAAAGGGGGGCAGGCTCGAGGGTGGGGGGAAGCCCGGACAGCCCTGGCCCATGTGCCTGTGGATAAAGGCAGCACCAGTCTCTCCCACATTGCACTGCTGTGGGCACCAACCATTCTGCAGGGCTGTGCTCCAGCGGGCACAAGGCTGCGCTGCAGCAGGGAGGGGAGAGAAACCGGAGCAGGAGAAGAAGCCAACCCAGTGAGAGCAGCACAAGGCTCTGGCTCCACGAGGTTCAGCTCAACCCGGTCTTCCCACCTCCCGCCCGGTGCCCTGACAGCGAGAGGAAGGGGCTCCCCAGGCCTCCGGCACCACGGCTTGGAACCGCAGCACTGGTCCCTCTAGGCAGAGCACTTGGGCGCCCGCCCCAGGAGAGAGTCAGGTGCCACCCAGCTGATGTGCAGAGTGCCCACAGCTGGCAGTGTGTATTTCTCTGGCTGGTGCACCTCTGCTACACCTTGGTGCACATAATAAAAATTATTCTGCACCAGGATGGAAAACAATAGAGGGACGTTTGCTGCTGGGGTTGGGGTGGTGGGGCCGGGCTAACTGCTGGCTGGACACAGCACAGGATGAGACCAGGTCACTGCCCTCCCTTGGTGCCTGCTTTGCACTGTCAGGGTCTGGGCAGCCAGGGAGAGGCGAGACAGCTGTGTGGCTGAGGAGCAATCAGCAGAGCCTCAGCGCACTGCTCAGCTAGGAACACTCCCCCTTCAGCCTGCCTCCACTCAAGCAGCTGCCCATCAGCTGTGGCTGCATGCAAGTCAGATCGCAAGCGGGTGTTGCAACGATGCATCCTGGGCAATGCCAGCCCCTGTGCAGGGGCACGAGGGATGGGGAGATGGGCTGATTATCTTCCCAGGTGCACTTAGCCCTGGGCCAGCCACGGGGGCCATGGCAGGCAGAGATCAGACCCCACCTTCAAGAGTGACCACCCACACCTGGCCTGCAGCTCAGAGCACGAACAGCGAGAGACCGAACCATGGCAGCAAACAAGCTCGTGCCACTTGTGATGGAGTGGGGGATACCTGTGTGTATGTGAGTGGCTCACAGAGGGTGTGGGGCTCCTGCTGAGGGTAACCTTGATGACCAGGTAACACCTTTGTACTGCAGACAAAGGAGGAGGTGGAGCCTGAGGGGTTTGAATTGGAACTGGGAGTTGGGAAGCAGTTAGTCTGGGCTGAGGGAGAGAGAGACAAAGGAGGGGGCCAGGCCCCGGCTCTGGGGGCCCCTCGGGGCCTCCTCTCCCCAACATGAATTGGACTGGCTGTCTCTGCCTGCTGTACTGACTCCTCTGTACGATGCTGTGTCCTGTCAGCTAATAAACCCGCTGTTCTGCTGAGTGAGAGTCACTCCTGCCTGCGGACGGGGTGCAGAGCCTGGGGGACCCCAGAACCCCATCACACTGGTGTCAGCAGTGGGATGTTCTGCACCCTGAGGATGGAGCATCCAGCAGTAAGTGACCGGGGCCCTGGAAGAAGTGGGGCCTGCGAGACCCAGGTGTGCTGAAGGGCAGTGAGGTGCAGCTCCCCAAGGCGGAGGGGCCTGCGGCCGAACCCAAGCAACTGCGGTCGTGGTTCTCGAGAGGGGGTGCCACACCCGAGCAGGGGTTACTCCTGGGAATCTGTTGGAGTTGGTCCCAGAAGGTGGAGGGGCTGAGGGCCCAACCCCCAGAAAACAAGTGACCCACAAGGAGGCTGACGCTGAATGAGTTCTTCCCAAGACAGTGTGCTCATGGTCCCTGAGAGCGGGTGTCACACTGAAGAAGGGGTTCCTCTGAGAGTCTGTTGGAGTTGGTCCCAGAGGGCAGAGGGCCCTACGGCCTAACCCCAGGGAGCTTGTGACCCGCAAGGAGCCTGGCACACTGAAGGGATTCTTCCAGGAATCGTGAGGTGCAGAGGGCATCAGCCTGAGAGCCTGCAACCACGCTGAGCAACTCCGCTGTGAAGTGGCAGCACCTGGAAACCGAATCGAGATTAAAGAAGCTGGACAAGGCAGCGTGGATGTGCAGTGGCAGAGGTGAGGGTTAAGGAAAATCCTGCAGAGGTGAGCCCGGATCGGGGCAGGGAACCCTGGACTGCATGGAGCTCTGAACCGAGTGGCCTGCCACAGCTCAAGGAGGGAAGGAGCGATTCCAACCCATCATCTACTAGTGGCCAAGACAGACCTGCGAAGAGTTTTCCAGGCCTGGGCCGAGGAAGGTGCCTGTGTGTCTGTGCAGGAAAGCAGCTGGTCCACTGGGAATGGCAAGTTGTCTGTGAGAGAAGCTGCTTCACCTTCTGTGTGTGTGTGGAGACCAGCCGGGGGGCTGGGACAAAGGAGAGAGTGTCTCCCATTGTCTGTCTGTGTTGAACAGCAGCAGCAGCCTGGGGAGAGAGCAGAGCCTGCGTTTGGAAAAGGTGCCAATGAGGAAACTAGCCCATTGTCTGAGGAAGATTCCCCAGCCTGGGGTGGCTGGAGAAGGATCCACCAGAAAAGAGCATTCCAGGTGTGTCTCTGAATCCAGCCATGGGGGCTGGAGCAGAGGGAATGGCTCCGGGATGGGGCAGTGGTATCCCTGCTAAGGACACTGGTCCTTGGTGCAAGAAAAGTGCTTCTGCTTCTGGGGAAGTGAATCCTTTGCCTGAGCCTGTGGGGGCTCGAGATGGAGCCAAGATCCCAGAGCTGGATCTGAGGGCAGCTGAAGCCCAGGTGGGAAGTGGGCCTACCTCTGTGTCTCTCAGGGGGGATGATGCTTTAACTTGGTCTAATCCAGTTAGGATCATCAGGGAATCCCAGAGACCAGACGATTCTGGTACTTGTTCTTTGCCTGATGCTGAGGTGTTATTGGGAGGGGGTGAGAGGACTCTGTCCTACCGGAGTCATCCTCTCGCCAGGACACAAGAACAGACGGGCAATGGAGTTACGCTGACTGATGAAGATAAAGGAGCTGGTAGCAGAAGGGAGGAAAGGGATCCTAACCTTCTGTCCGGTGGTACTGGCTGTCTGCCTGGAGGGGGATTACGTGGGAATCTGCCTGATGGGCCAGATGTGATCCTGGGTGTAGGTGAAACCCAGGAGCTGGTTGTGGCTCAAGGGAGCAGTGCCCCTGTGGAGCCAGATAGGGGTGAGTTATTGTTTGGGGGAGCTCTTGAGGAAGAGAATTTCCCTGAAACTTTTCCTGACCCGTCTGTGGGGACGGCAGAAAATGGGAGTGAGGTGAAGGAGAGTGAACAGGAAAGGTGCTTGTCTGTAAGAGCCAGAGCAACCCTTTGCCTGGGGAGAAGTTTGTTTCAGCTCCTGATGGCCAGGACCTGCCTGAGTGTGAAACCACTGGCTGTGCTCTGCAAGGGTCCAAAGCAGGCAGTGTAAAAGTTTCTCAGGAATTGGAAGCTGGTGCAAGTAAAGTAAAAACTATCAGGGAATGTGAGCAGCCCTGTGAGAACCAAGTAAAACAGCTGCACAGCCAATCTCTGTAGGATGCAGGAGAGGTTCAGCAATTCCCCATCTCCAGATGCTAGAAACACTTATATTCTCACACTGGACTCCAGTTCTGATTCCACGGGGAGGCAGAAGTTGGAGGTAAAAGGACAAAGGAGCTGTGGGCCTGGTGGGCCAGTAAGGGATAAACAGGGATTCCTTCATGTGGATTCTGCGTCTGGGACTCACAAAACAACTCTCAGAAAGCAGTTTGGTTTGCAAATTTCCAGACTGGCTGGAAGGGGGCCGTCTCCCTGAGCTCATCAATGGCCCAGCTCTTGTTAGAAGGGAGGGCACAGCCAGAGAGATCAGATTTCCACCCCAGGGGGCAAGGGAGAAGATTAGAACTTGATGGTGCTAAGAAAGGCCTCAGCCATTTATCCCCAAAATACCAGATTCTCAAGGAGGTTACACAAAAGTTGTGGTCTACCAAAGAGCAACGTAAATGTACAGTTGCAATGGGTTTGTTCTGTTACTCACGCTGATTGCTGTAACCAAGGGGTGCTGCTACCAAAAGCTGTAGAATTGTACCATGCACTGAATGTTTGAAAAGAGCCATGTGACATGATGACATTGATGTAGAAGCATGAATTGTATGTTGAAGGAGTCTGTAACTCTGAAATGTCACCATTGTTCCCTGTAACTAGTCTTGCAACCTCTGACATGAGAAGGAACATTCCAAACCTATTGTGTGGCATGAAAGGGGAAACTGAGGCACACAGCCATTGTGGTGGTCTGGCTAAATGCCAAGGATGGAAGCATTTGTACCTTCCGTTACTGGACTGTAACTGAATTCCAGACATTGGCTGGAGCAGCTGTATGGACTGGTGGTCAGATGGGGCAGGGCCCAGACACAAAAGACCTGTTTGATCTGTTGGTGCTGCAGCATCTGTATGGGCTCTGCCTGCCCGACTTGAGAACGTGGCTGACGGACCGGGGCCGAAGCAGCGAGACCGACCAACCCAAGGGAACTAAAGGGACTTGCCCGGCTGCATCACATGAAAAGGGCCAAGACCAAGCTGCTGACTTGGAGCCTCCCCCAGCAGGACTATGATGTGGAGGTGGTGCACATCAAGGGGAGAACAGAGGGTACAGCTGATGCCCTGTCACAAGGTGTGATGGAGTGGGGGATACCTGTGTGTGTGTGAGTGACTCACAGAGGGTGTGGGGCTCCTGCTGAGGGTAACCTTGATGACCAGGTAACACCTTTGTACTGCAGACAAAGGAGGAGGTGGAGCCTGAGGGGTTTGAATTGGAACTGGGAGTTGGAAGCAGTTAGTCGGGGCTGGGAGAGAGAGAGAGACAAAGGAGGGGGCCAGGCCCCAGTTCTGGGGGCCCCTCGGGGCCTCCTCTCCCCAACATGGATTGAACTGGCTGTCTCTGCCTGCTGTACTGACTCCTCTGTATGATGCTGTGTCCTGTTGGCTAATAAACCTGCTGTTTTCCTGCTGAGTGAGAGACTCTCCTGCCTGCGGACAGGGTGCAGAGCTTGGGGGACCCCAGAACCCCATCACACTGGTGTCAGAAGTGGGATGTTCTGCACCCCGAGGATGGAGCATCCAGCAGTAAGTGACTGGGGCCCCGGAAGAAGTGGGGCCTGCGAGACCCAGGTGTGCTGAAGGGCAGTGAGGTGCAGTCCCCAAGGCGGAGGGGCCTGCGGCCGAACCCAAGCAACTGCAGTTGTGGTCCTCGAGAGGGGGTGTCACACCCGAGGAGGGGTTACTCCTGGGAATCTGTTGGAATCGGTCCCAGAGGGTGGAGGGGCCGAGAGCCCAACCCCCAGGAACAAGTGACCCCTGAGAAGGCTGACGCTAAATGAGTCCTTCCCAAGACAGGGTGCTCATGGTCCCTGAGAGCGGGTGTCACACTGAAGAAGGGGTTCCGCTGGGAGTCTGTTGGAGTCGGTCCCAGAGGGCGGAGGGGCCTACGGCCTAACCCTGGGCAGCTTGTGACCCGCAAGGAGCCTGGCACACTGAAGGGATTCTTCCAGGAATCGTGGGGTGCAGAGGGCATCAGCCTGAGAGCCTGCAACCATGCTGAGCAACTCTGCTGTGAAGTGGCAGCACCTGGAAACCGAATCGAGATTAAAGGAGCTGGACAAGGCAGCGTGGATGTGCAGTGGCAGAGCTGAGGGCTGGGGAGAATCCTGCAGAGGTGAGCCCGGATCGGGGCAGGGAACCCTGGACTGCCTGGAGCTCTGAACCGAGTGGCCTGCCGCAGCTCAAGGAGGGAAGGAGCGATTCCAACCCATCATCTACTAGTGGCCAAGACAGACCTGCGAAGAGTTTTCCAGGCCTGGGCCGAGGAAGGTGCCTGTGTGTCTGTGCAGGAAAGCAGCTGGTCCACTGGGAATGGCAAGTTGTCTGTGAGAGAAGCTGCTTCACCTTCTGTGTGTGTGTGGAGACCAGCCGGGGGGCTGGGACAAAGGAGAGAGTGTCTCCCATTGTCTGTCTGTGTTGAACAGCAGCAGCAGCCTGGGGAGAGAGCAGAGCCTGCGTTTGGAAAAGGTGCCAATGAGGAAACTAGCCCATTGTCTGAGGAAGATTCCCCAGCCTGGGGTGGCTGGAGAAGGATCCACCAGAAAAGAGCATTCCAGGTGTGTCTCTGAATCCAGCCATGGGGGCTGGAGCAGAGGGAATGGCTCTGGAATGAGCAGTGGTATTCCTGCTAAGGACACTGGTCCTTGGTGCAAGTAAAGTGCTTCTGCTTCTGGGAAAGTGAATCCTTTGCCTGAGCCTGTGAGGGCTCGAGATGGAGCCAAGATCCCAGAGCTGGATCTGAGGGCAGCTGAAGCCCAGATGGGAAGTGGGCCTGCCTCTGTGTCTCTCAGGGGGGATGATGCTTTAACTTGGTCTAATCCAGTTAGGATCATCAGGGAATCCCAGAGACCAGACGATTCTGGTACTTGTTCTTTGCCTGATGCTGAGGTGTTACTGGGAGGGGGTGAGAGGACTCTGTCCTACCAGAGTCATCCTCTCGCCAGGACACAAGAACAGACGGGCAATGGAGTTACGCTGACTGATGAAGATAAAGGAGCTGGTAGCAGAAGGGAGGAAAGGGATCCTAACCTTCTGTCCGGTGGTACTGGCTGTCTGCCTGGAGGGGGATTACGTGGGAATCTGCCTAATGGGCCAGAAGTGATCCTGGGTGTAGGTGAAACCCAGGAGCTGGTTGTGGCTCAAGGGAGCAGTGCCCCTGTGGAGCCAGACAGGGGTGAGTTGTTGTTTGGGGGAGCTCTTGAGGAAGAGAATTTCCCTGAAACTTTTCCTGACCCGTCTGTGGGGACTGCAGAAAATGGGAGTGAGGTGAAGGAGAGTGAACAGGAAAGGTGCATGTCTGTAAGAGCCAGAGCAACCCTTTGCCTGGGGAGAAGTTTGTTTCAGCTCCTGATGGCCAGGACCTGCCTGAGTGTGAAACCACTGGCTGTGCTCTGGAAGGGTCCAAAGCAGGCAGGGTAAAAGTTTCTCAGGAATTGGAAGCTGGTGCAAGTAAAGTAAAAACTATCAGGGAACGTGAGCAGCCCTGTGAGAACCAAGTAAAACAGCTGCACAGCCAATCTCTGTAGGATGCAGGAGAGCGCCAGCAATTCCCCATCTCCAGATGGTGGAAACACTTATATTCTCATACTGGATTCGACTTCTGATTCCATGGGGAGGCAGTAGTTGGAGGTGGAAGGATGAAGGAGCTGTGGGCCTGGTGGGCCAGTAAGGGATAAACAGAGATTCCTCCATGTGGATTCTGTGTCTGGGACTCACAAAACAACTCTCAGAAAGCAGTTTGGTTTGCAAATTTCCAGACTGGCTGGAAGGGGGCCGTCTCCCTGAGATCATCAATGGCCCAGCTCTTGTTAGAAGGGAGGGCACAGCCAGAGAGATCAGATTTCCACCCCAGGGGGCAAGGGAGAAGATTAGAACTTGATGGTGCTAAGAAAGGCCTCAGCCATTTATCCCCAAAATACCAGATTCTCAAGGAGGTTACACAAAAGTTGTGGTCTACCAAAGAGCAACGTAAATGTACAGTTGCAATGGGTTTGTTCTGTTACTCACGCTGACTGCTGTAACCAAGGGGTGCTGCTACCAAAAGCTGTAGAATTGTACCATGCACTAAATGTTTGAAAAGAGCCATGTGACATGAGAACATGGATGTAGAAGCATGAATTGTATGTTGAAGGAGTCTGTAACTCTGAAATGTCACCATTGTTCCCTGTAACTAGTCTTGCAACCTCTCACATGAGGAGGAACATTCCAAACCTATTGTGTGGCATGGAAGGGGAAACTGAGGCACACAGCCATTGTGGTGGTCTGGCTAAATGCCAAGGATGGAAGCATTTGTACCTTCCGTTACTGGACTGTAACTGAATTCCAGACATTGGCTGGAGCAGCTGTATGGACTGGTGGTCAGATGGGGCAGGACCCAGACCACAAAAGACCTGTTTGATCTGTTGGTGCTGCAGCATCTGTATGGGCTCTGCCTGCCCGACTTGAGAACGTGGCTGACGGACCGGGGCCGAAGCAGCGAGACCAACCAACCCAAGGGAACTAAAGGGACTTGCCCGGCTGCATCACATGAAAAGGGCCAAGACCAAGCTCCTGAGTTGGAGCCTCCCCCAGCAGGACTATAATGTGGAGGTGGTGCACATCAAGGGGAGCACTGAGGGTACAGCCGATGCCCTGTCACGAGGGGAGAGCCCCGAACTTCCCCAGGTCACCAGTTGAGTGACCCTGCTCAGTTCGGTCTGGAAGGGGGGAGAGATGTGATGGAGTGGGGGATACCTGTGTGTGTGTGAGTGACTCACAGAGGGTGTGGGGCTCCTGCTGAGGGTAACCTTGATGACCAGGTAACACCTTTGTACTGCAGACAAAGGAGGAGGTGGAGCCTGAGGGGTTTGAATTGGAACTGGGAGTTGGAAGCAGTTAGTCGGGGCTGGGAGAGAGAGAGAGACAAAGGAGGGGGCCAGGCCCCAGTTCTGGGGGCCCCTCGGGGCCTCCTCTCCCCAACATGGATTGAACTGGCTGTCTCTGCCTGCTGTACTGACTCCTCTGTATGATGCTGTGTCCTGTTGGCTAATAAACCTGCTGTTTTCCTGCTGAGTGAGAGACTCTCCTGCCTGCGGACAGGGTGCAGAGCTTGGGGGACCCCAGAACCCCATCACACAAGGGGAGAGCCCCGAACTTCCCCAGGTCACCAGTTGAGTGACCCTGCTCAGTTCGGTCTGGAAGGGGGGAGAGATGTGATGGAGTGGGGGATACCTGTGTGTATGTGAGTGGCTCACAGAGGGTGTGGGGCTCCTGCTGAGGGTAACCTTGATGACCAGGTAACACCTTTGTACTGCAGACAAAGGAGGAGGTGGAGCCTGAGGGGTTTGAATTGGAACTGGGAGTTGGGAAGCAGTTAGTCTGGGCTGAGGGAGAGAGAGACAAAGGAGGGGGCAAGGCCCCGGCTCTGGGGGCCCCTCGGGGCCTCCTCTCCCCAACATGAATTGGACTGGCTGTCTCTGCCTGCTGCACTGACTCCTCTGTACGATGCTGTGTCCTGTCGGCTAATAAACCCGCTGTTCTCCTGCTGAGTGAGAGTCACTCCTGCCTGCGGACGGGGTGCAGAGCCTGGGGGACCCCAGAACCCCATCACACCACTGGCATCCCTGGCCCCTCCTGCCCACCTGCTGTTCTCTCTGGGTACCACGTGGCCCCGGGACACAGGGGCTTGAGCTGCCCATGAGCCTACGGAGGCACCACAGAGCCCTGATGGAGCCCTCCGACGGGAACTGTCCGGCCTCTCCCTTTTCCTGCCCTCGGGGGTGTGGAGGGGACGCCCAGGATGGTAAACCCACGGGCCAAAGCAACAGAAAAGATGTGCCTGGCCCCAAGCAGCGACAGAGCAACCGGCGGTTCCAGCCCCACTCCCCAGCAACAGAACATGAGCTCCCTGGGGGCTCCCAGCTCAGCTCCCCCCACCCCGAGCCCCAGCTCAGAGCCTCGCTGTGCCCCCCTCCTCGCCCACTGAGCCAGACGCTGCAGCAGCTGAGTAACAACAGAGCCGGGAGCCAGGGCTGGGGAGGAGAAGGAGAGGCCCCCGCATGGAGCAATGCCACAGGTAAAGCCAGGCCCGCACTGGGTGCTGCCCACGTACGAGCTGCGGTGCACAGCCAGTCCCAGCACCGTCAGTCGCTGGCGCTGAGAGGCTCTGTACAAAGGCACAGCGTTATCTGACCCTGCCATTTGCACAGGCACCTGCTGTGGAGCCAGCAGCTTCAGCTACACCCCCAACATGACAGTCCCTTCACGCCCCTGCAGACTTCCCTCGGGGATCCCAGCACCCCTGGATCACACTGCGAGCTCGGAGACAGCCCTGCGGGAGATGCTGAATGACATTTTCCCTGCCAGCACCTCTGATCAGTCAAGTATGTTCCTCGCCTGGTACACAGCCCTGGAGTGCCTGAGCCCAGCACAGACCTACCCTGGCAGTTCTCTAGCTCTGGGGCAGGACCCCACAGTGGGTTAAGACCATCTTTGAATGGGGTCACCAGGGCTGCCTGAGCCTTGCTGGGGCCCAGGGATGAAGCCTGAGTCCCACTGCCCAGGATCTCTTTTTAGCCCACCTTGAGAGCCATATGAAGTACAAGGGAAACTGAGGCACACTCGGGTGTCCTGAGAGCATCACAACACATCCCACTTGGTCACTTCACCGAGATGCAACTCCGGCTGCAAGGCCATGAGAGCTGGGCCTCTGATTAGCCCAGGAGTGTCAAAAATCCCACCCCTACGCTTCCGCTGCAGTCCCTCCTCCTCCTCCTCACAGGAAAGGGCCCCAGGATCACTGGGAACCACAGCCATCCTGCCCGGGACCTGTGCGGAGCTGCCTCCCCAGCAAGCAGCAAACAGGTGCACACAGCATGGACTCAGAAGCAGGATTGGAGCCACCCAGCACTGGCACTCTTGGCCTGGGAGGGTCACTGGCCCTGTTCCCTACAGGCCCAGAGCTGGCCCAAGGACGGGCTGGACCCCGCCCGAAGCAGGGAAAGGCGGAGTGCGCAGTGTCAGGGATGAGGTGGGTGACAGCACTGGGCACTAGCTGGGCTCCTGGTGTCCGGCCTCACTCTCTGCTCGTCAGGGCCTGCAGCAGAGCAGCCAGCCAGGCGTCTCTCCCTACCCCAGCCATCCCCCAGCGCTGACACTTTAATCCCCAAGGAGATTAAGGGCCCGGCACTGTGGGCCGCTTCCAGCAAAGCAATTTTACACCTCATAGAGCGCGAGTGTCTGCCCAGATACAGCCACACAGCATGGCGGCCGTGCCCGGCACTGCAGAGCCCTTGTGGGAAGGGTCCCTAACCTTCCACGGGACTGCTCCTCAGAGGCCCAAGGTGCATTAGAGGTGTTCCAGGGAGCCTTGCAGCCCCCCGCCCTGGGCCCCACGCCACGAGGGCAGTGGTATTACCCCCAGTTAACAGATGGGAAAACCGAGGCAAGAGGTGATGAGGCCCCAATCCCCTCGAGGGGTGGATCAGAAGATCCCCCTTCGTTTCCATGGTGCAGAGTAAACGGCTGGTGCATCTGGGCCCCACTGTCGTGAGGGTGACAGCGGCTCCCACAATAGGTTCTCTGGATACTCAGCATGTTCCAGAACAGACATAGGCCTCGGCCCAGGATTAGGGCTCCCTGGCCACCCCCTCTGCTCCTGTTCCAGAGAGGACGACCGCGCCAGGCCTTCCTCACAGCCCAGCCAACGGCTTTCTGGTCCCAGAGCAGCCAAGCCACACCCTGGGTGCAGCCTCGGGGCTTGGAATCCACCTCCCAATGGGGCTGACGGCTTGGGCCGAGCCGGGAATTCTGGGGACACACAGCCACTGAAGAAGAGCTCGGTGCAGCACTAACGCTCCCCTCCTCATCAAGCCCAACAAAAGCTCTTCCCTCCCGCTCCTTGGCTCTCTGACAGACACTGACTTCCAGCCGTGGGACCCGGGCCAGAAGGCTCCTCTCCTGGCCTGTGCTTCACTCCAGCTCCCAGGTGCAGAGCCGAGCTGCAAGGCCAGCCAATGTAGCCTGTGCAAACCCACTCCAGGAAGGGCTCGGGGGGCTGAGAGCTGGGTGGGAGCGAGGGCAGCGGGAGGGCAGGTTTTACGGGTGACAGCCTTTAACAAACCCTGCCACTGAGGCTGAGTTCCGCTGCTCAATGAAGAGTGACGGGCTTCAGCCGGCGGGACCCTTCCAGCCAGCATGGCGCACGGCAGGAACTAACCCCACCCAGCAATAACCCTTCTGATCCAGAGAACATCACCCCTCACCGGCCCGGAGAGGTGACCCAACACCTGGGGTCAGGGGCGGGAAGGGCCTATCCTTGTAGGCTGCCCGTGGGGTTACCCACGAAACTGCACTGTGGCCTTACTGGATTTTTAAACTGGATGTGGAAGACTCCCCGTTTCTGTTATCCATGTACATAGCGGCATCAAATCTTGAGCTGGGAGGGGGGCCAAGTGAGGTGTCTAATGAAAGCTGGTACCGCCCTGAAACTGGCGATGTGTCTGTGCCACGTCCGTACGTGAAGTTATAGATATTGGCTCAGTTGCTGTACTGGAAAAGTTTCAGTGATGAGATTCGCCACAGGAGGTGAGATTTTCTCCCCAGCTAGGACGATGGACTGAAAACAAAGGCCTGTGGGAAGAGGAAAGGACTTTTTCCCTCCCTCCACCGGAAAAACTATCAGATGACCCTGGCAGTGACCATCTTGGTTCCAGTTCCGGAATTCAGTGTTCCAGTTCTCCAGTGCTCCAGTAACTAAGACCATGAAACCTGGAATCACACCCCTCGGGGTGGACTTTCAGAGACCTTCAAGAATCAGTATAGACCCTCGCCGGCCTGCATCAGTAGCTGTAACTGATGTACACAATGTAGCACTTTAACAATGCTTCCGTCTTCCTCTGCTCTTTCTTTCCTTGCTAATAAACCCTTAGATTTTAGATTCTAGAGGATTGGCCCAGTGTGGGGCTTTGCGTAAGAGCCAAGTATTTATTGACCGGGGACTGTGGCTGGACCCTTTGGGGCCTGGAAGAATCTGAGCGGAGTTGGTGAAATAGGTTTCAAGAACCTCTCACCTGAGTAGGGGGTTATTGGTCTGGGCTTTTGGAAGCAGCAGGATAATCGGTGGGTTTGCTTGTGTGGCTTCTGGCTGGCCAGTGGGGCTGGCAGAGGTGCTGTGGTGGCTGGCTGGATTTGCCTTAGTGAGAAGAAAATCCCAGCCTGGGCTGTAAGTAGCCTGGATTTAAGCAACTTTATCCTGGATTGATTTCTCCAGCTGTGCCCAGAAATCCCATCATATTACATGCACCATGAAGGTCTGTGGGGTTCTAGGAAGTTTTCTGCAGCAGACAATGCTCTGGGGCTCTGCATGCAGGGCTGGGACAGCTCCCCCCAGGGAAGGTGCTCTTAGCCATAACTGCCAGCTAATGGCAAAGGGGCTGCTCTAGAGGGTCTTGGCACCTGTGTACGGCTATGTCGGGCACGTCAGAAAGGCCAGAGAGTGAACAGCTGGAGCTGGAAAGGTGGCAAGAGACTCCCTCAGAAATCAGGCTGCACAGGCTGGCAGTGCCCCACCCCACCCCTCTGCCCCCCAGCTACGGCCTGAGCTAATCTGCATCCTCTGGTATTTGGCCACAGCTCATGCAGACTCCACAGGGAGCTGCACCGGTGCCTCGAGAAACCCAAATCCAGTTCAGCATCCGACATCATCTGCCTCCGGGCAGGGCTGCCCATTTACCAACCCCCCAGCCTTGTCTGGCCACCCATGGGATCAGCGCAGCGTCCCAACTTTTCTAGTGTCCACGAGGGCACCAGACCTTCCTGCGCCCAGCTGAGGGAACTCGCCATGCTGAGGGCAGAGCCAAGGAGCAGCCCAGCCCAGCCCAGGCCGCACTTGCCAGGGGAGACTTTATGTAACACAGGGAGAAGCAGCGCAGAGAGGAGCAGCCTATTTTTATCAGACACGATCAGCACTGTTACAAAACCAGCAGCCTCGGCCCTGCCACCGAGCAGCAGCGACAAGCCGGGGCCTGTGCAGAAACAAACCAGGCAGCAAACAAAAACCTGCTTGAGGCCGGATCCCGGCCAAAGTCCGCAGGAATGGACCCCCCTAGAACCCTGCGTGAAAGGGTGTTCGCGCAGCCCTTCCAAACGCAGGCTGCAAAGCAGCGCCACCCCAGCCCCTAGGCTGCCAGGGCAGTCAGGCTAATCCATGGGACGTGGTGATGGAAGGGCACTGGATAAGAACGATACTTTCCTGGAGAACAGGCCCACCAGCTGCTATGAGACAAAACGGGCAGGGACACGCCCTGCTCTGGGCGCCCCTAAATCCCCGAGTGCCAGAAGCTAGGACTGGACAACAGGCTGTGGCTCGCGCGGTAACTGCCCTCTTCTGTCCATGCCCTCTGGGCCGCCAGGCAGTGGCCGCTGTCAGAAGACAGAGCCCTGAGCTAGATGGAGCATTGGTCTGACCCCCAGGGCCACTCCTACGTCTTCTCTATTGTCTCCACCTGCCCATCCTCCAGAGCAGGTGTGGTACTAGGATGACCTAGAACGGCGGTTTCCAGCCCTTTCGGTAACACACGTCCACGAGACAAACAATCCCACGGCACACGCACTTTTTTCAGCTGACTCGATTGCTCATAAATGTCCCATTTACTGCGCTACAGTCTTACTAGAGAGGTTTGCGACCCAGCAGTGCAGGCAGCAAGCTAAATGATAACCTCACGCATTCATGTTTTGAATCCAACACAGAGTACATGGCCTCAGCCAGCCAGCAGAGACACATTTCCAAAATTTGCTGAGTGCCATGCTGGGGATGTCGAGTAAATGAATAACCACTGAAAGCAGCTCCCATCTCTGCCAGCCTGTCGGAGCCAGGACATGGCATTTAAACCACGTCCCAGCTTCAACAGGCTCCTGCCCTTGCCCTGGCCACAGCAGAGAGTGGGGGCGGGCTCCTGCCAGCTCATTTGTGCCAGGAAGCAGCATGTCAGCTGCCTCCTGGCATAAATGGGGTCCTGTGGGGTTGGCATTTCCCCTCCCGGGGGCTCTGCTTTGACAAAATTTCAAGGCACGCTCGGACAGTTCTCACGGCACGCCGGTGTGCCACGGCACACTATCTGTAAACCACTGGCCTAGAATGCTGCTGTCTGGAATGCCTCCAGCCCAGTGTCCCCACACATCACAATGCTCCAGGGCTTGCAGGAGAAGGTGACATCCCAGGCCCACCCTCCCAGCTGCACAGACCGTGGCAGAGCTCCAAGAAAAGAAGGAAGGAAAAAGCTTTCAACCTGCCAAGCCCCGAATCCAGAGCTGCCCGTTCCCCTTCACACGGCCCCTAACACACGTACGGGGGCCGGACTCCATCCCACAGCAAGGGAAGTGCCCACCTTGCAGGTAAATAAGGAAGGAAACAGATTCCAACTACTCTTGCCCATCAGCTAAGGTAGAACAGATCGGATCCATGGGCTGTAAGATAGACAGAAAGCTGGCTTGACCGTCGGGCCCAGCGGGTATTGGTCAATGGCTCAGTGTCTGGCTGGTGGTCAGTTTCAAGTGGGGTGCCTCAAGGATCAGTTCTAGGGCTGATGCTGTTCATCATCTTTATTAATGACCTGGGTGAGGGGATGGCCTGCACCCTCAGCAAGTTTGCAGAGTGTAATGGAGTGGGGGGAGTGCATGTGTGAGTCAGGCTGGATGTCTGAGGCAAGCAGCAGCTCCCAGTGGCTAAGGATGACCCTGGGGCTACAACTGGCAGGTGACACCTCTGCCTGAACAAAGAGGAGGGAGGAGCTGAACTGGGTTTTTGAATCGGGGGCGGCAGTTAGAGGCTAGGAAAAGGGAGAGCTCGAAGGCAGCCAGCCCGAGGAGGGGGAAGCTACACCCCAGAGGGGCACCCCTCGGGGTCTTCTCCCCAGGACAGGTTGGAAGGACTGTCTCTGGCGGCTATGCTGTTGCTTCTGTGAGAAACTGGACATCTGTTGCCTAATAAACCTGCTGTTGTACCTGCTGAGTGAGAGTCTCTCCTGCCAGCAGACGGGGTGCAGTGCAGGGGGACCCCTGAACCCCATCACACAGAGACATTAAGCTAGGGTGACAGGTAGATACACTGGAGGGTAGGGATTGGGTCCAGAGTGACCCAGACTAGTTGGAGGATTGGGACAAAAGAAATCTGATGAGGTTCAACAAGGCCAAGCACAGAGTCCTGCACTTGGGATGGAAGAACCCCCAGCACTGTTACAGGCTGCGGACCGACTGGCTAAGTAGCAGTGCAGCAGAAAAGGACATGGGGATTACAGAGGATGAGAGGCTGGATGTGAGGCTGACGGCATTTTGGGGTGCACTAGGAGGAGCATTTCCAGCAGATCTAGAGACGTGATTATTCCCCTCTATTCAGCACTGGTGAGGCCACATCTGGAGTGCAGGAGAGTCTCAATATTCACTTTCGCAAATTCAATTATTCACAAGTGGCCAAAGCGGCTGCTTCCCCCAGGGCTCCAGGCAGAAGCGCTAGCAGCTGGGGGCTGCCTTATTTGTGAAATTCAGCATTCGCAAGGGTTCCCAACACAGATCACTCACGAATGCTGAGACCCTCCTGTACTGCATCCAGTTCTGGGCCCCCAGTACAGAAAGGATGTGGAAGCATGGGAGAGGGTTCAGCGGAGGGCAACAACGAGTAAGGGGCTGGAGCACATGACCTATGAGGAGAGGCTGAGAGATTTGGGCTTATTTAGTTTGCAGAAGAGAAGAGTGAGGGGCGATTTGATAGCAGCCGGCAACTTCCTGAAAGGGGGCTCTAAAGAGAATGGAGAGAGGCTGTTCTCAGTGGTGACAGATGGCAGAACAAGGAGCGATGGTCTCAAGTTACAATGGGGGAGGTCTAGGTTGGATATTAGGAAAAACTATTTCCCCAGGAGGGAGATGAAGCACCAGCATGTGTTACCTAGAGAGGTTTTTAAGTCTTGGCTTGACGTAGTCCTGGCTGGAATGATTTAGCTGGGGTTGAAGCTCCTTTAGGCAGGGAGTTGGACTCGCTGACCTCCTGAGGCCCCTTCCAGGCTTCGGAGTCTGTGATTCTGTGACATCAATATACCTAATATTATGGGGCAGCATTTTAAAAGGGGCCATAAACCAGCTCCAATCTCATGCAACACCCAACCAAGCAGCAGAACTTGGTCATTTAACAATATCACTTGCTGGCGCAGTCAGATGCATGTTGAAATGAGGAATTCTTGCATCCCCAAAACTAAAGGCTATGTCTTAAAAATGGCCTCTTAAAGCCTCCCCGCTGAACAATCCCCAGCCCCACAGAACACGTTAGGAGGGGACTCGAAGAGCTGAACAAGCAGCAGGACATGTTACGTCTTCCTTAGCTAAGCCTCACACCCGGGGATGCTGGCAGGCCCCCGCCTGAGTGCAGTACACATACAGATAAGAGGCCGGACCCCACACTCCCTGTCCCAGGAGCCTGGGCTCTTTTGACACAGCCTCTCCATGTGTATTTCTCATGCACACACAGAGCTCTGGCACAGCTTTAGGGGCCTGGTGCTGCACTCGGCAAAGTCTGGTCCCAGCCCATTGGATTTCTGTTGCTAGGGACCTGTCAGATAAATAGCTGACTGCCAGTTTCGCTACCTCCCCTCCTTATTTTTCAAGATAAAAATGACTCCTGGGCTCAAGGGTTTTCATCTCTACTGCATCAGTGCAGGATCTCTGTGCATCTGTGTCTCACAGGCCAGGCCTGCCCACACACTTGCCTGCAGATTTCAAAGGCACTTGGTTTCACAAATCGGGGGGGTGGGGGCAGGACACATCAATCAATCAACCATTTGAAAACGAAGTGGGTCTTTGCCCACAAACACTTATGTTCAAAATATCTGTTAGTCTCTAAGGTGCCCCAGGACTTGTTGTTGTTCTTGAAGCTACCGACGAACACAGCTCCCTTGCTGATATTTAAAAGCAGAGAGGGGAAAGGGCCCAGCTTGGGGCTCTCATTCACGCTGGTGGCTGTGCAGAAAGCCTCAGGAAACTGCCCTGTGTCTGGGACGGAGTGGATTTTGCAAAGCCCATGTGCAGGCAGATCTCTGGCCCAGCACCTGCCAGTTCGGGTTCGACAGCGCAGGCTCAGCAGAGCTGAAACAAAGCACTAGCCGGAAAGCCTGGCACAAGGGACGTTCTCCCTCCTCCCTGCATGAGTCGGGCCTGGGCCCGCTCAGCCGTTCGTCAGAAATGCTTTGGAAAAGCCCGGCGAGGGAATTGCTCCTCCTTCCCGGAGTTCCGAGAACAGCCTTCCCAAGGGGGGTGCGCCCGTCCCAGGGCTGCGCTCGCGATTTATGGTGCCCTACGCACGGGGTGGGGGGGCAGCTGAGCAGCCACTGCCTGGGGAGGGGGCTGGACTCATGCCTGGGGGAAGAGCAGGAGCAGGGAAGAAGGCACAGGCATGGGCACTGGAGGGGGGCTGCAGCGCCTCCACCTTTTACTTCTGTTCCCTGCTGCCACCAGCCCCGTGCCCAGGATCCCAGAGGCCTTCTGGGCCTCCACTGCTGGCCCCAGGCCCACGCGTGGGCCTCTGCCACTGACCCTGCCTTCAGGGTTCCAGCTTCCGCCCAGGCCTCCACCGCCGGCCACTCGCCTGGCGTCCCGCATGCGCGGCCTAGAGCAGCCGGTGCCCCCAATGCAGTGATGCCCTCGGCAGCAGCTGGACATTCTGCATGTGCCTAAGGCTGGCACTGCCCTGTCCAGCTGTTACACGAGAGAAACGGGCAGTGGGTAGATGGGAACGAGCCCAACAGCAGGACTCTGCTGGGACCAGCCGGGCCCCCTCCTTGCCCTCCGGCTGGGGCTGGGGCTGGGGCTTGCAGGGAGGGCCGTTCCCCTGCCCAGCATGCAGCGCGGCCCCGGGAACATGAAACTCTGGTTTGTTCCTGGAGCACCAGGGGACTCCCAGGCCCCTCCCCGGAGACGAGAGCGGAACAGCATGTGAGTAACTGCCCCAAGCACTGCCAGACCTTCTCCCCACCAGCCCTCACCCACTTGCAGCTGCCCAGCAGCACGGCGGCCACCTGTGTGTCCGTGGAGGGGCTCTGACTGTCCCAGACCCTGATCAGCACCTGGCAGCATCTGGCCCAGTCCCTTCTCTGGGGAGCTGCAGGGAATCACCCTCTCTGGGGGGCACCAGCCTAAAGCCACCCCTCAGGGCAGGGCAGGGCAGGGGGGTGGATCAGGATTGGTGCCACCTGCCTGCGAGCCGAGGTGCTGGGCTGCACACGCTGGCGGTTCCAGGGCAGCAGCTCCTGGGCCAAGCCGCCCACCCTCCCCTTGCTGCCCAGGTGAGCCGATCCATCCGCTTGCTGCAGGTGGGGCTCCTGCCGCCAACGGCCCATGCCTGCAGCCGGCACCCGGGGAGGGGCCTCTTCCCTGCCCGCCCCGAGAGCTGACTCCGCGCAGGCTCTGGTACCCCACAGAGCCGAGATGCTCTGATCCGGGAAGTGCCACCTGCCAGCCAGGCCAAGAGCGGTCCCCGAGGCCGGGGCTCTGATGCGTCCTGCCACGGGCTTATTCGGAAGTGCTGGGCCGCCCTCCCTCCCTGTGCCCCCCAGCTCTCCGGAAAGCCCCCAGCAATGCACCCCGCAGGCGGACCACTACCGCGCGCCCGGCCTGGCCACCCCTGCTCCAGCCTGGGATCGCGTCTGAGGCCCGGATTTCCCCACCGGCTTTGCTCGCTAATGATGAGCCCGTCAGGCAGTGGGAGGCAGGCGGCGGGGGAGAAGGGGGTGCCGAGCACGGAGCCAGCTGGCTCCCGCTGCCTGCTGGAGAAGAGACACGGAGCAGGGAACAAGGGAGATGATTACCCAGCCCCAGCATTTCCTGACACCCAGTGCCAGTCCCCCGACGCGGCAGCCCAGCTGCGCGCTGCCGAGACCCGCGGGGGAAGGGGCAGGGCTGCAGAGCCGGTCCAGACCCCAACAGGCTGACAAGGAGCTCACCCCGCCTGCAGCCCTGCACCCAAGGGCCCCCAGGCCTTCACCAGCCGCCCCTTCCCGGGCCAGGCCAGCGGGCAGCCTGAAGGTCACCTCGCCCTGCAGCCGCGGCCTTTCCCGGGATTGCACGGCTCAGAACCGGGCTGTCCGCATCCTGGCCAGCCTCGGCCGTGAGCGCCCCTGGTTTGCTCCGCCAGGGATTGGTGCTGCCGCGCTGCGCTGGGCGGGCAGAGGGGAGGCCGGGGGCGGCGGGAGCGTTACCTATCGCCGCTCTCACAGCGGGCCAGAGAGCAGCTGCGCTGCGCTGGAGCACCGGGCCCGGCTGGGGCTGTCCAGCTCCCGGAGGCAGCCCAGGCGCAGCTCTGCGCCCCCCGGCGCGCTAGCTCCATCGCAGCCCGCCTGATGCGGGGCGGGGGGGCCAAGCCACCTGCAGCCAGGCCCCAGCGCCGCCTGCCGTGATGCAGAGCGGAGGGGACCCCCTGCCCTGGCTCCAGCTCTCCGCGCAGCCTCCCCCGCGGGGCGCCCCTGCCAGGCGCTTGCCCGCCCCGCACTGCTCGCCGCGTGGGCGGCTGAGCTACAGCTGCAGCCGGCGGGAGAAGAGCCCCCCAGGGCAGCGGGAACGGAAAGTGCCGGCCGCGAAGCCCCCGCTCACTCCGGAGACTCCGTGTCCTGCCCCGGCCCGGCGCCCGGCTGCAAAGGGGGAGGCCGGTGCCCCGCGCGGGCCTGGGCTTCCCACGCGCCGGAGGCCTCTGCTGGGGGTAGCCGCGCTCGGCCTGGGCGCAGGCCCCAGCGCCACCCGTGCGCTCCCCCAGCGCCGCTGGGCCGCTCTGCGCCCCGCCCCGCCCCGCTCCCCACAGGCCGGGCAGAGCCACCCTGGGCTCCTGGGGCCTGAACTGCACCCCCCAGGCGCCCGCCGGCCCCTGCTGCTTCCAGGCCCGCAGCGCGGCGGGGGTGCCAGGCGAGCGGCTCTTCGCCGTGGCTCCGGAAGGCGTTTCGACGCGCGCGGTGGCTGTGGGCCCCAGGGGCTGTGCTCAGAGGGCCCCGTGCGGTGTCGAGGGGCAGCGGAGGATGCCCTGAGCCGAGGCCCGCTGCTCCTGTGGCTGTGCCAGGCTTGCGGGTGAGGTTAGAGATCGCAGCCCGCTGCTCAGGTGCACACGGCAGGCTGGTCGCCGCCGCAGCCCGCACAAGAGGCGGAGCAAAGGCCCAGACGGCCAACCCCATTTTGGGATGGGGGCGGGTTTGCTTGTGGGACTGCAGGAGCGGACCCAGCACAGAGACCCACGGGCCAGGAGCGCAGCCCAGGCCTATGGCAGAAGGACGGAATTTCCCCTCCACATGTGCACAGGTAGGAGATGGGCCCTGGCTGGGACCTTCTTTGCTTCAGTCCGCAGGAGTTAAGCCCGCCTGGCCTGGGGCCCGTGCCCCACAGGGGGAGAACAGTGGGGTGGGCTTAGCAGGGTCCACGTCCCAGCAGGCGGAGCCCGGCGGGCAGGACCCACAAGAACCCGCCGATAGCAGCCAGGCTGCACCGGTGGCTGTGGGCGACCAGAAGCGTCCAGTCCCGATTCTTCTCTCTACCCTGCTCCTCCCTTTTGTGCAGAACCCTTCAGGGGCTGGGTCCCTGGCTCGGAGAGTGCGGTGCTGTGGGTGAGACCCAGCTCTGAGCAGGGGCTGGGTCCCTGGCTCGGAGAGTGCGGTGCTGTGGGTGAGACCCAGCTCTGAGCAGGGGCTGGGTCCCTGGCTCGGAGAGTGCGGTGCTGTGGGTGAGACCCAGCTCTGAGCAGGGGCTGGGTCCCTGGCTCGGAGAGTGCGGTGCTGTGGATGAGACCCAGCTCTGAGCAGGGGCTGGGTCCCTGGCTCGGAGAGTGCGGTGCTGTGGGTGAGACCCAGCTCTGAGCAGGGGCTGGGTCCTTGGCTCGGAGAGTGCGGTGCTGTGGGTGAGACCCAGCTCTGAGCAGGGGCTGGGTCCTTGGCTCGGAGAGTGCGGTGCTGTGGGTGAGACCCAGCTCTGAGCAGGGGCTGGGTCCCTGGCTCGGAGAGTGCGGTGCTGTGGGTGAGACCCAGCTCTGAGCAGGGGCTGGGTCCCTGGCTCGGAGAGTGCGGTGCTGTGGATGAGACCCAGCTCTGAGCAGGGGCTGGGTCCCTGGCTCGGAGAGTGCGGTGCTGTGGGTGAGACCCAGCTCTGAGCAGGGGCTGGGTCCTTGGCTCGGAGAGTGCGGTGCTGTGGGTGAGACCCAGCTCTGAGCAGGGGCTGGGTCCTTGGCTCGGAGAGTGCGGTGCTGTGGGTGAGACCCAGCTCTGAGCAGGGGCTGGGTCCCTGGCTCGGAGAGTGCGGTGCTGTGGGTGAGACCCAGCTCTGAGCAGGGGCTGGGTCCTTGGCTCGGAGAGTGCGGTGCTGTGGGTGAGACCCAGCTCTGAGCAGGGGCTGGGTCCTTGGCTCGGAGAGTGCGGTGCTGTGGGTGAGACCCAGCTCTGAGCAGGGGCTGGGTCCCTGGCTCGGAGAGTGCGGTGCTGTGGGTGAGACCCAGCTCTGAGCAGGGGCTGGGTCCCTGGCTCGGAGAGTGCGGTGCTGTGGGTGAGACCCAGCTCTGAGCAGGGGCTGGGTCCCTGGCTCGGAGAGTGCGGTGCTGTGGATGAGACCCAGCTCTGAGCAGGGGCTGGGTCCCTGGCTCGGAGAGTGCGGTGCTGTGGGTGAGACCCAGCTCTGAGCAGGGGCTGGGTCCCTGGCTCGGAGAGTGCGGTGCTGTGGGTGAGACCCAGCTCTGAGCAGGGGCTGGGGCTGGGCCCTTTGGGGTCTGGAGGAATCTGTGCGGCGTTGGTGAAACAGGCTTAAGAGCCTCTCCCTGAACCTGTTGGTCTGAGCGGGTTGGGCAGCTGGGGGGTCGCTGGCCTGGCTTCTGGCTGGCGCGGTGGCCGGGTTCCCCTTAGCGGGAAGGAAAGCCCAGCCTGGGGCCGGAAGTAGCCTGGATTTTAAGCCGAGGAACCCTGGACTGATTTCTCCAGCTGTGCCCAGAAAGCCCGTCCCACCACGGCCCCTCCGAGGAGCTGGTCATCCGGCACTTAGGGGGCTGGCAACCGATGAAAGCGCCACCGGCTGCCTCGGGAAGGAGGGGCGGCCCCGTGCCCAGCCCCTGCAGCAGAGCAGAGCCCGACGGACGGCGTGTCTGCAGCCACAGGGCCAGGGCCGGAAGCCCACGAGCAGGTCTTTGCTCCGGGAGGCCGCCGCAGCCGTTCCCACGGGTCCCAGGCGGTCGGTTTCACGCCTCCGCCCGCTGTGGCGCAGTGGACCAAACCCTGGCCCTGGAAATGGCCCGCACGGAACGCCGGGGCCTCTCGTGACTCGGTCCCACCGGCACCCTCCCCACTGGTGCTCCTGCTGGCGGGCGGGGCTGTGCCGGCGTCCCCAGGACTCCAGCGTTGCCTCCCGCTGACACCTCCTCGAGCCCGGGGGCTTTGCCAAGGAGCCAAAAGCAGCTTCAAGAGGCACCCGCAGGGCCGCCCCCGCCCAGTGCTGGGAGGGAACCAGGGCCTCAGTTCTCCGCCCCCCGGGCCCAGCTACAGCCCGGGCACCCGCGTGCCAGGAGAGCGCAGCGCCGGCCAGCCACGGCGGTTGTCCCCGCAGCCGGCGGAGGGCGAGAGACCCCCTGAATTCTCCGCAGCGGCGGGAACCGTTCGGTGCCACGTGGAACAAGCAGCGAAACTGCTCAGCTGCCCGGGCGAGATCCGTCTCCATGGCGAGCAGCGCAGCGCGGGGCGAACCCCCAAAGAGGCCGCAGTTTCAACTGACTGCGGCCGCCGACGGGCTGCGGGTCTCTCCTGGGGGTGCGGGTCTCGCCTGGGGGTCGATCTCGCCTGGGGGGGCGGGTCTCTCCTGGGGGTCGATCTCGCCTGGGGGGGCGGGTCTCGCCTGGGGGTGCGGGTCTCTCCTGGGGGTCGATCTCGCCTGGGGGGGGCGCTCTCGCCTGGGGGGGCGGGTCTCGCCTGGGGGGGGCGCTCTCGCCTGGGGGTCGATCTCGCCTGGGGGGGGGGGCGCTCTCGCCAGCGCCGACGCTCCAAGGGTTCGCTTCGGAGCAGGAACCGACTCACCAGGACGGCGACGTCTCCCGCGGGATAAAGCGGCTGTTGCGCTGGAAAAGGGCGCCGTGGAAGGGGCTGCGCGGCACCTCGGCGCAGGAGTCCCGCTTTGCAAAGGGGCCGGGGCCGGAGCCGGGGCCGGGCACTCAGCTCTGCGGGGGCCGCGCTTAGCCACGGCCGCGGCCGCCGGGGGTCTGCAGCCCCTGCCCGGCAATATGGTTCCGAAGATGCAAACCGAGGCGCTCCTTGCGCACAGCCTGATGGGAAACCGTCCTGCCGGCCCGGCCCGGCCCGGTCGCCGCACGCGCGGCTGCTCGGCGGCTTCTCTGGCGAGCGCCGCAGGTGCCCGGAGCTCCCCGCGCGGCGCAGCGCCACCGAGGGGCTCCCCAGGCCTCGCCGGTCACCGCCCGCCGGCGGGGGTAGAGTCGCTCCAGGGCCCCCCCCCCGGCTCCGCTGCGCGCCCCTGCACGAGCACGGCCATAACGCGCCGGCTTATGTAACGCGCGGCTCCCCGAGCGCCCCCCGCCCCGCAGCTCGGGCGCAAACCCAGCCCGGGCCTTCCCCGGGGAGCGGGGGGCCCCCAGCCGCGGTCCCTGCAGCTCGGCGGGGCCCAGAGTGCAAAGCCCGGCCCAGATGCGGCGCAGCCCCGAACGCGGCCCACAGCATCGCGCCAGGGTCCCCGAGCGGCGCGGCCAGGCCCGGGGGGCCGCAGAGCCGCGACACCCGCCCAGGGGCGCTGCGGAGCTGCCGAGCCCCCGCCCGCGGCCAGGAGGGCCCTGAACGGGAAACCAGGTCTCGGGGACCCCAGCCCGAGGGGAGCCCGGAGCCCACCCTCCCCGCTGCGCACAGGCGGCCACCTGCCCCGGGGGGGACGTTGTCCCCGGCGCATGGGGCAGGAAGCAGCGCGGAGGCTCCCCCCGTCCCTGCGGCTGCAGCCACTGGCAGCCCGGAGCGCGCTGCAGAGCCAGGCGGGGGCGCGGGGTTACCTCGGTGCGGAGCCGGCTGAGGACCGCGGCCGCTCCCAGGCGCTGCCGGAGCTCGCGGGTCCCCGGGGCGGGGCGGGGCGGGGCGGGGCCCTCGGGGGCGGCCGCAGCGGCCGGGCACTTACCGGGCTGGAGGTGCGGGCTGAAGGCGAAGCCGGGCTGCAGGGCGGACGCTGACATGCCCGCGGCCAGCAGCGCGGCGGCCATGGCCCGGGGCTAGCGGAGCCGCAGCGCCCCCCGCGCCCCCCGCGCCCGGCCCGGGGCGCGCCGCGGCCGGCGGGGGGCCGGGAGCTGTTCCGGTGCTGACCCGGGGCGCGGCGGCGGCAGCGCCATCTTGCAGCGCTCCCCGGCCGCGGCGCTGCAGCAAGCGGGGGCCGGGCCGGGGGGGGGGGGCGCTGCCCGGAGCTCCTCCTCCGCCCCCCGCGCGGCGCTGACGGCTGGGGGGCTGCTAGAGCGGGGGGCGGGCGCACCGGGCTGGGGGGGCGGGGGTACTGCAGGGGAGGGGGCTGGTGCAAAGGGGCCTCGTGCAAGGGGGGGCTGGTGCATGGAGTGCCTGTTGCAGGGAGCTGGTGAAAGAGGGGTGCTGGTGCGAGGGGGAGCTGGTGCAAGAGGGGACTGGTGCAGGGAGGTTGGTGCAAGGGGGGGCTGGTGCAAGGGAGGTTGGTGCAAGGGAGGGCTGGTGCAGCGGGAGGTTGGTGCAAGGGGGGTGCTGGTGCAGGGGGAGCTCCTGCAGAGGGGCTGGTGCAGGGGGAGGTTGGTGCAAGGGGGGGCTGGTGCAAGAGGGGGGCTGGTGCAAGGGGGGCTGGTGCAGAGGGGCTGGTGCAGTGGCCTGCTGCAGAGGGGCTGGTGCAAGAGGGTGTTGGTGCTGGACGGGGGCTAGGGCAGGCCGGGGATGCAGGAAACTGCCCCAAGCTTTCAGTGTCAACAAGCAAAGGCTGTTTCCAACCAGGGAGGAGGCCCCCAGGTGGGCCAGTGTGTCCGGCTGACGTGCGCAGACCGAACCCCGCCCTGCTGGCACTCAGGGAGCTCATCTGCTAGGGTCCAGCCCCCCCAGCATTGGTTGCTCCCCCCTTGCAGTACGTCTGCGCTCGGCTCCCCGGCCCAGCTCTGCAGAACCCCGTCACACACAAAGGTCCATAGCCTGGCATGGCTTTGCCCGCCCACACTTCTCTGAATTGACGCCCCTGCTGCCCCCTTCCCCCGGCCCAGCCCACCAGCTCAGCACTCAGGCCGGGCCTGGCACCTGAGAGCCCCGCGTGCACCAGCCCAGGGCCGGACCGGGGCTCCCCTGCAGCCCTGAACCCCAGGGACTGCAGACCTCGCATTGCTGCAGCCCCGGAGCTGCAAACAGCGAGGAAGAGAACAAACACCGTCCCTGGTGTCTGCACAGGCCCCTGCCCGGAGCCCTGGGGCTTTGGCTACAATGGGAGCTGGATCCCAGCACAGCCTGGCTGGCAGCAGTCCCAGCGCAGCCCCGCCGCAGAGCCAGAGGCCTCGCCCTCTGCAGGGGGTCCCGTCTGGCGGGGCTGCAGCGCACCCAGACCTGGCCCAGCTGCTCAGAGCACCCAGCACCTCACCACTCCCCCCAGCGGCTCCAGGGCTGCTCATATTCCTCCAGGCGGGGGAGATTTGTGCCTGGCGGCGGGTTTTATAGCAGAGGATCCGGGAGTCCCGGCTTCACCCCGAGCCCTCTGCCGCGGCCTTGCCGTGGGATCCCGCAGACGGCACTTCACCAGCTACCCTGCCTCAGTTTCCCCAGTGGCGACCTGGGCGGGCTGTCGCGTTGCAGGGGGACGCTCGGAGAACGCAGCTTCCCGCGGGGAGGCAGCGCCGGGCTCGCCTCTCCCCAGGGCAGCCAGAGGGACTCCCTGGCCCTCTGGGTCAGTTGCTTGAACTGCGCGAGGCCCCGGAGCACCCAGGAGCGTTTTCTCAGCCACGGGACAATCCGCTGTGGGGCAGAAGGAGAAACCAGCGAGGGCTGCACCGAAAGCCGCGCGAGGGGCTCGAACCGGCCTGGGGGGACGGGGGCGGGAACGCTGCGCCCCGGTTTCCAGACACACGAGAGGCCAGCGGCGTCTTTCCCCAGAGCCTGGCGCTCAGACACCGGCCTCGGTCGCCGCGCCGGGGCCGACGCACCCAGGCGGCCGTTTCCGCAGGCGGGCGGGCGGGGGTGCTGCAGCGAGCCGGGGCGGGCCGTGCCGGGAGCAGCTGCTGCATGCCGCGGGGTCTAGGCCAGAGCCGCCCTCGCCTGGCGGGTTTAAATGGCTGCTGACCCCCCGGCTGCTGCCCACGCTCGCTCGGTGCCCGGGCCCGGCAGAGCTCAGGCCAGTGCTCCGCACAGGAGCAGCGCTGGGGGCCCGCCGCAGCCCTCTCCTCCCGCCCGGAGACCTCGCAACCGCCCGGGCCGAGGCGCGAGGGGGCACCGGAGCCGGGCGCGGGCTGCCCCTTGGCCTGCGCCCTCGCACCGGCCCGCAGGCAGGAAACGCCCCTTGCAAAGCCAGAGGTCAAGGCCGGCCGGGCTGCTCCGAAGCGGCGCAGATTCCCCCGGCCCAGGTCTGCGCTGGGACGCGGCGCGCCCCTGGCTCGGCGGGCGGTGGGTTTCCGCGCGCCGCGCAGCAGGCGGCTGGGCCGGGCCGGGCTTTGCGCCCGGGGAACACCCCGGCCGGCGCTTTCCCGGTTTGCAGGCGCTGCTCATGGCTCGCACCGGAGCGGAGCTCGCACCGAGCACCGCCCCGCGGCTGCAGCCGCTCGCGCCCGGCGAGGCGTCCTGCAAATGGACCTTCTTCGAGCCGGCGGACGCGCTTCCCCCTGCGACTGGCAATGGCGCTGCCTCTGCTCAGCACCGCTCCCCCGGGGAGGCTTGGGAGAGCGGGCCCGAAACCCCGGCTGCGGGAGAGCCGCCCGCGCCGTGCGCAAGGAGAGAGGGAATTTCTCCCCGCCCCGGCCAGGGCCGCAGCCGGGAGCTGCTCCCACTGCCCCCTCCCCCGGACGGAAAGAGCCGCCGGGCCCCACGCGCGCTTTGTGCTGCCGCGGCCATGTTTTGAAGGAGCCTCTGGAGATATTTGCAGGTGTCACGGAGCGGGGGAGCCCCCAGGCCCTGCCCCCACCCGCGGGCAGCTCTGACTCCCTCGGCAGCGGAACAGGAGGCGACAGGGCCACAGCGCGGAGCAGACGGGTCAGCGCAGGGACCAGACGCCGTCAGCACCGTCCGTCCTGGGGAGCGGGGCCCAGAGGGGTCCCCCAGCCGGGGCCTGGCCCTCCTCCTCCCCCTCCAGCCAGCCCAGACTGCCCCACCCCCAGCCCAGCTCCAGTGCACCCCAGCCCCCCCCGCCTCTGTCCTGTTTGGAGGGAGGCGCCCCGGGGTTCCAAAGGGCAGGGAGAGTCGCTCCCCTGCGGCCGGCAGCGGCGGGGGAGCCGGGCGAATCTGGAGCTTCCAGAGCACGCAGCAGACCACCAGAGTCTGGGCCATGCGCTTTCGTGGGCGCAGCCGTCCCGCGCGTGGGAAGTCGGCACAGCGCCTAGGGAAACTGAGGCGCCCCACGCAGCGCTACTACAGGGCAGCGGGAAACGCGCGCGGCGTAAGCGGGGGGACGAAATCCCCCGCCCCCGCAGCCGGCACGAGTCAGCAGCCGCTGCCCTTGCAAATGCAGCTCCCGACGCCGGGACACGCGGGCTGGGAGGCGCGTCCTCCGCTCTGCCCTGCCACCTGCACCCCGCGTTTCCCACAGCATCCCTGCTCCCCACCGGCCCAGGCCCAGGGCGCTGGCTGCTTCGCCCTCGCTCCCAGCGACCGCAGAGCGGCGGCAGCACCGCAGGACGCCGCTGGGCAGGGGCTGGGGGAGGAGGGGTTCGCCGGCCCCCCGCTGGGCAGCCTGCGGCCCGGGAAAACCCGGAGCGGAGTTTGGCTCCAAACCGTTCAGATTTCAGTGAAAAAGAAGAAGCGGGTTGGGTTTAGCGCGAGAAACCAGAACCAACCCCCCCCCCCATGCCTGGCACGTCCTCCTCGGCCCGGCGAGGGGTAAGGCACAGTGGGACCTGGGGGCGCCCCGAGCCGACTGGGGAGCACAGGAGCCGGTGGAGGTGGCAGCTTTGGTGGGGCAGCCCCAGCCTGGATGGGAGGGGCATGAATGAGGCAGGTTAACCCCTTGCCTGCCTTGGCCTTGTGCAGCCAAGAGGCCTGGCTGGAGTGCGGCGCCCTGCGCCCGGGAGGGGAAAGGGAGCCTGGCTGGCCTGCAGCCCAGCCCGGGAGGGGGCAGAGCCGCTGGGAGAAGAGCCTAGCCCCACAGTAACCTCCCACTGGGCAGCAGCTGCGCGGAGCCCGGCGTGGCGCACAGCTGGCAGGGCGTCCCCCAGGGCGCCCCCGGCGTGAGCCTGGCCCTCGGGCGGCCGGCTGAGGCCCCAGCCCGGCTTTCCGTACTGGTCCTGCAGCCGCTCCCGGCAGCTGCCCAGCTCATCGGGGCCACCTCCCTCCAGGCGGCAGGGGCCTCCCCAGAGCCGGGGAGAAGGGGAAAGCAGCTGTCGTGGGACAGGCCGCAGCAGCCTCTCAGCGTGAGCGCGCGGACGGTCATTGCGCTTTGCTGCCTCAGTTTCCCCACCCGTGAACCAGGGAGGACCCCGCCAGTAGGGCCGGGCTGCACCACGGGGCGCTGGTGGCGGCCTGCGCGGCACGGGGCAAGGACGGGGATTGGTCTGAGCCGCAGCATCAGTGTCGTGAATGGCAGGTCTCAGACGCTTCCTGCTGCGGACCCCGGGCCAGAGCCCCCGCCGAGCCGCACTGTGCACAGCTGAGCGTCCAGGCCAGGGGCTCCGCCGAGAGAGGGCACAGGACACGGCTGGGTGCGCCACCCGCAGCCCACCGGGCCCCATGTGCCCCCCCCCAGCGAGGGAGTCTCACGCCACCAGGCGGGCTCAGGCGCCCGCCCTGGGTCCTGCTTTCAGCGCCCCGGCTGGGGCGGCGGGGCGGCGCTCGGACGCAGAGCCCAGGGGCGTCCCTCGCTGCCGGAGCGCTGGAGGGTTTAGGGCGGACGCCGCGTGTTCTAGAGACACCCCCGCCCCGCTGCACCCCGGCCCGGCCCCTCCCGGGTGCCAGCTGCGGCGAGACCAGCCGGGCCGCTCGAGAGAGGGCCCAGGAGGCTGCGGGGGCCGCCAGGCGCAGCGCTCCCCACATAGCAAGGCCCAGCCTGTGCCCGCAAAGGGCAGGAGCCCCCCGGAGCCCGGGCAGGGCGAGGCCGGGGGAAAACAGGCCGCAGCCGTTCACCCTGCCCGGACCCAGGGACAGGTCAGCTCGGCTCTGCCTGCGCGCCGCCCGCAGCGATGGCCTGGCCTGGCCTGGCCTGGCCTGCCTCGGGAGCACGGAGCAGCTGGCCCCAGCCTGCCCCGCGGGACGCTGCCTCTCCCCAGGGCAGCCCGGCCCCCTCTGGCCTGCAGGCACCTCCTGCCCGTCCTTCCCAGCGACCTGCCCCGGCGCCCTGGCGGAGGAGGAGGCCGAAGCCGGAGCCCAGGCGGGGGACACGGACACGGACACGGACACGGACGGGGACGGGGACGGGGACTGGAGCGTTGACTTCCCAGGTAGGGGGGCGGCGCCAGGCCTGGCTGCCCCCGGCCCCCTCGCAGCGGAAGCGGCCGGGCTGGAGCACCGGCGGCGGGATGCCAGGCAGCGGAAAGGCCGCTGTGCGCCTGGGGCTGGTGCTGTGCGGGCTCCCGCCGCCCGGGCCCCGAGCTCTCCTCTCCCCGCCCGGCCACGCAGGAGAACCCCCGGCTGGCCCCGGGACTGCGCTTCGCCTGCACCTTCTCTCGCTTGGAAGCCGCGTCCGGACCCCCAGCCCCTCCCTCCCTCCCCTGCCCCACGGCGGGCACGTTCCACGTGGTGCCGCTCGCACCCCGCGCAGCGCAGGGCCAGGCGGGGCTCCGGGGCTGCGGGACCCCCCCGCTGGGGCAGCACCAAGCGGCGCAAACCTCCTGCCCCCTCGGCCTGGCGCCAGCGCCCCCCGAAGCCGGGATCACTGGGCTGCGCCGCTCGCAGGGCCTGGCGCGGCCCTTCCCCCAGCCGGGCTGGGCAGGGAGCAGCCCCGGGAGGCTGCCCAGGGCCCTGGCGGTGACCCCTCCGAGGGGCGGGGCGAGCTGGGAGCAGAGCTGCTGGCAGCGGGAGGCCCCCGCCCAGCAGGCACGAGCCAGGCAGGAAGGGGCCAGGCCCCTGCTCGCCCCGGTGTAAACCTGCCTGGCCAAGGCTGGCGCTAGGGAGCAGCCCCACGCAGGCAGAGCGGGCTGCCAGCTGCCGGGGGCCTGGTGGCACGGGGGGCCTCGGCCCTGCCCCAAGCAGACGTGACTCTGGCGCAGCAGGGGGAACAGGCGGCTCGCAAGGTGACAGGGACTCAGCGTGGACCAGACCTGCCGGCAGACGCTGCCACGGTGAGGGGTGCCCGAGCCGGGCCCCGGCCCCCCCGTCCTCCTCCAGCCCCATGAGACTGTTGCAGGGGGCAGCCAGGTTACACATCCATGCTGCCATCACCAACCATGCCCTGAGGCTGTGCCTGGGGAAACCGAGGCACCCACCTGGTGTCACTGCAGGGCATCGAGAACCACATGCAGCCTCGCCCGGGGAGCATCACCCTCCCCCCAGCCAGCTCGCCTCCAAGGCGCTGCCATGAAAAAGGCAGAGCCGAGCCTACGGCCCAGGCATCAGCCACACGACAAAGCACCCGCTGCTGGGCCAGGCCGCGAGGGGCTGCAGGGCCTCTGGCCCACACCAACCCGAGCCAGGAACCTGCACTACACGCCCGAGCTCAGGCCGAGCCCTGCTGGACAACGATCACACAACAGTTCTGGGTGAATTGAAGGAATGATGCAAGAAGGGGAGGGGAGGGCTAGAGCCTCAGCTCACCCCTAGAACCATTCCCAGCAGCTGCGGGTCTGGCCCTGGGGAAATGCAGCAGGACTCTTCCTCCAGAAGGGAGCGGCTGGAAAGGGCCTTCTAGTCCAGGCGAGCAGCTAGCCAGGGCTCCACGAATGCCAGCAGCTTACAGGGAGAGGTGGGGCGGGGTGGGGCCAGGCTGGGGTTCTCCAGTGTTACTGGACAAGGGTGGCCTGGGCTTGGTTCAGCCCAGCCAGGGATACAGCTGTGGGCTTAGGCCTGAGTTCTGGGGGGCTGAGCACTTGGACAGCCCAGCTGATTAGACGGCACTGGGGCAAGGGGGGACACAGGTGTCCTAGGACTTTGTTCTCAGCTGCGCACAGACTGACCCCCAGCCCCGGCCAGACCGCAGGTGCAGAACTGAGGCAGAGCCTGGGGGTTCCAGGGCACGCTCAGGGAGTTCGCGCTAATTAGCGGCACGGGGGGAAAGGACAACTGGAGCAGCCGTGCTGTGTTCCGCAGACACCAGGCAGCTCAGCCCTGCCGGAAAGGGAGGGCGAGGGCAGGGAGTGCCCCGGCACTGCTCGCAGCTGGGAGAGGCAGCACCAGCCCCACGCAGCTAGCAGGGGGGAGCAGCAGCACCCTCTCCCATTTTACAGATGGGGAAACTGAGGCACAAAAGAGCAGGCCCCTAGCCACTGCTCCTGAGTCAGGCCAGGCCTGGCTCACAGGCTGCTCTTCCCTTTGGGCAGGCAGAGGTCCCTTGTCACTGGCTCAGGCTGGATCTGGTCAGCGGGAAAGGGGAGGCTATTGCTTAGACAAAGGACGAATGGCCATTCCAAGCCAGCCTCCAAGAGGTGTGTGATGACTGTCGCGCGGCAGCAATTCCCTGCTCCGGCCAGCTGGGGCACAGGAACACCAGCGAGCCTGTCCTGGGGGCCAGGCACTCTCCTGTAGTGGGCAACCAACAGCAGCCGGGGGTGGGGGCTGGAGGAATGGGGGACCCAGTGGAGGGGGCCCCATGAGAGGCTCCGCTGCGTCAGGGCTGCCACACTGACCCCTCCTTGCGAGCCGCGCTGTAAGATCCACAGCCTTCCCGGCCCGGGTTGTTCCAGGGGTAAAGCTGGTCAGGGGAGGACTCTGCTGGAGCTGGGAAGTGCCCTGGGGCTGGCAGCTGGCTGTGGGCAGAGCTGCCAGCACAGAACGCCACTGTGGTGGGGTTCAGGGGTCCCCACGCACTGCACCCCATCTGCAGGCAGGAGTGACCCTCACTCAGCAGGTAGAACAGGAAGTTTATTAGGCGATAGAGGCCCAGTTTCTCACAGAAGCGTCAGTGCAGCAGTCAGAGACAGTCCTTCCAACCCGTCCTGGGGAGAGGAGCCTGAGGGGTGCCCCTCTGGGGTGTAGCTTCCCCCCTTGCCAGGCTGGCTGCCTTCCAGCTCCCTCTCCCCCAGCTTCTAACCGCTGCCTCCCATTCAAAAAAACCCTGCTTGGCTCCTCCCTCCTCTCTTTGTTCAGGGCAGAGGTGTTACCTGCCAGCCTAGGTTATAGCCCCAGGGTCATCCTTAGCTGCTGGGAGCTGTTCTGCTTGTCTCACACACATCCAGCCTGAATCTCGCACATGCACTTCCCCCCTTCCCCATCACAGCTGCCTCCTTGAACAACCAGGCACCTTGGTGAGGCCTGACAAACTCATCCCACACGTGGTACTAGCCTGAGTCCAGCCCAATGCGACCGGCTCCAGGGCAACAGGCTGATCTGCTGGCTGGGGCTTTTCCTGCCCCCAGGTCTAGGACGCAGGCGGATGGAGGGCTTGTTCCCTGCGCTGCGCTGTGATCTCTGGCCTAGTGCTCTGCCAGACAGGGCCCATCAGTCCCTGCGCGCAGCATGGCAGAGGGGGTCTGTCCCAGCATGGCCCTGACCTCCAGCCTCCGTGAAGCCGCCGTGAAGCGTGATGAGCTGGCTCCGGTGCAGCTTCTGCCACAGCCTCATCTCCAGCCGCAGGTCGTGGTTGGCGTAGAAGCGCAGGTCCTGGTGCGTCCGGTCAAAGTAGTGGTTTGAGTAGGCCCGATAGTCTGGGGTGATGAACCCGTAGGCGGTCACCTGTGATGGGGAGGAGTTAGCAGGCCCCTGCCCGGCCAGGCACGAGCCCCCGCCAGTCCCGTTTGGGGAGGGGCCCAAACAATGCCCGACCACCCAGCCCTTTAAAGGGGGAGACGAGGCACATGCTGACCAGGGAAACTACTGGCTGTGATGGCCTCTCCTGCCCCACGCCTGGGGTGTTCGGGGGCTGGGGGACTTTCCCTTCATGAGGGTCTGGCCAGCTGCTGTGTGGGGCGGGGAGGAGCAGATTGTTGAACCCAAGGGAAACGTGGAGCTAAATCTCAGCGCTAAGCAAGCGGAGCATGGCTGGTGCCAGGCAGAGCCACCCCGGCGGAGAGGATGGAAAGGCTCAGGCAGCAAATGCAGCACATGGCTCAGCAGGGCTAACACCTGGCGCTGGCTCAGGGCAGACACCCATAGGCACAGCACGTGGACCAAGGCAGGACAGTGGGGGCAGCCCAGTGCAGCGTGCGGGGCCCAGGCAGGGGTGTCTGGCACGGCACGTGGGCTAGGCTGGCGGGCTCCCAAGAGAGCCACGGGGCAGGGGACACCGGCTGCCATAGCGAAAGCAGCCAGTGCAGCAGGCTGGACATGCAGTCGCAGCACAGACCAGTTCCTGTCCCTCGGGGAGCACAGGGGCTGGGAAACGAGCCCGAGCTTACGGAGGCACCGTCAGGCCGACAGTCCGGCCCGTGACCAGCAGGTGGCACCTTCTGCCTGGCAGTCAGGGCAGAGTGGCCAGAACGGGTTAGCAGCCGGCCCTACCTGGTCACAGGTGTGGAGAGCCGCCAGCAGCATCACTGCCCCAGTGGAGGGGCGGTACAGCCTCCGCAGCGGGGTGCCCAAAACGCTGGAGCGAAGGAACCTGCCCGCAGAGAGAGGAGACAAGGGGCCATGCTGCAGCCACTGCTGCCTTGGTGGGGTTGTGTCCTCCCCTGCTGAGCTCGGGGACGTCACCCTCCTGGCGCAGCCCACCGAGGGGCCATGCCTGCAGGTTCTCCCAGCTGCAGTCACCCTTCTTCAGGAGGGCGGCTCCTGGGGAGCCAGCCACACAGCCCTCCAATGGGCTACAGGCCCCAGGGGCTCTCGCCTGCCCTCCCGGGGAGAAGGTGGTCCCTGCAGCACTCGAGGGCTCTGGGGCCCTGGATCCAGCCCTCTTCTGCTGGCCATGCAGGGCCCCTGGGAAGGGCCTTTAGCCAGAGGCGCCCCACGGTTACCGGTTCCTGACGTAGCGGATAAAGTCTGGGTGAAGCATCTTAAACTTCTCAGCTCTCAAGTCTTCCCCAAAGTATCGCTCTGGCCTGCGGAGAGGGGAGAGAGCTGGTCTGAGAACACCGCCTGGCCCAGCAGCACCGCCCAGGCCTGCCCAAGCTGCATGGGTGGGAGCAGAGCAGTGGCCCAGTCAGTGGCTGCTCCTTTCAAGGCGCCAGGACACAGCAGGGACCTGGGGCCTTTCGATCTTCTGCAAGGAGCGGTCATGGCAGGGGCTCCTGCTGCTCCTGTTGATAGCAACCGCACCCCAGAGCCCCCAAGGCAAGGAAGCTTGGCCCTGAGCTGGCAGAGTGCAGAGACCTGCGCAAGAGCCTCTGTGTCTACCCTGGGTGACTAGCCTTGGCTTGCTCCACTTGGCCTCAGGAGTCCCCCCAGAGCCCTTTCCCCATGCCGGAGCCCTGCTGCTTGGTTCAGTCACCCTGGCATTAAGCAAAGCCTGCTGTGGGTGAACTTCCTTTGCTTCAGGTGAATCAGGCAAGCGGCTGTGGGCTCCCAGCTCCCCCATCACAGATCCTGCCCCCTTACCAGGGGGCACATGGGCCACACTTCATGGCAGCAAGTTTCAGATCACAGGCAGCCGGGAACCCGCCTCCCTGCCCTGGACTCACCTAGCACCCTTATCCAGGCCTCTCTCAACAGGCCGGCGGGTCAGGGCTGCCCGGAGCAGCAGGTAATCGCGGTCGTGGTCTGGGAGGAAGATGTACCTGGTTTCCTGTTGCATTGAATATGCCAACAATTAACATGGTCTTGGCCACCCCCCAACGCTGCGTTCCCCGCCCCTCGCTGGGGCCCCTCGTTCGCTGCCGCCTGACACGGAAAGGTGGGGAGAGGCCAGCTAAGCAGGCAACTGTGGTTGGCTGGGCTGGGAGGCCTCAGGGTCACCCTGACATCGCGCTGGGCCCTGCTGCTCAGCTCACCCGGCAGCCTGGGCTCAGGATGGGCCCCAGAACAGGCTAATGCTGAAGTGCATCAGCCAAGGCAGCGCCAGGAGCCCTGGGCTGAAAGGGCAGAGGGCTGCGGGAGAGGGGCATTAGCAGAGCCGTGTCCGACAGATAAAATTAACAGTATTGCCCTGTGCGGGCGCAGGTCTCACACCATTACAGAGCAGGTCGGAAGCATTCTTTCCGTTGTGACAATGGAGAAACTGAGGCACAGGGAACAAGGGACTGGCCCAGGGCCAGCAGCAGATCATAGCTGGGCCAGGACTAGGACCCCACTCTCCTGCGTCCCGGCCATTAGCCACACCACCCCTCACCGCTGAGCGGGCAGAGTCTGGGGCTTGGCCCGTGCCAGCAGTGTGACAGGCCCACCCCCTCACCGGAGTCTGGGGGGGCTGGCGGAAGCCGTCGCCGGCGTAGCTGCTCAGCGAGTTCATCAAGGTGTTAGTGGAGAAGACGTAGAAGGAGGTCTTGTGGCCCACGTCTCTCCCAAAGCCCTCGGTGATGGCCCCGTTGACCCTGCAGGGAGGGGAGACCCAGCGGTGCAGGCAGTCCAGAGCCTGAGACCCAGAAGGGGCGTGAGAGACCCACAGGCCTCAGAGAAGCAGAGGGGCCCTGCCCTGCTGCAAGGCTTCTCCAGGGAGTGCTGAAAAGGGGCCCTTGGCCCAGGGGACCAGGCGCCTGCAGCTCCGCCTTGGAGCAGGAGAAGCCGTTAGGACGGGGCAGAGAGCGCCTGTCTCTGAATAGGGAATGCCAACAGCTGAGCCCCACCCTGTCCCGCTCACTCGAGTCACCGCCCTCCCCCGGGCTCAGCCATGGGGCTGGGGGAGACGCCGGCCAAGCTTAGGGCACGCTCTGCCTCTGGCATGAAGGCTGCAGCCCGAGCCCTGGGCTCTTACACCAGGGTCTGATTCAGGGGACTCCCCCTTGGCCTGCATGTGGCTGGGGACTGTCACCCCCAGAACAGGCACGTCCCTGGGGTCCCTGCAGGGGCCTCTGTCACCCCCAGTACAGGCACATCCCCTGGGGTCCCTGCAGGGGCCTCTGTCACCCCCAGTACAGGCACATCCCCCGGGGTCCCTGCAGGGGCCTCTGTCACCCCCAGTACAGACACATCCCCCGGGGTCGCTGCAGGGGGCACTGTCACCCCCAGTACAGACACATCCCCCGGGGTCGCTGCAGGGGGCACTGTCACCCCCAGTACAGGCACGTCCCACAGGGTCCCTGCAGGGGGCACTGTCACCCCCAGTACAGGCACGTCCCCCAGGGTCGCTGCAGGGGCCTCTGTCACCCCCAGTACAGGCACGTCCCACAGGGTCCCTGCAGGGGCCTCTGTCACCCCCAGTACACGCACGTCCCCCGGGGTCCCTGCAGGGGGCACTGTCACCCCCAGCACAGGCACATCCCTGGGGTCCCCCACAGCGTGTGGCTGGGACCTGGCACCCGGGGCAGGCACGACCCCCAGGCGCTGCGCGGCCCAAGTGAGCTGGTACCTGAAGACGTAGTCGTGCTGGTCAATCGCTGACCCGGCCCGGGAGCCGTTGAGGATGCCTCCGTTGCCCACCACGGCACAGCACATACAGGGGGCGCTGGCCCCCACAGCTCCAGGGTGGGCGTCAAACATGCACCTATTGGCCGACACGTTGAGGAGCCGCAGCGAGTCCCTCACGACTGGAACAGCAAACGGGGGGCGGGGGGGTTGGCGAGCTGGGACAGGCAGCAGACTTGGGGTGGGCACAGGAGGGTCCCCCCCGCCTGCCAGGTGCTCCAGGCGCTCCCCGTGCTAGCTGGCACAGCCAGCCCTGCTTCCTCGAAGCACAGGTCTCCCCGAGGGCAGTGCCTGGCCCAGGCCAGGGCCCAGTCTCCCAGGTCTCAGGATGACCAATGGCTCCTCTCTGGGCCCCGTTCGCCCCTCCCACCCCACCGCGAGGCGTGGGCGAGCACTCACCAGGCCAGCTGACCTCCTGCCAGCCGTGGGCCCCCCAGTAGTGCTGCAGGCGTTTATACGTGGCCCACTGGGCATGCTGGCCCCACTGCAGCACTGGGATGGTCTCCAGAAAGAGGCTGCTCAGCTCCGTGTCTGCGATCTTCTTCCTGATGCTGCTGGGGCAACTCTGACCAAGCAACAAGCAAAGAGCGGGCTCTGAGGGAGAGCCAGGACGTCCCGCAAGGGAGGGGTGAGGGGGGCACCCCAGAAAGGAGGTGATGGCCCCTCTGGGAGGGTGGGGGGGGTCAGCTGTCTTTGGGAGCCCAGCTCAAGGCCAGCACTTGAGAGAACCAGAAGACCCCTGGTCTAGGCAACCACGAGGGGAGCTCGGGCCAGGGCCTTCTAGCCCTTGGAGCTGCACGGTAAGAGGGCATAGAGGAGAGGACAGGAGCCAGGCAGCAGGAGCTCTGCGCAACTTCCTGTGTACAACCCAGCAGCGACTCTCCCCCCACCAGGGAGAAATCCAAGCCTGGGAGCCCTGGGGCTTTCACCCCACAAGGGAGAGGGCCAGAGACCAGCAGGGACTGGCTATTGCTCCCAGACTGCTGGTGGAAGAGCCCATGATGGGCAGCAGGCGTAAACCCCCAAGCTACAGCCAGCCACGACAGCCAACTGCTGCCTATTGTGCCTGGCCTGTGCGCTTGCCACAGTCACTGTGGGCACGGGGGGGTCCCAGAGATCAGGCCTGCCTCCCTGCCACCGCTTCCCCCTGCCTGCCCCACAGCTGCTGGGCGACAGCCGCGGCAGCAGCCACCAGGTGCCCCAGCTTCGTAAGGATATGCTGGGGCCAGCAGTCCACTGGCTGTGGGTGTCAAGGGGTCCAGAAACTTCCCCACCCCAGCAGAGTCTGATGTCAGGTCACACTCAGGGCTGGAGACCAGGGCTGCCCCCCACCACTTGCCCCTTGGCAGCTGCGTCCCACCCAGCCCCCACCACTCAGGCCTCTTGGCAGAGCCCTCAGGCGTGCATACCGAGCGCTGGCACGCCTCCTCCCGGTCATACTGGTCCCCCAGGAACGGCGGCAGTGTGGAGCTGGGGGCCCTGCTGCCCAGGGGGGTCGCTGGCACCTGCACTCTCAGGGCTCTGACTCCAGGCTGCTCAGCTCGGAGGAGATCCCTGTGGGGAGAGAGGAGGCTCCCAGTATGTTCCCCCTTGGCCTGGCAAGATTCCAGCCCGGAGATTTGCTCCAGGGGCAGGAGGGTCCCTGCGAGGGCGGTGAGCCCCGCTGCTTCGGGCTGCATGGTCAGACGCGTGGGTAGGGACTTTGCTCCCCCAGGACAGGTTGCAGCTACGCAGGAAGCAGCAGGGCATTAAAAGGAGGTTCTGCCCCCGTTCCCACCCTCCTGTGCCTGCCCTCAGGCACGGTACTCTGCAGCTTTGGGGCTGTAAGCCTTTGAGTGACCACAGACCTGACCCACCCTCGGGCAGGCGGGACTGGAACCTGCACTGTGCGGCAGTGGGGAGAAGCAGCTCCCCAGCCCAGCCGTGCACACACGGGGGAGGGACTGTGCCATGAGCCAAGCCCCGGAGACGCACACACAGCACTGAGCTGCGCTTGGCCTCCGGGAGGGCACCGCCCAGCGCCACGCCAAGCCCCAGCACCCTGGGGCCCGCGAGGGGCAAAACTCCATATCCTGCTCGTGATCCCCAGGGGGAGGAGGGGTTGGGAGAGCCCAGCGCTCACGCGGTGGCGGCAGGGCACCAGGCCAGCCGAGAGGGGCACAGGCAGGCCAGGGAGTGGGGATCGCAGCCGGCGGCATAGGGCAGAGAGAAGGGAAGATGGGCCTGCCACCTCCCCCGGCCCATCGCTGGCCTTGGTGCAGGGAGCTGGGATTCTGGGGGGCGGGGGGGAAGTGCTGGGCACCCAAGCTGCTGTGTCACATCAGCCCCCGCCCTGAAGGCCCGTTAATGCTCCCGCCTCCCCACGCCCCTGCCCTGCCTTCCTGTGGCCATGCTGCGCAGAGTGGAAGCAGGGGAAGAATTAAAGCACAACTCCCCTGACCTGCAGCGCCCGCTCTCCCCAGCTCACTGCCCCCCTCCTCCAGCCCATGCGCCCCCCGGAACAGCCCTCCTGGAGGGGGCTGCTCTGGACTAGGTAGTTGGCCTGCCTGCGGTCAGGAAGGTCCAAGGGCACAGCAGTGGTGCAGACGTGAGCAAGGGCAAGACGCCACCACGGCGGGGCAGCTTGGCAGAGCCCCAGAGGCAGGGAAGTGCCCCTGCTCCAAGCCTCTGCCCGGCAGAAGCGGTCTGCTGCTCCTTTCACTGGGGTCCACACACTGAGCCACCATAGCCCCTGGCAGGGACCCTAACGCCTTCCTAGAGCCATCAGAGACCCCAGGGGACAGCAGCTGGCTTTCACCTGTGGGAAACGCTTGGGACGCTCCCCCGCCTGTGCGTCATGATTTGGTGCCCGAACACCAGGACAGCAACGCCCAGCAGAGTCCTGAACAGGACATGGCGTCTCAGGCTTCGCATGGCTGGCGCAGCGGGTCCGGCTGGCACTGGAGCAGGTGCTGGGCAATGCAGCGGTTCTCACGGTCCGGCAGCAGCTGTCTGGTCTCTGCCCTGTGGGGCAGGTAGAGAGAAACCAGCTCAGCCCTGGCTCGCCCCTGCGCTCGACCCCAAGCACCTCCTGGATCCCCCACCAGGTACTTCTCCGCTCGAACTCTAACCCAGCAGCGTGTCTCTGCCGGAGGCGGGCAGTTGTGAGGCTGACGCCGGTTAGGTCTGCCAGCAGAAGGCCCTTTGGACAGAGATCAGGCCAACAGGAGGCGGAGCGGATGGCTCTGCAAAGGAACCCAGCAGCGGGCGGCGCCAAGGGGAGAGATGTTCCAGGAGTCTGCCAAGAGAACTCCGGACAATGCAAGGTGTGGCTTCTGGCCCACCCACCCACGGCCCACCTCTCCGGCTGCCTGGCCACCTTCAACCCAGCCTTGGCCTCCGTCCCACCTCCCCCAGCCTCACTCGCGTGGCAGCCCCCCGCCGCCTTCATGGCTTGCAAGACTGCAGAGCTAAGGACTGGCTGACTCTGCTTCTGCCCAGGCCACCTCCCTGCCTGACTGGGGAGCTCTTCCCAGCAGACCACGGCTCTGAGAGCCACAGTCTCCACCGCACTTTGGTTGCACCTGGAGTGAGGGATATCCACACCCACAAGGGCACTCCCAGCTCAGCACACACAGGGTGGCAGCAAGATCAGGCCCTGGAGATCTTGTGCTGGGGGACAAGTTAAGCACGCGTTAGAGCTGCAGTGCTCCAGAGGGCCCATTCCCAGAGGGCTGCTTTGCTGAGGCCATGTAAGTGTCCTTTATCGGGTTTCCAGACCAGGAAGGGGGTTCACCCTGCCCCAAGGCAGGCCAGTGCTGGGCTCCATTCACTAGGAGGAGGGTGCATCCGTAAAGCAGGGTGGCTCGCTGAGCAGGACACGCTCAGGGCCCCACACTGCAGGGGCTGCTCCCTGGCCCAGCTGTGGAGCAGTATCTGAGCCCAAGCCAAGGGCAGGGCGCCACCCGCTGCCCTCCTCATACGGCCCAGCAGGAATGCCAGACAGGCCTGGCCCCCAGGATGGGGATCCAAGGGAGGCTGCGCTCCCAGCACTGGCTCAGTGCAGCCGCAGGGTGCCACACTGCAGCCATGCAGCAGGGAGGAACAGCAGAAGGGTTCCTGCCCTCCACCTGCTGAGACTGGCCCTACAGCCGCAGGAGCCACAGGCTGCCCTGCAGCAGATCTCAGCGGGAAGACAGAACGCAGCCCCTGCTCCCTCCTTCCTACTCAGCCAGCTGCCTCCCCCCAGCTGACACCCAACGGGACCTTGGCATGTGACCTTTAACAGGCCATGGGATGATGAAGAGAAATGCACAGCAGGGAACCAAGAGAGCCCCACACCCCTCTTGGAGCAGGAAAAGGCCCCGCTACCTGCACCTTGCCATCCATCTTGCAATCTCTTCTCCCTTCCTTGTCTGCTTGGGGACAACCCCGCTCCCTCCTGGGAGGGCTCAGCACCAGACAGGATTGCATGCAATCCCCACTGTGCTAAGAAAAGTCAAGGCAGGACATTTCTTTCAGAAGCTGCTATCGCATCCTTCCCTCATTAGCTCAGCACCCAGAGAAGCTGCCCAGCTTTCCGAATCACCAGCAGCCCAAAGCCACCAGTGAACTGAGCCAGGTGTGGCCACCCATTAGCTGGCCTGGACGAAATTAGAACAACTCCTCCGCCGAGGCCCAACGCCCTGTTTCCCGAGGCAGGAAACACAGGATGCACTCGCTGCTCACATGACCCGAGAACAAGTGTGAACCGGACTGGAGAGGAAAGACACTCTCACCATTTCCTGGAGCTTTCAGCGCCCAGATGAGGCTCTGCAGAGAGAGGGGACCATGCAAGTCCCTGGCTGGGTGGTGAAAGCCCAAGGAAATGTCACCTCATCCTCTCCAGGAAGGAGCAGCAAGGAGCCAATCAGCTGCACTTACTGTCTCAGGATCCTAATGTGCTTTATGAGCCGCATTCAGCCCTACCCTAGATGGGGAAACCGAGGGAGGAAGGGAGAAGGACAAGCTGACCCCACGTGCACTGAGCTTTGCTGTTCAACGGTTCTGTGCTCCTCTCCCAGCTCACGCTCTCTTCCCAGCCCTAGCAAAGCTGGGATGGTGGGAGCCAGCTCAGGAACAGGTCAGCCACGGACAAAACTCCCTCAGTGAGCAGAGCAGAAATAAAGGCTAATTAAAGGGGAGAAACTCCACTTCTGCTCCTGGCAGGCGCCAGAGCAAACGCCAGTCAACAGCACCCCCCATGGCAATGCTCCAGCAGTTTGCAGCGCCTCTCTTAGCAGGGTCCTGGCCATGGCCAAGTCAGGGCAGCATCCCATGGAGCCTGGCTTCTGGGAAGCTCAGAGTTACTGTAACCCTGGGGTCTGGCAGAGCGGTCAGCCACCCAGCTCATTTGGAACCGGATGGACACAGCCAGGCAGCAGCAGAGAGCAGCTAAAGCAGGCAGATGCAGTGCTGTACTGGGGGGTGACACGGGAAAAGGGAAGGTCTATAAAATGACTTGACAAAGTAAAGAAACTTGCAGCGTTTGTCTCATGTAAGTTAAAAATCCGCATTTCTCTTCCACGTGGTCGTTTCAAAGCTGCATTAACTCAATGTTCAGCTGTAACCATTTGCGAGAACCCCAGTGTTTTGCTCAGACTTGCGGAGAGCCTCCATGCCAAGGTGCTGGTGACTGCACTTCTGCTCTGCAAGGAGAACACCCCCTCGCCGGAAGGTGCGAGGCCCATCCAGGCCCAGCTAACATTGCTCAGAGCCCAGATGGCTGTCTCGGCAGATCCTAGCACCGTTAGTCACAATGGCAGCCAATCCCTCGGCCAGCAGGAGACTGGGGGAAGAGGCGATGGTGGAGGAATGCATGGAGAAAGGGAAAGGGAGCCTGGCAGCGGCTGTCTCAGCCTTTGAGCTGGACATGCTCAAACAGAGGCATCCTGCTTCGGCTTCCTGGTAGCATATTTAGGCAGCAGGGCCCCCTCTTCTAAAAAGGTGACAATGCAAGTGGCAGGTGCTGGAGTGAATTCTGTTCTCTTGGCCTAGGACAGCTTCCTCTCTGCCTGCCCCTGCCCTGGCTGGCGGGAGCATAGCCCACAGCCAATGCCCACCTCAGTTCTGGAGAAGGGCGTGTGTGAAGTGCCCTTTTGTGCCTGGCCTGCAGCGTGACTCTATGGGCTGTTCGTCCAGCACAAGGCCTGAGGTGAGAGTGGCAAAGGAGGAGCAGTCTGCTGCAGTGGCTCTGATGCAGTTAAAATGCCTCTGGTGACCCAGCTCTGATGGGGAGGTGGGATCACCTGTTCCAGGTACCAGCCAGCAGGATCACCAGGCTGGAGACCACAGCTCTGACCAGAGACCGGTAACTCAGGCCTCCCAGCTAAGTCCCCTGTAAGCTACGCAGCTGCCTACTTATTACTGTGTAGGTGCTCAAGATGCCATGCAGGGTAGGTAACTGCGGCAGCCAGAAACGGCTGCCCCACCCTGGCTGCAAACCTAGTCTGCCCTCCAACCTGCTTCAGCCCCAGCAGTCCGCCCCAGACACGAAGCTGCCAGGCAGGGAGAGGTGTTGTCCCCACCTTCCCCTCTCTAGCCCAGGTGCTGCTGTGAGGAGAAGCAGCTGGAGAGAGGCCTCTGGCCCTGCAGAAGCCCCAGTGCAACTCAATCCAGCCTCACCCCATCACCTGCAGCCCCAGCCAGAACCCTCACACTCCCGCATCCCAACCTCCAGCTCCAGCCCCTCATCCCCGACTGCGCCCAGAGCCGGCACGGCCACCTGGAGCCCTCACATCCACCCTCTGTCCCACCCCTGAGCTCCTCATCTTGAGCCCCACCCCAGAGCCCTCACACCCCAGAACCCCAACCTTCTGGCCAGGCCTGAGCCTCCTTCCACACTCAGAACCGCGTGGCCCCACCCCACCTCCTGAATGTTGTGCACCAATATGAAAGCGATGTTTTGCACATCCCCTCGTGTCTCACATCACCTGCGCGTTGGTGCACGTAAAATTCATTCTGCTCAGGGGTGGGAAAAACGGAAGGGACAGTGCAGCGATAGCTCACGCACCCCCCGGCGCCCTGGGCTCGGTACAGATGGCGGCCACGCCCGGAAGTGCACAGGGAACAGAAGTCGCTGTCTGGTTCAGCGTGCGCACGTGTATCCATGTGCGTAGGGACAGCCGAGGGCTGGTGTGGTCTGGCTGATAGGAAGTGGTGAAGGTTCATTTTCTCCTAAGCTCCCTGCTAGGCCTGTGCTACGAAGTGGGGCCAAGTCCGCATTCACCTTGGGCATCTTGCTGCTGACCAAGAGAGAAACCCGGGAGCAGCAGGCGTTGGGACAGCCCAAGAGCACGGCCCCCACGCTGACGACAGGCAGGAGTGTGTTCCCAGGTGCACAGCCAGACACCGTCCAGCAAAGGAGTCAAAGTCCGCGCTTCCAGCACCTGCCCGCCCCCAGCAGCCACAGCCCAGACGTTCTTTAGAAACACGCATGCAGTTTACTGTTAAAATACCACACACAAGCCCTCTCCCGCACGGAGCCAGCTTAGGCACAAGTAACGGAGTCTGCGAAAAGAGAACTGCACAGTAGGAAGGGGGACTCCACTTCCAGCCCCGCGCCCACGCAGGTAGGGAGCACAGACCCACACTGTGCCATTTCTTTCTGGAAACTAGAAGCCCTCGGTCCTGCCATCCTGCAGCAGGGTAACAGCCCCCAGGCGGCTGGGCTGTTATTTGGTAGCCTGCAGCTGTTTTTGCTGTTGCAATAGCAAGGCTTCCAGGTGTTCTGCCCGCTTCACAGCCGCCTGGAGTAAACAACAAGACAGCAGAGGGAGCCAAGGTTAGACACAGCAGAAGGGGCACAAGGAGGGAAGGAAATAGTGCCAGCGAGCCTGGCACAGACAGTCCCCCAGGCGATGGCAAGCAGCACCAGGGCTCCTGCCCCAGGGACACTTACTTCGTACTGTTTCCGAAGAACATTCACCGTCTCCTCTTTCTTCACGATGGCCAACTTCACTCTGCACAGGGTGAAAGGAGACACGTCTGAGTCCCTCATGTCCCCAAAACCACGCCGGAGGCCTGCCACACGGCTGGGATTTCAGCACAGCAGCAGCCAACGACAGGCGCTGCTGAGGTCACAGCAGCCCCTCTCTTCTCCTGGGACCCCTGCACCCTCGGGTGGAGCCTGTTCCATGGACAAGCAGGCAACAGGGAACAGACATTAAAACCCTCGTGCTGGTGTGGGGGCTGGAAGTTGCTACCAATACTGAGAAGGAAGTGGAAATTTCACTGTGTGAAATTACCGCAACTGCATTGAGACAACTTCAACCCTAAGTACCTCGCTTCGTTTTCAAACGATTTCAGGTCCTAGTCATGCTCCCCTGGCAGTTTGCCAGCAGCCTGTCACAGACTTCCTAGAGCCAAATCGTGTTGCCTTTCCCAAGCAATTTTATGCAGCGCAGAGCGCTGGCCTGGGGAGCTCAGGCAGAGCTGGTCTGTGCTGCAGCCTCGCCCTGCAGGGAAGTCACTGAGGCTCACTGTTGGATGCATGGTAGGGAAGCCAGCAGGTTGAGAGGGGAAACGTCTCGTGCAGAGCCACTGTTACAGCAGGAACTGCTACCAGATCTCCTGACTCTGTCTTGTGCCTTACCACACGGCCACTCTCCCTCAACGAGAGCACAAGAGACAGCGAGGAGATGCTGAGGGGCTGGGCCAGTCACCAGCACACCACACCCACTCATCCCCAGACCCGAGTGCACTTAAAAACCACACAGCAGAAAGGACAATGCCTGCAGCCAGCCCCAGGAATTCCAGTGACGACAATGCTCCATGCATGCTGCTGTCCAAGGGCCACTCTCTCCAGGGAACATCCCATCTCTCTCACCCCTGGCCTGACGGAGCAGCAGGCTCCCCCCCACCCCCAAGCAGAGGGCTCACTCTGCCCCAGAATTCCCATCCTTCCCTGACAACAGGACCACCTACGGACCCGCTCTTCTATTGCCCTCCGGCCAGATTCCCAGCGCTGTGATTTGCCATCTTTGGAGCACGAGCTCTGGACAGGCAGGTCTGCTCGGGGTGGCGTGGAATGGCTCTATCTCCAGCAGCGCCCGCCATAAGCTGATTGTAGGCCAGGGATAATCCAGGAGTGTTGTGAGCAGCTGGATAATCACAATGAGCAGCAGCACATCTGTACAGCTCTGCCCTCTCCGGGCAGGAACATCTACACCACCACACCAGCCAGAGCATCTGCAGGTCCCTCGAGCAGAGCCCCGTTGGCTCCCAGACGCATATTCCCAGTGTCACAGAGCTGGCACAGAGGGATCAGCACAGTGCAGCAGACAGCACGGAGAGATCACTCACTTCTGGTACACACAGCCCTTGGGGCTCCAGCAGCCTCCAAACCTCTATCTTGCACCTGGTGAACCCACGTGCCAGGGAGGATGGGCTCAGCCCTCACCTCCTGTGAACCTCCTCCAGCTCTTCATCCTTGTCCCGCCCTATCCTGTCCAGCTCCAAGCGCTGGCGGGCTCTCAGCTCCGCCATCTCGGCCTTCAGCCGCTTGTTCTCCTCCTCCGTCCCCACCAGCCTGTCAGCAAACTCCTGGCGAATCACCTCTGACAGGCTGCTCCTCTCCTTGGCCAGCTGGTCCTTCACCTGCAGGGGAGGAGAGAGGCCAAGTGCCGATGGGCACAGCACATGCCTGGCAAGCGCAGCGCGAGGCAAGGCAGCGTGCAGAGAGAGGGGCTCACTGGAGAGCATCCCACACGCCTGGCAGCAGAACTCCTACCCTATACCCACCTTCCTGATGTCTTCCACCTCCTGCTCTTTATGCTTCACTAGGCTCTGCAGGCGCATGTTCTCGCCCTCCAGCTCAACCAGCCGCCCCTTCAGCTCACTGCAGCGCTCCAGCAGCTTCCGCTCAGCCCGCTCCAGCTCCTGCTGCTCCGCTTCATACTTCTCTCGGACCCTTTTTATCCTGGGGGCGGGGGGGACCAAAGGAAGGGCCAGTCTGGATCAGAGCTGAGGTCCACCTGTGTCCCCGCCCCAGCCAGCACCACTCGCAAGGTGTAAGAGCTCCATAGCAGATCTGGGATAATTTCACCCCCCAGTGGGTCTCAGATGGTTAGCAATCAGCTTAAACCTTCAGCAAGTGGTTCACAGCCCAGCCCCAAAGAGGTTCTCGAGCTCTACAGAAATGCCCCATCCCTTTTTGAATCATGTTAAGTTATTGGCCTTAACGTCCTGTGGCAGTGGGTTCCGCAGGCTAATCGCACACTGGGTGCAAAACCTTTTCCTTCCAGCCATTCTTAGCTTCTTACCTTTAAACTACAGAGAATGTCCAAGAATACGGGGCAGACAAAGACACTGGGTAAGAAAGACCCCAAAGGGAATCTGGTGGGGTGTGGGTATCTTCAGAGCTTTGAAGAAGTCAAACTAAGAACTTCCACACCCAAAGAAAACGAGCAGTCCTGTGGCACCTTATAGACTTGTGGCACCTTATAGACATTAGCCATAAGGTGCCAGAGGACTGCTCGTTGAGCTTGCTGATACAGACTAACATGGCGACCCCTCTGATACTTCACACCCAGAGGCAGCCTCAGCCACCTGCATGGCATTGTGGGAAAGCCCCAACAGAGAAATGCCCAACATATCAGAAAGATCATCTGCAATCACTTCTGGTTCATTCAGTCCTTCCCTCGAAGCGGGCACAGACAGGGGAGGGCAGCATCTGCTTTGCCGTGAAGCACCTGACGTACAAACCTTCTTGCGTGCTGGCTGCTCTCTCCATAATTAACAGAGATCACGTGGCACACCCAAGTGAAGGCAAACTGGGCTTTTATGCACAGGCACCACAGGTGCATGCCAGCCAGTGGCGCAAGCGCTCATGAGACGTGGGCACAAACCAGGCACACAATTTCAGGCTGAAGTCAGAGAAATCAGGCAGCAGAAGTGGAAGAGTTCCTCAGACATGAGTACCAGAGCTGTAATTTCCACTGCTTACAACAGCGTGCCTTGCCTGGGCCAGGGCTCTGCACAACCGTCACTCACTGAACCCCCGCGCTACTCTGGGGAAGGACGGAGCCCTGGGGATCCTCCCATGTGCCACTGGCAGGGTCTTGGCATGGACAGATGGGCCCAGACACAGAGACTCCAGACAACTGGAATGGGGGCCAAGAAGCACCAGGGTTCCCTCCCACAGACACAGTACGTCTCTGCGGCTGCCTGGTCCCTTCCTACCTGTTCTCTGCCATCCTCTCACACTCCTCCTTGGTAGATGACATGTCAGCCTCCAGGCGCTGGATGACCAGCTCGATCTCTGTGTCCCTCTCTTTCCTCACCTCCTCCTTGAGCTCCCGCTCCCGGGCAAGCAGCCAGGCCTCCTGGGCACAGAGGCAGACATGGGCTCAGGTGGTAAAAAATCCACACTGTAATCACTGGGCCTGCACATTTACCCTACCTGCGAGCACAGCTGTGGAAAGTGACAGTTCATAGGGTATTTTACTATCCAAGGACAACGAACGCAGACAGGGAAAGGTGCAACAGCAAGACAATCAGTCCAGACCCAAAGGGCTGCCTGACTCTCCTCAAGGACCGCGTTAAGATCGTGTCTGATGAACAAGAACGCCGTGAGACTGGAAATTGTGTGTTGGAATTCAAGCCTAACTGGGGGACAGAATGAGAGCATGGGCTTCTCCGCCCACCAGATCTCTCTGACGTTCCCCAGACGAGATGTGGGGGGTACTGCCATTGCACCGGCACTCAAAGAAGGGGAAGGCATGAGCCTCTCCTGTGACTCTGAACCATCTCCTTTTCCCCTCTAATCCTGAGAAACATCCTGAACAAGCCTGGCTAGAGAGCAGGGCCCAGGTGACATCACCACTTCTCCTGGCTCCAGCTGAGGCCTGACCACCACCTGGGACGTGAGACTCTCTCTGTCCTCCCTCACGCTGGGGGTTCCTTTCCTACATTATTTCTCTCTTTGTTAACCCCCATCTAGCTTAGCCAGCCAGGACAGTATATTTTGCAACAGTGCTGAGAGCTTGTAAGCAGAAAGGCAGCGAAATTCACACCCTAAACATTCCAAACACTGGTGTGAATTTGCCAGGTCTCAGGGTGGCTGATCGAACTGTGGGCTGGCCCTGCGTTTTTCCAGGAGTGAAGTTACAGCTGAAAGTTAACACCAGAGACTGCAGCTGAATTTCTGTCATTGCTGTTCTTCTCTCTTTCCTTTCGTGGATATTTTTCCTGTCTTCTAGGACATGGGTTTGATTTTTAACAGGCCCAGCAGCGCCAGCTCCAGCCCACCTCAACAAACGACATCTCTTGTCCCCAAAGACAGTCATCAGCAACTTTAAAGCATCTAACCGACTGTTAGATCAGAGAAAGTCTCCCTCCCGCTAAACGCAAAGGGAACAAGGGCTGGTGTCATACTGACAGCTCTACTCAACCCTTTGCATTTCAAAAGGTCTTCACAGTATTCTCTCTTTTGTACCATTAACAGGTTAAAAGGCCGTTTGAGGGCGGGTTTATCAGGGCACTCGGCAAGCTCACGTCTCTGCATACCCAGATGGGCACTGTTTAATGCTGGACAATGATAGGGTCATGGCAACAGCTTTGACTCTGCACCTGCATATTCCACATTCACAGCCGAGAGCGCGGTTACCTCCTTTTTCACGTAGCTGGCCTCCCACGCCTGCTTCTCAATCTCCAGCCTGTCCTTCAGCACTTGCACCTCTGCCTGAAGGAGGGTGAGAAACCCGTTCAAGGGAGCCCCATACACCCCAGACGGCCGGGCGATGCCCAGCTGCCCTTCCAGGGGGCAGTCAGCACCCTGCACTGTACTGCAGGAATGTGGATCAGGGAAGTGTGGGGTGCAGCACATTTCAGTCTACGAACGAGCCAGCTTCAGGGCACCCACAGGCTAGTCTCCGCCTACAGCTAGAGAAGGAGCCCATATGGTGGGATGGGGGGCAGACCTGGTGCCGTCTCTCCTGCTCCTCTTTCCCCTTTTCGTATTCCTCCTTCAGTGCCTTGGTAACTACAGAGCTGTTCTCCTCCAGCTGCCGCCTCAGCTCCTCCAGTTCTGCTCTCTGCCTGCCGGACACAAGACCAGCGCGCTCAGGTCATGGTGGCAATGCCCCGGCCAGACCACCGCCCAGTGTGCTGGCAGCCCCACTGGACCCAGCAGGAATCTCACCCGGCATCAGGGACCCACCCTGGTCCCTTCCAGCTCTCACAGCGCCATCTCCCCAGAAAAAGCCAGCCCCACTTTCCCTAGGCCCAGCAATGTTTGCTCCTATGTGAGAGCCCTGACTATAGCCACTAGCTCCCAGCCCATTCCAGCAGCTGGCTTAGAGGGCCATTCTGTGCCCACAAACCTGGGGAGCAGGAACCAGGCATCTCCGCTCCCCAGGAGGCACAGTGGGAAGAGCCTCAGAGCTGGCCTCTCCTCCAAGCTCCCTCAGCCAGGGTCTGAGCAGCTCTCCAGGCAACCTCCTGTGGCATGCTTGCGACCGCATGGAGCAACTGCCCCCACTGAACGCCCCAAGTGACACCAATGGAACAGCAGACCTGGAGAGGCCTGGGGGCAGCTGGAGGAGACAGGATTCGGCCAAGTTCACACTCCTGCTGGACTGAATACAGTTCTAACTGGTCCCTTGAGCCGGGAAGAGCTGGTACTGGCCAGACATGGGCATTTGCCTCCAGTGGCCCAGAGGAGCTGGGTGGTGCAAGGGAGAGCCCATTGCCCAAGCTCCAGCTCAGCAGCCGGCTGCTCTCACCTGGCTGCCTGCTGACTGAGCCGCTCCTTCTCCTCAGCGACCTCACTGTAGAGCCTGCGGCGCTGCTGCTGGAGAGCCTGCTCCTCCTGCTCCAGGTGCTTCTCGTACCTGCAAAGGCGAAAGGAGCCACTCGGGCAACTCGCCTGCCCTCACCGTGCGGTGCCTCTAGGGTTCTGTGAGTGCTACCGCGGCTCATCCGCAGAGCCCCTTTCCTCCCCTGGCTCCCCCAGCCCCGTCCCATTACACCACCCTGGCTCTGCAGGCAGCTTGCGTCTCCCTGCCTGCTGCCCTCGCGGGGAAGCAGCTTCTGCAGCCGAATGCCACCAGCAGGTCACAGGCTGGGGGGAGGTGGGGAGCCCTTGCTGGGATGCTGGCAGCTCACCGGTGGCTGGGACACTGGAACTGCCTGGCCAGCAGGTGCTAGCTTACCCCAGTGGTGGGGCACAGATGTTTCCCATCCGGACCAGGGGGTGATTATCTCCCCCGCCCCCTCGGCCTCCAGCACGGGACAGAGGCAGACGGGAAGGAGCCAGTGTAAAACTCCGTCCCCTCCTCTGGGTCCCTACGCACCGCTGCCTGGCCAGCTCCCTCTCCCGCTGGCCCTGCTCCTCCTTCTCTCGCTCCAGGAGCTCACGCAGCTCCTCCGCCTGGCGGACGTAGCGCTGGGCTGCCCGTTCGTCCGACTGCAGCAGCTCTGCCTCGTGCAGCGTCTTCAGTTTCTTGATCTCCTGCTTGTGTTTGGCGATTAGCTTCTGGATTTCAGGCTCCAGCCCTGAAGGGGAGTCAAGGCAGGGAAAGGGTACTGAGCAGGTAACACTCATGGGGAAGGACAGCTCGGGTAATGGGGGTCTCCAAGTGCAACAGTTCCCCAGCCCCGATCTCAGACCAACGTCCTTGAAGACAAGCAACGGCTCTGTCAGTGGCTAGTTCTCACGTCAAGGACTGGAGATAGGACTGGCAGCTAAGGCAGGGGCAGCTACTCAGGCTCTCCAGCTTCAGGACTGAAGTTCCCCTAGTGCTGATGGAGAAAGCTCAGAGTCCCTCCATCATGCCCACAGGGAACCTGATAAAACACACTATGCTGTACCTAACTGAAAGCTGCAGTGTAAATGGCCTGGGGCAGGGACCGGCTGCAGGTCGTACGCAGCACCAAGCACAGCAGTGTTACTCGGCAAGGGCGAGGTGGGGGAAGCTCCCACAAAGTCACTGTCCTTGACACTAAGAGGAGCAAGAGCCAGTCACCTTCTCGCCAGCTCCAGGAAAAACACAGCCTGGGAGGCAGGAAGAAGGAGCGGTGACAGGAAAGCCAAAGGCCCCAGAAAGTGCAGTAAGAAGAGCCTGCACAGCCCTCAGAGAAAGGGCTGCCCGAGCTAACAGGGCTTTCCCATCTCTACCTGCTAATGCTTTGTTGACAATGACTGCGCCGTACTTAGCAAGGGCTGGAACAAAGGACAAAACCAGCAGGGGACCTTCCTTGCTACCGCCCAGCTGAGCTTCAGAAGGGAAAGACAAAGCTCAGCACAATGGTGGGGCAGCCTCAAAGTCCTGGCCAGTGCATGGACTGCGCCCTCAGCACTCCCTCACTCTTCCCACCCCACTCAGGGGCACCTGCTCCGAGGAGCCTGCTCTCAGCACCAGAACCTCACAGCCTCTCTAGGGACAGGCAGCTGGGAGGCCAGAGCAGCGAGTTATGGCCTCGCATGAGGAAGCTGCAGCAGAACAAGGAGCTCTGTGACGCCTCAAAGACTGAACAGATTCATTTGGGTGTGAGCTTTCGTGGGCAAAGACCCACCTCACCAGATGCCTGCAGTGCAAATCCACCTGACCAAGTGGGTATTTGCCCAGGAAAGCTCATGCCCAAATAAAGCAGTTTAGTTGTTCAGGTGCCACATGACTCCTGGATGTTCAGGCACACAGACAAACCCAGCGAGCCCTCCAAGACTGGAGCAGAAAAGGCGAGTGCTGCTCCTGTTCTCGCCTGAGGACCGCAAGAGGCAGAAAATGCCCAAGCAGAAGAGTGACTCTTGAGTGAAGTGTTAGCAGCTCGTTCTGGGCAGGGAGCCCATTGGGGGGAAGGGGCCATAAAAGGGCCTGGCTTTCACGGCTCAGCAGAGAGAGGCGCCCTTTGTACCTTTCACAGTGATTTCTTTGATCTTCTTGGTTTTCTCGTCAATCCATTTCTCCCGGCGGATTTTCTCAGTCGCACTCATCAGCTCCTTCAGTTTCTTGATCTCCTGTTTGGAGCCAAATGTCAAACTTCAGGGACAAGATGGCAGACAATAAAACTACTTGCGAAGGCCACTTCCCAATGGAGAGAAAAGTCACTGACACCAGGCAAGGGCGAAGGGACTTTGCTTCACATGCTCAACCTGGAGAGCCGCAGCCCTAACATGCCCCCCACCCACAGCTAAGCAGACACACCGTCCCTGTGCCTTTACCCTACTCTTTAGTTGGGCCCACAGGGGAGTTACCTGCTGCAGCAGGAAGCCCTTGAAAATGCATCTGCTAAAAGTAACAGACAAAGGAGTGCCCCAGCTGGAGCAGCAGTTTAAGGCAAATCCAGGCGACAGAGAGGGGCACACACACATCTGTGGGCACGTCGTTTCCGGCCTGCAGTGCCACGTACAGAGTGCTGCTTTCTGCTGGGGCGTCTTTACGAGTACTTGATTATCCAAGTCCCTGATTCAGGACAGGAGCACAGGGGCTACAGCAGGGGGACAGCCAGCGGCAGCCTCACTGATGAATCCATAGCAGCTCTGCAATGCCCCAGAGCTCTGCTAAAGGGGATGTTTTCTGTCCTTCCTCCAGCAGCCTGAGCCCCAGGCAGAAGCGCGGCTCTCATGCCTTCCTTACACCACGCTGCTCCGAGGGCTCCCAAGGCCATGCCCCCAGGCGATGGTGCAGGGAGGCAGCATGACTGTGGCTGTTACTGCTGATAACCTGTGACAAGCTGCAAGGGTTTGTCTATTACCATCTTGATGCTTTCACCGGTAGTGAAAGCGGCAGCTCCAGGTCAGCCAGACAGAGCAAAGACCTGATTTACCTCACACAAACGGGCCAGACTGGGGAGGTGAAGGAAAGAGGAAAGGACACACAACAGCATGTCAAGTGAAAGAGCCTGTGGGAGCAGAACCCCAGCGGGGGCTGTGGTGATAGCAGGAAGGTGCAGCCACGCAGGTTAGCTCCTCTGTGGACAGTGCTGGGCAGGCATCATCTGCCTAGCAGCAGTAAAGACTATCACAGCTGGTCTAAGGCCAGAGGAGCGAGCGGGAATCATAACTGGGCTTCTGGCTCGCTGGCTGCGGGAAGCGTGAAGGGGCAGGGGGCCCGGATGAAAGCACCATGTGCTCAGTCACCCATCTGCCTTGGGAAGCAGGCAGAGCAGTGTCTGGCTTAGCGGAAAGGAACAGCCTCACTAGCTGGGGCAAAACCTGTAGCTCTGAAAAGTGCACAGAGGAGGAGGGGCTCCTGCCTGCTTTGCAACTCGACTGGCCTTAAGGCAGCGGAGATGGAATTTAACCCATCGCACAAAGAATGGCCCAGGAGCTGGGCCGCAGCATGTGGCTTGGGAGGCCTGGGCTGAACCCCTGCTCCACCACAGGTCTCCTGTGCGACCTCAGGTGAGACGGCCAGTCTCTCAGCCCCGCTCTGCACACAGGCTAACAGTCCGGGCCTGCTGCGCATAGGGACCCGTGAGGGTAGATGCATTGAAGACCAGGAGGTGTTCAGATACTGTGGCGACATAGGGTCAGAGGAGCATGTGGGGCCGAACGCTGCAGGAGCCCTTGGCTTGCTCTCTGTATTGCCCCCTCACTTCCCACGTCTAGACTCTGGTCGGTACTAAGCACTGCTGCTCTATGAGCCCCACATCCATAAGAGCTGCTGGGCCAGGTCAGCCCACTCTGCAAAGCACAAGCGCACATGCCTGTCCTCCCAGCTGGACCCAAACTCCGCCTTACAAACAAGTGAAACAAGTTTGGGTCTGGGATTAGTTTCTCTGTCTGCTTACGACACAGTGGCCACAGTTTGGTGCCAATGGTGCGTCTGCTCTGTGCAGTGCTAGGAAATAAACAGCAGGAGGGGCGCTCGGTCCGGACTGCAGTTCATTGGTAGGTCTGGGCCCTGGCAGGGGCTACAGGCATAAAAGGAGGTGCTGCTGCAGGCCCAAATGAAGGTCCACTGTCAAGGCTGGGTGGGGGGAGGGACTGTGCAACCCTGCAAGGGGTCAGTCCAGAGCTGCTGAGACTGGCTAATGAGGCTAGAAACTCTCCCTAACTAAGGCGAGAAGCTGAGCTGCTGCTCTGTTCAACCAGCACACAGCAAGTGAGGCACAGATAAGACCTGGGCTAAGGAACGCATGGGATGAACTTTCCTTCTGACCAGGCAGCATCCAGCAGAAGATGGATGGGCTGCTGGAGGGTGGCAGGGAGGGAGGACGCCAAGCTTAGGTATCAGAGGCCTTCTGCCATCACTCCCTCCTAGGATTCTCCAAAGGCTGTTACAGCCCCACCTCCCTCAGGCCCTGCGCAGTCCCAGCCTCGGAACAGGCCACTAGATAGAGCAGGAAGTGGGGGTCGCAATCTAATTCTTCTGCAGAGGAAGGTTTTGCTGGGGCTGAGCATTTCCCTCCACGAAGAATGAGGCCTCTCCCACGCTGCCCAGCAGGTTCAGGAAGTTGCTGCCATTGCCTGACCTCGGTCAGGAAACATCATCCTCAGCAGCCTGATAGCAGCAGCTATCCATCATGTGCCCCTGCTCCAGTTCCAGCTGAGCAGCCAGGCTGGGCTCCAGCATCCGGCAGCAGCCCCAGGCAGTCAGACAGAAGCTGGTAGCAATGTGCCTCATGGCTAGGCTCAGACCGGTACCACCTTGGATGCCGCAGGAGATGCCTCTCCTGGGGATGCCAAGCTCTCCTGCTTTCAGCAGGGGAGGCAGCCAGGACCTGCTCAGCTCCAGCTTAAGAAGCCGTGTAAGCTGGAGACAACACACTGTGCGCTGCCTCTGCTTGCTTTCCACTGTGATGGTTCCCTCCAAAAAACCCGCCCTCCTCCACTCCTCACCAGCTCATGCTGCTCCTGCAGCTGGGCAATCTTCTTGGTGTATTTCTGGTCCACCAGCTTCAGCTCTGCCACCACCGCCTCGCACTTCTCACTCAGAACCTTCTTATCGTCAATCAGCTGAGAGGGAGGGTGGGGGCAGGTTAGATCGCCCCGCTCAGGACCCAGCCCTACATCAGGGGCACGAACTGCAAGTTAGTCAGCAGAGCAGCCTTGAACTACTCTGAAGGCTGGTACAGGAACCTGCTCCCCTCCCTTCTTCAAGGCCAGGCAGCCCCTTGCTGGAGAATGGGAAGCAGGGCCCCTCCTCACACCCAAGCACAAGGGATTTTGGGAAGAGACTGTAACTGAAGGAGAGCGCAAGGAACACTGGAGCGGTGCGAGGAGGGGCTCCTGGCTTGGGAGTCGAAAGCGTCCCGCCCAGAGGAGAGTTCACCTGGTCGATGAAGGCCAGGTGTCTCTGGATAGCAGCCTCGTACTGCTCTCTCTGCAGCTGGAGCTGGTGGCTAAGCTCCTTCTCAGTCTCTCTAACATGCCGCACGGTCAGTTCCCGCTGCTGTGCCTGTCAGGCGAAGGGGAAATAGCTTTAGAACATTAGGGAGAGTGGCCCACACAAAGCTAGGACTGGCGTTAGTTCTGACGGGCACGTAGGGCAGGGACTGGGAACGGTGCCTGTCCTGCCCACAAGCCACAGGGTGGAAAGCCGCCATTCTAGCTCCTGGGGCTGCCAAGCCCCACTGTGAGGGGACGGGGGGAGAGACCAGGAGCAGAGCTCAGACTGGACGGGGGGCTAAGGGGCTGGAAAGGGAGCAGCCCTGCATGCTAGCTCACGTCCGCTTCCTGAAAGGTCACAGGCTGAACGAGGACCGTGGCCAAAGACCCAAGCAGCTCCCATTAGGGTGACTGATGCTGATGGGTACTTTGGCAGCACACAGAAGGCTCAGAAGTCTCCCACGGGGGAACGTACAGCTCCCCAGCTCAGCTTTCCTGAATCACTGCCAATGGCTCAGCTCATGCAAGCTCAGGAGGAGCCATCCCTCTGGCCCCTCCACATCCACTTGGCACCATGATGGAGAGGACGGTGGTCCCACCCTATTGTTGCTACATAGCAAGGCTAAATGATCGCCCTGTGAAGCGGGGCATGGCACAGCTGCCCTCTCTTTGATAGAGTGCTCAGGTCCCATGGCCCTCACTCCCCTCACAGGATGGTAAATGTCTGGGCTACGCACCAGAGCAGTCTGCAGCAGGGTGATTGCTCGCTGCTTCTCCTCCACCTCCAGTTTCAGCCTCACAATGGAGCTGGTGACCTCTGTGGCTGCAGCTGAAGCTTGCTCCAGGTGGGCCACCTCCTCTTCAGACAAGACTCCCTGGGGATAGGAAACCAGCATCACCACCACAGCTGGACACAGCTCAGTGTGGGATCAGGAGGCCCCCTCTTCCCCGCCACATGTGCACCCAGGTCTCCAGTGGCAGAAAGAACTCAGCCACTGTATTGTCGGGTCCCCGCAATGTGCTCTGGAATGCCAGCCGTCAGCTTCCAGGACAAGTCACTTGCTAACCTCCTGGAACGGAGAAAGCAGATGATGTATTCCAATTTGTGCCCCAAAATCCACACCCCGGCTCCCCACTTGCCCAAGACCACAACTTTTGGGGATGCTCTGCCAGCCCAGAGTATTCCGTAGGAGTCAAGAGAACAACAAGATGTGGGGGAACATGGTCCAAAGACCTCGGTGGCTTCCCCTATTCCAGTAGAGACTTTGATATCCATTACCTTGAGCTCACGTCACTGGGACAGGCTCTCTTTCTGAGAGCAGTCAGCTGGCCGGCTCCCACTCCACACAGAGTCTGGGTGCTAATCTACCATGTGGCCCTGCTGCTCACCTCCTGCTGAGTGACAGAGGCAGCGGACCTGGGCCGCTCCTGCTCTGACTTTTCCATCTCATCCAGGAAGGTGATGATACTCTGGAGCTTGGCTTCTGAGAGGAGAGCCCCATCTCCAGGGACGCCGGGGCAATGGTTCAGCTTTCCAAACTTCTCCAGGTTATCAGCAGTCAAGGAATTGGAGTCGACCTCCTGCCCAGGGAGAAGATGCATTACATTAACGGACACAGCAGCCTGCAGGGAGCAGTGCTTTGCCACAGCAGAGCAGAGACCGCTTGGAAGATAAGGCAGCCAGTGAGAAACCAGTTGGTACCAATGGAACTGAATTCTTCCATTGCCCCCTAATGGCTAGTCCTCATATGGACATGCTCGCATCGCTGGACAAGCACCAGCTGGTTGAGAGAAGAGTTTTGCAAGGCTTTGCTGCTCCTGAGGGGTGGGGAACAGGCCATGCACGCTCCAGTTCCCCAGCCAGGCCAAAGGCCACCTTGTCCCTGACTGATACTCCCAGAGTCACAGTTGGAAATGACAACATTTCATGGGCATTTGCTTTTCTCCATGGCTCACTGTTCCGATGCTGACTGGGTGCACATCACCGCAGGACGGAGTTCAGAGATCAAGTTTCTCAATATGTTAAATGACAGCTTCTTGGAGCTGTTAGTTCTGAAACCCACAGGAGGAGAGGCAACTCCTGATTTAGTCATAAGCAGAGCACAGGATCGGGTCCAAGAGGTGAGTACAGCTGGACCGCTCGGTAAGAGTAACCATAATATAATTTAAACATAACATCCCTGTGGCAGGGAACACACAACAGCTATCCAATAGTGTAGCATTTAATTTCAGAGAAGGGAGATATACAGAAAAGAAGAAGTTAAACAGAAATGAAAGGGCACAGGGCTGAAAGTGAAATCCCTGCAAGCTGCATGGAAACTTTCTAGAGACACCGTAAGAGAAGCTCAGCTTCAATGCACACCCCAAATTAAAACAAGAGTGAAACCAAACAAGTGCTGTGATGGCTAAACAACAAAGCAAAAGAAACAATAAGAGGCTTAAAATTGTAAGTTAAATCCCACTGAGGAAAACAGAAAGGAGCATAAACTCTGGCAAGTGAAGTGTAAATACAAAATCACTAGCAGCTGTACCTTGCGTTGCTGGGTCCTTGTGGAAGCTAAGGGCAGGAGGCGGAGGATACAGGAGTCAGGCACTTCCCAGCCGGTGGCTCCCCATGGCTGGCCTAGGCCCCCTGTGGTCAATACCTAACCATCCCTGCTATGAGAGCCCTCCCTTTCTGTTTCATGAGAAACAGTTGGATTCCAGGCACGATTGTCCTACCACAACCAAACCCTCATCCTGTTTTAAGTGATAAGAGACAGCAGCATACTGATTGTGGTGATCCTAGGTCTTACCACTTGGGAGGAGTTCTTGAACAGACAGACACACAGATGGACAGAGACACAGACAGGCTCACAGACAAACTCTCTAAAATATAGAATAGAGGAAGGCCAGAAAAAGAATTTGAAGAACAACTAGCCCAAGACTCAAAAAGTGATTGCAATTTTTGTTTTTTTTTTAAAAACGCACATTAGAAGCAGGAAGCCTGCAAAAGAACCAGTGAGGGTAACGGAGGATTGAGATGCTAAAGGAGAACTCAAGGCTGATGAGGTCATTGCAGAAAAACTAAACGAATATTTTGCATCAGTTTGCTCAGCTGAATATGTGAGAAAGATTCCCAAACCTGGGCCACCTTTTTTAATGACAAATCTGAGGAACTGTCCCATACTGAGGTGTCACTAGGGGACTTCTGGAACAGACTGATATACAGTCATAAACCGCCAGGAACTGTTGGCATTTGCCCAAGAGTTCTAAAGGAACTCAGAATGTGAAACTGCAGAACTAGTAACTGTAGTCTGTAATCTACTATTTACATCAGCTTCTGTACCAAGGGACAGAAGGATAGCTGATGTGACAACAAGTTTTAAGAAGGGTTCCCAATGTGATCCCGCAATTACAGGCCGGTATGCCTGATTTTGGTACTGGGCTAAATGACCAAAAGAACAAAACTATCAGACACAGAGATGAACATGATTCGTTGGGGAAGAGTCAAGAATTCTTTGAGAGTTCAACAAGCACAAGGACAAGGAGGGTCCCATGGATATAGGATACGCAGATTTTAAGAAAGCCTTTGACAAGGTCCTTCTCCAGAAGCTCTTAAGCAAAGTAAGCTGTCATGGGATAAAAGGGAAGGTCCTCTCATGGACTGGTAACTTGTAAAAAGAGAGGAAACAAAGTGTGGGTATAAAAGGTAGTTTTTCAAAATGGAGAGAGGTGTCTCTGGGGTTGAGAGCTGGTCCCATGACCAACCCTTGAGGGACCAGTCCTATTACACATTTGTAAGTGACCTGGAAAAAGGGATAACCAGTGAAGTGTCAAAATTCGCAGATGATACAAAACTACTCAAAAGAGTTGAGTCCCAGGCAAACAGCAAAGAGCTCCAAAAGGATCTTGAGACTGGGCAACAATACAAAGGCAGATGAAATTCCGTGCTGATAAATGCCAAGTAATGCAGACTGGAAAACAATCCCAACTACTCATATAAAGTGATGGGGACTAAATTAGTTGCTACCACTCAATATCTTGGAATCATTGAGGATAGTTCTCAGAAAACATCCCTGCTATGTGCAGCCGCCGTGAAAAAAGCAAACAGAACGCTGTCAATCATTAAGAAAGGGTTAGATAAGAAGACAGAAAATACATTTCCTCTACATAAATCTGTGCTATACCCAACACCTTGAATACTGCATACGGATGTGGTCACCCCATTGCAAAAAAAGTATACTGGCATTGGAAAAGGTCCATAAAATGGCAAAATATGACTAGGAGTATGGAACAGTTGCATATGAGGACAGGTTAAGACAAACTTTTCATCAGCTTGGCAAAGAGACGACTAAGTGGGGGGAATATGACAGAGATCTATAAAATCATGTAAATTAAATAAGGAAGTGCTATTTACTGCTCATAACACAAGAACTAGGGGTAACCAAATGAAATTAATAGGCAGCAGATTTAAAAACAAACAAAGGGAAGTATTCCTTCCCACAATGCAGACAACCCATGGAACTTTTCGCCAGAGGACGTTGTGAACGCCAAGACTAGAACAGCTCAAAAAAGAACTCGATACATTCATGGAGGAGAGGTCCATTGACGGCCATTAGCCAGGATGGACAGGAAATGGTGTCCCTAGTCTCAGGCTGCCAGAAGCTGTGAATGAGCAAAAGAGAAATGCATCACTTATGTTCCACCCCTCTGGGGCACCTGGCATCAGCCACTGTCTGGAGATAGGATACTGAGCTAGACAGACCTTTGGTCTGATTCAGTATGGCTGGTTTTTTATGTTCTCTCCTGCCCAGCACTCAAACCCTTCCCTGTGTGGCAGCAAGCCCTGGGAGAGAAGTCTCCCTACCTGCAACAGCTCAGGTCTGTCTAGGTGATGGTCCTACTCAACCCTGAACCCTGACATTACCCCATCTATCCAGGCATATCTGTCGTTCTTGTAGAGCTTGGGTTTGGGCAGTAGCTCCGGCTCCTCCTCCAGCAATTTGAGTGTGTCCAGAAGCTCATTCAAGGTGACCTTGGACTGGGCTCTGCTGGTCCCAGGGACTACTGTCTGCTGCTCCTCACTGCTCAGCTCCCTGGAGTTCACATCCTAGGGAAGAAGGGGTGGGAAGAATTGAGGAAAAACCACCCATGGTAAAATGGTTTACAAGGCCTCCCCAGCTTGTAATCCAGGCTTCCAATAGCCACAGGCGGCCAGGCCCTCAGTGCAGCCTGATGCAGAACAGGGAGATAAGCAGCCCTGGGATTTAGAAAGGCCTATCTCTTAGGCTGGGTGAGCAATGGAGTCATGTTGCTGTGTCATTTTCCATGCTCTCCTGCAAGCCTCCTCAGCTCAAAACCCCGGGGGCCTCTTGCGCCAAGGGCTGAGAACTGGCTGATCTGCACCGAACTCCACAGAACTGAAAGGGGCTCAATGGGGGCAAGAGGAGAGAGAGCAAAACCCAGCACCAGCATCAGTGAGTTTGGAACGAAGCGAAGAGCTGAGCCCACCTGCGGTTTGTCCTCTCCCATGTTATCCCGTCCACTGCCCGAACCGGGCCCTGGGGGGAAGACTGCTCTGGGCTCAACAGCTGCTGAAGAATCTGCATCTGTAGGAATCAGAGCAACATTCACTTCTTTACACCATCCCCAGAGCAATAATCCCATGCCCTGGCCCTCCCTCCAGCTTCCACACCCCAGCCCCCAGCTCTCCCAGCCCTTCGGCTGCTGGCGAGACGTGCGCTCGAAGCTATGGTTTGAGGACTTCGGGGAGACGCTCACCTGCATTATTGGCTTTCAGGATGCTATTGGCAGGACTCACGTTCTTCACAGAGGCCGGCTTAGTGGGCTTTTTCCTTCCCAGCCGTCTGCTCTCCTTCACCACCAGCAGCTCTCCCTCTGCAAGACGCTTCACATCAGAGGCCTTTTGGGCTCGTTTCTGTTGAAGCTCCTTTAATGGGGGACGGACGTCAGCTCTGTGCCCAGCACAACGCCCCCCTCAGCCCATGCTGTTGAACCCCTGCATCACTCAGTATGTGTGATCAAGAGCTGGTCTGGGAGGGCAACAGCACGAGCAATAGAGAGATGCAGCTGAGGCCCACTAAGCCTAGCACAACAGGCAGTGAAGGGTTAGTGAGCTCACTGTCCCCTCTAGCAAGACAGAGATCACTTACAAATGAATGTGTCCATGCTGCAACAGCAGCCCTCAGAGACTGAGCCTCCCACTGCAGGACGGGCCTGGGAGTAACCAGCGTAGACTGTGTGGGGGTCTGAGATTGCACTATTGGGGGGATGGAAGATAAACCGATGCTGCACTCACAGCAGAGCCAACGTCTCCTGCCAGTGTACTTCAGCCTGCACTGCTGGGACCGGTCCCTCCCTCGAGGGATGTCCAGTGTTTGGGGCCCACTGAGCCATGGCCTCTGCCGTGGGGCAGCCAGTTCGATTGTGGATGATTGCTCTTCATGAGCTAGACTCAGACCAGCCTTTCACAAAGACTGCTGAATGGCAAGAGACTCCCGGCTGGCCAGGGCAGAGGTGCTGTATCCCACCCCACGCTGCATTCCTGTGGACTATTCCATCTAGTTCTCAACTCTCCCCGTAGGCAGAACGCATGATGCCCGTGTGAAGGCAAAGATAAGCTGACACCAACTGGAGAACCACTGTTACTGCACAAGATGAGTAACAACTTCTCGCCCTTGCCCCACATGCACATCAAGGATGGCTCCTGGTAAGTGAGCCAAACAACCCATTGCTCAGAGCACTTTAGCTCCATCTTTACCTGGATGGCAGCTCGCCGGGCCAGCTGGGCCTTCTCCTCCCGGATTCTCTGTCTCTCCTCATCCTTCTTCCGTTGCAAGTCCAGGATGTTTGCCTCCTCCATCCGCTGCTGCTGCTGCTGCTGCTGCCTTTCCTTCACAGAAGCACAGATGGCTGTTACTGAGCTTTATGGATGCTCCTTGCCAGCATTTGCTGCACACAGAAGAGAAACAGGAACCACATTCCCCTCCTGGCTGGGGTTGGCCTAGACCCAGAAGCTTCCTGCCCCAACCCTCCCTTTTCAGAGACACTGTGTCCAGAGAGCTTCCACCCGAGGGTGCATGTTCATGAAACACTGTAAGCAATCACCTGCTGGTTGGGTCTGAAACCACTGATGAGACAGCCTTAAAAATAGAATCTTACAAGAGCTACAGGGTTTTTTCCCCTAGTTAGATAAATAATTAAACACAAAGAAGTATAAAAGCTGCAGATGCTGCCTCACTTCATGACATGCCAGGTATCAGTGAGTCACAACAGGCTGACCCTGGATATCACTGCCCTGGACTTGAAGAATGCCCAGCAACCTCACGGAAACTCAAGCCTTCAACAGGAGCTATTGCCTTAACTGTCAATCACCTAGGTGTCTGGAGCTATGCTAAGAGAAGGGAATGACACTAGGCACGACTCCCCAGAGGCTTGCAGCCTGGTTTTCAGGGAAACTAAATTTCCATGGATGTCAATGTGAATGTTCACCATCCACACACCAGCAGTGCTCTGTGCTACCACAAGGGCCACCCAAATTCACTGGCTGGGCCCCTTCCCTGGCTCCATAAGCCTGGAGGGGTCTAATGCATCTCAACAGGCTCCTCTGGCTACACATCAGGCTCTATCCAGTTCTCAGCTGGGAGGTTGGGTGGCTGAGGGAAACCACTTTTCCTCTATTTCCAGGGGTAGCAGCACACCAATGTCTCACAAGGCTGTGCTGCACTGGGGACCTGGCTCCAACTGAACACCTAGGAGACCAGTGACAGACCTCTCTCTTGGAAGCCAACAAGTGCCCAAGAGTAGCTGCACCCGTCTTGTGCCTCTGCGAGTGGCGTCGGTACCACCGCTGGATGGTCACGGCTGCCAGGTTAACCTGATGAATGAACCTGCAGAAGAAAGAGGCAGCTCAGTGAAGCTGCTGCAAGCACATGGGCAGAGACTACACACCCACAGCCTGAGGAGTTACCAACTACCTCCCCCACAGGGTCACTGTTCACATGGATATGTCCACAAGGGGACAGGTGTTTCTGGGAAATTAGTCATATGAATGGCCACACTGGGACAGACCAAAGGTCGATCTAGCCCAGGAGCCTGTCTTTCTGAATGAGCAAAACACACAAGCTCACAGGAAGCACAGACCCAGACTGGGCAAAAGTTAATGGTGACATGCTGATTTCCACCAGCTGAGGAACTGGCTCACAGACAAACTCACAGATAAGGGCAAAACCTGTTCCGTCAACCAACTTCTGCACTGTACCTCACTTCCGCTTCCCCAGGTCTCCTACTGTCTGCTTTGTGACTTCCCACTGCCGCCCCAGCACGCAGCATCTCCCCCACCCCCCGTTTTTGTGTTCTGCTCCCTGCCACACCTCTCCGCCTCCTCCTCCGTCACCTCCTTCCTCTTGAGCAGGCTGCTGCTGTTGTTGCTGCAGGGCATTATATTGTTGCTGGAAAAATTCTTCTGACACTTCTTGAAGCTGCTGCTCTCGCTGTCCTCCTTCGAGGTCGCCTTGATCATGTTGCTAAGGGAGACAAGGAGACTGTCTAAGCCACCCTATTGCCTGCCTCAACCAGGATGACCCAGCGCACAGGGCAATAAAAGGCCCTTTGCTGTGGCCAGCAGCCAGAGCCATGGGCACCCATAAGTCTTTCATTATGCATAAAACAGGCACTTCTTGCTGGACAAGTGAATGCTGTTGGGCTTTGAGAAGCAGCACTCTGCCCTTTGTCAGGGACTGGCACCCCAGGGAAGAAAGCACATTGCATGAGGCAAGCAACCCTTGACAGAGGTGAAGGCACTTTCCCATGGACAGGCAGCAAGTCAGTGACAAGGCTGAGAGTACAGACAGGACTTCTGGGTTACCAGATCTCTGGGAGCAGCTGGGCTGGTCAAACAAGCACAATTTGTAAAAAATGACTAGGGCTTTAGGAGACGAACAGAGTCAAATGCTCACAGGTTCAAAGAAGAGCCTCTTCCCTTTGTTTTGTCTCCCCCACCCACTTCAAGGGCTGGACTTGCTCAGAGCTCCAGGGTATGGAGGGAAAAGGGCCAGTTGAGTCTCTTTGGGTTAAACATAGAAGTGGAAGCAACAGAGGCAATGTTGTGGTTGGCGTATGCTATAGGCCACCAGATTAGGTAGATGAGGATTTCTTCAGACAATTAAGAGCAGCTTCCAAATCACAGGCCCTGGTTCTCATGGGAGACTTTCATCACCCAGACATTTCTTGGGAGACTGAGACAGTAACACACAGACAATCCAGGAAGTTTTTGGAGAATGTTGGGGATAACTTGCTGGTGCAAGGGCTGAAGGAACTGATCGGGGCCATGCACAACTTGACCTGCTGCTCACAAACAGGGAAGAACTAGGAGGAGAAATAGAAGTGGGTGGCAACGTGGGCTGCAGCGATCACAAGATGGTAGATTTCAGGATTCTGACAAAAGGAAGGAAGGTGGGCAGTAAAATACAGACCCTTCATTTCAGAAGAGCAGACTTCAACTCCCTGAGAGAGCTGATGGGAAGGATCCCCTGGGAAGCTAATAGGAAGGAGAAAGGAATTGAGAAGAACTGGCAGTATTTTAAGGAGGCCTTACTGAAAGCACAGGAACAAAGCGTCCTGATGCGCAGTAAGAAAAGCAAATATGGTAGGCAACCAGCTTGGCTTACAAGGGAAATCCTTGGCGAGCTTAAACTCAAAAAGGATGCATATAAATGGAAACTTGGCCACATGACTAAGAAAGAGTATAAATATATGGCTGCGGAATGCCAGAGGGTGTAATTAGGAAAGCGAAAGCACAATTGGAACTCCAGGTACCAAGGAATGCGAAGGGCAATAAGAAGGGTTTCTACAGGCATGTTAACAATAAGAGGGTTGTCAGGGAGGGCTTGGGGCCATTACTGGATGAAGGAGGTAACCTGGTGACAGGTGCTGTGGGAAAGGCTGAAGTATTCAATGCTTTCTTTGCCTGAGTCTTCACGGACAAGGTCAGATCCCCAACTACAGCACTAGGCAATGCAGTATGGGGAGGTGGACAGCCCTCAATGGGGAAAGAATGAGTTATGAGCTACTTAGAAAAACTAGATGCACACAAATCCATGGGTCCGGATTTAATGCATCCAAGGGTACTAAGGGAATTGGCAGATGTGATTGCGGAGCCTTTGGCTATTATCTCTGAAAACTCGTGGAGATCAGGAGAGGTCGTAGTTGTTTAGAAAAAGGCAAATGTAGTGCCCAACTTTAGAAAAGGAAAGAAAGACAATCCAGGGAACCACAGACTGATCAGCCTCACCTCAGTCCCCGGAAAAATCATCGATGAGATCTCAAGGAATCCGTTTTCAAGCACTTGGAAGAGGGGAAAGTGATCAAGAGTAGCCAACATGGATTCACCAAGGGCAAGCTGTGCCTGACCAATCCGATCAGCTTCTATGATGAGGTAACAGACTCTGTGGACATGGGGAAGCCAATGGATATGATATACCGTGACTTTAGCAAAGCTTTTTTTACAGTCTCCCATAACATTCTTGCCCATAAGTTAAAGAAGTATGGATTGGATAAATAGACTGTAAGATGGACAGAAAGCTGGCTTGATGGATGGGCCCAATGGGTAGTGGTCAATAGCTCAATATCTGGTTGGTGGTCGGCTTCAAGTGGAGTGGCCCAAGGACTGGTTCAAGGGCCAGTGCCATTCAACGTCTTTATTAACGACCTGGGTGAGGGGATGGATTGCACCCTCAGCAAATTTGCAGATGACACTAAGCTAGGTGGTGAGGTAGACACATTGGAGGGTAGGGATTGGGTCCAGAGTGACCTAGACAAATTGGAGGATTGGGCCAAAAGAAATTTGATGAGGTTCAACAAGCAGAAGTGCAGCATCCTGCACGTGGGACGGAGGAATCCCAAGCATTGTTACAGGCTGGGGACTGACTGGCTAAGTAGCAGTACAGCAGAAAAGGACCTGGGGATTACAGTGGATGAGAGGATGGATATGAGTCAATAGAGTGCCCTTGTAGCCAAGAAGGCTAACAGCATATTGGGGTGCTTTAGGAGAAGCATTTCCAGCAGATCTAGAGAAATTATTATTCCCCTCTACTCAGCACTGGTGAGGCCACATCTGGAGTACTGCATCCAGTTCTGGGGCCCCCAGTACAGAAAGGATGTGGAAGCATGGGAAAGGGTTCAGCAGAGTGCAACAAAAATGAGTAAGGGGCTGGAGCACATGACCTATGAGGAGAGGCTGAGAGAGTTGGGCTTATTTAGTTTGCAGAAGAGAAGACTGAGGGGCAATTTGATAGCAGCCTGCAACTTCCTGAAGGGGAGCTCTAAAGAGGATGGAGAGAGACTGTTCCCAATGGTGACAGATGGCAGAACGAGCAGCAATGGTCTAAAGTTAAAGAGGGACAGGTGTAGGCTGGATATTAGGAAAAGCTATTTCACCAGGAGGGCGGAATGCATTGCCTAGAGAGGTGGTGGAATCTCCATCCCTAGAGGTTTTTAAGTCCTGGCTTGACGAAGTCCTGGCTGGAATGATCTAGTTGGGGCTGATCGTGCTCTCAGCAGGGGGTTGGACTTGATGACCTTCTGAGGTCCCTTCCAGCCCTAGGATTCTATGATCCATGGGCAGGTCTGGGAATGTTCTATCAGAGCCAATAGCAGCAGCCTGGCATGATGCAGTTATCGGGCCCTGCTGATGGAGACCAGGCTGTCAGTTAGAAATACCAGTCACACTTAGGGGGTGACATATTTTAAGCGGCATCCCATCTGATGCAACCCTTCCAATCACAGCCAACCTGTCCAGCAGAGCATTCGCACACACGTACTTGAGGGAGGATGCTGCCTGGTTGGAGCTTTTCGGCATGGAGGCCTTGTCTGTGGTGGAGTAGTTGTTATGAACCATGGTGGTGACGCAGTTGCCCACGGCCCCTTTGTTACTCCTTGTGTGGAGGGAAAGATGGCACATTAGGACTGGCTGGATCAGTGCACAGAAATGGTCTCTTAAGATAACTTGATACTATTTTCCCAGCCCCCAAACACTCACAGCTTCTCTTAGGCTTTCAGGTATTGGTACCAGGTGCACTGCTACCCAGCAGGCAGCTCCTAGAAATTCACCTGTCCTCTAGAACGTATTCCTCTCCACCTGGCACACAGCACTAGGCAAAGAGCTACACATCTGCCCTCCTACCACAGGAGATGCGCTAACGTGGGACAGCAGCCAAGAGCCTGCGATTGCAATTGCCCATCACAGCTTTTCCAACAGGTTGGGCTGACGTAAGACTTGCCTTTCACAGCACAGGAAGAGAAGGGCTTCAAATGTTGCACTGCAAACTCTTGTGACACACTGCCTGTGCCACTCAGTCACCTGCAGCTCAGGACTCTTGCTGCCTGGCGGGAGTGGAGCCACTGTACTTCCCAGTGAACAAGTGAGGAAAGTCCTCTGTATCCCAGGGCACACTAGCCAAAACGTCACAGCTAGTCATCTTCCCTTACTGACACATTCTCCCCCAACACCCTGGTCAATTGCCTGCCTCTTTGATACCAGGTTTGGTCTCCTCAGCCTCACCTGTGCCACTCCATCCCCAGCCTACGTCCTCCTATACCGCTTCTAACAGCCGCTCCCTTGGCCTCCTCCTACTCACTGATTCAGGCTTTATTCATTCTGTCACCTAAAGCCAGAGCATCGGCTCTCTTCCTGGGCACTAGGCAACCTTCTTTTTAAGCCTTCGAACGACACCTCTCCAGCCCAGCCTGCGGCAACTAATTTCTGCTCAGATGCCGTCAGCTGCTTGTTGCACCTGACCCTTAGCTGTTGCATTGCAGTTGGTTTAAGATGACGACCTCCAACCCACAGACTGTAAAATCTCACACATTCTGAATAAATACCTGTGCGTAGAATCTGGATAGCCATTCACCTCCCATTCTCAGCTAGGGATGTAAATGTTGGTTTTACAAGTTAACCAGTTAAACAATTAAAATTATATCATTTAACCAGTTAACCAATAACTGAGGTCACACGGGGGGTTGGGGCCTGCCAGGAACCCACCAAGCCCACCCACCAGTGACCGAGGACCTGCCAGACTGACACAGCTGGGGTGCCTAATGCTTACAGGTTAAACTTGACTCCTATCACCAGCTCCTAAAACAGTGTTCTTTTTCCCCCTTTTAGCTCCACATCTACAGAAGCAGGGTGAACCACCCCAGCTCTGTGCTACCACCTCTCTTACCGGTTATTAGCAGTGAAGTTGGCTGCCAGAAGCACAGTGGTTTCTTTCTTCCTCATGCCTGCTGGGGACTCAAGGGTGCTGGTGCTGCGGGTGCTGGATGGGACTGGGAAGACTCTGGGCTGATCGTCCTAGTGTGGCATAAGCAGAGACATGTATAACCACTCTCTGTGCGTACTAGAAACCCTCCATGAGGTATGTGTTTTCCCTGCAGGGGCCAGTGCCTCCCAGAAAGATTCACTGTCCCATCATTCATGTGGCCTGAAAGGTCTGGCTGAATTCTTCTATGCCTCATATCAGACACCAGGGACCAACAGCCAATGGGCCAGACAAACAGACCCAAGGTCTGACACAGGCCCGAGGGCACACACATGGCAATAGGAGGCCTCGTAAACCATGTGTGCTGCAGATCTAATGGACAGAATTATCAGGGTGTTCAATCACACCCACCTCAAGCTAGATATGAGCCGCACTCTAGAGAGACTAGATGAAAGACTGAAGCACGTGACTTGTCTGGGAAGCTCAAGCCAGTGTGCTACTCACATGAACATGGGGAGCATGACGTGGCCCACAACAGTACAGAGCATCTTTCCCTTACCAGGATATTCCATGTGGTTTTCTTTTCCGAGGAGGTTTTGCTCAGACTTGCCAGCCTCTTTCTTCCCCCAGAGCTGCTGTCAAAGAAGGTCAGGAAGTCTTCAGGCTGCTCAGCACTATTATTCCAAAAGAAGGAAATCCCAAGAAAGACAGGGAAGGGGGGGGAAAAAAAAAACCTCCTGTTCAGGAAACTCAAATGTAGAACTAAAGAAAGAAGACTGTGATGCCCTGGGGCATCTGTCCTTCAAGAGCTGCTCTGTGATGCCAGGGGACCAGTTTTTAGTCAGATGGGGACCCTGCTTCTAACAAATCTGCACAGTCTGACACCACACCGTAGAACTGGTTTGATAAAGCTGAGCCACACCTGTCACCCAAAACAGGAAGGACAAGAGTTTTGCACAAAGAGGGCGTTATGTAGTCACTGGTTCTAAATATAAGCTCTTACACGGTGCTTCTATTTCAAAGCCCCATGCCACTACGTTAGATTATGGGAAGGAATATAAGTGAGGGACTGAGTCAGGATTCCTGTGTTCTCTCAGTGACTTGCCACATGACCCATGGAAAATCACCTATTTATCTCAAATGGGGAGGCTATCCCCCTCACAGGGGTGTTGTGAGAATTAACAAGGGCCTATGAAGAGCTTTGAGATCTCTGGAGAAGCAGAAAGCTTGGAGGCGTGTATGTATATGAGTGTGTGTGTGTGTGTCTTCCCATGACCTGCAGCAAAGGCTGTAAATAACTAGCAATAACGCAAGGGCAGAAAACCTTTCACTAAATGCAGCATTAAAAAACACTCAGAATCAAAATACACTGAGTTAAAGCTTGAACAAAAAAAAACAACCACACCCCCTTCAGACAGCAGAAAGCACACGAGCACAGCATCTGCCATTCTCCTGGGACCCTGATGTCCATGCAGACAGACCCTGGTTGTATTTGTAAAGTCAGTTGATAAACTTTGTACAGTCTGTCAAAGTCTCCGCAAACCTTACAGACAGGCCACAGTGTCCCAGAACACACTCACATTTCTAACACAGCAGTGCGCAGCTCCCACTCAGCACAGACCTGCACTTCACATCCTCCTAAGAACTTCCAGCTACACCACGGCTCATTGTTTCTGAACTACAAAGTAGCAAAAACAGCACTACAAGGATTAGGCAAAGAAGTAAGCCTGTTTATTCCAGCTCCCATCTTTCAGAAATGGTGTATCTCATCTGCCAGGTGTCCTCTTCTATGCACCAATCACAATGCAAAATGTGACAGACAGAGGGCCTTTAGTGAGGATTTATATGGCAGGATGCAAAAAATCAGGCTTATAAGAAAGATCTGATGATTTCAGCCCACTCAGTGACATGGGAAGAAGCAACTTCCCCATACAAGCCCTTGCACAAAGAAACTCCAGGAAACTCCATGAAGAACCTCACAAACAGCACACTAGTCTGAGGTGCCTACTGTAAAAGGACTCTGGTCTGCATCAAGTGTCATACAACAGAACTATTCTCTAAGTAGACTGGGACTTAAATCCCCATATCATCTACTATTGTATAGACAAAAGAATTTCCCTTTGACATTTAACAGTGTGTTCCTGAAGGTGAGGAAGGCCCAGGTATTAAGAGAAGCAGCAGTGGCAAGAAAAGCAAACCTTACTGTATATCAGCTACTAGGAGCAGGTTGTTCAAAGACTTCCAGGCACCCCACTCTTACACTCAGATGTTCAGCTCTCCTCTTTCATACTGATCAAGCAATCAGTCTTCAGAATGCAGAGAAGGGGCCCTAAACGAGCAGAGACTGAAGCTGGAAGGGACACGGTATTTGTTTCTTTCATTCCTATAGTTTCCCTTTTGCCTCCCTCTTCCAATTCAGCATTTTATGTCTATAACAGTGACAAAGAGCACCAGGACCCCCTAGGCTGCAGGAAAATTTCATTCAAAAAGAACGGCACTTCGCAATCAGGCAGTTGCAAGCCTGCAACAGCAGTATAATGCCCGCCTTCCCCTGTGGGGCAAGAGAAGGGAGGACAGGCCTCATGGAAGTCACAACAGTTAGTTGCTTCTCTCCTGTAACAACACTTGATGCTCTATCTGCTTTGTGAACTGAAGAAATCTAGCTACCTATTTATGAGGCTCCCATCGCAGTAGTGTCTGAGCAACCAGAGGGTTGTGAAGTAGATTTGGTCAATTCACAAGTCAGCTATCCCTCCCCTGGCCTTGTCCATCTTGCATGCACAATCATTTGCAATTCTGTGGTTGTTCATGAGTGCTGGGCAACACAGGTTGGATTGTTAGCATGGGCATCAGCGCCTCTTGGAATTAATTTGAGGCTCAGTTTAGTTGGGGGTCGTTTCCGAAAGTGGTTTTGTATCCACAGAACTACATACCTTCTCTCCCCTGGATTCTAACTGTATGTTCTCCCAAGAGAAAGGACCCTTAGTTTTCCAGGGCTGAAACCCAGACATGATTTGAAAGGACAGAATTAGTCAGTTTCCATCTCAGGATTAAGAGTACCTGAGACTCAGACACTAACCAGTTAGCTTAACTAAGCCACGAAAATCAGGCTTTCCTTGCTTTTTAGTAAACATGGTGGGTAATCATTCTTTTACCCCTTACCTGAAATCACCGTTCACCTGCTGGTTGACCTGGGTGGTACTATTGGATCTCCGGAGATTGTTAATGGCCCTGGAGCAGCCAAGCCCCGCACCTTCCTACACAGGATAAAGTGAAATCTGTGACCCAAGGCAACCCAAATTCACACCCTACACACTCCTGCAAGGATATTCGTATAAAATATGCTTTGAGAGGTGCCATATGGAATATAACAAACCTCCTGGTCAAAGGCATGTGCTGACCTTGTATGTGAAATTACAAAGTGATGGTCAAGACAAGACAGTCTAGCCTAGGCAAAGATAACAAATTGGTAGGTCCTACACAAAGAAATGTGGGTTGACCTCAATTTACGTATTAGCAATAAGAAAGTTATTCAGCTAAAGGAGCAGGGGATTATCCAGTTCTGAGCTTGAGGGACAGAGAGTTAACATGGCTAGGGAAATGCAGAAGACTGAGTCCCCAGAGGTCTTCCTGCCTGGGAAGACTGAGAAATCCCTTTAGGGATCCAGGGAACAGAGTGACACAACACTGGGCTGTAGGAGCTATTAACTGAGCACCCTACCTGTGGAGGATGGGGCATGCTCAGCAACACACAGCGTTGGGTCTGAAGATGCAAAGGCAAGCCCAGCATCTGCACCTTCTGCTAAGGGCAGGGGCACCAAAGAGCAAGGCCAGTAGGCTAAGTACTTCATATCTAACAGCTGCTCGCATAGCCTTGCCCTTACCGGACAGCGGGAAGAAACGAGAAGAGACAAAATTAGGAAACCCAGGGGTCCACACCAAGACTTCAGCCCACACAGCCTGGATAAAGCACTCCACCTCAGCTACCCCACCCAACACATCCAGCTTGTAGCTGGATCTGCACAAACTCCTCCTTCACCAGAAAGGCGGCCTGGTTTCTGTGAAACAAATACAGATGGTGTGCCATGCACCATAATGGTGCTTCCCAGAACAGCAACAAGCTCCAGGTGGATCCTTCCATCCCAAAGCACATGCCCGGCTTCTTCCCAAAGAACAAAAGCAACAGGAATCCATGTCCCAGGGGATGAAATTAAATACTTAGCAACCCCTAGTCGACAGAAGCATTATCAGCAAGCCTGAAATCTCCGCTCAGGTTCTGCTGGTGATGGGAGGTTGGCAGAAAGCATGCCACAAACACAGAACTCACCAGAGTGTTCCTTTTGGGCTTGCTCTCAGTGATGACAGAAATGGAACGAGCGATATGCTTAGCTGGAGAGGCACTGCTCGGCCGCCGCAAAACTTGCAGTGGGAGGCCTGTTAGACTTAGGTCCATGCCATCAGGATTGATGGATTGGAATGAGGAACTGCTGCGGGTGCTTTTCATTTTGGGGTGAAGAGAACAGATCCTGCAAGTGGATTGAGAAGAAATGAAGCACAAATGAGTGCACTTGCTGTCAGGTGGCAAGCGAGTGGCACTTGAATATCTCTGCTACAGAATAAGTCATCTGCCTGTCAGCTTTCCACCAATGAATATTGAATAGCTCACACCCTACTTGGCCTGGCTCTCTGCACCTGTGATTACTTGCTGAGCACCCATACAAACATTTTCAGGAGTGGCCTAAAACTTCAGGCATCTTGGGCCTCACTTGCTAAGCGCCTGCAGCTCCCAGCATCTTCAGCTGGCTTTGTGGGCGCTCAGCACCTTTGATGGTCTCAAGCTAGACTCCCAAAATCAAAGGTTCCCAAAAATCAGCAGGCCAATCTTGGTATTTTGGCCTAACTAATCACCATGCCCACATGTCAGGCTGACATATATCACTGTCCCCATATGACAGACATCTGCCCCTACCTCAAACTCCTTTCATTCATATTTTACAAGTTACAACTGGAGTGATGAGCAGGACTATACAATACGTAAATTGAGGCAATTTCTGTCTAACTGGAATGCACGGAGATGATGTACTTGCCAAAAAGTTTCTGAGGGAGCGCAAGAGCAAGTTAACACCCTCCAACCTTTGCAGCCAAAGAGGTACTTAAATTCTGTCCCTTCCTTCCCTCTGCATAGCAAAGCCCAGCTCCCATGGACCTCGCTGGCTCCCTTCCAAACTCCATGGCCTCAAAGTGGTTTCACAATTATTCTGCTATGGTTGATTTCTGTAACTAGTAATAAACTTCCTGTGAAGCAGTTGAAATTCATGAAAACTTTCTCCCTTATCGCCAACAAATAAAGTTATCTGGCCTCCCTTCAGATACGTACCTAAACTCTTTTCCAAAGACATTTGCAATTCCCTTGGCACAAAAATAAGAATAAACAAAAGGCTCTCTATGGCAACCACCAAGCTTACACGAGGAAGATGGGTCATGGCTAGCACTGGGCTTGGGCATCTGGTATATATTTGACTAGAAAATTGTATAGCTGGATCACACACAAAAGTGTTTTTTCTGAAGCTGATGGGTACAAAGGCTAACATGGATTATAAACTACAAGTACTGCCCAATATTACTACTGAACCAAATCAGCAAAGTACGCAACAAAATGGCACACATCCAACCATAACCTGAATTTGCTTCATCTACTGGTCCTATTAATAACAGATAACCCCCACTTTTTCTCCCTCCTTCTTCCCCTACCCCCTTGCTAGATAAACCCTGGATTCTAATTGTCTAGTCCAACATCTGAAGAAGCAGGTCTTGCCCACAAAGCCTCATTACCTAATAAATTTGTCACTCCTTTAACGTGCTATGACTGCTTGATTACAAACAGGGAGGAAAAAATAAAGTTTGCTCTATACAGATACTGCAAAAGTGATTGGAGGGTTAAGGCTGTATACTGTGAACCCAAGAAATGTGTATCCTTATTTGTATTATGAACGGTGCTCACTACTCTTTGGAATACTATAAAATAACAGACACCAGTTAGCAAAACCTACTCTACAATCTGAAGGCCACTTGAGCATAACCATCCATTAGCTGAAGCACCCTAACATCTGCATTTTTACTCCAACAGCTCCTTTTCCTACACCAGACCCCTGTCCCATGCAACAGTACCTTAGGTCTGCACTGGGTCAGGATTGCTCTTTTCACCTCTGGAGCCAGAAGAAAAACATCACAAGAGCAATTTAAAAGAAAAACAAAGGTTTGTTGGCAAAATATCACTCAGAAGCAGGCCAGCACTCAGATGCTTTCTTGCATGAACAAACCAAAAGGGAAAAACAGGAAGGGAAAAGGGGTTCCTTACCTGCTTCAGCTTCCAGAGATCACAGTGCTAGGGTGCTAGTACTTGGGGGATGTTTTCCCAGCCTGTTGTCGGGCAGCTTAAGAAAATATGGCAACTACATCCATTTCTTACAAGGAAGCCCCAGGAGCAGAGAAGCATCCAGGCCTGGAAGCCAGTTACAGCCCCGCTTTGCTGGAGACCAACCCTGAGCTTCCCCCACCCTAGAGAAAGGGGGCGGGGGGCTGCAAAGCCGTTGTAGGCTGGTGACCCTCCCCCCGAGGTGACTCAGGAATTGAGTCCCCAGAACTGATTTTAAAACGGGGGAGTTTAAAATGCTCTGGAGAGCTCTGGGGCTGGATGCAGCCCGCTCCCCTGCACCCCCGCAGGGGCTATGGGGCTGGGGCCCTCCTTACCCCCCCCCGCAGGGACTATGGGGCCGGGGCCCTCCTTACCCCCCCCCGCAGGGACTATGGGGCCGGGGCCCTCCTTACCCCCCCCCGCAGGGACTATGGGGCCGGGGCCCTCCTTACCCCCCCCCCGCAGGGGCTATGGGGCCGGGGTCCCTCCTTACCCACCCCGCAGGGGCTATGGGGCCGGGGCCCCTCCTTACCCCCTCCCCCGACAGGGGCTATGGGGCCGGGGCCCCTCCTTTACCCCCCGCCACAGGGGCTATGGGGCCGGGGTCCCTCCTTACCCACCCCACCGCAGGGGCTATGGGGCCGGGGTCCCTCCTTACCCCCTCCCCCGACAGGAGCTATGAGGCCGGGGTCCCTCCTTACCCCCTCCCCCGACAGGGGCTATGGGGCCGGGGTCCCTCCTTACCCCCTCCCCCGACAGGGGCTATGGGGCCGGGGTCCCTCCTTACCCCCCCCCGCAGGGGCTATGGGGCCGGGGTCCCTCCTTACCCCCCGCCCCGCAGGACTATGGGGCCGGGGTCCCTCCTCCCCCCGCAGGAGCTACGGGGTCCACTGCCGGCCGAGCAGGGGCTCTCGGGTCCCGCCGGCCCGGGGCATTGTGGGAAGGGTCCCTGGAGCGGGGGCCCGTCCCGCGCAACAAGCAAGGGCCCAAGGCCGCCCGCCGCTCGTACCCGGCCCGAGCGCTGCCGAACCCAGGCGGGGCTGGAGCCCGCCCCCCTAGCCACGCCATTGGCCAGCGCGGCGGACGCCGGCCGCTCACGGGGCGGCTTGGCTGCCCGTCGCGCTGGACGGGAGTTGGGTTGAGGCAGCAGCCGGGAGGAGGGGGCTGCTGGCCCGCGCCGCCAGGGGGCGCTGAGGCACCGAGCCGCGGTCGGGGCGGGGGGATGATAAAGAGGCAGGAGAGGCCAGGTGGGCGGGGCTAGGAGAGGTGGGGGGTGGGGCGGGGCAGGGGGCAATAAGAGGGGAGGGGAGCCCAGGTGGGGGGTAGTAAGAGGGGAGGGGGGGTAAAGCAGGGGGTCAGAGGGCTCAGGCTGTGGGAGATGAGGTAGGGTGGGGTACAGCAGCAGGCTGGAGGAAGCCACCCGCATAGGGGCCCCCATGGGGCATCTGCCCTGGCCTGTTAAATAACCCTCGAATCTCTGGGGCAAAAAAAAAATCTGCACCGTTCCTGGCTGGCGGCGCTGGCAGCGCTCGGCTGGCGGCGGTCGTGGACTTGCTGCAGCGAAGGGCCATGTTTCAGTTTTTCTTCCAGTACCTCATCAACAACCAGGGGTTCGGCGCCCATTGGTGCGGAGTGGCTGAGTTTCTACAGAGACTCTACTATGTCATCTACCCATGCCCCATGGGGTCTGCTCCTCCCATTCAAACTGCCCATTATGCCAAATACCAGGGTCTTGATTTTTCATTTGTCCTGCAAATATGCCCAACTAGCTGTAACTGGCATCATCTAACCGTCTGCAGTAGGTTCTCTTTTGGCTGTATCCTATGTAATTCCTCAGGGGTGACCATCTGCATCCATCCTAATCTCAGGCTTTTTCTATGACAACTCTCACATGCCAATGTTCTTCTCGTCAAATCTTTCATTATCACCCATCTCACAGCCGTACAACATGCTGCTGAGTACACACATTTTCATGACACTCAGCTTTGTTCCTAAGCTAATCGCTTTGCTTTTCCCTTATCCATCACCTTCAAATTCACTCTTGCTTTCACTATTCTTTTCATGATTTCCTTCTGACAGTCTAGATTATAGGTTATGTTGCTCCCTAGATACCTGAACTTATCTGCACTCTCTAGTTCAATCCCGTCTATGCTGATCTTCCCTCCTATTTCCTCATCTCCAAATACCATTGTTTTATCAACGTTCATTATGTCCATACTGCTACCCTGCCTCGTTTAGCACCTGCACTGTTTTCACTAGCTTCTCATATTCTTCAATGACTATATCAGCCACAAGCTAAGTCTTATTCCATGCACAGATATCCCTTCTACCTGTTCCTCGATCTTGTCCATCGCTCTCTCTAGATGTGTGATGAAGATACTCGGCGATATCGGCTCTCCCTGTCTTGTACGTCTATGCATTCTAAACCAGCTTCCCAACTCTCTGCACGTTCTCACTGCTGCCTCCGCATTGTCATTGATATCCTTCAACAACCGTACAAGTCTGCTATCCACTCCTATGACTCCAACACTGCACAAGTCACCTTCTGATCTATAAAATTGACAAAGCAAGCGTAGATGCTCTTGTTCTTTTGGTGAGCTTTCTCTGCTATCTATCTTAGTGCCAATATCTGCTGTATGGTACTTCTATCTTTCCTGAACCTGCTTACAAGAATACCTGAGCAGCTTTGGCAGGTTGGGAGGCCTGTATTTATCCAGAACATGAATAATGAAGTCCCTGCCTCTGAAGTCTGGGAAAGTTCTAGGTAGCCTGCCCATTACAAAACGTGGGAAGAGACGTTCTCTATTGGAGGGAGACATTGTTCTCCCCCCAGAACCACTACATCGATCCCCTTATATGTTGTGACAGTTTTTGCCCTGAGAAAGGTCTTCAGACTATTCTGATGTGTTTGCTGACACTTACACATCTTGGTCTCACACTCACCATTAAGCTTAAAGTGCTTCATCAGCTCTCTCCAACTGAGGTACTATAAGCTCCTTCTATTAAAAATCAGTGGAGAAGGGCTAAAGAACATCGGCCATTTCCTGTACCTTGGAAGCCACCTCTCATCCAAGGCAGATATGATACAGAAGTCCAAAACTGACTGATCTGTGCTAGTCAACCTTTGCCTGTTTATAGCACAGGATTTCTGAAGACCACAACACTTGGTCACCAAGCTTTTATTATGCTGTTAGTCTCCCAACATTGTTGTAAGGGTCTGAAACCTGGACAACCTACAGGCATCGCTTTGAAGTCCTTGAGAGGCATCACTACTGCAGCCTTTGCTAGATCCTGAAGATCAAATGGGAAGCCCCAACGTTAGTGTTCTAGAAGAGGCAAAGAACCAGGATTGAGGCAATGATCAAAGAGCTGAGGCCAGAGCCTGTCATTGCAGAGAACTGGGGTGCTCTGGGGTTATTTTGAAACAGCCCTAGGCCTGAGCAGTAATACCCAGGAAAAGCCTGAAGTGCAGACAACTGTCTGCGAGTCTGGGGTGTGCTGTGAGCTGAGGTACCCCTGAAAGTCTGCCTGCCAGCCAGATAACAGATACAACACAGTTAACTACAGGTGCTGCCTGGGACACCCTCTCTCTGGGCTGACAGAGGGTGGCAGAAGGCCAGAGTACACAGAGCCTATCTGAAGGAATGCCAGAGGGGGATTTGTACTGCAGAGGCCATAACTCAAACAGGAAACATTCCACAAGTTAGTGATTTCAAAGCCAATTGTGCATAGCAAACTTAGTCCTCTAAAGAGCAGCAGGGAGCCCAACTTCAGGGATCAATTCCGGGCCTTGTTACAGAAATAAAGACTATCTGCCCTCCTGCCAGCACAGGTGCCAAAGCTGCAGGAAGAGGGACATTTACAGCCCTTTGGTGCAGGTAGTCTAGAAGCCAGCTGAGGCTTGATGCCGAAACAAGGAAATCCAAACCACATATAAGCTATGCAATCTGCTGAGCCTTGGAGCTGGGAGAAAAGCATCCTCAGGCCCTAACACGGCCTTGGTTTCTCATCTTAGCCTGTCTCACTTCTGACTGTGTCCACCTGTGCTAAGGTCGGTAAGCCAGCCCAGCGTGCTCTGGAGTAGAACACAGAGGTACTTCCTTACAGCCTGCGTCTCAGGGGACACACTTTGTAACCTCAAAACAAGAATGAGTCAAACTTTAAATATGGATGAGTAGTGTTTATTAACAGTCATATCAGCAACCCACCCTCAACAAGCACACACTGCAAACATGGAATGGCCTCTCCCGGGAGGCTTTGTTGATAATGAATCCTTCCCTACTATGAGCCCTGAGGGCACACAGGTTGCAGGAGGTAAAAGGTTGGCATGAGTGGCCACAGCCAGCAGACCTGGAGGTAGGGGTGCATAATGGGAAAATGCTGCAGAAGAGCAGGGAGGTGGCTGCAGGTTGTGATCTGCACACAGGAGGAGCCCACCCCCATTCCTGTCCCAGGGGACAGATCAGACACAGCTAGAAAGGGATTTTTAACTCACCCCACAGGGAGAGGTGGGCTGGGCTGGATGTCATAAGCCCAAGCACACAGACTTGTACACAAAACAATCACCGCAAGATGGCCAGGAGCTGGGTAATGTTTACACTTGCCAACGCAGCCTGTGTTGCGTCTGACCTACCTTTACCTAGTGGGATTTGGCAAAGTGCAGGTGTGACAGAGGCTGCTGCCCCACAGGGGAATTCATGCTTCTATGCGAAGTATTGTCAAGTCCCTTCCAGTGCCAGATGTCTGAACAGTCTAGATACAGCCCTGCTAAAGCACACCAAGCCCCCCCCCCCCCCCACACCTTTACAAACAGTTACAATATCAGATCTTCAGTAGGGAAGCCAAGCCACCTCAAAACCACCAGACTCCCATAGCCTCTCAGCCAGGGCCTGCAGGGAGCTGCCCTGGGGAGGCTCTCAAAAGGCTGGCTTCCAGACAGCTGTGCTCAGCGGCTCGCCACCCCGCTAGCACCAGGACCACCCCTGTAGGGCACTGCACCGCTGAGCAGGGGCCCTGCTGGAGGAAGGCAACCGGCAGCCCTGGGCCTCCCAAGGTGCTCGCCTCAGATGTTACGTGACTGCACTAGTAACCAGCTCATTCATTCCCACAGGCTGAGACATAGCACAAAAGGCCAAGTCCTACCCCTCTCCCCAGCCTGTCTCAGGGCCTAGGTCCACACAGTGTTCAGACTGTCACTGAATGACAATCCTGGGGGCGGGGGGTGTGGCGCGAAACTGCTAAGGTGTGTGATTAATCTTAGCCCTGGGGCAGAACCTTAATGTCGGGGCACAGTCACGGGCAGCGGTGCCCAACACTGACAATTCAGTAAGACTTTGTGACCCAAGACAATTCAAAACCAGGGGTGGGGAGGAGGAGGAAGAAGAGGTTTTTCCCTATGCCCCCCCCCAGCTTAAACCCCTCACAGTCCCAAACTGCACCCCCCGCCCCGCCCCCCAACCCCTCCCCAGCCCTGCTTCTCCCTTCCACCACCTGCAGCGTGGGTAGCTTCCTGCCCAGCCACACTGAAGTAGGACTCAATTTAACTGGTTTAATGGCTGATTGCTCCTGCCAGCCATTAACACAATTAAATTGAGTTCCATTTCAGGGACTGGGGACCAGAGAAGTCAGGCAGCAGCATCCAGAGCTGCAAATGGCTCCTTAAAGAGCCACATGAAGCTCAGATCTGCCCAGTTAGTGACCCTTAGGAAAAATCTAACAGTAACCCATGTTTGGGTCTTGACTCAGAGGTTGGGAATCCCTCCCCTTGGCAGCCTGGAATTGGCTTGTGTAGCATGTTCCCCACTTTGCATTGTTATTGCAGGGTTGCTCATGGACACCCCTAGGGTTCAAACTGAAGGAAGGGACTGGGGAATCTACTCCCATGGCATGCCCTAGCAAGTTACTCCCCATCAGCAATGCCAGCCTCCTTCGGCAGGATGCGGACTTTGCAGCAGCCATGAGGAAGGGGAAAGGTCTCACCTTTGGGCTGAGCAGACAGTGCCTTAAGTGGCAGTCAGTGGGACAGTTGGTGTCCCTGTAGCAACGGCTTGGGAGCAACATGCAGCTAGCAAGACCCCCAGCTGCTACATGTTGAGGAAGGAGAATGCAGAGGGCTTCCTGCTGCCCTCAGAGTCCCCATGACTGATGGTGGTTCCTGTACAAGGCAGAGTCTGTGGAACAAGGGAGGCACATCCCTCCACCCCTGGGGTGGCTACTGCTGTGCCTGGAAGGGCCACCAGCTCCATGCCAGCAAACAAGGAGAAGCTCTGAGAGGGCATGGCTGTCTGCCGTCTGCCAGGTAGCATCTGTACGCCCCCAGAATCTCTCCGGGTGTCCTCAGGCTGGGGCTGGGGCTCAGGCTCCGTTAGTCGGCACTCCCCCTCTTGCTGACACCAGCCAGGTGCAGCATCCCCGAGCTGCTCACAGGTCTCCGCTTCAGTCTCCTGCTTTCCTGCAGAAGCAGGCGTGGCTGCAGGATGCGTGTCAAATGCTGGGCCTTCCGATGTCCCCGACAGGAAAGGGGCTAAGCTCACAGGTTTCAGAGGAGTCTCTCCTGCCAGAGGCAGGACGTCTGTCAGTAAGTCACATGTGTGCTTGGGGGAGCCGCTGGCAGGAGCGGAGGGATCCACGTCCAGCTGTGATCTCTTGGGAGAGGGGCGGCTCTTGCACAAGGCCTCAAACTGCCGCAGGAGCTGGCAGGGAAAAGGAGGAACAGAGCAAGGAGTCAGTGCAGTGCAGGGGGTGGAGACCTGCCCACCCTAACCTCTTCACTGGGGTGGCCTTCGGAGGCCAGACCATTGGCCCTGGCCAGCCTGCTTGCAAGGGGGCTGCGTGGAACTCTGGGAGCGCAAGGTGTGCCATCCACAGCAATCCGACACCAAGCTGGCCTCCAGCCTGGCAGGATTCAACACCGGACCCTTTGCAGGGGGGAACCACCACTCCAAGACCCTGCACGTTGTTGGGCTCTCTGCTCCGGGGCAAAGAGATAGCCGGTCCAGCCCACCCACAGAGCCAATCCCTCGGGTGTGAGAGAGACTCGGAACTCACCTTTGTTGCTTTGTTGGCCATGGGACTGGGGCTGCTTTGGCTGATCTGCTGCAGGTGTTGCTGGGTAACAGCGAAGATCTGCTCAGGGGCCAGCAGGTCGGAGCACAGGAGGCAGGATATGGCACACATGGACCTCTGGTCAGGGCAGGAGAGGTCAAGTCAGAGACAGGACCTATGCCAACGCTGCAGGCAGCTCGTTGCAGCCCACAGCCCCACCCAGGGCAACGGCTTTAGGGTCACGACGTGCCCCAGGGTGACAGCTTCTGGAGCTGGGCGTCCTGGATCACCCAGGGTCAGCAGCACAGCTGGTTTCCCCAGGCCAGGCAGGACCACCTCAGGGCCTGGTCCCCGACAGTCCAGCTAAGGGGCAGGGGCTTCTGGAGCTTTCACCATGGAAGCCCATCTCTCATAGGGGTTGGGGTAAGGCAGCCAGCACTGAGCTGAACTAGACTCCAGTCTGACCCAGACAGGTCATTCCCTGAGAGCCTGGGAGCCCCACCACGTCCGATCTGCTGCCTTCCAGCCCCCACCCCCATGGGCTGTAGCTGCAGCGCCCCCCCATACACCCACCATGCAGATGAGCTCGCTGGGGTCCCGCAGCGTCCGGCTCAGCAGCTCCAGCACCACCTCGCAATTCAGCAGCCCGCACCTGGAGAGGGGGCAGGGTGTGGTTACAGCTCCCCAGGCATGCTCGGCCTCTCCCAGACCAATGGCAGGGGAGCAGTCCCGTCACCCAACCCTGCTGCAGCAGTCCGGGGGGCACTGGCTGAGCCCTCCAGGGCCCCTTTACACAGGCCCAAAGAGAGGGCAGAGACCCACCATACAACAAGGACAGGCTTGGAAAACGCCCGGCCCACTCTGGCACACAGCCTATCATGCCCCGACCCAGCAGCACCACTGGGGGCAGCAGGAGGGACACGGCCAACTCACTCTTTGATGAAGTGCTGCGTCTCCTCACGCGTCAGGAAGACCTTGGAGCCCCGGGTCAGCATGCTCACCAGGCTCAGCTCTCGCAGGCAGTCGCCCTCCACCCTGCTGGTGGGGAGGAGACCCCAGCCCCATTACCTCTGTCCTCGAGCCCACGTCCCAATGCAGTTCAAAGAGCCTAGCACCCCAAGGGGGTTGACAGCAAGCAGCTGCTGGCACAGGCATTCCAACCCCATGCCAACAGCAACTCTGGCTTAGTCACTGACCCTGGGCACCACCCCTGCCCCAGCCCCCAGGCATCATCACCTTCCTGTCCACTTGAGAAGGCGGTGCTCAGGAGGGCTGAACCCCCAGCACCTGCCCGCCCAACTCCAGGGCACTGGCCAGGACAGGAACCCAGCACCCTGCAGGCACACAGGGCAAGAGAGAAGTGGCGTGCGGGGATACTGAAGAAGAGACACTCCCCCCACTTTTAACTCCAGTTGCAGCCCTACCGCAAGCTCAGAGCCCTTCCTCCTCTCTGTCCAGCCCAGCCCAGCCCAGCCCCCTATAACTCACCTCTCATTTATGCTCCCCAGCTCCCTGCTGGCTGCTGACTGGCTGTCGCTGCCCGATTTGCTGTAGGAGTCGGAGGTCCTGCTCAGCTCCCCGTTCTCCTGCGAGGAGTTTTGGGAGCTGTGCCCACTGTCCGTCTCCTCCCAGCCGCCTCCCGCCTGCCCAGGCTGGTGGCTCACTGCAAGAGTCAGGCACTCAGAGCCAGTTTCCTGCCTCTTTCAGGGCTCAGCACAAGCCAGCCTCCACTTGCACCACTCTGCGCTCCATAGGAACCAGGGCCCTCCTCCTAGTGTTGCCATGGACTGTGGAGCAATGTTATATGCTGCTAACTGGCAGCTGCATGCATCACCCCAGAGGTGGCTGCACTGCAGTGCAGGTGTGGTGACCCTTACGATTTGCTGAGCTTTCAGGGGAAAGGCTACAGCAAATTAAGCATTAGAGTCCCTGGAGGGAGCAGCAGCATCCAGAGTGAGAGCTGGGCACTGACTCCTGGGTTCTAGTGCCAGCTCTGCCACTGCAGCAGGCATGTCCCTCTTCAGCATGGCACCAGCCTTCCCCTCCCTGCTGGGTACGGGGACCCCAATTCCCAGGGGGCAATCACACACCAGAGCTGTCTGCTTTCCACACTGCGGCCCCTGGCACATACCTCGAACGCTAGGGGCTGCAGCAGCAGGGGACTTCCCAGGTGCTGCACAGCTTCTTCCAGGAGAGGGCACTGTCACAGGCTGGTAGGCATCTTCCTGCAGCTCCCTGGGGCAGTGAGGGAGGGACTCTGGGCCAGGCAGCACAGCACTGGCAACCACCTCGGCCGCTTTCTGTATGGTGGAGAGCAAGGCCTCGCCAGCCGAAGCTGCGAAAGCCCAGGAAAGGGAAGTGAGAGTGTCTGTGCAGGGCTCTGCCCCACCCACAGGGCACCCAGCAGCTGCTCTGGGGGAATTTGGCTGCCCCCGCCCCCCCGCCACCTGCATGGCCCCCCTGGGACGGCACATGCTCTGGTCTGGAAGCAGGTCTCTGCCAGCTGCAGGGAGGCACAAGCTTCTCCCAGCCACCCCACCAGGCTGGAGCTCCCGTGACGTGCCCCAGCCTAAAGCAGCTCCCCCACAACTCAGGGTAATGCCAGTGGGGGCATCTCACAGGTATCTCTGCAGGCACCCAAGGACTGAAGGAGCAGGGGAGACTGATATGCTGTGGCTGAGCACAAGGGATGTTCACCTTGCTGCTGCCTGGGCAGTGCCCACTTTGCCAGAGGGCCCAGCAGGCCAGGCCTCGCAGCAGCACAATGCTGCCAACCCTCAGAGTTCAGAAGCCACACACCAGGCTGCCAGCAATCGCCGGCTTGGCTGGACAGTCCAGAGCGCTACTGGCACGTAATAGCCTGGCCCTCTGGTTTGTCAGTACCAAGGGCCTTTGGCTCAAGAGTCTCTCAGCCACGCCCAGGGCTAAGAACTGGTTTCCTGCAAAACTGAACCTGATCCCCGACCCCCCAGAGCTGTGGATGCAAGAAAAGTGCCCAGCAGAGCAGTCGGCACATGTGAAAAACCAGGACAGGCCGGAAGGTACGAGATGACTATATTAAAAAAAAAAAAAAAAAAAAATCGGAGGGGGAGCCGTGTTAGTCTGGATCTGCAACAGCAACAAAGGGCCCTGTGGCACCTTACAGACTAACAGAAAAGTTTTGAGCGTGAGCTTTCGTGAGCACAGACTCACTTCATCAGATGCTGGTCAAGACATCACTTCATCTGAAGAAGTGAGTCTGTGCTCACGAAAGCTCATGCTCAAAACTTTTCTGTTAGTCTATAAGGTGCCACAGGACCCTTTGTTAATATATTAAAAAAGGCACCAAATATCAGGACTAGCCCTATGAAATTGGGGCATCTGGTCACCCTAGTTGGGGCTGGTAACGAGACAGTGGGTGGCTCAGAGCAGGGCTCTACAGCCGGCACTTACAGGAGCTGCTTCTCTCGGTCGTGAAGCCAAAGCCTTGCAGGGAGCTGCAGGGGCTGGACTCAGAGCCCATTCCTACACCAGAGACACAAAGCACAGCTCAGAGACAGAGCGCTCGAGGGTCCCCTCCTCATGCTGCTCTCTCCCTGCCCCTTGCTACACTGCCCCAGGCGGACAGCCAACACCAGCTCTGCGGGGGCACACAGGGCAGCTAGTCTGACGAGGCAAAGCTCAGCCAGCCCTGAGCAGGGGGTGCTGCCCCCTGGTGGGGAAATACCAGCGGCACCGGGGGGCTGGCAAGCGCTACCCAGCGGCAGCAGGGACACAGCCTGGCTGGCTGGAGGCTGCGGGGCTCCTTGCTTTGGTGACCTTTAGGGGCAGGGTTTTCCAAGGGCCGCAGGGAGCCCAGTGCCAACTCCAGCTGACGCCTCCTGGCAGGTGGGCACCTAGTGCCCCTTGGCACCCCACCCCATTTCCTGACCTGTCTGATGGGAGTCGCTGCCCATCCGACAGAGCTGCAAGATTTCCCTGCAGACTCCAATGAGAACCTGTTTGCCCTCTCATGAGAGGCCCAGCCGGACTTCCCAGCCTAGGCTCTCTGGGAGGGCTGCAGAGGCCACGCACTCAGCCACTGGGACCACGGGCCACAGCAGTTCCACCTGGAGGCGGTCACAGGAGCCGGGGCTGTTCCCCAGCCCCCAGGAGGATGGGGTGTGAAAGCAGCACAGGGCAGGCTGTTACAGGGCCAGGCAGGGCACAAGCAGTGAACTGCTCATGGAGCCTGAATGCCCCTGCCCTGGACTCCCCTCATTCACAGGCAGCATGGCAGGGAGCTCTCCCTGCTACCGGTAGAGCTGCACCTGCCTTGGGGATAATGTGCCACCAAAAGCCTCTTCCCCCTCAGCACCTCCCAGTGCAGGGCCAAGGGGGGGGCTGCACCCCAGTGGGCCAGTGCTTACCTGTCGGGGGAAGTGGCCTGCAGGGCTGAGCAGAGGGCAGAGGCAACAAGGTATCCGAAAACAAAGCACTGGCCAGGTCCTGGGGAAAGAATGGACAGTCACAGCAGCTCGAGGGCGCTGGGCTTGGAGCAGTGGTAGGAGGGTGTCCTGAACTCCCTGGCCCATGCAGAGCCCTCTCCCTGGGCGGGGCAGGGTACTGCTCACCTGTGCTGCTGCTCGGACCTTCTGGTACAAGCTGTTGCCATGCAGGGGATCTGGCGGCCCTGCAAACGCTGGAAGGCAGAGAGTGAGGAAGGACTGGGGTGGTGCAGCTGCGGAAGGTCCAATACATCCCGGACCCAGTGAGAGGGGGCACCGAGCCCAGCAGCATTCCCACCCAGGGCTGCACAAAGCTCACAGCTGGCAGGATCCAGGGCTGGCGGAAGGGGCCTCCCCCCGTCCCCCGCGCAACAGCGCTGCCCTCGGCCCAGCTATCTCCTGGCCCCAGGGACGCCCCGGAGCCCAGCTACCTGCTGCTTCCTGGATGAAGCTGGAATTCCTCTTCAGCTGCTGGAGGAACTGCGCAGAGCCGTGTGTGCACACATGCAGCAGGATCTTCAGCACCTGGAGACACAGAGGGGCTGAGCAGCGCCTGGGGACGGCGCTTCACCACGGCAGAGCTGATCAGGGGCCGATGGAAACCCCAGAGCCAGACACAGGCAGGGGAAGAACCAGGTGGAGGGAGTCAGAGCAGGGGAGGCTTTGCAGGGAACCCCTTGTCATGGGGGGAGGGGCATCCCTGACAGTCAGCCCTGCCCAGCCCCCACTTTCCCTGGGGGCATTCAGGTCCCAGCACCCCAAGCCCTCACCTCCCTCCTGCCCGCCCCTCCGCAGGGAAGGGCCCAAGCGCTCATCACTTTGGCAGCACCTGGCTGTCTCGTTACCTTCAGCTTGACATGGCAGGAGTTACTCTGCAGTCGGTTCAGGAGATGTTCCAGGAGGCACTGGCTGCTCCCTGGGGAGTCGTGGGAGATCTCTGGGAGTTGCCACGTTAGGGAAGTGGGGTGCACTCCAGCTGCATTTCTAATGGCACAGCTGACATTGGGTTAATAACCGAGGACTCCAAGTGGCAAAGGACCGTGCTGGTCCCTGAGCCATTCCCACTCCTCAATTGCTGCTAACGCAACAGCTCAGCACAGCCAAGCAAAGAGCAGAGGGTCTCCCTTCTCTCACCCCACCATGAGCCCCTGTCCCCTCAGCCAACTGCCTAGGCACCCTGCCCCACCAGATTCAGGCCCTCAAACCTACTGCCACACCTGACTCACTCTGCTCCTTGCAGCCAAAGATCTCAGGCTGATCTGCACCTGTCCATTTGTCTGTCTCTCAGCATCCCAAGAAGTGCTGCAGGGCTCCTGGCCTGACTTCTCTCCTGAGAGCAGCTGAGTCACAGGGAAGAGACCTGAGACCACCAGACCGCCACCCCTGCTGTGCTCTAACCATTAGTCCACGCTCTCACCAGACACCCCTCTAGGAACTATTACCTAGGAAATGGAAGTATCAGACTTTAGTCTTGACCCCTGGGACCATGTCTTACAGTGCCTCTCACACGCACGTCCAGCTCAGCCTTCCCCCGGGAAGAAAGGATACTTGCTATTTCTTCAAACAGGTATCCAGGGCATGGAACGTTATCATCTGACGTGCCTTTCAGCAGGGTGGGCAGCTGCAAGAGACCAACCCAGCGCTGTCCAGTCAGGGACAGAGACAGACCCATCCTAGGGAGACACCAAGCCCCCTTTTGACACTTCATCCACCGCCGTCCCCAGAGCCCCCATGTGCACTGCCCCTGCCCCAACCATCCAGCTGAGACATACAAGAACCTCTCTGCCCCAAACATCAGTCCAGGGGAGACGCAAGTCCCTCAGCTCTTTGGTACCTCCTGCTTCAGGGCACTGACAGGGTTAGAAAGATGTTGACTCTAGCAGCAGATTAGTCCTTAACTAGCCGTGGCAGGGCCATGGTTAGCAACAGGATGCTGGACCAGACAGGTCCCTAATCTGATCTGGCTGGGCAGCGCCCAGGGCACTTACGCCGCTGCTCCAATTCAGAGCCTCGTTCGCTGCCTCCTAGAGAAGCTTGGACAACTGGGTTGAGAAGGACGTGGCACACGGACCCCACTCCACCGGACCCCACCAGTTGAGACACCCTAGAGAAATGTCGGGCAAAGCCAACCCCATGGAGACTCCAGGTCCCAGGCTCTGGCACTGGGCTCCAGAGGCAGCGCCACATGCTGGGCCTGCTCAGCTGCAAGCTTCACTCCGGGGCGAAAACTGCTGCCTTCTGCTCCGCCAGAGGCTCGTTACTCAAAGTCCAGGCACGCTGGCGCTTGCCAGCGCAATGTCTGGGACGGGCAGAGTTTGGCCGGGCCCCTCCTTGCCCAACACCACCAGGTGGGGCCACCTGGGCCCCGGCCTGGAGTGCCCAGCCAGGCAGGGAGAGCCTGGAGGACGCAGGGCCTTACTCCTCCCTTGTCGGGGGCGCGGGCTGTGGGGGCGAGTGTCAGTCCAGCCGACACCCGGCTCCGCTGGCCGCTGCCTGCCATGGCCAGGGAGGAGGGACGCTCGAGGCCCACCAGGGCCCAGGCTGCCCACAGCGAGGGCGGAGCCGGGGGCAGCAGGCGACCCGGCATCCCTCCTCCCGGGGCAAGGGCCGCCCAGCACAGCCGCTGGCGGGCAGGGACAGCACCGGCGCCAGACCGGCCAGAGCGCAGCAGGGAGGTGCGGGCTGCACGGTGACCCAACACAGCAACAAAGGGCATGGTGACGTCATAACACACACACACACTCTACGCCCGTGACGTCACGCACGCGTCCCGGTGACGCCACTCAAGCGTTGCAATAGGCCAGCTTAGCCCGCCCTCCTTCCCTCCCCGGCGACTCTCGCCCCGCCCGGAGGGGACGAACAACGGCGACCCCCGGCCCAGCCCCGTACCCGGCTCAGAAAGGCCAACCGGTCCCGCAGCGACGCCGCCATCACTCTGTGTCCACCTATCCCGCCCTGCCCCCACCGGGCCGCGACCTCGTTTTCCCGCCCCCGATCCTCCCTGTCCACCAATTATAGCGCGATCGCCTCCCAACTCAACCAATCAGCACTAGAGTAGGGCGGGGCTCCAAGAGGCAAGGCCGAAGCCACGGATGCTTCCGGCAGAGGGACGAAGGGAGGGAAGTAAATAACCGGCAGGTTGGCCAATCAGAATCCCCCAGGGCGAAGAAGGGCCCAATCAAAAGAAAAGAAGGAAGAGGGCGCTGATAGTAACCAGCTAAAGTCTCGTGAGGGTAGGGCAGGGCTATGAAACCAATCCAGAGCCGAGAGGGGACAGATGGACAGGATATTGCACCTATCAGAAGACAATAACGGAAGTGGCCAATGGGAGGTCATTAGACAGAGCCAATAGCAGAGGCCTGGCTGTTTGACGGGCAGCGAAAAGCGCCTATCGCAGCCCGGCCCACCATGGCGGCGCCCAGCGAGTAGGGCAGCGGCGATGTCGGGTCAGGGCGTCTGGCTCCGAGCCCGGGAGCGGCTGCGGCGCTTCCCCGAGCTGCTGGCGGGGTGTCGGGAGCAGGTGGGCGGGGCGGGTCCGGTCCGCCAAACCAGAGACCCCGCCCCAGAGTCCGCCCCTCGCTGCTCCCATTCTTATTGGGCGGGGGGTGCAGGAGGCGGGTAGGGGTGAGTTGGGGGGCAGGGTGGGGGCGCTGGGCGGGGGGTAAGGGTGAGTTGGGGGGCAGGGTGGGGCGCTGGGTGGAGGATGCAGGAGGCGGGTAGGGGTGAGTTGGGCGGCAGGGTGGGGGCGCTGGGCGGGGGGTGCAGGAGGGGGGTAGGGGTGAGTTGGGCGGCAGGGTGGGGGCGCTGGGCGGGGGCTGCAGGAGGGGGGTAGGGGTGAGTTGGGCGGCAGGGTGGGGGCGCTGGGCGGGGGGTGCAGGAGGGGGGTAGGGGTGAGTTGGGCGGCAGGGTGGGGGCTCTGGGCGGGGGGTGCAGGAGGGGGGTAGGGGTGAGTTGGGCGGCAGGGTGGGGGTGCTGGGCGGGGGCTGCAGGAGGGGGGTAGGGGTGAGCTGGGCGGCAGGGTGGGGGCGCTGGGCGGGGGGTGCAGGAGGGGGGTAGGGGTGAGTTGGGGGGCAGGGTGGGGGCTCTGGGCGGGGGGTGCAGGAGGGGGGTAGGGGTGAGTTGGGCGGCAGGGTGGGGGCGCTGGGTGGAGGATGCAGGAGGCGGGTAGGGGTGAGTTGGGCGGCAGGGTGGGGGCGCTGGGCGGGGGGTGCAGGAGGGGGGTAGGGGTGAGTTGGGCGGCAGGGTGGGGGCTGCAGGAGGGGGGTAGGGGTGAGTTGGGGGGCAGGGTGGGGGCGCTGGGTGGAGGATGCAGGAGGCGGGTAGGGGTGAGTTGGGGGGGCAGGGTGGGGGCTCTGGGCGGGGGGTGCAGGAGGGGGGTAGGGGTGAGTTGGGCGGCAGGGTGGAGGATGCAGGAGGCGGGTAGGGGTGAGTTGGGGGGCAGGGTGGGGGCGCTGGGTGGGCGGTGCAGGAGGCAGGTAAGGGTGAATTGGGGCACTGGGCGGGGGGTGCAAGAGGTGGTTGGGGGCTGTGTGGGGTGCAGGGGGGTTGCAGGCTCTGTGGGAAGATTGGGTGCAGGTCCTGGGCACGCGGCTGGTACCTAGCTCAAGCACCTTTTGAAGCGACCAGCACACCCCTTGGCAGTACCTGCCAGAAGTGGGAGCTGGGGGGCTTTGCTGCTTGCTGGGCCTGGCCCCACGACACCTATTAGCCACAGTTGCATTGGGCTGCCCCAGAAACCCCCTGCATGCACTTCCCCATCCTCACCTGCAAGGACTGGGCCAGCCCCTTTGGGGAGCAGCAGAGCAAGGGTGGGCAGGGGGCCTGCCTCAGCTGCACTGCTGGGCCGCTGGACTGTCAGTACCCTAAATTTGCTGGCTTGGTTGCAGTAGCCTCTGGGAGATAAGGAAGGAGGTTTGGACACCGGTGGCCTGGGCTCCAGCATAGAACTGGGTGGAACTGAAGAAGGGGTCACTACTCAAGATACTGTCACTGTAGGGGGATTAGGGGTCTCACCACCACTGCAGGCAGTGCCGGAATATTGGTTGGAGCTGCCCTCGCTATCTTTGTCTATGGTAGAACCACAGTGGAACTTCTGGAGCCAGCCCCAGTCCAGGAAGGGAGAGAAACCAAGAGCTCTGGGTGGCCCTCTCCTCTTTGCATGTTTAGGCCAAGGTGGTGACCCTGGGGGAGGGCAGGAGCTTGACTCCGCATGCTTTAACTCTTGGGGTTGGTGACACTGCAAGATGAAGGCAGCAGGTGACTATTTTGGTGGCTCTGTGTGATTTTTTTTTTTTTTTTTTTTTTAAGGCAGCAGCCTATGGAAAGTGTGTCGCTAAAACGACTGCTGGCCATGCCGAACTGAGGAAGGATGTGTGCGCAGAGGAGTTCAAGGCCCTGAAGGATTGCTTCACAAAGGCAGTATGTTGCAAGGAATATCTGTACACACGACAGTTTAGGCACCATCCTCCTGAATGCTTGTTAGGAGTGGGCTGTGGCCTGGACAGTTCAGTGCCACGTACAAAACATAGGTGCGGGGAAGTAATTCTCAGACCTAGGACTCGCTCTCAGGCACCTGAAGTCTAGTACGTCAGAAGTGCCCACAGTAATTCCTTTGCACATTGCCGGATAGTCTTGTGGTTAAGGCACTGAATTTGGGATGAGGAAATCTCTTAGCTTTCAGCTGTGACTCAGCCAGTCACTGTCTGTGCCACAGGATAAGACCCAGAAAGTTGTGAAAGAATGGCTGAACCACTCTGAAATGATGGAGGGGGGCTGTCTAAGTGCAAAGGTAGAGAAGTCCTCATGGACCATCAGAAACAGTTACCAGGGAGCAGGAAAAGGCCCTTCTTTGGCAGATTCCTCACAACAGAGCAGGAATTACATTTTTGAACAGAAAACCCCCATCTTCTTCCCCGTAGCTTATCTGACTCATTTCTTTTGACAGGCAAAGACAAGGAAGTGAACAATGCAGGGGACTGGAACCTCGAGCTACAGTTCCTTGCTGGTGTCTGTCCAACTATAATCAGGTAGTTCCAGACCAGGAGAAGATTCTGCATAATTGTTAAATGAAAAGGAAATGGGAGTCTAATAATGAAATCGGCTTGTGTCAGACAATGCATGTAAATAGCTGTTTGGAAGCTATTTTTTTAAATAAAACTGCAAAATCTGAGTGTTTTTATGACCCTCTCATTCTCAAATGTAACTATGCGGTCTGGCCAGGGTAGCACAAACTGCAGTGCAATCAAGCATCTGGTCTAATGAGTGGCTACGCTCCTTTCAGTCTCGTCCCAGACTACCCTTATTGTGAGAGCTGGCCTCTGTCATGAGGCTGTCCTGAGAATTTAGGATTCCACCTCCCTTTCCCCCGCAGTCATAGAAACTGCTAGGTGGGCAGAAATACAGCAGAGGTTGCTTGAGAGAGGATTTGGCTATCGCTCACAGGATTTCATTAGCTTTGTCCCATCACCAGTTACTGGGCAGCAGCCAGGCTGGGATGACTAATGCATGTGTTCAGCTAAAGCCAGGGTACACCAAAGAGCTGGCCCCCTGGAACCTTCACTTCCTGTGTGACTACAGGCTTTCAAGTGGCAGCTTTGAAACCCTAGGCCCTGAAATGGCTGCAAAGGGGAGAAATAGGCCAAGGCTACGCAGCATGTCTGAACTAAGTGGCTGGCATTGTATGCTCCTCAGGTTAGTCTCAAGGCTGCAGGAGTCTCTGATGTAAAGATATTATTTAAGTTGAGTATTAAATACATGACTACAGTGGACTCGGTGGGCATGAGTAGCTCGAAGCTGCAACTTGAGAGCAGGGAAGGAGTCACTAGCCCCCAGAAAGCACCTGAAGAGCAGTTATCTTATCACTGTTTAGGGCAGGGTAGACAAAATCAGCCCCAGGGGCTGGATCTGGCTGCCAAGCATTTCACGTGGGCTCGTCTGACTGATGAGCAGGGTGTTCACGCTTATAGCCAGCAGCATGTGTTCTGCCCGCAGCCAAGCTGTTCCTAGGGTTCTCCTGCCAGCTGTGCAGAGGGGGAATGGGTGGAGAGGAGAGCATAGTGTGGAATTTGGGGTGCGGGGGCAGCAGGCGCATACCCTGTCTTTGCAGAGCAGCGATCAGGAGAGAGACACTGGAGCCGCTCCAGTCTGAAGCATGGATGGGAAGTGACTTGCTCAGGAGTGCAGAGCAGGGAAGTGGGGAGACAATACAACAGGACAGATTTCCCTTGCAGAAACAGAGTGGCTTTTTTCAAACTTGCCCAGCAGCAGCCAGTCTGTGCAACGCACGTGCAGTCACTCTCACACCTACCCAGTCGGTGCAACGCACGTGCAGTCACTCTCACACCTACCCAGTCGGTGCAACATACGTGCAGTCACTGTCAGACTCTGCAGCACACAATCAGTCAAAGTCTGTGTCACACAGTGTTCCTCTTTCAACACTCGCACGCTCTGTCTCTCTGTAGCCCCCACACCCAACCCTTCTGCTCGAGGCCCCACCCCTTCCAAGGGGCCCAGAACCAGCCTGCGACCGGTACCACAATTTGTGGGGAGACCTCTCTGAAAATTATTGCCCACCTCTGGCTGAGGGCGTGAACCTGCTAGAAGCTGCACCCCACGTCGCCTTCAGTGCAATCACCGTGAAGCTGAACAAAGGCATTTCATTTCATGCCATCTCCCGTTTGGGGCACAGCAGGACACCGTCCCTGTTCAGCGAGGAACAGCCCAGCTGTTTTCTCCAGCCATTAGCTGCAGCAGGGGTGGGAGACTGCAGAACAAGTAGCGTTCTCTGAAGGCCAAGTGCATATCACAGGCAGGGTTTCAGTTGCCCCATCCCATCCTGGACAGCAGGAACCATCGCCCCAGGGCTGAGAGCTGGGTAGTGGTGCTTTTCACAAGAAGAAGAGGTCAGATCAAAATGCTTTAACTTATTTTATTGATTTGCCTGGCTTGGCCACTCCTCAGCCTTTCCCCTGAGCACTGCAGATACGAGCTGCTCTGAGCATGGAGAGGTAATGAAGTTCCCTGCTTTTGTCCAGCTGGGAATAGATCATCGACAACAGAACTCCATCAACGCTGGCCCATTCCAGGTGCTGAGGAAGGTGCAAGTGATCTTTGGTCCCTTTGCAAGTAGCAGCATGTGGTCACCACTCCAGGTGTAAGAGAAAGTACTCCCAGGCTCCAAACACTAAACTGACAGAAGCCAGGGAGATCCCTGTACACAAGAGAGGCGAGCAGGGGTGAGTGTGGGGTGGGTTTAGTTGCCCTTTAGAAGTCTCATCACTTTGCAGGCCTAGTTTTCACAGCAGGGGGCAGACTTGAGATTCGGCAGCTGGCAGAGAAGACCAAAAGCGGGTGCCCAGCATCTCAAATTCCCAAACACAAGCCCACAGAAGCAGTTCTAGGTCCTCTTGCCCCACAGCAAAACTGACAAGATTCCCAGAGATGGGTTAGCTCTGCTTAGAGATGGGGTAATGGAGAGACCAAGAGAGCCCAGCTAGGACAAGCCTCTGCAGCAGCCGCTCTGGGGTGCATGCGAGCGCCCCTCCTGAAGAGGTACAGCTGCCATGAGCGCCGCATCTTTCAGAAGGAGATTTAAGAGTGTTAAATAATAGGCTGACTTTAAAGACAAGTCTCAGAGTTCCTTAGGCTGAAGGCAGTCACCCCTCTCCCTCCTCCCCAGTGGTCCTCTCCTGCTACCCAACCCCCATCACAATACTTAACGTTCTTCCCACTTCCAGGAGGTTGATCTGATGTGAAACGCCATTGTGGCTGAGTTGCCAAAGGACTCCTGTTTAAAAGCCCAGCGCAAAGGCTGCAGTGCTGAGGGCCCCAGGCTCCTGGCAGGGTGAATTTCAATCTCTAGTGAAAGCTTAGGGACTTTTCCCCTTGCATTTGCCACTCACGGGACTGCCTTCACTCCACTTCACAATTTACTCCTGATCCCCAGCTCTGGGACTCTTGAAACAAACCAATTCTTTTGAGAAGCATTATCTTCCCCTGCTCATGAACATGTTACCCAAGTGTCCCCCTGCCTAGCTTAGCCTCAGTGGATTTAACCTCACGCTGAAGAATTGCTCTGGGGGATAATAACCATACCAAATGTTACGAAGGGTGGGGAGGCGTCATCCTGTGCCAACCCTCCACAACACTGTCCCCTAAAATCACCGCTTCCTTTCTGGATATCTGCTGCGTCTTGTAGCGAGTCTCAAGCTGCTTTGGAGGGGGAGATGGGAGCTGCAGTTCCCAGCACAAGCCCCTTAATGCACTTGGGGCAGGAGCGCTCGGGGTGAAGAGCACAATCTGAAATGTCAATGTCCAAGGAAGAGCAGAAGGTAAAGCGCCTCGTTATTGCTCGTATGTGGCCAGTGAATGATCCCTGGGAAGAAGCGGCAGCACAACTGTAGCTGTGGTGCCCATTTAAGGCAGCATCTTACATTAACTAGACTGATATTCCCAGCACACACAAGAGACACACGACTTTCCACTGAGGAACTGTACCCCCGCAACTGGTTAGCTCATTTCTCGTGGACGTATTCCCAGCGCAGGTCCCAACGTCCCAGGAGAAGTGGTGGAGTTGCAGCAAGTTCCCCTTCTAAAGGCCTGGAGAGCTTGCTGGAGGACCATTTGCCAGGAGATGGTACGAGCCGCCTGGGTACTGCCACGCCCCGATACTGGACAGGGCAGAGTGGACAAGGCAATTGCAACAGGAATGAAACAGCACGCAGCCTCTGCAAATGCGGGGGGCATGGGAAGCCACAGGGCTGCCGAGCTTCCGCATCAGCGACACTGACGCTCCAGTCACCCCAGTGACAAACCCTGGCAAGACGTTAACAGACAAGACGAGAAGTAAGTGGACGGGCCAGGGTGGCCCCAGTTCCATGGAGAGAGTACTCTGAGGTCAGGATCAGCCCAAGTTCTGTTGGGAACCAGCTGACGTTAAGTGCTACTGGCCTGGGCCGTCAGCAGCTGACCACTTGCTAACCTGAACATTCAATACCGTGGACGTTAAGTTTGGCAAGAAACGGAAATAGCCTCAGTCCCCAGCAGAGCAAGGCCTGGTCTAATCACACATCCTCCTCTGCCATTTGTTTGATCTGCCGACTGTGAACCACCTGCTGAGCGCCTCCGACCGCCTGGTTTAATCGCGTTTCCAGGGCACTGCGGAGGTCGTTCACTTTCACATCCGGAAGGGGGTTAAGACCAATAAGGACACCTCCCTTCAGCTCGGACTCCTCCTCCAGGTGAGGCGGCAGGTCCCGTCTCCTCCTGCGGAGGTCTAGGTCAGCCTGCAGCTTCAGATCCCGGTTGGGTTTGACCTTCTCCTGGTCTGGTTTCTGATCCCCAGGGGGAGCTGCTCCCTTCTCACGCTTTAAGGAAAACTCATTCTCAAAGGCCGCCTTCTTGTCAGGGTCTTTGAGAAGTTTTTCATCCAGGATCTTTTGCTTGTTCAGGTGGCTTCCCTGAGGGCTCTTCTCCACATCCACTGCCTTCTGCTGGAGCACGTCTTTCTCAGCTTCCATCTTGCTGGCCTGCGCGACCTGCTGCTGTTTGCTGCCAGCTGCATCAGCCCTGTCCTCATTTCCAGTTCTCAGCGGTTCGTGCTGCACGAGGCTCTCCCTCGCCTGCTGTTTATCTGAAGAGTCCAGTGGAAGTTCTGGGTCGTTGGTCTCTTTATTCACTGGTTTGGCTTTAGTGTCTGCACCAAAGACTTGTTCTGGAGCATCTGCTGCTGGCCCCTGAGCTTTAACAGCCCTTGCCCGCTCATCTGCCACCACCTCTCCTGCTTCCCTGGCTTCATGGCTTCCTCCCACATCCTTGGCCAGGGGTATCTTCTGTGGATGGTTTCCTGCTGCTTCCACTGCATGTCCCACGGCATCAGCAGGTTGTGAATCATCGCTGTGAAGCAGGTCCCCCAAGTTCTCTCGAGCGTTTTTAACAACTTTGTTCGCCTCGTGCTTTGGGACCTTCCCACCGTCAGGAGGAGCCTCAGGAATTCCAGGTCCATCTACGCCAACGCGAACTGGAGCCATGTTTCTTGCTCTGTGCCCAGCCTCTTCTGGACGATCTACATTCCCCAGATGCTGCTCTGCTAAGACAACAGGCTGATTACCCAGGGCTGGCTCAGGAGGGTTCAGTATCTCCTTGGCAGCATCTGCTTTAACATCTTGGTCCTTTGCCAGAGGCACAGCAGGCTCTTGTGGAACTTCCGCTGCAGAAAACGGGAAGAAAGGTCTTTTTAGTTCAGGACCAGCAGTGATGCTCCCATCTCCACCGTGCTCCTACCCGTTACGCAGCCCTGCAAACCCGCCAGCCCCAGGTGCTCTCCAGCCACATCCTTACCCGGATTGGGTTTCTCATCGCCTCCCTCCTCCTGCCTCTGCTGGTGGATTTCCTTATGCTGCTCCTCAATCACAGCGAGCAGTTTCGCCTGCTGGTCTAGTAGCTGCTTGTGCTGCACCTGCTGTTCTTTAATCACCTGCAGCAGGACGTCGTGATCAAGCCCCTTTGCCTTCCCAGCTTCTAATGGTAAACAAGTGGGGGTGGGGAGGAGACAATGAAGCCGGTTGGGGGCAGAAGAACAGCGCCTTACACTGCGGGTGGTATTGGGAGGAGAGGGCTAGGTGGGCACATGCTTCTCCCCACCGTAACGGGGGGCACAGTTCGTTTCAATAGATCTCCTTCGCCTTGGGCCTCAGGAGACCCTCTCCAGCACTGTAACACTTTCCGGCTCGACTGCGATACCCTTCCTCACCTCGAGCAGTGCCCTGCTCCTCACACAGCCCTACTGCCTTCAGGAGGAACAAGGGCACTGCACTAGGGCCTGCTATCAGCAGCACAGAGATCCTGTACCGGGCACGGGAGCTGAGCGATCACAGCGGCCAGGTGCAAACAGGCGTGCGTGGAGGCAGAGGGTGACTACTCCGGTCTGATTCCCCCTGCACACGTGCGCACACCCCCCCGTCTAAGGGAGCACCAGGGGGCTGCAGCTAACTTGCACAGCCAGAGCAAAGAGCGGCAGGAGCTGGAGGCTGCGTCTCACACAAAAGCGCAGGAGACAAGCAAGACAAACTAGTGCACTCGCATTCATCCTGGAAGGGGGAAGGTCTCTGAAGCAAGGTGGTCAACAGCTGCACGGATTCAAAGCAGGGAGACATCTGCTTTTCAAAGCCCCAAGGGATGGAGCGGGCGGTTCTGACTGCTGCCAGGGTCTGCAATTACCTCTGCTGGAGCTTGACACAGAACTTCTAGCTCCGGCCCATGGAGATCCTTCATTTCAGTGAGTCTAACCCTTTTCCTCGGAGCTACAGTGGAGCAAAGGCCAATAACTCGGCTACTTTCTACAGCACAGGAACCAATGCCAAGGAGTCTGGCAGAGCCCTGCTGAGAGCGAGGGAGTCTACCCGAGTATTTGCACCCAGCCACGCAGTATCTGCACTGCCTGCAACGAATGGCAACTGATTCTGGCCTCTCCAATGGCCAAGGCTATCTGGCGGTAGGGCCGGGGAAACCCCGCCTCCTTTCCCCGGAAGTGACCCCCCCGCCCCAGTGCTTTCAGCTGACCAGTGAGGGATGCCTAGCAGCAGGCGCAGGGTCGGGAAGACAACGCCACTGCCTCATACTCGGGGGGTGCAGCTGAACAGCAGCAATCTAACCCACGGCTGCCCTGGATGACACATGGGCCAGGCTCATGGGGCTAGAAGGCTGCAGGAGGCACTTTGCAGCCTTTCGTCGAGGGAATCAGTCGCTGGCCTGGAGTAAATGTCATCCAAGGGGAGCTGAAGTGAACTGGTGCTCACAAGCATGCTGGGAGGACACGGCCAAACCGTGTCATAAGACTTTGCGTGTTACCAAACCACGACTGAAACCTGGTCGCTGGGCTGCACAGACCCTCATGCCCGGGGGGCACAGACTGTTTCTGCTGGAATTTATGAGCTAGTGCAGTGCTCAGAAGTCAGGGCCTAGAAACACGGCCGTGATGTGAGCCAAGCACTGAGCAAGCCACATGCAGGATGCAAACCACAGACCCCCTGTCTGTATGGAGAAGTGCCTGGCCCTCTTCTTAGGAAAGGCACCCGTTGCACATACCGTGTGATGCAAAACACGGCTCGTGGCATTGCTCCAAACTCTGGGAGTTTCCCTAATATTGTGCCCAAAGGAACTCATGGCAAAGATTAACAGCCTGTAAAATGCCACTTAAATTAAAAAGGGAAGTTGTCCTGCTAATAACCCGCCAGGCGAATAAAGGGGAATATTTTCAGTGCGCAGTGGAACCCTATAAAACAAGCAGCGACTCTGGAATTTCCCCTTCTATTCCCGTGTACAAAAGCTCCATTATGGGCAGGGGAGTGAAATCCCTGGCACAGTACAGCTTCCCCCTCGCCCCTTTCTGTTGCCTTTAGCGCTGTGCTCAGCAGGCGGTGCAAACAGAAAGCGCCTGACTCTCGCTTTCGGGGGACTGCACTCCAGCAGCTGAGCAAGGTCCGTTTGAGCAGCCAGGCAGAAGGAGGAGGCCCAAAGCCCCATTGCACTGGTTCTCATGGAGATTTTTAAAAGCCTGCGTAACCCCTCCCAAAGCCACCAGGGCCACCCCCGCCCAACCCCTCTGGAGAGAACCATGTTCAGCCATGAGCCAGGTTATACACACCTCTGATATAAACACCAGAAGCCATTTAATAGTGCAATGCCGCAGGCCTCGGGCACCACAAAAGGCTGCAATTCAGCAGCTGGGAAGGGGAGCCCAGCGAGAACAGACTGTCAGTAGGGAGCCATCACGCCGGAGAGCTGTGGGCCCCAGCTGGACACCAACATTTCCTCCTGCTTCTCTCAGTGGGGGGGGGGGGGGTTCGGCCCTGCACAGCAGAACGCCACAAGCCCCACACACGCTCTTACACCCCACTGCAGCCCCCAGGCCTGTGTCACATGGCACTGACTCCTTCCCCGGGGAGAGCAGCTCATGCAGCGCATTCACAAGAGCAAAGGCCATGCGCGCTGCACTGAGATCCTGGGATTTCAAACCCTCTTTGCAATCCCAGACGGGGTCCATACCTGCTACTAGCTTTTTAATCTCAGCTGTTTCAGTCCCATTGAGAAGTGTAAGGAAGAGAAACAGATTAGGGAAACGGTGATTTTTCTTTCAAAGCCAACGAACAAAGCAAAAGCATCAAAGAAACTTTCAGGAGCACAACCCAGGGAAGGCACCTTCAGGACACGGCCAGAGGAGGACCAGACAAGGGCTTCGTTCTACCAGGCCCTGCAGGAACAGCCGCCTGCACTCACATCCCACGCACGTTGCAAAGCTGCAGCCTCTTGGGGTGTGGCACATTCGACGTCACATGGTGCAGAGCTTACTCAGGGTAGGACATGGGATGTGTCACTGAGGATCCCTGGATGTCACCCGGCCTCACCCGGGAATTCGTTGCACCAGCAGTCAACCTGCTCTTGGGCTGTGGGGGAGCCTGGTCTGCTCGGGTACAAAGCTGTGAGCACGGGTCACACATGAGCTACCAGGGTTCTGCCAGTGGGGCTCTCATGCCGCTCTCCGGCCCCAGTGGCGAGAACGTGAGAACTGAGCATGAGCAGCCGCGACCTGGGACTGAGACTTGGATTTTGTCCCTCCACCCCAGACAGGCAGAAGCTACAAATGTTGCGGGGTCGGTCTAGATGGCAGCTGGCTGCCAGACACACGGTAGCCCACTAAGACCACTGTGGCTCCAGCAGCCTGGGTGGTGGCTCTGACTGGCCCCCCGGAGTCCTCACCCCCCTGAAGCCCCTGCTACTTGTAGGATGCCAGGAACGGGAGCACGTCTTTGCTGGGAACGTGTGGCCACGGAAAGACATGCCCTCTAGGAGTGTGAAAGGGTTAATCAGCATGCTGGTAAGCATGAGGTTTACTAGCTAACCGGCCCTTGCCAGCGACCCCCAACACGGCCAGCTGCACCGAGCTCGAGCAGCCCTGGCTGCAGAAGGGCCAGTGGGCCGGAGTGCCTGGCTATGGCAGGATCCTCGGTCGCAGCGGCACCACTGGTGGGACCTGGGGGCCACGTGGGAGGCCAGGCAGCAGGCGCTAGGTTAGAACCGCTAAGCGCTACCCTTTAACCAGCTAATGGCTGCAACACCCCTAATGCTGTGACTGCCCAACCAGACCCTCTGTGCCGGCCAAGAGGCAGCAGGCTCCGAACCCCGGCAAAGAGCAAAGGCAGCGCTGGGCAAGTCGGACGGGCGTGCAGACGGGCCAGTTCCCCCTCTGGAGCAGTTTAACGCTGCCGGCCTCCCTGTGTCAGGAGCCGCCACACAGCCACGAGGGCGGGAACCGGCAGAGCCGGCCAAGGACGTGGCCTTTCCCACTGCTGAAGGCGCTGGGCGGTTCTAGTCTGACTTTGCTCGTTTCCCCAGGGACTCGGCTCTGGGCCCTACGATTGTGTGTGGGCGCCGGGAGGAGCCAGGACCGAAGGGAGAGGCCCATCTACAGTCCAGCATGGATCCCAGCCCCAGCAGGGCCGGCACAAACCACACCAGCCTCCCCTGCAGCCTTTAGCCCCTCAAGCCGCCCTAAGCATTCGCACCTTCTTGGCCACGTTTTCCCCAGCCGTGCGATTTCTGACGGGTCACAGGGCTGGGCTGGGTTACAACCCTGGAGTGCAGAACCGGGCCCAGCTCCACTAGGCAGGAGTTGCCGCTGCGTGGGATGAGTGTGGGACAGGCTTCTTCTGCAGCGACACACCCTGGGCCTCCCCTCGGCACCCAGCCGGGCAGAAGGTCCACGCACGTAATGGCAGGTAGCGAAAAGCCGGTCGGAACCACTGACCTAAGGTTACACGATCCCAACCACCCCGACCAGCCAGCGTGGGCTGCACATCCCTCCCCTGCCTGGCGACACAGTGGGCTGAACCCCACTTCCTGCACCCGGCCGGGGGCAGACTCACCCTCCAGCTTGCTGTCGGCGTTCCCCTGCCGCTTGTCCTCAGCATTTCGGATCCCTCGCTGCTCCAGCTGCTGTGCTGGTGCAGGGTCCAGCCTGTTGGGCGGGAGCGGCTCCTGCTTCTCACCTGCGGACAGACCCACCAGCTGACGTCTTTGCTTGGGAAGGAAGACGCGGCAGATGATCTCTAAAAACTGCTCCACACTGTCCCGCCTCCCCCCCACCCCCAGCCAACGCAGTTTATATCCAACCTGACAACTGCAAGGGAAGTAATAAAAAAAATATTTAACAACCTCATAGGCTCCTGGCAGCGAGCCAATGCTAACTACCTGCGCCAATTAAAATGCGAGACGCGTCCGCGCTAGCTTTCAGATGGGCACTTAGCAATGTGTTACCTGTCAAGGGCTCCCAACTCCACATCCCCAGCGAGCTGTGAGCCACACAACCACAGCACGGCACCTGACATTTAGCAGACTCGCAAACAATTGTTTGACAGACATTATAGGAGCTGTCAAAGACGCCAGATTCCTCCTTTCCCCCGCCAGCTGCCGAAGGGGCTGCGCACATTCACATGCTAATCTGGTGGCAGTCAAAGGAACCCCGGAAGGTGGGCCGGAGGAACCAGCGGCTGCCCTGCCCTGCCCTCGCCTCAGGGGAGAACGGCAGGACACGAGGACACTTTGCTCAGAGAAGTAGAGATGACTTACCCGGGTCCATTTCCTTCTCTGGGGACTTCCCAGCCACAGCGAGGTTCCCAGGCTGTTCCCTCCCAGCCTGGGCCTGGGCTCCCTTCTCACCCTCAGCTAGGACAGCCAGCGACCTCGTCTCGACCAGCTGCTTGGCGGGCTCCAGATCTTTGTACAGTGGTCGGCCATCTCGCTGCCCCTCCGGGGCATTCTGCTGCTTGTCGAGGGGACTGTCCAGTTTTCCCTGGGGCGGGCTCTGGGCCCTGGCTTCCTTTCCTGCCTCCATGTTGGGCTCCTCTCTCTTGGGATCCAGTGGAGCTGCCTTCTCCGCTGCCGGCCTGGGCAGATTAGCGTCTGCCGCCTCACGCAGAGCTTTGTTCTCCTCGGACTCCTCCCGGTCCTGCCCCTCGTCTACAACCACAGCATCATGGGGGACAGGCGGCTCGTGGCGGTGGGCTTCTCCCACGGGTAAAGCGATCCCTGGGGAGAAGCGGGGGGGACGGGACTATCAGTGGTGGCAGAATTAGGGGGAACCACCCCCCCGCAGAGCCAGGTCATATCTGTGTGTAACTCCTGCCCCGACACATCACCCCTCCCAGCGAGCTGCCCTTGCTCCCTAGCCATGTGCCAGCAGGTGCAGCGAGCTAGGGAAGCAGCTGGGCTGAGCCGAGGCGGGAGGGACCAGCCAGGACAGGGGCGGAACTGTGACAGTTTTCTGCTGTAAGCCCGCTAGCCACCCCTTCCGAGCACGCCACGCCGCACCTCCAAGCTCCAGAGCGCTCGCCCCTCCCCAGCCCCACCTCCAATACCCCGGTCAGGCCGATCGAGCTGCACTTCCTCGTCCTGCTTCTCCTTCACTTCGTCCCTCTTGGGCACATCCATGGGCACCTTGATCTGCGGCTGCTCCATCTCTTCCTTCGCCTTCGGCAGCTTCGGTTCATTGCGGCCGTCCTCTGCCTCTTCGGCGACTGGCTCCGGGCCTGTAAGTGCGGCACAGTTAGCTGAATGAGGTGACACATGGCTGCACAGTCAGTCTATAAAAGGAACAGCTGCAATCCTGGCTGTCCAGCCGAGTGGCACGGGTCTTCCCAGTGCCTCGGTCCGTTGTCAGCGCTTCAGTTCCTTCCCCAGCCATCACCCGTCCCAACACACCCTGAGAACAAAGGCAATTTAACCCTATCAAGCGGCTGGAGGAAAGCAGCCGGCTACCCAGGATTGCCACCGGGGGGCAGCATTGGTCCGGCGTGCTTTGCCTGGCTTGGTGAGCTACTTTTCACCTCTCGGAGAGCAAGGGTTCCCAGCCCAGCAGCAGCCAGTGGTGGCCTCACTGGGGCCCGGCGCCCCCTCCTTTCCAGCGGCCAGGCTACACTCAAGACAAGAAAGAGGCACATCAAAGAGTTTCCTAACATTACTTCTTTGCAAGACCAATGGCTGCAACGGGCCCAGGGATGTTATGGGACCGAAGTCGGGGGGCGGAGGCTGCGTGACACAGATCAGGCACCGAATTTTAACCATGAGGGTGATTAGAACCTTGGAACAAACTTCCAGGGGAGGTGACGCCCTCCCATCTCTTGCTGCACTTCTCCAAGCGCTGCTGTAACCAAAACGCGAGTGGGACCTGCCACAAGATTACTGGGAGGGACTCTCTGGCTTGCGTTGCACAAGAAGTCAGCCCAGATGTTCGCCTGGTCCCCTCTGGCTGCAATCTATGGAATGGGAATAAGGGGCCGCCCATAAGCGGTTCTCAGCAGAGCCCACCCAATGGAAACGTCGGGGAACTTCATCTGCAGAGGAGGGACTCGCATGGTTTCCAGCTGCTGGGGGATGAAATCACACGGAGCTTTTCCTGCCCAATGAACGCTGAAATATCTATTCCCCTCTGTCACAAGAGCACACTTCTCCAGCCTCCCGCCAAGCCCCTCTGGGGAATTCATTCTGCGAACGTCTTCCAGTGCTCTCCCGCCCCTCCCTGTCACGGGGGCTGCACGTTACCAGATGAATTCATGGGAAAGGGATCCTGCCACCACGGCAGGTCTTACACAAGATGGGAAAGAGACAGAACAGCCCCAGAGCCAAGCCTGGGTCAGAAGCCCGGCTGGAGATGTAGAACCTTTGCCCTGAAGCACCGCACCAGGTTGTGAAACTCCTTCAAGTCTTTGTGGTTTCCACGGTTGCTCTGGCTAAGTAAATCTTGCAGGAGCAGAAGGGGAGCGAGGCAACGGCGACACCACAGGTCACACCGCCTGCACGTGCAGCCTTGCTAATGCACGGAGCCCTAGTGCCCCTTCGTCGGGAAGATGCAGGGCCCGTGCCTGCTGGGTGAACCGATGGAAAGCAGCCAGCTGGCAGGAGAGGTTCTTGCCGTGTGGCTGTGCCACGAGGGTATGGGGAAGGTGTCCCTGCCACGCCGAGTCCCCCGCAGATTGTCACTTTCTCTTTCCTAGCACGTGGCTCTGTCACTCTCCGCAGACCACCAACCAGCCGCCTGTCACATGCGACAAGCCCCAGCTTGGGGCCCTCTCTACAACCCTCTCCTTAGAGGGAGAGAAACCCACTTTGCCTTCCAGGCAGAATCAGGGGAAGGGGGACCCTGAGCATTTCTCAGCAAACCCTGGGAGGATGGCAGGGTCCCTGCCAAGGCGTGGTGACTGCTCTGCCCTCCACAGCAAGCGTGCTCCCAGCCAAATTCTAGCCTCACAAGCAAGGCTCTTGCGAACCTTTGCCGTCCACGGGCGGAATAAATTTTGTTCTGTGCACCAAGGCCTGCGCGGCTGTGCACCACCAACATGCTGTTGGCTGTGGGCACTCTGCTAATCAGCAGGGCAGCACCTGGCTGTCTCTGGGGCAGCCGTCCACATGCTCAGCTCGCAGGGAGCACACCTCACAATCCACAAGTTACTGGGTCAGCCCCCGCAAAGCTCAACCCAATTGTTACGGGGCCCCCTGACAACCAGGCACCACCATCCTTGTGGGGTCTGTAGAGATGTGCACTGACAGCGTTCCAGGGGGCCAGGTTAGGGTTAACTCTATGGCGATCCCTATATTTCACAAGCAAAACAACCAGGTTTGTGGGAGCCAAACACATCAAGCCTCCTGTCTGAGGGGTAAGTAGGTAGTTAAATGAAAGCAGGGCTCCCACCTCTGCCTGTCACACCACCTTAACCAAGCGACCTGGTCATCTGAACCTGTGGCTGTCCAGCAGGTGAAACCCCTGCAGGCTCCCCTATATGAGGCAAGCACCAGCGAAGGCCCCAGGGCTGTAGCAGGGATGGGTCGTAAATCATGAGATGGCTAGCAGGGTTACGCACGTTTCAAAAGCCACACAGCCCAGCACAAAAAGCTAAATCCTCCACTCCGTAATAAGACCAAGTTGCCTCTAAGCTGTCATTTTCTCAGCAGGAAAGAAAATTAAGTTCATCATCTGGGCGTGAATTAATGGCTTTGCATGCTGCATGGAAACCTATAAGGAGCTATATGTGGTTTGCAAAGAACAATTTTGCTCAGGATGTGTAATAACCACTAACTGTACCGTCGCCTTTTGGGTCCCTTTGGATAACGTTACAGTAATGCTGGGCCTCTGAATGTTTTATGAGTGGCGCTGGACTTTACAAGCAAAGGCTGAGAGGCTATAAAAGCTTCTTCGCTTACAACAACAACGCCTCAGTGTCAGACGGCAAGAGGGCTTCCTCTGCTGCTCACTGGTTCTTCCAGAACACAATGCCCTCCGGCAGCTGTCTCCGTTGGAGATATATGTGGGGTGCGGGGGAGGGTTGGACACCCCAGACTTCCTGAATCAGATTTGTTTTTTCTCTGAAGTGGTTTGCCAACAATGTCTCTAGGCTGCAATAAAATTGCACGATTAGCAACCTAAAAGCTTCCATCCCTCCCTGCTTCTGGTGGGCAGTCCAGCAACTGCACCAGAAATACAATGCAAATTACTCCTTGCAGGGTTTTCCTATCACTCTTGTCCACCACGTTAACGACTGCAGCTGAAGCCTGTATCTGTACCTCCGGCTTCTTTGGAAGGAGGAGACAGCTTGGCCTCTTCCTCCTCTGTGGAGGGGACTGGAGGGAAGGCGGACAGATGTGAGCTAGGAGAGCAGCAGAAAGATTGTGTCAAATTGAGCAAGAAAATACATTTTTGGGCCATGGTATCATTCCCAGCACAGGGCTATTTTAAGTCCTTGACAGGGTCATCAGAAACTGTCTCCTGCGTTCTCACCACTAGAGGGCATGGACAACTGCGAAGGCCTCGATTTTAAGTGCTTGCTTCCACTGTCCCCATTTTAAAATGGATCAAAGTTAGTCAGACTCAGACAGGGTGAAGATCTGCCCTGGTGCTGGGATCGGAGCCTTTGGGAAGCTCATCCCTCCCAACCCCTGAATGGCTACGCTGAGATCAGAGGAGTTTCAAAGCTATTTTTAAAAAAGCTATCGCCCCGTCCCTCTCTGCCCCTGAAAAGCAGTTTGGTCTTGGAGGGTAAGGCGGAAGTAGCTGAATATTTAGCAGTCTTGCTAAAATTCAGATTGATTAAATTATGAAGGAGATACACATCCCCTAGGACTGGAAGGGACCTTGGGAGGTCATCTAGCCGTCCATTCCCTTGCCCTCTTGGCAGGACCAAGCACCATCCCTGACATCTATTTGCCCCAACCCCCAAAAGGCCTTCTCAAGGACTGAACTTACAACCCTGGGTTTAGTAGGCCAATGCTCAAACCACTGAGCTATCCCACCCCCATTAATGGGGACGGGGGCAGGGTTTACAGTAAAGTAGGCTTCATCTTGACCCCACGACAAAATGACTTGGCAGGCCTGGGGACCCCATCAGCCACATCCCAGGCAGAAGAAAGTTTTTTGGGCCACGATTCTCTGAGCCGTGTGGAGCACCAACACCCCGTCAACAAAGGCAAACCAAAAATGTCCACCTTCAGCTCCCATGGAGAAGGGATCTGTCCATCGACAAGCCTGCAAGGAACCGTCCTGGGCATTCCAACCTCGCTCCCAACAGTGCAGTTCGGAGGTGGTCTTACCTTCACGGGGAGCTACGGAGGGAGGGGCTCCAACCAAGGCTGTAGCAATGGTACAGAAAACTGCGGGAAGGGCCTGGGGCCTTGGCTTTCAGAGGTGCCAGGTGCTCAAAAGCACCTACTGAAGTCAAAAGAAGTTACATCTCCTGAAAGAGTCCAACCTGCCAGCCGGCCCTGGGCTGGGCTGGTGAACTTGTCCTCCAATCAACAAGACCAAGGAGGCCAAGTAATTAGGCCTTAAGCAGGGGGGGGGAAGGGAACACTGCTCCTCCCCGGGGCACTGCAATGGTGACAGATTTCACAAGGTTATCAAATGGCAGCAGTGAAATTAGCTCACCGTTGTCTCCTGACACACCAGCCGTAAAAAAGAACCAAAATTACAGCAGGGTGATAGCTCCTTTTCTGTGTCACCAGCACTATTAAAAGCTCTCTCCCCAAAGCACCAGCCAAGCTGTTCCTGCAGCCATCAGGAGCGAAAGGCATACCCAGACATTGCACACAGAGTGGGGTCTGCTCCAAGCCACTGAGTAGCTCAGCTGATGGGGAAGAGAGCGGGGTCTGGCCAGGGTTCCCCTGGGGGTGGCAAGCTGCAGGTTCAAAGTGAGCTGCCGGAGTGGCAATGCGACCAGGACAATGGCTGTGGAGACAGTGAAGAGAGTCATTTCCTCCCTCCCACAATGCAAGAAATGAAGAGGGAGCAGGTCTGAAACAAACCAAAGTATTTCCTCCTGGGAGGCCGTCACCCTGGGGATCTCCTGGCCAGAGGATGCTGCAAAGGCCAAGACCATACCAGGGTTCAAGAGAGCTAGGTAAATCCATGGAAGACAAGTGTGTGAATGGCTCTTAGCCAGGCTGGGCAGGGAGGGTGTCCCGAGAACCGGGAATGCACTGGGAAGGGATCACTTGATGACCTCCCGAGGTCCCTTCTAGTTCTAGTGTTCCAGGATTCCCTGTTCTGTTCATTCCTCTGGGTCACCTGCCATTGGCTGCTGGCTGGCTGGAGCTTTGGTCTGACCCAGTGTGGCCACTCTCATGGACTCTACCATATGTTTGGCAGGGTTTGTCTGTCTGTCCATCTATTTGCTCAAGAACTCCTCCTACACGGTATGAGCCAGGACCACCAAATTCTGTAGACAGTTTCCGCTCAGCATAAGTTGAAGCCAGGTCGGAGTTTGGTCATGCCAGGACAATGGGACGTGCCTGGGATGGGACTGCCTCTCAGAAAACCCTACGGAAAAGAGACAATCACCAGGCTAGTGAGAGGCTGGCGGGGGGTGTGTACCCATCTTCCGCCGGGCCCACTGAGCTGCAGCAGCCACAGAGAAGAGCTTACTGGCCCCAAGCTGCTGTGATGAGAGGGGCTGGGGTAGTCCTCTCTGCCAGGGGCAACCTGCGTACTGCACAACCAGCCTGTGTAATCCACCGCCCCACCCCACAGCAATGATTTCAATGAAAAACAAAAAACATTGAATCAAGGAGCTGAGCAACAGTGGGGGGGATCTAGTGTGAAACAGGGAAAAGCCAGGGCTTGGCTGGCGAGGGAGGGGGTGGGATCAGTACCCACATGTACTGGTGGCAAATGAAAGAACCCAGCTCTATGCACAGGACAGCCTGTGCCATCCACGTCCTGTTAGACGTGAACCAGCAAAATCCAAGGAGGGGGAACAGCTTCTCCTGCTAGAACAAGGCGAAGGACAACTGGTTCCTGGCCCAGTGGGGCAAGGTCGCTGGCACAGACAGGCACATATCAGGCCTGTGTCACAAGATACTGCACAGTGCGGGGGGGGAGAAACCAAAGTGAAGCAGCAACTCTCAAGTAAGGAGCTGAAAAATATTACAAAATCTTAATCCGTCCCGGGAGACCCTCTAGGGTGCTTTCAAATACAGAGAAGAATTGCTTAATTAGCCTTTTTTTTTTTAAACAGATAATTGCTTTCATGAGCTTTCCAGACAGCTTAGCAACCTTTTAACATACATACCCACTGCATGTAATGGCAGAACACTTCTGAGAGGGGTTTTATACCTTCCCAAAGAGCCACTGACAGTAAACCTCTCGCTACACAGGCAGGGACCATAATGGGCACTTGGGTGTCATTAGTGAAAACACTATTCAGAGTTCACTGGTCAATACGTGTTCACATAAAAGGGCAATGTTCTAATATTCATAATCCCAGGGCCCACAGGGCAGGGCTTTAATGAAAGTCTGTACAGTTCTGGTCTCTGCAACATCAAAGAGGCCAATAAAACTCCTCTCACATGCTGACAGGCAAGAGTCAGATGGAGAACGCGGGTTAGCTCGGCTCCACCAGGCAACCCATCAATTAAAGGGGGTGGGTGGGAAGAAAGCCCCAAGAACATGCTAAAAACAAACTGCGTGCTGCCTGGAGAGAAGCCATGTGTTTCTGTTAAAGACTCGTGCAAGAAATAAGAACCAGATGTGGCCAACGGAGGGCACCCAGGTGATAGCAGGGCAGCCCCCAGCCCTGCGCAGGTTTCGAACGACAGGATGCAGCTGCTCTGGAGGCTTCAAGGCCACAGACTTGCCCCTTCCCAAAACACCCAGTGCAAGGCCAAAGGGAGGGGGCAGGAAGGTGGGGGGTGCATTAAAGTAGGGCGATCAATTGTTAGCCAACTCTGCGTCACCTGGAAACGGGAAGAGTCCAGGGATCCGCAAGCACAGCAGCAGCACATGCAGCTGGGGGCAGCAGCCTCCCCTCCCAGGGAACAGTGTGCTGTTTGCTGCCCACGGTCAATAGACTCCCTCAGCTGCTTACTTCCTCACTGCATGTCATCCCCCCAGCGCACTTCTGCCCCCCAACGGACCAGGATGGGAAGCCAATGCCAAAAAGCACCTATGCTGCTTCCCAGAGCTCAGCCTCTCCCGGTGGAGAAGGGCCTCTCCTCACTCCCCTGGGCTGCTATGAAACAGACAGGAAACCGGCAAGGTTCAGCTGTGGACGTGCCTGTCGGAGTTTAATGGCTAGTCCCCAGGGAAATTTAAAATCTAAAAGCATCTTCCTCCAGGGCAGGGTTATTTAATCCACCAAAGCAGCAAGCCATCCGGGCTAATGCTGGCTAGCTAGTGCTAACCAGCACGTGCAGGAGGGAGTCAAGCGTGCCTGAGGTTATGACTGAACCTGAACAGGAAGAAAAGCAAGATGCTTACTACACAGCTGGAACGGAGGGTGACCAGTGTCCCTGTAAGCTGAGCACTCGGGCGGCCGCCCAGGAGAGTCAGATGCTGCTCAGCGGATTGACAGAGCGCGCACAGCCCTCACAGAGGGCAGCACTGCTGGTGCACCTCCCCACAGGCCTCGGTGCACATAACAAAATTTATTCTGCTCATGGATGGAAAAGCTTAGACGCAACAGTGGGGACAATTATGACAAACTCAAACAGACCCAAGTCATTTACAAGACTGTTCATTTTACCTGCTACGAAACATGCAATGAGCAGCCCTTCTGAAACGACACCTGCTCTTTGGCCATTACTGTTCTGAAATTCACCAAGATACAAGAACTGCACCCTTCCGCCCAGCCCAGCCCAGCCCCACAGAGCACTTGGTAAGGGTCTGAGAGCATCTCCCAGTCAGAACTCCTGGCTATCTCTGTCTGGCAGAAGGTGCGCATTGTGGATGGGCCGCTTGCAATCTGGCCCACGTCAGGCATGGAGGAGAACAGGAGTGAATGTTATCACTGACAGCACCAGTGTCTTGGAGAGGCTCAAAGCAGTTCACCAGGAATGGGGCCAGCCACGAAGAGGGAGTATAATCTCCAGCAGAAAAGCCGGACTGTTTTTTCACTTCCATTCTTGGTATCCGTGGTATTTCAAAGCCCCAAAGAACCGAAAACCCCAAGCAAAATCAAATCGGACTAAAACAACCCAGAGCACAGCCACGGATGAGGAATGGGGAGGGTCACTCGACACCTGCTAGCGATGGCCTTGCAAAGCAGGCCTGCGGCTGGGGAAGGGAGAAGCAGGCCGTAATTCTATCACCAGCCACAGAAAACAAATAATAAATAACCTATAGCAGCAAACAAAGCTGAAGCATAATCACAGGGTTGGCCAGGGCTAAAACTGGCTCCAAATTTATATCTTCCCCACCAAAAAAAAAGTCGGCGCCCATAAATTTACATACCTTTGAGTGCAGTGAATGGCCCGTGATTGAAACCTTGTACAATACGCTGGCAGCTCTGGTGAAAGCAGCCCTGTTCTGGCTCCCTGTGCCCTTTGGACAGGTGGCCAGTACAGTCCTCTCTCTCCTCTCCTCCACACAGAGCGGCTTTTATTACCAGGCTTGTGTCGTTCCGGAGTCCTGTCACTAGAGGGAGGATCTGGAGCAACCGCCCTCGCAAGGGAACAAAAAACAAAAGCCAAAGCCTTGGCAGAGACCCAAGAGGCATTTTGGAAAGCGACAACTACACCCTTTCTTGGAAGCTTTCTCAGGGGGCCCTGCAGCTGAAGGTACTGGGAAGAGCTCCTGGCGACACAACAAAAGCGGCTTTAAAGGGCTCAGGACACCATGGAAGAGAGGTCAATGCGTGCAGAACACACGCAGAACGCCTACCTGGTATTTTGACAGAATCTGGGTCAATTACATTCTTGGCTTCCTTCAGCTGATCGGCCGACTCCACTGCTTCCGTGCTCACTGGCATGTCCTCTGTCACCGATAAGGTGGTGTAGGTACTTATAACAAGCACTCCCAGGCCAATCCCGAGGATGATCTGCACAACAAACGGATCAGAGCCAAAGCTACTACGCCCATCAAAGCAAACATCGCTGTTCGGAACAGCACCTTTCATGCAAACTGTGCCCGGCGGTGGAAGTAAGGGATGCACCCTGGGGCACAGGTCCAGCGAGAGCTGGCTGAGCGGCAGCAAAAGCCAGCAGACAGCTACTGAAAGAGCTGGCTGGGACCTGGGCTGCAATAGGATGGGACCTGTAAGAAATTTTTAGTTACTTTCACCTTTGACTTTACCTCCACAACAGTTCGGATCTCCATTCAGCTACAGCAATCAATAAGCAGCAGAAAGGGAGCAGGAGGAAGAGGAAGGCTGGCCCCAGCAGAGGTTTGAGAAGGAAGCAGCGATTGAAAAAGGCTTTTTCAGGTGTTGGAAGTGGTAGAGAAGGCGGCTCTGGCATGGGGGAGTTCAGGTGCAAGCTAGAAAGGGCGACAGCTAGGACAGAGGAGCTGAGGTAAACGAGAGACTGTCCAGGAGGCTTATCTGGCCTCTGAGTGGCCACTCGTTACCTTTAAGAAATGAGGAGCATCAGACCAAGTTTGGTTTGAGCTTTTACAAGCTACAGAAATCCTTCCAATCAGTTGTTCTCCTTTTCCTCCGAAAAAGGGGTCTTTTCAGCGAACCTCTCCCCGTGCTGCCCCCGGCAGAACAATGCCCCACAAAACCTGACCCATCTACCTCCAGCAATGCAGACGCAGAAACCGAGAGGGTGTGCAGAGTCGCAAGAGAGGACTATCGTGGGTTTCATCCCACTCAAAAGGGGAACTGTGCGGGTTAATCTTCTAAATGTAAAGCGGACAGCATGGAGAGGTGCCCGCACAAGGAAGGCGACACCACCAGCCACTGCAGAGCTCACATCTCAACGGGCCGATACTAAAGACAGGACCTCTCCGCACCTTCGGTTTGAGATTTGCAGAAACCTGGGTACTGGGGGGAGGGGCAGCAGCAAAGGAAGTAGCTGAGCACTGGAGCTGCCGGGCGACTGGCAGCTGCCCTGTAGGAAAAAGGGACCCGTTAAAACACTCCGGGGGGTGGACTGTTGGCTGACAACACAGAGTTAAGGAGATTTAATTAAACACCACTGTATTATTTTTACCCATTTAATCTCAGTAACTATCACTGAACCAGCTTCTTCTGGAACCTGGTCTGCATGCCAACGCTGCCACTGCATTCAGAGGGACCGGGTGTGGGGGGAGAGCCGGCAGAAGGCTGTGTTGGAGTCGCTGGCCAGGATGAGAGTAAAGACAACTGAATCCCACAGTAAAGACCTGTTTGTTTCCACACACGCCCATTCTCCCAGAGGGACATGGAAGCAACTGGAATAAGTATGGCCACAACAGAAAATGCTTCTGCGGCTCTCATGCAGACTGCACCGGGCACATTTTGCAAGCAGCTTTACAAGACGTTGTCTTGATTTGCAGAAGAAACTTGCTTCTTTCCTGCAAGATCTCCCCACCAACTGATGGCACGAAAGCACTAGCTTAACTGGCACTTATACAGAGATTAAGCGACTCATTCTTATCTACTATAAAATAGGACTGGAACAGACCTCAAGAGGTCACCCAGTTTAGCGCCCTGCACTCGTAGCAGGACCACGCACTACCTAGACCACCCCGACAGGTGTTTGTCTGACCTGTTCTTAAACATCTCCAATGATGGCGATTCCACCATCTCCCCAGGCAATTTAATCCAGTGCTTCACCTCCTTGATTGCTAGGAATTTTTTCCTAATATCCAACTTAAACTGACTTTGCTGCAATTTTAAGCCCCTGGCTTCTTGTCCTGTCCTCAGAGGTTAGGAACAAAATTCTTCCTTTTCCTACATCACCACCTTTTATACACTTGAAAGCTCCTATGGCCTCTCCGAGTCGTCTCTGCTACAGACTAAACAAACCTAATTTTCAACCTTTTCTCACAGGCCACGTTTTCTAGACCTTTAATCACTGCTGTTGCTGCTCTCTGGACCGACTCCAATCGGTTGACCTTTCCTGAAACGCAGCACCCAGAACTGTACACAAGACTCCAGTGGAGGCCGTATCAGGCCAGAGAGCAGAAAATGATTTCTTGAGTCTTGCTTACAACACTTCTGCTAACACATCCCACAACGAGGTTTGCTTTTTCTCCCCACAAGTGTCGCACGGCCGACTCACATGCAACTTGTGATCCCCTCTGGCCCCCAGAACCCTTTCTGCCGTGCTCCATCCTAGGCAGCCACTTCCCATTCTGCACGTGCGCAACTGACTGCTCCTTCCTAAGGGGAGAGCTTGGCACGGGTGATTACCGAATTTCATCCTACTTACCTCAGACCTTTCCTCCAGTTTGTCCAGATCACTTTGAACTACAATCTTATCCTCCAAAGCGCTTGCAGCCTCTCCCAGCTCGACACTGCCCACAAACTTTATGAGCCTATGCTCTATGTTGGCATCTAAACGGCTGCCGAAGATACTGAACCAAACGGGGTCCAGAAATGATCCCTGCAGACCCCCCTCGATACACTCCTCCAGCCGGACCGTTTGCCACGTGCAGAGCCGGCGGGCTGTGCCATTCTGCCCTTGGTTTTCCTCTTGCCATTTGTTTGCACCGGATGCTCCTGCGTCCATGCAACATGGTGACTTGCTCATTGGCCCCCAGCCTCCAGAAACCCCAGAGTGGAAAAGGAGCGTTTCTGGGACAGGGCACCTGCGGCCCCCGCGCAGGCCTGATGGCTCTGGGAACTGGCTCATGGAAACGGTTGGAAGCGTGAACACTGCTAAACCTACGGCAAATGGTGGTTTTGTTGGCGTAAAAAGAAAATTCAATTCTTACTGGGCCAGGGGGGCTGGAACACCTGAGATCGGTCTGAGCCCCGATTCAAGGCCTGCTCCCACAAACACAGCCGCTTGGACATCCTGAGCTACTCTGTCTCTCAAAATCACTAGAGGCAGCCTGGGTCACCCAGGAACCAACAGCTCTGCCTGCAGCCAGGAGCAGTGCAGGGAAAGGGATGAGCAAAGCTGTCCCATCATTGCCTTGCCAGCACCCTGCAACCCGGACCTCCCCAGGCAGCTCCACAGAGCCGTCAAACCGGCAACCTGGAGGCCACTCCTGGGACCCAGCTATGCAGTGGGTTTTGTGATGTGCACGGATGGGGTCAGGGACTCCAGGGACAGGCCAGGGTCAGACTGTGAACCCAGCCTTCAAAGGCTGGAGAGTTAAATGCACTAACCCCAGGAGACCTAGAGCAGGGCTGGAAACACTTTCTGATGGGGCACGCTGAAACAATCTGGCCGGCTGTCAAGGGCCACAGTCTTCCATGGTGTTAATGGAGATGGTCTGATATGGAGGTTGGGGGCAGAAGGGAGCTTGGGGTATGTGGGGGCTGGGGGCAGTAGAGGGTTGTGAGCTGGGGCAGGAGACGGGTGCAGCAGGGAGTTAGAGGATTGGTTTATGACCCGGGGCAGGAGGGGGCTGTGACCTGGGGTAAGGCATTGGGATGCAGGGGCTGGGATGCTGGCAATTCCCAGCAGCCCAGTGGGACCCTCAGCCAGGCTCTCTACCATCCATGCCCCTGCAGGCTGCTCAGAGAAGCCAGCTAGGAGGGCCTTATGGGCTGTTCTGAGCGCTGCAAGCCCAAGGGGTGGGGGGGTACTTTGCACACTGCCTGCTCTCCAAACATGCAGCCCCCATGGGCCGGTTTCCGGCCCATGGGAGCCGTGAGATTGTGCTGAGGACGGGGCAGCGTGTGAAGCCCCTCTCCCACTACCCCAGGGCTCGTGGCATTCAGAGATGACCCTGGCCCCCGCTGCTGGCTTTTCTGAGAGACATACGGAGGCGAGGCAGGCAGGGAGCCTGGCTGAGGCACCCACTGGCTCAAAGGCTCGATCTGGCCTGCAGGCCCTATTTTGCCTGTCCCTGAGCTAGAGCAAACAAAAGGGAATGCTGCCCAGGGACACGCAAGTAGTGACCGGCTCACTGCCACACTTCCCCTTAAGGACAAGGGCCACCACAGCAGAACAACGTTCATTGGTCAGAGCAAGAACCACTGAGTGGCGGGAGTAGAGACCAGCTGCTGCCACTGAGGTCTCTGTCCGGTGAACTGGTCCAGTTGTCTGGAAAGGTTTGGAAGTGCTGCATTAAAATACATCTTGGGAATTCCCACGGAGTCGCTTGTTAATCATCCCCCTCCAGAGCCAGCTTGTTTTATAGTTCCCGGAATAAGGCACTGCTCCAAGCAACATCACTCAAAGGGTTAATTTTTAAAACCCTCGTTTGCAAGTGAGGGGGCATGAAGGTAATGGATCTGAAAAAGCATCTGCAGCCAGCAAGTCAAAGAGCAGAAATGACCTTGCTGGAACGCAAGAGGGGGGAAATAGGAAAGACGTTTATCTCCCTTGTCGGGCTTCCTGTAATGCCAACAGGGCAATTAGAAGATCTGAGCAAGATCACTTAAATAAGAATAAAGGAACTTTGTCCGCTCCTGCATCACTGCTGGGGAACTGACAGAGAATGACAAGGAAGAGCAGAGATTCAAGCGGATGCCTCCGTGTCACGACGGCAAAGCCCAAACCTGGCCCGCGTGTGATGTGCAAGCCTCCTGCTGGTGTCAGCATGGCTCAAGGAGCTGTGAACAAACTGTAGGCCCGACGGTGGGCCCCTCTAGTGAGTCAGCCTCTGCCGCAGCCACTCAGGCAAACGGATTGGTTTGTACAGAGGAAGGGGGGATGCTTCGAACGAGTGACTCTCCACCCTCCCGGTCACAGAGCAACGCCGGCAGCAGCTCAGCAGGAGGTTAAGAAGGGAGCATTAGCAAACCCCTGGAGCAGCAGGCTGGGCCAGGGCCTTGGGAATGGGCAGCTGTTCATTACAGACAAGCCAAAAAGCCCCACTTCTCACAAGGAGCATTCAAAACCCAGGGGACTCACAGTGAGCAGACTCTCTTTGCTTGCGATGTTGCTCTGAGCTGCGGCTTTGTACAGTAGTTAATCTCCCCCAAGGCAACTCCTCTGGATGCATCTGGGCCACCACCAGGGACCTGGGAAGCACTTGGGCCTGGAAGAACAGCTGCAGCAGATTTTCTAAACCCTTGTCCGTTCTGGCCCTTGAGCACAGCTAGGAAGCATCGAGCGGGGAGGTGGCTAATGTGGCAATCAGACTCTGGAAGAGGCCAGATGTCAGCTCAGACTTCGGTTCTCTATTGCGCTGGATCAATGACGTCACACGGTCTAAGAACTGTGACAAGTGAGAGACGACAGGGTCTGGCCCCCAGCCCCGCCGGCAGGAAAGCCAAAGAGAGCCCCTTCACAGCCCTCAAGGCTCGCTGTAACGCAGGAGTCGACAGGAGACACTGGGCAGCTTCTCTGGGACTTCTTCCGTACCAGAAAGGGCCTCTCGCTCACACTTGGTCAACACAGGGAAGCCAACACCTTACCCTCCGGACCTTAACCTGCCAGTCCCCCCAGGGCTGCTTTGCGCTCCATTGCCCCTGTGCTGTGCCGTGCCCTGCCCGAGGAGAGCACCCTGGGCCGTGCGTTACACGACTCTGAGCACAACAAAGGGGACAACGTCTCGATTCAGTCACACCTCTGTGCGTATGGCTCTAGGCTTCTAAACTTCCCCTGGCAGCTGGCCCCGGATCGTCTCTCCTGCTCACCCGGCCTTTCAACGGAGCCCCCGGAGCTCCAGCCAAGCGGCAATTCCCAGGCTGTGACCCGCAGTCAGCTGTTGACTGAGCAGCTGCCTGTAATAATTAACAACTCCCCAGCAGACTGAGACGCCCTGTGCCAGCCAACAGAAACATCCGGGGAGGTGAAGGTCACGCCCCCTCGGAAAAAACTTCTCAAGCCTTCCTCCAACTCTTCCACCTTCATGTCCCTGGTGCCACCCTCCCAGCGTTGAGGCCTGTGAAACTCAGCTCCGCCTGCATCCCCAGAGTGCTCCAAGAGAGCCTGGGCACGGGAACTAAGAACACAGCCAGGACCAGAGGGCCGGGGAAGAAGGGAGCAGCACATCATAGGCGTGTTGGACAAGTTACGATGCCCATACAGACGGACTTCAATTCTGTTGTTAAAAAACCAATCAACTGATGTGGCAACGCGACAGAAGCTGGAACTACGCGTGCAGGCAGGGGGACAGTGGGTCACTGTCCTGAGCTGGGAAACAAGTCACACCGATGTCTCTTCTCTCCGTCACTACCCCGTACCACCGCTGCACAGGTGGGTGGGTTGAGGGAGAAAGCAGAACTGCTCTGGGGCAGGAGGAAGGGGAAAGAGTACTGGGCATGGAGCTGCCAGGGAAGGCATAAAATGAGTCCTGCAGAAGGCAGCCAGGAGAGGGCAGGCAGAGACTCAAGCCTTCTAGCTGGAGGCCTGGAAGGAGGGCTGCAGCACCCTCTTCTTTTCAGCCAGGCAGAGATCCCTGCCTACAGGTCAAAGCAAGTGTGCAGCTCTGATGGGCAACGGCTCGTTCCCAGGTGGGCCAGACGACTCCCCAGCACCTTGGGGACCCGTGCAAGCCACTACGCCTTGGGAGGGATTTCTGAAGGATACAACCATCTGCTTCCTGCTCTTGTGACCAGCATTTCAGTGGGGCAGTCTGAGAGTCCCAGCTGCCAGTCCCCTCCAGCTCAGCCCTCTGGTTCACCTGTCTCAGAGAAGGGCTCTGCTCAGTCTGAGTGAAAACCTATCCTAGAAAGTGGTTTCTGTTCCCCTGAATATTCAGGAGGGCCGTTCTTTGGGGGCTCCTTCCCAGCCACGAGAGGACCAGAGCATCAGGCTTCAGAGGGAGAGTTGGAAAGTTGCATCAGACAATGGAAAAGGAAGAGCAATAGGAAAAAGCCCACTGCCTGAAAAGCCGCCAGTGTGTTTGTAAACCCACAAAAGTCACCCAACGGAAAAAGCCATTCTTTCTGTAGGACCCACAAAAATGTCTTCTCTCCCTAGGGTTTTTGCACTTAACTCCGAAATTAGATTCCCTGAACTTGACAAAGTTGGAGCCCCAACAGATGCCCATTCGACAGCTGTAGAAGACAAAGTTCTTGTGAGGGAAAAACCCGCCCAGGTTCATTTCAGCTCCCTTAACAAAAGCCCAAGTGTTTGCAAACCAGAAAAGCACCAAACCCAGCAGAGGCTCTGTCCCATAGGAGGCTGATCCAAACTGCAGCAAAGGAAAGCGAAGTTACCGACAGCCTCTGAATAACCCTGGTTTCAGAAATGAAACCCTGCAGCACCGTCTGTGGGCACGGTCCCTCCTATTACCATTATTTTGGCTGAAGCTAGGCAGCCGAGGACAGCGGTAAAGGCCCCCTGCCCTTCATCTGCAGAGAAGAGTTGTTTATTTTACCCAGCCCAGGCTCAAAGGTAAACTCAATAGGTTCAAACGTATGGCCTGTTACGGTTTTATATGCTGCCTGGATTTCTCCTTCTGGGGCAGCCCAGCAGCAGGCCCAGCGTTTGGTGAACAACCTTTCGCATGTACAGTGAATGCTTCAATTGCTGCCACACAGACGAAAAGGCGCTGGCGTTCCAACACGATGGGCCGCTCACTGAGCAAGCGCCTCCTCCACCGTCCAGATGCTTGGGAGAGGTTCTGGGCAGTGCAATGGTCCACCACAATTCCCACCCAACTCAGGAGGTGCGGGGGCGTTCGACAGGGCTCTCCCTGTGGCAGCGAAGCTAAGGGAGTTCCCAGGCCCTCCCGCGAACTGGGGGGAGAAGTCAATTAGCATCACCACTGACCTGTGAGCCAAGGGCGTGCTTGTGGATTTTCTTGTAAATCAGAGCTGGGCAGATAAAACAGATGAGGCTGCCCATCGTGGCACCTGTGAGGCCCAGGACGGTCTCCACTGGCGAGAAAGAGCAAGAACACTAAATAAATGAACAGACGCAAAATCCTCGGAGGCAGGAAAAGAACCTAGGGAGGTTTGCCCGGTGCCACGGAGGACTGCGGCTCTGAGCAACCCACTAGAATACGAGATGAGCCTCCAGCCAGCAGAGCTGGAACTGGAGTGAAAAATCGGTCACTGCAATTTATGCAGCACACAAGTACTTAGTCACCTTCTAACGACTTCAACCGGCTGCAAGCCCCCAAAGGGCTTTCCCTCCGCAAGGGCACCTCCTCACCATCCCCCTCCCTACCGCTCTCTGCGCCTGCTCCTTGCCGTGAGAGCTCAGGACTCCCCCGCACGCTGCCCTTTTCTGGAGCCTTGTATGGGGAGCATGCGAACACCGCCGGTGCGCAGGAGCAAACAGCCATAAATAGCAGATGTGCTTGTGAACACAAGAGCCAGTGCAGCACGAATGGAAGGCGATGGGGCCAGGGGGGGTAAAGGACAACAGCTAAGAGTGTCAGTCCCTCTCCTAGCCCCCCCAGTGCACTTACCGTTTGGGATCATGATGCCCCCAACCATGGTTCCGAAGACCACGGCCAGCGTGAGGGCTTTGAATCGAAGCGGGGGCATGTAACCCCCCGCGGCGAAGGTGCCGTCTTTTTGCTACGGAAAAAAGCAAAACCAGTGCATTAAATCCCTGCGTGCCGCCTGCAGGTCTCTAAAACAACTACCCAGCAGGCCCTGCGAGCTGAGCCAGACGAGACACGGCAGTGCTAGGACGGTAAGAGGGTACGAGCTACGGCTGAACCATCGTAAACTGCAGCTTTAACTCAAGCCTACAAAAGAGCAGCCAAAGCTGCTAGTTCGCAACGTACACCTGAAGGCGGCAGTTACCTGAGCACCTAAGCTCCCAAGCTCCCCTCCACTGCCCTTCCCGCTGGCCATGCAATACCCTGTGAACCTGCAAGTGGTAGCGACAATATGAGGGCACCTGGACTCAGGGTCTCCAGGGCAGCAAGCTGGTTGCCGCTTCGGCTAGCACCTCCTGAGTGCAGCTGGGGGATCAGGCACAGTTCTGCACCACTAGCGCTAGTGAAACAGGTGGGCTCAAAGACACAGGCTGAATCCACAGCTCTGCAAACAGTGACTAGGGTTTTCCAGACCACGACGGGCTGCTCTGCCGTCTTCTGTCCAGCCCCCACAGCTAAAAACACCCCTGCACATTCCCACCACACCCTGCATGCCACGCACTGTACAGCCATCCATTGAGCCACAGGCCCTACCGAGGAGACAGGGGGATCCCCACAGTACAGACAATTGCAAAGTGACATGCCCTGGGCAAAGTCAGGCTTAACCCTCAGGGCATCCTGACTTCCAAGGCTTACTGCTGCTCCCAGCACCCAGAACATGAGGAGAGCACCACGGGGCACCGTACGGACAGTGCAGCGCTACAGAGCGGGATCTGGCCCTCTAAATCACCTGTGGTTTATTTCCTGGCTCAAAAGGTCTCTCGCTGCTGAATACGCAGAGGACTCAGAACATTCCCACAACCTCCCTCTGCTATTTACCGAGTCCCAGGGGCACGCGCAGCTCTGCACAACGCACGGAAAACATGTCGCTGCCATGAGAGATTTCCAGCCTAAACCAGATCAACTGTGTGGTCACAACCTGCACCCCAGGCCAGGAGAAGACCTGCTCCCAGCGATGGCGAAAGCACGCGAGGGGGCGGGGGAGGGTAAGTCACATTTCTACTGCTGGTCATGAGGGAATAGGATTGGGAGCCAAGCGCTGGAATGAGGAAAGCGGCGTTTGGCCCACGAGAAGGGGAGACGGTGAGGGACATGACAGCTAATGGCGTGAAGCTGCGCTGACAAGAGAGCAGGGGCAGAGATGGAACCACGAGCTGGGGGGAGGCCAGGGCAGAAGGAAATAAGGCCGTCCTCTGTTTCTAACGGTGAAGTCTTCCGTCCTGCTCCTGAGAGAGAGAGGGGACGGCCTGGGCCCTGTCCTGTACAACACTTAGCAGAAGCCGGGCGTGCACAATGCTACTGGAGCAGGGGACCAGGCGGCACGTGAGCGCTGTCGAGGGGGTGGTAAAGCAAAGGCGGGGGTGTCAATCCCAGCACCTCGCACTGTTGCAGAACATGGAACAACGTAAGGACAAGCCCCAGATCTGCTGCGTACAAACAACAGTCACATTCCCACAGTGCTGCTTGCAAACGGCTCTGCTGTGACCCCCATGCTGCTTCTCAGGGCACTGCAAGCAGCTGCCATGTCAACTGGAAGCTGCAATGCAGTGAATGGGGCTGAGGGTACATCCACTCTCAGCGCAGGGACATGCCGCTAATCAAAAATACGCCATCAGCTAAGCTGTGCAGGTCCTTCAAAGAGCGACGGGGCTGATCGCGTGGGGCCAAAGACAGCTTTCCAGGGGAGCCTCACCTGCTGCTCAAAGAGAAGGGTGTTCAACGCCTGTCTGCAAGGCAGAATCATCATAGGGAACCCAACAGCTACCGACATCATGAACCCCACTCGGATCATCTCCGTCACCAGGTTGGAGGGGAAGTTCATGAGGACATTCCCAGCGATGGCTTCAGTGTAGCTCACGTAACCAAAGAACCCCACCTGTGCAATAGGGAAAAGCAGGCAGGGCTGGCTTTCTTCACATCCAGCCTATGAGCTGGGGGCTCCCACTGGGCCCAACCTGATGGCCTGAGGCAGCTTAGAGAACCCTTTGCCTACTAGCAAGGACGGAGGGAGCATTGGGAGCTTTACCAGAAGAGGAGCAAACCCCACTGCAACACAGAGAAACGGGACAGACCCAGGCAGGCTAGTTGAAACAGGGCGATGCCCAGCTCAGATGGGGACATGGGGAAACTGGCATCCAGGAGGCCCAGCTGCCTAATCAAGGTAGGGTGGCTGAAGGAACTTTCACCGAGAAGCCACTGACAGTATGAGTTGGGTGTGATGGCCTTAACTGGGGGCCCCTTTGAACGGGTGACAAGGGGAGCGGGGCAGCTGCCTTCCCAGCCGCTCACCTTGCTCTCAGTTTGCCAGTGGGATTAAGCATTGCCGCTGAGATGGCTGCAAAGCCCATGAGCAAGGGAGGCTGTAATACAATCCCACGCAGCAGCCCAGCTCACACGGGAGGCGATTCTTGGGAATTATTAACTGGATTTTATTAACTGGAGTTTTATGAGGCATAACTTCCTTTATAACCTTCCAATTGCAACAGGCTGATGGGCAGCTCTCTCTAAGGACGGCAGCTCATTGGACGGTATCTCCACAGCCAGTTACGCGATTGGAAGATGGAAACCCAGCCACTGCACATGGAAAATGGGATTGAAGCCCCGACTCCAGTGCTGCTCAATGGGACCTATTGTTCCCAAACTCTGGGCTCTGTGAACACCTCCACGCATCTGCAGAGCAGCCCCCGGCCATTTTCTTTTGCTTTCAGCGCAAGGCCTCCTCGTCCCCGAGAACAGATTAACACCTGGCCCGTAGTACGACGGGGTGTTCAACACTGCGTCAAAGCTTAGCCCAAAAGTCACTTTTTTGGGAGGAGAAAGGAAGGTGGAGGCTTCTCACCGTAACGTAGAAGGTGGTGACCACATTTAGAGAGGAAGCAAAGATGGAGCTCATGATTTTAACGGACGGTTCATCCAGGCTATCGTAGGTAGGCAAGACCTGGCTGCAGAAAAGCAGGTTAACATATTAAGCAGTTTCAGGAAGATGCGAAATCAAGCACATTCCCCAAAGTTCTCCTGCTGCAGCCCAGCAGAGAAAAATCCCTGACACCTTCCCGCCACAGAGCATAAACACACGGCTAGTCCACAATTTATATTGCTCATGCCAAGAGATTTCGGAACACTCAGAACGTTAAGTGTTGCAAAAATATTCACTTCCCCCACCCCCCACCCCACCACGTGGAGTTAACCGTGGGATGTAAACATCTTGGTTCAAAAGGGCTGCAAAATGAATGACCGTTTGTTCCACTGAAACACCAGTGGCACGGCTCCAGCCAGCACACTGGAGATTATTGTTCTTGGAGCGCTCCATGCTGATAATTAAAGCAACGCTGTGTTTACAGAATGAAAGCGGGACGAGGGCTAGAGCATCACACTGTCGAAAAGGAAAGTTAAACAAACAAAACTAAATACAGTGCCTGTCATATTTCAGCGCTGCTGTTAGAGCCTGGGTCAGAGAGAGCTGGAAGCACCAATTACGTGGGATTTGGGGGTATTTATGGACTTGGAAAGCACACAGAATCGACTTTTTCTTCATCATCAGGTGCGTATTTTAGCAGCTCATTAACCTCTTGCTGCCCTAATCCCAGTGGCCACCTCCTGATGGGTACTACAGCAGAGAGCAACTACTGAGGAAAAGCTGAGGGAGGAGGTAACTCAGAAGGGAAGAGGGTACCCCCAACTCCAATGGGCATTAAAAAGAGTGAGTGAAACTGGAGCCAAAGTCTTAGACCTTTTGTGCCCCAAATGTTCTACACAAAGGAAACTGGGCTGTCACTTTAAACTGCATATGGAAATGGAGACAGGAGACCATATATAGAGCATGGAGACAGTCGCGTATTCAGGGCACCTCAGAGGTAATTTTTGCAGGGTTATGTAGGATTTAAATCTTGAAATAAAACCCCTGAATACAGCAACTGCCAGATGCCATGGACTCCCCTCTGAAGTAGCAGCAGGCCCAGCAGGGAGAGGAGGAGCAGTTGGGGTGTGATGAGACGGCTTTCCAGGCCTGGCTCATGTTTCACGGGCACAACAGCAAAGCAGCAGAGCGGCACTGGGGACAAAGTGCCCTGTGAACTCTAGCTGCAATCAATCCCCGGTAGTCAAGCTGCAGAGGCCAGCTACTCATCATGGGCCTCTAGTCACAGCAGCAGAATCCCACCACTCCAGACCACACGCCACCACGCCTCCCAGCCAGGCACAGTCCTGCCTGGGTGGAGCCAGGGTCTGACACGCACGCAGCAAGAAGCTCATTCTGATGGGGTTTATTTTTACACCAGCACAGCCGTGCTGCAGGCCTATGATAGACCACAGCCCTTCTCCTGACAAATGCTTTATACGCCTGGTGCAGGCAACTCCCCAGCACTTGAGAGTCAGTAAATCTACAACCTCGGGTTGAATCCGAGAATTGTTCGACCGCATGCCCTGGAGACTTGTATTCCTGAGATAAGGCACAAGCAAGGCAGGGCAGAACCCTGGCCTCCTTTCAGAGGTGGCTAGAAGTAGTTCAGTTCTCCCGTTAAATCAGTATTTTCATCCACACTACGTAGCCCGTCTTGTGTAGTATTTCCATGTGCTGAAAACAGAGTTACACAGGCAGCGGTATTTCTAAGTTGGCCAGGGAAATGCACTATCGAAGAGGTGCCTCGCAAGAGGGAGAGAATGAACACAGGTCACCTTTGCCTAGACTCGGGGGCGATGCTGAAAAACGAGTACCCGCAAGCTGCTACTCACACCACAGCACCTTGCTACACCGGATACCAAGCACCCCTCTAAACCCACAGCAGTCAAAGCAGCTCATGCTTATTTTGGTGGGCTACTCGTGTCTGTGACTTTACACCAGCGCCGCTAACATCAGAACCTACGACAGAGTGTAGGTTATATGAATGCTCAATCATCCTGTGAAATATCATTAGCCCATTTTATCGATGGGAAAACTGAGGCAAAGAGCTTAAGAGCCTTGCCCCAGGTCACACAGGGAGACCATGCCAGAGCTAATATCAAAACTCACGAATTCCTGGTTCCCAGCCCCCTGTTGAATCTAACTAGCCCATACCGCATAATGGTGGAGAAGACGACATCGCCCCAAGTTCAGCAAGGCTAATATACATTTCAAAGGGCAGGCAGGAGAACTGACTCTACAAGCATGATCATGTGTTCAAGGTAAATGAGAATAACGGTCCATTCAGCTTGTCACCACTCTATGATGCATTTCACGTCGGGGGGGGCGGGTGAATATGATTTTTATATTAGGCTTATTTATTGTTCACAAAGTGATTGAGAGCTCAGCAAAATTAACACACTGCTAGTCAGAGAACGATATGCTTGTAACATCACATGGAATGGGGAGAGTGTGTTTTTCTGATGCTTGGGGGGGAAAATATACGTTTTAGCTGGAGGTTTGGCTTGCCATTTAAGTGGTTTAACAGAATCTATATTTAGCTAGATCTATGCACACACTAGTCCAGACCATATAATTTTGCTGGGTTTCCAACTCCCTACACATGTACACTGGTTACTGTGATGCTACCACAAGAAAAGGACAAATTTCTATTTAAAAAAGAAAACCTACAGTGGTAACGAGGTAAAGCTGTAAAAGAACACAACTTCTGTCACCAATTATAATGGAGACATTAAACAGCAAGACTAGAGCATGTTCTGCTAGCAACAGAGCTGCCAAGAGAGACGATAAGTGGGAAATGATGATTTGGATCTCACATGTGGGTGTAAACACAGCAGTATGAACAAATTTTATTTGTCACATTAATTTACTATTGGCATGCAGCGTGCTCGGTAGAACTACAGGGGGAAGGGCCGGCTCTGCCAGCCCTGCGAATGCTGAAGGTCTTTTTTGTGTCCACAATTGGATTTACACATCTATTTCGAGCTGGCTGCTGCTTCAGTCAGGCATGAATCACTCGCTCTTGTCAGTTTGGTGGGGAAGGTAATGCTGCTGGAATTACAGAAATAACCAGGTTTTCAGCACCAGGCCTCTGTGTGCCCGCAACCCTAACCCTTATTGAGAAGAAATGGGCAACTGGATGCAACAATCTGAAGTCAATGATTCTGCGACTGTCTTTTAAATAGTCTCAGCTACATTTGGTGAGGTGGGGTGGGGCTCTGCTGGGGGCAGGGACAGAAACAGCAGGGTCTCTTTTCCCGATCATAAACCGTGATTTTCAAACAATGTTTCATTGTTGGTTTAAGTCCCAGGAAGTCAATGTAAGGCACACCCGGGATTAATCGGACCCTATGCATTTTAGGAACAAGTAATTGCTCAAGCACAGGAACGCCTGAGTGACACATAATTCCTTCCCCCATCTAGGTAACTAACAAAAGAGTAACAACAGAATGAGATGCTGTACTTCCGTGGGCTGTAAAATGTTGTGATTAAACTACTAGGGGGAACCAGATGGCAGGTAACCCATTCAGACCCTTGGGTTAGCCTTCCCAAAACTCACTGCACAACACAGCTGCTAGAATACCAGGTACATGAGAACGGCCACACTGACTCAGACCAAAGGTCCATCTAGGCCAGTCTCCCGTCTTCCCACGGTGGCCAATGCCAGGTGCTGCAGAGGGAATGAACACACGACGGGTAATCATCAAGTGACGCCTCCCTGTCGGCCATTCCCAGCTTCTGACAAACAGAGGCCAGAGACACCCCTCTGCCCATCCCGGCTAAGAGCTGCTGCTGCGGCCTGTCCTCCATGAACTGATCTAGCTCTTTTCTGAACCCTGTCATAGTCCTGGCCAACACAACATCCTCTGGCAAGGAGTTCCACAGGTTGACTGTACTCTCCATGAAGAAATACTGCTTTTTGTTTTTTTTTAAACCTGCAACCTATTGGTGACCCCAATGCCTGTATTATGGCAAAGAGCAAACGACCCTTCTTAACTCATTTTTTCCACACCAATCACGATTTCATAGACTTCAATCATACCCCCCGCCCTTAGTCGTCTCTTTTCTAAGCCGAAAAGTCCTAGTCTCATTCATCTCTCGTCATGTGGAAGCCATTTCAAACCCCCAAACCATTTTTGTTGCCCTTTTCTGAATTTCTTCCAATGCCAAGGTATCATTTGTGCAGAGGAGGTGACCAGGTCTGCAGGCAGTAATAAAGATACGGGTGTGCCATGGATTCATGGACAGGCAGTAAGATATTTTCTGTCTCATTCTCTATCACTTTCTTAACGATTCTAAACAGTACTTACGACTGACAGGCAAAAGACATGCCGAAGATAGGAATGCAGCGAAAAATGCCTTCCCAGCGCAGGTAACTGACCCGCTTCAGCCACTGCCCGCCAAAGAGGCCATGTTTGAAAGAGGAGAGCACAATCTGTAGCAAAAGGGAAAAAAAGGGTGAAGAGCTACACAGCTGAGACACAGACCACAGCCAAGGCAGCATCAGAAGGCAGGTATAAGGCAGGTCCATCTGGAAGAGGAGGCAGCCTGGGGTCACTTACCCTGCACCTCCCAGCAGGATATTTTTTAATGCAGATTTCCCAGTCTCAGCCCCACACCTTTCAGCTATTCTGAGCTCTACAGGTCACCCCTGACTGCCGAGCAAATAAGGGCTATTTGAAAAGGAGTACCCTATTCCCTAGTTGATGCCAACCAGCTAGCAGGCACCAGGACACACACACACTAGAGCTAGACCAGTTCCTGAGGGATGCACTCAGCTAACTAGGTTGCTTCGGAGCACAGACTTGCATTGGGCCCACAGAAACGAGAAGCAGCAGGCACAGGAGGAGTCTCCTTCTAAAGGACAGGCAATGACGCAGCTGACAATGTGAGTACTCTGAAAACCACAGTCAATGCCAAGCAGGTTAGCATGGCACCAGAGATGGGCTAGGAACGCTCTCCTGGCCTGGGGAGGGAAATAGAGCTGAATGCCCATTTATAATCCAGCCGGACAGCACTCCCACTCCGAGAGATTCCGCCAGTGTTGCAAACTTCAGCGACATTTGGAGTTTCCCCTAAGGCCCCTGCTCTGGGCGTCACGTGAGTGTGAAGATCCCAGCTTTTGTTTCAAACCCTCATGCTTACAAAGAGCAGTGCAAGGTGACCAAAGCACCTCCTAGCAGCTCAGAAATCAGGTGGCCAGATAAAAAGAACTCAGAACCTATTTCTTAAAGCCTGAGGATCTTCTGGGGGCCAGATCATGAACTCTGCCCTGCCACTTAACTCACAGATTACAAGGCCCAAAGAATCATCCCTTTGAACCACATGCAGAAGAGACACAACAGAACTTCCCCTAAATAATTCCTGGAGCAGAACTTCTAAGACTATATCCAATCTTGCAAGGGGTGGAGAACCCAGCTGCCCCAGTAGTTAGTCACCCTCAATGTTAAAAACATTGTGCTTCATTTTCAGTCTGAATGTGTCTTGTTTCAATTTCCAGCAAAGACTTGCTACACCTTTGCCTACTAGCCAGAAAGAGCAGCACAATCATCTGCTTTTTATTCCCCGTCTTGGTAATTATAGACAAGGATAGAGACACCCCTAAATCTTCTCTTGGTTAAGCTAAATAGACCAAGCGCCTCATGTTCCTCATTTTAAAGCATATTTTCCAATGCTCTGCTCATTCTCGTAACTTGTCTCTGCACCTGCTTCAATAGATCACTATCCTCCATGAAGCTGCATACAGCTTACCTATAGAAAGTCAGCAATTCCTCCTACTTAATCAAATTGGCCGACACCAGCTTCCTCAAGACAAAGCTTTTTTGTCAGGCCTAAAAACAAAGCCTTTTCCTATACTGCCTTCACCAGGTCTTCACTACATAAGCAACTTAAAGTACAACCATGTAGGAAGAAAAATGCTTATATTGGCTCATTGGCATTTGCCACCGATACAAATCTTGCAAGCAGCGTAAAAACTTGTGTCCTTAAAAATAATCATTTTTCTCCCTAAAGATCAAGGTTTTATGAGTTTTAAGGGAAAAAGTTATTGCATTACAGAATTCATTTTGCAGCCGCGTATGTCTTCCCATCTTCTGTCTCCCAATTTAATCAGAAATTCTGAATGTCATAAGCTGCACAGTACTCGTAAGCACCCAGTGTAAAGCAGGCCACAATGTGGTTAAGCTGCCACAATGTATAGACTTCATAGTGACTGACAGATGGCCCAGCCCATTCCTATATCATATGGCTGTATATTCTTATTTCCATGTGGATAAGTGTGTGGGCATCAGGGCAACAATTATCCCCATGCAGAGTCAGCAATATTTAACAGAAAAGAGTACTGTGTTTCAAACTTGGATCCCGAGCCAGCATGCTGTCCCTGGTGGGCAGCCCTTGTGAGTACACAAGCAGTGAAGGGGTCCCTCCCATGCAGAACAGCTGGCAGGATCAGGACCCTAATCTGGACAGAGTTTTCTTTCAGATGAATTAACCACAGACACTCTCCCCTCTAAAGAAACAAAATCTTCCCCACGCCACCAAAACTTACCACAAACATAAACACGGTATAGAAGATGAGTGCCATGGCACTGAATGACTGTATGGAAGCCATCATGTTCCTCTGGAGACTCAGCGGAAGGACGATGCAGAGCGAGACAGCAAACAGCAGGATTATCCGGAAACTGCCAGTTACCTGAAAAAGGATCCGCCTCAGGGACAGCAGTACAGAGCACGCAGAGATCTCCCAGGTTTTATCAACTGGAACTCCCGGGCTTGTATCAACACAGCTGGCTCACTACCCCAAAAGGGAGATGCAAACAAAGAGAAGAGACTCGGAATCTGAGGCTACCTGCTCCTGGCCTTAAGAAAAGGCTGGAAGACAGATCATGCTATTTCCTCAGCAAGGTCTGTGATTAACCTATGCAGTCACTGGGTGCCACTGTTGCTCTCTACAGCCTGTGCCAAAGGCTGGGGGTTTAAATAATCATCCACACACAGCTGAGCAGAACATTTGGTGCACACTTCCTGCAACTTGATGAAAATTAACCTTGCTTCCAAGAAGGAGAACAGAAATGGAAGTCTCGAGAAGTCCTGATCCAGAACACTAGACAGAGGCTCCCGTTGGTACCTGTTAGAGCAGGACAAGCTGAAATGCCTGTACACATTTAACCACTTGCTTGGCTGCAGCCACAATGCATCTTTGTAGCATCACAGTTCCTTGACCAGAGCGTGGCAGCGTCAGGCTAGAGCAGATAACAGCCACACCAAGATCTGGCCACGCGTCCATTTCACTTTCCTAGCCTGCCCTATGCCAGCTCCAACAGCTGCAGGTGATTCCTCCGGAGCACTGCGTGCTAGGCAGGGGCATGCTGGTCCCACCAGTGCCAGAGAGAGGCGCAACAGAAAGTGGGGCCAGTGAGAAGTCACGGGTGGGGCTGAGGAATCTGGATCTGTCCTCTTCATACCCCAAAGTGCTGTGGTTTGGGTGCAGGAGGAGCACTCTGACTAGGAATGGTAAACGGGGGGCAGGATTTGGGCAGAATTATGCCCCAATGTTGTTCAGTTTCTGGCTGAGCAAAGGACAAGGGGCGGAACATACCGACACCCAGCTGGGATTTACTGCCAGCACATATTTTGTGACAGATACTCATTTTAAGAGTTCTCCTCTTGCAAGTATTGTTTCCTATGTCAGGAGTTTTATGCATCTCACTGTCTGCTATGTGCCAAGACCCCCGGGCGTTGCCGTGGCAAGGTGCTCCGATGTTCTAGCGCATGGGCAGGGACTCTTTTCGGGCTGGGGGCCACTGACCCAGAGAAAAACCAGGTGGGGACCATACATGGGAGAAGCAGAAAAAAAACCCACACACACACTCACGGCCGCCAATAAGCAATAAAAAGAAGGGTGGCTCTTGCCTCACTCACTCGCCTGGGGGCACCTGGGTTCCTCTCACACTCCAGCCCCATAGCAGGGGGGATGGGACACCAAGGTTCAGCCTTCCCCACAGGCCCGAATTAACTCTTCTGGGCTAGTAGATTTTGTGGGACCCACAGGCTCTGGGGTGGGGCCAGAAATGAGGGGTTCAATGTGTGGGAGGGGGCTGCCAGGGAGCAGGGTGGAGCAGGCGCATGGACGAAGGGGTGCAAGAGAGCTGGCGAGGCCGGGGGGTGTCTGAGCAGGAGGGGGGGTGCAGCTCCGGAGGGGAGGGGAACCACAGGTGGCTCCAGGCTGCCCCGCACTAGTAGGCTCTGCCCCCCGCCATTTCTCTTGGCCGGGATTTGTAGACAATGGACGCAACAGGGTGCAACCTGTTCCAGTAAAGTCACTTCCTCCCCTGCCAGGCAGAGCCCAGGGGCCAGAGGCAGCCCACTGCTCTGGTGATCCAGCCACACAGGGGGCACTGAACCTCGGCCCCCTCCCATGACCAGAGCACCAGCACCCGCTTGCTCAGCTGTGGAGTCGGGGAGGGGGCGCAAGCGAGCCTCGCAGGCTGAATCAAGACAAGGCACAGGCTGCACCTGGCCTGAGGGCCACAGGTTCCCCACCACTGTTTTAGCGCACAAGACTTGCCATTAAGCTTTAGAGCCAGAGAACCTGGAGTTACCTGGCTGTAGTCTGAGGCTGGTAAAGCAGGTTGCTCCCTGCGACGTGACAGCACGTACCGCACGATGTACTTAGCCAACAATCTCAGCCCTGTCCCTTTAAACGTCTGGACGCGTACAGACCAGTGTGAGTTTACCTGTAGTCCAAGCAGGCGGGCGAAGAAGTTCGATCCCAAGTCACCAATCACGACGTAGAAAGCAATGCAGGTTCCCAGCATCAGCCCGATCATGCTGGAAAGAAACACACCAAAGAAAAGACCAAAATGTACGTTCCATTCTGGGGCAGAAAACCCCCTGGAATGCCACACGTCCCACATACCTGCAAGTAATGACTGCTGCATTCCTACAGGGTGAGCACGTCAGAACCCTCCCCATGGCAGTCTGTCCTGGTGTAGACCAGCCGCTGGCATTTCAACCACTGTGCTGTCTGCCAGAGGGCATCTGGAGGGCACAGGAGTTCAAAGGCCACAAACTCTACCTGCTCCACAAACCCCAAGGCTGTTCCCACTGAGGGGCATCTAAGGCCTATCCAGAAGAGCGAAAGAACCTGGGAGACCTTAGGGACCCTACTGTGAGCAGCGTGAGTATAAGGGCTTGGCAGATTAGTAAAAGTACAACTTTAAAGGGGAGTCAGGGGACTTAAACTAAACCAAACCAAGACCTGGTTTATACGTAAAATTGAGGGAGATAACACTACGGCCCATCCCTGAGCACAGCATCTATGCCAGCCAAACTCCGGGTTTAGATGCAGCAAGGTCCACAGAAGAATGACCATCGCTTTGGGGCCCGCGGCAGTGCTCTAACAGCAATGGAAAACCTCTCCTGTCTCTGCAGGCTGCAGCTACACTACAGGGTTCTGCCAGCACGACCACAAAGCCAAAGCTAAACACTGCAGCCCTCATGGTATAGGCACAGCCTAAAGTCTCTTTACTGCTGAACGGGAGCGTCCGCAGAGGGGTTTCATACAACTAATGCACCTTCCAGTCACACCTTCCCAAACCTCTGCACATGGATAAACTCTGTTTTGGCAGCCTGTTGTACCTCTCTGTGCCCTTTCAGCACTAAGCACATGGCTGGCACTTACAAACAATAATCAATCATTAACCTTTTTCTCCAGACACATGCTACAGCCCCGAGCCTGCCATCGCTGACGTGGTAGCAGTGTTAGTGCAGTGCCTTATGCTGAGGGGGTTCCAGCCATGGGCCAGAACCCTGCTGTGTTGGGTACTGTACAAATACAAAACAAAAAGCTGGTTCCTGCCCCAAGGAGCTTACAATGCCAGGCACGCAGATTCCATCTGAGTGGAACCCCAGTGGGATGATGGACAGAGGCCTGGGTCCACCCACATCACTATCATCACAGGATCAGGGACAGCATTCCCTGTAAGCCGTGCACCTGTGCAGCCACTCAGGAGAGAGTCCAGCGCCACAAGCTGATTAGCAGAGCACACAGCCAAGCTTGTGTTTCTCCTAGTGGTGCACATTTGCACGAGCTTCAGTGCACATAATAAAATTTATTCCACTTGTGGGTGGGAACAATCAGCAGGAACAATGATATGGGAATTTCCCTCTCCCTCCTTTTAGAAGCCTGAAAATAAATTCTTTCCCATCACTGTTGTCCATCTCCATTTCGGAAAAATGGGTTTTTGAGCGTAGCCGAAGCCAGCAAAGCTCCATGCCGCTTACTTCCTTCTGTAAGCAATGTCTTTGGGAGACTTGCCAAGAACCCCCAGAGCTCTCTTAGCAGCACAGGTGCCATTGGGAGCCAAGCTGGACAGGTCAGTCTGGGAGCATCCCTTGAAAGAGACAATGATGCATGACTTAAATACTGAGCAGCACGTATGGGTAGGGGAGTTATATGGTGCCCACTTCACAATCAGCGCTTGACATTTCGACTGCAGTGCAGGGGGGTGCAGATATTTGCAGTGCTGACCGCATTTTAATGAGGCTGTATCAGGAATCACTTCCCCTCCCGTTCACGGTTGCATGGGCCACTTCACTTCCCATTTCTGAGCACACAATGTTGCTGTGGTAATCAAGGCAATTGCTTGCGTGGAAACGTAACCTTAGAAAACTACATGGTGAGTTCTTAGCTGTGTAACAGCTGGAAATAAGAACAAGGGCCAGAACTAGGACATCAGCCAGACCTCCGCAGACCCCAGCGCGACACTCTGTACTCAACAGAATGGGCTGCAATGCCACCCCCACCCCCACCCCCACCCCACCACGGACACTTAAGACCGGACTTTTCCATCTCTGCTATGTGGCCTCTGAAGCTTTGTGAATGGTATTTTTAAGAACAGAAAGGTCACAGTTACAATCGTCAGAGGCCTCGGCCTTTGCTGTCGTTACCAGCCCGCTGTCCCCAGGGGATACTGTACCTATTAATTCACACCTCAGAGGACTTTATTAAGGCAAATCAAGCTTAATTCTTGTCTACAGAGGGGGAAACTGAGGCACAAGGCAGGCTAATGGGCAAATTGTCAGACACACTAAACACAGTTGCCTTCACTTCTGTGACTTGTGTTATACTTCTGTCTGTAAATCACACCACAAGTGATGCGACCAAGGGTTCACAGTAAGTGCTTCAGAACATGGAAGGAAACCCAGGCTTCCTGCCTAACTACTAGACAACACTGCCTCTCACTTCAGAAGCCAAGGAGGGAGCTCCCCACCCAGCTGTCTGAAGAAATGGCCTACAAAAGTGAAAATAGTTTAGCTCACTATCAGCCCAAAATCTAGGTGCCAAGGGAGGTGTTCAGAAGAATAAAGAGCTGGGGGTAAGCAATGAAGACCCGGGGAGGCTATCACCCTGTAAGGGTTCCGAGAACAGCCTTTTATTAACAGAAACATACTAATTAAAACTATTTCAACGTTAAATGAATAGCACTTTACCTTGTCTCCACCAGCATCTTCCCTGCCTTCCCATAGGCATGAAACGCTAGCAAAAGAGAACACACAGCACAGTGAGCTTAGGGAGGGGGCAGACTGCGGCACGCACATCGGTTAGAAATTAACAATAATAGTGACGAAGGATAATTTGACAGAAATCTGCTAGTTTTGCATTTTGGGGCTGTTTTCCCCGGCCCACCCTCCCATTTTCTTTTTTCGGACATACCATCTGAATATCAAAACCCACATCAGACGAGAACAAAGATGTGGGAAAGACACAAAGCAGGTTCTTTTTTTACTCTGTTGAGAAGAAAAAAAAAAGCCGTGCCAAGTAGCACTTACACATGGCAACTATTAGAAGAAGAAAGTCAGCGTGGAAGAGAAAATATGCATGTTAAGATGATGTGTGGCAAAAAAACTACTACAGTGCAAAAATCTCACAAGTTCCCATTTTTATTTTTTCCTTCCCATTATAACTGAACCGCCTGATGTTGCTGGATGGGAGATCTGAAACAGGGCCCAGAATGCTCAATTCCATTCCCAGAATACCCAGCATTCACAACCCACACCACAGGGATTTTGCCAAGAGAGGTTTTTTTCCCCCATCCTGTGGCCATAGCTTGCAGCAGAAAATGATCAGTATCCTTTAAATGACTGTGTTTTCTGAAACGCAAGAGCCAGGAAAGCTTTACTTATACTTTTGGAGACATCTTACTGGGGCGGGGGGGGGGCTGGGGGGTATTAAGACCTCCACTTCTAACACAGACCACATTGTTTTTCTGTTAGTGCTGGGTAGTTAACTCTAGTTGACTCAAGCAAAGGACTGCCTGTTTTTTTTCCTGCTGGGCTTCTCCAGAGGTGGCTGTGCAATATACGTGCCTGAAGGTAGCCAAGAAATAGTTCGTTCATCTCTGGAAGTACCTTGTGCGACCTTCAGTGTTGTTGTACGCGTCTCGTATTTCTGTGCAACTTCTCTAACTTGAGAACAAAGAAAATCAATTGGCCGGCTCTAGAGTGGGAAGGAAAGTGCGTGGGAAGACACCACCAAAAAAACAAGTTGAGGCTCTTGTCATGAGAACAACTCAGATGGTTGTGAATGGCTTGGCAAACAGCAGAGTGAAATCCAGCCTTTGTTAGATCTCTGGGCTCCAGGACACCTCTTGCGTGCAATATTAAAAAGGGATGAGTAAGCAGTACCTCTGGATTTTGTCTTGCCCCTGCATGACGGCTCCTGGCAGAAAAGGGGAGCAGATGTTAAGTTATGGTTGGTGTGATTGAGCACTTGGCACGCAGGAAAACAAGCAGCCAGGAAAAGCAAAATCACCTCGCTGGAGATGATTTGTTAAATGACCTGATCACCACAAAGAATGAATGCTATTGCCTCAAACTCGTTTTACGTCACGTAGAAGTAGTGCAGGCACCTCTCAGCAGCAATGATGGCAGCTGGTTATGGTCTAGGCATGAGATTTCATGAAACAAAATCAGCAAGTTTGGCCAGCCACGCTGAAGCAATGTTTTAGTGAGTCTTCAGACATGTTCTGCCAGATGTCCCCAGCTGTGGCTGCTGGGGAAAATTGGATCTTTTATCTTCTCAAAGAGAAAGGAGATGGACTGTACAAAAATACTCAGTCAAACCACTTCAGAATGTGATCTTCAGAAATATCACCAGCTGAGAACAGCTGGATTTGGTCAGTACTTGGAGAGGCCCTTCCGCAATAAACCCAAGGTTGCTGCACAGTGGCCTTGGCGATTCTGCACATGGTACTCCTCTCAATGCCATGTGCCTCTTCCTGCTCTTAGTGGAGGAGGTGCTGGTCCTGGGTGGGTCTTTCAAGATCCCACAGCACTCTAAGCAGCAGCATGGAAATGCTTGAACTCTTGTCCCAGTCAACCTAGCTGCGGTACTTCCATCCCACTCTGCGCATTCCCACTACAGACTCACTTGGCTACAATATTCCGTTAAAATCCTAATATGTTGTACGACATTGCTGGGCACTGACAGCTGCTGAATGATTGCAAAGGGGGGGATATTTGAAAAAAAAGCTATAGCGTATATTCTCTCAGCTGCATAAATTAAGGTGTTTACGGTGGACTGCTATGACCCTGGCTCTTTTGTTATTGCATCTACTGATCTGAATGTTCTTCCGGAAGGGACTGGCTGGCTAAAGTTAATTTGCCAAACTTTCCTGCATCTTTCAGAGCTGCCAAAGCCTCCCACGGAATCAGCTGCAGGGGCTGCCAGGATCTCTCACAGATGTACAGCGGACAAGCAAACTCTGACAAAGGCTGTCTGTGTGTAGCCGCTCAACCTTGCTGCATTAGGATGCATGCAGGAGTGCTGCTTTCATTCGCAGTAAGGATGTCTTTCCTCTCAGCTCTGTCCCTCCTCTGGCGGCTTGTGGTGGCACCTCTCCCAGGCCAAAGATGAGGAGGAAGGGAAGACGCTCCTTTCAGTGCCAGCATTTGTGTGACAGGAGCTGCCAGGAAGTTCGGAAGCATAACTGGCCCTGTGTCTTTGAGCTCCTGGGTTTCGGAAAGCGTAGAGGAGCTAGTCTTCCTGGGAGACGGTCCAAGGTGAAGGGGGACTCTACATTTCAACCGGAGAGAAGCAGCACACAAAGGCTTACTGTAACGAGGAGCGGGGCGGAGAGGCACGATGGGCAGCTGGTACCAAGGACAATAGGATGTGTGACGCTCCACCTGAGGGCTCAGCTGTAACTGAGCTGTCTTTTCAGTACCAGAGGAACAACCTTGGAGACAAGAGTTTGCTAATCTTTTCTGCTTTGGGTGAATACATTTTGGCAGAAGCTTCCCTGTGCAGCTAAATGATGGGTCTCAATCATTTAATGCACTGAGGGAATCCATCTGTCAACAGCACAGACACCGAGCAGACTGCATACTGCTTGTAAATTTTGTGTAGACAGCGAGCCCAGCCAATTCTCTCCACAGACTCCCCCAAGGAAGTTACGCTGAAGACAACGAGGCAACTGAGGACACATAAGATGAACTTAAGGCCACAGGAGGGCAGAGGACAGGACTTCCAGCTCAGATTCGTCCCCTTCCATCCCCTCCCGTAAGAAAGCCCACCACAGCAAAAGTGAAGGCTGGAAAACTATAGGGCAAGACTTCTAACCCTTGATGCATCAGCTGAAATACCCCCCGGGAGGCTGTTCTGCCTGGATCTCAGTGGATCTCTACTTTCAAGCAGCAACTCTCAATTGTTCGCATCGTCAAGATGGCTCAGACGTCTCCTCCGATTCCCAAGGCTACTGGGGGAGAGAAGTCATCAGCAGATGCCAATACTGGCGCCGATGCTGCATAGACAAACTACGAGAAAGAGGGATGGAGAACTCAGCCAAAACCCTACACACAAGTCCTGCACGCTTTTATTTTCCTGGCCACTTGGAAGTCTGTGCGCGGTCTCCCACTTGCTCTGCCATAAGCACTCACACAGCTGAGATCCATGAAGCCTATGCTGCATGCCAGGCACTTAACTGGCAGAACCCGATGTCCTCGGCAGCATGCCGGGAGGGGCGGCTAGTGGGTTTCACACTGAGGCCAATAATTTACAGCAGACACCCACCATGCCAGCTCCCAAGGGCTCGTGTTTTGATCATCCAGAAACCGCATCTCCTCCTCCTGCACTGCCGAGTCAAAACAATTCTGTGCCTATTAACTTCACAAGCAAGGGCAGAATTAAGATGACTCCGGTGATGAGAAGTAGGAGGAAGGGATAAACAAAGAAGACAAAACACAGTAAGAACTATGCCAAAATATTGTTAATAATTCAGCAATATTAGTAAGAAAGCTGTAAATTAAGAGGTCAGAGTAAAAACTGCAGTGAAAAACAAATCGCGAAACCCCAGAGCTGAAAATTCTCACCGAGTCCTGGGTAGGTTCGGCGCTTGCTAAGATTGGCTGATTTCACCAGGTACATACAGGATTGATGAGTCATCCAGGAACAGAAAATCAGCAGCAAGGCTCCCAGGACAATGCCACACTGCACGGGAATTAAAAAACATACAAGCACAAGATTGAAAGCAAGCCATTTTTCCTGGCAGGAGTGTTACTTCCCACATTCCTACAGCCCTCCCGTATCGCCTCCTGGCTCCCTTGTCCATTTCTAGCCATGCTTTATCCTATTAAGGGAGTTCCCCTGCCTTCAACTGCAGCCAGCAGAAATGTGACATATTAGTTCAATTTCATTTGGCTGCCGCAGTTTGAGGCAGTCACAGAGCAGCCACCTGTTTCCTAAATGGCTGGGTTGCAACACCTGAATCTGGAAAAGTGAAAGCAGAGCAATTTGAGAAACAGAACTTTCAAGCTGCAACACCGCTTGCATCCTGCCATCCCGTCATTTTCAGGGCACATTCCAGCAGCATCCTCCACCTTTCATAAGAGAATTACGGGAAGCGAGTCGTTGTTCTGTAGATCCAGGAGTTAAAAATCTGTCATAACACCTATCCACAAGCACCAAGGGGCTGTCAATACATTTACAGCACGAACTATGAAGCTAACTATCCACCTTCTCAGCACTGCTTAAAGCGCTGATTTATACCTGTGTGCAGAGACCAGTGTTAGTCATTGAACGTGTACAGCATCATCAAGTGACTACACAGGCATGATAGAGGTGGATTAGGGATCACAGGGACCTGGGCCAGCACAAGCAGGGGCCTCTTCCCACCCACTAGCCTCCCTGTAATTCTATCGGGGAAATGGAGTGGGGGGCTAGCCCTGCCAGATGCTCTGGCCGAGAGCAGGGACTTGCTCTGTCCAGCCCCCCAGAACTCCTGCAGGGGAGCAGGGTCAGGGCATGAGGTCTTGCTTCACTCCCCAGCAGGAGTGCCAGGCCGCTGGAGAGTGCAGGACAAGCTCCTAACCTGCCTCCCCAACAGCAGCACCAAGTGGGCGGAGCAGGCACGCATTTTTTCCAGCCCTGGGCCTGAGCGGTGCCAAATTTCACTGCAGGTACAATTTGTTCTATTTTATTCAAATTAGTTGCATCACTGGGGCAGCTGGCAAAGCTCATCTCTTGGCAGACCGAGCAAGATGGCTTGGTGTGCACAGCCCTAAAACCCGTGTGACAGGCTGCACAGTACTGGGAAGGATGTAGATGTCCCAGTTTTTTATTCACACATGTGGAGAAGCTACTGGGTGGCAACCTTGTTCCAAAGGAGAATGCAAGCTGGCCAGATGAGAATATCCATCCCAGTGACTCTTGAGCATCTCCTCACTCTGCAAGTGAACTGTATAATGGGTAGTTTCCTGAGTACGGTAGTTTAAACTAGTAAGCAGAAGGCTGAACTGTTAGAACATACAAACTTACACCAAGTTAACACTGTGACAGCAGCCCTCAGCATAGCTCAGCCCTCCTTCAGGTTGCCAGTCACTTGTCATACACCACATGTAAAATCAGACTAAGATCTCCAGGGTGTATCCCAACCACAGCAGATGATCCCATAAAAAGATATTACCTACCCCCCACTTTATCTTTCTGGAAACAACAGGGCTGCAACAACACTGCATAAGATCTTAGAGGCAAGGACCACACCGTTATGGTTATGCCTGCTCTGCAAGGTGCCCAACATCAGTGTCCCATCTAATTTTTTTCAACCGCGTGAAGAATAAATTTTGTTACATGCACCAAAGCACATGCAAATGCGCACCACTAACAGAAACACATGCTGCCAGCTGTGGGCGCTCTGCTAATCAACTGAGTGACACTGGAATCTCTCCAGGGTGGCCACCCAACCCATCAGCCAACAGGGAGCGCTGCCCAGCATGTTTGTAGGCATTGTAACACTAAGCGGTAAAATACACCAATGTGTCTACCTCTCAAAGGCAAGTAGCTACAACAGAATCTATCCCCGGAAAGGAGAAGGGCGAAAATGGAAAGCAAAGTTGCTTCCTACCACAGTTGTGCTTTCTTAATGCTACCTGCAAACTAGAATGGCCACGAAAAGTACCTCAGACGCCACCCTCTCCTCTTGGAAGTCACTGTCAACTGCCCACCCCTTGCACAAAACCTGCCCGCGACAACGGCCTCACACCACCCTCTGCTAACAGTGCTGCGCCCCTTGTAATACTCTGCTCTTCCAGACTTATCTGCCCTCGCTATATCGGGAAACCTGCTGGCCTTACACCGCCACTTCTACCGGCCACAGCGAGAACCCTACTAGAGACTGGCTGATGAAATCCTAACCACGGGCAGCACCTGCTATGACTCACGCAGCAGCGACGGCTCAAGCCGCTGTGCTCCTGCTGTAGTGCCCGCAGTAGAGCTGTACCCCGCGCCAGCGCGAGGTCAGGCGTTTCCCCAGCTGCATTCGTACAGACGCCCCCTTACAGCACCTTTCACCTCAGCGATTCCGGCGCCACAGCCCCCGGCAAGTACTGCCCCGGCCCGAAAGGCCAGGAAACAAAGGGACACGTGAAACCCGCGGCAGAGCGGAGACCGGGCTCCCTGCTGTAACCACCGGGCCCGTCTCCACTCCGAAGGGCAGCGACGTCTGCGTTCCACGTGGCACGTCCCACCCACATGCCCCGTGGCAGGGGCCACGGAGCGCCCCGGGCCGCCGCAGGGGCCGCACTCACCTGTCGGAAGCAGAAGGGCATGGTGAGCACGCTCACCCCCACGATGCTGTTCACGATGTTCATGATCAGGCCCCAGTTGGACCCCGCCGCTGCGGGGGAGGCCATGGCGAGCGGGGCTACAGCCGGGCCGGCGGGGGGGAAGCGCCCCGGGAGCGGAGGGGGAGGGACGGGCTCCCCGGGGGGGGGGGGTGTAACGGCCCCCGGCGGAGAGGGAAGCGATGGGGGAGGGGCAGGACAAGCGCTGGGGCACCCGGAGGCAGCGCCCTGTGCTCAGGCGGGGGCCCGAGTCTCGCTACGCGCCCCCGTCCGGCCGCCCCCCCTGCGTCCCGGCCATGCTCCCCACCGCAGCGCCGAGCCCCGCCACTTCCGGGTTCTCCTGCTCCGCTGGCGCTTCCGGGAAGCGAAGGGTCGGACCAACGAGACGGGAGGAGAGAGCGGGCCCCGCGGAGGCGCGGGTTACGCCGCTCCTGCCAGCTTGGAGGACCCGCCCAGAGCTCGCTGAGCCAGTACTGGGCGGGGCTCCTTCCAGAGCGCACACCTGTGGCGATGTCGCCATGACAACGCTGTTAGCTGGCGTCCTATCACGCTCTCGCCGTGTGGTGGCGTCCTGTCACCAGGACAACCTGGCATGACGTATGTATGATGTCACTAAGACATGTGACACCATACTGTTCCAGGGCCCTTGCTGCTGCAGCCCAGACATGGCCTCCCAGCATTCCCCAGGCAGCAGCCTCCAGCACATTGCTACTGTTACTCCACATCAGGAACTCCTTGCATGATGTCACACTTTACTGCATGATGTCACACCTCACCGTGTGATGTCGTTGTGCATCAAAACTTGGCTTTGTGCTCCAGCGTGTCAAGGCAGATCAGAGCTTTGTCCCCCGGTGACGTGATGTGACCGTTATCAGAGAGGTAGCCGTGTTAGTCTGTATCTTCGAGAACCACAAGAAGTGGTCAGAGACTAACAGATATTTTGGAGCATAAGCTTTCGTGGGTAAAGACCCGCTTCGTCAGATGCATGTGACCATGTCTCCCCAGAAGCCATCCGCTCAGGCTGTGATAGGGTGTCATCTGCTTGAGTCCTGAAAGTGGGGCCAAGATCCATTACTGGACCTAGCTCGCCCATTAATATCAAGGTGAACCTAGAAAACACAGGCCACTGGCCAGAAGAAGGTAACTCTGCCCTTTGCAATGTTTTTCTCCTCTGGGTCAGTTCCTCCGAACTCTAAATGCAGAACAAGTTTCCGGGTTCACCAGCAGCAGAATGATTCTCGCTTGGGACAGGATATGCTCTCGAGGACACTATGGTATCCTAAGGCAATTCTGCTGCAGTTTAACTGACCATGTACTCAGCTCTCGTTAGGAAATCACTGTGGTGTACACATCTATGGGGAGCGATACCACATACGTGTCCAAGGCGCCTCTCCAGGCTGCCTCCTTGGTTTCCTTCTTGTGGCTAGGCTGCTTGTTCCATTGTGTTTCACAGGCCTTGTACTGCTAGACAAATTCTTCTTTAGCTTAAGTGCCAGGAGCAGCAGGACCAGAATTCTGCCCCCACTGCCTGTGCACAGTTTAACTGGGCCTGGAGTGCAGCAAAGTGATCTTCTCGATAGTCGTGGATGGTATATGCCTGAAACAGACTCCTGGCTGATCTGTTACTGGCCACGTTCCTTCCTGCTCCTCCTTCAACAAACTCCTCTAAAGCCCCCTGGCCTACTGTCCACAAAATTCTCGCTACAAGGACACAGAACCCCTGTACATTTATACTGTGCCTGTTGTACAAGATATGGCACGCAGTCCTGCCGTAGCTGCCTGGGGTAAAGAACCTGCTCTTTATTTTGTTTTGCCTACCTGTCAGAAAGCACTGCACACATCTCTGGTGCCACCTGAATCGTAAGGACAAGGTAGCATTGGGGGACTAGAAGTGAGCAATTTTAGCTACAAGTTCATAAGCCACCTCTGCTCTCCTGCTTGACTGAGGGGTGATTGCTAAGCTACCAACATGTGTGCGTGTGTGTTACAGAAACCGATGCATTTACTTTGGAAATCCACTAGACAACATGCATGCCAGGACAAGGCATGGTGCAATAGCGTGGCTCCAAAAAGTCTTAAATCCTTTCTGGTTTTACTCAGTTACACCTCACATAAAAGGATGCCAGGGGCTAACCTGCTCTAACATGATGGGTCTCTGCCCACAAAGAGATATTTATGGAGAGTTTTGTAATAAAGAAATAGACCTTTCCAACACTTTATCTGGGAGACGTGGGGAGCAGTGTTTAACACGTGCTACGAAAACAACTGAAAAATTCCCATGTGGCTGCTCGGAAGCGAAGCCTTGGTTTGTATGCTGTTCTCAGTCAGAAACATGCCTGGAAAGGTTCAGTTCTAGGAAGCTTGGGGCCAGTTTTTAATATTTAAGTGCTGCTTTCTTACAAAAGCAAATATTATCAGAAAAGTCTCTGTGGTATTTACAAAACAGCAATCAAAACTATTAGTTGTTTGGAGACAAACATTCTCTGGCAGGATTTGCAACCCAAACATTGCAGTGTTGGGCTAAGGCATGACAGCTACAGGCGGGCAGGCTATAAAAATACCTTACACCCAACCAAACCTGCTTGGATGCCCTCACCCAAGTGCAACCAGCTAAGGAGCTGCAGGAAAAAGGCGCATGGGTAGGCCCTACTTTTTAAAAAGTGACTCATGTTTCTGAGGGCCTTGGTTTGCAGGGCCAGCCTGCAGACACTTTAAAGGGGCCTGATTTTCAGAGGGTGGATACTTGACCTGAGTGCATGCGTGTAACTCAGGAAATGTGTGCATTCATTGAGAGAAGCTAGCTCGCAATGAAGTGAGCCCCTAACGAGAGTGGCTTTAGGAGACAAAAATACACAGCAATGTAGCCAGTGCCCCATTCCTAAGAGCTGGTGTGAGTGAGGGCTTGCAAAGTGGCAGATTAGCAGAGAAAAAACACATATACCCCAACTGTGCGGAGCCAGCCTGTCAGCTTGGGAGAGCCCTTCCAGGGCTGTTTGTATAATGATAAGGATCTTTTATTTATACAGGGACCTTTCATCCCAAAGGATCCCAAAGCATTTCACAAGCCATTTACACCGCACAGGCCTGGCTTTGTAACGAAGCCCTAGACACAAAACCAGCAGAATTGCAAACTACACTGTACATATGCCTTGTCAGGAGCGGAATTTACAATATTGGGTTCCCAAAACACAAGGCTCTACCATTTGAGCTAATGGAGAGTCTCCATCAGCCCTCACCGGAAGTAGGGCTTTTATCTCCTCTGGGGCCTGCAGACAGTAACCCGCAACACGCACAATAACCATTATTACATTGCAACTCTGCCCACCATTTAAATGCAGCCGCCTCTGAAGTAAAACATATTAGCTATTTAACCACTAATCAATGTTATATTAACTGCATAACAATTTAACAGGAGACGTGAAGACCATCCCCATCGAGCTGGAACGCTCCATGGGAATTTAGTGAAGCAGACTGTTGGCGTTTGGCCTAGAGGCTCAAGAGAACTCCTCTGTCCCTGCCCGATCCAGGACAACCACACACTTTTCCACGGCTCTGTGGGGTCAGCCCAAGCACCTTCGTGGCAGGAGCAGAGCCCTTCTGAACATGCTCGTTCATTAAGAAGAGCAGCACCTGCTGAGTGACATGCAATGCTCCAGCCAACATTTTTCCTTGCCCATCTATCAAAATACTGGTCCACTCCACCTCACCCCTCCTTAGGTGGTGAGTTTGCCTGGGATTAGAGCAGTCCGTGTTACCAATGCACATCCTAAGAAGACATCCAAACACAGGAACCTCCCAGGCCTGGACGTGTGAGCAAGGCAGAGACGGGTTTCCAATACAAGATCACAAAAAAGGGCGACCGAGCGAAACAAGGAACCAGTTGTAGATCAGGAGTCTCAGCTGCAAGCACTGGGAGATTTCTCTGCTTACCTCGCAGACAGTCGCAGGGCTGGTCTGCAGTCCAGCAGGAGGGCAAAGGGAAGGCAGCTTCCCCCGGAGACAGTCTTTAGAGAGGTGCCTGAAGCCAGCACGTCCCTCTCCTCCTGCCCCGCACTTGGCAGGGTCCGGAGGGTGAGAATTAGGGGTGGCTGGCTGGCCCGCATCCCCAGCCTGATGGCCAAGCTCCTGATGGGATACCTCGGAACCGCCACAGCTCAGAAGTTCTCCGTTAGCTAGAGGCCAGGGAACATGGCTGGGGGGGATCAGTCGGGGCATGCAGCTTCTTGGTCACTCTTGAGCCCTAAACTTAAACACGCCGCCATGTGCAACAGTCACTAGCTACAGCAATTCAAAATATAGGGTTAACCCACCCTCACGCACGCGCGCAGACACACACACACACACACACACAAATACACACAACTGACTATAATTTAAAAATCCCCCTGCTGCTTCCCTCCTTTGCCCCCAGCCCACAGCCCTCCCTGGGTTTTTTTATTGGAATTGGTTAACTTTGGTTTTGACACATGGTGAAAGCCCTTTGCTGTGTGCTTGTGGGCTTTGCATTCCCAGCCCAAGCCCAAGGCTGCGAGCAACCCTGCAAACCAACCAGCATTTACAACACAGAAGGAAAAAGTAAATTTAGCAATTGTGGGTTAATGGGCTCCCCCGACCACCCCTGTCCCCTCCTCCTCCGCCAGCTCCCTTTCTCTCCCTCTCCTGTTTATGTAACCCCAAAGTCATAAAAATGACAACACATCCAATAGGAGCGAATGGGTCTAATTTACCATCAGCCGCCCCTATAAAACCACAGATGGGCCAGAAGGCTGCAGGCTGAGACGCCTCCATTAGCATCTAGGCTAAAATGAAACTCCAGGCATATTGTCCCAAGACTGATAAATGGGGGTTAAACCTCCGAGTCCCAAATTATATAGGTTCTGAGGCCAGCCCGGGGAGCTGCTCTCAGACACCCTGGTAATGAGTAGCTTCACAGGAGGCTATTTTTCATAACTTTTAATTTGAGTGTCACAAGGTCTGGCACAGAGAGGCCTGGAGCCTGCCTTACAATGTGGCCTGGGGGTGGCTGGGGCTCCTGATGGATATGTAATGGTGGAAGAGAGGAGGCCTGCTCTGCTCGGAGATATGGGCTTAGCCTTGGCGTTCTCCTGGCAGACTGCCTGTTGCCGCTGCCCCATTGCAGAGTCTGTTAAAGACCAACGGAAAGGCCCACAGTCCTTGGAAGAGTTCAAAGCAGGTAGGGAGGTGCTGTGGCCGGGCAGGGCAGAGCTGGGAGCAGGGCATCTCGGAGGTGGGCCGGTCAGCTGCCCAGAGCAGCGGCTCTTTCTGGGGCTGTTTTCATTTCCTTTCTTGGACATCGAATTTGTTCTTTGCCTCGTGCTTGTCCCTGTGGGAGAGAAATTGAGAAAGAGACTTTGTGTGTGGCTGGACGCGTATTTTTGTGGGCATGCGTATGTATGTTACACTAGCACTAGGTACGCTGCTCAGCCCCTGGGTGCTCCTGAGATCCCGTCCTGACTGCTGAGATGAAAGCCCATGTGTACAACCCCCCAAGAGCCCACATCCCCCTACAGGAGCGGATACATCAGCTGGTGGTGGCAGAAGGCAGCCTGCAACACCACACAGGGTCCTGCTCCTTGGAAGGACAAGCAACCCGAGAAAGGGCTCAGCTTGATGTATGATCTCCTAGGACAGTGATCCCCCTAACCTGGGCTCCACAGACCTGGGGGTTTGCGAGGGCATTGCAGGGTGTCTGTGAAAAAATAAAAAAGAAAGAAAAATGACCATAGAAAATAAGTTTTAAATAAATTGCAAAGTTCCAATCAATTATTACTTGTAAGTTACGTATCTTCCAATCCTGTTATTCATCACTGTCCGAAAGTCTCTCTTGCGCTTTCCCTTTTCATTTAATGAAGTGCACCCGGCGGCTAGAATCTGCTGCGACTGGGGGCTGTGAACGGTTTGCGGGGTGACTGGGGTCCACATCACGGAAAAAGTTGGGAACTACTGTCCTAGGAGAAGCCATCCCAGCTCAGAGAATGGCCCTGCCTGGCCCTTTCCCAGCTCCCTGGGAACAGACTGTTCCAGGGGCGAGTGAACTTGGGAAGTCTTGTGCTTGGGCCCGAGAACCCTGCTCAGAGGCTGCCAGGCAGCCAGGCCCTCCTTCTCCGGCAGTGTCTCTCTGCTACCCACCCCACCCGCTGCATCTCTGTCCCTGCCTCTCACCCACTTTCCTCCTGGTCTCGAAAGGGGCAGGGGTGTGCTCAGGCTCCCAGCCGGATTCTTGGGTCTGAGGCTCCTGTAGATGGGAGGCAGTCTGAGCTTCCTCTCCCAAATGCAGCCAGCCTGTTGTTCACCTCTCCCAGGCTGACCCCGGCGCGGCCCTGCCACGGGGCGGCTGGAAACACCCTGACAAGCTGGCGCAGGCCTGGGCTTCTTCACAGCCCTCATCCCACCCCTTCAGACATCCACCAGTGAGGAATCCCAGCCTCCCCACGCATCACCCGCCCCCCTTCACTTTTCCCTACTAAGGCCTAGGCCCAGTCAGAGCCCCTGACACCGCTTCCCGCCTCCCTCTACAAACCAGCCCTCTAATGAGCTGCAGCTGAAATGCCTCTGGAAATTAACACCCTTGGAAAGCAGCCCGCGCTAGGGGCTGGCCCTGCACCAGTTCCTGTTACTGGCAGCTCAGTTCGGGGCAGCATGGTACAGGCCCTGCTGTATTTATTGCCAGCTTAGAAACGGAGTTGTTAGCTTTAAATCTCAGGCAAGGGGTGCGTCACATCCAGGGCAGAGATAATGCCATGGGGCCCTCGTTAGCTGCTGGAGACGCGGCATGGGGAGGCTTTCGTGCATCGTAATTAGACTTTGGTCTATTTTGCTTGTCTATAGAGGGGTTTCAGTGCCTGGATCGAGAGCAGCAGAAAATCACAGCCAGGCTACGCTCATCCGGTGTCGATACAACTCCAGACCCCACAGCCAGGCCACGCTCACCCAGCATCAGTACAACTCCAGAACCCACAGGCAGGCCATGCTCACCTGGCGTCGGTACAACTCCAGTACCCACATGCAGGCCACACTCACCTGGCGTCGGTACAACTCCAGAACCCACACGCAGGCCACGCTCTCCTGTTGCTGATACAACTCCAGAACCCACAGCCAGGCCACGCTCGCCCGGCGTCGGTACAACTCCAGAACCCCCAGCCAGGCCACGCTCGCCCGGCGTCGGTACAACTCCAGAACCCACAGCCAGGCCACGCTCGCCCGGCGTCGGTACAACTCCAGAACCCCCAGCCAGGCCACGCTCGCCCGGCGTCGGTACAACTCCAGAACCCCCAGCCAGGCCACGCTCGCCCGGCGTCGGTACAACTCCAGAACCCCCAGCCAGGCCACGCTCGCCCGGCGTCGGTACAACTCCAGAACCCACAGCCAGGCCACGCTCGCCCGGCGTCGGTACAACTCCAGAACCCACAGCCAGGCCACGCTCGCCCGGCGTCGGTACAACTCCAGAACCCCCAGCCAGGCCACGCTTGCCCGGTGTCGGTACAACTCCAGAACCCACAGCCAGGCCACGCTCGCCCGGCGTCGGTACAACTCCAGAACCCCCAGCCAGGCCACGCTCGCCCGGCGTCGGTACAACTCCAGAACCCACAGCCAGGCCACGCTCGCCCGGCGTCGGTACAACTCCAGAACCCACAGCCAGGCCACGCTTGCCCGGCGTCGGTACAACTCCAGAACCCACAGCCAGGCCACGCTCGCCCGGCGTCGGTACAACTCCAGAACCCACAGCCAGGCCACGCTCGCCCAGCGTGGGTACAAAGTCCCAGAGGCAGGCCAGAGCACCTGGCACTGCTACAAACTCCAGACCCCGGAGCCAGGCTGGAGTCACTCAGACCAAATCCCAACGCCTCCGGTGAGTTTTCTGTTTGATGACAGCAGACCCGGTTGGACGCTGGTTCGCAGACATCTCACAGAGAATTTGGAGTTCCTGCATAAAACCTGGTAAAACATGGCCTCTGGGAAGCGGAGCGAAAGGTTGGCCTTGCTGTTCCGGGTTTTACCCCAGCTCCACTCTAGACCCCCTGCAAGCTACTTACCCGCCTGGTGCTTTGTCTACTTGGATTAGACACACTGCAGGGCAGGGCCTGTCTCACACTATTTGCATATACAGCATCATGCAGCCCTGAGCTCAGCTGGGGCCTGTAACTATACTATTAATACTCAATGCTGCTGGAATACCAATGAGACACATTAACGGTTCCACCTGCCCTGCATGTCTTCCCATGCTCACCCAGGCCAGGCTCACCTGCATCCAGGTGACATGAAACACGTGAGTTTCTCCCAGCTGCACTGGGCTCTGCTCCTGCATTCGCTCCTCAGCAGCAGGGGTGATGTCTGCCCCTCCAAATCAAAACCACAGCAAGAGCAGAAGTGGCACCTTCTGGAAGTGCCAAGGCAGTTAGCAGGAGACTTCCCTCCCACTGTCCTGCCTCTCTAGCCACAAACAACAGCCGGTGCTGCTGAATGGTTACTGCGTGCGGGCTCGCATGCGGACACGCACGCACACGGAGGCAGATCGGACTCACCCCAGCCAGCTGCATGCTCTCGCTGGAACAAAATCCATGTTGCTTGTATAATTTGCAGCAATTGCAATGGGTAACCACAAGAATTTGCTCTACAAAAGATTTGTAAGGAGGTGGAACACTTTTGCCTAATTCCCTCCAGGTGCCACTCGCTCTCCCTCTCAGAACAGCAGTTTTCTGACTCCTTTTTGGGGAGGAGGGTTATTCAGGCACCCGTCCTTGGCAGTGCCGAGCACCTGTACAACTTCCTTGCTCCTGACCATGCTGGCAAATGGGCTGGCCTCCGGGCTCAAGATTAACAGCTGCTGGCCCTCCTTGTTCCTCCTCTTCTTCGCAGACTCCCACCCCACTCCTGTTCTCCCCTCTTTCTGCACTCTTGCGGACAGCAGACAGCACAGGACTGGCATGGACGGGGTCACGTAAAACCAGGATTGAAAAGTCGTCTCAGATCTAGGCGGGCTCCTTCCCCAGGGCTGGGAATAGACAACATCCCCTCTGACAAGTGCTGAGCCAGCCTTCGGCCTGGGCTGCACTGGAGATCTGTGGAGACTTTTCCAGACAGCTGAGCACAGCCAAGGTGAGGAGACGCCCTCCCACGAAGGGCCATGTCAGCAGGGCCTTGCCTGGTCAGCTCAGCGAGCGGCAGCACCTCGCCTGTTCAGCAGACAGCTGCTGCCTGCAGGCTACCACCAGCAGCCCACCTGACACGCACGTCCCACGAGCCCAGGCCTACGGCAGACAGAAGGACAAAGAGGCAGGGTCCCAAACCAGCCACCTCGTGGCCCAGTCAGCCCAGGAGCCATCTCCGACTAGCGTCAGAGCAAGGTGCACGACCCCCCACCCCGACAGACATGGGATAACCTGCCCCAAAAGTCAACCCCTGAGGAAACCACTGCAACGGTAGGAATTTCTGTGTCCCCAGCCCAGGGCCCTGGCCCCTTCTTGCCCAATTTGGGCCGGAGTTTCCTGCACTGCAGGCCAAGGTTGAAAGATTTTTGTTGTTAAGCTGAGCCGGTTTTCACTGACGCTGTCGGGAACCTGCAGGTTGTCCCCAGCCTGCGGGCTGTCCCCTGGAGCCCTGCAGCCATTCAGGAAAGAATGGGTGAGGCCTCTGCTAAGCCTGGTGTCACCCTTCTCGCCCCGGAGGCAGGGGTGCCTGATGCATTACCCATCAAGACCCCAAGGGAGGAAGCCCAGCTGTGCGGACTGACACCAGAGGGCAGCTCAAGCACCGCCGGCAGGCGTACAATCCTCACACGGGCATGACTTGCTTCTGAAGGCTTCCAGGGAGTGAGCCCTGGTGGGAGGCCAGAATCGGAGCCCCAAGGCACAGGGCAGTCGTGTGATGTGGTGTGGTGCCAGCCAGCCTGGCAAGCTCCAGAAGCAGCACAGGTAGTAAATGCCCATCACAGCTCCCGGGTGTCTACTCGGCTTGGGAGCCCCCACCAAAGCCCGCTCCCTCCTTACCCACACTGGCTAGATTCAAGCTACCCTGGAGCAGCTGGGGCTGTGCTGCCAGCCCCGAAGACTTGGTCCCTCTGTTGTTCTCGCCCTTCAGTGGAGAGGCCCCCGACTGGCCAAGGAACTGGGTCCAAACTCCCCTCTCTTCTCACCCCTGGTCCCTGGAAGCTGAGCACTTGGGCGGCTCCCCACCACTGGTTCAGGGGCTGCCCGGCTGATTAGCAGATGCCCACAGCCGGCAGCGCATTTCTAGCAGTGGTGGACATCCGCGCATAACAATATTTATTTTGCATGCAATGGAAAGAATTAGAAGGAATATTGCCAGTTACCCCATGCAGTGTGGCCTAAGCAGAACCAAGCACGCCCCCTCCTTTACCTGGGGCTTCCTTTGGTGTTGTTTAATAGCAAAGGTGCGAGCTCCGACCAAGGCAGCCCAGGGAGCCCATGTCGCAAAGGCTGGTAACTGTCGCTGGGTAATACGCTGAGGGCCCTAACATGCCTGACTGTGGGAATCCCAGCCAGCGTTTCCTCCTGCTGATCAGTCCCCTCCTGGCTGCGCCGAGTGCCTCGAGCCTTAGCCCTTCGCAGGTCCCTTCACTCACTGACTCTCTCACGCATCCCCTGCTGCGCCCCGCCCTGGGCCGTTCCTCCGGCTGGGCTTGGCTGAAGGGTGCTCGCTCCGTGCACAGAGCCATGCCGGTATCCTGAGCCGTGCCCGCCAGCGTGTGTCACCCAGGACCTCCCGCAGGGGACAGGCCAATGGGCTGGAGCTGTAGTTTTTAAACTGCCTAGGGCCCGAGCCTGCCCTGCTACTGACCCAAGTCAATGCTGCCAATCCCTGTGCTCGCTAGCGGTCACACAGACCTAGAACAGGGGACAGAACAAGCCTGGTGCCTGAATCCCATTGCCAAGGGCCCTGGGAACGCCACGCCCACCTGGGACTGCCCTGGGAACGCCACGCCCACCTGGGAATGCCCTGGGAACGCCACGCCCACCTGGGACTGCCCTGGGAATGCCACGCCCACCTGGGACTGCCCTGGGAACGCCACGCCCACCTCTCTCCTACAGCCCAGATATCTCCCCTGGCTGGTACAGCCCCCACACTGCTTCACGCCCTCTCGCCTCCCCCAGGTCAGGTCACGGCAGAGTCCTTCTGGGAGATGCTCTGTGAGCCCCACCCAGCTGAGCCAGGGAGTTGGAGATGGGTTAATGGGAAGGCAGCCAAGCGAGCGCTGCCTCTTGCAAAACACCTGCCAAGAGTTGACTGGCTGCCAGGGACTACTAACAGCAAGCTCCCCGCGGCAGCCCTGCCTAAGGGGGGCACCTCCTGCCCCCTCTGGGCCTCCTCCAGGCAGGGCCCAGCGCTGCCCTCTGCCCCAGAACAGCTGCAGGCCCAGAGGCCCTGGGGCAGGCACAGCTGCTGGCCCCGGGAAAGCGATGGGAGAGCCCTGCTACATCTGCCCTTGCCCCACTCGGAAGTCGAGGGCTTGTCCAAGAACCAGGTCGGAGTCTGTGTGTGATCCGTCCAGGCAGGGCAAGTCATCCGCGCCCCTGCCAAGCTCTCCCGCGGCGGCGCCCGGTCATGCCACCCCCGTGACACCAACTGGGGAGCAGCCTGGGACAGCTGGCCCTGCTGGGCAGCTCCCGCACATTCCCACACGCACACCTGAGCCCCTGTGCCAGGCAGTGAATGAGAAAGATTTGGTTCCCACGCAGACGCCCTTACCCAGCTAACGGGAGAGGGGAGGAGATGGCAGATTCGCTCCCCCCAGGGAGCATTCCTGGAGCCTGGGCGAGGCCACTGGGGTCCTCAGAATGGCCCCGTTGGAAGAGGGGCCAGGTTCTCGCCCCGTCACACCGGCCCAGCACTCAGCACACAGCAAAGACCAGGTACGGGAATAAAGGTGCTGTAAGATACTTGAGAAAACTGGCCTGTCAAGGGAATAGATGGGCAGTGAAACCCAGAGCCACCTCCTCATCCCAGGTGCCCCTGCCTCCACCTCCCGTGCTGATTCCCACCGCTGATATAGCCATGGGCTTGCCTACCCCGCCGCCACGTGTGGGGGAATTCAGGGAGACGGGTGCCTTTACAGGCCTCTGTGCCAGCTCCTAAGAAGGGGGCGTGAGTTGGCCAGGGAGCACGAGGCCTGGTCTCCTGCCGGCACGGCTGCGGCACAGCTGCTGGGAAGAAAAGACAATAAAATGGATGAAGAGCAGCGAGGCTGTCAGCAGGCAGTTATAGGCCTTTCTTTTCCTTTTTAATTTAATCGCTCTCTTTTTTTCTTTCCCCTCCAACCAAGGAGGGTAACCTCTCCGTAACCCCAGCCCGCTGTTCCTGTGCAGGCCGGTGCGGATGAGATAACGGCCTTGAAGCTATGAAAGTTTGCCTGGCTCAGACATGTAAGGGGAAGCTTTCAGCAACATCCTCCTTAACCTTGACCGTCCCTGGCTGCAGTAAAGCGATGAACCTATCAGGGACGGGGGATGGGGCAGGCGGCCTCCTTTAGCAAATATTTTTAATTGTTGCAAGTCCCAGAGTCCTGAGGCAACTGGCGTGGGAGCGGGAGGGGGTTGGCTGCAAAGCCCCTGTATCTAATCAGTAAGTGCAGGGGCTGCCAGAGCTCGCTTGGGACAGGGGGTGGACAGGAACCAGACGTCTGCCCCAAATTTCCTACCCCATCCTCTGCACTGCATGCAAAGGCTTCTGGGAACCTCCCCTTGCCGGGCAACTCGGCTCCTGTGGGTTTCCTGGGGCCCGGCAGGGCCAGCCCGGCCCCAGGCTTGGCCGTTCTTGTGCCATTTCCAGCCCAATCTCCAGACCAAAGCCCTTCGGAGCCATCTGGCTGCAGCTCTCCAGCAAGGCTCTGACCCGGGCAGGTCACCAGGAAACGGGGAGGCAGGGGGAGCTGCGGAAGGAGCCCTGCGAGTTGGGAAGGAAGGAAGGAAGCGCCTGTGCGTTTGCTTTCATTGTGCGGCTCTCCCGCCTGGAAATCCCCAGCCCGGCTCTGGGCCTGCCCCTGGAAATGAAAGGTCCTGCGGAGAGCGGGAGCGCTGGGGCCCGTCTCGTGGACTTCCACAGCTGCGGTGGGGAAGGAACATGGTGCTTGTGCTGCTGCCCATCCGCTGGGGCCCGTGCCCAGGCTGGGAGCGGCTGCCGCCCGCTCCGGGAGCACCAGGCAGGGCATTACCTGGGGTTCCAATAACTGCAGGGCAGAGAGGGGCCAGCTGGGGTCCCATTGCTGGCAGGAGGAGCCCAGGGAGGGACCTCCTGGATCAAAGGGCTCTTTGGGTGCTGCCTGCTCACCAGTCCCCCCCCGTGCACACCCTGGAAACTGCCTCCCGGGTTCAGCACAGCCCTGGAGCCTCCCTGCTGAGACCTGCCTCTGCCCCCTGCACACCGGGAACAGAGGTGGCAAAGCCCCACCCAGCCGGTGCCTTCACATCTGCCGCTGCCTGCAGGAGCCCTCGTCCTTCTGCTCTGCCCCACGCCCGCCTGGGGGCCAAGGGGTCGCTGAGCTTCCCGGGACCAGCCTGGAGTCACTGGCCTGTGATCCCCCGCAAGGGCCAGGACAGCAAGGGACTCCTGGGCATGAGCCTGAGACCTGCCACCTGCCAGACCCCACCCCAGGTCAGGCCCCCGGCTGCCAGCCCGCAGCTCAGGCTGCTCCTATCCAGGCCAGAGCGGGGGACCCTCTGCAACCGGCCTTCGGCTGGGGCCCAGTCATGGCAAGGGGCTGCTTTGCTCCCCGGGGTGCTCCACCTGCTGAGGTGACCTTGCGCTGCAGCTGGCCGGCCGTTGGAGGGAGAAGGCGCCACGCTCCTGCTCGGGGGAGACATCTGCACTGCGTTAAAGGGGAACCATGTTTATCCAATTAGTTCTACATGGCCCCTAACTCAACCCTGGCAGAAAGAAGGGCTCAGGTGGCTTCGCTGTGTGTTGAAAGGCATTTGGCAGCCACGCGTCTGCAAACGCTGAGAGCCCGGCTGCCGCCTCCCGGCCTCAGCCCGCTGGCGGGGGACCGAGGGCGCAGGGCTGGGGGTTGGCACCAGCTCCGCAAAGGGCAAACAGGTGATGGGCTGGCTGCGGCTTTGCTGCTCTGACCAGCCCTCCCAGCTGGCGCGCCCCCAACTAGCCCTCGCTGCCTTTCTGCCAGGCCAGAGCCTGGCTCCCCGCACCAGAGCCAGCGGCAGCTCTGGCCCCAGTGAGCCCAGGCTAAGGATGCACTTCACTGCCCCCTCTGGGACGCCCCCAGCCCCATGGAGCCTGCAGCACGGGGTCCTGAGGCAGAGCAGGTGCCACGCAGGCAGCGGGGAAGGCCGGAGGTGTGCTCCCTGCGCCGCCAGGAGGGAGGAGAGCGGAGCCGGCTGCCTGGGCTGGACTTGCTGCATGCAACAGACCCGGCTTCAAAAGCGGACACCAGCTTTGGGGGGCTCAGGTTGGGGGACCCCGGAATGGAGCACCCAGAATGACGGCTGCTTTGCAGCCTGGTGGCTGCCCTCTCTGTGCTGGACAATCCTCTAGCAGCTGGGAGGGTCTCTGGGGGAGGGGGTGAGTTCATTCCTATTGGTAAAGTACAGGGAGAGCCCGGCAGGGGTGATGCTGCTCTTGGAGCCCTGGGAATCGTTGCTCATGCAGATGCTACAGGGATGAGCATCACACCTGCAGCAGCCGGGCCCGATCTTGCAGTCCCCCCGTGTCTGCACTGCAGAGGGTCGTGGGGCTGGAGGGGCAGGAGCAGCTTCCCCCTGGCATGCACCTGACCTGCAAAATCGCCCTTTGCCGTACAGGGCCTGGCAGGCACCATACAATAGCATCTCTGCCCTTTCTCACCAGGCAGAGCCGCCCACGGTCTCCCTGTGACCAGGCGGATGGAGGCTAACGCAGCAATCCCACCGTCCATCACCTTCAGCGCAGGGGCCCTGGGAAGAGACACCGCCCCCCCGGTCATGGTTGCCATATTCCCACTTCCTGGGGCAGGTGCTGGGAAGAACTGTGCATGGCACGTCCCCGGCTCAGCAGGTGTGTGTGGTGCCAAGCAGGGCGGGACGACAGCCACAGGTCTGCGTTTAGGACAGGAGCATCTCAAGGACCTGAAGGGTGGCTATTGGACTGATCTGCCGGCCGGCTGGGCTGTTCTGACAGGCCGGGGAGGGCAAGGAGCTGCCATCAGGGCTCTGTGAAAAAGGTGCCAATCAGAACCCCCTGGTTCTGCGGCTTCCCAGTGCTGGAAACCCACTTCTCCCCTCTGCTGCCCCAGGGCTGCCATCCCACCAGTGCGCCAGCGAGGACGCCAGGCCACGCGTGGCAGCAGAGAGGCCCTGAGGGAGTGTGTAGGCTGCAGCCAAATGCCAGCGTCTGGGCTGGGTCCAACTGCAGCGGGGAAGTTCGGCCTTGGCACTGGGGTCCCGCTCATTTTTTTCCACCGGTGTGGAGAATAAATGTTGTTCTGTGCGCTGATGCAGGGGCAGCTGTGTACCTCCCATAGGAACACAGGCTGCTGGCCGTGGCGCTCTGCTAATCAGCTGGGCGGCCCCTGGCTCTCCCCTGGGCGGCCGCCCCGGGGCTCAGCTTCCAGGGACCACAGCTTGCAACCGCATCTGGCTTTGAGAGTCCAGGAAATCGGAGGGTCCCTGAGCCCAGGCTCCATCCTGGGCTCTATTATATTCTATGCTTCTGAGCCTCAATCCCGCCCTGCAGACCCCACTGCTGGCCCCGCCAGCACCCTGACAACACTTCACAAGCCTGATGTGCAGCAACTCCACCGCCTCAGCCGTGGCCTTCTCACGAGACCAGTCATCCTACCACGGGCAGCCACACCGCCTGACCCCCAGCCTCCCTGCCCACTGGAGCGCAGTTCCTGCCTGCAGGCAGCGGCACGCCAAAGCTTCCCAGGGCGCAGCTTTGGAAATGTCATTGAAACAGAGCCCCCCTGCCCCCTCCACTAGGGCCAGCCACTCCCCACCCTCACCCCCCTTGAGCTCCAAAGGGTGCCTCTTCCCAGCGAGCGAGTGAGCCAGGCTGCTGGAGAAGGCCCAGCCCCAGCATGGGTGGAAGCACATCTTTCCCCAACAAATAATTTTATGCAAGTTAATGGCTTGGAGTTGATGTAAAAATTACGCAAAGTACAGTCTGGAGAGAGAGGAGGGGACCCTTTAGAAAATATAATTGAGTTAATGGAACCTATAACAGCCCCTGGTTTTTGGGTAATTGGCCGCTTTGTCACTCCTGGCCATTTACATACTTCTATTTTCTTTTTGTTATTGATTTTTCTTTATAAAGTGAACCACTTTAAGGCAATTTTTAAAGCCCAAATGATTAATAAAACCCCATTTCCCCCGCTCATTAAGACAAAGAAATGCGAAAGGGGAGCGGCCCAGGAACTCGATTTGCTTAACAATCCTGGGAATGCTTTATTTTGGTCAGCCAGGAGGGCTCTCCTATGTAGCCTGTCATGGGTCACACATAGCAGGGGAAGCAGGGGGAGGGAGCCCGGGAGGAGACAGAGCCATAGGACTCCATTGTCCTTTGCTGGGTAAAAGAGCGCACAGCAGAGGAGCAGATTAGCTGGAGCCAACAGTTATCAGGGAGGGAGAGAGCCAAGGCAGGGCCCCAGCCCAGGGGGAGAGCTGCAGTGGGTAAGGGCCACCCCCCACCCGCTCTTCCCGTGCCCATGCAGGTGTTGTTCCCTAAGCAGGGGCCAGGCCGCAATGCAAGGGGTGTCTGCAGAGTTTCTTCTCATCCTTTTCCATCCACAGGCAGAATAAATTTTGTTATGGGCACCGAGGCATGTGGAGCTGTGCACCACCAGGAGAATTGCAGGCTGCCGGACGTGAGCCCTCTGCTAATCCGCTGGGCCGCACCTGAATCCCTCCTGGGCGGCTGCCCAAGCGCTCAGCTTCCAGGGAGCCCTGGTGCCCAGCAGCCTAAGGCATTAGCCCCACTGGGGAACATGCACTGGGCCACATCGGATGCTGCCCCAAACTGGGTGGAGACAAGACAGCTGCTCCAGCCAGCTCTCCCTGTCTCCACCCAAAGCACCCAGGACATGCAGCTGTTGCAGACACCCCGGCTTCTCCAACAGCCTCCAGGCTGGGCACTACCTAAGTGAGGACCCTGCCGCTGCCTGCAGATGGGGAAAGGACATGGGCAGCTGGCATCTGAGCCTCTCATCTCATCTCCAGGGAAACTCCACCAGGCCTGAGGGGTGGGACGAGCCTGTCAGCAAGGGACCGGGGCCGCATTCCAGAAGCCATGGGCCTTGGCCTGGCCTGTGTGAGCGGCTGCGGGGAGGGGCAGGGAGCCTGCAGGACTTGGGGGCCTGGCCCTGGCAGAGCGGTGGGGCAGGGGCGCTGTGGGTCAAGGACTGGGCAGAGCTCTGCATGGAGGATGTGGGCAGCTGCCTGCCCCGTCCCTGGCTCATGCAAGCACATTTGGCCTCCTTAAGTGCTGAGGTGAGGCGCCCCCAAGCCACCCCTCTGTGCTGTGCAGGCCAGGAGGTTTGCTGTGCAGAGGAAAGCTCCTACCTGCTGCTGGGCAGGGGGTTCAGCCCCAGAGCACTGCCAGTGAGAGTCACGCAAGTACAGGCGGCCTGGAGGCTGGGCAGGAGTGGGGAGTTCTGCCTTGCACCTCCCCATCACCTGCTGGGTGCCCTTCTGCTTTCCTGCCTTGCCTGGTGCCCTGCAGCAGCAGCAGCAGCCGTGAGGGGTCCCCAGGGACAATGGGTCCTCACCCTGTTCCTATATTAGCCGGTCCCCAGGAAGAGGCAGGATTCCAGTTATTTGGGGAAAGATGCTCCAGCCACTGGGGGAAGGGAATGCTCTGACCGAGTCCTGGCTAGAGACCTCCTCTGAGCTTGCCCCAGAGCCGGGCAGTGGCCTGCGCCCTGGCCGGGCACTACAGGGAGCTGCGGGACAGGAAGGGCCGGCATGGCTTGGAGGCCGCACAGCAGAGGAGCCACATGGTGCTCCCTAAGGACCACGGCGGGAGCTGCTGGCACTGTGGGTGTCCTTCCCCCCCTGCCCCTGAGGCGTGGAGAACTGCAGCTTCCTGAGTCCCTTGCTCCTTCCCAGGGGGCAGCACCGCATGGGCACCTGAGAATTCCTGACACGGCAGGCACCCAGCCCTCCACAAGGGCCCCACCCACCCACTGCCCCCCAGTGACTACTCCGGAGAGGTGCCACCGCAGCATGAGGGGGCAGAGAAAAAGGACCATCCCTTGATACACACAGCTAACCAGCCTAGTGCCCACGCCCCCAACAGAGCATCCAATGGGCACCAAACCTCCAGGACAATGCTGGGCCCAAGGGGCTTGGGAAGGTATTGTGCATCCCTGCCTACCCCCCCCCAAGCCCACTCTATGCTTTCCCCACCTTTCTACTCCCATGGCAGCAGCCCGCCGTGGGCAGTGTTCCCTGGAGCAGCTGCCTGGGAGAGGGTCGGGTGCTGCCCAGCTGAGTAGACGAGCACTCTCAGCCGGCACCGTGTTTCTGTTGGTGGTGCGCATCCGCACGTCAGGGTACATAAAATTTATTCTGCACGCCGCTGGAAAAAAGGGAGCTCTGCCCTCGGGGCGGTGTGCTCAGCGCTGGAGGGAAGGATGCTGCTCTCGCTAAATGAAGGGGAACTCCAGGGAGCGCCCCGGTCCTGGGTCAGGGCCATGGGAGGGTGTGGGGGGAGGGGGGAGACCCAACGCACCCCCTAATCTCCCAAGAGGAGAAGGTGAACTGCAAACTGCACTGAAGTGTCGCCGCCCCTGGAACGAGCCTCAGCGCCCGGAAGCCTCTGGAATATTAGAGCCGCTAATAATTGTGATTGAAATTAAACTGGGAGCCAGCTAAACACTGTAATCGTGTTGCAAGGAGAAAAGTCCCCACTTAGCACGTCGCTCGCCCGGGCTGACAGCAGCCCTCCCTGGGGGCTGCGCCACTCGCATAATTGAAAGCTCTTAGAGAACTGCCAGGCGGATTCCTGCTCCGGCACTGAGCCCCGGCACAGACCGGCTGCGCCCACCGGGTTAATGGCACCCGCTGGGTCCAGCCCCAGGTGAGCAATGGCGGCCCTGGGCTCCCCCACAGCGCCGCCAGTGCCCCTTGGCCTGACCCCCAGCCCTGCTGCTCCTCCAGCCCTGGGCTTCCCTTCCACCTGCAGCTCCTCTGGCGTCCCTCAGTGCAAACCTGAGAAAAAACCCCAAGGGAAGTGTGGCACCTTCTGCCCTGACAAGCAACCTGGCTGGGGGCAGCAGCGCGCGGGGAGGGGACGGGATGGAGTGGGCAGGTGGCTGGCACTTCTGCTGTCCGTGTCCAACTGAGGGCATGCTGGGGTAGTGCCAAGCTGGGCCCTGCCGCAGTAGGAGGGCTTTCTGCAGCTCTGACTTGAAGGCAAAGTGGCAGGACCAGCAAGGCAAAGGGTGTTACGGTTGCCAAGCCCCTGCAGCCCTGCCCTCAGGACACTGTGGGTTTGACCTCGCACCAGTGTATGACCAGCTCGCTGAAAGGGGAGCCCAGCTCAGTTCCTGCAGCCTGCTGATCACCTTGGCCCCTTTGTGGTGGGGGGTCCTTCGTGGCTGCCAGTGCTGCTGGTTCAGGTCCCCACAAAGGGGGCCAGTGTCGGGCTCATTGTTTTGCAGAGAAATTTTTAAAAAAGGGTGGGTGCAGTTTGGAGCCTGCCCCCTGTAGATACATCTCTGTTTTAACCATCTTCTCACTGGAGTTTTTAAATAGCGTCACGTCATTTGATGCATCCCTGTGTTAAGCCCCGTTCGATAGAAATGTAGTTCTATTTCATAGAAGGGTTCCTAGAAGTAGGGAAGGTAAAGACAAAACTCTCTGTACCTTTCTTTTTGGATTGCTTCATTGCTTGTCCTGTGGAGTGAATGAGGTGTGAATGGAAAGGTGGGAGGCCAGAACCTCCCAGTATGGAGAAGGTAGATCCAAGCCCAGTGAGAACAATGGAGCCTGGGAAGGGGCCCATTGACAGAAGACTGGACACGTGGAGGCCTGGGGAGTCACCAGCAAGTGCGGCCTTTGGAAGCACCACCCAGAGGAAGGTGCTAAATGCATATGCATAAATTACTCTTCCAGATGATGCATCTGCATGAGCCAGCTAACTGGGGCAGCCCGCCTGAGAGAGAGGCCTGTATAAAGGAAGGTATCTTACATAGGGACCCCGGGTTTTGTCTTGTCATCACTGGAGCACCGATCCGGATCGGCTGAAGCCTGGCTCCACCCCTCCCCCGTCTAACTCACCTGGCCAGTGCAGGTATGGGGGGCAACTGAGCAACTATTGGTAACAGCAACAAGACAGGAGTGTGCTTGTGTGTGTGTGTTTGAGAGTGTGAGTGTGTGTGAGTGTGAGAATGGGAATGGGAATGGGATCTATCAGATGCATCTGATAAGTGTCAATTGCTATATGTGTATTACCAATAGATGCAGCATTTTGCCTTTTCCCCTAAAAAGATCCCACGCAGGACTTTTCAGTACAACACCCCCCTGCAACAGGCATCTCAGCATCATCTGAGGGACCAGGGTAATGCTGGGGGAGCGCAGAGCCAGACACCCCTCCCACAGCACAGTCAGCCCCTGTCGTCACAACGCAGCAGTCAGGCTGAAGTGCAGCCAGCTCTGGGGTGAGCCAGGGTGGCTGTTTAAGGGTCCTGTTCTGGTGGTGCTGAGCACCCTTCACTGTGCTGACTCGGCTTGGAGAAGCAGGTGCCTGGACTCACAGGGTGGGCCCACCTTGGCGGCTCTGGCCCCCTTCTTACAGCTCTTCCATTAGTTTAAAACCACTCAGAAGTTTCCAGTTTCCCACCCATTTGATCAGCAGAGCACCGCCCCCGCTGGCCTCAGGCATTTCTACCTGTGGTGTACAGGCCTCAAGGCACATAACAACATGTATTCTGCCCAAGGATGAACAAAGGAGAGGCCCCCTACAGCAGACCACTAACCCTCCCACCTGGGGGGTGTCCAGGCTCAGTCTGCCCTGGCCTGCCTTCCCAGGTGCAGCTTCCAAAGTACAGGTCTCCTGCCTCCCAAAAAGCCTGGCAGGAGACCTGCTCCCTGTGCTCCCACCTCAAACAAAGTGGCTACCCCCTTTCCTCTGACCCAGCCTGCAGTGGTGGGATTCGCTGCTTCCAGGGGGACCCGAGCAGCATGTGGGAGCCCCAGGAGGCCCAGAGTTGAACAATCTTCTTGCCCAGCTTAGCAGGAGGGCCAGGAGAAGGCTGCTGCTTTCCCTGCACACTAACTAACCGGGCTCTGTCTGTGCAGGGGGCCAGGCGAGACAGAGTAAGAGAATCGACCAGGCAGGAGGGCATTGCCTGGGGTAGTAACATGCAGAGAGCTGAGCAGCCACAGACTCGGAGAAAACCCTCCCCACGGGCCTCAGAGAACAGCTCTGGAACTAGCAGGACTGCTGCAGGAGGAGGACACGCGCAGGAAGGGATCGGCTGAATTAACTCCTCACAGTAACCAGCCCAGTGCTGCAGTGGTGGGTCACCTGCCCAGCCACCGAAACGCAGCCACCTCTGGGGTGAGCCATGGTAGCTGTGGCTGGAGAGAGAGTGGGTTGGACTCTGCCCCGGCCCCTCCCCCTCGCTTGTGGGGGGGCACCAGACCAGCCACGCGTGGGGGGTGGGCAGGGCGGCCTCGCAGGGCTGGAGAAAGGCCAGGTGGCAGGACAGGCCTGGAGCAGGCGCGTTTGTTGGGATGGGATGGACCATTCGTGGCGTTCTCAGGTCCTGGGAGAGCGGGGGGGCGGGGCATCAGGCCCAGTGTGTTAGTAGTGAGGCTGTACACACCTGGGGCCAACCAGTGCAACGTGAGCATCAGTGAGCAAGGCCAGTTCCCTGTGCAGCGTGTGTGTGTCGGGCGTGTTCGGTATACGTGTGTGAGGGCTCGTCGGGCTTGGGTGTGTGGGGTGTGTGGAAGGGCATTTCAGGGAGTGCTGGGTACGTGTGTGTGAGGTAGCGTCATGTGCGTGCCAGGGTGTGTTCAGGTGTGGTTTGTATCCATGTGTGTTGCGCTTGTGTGTGTCAGCGCATGTTGGGAATGTCTAGGAGTGTGTCAGAGATGTGTGTCAGGGTGTGTTGTGTGTGTGTCAGGGTGTCAGGTGTGTGCATGCCAGGATGTGTCAGAGATGTGTGTGTGAGGGTCTGTTGGATATGTGTGTGTCAGGGTGTTGGGTGTGTCAGGGTGTGTCAGGTGTGTGCATGTGTCAGATATGTGTGTGAGGGTGTCCTGCGTGTGTGTGTCAGGTGTGTGCATGTCAGAGGTGTGTCAGAGGTGTGTGTGAGGGTCTGTCGGATATGTGTGTGTGAGGGTGTTGGGTGTGTGGGGTGTGTATGGGGGCATGTGTGCATATGTCAGGATGTGTCAGATATGTGTGTATGAGGTGTGTGTGAGGGAGAGTTCAGGGTGCATTGGGCAGGTGTGTGTGAGGCTGTGTCGGGTGCGTGTGAGAGGGAGTGTTCAGTGTGTGTCAGGCAGGTGTGTGTCAGGCTGTCGGGTGTGTGTGCGAGGGAGTGTTCAGTGTGTGTCAGGCAGGTGTGTGTCAGGCTGTCGGGTGTGTGTGAGAGGGAGTGTTCAGTGTGTGTCAGGTGTGTGTGTGTGAGGGAGTGTTCAGTGTGTGTCAGGCAGGTGTGTGTGAGGCTGTCGGGTGCGTGAGAGGGAGTGTTCAGTGTGTGAGAGGGAGTGTTCAGTGTGTGTCTGGCAGGTGTGTGTGAGGCTGTCAGGTGTGTGTGTGTGAGGGAGTGTTCAGTGTGTGTCGGGTGTGTGTGTGTGAGGGAGTGTTCAGTGTGTGTCAGGCAGGTGTGTGTGAGGGAGTGTTCAGTATGTGTCGGGTGTGTGTGCGAGGGAGTGTTCAGTGTGTGTCAGGCAGGTGTGTCTCAGGCTGTCGGGTGTGTGTGAGAGGGAGTGTTCAGTGTGTGTCAGGCAGGTGTGTGTGAGGCTGTCGGGTGCGTGTGAGAGGGAGTGTTCAGTGTGTGAGAGGGAGTGTTCAGTGTGTGTCAGGCAGGTGTGTGTGAGGCTGTCGGGTGCGTGTGAGAGGGAGTGTTCAGTGTGTGTCTGGCAGGTGTGTGTGAGGCTGTCGGGTGTGTGTGTGTGAGGGAGTGTTCAGTGTGTGTGAGGCAGGTGTGTGTGAGGGAGTGTTCAGTGTGTGTCGGGTGTGTGTGTGAGGGAGTGTTCAGTGTGTGTCAGGCAGGTGTGTGTGAGGCTGTCGGGTGCGTGTGAGAGGGAGTGTTCAGTGTGTGAGAGGGAGTGTTCAGTGTGTGTCTGGCAGGTGTGTGTGAGGCTGTCGGGTGTGTGTGTGTGAGGGAGTGTTCAGTGTGTGTCGGGTGTGTGTGTGAGGGAGTGTTCAGTGTGTGTCTGGCAGGTGTGTGTGAGGCTGTCGGGTGTGTGTGTGTGAGGGAGTGTTCAGTGTGTGAGGCAGGTGTGTGTGAGGGAGTGTTCAGTGTGTGTCGGGTGTGTGTGTGAGGGAGTGTTCAGTGTGCGTCAGGCAGGTGTGTGTGAGGCTGTCGGGTGTGTGCATATGAGGGCACTGTGTGTGTGTGTGTGTGTGTCGGGGAGCGCTGACTCTGTGCACGTGGGTTCGCCGTGTGTGCGTGTGTGAGGCCGGGTGGGTATGTGTGCCTCAGGGGGTGTGCAACTTGTCCTGGAAGGGAGGCGGCTGCAGCTGAGCCCTGTGTGGAGGGGACCCCGGCCCCGCTGGAGCGAGTTCCTGTGCGGATGCCCGGAGCTGGGAGCTGGGTGACTCAGGGGCCCTTGGGGGCAGGTGGTGCCCTGGCAGAGCCCCTCGCCTGGGCACGGCTGCTGCTCTGAGTGCCTAAGGTGTGAGCGTGCTGAACCGTGCGGGGGCCTGGCTGAGCCCGGGGCGGCCGTGCTGGTGACTCAGCCCGGAATCCACGCTCGCCGGAGAGAAGCCACCAGCGTCTCCTGGCTGGCTGCTCCGCTGCCCTCAGCACCAGCACCTCGACCTCCCGGCCTGCTAACTCAGAGCCCAGCCAGCGCCCCAGGAACCGCAAGCCAGCCCACCCACCTGCGCCCGTCACCCAGGTGTGGGAGCACCGACCTGGAGCATCACAGCTGCTCCCCAGCCAGGCCGCAGGCAACAGCTCTGCCCTGAACATGCCAGCTCCTTCCCCAGGGCTCTCCTCTCTGACTGACGTGCGTGGGCAGCTCCCCTTGCCTGGCGTGTCCTCGCCCACGCTCCAGGCCAGCCCTGGCGCTGACTCACAGCTAGACCGAGGGATTCCCAGCGGTTTGGGCCCTGGAGGCCCTGGGTGCCCAAGTCCTTGAGTAATTCTGGAAACCCCACCCCGAATGGCCTTGCCACGCAGGGGGCTGTGGCACGGGCCCTCCCAGGACCCCTCTTCCTGGCCTGCCACCCTCCAGAGGCCCCAGGAAGAGACGGGACAGGTCCCACCCCAGAACCCAGGCAGCTGACGGTCCCAAGCAGATGTGCAGGTGAGTGATGTCCACCAGAGGGCGCAGGGAGACTCCTGACTTGCCAGAGGCCCCCCTCTGCCCCATGTGGCAGCCCCCCAAGGTCCCAGCTGACCCATCAGCACAGCTGCCCTGCAGGGGGAAGGTGACACACCTTGGCTGGGGTGGCTGCGAAGTCCTGATGGCCCTTCCGCCCCCAGGAGGGCTGGGTGTGGCACAGGCAGTGAGGTGGGGGGGCCAGAGGGTGGCAAGGTGCCCAGCCCCCTACGGAGCCGGACAGACCCACACCTGCGGGCTTGGTCGTCCAAACACCCTGTGTTCAGCCACGCCTCTTTGCTAATACTCTTCCTGAGGCACTGGCGGCTTGGCCCCAGCTGCACAAGGGCCTGGCAAAGCTCTGCCCTGAGGAGCTTGCAGTCAGACTGGCCAGCCAGCCAGGCCTAGCCCCGGTGGGCAATCTCGGAGCAGACGCATCCCTTGCCTGGGCAGGGGAGGAAGACGATTTTAAGGAGGGATTGAGATGAAGAGGAGGGTGGCTGTGCGGTGGGCGGGACCTCTGAAGACAGCAGGAGAAGTCCGGGAGGGAGGGGAGGCCTGCAGAGAAGGAAGATTCAGTGCCTGGGCTGGAATCCCAGGGGACTGGCCATCTCGCACACTGGAGAGCCTGTCTGGAGGGACCCTCTGTGCTCCCCGGGGGTCCAGGGCATCAGGGTGACTCTTCAGCAGCAGGAGCCCCAAGGTGTGCAGCCCCTGGCCAAAAAGCACCCGAGCCTGCTGCTGTGCTGCGTGGGCAGGGCTGTGCTTACCAGCCCCTGCTGGACACTGGCCTTGGGGCAGGCTCCCCCCTGCCTTTAGAACAGCACTGGCATGGGCAGGGCCTCGCAGCTAGGGCCGCACCCCTGTCTTCCCGCCCAGCCATCCTCAGCATGCTGCATCCCCCTGCCCGCTTTGGCTCAGAGCACAGGGGAGGGGGCTGCCCAGCGCCCCACAAAAGCAGTTCCAAGGCTGTCTTACTGCAGCGGACTTGGGACTGGGCCCACAGCTGGCGCCTGCGACCTGTCCTGCTCCCACACCTTTCTCCCTTTGTCCCTTGCACCCATCTCTGGGTTCTGTGCAACACACGCATTCCCGCCCCCTAGCACCAGCCAGCCACCCGGGGCTGCCTTTCCCAGGCCCGGCAGCAGTAAAACCTACACCTTCAGGGTCGACACCTCCCTCTCCCAGAGCCAGCCAACTCCTTCAGGGCTGGCAGCTTTTAGAGGCATGCTGGTGAGCTCCAACTCTGGCGAGCTTCTACAGTCACGCCGAAATGGGGGGGCCAACTCTCTGGCACATTGCAGGGAGTTTTGGTCACTCAGGGAATGCAGCCAGGCCAATCAAGCATGCGAATGACTTCTGCTAAACAGGCTCGCCTTGTGCTGTGAGCAAGTACGGGAGAAGCTGCTCCATGCGGCTCCAAAGCTGGTCCTCTCACCACTAGAAGTTGGTCCAATAAAAGACACTTCCTTCCCGCCGTGTCACCATGGCCAGGAAGAGTGGGGAGCTGCCCGCAGGATGCAAGCGTCTCCTGAGCGTGACCCAAACGTTTCAAAGGCAAACTAAAGAACAGTTCCTTTTCCAAAGGAGAAGCCAAGAGAGGAGCCAATGGCTGTGCTTTCTGATAAGAGATTCCAGGCTGTTGGGGAGCCGAGCAGAGGGGCCAGCTTTTCCAGTCCTGCCTGCTGCACCAGATTCCTTGTGGTTGGATTTCAAGAGCTAAGGAGAATAAATACACCCCCGAGGGATGCTGGGAGGCTGTAATTATTTTAATTAGAAAAGGTGGCCTTGGACAAGCTCTGGCTCTCCGTCTGGTTTGTGAGAATGCAAGAAATCGCCAGGAGGTCCCGCACTCAATAAATGAGACCTGATTACAGATCCTCCTAGTGAGAGATGGCCTTCGTCTTAAATGGCTGAATAGCATGGGGGGGGGGGGTGTGCATTGCCGTGAGTGTTATCCAGAGGGAGAGGGAAGATACAGTAGTTGGGGAAATAAAGGCAGATTTGGCATTTTCACATGTATAACTTTGTTCCTCAGGAAACAACTCCTTCAGTCCAATTGCTGGCCTATGGAATCCCTGCCTTGGCCAAGTCTTCTGCCCAGCAGCTGATTCCTTCCCAGGCCTGACGTTTTTCACTCTAGGAATTCATTGTGCTGGCAACTCCAGGTCCAATTGCTTTCGGCCTCCTCTCCCAGCTTCGACAGGAGAGGTTTCCGTGTGCTGAGGCTCTCCTTGAGGAGTTTTGCCAAGGTCAGCAGCCGGGCTCTGAGAAACGACCCAGGTTTTCACACAGCTCCGTGAGCCCCAGCAGAGGAACACAGCTTCTCGCGGCCAAAGAAAAATGGTGAATCCCTCCCACCCAGCGCCCCACCTCAGGCAGCTGAGAACTCGCCCACGTGGAAGGAGGCAGCTGGAGCTGTGCAAACAGCTCTGGGTGGGAAGTGAATTTTCCACATGCTAAGAAATTCCAGACCCGAGTGTGAAAAGGGTTGACTTTTCCCCAAGTGTGCAAGAACGTGACTTTGTGCACTGGTGATTTCTGTGGAAGGGAGTGCACGGAACACAATGTGTTTGTGGGGGGAAAGCAGCTGCTTGCCCAGGCTGTCTGACCTCCTCCTTGGGTGGAAGTGGAACCTTTCACAGGCCAGACAGGTGAGATGCCTGTCCCTCACCCTCCCGCCAGGCACAGACCACATGGGGGAACCTGTGGCACAGGGGCCGAGAACGGGAGCTGGGTTCTAATCCTGACCTGCTGTGTGACTTGGCATGTCACTCAAATTCCCTCTGCCTCAGTTAGGGATGCTAACTAGTAGTGTATTCATTTACCCCCCTAGGTAGAGCAGCAGGAGGGCAGGGATTCAGCCTCCTGGCGGGCATAGACAGGACACTAAACTTGTGAAAGTGAGCTGGAACATCAGGATTCTCTTTGGAGACTCTAAGATCCCTTTTTTGTTTTTTTAGCCAGCACCCTGTGATTCTGAGTGGTGCACATAAAAAATTATTCTGCACGTGGAGTGAAAAAAATTAGAGGGAGCCCTGCTCCCCACTCCAAGATACTCCTTGTAATACGAATGGCTTTGCAGTCTCTCTCTTGCTGATTCTGCTTATCCCAGGCCAGGCTGCCTGACGAGCAAGGAGAAGAGAGCCTGCCCCATCATTCGGTTCAACCTGCCAAGTACACTTCTGGGAAAGTTTAGCAATTAACTTTGCAAAGATGCTTGCACAACAGACAGTGGGGGGCGTGTGGGAGGAGGCCTGGCAGAAGAGCAGTGACCTCGGGGGAAGGAGGGGGAGTCCCGCAGAGCCAGCCAGCAGCCCTGGCCCCAAAGCAGTCACAAATTGGAAGGGGCCAGAGCTGCTTTGGGTGGAGAGGGGAACATCCTACCCACACCAGAGGGGCAGACTGTTCTGTGCAGCAGGTCATGGGCTCAGCCAGCTTTCCATGTGGCGCTGAGAAGCGACACTGTCTTACTTCTCTCAGACCCAGTGGCCTTCCACAAGAGAAGACAAAGTCACACCTTGGGGCTTGTCACCCGGACAGGTGGACGGGGGGTTGAGTCACAGGACGGGTACAGCCTTCACAGGCACATTCAAGGGGCTCCCCGCCCATCTCTGGGACATTCTCCAGAGCTGTTGGCCTGTCTGTGGCCAACAAGCCAAAGCTCTCAGCCACACAGGGAAATTTAAATTTCAGCCAGGTGCTTAGCAGAGCGCCCACAGCTGGCAGCGCGTTTCCACGGGTGGTGCACATCTGCGCATGCCTCAGTGCATAGAATAAAATTTATTCTGCACACAGGTGGAAAATAATTTGAGGGAAATTGGTTGGGGACTGTGTGAGTGAGCTCCAGGGGCCTTCACTTCCTCGACACACCTGGGGGCACAAACACCATGGACTTGGAGGGTGGCAGGGTAGAGATGGGGGTAGGAGGGGTCCGCTGGCTTTGGGGAGAAGGAAGGGTTTCTGGGCAGCTCCGCCCATTCCCAAGGGGTGTTCCCGCCCTTCACAGCTGCTCTGCATGGGGAGGGGAGGTCTGGATATTTTGGCCCCAGCAACATTTCCAGGGAGAGTCCTCAAAAAAATGCAGACGCTCAGGTTTGTGTCAGCTGAGCCTCTGATGTCCTCTGCCCTTTCCTTCCACCCAGCCATGGAGACACATGCCTGGCAGGGCCCGCCCAGAAATGCCGCAAGTAGTTAAAAACATAAATTAAAACAAATTGCATTTTTATATCACAAATAAGGGCAGTTTTATCGTTTTTATTGCATAACAACCATTAATGAAGTGCAGTTTCAGGCGCCTTAATTGCTTGGAGACTAAAGTTCAATTCATATCTTCAGCGCACACTGGAAGATGCAATGTGTCATGTTAGCGTACCTGGCATATTAGAAATGTAAATAAATTTATGGTCGCTATTAGGAAAGTGGAAGAGAGGGATCTTATTTATCCCGTCTATTTACGAACCAGAGAATTCTTGGAGGTTAAACAGCAGAGGAATAAAGAGGCCCTGTAAGAAAAGCAAAGACGTTAACAAACACGGCTATCATAACCCTACGGTTAAAGCTGGCCCCATGATACCTACCTAGATTGCATGGCCTCCAGCTTCATGAACGCACACCTCTGTGAGGCTGGGAACTTTCCTCCCTATGTACATATGGGAAACTGCAGGACAGATGAAGACCTGGCAAAGCTGGGAACTAACCACAAAGCTCCTGAGCCCCCAGTTTAGTGTGTGCACTCAGGACGGAGCTCACTACCTACCCGCTCCTTTTGGGCCAGCCGCCCTGATTTTTTCCCCATCCATGTGCAGAATAAATTTTGTTATGTGCACCAAGGCATGGCCAGATGTCCGCCACCCATAGAAACACCTGTTGTTGGCAGTGGGCACTCTGCTAATCAGCTGAGCAGTAGCTGAATCTCTCCCGGGTAGCACCCAAGTGCTTGGCTTACAGTTTCAGCCCCACACAAAGTGCAATTAACACAGGAGGGGGGAAAGGTGCAAATAAGGGGCTCCAGGGGCCACTTCACTGCTCTAGCAGCAATTGTTAAATAAGCACCCCCCATCCCAACACTTCCCTTTTTGAGCTCTTTCCTGGTCCCCTTCTCCCACCCGGAAGCACTGGCCCTGCAGGTCGGGAAGGCCTCGTCTGTGATGTTTAACACAGGGGGCCTGGGTGTTTTCGTTCAGCCCCCAGGAAGGTTAACTACTCAACCCTCTGGTCTACGTTCCCCGAAAAACAACCCCAGGGCAGTGGCAGCCAGGGTTTGACCCAGCCTCTTTAATTTGTAACTTGTTGCGGTACTTGGTTTGTTTCTGCACCAGACCTGAAGTGCCCAGCCACGCTGGCCACCTGGGGGTGGCCCTGCAGCCACCCACTCTAGAGCCAGGGTGGCTCCATGCAGGGAAGCCTGCACCAGAAGGCCAGTCACATGCCAGAGCCAGAGCGAGATGCCCCGGCCCCCATAGCAGGGAGGAGGTAACAGTGAAAGCGCCCCAGGGGGAGGGGTCAGCATGCTTTGCAGAGCCTGGCCCCCCTCCCAGCTTTGGGGTGGGCGAGGGAGGGAAGGCCAAGCACCATGGAGCTGACCTGAGCTTTAGCATCACCCTGCAGGCAAAGGGCCAGCCCCTGCCCCACTTTGGTAGGAGAGCCCAGTGCAGGTAGCTCACAGCCTTGATCCCCGTGTGTGCCAGGGGGGTGAGGGGTGTCTGAGTTCCTGCCACCTCAGCCCTTCCCCCGCTCTGGTCATGTTCTCCAAATCACTGAGCAAGGACAACACCCAGCCCCAGCCAGAGCCTGCAGGACCCCAGCAGGTTGGGAGAAAGGAAAAGGCCGAGAGGGCCTGGGGAGGAGCTTAAGGGGCCAGGCCCCTCCAAGAGCCAGCTCGTCACTACCATTCTCCATGCCTGCCCAAGGGTTGCACTGGTCACCCCGCCTGGGCGGGCTCTTGTGTAAATAGGGCAGGAGGAAATTCAGCCATCCCCACCCCCATCATCCCAGCACTCCCTGCCCAGACAGCACCTACCACCCACCCTGGGCTGGGCTTATGGAGAGGCTGATGGGACACTGCCTTGGGGCAGGCCTCTCTGCCCCACTCCTGCAGGGCTGAACGCTGCTCCTCCTTAGCCGTGGTTCTGGGCACTTGCTGGGTGCACTGATGGGCTGTTAAATGCCGCCCCCTGTCTGGGGTGGGCTCGCCACCTGCTAGGCCCGTCTGGCCCCATGGGCAGTGCCACCAGAAACCGCCAGGCCCCCCCAGCAACCTGCGAGTGCCCCTCAGTGGTGGGCGGGGAGAAACCAGTCCCTCCCCAGGGAGCTGGGGAAAGCAGCAAGCGGCACAGGAGCGGAACGTGGGTGAAGTGCGCCTCAAGGCCAGCCGCAGGCTGAGCAGCTCCCACAGGGCGGGCGCCTGGGCCCTCAGGGGCCACGGTCTATTTCAAACGTGCAGCTCGAGTCGCTGGGTGAAACTTTGTCCCCCCCCTTGTGCACCGGAGGCAGGAGAGGAGCTGTGGCCCCCCGGGGAGGTTGCAGGGCCCTGCTCGTTGCTGCCTTCACCCTCAGCACAAGGGTGGCCGGTTGTGGTAGTTTGGCTCTCCAGAAGGGGCTGACGACCCTGCAGGAATCAGACCTCCCAGCCGGGGGCTGGCCCAAGAGGGTTCTGATTAAACCACATCCCTCGGATACAAACCTGGGAGAGAGGCCTGAAGCCTCCTGCCCCCAGCCACGCCCTGCACACCCAGTGGGTCAGCAAATGCTGGTGAGCATTACTGTGCTCAGAGCACAGAGATTAAGGACTGAGTGCAGAACGGGGCCCAGAGACAGGGGACAAGCTGGGGGGCAAAGAGTCCAGCAGAAAACAGGTCAAAGGGTCAGGACAGGCCAGGCTAGGCTGGGGTGAAATGCCCCCTGCGCAGAGCACAGCCCTTGGCAATGAGAGGCTGGTTGCTTGTGGGCCCAGGCCGCACAGCGCTGAGGACACACGGACCAGAGCTGGGACTGCCAGCACGCATGTGTGGGTGTGTAAAGGAGGTGTGCCAGCGCGTGCACATCAGTGTGCAACAGGGGGGGTGTGCCAGCACGTTGGGTACACGGGCCGGCAATCCCACTCTGCTGCGTTTTTACGAACAAAAAAAAAAAAAAACCCCACAACTCTTCCTGTCACAACCGTTTCTCCCAAAAAGCACAAACATCCAATTCGGCTGCAGGTAATAAAGCTCCGCTGGAGCCCCTTAAACAGTACCAGGCGGCTGCAGCAAGCTGTGAAATCCGATCTCGGGCCGCACAACGGGGAAGGTGTTGGCTGTAAATTCAGGGTTCAAGGAACGCTGCACCTGGCACAGTCAGAGCCCCCCACTGTTCGCATTTGCTACGTGGTGGCTCATGGAATTACGCCCCCGGGCCAGCGCACTGGGACAAGCCTTGCACGTGGCAGGAGGCTCCTTCCAACAGCGCCAGGAGGCCACAAACGAGGGCGCCCAGCGGCGCCCGCCCTGTGCGAATGAGGCTCTGCGGCTCCTCCCGCGCTTTGAGCTGTCTCCAGGCTCGCCCCGCGGGTGCAGGCCCCGGGAGGCCCGCAGGCCCCCACCTGGCACGTGGGCTGCAGAGGCCCGGGGGGGGGTCCCCAGCACAAGGCGGGGTTCTGCTTTGCGCCCTGGCCCAGGACAAAGCCGCCTGGGGGCGGAGCCCACACACCGTGCGGAAAACACAAAGCCCCTGGAAGGGACGAAGGTGTCGGCAAAACCGGGCCGGGACACCCGAGAGCTGCCGGGCCGGGCCCGCCTCCGTGCGAGCCCCGGCCTAGGCCTCTCCCGGGGATAAACCCGAACCGCTTCGGCCGCCTCCCGGCCCGGCCCGGTCCGCATTAATACCGCTCTGCGCGGAGCCCGCCCACCGGGCCAGGGAGCGGGGGGCGCAGCACCTTAGCCCCGGGGCCCCGAAAGGCAGCTAGAACCGAGCGCTGGGCCGGGCCGGGAGGGGACCCGAGAAAGCGGCTTTCCGCGCAAGCGGGAGCGGTCCGGCGCCCCGTAAGGACGGGCGCGGCTCGGTGCAGGCTGCGCTGCCCTCCCCCCCGCCCCCGGGAGTCGCTGCTGGTCCTTAGGGGGCTCCGGGCCCGCGGGGCTGTTTCAGGGCCCCTCAGTCATCGCGGCAGTTCCGCCCCCCCCCCCGCCTGGGACGCCCCTTTGTTCCCCCCCTCCGCCCGGGCCCCGGTTACCCGGCCGGTGCCCTCGGCTCCACCCGCTGCGCGTCCGCCCGGGGAGCGCCACAAGCCCCGGCCCCGCAGGTCCCGCCGCGGGCGGCAGAGCCCCAGGAAACGGCCCCTCCGCTCCGCGCCGCAGGAAAACCGCCGCGCCCGCCCCCAGGCGGGTGTTTGCAAACGCAGCCTCGGCTCCGCGGGGCCCGCGCCAGGGCCCGGGGCGGCTCTGCTCTCCCGGGGGCCCAGCGCCGCGACCGAAGCGGCTCCCCGCGGCCTCTCCACGTGCCGCGTGGAAGGTGTCCTCCGCCAGCCGCCTGCCCCCGGAGCCGGAGCTGCAGCCCGCGGCCCGAGAGGCAGCGCCCCCGTCTTGGCCCCGGGGCAGGGCACGTACCTGGAAATCCAGAACCCGGCCGCGGCCCCTGCAGGGAAGGGGAACCGAGGGGGGAGAGCGGTGAGAAGTGAGCCCGAGACTGGGGCTCGGCCCGGCCGGCTGGGAGCGAGCCCACACCGGCAGCCCTCGGCCCTGCAAACCGGCCCGGGGCCCCGGCTGCGCTTCCCCCAAAAGCCGAGTTTGCCTTCCCGGAGCCGAGCGAGACCCCGCTCCCCGCAGCGCGCCCCCCCCCTCAGGGCAGCTGCGCCCGGCACCGCCGCGGTCTCCAGCCGGCCAGCTCCGATCCGCCCTCCCCGCGGGCCGGGCCAGGGGAGCTGCTGGCGCCCCATGGCTGCGGGGCGGCTCCCTCCCCCAGCTCCCCGCACGCGCGAGCTCCCCGCCGGCGGCCGAGTCACTTCGGGCGGGGCCCCTTGCCGGGGGGCAGCCGCGCCCAGCCCGAGCTGCGCATCGAGGCCCCGCCGCCGCCCCCACTTCCAGGGAGCAACAGGCGCTGCCCGGGCAAGCGGAGAGGCCACCCCTCCCCCAGCTGCCTGAGTCACCGGGATCCCGGACCCGAGCCCTTTTAAGGAGGAACGGAAGGCAGCCCTGCTGCAACTGCTCCTCTCACGCAGCGGAAGCCCGAGTGGTGGGGTGTGGCTGGGTTGGGTTTTCCCCGGGCAGAGGTATCCAAACATCAGTCACGCCCGGGCTAAACAGCGCAGCAGCTTGTAGCGTTATTGGGTCACCTTAAATCCGCCTCACGCCCCCCCCCCCCGCGCCCACGCGCCTCGACCAATCAGAAGAGGCGCTGCTGTTCTGTGAATGATTCCCTCTGGGCCTGCGAACCGTGTTTCCGCCAATGGAAAGCTGGGGCGCAGCGGCCAGGGCGCTCGGGCCAATGGCAGGGCGGCTCTCGGCGGAGGCTGGTGGGCGCGAGACTGGGGATGCCGCAGGGTCGCCACGTGCGTGCTCAGCTGGCTGGGCCCGCGTGGTGGGGCTGCTTCTGGGAACAATGGTGGAGGCGCGGCGGGGGGTTACTCGCGGCCTGGGCTGAGCTGGGACCCGGGACTCCCGGTACTCGGAGCGGAACGGGTCTCCGTGTGGGGATGGCCGGGCCCAAATCCTGCCGGCAGCCGGGGGTCCCCTGGGCACAAACCGATTCTTCTCTGCTGGTGGGGTGGTGGGGGTCAGTCAGACCCCCACAGACAAAGGCGGGTCACTAGGTCACCGGAGGCGCCTCACCTCCTGCTGGCCCCGAGCCCACCACCGGCGGAACGGTGCTTTAACGTAGGCTGTGCGTGGAACCGCGCGAGGGACGAGGCGGCGCCCCGGGGATTAGCACGAGTAAAAGCCAGTCGTCCTTTGCCTGCGCCTCGCCGCCTTGGCGGGGGGGGGGAGGGGGGGGCGAGAGGAGCAAATCGGCGGAAAGCGAAGCACTGAGCAGTCTCCTCGCTCTTCCCTTCTCTCTGCCAGCCGGGGAAGTGACTCAGCTGTCTCCCAAGTTCTTCCCTCAGGGCTGTGATGTGACAGGACCTGTAAGCAATGGAAGTGCAGGGGCTCATGGCAGGGAGTGCGGATGGGGGTGTGAGGGGACTCAGGTTGGTGGGGCGGAAGGGTTCAGGGCAGAGGGGTGGGGTGTGGGATGCGGGAGTCAGGGCTGGGGATGTGGGGGCTCAGGACAGGGATGTGCTGGGTGCAGGGAGAGCAGGGGCCAGAAGCCCCCCTCCCAGATTCATATTGACTTGCTGTTCCCCTTCCTGTTCCTGTCAGGCAGGGAGAGCAAAGTGCCCGGTTTGCCTGCCCCTGCCCTCCCCAGCCGGAGGAAAAGGAATGCAGCAGCAAACTTGCCAAGGGGGAGCCGTGTGAGTCTGGAGCTCCGCAAAAAACAAGCAGTCCTGTAGCACCTTAAAGGCTAAGAGATGTGTGTTCTAAGTACTGAGCTTTCCTGGGCAAGACCCACTTCGCCCGGCACCCTGACAGAAAGGGGAAGAGCAAAGCAATACTGAGGGTCCTGTATAAATCGGGGAAGGAGCTTTAGCACCCCCACCACGCCTTCCCAAAAGGGCACTGGGGGGCTGGGGCAGTCCTGGACAGGTGGGGACATGGCCCTTTCACCTACCTGCTGCTTAACATAGCAGCCTGCAGGAAGCCCTGGGAGCAGGCCAGCTCCTCCTGCACCTGGGTGCCCAGCATGTGACGCACACGGTGGGGGGGACGACACCAGCTTCCTTTTATCTCTGGTTACTACTCCATTTCATTTCTGCTTCGCATGCGCTAGCACAATGCTGCGGTCTCTGGGTTGCCGATGCAGCATGGAGAAAGCAAGTCATGAAACATTTCTATTAATACCCCAGTTTGAAAAACCTGTGATCATCGTTCCTGTTGTCAAGCAAATCTTTAACTTTTGTGCCTTAACAGCGTCTCACGTCCCTCTGAAGGGCAATACTGAAGTACTGGGTTGTTCATTGGTTACTCTCCTCCAGCTCTGCTAGCCTTCTTCCCTGTGATTTGCCTTGGGTTTTATGCATAAATGCATTTTATGGACTGGCAGCCCCTTGAGACTGACATTTTCCATTAATTCACAGAACCGTTACAGTGCAGGCAGCAGCTGCACTGAGTGCCTGACCCTGACCTGAAGAAACCACAAGGCCGAGAGGCAGACGGTCACCCTGCCTCTTTCTGTTGCGATTGCCTGGAAATTTGTCAGCCGGTACCAGTGTGGATGGTTTTTCCATGTGACATGGACACCTGGTCACTAGAAACTACTGAGATCCTCTAAGCTCCATACAGGCCACTGAGCAGCATAGACGGAGCCCTGCAAATCTGCAGGTAGCCGACGTAGACTGTGGGTATGGGTGACTGTGGCTGCAAACTTCTGCTGTTCCTATTTGCAGATGCGAATGTGGATCCTCATTTTGTATCTACACAGGCTCCAAGCATGGACCATCTCGCTACTGATACAGGTAGCGTTTGCTCTGGTTTCCCTAGGACCAAGGCTCCCTGTAAGCCAGGAGAGATTCAGGTGCCGCCCAGCTGCCCACTTGCCTTAGTGTGTGTAACAAAATGTATTCCACACGGTTAGAAAACATGCAGGGGCCCCTGCCTGGGACAGCAGTTGTAGAAGCAGGATGCACGTGGTTTATAATTAAATTGGAACAGGGTTGTATAATTGTCGTTATTCTCATTTTGAAGTAATGTGCATATATCAGCTAGTACCAAGGGGGGAGGGGCGACCTGGCTGGGGCTTTTTGTCGTGCTGTGATAGCAATATCAAGACAAGGCAAAGCGTTCTGTCCCCCCAGGGCCAGGCTGTACGGTGGCTGCGCTCGAGGCCAGCTACGTGGTTCACTGCGGCAAGGAAAGGGGAGAGAAGTGGGAGCACAGCTTGGGGTCCGGCACCAAATCCAACCTGCTGTTTACACCCACGCACAGTGAATGCGAATTGGGTGCAAAGGGTTGTGCACCCTCAGCAGAAACACAGGCTGCCGGCTGTGGGTGCTCTGCTAATCACCTGGGCAGCAAGTGCCACCCAAGCACTCAACTTCCTGGGAACACTGATAGGAGTGCTTCTGTTTCCAGAGGCCTCTGGGAACAGCTAGGAGCCATGACAGCGCTCTCCTCTAGCAGTTGCAGGTGGGAATGCCAGCCGCGCCTTCTCAGGGAAGGTTGTTCCAGGCTGTGAAAGTGGGACCTGAGGTAACACTCCCAGTTGAGCTTCTTAACTGGCAAACGATTCCAGCCGCCCAGGACTGGGGATGCTGAAGGGACTGGAAAGGAGCTGGCCTGGCTGCCTGCCGAGCCTGTGACAACTAGTGGCACTTTGGCCAGGGCTAACTCACTGTCAGCCGCAAGCTGCGAAGGACACAGCAGCTGAGGTCAGGGTGGGCAGCTTGTGTGGGGAAGGAGCCTGGGGACCAGAGAGAGAACCGTGAAATACTCCCCTAGGAAGAGTCGAGCTGGGGTGGACGAAGGAGCGTTTCTCCTCCTGCCTGTCCCTCTCCCAGTCCCCCCGCAGCCGTTCCCAAGGGCTGGGGTCTGCCACACAAACCCTCCAGCCGAGGCTTAATTGTTCAAATGAAGGATGAAGTCTCAGAGTTAATGCCCGTAAGCCGCTGCAGAGGCCGAGGAGCTGGACCTTTGCCCCTGGACCCAGAATGCACCAGAGTAGCAACAACCATAGCGGGAGGCCAGGAGCAGAGGCAGGAGTCATGTGGAAAAGACGTCCCTCTGATTGGTGCCTTCCCGCCTTCCGGCCCAGTATTCACTCATTGATACCTGGGCTGCATTTCCCTGCACCTCCGACCCAGGGGCCTCCCGCCCTTGGAAGCAAGCCTATTGTGAGCACTTATTCATCTCCCAAAGGCGGCAGCCTCCCAGTGCTCAGGGGATGCCCCCGCCCTTGGAAGGAAGGTTCTGATTTACTGAAGCAGAAATTGAATCCTGCTGGGGGCAGTTTACGCTGGGCGACAGCTGAAGATGGGGAGGGTGGTGCTCCAAAGGGGTTCGATGGAGCTGGGGGTGACGCTCTGATATCCAGTGTGGGAAATGGAGCTGCCAGATCATTGCCGTGGGGGTTCTGCAGCCCTGTTAATTTCATCCCACGGGTTGGAGAAAGGGCCCTGCCTCCTGAAGAGCGTCTGTTGAGGGCTCACGTGATCCCACACAGCCCCTGTGTTCCTGTCAGAAGTTCCGTGGCTGGGGCTTTCCCATGAGCGGAAGAATGCAGAGCATTAGGAGGGGAACGCCTTTGGCGAGGTGACAGGGGCCACGAAAGGAGACAGTGGCCACGTGGTTCCTGGCCCAGTGAGGAAACCCGGGCATGCCTAGCTGGGGGCAGAGGGAAGCAGCCAGACCTGTAGAAGGGTGGTTATACCTGCACACACAGCAGAGGGGGAGAAGCCAGAGACCCGGCCAGCCATCCATCCCAGCTCTCCTTTGTTACCAGTGGCTGTTGTCCCTGGGAGAGCGGCGATGGGCAAGCCAGAGCGGGACCTCTGCCCATAGGCCCAGTGGGCTGTGGGGGCTGTTGGTCCCTGGGCAGCTGAGAGCCGCCCTCTGGCACTAGGGACTAGAGAAGTCTGTTGCATTCAGTGTTCGAGCCTGGCCAAGGCAAGGACCTTGACAGAAGGGAGGAGACAAAGCTGCTCCTCTCTAGCTGCCCCTGGGGCGCCAGCTCACATCAGGAATGGCGAGGCCCTGCCTCCAACAGCCGACAGACAGCTGCTGGGGCCAGCCCAGTGTGTGGCTCACAGGAGCCCCTTTCTCCACTGGCACCAGTTAACGGGGGCCAGAAGCAAAGCCGGGGACCCAAGAGGCTGTGGCGAGCGACCTCGCAGCAGGTGGGGTTGGCTCCGCTCTGGGGGATTACTGGGCCGGTCCTTGGGGACCTGCTGCTAGTTTGGAAAGACAGCTGCACCCATCTGCCTGGGCAGGTCTGAGCTGCTGCATTGCAGAGCCCTGAGCTCATCACCAGCTGCAAATGGTGCAGGGAGCCGGGATCTCCTTGCGCTGGCTGGCCAGTGACCTGGTCCTCTCCTTTGGCAGTGCTGTGCTGGAGGGGTGCTCCACCGTCGCTCTGCTGGCAGAGGCACTGGCTGTGCTGCTTCTGGAGTCTGTCACCCTTGTGGCTAGTAGGGAGGGTTTGTCCCCAGTGTTCTTCAGCATCTTCCCCACACAGGCAGCTCCTCCGCAGGACTCTCCTTCCCTGCGCTCTCCTGGGACTGGGGCTTCCTGCAGCAGCTCCCCAGAGTCCTCAGAGTTGCCTCCTGGGACTCCAAGTGGCTCCCAGCCCAGCCGTTTGGACCAGGCCTTTCCGCAGACGTAGCCAAAGCTGCCAGGTCTCCAAGGGAGCTGTCCCCCCGCTGGAGTGCTCGGGGTGCTAGGCTGGGGCCGGCGAGAGGCACGTGACTGGGAGCTTGTCCTCTCCCAGCCCTCAGTCACCAGGGCAAACCAGAGCAATTGTGCTGAGAAAGCAGCGTCTTGGTAGTCTGAGCCTGGCCCGCCCCACACAGGAGAATGGCAGGCCTGGTTAGGCGGCGCAGACTGTGGGCACGTCCCATGTCCTGCCCTGCCTGGCGAGCAGCGGGGCGGCAGCCAGGGTAACCCCGTCCGCGCCGGGGCCCTTAGCAGCCACAGCTGCTGCTCACGCTCCCAGCAAGTGCCCCGCTCGGCGGATTGACAGCTGAAAACAAGATGCAGGCGCATGCCTCTGCCGGCTGGGCTGGTAAGGGAGCGGGAGGCTCTGGGAGCCCCTCCCAGGATTCCCGTGCTTGGCAGAGGCAGGGCTCCATTTGAGCTCCAGAGGGAGAACCATGCGCCAGGCTTTTAACACCGGAGCCTCGGCTGCAGTGGAGACAAAAGACCAAGGTCTTTGCAAAGGCCGGTGTGCTTCCGCCAGCAAACAAAAGGCCTTTCCGCCCGGCACTTCCCGGGGTACCGAGGGCTCCCGGGGAGAGCTCTGCATCCTGCCCACACGCCTACCATGGCCAGGCCTGCGGGGAGGATGGGGCAGGTTAGCAAAGTCAGAGGCAGGCCCCAGAGTAAGTCAGGGTGACTGGACGAGAGCTGACAGCACCTCACCCCTCAGGTGCCCAAGTCCCTTAGGCTGCAGAGACGTGCCCAAGAGCTGTTAGCACAGAGCACCAAGCCCCCAGTGAATGCACAAAGCTCTTGGGGAGTGAATAGGGGAGCATGTGACCCGGGAGGCAGGGTTGGGACTCAGGGTTCAATTCCTGGTTTGCTGCAGCTCCTGGGCAAGTTGTATAGACTCCCTGACCTAGTTCCCCCTGTGTAAGATGGGGCCCTGATACCAGCCAGCCTCTGCGCAGCTCCCAGCACAGCGGGGCCCCGATCCCAGCCGGGCTCTGCGCAGTTCCCGGCACAGCGGGGCCTGACTCGTGGCTGGGCCGGTGGGTGCTGCTGTGGTACAAATAATGCTCAGCCAAGTCCACGCACTGGATGCAGGGAGGGAAGGATCCACCCTGGTTTTCCCTTACCAAGTCAGATGTCACACAGTCCTCCCTTTGTCTTTCCATTTCCTGTCCCTGTCCCTCCCTCCCCTGCCCCGTGAGCAGGGAGCTGGGGCCCATCTCGTGTTGCCCTTTCAAACAATCAGGGGCTTTGAACCACACACAGAGGGGGAGTTAAAACTCATCCTTTGCTGATCTCAGCTGCTCCAGGCAAGTCTGGCTTCTTTCCGGGCAGCTCTGACTCTTGTGCCCCGACAAATAGCCCTGTTGCTGGGCTCCCAGTGGGCGGACAGGCCTGTGGGGCTGAGCTGAACTGGCTGCAAGGAGACTCGCCCTCTGGGGGACAGCACTCAGCTTTTGGATGGAGACAAGGCTTGATTTCTATGAGCCACAGACAACATGGCCAGGGACCTCCGGCCTAAGCCAGAGGGCCCTTCCTCTCCCTGTATTAGTGGCACAGCCTTCCTCACCTCCAGCCCACTGGCTATGGCTCTGCTGCAGCTGCTGTCCATGGAGCTCCTGACCTGCCATCCCACCGCAATGGCCCCTCTCATTTTTGCCAACCGTGTGGAATAATTTTTGTTTTGAGGCATGTGCGGAGGTGCACCACCAAGAGGAAAACCAGGCTGCTGGCTGGGGGCATTCTGCTAATCTGCTGGGCGGTACCCGAATCTCTCCTGGACACCTGCCCAAGTGCTCAGCTTCCAGGGAATGCTGGGACTGGGACCCAACCCTGGGAGCTCCACTCCAGGCCTGGATGTGAAATGTCCTTCCTGCGTGGTGGCTGCTGCTCTGCTCCCAGCCGCCTTTGCTCACTCAGAGCCGTCATTTCTCTGTGATGGAGCAACTCCCTCCTGGACCGGGGTGGTCCTGGAGGCACCCGGTTTCCCAGATCGACTGGTGAGCCTGTCTTGCATGGTTCCCCATGAGCCATGCGCTTGGGCGGCCGCTCAGGAGCAACTCAAACGCTGCCCAGCTGATTAGCAGAGCGCCCAGGGGGAGGGTATTTCTGCTGGTGCTGCACATACACACATGCCTCAGTGCAGGTAAAAATACTTATTCCGCACCTGGAGGGAAAAATTCCACCCAGGGATGCAAAGGGTCGAGGGAACGTTGCCGTCTTGGACGCTCCAGTTTCCAGTTGTGGAACTGCAGGCGGTGTCCTCCTTCCAGCTCCTCTCCCCATTGCTGTCAGATCTCCCATCGCTTCTTTCCGCCCGGCTGTCCAGCTTCCTGCTTCACTCCCGAACCTCCTGGGGCTGAGCCAGACGCAGCGTGTCCGGCCCAGCTCTGTGAGCGCTGCCATCCATGGAGCTGAGGGCTTCCCCCGGCTTCACCCTGCTAGTGTTACAGACAAGGAACTCAGGGCCATCTCCCTGCCTGTCCAGCGGTCGGTTGGCCCCGGGATCTATGGGCTGCTCGTTGCTGCATGGAGGCTGACCTCCTCTGCTCACAGAATGGGCCCATCCACGTTCTTCCCCATGGCCTGGTTAGCCTGGCTGTCTCGCCAGCCTGCCCAGTGGTGCGTCACGCCGGGGGGCTGGCTAGGAACCCGGGGAAGCCAGCTGCTCACCACAGACGGGCCTGGCCATGCCAGATCTCAGGGTTTTCCTCATTGGGAGGTGTGCAGAGGAACAGCCCAGACAGCAACCTCCCACCGCCTTGGCCCAGCACAGGGCTCCCTGCAAGCTGAGTGCTGGGCCGGCCGCCCAACAGAGAGTCAGGTGCCGCCCAGCTGGTTAGCAGAGCGCCCACAGCCGGCAGCCTGTATTCTCCTGGTGGTGCACATCTGAACGCACCTCAGTGCACATAACAAAATTTATTCCGCCTGTGGCGAAGAGAGTTACAAGGAACCCCGGGCAGCTCCAACAGCCATGTCTGAACAGAAAGGAAGGGGCTGCCCAGGGCCTGCTATGCAGTGGTTCCATTTGCTCTGCTGCAGGTTTCCTGATTTCAGCCCCAGGCTGGCAGGAAGCCCACAAGAGGGGGTGGGGAGGGAGGAGGATGGGACAAGTTCTTGCATTTCAGAGGAGGGGGGCGTGGGTGTGGGCTGTGTTTTGTCCTCAGCCTGGAAAGGATCAACCCGCCGCTGTTGCCAGGGCGCTGCAGGGCCAGCAGCACAGGCCGAGGGCTCTCCTGCGCTGGACCCCTGGGCTGGGGTCCGTGAGCCAGAGAAGCAGTGGGACCCGGGTGCGAGCGAGACTGGGGGCAGGAACTGCAGCACCGGGGGGGACCAGCTGGGAGCAGTGGGTGCAGGAGGGGCTTTGGAGATAAGGGTTGTGCAGAAGGTGCAGGCGGGGCCGTCCAGTGCCTGTCCCTGGCTCCAGTCAGGGAGCTTCTGGCAAGAGGCTGTGGGCAGGTTGGAGCCAGAGGCTGCCTGAGAAAACAGGAAGGGGAAGAGCAGGGAGCCTGGGCCAGGGCTGTCTGAGCTGTCCCCAGGGCCGCCCCTTCCCAGCTACCGAGCGTTTGCACTCAGCCAGGAGGCAGGCAGGCAGTTGAGGCAGGGAGAGGCCAGGGAAATCCCAGCAGTTCCTCCTCTGCCCCTTTGCTGAGGTGTGTCCAGGAGGGTTGGCAGCAGGGCTGGGTCCAGCAGTCCCAAGTCCTGCCCCTGCTGCTTCAGTGCCTGTGGGTGCATCACTTCAGCCCTCACTAACTTCCCCCCCCGGGGGCCTGGGATGGTTGACGGAGCCGCAGCTGCAAAGCCCCTGGTGCTCTCCGGGGCCAGGCACAGAAGGGTGTTGGATGAGAGCAGTTCCCTGGGGGCGCCACTATGGGCACAGCCCCAATCTCCAGCCTGGGCCACGTAGTCAGCACCGACCCAGCCCAAAGGCATCGACTTGCCCAAGCTCTCTACGGCCCAGCTACAAGAGGCCACAACGCAGCCCGAACGGGCAGCTGCCGTGTGCCCCAGTGTCCCAGCTCAGCCTCTGCTCAGCCCCCTGCCCGCTCAGGTAGGGCGAGCAGACAGCGCCTGTGAGCAGGAGGCGGAGGGTAACTGTGTGGAACAGAGCCCAGGCGAGCAGGGCCCTCCCTCTAAAACCGGGACAGCTGGTCACCCTCCCCGGTGCCACAACTCAAGGGGCAGCTGGGTATTTCTAATGCCAGCTGCGCCCACTGGGCGAAGCTTGGCGTGTGCCAAGGGTTGGCCTGGTACTGGCCAGTTATAAAGGTAAGTCCTTATTAACGCCTGGTAATCTCTGGCTCCCTGTGCGAGAGGATGCAGGCGCAGGTGGGCAGGAAGGAGAAGCCAGGTCACCACCCAAATTCCTTCTGTTCTGCAGCCGGGGATGAGAGGAGGCCTGTGGGGTCTCTGCCTCACCTGGATGAAAGAGGAACTCGCCAGCTGCAAATGAAGACGTGTCTGGTCTAGGGAGCTCCTCCCCAGCCTCAGCTGCTCCATCCCGCCACCTCTGCCAGGAAGCCCTGATCCTCAGTGACAAAACCACCCTGCTGCCCTGGGAGCCTGGTGGCTTCTTGGCAGCATGGGATAGGAGGAGAGGAGGGGGGAGGGCTGTGGGTTTCACTTAGAGGGGAGCAGGGCTGGCTGCCAGAAGGAGGGACTCCGACAAGGCTCTGGATCGAAAACACCCCCGCCCCCAACTCGAGTCTGAGCTTTCCCGCTGGGGCTCCCGGCTGGGAATTAACAGCCCTGTTCCTGACCCCAGCAGCAAGTGACCCCCGCCAGGCTTGCAGGATGTGCTCAGGCAGATGTGCTCAGGGAAAACCCCTCTCCCCGGCAGCCAGCGGGGGGAATCTCTGTGGCCTGGGAAGAAGGAAGCAGGTTCCGAGGGCCCCCAGGCCTGCTGACCGCCTGTGTCCCTGCCGCCGTCCTCTGGGCCTCCCGCTCGAGCCTGGCCCTGGGACCAGCAGCGCAGCGTGGGGATGTACAGGGCCTGGTGCGATACGCCGCCCCTGCCACGCCGCTTGCACAGCAGCGCGTTCATCCAGCTCGCAGCGCGCCGACAGCTGGGCAGAAGAGCGAGTCCTTGTTCCCACCGGCACCGGCGACGGAGCCTGCGGTGTTCAGCTGGAGAGAGACCGCGACGAGAGCCGGCGGCCCTGCCACATCACGGCCGCTACCGCTCAACCCACCGCCCCCTGCACCGCCACCGCAGGCCCTTCCGCCCCCCGGCTGGCGGTTACAAAGGACAGCGTGTCATCGGGGCTGGGGAGCATTCAACAACAGCACCAAACGGCCTCCTCCCTCCTCCTTAAGCCCAGAGGCGGGACTGCTGGGGGCTAACGCCAGCTGCCAGCTGCGGGGAGTCAGTTTCTCCTCTAGGTGAGGAGGTGGAAGTCGGGGCCGGGAGAGGAGGGAATCCAGTTCACAGGGTTTGTGACCGCCGGCCCCGATCCTGCAGACTGGCTGGAGCTGCCGGGGTTTGCAGGAGGGGCGGGGCAGACGGGAAGGTTGTGCCATGGCGGAGAGGACTTCACTGCCAGGCTCAGGGTCCCAGGCCTGGCCCTTTGAGCGTGTGGGATGCTCCACCCCAGAGCAGTGAGTAGAATTACTATCGTTCCTGTCCACCAGCAGGTGAGAACTTGTCAGCAGACAGGCTGACCCTGCTGCAGTCACTCCGGAGTCACAAACACGAGCGGAATCAGGCCTGTGCTCTGGGCCGTGGGGCTCAGTTCCCGCCCGTCTCCGTCCGCTGGTGCCAGGCTAGTGCCTAGCTCAGGCTGCTCTGGTGATGGTGACACTGGCGTCGGGTGGAGTCCGGGCTACCTGCTGCTCAGCCCAGTGGGCACGGCTGGCACAGCTGAGATCTGGGTCAGGCTCTCCTCTGGGACGCAGGAGCAGAACGCGTTTCACAACACGGCTCAGTGCCCAGCTGAGCAGAACCAGGAGGGGACACCTCGTTAGGCAGAGACGCAGCAGCTCAGCCCCCGACCCTGCCCCGCCTGCATCAGACCCCCTCTGCTACACCCTCTGAGCGGCAACGCTCCGCACGTTCGCCTGCACCAGGCAAATCCTTGATAAAAGGCGGCTCGACGCCAGCGTTAACCGTGGGGCCAAGGGAGAGCCAGGAGCAGGGGCAGGGATCTGCTCCATGCTGCAATCTATTGAGAATGCAGAAAGGGCTCCAGCACCCAGGCACAGCTCAGCACCAGGAAGGAAAGTCCCTTCCTCCGGCAGCCGGGCCCAGGGCAGCTTCGGCCACGGCCCAGCAGCGAGGTTGGGAACGCGACCCTCTGTCGCCGAAGGCCAAACCCAGGACGCTGCTCTGACAGCTCTGGCCTGAGCCCATCCTGCTCGGCGCAGCCCTGAGAGGCGACCTCTGACCGGCAGGAGGTCGCATCTCATTAAAGAGGGATCCGGCCGCTTCTCTGGATGGCCTTTACTTGCTGTAATTAAAAGAAAATTGCCGCTCCAGAGCAACGGCCTCCTGGAGCAATTACCTGGCCGTCAGTGTAGACTGTGGCATAAATGTGATACGTGGCCCAGCCGGCCGTGGCCTAATGATGGCCTGTAGGCTACGGAGGGCGGGCGAAGCACAGGCCACGCACAGCAGCTCCACCCTAGGGAGAGGGAACCCTTCCAGACGCCCAGCTCTCATGGGGCTGGGGGTGCTCGTGTCTTAGGTCAGACTCTCATGGCAGGGCTGGGTCCTCACCCAGCCATCGGCCTTAGGAACCCCGAGGGCCATGTTTCCCCAGAGCCCATTTTAGCTCAGATAGAGGCGGGCCTAGGGAAGCAAATTTCATGCATTCGGAGGTCCTGTCGTGTCCCTGCGAGATCCCGGGCTGGCCAACCAACCTACACGCCACGTGCCCGTGAATGAAACTCAGCCATCAGCTCATCAGCCGGCTCGGTCTGCAGTCACTAGGGTCCCGCACCCAGGAGCGAGCTGCCCGTACAGAACAGGAATGAGAGTTAAAGGAGCGAGGGCAATTTTTGCTGAGGCGTAACCCTGCAGGGAACTGCCTTGACCTCCTTGGGTCAGGGAGGGCCCTGGGGCCTGGGACTGCACACAGCTCATTGCTGGGCCGTTGTCCCCCGCCTGCCCTGGGAGTCTGCCGAAGGACATGCCCTGGGCTCTGGCTCACGAGGCTGGTGCGGGTTTGAAAAGGTCATTGGCTTGGGAAGCTATTCTTCAGGCTGGCGCCTTGCAGTGGGGGAGAGCTGCAGGGTGGATGCCTGTTGGGTCTTGCCTGGCCCGTTCGAATGCTGGGCAGAATCAGGCAGCCCCCCTCTTGCTCTTGGGTTTTAGTATCGTCTGTACTGCGTTGGGAAAAGTCCATCAGGGGCAATGTTCAGCGCTCAGAGCCTGGCTTGCAGTGGTCAGCTCCAGAGACCTGAGCCTGCAACTCACGATGATCTTGCGCTTCATCCCTGCGCTGTGGGCACAGCTCCCCTCGGGCAGAGGTCTGGGCACCTCCTAAGTCCCACTCAAGCCCTTAGGAATCTGCTCTGGGCTGGGCGTAACTGGGCTGAACTGTGACTTGGGTGAGGAGCCCCACAGTCAGGCCCTCTGTGTTCAAAGTACAACGTCAACCGTTTTCTGTGTCTGGGGAGTCTTTGGAACAACACCGGCCTGCGGACGCAGCGAGCTGGGGGGCATTTCCCTCCCCAGGCTTCGCCGTTAAGAAATTGTGTATTTTCCTGGGACAAGATTCTCGCAAGGGGCTGGCGGCTGCCAAGGCCTCTGTTATCTTGAGCCATTTCCGAGGGAGCTGCTTTTCGGAACGCGCTGAGCACATGCACGCGGGGACCAGGCACTTTGCAGGTGTCTTTGCAGAGCTCTTTAAACGGGAGGCCGCACGAGGCACGTTTGATCGCAGCACTGTTGTGGCCAGGGTGGAGTCGGCCGAAACGTCCTGCTTCCCAAATTGCTGAGCCTGGAGCAAGCCTCGTGGAGCGAGTGCATGGCTACTCATTGCACCTGCAGGGCCCCACCCAAGCCAGTTCTCCAGAGGATCGCGTCTGGGCATTCCTGTGTCTGACAGGGGCAAAGCCTGACCCCTGTGTTTGACTCTCAGCTCCCCTTTGGCGCTCCCAAACGGGCTGTGTCAGACCCAGGCCCAAAGCCCACTGTGCTCCCAGGGCCAGCGAGGCATTTCCCTTCCTGTATGCGAATCGGCAAGTGGTGAAATATTGTCTGGGTCCCTCCCACTCCCAATCCCCGCCTGGTGGAGGGTCGTGACAGCTCTGGCCAGACTAACAAGAGCTCCCCCACTTTCTGCAATACCGCTGTGCCCAGGGCTGGAGGGTTTGCTCTGAATTTCCCACTACTGTACTCTGAGCGCTGGTGTGGCTGGACTTGGGACTGGGCCCAGCACGTTGCGGACCTCTGCTCTGATCAGGCCTACCTAGCGCAGAGGTAAAAGCCCGGCCTAGTGGCTGCAGTGTGGGCAGCTTGTCTAGCATGGCACTTGAATGCACCTGGAATTCACCTGCCCCCTGCACAGAGCTGAGCCAGGCGGTCTCCTCTGCTGGTGGTTACGGCGAGGTGGTCAGGGCCCCTGGATGGAGTTGTGGCCTCGTCACGCACCACGAGTCCCCCGGGCTGTGAGGCGCAGCACCCCACGTACAGCGTCTTCCTGGCACGTGGTTCCAAGGTCCTCAGTGTTATTTGCTGATCTCCTGCAGCGCAGCCACCCTGAATGTGGGGGTGGGGAGAGTGGAAATCAAATCCCTGCCTGAATTCCACAGACACCTGGTGCAGGCGCGGAGCGACTCGAGCAGGGAAGCCACAGGGGGTGCCAGCAGCAGGCCGCAGCTCTTATTATAAAATACGCCTCCTGGGGAATTCGGCAGGGAGATTTGGAGCCCGCAAGCGGGTGGTGGCTGCAGCTTTGCTGAAGTTGCCAGTCAGCTCATCAGAAAGAGACGTGTGTAAATTCTTCCCTGATAAGATCTGCAACCAGGGGAGGGGCTGGTGCCCACTGGGTCCTGCGTTCCCCCTCTGAGCTCGGGGTGCAAAGCGCCCTGCTCCCACAAGCTCAGTCGCCAAAGCACAGCTCCAGGTTCGGGAGAGGCTGGCAAGCCGGGGAAGAGCATGGAGCTGTAGTGGGGACAAGCGAGGGGCCCTCCCCAGTTCCTGGTGGGGCTGTAGCGAGCAGAAGAAGGAGGGGTAGGAAGGACTCTACACCCTGCCTGGCTGACGGCTGCAGGCTCAGGCCCTGAGCAGAGTCCGGGGTGGAGGGGATCCTGCCTCAGGCAATTGGCCATTTCCCATTCATTGAAATGGAGCAAAGATTTCGGTCTTTGTCGATAGGAGCAGCCAGGAGGCCGGCTGGTGCCAAGCTCTCCTTGCGGGGGGTCCCACCCCCAGCCAGCCGCCCGTGCCTGCAGGGCTACAGGAGACCACTAGCCCAGGTCCCAGCCATGCTCCCATCCACTGACTCTTTTCACTTTCTGCTTCCAGATCCTGCAGCTCCCCAGGTCACACGGCTCAGCCCCTGGGGCTCACACTGGGGTTCTCATGCTCCAGCTCACTGTCCCTGAATCCCTGAGGCCTCTTCTCCGCAGCTGGGACCGATTCTGCCCTCCTTATTCAGCCTGCATTGCACCATCCCTTTGGTGTAACGCCACTCGGCCTGAGCAAGGCCGGGTGGAACTGAGCCCCCAGGGCACGTCTCTTCACCGGTGTGTGTCTTGGCTTCCCTCGCTCCCACTCGAACCCCGGAGCACCTGGCACAAGTGGTGCTGCAAGACAGTTGAGTCTTCGCTGCGGCTGCTGCATCAGTCGCTTTGCTCTTTGTTTTGATGGGAGACCCCCGACTCAAGTTTTCTGACCCCCTTGGCCCTGCCAGTCAACGCAGGAAGGTGGAACCTGGCCCCTGCTAGCAAAGTTATGGACCAGAACCTCCCCTTCCCCGGGCCTGAACTCTACCATCTGCCAGAAGCCTCTGTGAAACCCCCTCCTTGAGAGGCGCTTTATGCTTCTTTCTCCCTTCCACCACCGCCCCCCTCCCGCAGGAACAAAACAAGCCGGTTGGCTGCAGTGCCGTGTTCTTCCTTTGCAAATGAAGGTCTGTGCCCATTGCATTACGCCCTGGCCTTCGCTCCCCACTCACACAGGGGCCTTTGGCCTGATTCCGTCCGTCGCCTCTCCCCTCCCCACAGAGGCGTTCTCTTCCCGCGAATGGCCCTCCTTGCGCTGCGGCCTGGGCAGGAACAGGGCTTCCGACACACTCACAGTCCCGGGATGCGTCGGGCAGCCCCTGCGCCGTTGCCCATCGCTCGCGCCGGTGGACGTGGCCTGCACAGCAGGTGTGCTGATTTGCGCAGAGGATTTGCAAATCGGAGGTGGCGGGGGAGCAAAGGGGTTCAGTTGGGCCCAGGGTCTTGGCGCTCAGCAGTCGATTCTGGGAGCAGGCCGAGGTGTGGGGAGATGGCAGTTAGCCCGCTGCTGGTTATTGCAGAGATCAGGTCAGGTTGCACTGCTGTGCCTCTTTGGTGCTTGTTGTATTCTTTTCCTTTTGCTCCCCATGCGGCCCGGCTCCCGGAGGGCTGCTGAGATGGGATGCAGCTTCTCCCAGCATGGCACAGGCTGCCTCGGCCCAGGGCACCCGCAGGCAGGAGTGCGGCTCAGCACAGGGGAAACAGGATGCGACACCAGCCTTTGTGTTACCCCTCCTTTGTCAGAGCAGGGCCTGCCCGGCGCTGCCACCGCTCCCCTCTTCCACCTGCCGGGTCACCAGCTGGCCCCCAAACCTCGGGAGCCGCAGCACTTCTGCCCCTTTGGACCCCTGACGAGCCAGGGAAGAAGGCGCAGGGGGAGGGAATCGCCGCTGGCCGACTACTCCAACCCTTCTGAACACACCGAAATCCAGCCCCCTTGCCTGCTCCGCACCCGCGCCTCCCAGGGACGACAGGAGGGGTCTCTTGCTCTCGCTCATCCTCTCGGCTTTTGAGCCTCTTCAGCGCCGTGGGGTCCCGCGTGGCCCCCTGGGGCTGAGTCAGTGCAGGGTGCACGGAAACAGTAGCAGATAGCACTTTATCGCCCCAGCCTCATGCCCCTGCTCAGCTCCTTCGGCACAGGGATATGGCTCACCTTCGAAATGAAGAGGGCCTGAGCCGCACGCATGGATCAGGGCCATAGCTGCAAGGAACGCAGCAAAACAATCGCCTGGCAGCAGAGCAGAGGCAGCTGCTGCCAACGCCGAGTCGCCGCTTTCTGGGCTATGAACTTTCCCAGAACCCACTTACCTGATTCAGCGCTTCCGCCCCCTGACATTTACAGCCCTGCCCAGTGAGACACTCGCGGCTTCACACAGGCCCAGGCCAACCGGGGCTGACACGAGTGCTCGCCCGGGGCGGCTGTGACTTCTGTGCCAGAGGCCTCTGTGGCAGCTGCTCGCCAGCACATCTGGCTGGGAGATTTCTGTGATCCAAGTGCTATGACCACCCACCTTTTCTTTAGCTTCTAATTACAGGCTGTAGTCCTGCAGCACTAGGCCTGGGCTAGAAGGGGCTCTGTCTTCTTGTACCTCCTGAGTCCAGCACCCTCGGGACTCGACCGGTGCCAAGTGGCACTGACAGCTGCTATCTGCCGAAGAACAAGGGGAGGGGGCTGGATCTCTGCCCTGAATGGGGCGGGGCCAAGAGTAGAAGGGGCGGAGCCAAGAGTAGAAGGGGTGGGGCCACGAGTGGAAGGGGCGGGGCCAAGAGCGGTCTTGCTTGCAGGGCTGCCTGGACTACAGGCCTGCCTCTCCCTACTCCCTTACAGCTTCACGCAGCTGGAGCAGCGCTGCTGCAGAATGTCAAATGGGCCCGGGGACAATGGCTGCATTTGCCCACCCCGCCGTTGGGGGGACCAGAGAATTTGCTGGAGCACAGGAGGTCAATATTTTCTAGCACATCACTAACACTGCCACTGCTTACGGGGCCCTCAGAAGATACGGAGGGGTAAATTACAGCGAAACAACAGCCCAGAACACTGCGAGCCAGGGCTGGTGGCTGGAAACAAGCTATGAGACGGCGGGAACATGGTTACCCCCATGATAAGTGGTCGTCCAGCTAACTAAAATCGTGCCGGATTACAGACGTTGCTGGACCAGAGAGCGCCAGATTAGAGAAGTTCAACCTGGACTTATTTGCTTTGCCGCCACTGATTCTGACTGCACAGTCTATGGGTGGCCACCCGCGAGTGCTTATTCTCCGATGCTTCCAAATGAATGCACCCCGCTCTGGGACAGAGCTGGCTAGCACCCTCTGTATCCTGCCAACTGCGTAACTGATCCTTGTCACTTTCCATAACCCAAGAGTGACCTCGGCCGCACAGTGCCAGCCCGTCTAACATGTCTCAGGTGAACTCCAACTGCAAACGGTCGCTTTGCTTATGGTGCTTATGTTGACCTGGTAGCACATCTCATTTTCTGTCGGCAAACGCACGCGGAATATGCTTTGGGACTGCGAGGCGCTGTCACAAGTGTTTGTTTGATCTTGTTAGACTGCCTTGGCATCGTGTACGTATTCAAGCCCAGCTAACATTGCACCATAGAAAAAGTCTCATGTTAACGTCTTTTGTCACAAAAGTCATTAACATAATAGGACTTCCACATAGAATTGAATATTAATGCTACACCAGGCTGTGGCGGTAAGAAGGATAATTGCTCTAATACATTTTCCAGTTGGATTTTCGCATCAGAGCAGCAGTGGCATTAGCAAAACCGATTATTACCACATCTGATACAATGGAAAGAGTCTGAAGGACTTAAGTTGGTTCCCTTTTACTCAGGACCGCAGCCAGGGCTGTTGAGCGCTGTCTCTCCCCGAAAATAAATGCCCACAAACCAGCCTAGCGACCCTGCCAGAATGGATGGTACAAGCCAGGGGAAGCCAACATTCGACTGGCAATGTCCAGGGATAATTAGGAGATTGGGGACCTGTTCTGAAGTTGGACGAGAGAAAAATGCCCGTTCCCTCCTGTGGGCTTTGGCACTGCTCCCAGAGCCGCAAGTGTTCTCAGCAGCAGGCATGTTCCGCTGTTACAGAGACGACAAAGTGGCAGTTCACCTGCATTACATACAACACGCTGGACTGTCAGTGCAGACACCACATGCAACAGTTGTGCGTTGCTTTCCTGCCGCAGCCCCTCCTGCTAAGCAGTAAGCTAAATGCAATGTGGCAGAACACAGATATAGCTCATTTTCTCACGCCGTGTTGGAATTACAAGTGACAACAGAGGGCTTCCCTCGCTTTCATGAGTTTCATGCAGCTCTCCTGGAGCTACTCAATCAGAGCTACCAGGGTGAGGCTTTCATTGTCCTCTGGAATGCAACAGATGCCATCGACGTGTCTGTACATGAGTGGCGGGGAAGACAAAGGGAAAGAGAGAAAGAGACCTCGGGGTGAGCATGGACAGCAAACGAGACGTGGTTTTGCAATGGGATGTGTCGAGAAAACGTTTAGGCCATTGCAACTCCGAACTGCCTGCGGAGAGACGTCGCCTCTCTGGAAAGAAAGGAAATAATCCTCTGCCTGTCCCTGTGTGTCCCCACCTGGGATAGTACCATAGTACGGACAGCAGTATGCAGGGCTAGAACCAAGCATGCCTGCCTCCCAACCATGGGCTTCCGACACCAGCACAAGTCCACTATCGGTCCTTGTGGGCGCCCGCCTGATCCGTGTCAGCCTTTTCAAGTTGGGACGGCCAATGCATCCTGGAGAGGCCGGGTTAGTCCAGGGGTTGGCAACCTGCAGCTCGGCGGCTCTTGAAGGAGTCACGTGCAGCTCCGAGCGCTGCCGCTGCCCAGGCAGCAGCAATGATGGCGAGGGAGGAGGGGCAGCCCTCGGTGAGGACGCAGTGATAGGGCGGGGAATGGCGGCGGGGGGGGCCAGGCTGGGTTAAAACCCAACCCCCAGGCACCCCAAACTCCCCTGCCCGCTGCTCCAGGCCTGACTCTGCATCCAGCCGGCCTCCTCTCCCCCCTCCGCTGGGGCCCCCTTTCTCCGTTGCTCCACCCACTCCCGGCTCCATCCCTGGTGCGGCACAGCCAGCAGCCCGAGCCTCTCCCTGGGGCACAGGAGGCTGAGCCATGCTGTGCGGGGCCCCAGTGGGCCACATGCATGGAGCTGCTGGCGGGGCATGCGGCTGGGGCTGCCCAGAGGGGGCGGTTCCTCATGAGCGGCAGGGGCAGGGGCAGGGCCGGGCTGGGAGCAGCTGTACAGCGCATGGCAGCTGTGCCAGCCGGGCCCCGTGCTCCCATAGGAACTGGCTGGGGGGCAGCCCACCCAGGATGCAGAGCCCCTGTGGCAGTGCCGCACCTGGCTCCTTCCCGGCTGAGAGCACCAGGGCCTCTACCGCCGCCTGCTGCATGCCCGATACAGCCCGGCAGGGACCCACCAGGTCCCTGCCTCCAGGACAGAGCCTGGGGCTGCTCACGCAGCATCCCCAGGGCAGCGAGTGCCTCCACCCTGCCGGCAGCTGGTGTGCGCAGCCAGGCTGGTCATTCCCAGGCCCAGGCCCAGGCCAGCTCAGCTCTGCTGGCTCCTGAAGGGGCGGCTGCTGCTGCCCAGGCCAGCCGGGAGCTCTAACCCGTGCTGACACCCCCAGGAGGCTGGGATGGAGCTCACGCAATGGGGGTTTCTGACCCTTGTCCCCATCTTTAGGGCAGAGGGCAGCGGTTCTGCCATCTGGCCATCTGGGAAGGTTAATGCCTGTGAGACGGGTTAAGGCTGGGGATGGGGGGCAGGTTGGTGGGTGGATGGTAAAGCTTGGGACTAGGGGGCAGATTTGGGGCTGAGGCAGGTAAAGCCTGGAGAAGTGGGGAGCAGGCTTGGGGCTGGCGGGGGTAGATCCTGCGAAAGGGGGGAACGTGGAACACTGGTGGGAACATTGCCCCCCCACCCCCGCTTAAGAGCCTGTCCCCAGACGCAGTGGTTTCCTTGTCCTCGTTTCTCTCCAGCCTGGGGTGAAAGTAACTGAAACGTTCTACCTGGGACGAATCATTGGGCGTGCGCTGTTCGTACAACAGGGCTGCCAAAAGCCCGGAGCGACGTTATTTATGAAGGACCGACTCATATTCCTGCACACGGCAGCTCCTGGAGGGTTGATTTGGTAACTGAATTTGAAAACATGTCTCTTCTCGCTCTTTCGGCTGCAGAGCCCTGGGTTAGTCTGACGAATGCCCACATGTCCCGTCTCCAGACCCAGAGATCCAAACCCCCACAGGGGCCTCCAACTCCCCCTTTCTTCAGGTGGCACATCAAGGAGCGTGGAGCTCGCTCAGGCTGGGGGTTGGTGCGAGGCCTTGCACGGCCCTGTCTCTTGTGTGCGGACGTTAGAGATTCTGCAGCCGGTCCCTGGTGTCCTTGTGCCAATTTCTTCTCTTGCTAACCTGGGGCTGTTTTGTCCACTTCCCTCAACCCCTGCCCTGTGAGATGGCAGAATACCTGAGGCTTGGATGCAGGCTGTGCAGATCTACTATGCGGGGGGGGGGGGCAGTGAGGACAGACAGACAGACAGACAAACGGCTGCACTGGAAGGTGACCCGGAAGAGAGGCCATGTCACACCCACGGAGCTGCCGAGCTTGGCACACCTGAGTGGGGGAGGGAGATGGGATGGCAGGCAAGCTCTGAAGTGTTGCCCGGCAGGAGGCGTCCAGGGCCTTGGAGGCCTAATGCACCCATGATGCACAAGGAGACTGTGGCCTTCGGCCCCCCTTGGAGCAGAGCAGCAGCCGGCGAGTGGAATGGAGAGGCAGCCTGGCGGCCGTTGGGGGGGGAAGGGGTCAGAGTGCACCAGAGTGTGACACATTTTGAATACCAATCTGACTAGCTGCAACTAGTTTCACTCTAATCATCTGCTCAGGGGCCCCGGGGAGCACCCTGACCCTTAGAGACTCACCATGGCCTGGGGAGGCGATCTGGCCTCTTACCCGGAGCGTTTGCAAAGGAGACTCTCGGTCACACAGAGCCCTGGGCAGGGAGCTAAAAGTCTTTCCTTCCCTGACTCAGAAGTCAGAGAAGCCTGCATGTCAGGCAGCGTTCTCTGCAAGCTGCCCGCTTCTGCAGACGCTCAGGAGCGATTCCAGTGGCACCCAGCTGATTAGCAGAGTGCCCACAGCCAGGTTTGTGTGTCTCCCGGTGGTGCACATTTACACATGCCTTGGTGCACGGAAAATTTATTCTGTTCATGGATGCAAAAGATGAGCGAGAACACTGGTGCCACGAGACCAGCCTTTCCCTTCCAGGCTGTGTGCAGAAGTGGGGCTGATTACTCATGTCTGGCTGGCCTGGGCCTTGCACTATGGACTCATTGCTTTTGGGGAGGTGGATGAGGTCCACCTTGCTGTTCTTCATCTCTTCTACTCCCCGCTTACTCCCCCGAGTTTAAAGTTCCTCCACACTCCCTTTCTAGGACACGTTTACCCAATGCATGGAGATTTCATTCTACCCAGCGCTTTCTAGAATGAATGGTCTGGCTCCCATGAGTCCTGGGGGCAGAGGAGCCGTTTCCTCTCCTTTCTGAATGAGACTCAGCCCTGATGGTGAACACCAAATGAAACCTCCAGAGGAGAAACACCTTCGGTGGGACAGCACATGGCAGAAACCAGGTTTGCAAATGATCAAGTAAGCCAAATGGCTGTAATGAAAAAAGCCTGCAAGAAAATAACCAGGGGGCATGTCAGCCCCACCTCAGAATAAAAGTTGCATGCTCCACCAGTGCCAGGCCTCATGGCTGGTAAATGGAGAGTGCTCAGGTACGATTCAAATGCCATGCTGGGATTCTGCTCTGGATCCTTCCCTGGTGACGGCCTCCTCTGCCGCTATCATGCCAGAGCTCTGAGAGGCATGGCCCAAACCGAACTACATGTCATCCACTGGACTGTTCTTCAATAGAATTATAATATAATTAATAAGTTGCCAGATGCACATATGTGGGCAGAGGGGGCTGCCCTCATATGCCTGTTTGCAAGGTTGGCACCAGAAGCTTTCTTTCCCTGGGCTTTCCCCGTATCACCTAGGCCAGTGGTTCTCGCCCAGGGGTTTGTGTACCCTTCAGGGTACACCGAGCTCTTCTGGGGGCACATCAGCTCAGCTAGATATTTGCCTCGTTTTACAACAGGCTATGTAAAAAAGCCAGTAGTAAAGTCAGTACAATCTAAAAGTTCATTTGGCCAACGCCTTGAGATGCCTGAGGCTGAAATGTAAGTACAGGGTTCTATTCCCAGGCCTTTATTTGCTAACAGGATGGTGGAGAGTCAGCGAGTTTTCTGCAGTCATCTTCTGCGCTGGGTTTGCACGTCGGTGTAAGTCGTTTTTAAGTGAGGTGTCACTTGGGGGGATGCAAAACAAATCCGCAAAGGGTGCAGTGATCTGCAAAGGTTGAACGGCGCTTGTTCCAAGACCTCAGATTTCCCTAGGGCCCTGTTTCTCACCAGTGGGACGTGCGCCCTCGGGGAAGGCGAGAGGAGTTTGGGGTTCTCAGCTAGTGGGGTCTGAAGAAGGGATATTTGTACGAAAAGGTTGAGGAACACTGACCTAGTCTGTCTTTGTGGCAAGTGCTTTGGGGTCTGCAAAGTCTTTCTTTGTGCCTCAGACCCCACCCAGCGTAGGGCTGGCACCTGAGAAATAAACAAGGATTATTTAACAATAAAACTTGCCCCAGGCATCTTGCAGGGAGTCCCATAGAAACTGCCTGGGGGGAGGGGAAAGGGGAGTTGGCTCTGCTAACACTGCTCCGAGGGGGCCATCTTAGGTTTCTGTATAGAGAACGAGGGAGAGCGGGTCTGGGACTGGGTGGGATTATTGGCTTTGCCACAGGGTCCCTGTGGGTACTTTGGGCAAATCCCTTAATCTCCCTATACCTGGAATGTCCATCCACACAATGAGAGTAATGCTGCCCCCTCCCATCATGTACCTGCCTTGCCTAGGCCCTGACCCTGCAATGGACTCATGTCTCCAGGGGCATTTAGTAGACGTCCCTGGGCCACTGACTTTGCAAGGTCCCATCAAAACAAAAAGCAGTCAAGTAGCACTTTAAAGACTAGCAAAATAGTTTATTAGGTGAGCTTTCGTGGGACAGACCCACTTCAGACCACAGCCAGTATAGACTAGCACGGCCTACTCTCTGTTACTTTGCAAGGCCCTGTGCCACTGCAGGGAGGAGCCTGTGCCTAGCCTATGGCAGACCTCCAGCCTTAGGCCCCTGGGGGCAGGGGCTGTCCCCGCACAGCCCCCTAGTGTAGACACTTCCTGCAGCTAACCAAGGCAGTGCTCCCGCTACACTGAGTGCTTGGGCGGCTGCCCAGAATGACTCAAATGCTGCCCAGCTGGTTAGCAGAGCGCCTGCAGTCCGCCGCTGCTTCCATCGGTGGTGCACAACCGCACATGCCTTGGGGCACATAAATTTATTCTGCACATGGGCGGAAAAAGTAGAGGGAACCCTGGTGCAGATGTGACCTAAGCATCTTCCTGGACCCCTGGGTGTCTGCAGGGCGGCGGGGTTGTGTCCTCCTAGCTAAGTGGGTGGGGGGGGGGATGTATCCGGCTCCAGGTAGGTGCAGGGCCTAGCACCGCCAGATCTGCCCAGGAGGCCTCTAGGTTCAACAGGGGCAAGTCCCTGGGCAGCTGCTCCGAGCCCAAGGGAGCGGGAAGGAGCTCCCCGCAGGGCTGGGGGCCCGGAGGAGAAGCGGACAGCGGAGGACAGGCCCCCGCAGCCCGGAGAGCGCGGGGAAGGAAGGCGGGGGGGGGGGGGGGGAGAGCGCCGCGTTGTCGTGGGTGCGCAAAGTCAGAGCCCGCAGCTCCGCGGTGCGCTGGAGGATTCCCCCCCCCGCCCCCGCCCTGCCAGGCTCAGCCGCGGCACCCGGGACGTGCCCCGCTCCTCACTCCCGCCAGCCCGGAGCGCCAGGGCCATGCACGCCGCAGCCTTTGCCAGCGCGGCTGGGCAGCGCCCGGGGGGAGCCGGCGCAGCCGTCCGCGCAGCGAGCCAGGGAGGGCCCAGCGGCGGGCGGCGCGGCTCGTGTGCCCGGGAAGGGGGACAATGCAGCGCGGCGCGGAACAGCCCGCGGGCAGCCAGGTGAGTGCCCCGCTCCGCGCTGCCGCCGCGGCGGCGGAGGACCCCGGCGCTCGGGCCGGAGACCCGGCCGGGCACCAGCAAACTCAGCTGAGCCGCGGCGGGCGGCCGGCCCCGGGCAGCAGCTCCCGGCTCCGCCGCGGGAGAAGCCGGGACCCGCCGCAGCCGCAGCGTCCGCTCTCGGGAGAGCGATAAAGCCGCCGGCCCCCGTGCGCCCTCGCGGCCGCTCCGGCCCGCTGCTGCACCCCAGCCCCAGCTGCAATCCCGCGCGGGTGGGCCGCGTCCCCGGGCGGAGCCGAGCCGAGCCCAGCCGCGTGGCCTGGCCCGGCCTCCGGCCCCTGCAGCCCGGGCCCCCCGCCCCGCCGTTGCTGGGGCGTTTTCCCGCCTTCGCCGCAGAGCCGCTTCCCGCCCGCGCTCCGTGGACGTTTATTTTCGCCTTTGCACTCGCCGGGCGCCCACGCGGAACACGCGCCGGGGGCAGCCCTGCAGCGGGGTCCGGCTCCGTGGCCCCCGCCCCCGGAGCGGGCTTTGCGCGGCTGCGCTGCGCCCCACCGCCCGCCCTTTAAAACAATGGAGCCGCCCGTCCCCGCCGTCACGTGCCCGAAACCCGGCCCCGAGTCTGCAGCTTTGTTCGCCGCCGGCGGGGCTCGGCCGCGCAGATCCGGGCCGCGAGCGGGGTTTGCAATTAAAGGGCCCGCGTGTGCGCTCGGAGGAGGTGGTGAAAGCCCTGGGCAGGGGAGGGGAGCGGGGCTGGGCCGGGCCGGGCCGGGGGTCACCTGCAGCGGCTGCGCGATCAGCGTTCGGTTCGCCCCTCTCGGCCGGGCCGGGCCCCGCTCCCCGCCCCCCTTGTTTGGGAACTCCGAGCGGCGCCCGGGCCGTCTCCTCTCGCGCGTTCAGCCCCGCGGGGAGCCCCGGGGACCCCCCCTCCGGCTCGCAGCCCCTCGCGCCGTGCAGGACGAGCCCGGAAATGCAGCGGGCCGGGAAGATGGCCGGCGGGGGAGGGCGGCGAGCCGGGCCGCGCTGGGTTCCGTTCCGGGGGGAGGCGGCTGGCGCTGGTTCTGCCCCGGTCGCAGCAGGGGGACTGGAGGCGGCTCCGGCCTTTCCCCAGGGGAGCGCAGGGTCGGTACAAGCTGCCCCAGAGCCCGGGGCGAGGAACCAAACCCCGCTGCGCCCCACAGCCCTGGGCCGCCGGCGCCCGGGACCCGCCTTCCCGAGGGCGCTGCTTGTCTTCCCCGCTTCCCCCAGAGCGGCCCGGGGCAAGGCCCCGCCGTGGCAGCCGCCCCAGCCGCGGGGCCCGGGACCAGCCGCGCGCGGCCCCCCTGAAAGCAGCGCTCGTGGCTGCGGTTTCGAAGCGCCATTCATGAGGCGCAGCCGCTGCCCGCAGGCACCTCGGGCTCGGGTTTGTCCCAGCAGCTTTCCGCCGCTGCGGCGCAACCAGCCGGGGCTGCCCCCTCCCCCACCTTCCGGGGCTGCTCCCCCGGGCCCTGCTCCGCCTCCCCGCGTCTGGGGGCGACGCAGCGGGGCCCAAACAAAAGAGCCGAACGAGGAAGCAAAGAGCTGAGGCCTCCCCAGCGAGCGGCCTGGGTGGGAACCGCCTGGGCAAGAACGGGGCGGGGGGGAACCAGTCCAGCGCCGCCTTCTCCTGACTCGGGGCACGGATGGGGGGCAGCTGTGGAGCCCCTCCTGGGGAGAGCGGCCCCAGCCCCCCAGCCGCAGGCCTAGGAGCCGGCGCTGCGCGGCCGCAGCTCCCGTTGGACAGGCAGCGCGAACTTTTCACCTCGGTCCCCGCGGTTCGCCCCTGCGCTTACCCCCGCCCCCCGAGGGGCCGGAGCCGCTGGGAAGGTCGCTTAGGGAAAACCCCCGCAGGTGTGAGCAGCCTGGGGAAGGCGCCGGCGTTGGGAAGCGCTGTGGAACCCCGCAGGCGTGAGGCCGGGGGTGCACCGCAGGGAAAGGTCACAGCCCCGGGGCCTGCCCCCGCTTCAGGACCCCGAGCTGGGGACCCCCCCACACGCACAGTGCCCGGAGCTGCGCCACCCCCCACCCTCAGGCCCAGGCCCTCCCTCCACACAGCAGTGCAAGTCGCAGCCCTTTGCCGGGGGAGGGATCCCCAAGGACAAGCCCGGCCTCCCTCTCGCAGGCGGCGGCGGTAACGCTCCGTGGGGCTGCGCTGCCCTGCAGACCCCGCGCCACGGGCTGCCGGGGCCCGGCTAATGTCGTGTTTGTGTGTCGGAACATGGCCCCTTCCGACATGTCGCAACATGTTTGCGCAGCGCCCCCCCCCTCACGCGCGCTCCCGTGTCTGGGCTGCAGGCGGGGCCCGCCTGCAGGTAGCCGGCTGGGGGGCGGGGGCCCGCAGGCCCAGGACGCCTCTGGGAGCCTGTCTCCAGGATTATCTGCAGCAACCGAGCGGCCAACACGCGGCCTCCGCCCTCTCCCGGCCGGGGGGCTTTCTCCCCTCCCCTTCCTGCCCGGTCAGCTGCACGTCCCCGCTCCGCAGGGCGGGGGCCGCTCGTTAATGAGACCCTAGCGCCGCAAACGCAGCGGGGAGCGAACACCGCGGCGGATTCAGCTGCAAAGTGCGACTGGCATTTACCAGCGCATTCGCCGGACGTTTGGAAGCGGGAAAGCTCCGAGCCCCTACCCTAAAAACCTGCACGGGGCGGGTCGGACGCCGGGCTCCCAGCTCATGGGGGGGGGGCTCTCGCGTGCCCCCCATCTCCGGTAATCCAGGGCGCGATGTACGAGGTACAGCGCGTGTCTGTCGATATAACGCTGCCCAGACGGTGGAGCGCTGTGTGGGGCTGGTTGCATCTGACCACACCGGGCCCCTGGCTGCGCTCCAGTCCCTCCCCGCAATGCCCAGCACTTGGGAGATGAGACCTGCCGTGGGAGCTTGGGCGCGGCGTCCGGCTGCCAGAGCAGTGTCGGTCGGAGTCCCCGCCCTTCGCGCCGCGGCTCTGGTCCGCTAACGCCTCCCAGGCGGGCTCCTGCGGGGGCCGGGGGCTGCTCCCTTGGCCAGGGCCAGCGCCCCAAACGGGGCGGTTCGGAGGCCCAGCGGCCTCGTCGCTGCTCCTGACTGCCGTGCTCCCGGCCAAGCCCCCTGCAATCAAGGCCGCCGTGGGGGGGGGGGGGGGGGCTCCCGCCCTCCCGCTCCATCGTGCGTCCCCCTCCCCGGGGCACTGCTCCGGGCCCTGCGGGTGGGGGAGGCCCCGGGGCGCACGCGCTCCCCAGCCAGGGCCCGAGCCCTTTCCTGCGGCTGGGGGGCACCACCAAGTGTTTTGTTCAAGTGCCACAGGACCTACTGACCCCGACATCGGGGATGCAGGGGCCTGGGCTCGGCTGCCAGCCGGGCTGCGTTGTGGGGCCTGCAGGCCCTGCCTGTCCCCGGGCGGAGGCGGGGCAGGGGCAGGGGGAGAGCCTGCACGTGGGGGCTGGGGAGGCCAGGGGCTCTCGGGATAGTCCCTCCCAGCCCCGGGGGGTGCAGACACCTTCCTTCCCCTGACTTTGGTGCCGGCCCTGGGGCTGGAGGTTTGCCTGGGATCGCTCTCCCGAACTGGCGCCGCCCACGTGTTGTTGGTTTCAAATCCCTCACACACACAGGGCCACATGCCCGGCCCGGCCCAGCACCCGCCCGAGCCTCCGGGTGCACGAGGCGCGTGCCCGGGGCCTCGTGCACGCGCGGAAGGCAGAGACCCCAGCAACCCGCCTGACTCGTTCCCTCTGCGGCGCGGGGCTCCCCCCTCCCCCCCCCCCCCCCCGGTAGCCTGTTTTTGTAACGAGTAATGCAAAACAGAGCTTATTTGCAGGGAGATTGGCAGCGACTTCCAGCACGTGCTCACCCCCCCGCGCCGCGCCGCGTGCGGAGCTCGCCAGCCGGCTCCTGTGCGCGAGCGCTCGGGCCCGGAGCCGCGGCCCTGGCGGGGGGGGGGGGGGCGCTGATTGTTCCGATTATTTGCACTGGGATCGGAGCGCGAGGAGGGCTCGGGGCGGGGACATTCGGCTTTTCCGAGGCCCTAGCCCGGGGCCCTGGGGGAGGGACTCCTCCGGCGCCCGGAGCGCCTGGGTTTGAAGAATGAAGAGTCATTTTTTGTAGCCGAGAAATTGTTTCTAATTTGCTCTTTGACTAATGGCACTTGGAACAATGAGTCGGCCCCAAACAATTGCATTACTCAGAGGCGCCCAACATGCAATTACCCAAATGCAGAGATTTGCATCTTGCAGCCCTATTAGGCAATTATTTAGTGTGCCGGGTTAATCTGCAATATTATTTAACCGGCCGGGCCCCTGCCTGGTCCCTTTCCAGCTGGTGCGGTATTAAAATGCAATATTTTAACCCGTGTCCCCGGCGTGGGGAGTGTCGCCCAGGGCCCAGCGCTTCTCGGGACTGCAGATTCAGCCGGACCGAGCAGGCAGCGGCTTTAGGTGGCCTTCGCCAGGGCTGCTGAGGCCCTAGCTCCGCTGGGCGACACCGGGGGGGGAGCTCGCTGCGGTACCGCTCTGGCAGGGTGCGGGTCGCGGAACGCCAAGCTCCGAAGCTGCCCCCCGCCCAGCTCCCCAACCCACCCCGGGGCCGCGGAGCAGAGAATATACACCGAGAAGCTCTGCGAAGCGAAGGGGATTTTCAGCCTCCTTAAGACGGGCAAATGAAAGGCCTCGCCGCAGCCCGGGCGCGGGGCAGGTCCGGGGTGTTCGGCCAAGCAGCCAACCCTGGCCAAGCCCTGGGCGGGGGCGGGGGCGGGGGCGGGGGCGCCGAGAGAGCCGGGTTGCTGGAGCCCGGTCCCCCTCGGGCTCTGACCCCGCGGTGACAAGCAGAGCTTGCGGGCGCCTCTCGGTTCATCTGCAAAACGCCGGGGAAGGGGAGCCAGGGCCGATCTCCCGGCAGTGTAAATATTTATTTCTGGCCCTTATCTGCGCTCCCGCTTGTCTAAAGGGAGACCAAGATACCGGGGCCTGGTTCCTGCCCCAGGAAAACATTCGCTGGCTCTGGACAGTTCCAAACCGGAGATCAGGGCAGCCTTCCCTGCTGCGGAGAGGGGCGCGCGGGGCCTTCCCCTGGCTGCAGCTCTCAGCGGGCGGAGGCCTAGAAGGGGTTTTTAAAACGATAGAAAAATCGGTGTCAAGCCCTCATTGCAACCCAGCGCGTGGGGGGGGGGGGCAGCCTCTCCAGGGGCGCAAAGGGAAATCGATCCAGCCGCCCTGGGAAGGTGGGGTGAAGGCCACACCTGGGAGTTTCCCCCCTCCTGGTCCTTTTCACCCTCGCCTTCCCCGCTAGCCCCGCTCGGTGCCGACTCTGCAAACGCCCCTTTATCGGTCCAGTAACTCCACCAGGCCGCCGGGTGCGCAGCGCCGGGAGACCCGCAAGCCTGGGCCTGAGCCGGTGACAAACGCCCCGCTCGGGTGCGAGATGGACGGGAAGTGTCAATCAGAGACGCTTCAGCGACCAGGGACAATCCTCTTTGCAGGACTGGCCTCCTCCGAGCGCCATCAGTCACTTTGCATTAATTACCCTTCCATCCAGGCCCCTCTGAGCGCGCAGGCCTGGCCCATCGGTGACAGGGCAGCGCCTGGAGGCGGGGAGCCCTCGAGGTCTGCACCTCCAAATCTCTCCTCCCGCAGCAGCCGCCGAGCCCCGGCAGCCCGCCAGACCCGACGGCTGGGGACGCGGGGGTGCGCGGTCTGCGCTGCTCCACCTTCTCCCCGGCAGCGCTGCTCCCGCCGGCGGCTGCTGCTGCTCCTCCAACCACGCGGAGAGCCCGATCCGGCCAGCCCAGAGCTCCGGGGGCGAGGCGGCCTCCCCGCAGCGCTCGCCCGGAGCAGGAGCGCAAACTCCGCGGCCGGGGCGCGGGGCACCCCGCGGAGCCTGGCGCCTTGGCGCGTCCTGGTCTTCGCGGCGTGTGTTGGAGGCGCCGCTTGCCAGTGACGCCCAGCCCCGGGTAGCGGCTGCCGCCTGCTTCCGCGGCCCGATCCTGGCGCTGAGTGCAGGTTCCGCGCTCGCCCGGCTCCGGCTCCGGCTCCGGCTCCGGCTCGGGTCTCCTTCCGTCCCTCCCGCTCTGTCACCGCTGGGGCGACCCTCGCCTCTGCTCCCGCGCAGCCCCGAGGCCTGTGCAGCCCGGCCAGGGAGGCTCCAGCTACGCCCGGCTGCGCGCTCCGCCGGGTGACCGACTCGCCCGTCCGACGCGCTCGGGCCCGGCCCGCGTTTTCAGTCAGCCACAGCCTCGGGGGTGATCGCAAAATCGCTTTAATCGCCCTTACAAGGAACAGCCGCGGCCCTTCCCCGCCCCAGCCCGGCCCGCTGAGGTGCCCCCGGCGGGGCGGCCCGGAGGATCCCCGCTCCCCCGCAGCCTGCGGCTTGGGGCATCCCCGCCCGGCGCCAGATCGCGGGGCGGAAGCGTCCCGGAGCGCGGGCACGGGGGTCACTGCACCGACCGGCCCCCGGCGCGCCGAGCCCGCCTGGCCCTTCTCTGCTGTCCCCTGCGGCCCCTCTTACCTATGTGCGCCGCGGAGCCCGGCCCTGCACGCCGCAGGCTTGGCCGGGTGCACGGGGGGCGGGGGGGGGTTTGCTGCCCCGCGCCCCAGCCCGCCCGGCGCTGGGGGATCCCCGCGAGCGCTCGCTCAGTCCATTGCCCCGGCTCCGTCCCTTTGATCCTCGCTCTTCTGGGCTGCGGGGCCGGCGGGGTCTGCCCGGGGGCCGCCTGGAAACTGTCCCCGCTCGTCTCCTTTCATCCGGCAGCCCCGGGCCGCCTTGAAACCGCGGGGCCAGTAATTGCTTTTTTCAGGCAGCCCAGTGCGGACTGGCTTGCAGCCAATCAGCGCCTTGTTTACACTCGGTGATTGACAGCGGGATGGCAGGCTGCCAACCAATCGTAGCCGTCCCGTGGGGCGGTGGGGGGGGTAGACGGGAAACGAGGAGGTTAACCCCTGTGTGACCGGCGCAGAATGGAGGAAGGGAGCGCCTGCGTTTTGGTGGGTGCCCTGCCAGCTCTCCAGCTCGTTCTCCAGGGGCAGGGCGGGGGCCGCGAGCTCCAGCCGAGGGCCGCCGCCGCCGCTCGGCAGCAACCGCACAGCGCTCCCCCTCTCTGGTGCAGGGCGAAGCCCCGGGAAATCGCCACCGCGGGGTTTGTTCTGGGAACGGGGCAGAGCAGTTTCCCTCCGGGCACCCGGCGCCTGGACCGGGCTGCGTGGCCACGGGCTCTGTCTGCGTGGGCCTCCGCGTGGCTTTCTCAGCTCCAATCTAAGGGCGCCCCTTTGCAGAGAGGGGCCGAGGTGCCACCGGGGCGGACTGGGCTGGCAGGGTTTAATGGTGCTGGGTACCTCCCCGGGAGAGGAGGGCGACGGGGGATGCGTGGGAACGAGCACAGAGCTCCTGGTTCCTGTGGCACGGGGGAGAGGTCGCCGGTCGCCGTCCCTGTTCCGGAGCCCCTGCTCCTTGCAAAGCCCACTGCTCCCTATTCGCCAGGCAGCCCCCGAGCCACGCCAGCAGCCGCCGCGTCCGAGGGGACATCGGGAGACTGCAGCACTTTCTGCATTCAGAGGGCTGCTCGGTTTGGTGCAACGCCCACGTCCCCAGCCCAGTCCACAATCCCCCGTAGCAGCCTGCGCAACAGCTCCATGCAGTGGTTTGTGCCAGAGCTCCCAGCACTGTGTGGTGCGCTAAACCCCGGGCACCGTCCAGGCCGCCAACGGGAAAAATAAAACTCTCCCTGCCCCGCTGCTCTGAGTGTGTGTGGGCTGGAGCAGCGCCCGGGCAGAACTCGCTGCACCTCCTCCACCCCCAAGGCCGCTGCCTTTGCTGTACATCCCCATTCACCAAGCGAGCAGGGACGGGAGCTGCGCAGGAGGAGCTGCGCAGCTGCAAGGCTTGAATTAGGCGCCATTGGGCTGAGTAGTAGCCCGGCGGCTCTCTGATTGGCAGCTCGCTGGCCTCGCGCCAGCCTATTGGGAAGCCTGTTTACGTAGGGAGAGTGGCACGAGCTTATTACCGTGGAGGGCCCGGCGTCCAATCAGCTAGCGTGCTCACCCTGGGTGAGTGGCACGAGCTTATTAGTATGCAGGGAGAGTTGCTTGCAGGACTGAGCTGCGGGCTGGGGAGCTGCTGAGGCTGGAAGGAACCCACTATAGGGTCCTTTCCCTTCTGCAAGAGCAGCCAGTGCATTTACAGTGCAACAGTCAGCACAGTGCAAATACCAATAGGAATACAATACAAAGTCCCATTTACTGATTTAATTGTATTGCATTCACTGTGTGAAAGGAACATACCTCCAGTAAGTAACTGCAATTATTTTTGTTTGCTTTAAATTTTTTGAGAATTAAAATAAAATTCAGGATTGTAAAATTGTAAAATTCAGGATTGTAGATTTTATTTTATTTTATTTTATTTTTTTGCATAGCGAGAACTTTTGGTGGTTGAAAATACCATGTTTCTGTTCTTTTTCCTTTGAGGACATTCTTTAGTTCTGTGTGATGTTACATCTGTAAAAAATTTAATAACAGTGTATTGCTTGGAACTGTTTAGAACACATATCAATTGAAAATAATAATAATAATAATCGTTAAAAAAACAGGTCGGAATACGCTACACTTTCCTCTAATGAAAAGAAATGCTACAGGGCATTTTTTAAATGGTTGCAGTAAATTGCTCTCTGTACCCCTGGAAATTTGTACCTAGCGCCGGGTAGCACCAACAAAAATACAATTGTTTGCAAATTTCCTAATGCAATTCTAAGGTTTTTAAAATGCAGCCATGAATGGTGCTTTGCAAGGGAAAACAAACAGAGTCATTGTAGCACTTAAAAAAAAAAGGCGCAATGGATGCAAATTTGCACCCTTTCTGTTTTAAAAAAATAAATAATAGGTGGTTGGAGGAGAGGGTTAGGTTTGCCGCGATCGCCACGTTCTTTCTTTCTCCCTCGGCGCATTTGTTACATTTGAATAGAAGGCAAATCTGAATTGGAAAAAAAAAAAACAAAAAAACAAATTCGAGGGGGAAAGAGACCCCCGCCCAAAACAGACCGAGCGTCGGGGGAAGGTGCGACGGGGGCTGTTGTTTTTTTTAAATGGTCACACGGTCTTTGCATGTTAATGTGTCGCTGCTCGGGGCGGATCGGAGTCGGGGGAGCCCGGCTGCTTTCCAGCGGAGGGCTCGGTACATGTGGCTGTTGTTGCTGGTTGCAGCGAGGCCGGCTGGCTGCAAGGCCGCCCGCGTTTGATGGCCGGGCGGCTGCGGGGCTCCTCTCGCCCGGGGCGGCTCCTCCGCGGCGGGAGCCGCTCTGGGGTTTGTGCCGTTTCCCGTTGGAGCCGCCAGCGGCGGGCTCGGAGCCGGATTTTGCGGTGCCGACGCGGGCGCGGCAGCTTCTTCCCTCGGCTCTGCAGAATTCAAACCGAAAGCAGGAGCGGGCGGCGGGGCGGGCAGGAAAGCGCCCGGCCTTCCCCGGGCCTGCGGAGCGGCCCAGCCCCGCAGCGGAGCTCGGCGGGCTCCGGGGAAGCTCCGGCGGGCCGGGGCCGAGCGGGGCGGCGGCGGGGGAGCCGCTTCCCCTCCTCTGGGCGCTGCAGTGGGGCCGCTCGCCGCGCAGGTCCCTTCCCCGCTTTGTTCCAGCCGCCGGGCCGGGCTGCGCGCCCCGCGGGGGCCTTTCCTCTCGGGGGGCGACGAGCGCTGTGCAGGGAGGGGCCGCTGGGGGGGCCGAGGCCCCGCCGGTGCCAGGCCCGAGAACAGCGGCTAGGCCGAGCTCCGGGCCCCGTTCCGCCCTCGCCTGCAAGCGGGGCACGATCCTGGCTCCCATTGTGCAAACAAAGCCGGGAGCCGGCGCGGCGCGGCGCGGGGCGGGGTGGCAGCCCCCCTGCGGTAACCGCTCCCGGCCCCTCCGCTTCGCTGCGCCGAGAGCCCCGCGGCCCGGAGGCACCAGGGAGCGGGGCTAGTCCCCGCCGCCGACCGGCCGCGTGGCTGCGGGGCGAGCCCGGCTTTGTCTCGCGGGCTCCTCGCCCGGCGCCGCCGCTCGGGAGGCGGCTCGGCCGGCTGCGGAGAGCCCGGCGCGGGGCGGTGCTGCGCGGCCCGCGGCCGCAGGCACCGGTGAGGCTGGAGGGGGCTCAGGGCCCGCCGGGGGGATCCCCCCTTTGTGCTCGGCCCGGGGCCGCGCCCGACTCCTGCGCGCAGCCCCGAACCGCCGCCCGCTCCCGGGCCCCTCCGACCCCGCCGGGCCGCGCGGCTGGACCGAGCGCCGGGGACCCGCCCGGCAGGGCAGGCGGCGCGGCCGGGCTCCGGGCTCCGGGCTCCCCGGCGCTGCAGGGACGCGGCGGCGGCCCGCCGGGGGAGCTGCCCCTGGGCGCTCGCGGTCCCCGCGTTTCTGGGGCCGGACCCCCGCCGGGCAGACAATGGCGCAGCCGGGGCAGGTCGCTGCAGGCCGGAGCGCGAGAACCAGCGGCGGGCCGGGGCCGGGGCCGGGGCCGGGGTCGGGTTCTCCCTCGGGGCGGCTGCCCGGGAGCGCTGGGGGAGGTGAAGGGGGCCCCGGGCCGGGCCGCGCCGCGCCGGCTCCTCACCTCTCCTCTCTCCCCCCCCGCAGAGGATGAGCCGGGACGCCGGGAGCAGGACCGGGGCTCCCCCGCAGGACCCGAGCCCGCCGGAGCCCTGAAGCAGGCGCGCTGCCCCGCCGAGAAGCCGCCGCCGCCGCCCGCCGGGGGGGCGCATGAAGCCGGGCCCGGCATGGACGGCCGCGAGTTCGCGCCCCCCGCCTCACCTCCTCGCCGAGCGGGGCACCGCGGGGCACCGCAGCGGCGCCGGCCGCCTGGCCGCGCCCGGCCCGGGCCCCGTGCAGCACCCGGGCCCCTTCCAGCCGGGCAAGTTCTTCCCCGCGCCCATCTCCATGGCGGCGCACACAGGTGAGCGCGGCGCGGCGCGGCTGGGGGGCTGCAGCGGGAGCCGCTGCCCCGGAGAGCGGCCTGGGGGATCCCGGCCAGCGCCGCGTTCCAGGGCTGCAGCGCGCCCGGCCTTGAGCTCCGGGAGGCGGCTCTCCGCGCGGGCCTGGGGCTGGGAGCGGGAACCTGCCGTTGCGCGCGGGCTGCCCGGGGCGCTCGGCGGGCGGGTGGGGGCCATTGTGTGCGCAGGGGATGGGGCGCTGGGCAGCGGGGCGCGGGGCTTTGGCGGCGGGCAGGAGGAGTCGCTCCCGCGGCTCGACGAACGGGGCGGAGGAGGGCGATGGGATCCGCCGGGGTGCGGTGCCGGTTGGGGCGCGGATTAAACAGGGCGGCAGGAGGTGGGCTGGAGTGGAGGGTTGTGACCGGGGAGCGCAGGCGGTGGAAGGCGCCGAATTTCCTAAAAGAGACGACAGCGGCCAAAACGGCGTAATTGCTAATGGGCTTTCGGCGTGAGGAGCTGGAAAAAAGGGCCGCTAACCGCTGCAGTGAGCCAGGCCGGCTTGTTCTGAAATGTGCTGCGTTCTCCGTAATTACTCCGCAGAGCTGCAGAATTTTCCCGGGGTGAAATGCGCCTCGCCTCTTACTGTTCCTCCTTTCCCTTCCCTTTCCTTTTAAAAAGAATTTGCACTATGCTAATTGCCGCTCAGCCTTTTAGAATCAGTTGCTCCCAAATGACTCGGGGGTCTATTTTAAACCACAAAGCCGGACAAACAGGGCAAACAGTCAGATTTGTGCTTAAATCTTGTTTCTTCTGCACTCCTGGGTGGGTGCTGCTCATTCAGACGGGCCCCATCCTGTTTCCGAGAAGGTTTGATCCAAAGCCCCGTGTCGCCGTCACTGGATCAAACACAGAGCCTTTTTCATGTAGCTCAGAGAAGCCCTCTCTCTAAAGTCCTCAGCGCCGTGTTTCAATCTCATTGGGGAATTCAGGGGGAGATGAGAAAATTTGCAGGTAAGCAAATTGGCGATGCCTGTAGAATAAATTATTGATGGTGTCTTGACACTGAGTATTTAATTATAATACGGGGAACAACCTCACAAGGACCAGAGGCCATTGAGTAGGAATATACCGACTAGACTGCAGGGAGCTTTGCCAATTTTTTTTAACTAAAAAAAGGTTATTAATATCTCTTAACCCCCTGCTCCCAGCTTTTACACACACACACACACACACACACACACACACACACACGAGAGAGAGAGATGGCTTAGAAAGGGCGACAACCAAAACCTGTCCCGACAGAAGTGTTTTGACTCCTTCCATTTTCAGATTGAGATCTGGATTAAAATTGGAATGTGCGGCCTGGAGCCCCTAAATGAGACAGCTCCTGGGGGGAGGGGGCTGGTTCCAATCAGAAAAGCACTGCTTTGTTTTTCTGTCCAGTCATTGCTCTAGTCAGGCAAAATTCCAGCAGGCGGACGGAGTTGATCACGCATGTATTGTAACACTCCCGTTGGTGTGGAATTCTCTCCCCACGGCAAGCTTGCCTCCCTCCTCTCCAACCGGACCGTTTTTTTTCGGTCTGCTGCAAAGACCTTGATTTTGAAGTTAGCGTTTAATGTTTCGCAAATTGTTTTTCTTAAAGCGGGGTGCTGATAGTTTTATAATCCTGCTGTAGAGATTTTATGGTAAAGTGCTGTTATAGTAACCTTGTCACAAAAGGTGCAATTAAAATGTTTTGTAGCGTTATTTTTAGTGCAGTGGTAGATTTTTTTTTTTTTTTTTGTCTCCAATGCAGATGGTCCAAAGTCAAAGCTGTGAAAGTTGAGGGAGGGAGAGAGAGAGGAGAAGGATTATTTAGCAGTCCTGCTACCTCGAGCCGCTGAAATTTCTACCCTGCCATAGGCTCTTCTTTAGGAAGAGAGACATTTTTATCTTTTGGGGAAACCTCCAAATATACACATCTCCTCTCTCTCCCCAGCCATCCCTTCAAGGTAGCTGCATGTTCAACATTTTGGCTGGAATGGAAAAGCCAATAAGAAATAATCTGTGAACTGCTGCAGCTAGATACACAAATATAATCATCAGACTAATTAATAAAGATTAATAGTAATCAGGAATGGCAGCCGTCTCTAGCAGGGATCATAAAGGACTGCAAGCTGAGAATTTCTGGTGGTGTACCGCTATCCGTTACCCTACCACTGTCCAGGCCCTGAAACTTGCAAGGAATAATAGATCTTCGTATCGATTTAGTTATCATTAAATCCAGTAATTTCCTGGTGAGACAAGCCCTTTAAAGGGGTTGGTCCCCTCTGCCTTTAGTGTTCTTTCTTTCTTTCTTTCTTTCTTTCTTTTTTTTTTTTTTTTTTTTAAAGAAAATACATTTTAGTAAATACCTCATTAACTGCATGACACCAGCTAGTGTTTCTGCAACACAGTTACCAGCATTAAATAGGTGCTAAAAGAGTTACTGTTCAAAGCCATGTTCTAAAGACTCTAACCATCTTTACTTATAAATGACAAGTAGCATGAGACATCAAAGGCAATGCACAGATAACAGCTAGGACCTGCCAGGGCTGATCTTTTGCACAACCACTGTAAGATATACATTGTTATGCAAGGCAGCTGCGGTTAACACACACACTGGGAAATTAAAGCTCAATTTTGGAATGTGCATTTTTCCACAGGGAATTGCTGCACCATCATGTCTAATTATTCCTATAAGAAGTGGAATTTTTCTATAGGACTATCCATGCTGTGTGATGCTAATTTAGTGGCAGGCAAAGCCTTGGTGCAAATAGCTCATCCTAACGAAAGAAATTGACTCCAGCAATTCTTAGAAGCCTGCCCAGCCTTGTAGGAGAGGCTGTGTGACATATGGAAGTCCAAATGCAAAAAAGTCTGTTAAAATAACATGCAGGAGTCTAAAAATACCCATCCAGAAATTCACTTAAAAAAAAAAAAAAGCCAAACCCAACAACAGAAAGAGCTAAAAATATTCCGGGCTTTGGCAAGGCCCAGAAAGTTAAATAAATTATACAAGAGCCATTCATGGGAGAGTCTCCACTTTCTCTTACAGGAACATTGTTCAAGCTAATAAAAATTATAATTTACTAGCCACCGAGCTTTTCATGAGTCTAAATTTAATTGGTTGGGCTTCTGGAGTCCATCATTTCTGCTGGATTAGTAGATTTGTATTGGAGTTTGTGAGACGGCAGAGAATGAAAAAAGGCAGAATCGTGCAATGCCGTATTTCTGGCCACAGGCAGGACAAGGAGATTTGCCCTGTAGAGGGGGGCCAGCTGGTGCAGGGGTGGGGCTCTGGGGTAGGAGGGTGAGGGAAAGGAGGCTGCGATTTGGACGCTCGGGGCCTTTGGGACACAAACGCGGTCATTGAAACGTGATAAATGATTGGACACCTTTAAGAGTGTGTTTGAACAATCAAGATGCACTCCAGCAGGCGGCTGGGATGTAGGCTGTCAGCTTACCTATGTCTTTAGCGCAGGCTGCGAGCATAAATAATGGGAAGGCGCTACGCTTCTGACTATCCTCCGCTCCTCTGTTGGCTACCCACAAATGAGCCTGCTCGGGTGCCTTCCAGTCGGGGCGCTCGGAGAGCAGAATCAGACCCTCCCTCCTGCCCCTTTTTAGGTCAGCGCCTTGGAGCTGCTGCCAGCAGCAAGCCTTCAAAATAGAACCATCGTCAGGCTAGCGGAACTTCCCAGTGCGCTGGGGGAAAGGCGGGGTAGCCGGCCCAGCCACCAGCGGCTGGCTCTCTGATTTGCAAGGGAGAGAGAAGCAGCCCAGGCGGGTGCAGGAAGATGCTGCTGGTTCCCGATCCCACATGGGGACTAACCCTGCTTCATTCAGTCCTTTCTGGCTGCCGTTCCCCGGCCCGGCGCTGGGCGCTTTGGAAACATGGCTAACGCTAGCGAGTGGGGATTAGTAATTACTCTCGTCCATAAACAACCAAAGAAAATAGGGGGCTGGCTGCAGTTAAGGGGAAAAGGTGGAGGGCCGGGCGCAGAGCAGGAGTGATGGCGTAGGGCTGGAGCCCCATGTGGTACAAAACAGCGCAGTGCCGCCGAAGCCAGGAGAGCCGCCCGGACTTACAGGGTGGAGGAGAGGACCCACATCTGTCTTGCCCTGTGCTTCGGCCCCTGCTGCCTCGCCTCTTGGTCAGGGCTGGCCAAAGTGCAACTCAGAGTGTGGCCCTGAAATGAGGCCCCAGGGCTGGCTGGCTGTAACATGCCTCCCTCCCTCCCCCGCTGCCCCTTCAAGCGTGGGACTACACGTCCCAGAATGCCTTGCAGCCGGCTCCAAGGTCGTGGGTGACCTGGCGGATGTGCAGAATGTAAGACAAAAAGGTTTTGTTTTATTTTATTAAACCCATCAGTCAAAGCCGCGCCGTTACAGCAGCCGGACGCATCGCTTTTCATGGGGTTGTGGCGCAAAGATTGTGCAGATGAACGTGTCCGAGACCGTTCTGTGGAGCTGGCGCAGGCTCTGGAAATCACCACCAACTTTGTCACTTTCTTGCTGCCCAGGTCTTTTGCTGTGCCTCAGTTTCTTCTTCTGTGCCGTACGGGGCCATGCACCTGTCTCTGTAAGGGGCGTTGAGAGTCTCTGATGAGGCAAGGTACTAAATAAGGGCAAAGAGTTGCAGCTGCGCTCTCGGAGCAGCGGTGGGTCCAGGGAGGTGCCTCAGTGGCTTCTGCTGTGTGAGAGTCTGGGTGCTCCACATGTCTCATCTCTGGTGCAATTAGAGCAGGATGCAAACCGTCCAGAGTACAGTTGGTGCTTCGGAACCTATGGGGGCATGTTTTAATTTTCTTACATCGCCCCCATTAAAGTCCCTGAAAATCCCTTGAGGCTCATGCCTTGTAATATAGAACAGATTTTCTGTAAAAGTCACTTTGTTCCACAAGTGAAGTTCTAAGAAGGAACTGAAAGGTCAGTGGGAAAAGCTGGCCAGATCCTGCCGAGGTGCAGGAAAGAGACACACACGAGTCCTGCCTCAGAGTAGCAAATCAGGCTCATCAAAGTGACCCTGAGGTCCATCTGTAGCGTGACACTGACTTCCCGCCGGCGTGGCCGAGGGCGGAGGTCGGCCCAGCGCTAGAAGCTCCGGTGGTGCTGCTGGTGCAGAAAGGAAAGACGGCAAAGAAGAAGTGGCAAACTTGGAGGAGAGGTTCTGCGAACTTGATACTTTACACAGAGCCTACGTTTTTTGCCCTTGTGACATTTTTATAGGCTAATATATAGGTTCGCTCCTGTAGGGCTATTTGTCACAGCAGCCAAGCTCTCTATTGGCTGTAATATATAGTAATGCCCTACCCTGCGGGCAGCCGCCTGGAAGGGGTTTTACATGAGGCAGGAGTTTTGGCTGAGGAGCGGAGGGAGGATGAGGGCACCCTGGTGACATGATCCTGGTGATTTCTGGGTTTGAGTCAGGTCCTGTCATGGGTCCGATATGAGCCCCGAGTGCCCACGCTGCCAGCATCTCTGCTGTAGTCGGTTCCCACGGCAGCTGTTCTGGTGGATTGAATTCCAGCCAGGGCTCGGGTGGAACACGGGGGGTTTTGATTCCGGCGTTCCCACAAATGGGCTGGCTCCCAAACAGATGGGGGGGCTGGGTATTCCTTCTGAAACCGGCTTGAGATTGTGCCTCTAATTTCCTAAGACCTTGAAGGCAGCCGCGGCCACGTCACCGCAGAGGCTGGTGACCTGGGATGCAGGAGCCCCTCTTTGCACACACGTGTGCTGGGGTGCAGCTGTGTGTGTCTCCAGCTGTGGTCCACCCAGCATGAGAGAAGCAACCAAAACAGTGCTGGGTGGGGGCGAGAACGCAGGATGGGTTTTGAGGCAAACCACCTCCCAACTGTCTTTTAATGACTTTATGATTAAATCTGACTCATTTAAAGCGTGCGTGTGACTGGGGGGCGTGTATACAGCCGGCTCCGTACCGCTGGCTGCTGCAGGGGACCACGATAGCCTTCTGGCTTGTATGGGTGTAGGCTGAGCGCACACAGGACTCCCGACTTGCAGGGATCGGTTAGCTATCCATCATCCTAAAAGGAGCTTTCGCTTCCGCTCCTCCCTAGCGCTGGTGCCTGACTGCGGCTCCCCGGCCCAGCCTCCCTGGAACATGCCCTGCATTTTAAAACGGAGGTGTCAAAGTTAAAACAGATTTTGAGATTAACTTGTCTACTCCTTATTAGTGACACTCCTGCTGAAGATTACTGGGGAGGGCAGGCAGGAGGGAAACGCACATGTGTCAGGGAGAAAAAAAGCAGAATGCGCCGAAACCGAAATCTTGTGGAATTACACTTGAGTGGTTTCATCTGTTCATTAGTTATTATTTGGGTCTGGGCAGAGACGCTGGCGTGTGTATGTCGGGGCAGAGGCAGCGCAGCCGGAGCTACAATAGCTGGATTTTACGATCTCACCTGCGGACACTAAGCGTCCTTAATAAATACTGGTGTGATCGCCTCCAAATCTGGAAGTGAGCGCCTGACACGGGGTGCTGTGCGCTGACCGGGGATTGGATTTTCCTGTTTCAGGGCCGTGAATCTCTTTGATGTACTGCGGGATTTTTTTTTTTTTTTTTTGGCGGGGGGGGTATAAATTTGTTATTCATCAGGGTGAAAGAGGCATAAATATTCCAGCTGCCGGTGATGTCAGAGGAGATTCTGTGAGTGATTGTGTGTGTCTGGGCGTGTGTGAGAGAGAGAGAGAGAGAGAGAGAGATCCTGGGGGCCAGGGAGAAGCGTTTCTTAGGGAAAGAAAAATGGACCGTTCAGTCACTTAGCTCTGCTTCCAGGGTCCCCAGGGTGCTGAGCCCTCAAGATTTCAACAAATGTCCCCTGACTAACCCATTCCCCCAGGGTGCATGGGGGAGCAGGGAATCTGGAGCCGGAAGCACTGGTGTTTAAACAGGCAGCTTCAGAATGTAACCAGGGAAGAGGCAGGGCAGGGCCAGGCTGGGCAAACAAATGCCTTTCCTGAGGGTGCTGCGAGGTTGCTTTGGGCAGACCGTGAGCGCCCGGCCCCCTGCCCGGAGCAGCCCTGCCAGGATCTTGCCAGCTCTCTGGGCAGGCAGGTGGCCAGCGCTCCCCGAGCAGAGCTGGTGTGTAGGACACGGGCATGCCCAGGGGATCGCAGAGCTCAGATGTGGCGTGGCTGAGCTGACCCTCTCCTCCTCCGCTGAGCAAGGGACCCAAGCTGGCAGCAAGACCAGTAACACCAGGGGGATGAATGTGGGGTTCTCTGCCCTCCCTCCCCTGTGCAGCTCGAGTTCTTCTCGGCCTGTCTCCACCCCAGGGACGCCCTGGGGGTCAGCTGCAACGAGTCGCCGAGCTGCACCCAGCCTGCCGGCGCGACCCGTACAGGGAGTCCCCTCACCCGCCTGCGGGGCAGCGCTGCACAAGGGGTAGCACCTCCCCAGGCAGGGGCCGTGTGCTGACGGGATGGGAAGCGGCAGCGAAGCTGGTGATTGTAGCAAAACATTCCGGGAGCGGGAGCCAGCGATCCGGGGACATGGGCTTTCGGGGGAGACCCAACCCCACCCCCCGTTCGGTGCATGTGCAAACGCGGCGTTCTCCAGCAATGGGGCTCCGGGGCTGGTGCTTTTCATCCACTCCGTCAAATGCACTCAGCGATGGGCCCAGACTCAGCTCCCTCCTGCCCTGGCTGTACTCACCCCCAGCCAGAGGCATGGCTACTTCGGGGCGTGGGAATCCCCCCAGCTTGCAGAAAAGCTGATCCCGGGTGCTCAGACCAATTCTTGCTCTCCCCAGGCCCAGGCTGGGAACCTCTCCTCGGTTGGGGGCTTGGTCTCCCGCCTCCTTCTGGTCCCTCAGACAGGATCTGGAGGCGGATGGCCCACAAACAGCCCTGGGACGTCCGTCGCCTGGGTCAGGGTGGATCAGCTTGGCCCTGGGTTTCTTACCTGCCTCCGAGCGGAGCTGGGGTGATGCCAGCTGCTCCTTGTGGGATGAGCATGTTGAATCGTCTCTCCCTGGCCAGCGCATGCCCACGGGCACTGGAGAAATGCTGGGAGCCAGGCGCGGGGCAGGAGGTCGGAGGAGAAACAGCGGCTGGATCCCAGCAGGGCCTGTCACTTGCTGGCCTGGGAGAGAAATCACCGAGGGGAAAAGTACCCAGCCAGGTGCTGCTCCAGCTTCGAGGCCAGGGGGCCACTGGCTTCACGGGGACCAGGTGTTCCCCTTATGGCCTCCTCCTCTTCCCAGCCTGGAATGTGGGTGCAGCGGGGACAGACCATTGATAGACTTGATCAATAAGGACTTTTTCACGGGCCAGGGCAGCTCCCCTCCCGCCTCTCCAGTGGCAGAGCAGGCAGCTCCAGGGGCAGGCCCAGTCAGTGGGAGGTGTGATACAGCCAGGAGAGCAGTGGGCTTATTTCAGGCTCTGCCACCGCCCTGCTGCATGGCCATGGTCACTTTCCCTCTCAGAACCACTGATTCCCCATCTCTGAAGTGTGGATGAGGAAATTCGGCTTCCTTTGAGATCTACAGCTAGAAACCACTGCACGCACCTCTTCCTGCACCCTGGAGATGGACAGACAGAGGCCACTGGGCATCCGACCGAGCCCCATGTCCGGTGAGCCACTCCGCTAACAGAGAGTGTGGGTGCATGGCATGGCTCCAACCCCAGCTCCATTGCGTTTAGAAATTCAGGGCGGCACCATCGAATCGCCGGGGGGGGTGGGGGCAGAGAAACCCCCCTTGGGAAGCTGATGTGGGAGTCACTGTTTGCCTCCCTGTGCATTTTGCTGTGTTGCTTGCGTTCTGTTTGGGTGTTACATGGTTGTGGGGTTGCTCTGGGCCCCAGAGAAGGGGGCTCCTCTGCCTCCTCCCCTTTGTGGCGATCGTTCGTGTTTGAAACCCTCTCTAAGGCAGCCATTCCCAGAGCTGGTTCTCAGCCCTGCAGACAGCAGCTGTCAGCAAAGGCCCTCTGGGTTTTGCAGGGCGGGAGAGGAGCGCGCTCGGAGGCTCCTGCTTGTCTTACAGAAACGCAGGAGCACAGCCGGGGGTTGGTACCGATTTCCCGGCACTGGCTGGGATGCTGGAAGCTGGGGGTGTGACTCTCTCTCCCCCCTCCCCAGGATCAGACTCCCTTCCAGGCTACCTTTTGCTGTGTGAGTAGCCAGGGGCTCGTAGAGGCAGAGCCCAAAAGGTCCTCCACTGACCCAGTTCACAGGCTGCCCAGATCCCCGCTGGCCGGAGGCACTGCCTGTCCCAGCAGCGAGCACATCTGACTCCCTCGCAACCCAGGGAGAGCGGTGCATCCCCACCTGTTCCTGGGGTGTGCCCAGCCCCTGGGGGGCAGCCACCGCTGCTTCCCGGCCCGTTATGGGGGCACCTTGCTGTTTTGGCAGACCACTCCTCCCTGGGCAGTCAGGCCTAGAGAGAGCAAGGTGCCAGTGGCTGGCCAGCTGAGCAGGGCTTTGAAGCAGCCTGCCAAGTTGTGGGCTAGTGGGGGCTGATGTTCTGAACACAGCTGGGGAGAGGGTGTCACCAATGGGGTCTGCACCGGGGATCCCTCTATTTTTTCCATCCATGTGCAGAATAATGTTATTCTGTGCACCAAGCCATGCCAATGTGCACCACCAATAGAGAAACGCGGTGCTGGCTGTGGCTGCTCTGCTGGTCAGCCGGGGGGCACCTGACTCTCCCCCGGGCAGCTGCCCAAGCGCTCAGCTCACCGGGAACACTGCTCTACAGCAGCTTGTGTCTTGTCGCTTTCCACCGCTGGCCTGGGAGCCCATGTGAGTGAGATCAGGGTGACGGCGGGGGCCTGAGCTTGGCAGAGGGAGCTCTGGGGGCCTTTGCTCTGGTGGCTTTTTAAGCACGGGGATGAGAAGTGGCAAACACCGATCGGAACCGCTCCTCCGTTCCCTCTGTCGAAAGGCGACAGATTGCAAGTGGCACTTATAACGTGGAAACTAGCTTGTGATTACCCATTGGATAACATTTTAATTGTGCTTCTGGCACTCTGTCAAGCTAATTTGAACTGCATTTCAATATTACAGCATTTATTTAGTGCCATAACAATATGGATTAATCTTAAGTTGTAACACCGAGGAAATGATATTACACTTATTTCCTATTTGCCAAACATTTAAAGGGACAGCGTCAGGCAAAGACGAGTCGGTTTACTGGGAGGGAAAACCAAACCAAATGTCACCTGCCTGGCTCCAGGCTAATGCGGTAGCTGACGACAAGGGGCGGCCTTGGGAGGATTGTGGTTGTTTACGCTGTTGGTTGGTTCCCTTTGCGTTTCCGGCCTGGGAGGAGGAGTTCTCCAGCTCGTGCTCCCTACCGAGGTGCCGGTTTAGGCATCGTGCCGGGTGCTGCAGGGAGGGGTCCTGAACACCGCAGCCCAAGGTAGCTTGGGACGGGAACGGGACATCCTTGCTACCGACCCACCCAACGGCCGATGGTTCGTTTTTCGTTACGCCGTTTCCTTGCCCGTATTTTTAAAACGACCCCTTGGTTTCTGGTCGCAGTGGCTGGGCTGGGGCCACATGTGGCTTGAGTTGGGCCGGGAGCGATTTCGGTGACAACCCGGCAGGGGACTGGGAGTCATGGATCACGTTTCTCACGGGGGGAAAGGGCCGTCCCTCAGGAGAGGAGCCCAAGGGTCCAGGAACTGCCTCTGGGTTTCTCTCCTGCCTTTCCCAGTGCCACGAGCAGGCGGGAAGGGAGCAGGGGCGGGTGTGCGTGTCTGCATGCCCCAGTGCGTGAGCGTGAGGGTGTGCAGGACCACCCGCCTCTCTTGTCTTCCCTGCTGTGCACGTTCCCTTTCTGGTGGTTTCGTTTTGGGAGGCAGGTCCGGCGTTGGCGCAGACAGCGATGAAGTGGGGGGAAGGGTTCGTTCCCCTGGTTGGGTGGCATGTGGGTCTCACTGTCCTGTAGGAACCTATGTGGGGTGCCTCAGTTTCCCTAGGCACAGTGTCAGTGCACAGTGGTGTTGGGGGCTTGGGGGTGATGACATCTCCCACCTAGGCAGGCCCTCCCGGCTCGTTGTAACCCAGGCAACCAGCTGACCCCTTTCTTTCCCGAGAAACATGACAAAGGCGGAGGAGGGACCTGGCTGGTGTGAATTGGAGCTGGGCGGTGGAGTGGGGCAGTCTGGGCTGGCTGGAGAGGGAGGAAGGGGGCCAGGGCCCGGCTCAGGGACCCTTCCGGGCCTCTCTCCCCAAGATGGATGGTGCTGACGGTGTCTGGTCCCTGTGCTGACAAGTCTGTTCCGTGCTGTGTCCCTGTCGCCCGTCACCTCCTGTTCTCCTGCCGAGTGAGAGTCACGTCCACCTGTGGGGGGTGGGAGCGCAGGGCCTGGGGCCCCCCCTTGCTGCGATGCTGACACAACCCCAACCCATGGAACAGGACTGAAAACTGGCCCGAACCGCCCAGGGGAGAGAAGGGCGCAGAGGTGGCAGCCGGTAACGCCAGGAGAACCAGGCTGCTGGCTGGGACAGGAGCAGCTTCCCAAAGACCCAGCACTCTGGGGAAGGGGCCAGGGAGAGCCCCCTGCCCACGGCCCTGTGATGGGCTGGTCACAGAAGCACCGGCGCAGAGAGGCGCTGATTGGGCCTGGAGCTGTGGAGAGGCCGAGGGCTCCCAGCAGGTCAGGCCTGCGCCGTGCGAGATTTGCTGTGGCTCTGCCAGCGGATGGCTAAAGCAGAGCCGGGTTCCCCAGGGCTGCCCCCAGGAGCTCTCTGGTGCAGTGTGGTGCAGGCAGGGTGCCGGTCCCGGTGCCGGGATGGCACAGCAGGCGTTGCTGAAGCTCGGCCGGGCTGGGGACAGCACCCTAGCGCTGGTGCATCCTGCAGGTGGAGCTCCACCTGGGGCTTGCCGGAAGCTGTGGGCTGCAGCAGTGGCCCCAAGCTACTGGGCCAAGCCCCCTTTCTGGCCTGGCGGCGACTGAGCAGGCGGCTTGTCGGAGGCCAGCCCCTGTGCTCCGGCCCAGCCCGCGGTGGCGTCTTCTGCTTCCCTGGCCACGGCCCCCCACAGCTCCCCTGGCTTGGGGCTGGAGCCTGGTGGGGCCGCGCCGCCGTTCTCTTGGGCTGCTGCTGAGCCGGGCCAGGGCCCCGTGTTTGGGCCCCTGGACGTTCACCGCTGTGGGCTACATGGGACTGTGTGCGTGTGGGGCTGGTACCGGCGGCTCCCAAAGCGCTTCACGGGGTGGGGGTGGGGGTGTTCCCTTGCACGTTTCCCATCCGTGGGTGGGATCCATTCTCTTGTGCACCAGGCGCGTGCGACTGTGGGCGCTCTGCTGGGCGGAGCCTGAGCCTTGCCCGTGCGGCCGCCTCAGCTCAGCTTTCAAGGAACCCTGACTGGTGGTGGTAGCGACTTCTTTGGGTGGGGAAACTGAGGCACAGGGCAGGGCGTGACGGCCCAAGGGCGCGCAGGCGCCAGGAGGAGAGACCACGAGGGCTGACTCCAAGCAGGCTGGAGGTTTGGGAGGCCTGGGGTCTGGCAGGCAGCGCCCACGCAATGCTCACAGCTAGGCCGTGGCTTGGCCCAGTCGCCGTCGCCCCAGTGAAAATAGCAGCACCCACCACGCCGCGTTGTCAGCGCATTTCTCCTGCCAGGCACTGGCCCCTCCTTCCATGTGAGCTGCCATTTATTTTCCAGTCACACCCTGCTCCCTTGGCCCCCCACCCCCATCACTGCACCCGACTTTTCATTTTATTATCGTTATTATTTTGCTATAAATTAAGACGCATAATCAATATTTCGAGACGCTGGATGGATTTATTCTATTTGCATACCCTGATGGAGTGGCTGTTTAGCCGACATTTCAGCGTGTCAGGGAGCTTTCTGGCACAAATTGATGGATGGGGAAGACGGGGGGGGGTGGTGGAATTAGATTGGAGGGGGCAGGATGCCGATCCTTGCGAGGACCTGCCGGGGAGGTGGGGCTGCACAGCCTTGGTTGGGGTTGCAATGCGACTTGGGTGCTAATTTGCATCCCTGGCCGGTGAGGGAACTGGCTACGCGGCTTGCAAACGAGCAGCCAGATGGCTGCAGAGCCGGAGCAATTTCGCACGTTTGCAGGGCCAAAACAACAGAGATGGTCCGGGTAAAACGCAGCAGCAGCAAGTCGGAAGGCCGGCTGGCGCCTCCGGTGATGGGCTTCTTGCGCAGCTCTGCCATCCTCGCAGAGGAAGGGGAATTACTTGTGGTTCCTCGGTTCGTTTTGCCCTATTTCCAGCGTAACCCACCCGCGTTTCACTGGTAACAGTCTGTGTCCAGATTGTCGCGTTTTAACAGCAAACTGAACCGCAAGTACTTTTTATGTTCGCTGCGTGGCCTGCAAGAGCGCCGCCGCTGGGGCCGAACGCCGGGAAAAGGAGCTCTGGTACCGCTGGAGGATGGGGAAACTGAGGCACGCAGCAGGCGCGTGAGTCAGCCAGGCCCCCGGGGGAGGCGGAGTCGAGCTGAGACTTGACCTGGCTGTCCTGCCACGGAAGCATGAGAGAGATGAACGAAGGGGCGGGTGGTAGCTCCCCCGTCTCCCCTCGGGGCTCGAGGTCTGATGGTTGGCACCTGGGAATGTCGCGCATCCCTTGCGGGGGTGGGCGAGGGGTCGCGCCGGCAGGCTGAACGAGGATAGCGGAGCTGGACGGGGTAGTCCTGCTTCCTCCCCCCCCCCACCTTCCCTGTCTCACGGGGGTCTCCCTTGCTCCCGCGGCTGGGGCGTGCGTGGAACCCGCGTGTGGAAGGACGGGCTGGAGGCCTGTGCACCAGCGTTTCCTCTAATTTTTCCGTTGTGGGCAGAATAAATTTTCTTCTGTGCCCTGGGGCAGGTGCCGATGAGCACCACCCTCTGGCGCTCTGCTGATCAGCGGGGCGGCCCCCAGCTCTCCCCCGGGCGCTGCTCCAAGGGAAGGGTCCCCGCTGCAGCTGGAGTCTCTGGCATGAATAGTGTGTGTGAGCTCCTTGTCTGCTCCCCTGCTGGGTCCAGGCTAGCAGGGCTCACCCCAGCCATGGTCCTGAGCCGGCGGTCCCACTGCGTCCCAGGGAAGCAGTGCCGCAGGCAGGGGCCAAGCCCAGTGCAGGGGGAAATTTCCCCTTTAAATGCCCAAGGACGTGTGGGGAGCCTGCTGCCTGGCAAAAAGCCAGGAGCCCTGGGCTTTCCGCGTGCTGCTGAATTTGAGTCAGAAGAACATTCCCGGCCCTCCCCGTGCCGAGCGCCCCGGCAAGCCCCCGAGGGAACCAGCCGCACAGTGCTGGCTGCTGGGGTCTGCAGAGAGCCTGGGCCTGGGGCGCTGTGAGCAGCCCCGTGCATGGGAGGGCTGGGACCAGGGCATGCAGCATTAGCAGGGTGTGGCTGCGCGGGCGGCCGGGCGGGGAGAGGTGCGGTGAGGGAGGAGGCTGGGGGCATTTGGACCCTCTGAGATGTGCAAGAGCGAGTGGTTCCGGCTTGGCCAGGCCCTGGAGAACGCCCTGGTCTGCCCCCAGCGGAACTGGGCAACGCGGGAGATTCCTCCTCTCGCCTGTGACTGCAATACCGTTGGCTACGGCCTGCCCCGGCCGGCGGGGGGGTGGGCGTGAAAACGGGCGCAGCACCTGGACGGTCTCTGCCCCGCGGCCGGGGCCCTGTGCTGCACAGACCAGAGCAGCGCCAAGCAGCTGCCAGTTCTGCAGGTCCCCCGCTGCTCCGCCCCGGTGCCAACATCAGCGTCCCCAGAGGCCCAGTCTCTGGCCTGGAGCGAGAGCCCAGTGGGCAGGCCAGCGCAGTCATTCCCGACCAGGGAGCCCCAGGAGACGGTTGGGCGGAGCTGCAAGGAACCAGCCACCTCGGGCTCAGTGGCGGGGGGCACAGGCATGGGCGTTCCACGAAGGGCACCCGGCCATGGGGAGCAACCCAGCCAGGAGCTTCCTCGCCTGTGGAGCTTTTCTCCGGCTGGTGGAGGCTGGCCCTGGCCCTGCTCCCACAGCAGCGCTGAGGCAATCTGGGAAGAACCAGGAAGGCCCCAGGCCAGCAGCCGGCCTCAGCGGAAGAGGTTGCACAAGGCTCCCTCCCCATCCTCTGGAGCGGGTCAGCAGGCCTGTAGGAGAGGTGCCGCGTGCGCTGGGGAGCTGCTGGGGCCGGGCAGACGGGGCGCTAGAGCCCCACTGGGGGCTGTGCTCGGGGGCAAGGAGAGCTGGGGGGCCTGGGCCGCGGCTGCGCAGTGCTTCCAATCCCCGCCTGCATGGGGGGGGCGAGATGGGAGGATGGTGTCAGGTTGGGGCTTCCTCTGCCTCCGGGCGCCTCGCTGGCCTCCTGTGGCTGCGGCAGTCAGCTGGAGGGCGGGCACGGGGCCAGCTGGGCAGAGAGAGCGCGGAGGAGGGAACGGCCAGACCGCACGCCGGGCCCTGTCTCCAAAGCTTGTGGTGCGGCGGGGACGGGGCGAAACCCAGCGCAGGTTCCCCGGGTCCGGGCAGCGTCTCTGGCCCAGCACCGGCAGCTCAGGCCAGCGGCAGGCTCTTTGCTTCCGGGTTTGATGCTCACTGTCTCCCTGCTGCCGGCGGGGGCTGCGGTCTGCCGTGGGCCTGAGCGGGGAAGGCCTCCTCCGGGGGCCATCGGCTCGGGAGGCCATCGGCCCAGGAGCCAGGGCCTGAGGGAGAAGTGGAGCCATGATAATCAGTGCTGTCAGCGTGTTCGTGCGCGCGTGCCCATTGCTTGGACCGAAGCCCGTGTGCAGACATGCGCGTTCCCACGCCTTAGCGCTGCGAGCGTGGGCTGGACGTTTTCACACGCGTGTGCTCCCAGATGCCTTGCTCACCTGCCCGCCGGTTCATACGTGTGCACCCACAGCACCGTTAGAACCGCACACACGCCTGTGTCATACCCAAGCAGGTGCGTGTGCCCAGCGACCAGGGGAAGCAGGGGTGTGCTGCGGCATGAGACGGGGTGACTGGAGATGGCTGGCCGTGCAGGGGGCTTAGTGGGTGTGGGGCACATCGCCCAGCGTCTCAGAGCGCAGGGGGCTGAGAGCTCCGGCTAGCGGCGCGCAGCGGCCAGGCCGGCCTTCCCAGCGCCTGCCCCAGCTGGCCGGGGCGGGAGAGACGGCTGCTCCCTTCGGCTCTGGGGACCCCTTCCCTGCTCAGAATGTTCTACACCCGAAATAGACAATGAGTAACTCAGGCCAGGCCTGGCCGCTCCCTGGCCTCTCGGCTGGGGCTTGAGTCATGCTCTGGCATTTCTAGTAACCCAGCCAGACAGTCCTGGGAGAGAGGCGTCAGCCAACGGGCTGCGCTCGGACTGGGAGTCAGGCATTCCTGAGGCCTAGTCCTAAGTCTGCCGCTGGATGGAGGCCTCCTTGGGCAAGGCCCTTCCCTGCCTCAGTTTCCCTTTCCTGTCACCCTGGGGATGCCAGCTGCCCTCAGGAGCCTGCAAGCGAAAGGCCCTGCTAAGCAGTGTCCATTATCAGCTCCTCACCCCACCCCCCGGGCACGATGGGGGACCCAGCCCCCCAATGCCTGCATTGCTCCTGGCTGGCACCACAGCCTCCGCCCTCCTGGTGATGGGCACCGGACGGACCTCAGGAGACGTGGCACAGGTCTCTTGCCAGGGAGGGGGCTGACCTGCTCTGGTGCTCTGCTCCCGTGACCCTCCCTTCACCAGTCCCCACAGCGCGGGGGGCAGGGGCTGCTCTCCTGGCTGCCCTGCGCTGCATCCGGCTCGCCCCAGGCTCGCTGCCCCCGGTGTTTGCTTCCTGGGTCCCACCATGGTGCTGCTCTCGGGGAGTGGGCAAAAGCTGCCCCAGGGTGTCAGTGAGGTCGGGGCAGATCCTGTCCCTCCTCTGGAACGCAGGTCTCCGCAAAACCCGCTGAGTTGCAAACTAGTTGTTTCTTCATGTTCCCTGTGTGGCCCTTGGGAGCTGCAGACAGAGGCGATGCTGAGCCCCTGACCCACTGGGCGTGTGTGAGTGTGAGAGAGAACACCCTGGGCGCCCCACACCCAGCCCTGCTGGTGCCCCTCACTCCTGACCCGCAGTCCCCGGCCATGCCAGCCCTGGGCGCCCCACACCCAGCCCTGCCGGTGTCCCTCACTCCTGACCCGCAGTCCCCGGCCATGCCAGCCCTGGGCTCCTCACACCCAGCCCTGCCGGTGTCCCTCACTCCAGACCCGCAGCCCCCAGCCATGCCAGCCCTGGGCGCCCCACACCCAGCCCTGCCGGTGTCCCTCACTCCAGACCCTCAGCCCCCAGCCATGCCAGCCCTGGGCGCCCCACACCCCGCCCTGCCGGTGTCCCTCACTCCAGACCCTCAGCCCCCAGCCATGCCAGCCCTGGGCGCCCCACACCCAGCCCTGCCGGTGTCCCTCACTCCAGACCCTCAGCCCCCAGCCATGCCAGCCCTGGGCGCCCCACACCCAGCCCTGCCGGTGTCCCTCACTCCTGACCCGCAGTCCCCGGCCATGCCAGCCCTGGGCGCCCCACACCCAGCCCTGCCGGTGTCCCTCACTCCTGACCCGCAGTCCCCGGCCATGCCAGCCCTGGGCGCCCCACACCCAGCCCTGCCAGTGCCCCTCACTCCAGACCCTCAGCCCTCGGCCATGCCAGCCCTGGGCTCCTCACACCCAGCCCTGCCAGTGCCCCTCAGTCCTGACCTGCAGTCCCCGGCCATGCCAGCCCTGGGCGCCCCACACCCAGCCCTGCCGGTGTCCCTCACTCCTGACCCGCAGTCCCCGGCCATGCCAGCCCTGGGCGCCCCACACCCAGCCCTGCCAGTGCCCCTCACTCCAGACCCTCAGCCCTCGGCCATGCCAGCCCTGGGCTCCCCACACCCCGCCCTGCCGGTGTCCCTCACTCCAGACCCGCAGCCCCCAGCCATGCCAGCCCTGGGCGCCCCACACCCAGCCCTGCCAGTGCCCCTCACTCCTGACCCGCAGCCCCCAGCCATGCCAGCCCTGGGCTCCTCACACCCAGCCCTGCCGGTGTCCCTCACTCCAGACCCTCAGCCCCCAGCCATGCCAGCCCTGGGCTCCCCACACCCAGCCCTGCTGCACTTGGGTTCCATGTCTCAGCTCCTTCTCAGCGCCGCGCCCCCCACACTTCCCAGGCCCCCACTTCCCAGCCCCTGCCCCACGTTCTTGGCAGGTCGGAGAATGAGACTTAACACGTTTCCCAAGATTTTGTTTTAACCCTTTCCTGGCTCGAGTTCCATCCATTGCCTCTGCCAAGTTCTGCACTATGTGTGTGCGCGTGAGAACGTGTGTGTGTGCTCGTGTGAGCATGTGTGAGAACATGTGCACACGTTTGTGTGAGAACGTGCACATACGTGAGAAGCTGCGTGTGCACAGCCACCCCAGGACGAAAGGTGCCGGTGCAGCCCCTCCCCGTGAGTTGTGCCATGTGCTGGTTCTGTCCCAGCATGAGGTCGCTGCAGAGGGGCCCCCGTTTCCTTTCCCAGCCCTGCCACTGAGCTGCTGGGAGACGCAGGGCAAGTCATGGCCCTAGTCGTGCCTCAGTTTCCCCTCCCAGCTTTTGTCCACGTGGTCTGCCTGGCTGGTTGGGAACTCGCTGGGGAAGGGGCTGTTGGTGGTTGTGCTGTTCCTGGTGCAGTGAAGGTCTGGAGTTGGCACTGCCGTATAACACAGCTCTGCCTGTGACTGGAGGGTGTCTGGGGCTGCTCGGCCCAGGTCAGCGATTTGTGGGTAAATTAGAGTGCAGCTCAGGCCACCCACAGGTCAGAGCTGCCAGGTGTCTGCAGAGCGCGTAATGCCAGCCTCCCTTGCCCGGGACTGCCCCCTCCTGCAGCGTTCGTCTCCGGGACGAGGGCTGCAGCATGCCCGGAGGGGAGCGTGCCGGCTGCTGGCTGTGCAGGCTGCTCTGGGGTGGCGCGTGCCCAGCAGGGGAGGCACCTGCCTGCCCCCCCATGCAGCCCCAGCCCTGTGGGCAGGAGGACCCCAAGAGGGAGCAGTGCAGGGCGGTGCTGGAAGTGGAGAGTGCCAGCCATGGAGGGCAGGTGGGATGCTTAGGCCCAGCCCAGTGTGAGCAGAGGGGCTGGCTCGGGGCCCAGGTGTGGCGTGTGCACCTCTCTCAAGCCGGCCTTGGTTAGTGCCCGTGGGGCAGTGGCTGGGACAGGCACCAGTGTTCCCTGTAAGCCGGACACTTGGGGGTCACAGGTACCTGCCCCCTCCAGCTCTGTCCCTCGGCTGGGCCCTCACCCTGCCGGAGCCACAGCCGAGCTGGGGAGGTCCCGGTGCCACCCACTTAGCAGTCGGTCTAGTGGTGGTGCACGAACACATGGGCCGGAGCGCACAGAACACAATTTATTCCACATGTGCTTGGAAGCGATTACAGGGAACACCGGTGGGGACCTGTGCCTGGAGGCTGCCCAGGTCGCAGCAGGGGGCCAGGCTCAGCAGGGCAGGGGCCTTTGAGGGGACACTCCGTTGTGCGTGTACCCCAGATCCTGGGGAGGGGAGGGTCAGGATTCAAGGGGCACCTGCAGCCGCCTTCCCCTGCCTGGAAGCACAGGCAGGAAGCCCCCCGGGCTGGGAGGACCTGGCCGGATCAGGATGCCGGGTGCTGCAGCCGAGCAATCGCTCGCCAGCCACCGTCTGGCTGCGTAGGTGTGGTGGGAGAGGGGGTTTGCACCGTCTTTAAGCCACAATTTCGTAGCAATTAGCGAGCCGCCGGCAGAGCCGAGCCGAGCCGAGCGCAGGGGGTTGGGGCAGGGCCTGGCGCACACCGGGCAGCCCCCCCTGGGAGCGTGGGACTCAGGGAGCACCTCCCTCGCTGCCCAGCGGCAGGAGGGAGATTTTTACAGGGAGAGGCGGTGAGTCTCTGGGAAGGCAGGAGCCCCCAGGGCAGAGCGTGGCCGTCCCTGGTGCTGGCCCCCTCCAGCCATTGCCTGGGGCACAGCCAGACCCTGGCAAGGGCCAGGGACATGTGTCCTGCCACCGGCGCCTGTGTGCTGCCCCTCCAGCCCACTGAGCCGTCGCTGATGGGCTCCTGTCCCTGAGACCTGCCTCAGCCCAAGCTCGGGAGCTCGCCGCCGCGTCCCAGCCTCCACACAGAGTCCTGCTAACTTTTCCCATCCCTGGGTGGAATAAATTTTGTGTTGCCGAGGCCTGTGCGGGTGCGCACCACTGATAGACGCACACGCTGCCGGCTGGGGGCCTCTGCTAATCTGCTGGGCAGCCCCCGATTCTGCCCGGGGCGGCCGCCGAAGCCCTCAGCTTCCCGGGGACCCTGCTCCCAACCCTGGCGGATGCCACCCTCCCGGCTCTGGCCCCGGGGCACTGGCCCTTCCTTCTCACTCTCTGCCCTTCTGAGCTCCATCCTGCAGCGTGGTGGGTGAGGGCCTGCGACACTTGCCAGCGTGGGGGCGAGGCCGCCTGGTCCTCGTGGGTCCCAGCTGGGGAGGGGCCGGGCGGCCTGTGCCTGGCTGCTCTGGGTGGTGGGAGGAGAGAGCCCGGCCTGCTGGCCCCCTCCCACGCTAATGGGAAGCACATGGGGCTGCCGGGCTCTCCCAGGGCTCTGGGCCGCCCCGTTCCCAGGCGCTGTCCCTGCTGGAGCAGAGCTGGGGCAGGGCTGCAGGAGCTGCAGGGGGGTGGGGGGTGTCCAGCTGCGGCAGGTCACATGGACACGGGAACGGCTCGGCGGCCATCAGCATGGCCAGGCGGTGCCCTTCCTCTCCCTCTGCGGGGCGCTCAGGGCTGGGCGCAGCCGGGGCCGCGCAGGCAGAGAGGGGAGAGGGTCTCACCCAGGGTCAGGGCGTGCTGGCTGGAGTGGTTGCTGCCGAGCCCAGGCGGCGGGTTCCCCACCCAGCCCAGCGCAGGGCGCAGCCGGGCCCTGAGCAACCCTGGCCAGCAGGCCCGCGAATGGCCCGGGTGTGCAGCAGGAGCCAGGCCCTGGCTCCCGCCCAGCGCTGGCTGGCTCTGTCATGGGGCTGTGCCGCGGGCTGCCTGGGACAGACGGATGCAGCGACCAGCAGGCTGGGCAGGGCCGGCTCAGCATCGGTGGCCTCCCCGGGGGAGAAGGTGGGTGAGGACTGGCACTGGGCATTGCTCTGCCCGGCTCTGGGACCCTCCCACCCCACAGCGGGGGCCTGAGCTCCCCTGGGGCAGGCAGGAGGTGCCTGGGACGCTTTGCCTGAGCTGCATTGGGTCACGGGAGCTGAGGGGCTGTGGCTGTGTGTGCCGGGCAGGGGGGGGGGCGGGGGCTGCTGCCTCCGGTCCTCAGGGCAGGTGACTGGCGGGGCCATTTTCACTTTGAAAACCAGCTCAGCCCAGGGGTCGGGTGGGGGTCGGCACAGAGCAGCTCGTGGAGCGCCCAGGGCTGGGATCTCTGGGGCCGTGGGTCAGGTGGGGGTCGGCACAGCAGCTCGGGGAGCGCCCAGGGCTGGGCTCTCTGGGGCTGTGGGTCGGGTGGGGGTCGGCAGGGAGCACCCAGGGCTGGGATCTCTGGGGCTGTGGGTCGGGTGGGGGTCGGCACAGCAGCTCAGGGAGTGCCCAGGGCTGGGCTCTCTGGGGCTGTGGGTCAGGTGGGGGTCGGCGGGGAGCACCCAGGGCTGGGCTCTCTGGGGCCGTGGGTCGCGTGGGGGTTGGCGGGGAGCACCTAGGGCTGGGATCTCTGGGGCTGTGGTTCGGGTGGGGGTCGGCGGGGAGCACCCAGGGCTGGGATCTCTGGGGCTGTGGGTCGGGTGGGGGTCAGCGGGGAGCACCCAGGGCTGGGATCTCTGGGGCTGTGGGTCGGGTGGGGGTCGGCACAGCAGCTCGGGGAGCGCCCAGGGCTGGGCTCTCTGGGGCTGTGGGTCGGGTGGGGGTCGGCAGGGAGCACCCAGGGCTGGGATCTCTGGGGCTGTGGGTCGGGTGGGGGTCGGCACAGCAGCTCAGGGAGTGCCCAGGGCTGGGCTCTCTGGGGCTGTGGGTCAGGTGGGGGTCGGCGGGGAGCACCCAGGGCTGGGCTCTCTGGGGCCGTGGGTCGCGTGGGGGTTGGCGGGGAGCACCTAGGGCTGGGATCTCTGGGGCTGTGGTTCGGGTGGGGGTCGGCGGGGAGCACCCAGGGCTGGGATCTCTGGGGCTGTGGGTCGGGTGGGGGTCGGCACAGCAGCTCGGGGAGCGCCCAGGGCTGGGCTCTCTGGGGCTGTGGGTCGGGTGGGGGTCGGCGGGGAGCACCCAGGGCTGGGCTCTCTGGGGCCGTGGGTCGGGTGGGGGTCGGCGGGGAGCAGCTTGGGGAGCACCAAGGGCTGGGCTCTCTGGGGCCGTGGGTCGGGTGGGGGTCGGCGCGGAGCAGCTCGGGGAGCGCCCAGGGCTGGGCTCTGTGGGTCGGGTGGGGGTCGGCGCGGAGCAGCTCGGGGAGCGCCCAGGGCTGGGCTCTGTGGGTCGGGTGGGGGTCGGCACGGAGCAGCTCGGGGAGCACCCAGGGCTGGGCTCTCTGGGGCCGTGGGTCGGGTGGGGGTCGGCGGGGAGCAGCTTGGGGAGCACCAAGGGCTGGGCTCTCTGGGGCCGTGGGTCGGGTGGGGGTCGGCGCGGAGCAGCTCAGGGAGCGCCCAGGGCTGGGCTCTGTGGGTCGGGTGGGGGTCGGCGCGGAGCAGCTTGGGGAGCACCAAGGGCTGGGCTCTGTGGGTCGGGTGGGGGTCGGCGCGGAGCAGCTCGGGGAGCGCCCAGGGCTGGGCTCTCTGGGGCCGTGGGTTGGGGGGTGGGGCGCCGGCAGCGCTGGGGGTGAGGGGGGTGGTGCCTGGGCTCCGGCAAGGGGGGTTGCACAATCATAGGGGTCCCATGGCTGGTGCTGCCCGGCCCTCCTCGGACAGGCTGTGGGAGGACTCAGCAGCCAGCCGTGGGCGCTCAGTAGGCGGGGAGACCCCAGCTCCAAACTGCAGCTGCCCCCCAGCTGCCGCCCCCGCCCCCCCCCCGCCCCGCGGGAGCCCTGAGAGCCAGCGCAGCTGGGCTGGGCTGGGCTGGGCTGGGCTGGGCAGCCATCCGCCGGGCAGTGAGAACCAGCCGCAGGCCGTGGGAAGGAACCACCCTGGGCTTTCCCCTAAGGACTCTGGCATCGTGGGGAGGATCCCCAGCCAGCTGTGATCCAGTGCAGGGCCGGGCTGGGCTCGGCTGTGCCCCCTCTGCTGCGCGCTGGGCCTGCGGCGTCTCTGCCGTCACCTCGAGCCGGGGACGGGCGCCGCGTCGGGGGGACGTGTGTTTCCTGGGCTCCCAGGAGTTGGGTTGTGCATCCATGTCCGTCCAGCCATTCCCCCACTGTCTGTCCGTCCGTCCGTCTGTCCTCAGCTCACTGCACGGGGCTCTCGGGGCCCATGGCTGCACCGGGGAATGTGTCTCTCCTGCCCAAGGCCCCCGTGCGAGGGGCTGTGTCTGTCCCCGTGCGAGGGGCTGTCTCTCTCCTGCCCAGGGCCCCCGTGCGAGGGGCTGTGTCTGTCCCCGTGCGAGGGGCTGTCTCTCTCCTGCCCAGGGCCCCTGTGCGAGGGGCTGTGTCTGTCCCCGTGCGAGGGGCTGTCTCTCTCCTGTCCAGGGCCCCTGTGCGAGGGGCTGTGTCTGTCCCCGTGCGAGGGGCTGTCTCTCTCCTGCCCAGGGCCCCCGTGTGAGGGGCTGTGTCTGTCCCCGTGCGAGGGGCTGTCTCTCTCCTGTCCAGGGCCCCCGTGCGAGGGGCTGTGTCTGTCCCCGTGCGAGGGGCTGTCTCTCTCCTGTCCAGGGCCCCCGTGCGAGGGGCTGTGTCTGTCCCCGTGCGAGGGGCTGTCTCTCTCCTGTCCAGGGCCCCCGTGCGAGGGGCTGTGTCTGTCCCCGTGCGAGGGGCTGTCTCTCTCCTGCCCAGGGCCCCCGTGCGAGGGGCTGTGTCTGTCCCCGTGCGAGGGGCTGTCTCTCTCCTGTCCAGGGCCCCCGTGCGAGGGGCTGTGTCTGTCCCCGTGCGAGGGGCTGTCTCTCTCCTGTCCAGGGCCCCCGTGCGAGGGGCTGTGTCTGTCCCCGTGCGAGGGGCTGTCTCTCCTGTCCAGGGCCCCCGTGCGAGGGGCTGTGTCTGTCCCCGTGCGAGGGGCTGTCTCTCTCCTGTCCAGGGCCCCCGTGCGAGGGGCTGTGTCTGTCCCCGTGCGAGGGGCTGTCTCTCCTGTCCAGGGCCCCCGTGCGAGGGGCTGTCTCTCTCCTGCCCAGGGCCCCCGTGCGAGGGGCTGTGTCTGTCCCCGTGCGAGGGGCTGTCTCTCTCCTGTCCAGGGCCCCCGTGCGAGGGGCTGTGTCTGTCCCCGTGCGAGGGGCTGTCTCTCTCCTGCCCAGGGCCCCCGTGCGAGGGGCTGTGTCTGTCCCCGTGCGAGGGGCTGTCTCTCTCCTGTCCAGGGCCCCCGTGCGAGGGGCTGTGTCTGTCCCCGTGCGAGGGGCTGTCTCTCTCCTGTCCAGGGCCCCCGTGCGAGGGGCTGTGTCTGTCCCCGTGCGAGGGGCTGTCTCTCCTGTCCAGGGCGCCCGTGCGAGGGGCTGTGTCTGTCCCCGTGCGAGGGGCTGTCTCTCTCCTGTCCAGGGCCCCCGTGCGAGGGGCTGTGTCTGTCCCCGTGCGAGGGGCTGTCTCTCTCCTGTCCAGGGCCCCCGTGCGAGGGGCTGTGTCTGTCCCCGTGCGAGGGGCTGTCTCTCCTGTCCAGGGCCCCCGTGCGAGGGGCTGTCTCTCTCCTGCCCAGGGCCCCCGTGCGAGGGGCTGTGTCTGTCCCCGTGCGAGGGGCTGTCTCTCTCCTGTCCAGGGCCCCCGTGCGAGGGGCTGTGTCTGTCCCCGTGCGAGGGGCTGTCTCTCTCCTGCCCAGGGCCCCCGTGCGAGGGGCTGTGTCTGTCCCCGTGCGAGGGGCTGTCTCTCCCTGTGCGAGAGGCCCTTGGTCAGATCCGGCCTCGTCAGTGGGTTCGCAGGTTTCTCGGCAGCGCGGGGCCGGGGCTGGGAATGAGGGAAACGTGCGTGTCCTCGGCCCTTGGCAGGGCTGTGGGAGCAGAGCTCTGCTGGAGGAGGGCTGTGCTCGGGAGTGTGTGAAAGCAGGGGGGTGGGAACCTGGCGCTCGCCTGCCCGCAGGCTCGGCAGCCAGGCCCAGAGCCTGGGGAGCAGTCACTGCCAGTGCCTGTGAGTCATGGTCGGAAATGGGGGGGTGTGAGAGTGGCTGGGGGGGCCCTGTTCTCAGGGAGCCCTGAGCCATCCAGCACCGCCGCCTGCTTCCCCACGGCCATAGCAGGCTGGGCCAGAGCCCTGGCCTCTGGGGCTGAGCACGGGGCAGCCCTGGCCCTGCCCTACTGCCTGGCTCCCACCCCACTTCCTCCCCCCCTCCCCTGCTGCCCAGCTCCCCCCACCCCCGCTTCCCAGTTCTTCCCCATTGCTCGGCTCCCCACCCCCGCCTTGCCCTGCCCTGGATGCTCCCTGGGGGGCAGGAGTTACTCGCTGAACCTGGCTCAGCCAATCAGATTGCTCGGTTAGCAGGGTGCTTGTTCACCCCACCAGCTGGGGAGCTGCAGCCCCCTGGCCAGGGACAGGAGAGTCCCCAGAGCGTGGGGGGGGGTCAGCTCGGTCCTGCGCCCTGGCCACAGCCTGGTGGGGTGGCCCCCTCCTTGGGACGCCACACACCCCTCTCCGGCCCCCCAGCTGCTGTGCCCCAACACCACCTCTCTGCTCCTGGCCCCGCCCCTTGATCCCCCTCTCCTCCCACCCTAGGCTGCTGCCCCCTTTCTGGGCTTGCCAGGGCTGCCTGCGGAGCCCCTCCTGCCCGGTCTCTCTGCCCCACTGGGCCCACACACCGTCGGCCCCCCGCCCAGCCCGGGGCTGTCTGGTGCCAGTCGCCCCCACGGGCTTGGCTGTATGCCTGAGGGAGGTGCCACCCCCCAGAGCCTCCCGTTGTCCCGGTCAGATGCCTCTCACAGCCGGCAGCCGCTTCCGGGGTCCTGCTGGGCCTGGCCCCCCAGGCCCGTGTCCCTTGTAAACTGAGGCTGAGCACCCCTCCCCCACCTGGCCAGGCCTCTGTGCCACAGGCTGTGGGTCCTTTCCTGAGGGGTGGGCAGCACCTGGGCCCATGAGCCCTGACGTCTCCTGCTTCCCCCTCCCAGCATGAGCGCCATGGGGCAGGGTCGCCTGGGGCTCCCAGGGGGGGCAGGGGGGCCCCCTCCCCCACTGCCCAGCACCCTGCCGGTGGTCCCTGGGTTTGCAGCCCAGCCCCCCCCCGCCGGCTCGGCAGGCCAGGAATTGCCGCCTGGCTGCGGGCCGAGCTGCCCAGGCCTGGAAACGGCGTGCCTCAGCGCAGCGAATTTAAATCAAGCCGAGAGCTCTGCCCGGCGGGGCTGGCAGGGTGTGGGGCTCGCCGGGGCCAGTGGGCCTGCGGGGCAGTCGGCCAGGGCTCGGTGAGTGCAGGGGTGAGGCCTGGGGGCAGGCTGGTCCCCCGGAGAGCTGCGGGGCTTTGCCAGGGTCCGGGGAGCAGAAGGGACCTCCCGGGAGCCGGGGACGGGCGGAGGTGCTTGCCGAAGAGCCCGTCAGAAGGGGGCGACGTGGGGCGGGCAGGGAAGGGGGGAGGCAGAGACCTCGGGCTGGGCGAGCTGGGGAGGGGCAAGTGCTCCGGAGCCTCTGGCCTGTAGGCTGCCACTGGCTCTGCCATGGCTGCGGGGGAGCAGGGGGTTCCCAGCCGGAGCCGGAGCTGCTGGGAGCCACTGATGCAATGCTGGGGGCTTGGGAGCAAAGCATCTCCAGCCCGGCCCCGTGTGAGCCCACGGACAGGAGCTGGGCTGACAGTGAGCGGAGCCAGGGACTGGCCCTGGGTGGAGAGTACAAGTGGGAGCCGGGGTGGGGGGCGCTCTTTGGGGGCCGCTTCCAGCTGCTTTGGCTCTGCTCTGGCCTAGCTGGGGGAGCCCCGGGCTGGCAGTGTGGGTGGGGCGGATGGTAAGCTGGGGCTGGGAGTGGCCATGCTTTGGGGGCGCCGGCCCCTTCTAAGCCTGCCCTGTGCCTGCGTGGACGGCTCATGCCGGGCAGCTTTGGGCTGGGGCAGAGCTGGGCTGGCTGCGGGTGCAGGGGTGCTGGGCTGTGCCGTCCCATCCCATCCCTGCGGCATTGCAGCCGTGGGTGGGCGCTGCGCGGCAACATGGGCCGAGCCCCCCCTTGCCTGGGGGGCCAAGTGCCGCTCGGGGGGGGCGGGTTCCAGGTGAGCCCCGCTTCGGGGCGTCGCCTGCCCCATGGCTGGCACCGCAGTGGCTGGGGGGGCAGGAGGTGGTGTGTGGTGCCCAGGCTGCAGTTCCCAGGCCCCCCTGCTCCTGCTGGGAATCCCCTTGCGCTGGGCGTGGGAGGGCCCAGGCTCCCTGTTCTCAGCCGCAGCCTGGAAAATCCGTCTCCTCCTTGGAGCCAGGCCCCGGCATCCGGCCCCTCTGGCTGCTTGGCCCCCTGGAGAAGGCGCCCGCCCCCGGGCCAGCTGCTGGGCGTGGCCTCGCCCGCCTGCTCCGGTGCCCAGCCCCTGGCCCAGCCGGTGGGACGGGAAGGCCAGGGTGATCGTAACCACATCCCGACACTCATCCCTGAGGCATCCTGGGGATTAACTCCGGAGCGTGGGCTGGCTTAGAGAGCACAGCTCACTTCCTCCTGCGTGGGCGCCCGGCCAGGCCCCGCCGGCCGCGCCCCCGGCTGCACACACATGTGCTGGGGCAGGGAGAGGCCCCGGGCCAAGGCGCCCGGCCCTTGGCTACTGGCTGCGATGTTTCCAGCATGATCTCACAGGCCAGTCGTCCGCGTTCGCCTCCTCCCCAGCCCCAGCCGCTCCCGGCACGGCCCTCTCCCACTCAGCCAGGCTCCTGCCAGCTGGGGAGTATCACAGTCGGCTGCTTCTGGGCTAGGCCAGGCCAGGCAGGGTGAGCAGCTGGCATTGGTGATTGCACCCTGTGGCCGCTGGGCGGGCCGGCGCTGCCAAGGCCTGCAGGCTGCAACAGCTACAGGAGCGATCTGCCCTCTGCAGGGCACTTCAGGCTGGGCTGTGCAGGGCGCTGTCCCATCCCGCAGGCTGGGGGCAGTGCCAGCTCCGACACCAGGGGGCCTGAGCCGCCAGGATGGGGCTACGCTCTCATGCACTGGCTGCCCTGTGCTCCCCAGCCTGCACCAAGGCAGGCTTCCTGCCTTCTGCGCTGGGCCCAGCCCACAGGGCTGCTCCCTCTGGGCACCGCCTGTGACACCTACTGCCTGGGACCAGCTGCCCTGCAGCCTCGGTGGCACCTGCCTGTCAGAGCCCGTGGAAGCCTGAGCAGGGCCCAGAGCCGGGAGGCCCAGTGAGGTTCGCTGTGTGTGGCCGGATGGCAGCTGGCTGGAGGGTGGTGGGGGAAGAGGGGCGGGGACTGGACCAAGCAAAGGGCCCAGCCCTCCTGGCCCCGTGCAGTGCCAGCTACCCCCAACGAGCGGAGGGCGGTGCCCACTGCCACGGGTGGCCACGGCTCCCCAGGACCAGTGCGTCTGCGCCAACTCGCGTGTACACACAGGAACAGGCAGGGGCACGCGGCACCCCTTCCCCCCTGCCCACACATGCACACGTGCAAGGGAACGCACACGCGCCCTGCACACCAGTGCCGGCAGACCTTCGCCCTAGTGCGATGCTCCAGGTGTCTGCAGTGCCTCCCAGGTGCCCCCCTTGCACCAGACTCCAAGTGCAAACTGGACGGGGTGTTCCTGTAGCGATTTCTCCACACAGACCAGGGCTGGCGCACGTGGGGACACATGGCCTGGGTGCACGAGGACCAGGGCCGTGGGTGCATGTCTGGGTGAGCCTGGCCCTGGTGGAGCTAATGGTCCTTTGTTCTGTTCACAGCTGGGAGCGGCCTGATGGGGAACACGCCTCCCTCCTCCTTCATGGGCAGCTTCCTCACCAGCAGCCTGGGCTCAGCCGCGCCCCCCCACCCCGCGGGCCCTGCCTCAGCCCCCTCGGAGCCAGCTTACCGGGGCCCACACTCCACCACCTCCCAGCTGTGGTTCTCGCACTCCCACGAGGGTAAGGAGGGGCCTCGTGGTGCTGGGGGGGACCAGGATGGAGGGACAGAGTGGATGTGAGCAGCAGCACCCCAGCGACCCTGCAGCCACAGGCTGTCTGCCTGCCCCAGGGCCGTCTGCCCCGTGAGGTGCTGACTTCCCCCCAGCCCTGCGTCCCCCTGGATGTGCTGGGTATGTCTCTGCCGGGCTGGCTGTGTGAGCAGGGCCCTAGCCGAAGGGCTGGGGCTGGGTGACTTTCCTGGCCCCAGGCAGGCGATGTTGGCATTCCCAGCTCTGGTTCCCAGCCCAAGGGCCCGAGAGAACTAGGCTTGGCAGGGGCTGGCTCACTGCATGGCTGGCGCGCAGGAGGTAGCTGCAGCTGGCAGTGGGCTGTGTGCCACTGACACCTGGCCATGCTGCAGGCTGACGGTGTCTGCAAAGAGACTGTTTAGCGAGGTGCTGGGGGACGGCCCCAGGGGTGGTGTGTTGGGGCGTGGCTGAGCACCGTGCTCAGAGAGCGAGGCAGAGGGTGTGCAGGGATTCCCCTCTTGCCCTCCGAGTTCCCCTCCCCCAGGCAGCGTGTGACCGTGCCGGCTCCCCACTTGCTTGTCTGATGTGCACCAACAGGGCTGAGGCCGGTCAGACTCGTGTCACTTGTGACCGCCAAGTGGCGGCTGCTCCGCCTGCTCTGTGAGCCGAGCGGTGCCCTGGGGGCCGGCCCTGCCCACAGGCCTGGCACGTCCTGGGGAGGAGGGCAGCCTGGGGACTGTGCTGCAGTCTCCTTTCCGTGGCGCTGCTGGGTGAGCTGGAGCTCGGGACTTTGGAACGGGGTTGGGGGGCAGGTGCCAGGAAGCAGCGCAGGGAGCAGCCGGCATAACCGACACCCGCCCCACAGTGCAGGTGTCTGCCCGCCAGCCTGATGGCTGTGAGAAGCAGCAGGGGCTGGGAGAGGGGCCCTGGAGGGGGTTGAATGGACCCATCCCCTCTCCAGAAGCACCCTGGGTGCAGGGGTGACCCCGACCTTTTCCCTCCTGCAGCCCCGGCGCCCAGAGTGGGGGTGGGGGGTTGTGGCCTGCTTGGGGGCCGGCACCGTTCCTTGCTCCCCCACCCGCTCAGCGGCACAGGGCCTCTGTGGTTAAACCGGCGACACCCCGGCTTCCTGCGCCGCTAACGGCTGCTTGGGGGATGCGGCTGCCGCAGACGGGGGGCCTGGCTGAGCCCCCAGCCAAGCGGCACTGCAACCGGCTGGGCTCTGCGAGACTGCGCCCTGCCCCAGGGAACGGGCTCCCTGGCAGCCAGGAGCAGCACACCCGGTGCCCGCCTTGGGCTGGGCAAACCCCCAGAATTCACGCCCCCAACCGTGTCCTGTCCTGTCCTGTCTCGCTCCCGGCCCCCAGCCAGCTGCCCCCAGGGGAGAGCTGCCCCTGCGGCCCCCCGGCAGCCCTGGGCAGCCGGCTTGCCTTGAGACACCCCTTGTGCCCCCAGCTCCGCAGGTGCCCATCAGCCGCAACCCACCATCACCTGCCAGCCCAGCCCCTCACTCCTGACCTGCAGCCCCCTCCTGTCCCACCCCTGCCCCTGGCTCTGCTGGTGCCCCCAGCCCTGCCCCACAGCCCTTTCCCCCCATCCCACTGGCTTGGCTGCATGTGCGGTGCCACCACCTGCTGTGGGTGCGACGCGCTGGGTCAGCGCGGGTCATGCAGAGCGGAGGAGCGAGGTGGTATTGGCACGATGCCCTGGCACCGAGCCCAGCTGTAGTTTGAACTGATGCCAGCTGGCTTCTGGCAGGCCGGGGCTCGCTGGGCGGGGGGCAGTGCACAGCTGCCTGGGCAGGGTCGCGAGTGGCTCTGCTGCCCGGCCCAGCACCGGCGGCTAATGAGGCTGAAAGGGGCAGGCAGTGCAGAGCTCATCACTCAGCCGGGCGCCCACCTGTGCCGGAGGGAAGCCCCCACGGAACCGCTGCCACAGACCCCATCCTCAGAGCAGGGTGGGAGGAGATGGGCTGCAGGCTCCCAGCTTCCCGCCCGGGGGCCACAAGTGGCATCTTGGCTGTGAGTCACCAGTGACACGAGTCTGGTGGGTCTCAGCACAGGGAGCAGCTGTGCAGCGGGGCTGGCATGTCCCCCACTCAGGTGCTCTCTGCGGCCGCAGGTTCTCCCTTGCTGTGCTGGGTGGGCGGGGGTCACCGTGGTCCGGCGCCACCTCCCATCACGGCGCAGCCCAGCACCACCTCCCGTCACAGCCTGGCCTGGGCCAGCACCACCTCCCGTCACGGCCCAGCCCAGCACCACCTCCCCTCACAGCCCGGCCCGGCTCACTCGCTGTCTCTCTCCAGCTCCGGGGTACTCCAGGTTCTCGGGGAGTCTGGCCTCCACCTTCCTGCCCATGAGCCACTTGGATCACCATGGAAATGGCAACGTGCTCTACGGCCAGCACCGCTTCTACGAAAGCCAGAAAGGCAGGTACCAGGATGCGGGGTCAGGTCAGGCCAGGCCAGGCTGCCCGGCTCCGGGCCCAGGCGTGGGGTGAGCTGCCGGGCTCCCCGGGGGCACGGCTGAGTCGGGGGGCTGGGGCAAGGGGCAGGCTGCCACCCGGAGCCTCCTTTGCCTGCGGCGCTCCCTGTGGGGGATCCGGCCTGGCGGCGCTCTGGAGTGGGGCCCGTTACCCCCCGCGGGAGGTTTGCCTCCTTAGCACCAATGGAGCTGTTGGAGACCACGACCTCCAGTCGATGTACGGAGAGTCCTGCCCAGCACGTGGCCAAGGACTAGCTGAGTCCCTCCCAGTGACTCCGCAGGGCGCCGGCCAGGCTGTGGTGCTGTGAGCGGTGCCTGGCCCGTCCTGTAACCCTGTGCAGGGTTGGGCCAACCAGCTGATTGTTTTTGGCCGTTCAGACGGAAACAGGAGGGGAAGTTCTGGTGGTGGAGAAGGGGGTTGTAGGGTGCTGGGGTGGGGGTGACGGAGGTGGTGGCTGTGGGGGCAGTTTGGGGCGCTGGGGTGGGGAGGATTGAGGGGCCTTTCTGACGCTGTGGACGCTGGTGCTGCTGGGCTGAACTCTGGCATCGCTGGGGCAGCTGAGCCCCGTCGAGTGCCTGTCATGGGCCAGGCCGGGGGCTGCTGCCCAGCTGGGGGTGCCGCCCCCGTCGCCACACACGGCCCTGTGCTCATTGCCCACCTTGGTGCCCCCAGATAACTTCTACCTGCGCAACCTGCCCGCCCAGCCCGCCCTGCTGTCTGCCAACCACAACTTCCCCAGCCTGGCCCGGGCAGCCCCCGGCCACCCCCTCGGCTCCTGCAGCCGGGACCACGACGCCGGCCCCGGGCAGAAGAACCCCAAGGACTACGACCGCTACCTGCTGGCCAAGGAGAAGGCGGGCAAGGGGGAGGCCAAGGAGCGACAGGCGGAGGAGGAGGCCAAGGAGCGGCACAAGCTGGTGCTGCCCCTGGCGCCTGAGGGGCACTGCAAGGAGGGCATCCACCCAAGGAGTTCCTGCGAGAGCCGGGCCAAGCACCTCACCTCCTGCCTGATGAGCTCCAAAGTGCTCAACGGCGACGCGCACAAGGCCGTGCTGCCCAGCTGCACGGGGGGCGCCCTGCCCCGCCACGCCGCCCCCAGCCGCTGCCCCAGGGACGCCGGGAGGGCGGAGCGGGAGCTGGCTCCCCACGAGTCGCCCCAGCCCTACAGCGAGTGCCTGGAGCGGCGCCAGCTGCTGCACCACTCGGTCTCCTACACCGTGCCGTCCAGCCTGCCAGCCCTCAGCACCTCCGCCAGCACCTTCCCCTGCCTGCAGCTGCACGCCGGCCCCGATGCGCTGTGCCCCCTGCAAGACAAAGCCGGGCGGGAGCTGAAGCTCAGTGGGGCCACCTTCGTGCCCTCCGTGGGCCACGTGGCCGACAAGAGCCGGTCCTTCCAGGCGCCAGCCGAGGCCTGCAGCCTGGGGGGCGAGGCCAAGGAGCGGCACGAGGTGGGCTCGGAGCACGCGGGCGCCTACGGTAACTCCTTCCACCACCTCAAGGCGGAGGCCAAGGCGGAGCGGCGGCTGGAGTGGGCACAGGGCTCCACCGCCCGTCCGAAAGGGCCCGAGTACCCCAGCGGCGCCAGCTCCGAGGGCCCCTTCCCCAGCCTGCCCCCAGCCCCCAAAGGCGGCCCCGAGAAAGGCAGCTACTTCGAGATGGCGCCGCCGCCGGCGCCCCAGGACTGCTCCCGCGCCAGCCACCAGGACGCCCTGTGCCTCAAGCTCAGCCAGTCCTGCTGCACTTTAGACAAGGGCGCCAAGGAGGGCCCGGGTGACCAGAAGGTGGCACGCATCCGGCACCAGCAGCACGCGCCCTTGGAGCTCGAGCTGGCAGGGGCCGGCTCGGAGGCCAAGAGGAAGCCGATGGGGTACAGCGGCGCCCCCCTGCCACCCTGGGGCATGCAAGCGCAGGGCGCCCCCATGCCCCTGGCGGAGGAGAGGAAGGCGTCCTACCTGGACCCCTTCAGCACCGGTCTGCAGCAGGCGGGGCTGATGGCTCCAGGCGCGGTGCTGAGCCAGGACATGCAGAGCCCCCCGGACGAGGTGTCCGCCATGAAGAACCTGCTGAAGTACAGCAACCAAGCACTGCTGGTGGGCCAGAAGGCGCCCTTCGTGGGGCTGGGCACCCTCAAGGGCAGCTGCGCCCAGCAGGACGGGAAGTGCCCGGCTGGCAAAGGGCAGCAGGAGCTGGAGCGGCCGGACTGTGCCCGCAGCAGAGACCACGAGCCGGCGCACGGGGAGGGTGAGGTGCGGCAGCCGCCCGTGGGGATCGCCGTGGCTGTGGCCCGACAGAAGGACACGCTGAGCCGGCCGGAGCCCTCCTACGGGCCCAGCTCCAGCCGGCAGAGCCAGGCAGCCCTGGGCCTGAAAGGTACCGGAGCCAGGCCGGCCGCACGCTGCCTCCAAGGGCAGGGCCAGTGCCAGTGCCGAGGGGCAGCCGGGGGCCGGGGCAGCACTGGGGGGCATGGCCCAGACACTGACACTGCCTGGTTCTCATTGCAGCCCAGCTCGCCTGCAGCCCCCAGGGAAGGGCAGGGCCGGGTGGGGCCAGGCCAGGGAACCGCATGCCCCCCGCGCTGCGTGGCGTCCCGGGGCCCCCCGCCAACCTCCTCGGGCTGCTGCGTTCCATCCAGCCAGGGCCCCCATCCCCACCCGCAGCCCCCGCCACAGCTCCGCTGGTCAGCGCAGGCCCCCGTCCCCACCCGCAGCCCCCGACACAGCTCCACTGGTCAGCACGGGCCCCATCCCCACCCGCAGCCCCCGCCACAGCTCCGCTGGTCAGCGCAGGCCCCCGTCCCCACCCGCAGCCCCCGACACAGCTCCACTGGTCAGCACGGGCCCCATCCCCACCCGCAGCCCCCGCAAGCCCCATCCCCACCCGCAGCCCCCGCCACAGCTCCGCCGGTCAGTGCAGGCCCCCGTCCCCACCCGCAGCCCCCGCCACAGCTCTGCCGGTCAGCACAGGCCCCCGTCCCCACCCGCAGCCCCTGACACAGCTCCACTGGTCAGCACGGGCCCCATCCCCACCCGCAGCCCCCGCGAGCCCCATCCCCACCCGCAGCCCCCGCCACAGCTCTGCCGGTCAGCGCAGGCCCCATCCCCACCCGCAGCCCCCAGCCCTGCCCTGCTCCTCGCTGCTACCCATGGCCCTGTCCCAGCCCTGCCCTGCCCCTCGCTGTGACCCACGGCCCCGTCCCAGCCCTGCCCTGCCTACCCCTTGCTGCGACCCACAGCCCCGTCCCAGCCATGTCCCTCACTGTGACCCACAGCCCCGTCCCTGGCCTGCCCCTCAGACGCACCCTTGGCCTCTCCTGCAGCCCCATAGCCCTACACTGAGAGTTCAGGCCGTGCCGGGGGCAAGATGAGCCCAGGCTGGGGCAGGCTGAGCCCTGTCTGGTGCCCCCTGCCGAGCCCAGGGAGCCAGGGGATGCTGCAGCTCCTGCCCTCACCTGTCTCTCTCTGGTCTCTCCCGCGGGCGGCTGGCAGCTGGCACCACACGCCCCATGCACGTCATCGACCTGGAGGTGGGTGAGGAGCGGCTGGGCATCGCAGGCCGAGAGCTTCTCCTCCAGTAAGGACCCAGCACCCTGGCAGGATCCCCACCCCCACCCCACCCCCGGCGTCCCTCTGCCCTGGGCCTCTGCTGCTCTGGGGGGCCTCACTGGAGTGGGGCTCGGGCTGGGAGCCAGAGCGTGGCCAGGGCCCCATCCTGAATGGCGCCGAGCACTGGCCGCTCTTGCTGGGGCCCAGCAGTGCTCAGCACCCCCGGCTTAGGGCCCATCTGCACTGTGGGGAGTGGGGAGACAGCAGCCGTCCCCGAGCCAGGCGCAGAGCCCGCTGGGCACCAGGATACCTGGGGTCCGCTCCTGGCGCTGCTGTAGGCCTGGCCTTGGGCACCGGCTGTCGCTGTGGCAGGGGGAGAGCCTCCCTGGGCCCTGCCTGGCGCCCACGTGACTCCAGGTGGCAGCTGCCCTTGTGGTGCATGGCTGGGACCTTGCTGGGTGCTGCCCCTGGGCCCCCAGTGCCCGCACTGTCCCTGGCACCTCAACTCTGCACAGCAGTGGGCATGGTGGGGGCGCAGGGCCTGGCTCCGGGGGGGGCCCCTCATGCTCTTCTCTCCTTTGCAGGGATAACAAGGACCTCGTGGACTTTGCCAGGATCCACCCATCCAACAGCTGCCCGGGCGACCTCGGCCCCCACCTCATGATCGCCAGCAGCTCCCCCCTCCAGGCCAGCCAGTTGGGAGGGGACCCTGGCGCCCACGCGCACTGGCTGCCCCGGACGCGCAGCCCCTCCCTCTGGATGGGGGGCCCCTCGTATGGTCAGTGCCAGGGCCAGAGCCTGGCCATCTGCCGGCCCCGAGCAGGGGCAGCTGGGCTGGGGCTCCCATGACCCTCTCTTCCCTCCCCAGGCATCAGCCACCCGGCCCTGCACCAGAACCTGCCGCCCGGCTTCCCCGCCTCCATGCCCAGCACCATGCAGTCCGTGTTCCCCCTGCCGCAGGAGCCCCCCGCGCAGCTGGTCATCCTGCCCACGGAGCCGCCGGCCCATGGTGCCCCGCACGCGCTGGGTAAGGACGGCCCCCAGAGGTGCTGCCCCGTTCCCCAGGCCCCTCGCCTGCCTGCCTGGGCTGGGCGGCCCCTTCCCCGGGGGTCGGCCGGCAGAGCTGAGCCCCGTTCTCTCCCGGCAGCCGACGTGATGGACCAGGCGTCACTGTGGCCGCCCATGTACCCAGGCCGGGGCCCCAGCTCCCACCTGCAGCACGCAGGGCAGCTCCCGGTCTACTCGCGCGCCCAGTTCCTCCGGCAGCAGGAGCTGTACGCCCTGCAGCAGCAGCAGCGGGCAGCCCAGGCCCTGGAGCTGCAGAGGCAGTCGCAGATCCAGGTGGGGCCGGGGGCTGGGGTGGGGGCTCCAGAGGAGGGGTGCAGGGATCTGCCCCTGCCAGACCTGGGGCAGCTGGCTTGGGGCCATGTGATCACTCTGGGATGGGTGTCGGGCTGGGCCGTGGGGCCGGTCTGCTCCGGCCTGGGCTGTGGGGTGACCTGTGCAGGGCTGAGCTGTGGGGCTGGGCCGTGGGGGGGCCGTGGGGCTGGTCTGTTCCAGGACCGGGCTGTGGGCCTGGGCCCTGCTTGGACGTGTTTCAGGCTGGGCCGTGGGGCTGGGTTGGTCTGAGCCAGGCTGTGGGGGGACCTGTTTCGGGCAGGGCTGGACCATGGGGCTGGGCGGTGAGGCTGGGCTGTTCTGGGCTGGGCCGTGGGGCTGGGCTGTTTCAGGCTGGGCCGTGGGGCGGGGCTGGGCTGTGGGGCTGGACCATGTGGCTAGGCGGTGGGGCTGGGCTGTTCTGGGCTGGGCGGTGGGGCTGGACCACGTGGCTAGGCGGTGGGGCTGGGCTGTTCTGGGCTGGGTCGTGGGGCTGGGCTGTTTCGGGTTGAGCCGTGGGGCTGAGCTGTTTCCGGCTGGGCCGTGGGGCGGGGCTGGGCTGTGGGACTGGACCATGTGGCTGGGCGGTGGGGCTGGGCTGTTCTGGGCTGGGCCGTGGGGCTGGGTTGGTCTGAGCCGGGCTGTGGGGGGACCTGTTTCAGGCAGGGCTGGACCATGGGGCTGGGCGGTAGGGCTGGGCTGTTCTGGGCTGGGCTGTGGGGCTGGACCATGGGGCTGGGCGGTAGGGCTGGGCTGTTCTGGGCTGGGCGGTGGGGCTGGGCTGGGCGGTAGGGCTGGGCTGTTCTGGGCTGGGCTGTGGGGCTGGGCTGTTCTGGGCTGGGCGGTAGGGCTGGGCTGTTCTGGGCTGGGCGGTGGGGCTGGACCACGTGGCTAGGCAGTGGGGCTGGGCTGTTCTGGGCTGGGCAGTGGGGTGACGCGTGTCCTTGCCCTGCAGCGGAAGGCAGAGGAGCAGACAGCTGAGCTGGAGGAGCCAGGCCCCGAGAAGCCCCTCAAGCCGAACCACAAAGCCGTTGCCTTAACGCCCCCCAGCCAGGGCCTGTCCTCGCCGGCCCCCTGCCCTGCCAAGCTCTCGCCCTGCTGCCACTCGCCTGCCCTGCGGCACCCCTCGAAATGCCCCTCGGCGCACCCTGCCGCCCCCTGCACTTTACCCGTCTGCCCGGCGCCCAGCTCGGCCCTGGCCCCGCGCTCCCCGTCCGCCAGCCCCGGCCCTGCGCCCAGCTCCAAGGGCCACCAGGCGGAAGACAAGCGGGTGGAGGGGCAGCCGGCCCGGGGCTACCCCAAGTCGCTGGAGCCAGGTGGGGAGCAGGCCGCTGGGGGTGGGGGGACTTGGAGGTGGGGGGGTGCCAGGGCCCCCCGGGGCTGGCCGTGGGACAGGGGAGGTGCTGGCAGCTCTGGATCCCTGGGGGCAGGGTGGGGTGCTGGGGGGCCCTGGCTCCCCATGGGGCCTGCGGGAGGGGGGTGGCAGTCGGGAGAGAAGCTGGGGGTGCGTGGGCCTGAGCGCCCTGTGCGGCCCGTCCGGGGCTGACCCAGCCCTAGGTAAGCGGGGGTGCAGGGCTCCAGCGGATGGCCTGGCCCACCCAAGGGGCCTGAGCCGTCGTGGGCTACCGACCCATCCCACGGCCCCCACGGTGTGGCAGGGCAGGTACAGGCACAGACATGTGGGTCTGTTACATGTGTTCCTGGGCCCCTGGCAGCTCAGGGCCAGGGTTCCCCAGTGCCGCTGACCAGCAGGCAGGCCCCGGGGCTGTGGTGAGGCTGGCCCAGGGCTGTGGGGCCTCCCTGACCAGCACCCGGCAGGGAGTGCCCAGGCTCCCGGAGGACAGTGGGTGTCCGAACAGTGTCCGGGCCCTGGGCTGGGATGAGGCTGGCCCAGGGCTGTGGGGCCTGCGGGCCCCTCCCACCACTGATCCCACTGTCTGGCTCCACAGACCTCCCGCCCGGATACCGCTACCCCGCTGTCAGCATGGGCTACCCCTCACCGCTGGCCGTGCCCGCCGCCGAGCCGGCTGACCCCGACACTATGCAGAGCCTGTCCCCGGCCGCCGAGCCGGAGCAATCTCGGACGTTCCCCCCCGCCGAGCAGCCGCCCTGTGCCACCGCCACTGCGCTGCTGGAGGAGCCCGGGCGGGCGCCCGAGGGCGTCATGGCCGAGCCCACGGCCCCGGCTTCCATGGGGCAGCATCTCCGCCACCACCACCTCCTCCATGCCCCGGGGCTGGCCTCCGGGGAGCTGCTCGGGGCAGCAGAGGGGCTGGGTGAGGCGCCCTACAGCCCCGTGCTGGGGACGCCCGGCTCAGCATCAGCTCAGGGAGCTGCGGAGGAGAGCCAGGGCCTGGAGGAGCTGCCAGGGGCAGCACAGCTCCTGGGGGCACTGCCAGGGCCCAGCCCCCCAGCCCTGAAGGGCGCAGAGGAGGAGGAGGAGGAAGAGGAGGCCAGCTGTGAAGAGGAGCAGGAGGGCGACTCCCTCAGCCTCCCACGGGAGGGCCTGAGCGGGCTGGATGCACTGATCATCGCGGGCATCGACTTGGGGGACCTCCCGGCCCTGAGCCCCGCCTGCAGCCCCCTCCCAGCGGCTCCCCCCTCGCTCTGCCCATGCGGCTCAGCCCTTCCGGGCATTGCCCTGCTCAGCGAGCTGGCCGACCTGGAGCTGCAGCGGCAGCGGTGTGACGCCACCGGGCCAGGTAAGGAGCAGCCCTGGGCACAGCCTGGGCAGTGCCACTCACTCCTGGGCTGTAACTGGGTGCCCAGCCCGCGGCCTGGGCAGTGTGGGGATGGAATCGGGGCGGCTGCGGGTGGGGTGTGATACTGGAGCTTTTCTGGGCCCAGCCCTGGGAGCCAAGTCAGGGCAAATGGCTTAAAACGGGGACTGGGGGTCCCCCACTGTCGGGCACCACACCAGGCCCTTCTGTCGCCGCACTGGCCAGCACGTCGCACAAGCAATCCCCCCCAGCGCTCCAGCCTCCCTGGGGCCAAGCCCGGCCCTCCGTGCGCTAGTGGGAGGTTCTGAAAACCCATCGCACCCCATCCCCACAGCTTCTTCCCACTCCAAAGGCCCAGCCCCAGCCCCAGGGCAGCGACTACCTCAGACCTGGCCCCAGCGAGCAGCCGGGCTGGGCCCTCAGAGCTAACACCAAAGGGTTTAGTGACAAAGGAAGGACAGAAAAGGATGAGCATAAAGTGGTGAAAGTGACCGGGTCCCACGCCCCAGCCAGGCCTTGGCGCAGGCTGGCAGCAGAGGTGGAATATGGTACTGGCTTTAAAGTCCCTGGAGCCTGTCTGCTCTTAGGCCGAGTGAGCCATCCTTCCGCGCTCGGTTCAGAGCAGAGATGCTCCTGAAGCGATGAGCTGGAGTGGAGACAAAGACAGAGGAACCTCAGGGCCCCCTTACCCCCTTGCCCATGGGGAGGGAGCTCCGTGTTCTGGCTGGGTGGAAGCAGGTGTCAGCCATTGCCTCTGTGCTGGGCTGCACCTCACAGCCAAACCCCTCACATGTTGGCTGGCACCTGAGAAGGCCCTTTGTCGAGTACATCTTCCCCGGCTAGGCACTGCCCGCAGTCGGTGCCACGTCTCCAGGGGCAGCCTCCAAGAAACTAAACTCTCAAATGCCCACCTAGAGCAGTGCTTAAAACTCCCCATGTAAAAACGGAACAAGCATCTGAGCAGCACAAACAGGCTCGGCGAGTCACCAGATTTCAATAGACACCTCCCTTGACCCACCTGGCACAAGATTTAGTGCAAACCTCAGGGGTGGTTGCAATAGTTTGCATGTTCAGCTTAAAATCCAATAACATCACATGTCAGCATTGGGCGGTGGCTGCAGTGTGGGGTTGGCCCTGGGGTGGGGTGGTTGCAGTGTGGGGTTGGCACTGGCATGGGGCAGTTGCAGTGTGGGGTTGGCACTGGGGTGGGGTGGTTGCAGTGTGGGGTTGGCATTGGGCTGGCGGTTGCAGTGTGGGGTTGACACTGGGGTGGGGCAGTTGCAGTGTGGGGTTGGCACTGCGCTGGCGGTTGCAGTGTGGGGTTGACACTGGGCTGGCGGTTGCTGTGTGGGGTTGACTCTGGGGTGGGGTGGTTGCAGTGTGAGGTTGGTACTGGGCTGGCGGTTGCAGTGTGGGGTTGACTCTGGGGTGGGGCAGTTGCAGTGTGGGGTGGGCACTGGGCTGGCGGTTGCAGTGTGGGGTTGACACTGGGGTGGGGCAGTTGCAGGGTTGTAGGGTTGGCAGCGGGTGGGGCAGTTGCAGTGTATGGTTGGCACTGGGCTGGCGGCTGCAGTGTGGGATTCGCACTGGGGTGGGGCGGTTGCAGTGTAGGGTTGGCACCGGGTGGGGCGGTTGCAGTGTGGGGTTGGCACTGGACTGTCGGTTGTAGTATGGGGTTGGCACTGGGCTGGCGGTTGCAGTATGGGGTTGACACTGGGGTGGGGCAGTTGCAGTGTGGGATTGGTACTGCGCTGGCAGTTGCAGTGTGGGGTTGACTCTGGGGTGGGGCGGTTGCAGTGTGGGGTTGGCACTGGAGTGGGACAGTTGCAGTGTGGGGTTGGCACTGGGCTGGCGGTTGCAGTGTGGGGTGGGCACTGGGGTGGGGTGGTTGCAGTGTGGGGTTGGCACTGGGCTGGCGGTTGCAGTGTGGGGTTGACACTGGGGTGGGGCAGTTGCAGTGTAGGGTTGGCAGCGGGTGGGGCAGTTGCGGTGTGGGGTTGGCACTGGGCTGGCAGTTGCAGTGTGGGGTTGACACTGGGGTGGGGCAGTTGCAGTGTAGGGTTGGCACTGGGTGGGGCAGTTGCAGTGTGGGGTTGGCACTGGGCTGGCAGTTGCAGTGTGGGGTTGACACTGGGCTGGCGGTTGCAGTGTGGGGTTGACACTGGGGTGGGGCAGTTGCAGTGTAGGGTTGGCAGCGGGTGGGGCAGTTGCAATGTGGGGTTGGCACTGGGCTGGCGGTTGCAGTGTGAGGTTCACTCTGGGGTGGGGCAGTTGCAGTGTGGGGTTGGCACTGGGCTGGCGGTTGCAGTGTGGGGTTGACACTGGGGTGGGGCAGTTGCAGTGTAGGGTTGGCAGCGGGTGGGGCAGTTGCGGTGTGGGGTTGGCACTGGGCTAGCAGTTGCAGTGTGGGGTTGACACTGGGGTGGGGCAGTTGCAGTGTGGGGTTGGCACTGGGCTGGCAGTTGCAGTGTGGGGTTGGCACTGGGGTGGGGCAGTTGCAGTGTAGGGTTGGCAGCGGGTGGGGCAGTTGCAGTGTGGGATTGGTACTGCGCTGGCAGTTGCAGTGTGGGGTTGACTCTGGGGTGGGGCGGTTGCAGTGTGGGGTTGGCACTGGAGTGGGACAGTTGCAGTGTGGGGTTGGCACTGGGCTGGCGGTTGCAGTGTGGGGTGGGCACTGGGGTGGGGCGGTTGCAGTGTGGGGTTGGCACTGGGCTGGCGGTTGCAGTGTGGGGTGGGCACTGGGGTGGGGTGGTTGCAGTGTGGGGTTGGCACTGGGCTGGCGGTTGCAGTGTGGGGTTGACACTGGGGTGGGGCAGTTGCAGTGTAGGGTTGGCACTGGGTGGGGCAGTTGCAGTGTGGGGTTGGCACTGGGCTGGCAGTTGCAGTGTGGGGTTGACACTGGGGTGGGGCAGTTGCAGTGTAGGTTTGGCACTGGGTGGGGCAGTTGCAGTGTGGGGTTGGCACTGGGCTGGCGGTTGCAGTGTGGGGTTGACACTGGGGTGGGGCAGTTGCAGTGTAGGGTTGGCACTGGGTGGGGCAGTTGCAGTGTGGGGTTGGCACTGGGCTGGCAGTTGCAGTGTGGGGTTGACACTGGGGTGGGGCAGTTGCAGTGTAGGGTTGGCACTGGGTGGGGCAGTTGCAGTGTGGGGTTGGCACTGGGCTGGCGGTTGCAGTGTGGGGTTGACACTGGAGTGGGGCAGTTGCAGTGTAGGGTGGGCAGCGGGTGGGGCAGTTGCAGTGTGGGGTTGGCACTGGGCTGGCGGTTGCAGTGTGAGGTTCACTCTGGGGTGGGGCAGTTGCAGTGTGGGGTTGGCACTGGGCTGGCGGTTGCAGTGTGGGGTTGACACTGGGGTGGGGCAGTTGCAGTGTAGGGTTGGCACTGGGTGGGGCAGTTGCAGTGTGGGGTTGGCACTGGGCTGGCAGTTGCAGTGTGGGGTTGACACTGGGGTGGGGCAGTTGCAGTGTAGGTTTGGCACTGGGTGGGGCAGTTGCAGTGTGGGGTTGGCACTGGGCTGGCGGTTGCAGTGTGGGGTTGACACTGGGGTGGGGCAGTTGCAGTGTAGGGTTGGCACTGGGTGGGGCAGTTGCAGTGTGGGGTTGGCACTGGGCTGGCAGTTGCAGTGTGGGGTTGACACTGGGGTGGGGCAGTTGCAGTGTAGGGTTGGCACTGGGTGGGGCAGTTGCAGTGTGGGGTTGGCACTGGGCTGGCGGTTGCAGTGTGGGGTTGACACTGGAGTGGGGCAGTTGCAGTGTAGGGTGGGCAGCGGGTGGGGCAGTTGCAGTGTGGGGTTGGCACTGGGCTGGCGGTTGCAGTGTGAGGTTGGCACTGGGCTGGCGGTTGCAGTGTGAGGTTCACTCTGGGGTGGGGCAGTTGCAGTGTGGGGTTGGCACTGGGGCCAGGAGGATGCATGGGGTGTCAGGGTGGCCAGTGGGGCGCAGTGGCCCAGTGCAGACTGGTGCCTTCCTGTCTCTGGGGGCATGGGGCTGGGATGCTGGAATCGCTCCCTCCCTGCATCCTGCCCTGCCACCTCCCATGCCAGCGCCCTCCTGCCCAAGGCTGGGACAGGGCCGAGCCAGTTCTGCTCTCTGCCGCCAGAGGGATCCCCCCAGCCCATGCAGCTCCCCCAGCACGGAGCCGGCTGGGTTCCCTGGGGCGCTCGGAGAGGGGGGGAGGTGCAGCCCCCGGGATGGGGCCTGGGAGCAGCACAGTGGGAGCGGTGAGGCCCCGAGCCCCACGGGCCGCCCCTGGGGAGGGGCGGGGAGCCTGCACCTCCCCTGACCACTCTGCTCCATGCAGGGGAGGACGAGGACGTGGCAGCCGTGAACCTGCGGAGCCTGGCCACCATTGCGGCCCTGCTGGAGGTGGCCAACGAGGAGCGCAGCCCACCCTGCCTCAGCCCCCTGGCGGCCCCCCGGCCCTCCCGCGCACGGAGCCTGCGGCGGACGTACAGCTGGACCCCCAAAGCCAAGCCTGTGAGTGGCAGCCTCACTGCCCCCCGGGAAAGGCCCCCTGTGCTCTCCCACAGCCCCTCCGGAGCGGTGGAAACTGGAGTAGGGTGGGGCGGCCCACCCCTAGCAGTGGGGTTGCACGGTGCTGCTGGCTGCTTTCCCCGGCGCCCCCAGCTCTGCAGGCTCCAGGGGTGCGTTCGTGGCTCTCCTCCCTGCGCTGACGCTGGGCCTGCCCCCAGGTCTGCCCCCTGAAGGCGGCCATCGAGCAGCTGGACACGCAGGAGGTGGAGATGAGGGTGCGTCTGGCGGAGCTGCAGCGCCGCTACAAGGAGAAGCAGCGGGAGCTGGTGAAGCTGCAGCGCCGGCACGACCACGAGTATGTCCCACTGCGGCGCCAGGCCCGGGGGGGAGGCGCTGGTGCAGGGGGCGGAAAATCCGCCACAAAGGGAAGAGGAGGGAGCCCCGGTGGCCTCTGCCGTGTCCTGGGGGTGTCAGAACAGCTGCCCCAGGTGGAGCTTGTAACAGCGGCAGGGAAACGCGGCGGGTGAAGAGTCACTGGGGTGATGAGTTTGAGGCGGTTCTTAGCCTGCTTCCCCCAAGCCAGTCGTTGGAGAAGGCGCAGCAGCCCAGGCTGAGCCCGGGAGGGTGGCAGGCAGGAGGCCTCACTGTGGCTTTGGCTGCTGCCCGCAGGCATGACGAGAGCTCGCGGAGCCCGGCGCGGCGCGGCCCAGGGCGGCCAAGGAAGCGGAAGCACTCCAGCACACTCAGCACCCTGAGGCAGAGCAGCGCGCTCAGCAGGGCCGACGGCAGGAAAGTCAAGTGAGCGAGGCTGAGCGCGCTGCTGTCGGCAGAGGGGTCATGGGGCTGGGCCAGCAGTGGGGGCCTGTCTCTGGGGTCACACGTCCACAGCAAGCCCCAGGCTCTGGCTCCAGACGTCTGCTGCACTTGTTGGTGGGGGGAGGCTCATCCCCCTCTCTGGGGTGGCAGACGGACTCGGGAGCAGCGTTCCTTGCAAGCTGAGCGTGGGGGTGGCAGCCCCGGGAGAGTCAGGGCTGTCCAGCTGAGTGGCAAAGCACCCGCAGCCAGCAGCGTGTTTTGGTTGGTGGTGCACCTCTGCCTGTGCCTTGGTGCATGGAACAAAATTTATTCCACATGGAGGGACAGGTTCGAGCACTGCTCAGGGGACCCCTGCTTGGCTGTCCCAGGGCTGACAGGCTCCGGCCCGTTCAGAGCCAAGCAGGGCTGAGAGACCTTGCGGCCACCAAGCACCGTGCACTGGCCTGTGTGTGCGGGGGCCTCCTCAGGGACTACGAACCTGCTGCTCCGTGCACCCGCCAGAGCAGTTACAGGAACGCCTCGGTGCCGAGCGTGCCCAGGGAGCGGCCGGGTGCAGGGCTGGTTCCTCCTCCCGCTGCACGCAGTGCTCCCCCCGATCCCGCCGCTGCCGGAGCGGTTCCAACTCGCCCGCGCAGTTCCGGGGACCTCCCCCCCGCGCAAGGGAAAGCAGTGTTGCATAAAAGCCTCTTTATCTGCGCTGTATAAAGTCATTGGTCACGCTGCAGCGCTGTTCATTGCTGCCGGCGCTTTATTATTATCCATTAGCCGCCCGGCACAGTCATTCCCGCACTCCCGGGCCCTGTATAATTGTCCTTCTCGGCTACAAATTGCCTCTCCCGGCAGGCCTATTTGCATAAATCCTCCGAGCTAGTCCAAACATGATTGGAGTGCGTGTTCGCAGTGCATCAATCCCGATGATTTGGTAATAATAGTTAAATCTGCACTAAATGGGGCCTTCAATTAAGACAGAGGAAAAAAATTAATCTCGAGGTTTTATGTCACAAAACATTAGCAAACGGAGTGAAGGTTAGACAGAAAAAATCGGTAGTGTTGGCGGAGGGTTGCAACATGGCTCAACCATATGGCTGGGGCGGGGGGATTCTCCTGGGGTCTTTGTACAGTTGTGTTTGCTGTTCCCCACCCAGTGTAGACAGACACCAGTGGAGAAATCCCCCTTTCCCCCCAGCCCCCCCGTCCTCAGAGCTCTGCAGCTTCCCGTCACCCTCGACCAGCATGAGGAGCACGGGGCCAGCCCCCACGTGGCACCACCAGCCGTGCATGAGAATCCGGGCCGGGGCTGCCTGAGCTGCCGGCGCTCTGGCAGGGCGGATGATGCCACGGTGGGGCCAGGGCCAGGGGACGGGCAAACCTGGAAATCCCTTCCCAGCTGCATGCAGGCCGGAATCACAAGCGTGTCTGCTTGCCTGGCAAAAGAGTCAAGTGGGCCTGTGCCGCTCGCCCCGGCACGGCCCTGCCACTCATTCACGCGCTTGCTCAAAGCTGCTCCTGCACACCCTACCCCCACACAAACCAGTTCATTCGCGCCACGCGTACCCCAGCCAGCCACCAGCAATTCAGGTAGGAGAGGAGGGAGGGACGTTTGCAGCTCCCATAGCCTGAGAGGGGGTCCTGCAGCTTCCCTGCCTGGCTTGTCCTCGCACGGATGCATCTGTGTGCCCATCGCGGTGAGGCCCGCTCCCCGGCTAACACGCTGCTTCTGACCCCCTGCACATGCCTGTCCGCACAGCCACACCCTGGCCCACGCGTGGCTCACAGCCTCGCTCCCCTGGGCCCTGCCCCTCTTTGGCCGCCATCCTGCCCGACATTCCTCCCCCGGGAGCTCCCGAGGCGTGGGGCTATCGGAGCAGGTGCCGCCCAAAGGCAAAGCCCCGGCCTTGGGCGGCAGGACCCCCCTCTCAGGCTATGGGAGCTGCAAACGTCCCTCCCTCCTCTCCTGCCTGAACTCCTGGTGGCTGGCTGAGGCTGCCTCCCTGCCCCAGCTGTGCCAGCAGGCGCTGCCGAGGGGACGGGGAGTGAAGTCAGCTTCCCCGCAGCCAGGGGCTCAGTAGGGATCCCGGTGCCAGACCACGGGCAGGGAGGTGCCCCAGACAGAGGGGCTGCGCCCCTGGGAAGGAGTGAGCAGGGGGAGGAAACAAGCCCCGTCCGGGACCGGTCGGGGAGTCTCCCACAGCTCATGGGGCGGCTGCCGCGGGCTGGTGCCTGCAGAGCGGGCAGGGCGTAGCCCTGGCCATGGTGTCTGGTGTGTGCCTGGGGCCCAGGGACTGCCCTGCTGATCGCACTGTGGGGGCAGGGCCGGGACGTCCTGTGTCGCCTCCACCTCCCCATGCCAGCTGAGGTCTTGGGAGCCCCAGCTCCGGCTGTGACCTGACTCCTCTCCCCTCCCGCTTGTGCCCAGCTGCTGTTCCCAGGCCTGGCCTGGCTCCCCGGTGCTGTACAGACCTGGGCGATTCGCCGCTCATACCCGTCCCCTCCCGCGTCCCGGGCAGCAGTGCCAGTGCCTCTCCAGTCGGGGCTGGCCGTCCCCCACCCCCTGCCACTGGCGGCCCGGAGCGCTACACCTCTGGCAAACGGGCCAGCCGCACGTGGGAGCGATCGCCCCATGCCAGCCCCGTGCCCATAAAGCGCCATGACAGCTGGGGCCGCCGGTGCCTTGTCAGTGAAAGAGGCGATTGTCCACGGACACCCCCCCCCCCGCATTAATTAGCTCCGGCAGCAGCCGCCTCTCAGCTCCCCAAGGAATGTGACAGGAAGGCAGGACAGCCCAGGAATGTCCCAGGGATAGGAGCCCCCCCTCCCCGGCGCCTGCCAGGGAGCAGATGCACGGGGCAGGGCGGGGGCTGCCCCAGCTGCAGCCTGCACTGTGCTCACTGCTGGGGGGGTCCCAGTGCAGCCTGGCGCCCGCAATAACGCCCCGGCTGGGAAAGGGAAGAGGGCGCAGGGTGGGGGGCGGTGACGCTTCGCAGGGCCCATGCAGCCCCTCCCCCAGGGATGCAAAGCCCCACCCCGGGTTGAGATTCCCCGTTGCCAGGCAGGGTACAGAGAAACGTTATACGGGGGGAAACTGAGGCACAGGGCGCCCGGAGAGGAGCAGCGGTGCCCTGGCCAGGGCGGAAGTTTGGACCTACTCTGGTTCTGTGCCCAGCAGGGAGCGGGCCCCAGCAGCTGCATGCTGTGGTGCTGCAGAGAGGGGCCGGGCGGGGGCAAAGCCCTCCCTGCCCCCTGGGGCTGCTCACAGCTGCCAGCTGGGTGTCATGGGGGCCGGGGTCTGGCCCCGCTGGTGGAGGCTGGCGGGCAGCTGAGGCTCCGGCGTCCGCTATGTGGACAGCAGGGCAGGGCTGGGGAGGGGGGCAGGGGTCGTGGCCATGCCGGGGGAGGCGGGGGCAGTGACAGGGCAGAGTTCCCAGCAGGCTGGGGGGTGGGCTCTGGGCCCTCGGGGCAGCGCCCACCTGGCAGCGGCTCAGCGCCTGGGGCACTGAGGGCCATCGCACCCCGTCCCCCGCAGGGCCGTGAAGACCAGCCTGTCCCTGCTGTGTGCGGAGCTGCGAGGTGCCGGCGAGCCCAAGACGAAGCGCAGCAGGATCGCCGAGGTGGCCTACAGCAGCCTCAAGGGCGCCCAGGTGAGCAGCGCTGCCTGGCTGACTGGGGGAAGCAGGGGAGTGAGCCCTGCCCCGCCCCCTCCCATGAGGCCCCTCCCCCTCCCATGAGGCCCCACCCCTCCTGTGAGGCCCCGCCCCTGCTCACTCCATCCTTAGCTCACTTGCCCCAGGCTGGAAGGGGGTTGGTGTGGTATGGAGCCAGTGAGGGGGCCAAGAGGTTCAGAGGGTGGAAGTGGGGGCGGGCTGGGCAGGGAGTCGGGGGCCAGGCTCAGAGGGGCAGGCTCCAGGCGGTATGCACCAGTTCCTACCTGGAGGTGTGGCCAGGAGGCTCGGCACACTCCTGTTGGCAGCTCCTGCCCCCACCACTCCCATTGGCCAATTTCCAGCCAATGGGAGCTGCAGAGGCAGCGCTTGGGGCAGGGGCCACCCTTAGGTAGGAGTCAGAGGGGGGGCGTGTAGCTGCTTCCGGGCGTCCTGTGGGCAACGGAACAGGGATCCTGCCAGCCCTGTGCGCTGAGCAGTGCCCAGGGCTCACCGGGGGGGCCGGGGCAGCCCCACTCCCAGACAGCCTCGGCCTCTGGCTTGGCGGGGCGGGGCTGGGGCCAGCGCTGGCAGGAACTCACCCCCGGCCCATGCAGGACAAGGCGCGGTGCAAGAAGAGCAGCTCCCAGAGCAAACTGGCCTGCAAGGTGGCTCGCAAGGTCTCCCAGCTGACGCAGAAGGTGAAGAGCAAAGGGCTCCCCGCGGGCATCAGCCCCTTCCGCCGGAAGGAGCCCAACCCCGGCAGCAGGATCCAGAAGAAACTCTCCCAGGCCAAGAGCACCAAAGCCACCGCCTCCCCCAAGTACCCACAGCCAGACCTGGCAAGCCGGGAGCCCGCCCTCTTCCAAGCCGCACCCAGCCCGGGGGCAGCCAGCGCAGGTAGGGACGGGGCTGCGGCGCAGTCGGCCCCCTGGCGCCCAGCTCTAGGGCTGCTGCACAGAGGCCTCGGTGGGCCCGGCGCAGCTGGCAGGGCTGCAGCTCTGCCGCCCTCCCCGCAGGCTCCTGCGGGTGCCAGCCTGGAGCGGGGCTGGGGGGCTGCGGGGGCGAGCACTGGATCCAGAGACCCGGGGGACGGGCTGGCTGAGGGCCGGAGGAAGTTGTGTGGGACTTTAAAAATAGCTGCGTCTACCTGGCCCAGGCTGGTTCCTGAGGCCCAGGAGCGACCCCAGCGCTGCCCCCAGGCCCTGACACAAGACTGGGAAAAAGCATTGGCTTCCTCTCCCCACGAGCCCTTTGGTCCGGCAGAACAAAGAGAGGGGCCCGGCGGGGCAGGATGCAGCCGGAGGAAGCCGGGGCAGGAAGCGCTCGCTGTGAAGGCGGAGGAGCTGCCGTCCCCGGGGAGCGCCCTGCCCTGGCCAAGGGGCAGAGACCTGGGAAGGGCAGATCGGAGGAGGAAATGTCCCGCTTTGGCCCGGCTCAGCAGTGCCTGGCTGCAGCAAACCGGCCGACAGGAGAGATGCCCCTGCCGGCTGGGCTGGAGCTGGAAACGGGATCCCAGCCCTGCACCCTACTCTTCAGGGGGACCCCAGGGAGTCCCCAGTGCTCTCCAGCTGGGCCGCGGCTCCAGCCAGGTGCTGCCGGGAGGTGCAGAGTGTCGGGCATCGCCCACATCCTGCCTGTGGAAGGGACTGAGTGCCCGGCAGCTGCCCCGTGGGTCCCTCCCCGATTGCGGGGCCAGCTGGGGCAGGGTGGGTGGAGCAGAGCCGGGGCTGCATAGGTCCAGGCCCCTCTGCGCCCAGGTACCCTCCTGTCTGTCTGTCTGGGGCTCTGTCCCATGGCCACCGTTACAACCCCCCCCATCTCTTCCTGCCCTGCAGATGCCGACTACGAGAGCGAGGATGGCGCCACCCTGTCGCCCGACGAGAGCCTGCCCCCCTCGCTGCCCCCCGCCGTGGTCGGGCCCTCCCCCTCCTCGGTGGTGAAGATGGAGGCCAACCAGAAGGCGAAGAAGAAAAAGGAAAGGCAGGGGTTGCTAGGTAACGGGAAAGGCAGGCCAGGGGCTCCAGGGATGGGCAGGTGCCAGGTGCGGGGAGCACAGGGCCGGGGGCCTGGCACCGACCCTCCTGAGAGGGGAGCAGGCCGCCAAGGCTGGGCTGCCTTTGCCCAGAGCAGGGGCCGTGCGCTGGCACGGCTTGGGCCGTACCAGGGCTGGCCCCATCCACCCACCTGGAGAGATAGCAGGCCGTGCCGGAGGCTTTGCTCTGCAGCTGCCATGATGGACACGTGACCTGGGCCACACCGGGCTGAGCTGGCCTCTCTCGGGCTGGCCCCAGGCACCAGCAGATGGCCAGCACCCAGCAGAGGGGCTGCTTCACGTGGGCACACCCGTCCCGGCTTCCCCCAGGGGTGCCCGAGGACTCACCAACCCCCGTGCTCTGGGGTGAACCGGGCGCCGTTCAGTTCACTAAGGCCAAATGCAAAGGGCTCCCCTGGGGCAGGGGCCCACATGGGGGCGATGGGAAGGGAGCTGGACCGGGGGCGCCGCGGCACACACAGCAAATGGGCCAGTCGCAGAAAGCAAACCTCCGCCCGGGGCTGGACAGGAGCGTTGTGAGCAAGACAGGACCCCTGCGCACTCGCGCGGCCTCCCCTGCAGCGTCGGCTCAGACGCACCCGTTGGGGCGACCTAGGTAGTACTGGTCCTGCCCTGAGGCAGGGGCTGGACTCGATGTTTCAGTGCCAGCCGGCAGGCCCGCTGGGGCAGTTGCTGGGACCCAGCCTAAGCCGCCCATACCCACCTCTCCCCCTGCAGGGCCTTGTCGAATCTCCAGCCCGGAGGGCGAAGTCAAGATCAAGCAGCGCCCGGGCAAGCCCGGCCCGGAGCCGGGCACAGGGAAGCTGGAGAAGCTGCCGGTCAGGAGGAAGGCTGGGGCCTGCGAGGGCGGCACCAAGAAGAAGCTCAAGGGGAAGTCCAAGGACAGCCTGCGGCCACTGGTGCCATCCGGGGCGGGCAGCCTGGGCCCCAGTGCCAGTCCCTTCGCCAGCGCCAGCTCCAGGCAGTTCACGCCCAGGGACGACGTGGCCAAGATCTCCAGCGAGCGCCTGAAGAAAGCCACACGCAAGAGCAAGGTGCTGCAGTCGGCCCTGCGGGTGAGCGCTGGGGGGCTCCTGCGGGTGAGCGCTGGGGGGGGCTCGAGGCAGGGGGGCTCCTGCAGGCGGCAGGGTGGGGCTCGTATGGGGAAGCTGCCGGGGTACAGCAGGGGCTGGTGGCTCCCTGGGGGTGTGGTGTGTGGTGTGGGGCAGTGGCCTGTGGTGGGCAGTCTCAGGGCTGGGGTGGGCAGGAACCAGCCGGGCACTCACTCCGCCCTCCCCCCTGCCCCGGCAGCGGAAGAACGGGGCCCTGGCCCTGGCCCTCTCGCCCAGGAACGCCAAAGCCATCCTCAGCAAAGGCAAGAAGCTGAGCAAGGTGAAGAGCAAAGTGGCCACCAAGCAGGTAAGGGAGCCAGGGAGCCCTGCCTGCCCCCCACTGCAGCCACCCCTCCCCCTCCCCTGCCAGCCCTGCCCCTCCCCCACTGGAACAACCCCTTCCCCACCTCTGCCAGCCCTCCTCCCACTGCAGCCACCTCTCCCCCAGCTCTGCCAGTCCTGCCCCTCCCCCAGAGGACCAGCCCCTCCCCCACCTCTGCCAGCCCTGCCCCCACTACAGCCACCCCTCCCCCATCTCCGCCAGCCCTGCCCCCAAGACCCTACGCTGGGTGTGTAGGATCTGGGCCCTGCGCCAGTCTTGGCCAGCCCCCCATGGGTGGGGTTCCAGAGCCCCTCACCCTGCAGTGAGAAGGGGCTGGCCAGGCACTTGCAGGCAGAGCCATCCAGAGATGGAGCTGGCCTGGGGTGGGTGGTTGGGAGGCCTGGCCAGGGCTGTCTTTGGGCCTTTGGGCAGTGCAGGGGGGGCAGCCGGGGCCTGCCCCTGGGAGCAGGAGGAAGCCCCTTGTGACATCTCTCCCTCCCTCCCCGCAACTTCCCCTGGGCTGGGCATGGCTGCACTGAGCAGCCAGGCCAGCGGCTGGGCCCAGGGGCTCCCTGGCCGCCCCACCCTGCAGGGGCTGGCTGCTGACTGCCCCTTGCCATGTCCCCACAGTGCAAGGGCCGGGCGGTCAGCAGGCTGCTGCAGAGCTTCGCCGTGGAGGACGACTTTGAGTTTGATGACAACAGCAGCTTCTCAGAAGAGGAGGCGAGCCCACGGCGGGGAGCTGGGCGGGGCACAGCCCACGGTGAGCGCAGGGCTCGGGGACTGGCGCCTCCTGGGGCGTGAGCAAATGAACAGCTGGGGGGCCGGGGCTACGGCAGCCCATTCCAGGCTCCTGCGCCCTGGCCGGGCTTTGTGCAGGAATCCCCAGTGTCCCTGGGGCTGGGGGCTCCATCCAGCCACGTGCGCAGCGCTCGGGGGTGCCTGAGCACAGCAGGGCACGGCAGGGTCCTGGGGACCCTGTGCACCTCACCAGTCACTGTGGTGCTCGCTCATTGGAGCCAGTCTGCTGTGTGCGGCCCTGGCAGCCAATGAGCCACTCCAGCCTCAAGCTGTGGGAGGGACATGAGACACACAAGTGGCCATAGTGAAGTGTGCGAGTGTCCCTAGTGCAGCGTGCAAGGGTCCCTAGTGCAGCGTGCAAGGGTCCCTAGTGCAGCGTGCAAGCATCTGTGGCGCAGTGTGCGAGCTTCCATGGTACAGCATGCGAACATTCGTGGCACAGTGTGTGAGCGTCCATTGTGCAGCGTGCAAGCATGCGTGTTGCAGTGTGCAAGCCTCCATGGTGCAGCGTGTAAGTGTCTGTGGTGCAGCGTGCCAGTGTCTGTGGTGCAGCATGCAAGTGTCGATAGTGTAGTGTGTCCATAGTGCAGCATGCAAACATCTGTGGTACAGCTTGTGAGCGTCCATCGTGCAGCGTGCAAGCATCCCTGGTGCAGCGTGTAAGCATCCATAGTGCAGCGTGCAAGGTCTGTAGTGCAATGTGTGTGTGTCCCTGGTGCAGCGTGCAAGTGTCCATAGTGCAGCGTGCAAGGTCTGTAGTGCAACGTGTGTGCATCCCTGGTGCAGCGTGCGTGTGTCTGGGGACGCAGCGTGGGCAGGGCGGACTCTGCCAGCCTGGAGGACTCACGCCCTGCCTTCTCCCCAGCGCACATCTGCACCATCCACAAGGAGGACCTGCAGGACGGGCTGCGCGTGCTCATCCCCAAGGAGGACAGTTTGCTGTACGCCGGCAGCGTCAAGGCCCTGCAGCCCCCGGACATGTGAGGGCCGGGCAGGCGGGCGGTTGGGCGGGCGGCCGGGAGGGGCCTGGGGACACACAAGGAGGGAGGCAGACGCTGCCGCCCTGCCCCCGGTGGGTTGCCCGCCAGGCCTGGCAGGCCGGGGCCCCGTGGGAGTTTCCCAGCCGTTCTCCCCGGAGGGGCTGAGAGAAGCGATCTGCTCTGCTCTTTGGGCTGCTGCCATGGCCCTGCCCAAGTCCCGCTGCCCCTGTGCCCAAGGAGCCGCCCGGCACCGCCACGGCCCTGGTGCCGGCCCTCCCGCCTGCCCCTTAGGGCGAGCTGTGAAAGCGGGAGCCGCCCCGCTGGCCTGAGCCGCATGTGCCTCGTCCCTGCAGCTACAGCGTGGTGCTCGAGGGCGAGAGAGGGAACCGCCAGCGTATCTACTCCCTGGAGCAGCTCCTGCAGGAAGCCGTGAGTGCTCCCCTTGCCGTGGGCAAACTCCCAGCCTGGCCCAGCGCCCCGGGTGGGAGCCGCCCGCAGCGGCCACTGGGAAGGGCCTGGCCCTCTGGGCAGGGCGGGCGGGGCAAGCTCGCGCCGCACACCGCAGCCAGCAGGTCAGGAGCACGTCCGCGGTGGGCCAGCAGGCACCGGGGGCATGGGGCTGGCGCGCACGGGACCAGCTGAGCCCCAGCCGGGCAGCAGGGGCTGCGTGTGGGGCGCTGGCGGAGACAAGGTGCTGGAGCCCAGGGCTGGCAGAGCTCCGGCCGTGGGACGCGACCGCTGCCCCGCCCTGCAGCCGGGAGCTGGCCCTGCCCAGATGCTCCTGCTGCCACGCGCTCTCGTCTCCTTCCAGGTGCTGGACGTCCGACCCCAGTCCAGCCGCCACCTCCCGCCAGGCGCCCGGGTGTGTGCCTATTGGAGCCAGAAGTCCCGCTGCCTCTACCCCGGGAGCGTTGTGCAAGGTGGGCACCGCGGGGCGTGGGCCGAGCCGCTGCCAGGGGGCTGACGCGCCCCAGCCCGCCTGGGACGAAGGGACTCGCACATCAGCGTGGTGCTTGGGTGGCAGGGCAGCCGGAGGAGAGCTCCGCAGAGCCGGCCCTGCCCAGCCAGGCCCCGTCAGCGGGGATGGGCTGGAGGGAGGGCGGGGGCAGCAGGACTCTCCTTGTGCCACGTGCGGCAGCAATGGTGACCCAGAGAGGCCCTGGCAAACCGCCCAGCGCCCCAGCTGGTGAGCGGGCGGCAGACTCCCATGGCACTGACAGCCTGTCCCCCCAGGAGCCTCCAGCGACGAGGAGGATGACGACCTGGACTCGGTGGTGGTGGAGTTCGACGACGGGGACACAGGCCACATCTCTCTGTCCAACATCCGCCTGCTGCCCCCCGACTACCAGATCCAGTGTGAGCCGCCTGCCTGGGGCCGGGGGAGGGGGCTGGGGGCACGTCCTGCCCGGGGCCAGGGAAGGGAGCTGGGGGCCACGTCCTGCCTGGGGCTGGGGGAGGGGTTGAGGGGTGCGTCCTGCCTGGGGCCAGGGTAGGGGACTGGGGCCCATGTCCTGCCCGGCGCTGGGGAAAGCCCCACAGAGAGGCTCAAGTTGGGTCCGCAGGGCAGGGGACCAGGGCGCTGACCTTGCACTGCTGGGGGCTGGGCAGGGACTCAGCCAGGTCCCCCCAGCCCTGATGCTGGCTGTCTCACAGGCACGGAGCCCTCCCCTGCCCTGCTGGTCACCAGCACGTGCCGGCGCCCGAAGCGGCCCTCCAGCGAGGCGGCCCCCAGCCGGTGCGTGGATGGGCGCGACAGCACCGGGCCAGCCAAGAACCCCAGCAAGACAGCTGCCAGCAAAGAGCAAGCTGGTAGGTGAAGCTGGGGCTGGGAATTAGCGCCCCAGCAGGCCGGGGGTCTCTGCCCTGCCCCAAAACAGGCAGCAGAGCGACGCTGCTCCCTGGAGGGAACACGACACACAGGCCGGCACCGGCTGAGCAGGGGGCTGCGGGTTGGGAGTGAGGAGCACCAGCAAAGCTGCACTCTCCAGCCATCAGCTTCATCTGTGACTCAAGCAGGGAATCATCTCAGCTGCACCCGGCGACCACGTGTGGGGGCTCAGTGCTGGTAGGGCTGTGGGCAGGGTCTGGCGGTGCATCAGGAGCTGTTCTCAGCTGCCTCCCGCATCCTGACCCGGCTGTTTCCTTCCCCCGCAGGTAAAGCCGATGCCTTGGCCACGGGTGCAAAAGCGCTGCTTCCAGCCGATCACTTCCTTTCCCGACGGGGCAGCCCCCTGCTCAGCTGGTCGGCTGTGGCCCAGAGCAAGCGGAAGGCAGCCAGCAAAAACCCAGCCGCGCTGCAGAACCTCTTCCAGCTCAACGGCAGCAGCAAGAAGCTGCGCAAGGAGGCGCCTTTCCCAGTGCACAGTGTGGCCGCCCCCATCTTTGGCAATGGCTTCGGCGCCGACTCCTTCAGCAGGATCGCCAGCTCCTACGCCTCCTTCGGCGCCAGCACCGGCCTGGGGCTGCCCAGCGCCCACAAGCTGCTGCGGGCCAAGAAGGCAGAGGGCAGCCGACGGAAGTCAGGCAGTGAGTACCTGGTCAAGCTGGACCACGAGGGCGTGACCTCGCCCAAGAACAAAGCCGGCAAGGCCCTGCTGATGAGTGACAAGGGCTTTGGGCCCAAGCTGGAGCGGCCCCTCCCCAGCCACGGCTACGACCACCCGGGCCTGGTGGGCAAGGACAAGAAGGGGCGGGCCCCCGTGCACCCACTGCCCATGGGGCTGGCGCTGCGCAAGTACTCCGGCCAGGCCGACTACGCCCTGCCCTGCGACAGCGACTGCCACAGCTCCTACTCCGACATGGACGAGGACGAGGAGGCCGGCAGGCTGGGCACCAGCGTCCCCTCCCGCTTCCTGACGCGCCTCTCGGTCTCGTCCTCCTCCTCCGGCTCATCCACCTCCTCCTCCTCGGGCTCCGGCTCCACCTCCAGCCTCTGCTCCTCCGACAACGAGGACTCCTCCTGCAGCTCCGACGACGAGGACTCGGCCCTGCTGCTGCAGACCTGCCTCACCCACCCCGTGCCCACCCTGCTGGCGCAGTCCCAAGCCCTGCGCTCCAAGAGCAGCGCCCCCCAGCGCTGCTTCCTCGCCAAGGCCGCCGCTGCCAGCGCCAAGGCCAAGCTGAAGCGCAAGGAGGCCCTGAGCTTCTCCAAAGCCAAAGAGTTCTCCCGGAGGCAGCGGCTGCCGTCGGTGGAAAATCGGCCAAAGATCTCCGCATTCCTGCCAGCGCGCCAGCTCTGGAAGTGGTCGGGGAACCCCACCCAGGTAGGTCCAGCCCCGCCCCGGGTGTGCCTGGCCCCGCCCCCAGGTGTGCCTGGCTCCGCCCCCAGCCCATCTGGCCCCTGTCATCCTAGCTATATCTGGCCCTGTCCTGGGAACCTCTGGCCCCACCCCTAGGTAGGTCCAGTCCCGCCCCCAGGTGTTTCTGGCCCCATCCCCTAGTACATCTGGCCCCTTCCGCCCTGGCTATACCCAGCCCTGCGTCAGGTACGTCTGGGCTCACCCCAGGGTAGGTCTGGCCCCTCCCCCTGTGTACGTGGCCCCAGTCCCAGGGCAGACTCAGCAGCAGGGCAGGCCAAGGTCTCCCATGTGCTTGTCCCTCGCTTGTGAGAGCAGTGCCGGCGGGCCGGGGAGAGCTGGGGGCGGGGGGGGGGGGTGCGCCTTTCCCAGGGACGTGTGGGTCAGGGAGCCCCTGCCGGCAGAGCCCTGGCATGGCGCTTCTTGCGGCTCAGGCAGCCCCTGCAGCGGCTTGGCGCACACCGGCTATTTCCCCGGGTCCTTTCCCACCCCGGCTGGCGGCCCTGCTCCGGGGCTGGAGCAGCTGGGTCCCTCCCAGGCCCCTGTGGCGGGGTCGGGGGGGGCGGCGGCATGGGGCAGGAGCTGGGCCTGACGGCGCCTCCCCCGCACAGAGACGGGGCATGAAGGGCAAGGCGCGCAAGCTGTTCTACAAGGCCATCGTGCGGGGCAAGGAGACGCTGCGCGTGGGCGACTGCGCCGTGTTCCTCTCGGCCGGCCGGCCCCACCTGCCCTACATCGGGCGCATCGAGAGCATGTGGGAGTCCTGGGGCAGCAACATGGTGGTGAAGGTGAAGTGGTTCTACCACCCCGAGGAGACCAAGGTGGGCAAGCGGCAGAGCGACGGCAAGGTGAGCGGGGGGCTGGGCAGGGGCCTGGAAGGAGGGGTGGGAGGTGGGGGTCAGCCAGGCACAGACCCTGGACCTGGGGGTGGCTGCTGGGCATATGGGCACAGGAGAGGGGCTGGGCAGCCGGGCACGGGACGGCTCCTTCCCCAAGCCCCCCAGAGAAGCTGTGGGCTGCGCTCCCAGCGCCAGGCTGGGGGCTGCACTTCCCACCCCTGAGGCCCGGGCCTGCCCTCTGCCTGCAGAACGCGCTGTACCAGTCGTGCCACGAGGACGAGAACGACGTGCAAACCATCTCGCACAAGTGCCAGGTGGTGGGGCGTGAGCACTACGAGCAGCTGACCAGGAACAAGAAGTACCAGGACCGACAGGACCTGTATTACCTGGCCGGGACCTATGACCCCACCACGGGCCGGCTGGTGACGGCCGACGGCGTCCCCATCCTGTCCTGACCCCTCTGGGGCGGAACCACCACCTCTGGCCCCCGCCAGCAGTGCAGGGGAGAGGGGCCAGGAACCAGGCCCCCGGGGCCTTTTGCCGCCACTTCCGGCGGGGCCGGCCGAGGGAGGGGCACCCACAGCGGGGAGGCTCCCCCAGCCACGCTGCCTCCACCCTTGGGAGCCGGGCTGGGAATTATGCAATCCCCCGCAGAGCAGTGGCCCGGCTCCCGGCCCACACACAGCGCTTGTCCCTGGTGGCAGGCTGTGAATTCAAGCCATACTGTCCCTAGTACCTCGGACTGTGCCAGCAGGTAACGCAGAAATCAGGTGTATTATTCTATTTATTTCTCTGTACATAGTGTATTTCTTCTGGGAAGTTTTATGGAAGACGGCGAAACTGATGGACGGGCGGGTATTGCAAAGCAGTTTGCTCTCAGCCCGGCGGAGGCCCAGGGCGCCGGGGATTTCTGTATATAGGGAGGGAACGGGGAGGGCCCTGGCGTGCTCCCCCGCCCCCCACCATGGCTGGGGTGGCCAGACTGTAATATAGCCCCTCGGGTGTATTCATATTGTCGTGACTGTGTGGCTGCTGGTGGCCCTGGCGTGCTGCAGAGGGGCCGTGCCCTGGGACGGGGCCGCAGAGTATATATATTACTATAACCTAGTGCAGGGAGGCCAAGCCACGCTCGGGATGGGCGGGGGGGCACCATCAGCTCCCTGGGACCCAAGGCTGCCCCCCCCCCCCGGCCAGGCTCCTGCATGCCCCCCCGTCACCCCCACACACACCACAACCGGGGCCGAGCTGAGCATCCCCCTGCCGCGCCAGGACCCTGGTTACCGGATAAGGTGGGTGTGTGCCAATGGCCCGGGGGGGGGGGGCGGGGGGGGGAGGAGCTGTCATCACAGGTGGGGCACGCGGGGGGGGGGGGCCAGACTGCAGGGGGGGCCATACAGCACCACAACCCCACCCAGCTGGGACCTGACAGCCACAAGCCTCTGGTCTGAACCCTGTTACACCAAACTAACCCTGCCCCTGTCAGGAGCTGGGGGCCAGGCAGGCGCCTGCACTGCCCATGGGACGTGCTGTCAGCCGCTCCCACGCGGCTGCCCCTGCGAGGGAACCCCCCGGGCCTTTTTGGAAAGCCGGAGAACCCAGTGCGAAGGTGCCCGGGGGCACGAGCCAGGCGGTAGTGGGCATTGTGCCCTGCTCAGATCCTGGCCCCTGGCACACCGCATGAGCCAGAGGGGCAGTAGGTGGATTCCCGCAGACAACCCAGAGCAGCCCCCTGTTGCACTGGGGTGGGGGAGCCAGCAGAGACAGGCAGGAGTGGGTCCCTGTGCTGGCTGGCCATGTAGACTCCGTGCCAGCTCCCCTGCCCAGAGGTGGCACACACTGAGCCTGCCCAAGTGCCATGCAGCCCAGGGTGGCATGGCCCCCCCCCCCCCTTGAGCAGGCCTTCTCCCCCACCGAAGCGCGGCCCAGCCTTCCCCAAGTCCCCGTGTCAGCCCAGGGCTGCGGCGCGCGCTGAGGTGCCCCGAAGCCCCATCCCAGTGCAATACATCGCTGTCTGTGGGTTCTGCCCTCACTGGTGCAGGGGGACGCTGGCCCGTCCCAGCCCCCGCTTCCGCTGGAGGAAAAGGGCCAAACGTAGCACTCCTGCGAGACAAGGCCCCCCCCCCCCCCATGGGCTCAGCGTACCCCAGATTCCTGCTGAGTGCACAAGACACCCCCCCCTCCCCGCAGCCACGCTGTACATGTGTAAAAGCCCTTCTGCGCCCAGGGGCTGGGGGTGGGGTTCAGTGTAAACACTAAAAACTGCAACAAAAACGGGACACACGACGGTTTTCTGAGCAGCAGACGATGTAAAGGCCTTTTAGTATGGAACTTTTCTATCGATAACTTGGCTTATGAATAAATATATGAAATGTTGCTGGTGCCAAGTGTCCAGTCCCTCGCGGGGAAGGGGGGGGGGCCGCTGGGCCTTTGTAGGGGCTGCAGTGTGTCGGGGGTGGGGGGGGGGGCTGTGGCCTGGGGCACGTAATGGTGGCGGTTTCTGGGGCCATGCCGGTGGGGTGGGGGCGTGGACTGTGAGCCTGCCCGGCTCCAGTCATAGCAAAGCTGCTCCTGACCTGACAAGCTGGATTGAAGCCTGAGGTGGAGACACACCAGGGTCCCCTTTACACTCTGGCCCATGGCAGGAAATGCCATGGTTCTTGAGTGGAAGGAAGCCCAAGATGGCGTTTGGCACAGGAGCCCATCACCAGGCCCTGCCTGATGCCACAGCAGCTGTCACGCGTGCTGGGCTGACCAGTCATGGCGGCTCAGATGTGGCTTGTCCCACAAGGGCTCTGCGGCACCGTCTCGTGACGAGCACCCCGTTCACAGGACCACCCAGGCTGCTGGTGGGGGAGGGGGGCGCTCCCAGATGCCAGCCCCCAAAGTCCAGGGCCAGAGCCAACCTGCACTGGCAGCGACAGAACCCAAAGGCCCTGGAGCCGCCCACAGCCCATCAGCCGCACGGCAGCCCTGGTGCTCAGCCCCCTGTGCGGAGACCTGCATGCACCCCGCGAGCTGAGCTCTTGGGCCCAGGAGCCCGAATTGTCAGCCCCACATCCAGCTGCCCAGTGAGCCCCCACCCTTGGATTTGGGTCCCCAGGGTAGCAGGCTGCACTGAGCGCCTCTCCCTGCACTGCTGTATGCAAGCTGCGGCGCAGTGGGTGGGTGAGGATGCTATTTCCCTGGGGTCGCATGTTTCCTGATGCCCTGCAGGTGGGTGCCTCAGTTTCCCTAGGCATAGCCTCAAGGCATAGTTCTTTTGTTCTACCACAGACCAGTTGGAGACCAAGGTGCATTCATTAGCCACCCACCCAGCGCCCACCTCGCTTTCTGCCCAGCGGTGCGGGCAGGGGCCAGGCCAGAGAGCAACAGCCCCCCCACCCCAGTCCCTCATCCAGGGAAAGGGGCAGGTGTGGCTGCTAAGCTGGGGTGCTGGGGATCCTCCAGGAGGCACACAGCTCTCAGCACCCCAACTTCCCAGGGCAAATGACAGCTGCCGCCCCAGCTCCCCCCCGCCCCAAGGCAAACCCTGGCCCTGCCTGGCTCCTCCTTGGCACCCATGGGCCAGTGACCACCGGCAGCTCCCACCCATCCTCACCAACTGCTGTGGGGGAGATGCCAAGTTGGTGGGGTGGAGGGAAGAGCAGAGCAGCCCCTGGTGCCCAGAGACCACAGCTGGGATCAGATTCTCCAAGGGAATTAGGGACCCAAAACGCTCAGGCTGCCCAGGCCCATTTGAAAAGTCTTTAGGCTCCTAAGTCCCCTGGGCAGCATGACCCACGAGCCCCGTGCAGGGAGCCAGGGTTCCCAGCTTCTACCTTGAGCTGCTGGCCTGCCCCTGGCACACCGGCTCCCCCCTCCCACTGCCGGATACCCACTTAGAACCAAGACAAGCCATGCTCCACAGGGCTCTGCCACCCTCTGCCCAGCTCCTGGTGCCAGGCCAGACCCGGGAAGCTCTTAGGAAAGGGGGACTGTGGGGTCAGAGCCACAAGCGGCCGCAGGGCGGGCAGGCCCCTTGGGCACCCCCAGCTCCAGCGCCGCTGGGCTCAGCCGGGTTGCAGGGAGCCGGCCTATAGAGCCTGACACCCAGTGCAAGGGGAAAAGTCACTTCCCGCGGGAGGCACCCGGGCTCCCAGCGGGGCAGGGCAGACCCGGTCCGCCCCCGGCCGGGTGGTCAGTGGTTAGACCATTGCACTGTGCTCTGCCCTGGCCGGGCCCCCCGGGGATGAGGCTGGGGACCGGCGGCAGGCGCCGCTGGGACCGGGCGCTGCATCTGCAGGTGCAGGAGCCGGGCCGGGGGAGTTTGACGAACGTTTGGCTCCAGGCCTCGAGGTGCGGGGGGGCAGCTCCGGCCGGGGCAGGGCGACGGGGAACGCAACTCCCCCCGCACCGCTCCCGGCCACGCACACGGGGGGGACACGCGCCGGGGCTCGCGGGCGGGATGGGCGGGGCAGAACAGCCCGTCACGGGGCCGCGGAGCCCAGGGGGAGGGGAGGCTCCGCCCCAAGCACGGGGCGCTGGAGCAAACCGCGGCGCTCCCCCTGCCTCAGTTTCCCCACCGCGGCGGGGAGGGGGGAGGGGGGAATCCCTCCGGGCTCTCGGGCCCCGCCCCCTGCAGCGCCCATCACCGGGCCCCGCACGCGGCTCCTTGACGCTAGGTGACGTGGGCCGGGCTGAGCGACGGACGGGCGCCCCGCCAGCCAATGGAGACGTGCCTCGCGGCTCCTTCACCCACGTGGGACAGGACCGGCGCCCAGCGCCCACCTGCCATTGGTCCTACCGCAGCCAACCGGAGCGCGTCAAAATGCAGCTCTGCGCACCTATTGGCCAGCGGGGCTCCCCTTTGTTCTCGCCAGCCGGGTGAGGTTAACCCTTCGCTGCCCGCGGCAAGGCCAGGCAGCCGCAGCCGCTCTCCCCCAGGGGGCGCTGCAGGGCCGCTGCTAGCTCCGCCCATCGACCGTCCCGGGCTGGGGCTGGGGCAGGAACCCGCACGTGCCTCCCCTCCCCAATCCCGCAGCAGCCGGCAGCTCAGTGGTGCACGGGGAGAGGTACCGGTGAGTCCTCAGGGGTCCCAGCGGGCCCCCCCCCCCACTGGAGCGCCGGGGTCACCCCGACACGGGCGAAACCGTTGCGTGGGCAGAGCCACGTGAGCCACACGCCCCCCCGACGGGGCAGTCACTGGCCAGCAGGGTCCGGAGCACGGCTCGCAGCCCGGGGCCCCGCCTTGGTGCACCGGCCAGGGGAGCTGTACGGGCGCGGGAAGCCGGAGCCCAGCTGGCCCCCCACCCGGCATTGTGGGCACCCGTGACCCTGACCCCTATGTGTGCCAAGCTGCACGGGCCCCCTTTGTGCAGTGCCTTGGGCCTCTCTCCTGCACCCCCAAGCTGAGCCGCACGAGGCTATCCCGCTTTCAGCCACGAGGTGGCACCCAGCAGGCCAATGCCAAGGGCAGGGGGCAGCTGGGGGGGCGGTGAGTCCTGGAGCCCCCAACAGGGGTCAGGATGGAGTAGCAGTCACAGGGCCCCGAGGATGGCAGGCAGGGCAAGCAGCTGCCACTTGGCACCAGGGGCGCCGAGGGGCATCTACGCTGCAGGCCCAGGTGGGCTGTGTGTGCAGAGCAGGAGGTGCCAGCTGGAGCTGGGAGAAGGGGATGCACCCCCCCAGCACGTAGCAGCCTCTGACCCTGAGCGGGGGAGGCCGGGAGACCCTCTCCCCACACATGGCACCGGCTCCTTGGACTTGGGGGGGCGGGCATGTGCCATCCCCAGGGCAGTGAGCAGGCACCCCAGAGCTCTGCAATTGGTGCAGTGCCAGCCCTGGGGCTTGTCTGCAGGCTGCGGCAGAGTTAAGCAGCCACAGGGACCCAGGGAGGCAGGCCGGGAATCCCTTCCAACGCCAGGACCTGAACGGCCCCGACTCAGCAAGTTAACAAGTGAACCACCACACGCAGCCAAGTTGGCTTTCCCAGACCGTGACAAGCGCCAGCTGAGATACAAGCAAAAGCTGCGTCAGGCTCGCTCCTTCCCAGCAAGCCAGGCACGGTACAGCGTGAGAGCAGGGCAAGGGCCGGAGCGGGGGCTGGCAGACCCAGCAGCCAGAGCCCTCCCTGGCTCACCTCTGCGCCAGCCTCCACCTGCTGGGCTGCCCTGGCCTGCCCCACGGCTGCCCTTTCGGTGGGGTCCCTTCCCTGGGGTGCTGGGTCACGGTAAATGCCCCCTGGCACATCTCAGCTCTCAGAGGGGGCGCTGCCTGCAGGGGGCATCATGGGACAGGACGCTGCCCTCTACCATGCCCCAGCCCCCTGCCCCCATCAGATGGCCACATGTCCCAGGCCCCTCCACTGGCCCTCACCACAGGTCTCCCCCCACCAGGGCACAGCAATGTGCAGCAAGCACCTGGGGCCCCAAAACACGGTGCCCACTGTGCAGGCTGGCTCCCCTCCAGGGCAGGGACCGCTGGTCTCTGGCTGAGGCCTGCTGGGACTCTTGGGGGCCACCCCATGCAGATGTCTGACCTACGGATTTTCCTTCTTCCAGGAGAAGGCTGCAAGCAGTGGCCTAGCACCCCAAGGAGTCCCCCACCACTGCAGGGATCCCTGCACCCCAAAGGAGTGTTCCCAGCACCATGACTGCACTTTCAAATCTGGTGGGACCTCGACTCTGACCCGCCCAGCGCAGCACCCCAATGCACACAGACTGAGACTCCCCAGCATCCCAGCAGCCTCCCTTGCTGGGCACTGCTCCTGGGTCACTCTGAAGGTGCTGTCTGGCTGTGCCCACATCTCTGCTGGTCCCCCATAATCCTGCCTTGGAGGGCCCCCAACCCAGTCCCTCTGCCCTGCAAAATAGCAGTCAGGCCGCGAAGAGCAGCAGGCTGGGGCTCAGCACCCACTGAAAAGCAGCCTACAGCCTGGGGGCGCAAACTCACCGGCCTTTCGGCCTAGCTCGCTGCATGACTCAGTTTCCCCCCGACCCCGAGGAGACTGCTGTACCCCGCAGCGGGCTGGGAGCTCCTGGGGCCCAGTGCTCGGCGCTGGACATGCTGGCCGCCTTTCCCCGCCCCCCACCGCCGCAGCCTGCCCTGCAGGGCTCACCCCTGGGGCGGAGAGGGGATCTCGCCCCCCTCCCCCGGCCCACCCACGGCTGCCGGCGTCAGTCTTGGCCGGAGCGGGGCCTGTTTCCGCCGTGCGGGTAGCGCGGAGCCCCGCGAGCGCCAGCCGCGACGCCGGCACCGGGCTCCGCGCAGCGGGGAGGTAGCGCAGGGCCCGGCTCCCCCGTGCGGCGCTGGTGAGCTGCGCGGCCCGGCCCGGCCGCCCTGCTGGGGGCGCTGGAGCCGTCCCCTGCCTCGCTTCGGGCGCGCGCGGGGCTGCGCTGCCCCCTAGCGCGCCGCCTGCGCAGCGGCGCCTCCTCCGTTAGCCGCGGCTCCGGCAGCCGGGGGCGGGGGTGGGGAAGGGGCAGCCCGCAGCCTCCAGGCACACGCCTGGCCAGCTCTGTGTGTGTGTGTGTGTGTGTGTGTGTGTGCGTGCGTGCGTGTGCGTGTGTGTGTGTGTGCGCGCGCGCGCGCGCGCAGGGCTACTGGCTCTGTGTGTGTCTGTGTCTGTGTGTCTGTGTGCAGGGCTACTCGCTCTGTGTGTGTCTGTGTGTGTTTGCAGGGCTACTGGTCGTGTGTGTGTGTGTGTGTGTGCGTCTGCGCGCACGCACGTGCAGGGCTACTGGGTGAGGCCAGACACACCAAGCTGGGGCAGGGAGAGCGACCATGCGGAGGGGTATGGAATGGAGCGGACGGACAGACAGGTGCCTTGATCAGGGCAGTGGAGGAGAAATCCTGTCTGCCCACTGAAATACACAGGGCTGGCGGCAGGCAGAGGGCAAAGAGCACGTGCTATCCTTTGTTAAAAACAGAACACAACAAAACTACTAGGGCTGGGCTTCACCCCCCCTCCCAGCTCATGGGCTGCTGGGGGGGGGGGCTCCAAAAAGCTAGGGAGACAGGGAGGTAGTGGGCATGAGAGGTGGATTCCCCTCCCCCCGTTTAGATGTAACCAATGGAAGAGGGGGCTTAAAACAAACAGCCCCGCCCCCCGAATGGCCATCGGTTTTTGCTGTAGTTTGTGACTTTCTGGCAAAACACAATTTTTTTAAAAAAAGCTTCCGCTAGCCCTGGTGAGCTGGGGCGGGGTAGGGCCAGGGTGCAGCCCTGGCTGGGGGATCACAGTTGGGGGGCTGTGGGACTTGGCACTGGGGTATTTGCTTGGCTGAAGCAATCTGATTAGCAGAGAATCAGTGGTTCCCTAGCCCCGGGGAGAGCAGAATTTATTAGACAGGCCCCTATGGGGCGCGACATCTGGCTGCTGAATTTGACCCGAGGCTGGGCCCTTTGTCCTGAAACAAAGGAGAGGCCAGGCAGGGACTGTGGGGCCCTGTCTATTCTGCAGCGAAGGGAACAGAGTGTGCCTGGAATCCCGGGAACAGAACTCACTAGCCGGGTTCTCTGCAGCTAATCGCATCACCCACTGGTGGCTTAGCATCTGACGCGCTGTGCAGCCCTTTGTCCAGCCGGCCAGCGCTGCCAGACACAGTTCATCTGCCCAGCTAAGGACATGGGGCTGAGAGAAGTTTTCATGCAGAAAACTCTGCCCCAGGGATTTGCTAACGGAATGGAGCCAGGTGTGATCCAAGCCCTGGGCAGCGAAGTGACTGCCGGGCTACGCTGTAACATAACTTACTTCGGCTGCCCAACACTCAACCCCCAAAACGGGCAAAGCAGGCTGCACCTTAAACCAGAGGCACAACTCCCACCCAGGCTGTCCACCCACAGTGCAGTCGCTGCTTGGCCCAGAGCGCCAGGGACATGCCCAGGAAGGAAACGGAGCACGTGGCAAAGGGTGGGAGACCATCCCTGCCTCAAGCACTTACCAGCTGATCAGCCAAGGCAGACAATGGCTGGGAGGAGAAGTAAAGGCCCCAGATCACCTGACCTACCGCTCAAAGCCATGGCCTGGCCTGTCTCTTGGCATGCAAACACAAGGTGCCTTGGGGGGCACTGAGTGCCTGACCCCGGGGCATTGCTATGTATGCCCAGCACCATGGGAAAGCCACCTGTGGCCAGAGCACTTGCCACGCTCTTAAGCAAAGAGGCAGGGTGAACTCACAGCTCTGGGATGCAGCATACTGGCTGCTCTGAGTAAGCAGGCGCAGCCTCCCACTCCCGCTGCCCCTGCAGAACTTTGTTCCTTCTTTCTTGTTTCGCTTTTTTCCTGGGGTGATTAATGTGCCACCATTCTACCTAGGAGGGGAGGGACACTGCATCAGCTCCTGTAACACACAAACCCTTGCAAGGGGATTTAGAGCTAAGGCCTTTGTGAACACAGACGCAAGCGGCTGCCAATCAAAATTTCTCCAACCGACAAAGTCTGCTTATTTAGCTTGACATCTGTTAGGCATCCCAAATGGCATCTCAGAAGACGGAATTGTTTTTCCACGGCAGAGGAAATCTCCCTGCCCCCTGGAATCCAAAGGCAGTCTGCTGCTCAGGTAAGGCCTTATTCACCCTGCCGGCCAGCTCGGAGGATATTTATAGACAAACAAGACACCTCAACACCTCCCCTCCAGCTCCCTGGCAAATCGCACAGCAAAAAGCCAACATGAGGTGAGTTATGGCAGTGAAAAATCTCTGCTGCTCTTCCCGTGGAAATGGCTAATGCACCTTCTCATGCCTTCTACACGTCACAAACAGCTTGTTCCTCTTCAGGCAGATTAGAGAATTCACTGCCACAAGTTGGTGAGGCCAGGGTGAGGCAGGATGCAAAAGCGCTGCGAGAGTTTCAGTGTGGACACATCTTGATCTGACATTGGGGGGGTCTCACTCATCAGCACAGCACCTCCTGCCCCTCCCTGTCTGCACTGGGGATGAACTCGGCTTATCTGAGGGTGTGTCTGTACTTACCGGAGATGACACTCCAGAGGCTGGTCTTCCAGGGTTTGATTTAGCAGGTCTGGTAGCACCCCCTAACCCCAGGACTTCTCACAGTTGTGAAGATTACAGGAAGTCAACAGGAGAGTTTCTTGTCATGGGGTCAGCACAGTAAATTGCTGTAAGGTTCTTTGACTCCAGGTGTGCAATTCACATAGCTGGAGCTGCATATTGTACATCCATTTTTCGTCCTAGTGTAGACCTGGCCTGAGTCACTTGGGTGGAGATTTTTTCACTCCTGAGCGATGCAACTTTTTAAACATAGACCAGGTAGGAAAGCTCTGAGGGATATAAACCCTCATTTTTCAGGGCCCAGGTAGTCTCTAGCTAGTGGGAGTCAGAAACTCAGGGTAAGCATCTGGGGCTAGCTAGTGTCAGAAACAGACCACCGGGGCAAGAAGGACCCACCCCAAGACAGATCCAAGCTGGCAGTTTCTAAAACAGTGATTGATGACCTCATGCTCGCTGAAGGCTGCACTTTGCAAGCAGACACTTTCCATGGAAAGGAAGCTGCTCCACCCTTACGGTTTTGCTCAGTCTGGAAATCTGAAAGGTTGAGTGGGTTGAAGAAAGGAGCATCCACTGGAAATGAAAGTAGGAGCCTAAATGTCTCTGTGGAGCTAGGCCCAAGCAAATGCACTGAGTCCTACTTTTCAAATCTCACCCTGTATCTTGTGCAAAACCCAGCTCATCATCATCAACCATGGGCTCAGCTCTAGTTGGTGTCTGATGCCTGTTTCCATCTTTCCCTCTCCAGCACAGAATGGCTTAAGTTCTGTAGACTAACACTGCACCTATCTACTGTAGCAGCTACACGTTCTCTGCAGGGTCTGCCTCTTATTTGAGCCATCCATCATGCCAAATACCAGGGTCTTGATTTTTTGTTCTTCATTCTGCAAATGCGCCTAACTAGCTGTAACTGGTGTCACAACCTTCTGCAGCAGGTTCTTTCAGCCGTATCTTGCCATGTAATTCCTTGTTGGCGACATTCTGCACCCATCCTTTTCTCAGGATCTTTCTGTAACTCTGGATCATCAATATTCTTGTCTTTGAATCTTTTATCACTCCTGGCTCACAGCCCTACAACATGCTGAATACACATTTTCAAAATGCTCAACTTTGCTCCTAAGCTGATTGCTTTACTTTTCCCAATCTTATCACCTTGAAACTCTTACTTCCCCTATTCTAGGCCCTATTTCCTTCTTACAGTCTAGATTGTAATATTGCTCCCCAGGTATGTGCCTGCACCATTGAAAATCCACCTGCAATGCTGATTTGCCACAGCAGCTTGTGTATAAGGAGGCAAGTGATGTTGGATGGTTAAGACCCGTTGCCATGGTGCTTAACACAGCAGCACTGCTCTGTTTAACATTTAAACCACAAGGTTCTGAACAGTGGCACAGCACTAATTAGAGAAGCAAATGCAAGTGCCTAATTGCAGCTCTGCCACTGACTCACTGCATGACCTTCAGTATTTCAATTAATTAGCATCTCTTCTCCCCTATTTGCTAAGACAACTTACCAAGCAGGGATTTCATATGAGCTAGTGTGTGTGCGCAACACAGCTCTGTAGAGTGCACCATTATGGAGATGAGCCAGTTCTCTACAGGGCCTCTGCATACTGCTGAAAATTCATCTCCTTTACAGCAAGCCAACTCCCTGCCAACAGGAAACTCGTTATACTAAAGCCTCACAAGCAATCTACATATTTCAAAACCTACAGGGTGAAAGCATCCAACCAGCTGAACTTACATCCTTGCTCATGCCAGGCAAACAAACAGCCCTACCACCACCACGTGAAGCTTAACCCCATGCTTTAAAGCGAAACTGCACCTGAATCAAGGGCAGGAGTTACTAGCATTTCTAAAGCCACCAGCTCTTCCAGGGACACTGAAATGGGAATTTCTGAAGAGCATTAACATGTTTGTACTACTTCAATGAGAAACCGACTACTCATATGTAAGACTAAGAGCTCTGGTTGATGCATCAAGCTCAAACTTCTAAGGTAGGGGAGCATTTAAACTTCTGCTCTGGACACAAGTCGATATCATTGCGCTGAGGCATGACTCATGCTTGCAGCCGCAGCCACAGCCCCAGCACTATGGCTGCAGCTGATAGGCTCCTGCTCTCAAAAAAGCTTACCTAGCCCCCATTACAATGAACATACCATCTCCTTTCCCCAACACTAAGGTGAACATGAGAGTCTTAGAATGCCAAGAAGGGCTATTGGCTCAGTGTAGTAGTCTACTCCTTTTAGAGCCTGTCATACTCCCAAACATTTGATTGTTAACCCATAGGCTCCCAGGAGGTTGTCAAGCTTGACGCTTGCAAAAAAAACCCATTAGACAGGAATGGAGTTGTTACTGCAGCACTTTATTTTTCCTTACACATTGATGTGTTTGGGCATTACAATTTCTCAACTTCAAGATGACTTACAAATTGTTTTTCTACTGTCAGGTGAGAACATTAAGGCAGCATACAAAAACCTTACATAAATTAAATGTGATGTGTAAAATTTACATGTGTAAATGCAGTTTCAGCAACCCAAGTTGAGTAACTTCAGCCCCGAGGATGTTTGCTAGGAAACAGGTGGGGGTAATAAAACAAAACCTGGTTCATAAGGCTTGAATGTCAGGGTTCCCAGCCTTGCTAGAATGGCAGCAACAAAAAAGTTCTGATGAACTCCTACCAGCCTCTACCACCATCTGGACCACTCAGCGCTGTGTAGTGGAAGTCCAACAAATACCCTGTACACATCTAGTCTTACCCTGAAGAGTTTAAAACGGGAGTGTCACTTGTCAATATTGACAAGTTACCAGAACTACAGCCTCACTGGTAGATTCCTTCTAGAGAACAGAAGTTGACCCTAGCATTTGTCAACATGAATGATGGCACCTGTAACCAAGGTTTAGCTCAGATATGTACAGGGTATGTGCTGAAATGTACACCAAGGGAACAGTTAACTTGAATACAGGGTCAAATCAGCGACTGTTCAATCCAACACTGGATCTATTTCTCATACAGACTTTCCAAGGGCAAGTTCTTTGAAAAAGGCTTATTCCAGTTTTGAGGCTAGCATGAAGTGTATAAATTTGCCCAGGCAAATGTATACTAGTGAAAATTCATGCAGCAGATGCTGTACATCTGCTAGCAGTCCATTTAGAAGCATTTACGGTGGACAATGGATGGGCCAGACTCATCATATTCCTGCTTGCTGATCCACATCTGCTGGAAGGTAGACAGAGAAGCCAAGATGGAGCCACCAATCCAGACTGAGTATTTACGCTCAGGTGGAGCAATAATCTAGAAGTGATGAGAGGTAAATCAGTCAGTCAATCAAAAAATCCAGCCCCCCGCCCCAAATTTCACTGACACTTTCAGAGTGTCAAGTCATTTACCTTAATTTTCATTGTGCTGGGTGCCAGAGCTGTGATTTCTTTTTGCATTCTGTCAGCAATTCCAGGGTACATTGTGGTTCCCCCAGACAATACTGTGTTGGCATACAGGTCCTTTCGAATATCTACATCACATTTCATGATGGAGTTGAAAGTGGTCTCATGAATGCCACAGGATTCCATACCTAAGAGACAGGAGTGGTCACTTAGTACAGCATGAGGTAGATACCCTCTGGATTGCAAGACAGCTTGGCTGTGAGCTCCTTACACAGCAGCAGCCTAAAGCAGGGGTTGGGTCTCCTGAAGCTAGGTCAGTGCTTCAGCCATGTCCAGACAAGCCTGGATTTGTCCTCAATAAAGGTCTGCAAATACTTACCCAGGAAGGAGGGCTGGAAGAGGGCCTCTGGACACCTGAACCGCTCATTGCCAATGGTGATCACCTGACCATCAGGCAATTCATAGCTCTTCTCCAGTGAGGAAGATGAAGCAGCAGTGGCCATCTCCTGCTCAAAATCCAGGGCAACATAGCACAGCTTTTCCTTTATGTCACGGACAATTTCCCTTTCAGCTGTTGTGGTGAAGCTATAGCCTCTTTCTGTCAGGATCTTCATGAGGTAGTCTGTCAGGTCTCGGCCAGCCAAGTCCAGACGCAGGATGGCATGGGGCAGAGCATAACCCTCATAGATAGGCACAGTATGGGTAACACCATCACCAGAGTCCATAACAATACCAGTGGTACGACCAGAGGCATACAGAGACAACACTGCCTGGATAGCAACATACATGGCTGGGGTATTGAAGGTCTCGAACATGATCTAGGAAAAACAAAGTGATGTTTTATTTACAAGTAGTAAAAAACCCCTCAAACCCATGTTAGACACACACATGCAAAAACTGAGGTGCTGAGAAAAGCAAAGAATGCAGGCAGAAAAAGCAAATAAAAGAAACCTGAGACTTCAGGAAGGCAATGCCAGGTGTACAGAACCCTGAAAATATTGAAAGAACACTTACATTTTAGAAGATAACACAAAAAGGATCCGTGAAAAACAGATGACAGCTGATCGTGGTTATATATTGCAGTAACTATACCTGTGTCATTTTCTCTCTGTTGGCCTTGGGGTTCAGGGGAGCTTCTGTCAGCAGAACAGGGTGTTCCTCAGGTGCCACACGCAGCTCATTGTAGAAAGTGTGATGCCAGATTTTCTCCATGTCATCCCAGTTGGTGACAATACCATGTTCAATAGGATACTTCAGAGTCAGGATACCCCTCTTGCTCTGGGCCTCATCACCTACATAGCTGTCCTTCTGTCCCATGCCAACCATAACACCCTTTTAAAAACAAGGCAAGTGATTAGGTTTCAAGATGCTCATCTCTGCCAACTCCTATTAACACTGGAAGTGGGAACGTCAAGCAGCACCTTGCTTGGCTACTAACCTGGTGCCTGGGGCGTCCCACGATGGAGGGGAACACAGCTCGAGGAGCGTCATCGCCTGCAAAGCCAGCTTTGCACATACCGGAGCCGTTGTCAATGACGAGCGCTGCAATTTCTTCTTCCATCTTGGAGATCCTGCTGCAGATGGGAACGCCCTTGGTCGGCGGCGCTGGACACCCAGGGGCCCTCCCCGCAGGCTGAAGCCCGAGCCTCCAGCACCCACAAGGGCTGGGCCAGCCTAACCCAGGCAGCCGGGCCAGCCCCACCCACCCGCCACTGCTGCACCTTCGGTCCAGCTGAGGCTGCGCCGCACCACGGCACCGCCCATTACACCTGCCCGGCGGCTCGGGCTGCCTGCAGGGCAGCGCCCCCTGGCTGGTCCCCGGCAGCACGCGCTCAGCCCCAGGGGCCCGTTGCCACAGCAACCAGAAGGCTGCAGCCCCCGCCCCTGCGCTGGGGAGAAGCAGCCCCGCCCCGCCATTCAAGTCTCCCGCTCCCTTACGTCACCCTCCAAGGGGACCAATCACAGCCCCTACCTAGCCAGAGCCCGCACACGGCCTCGCGCCATTCAAACGGCCGGCCGGGCGATACCACCGCGAGCCGGGGCGGGGGGAGAAGCTCACACCGCTCAAACAGCCGGCCGGGGCGCGTCCCGGGTCGCGCCGCCCGCAATGGGCCAGCCCGGGCTCGAGCCGGAGGGGCTCGCCGGGCGGGCGGGCTGCGGGGCCGGCGCAGGCGCGGGCAGCTGCGATGCCGGGCGGCGGGCGGGCCGGCCGGCACGCGCGAGGTGGGGCCGTACCTGGGGCGGGGAAGGAGGCTTCTCTCGGTGCTGCGAGACGCGAGGCTGCTGGCTGCGCTGCCGCCGGCTGAGTGAGACCGTCGAGTGCCCAGCCCCGCCCTTTTATAGCCGGGGGTGCCGGCCCCGCCTCGCCGGCCGAGAACATAGCCATATATGGAGATCTTTCAGGAACACGCGCGCCCATTGGCTGGCGCTGCCCAGGCCACGTGGGGCGGCTCACCGGCCTGGCCACGCCCTCCAGCCCCGCGCGCCCCGGAACCTGCTTGGGAAACGGGCGGGGGGCGGCGGTGTGCGAGGTGTGCCCGCAGATCGCCGTGCACCCCGGGATCCCCGGGCCCTGGCGTGCGGTGTGCGCCCCAATATCCCCTCGGGCCCTGGCTGTGCGCCCCAATATCACCCCAGGCATTGCTGTGTGCTCCTGGGACCCTCACCCCGAGAACGGCCCTGGCTGTGCGCCCCAATATCGCCCCAGACACTGCTGTGTGCTCCTGGGACCCTCACCCCGAGAACGGCCCTGGCTGTGCGCCCCAATATCACCCCAGACCCTGCTGTGTGCTCCTGGGACCCTCACCCCGAGAACGGCCCTGGCTGTGCGCCCCAATATCACCGCAGACACTGCTGTGTGCTCCTGGGACCCTCACTCCGAGAACGGCCCTGGCTGTGCACCCCAATATCACCCCAGACACTGCTGTGTGCTCCTGGGACCCTCACCCCGAGAACGGCCCTGGCTGTGCGCCCCAATATCGCCCCAGACACTGCTGTGTGCTCCTGGGACCCTCACCCCGAGAACGGCCCTGGCTGTGCGCCCCAATATCACCCCAGGCACTGCTGTGTGCTCCTGGGACCCTCACCCCGAGAACGGCCCTGGCTGTGCGCCCCAATATCACTGCAGACACTGCTGTGTGCTCCTGGGACCCTCACTCCGAGAACGGCCCTGGCTGTGCACCCCAATATCACCCCAGACACTGCTGTGTGCTCCTGGGACCCTCACCCCGAGATCGGCCCTGGCTGTGTGCCCCAATATCACCCCAGACACCGCTGTGTGTTCCTGGGACCCTCACCCTGAGATCGGCCCTGGCTGTGCACCCCAATATCACCGCAGACACTGCTGTGTGCTCCTGGGACCCTCACTCCGAGAACGGCCCTGGCTGTGCACCCCAATATCACCCCAGACACTGCTGTGTGCTCCTGGGACCCTCACCCCGAGATCGGCCCTGGCTGTGTGCCCCAATATCACCCCAGACACTGCTGTGTGTTCCTGGGACCCTCACCCTGAGATCGGCCCTGGCTGTGCACCCCAATATCACCCCAGATGCTGTGTGCTCCTGGCACTCCTGGGACCCTCACTCGATATCCCTGTTCCTGTGCTGTGTGCCCCAATATCACCCTTGGGCCCTGTGCTCTGTGCCCCACTGGCACACCCCTGGCCCTGCACTATGCACCCCAATATTAACCTCTGGCCCTGGCTGTGCATCCCAATATCAGCCCAGACTGCTGTATCCTGGGACCCTCACGCCGAGATCAGCCCTGGCTGTGTGCCCCAATATCAACCCAGGCGCTGCTGTTTCCTCCTGGGACCGTCACTCGACATCTCCGGCCCTGTGCTGTGTCCCCAGTATCACCCCGGGCCCTGCGCTGGGTGGCCCTCCAGCACCTCTGAGCCAGGCAATATGTTCTACGATGACAGCACTGCCGCACCTTGCACCTGGTGCCGCAGAGGCATCCCAGCCCCCCCGGTCACACAGTGGCACTGCTAGAGCGCCCCAGTGCCACTACCGTCCCTTTCCAGACACGGCATGGCCCAGCCGCAGCATGGTGTGGTTGTGCCTCAGCTGAGAGCCCCCTGCAGTGCAACTTTGCTATGAGCTTTATCCTAAGTGTCTCAGCACCAATGCCATCGTCTAATCCCCGCCTTGCTCTACCACCTTATACCCCTGTCACGCCAGCCTTGGAGCAGGGTGGGCCGCATTCTCCCCGTGGCCCTGTAATCCGGCCCTGCAGCTTCATGGCTTAAATCTCAGAGCACCTTTCCACTGCACTGCGCAGGGGCACTGGTCGCCTAGAGTTTGCGTTTCTTTTTACTATTGATTGCCGTCATCAGAGGGATTCACAAACTAACTAATTAATGTTTGTAATTGTGGTTGTTTTCATGGGTTCTTCTAGTGCCTGGGGGAGCCATTGCTGGGGACCAAATACCAGGCAGTCTGCTTTTGTGAATCACCGTTGCAAGAAAAAGCAAATACCAGGTTACCCAGGTTTATTCAGGCTTCCGCGTCCAGCCCTACCATAGAGGGCAGCAGGTCCTCTGCTAGGGGATCATGGGAGCACTAAATAAATATGGATAATGGAGGAAATAGTCAGTGTAGATGAAAAAAGGGGGCATGGAATGGAGTTTTCTGTAAATGTGAGTTGCACTGAATGTGCGAACAGCAGCAGTGAAATGCAGCTACTTCTGGGGAGAAGGATGACACAGCAGGACCAAGAAAGAGCATTGCTGTTCCCAGGGACGTCAGTGTACAAAGCGCCTTGGAAGTATCAGTGCAGGAGCTCGGTTTCTAAGGTGTCAGTCAAACAATTCTCCTCCAACCTGCATGGGTTGCCAGACCTGCTAGGATCTGCATATTTGGGGCCAAGGAATCTAGGTCAGACACACTGGGGAGATGGTTACTAACAGTCAATTGAAATCTCTCCATGTGATGCAAATAAATAGACAGCAGAACTTGCACATAGTGGCTGGAGGTAGAATGAAAGTTGAGATGTGACTCGCTGTCGGGCTGTTCTGCCTACTAGCCTATCGCCTGGGTGAGCAGATAGCTTTATCCCCATTTTACAGGTGGGTAAACGGAGAGAGAGAAAGGTGAAGGTCACAGGAAGCCGGTAGCAGAGCTGGAGCCCTGACAGCTAGTTACCACTGTGAGCCGCCAGGCCCTGCAGCCAGGGACATGGAACAAAAATGCCAGCTTGATTCCATGTCCAGAATGCAGTTCAGGTCACTGGGGCCTCTCCGCTCACAGAGAAGAAAGGGCTCCGGGGCTGGGGGGGCAGTGCACTGTATTTGTCATCACACCTTTATTATTAGGGAGACTCAACCCCACTTGGGGGAGAGACCTTGCCATGGAACGCCCTGAGCACACCCTGGTGCTAGATAAACAAATACCCACCATTAGCTTTGAAGCAGGAAATCTAGATGCACTATAGCCCCTAGGTGTATAGAAATGAAATAACGCACCAGCGGATGAGGTGGAGTAATGAAATACACAGGAGTCGGCACAGATCATCTCGTCTTTTGAAAAAAATCTGAGGGGAGGAGCTCAGAGAATTTCCCGGCATGTGTTATGGAGGTGGGGTGCGGCTGGAAGTTACGGTTTGGATGAGTTCTTTAACATATGTGGGGAGGGATGTGCTGGGCTCTCTAATATTTGAGCTGGAGCGATGAACAACCATCTCATGCTCGGCTGCCTGTCCTCCGACAATAAGCCAGGCTGCCTTGTTTTCCTTTCCTGTTACAGCCCAGGACATCTCCAGCACATCTAGGAAAACACATCATCCTCCATCACTCCCGGCTCTGGGCCTGGGGGAAATGGGCGAATCACCTAGTTAGAGGAAAGAGCCGTTATTCAGCCGCCCAGCACTAAAAGGCTTTTCCAGCCACACTCCAGAGGTGCTGATGGAAACCAGCCGTGCCTTTTGGGACGGAGGGAGAGGAAAGGAGCAGCCGCTGCTGTGCGTTGTTCTCCTGGCCAAGCTGGATGGCCTGCAAAACCCTGTTGCACACAAGCAGCTCTGGCACGGGAGAGTTAAATGGCTGGGTCCCTCCCATCCCCACGCTCTCCACACACAGCTGGCTAAGCAGCCCTGGGGTAGGTACCGGTGACTCACTCCTCCCACACAGCACGAACCTGTTTCTCTTCCTCTTGTCCAAACCAGAAAGCCAATTGCCAGTGCCGCCAAGCCCCAAGCAGTGAGCGTTCATGTGTATGAGTAACTCCAGATCAGATCCTGGGAGGGGCAAAACGCCTCCAGGGGGCCAGAAGGACCCCGCTGCTGAGCGGAACGCAACCTGCCTCTGTAGACAGAGCCTTGCTAAGATAACCAGTGTGACCGGCTGCCCCTTCCCCAGATCACCCTGTAACCCACCCAAACCACATTGGGGGTGATACCCACAGACCTCCACGCTCCCTGCTGGTGATCAGAGGAGGGACTCGACCCCTTCCCATCAGCATCCCAGGCTCCCCAATGTGCCTGGCGATGGTACCCGGCCTCCTGTTGGGGCCCTCAGGAGGCCCAGGGATACCATAACAACCCACGGGCTGGCTCCAGGCTGCACGTGTACGTTCTGCTGCGCGCCGAACACAGGCAGCCCGGCCTGCATGGCAAGGCCCTTGTCGCCCTTCCTCTTCTTGCACCGGGGCTTTCTCCCGTCACGGGCTGGTCCTTCCCCCGCCCACCCCCCGCAGCCGGGAGCCAGACTGACTTCTTACAGGTGGCAATGCAAACTGCGGAGATCAGCTGTGCAGAGTAGTGGGGGGCAGTTTGGGCACATCACCAACTAAAGCAGGTGGCGTGTTCTGCAGCTTTGGCCCCTCCTGGCCCCCAGCACCCACAGCCCAGCATTCAAACCCAGAGGGCCCTCTTCAGTAGCACACCCACGCCTGGGGTTCCCTGGTCCCTGCCCCCCCAGGGTACGACAGGAGGGGTGGAGTCCTGCCCACCCAACCTACTATGGTGCAGGGACTGAGGGGCAGCTGCCCCCACCATAGTGTGACCTCCAGGGGGCAGAGCCCCAGCCTGACTCCCCTACCTGGTGTGGGGCATTCCCCAGTGTGGGGGAGAAGTCCCCACCCCCCGGTGCATGGTATGGGAACAGCCCCCAGGAAGAGGGAACTTGCTCTGTTTCACTCTGCAGGGCCCTGCCCAGCTGGTGGGGTCCCTGTCCCGCCCCGCCCCACCCCGCCAGGCTCTCCCCAGAATGTGTCACTCGCCGGCAGCGTGACGTGCAGGGGGAGCCGCCTGTCCCGAAACCTCATGGGTGTGGGCACCAGGTGGAGCTACCCAGGTGGCGGCGGGATGGAGCCTGTGGCATGTCTATATTTGGTGATTTCAGGCTGCTGGCTGGGAGCCGCCCACGCCTTGCAAACACAGCCGGCTGGCTCCGGGACTGGCCCTTGGCTCCCCCGCCTGGCGATGGGGACAGACCAGGGGCTGATAGGTGCATTCTTCAAGCCGGTGTCATTCCAGCAATGCCCGGGGGCACAGCCCTGGGCCAGCCCCCAGGAGAGCAATGGGTGCCTAGCACCCTCACATCCCTGCCCTGCGCAGCCTGCAGGGGCCCTGGGGGTCACCGTGACGTACCCAGCAGCCACGTTCTCCGCCCTGCCGGGGGCTGTGGGCAGAGGGAGTCCAGGGGCAGGGAACCGTGAGAGCAGGTGACATGGTTTAGCAGCCAGAGATCTGGAGGGGGGCGGGGGGGATCCCTTCCACTTGGTTCATTCCTATTGTACCCCAGCCTGTGCCCGTGGGCAGGCAGTGCCTGGCTGCCAGCGCGTTTCCATAGCACTGGAGTGGGCGTGGGGGCGTTCCTCAGGGACGTGCAGGGCAGTGGGGCTGAGCCCGGCCCCTGGGATGGATCCGCCAGCCCTTGGGCAGGGGCCAGCGTGCCGCCCCCAGCCCTGTGTCCTGCGGGGGGCTCTGTGCTGGAAGTGGCTCTGGGGAGCGCAGGAGAGCAGAGCAGCCCTCGGTGTCTGTACCGAGTCTCTTCCCTGGCTCAGCCAGCCTCGTGTGCCACCTGGCGAGCTTCCCAGCCAGCCTGCCTGCCTGCGTCCGCCCTGCGGCCCTGCTCCGGGGAGGGGCGCCGAGCTGCTCTCCCAGGGCGATGCGGGGATGCAAGCCGAGTGGGCACCCTCTCTGCAGCCCCGCGTCTGCTCTGCCCATCCTAGGCTGGGCTAACGCTGGGCGTGAGCGGGTCCCCCCAAGCTGTCCGTGTCTGCTCTCAGGGGCGCAGCTGGGGCTGGAGGGGGGAATCTGCTGCCCAGCCCGTGGCCGCAGCCAGCCAGGGTTCAGTTTGGTGGCATAACTGCTCCTCCGCCTGCGCAGGGAACACAGACCCACCCCGCCAGCACTGCCAAGGTGCCCACCCGCCAGCCACCTCCCCCGGCCCACAAGTCTGGGGGGGCAGGCTCCTGTTGGGCACCGTGGGGCCCTCGGAAGGCCCCACCCACCCCTTCTGATGCACCAGGCTGTGTCCAGCACTCCAGCTCCCCGGCTCTCTGGAGAGCCCTGCTCCATGCAGCATCAGGCCCCAGCGGTGAGCAGGGCTAGCTGCCAGGAGAGGAGGGGCCTTAAAGCCACAGGGAGCAAATAACAGTCAGCGCTGAGTCATCTGCAGCTTGGGGGCCTGTAGCTGGGGCCAGGACCCCACAGCCAAACCACCCCAGATCTGAGCACCCGCACTGGGCCTCATCAAAGCAAGGCTTCCTCATGCTGCGGCCCATTAGGAGGTAAAATTGCTTAGCCCATCTGCCCGACGGGTTTTTCCTGCCTCTCTCTGCAGCAGCCAGCGGCAGGACCGTGGGCTGGAGGGACCGTTCCGCCCCACCACGTTGCCAGCTCGCCCGCCTCTCCTCTTTGCGCCGCCGGCAGCTGGCGGGCGTAATGTCTGCAGTGGTCGGCATCCCCGGCTGGGCCAGGCCCGCAGCAATTTGCCTGGGAGTACAGGTTGAACCTCTGTAATGTGGCACCCCCGGGACCTGACTGGCGTCGAACGAGGGAATTTGCCAGGCCCCCGGAGGTCAATATTACCTAGCACGTTCCCCACCCGGCCACTGCTTGCTGGGCTTGGAGAAGACGTTTCAGGGTAACTTAGAGCGAAATAAGAGCACAGAACACTGGGAACCAGGCCTGGTGGCTGGAAACTGACTTTATGAGACCACATCTCGGCCACACCCACGACCAAGTGGTCGTCCGGCGAGCTGAAGTCATGCCGGGCCCCTGCTGTTGCCGGATGCGAGAGGTTCAGACGGTAGGCGAGGTAGCCTGGCTCACTGGGACCCACGGCAGTGCCACACACCACGCTGCAGAGGATGCCGAAGGCTACCCCATGAAAACCCTCACCCCGCAGGGCTCTAGGGTAGTGCTGAGCTGTGACCTCACCCCAGGGCTGGAGCGTGTGATGGGCCTGCAGAAGGGAGGGAAATGCTCTGACTTCCGGTCGGGGCTGCTTCTGTCCCTGCTCCGTGTGGGCCTCTACAGTCCTCCCTGTGCCGGAGAATTGCAGCGCCGGTGCTCGCCCAGGCTGGTCCCCAGACCAGGCCTCCCTGGCCACCATGCAGGTGTGACTGAGCACGAGGCCGTGCAGAGCCCTGGGCATCAGCAGAGCTTTGCCTGTTGAGCCGGGACCCTGATCACAGAGACAATGCAGGGAGGGGGCAGCTTTGTCCCAGCCCCGCTGTGCCTGCTGCTGCCTGGGCTTTCTTGTCGTAGCTCTAGGACAGAGCTGGTGGGCAGGAAGAGGGAGGGCCACAGCTGACAAGGTCTATTCAGCAAGGTGGAAATGGCCCAGTATCAACAGTACTTACCAAAAGAGGAAAAAACAAATCAGATCAGACAGGGATGTGAGCCTTTGTCAGAATCTAATGGGGAGATATCAACACCCAGAGCAGAGAAGCTGCCTTTGTAAGCTGCCAGCCACTCCCAGTCTCTGTTTAATCCTTGGGTAAGGGAGTCAAATTTGCAAATAAATTGCAGCTCAGCAATTTCTCTCTCCATTTGATTTGTAACATTCTTTTGTTTCAGGACTGTCACCCTTAAATCTGCCACTGAGTGTCCAGGGAGACTGAAGTTTTCCCCCACAGGCTTCTGCACATTCCCGTTCCTGATGTCTGATTTACCTCCATTTATTCTTTTACGGAGAGACTGTCCAGTTTGCTTCACAATAGGTGTGAACTCAGCCCAGCCGGGACACGGAGCTAAACAATAGGATGGAACCAGCTGCTCCCACCTTGAATTCACATCTTAGAAATGCGGGACTTCTCAGTGGAAAGCAGCCCGCCGGTCAGGTGACCTGGGCTGAGCAAAGGAACTGAAATCAGAGGCCCAGACGTCAATTCTACCTGCCACGTCAATGACTGGGGCCTGCCAGCAAAACCAGCAACCAATGGCATGTGGCCACAGCAGCCCACCTGGCGCAGGTAGGCCAAACTTACCAGTGCCTGATCGAAAGGAGAAAGGGCTTTTGTCCCTGGACACAAGAGAGGACCATGAGGAGAACCTGGCGGTGTCCATTTTGAACTTTTGTCCTTTGTTCCTGTGCCTGTCTCCAAAGGTCCATGTCCCAGCACACTGACCCCAGCTGGCTGGATCTACAATTCTCCAGTAACTAAATCGACATGGCCTGGAATTAAATCCCTTATGGGATGGATTTTCAGAGACTTCCACGAATCAGCACAGAACATCGCTGGCCTGCATCAATCGCTGTCATTGATGTATGTGAAGTGTCGCTTTGAAATTTTTCTGTCCGATAATGGTCTTTCTTTTTTTGTTTATAAATCTTTAGATGTTCAGATCTGAAGGATTTGGGCTTTTGCCTGTTGTTTTGGGTAAGGTCCAAGTGTCTATTGACCGAGGACTGGGGCTGGACCCTTTGGGGCCCAGGAAAATCTGTGCAGGGTCAGTGAAACAGGTTTTAAGAACCACTCCCCTGAGTTTGGGGATGTGGGTCTGGGCCCCTATAGCAGCCTGTGGGTTTCCTTGTGTTGCTTCTGGCTGGCCAGTGGGGCTGGCAGAGGCACTTCTGTGGCTGATTGGATTTTTCTTAGTGAGAAGGAAATCCTAGTCCGGGACTGCGAATAGCCCAGTTTTAAGCAAAAATACCTTGGATCGATTTCTCTTGCTGTGCCCAGAAACCCTGATGTGTTACACCCAGCAGGTAGACGAAGTTGTCTGGGGGCTGGAGAGGAAATAAGCCGGCGGGGCCCAGGCCTGGGGTCCCTCTGGGGGAATCTCCCCCCAACACGGATCAGACAGAACCCGTCTGGTGCTTTGCTGACGATTCTGTACCTCGCTGCATCGCTGGCATCTAATAAACCTTCTCTCCCCCCCTGCTGAGTGGGAGTCACTCCCGCCTGCAGACGGGGCAGAGCTTGGGGACCCCGAACTCCGTCACATGTGGTGGCAGAAGTGGGATCTACTGCACCCCGTGGATGGGACACCCGACCGTAAGTGACTGGGATGGAGGCAGCAGAAGGGCGGCAGGCAAGGTCCAGGAGTGCTGAAGGGCAGTGAGGTGCAGTCCCCAGAGACGGAGGGGCCTATGGCCTAGCCCCTGAGAGGAGTGACCCACAAGCAGGCTAGCGCACCGAGGGGGACTCCACAAACAGCGGCAATGGCGTATTATCAGCTCCTTAAATGGACAATGTCCGGTTGCGCAGGGAGAGAGGCTCCCTAGTGGCAAATCCACCACAGCCCAGCTCACTGCCCAGCTGGAAGAGGATGATCGCTCCTTGGAGTCGGGGCCAGACCCCAGGGGAAGCCGCCAGACAGGCCCTGGGGAGACTCCAGACCCCGGCCCAGCTGAGGCTCAGGGAAGGGCTGGGAGCAGCCAGATAAACCCCAGGGCCACTGGGATCCCCCCAGCTCGTCACAGCTCCTCCCTGCTCAGCACCTCCTCCAGGGAGCTGGAGCGTCTGGAATTCGCTCTGGCTCAGGGAGGTGCAGGACTGGGAAAAAGAGCAACAGGAGGAGGAGAAAGTCCGTCAGGGGAGAGCAGGCGAGCGGCGACGCACGTGCAAGGGCAGAACTGTGGGCTAACGCAGCACCTGCGGTGGGGGGTCGCGGTGGGGGGTCACAGTGGGGGGCAGGGGCCTGGGCTGCCTGGAGCTTTGCTGTGAAGGTCCCGGCCCCATTTAAGGAGTGGAGGACACAGATAAGGCCTGTGTGCTCCACGGGGTTGGCCCCGCAGCCCGGCTGCTGCATCTCACCCCCTTGCTGGACCCCAAAGCCATACGGATGCGCAGGCAGCTGGACGGGTTACAGGCAGAGGACTCTGAGCTACCCAAAGGACCCTGCTGCGTACGCTCAGGCTGGTCCCTGAAGCATATCGGAAAAAGTCCCGGAATGCCTCAAGGTCCCAGACAGGTTGAGCAGGCAGGGGCCTAGTGGGGTCAACTGGGTGGGTTCCCAGCCGCCAGAGGGGCCGGCTGCCCAGGCAGGTGAGGCTGACGGTGTGTCCTCAGCTTGGGAGGAGTTGGATCCCCAGGCCAGCTCCTCGGGAGGCCCAGACGCACAGGGCTTGGTTTACAGGGTGGGGGCAGGGCCGCCTCTGTGGAGCGAGCGCCTCACACCTGGGAGAACCTACCCAGGGCCCAAGAGAAGCAAAAAGTCTTGTATGACCATAACGCCCGGGCCCGAGCCTAGGCCACGGGGGACCAGGTGATGGTTCTCATACCTGTGCAGCAGAACAAGGTGCAAGCTGCCTGGGATGGCCCCTTCGAGGCCATCAAACAGCGAAATGAGGTGAACTATATGGTGGAACTGTCGAACCGGGCTCATAGCCACTGGCTGTACCATGTATAATGGGGTTCAGGGGTCCCCAAGCTCTGCAACCTGTCCGCAGGCAGGAGCGGCTCACTCGGCAGGAGAACAGCGGGTTTATTAGCTGACAGGACACAGCGTCATACAGAAGAGTCAGTGCAGAAGGCAGAGACACCCAGTCCAACCCATGTCGGGAAGGGGAGGCCCCAAGGGGCCCCCCAGAACTGGGCCCTTGCCCTCTTCTTTGTCTCTGTCTCTCTTTCCCAGACCAACTGCTTTCCAACTGCCAGTTCCAATTCAAAACCCTCCGGCTTCACCTCCCCCTCTGTCTGCAGTACAGAGGTGTCACCTGGTCACCTCGGTTACCCTCCGCAGGAGCCCCACACACCCTGCAAGCCACACGTATGTCCCCCACTACATCACACCACGTCATTATGATGAAACCACACTGCAGCAGGGAGGATTTGGTGCTGGCAGCATGCAAGCACTAGGAGGGGCAGGGGATACTAGAAGACTTAAGGAGCTGATAGAGGGGGCTTCTGAGCCTTTAGCTATCATCTCTGAAAAGTCCCGGAAGTCAGGAGAGATTCCAGAAGACTGGAAATGGGCAAACACAGTGCCCATCTATAAAAAGGGGAAAAAAAGAACAACCCAGGGAACTACAGACCAGTCAGTTTAACTTCCGTGCCAGGAAAGACAATGGAGCAAGTAATTAAGGAATTCAGCTGCAAACATTTGGTAGAAAGTAAGGTGCCAGGTAACAGCCAGCATGGATTTGTGAAGAACAAATCATGCCGGACCAATCTGATAGCTTTCTTTGAAAGGATGACAAGTCATGTGGATAAGGGAGAGGCGGTGGATGTGGTTTACCTAGACTTAAGTAATGCATTTGATATGGTCTCACCTGATCTTGTTATCAATAAACTGGGCAAATACAACTTAGATGGGGCCACTATAAGGTGGGTGCAAAACTGGCTGGATAATTGTTCTCAAAAAGCAGTTATTAATGGTTTGCAGTCAGATTGGAAGGGCATAACACATGGGGTTCCACAGGGGTCTGTTTTGGAACTGGTTCTATTCAATGTCTCCACCAACGATTCAGATATTGGCATAGAGAGTGCGCTTATTAAGTTTGGAGACGATACCAAGCTGGGAGGGGTTCAACGGCTTTGGAGGATGGGGTCAGCATTCAAAATGATCAGGACAAACTGGAGAAATGGTCTGAGGCAAACAGGATGAAGTTTAATAAGGACCAATGCAAAGTGCTCCACGTAGGAAGGAACAATCAGCTTCACACATACAGAAGGGGAGAGACTGTCTAGGAAGGAGCACTGCGGAGAGGGACTTAGGGGTCATAGTGGGCCACAAGCGAAATATGAGTTAACAGTGCGATGCTGTTGCAAAAAAAAGCAAACGTGACTCTGGGATGTGTTAACAGGAGTGTTGAGAACAAGACACGAGAAGTCATTCTTCTGCTCTACACAGCACTCATTAGGCCTCAGCTGGAGTATTGTGTCCAGTTCTGGGCACCACATTTCACGAATGATGTGGAGAAATCCGAGAAGGTCCAGAGAAGAGCAACAAGAACGATGAAAGGTCTAGAGAACATGAGCTGTGAGGGAAGACTGAGAGAACTGGGCTTGTTTAGTTTAGAAAAGAGAAGGCTGAGAGGGGACATGGCAGCAGTTTTCAAGCACCTAAAAGAGTGTTACAGGGATGGGGGAGAAAATTTGTTCCGCTTGGCCTCCGAGGGTAGGACAAGGAGCAATGGGCTTAAACCGCAGCAAAGGAGGTTTAGGTTGGACATTAGGCAAAACTTCCTAACTGTCAGGGTGGTTAAATGCTGACAACTACCTAGGGAGGTTGTGGAATCTCCATCACCGGAGCTCATTCCAAGCAGGTGAGACAGACACCTATCTAGGATGGTCTAGACAATTCTCGGCCCTGCCATGAGGGCCGGGGACTAGACCCAATGAACTCTTGGGGGCCTTTCCGGTTCCAGTGTTCTATGATTCCGTGATCCCTTGATGGATCTGCTCGCCTGGACTGGAGCCGGCTCCTTGCTGGAATCTGTCCCCTTCTCCGACCAGCTGACCCCCGCTCAGCAAATGGAGATCAGGGAGGTGCCGCGTTTACACCAGCAGCTGTTCTCTGACGAGTGTGGACTCACTAACTTGGCTGTGCACTGAACAGAGGCAGGCTCCCAGGCTCCTATGACACGCACGCCATTCAGAGCCATGGGGAAAACGGCACGGGAGCTAGAGCAGGAGATCCAGGACATACTGGCACTGGAGGTGATCCAGCCATCCTCCAGCCCCTGGGTGTCGTCCATGGGGCTAGTACCCAAAAAGGACGGGTCAATCTGGTTTCTGTGGACTATCACAAGCTCAAGGCCGTCACCGTGGCAGATGCCCACCCCATGCCTAGGCCCAACAACCTCCTGGAGAAGCTCAGGGGAGCCCACCACCTCAGACCTCGCCAAGTACTATTGGACAAAGACATCCGGCCCAAACGGGCTTTCATCACCCTGCGAGGCTCTTTGAGTTCCTGGTCCTGCCTTTCGGCCTCAAGGGGGCACCTGCCACCCTCCAGCACCTGATGGACCAGCTGCTGCGGGGGATGGAAGGTTTCGCCCTGGCTCACATCGATGACATTTCTGTATTCAGCCAAACATGGGAGGACCATGTGGTGGAACTAACGAATGGGGCTCACAGCCAGGTGCGGACAGACTGCGGGGGCCGGGCTCCCTAGCAAAGCGGGGAAGCGCAAGGTGGGGGTGGCCGAGGTGACCTACCTGGGCCACAAGGTGGGCAGTGGCTACTTAAAGCCAGAGCCAGCTCAAGAAGAGGCTGTGAGAGACTGGCCAGTGCCCCAGACTATGAAGCAGGGCCAGGCCTTCATAGGGATGGCGGGGGACTACCGGAGGGTTGTGCCCCACTTTAACTCCATCGCAGCCCCCCCTCATGGAACTGGGTGAGAAGGGGAAACCAGATGAGGTGGTCTGGACCGAGCAGTGCCAAGAGGCCCTCAGTGCACTGAAGGGGGCCCTGGGCAGGGCCCCAGTGCTGGCAAACCCAGACTTCGACAAGCCCTTCATGGTGTTCACCGATGCCTCAGACGAGGGGCTGGGGCTGTGCTGATGCAGGTGAACCACAAGGGGGAGAAACAGCCCATCGTGTACCTGAGTAAGAAGCTGAACTCCAGGGCCATCGAGAAGGAATGTCTGGCCATGGTGTGGGCGCTGGGGAAGCTGCAGCCGTACCTGTTTGGACGGCGCATCCCTGTGTACACCAATTACTCACCCCTGACCCGGCTGCATCGCACGAAAGGGGCCAAAGCCAAGCTCCTGCGGTGGAGCTGCTCCTGCAGGACTATGACATGGAGGTGGTGCACGTCAAGGGGAACACCAATATCACAGCCCACGCCCTGTCACGCAGGGAGGGCCCGACCTTCCCCAGTCACTGGCTAAGTGACCCCGCTCAGCTCCGTCCAGCAGGCGGGAGGTGCGTGGGTGTGAATGGCTCAGGCGGGTGGATTCCTGCTGGCTGTAATCTTAGCCACCAGGCCCGGCCATTTGTAACCTGGGTGACCAGGTAAGGCCTCTGCTGAGCTGGGACCCAGACAAGGGGAGCGGGGAGCCTGGCTGCCTTTGGTTTTGCTTTTGTTTGATTAGAAGCCCAGCAGGCAGGAGAAGCTGTCCCGGGGCTGGAGAGGAACACAGGCCGGCAGGGCCCAGCCAGAGGCTCCAGGCCTGGGGTCCCCCTGGGGGAATCTCCCCCCAGCACGGATCAGACAGAACCCGTCTGGTGCTGTGCTGACGATTCTGTATCTCGCTGCATCTCTGGCACCTAATAAACCTTCTCTCCCCCCCGCTGAGTGGGAGTCACTCAGGCTGCGGACGGGGCAGAGCTTGGGGACCCCGAGCCCCCCAAGAAGCAGCGCAGGTTCTGCGCAGGAAGGGGGTGCAGGGCAGTGGGGCCTGACGGGAGAATTTCCCCAGGGCCGGACTCCCCGCCTCCCCCCCCGGCCGGGCCGGGCCGGGCCGAGCTGTCAGCAGCCCAGGGCCGGGCCTGCGGTCGCTCCCCCGCGGCGGCGGCTCAGGTAACGCGGCGCTGGCCCGGGCGGCTGTAAGCGGAACCGCCGGAGCTGCAGCATGAAAAAATCATGAGGCCCCGAGGCCGGGAGCGCTCGGCGGGGACCAGGCGGCCGCCGCGTCCCGCTGCAGCCAGAGCCGCTCCCCCGGGGCTTCCCCGCGGCGCTGCGAGCGCAGGCCGGGCCGTGCGCCCCAGCTCCCCGCCCGGGCACGGGTTGGCCGCGGCTCAGCGAGGCGCCCCGGCGGGCGTGAAACTGCAGCGTGGCTCCCCCCAACGGGCCGCGGGGGGGGGCTGAGCCCCGGGCAGCGCCCCAGGGCAGGAGCGGGCGCCAGGCCCGGCGAGCAGCGGCCTTCTCCCTCTTCGGGCGGCCGGGCGCTGCCTTGACACCCCGGCCTTGGGCCCCTCTGCGCCGGGCTCCCCAGAACCGCCGGACGGGCCGCTCCCTGGGCAGGCGGCTGAGCCACCGGCCCGGCCCTGCCTCTGGGGCCAGCGGGCCGAGCAGCGCCGGGCGGGACTTGCACCCGCAGGGCCGGGCCGAGGCCAGGGCCGGGCCAACCCCCCCCTCTCCCCGCTTTGCCTCCCTCTGCGCCCGGGCCCGGCCGGCTGCGGGGCGGGCTCCCCTCCAACGGCCCGGGACCCCCGGGCTGGCAGCCCCCTTGCCGGCCCCTCCCCGGCCCGGCCCCCCTGCGCCCAGCGGAGCCCCCGGGGGCCGGGGGCGGCCGAGCAGATGGAGGCCCGCGGGATAAAGGGTTTACGCTAATCGCGGGGCCGGCGGGCGCGTAAGGCGCTTAGCGCGGGGCTGGAGGTGACCCGCTGCAGGCGGCGGCCGGTAACTCTACCCGCTGGCGGCGGCGGGATCGGGTTGCGCCCCGGGCCGGGCCATCTGAGCCGGGCGGGGAGCGCAGCCCGCGGGGTCCAGGGCCCGTCGGGAGCCGCCCGCAGCGGGTCCCCGCCCCGCAGCCGCGGCCCCAGAGGCGCTGCGGAGACCCGGGGCGATGCCGAGCAACGGGCTCCAGCCGGCGCCGCGGCTCCAGTTCGGCCTCATCAACAGCCGGGGCCGCTACCTGACGGCCGAGAGCTTCGGCTTCGCGCTCAGCGCCTCGGCGCCCGGCCTGCGGCCCAGGCAGGTGTGGACGCTGGAGCAGGACGAGGCCGACGGCTCCGTGGGCTTCCTGCGCAGCCACCTGGGCCGCTACCTGGCGGCCGACGCGGCCGGGAGGGTGTCGTGCGAGGCGGAGCGGCCGGGCCGGGCCGGGCGCTTCGCGCTGCTCCCGCAGCCCGACGGGCGCTGGGCGCTGCGCTCCGAGGCGCACGGGCGCTTCTTCGGCGGCGCGGGGGACCGGCTGTCCTGCTTCGCGCCCGCCGTGGGCGAGGCCGAGCTCTGGACGGTGCACCTGGCCGCCCCCCCGCAGGCCAACCTGCGTAGCCTCAGCCGGCGGCGCTACGCCCGCCTGAGCGCCCCGGAGGACGAGCTGGCGGCCGACGGGGACGTGCCCTGGGGCGTGGAGGCGCTGGTCACGCTCAGCTTCCAGGGCGGCCGCTACGGGCTGCGCACCTGCGACGGCCGCTACCTGCGCTCCGACGGCGCCCTGGTGGCCGAGCCCGGCCCGCGCACCGCCTACACGCTGGAGCTCAGGGCGGGCAAGCTGGCCTTCAAGGGCTGCGACGGCAAGTACCTGGCGCCCGTGGGCCCCACCGGCACGCTGAAGGCCGGCCGCAGCGCCAGGGCCGGCAAGGACGAGCTCTTCGAGCTGGAGGAGAGCCAGCCGCAGGTGTCCTTCCGGGCGGCCAACGGCCGCTTCGTCTCCGTCCGGCAAGGTGAGGGGGGGTCCCCTGCAGAGAGGCGCGGTGCGCGCCAAGGATGCGGGGGGGAGGGATGGGAACCCCGGGGGGTGGGCACCCGGGGGTGGGGGCTGGGAATCCTGGGGGGGAAGGGTGGGGCCCTGGCGGTGGGCACCCTGGGGCGGGGAAGGGTGGGTGGTGGGGCCCTACCCACCGCCCAGCCCTGGCACGCCGGAAGGCATTGGGGATAAGCGGACAGAGACACCCCCACCGCCTCCGTCCTGCCCCCGAGCGGAGCAGGAGCAACGGGGCCCAGCCCACGGCTGGCGGCTGCTCCGTGAGATCCTCCCCGCGCTGGTGCCAGCTGGAGGCCGGGGCGCGGCCAGACCCAGTCGCGTCTCTGCAGGAGGGCCGGGCCGGGAGCCCCCCTGAGCTGCGTGTGCTGCTCCAGCCGGCTGGAGACGGCTCCTGGCGGACAGGGAACCGGCATGTTGCGGCCCAGGCTCCGGGCTGGCGGGCGACCCTACAATAACGCTGGGAGGAGCCGGCCGGAGAGCCGCCGCGCCCGGTGGTGACGGCAGACGGCGCCCGCACCTGGGGCGCCTCCGGGGCGCAGACGTGCAGGAAGGGGCTATGGGGCTGAGCCGCCCCCTGCCCCTGCCCCTGCCCCGCGGGGGGCTGGAGCGGGTGCGTCTGGGCCACGGCCGAGGGGACGTGGCGTGGCGGAGACGGGGAGAGCGGCTGCCCAGCACCCCCTCCCCCCCGGCCCTGCACCCCGGAGTGCGGCAAGGGGGGCGCACGGCTCTGCGCACACGCGGCGCGGGGGGTGCGCGGGGCTCTTGCCGCTCCCAGCCGCGCTCCACTGCCCCGGCGCGGCCCAAGCGGCTTACGGGCGGCTATAAATAGGGGCTGCGTCCGCACCGCCGGGCAGATGGAAACAGCCATCCGCTAATGACCGGGGGCCGCCCTCCCACTCTCGGGTCAGCGGGGCGCGCCTGGGCTGGGACAGGGACGTCGGGCTCCGTGCGCCTCTCCTGAGCCGCAGGCCCCCCAGCCCGTTAGCTGCGCGCCCAGCCCCTGCCAGCCCCGCCCTTCGCCCCACCAAGGGACCCCCCCAGACTCTGCTAGCCCCGCCCCTCACCCCCTCCCCTGCTAGCCCCGCCCCCAGTCCCCCTAGCCCCGCCCAGGGTCCCTGCTAGCCACGCCCCTCGCCCCGCCCAGGGCCCCCTCCCCTGCTACCCCGCCCCCAGCCCCGCCCGGGGCCCCCTCCCCTGCTAGCCCCGTCCCGTCCCCCCCACCCAACCCCCTCCGTCCCGGCAGGTGTCAACCTCTCGGCCAATCAGGACGAGGATCTGATCCACGAGACCTTCCAGCTGCAGATCGACAGCGAGACGAAGAAGTGCGCGTTGGTCTCCCACGCGGGCAGCGCCTGGACCCTGGTGTCCCACGGGGGCATCCAGGTCACCGGCAGCGGCGTGTGAGTAGCGCGCCCCGGCCCCGCCCGCCCGCCGGGCTCCTGTGCTGGAGCCGCTGGGAGACCCACTGGGGCGCCGGGGGGGGAGGGGGGGCAGGGCTGGCCCCTCGCCCGGGGGTCCCCGGCCCCGCCCCCCGCTGCCAGCGCCCCGCCCCGACTCGGGCTGTCTCGCCCCGCAGCACCGCCCACGCCGCGTTTGAGCTCGAGTGGCGCGGCCGGCGGGTGGCGCTCAAGGCCAGCAACGGGAAGTACGTCTGCACCAAGAAGAACGGGCAGCTGGCCGCCGTCAGCGACGCCGTGGGTAAGTCCTGCCTCAGCCGGGGGGTCCCTGCGCCGCCCCGCCGCCTTGCGGGGCTGGGCCCGCCCGCCCCGGGCGCCGCTGCCCACCGCTCTGCTGCGCTCCCAGGGCAGGACGAGGAGTTCGTCCTCAGGCTCATCAACCGGCCCATGCTGGTGCTGCGGGGCGAGCACGGCTTCGTCTGCGGCCACCGCGGCTCCAACCTGCTGGACGCCAACCGGGCCACCTACGACGTCTTCCAGCTGCTCTTCAGCGACGGGGCTTACCACGTGCGGGGTGAGCGGCGGGGGGGGGGCGCGGGTCGCCGGGGACGACACGTGGGGGCGGCCGGGGATCGGGGCCCAGCACTGGCGGGACTAGGGCCCCACGTGGGGGCGGTCGCGGGTGGGGCCCAGCACGTGGGGGGCGGACCGTGGAGGCGGTCGGGAAGGGGGCCCAGCACGTGGGGGGCGGAGCGGGACACCACGTGGGGGCGGCCGGGAAGGGGGCCCAGCACGTGGGGGGTGGAGCGGGGACACCACGTGGGGGCGGCCGGGGAGGGGGACCCTGCACTGGCGGGACGGGGGCCCAGCACGTGGGGGGCGGAGCGTGGACACCACGTGGGGTGGCCGGGGAGGGGGCCCAGCACGTGGGGGGTGGAGCGGGGACACCACGTGGGGGCGGCCGGGGAGGGGGACCCTGCACTGGCGGGACGGGGGCCCAGCACGTGGGGGGCGGAGCGTGGACACCACGTGGGGGCGGCCGGGGAGGGGGACCCTGCACTGGCGGAGCGTGGACACCACGTGGGGCGGCCGGGGAGGGGGACCCTGCACTGGCGGGCCGGGGGCGGGGCCCAGCACGTGGGGGCGGCCGGGGGCCCGGCTGACGCCCCGCTCTCCCCGCAGGCCCGGGCGGCCGGTTCTGGCACGTGGCCGGCAGCGGCGCGGTGCGCACGGACGGGGAGGTCCCCGAGGATTTCTTCCTGGAGTTCCGGGCCCGGGGCCGCGTGGCCATCCGCGGGAAGAGCGGCCGCTACCTGCGCGGGGACCCCTCGGGCGCCCTCCGCGCCGACGCCGACGCGCTGCCCCGGGCCACGCTCTGGGAGTTCTGAGCCCGGGCCCGGGCGGCCGCCGCTCCGCGCCCATTAAAGCCGCTTGAGCTGCGCAGCCGCGAGGGCCGCTCGTCTTCCGTCTGCAGCGGGGCCCCACCCCCAGCTGGGCCGGCGGGAGGGATCGGGGTATGACCCCCTCCCGGCCAGGCCGATTCCTACCATGGGCCCCACGGGAGCCCGCGGTGCAGGGCTCGGTGCTGGGGCGCTGACGGCAGGAGCCTCCGGGGCTGGAAGGGCACAGGCCTCGCTGCCCAGCCTGGGCTCAGCTGGGGGCCACCGAAGCTGCTCCCTGCCCGCATCGCCTCAGCCGGCAGCTGGGAACGGGTTGGTCTCAGCTGGGCTCCTGGGGTCCCCGTGGGGGGCAAGCCCAGGGTGGGGGCGGGTACGGGGGTGCCAGAGGGCGGTGCCCCTCCTGGCTCTGGGCAGGGAACTCAGCCTTGCACCTGCTAAAAGACGAGCTGGGGGAGGCCGCAGGCCGGGGGGGGCGGTGGTAGCCATTCCAGCAGCCCCTCAAGGCTGTGCCAGTGCCCGCTGCTGGCCCCCCCCAGTTCTCCCCTGCCAGTGCCCACTGCTGGCCTCGCCCCAGGCTCCTCCCAACCCCCCCCCCCCCGAGCTGTTACGGGGCAGTGGAGTCCCCCCCGCTACATCCTGGCAGCTGGCCCGGATAAAGGAAGAACCAGCAGGTGGAAGCCGGGGGTCTGCGATAAATGAGCGGAAGAGCAGCTGGGGGGTGTTCCTTCCACAAGCCCCCTCCCCGGGGAAGCAGCCAGCTTCCCTTGCTGAGCCAGGATGGATGGGGCAGGGGGAGGGAGCGACCGCCTGGGGAGGGCAGGAGAGGCGGATGCCTGAGGGTCAGCGCTGCCTCTCCCAGCCAGGTCACAAGTGAAGCGAGCTGGCTGGGACTCTGAGCAGCCTCCAGCCAGGACCCAGCCGGGGCTGTGGGTCAGGACTGAGGGGCACCAGCAGAGTGGGGGGAGGAGGGCTGCTAGCACCCTTCAGCCCTGACCCACAGCCCCCCCCTGCTTCAGCCCTGACCCTCCCCCCAGCTCTGCTGGGGTCCTCTCCCAGCCCTTGGCTAGTCCTGCCTTTGATGTGGGCAAGGGCTGTGTCAGGCCAGACCAGAGCCCCCACACCCTGCCTCCAGCACACCCATCTCCCATCCCAGCCTGTTGCATGAAGGCACCTGGTGTGGCAAGTGGGACCCCTCCCTGGTCCCCTCTCCCCCCCGGGGCTACTCCCCAGCCCTGCCATTGTGCTACTTGGCTGGTGCATCTGCCTTGTCCCAGAGGCAGTTGCATGGCAATTAGGAAAAACGAGGATGCCCCCCGGAGGTCTTGGGCACCCCCTCCTAATGCCTGCAGCAGCCAGGCTCTTTGGAGCAAGGGACCCTGAGCTCTGGCAGGCCCGTGTCCCCTCTAAGGCAGCCCAGAGTTTACTCCCCATGGACGGGGAGCAGGGCTAAGGCAGTCCTCAAGGGGCAGAGGGCCCAGGGCTCAGGTGGGCCCCAGGGTCTGACTGAGCGAGGCTGGAGGCGACATCCCTCTGGTGGAAGGACAGGAACTGCTCGGCTCTGTGTCATAGCCCCTCCACTGCTGCCAGCAGCAGGAGATTCTCCACTAGCTCAGTGGGCAGGCACAGGAGAATGCGCCTGACTCTGCCCTGCCAGGAAGCCTTGCAGGGTTCACTGCAGCAGCAGCCTGAGCCCCCAGTTGCAGAGCTGCAGGGTTAAAGATCCTGGGTGAGGGGTGGGCTATGGTTCCGTCCTCTGGTGGGGGCTGGGTGCACAGCAGGTCCTGAGACTCTCCAGCTCCCTCCCACCATTAACCCCACAGAAGGCTGGGGAGCACTGCGGTGGGTGGGAGGTGAGCAGAGGCTGGGCCTCCTGCACTGGGGGACGTCACCCCCCAAGCATCTCCTGGCTGGCGGCTGGCACAGTTCCCTGGAGCCTGGGCACACGGGCAGCTCATTGCAATCGGCAGCCCAGCCATGCCTGCACCTCCCATCACAGCCCAGGAGGCAGCTTGGGAAATCAGCCCTTGCCCAGGCAGCTGAGGACCTCTGGGAGTGCCCAGCCCTGCAGCCACCCCACAATGCCTGCAAGCCCACCCTGCAACCCCCCCCACCAAGCTCTGCTAGTGTCCCTCACTGCCAACCCACAGCCCCTGGTGCCCCCCACACCTGGCTCTGCCATGCTCCTCCCTGTCCCACCCTGGGGCCCCACGTCCAGCTCTGCCATGACCCTCCCTGTTCCACCCTGGGACCCCCACATCTGGCTCTGCCGTGACCCTCCCTGGGCCCCCACACCTGGCTCTGCCATGCTCCTTACTCCTCATCAGTGTCTGGGGAAGCTGAGCACTTGGGTGGTTGCCCAGCTGATGAGCAGAGCACCCACAGCTGGCAGAATGTGTTTTTGCTGGAGCGTATCTGCACCTCTCAGTGCTTGTAAAATTTATTCCGCCCATGGCTGCACCAGCTGCGCAGCCCCCTACGAACCCAGCCCTGAGCACCCTGCACCCAGCTCCACCTCACGCTGCTTAGGACAGGTCATTAGCTGCTCCAGGGCTACCCACAGTAACGCTGGGCCCCTGGCCTGGTAGCTCAGGAGCCTTCCTGGGAAAAGCCTCCCCCCGGCAGGCACAGCCGGCTAGAGGTCCGGGCCTCACAGGGTGAGCTCTGGCTCAGTCTGCTCCCTTCCCTCTCATCTCCTGAGGCTCCCACCCTGCCCAAGGCCATGCTAGGCCTCAGCCCCCAGGCTCCCTCCTGCTTCTCCAGGCCCTTCCCTGCAGGGACCCCTCTGGCATGACTCTGAAAAGGCCAGTGAATGCACCTCACCAGCACGTGGCCTGTACTGGCTTCCTGCAGCCTGGGCCCCTCCCCTGCCTTGCCAGTAGCAGGGGGCAGAGCATTGTCTGGTGGAGACAGCAAGGGGAGCACAGGCCAGGAGAGCCCCACGGCTGCCAGGCAGGTGGAAGGGCCGGGCGGCCAATGCAAGGCCGGGGAGGGGGTAGAAATCAGACGACAGCCAGAAGGGGGACGCAGCCGCATCGCAGGCCTCGCTGGGCACCAGCCTCACACAAGGCAGCTGAGACAGCAGGACCTGTGCCCCCAGCCGTGGGGATGGCACTGAGCACCGGGCACACCAGGCCAGCAGCCAGCACCAGGCTGCAGCGGCCAGGGCCCGCAGGGCGCATGATGCCGAAAGGCCCCGCCGGCAGCTCCAGCTGCAGGGAAATCACTCTGGGGAGGAGCGGCCGAGTAGCACAGTGCCAGAGCGCCCCCTGCTGCCAGCCCAGCCCCAGTGCAGCCGCCCAGCCCCAGCTGCTCTCACCCACCAGTGCCCCTGGCTGCCAGGCTGGGTGCAGGGCCGGTGACTGTGGGGCCCTGGCTGGCAGGTGGTGGGTGCAGGGACCCTCGTGGCAGGGAGGCGGCCGAGTGGGTTTGTACAGCCAGCGGCAGGTAGGCGTGGAAGAGCTAAGGCTGCGGCTGCCCAGCGCTCGGGGCCAGGCCTGCCTGGGTTCTCTTCCTAGCTCTGCGAATCAGGAGGCGCCCAGTGACGCTGCTCCCAGGTGCCCCAGCAGGGCAGGCATGCCCAGAAGCTGCAGCATCCTGCCTGTTCCTGGCCAGGGGGAGCTTCTGGCCGGCCTGGACCAGCTGAGCGGGCAGCCCGCCCCCCATAACACAGGCGCCAGCAAAGCTCTGCTTCGGCAGCTCAGCAGAGCTCATCACGCCGGGCTCGCGCCGCTCTTCCTGGCTGAGCTCCAATTAGGTTAGCCCTGCAGGGGACTGCTGAGACCCAGAGACCCAGATCTGTCAGAGCCGGCTCCGTGCTGAGGGCAGCAGCGCAGGCAGCGAGGCGGGTAATTACATCAGACAGACCCCAGCGCCGCCTGCCCACCAGTAACCTTTCCACGCCATGGCCACGGCTGCCGGGCCAGGGGCGGGTGTCGAGAGCAGGCAGGGTGCCCCTGGCTCTCCTCTGCTCGGGGCCGGCCCTGCCTGGCACTGTGCCCAGGCTGCCCCTCGCTGGAGGACAGAGCTCCCTCCCCCACTGCCATGTGGCAGGGGCTCGAGCCAGGAGCCGGGCAGCCGGAGCTCGGTGCTGGGGCTCCCACCCCAGCTGCGGCAGGCGCTGGCGACACGCAGGAGGAAAGTGCAGCTGGGGGCCGGCGGGTCAGTTTGCAGATTCTCATGCAGGGGCCTGGGGAGGATCCCACAGCCCAGCTATCCGAGCAGGGCACAGCCAGCCTTAGGCAGAGCCCCCGCAGCAACCACGGGCATTGCGTCAGACCAGTCCCAGGCAGCACCTCGCCCTGTTCTGAGCGGATGTGGTGCTTAGGGGAGGGAGCCAAGCCCTGACAGGTGCTCAGCAATCACTCCAGCATCCCAGCCCTGCCAGTGCAGGCCCTCAGCACCCCTGGCCTGGGCACACCCAGGGCACAGGCTGCATGGCAGGCTGGGGACGGGACATCTTCTGCGGGCGAGTCAGCCAAGGATTCGAACCTGGGCCTCCCGTGGCCTAAGCTGCCACCCCACCCCTTCTCTGCTCTCAGCTTCCCAGGAGGGCCGTGGGGCGCACTGCTGGGCTCTGGGGCCCAGCGCAGAGGCTGCTAACCAAGAGGCCCCAGGGGCTGCCGGGGCCCTGCCCAGCGGCCGGCACTGCCAGCCGAGCAGACGCTCTTCAGGCTGGGGGCAGCAAGCGGCGGACACTCGCAGGGAGACGAAAGGAGACAGGCACACGCCGAGCAGCAAAGGACCGTTTCATGGCACACAACAGATTTACAAGCACTGGGCCGTGGGGACGGAGAGGCCACGCCACAGAGACATGCGGCACAGCCGGTAGAGAAGGGACAGCTGCCAAGCCCCCAGCAGCCCGCGCCCTGCAGGCTGGGGCGGGACGGCCTGGCCAGCCCAGCGGTGGCATAGCCCTTTGGGAGGGAGGGACCCAGCTGGACAAGTCGCTCCCTGTGAGGAGCCGGGCCAAGGCTACTGGAGAGCGTGAAGCTAACGAGCACGTCTAGTAACACCCCAAACACCCCATGCCTGGGAGCCAGCCACACAGCACAGCTCAGTGCTAGGGCTCTGCCAGGGCAGGCAGGTGCCGGGAGCCCCCCCGCTGCTTAAAGCACATCCACAAAAACACACACACGGCCCCATCTCACGCCTGGCACACAGGGCTAGAGTGCCTGTCGGGCGGGGCCTTGTAACGCCAGCATCCCCCCACCCGCCCCGATCCTCTCCCAGGCCTGGCTCTGCCCTCTGTTCTGAACCCACCCAGCACTGCCCGGCGCCCGCCCTGGTCACACCCAGGGGCCGTCAGGCCAAGGGTCTAAGGTGGGCCCTGCGCTCACAGAAGGACGAGGCTGGGGTTACGCAGCTGCCTGTACACTTCCAGCAGCTTGTCCGCCGTGGCGCCTGCTTCGTCCCCAAGGCACAGACGGTCCCGCAGGGACTGCAGGTCCTTCAGCAGCATCTGCAAGGCAGAGGAAAGAGGTCCAAGAGGCTGGATCAGCCAGCCAGGCCCTGACCCCTCTGCACCTGCCAGGGGACAGCGCCCCGCTCCTCCTGGTGCGCTGGCTAACGCCCCACTCCCCCCTGGCTGCGGAGCTAGGCTCTCCACGCGGCCAGGCTGCCCGGGCTGGTCCTGCTGCAAGAAGCCCGGTACACACCAGGGCCTGGGCTGGGCGGTTCCTGCCCCGCGCTTTGGGAGTGGCTGAGTCCCAGTCTGGCACCCCCCCCACCGGGAAGGCTGCCTACCTCGTGATTGGCTTGGATCTGGTGCAGATACTGCACGCGCATGTCGGGGGGGCCAGAGCCCTGGGCCGCCTGCTCCAGCACCAGAGCCTGCTTAGGAACAGAACGCTTGGCATCAGCGGGAGCTGCCCTCACAGCGCCCCCCTGTGGTGGTGGAGCCGGGAGCCCAGCGAGCTGCATGCCTGAGCCCTGGCCTCAGCACTGAGTCGCTCCGTCCTCCCCAGCCCCTGAGCGGCCAAGCCCAGCCTCTCGGTGCAGCAGCATCAGACACGCTGCCCCACCCTGGCGCCCACCCTGCTTGGAAGTGTGAGCCTCCCTGTGCACCTGGGGAAGGACCCTGGCTCCCCCCCGGCTCTGCTCCAGCCTCCGCTGGCGTCTAGCCTGGCTGGCTGCAGCTCTCGCGAAGCCTGCAGGCAGCAGTTCCGGAGTGCCAAAGCCCTGGCCGGATCAGCAGCCGGGAACCAGCTCTGGGGTCACACTGGGAGAGGGAGGGGATGCGTGAGGTGTCCCACCCCAGCAAGCCTGGGGCTGAATCAGGTGCTGGCTGCTCAGCTCAGCTCAGCTCAGCGCAGGGCCACTCACACGGCCACAGGGACAGCTGCAGGAAGACTGTCCCAGGGTGACCAGAAGGGCAGGGCGAGTCCAGCGCTGAGGGGCAGAAGCAGCCGCTCCAGAGAACTGGGAGATGCCGGGGACCCCTCCTTAGCTCAGAGCCAGGCCACGGGAGTTACGGGCAAAGCTCCCTCCCAACCCAACGGCCGCTCCAACCGTGCCCAGCGCCAACGCAGTCGCAGGCTCCTGCCGGGGGGCAGCTGCGGCCAGCACTGGGCTGCACACCTGGATGCGCCGGATCACAGCCTGGTGCACTTGGCACAGATCTGCCAGAGAAGGGCTTTGGATCAGGATCTCCACGGCCTGGAGCGGGCCGGCTGGACACAGGTCATTCACAGCCACCTGCGAGAGAGAGGAGATCCCTGCTGCAAACATTGTCCAGCTGAGAGGGGCTGGCTGTGCAGAGGGCAGGGGCCTGGACCCCGGGGCAGCCCCACAGTGTGGCTGTGGACGGAGGCGGGTTAGAGGCAGATCCCAGCAGCCAGAGCAATCTGTGCTCCGGCGCACTGGGAACCTCCAGGCCAGGAAGGAGGGGGCTGCTTCCCCGCCAGCTGCCCTGGCCCAACCAGCTCCCTTCCCAGGACAAGGCTGGGGGGGTCTCCTGAACTGCAGCTGCTCTGGGGCCCACATCAGGCGGTGGTCCCTCAAGCCCATGGCTTTGGGACCGGAGCCAGGGAGGCAGAGGCAGCACTGGGGCAGGCAGGAGACAATGCAGCAGCTGGTCCCCAGGGGGTCCGAGCACAATCCGCTGGCACTAATCGCATTGGCAGCGTTCACGCTCTCATGCGCGCAGCAACGTGACGCAGGGCAGCGCAGCACACGGCCAGCTGGGCCCAGCCGCAGGAGGAGCGCAGGCTCCGTCTCCTCCGGGCACGCGGCGAGGGATTGGCGCGTGGAGGGGGAGAAGCTGAGGCAGGTCGGACTTACCCCGGCACCAGCCACGCTCCCCCTCGCTCAGCGCAGCGAGCCACAGGGGCAGCTAAAGCCAGAGCTTTGCTGCTTCGCTCCCTCAGGTCCTGCAGCCAAGTCTGAGGCCAAATCAGGGCCATCACCGGGGGGGGGGGGTCGGGTCAAGCCAGGGCCAGGAAGAGCAGCTGGGGTGGGCAGCAGAGGGTCCGAGTCACACCAGCATCGGTAATAGCTGCTGCGCCGGGGGACAGGCCTGGAAACAGCCCCCCCAGAGCTGCTGGCTCTGCTCAGGTCCGAGCGCAGGGCCAGGTGTCCAAACGCGGCAGAGATGAGCAGCCAGCCTCCGCCCCGACTGGGAGCCAGCATCAGTCTCGGAGGCCAGGATTTTTCAGGCATCCCCCAGTCAGTCCCCTGCTCTGCCAGGCACCCAGAGCCTTGGCCCAGGTGCAGCGTAGACCCCTGGGAGTGAGGCCCAAGGGCGGCCAAATGGAGGTGGGGGAGAAGGGAGCCGGTGCAGGCTGGGAGCTGGCCCCCGACCTCATTCCTTACCCGTGAGCCAACCCCGTGACAGGGTGATGCCCCTCTGGCTCCGAGTGAGGTGCTCAGATGAGCCCCGGCCCCGTTGCTCTCACAGAGAGCAGGGGCCTCTGTGGAACGCAGGGGGGAGCAGTCAGCTGGGCTTTCAGCCATTAGCACGCCAGGGCCCAGAGCCCGGCGACGCAGCCAACGCCCCACGAGTGCAGCCCTCGGTGCCCCAGGGCTCGCCCCCCCCGCCCCCGAGATGTAACCAGCAGGCCGAGCACCGAGTCCGTGAGTGGGGCTCTGCCGAGCTCCGAAGGGACCAGAGCCTTCCTTCCGCCCCCACTGGGTCTCCTCCGGCAGAGCCAGGCCCCTGCCGCAGGGCTCTGGAGTACAAGCCAGCTCCTCCCAGGGGCAGCGGGGCTGTTTCCCTGCAGAGCTAACCCATTCCTTGCCTCTCGGACGAGCAGCTGCACCTCGCCTCCACGGGGAGCCAGGCCCCGCACGGCGGACACATCCCGGCTCCTCAGCGCCGCAGCCGCGGCGTTCTCCGCCAGCAGCCACTGCAGACTGGCAGAGCAGAGCGGGGCGCCTGCGGGCGAGAGGAGAGAAAGCAGGGCTGGTGAGGGGCTGCATGCGCTCAGCCCCACAGGGCGCCAGGGGTCGCCAAACGACGGCTCGCCAGATGCGAGCCTGCTGCCTCCCTCGCAGCAGCCGTGCCACTGAGCCCAGGCGGAGAGGACCGCAGCCCAGAGCCGACTCCCCCAGGCGCCCAGCCACACTCCTGTGGCATGAGGGAGGGCACAAGGCTGCACACACCACGCGGGGGGGCACGCAAGGCGGGAAGGAAACAGCCCCAGCCAGTGCTGCAGGGTGCCCATGAGAGACAGCTGGGCAGCTCTCGGCTGGGCCACAGAGGAGGGGCTGGGCCTGGCAGAGGCAGGTCCCTCCCACCCGTTCTCCCCGGGGAAGGGGAGCAGCTGGTAGCTGCTGGTTTTGAGTGGGCCCATGCTGCAGAGCCCAAGGCACCGGGATCTTTGTGTCCCAGGCTCAGACCTGGGGTCACGCTCAGGCAGGATGATAACACCCTGGCGTATGGCGGTCTGGAACCTGGCCTGGCCCGGGCCTTCTTGCTGCAGACAGCTGGGAGTCAGGCACCCCTCAGTGCTCACTCCAGCTGAACCAAGCAGGTGGCATCTGAATGGCCGGGCAGGCCGGCCACATAGCTCCCACAAGCTGCGACGTTCCTTATCTGCAGCCCAGCAGCCCACCACGAGCTACACCCTGGAAGCCAGACAAGCCAAAGAGCCTCTGACGGGAACAGCTGCTGGCGAGCGGCCAGAGCCCAGCCCCGCGCAGGGGACCGCTATAGCGAACCCGCCTGGGCAGAGGCTCCCTGAGGCTCAGCAACGGCCCAGAGTTACCAACCTTCACAGAAGTTCTTCAAGGCGTTTTTCAGCAGCTCCGAGGAAACCCGGATCGAAGCCACAGATGGGGGCACGTACTCCTCTCCCGGGGCGTCCGGTGCCTTGGGAAGCAGCTGGCCGCAGACCTCCATGCTGCTGGGGTCAGACTGCCGGCTGGATACTTCCAGGAAGGTTTCCACCGGGTCAGCCGGGGTGGCGAGCGCTCCAGGCACAGTGCTGTCATCCAGGCGAAGGCACTGCAAAATGTCGATGGTGCATTCGCTCAGGGGCAGGCAGATCCCGTCTTTGTCTGGGGAGAGGCCGGGAGAGTCATCAGGAAGCAGGTCATCCAGTGACTCGTCGGAGTCGGACGCACTGTCCAGAATCTCTCGCAGGCTGTAGAAGAGAGCACAGGAGACGGTCAGAGGCAGCTCCAGCTTGGCGCCCTCGGCAGTGCCGAGCGGCAGCGTCACCTCCCTCTTGCTCCCCGGGAGGAGCTGGTCGATGGGGAAGGTGAACGTGGTGGCCGAGTCCTCGGAGTCTTCATCGAAGGCGCAGGAGCTGGCGAACACCTGGACGCAGAGGGTCCAGCCGTGCTCCAGGCTGCACTCGCTTGCGTTCTCCAGCACGCAGGAGACGGTCCAGGTGTCGCGCAGCAGCAGGCGGCTCCAGCCGGCGGTGACGGTGCAGGTGACGGGCTTGCGGCCATCCTGGTTGGAGAGCAGCGCAGCGCTCACGTTCATCACCTGGTTCAGGCTGCTCAGCGCTCGGTTCTTCTGGTCCACAGCCTTCTTCAGGAAAGAGACCCTGGGGGGAGCAGCGCTCGCTTACTGCCCGGGCACATGGAGAGCCAAGCAGGCACAAAGCCAGGGGGCCGAAGGCCAGCACCCGAGGCGATGCGCACCTGGCCAGCGGCAGTCCCAGGACCCCGGTGCTTGGGCCGCTGCCAGCTGACCGGCAGAGCGCCCCCAGCCGGCGTTTCCACTGGCTCCGCAGAACAAGGTGCATTTGGCACAGAGGGAAAGCGGCAGCGGGAGCCCTGCAAGGCACCGTGGCTTTGGAGCGTCAACTACTTCAAGTGCAGCGCAGGCCGAGCGCCCGGATCCCTGCACGAGCCTTCGTTCTTACCACGCACGAGGACACGGCGCCCCAGGGATCGACTGAGCGAGCCCAGGCCGGTGCAGCCCACAGCAACGCTAGCCCGTTCCGGAGCAGGGGGGCGCTCCAGAGCTCAGCCAAGAGCAACGCAAAGAGCTGCAGGTGGCCCCAAAAGCAGCTCCAGCAGTGGCAGGAACCTGGAGCACGAGGGACAAACCCAGGTGGCGTGCAGTTGAGAAGGTGGCTCACATCTGCCCTGCCTGACACCACTTTGGGGTGCTCAGGAGTCAGCCAGCCCTGTGTCGCCTGTGCCACTCAGCACCCCTGAGCTCTCCGCTCCCAAGGCAGAAGGGCAGCAAGCAGCGCTGGCTGCAGACAACGCTTTTTTATCCCCTGGGGCACTTTGCTCCTGCCCCTGAGCCAGCAGCAGCTGCAAGAGAAGCCAGAGGGACTCGCAAGCTGCCCTTTACCTCTCTGAGACGTTGCCTATCCCAGACAGCAGCTCCTTAATCCTTTGGCCGGCTTTCTCGGGGGTCAGCTGGACAGGGTGAGGGTCGTCGGGGCTGCATAAGTCACAGCTCATCAGTCGGCCTTTGGCAGACAAAGCCAGCAGCTCCGAGTCCCCTGGGGAGGCACGCGCAGAGAGAAGTGGGTTAGCTGCCAGCACACAGACAAAGCACGCGCGGCCCGTGACGCGACAGGGAGCAGCATGCAGCCGAGAGCGGAGACAGACAGATGGGATGACGTTCTCTGCGCCTGGGCCCTGCACCCACCCGCAACAGAATGGAGCCACCCCACTCGGTTGCAGGGACCACCACACGGTCCCACCAAGGGCCCGCAGACTGGCCCCACCTCGGCAAGCCCCTCCGCACCCAGGGCTGGGGTTTAACACTGCCACAGAGCACCCCCAACTAGGCGCTGCTTTCCGGGAGCAGTGGGGGATGGGGGTAAGACCTCTCCCAGCAGAACCCAATCCCTGCAGGCTCACACCCCCATTTCAGGCCAGCCCAAAACACCAGGGGTCCTGCACAAGCAATCTGGAGACTGCCAAGGACTTTGCAGAGGCGGCAGCAGGTACCCACACACCCAGCATGTTGCCAGCCAGAGCAGTTCCCTGCAGGCGGCTGGCACACGCTCTGCTCCCGCCCTGCCCCTCCCTCCCTGTTACCAGGACCAGCTGCATGGGAAGAGCTCTGTGCTGCCCGCTGCCGATCCTGGACTGCCAGAGCCAGGCAGCATTTCAGGCCGAGGCGGAAGCTGCAGACTGTGCAGCCGGAGCACGCGAGCTGCTAGCATGCAAAGAGCCTGGCTCCAGGCAGGCGCCCGCTGCGGTCGGGAGACGTGCTGGTGCAGGGTGCTGCCCGAGCTCGGTGGACCTGCCAGCTGCACCCTGCCTTGCCACCTGGCTCTCTTGCAGATTCTTTAATGCTCACGTGTTTGCAAAGCCACCAGGTTACAGGGCTCAGGTAAGAGCTAACAACCACCCCCCCAGCCCCTGCTGGCCCCATCTCTACGCACAGCAGAGTGCGACAGGTTCCAGCTGTCCCGGCCTGGGCCGACTAGCGCCCTCCACTCTGAGCAAGAACACGTCTGTGTCCCCAGCCCTCACCGGGGAGCAGCAGCCGGGCACGGGGCTGCCAGGCGGGAGGAGGAAAGGAGCATACGGAGCTCGTCGCTGCGGAGCTCTCTGCCCAGCCAGCCGGGGGAGTGGGCTGGAAATTGCCTTTTGGGAAGCTTTGCGCTTGGCTCGATTTGGGCTCGCCCTAGCGCCACTCCACGCAGGATCCTACCTCTGTCAGACACAGCAGCCCCCGGTCCGCATCACAGAGAGCACAAGCCCTCTGCCTGTGACCGCACGGCCTACTGCACCAAGGCGGGACACACACCCCCACACGGACACCACAAAGAGAGCCACATGGGGAGCTGATCTCTGAACACACAGGACGCTGCCTCTCCCAGCCAATTCCTGGCTCGGTGTGCTTGATGCAAACAACTTACAATAACGAGGGTGAGCCAATGGAAGCTGGACCTTTAACGAGGAATGGTGGAGAGGTAGAAACAGGACTATGCAGTTAGGACAAAGCTATTCCTCCCATTTCAGCCCCGCGAATGACAATTGATTTTACGGCTGGCGGTACCTTCTGAGGCCCGAGAAGACAAGGAAAGCGCCACAACGCTACAGATACTTAAACTGGCTGGCGAGAGAACGGGAGGGAGGCCGGAGGCAGCGCTATCTACGCTCTCGGGGTCGGAAGCATTGCTGACCCAATCCAGGTCGACGGCGGAGATGTCGGAGTACGTGCTGTAATACATCCGGCTGCCACCGCCGCACGCTGCGCACAGGACCGGCCCTTGCAGGTAGTACTCCCTGACCTCCGGGACCTTGGCCTCTCCTCCGCGCTCCGCCTTCATGGCCGCCATCTTGCCGTAGTGCCCGACCACCACGACGCAGTCGCAGCCCAGGTCTTCAAACGGCTGCTGGTCATCGGGGCTCTCTGGGGCTCTGTGTTCTGTTCGCAAGGCTCCAATGAAGACCACAGGCTCTTCCAAATGGTGAAGGACCTTCACGGGCAGATCCTGGCCTGCAACGTCACCACAGGCCTCAACCGCTTGCGAGGAACTGAGGGCCTTCAGCGGCACACAGCACAACCGTCCGTCCGGGAAGCCGCAGAGAATCATGGGAGAGTTGAGCATGGCAGCGTCTATGCCAAAGAGCAGGCTGAAGAGTGGCTCCTCCAGCGTGAACCCCCCTGAGCACCACAGAGCCTCCCCGGGCCCAGCTGTGCCGGGCGCGGCTGTGCAGCACAAGACGGGAAGGAAGCATGAGGGCGACGCATCCCCTTCATCTCCAGTTTGGTCGCCGGTGGAGAATCCCACTTGGCTGATCTGCCGGCAGGGCTGGCTGTCCTGAGCAGGGTCCCGAAGCTCGTGGAGTTTCAACCACCATTTGCCCTGAGCCTGGGACAGGGTGATGACCGCCTCGCCCAGGAGCGTGAAGGCGCACAGTGCGGCGTCCGGGAAGATGCAGGCGTCCGAGTCGACAGGGAAGACGCTAGAAGGGGAGGCACCTTCTCGGCCATCGCCATCCGTCTGCTTCATTAACCTTCAAGCAAACAAGGAAAAGCTTTCGGCCCAGCCGCTGGGCAAAGCCAGCGCATCTGGAGCTGGCCTCTCGCCTCGCCCGCTCAAAGACAAGCTGACAAAAGGAGGGCTGTGAGCAGCCGCTTCAAGGAACTACACTGAGCGCAGTGATCTGGTGAGAGCAGGAAGGGCCAATGCCCCACAGGAGCGAGGGGCTTGGAACACCGTAACGCTTTTGGTCCCTTCTGCCTGGGTGAGGAGGAGCGCCTGACCCAGCCGTGCCCCCCCCGCTACCCCCCAGCACCAGTGGGAGCTGCTGGGTGCGTGTATGCGGACAGGACGAAGCACAAGTGCCAGACACAAGGCTGTCTGCATTGGGCTGTACCGGGCTAGTCACCCGTCAGTTACACCAGCTGTGAGTGCTGATTAGTCAAGTGCTGGCTAAGGGGAACCAGGACCTTAAAGGTCAGGCTGAGCCCGGAGTCAGGGAGCTTCCCCTCTTCTCCCAACAAAGCACGCTCCGGGGCGAGGCGCGGTGCACCACCGGCTGCCTTTGGAGTAACAGGAAACGGTCTGTGCAGGATGCAAGGCAGGGCGGTCTAACCCACAGAGCAGATGCACAGCTAGGACAGCACCAAACCAGCCGGAGAGCTGAGCCCTTTTCCAAGTGGGTTTTAACAAACGTGCCTTGAAGCAAGCAGATGTCGACCCACCAGGCGGGCAGCCAGCCTCAGTATACGGGCACGCTCGGCCCTCAGATCATGGGAGGGCACCCCGCCGCCCAGCAAATAAAGGCCCGGCGCTCCCTGTCCTCTCATGGACTCTTCCAACAGGCATCTCTGCAAGCCCGTACCCCTCCCACACCAGGCAGCACTGGGGGATGGAGAGCGCACTGCACGGGCTGGGCACCAGCAGACACCCTGCTGCCAGGGGGTTGGTTCTTTTAGGGTGACTCAGAAGAACAGGTGTTTGCCAGTTCTATCACGGCACAGGGCCACCACACCTCAGGTGAGGGCAAACAGAAGGAATATGTGGATGGTCATAGAGAAATCGCGGGGTAGGAAATGCTCGTAGACCACCTTCCTTCAGGGCCATCCCGAGACTCCAACCAAAGGCACCTGCTCCTCATGCTAGGACACCTGTCCTTGGCAGGACTGCGTCCCCTCTCACCTGCTCTGCTGGTCCAGGGAGACACAGAAAATGCCATTTCCAGCACACAGGATGTAGAGCTGCCTTTGAAGGGGGAGGAGTTCCACATGCCACACTTGATCAGGAAACCTGTAGATGGCCTAGACGGTGAAAAGGGAAAGAAACCGTCAGTTGCCTGAAGCCAGGACTGGAGGGTGGAGGAAAGCTTGCGCCTGGGTTTTAAACAGCCTCCCAGCTGCTCCTGCAAAACTCACAGCATCTGCCTGGTGCTTCTCAGAGCAGGACCATCAAGCCAGTGTCAGCTTTCGCAATCCCGCCTCCTTTTAAGCAGCCAGCCCTCCAGCACCGCTGCCATATGGGAAGACAAGACCCTGGGAATATCAGTGGAACGAGGCCACTTACACCGAAGGAGGGTCTGGCCCTTCATGTCCCCCCAGCGCTCACTTGAGAGCGGCCTGTACAGGTACGGACGGGATGAGAGCTGGCCGGCGCTGTGCGAGGCACCAGCTTACACTCGGCAGGGACACTTGGACAGGTGACAACGTGAAAACATACATGTGTGGCTGCGCACGTCGTTCGACACAAACATTTGCAACCTTCCAATGAGCAAACTTCTCTCACGTGTCTAAAGGAAACGTTAGCTGGACCAGATTTCGCCTGTCACTAGCTGAGGGGGCACATATAGAACAACTGTAAATTAACCACCCATTTTCTGAATAGCCTAACTGCTAGAAGCAAAACCATTCACAGACAATATGGCTGGGATATTTCTAAATGTAAAATAATTATTTTAAGACACGGTCCAGCATTCCTCACTTCAAGGCTAAACGACGGCATCGTTGCTGCTGTGTGCTGTAAGCACGTGACATGTTTCACCCCAGAGATGGCTGCATTGCTCTGGGGATGAAAGCAAGTGCAGCTTTACAGTGTGTGGGATATACAAAGGGAAGATCACGGTTGCAATGCTGAAAGAGTAGCACATGCGCACACACAAATTCAAAGCAAACATTCAGTGTTCTGTGCTAGCTGAGGATGGGGAAAAAAAAAGAGAAATTCAAACCCCAGAGATGACCTACTTCCCTGAGAGAGAGAAAAAAACATGTAGGAGGCTAATTCTGATCTCACCCTGATGGCTTCCTGAGAAACGATCACAAGCATCAATTAAAAAGGATGACACGTCAAGCTTGATGCTTGCTCTGCTGCTTATCACAGCAAAGAAAAGGGACAAATCCACGGAGCACAAAGCTCGTCCTCTTGTTGCAAAAAGGAGAAGGTCTCGGTCATTTTAATTAAGCTATTTGTACCAGGAAATGAGGAAAAGGGCTGAAAAGCACCCTTTATCCTTCAAGAAATCGCTTATTTGAAGCCCTACTAACATTGAAGCTCCAACCCTGCTAAACGAGACATACATGGAGTTGGAGCTGTGGAAATGGATGGAGGAGGCCGGCTGGCTAGTAGGAGGTCATTGGTGGCAGAAGCCACGCCCAAGATGTTCACACCTGAGGGGCTAGGCCCTTAAACAAATGGCCCAATTTCAGAAGTGCCGAGAACCCCGAAGCTCCAGTGACTTCCGCGGGCATTGCGCACATTGGCAAACCCGTCCAGTGAGGACGACGGAGCCGAACTTCCAGCAGTCCCACTGGTGAACCTGCCCCGTCTTTGTCTGGCAAACATCCGAGAAGCTGCAGAAGGTCGCTGACGCCTCGGCCGTGCCCCCTGGGAGCAGAGGAGCCGTCCCTCCGTACGGGCCCTCGCTGGACGGCCCAGGACGCAAGGCTCGGGAGCCCCAGCGTCCCCACGCCGCCCGTGCGGCAGGGCAAGCGATGCTCCTTCGGGGGCGCCGAGGTTCTGCGATTTGCCCCTCTCCCGGCGTCTCACCGCGGGGGCGCCGGGGGGCAGCCGGTGGGGGGGGGGGGGGACTCACCTGCAGCAGTTTCCCCTCCTGGTCGTAGACGTAGACGAACTCGCTGCCGTTGGACAGGTAGATCTGCTTCTCGTGGCACAGCACCCGGGGCTTGCCCGCCGCCAGCCCCCCGACCGGGCAGCAGAACCCGGCCAGGTAATCCACGCGGTGCCCCACCTGCGCCATCCTCCGGCCGACCTGCGGGGGGGGGGGGGGCGGGTCAGGGCGGGGGGGGGCAGCGCTAAGCTGGGGGGGCCCCACACCGTCACCCCCCCCCCCCCCGGCACCAACGAGCAGCGAACGTCCGCAGGGGCAGGGCAGGGCAGGGCAGGCCCGGCCCTCCCCCCACCCCGCGGGACCCCCCGGCTCCCCTCCGCCCCCCCCCAAACCCGCGGGACCCCCCGGCTCCCCTCCGCCCCCCCCCAAACCCGCGGGACCCCCCCGGCTCCCCTCCGCCCCCCCCAAACCCGCGGGACCCCCCCGGCTCCCGGCTCCCTCCCCCGACCCCCCCACCCCGCGGGACCCCACCGGCTCCCCTCCGCCCCCCCCACCCCGCGGGACCCCCCCCGGCTCCCCTCCCCTCCCCGGGGCTGCGAGCCACAGGTACCGGGGCGGAGGCGGCTCCGCCTTACGGCTCCCTCCGCGGCCGCCGCAATGGGGCGGGGTGTTTGCGACAGGCCGTAAAGCGGGGAGGGGCTGGAGTGGGAGGGGCTGGATGTGACACCCCCCCCTCCCCGGGGCGGGCCGCTAGGAGCGCAGCCGGGGAGAGAACCCAGGCGTCCGGGGTCCCAGCCCCGCCCCCCCCCATGCCGGGGAGAGAACCCAGGCGTCCGGGGTCCCAGCCCCGCCCCCCCCCATGCCGGGGAGAGAACCCAGGCGTCCGGGGTCCCAGCCCCGCCCCCCATGCCGGGGAGAGAACCCAGGCGTCCGGGGTCCCAGCCCCGCCCCCCCCCCATGCCGGGGAGAGAACCCAGGCGTCCGGGGTCCCAGCCCCGCCCCCCATGCCGGGGAGAGAACCCAGGCGTCCAGCCTGCCTGGTGTTGCTGACCCCGGGCTCTGTGAGTGCCCTGCAGGGGAGCTGCAAGATGGGCCCCGCACCCCAAAATCTGCAGTGTGAGCCCCACACTCCCACCCCCTGTTGCTTCCAAGACTCGCGGGAGGGAGGCACAGGCCAGAGCGACCCGCCGGCAGCAGGGCTCTGGGGCACCCTGTGGGAGCTCCCAGGCACCGCCGCAGGGGACGGGGCGGCTGGGGGGCTGGCCTGAGGGGGACCCTGGTTGCCCTGAAGCAGAGGAGCGGAGCTTTGAGCACAAGGCTGGCTCTGCAGGAGCAGGGCCGAGAGCCGGCCCCGCTGAGTGTTTCCAACACGTGCTGGGGGCCCCACAGGCAGGGCAGGGCAAAGCGGCGGGGGGCGGGCATGGCATTAGGAGCCCAGGGGTCGCTCCCCAGCTCTGCCAGCCTTGCTGTACAGCTTTGCGGGAAAAGGCCTTTCCCTGCCTCAGTTTCCCCAGCTGTGCAATGACACTGCCCTCTTGTGGAGCATTTGGGGTCCACAGCTGGCAGAGCACCAAACAGCAGCCCTGTGGTTCAGCCCAGCCCAGCCCAGGGCAGTGATGGCGTATATACACCACACCTGCCCTGGCTGAGAAGGGACGTGAGTGGCTGCCCAGTCTGACTGCTGAGATTGTGAACCAAGGTGCTAGTTAATCCTGCATGGGGGGCAATCTTATGAGGGGGCACAGACTTGGAGACACCCACCCTCAGCTGGATTTAAACCATCGACCTGGAACTGATTCATAGACTCCCAGGGCTGGACGGGACCTCAGGGGTCATCGAGTCCAGCCCCCTGCCCAAAGCAGGATCAACCCCAACTAAACCATCCCAGCCAGGACTTAAAAACCTCTAGGGATGGAGATTCCACCACCTGTCTCGGTAACACATTCCAGTGCTTCACCTGCCTCCTGGGGAAATAGTTCTTCCTAATATCCAACCTACACCTCCCCCTCTGTAACTTGAGACCATCGCTCCTTGTTCTGCCATCTGTCACCACTGAGAACAGTCTCTCTCCATCCTCCTTAGAGCCCCCTTCCAGAAGTTGCAGGCTGCTATCAAATTGCCCCTCAGTCTTCTCTTCTGCAAACTAAATAAGCCCAACTCTCTCAGCCTCTCCTCATAGGTCATGTGCTCCAGCCCCTTACTCATTTTTGTTGCACTCCGCTGAACCCTTTCCCATGCTTCCACATCCTTTCTGTACTGGGGGCCCCAGAACTGGACGCAGTACTCCAGATGTGGCCTCACCAGTGCTGAGTAGAGGGGAATAATAACTTCTCTAGATCTGCTGGAAATATTTCTCCTAAAGCACCAAAATGTGCTGTTAGCCTTCTTGGCTGCAAGGGCACTCTATTGATTCATATCCATCCTCTCATCCACTGTAATCCCCAGGTCCTTTTCTGCTGCACTGCTACTTAGCCAGTCAGTCCCCAGCCTGTAACAATGCTTGGGATTCCTCCGTCCCACGTGCAGGACGCTGCACTTCTGCTTGTTGAACCTCATAAGATTTCTTTTGGCCCAATCCTCCAATTTGTCTAGGTCACTTTGGACCCAATCCCTACCCTCCAATGTGTCTACCTGACCACCTAGCGTGGTGGCTAAGAGGCGAGACAAACCAGTGCCAAGCCCGTCAGCCGCCAGAGCGCAGCTCTGGAAAGGGCTGGAATTCTTCCTAAGGTTACTTGTGAGGCCTTTAGCTTCAGCCTGGTGAAACCCACACAACAGCCTGCGCCCCAGCACTTGTGCCTGGCCAGCGGGCTCACACGAGGCAGTGTAACAAGAGCCCACCCACACGAGGACATGGCCTGGTGGAGATGCATTAGGAGGGAGGGGGTCGCAGCATCCCCACCAGGATCACAGCCGTGCTAGCCCCTGGCTGGTGGGGGCTGACTTTTCCGGTGAGATTCCAGCAGGTGGTGAGGGTAATGGAAATCTCTTTATTGGAAGGCGGGGGACAGACTCCCCTGGTGCACCCCGGCCCACGCGCACGAGGGACCCGCTGGGCAGCGGGAAGGAATGCCAGATAGGAAGCGAGAGAGCAGGAGCTTGTGTGACAGACAGGCGAAGCAATGGGCGAGCTGGCCCTGGCACAGCCCTGCCCCACAGGGGCCCCAGGCCTCTCCTGTTGCATGCAAACGAGGCCCAGGTGCTACGGCCCTGGGGGCCCAGGGCAGATTTGCTCTCGTGGCCCCAACACGTGGCTGCTTTGGGCCTCCTGCACCTCACTGTGTTGCACGTGAGAGGCAGACTGGGAGCTCCTCAGACCCAGAGGTTTGGGGCAGGCCAGGCTTGCAGCTCTCACGCCGGAGGGAACGGCTGGGCAGCTGCGCTGCTGTCAGGGAGCGTTTGCTACGTGGCACCTCGGCCTTCTGCCAGCCCTGATGTCCCCCCAGCTCACCCCACCCCGCGGGTTCTGGCTCCCGGGGCGGGGCGGGGAGGAAAGGAGCAGAACCAGCAGCTCCTTCATTGCCAAGATTTTTTGTTGGTTTGTTTTGCCTCCAGCCTTGGAGTTCCAGAAAGGGAGGGCGTCGCCCTGCGAGTGCCGGGAGGGCCGGCCAGCCCCGCTGGGTGGGGGGGGGCATTCAAGGGACTCACCCCTCCCCCAGCCAGCAGGCTAAGCCACCCCCTCTCCTGCCCACATCCACCATGGCCCTGGCCACAGATCACCTGCACCTGCACCTGCAAGCTCGCCCGGCCCAGCCCAGCGGGCACCCTGCGGGCGAGCTACCCACCCCCGGGTGTGGTGCCTCCCTGCACGGCCCCGGCCCAGCTGAGTTCAGATCGGCTTCCCTTCCCCGCCAGGGACCGCAGCCGTGGGCTGAGGAGAGGCAGACCCGGCTAGTAAAGAATCCGCCCGGTGCTGCAAACAAGGGCTGAGTTAGCTGCAGCCTGGGCTTTGCACACTGCCCCCATCCTCCCTGCCCTGGCCCGGGCCGAACTCCCTCAGCCCCTGGCGCTGGCCCCAAGCAGCCTCACTGGTTATTTGGTGGTCCGGGGTCTCCCCGCAGAACGTGAGCCTGAGGCTGCCCTGCCGGCGCTGGTGCAGGGTGGGGAGTGGCAGGTGGATGTCCCAGTGCTGCTCCAGAGGGCAGGGGAAGGCCAAGGGCCTGGCTGCAGCGCCTCCTGCTGCGAGTGCTGCAGCCACCTGCGAGGAAACGTCCCTTTCGGGAAGAGAGAGACGCAGGCTCTACGCGCGTGGGAAAGTCCGCGGTGTATCCGGCCCAGGGGAGTGCAGCAGGGGCTGCTACTGAGACCGTTCTGCCGCCGGCTCCACAGGCTTCCTGTTGTTCCTGACCAGCACGCGGCGTCGCTTGGCTGGGAAGGCAGCGGCTGGTTTGTCAGCCTCCGGCTGGGCAGGCCTGGGGGCAGGCTTGGCGGGAGTCTGGCCTCGGCTCGTGTTCATCTCATCCACAAAGGCCTCCACGCCCTCGAAGCGGGTGGTCAGCTCCCCCAGCCGGCCCTTCAGCGCGTTGAACTCTTTGTACAGGTCGTCGAGGGCTTCCGAAAGGGATTTGATCCTGCGGCAGGACAGGGGTGTGTGTGTGTGTGTCTGAGCTTCCCCCCAGGCTGCACTAGGGTCTGCCCCCCAACCTGGGATGGGGCCTTGCTTCCCTCTCAGTGCCAGCTGGTTGGGCCTGGTTCAGCCCAGCATTTCCCCAGTGCCACACAGGGGCCTGGCCATGCATGTTAGCAACTGGACACCCCAAACACCCCGCTCTGGGCCCACACCTGGAGCCGGCCTCATGCCCTCGTTGGCAGGCCCAGGCCCAGCCTGGCTCCCTCGGCTCAGCCGCCTGCCGCAGGCTCCGGCGCCCCGGCTCACCTGCTGTAGTCGGGGAGCACGGTCTGGTGGTCGTACAGGAGCAGGTTCTTGATCTCTGTCACGATGGCGAATTTCCAGTTGTCCAGGACCACGGTGAGGTTGGCACAGCCCCGCAGGTTCACCTTGTTGGCTGGGAAGGAGACAAACCCGCGTGGGCCCACGACGGCCCCAGCTGCGGGGGTGGAGCTGGCCCACAGCGCCCCTCCCTGCCTGCTCACAGGGCCACGGTGGCTCCACCTGCGCCAGGTCCACTTCCCTCAGAGACACTGCGATTCCCAGGCCCGTTGCTCACCCCGGCACCGTCCATCCGGGGAGCCCGAAGCCCAGCACAGAGCAGCTCATTTCCCCTCCCGGTCTGGGGAGGGAGCACAGGGTTATGATCCCTGCATCTAGCAGGGGAAACTGAGGCACCCGGGGCAGCGAGTGGTTCATGGTCACACTCAGCAGGGCACCGTCAGCTGGCCACGGAACCCAGGAGTCCAGTTCTGAGCTAGGGGCCACTTCTCGCTGGCACACGCCACTGGGCTGACATGGGGTGCTGGGCCGTGCGGCTGGGGTGTCTGCAGGCACCCGGGCCCAGCTGATTATAGCGGCGCTGGGGTCCCCGGGGGTTGGAGCGGGGCAGGTACCTTCGGCTCTGTAGTCCCATTCCGCTGGCTGCTGCCGGGGCTTTGCGGCACAGCTGAGAGCCACACAGAGCAGTAGGGGGAGAAGCCGTTCCATGGTGCTCTGAGGGAGGTAGGGGATCTGGGAGAGATCGGAACAAATGCCCCACTGCACCCCACCCCTCCCCACCCACAGCCCCCCCCCCCACCAAGCCTGCCCCACAGCTGCTGCCCAGGTGCCAACTAGGTGGGTGGCCACCCCTGCAGGACTGGTCTGGAGGCTGCAGCACTAATGATGCCTGTTGAATTAAAGCTCATCCTGCGCTGGCAGCTCCAGGAACAGCTCCCCCTGGGCACCAAGGGGCCTTCGGGGCCTGGCCTCTGCCCCGAGCTCCATGCCTGGCAGCCAGAGCAGGGGCAGGACGGGCCTTGCTGTGCACTTACCCCCGGCTCCGAGCTTTGGGGGTTTCTTGCAGCCGTGGGGCCCTGGCCCTGTGCAGCTGTTGGCCCGTCCTTTCTGGATTCCCGATCTTTCCCGTAAATCTCTCGGGCAGGATGGGAACCCCACAGGACTGGGCCTGGGGCGGGGCAGACAGGCGGCAGCCCTGTGCTCCAAGGGGAAAAGATTTCTGAGCTGCCCGGGGCAGCGGCAGGCAGAGCCTGAGCCAGGGACTGGCAAGAAGGGGCCAGTGTTCCCCGCTCAGCTGGTCCCCTTCCCAGCTCGCCTCGCCTTTGCTTGACGACAGGAGCCTTCTCCCTGCCCTGGCCCCTTGCTCCAAGGTTTTGGCAGAGGACACGTGGCAGAGGCCTTGCTGTGAGAGCTCCCAGCCCCGCTGACACCAGGCGGCACTGGGCCAGGGCCCCCGTGGAGCGTCTCCCCAAGGCGCCAGCCCTGAGTCGCTTGTGCAGAGCCCCTTGCCCGAGCCAGCTGCCGAGACATCGTCACGCAGTGTCAGCCCCGAGCCAAGCGGGGCTCTGGCACGCACTGCCGGGGGGAGGCCTGGTGCCGCAGGTGAGCCAGGCCAGGATGAAGGTTGCCTACCTGCTATGCTGGGCCCCTGCACCGGTGCAGAGAGAGGCAGCAGCTGTCCTTTCCACCCTGGGCTCCCCCTGCTCGCTCTGGCTCTCAGCTGCCTCCCTCCTTCCCCTTTTAACATGCTGCCCTGGCAGGCGGCCAAGCCAGATGTGGGTCTGGCAGCTGGGCCGCTGATTGCAAACAGCCCTGCCTGGCCCGCCACGGGCCCTGCGAGCTGCAGTTTCCTGCTCCCTGGGGCCAAGAAGCCCTGGGGAGAGCGTGGAGCATGACTGCCGGCCCCTCCCCGGGCTGGGAGCTGGCTGGGGAGACCGCAAGGCAGACGCCCAAGAGCCAGAGACGCAGCCCAGCAGTTCCAGCAGCCTGTGCTGCGCTTGGACTTTGTCAGGGGCAGAGCCTGTCCTGACTGCAGGGGCTGGCGCTCAGACCTGCGAGTGGAGCATCCCGAGCTCTTGGCCCATCCCTGCCCTGACCTGACCCGACCCGACCTGGGCACACGGTCACTGACCCCGAGCTCCAGCTAACCACAGCAGCGCCCCTGCCCCAGGGACAGCGAGGGCAGGGCAGACCCTGCAGAGAACCCGAGGCAGTTGTGAACCCCAGGGACGCTGGGCTGTGCCCTGCTGGCTGGCTCCAGGGCAGGGTCAGGCCAGGCCAGCTGCTGGGGGGAGAAAGCCAGGGCTGGGGGAAGTTGGCGAGCAGGGGCCTCCGGAGACAGGAGCTGGGCTAAGGGTGGCCCCAGCTCCCGGGGGTACATCCAGCCATTCGTGGGCTCCACAGGGCTCCTGGGCAGTTTTGTAAGAACTTTGGCTCTCTACAGCCTTCCAGGCTCTCGCCCTGGAGAAGGGATACACCTCGGCCACGCTGCTGATATAACACCACCACATCCCACCCCAGAAGTGGCTGCATTTCGATGGCCGGGGAGCGAGCCTCGTCAGCGGCCGGTGATGCTGTGCAGCATCTTGCTGGTAGCATTACATTTAGCAGCCAGGGCCATAGCCCCACCCCGCCCCACCACACCCACTGCAGGTGCTGGTCACCTCTGCTCCAGGCAGAGCGCTGCACACGACGGTGCCGCTCGAGAGCTGGCGTGTGCTCGCTGGGGCCGCGCCCCTCTCCCCAAGCTGGTGCTCACCGACAGCGGCTGTCCCACACTCAGCATCCTGCCAGAGCTCCCTGCCTACTCCTGCTGGGGTCCCACCATTGCTGCATGGCTGCAGAGAGCCGCAGGAGGGACCAGCTCACCGAAGCCTCGCTGCCGGCACTGCTGTAGGTAACGGGGGGGACAGGAGCAGGGCCTCAGGCACAGCCAGGCTGGTCCTCTGCACCCTCATTCTGCGTGAGCCTTGTGAGCTCCTGCTGTCCCCGCGGCAGCCCCCACCCCCAGCGTGGAGAGAGCTGCGGCTGTGGCGCAGAGCAGGGTACAGGATGTTCATTATCTCAGCCCCCAGGTTCCCACTAGCTCCCCCCCATGGGTGGAAAAAATGTTGCTATGTGCGCTGAGGGAGGGGTGGATGTGCACCACCAACAGAAAGGTGCTGCCAGCTGTGACGCTCTGCTAATCCACTGGGCAGCGCTTGAGTCTCCCTGGGCGGCCGCCCCAGCACTCAGCTTACAAGGACCCCGGGTCAGCCCTCCCCTACTACCCCTCCCTTTTGCAGAGGGTGCGATCAACAGCCCCCCCACCCCCAGCCCCAGGGCCAGAACTTCCCTGGCTCTCAGCTGGAGGATGATGCAGCTGGTTCCCTCCAGCAATGAAGGGGAGGGTGGGGGGGCTCCCTGCAGGTGGCTGCTTGGCGAGCCTGGCTCAGGGCTGCTTGCGGTGTGTGTGTTACACGCAAAGATCAGAGGAAAAGTGCCTTTAAAAATGCTTTTAGCTACTGCATTGTGCGGCTAATTCAGTCAAGCTGGAGCAGCTGGCTTGCGAAGCGGCCTCCCACGGGCGAGCTGGGCTTTACCCTCCATCGCCACAGCACAGCTGCAGCTCGGGCACTGCGTGCTTGCAGGAGCTGCTCCAATGTGGGGGGGGCAGCAAGAAGAGATGGGGCTCTGGCACCCCACCACCCCAGGGACAGGCACAGCCTCAGCATCCCACTGCTCAGTGGGAGGGGAGCTACAAATCCCCCTGCCCGAGGTCCAGGCCTGGCTCCTTCACCTGCCGGGGCTTCAAACCACTGCTCCTAGGGCAGGTGTCGGCAACCTGCAGCTCTGGAGCCACACGAGGCTCTTTCAGGAGCCACTTGCAGCTCCAAGTGCTGCTGCTGCTGCGCAAACAAAAGTCCAAAGTCAGTTGCCCGCTGTTGAGCCAACTGAATTTAGTTTCTTGTTTCAGAGGCGGCAGCCGGAGTCGCTCAGCAGTCAGCTGCGGCAGGGAGCCCGCAAGAGAAAGACGGCTCTGCAGGGAACCGCCCCGCGCGGGCCAAGTCTAAACCGGCAGGAGAGCTGGGGAGAGCGTGGCTGAGCCTGCCCTTGCCAGAGCTGCACAACCGTGCCGAGGAGGAGATGGCAGGGAGCAGTGGGGGCAGCCAGCAGCTGTGGCCACTGCAGAACTGCACCTGCGGAGGCAAGTTAAGCCTGGGGGTGGTAGTGGTTAAACCTGGGGTTGGGGGGCCAGGACTACTGCTCTGTGTGGCCCAGAGAACCATGGGGGAGTGGACAGCCCACGGGTTGGTCAATGAACACAGCAGAGACCTTCAGCCCGGTTCACTCTTGAGGTGCTTTTATTGGGTTTTACTTGCAGGGCTTTAACTAAGGTCACTCCAGCCCGAACGCCGCTGCAAGCCAAAGAGCACGGAAAAGCCAGAGCAGCTGTCACCCAGGAGATCTACACAGCGGCACACGCCCAAAGATGGAGACACGGCCACCTGCCCGACCTGCAAACAGCAAGCGACAGCTCGGCCCAGAGCAGCCGGCTGGCCCCAGGGGTATGTCAGCTGCAAAGGGGAGAGACTGGGGTGCTGGAGCGCATGTGGGTGAGTTGTGAGAAGTCACAGTGCCCGTCCCCGGCCCAGCTTCCGACCCACTCCCAGCCTCCTGGAGAGAAGCCCGAAGGGGGAAGCCCAGAGGATGGGTCCCAAGGGGCTGTTTGACACACAGACAGCCCGTTCTCCTCCCCGCATCAGAGCCTGGGAGGAAACCAGCTGGCAGCATTATCCCACCAAGGGGACCCGGTCCCAGCCTCCCAGTGCTGCACCGTGGGCGACACCCTGCTTTGTTACAGCTAAGGAGAGAGGTGCCACAGCTGGGAGGGGGTCATCACTACACAGCGCAGGCAACCCCAGCAGCGAACACTCGGGAGGCATTTGAATGAGCACAAAAGGGGAGAAGCTGCGACGTCCAGGGGCCGAGCGCTGCTCCAGGATGGGCACGTGGGCCGAAGTGCGTTGGGTCGGACGGCGCCTCCATGATGCAGTGGGGGGCAGGCTCTCGACTGACCCTCTCCCCTGCTAGCAGAGGCCCGGGCTGGCCAGCTGGGATGCTGTGAAGGTCACTAGCGCACAAGCAGAGGGTGGACGAGACCTGCACTTGTGTCCCAGGGAGGTTAAACATGGCCACCGCCGCTGTTCAGCAGCGAGTGCTGAGCTAGGGGAGCCTGCCCAGTGCAGACTGGCTCCCCCAAACACCCCGGGCTCAGTGCAGGACTCCAGGTGCTAGGGAGCAGCTATCTGGCTGGGCGTGCCGTGAGCACAGCCAGCGAGTCGGAAGGGTGGAACCGGTTGCGGAGGACTCACTGCGCGCCAATGGAGTGGATCAGCTGCTGAAAACCAAGGTGGGGACCCTGCTGCTGGCCAGCGGCTGCCCACCGAACCAAGCTCAGCCCAGGCCTGGGCAGCGTGAGGCGGAAGGGCTGCCAGGGCTCAGGGAAGGAGCCCGGCCCTGCGCTTGCCAACGCAAAGCTGAATTACGAGTGCCCCTCGCTCCCGAAGGGCCTGTGCCTCACTCGGCAGGCGGCCAAGGAAAGCAGCCTCGCGGGGCAGTGCCGGGCCGACGCAGCGGCTGGCAGCTGGAGGCGATGGCACTAAATGCCAGGCCGTGGCAGGAGCACACACTGTGTTGCTGTGCCCGGCTTCTTCCCTCCGAGGGGCAGTGTACTTAGGAAGAAAGGAGCGAGCGAAAGGTTGCCTGCTCTGCAGAGCTGAGCCAGCTGCCCACCCTCCCGCCAGGACCCTTGGCATTTCAACAAAGCAATATGCAAAGGTGCCAGGCCTGCCTGTGCTCTGGAGTATGAGGAACGGGGCCACGGGAGCTCCCTGGGCTTGTTTGTTGACCTGTGGACACTGCGCAAGTGGCTGCAGCCCCAGCCAAGCCCCTTGGAGCCAGGTGCCCTGGCCCTGTCGAGGAGCGACTGCCAAAGCCACCGGGTTGGGAGTGGCCACTCAAAGACATCTGCCCACCGTGCTCTTGCCAGGGGGTGCCCAGAGATCTGCACGCCAAGCGCTGCCAGGGGGCCTGGCTGAGCACTGCAGCTCCTCGGCCGTTTACTCAAAGCTGTGACTGTGGCACAGGCTCAGGCGTTGAGGGCTACAGCCGGGCACTGGAGAAGGAGCGCTGGGGAGGGGCGTGTGACCCCTCTGAAGGGCAGTGGGGGGACCAAGCCATGCCGTCAGCACCCCCTCGGCCCAGGCTAGCTCCTGTGCTAAGGCTGCCGGGCTGGGCAGCCCACGCCATGCAACGGTAGGAGGTGGGGTGGTCAGCCCTTCGCTGCCATGCACCCGTGGAGCTTGTCAGCCCAGCCCAGCCCCCCGGCTGCCTGGCACACGAGCTCGGCCAGCTCAGGAGCGGCTGCAGGACCCCGAGAGGGCAGCGGAAGGAAACAGCCGAGTCGGGGGAGATGGGGGCCCGAGCGCGCGGATGCTGAAGCCAGGGCTCTCCTCATGCTGGACTAACAGCGTGGGGAGGTCCAGTGTCCCGCCAACAGCCAGGCCGCCTCTCGCCCCCAATCACCAGGCTCTGGCACGGACGGGGCAGAGTTCTGCCGTCGGTGGGAGAGGCGGTGCCCCCCTCCCCGCCCCGGCAGGGCGTCATTACGGGGGAGGGGCGGAGAAAGCAGCCTGCGCTGCGGAGGGCTGCCCTGCCCGGCCCTAGCTCCGGGGGAGGCTGCACATCTCGCAGTGCTCCGTGCCGGGCTGGTTCATGAAGGTGCAGTGCTGGCAGGCCCACATGGCCGAGGACGCCGCGTGGGTCGAGCTGCCCATAGCTCCGTAGTCGTGTGACCCTGGGAGCTGGACCCCGACGGTGCCTGGAGGAGGGGAACAGAGAGAGGTCAGGGCTGGGGAGGGGCAGGAAGAGAGGCCCAAGGGAGTGTCCCCAAGTAACCCAACCCTGGAGGCTCAGTGCCGGGGTCCCTGGCTCAGAGGCTCGGCCTGCATTCCCCAGGCCGGGCCAGGTCGCTGCACACGCACAGCTTGTCCCACGCGGTCGTGCCGCCTGCTGCCGGCCGAGGCACACGCCGGCCGGGGTTTCAGCACTCGCCTCTGCTCTGGGACCGGCGCCCCTCCGCAGACCCGCGACTCCTGGCCCGTCTGCTGCAGAGGGTCTGTGCTCGGGGGATGCGCCGGGAGCAAGCCCAGGCTCACAGGCCTCCTCCTGAGGTAACAACCGTCTCTCTCAACCAGCTCACCCCAGCACTGTGGCTCTGCCCCGACAGGGGTGTGCGCACGGCCCTGCTGGCTTGTCCCTGGCAGTGGGTCCTGCTGGGGCCCCCAGCGCCCTGAGCCCCTGCTAGCCTGGGGAACTCTGCCCCAGCTGTGCCTCAGCAGCCAGCCCAGGCAAACTGCTGCGGTTCTCCCCCGTTCCTGGCCCCCAGGGAGACGTGGCCCAGTCGTGGGCTAATGCTGGGGACTTACTACAGAGCTGCTCAATGGTGGCCCATTGCTCTGACTTCTTCCAGGTCTGTGCGAGCTCCTCGTTCCTGGTCCTCACCGCCTCCAGCAGCAAGCTGATGCTGTCCTGAACCAGAGAGCAGCGTGTCACAACCAGCGTGGACAGACCAGGGCTGTGCCCCCACCAGTCCCAGCCCCTCCTCCCTGTCCGCCACCGCGAGGGCAGGCTTAGCGGTAGCCAGGAAGCATCAAGCGAGGGGCTTTGAGCTTTCATCCCTTGATAGAGGGGCCCCCAGTATCTCTGAGGACACATGGAGAGGCTCTGGCTGGGAAGGGCGAGTCAATTAGGATTTGATTGGCTCTCTAAACCCCGTGTCTAGTTTCTTCCCAGGGCTGACATTCCCCCCAACGCTTGGCCGCACAGAAGCTACAGGAATTAATTCAGGACGGGTCACGTCAGATCACAGAGGTCCTGTCTGGCTTTACAATCTATACGCGGATACACACCGGAGCCAAAAGCCCTCCGCTGCATCCCTCGGCACAGAAACATGGGCCAAATTTATCTGGTGATTTTGTATTCGTGTTGGGCTGTAAAGCTGAGCAGGATGGGGGTGAAGGCACTGCGTGCTCAATCAGGATGTGGAGGCTTTTGTCAAGCAGTCCAGGTTGGAATAGCAGGAGGGCTTGGACTATAGTTTGGAGGTTTACGCAGGGGAAACTTGTGTGGTGCTTGCTCCCAGGAGGTCTGGTTCTAGCCATCATCACCAGCTCCTCGTTTCAGGAGCACTAGTTCACCTTTAGGGAGTTAACTGCCAGGCCCTCAAGGCCCTGTACTCCAATCATTCTGCAAGAGGGCGAAGGTCCCTCAATATGTCTACTGCAAAGCAGGGAGACCGGACACAATTCCATAGGCAACACCCACAACGTCCCTCGGATAGGCCCTGATCTCCAGCTGCCCACTGGCAGCCCAGCTGTGCTACACATGCTCAGGCTGCAGAACTCTCGAAGCCTCTGGAAAACACATGGCTTTTCTTGTCCGTGTTATTTAGAAAGGGGAAACTATGAGTGGTGCAGATGTCAGCACAGGGCCTGATCTGCAGCCAAGCCCCTCGCGCCAAGCCAGCGCTGCAAAGCCAGGAAGGACTTGTCCTGGGAGAGGTTTGGTGACTCTGACCCTGTTATCATTATAAGAGGAATGTTGGATTCCGACACTTTTAACCCTCTCCAGGGGCAGTGACCTGAGCTGGAGGCAAGGGGACGTGTCCAGCCAGTGACCTCACTCACACAGCCACTGACTCGCTGCTTCCAGCATAAGGGCCGACTTCTGCTCTAGTCCCCACCCCACCCTTCCCCCAAGCTTCTGCTCCAACCCCCGCCACTTCCACTCCCTTTCCCAAGGGCGCCACACTGTCCCTCCAGGAGAAACAGCTGTTTTGCTGCAGTGGGAGGTGCTGGGGAGAAGATCGGTGGAGCCAGGGGTGGCAGGGAGCCCTGGGGAGGGAGGCAGAGGGGGAGCTCAACTTCCCCATGGTGCTCAGCACCTGCTAATTTTTCTCATGGGCGTGTCAGTCCCAGAGCACCCAGGGAGCTTGGCTGCAGCTTCCAGTCACGCAGAGGCTGAGCAGGACTTCCGGAACGCAGACAAATCTAGTTTCTTAGGGGCCTGGAGAAGGAAAGGGAGTTGCCAAACTGTATTTTCTCAGCAAGAATGACAGATAAACCAGCCAATGAGCTGGGGCTAAGGACTCAGACTGGGCCATAAGAGACACCTGCGACTGATGCTCCTGCTTCAATTCCTGGCAGGAGAAGCTTAGTGCCGGTCTGTAACACGACCCTCATTGCAGGCCCTCTATCATCAGCCAAAACCATTTTCCCCCAGGACCTACCTGCAGAGGCATGACCTCATTGGTGACCAGAAAGAGGAGCAGATGGAAGTCAGAGATGATGTCTAGGAAAACAGAGGAGGTGTTCTGAGACAGGTACGTGGCCAAGCTGTGGAAGTCCTGCAGAGATGGGAAAGGGGAGGATAAACACCACAGACGTCACATTTCCTTACTCCAACGTGCCACCTTGATACTTCCACTCAGACACGCCGACATATAAAAGGCTGGTAAAGTCTTTTCTGCTGCCAACAGGCAGTGGTGAGGCCCACTGACAGCTGGAAATCGGAGCGCCTCGCAGAATGAATCACAGCTTTGCCATTTCCCAGGGGGAAAGAACCGGAACGAATGAGACGCCTCTGAGGGCCCTGGGTGCAGAGAATTGAGCCCAGACACTGGAGCACTCGGAACGGCCAGGAGTCAGAGCTGGGGCAGTGGGGGCACAGGAAGATAAAGCTCCCTGGAAGCTTGGTGTCCTGGTCGGGGACGAGAATGAGCTGGATGACAGGGCCAAGGCCTCCCAGACCTGTATTAGCCACGTGCACTGAAAGGAGGGAGCCTGACTGGGGCAAAGGAGACCCACGGCTCACCTCAAGGTGGAGAAGCCGGGGGGTGAGCAATCCTCTAGCACTATAGCCGTACTGGCTGCAGAACTGCCTACTCCAGTACACAGCAACCCCAGAATTACTAAGTGTCTCTCCTGGCTACCCCTCTCCTGGCTGCGCTGTTTGTGCTGGGACTGCTCCCTTCCGATGCACTTTCCATCCAGTCTTTGCTGCTTTCCAGGCAGCTCCCTTTCGAGAGACAGAACATTGCTACTACCAAGTAATGCAAAACGCCTGTCGCTTTTGCCAGCTCACATGGGGCCTGGGCAAGCTGAGAGCTGCCTCTGACCAGCGTTATCCAGGGCTGCTTTCTGTAATGAACAGTTCAGCCTTTTAACCGGCAACAAAAGCAGCCAGCATTCTCGGGGTCAGCACTAAATCCAGCAACCACTGCTGGCCCTGCACTTTGGTTTAACCCGCCCTAGCAGGCTGGCAGAGCAGGGCTGTTCTGTCACATACACGATACACTCTGAACTGATTCCCGACCAAACAAATTGCTCGGAATCAGCAGCTTCTGTTTAGAAGCGTCTTGCAAGAAGCAATTCTCGGTGAGCCAAAGGGCCTCGTCCACACCACTGGTTTGAGTGGGGACCGGCACCTCCAGCAGGGGTGATTTATAGGGAGGTGCAAAGCACTCTGAGGGGGAAGTTTTACTGAGCCCGTTGCCAAGTGTGGCTCGAACTAGGAGGAGACAGCTCAACGAAACAGCTGCTGCAGAGCCTCCACTGGCAGCTCCTTTCAGAGGTGTTAGCGCAAGGGAAACAGGTGGGAGATGACACATGCGTGTTATTGTACAGCGAGGACACTCCCTTTAACACACACTCACCTGAGTTTCTCCCAGCACGTCACGGTTCTCAATAGGAAACGGATTTTGAGAAATAGAAAAAGTGTAAACCGGATCCTTGGGGAAAGTTGTGGTGATCTAAAAATTCAAGACAGAGTTGTTAGTGCACAGTGCTGATCAGACAGGCCAGGCCAGGCCAGGCCCCCAGGCACCAGAGACCTCAGCCCAGTGCCTCCAACAGCTGAGAAACGCCACTCACTACACGCTGCAGCGTTCAGCCAGGAGGGCCACAAGGGGTTTATTCTGGGGAACGCGCCCCTTTCTCAGGGCGGCTGCAACCTTCAAGGACAGAGCATGTGGCACCGACGTGACAACTCTGCGCACGCCTGAGGATGACGACTTGGAAGAGGCTCTTTTGACACGTTACAGGATTAGAAGGGGATGGGGGCACTACGGAAATTGGCAGTAGGGACGTGGGGCACTCTGGGAAAGGAATAAAGAATCCATCCCGATCACTTCTCTAAAAGCAACTGTTTTGTCTTCTCTCTGCCCTGTAGGGCCAGAACTCGAGCACGGGCCGAGAAACCAACTGCGTGAAACACGGGTCGTGTGATCAGGCCCAAAGCAATAATCTAAAGGAGTGAGGTTACAGGAGCAGCCCCGGCTGGCTTGGAAACACGGTTATCAGCTGTGCAGGGTACGGTCTGGACCACGGCTGGACAGAGGGGCGCTTTGTTACACCCCGTGGGCTGGGCAGGGGAACTTCCTGCAAGTGAGCTAACAAAAACACAGCTCCTTTACTTTGCCAAGGAAGATTAGCGGAACCAAAAAATTGGTGGCTTGTCGAGAGCTTGGCTTTAGCCCTTTGCACCAGTTGTGTGTGAAACCTTTTAGCAAAAAGGGACACTTCCGTGCTGCACACAGCCAAAACACAGGCACGCTAGGGAGAGAGCGGCAAAAGTAGTGCAGCTGATACAAGCTTTTCTCCAAACGGTGATTCCTCAACTGCGTAAGCTTCTAACAGGCCCTTGCGCCTGTCTCTTATCTTGTGCACCTTTGCACAACTGCACTCAAACATTCTCGCCAAGGACAAGACCCCTCTCTGATGTATGTTCTCCAGAATCGCCTCCTAATCCTGGCATCCCCTGCCCAGGGCACCCAATACCATCACTGGACTGGTGGGGACCAGCTAGATGCAGAGGAGAACAAGGCTCAGTAATCACATGCTTCCCAGGCTAGCAAGAGGGACCTGCAGCTCTTACTGGGTGACCCAAGCCACAGAGCACTCAAACGAATCCTCCGCCACCCTTCTGGCCTGCTGCCTTTTGTTACATGCGCTATCACAGGCCTCACCGATGTTCCTTCTCTTGGCCGCTTATGTCAGCTGGTGGGAGGTGACGGTGGGTGAACCAGAAGGTTGTATGGGCCAGCAAGGTGCCATCGTACTCTGATACGATGGCCAGTAAAGTCTTATCAGCAAAGGCTTTTCGGAGGGATGTGTGCGGTGCGGTGGGGTGCGATGCTGACAGTAACGTCCATCGCAATGTTAGTCTGAAGAATCCTTCTCCGGGTATTTTTTTAATTTGCTTCAGAAATTCAGTTTTCCATCATGCCAGACTCCTCCCAAGTCCCCACTCTTTCAGTCTGTTTTCATCTTACTTATGCCCCAGATATTCCAAAAGCAGACACCTTTACCGCAGGGGTAATTAATCCCTTCTAGTGCTGTCAACTGGAACGGAACATTGACGGGCTCTGGACAATGGGCCCCATTGTTCCAAACGCAACGTTTCCCAGCCTGACTCACGTCAAAGCCATCAGCCCAAATGCAGCTTTGATAAGGAACACACCCCCCAGGAAAAAAACTGACGGAGAGGAAGAGAGTGTTGGAGTCCCGGCCGCCTGCTTCCCCACATCTGGGAGTTCCTGGGGCAGCGCTCAGGGTGTTTGTATTCATGCCAGCAGCAGCTAGAGTGGATGTGTTGCTTTGAATGGATTTAATCATTAGTGGCATCACCTCCAACCCCACCATATTCTCTGTCATCTGTATTGTCTGCCTCGCAGTCTGCCAGGCGGGAAAGCCCCCCATTAACACTGAAAGACGGGGCAGGGTTTGAATGCTGCTTCCAAGTGCGCTGGCAACTCTTACTCCACAAGGGAGGGCTCTCAGACCAATCGCCCTTTGGCTCCCAGCACTCAAGGACGCGTAGTCCAAGATGCACCCCTGCTTCCTGAGGGCACGCTCAGGGGAGGGCAGACAGGCAGATCTGCAAGCAGGACCCCTTCGCCACAACAGAAGCATTAGGAACTGGCAATGGAAGAGCCGTAGGCCGTTACGTAAGGCAAACCCCGCTTGCTCCTCACTGGAATGAGCGGTGCTGTTAATGACCGCTAGGAAAGAGACAACCGGTGCTTCCTAATCAGCTCCCAATGACTGAATACCCAGCAGATGCAGGGGGCTCACCGCTGCCTTCGTTTTATGGGTAAATTCTATTTCTTAACAGCCGTAAGACACTCCAAGAAGTGCCCTCTGGAGAAGCACATGCATTTCTCTGGCACCACAGCACCCCTGCACCCAGAGAGCTGCACTCCCTGGCTTAAAGAGTGGTTTGAAGAGAGCAAACTCAAAAGACGACCTTCAGACCTTGTGGACATCTCGTGATGGTGCGACAGGAAGTCTGCCTTGATTCTGCGGCCAGGTGCGAAGGGGCAAGCGCTGCAGCAAATACTTACATCGATGATTAGGTACTCGACAGGCAGCGGGCGAGCTAGCTGAGTGATCTCGTTGCCAAACTTGTCTATGTCCTGAAATAAGAAGAGGTGAGTCAGTGACCTGGGTGGACCCGGTGTAGATTGATGTATCCCTGAGCCGGAATGCCCAGGCAGACGACTGGAGTTGCTTTGCATCTTAGGAATGACACAGAGAACTCTTCATTTTCCTCTGTCGTTTTGTTGGGTGCTAAGCTGCTGTTAGCAAACCCGCTGTGTAGCTGTCTCCGCTGTTACAGCAACGCTTCCCTGCTCCTCAGATTATTCCAACCCATCTCTCGGCCGACGTCTGAGGCAGACAAGCCAAAAGGCGCCATGGTTATAATGGCATGTTCCCTTCACACCACAGAGGGACATAAACTGGGCCTTCCTGCCTAGGCTGTCCTGTCACGTCACCATGCTGAAGTCTCCACAAATTGCATGTGCTCATACCCGGCAGGCCTGTTTGTGGCCAATGGAAAACCAACCCCTTTTTCTTAAATACACAGATCTGGAAAAACCACACAATCTGCCGAAGCCTAAACTTGTTTTGCTTTGTCAGATGAATTGAACATAAAGTTTAATTAGGAAGAAAAACGGCCAGCATATGTTCATTAATCATGAAATGACAATTAGACTTGATTTATGTCAAACACGCTGAGTTCAAACAGCTTCAGAAATAAATGAATAAGAACTGACTCTTTTCATTACCGATTCTGTAACAGGGGACTGTATTTTCTACCTAAATCATCCCTTAATGTGATATAAATCATTCATCAAGCTGCACATAAATCATACAGCCATGATTCCCAGTCACAGACTTTTCAGAAAAGTTCAGGTTTGTTGGGCTTTCTCAGAACGGCTGGGAGGCAAATCCCCTGACGGTTACACAGGCTCATACACGGTTGTCGCCCCAGCACACATGCAGACTCTCCCACGGCTCTCATCCCAGCACGCTCAACTTACTTCTTAGGAACCACTGCTAAAAGACCATGAAATCCAAAATCCATCCTGTAGCCAGAGGTGAAAGTAATTTACGCAGATGCCCCCTGGTGCGCAGCTCTGGCTGAGCCACGGCAAAAGCCAGCAGGAAGCTATTGAAAGAGCTGGCAGGGACCTGGTTTTCACCCCACTTGCAGCCCCACACTGCAGACGGAGTGGGTATCTCTGGGGCTTTGTGAAGCACTCCTGAAACACAGGCAGCAAGCAAAACCCTTCAGAGAGACACTCGCAGATAACACTGTCCCTTTAAAAGCTGCAGCTTTCTGGCTCTGACTGTGCTGGTCCTAGTGCTGGCGTAGCATTTCTCAGCTGCTCTTCCACAGCGATTCTCAGCCTGTTTACCACTGCGGGTAGCAGATGCAGCTCCCTATATCATGTGGGCTGCACCTATGCAATATACGTACTACAGGATGAACCTCTCCCCCAGCCGGCAACATCCACAATCCGGCGTGATTTTAGTCAGCCGGACGACCACTTCTCCTGGGTGTGGCCCAGTCTCCTGTGGTTCCGTAAGTTTGTTTGCAGTCACCAGGCCTGGCTTGCAGGGCTGTGTGCCGCTATTTTGTTGTCACTGACCCCTAAATGTCTTCCAAGGGCCCAGTAAGCAGTGGGAGCGTTGGTAATGGGCCACGCAATTCTGATCCCCACCCCGTGGTCCGGCAAATTCTCTCATTTGGTGCCAGTCAGCTCCCGAGGGTGCTGGACTAGAGAGGTTCAACCTGAACCTCTACGACCCTGAGGGCATCACATGGGCCACAGCTGAAACACACAGCGTTAAGGGCAGCTCCCCCAGCCCTGGTTCTGCACAGTTCTCACACACACAGTCAGGTGCCCAAGCATGCTCTCACATGCTAATGTGCTTGTAGAAGCCAATGGCACCGCAACAGCCTGTGCCCCTGGAAATCATTCCCCCTTCGTAGGATCAACCTTCCAGTCTTTGAAGTTTCCCTTATAAGTAATCGCGATAAGAATAATTTCTCCTTGAACCTGACAGGCTGTTGGCCCTGAGGTTATTTTAGCAACAGTTCTGGCTGCTTGTGGCCTTAGATCTCCCTGGCTCTGACAGCAGCAGCAGAAGACGCAGAGCCTTTTCAGAGTGATCACAGGGCCCGAACGCCAGCCTGCGCTCAGATCTCAGCAATACTGCAAGGATCAGGACTCAAATCCAATCAAGCTGCATCAGCTTCCCAAACACTCTTCTGCCCCTGCAAGAACGAACCTGCAACAACTCACACATAATTAGCCCATCTGGAATTCATTTTCAAATCTAATTAAGTTCTAATATGCGGAAACATTTTTCCAGCACCTGTTCGCTTTAATCTTCCCCCTGGGGATTTCCATGTTAAAAGCCTGCTTTTTAATGTCATGCTCCTACCGCCTCAAAGATACTTTCTAAAATTCTTAGGACCAAATTGATACCTAACTTCCCCCCAGCTAAAGGATGTATTTTCCGACACCTCCCCCACCCGCCAGGAACGAGGTAGGCACCTATCTTTTCCCCACATGTACCGTTTTATTAGGCAGTTACATTTTATAGCCCTAACAAATGCCAAGCTGGAAAGATTGCTACAAGAGACGCAGAAACACGTTTTCACTCCAAATCTGGCAGTCATCAAGGCCCTTGCAGTCTTTAACCAGATATGCGGTCAGCTCTTACTGTGACTCCGGGATTCCCAGCACCAGGCGGCACCAGGTGCTCTGTTTAGCAGCCGTGGCTCCATAGGGAGGGCAGCAAGGAGTTAAGGAAAGCTCAGATTCTACTTGTTGCCCAGACAAAAATCAAGCAATAGGCCCCAGAGGAAGTGGGCTATGAATCACACCAGAGACAGGAGTAGAGATGAGCTCCTGCAATCCTAACATTTTGAAACAGTTTGACCTAATGGTAGTGGAGCTTCTCTTTCCAGACAGGAAAATGATTAATCCATTGGCGTAGAGAAATACCATTACCCAAGGAAGTTACTCTCAGTATTCTCATGCTTCTGCTGGCAAGCTAGCGCTGCAAGCTAGCAATGGGGAGAAGACAGCTCACGAAGAGTTCAGATTCTCAGGGGTTATGAACCAGCGTGTGTATGGTCAGTCAGATATAAGAGTTTGCCAGCCAGCTGGACTGCTAGTGACCGGAGACGGCTTACCACTCTACACGGTACTGTCCCACTGGTTCCTTGGATACAGGCAAAGAGGGGAACACACCTCGGGTCTTCCTTAAAACTAGATTGCCATTGCAACAAAGGCTGTGTCTTCTGTGTCTGTCCAGCACCTAGCACAATGAGGTTCTGCTCTAGGACTGGGCTCCTCGGTGTATCCACAACTACAAATGGACCACGGCTCTTTACTCTTCAAGGCAAACAACCCTTTAATGTGGAGAACATTTGCACCAATGATAGTCTCTCGTGATCAGATCTTCCTGGGTTCACACAGCTAATGTTGCTTTGCTTTGCTGTATCTGGGTTTTTTGCATACCCTGTGACTTAGCTCTTACCTAGCACTTTTGGTCTCTAAAGCTCAGCCTTGCACAGCAGAAGGTGAGCAACAGCCTCACGTCCGGGATGGACGATCTGAGGCAGAGGTGAAGAGACCTGCCGACGCTCACACAGCGAGTCAGCTACAGCACTGGAGCAGAACCTTGGAGAGCCCTGACCAGGATTCTTCAAATTTTTTCCATCCATGGTGCAATAAATTTTGTTATGTGCACAAAGGCATGAGTGGATGTACACCAGCAAGAGAAAAACATGCTGCTGGTTGGGGGCGCTCTGCTAATCAGCTGAGTGGCACCCGACTCTCTCCTGGGTGGCCGCCCAAGCAGTCAGCTTGCAGGGAACACTTGTCCCAGCTCCTTGCCCAGTTTTGTCTCCACTGAGTTAAGCTGCAGTCTCCCACTGGGTTATTGCTCAGAGTAACAGAACCTCTTTCCCGCTCCAACATGCACAGTCCAGAGAAGGCCAATACAAATCATGGAATAGAACGCTAGGACAGGAAGGGACCGCGAGAGTCCATCGAGTCCAGCCCCCTGCCCCAATGGCAGGACCAAGTACTGTCTAAACCATCCCTGATAGACATCTATCTAACCTGTTCTCAAATATCTCCAGTGATGGAGATTCCACAACCTCCCTCGGCAATTTATTCCACTGTTTGACCACCCTGACAGTTAGGAACCTTTTCCTAATGTCCAACCTCAACCTCCCTTGCTGCAGTTTAAGTCCATTGCCTCTTGTTCTATCCTCAGAGGCCAAAAAGAACAAGTTTTCACCCTCCTCCTCATGACTCCCTTTTAGATACCTGAAAACTGCTACCATGTCGCCCCTCAATCTTCTCTTTTCCAAACAAAACAAGCCCAATTCTTTCAGCCTTTCTTCATAGGTCACATTCTCTAGACCTTTCATCATTGTTGTCGCTCTCTTCTGGACCCTCTCTAATTTCTCCACATCTTTCTTGAACTGCAGCGCCCAGAACTGGACACAATACTCCAGCTGAGGCCTAACCAGTGCAGAGGAGAGCGGAAGAATGACTTCTCGTGTCTTGTTCACAACACACCTGTTAATGCATCCCAGAATGTTTGCTTTTTTTGCAACAGCATCACACTGTTGACTCATATTTAGCTTGTGGTCCACTATAACCCCTAAATCCCTTTCTGCTGTAGTCATTCCTAGATAGTCTCTCTCCATTCTGTATGTGTGAAACTGGTTGTTCCTTCTCAAGTGGAGCACTTTGCATTTGTCCTTATTAAACTTCATCCTGTTTTACCTCAGACCATTTCTCCAATTTATCCAGATCATTTTGAATTTTGACCCTATCCTCCCAGCTTCATATCATCTGCAAATGTAATAAGCGTACTTTCTATGCCAATATCTAAATCGTTGATGAAGATATTGAACAGAACTGGTCCTAACACAGACCCCTGCAGAACCCCCCTTGTTATACTTTTCCAGCAGGATTGAGAACCATTATGAACTACCCTCTGAGTGCAGTTATCCAGCCAGTTATGCACCCACCTTATAGTAGCCTCATCTAAATTGTATTTGCCTAGTTTTTTTATAAGAATATCATGTGAGACCGTACCAAATGCTTTACTGAAGTCTAAGTATACCACATCTACCGCTTCTCCCCCTATCCACAAGGCTCATTATCCTATCAAATGGGTATTCCTGGCATATTACATGGACATGCTTCCTCTTAGCACAGACCTAAGAACAGTCTGCCACTCTCCAACACGATGGCATTCTAATGATAACACGCTCACTCAAGAGGCTGTGAAAATCCATTCTGCACACTTTGGATTGGTTAGTCTGAGCCAAACTGCAGATGCAGATCTAGCTAATCTTCTGAACTATGCTAAGGACTGCCATCTGCTTTTTACTCACTTAGAGGAGACGCATTCCCTGGTGCAGACTAGGTGGTGACTACGTGGTAGGTCTCTCCCCCCAGATAAGGCAGGGAGACCTTTGGACACCTATCAACTTTCTCACCGCTGGGAATCTAGGCGTAGCAAGCTTTTGCGATAAGAATAAAGGCAGTGTCCTTCCATCCTCCCCAACAACCATCCTTGGCTGGGGACAGAGGACTCTATACCCAAGGAAGCACCTCCTACAAAACAAAGTTGTGCACAGGAGAACCTAGGCGGGATGAAATGCAGGGTGAAGATGGAAATATCCCTCCTCCGTTCTTTGGTAACGCGGGAGCAACTGCCAGAAAGAGCAGCTACCACAGAACCCTTCTGGACTACAGAGCATCTCTCCTGCGCCGATGAGAACATTCCTCAATAGTCTGACTGCTCCGAGAGTTCACATCATCATGACCTGCAAAGATTCCTTTAATGGAGGCCCAGAGGCATGTTTGTGTTATATGCAACATCTGACTTTCAGCAAGAGGAATTTCAAACGTACAGACAGAAGGAGAGGGAATTTCTAAACCGAGCGCTCATAACACACTCTTGTCTGACTGTCTTGGGGTAGGAGAAGTTGGGTTTGGTATCCCAGGGGGCCGTAATAAAAACCTCAAAATGCTGTCAAGCTAATCCAGACTGGACAAAATGGTGTTTTCCAGAGCTTGGCCTGAAACAAAAGTTTAATGGCCGATGTGTCTTGCAGCTGACACTGCATGAAGCTGAGCAGTCGTCCAAATGCAAAGACCAAGCCCATTAACCTCCGCCAGGAAGGGAAATGTCCCTTTTGTAACGCAAGCCTCATTAAAAAGGGCTTTAAATTTTTGCCATCCACCAATAAGTTTCTTGGCTATTGGAACAGCAATAACATGTGACTCACGACAGGGATGACATCTTTTGTGTGCTGAGATCCCAGGCATTTGCCTGAAGTTAACAGAAGAACCAAGCCCTGCAGAAGTACTAACCCATGACTACTTAATGCTTCAAAGGGGCCTTAAAAGTCAGCGCTGTTATTTTTCAGCTTCGTACGATGGAATTTAGAGACATCCATGAAATAAGTCCAGCGCGAGAGTCCTGTGGTGCTGCCACCTGGGAGTTGCTGGGGCATACAATAAAATGACACTGCCTGACAATAGAAAGCCGTGAACTCTGCCCCCGAGCTGAAGCCAACTTGGAGAGCAGCATTCACACATAATGAGCCGCAAGAAGCGGGGAACACACAGCTGGACAATCACATTTCCAAAGGTGCTGAGCACCCACTGACTTCAATCCCCAGTGTTTAAAATACACTCCTAGCTTAAGCAAGATGGGTAGGTGCACTTCTTTACTTCCTAGAAACACATGAAAACAGGGAGGAGAAGACAGATGGAAGGACTTCAGCAGCCCTGATATGAAGTGGACTCTTTAGGCTTTCCACCCTATCGGAAAATGAACTCAAGAGGAGGTTGACAGTACTGTGGTCTCTGGTGCTAGAGGACAGAATGGTTACCCTTGTAATTACAGTCATTCCAGGTCTGCGTACTGAGAAGGGAGGGGGCCTTTGCGAGTTTGGGTAGAGTTACTGTTGTTGAAAAGCACCAGCTGGTATTTTTGCAATACCATAACCAGGGCCCTCTCCAGTTCACAGCCGCGGCAAACACATCACAGAGCAGGAAATCTGACCGCTTTTGTGAGCTTTGGCTCTCTCCAGATTTCACTGGGGAGACCAGCATCTCTCAGACCGGCAGTCCAGACCCGAAAGGGAGCAGCAGGGGAGAGTGTGAGGTTATTTTAAGGGGCAGTCACAATACTGCCACCCTTACTTCTGCGTTACCTTCAGAGCTGGATGGCCAGAACGTGACGGCCATTGGCCGGGAGCCCAGCACAGAAGTACACGTGGCAATACCATGCCATACCATGCCGCCATTACTTTTGTGCTACTGCCCTCAAGTTGGGTGACTGGTGAGTGGCAGCTGCTGACTGAGGGCCCGGCTCTGCAGGCAACAGGACAAAACTAAGGGAAGCAAACCACACCACGCGGTCCTCGCTTCTGTGCTGCTGCTGGCAGCAGCTCTGCCTTCACAGCGGGAACCAGGCCACCAGCTGCCCCTCTCCAATCGTACAGCTCTGAAGGCCGCATTGCACCAGCTGCAAAGCACAAGTAAAAACAACAGTATTGCAACCCTGCCACAGCAACCTTGTGACCTTCCCGCAACTCCTTTTGGGGTCAAGACCCCTGTGATTGCACCACCGTCAAGTGTCAGATTTAAACAGCTGAAATCACGAGATTTACCATTTTAAAAATCCTCAGACTGTGCAATTGACCAAAACAGACCACGAATTTGATAGGACCTTAATCGTCAAAGAAGAGATTGTTGCACGGCAATTCCTGATGGTCCTCACTAATCCTGCCCCTTGACCCTCTGGATTTACCAGTGGGATGGATGACCACAATGAGGAATTATTTAGCAGAGTAATTTATATTCTTGCTCCGGAATGCTCCTGACTTTCACAACTAAACAAATTTCCAGCTTTCGCATCTGATGGCCTGAACACCCCCACGAAGACAGCACCATGCTGCTGTGTGTTAATAGGACGGTTTCTGGCAGCAGCAGGGCAAGAGGCCAACATAAAGAGAAAAGTAAAGACATAGAGGAATGGCCGGGCAGGCAGCTCAGGAAAAAATGCTTTGGTTTATGAAAACAGAGCAAATCTGGTACCATCAGTTTCCTGTATTCACGATATTTAAGACATGTCTACAGCTGATAGACCATTGAGATGAGTCACACTCATTCACATGGGAACCTTATTTTCAGCAGCAGCTGTAACACACTGAGGGGCATACTAGCCTCTGACCCCCTTTCACAAATGCATCTTGATGTGCGCTACACAAGAAAGGCTTGAAGAGTGAAGAGAGCTGTTATTTTGCCTTGAAGCACCTCTTTGCCTGCTTGCCAGAGTCCTCAAACCTGTAACACTCTCACTAATTTCTCCCAGCTGCACGGCTTTGATCCCTGACACAGGCTTCAATCTCTGCAGCATTACTAATTCAGAGAAATTTCTCAGTCATTTCAAAAGCAAAGATGACACAGACAAAGGGTAAAGACAGAAGATCTTTTCCTTATGTGATGAACGCATTGTAGTACCCTTGCTGCTTCATATTTTTCCAGTGTTACTTTGGTCACCTTCTCCTATTGGCAGGAGTTTTAAAATGCATCGTCTACTTTACGCAACTAGTGGAGACAGGAACTGAATAGCTTCCCCTCCCATATTTGGATGCTAAATTGTTCTATAAATATATTCCACACTGCACAAACATTGGCTTCATGGTCCTCATTCAACTGTCACACTAAACTTAAAATTAATATAGCCCATTTCCTCCTGAAGTGCTTGTCAAGCCGATAAACACTACCCCTATTCAGCTTATTCTTGCTCACCAGTGGCCCAGCCATGTGAGGTGAAATATGGCAACTGCTTTGAGCACACAGCAACCCTGCACCACAGCTTAGGGCAGGAAGCAAAAAGCTGAAGGGTAAAGGTAAGTAGACTGATTATTAAACTGGTTATTGCCTGGTGACCACAGTGCTTCAGTAATACGCCTGCTATCCTGCTGATGGGAGAGCCAGAATGTTACTTTACCAAGAACCTTCATCTTCTCACTGCACAGCCAAACCTCCTGAGGACTCTTGCTCCCAACAAAATGTTTAATCAAAGCTTTGCCAAGCTCAGTGTCACACACCCAGTGACTATGAGGTAGTGCCTCTGACCTCAGACCTTTTTATATTTAATGAGACCCAAGTGGTCAAGTGAGTAAGCTCACCATTCATTTAAAAAAGTTCCCAAAAAAGTCAAGGTACCGCAGCCAAACATGTTTGAATTCAAACACTCCTCAAGCCCTCCTACTGCACAGAAGGGAAAGACAATTACAGGCAAGAGTTACACAACATAGGAAATAACCTGAAGATTGACCCAATGATTCATCCCACTGGTTCATGGAAACTTCCACAGAGGGCTGGTGGAATCTGTTTGCTTTCTCTTTACCACCATTGCTTTGGGTTACAAGCCGGAGGTTAGCACCTGCTGGAACCCTGCTTTCCTGATGCTCTGAATGTTTCGCTACCACACAGCATGCAGCTTTCTGCAGTTCTTCTGGACATGGAGCCATGGACTGTGTCACAATGTAGGGCTCCTTCTTGACCTGAGCAGGATCTCCTGGCTTCGAGATGAAGCACTGAAGGCTGAGATCTGCAGTCACCACAAGCTGCACTCTCACATTCTAGACTAGCACAACTGTACCACCTCCTGGCTTCTTGACAAGAGGCCAATGAGACCTTTGGCTGCTCATGTGGGCGTCCTTTGGGAATAGTCCATCAGTTGCTGTGGTGGGGACTCGGAATCAGTTCCTTGGGTGAAAACTCAATTTACAAGCGCACAAACGGGGAAAGGCTGATAGAGCAAGGAAGAAATTGGGCTGGAAGGCGTCTCACAATTCCAGGGGGCATCAAGGCAAATCAATCATGTGGTGCTGGCAGAAAAAAAAACACGCAGAGGAGTTTACCAATCAGCAGTTTCCTGATCGTCACTCAGCACCACTCTGGGGCCCACAGAAGTACTCCCGAAAGATTTGCTCTCCGTGGCGTACATGGTGCTCAATTTAACAGCCTTGCCTTGCCTACACTACTTAATGGGCAGTCTCAAATGCAACAGGAGGTAGTGTCACATGCAGACCGGATCACAAACACCAGATACACACACATATGAGATAGCTGGCACGGATGATGGATGGCTAATTTGTTGGCAGGCATCCTCATTAACTTAATGTTCTCCATGATTCATGAAGCACCAAAACGCAGCAAATGGGATTTTCGAGAAGCAGCACCATTGTTCTCACCGAGGCCCTATTCTGATCTTTCCCACCCAAATCTGGAAAGACAAGAGGTTTGAAAAACTGCAGGGACAAATGTGTGAAGTGGCTGCTCGTCTCTAGCATCGCATTTAAAAGCTACATACTCCATACGGGCAGTAGTGCAGATACAGACGGGGCTTTGGCATGCACCCTGCAAGGACGGCTCTTCTGATGGCCAATGCTCTTGTAGATTCTTGCTCTGAACATGGGTGGCCTCCGCTGTGTAGCAGGAGGGGCTTCTGAGGGTTACAGTCGTGACCGAACAGTAAGGCACTAACGGCAGGTACTAACCCCTGCCCCAAAGAGAGAAAAGCCAGCGTTGTGGAACTCATTCCCAGTGGCTGTTGGGAAGGCAAAAAGTATAACAGGGTTCAAAGGAGGACTAGATAAGCTCACAGAGGACAGGTCCAACAGTGGCTATTAGTCAACGTGGTCAGGGATGCAACCCCAAGTTTGGGGTGAGCCTAAACCTCAGCCTGCCAGGCGAGAGTTTAGGACAGAGGTGGCTACCTTCAGCCTATTGTTCTGTGTACTCCCCTAGAAGCTCCAGAACTGGACACTGTCTGACAGGATACCGTGTTAGAGGGACCAATGGTCTGACCCAGTGTGGACACTTTCCTGTCCTTCCCCCTATCCCCCCCTCTTTATTTAAGTCTACTAATCCCTTCCTTCCTGGCTTTTATACGTGTAGGCTACTGCTCCCCTTTGGCTTGGGTACATGTGGCGTCTTCCTCCTCTGCTGGTTCCAGCTGGTGCTCTATTTGGGCAGACTCATTCTTACTTTCCTGCTTGGTCTGCTGTTGTGGCGTGCCTGATGCAGCTCCGCAGGTCTCTTAGAAAAGCATTACCTACACTGAATTCTCACCAGCTTGTTAGAAATCTGCTTTTATTGCTGCTTCAACTTAGTGCATCATTTTGCTCCAGCGCACACTATGTGTAAGTATAATTGAGGAGAGGAGGATGCCAATAGGCTCAGCGGGGGATTAAAAGTCAACAGAGAAGTATGGCAGCCACTGCCAATAAACACACATGGCGTGGTTAATTCCGAATGCCTGCTACAGGCCCTAGGTGGATCACTGCAGACCTCATTTATAGGCTAGATAGCCAATGGCTACTACTGCACTGGAAACCATAATAGCACTTTTACGAGGAAGAAATGGAGCTGACACAATTACTTCCTGTGGACATGCACGGAGTGGTTACTACAGAAAATAGTTCTAAACCTCAAAAGACACCCTTTCTCTGAGCTGGCTACGTCAGTTTCCAGCCCCGCCGCAGACGTCGTCCTCATGCTCTTGCGCACACGTCTTAGTCTCAACCCTTACCTTATAGAATACGTCAGGCACATACTGCTCACTGCTGGACTCCTTGGCGTAGCCGAGCTCTGGTGCATCCCGGCATGGCAGCAGGCACTCGTCCCGTACCAGGGCCATGCACTGATTAGAGACTTGGTAACCCTCAAAGTGGACCTGGTTGTCGGGACCACCTAGAATAGAAAATTACCTTTAATCCGCCACAGGGGAGCATTTACTTATTCTTGCAAGATTGCAATGGCTAGCATTATGGTCTGAGCAGCTGGGTTACACATCACATTGGCTTTAAATACCAAGGCATTTGTGCTCGTGGTTTGCTGTATTAGGAAGTGTTTGTACACAGGGATTCCCATGAAAGTCCTACACTTACTTTATCCTGCACACTGCTTCCACCTGTGTTTTCACACCTAAACTAGTGGTACCCATTCCTCGGGTGAAATCCTGGCTGGACTGAAATCAATGGAAGTTTTGCCATTTATTTAATTAGGCCAAGCTTTCAACCTCGGGGGCCGAGCATCGGATCCCTCTAGCCTCCCTCTTCAGCAGCAACACTTTCCAAAATTACAGTCAGGAAGGTAGTTCCTGCTATCCTCATTAAGGTCTACACAGCCAACTCCAGGCTACAGTAACTTAGGTCAATCACCTGGCAAACGTGACTGTGTACAAAGCCAGGGAATTTTGACCCACAAAACAGGAAGTCACAACACTCGCTTCGGGTGGCTTTGGCATGGATCACAAAATCAGTTCTTCAGTTTGGCTAGTTTAAGCCTCAGCAGGCTGTCCGCTATCAGAGAGAAAATGAGGCACACATAAACGTTAAGAGCGCGTTGCTATCTGTGAAGCTGGACGCTGTGAGAGAAAGTGAAATTAATCCATGCAGGGGACCTTTAAAAGGCAAAGTTGATGGTGCAAACGGCACATTTACATTTATACTGCGCACTAGGAACAAACCAGTTGTTTGTACAGAAATCTGACAGGCTGATTTAACAGAACAGAATGAAATTATCTGGCCCAGGTGATCAGAAGAGGAAACATTGGTTTCCTAGCCTCTGATTTCTAGCCTGTCTCACTCTGATCTTGGGCAAACACTCCCAGAAATTAAAAGTGGGCCAAGACACATGGAAGGCCTGAACAAAGCAAACCCCATTTCCCCAGTAAAACACCTTGTTTAAAAATGGATACGCACATTTATCTTGTAAGAAAAGATGAATGCGTTTAGCAGTCTGGAATGCGTGAGGCAGCTGTCTGATCACATAGACCTGTTACTGAAAAGGCCCCAGAAACATCTCTAAAGCCTGGGGCTCAGAGGAGGTAACATAATATTGCACGTTAATTCTTTACATGGGATGCTAGTTGGAATTCAGGCTTTTTTAGATTGCTTAAAATAGACCCCAGAACCTGGTTCAGGGAAACCTTAAATGAACACATCTGTGTCGTCTCAGAGAGCCGAGGGCAGATTGAACTTTGAAGGCTGTAATTTCCCCAGCTCATGCCAATGCCTCCATGAACTGGCCCCGTGTATCAGTATAATCTCCTGTACTCTTCAGAGGGTCCTGAAAAAGCTCCCTGCACGGGATGGCCAAAATTGATGCGACAGAAGCCTGCAGGCGCTTTAATTGAGATACTTGAGTGATTGGACAAAAACATTTTTCACTCACCTGGGAAGATCCGAATTTCACTTTGAAGGGTTTTTTTTCGTATCTGTTTTTCAGTGGCAGAAATATGAGGGAATTAAAGGTCCCCACTTTACAGTGAACCGTCACAAGTAACTTTCAAGACTCCCGAAGTTTTTGTGTTCTAGTACCACAGACTCCAACATTTCAGCTTACAAGGCCTGGACACACTGCCCTTCGGAGCTACACAATGGTGTTCCTCAAACTCTCTAGAATACATCGCCACAGCTGGATAGCAAGTGCATGGAAGTGCTGTTATTCTGGCTCTCTTCCATCTTCCTATGAAGCTCAGCTGAGCAGGCATTAACTAGCACAGCCCTAGCATACTGCTGCAGGACAGGGAGCAAAGAACTCCCGAGGTCAAGTCCTGGCTTGGCAGCCTACGGCCAGTCACCAGCATTCCCTGTAGGATGGGTACTTGGGCAGCCACCCAGGAGATTCAGGTGCCACTACAGCTGATTAGCAGAGCACCCACAGCTGGCAGTGTGTGTTTCTAGTGGCGGTGCACAAACACATGCCTCAGTGCACATAAAAATTTATTCCGCCCTTGGATGGAAAAAATTAGAAGGAACATTGCCAGGCATCCCCTCTGCGGCTCAGTTCTTTCTTCTTTAAAAGTGGCAAACACTCATTCCCTGCCTCGCTGGAGTGAGGCCACTGTTACTGAACACAAAGTGCTCTGAAGATATGGCATGATGCAAACACTACATATGAGCGTTCTTTTCACGAAAAGCAACTGAAAAAAGAAACAAGGCATCAGGGGCCTCCCAGAGGAAAACTTCATTCAACTGGTCGAACTCTCTTTGAGCAGTCACATCTTGAGTTCCACAAATCCACACCCCCTAAAGTGGGCTACACCAGGGGCTCTCTCTGAAGACTCAAGAGCAGGTTTGGAAGAGAAACTAACTTTGTAAAAAGAAGCAGGCAGGCACCCTTTGGCCATAGGATATTTGTTGCTGGTGCTTTATTTTCCTACTCCTGGCTGACAATTTTATGGTGAAGAAAGAACGTGTGTATGTCTGTGAATATACACTCCACTGACGCTAACTGCATGGAAGGGGTCGCAGGAAACAGGTGGAGAAAGAACAGTTAGAACATGGAATAAGGGAAATTTATTTTACTCAATGCACTTGAGAACCATCTAAGACTTGTTGCAAGGACTGGTGGGAGACAACTGAACACTTCTAGCGATCAGGACAGTCTGTAGCTTGACAGGGAAGCACTGCATGTTCCTTGGGGGTAACCACCAGAGAAAATCCCAGAAGAAATGAGGGGTTAAGAGAACTCTGTGTCAGTTTATACCTGTAGCCACAACAGTGACAAATTTGGATCCAAAGTGGCCATCTGGAGACAGGCGACATATGTTGGGATGCTGGTTCTGAAAGTTTCCAGCAGTGATGCACTCTTCTGCACTTAAAAAATAGGTATCCTAGGAAAAAATAAGAACAGAACTTGGCAAGATGATGGAGCTATGAGACATGCCCCACCTCCATTTCACTGGATTGCAGCTGCTCTGGCAAAAATCTGCTTCTTAGTAAAGCATTTGTGCAATCTGTGAAGGGAATGCTACAGAGAGAGGGGGTAAAGGACTGAACACAGGGGATTAGCAGTCTGGAAGCCCTGAGTTCTAATCCTGGCTGTGTCTCAGACAGCACAGTCCCGGGTAAGTCAGTGCCTCAGTTTCACCACCTGGGAGCTGGGGATAATATTGCTCTATGTCACAGGGAGGCAGGAAGGTTGCCATTTGAAGATAGAAAGTATTATGCAGACAATGCGCTGGAAGCACTTGAGGTTCAGACAGCAAAGCGGTCTGCATAAGGTGCAACGCTCAATCGCTCACCAAACTCATCACTTACGTCACCCTGCGCTCTACCCTCTGCTGAAGTCTCTCGTAATCCAGAGCTCGCTCTCAGGAGTGGGCGAATGAGACTGTGGCAGGCTCCCACCATTGTTCACTGATCACCCCCCTGCTCCTTCAAACGCGTTGGAAAACCCCCCGCAGCAGGAAACACGGCAACCGCAACGTACCCAGCCCACTCTACACTGCAATGGCTTGACTTCTGCCTTCAGTTGCAGTCCCTGGGGGCAGGACTCTGCTTGGCAGAGCCTGCATCTATGATGGTCAATAGACAAAGACAGCAATTACCGACGCACTCGCTTCTCACCTTGTTCCTGCTGTACCGAACAGTCCCCTTCCGGGTATCTTCAGAAACCAGATCCGTGAATATCCAGCCAACCTTTAAACAAATAAAACCCCCGCTTCTTTTAGAAGTGGGACGTCACTCCCTCCCACAAGATGATCCTCACCCCTCCCGATGAGGGCCTGCTGCATGGCACCGAAAGGCAAGGACTCGCCCGGCTGGGCTGCATTCCTCTGGACACAACTCACACGTGTGCAGTGCCAGCTAGCTTCCAAGGGACTTGCAGGTCTATGTCTTGCAGGGGAATATTTTCACAGAAAAGCCTGGAGGCTGCAGGCCTCTTAGCCTTCCCCCAAATCCCCCACACCAAAGAGCCATCTGATGCACAATATTTAGACTGCAGCAGCAGCAGCCCAACTGGAGACGACATCGTGTCTCAGTGAGCTGGTTTTCTGACACTTTCTGAGTTTCCCTCTCAGTTCTGCCGTGTTCCCCGCCCCAGCCTGCTCTGCACAGAGAACCACATATTCGTGTCTCTTCACTGTCAGCACCCGACAGCTACACTCTTTATTCAAGCCCTCCCTTGCAACTCACTTCTACAAGACGTAGCCATTCGGCTGAGAAGCCTGCTATGCACCCACCGGGAGGCAGGGCGACCATCCACCCTGTTTTTCCCAGGACAGTCCCTTAGTTAAGCTGTCTCTTCGACTTTTTTAAGAAAACGGGCAAATTGTCTCATGTTTTGCCAGGTTCCTGTGTCCTAGCACCTGGTGGCTTGGAGCTGCAGCTATCCCACTCCCAGCACCCCCTGGCAGCAGCCCGTGCTGCCGGTGAGCTCTGCCATGGGGTGGCTGCCTTTCCCTGGTACCCAACACCTACAGCAGACATCTCCTGCTGCCAGGGAGCCCCTCCAGGGGGAGCATGTTTCATTCCCCAGCGTCCTGTGCCTCAGGAAGGCACCTCCTGCAATGTGGAAGCTCCTTCACAGGGCAGCGGTCCTGTTCCCTGGCACATCGGCCTCTGCTGCCAGGAACCCCCATCCTCCACCCCCGCCCCCGCCCCACCACCAGGAGGCTGCAGCAGCCCCTGTTGCCAAAGCAGCTCCCGCATCTCTGGAGCCCGGTGTCTGGTGTTTGCCACAGAGCAATGTGGTAACCTACTGGGAGGCCAAGAGACAGACGAGGTATCCCGCCCAGATCTGCAGCCCACGCTCAGCACAGCAAACCCTCGGTTTAACGGACTAACTGGGGGAAGGGGTGTCCATTCGTGCTGCAAGTCCATTGTATCCGAATGGTTGTACTGTGTGATGGTGCACTGACCGCCCCAGCCCGTCTCTCACTCCTGTCCTCTGCCCCCACTTCCCTTCCCCTCTCCTGCCCCATTCTCCTCACACCTCCATCTCCCTCTCCCAGGTACCAGGAGAGGAACTGAATGCAATGCCCGCCTGGCTCCTTCCACCTCCTGCAGCTCTCAGCGCTGCAGCTCCCCCAGCTCCCAGCCCCGAGCCACCCACGCAAAGGCAGAGCCTGGCCGCCCCCAGCCTGCCAGCAGGCAGCAGCCTCCGACACCCCTGCTGCTGCTCAGCACCATTACCGGCAGTGGCAGCCAGAAGCTGACATGCTCCATGCACACAGGGCTGGGGGAGGAGAGCTCCTGCGCCCTGCCTCCACCCCACGGCTCCCCTGGCCTCAGTGGCCCCAGGTAGCCCCTTCAGCCCCAGCCCTGGCAGCAGCTCTGGTGAGACTCCAGCATTTACTCTGGGGGAGAAGTCGGGGGTGGGGGGGCTGGCAGACAGCGTTCGTTATATCGGGGTCCATTAAACTGAAGGTTTACTGTAACTCTGCATTGTTAACCTAGGTGATTTCACAGAACCCAAGTGAGAAGCAAAGATAAAACAGGACTCTAACACCGCCCACCAATTCCTTGCTTCAGACATGGGCAGTAAGAGACGGATTTCATCTTGGAGAGCAAGGGAGCTCCCCATAGAGGAGTGTGTGCCCCTGCCTACAAACAAGACCTCCAGCTTGAAAACATTCAACACCAGAAAGCTCAGTGCTAAGTGCTAGCTGCTGCACGGTGAGCAATACTGTCAGACTGGCTGGAAAATTAAATATCGATTTGAATGTCACCTGCATACAGAGGACGCTGACATCTGCATGTCTTGATTAACTCACTGACAGGTTGCAGCTACAAGAGAAATAAGGAACTCCACGCCTAAATCATACGCAGGCTAACTCTTGTACCGCAGAGCCCCCCAGGAACACCCGGAGACAGGCACTGAGCTCTGCTTGTGGGAATCCTGCCAGCAAGCCACAGAGTCGCTCAAAGAACGAACGAAAAAACTCAACCCTCAAGGATGCCAAATTAGCACCCGCCAGAGGGGCGAGGGAATGTGCTGATCCAAGGGGAGAGAGGCAGAAAGTTGGGCTTCTGATCCCTTTGATGCTGTTCAAGACGGAGGACGGCTGAGCTGAGCAGAACAGCTCTGTCACTCTGCTCAGTGTCTGCATAGAGAAACAGCCTCGCTTCACTTTCCTGCCTAGAAGCACAAAAGCTACTGGCTCCCTATAAACACGAGCTAGATTGAAAACGTGCTCAGCGTTAATTTTGCTTTGTCAAGTAAGGAGAATGGTGAGAGCGGACTTTCCTTTCATGGCTGTAGAGACCCAAGAACTAGGGATGTTGATGTTTAACCAGTTCACTGACAACCCTCTCCCCTAAATGGACGAGGTTTACTGCTTACAGTCAGCTGGCAGGGTTGCTCCAGCCACACAGGGGCCACTGCAGCTGGGGAGAGGGAAGAGCGGAGACACGCCAGCATGGCTAGAGTAGACCCTCCCGTCCACAGTGGACGTGTGGGAAGAGGAAGGCAGCTGGAGCTGGTCCAGCTGGGCTGCAGCACCCCTGCCTGTGGCACGCCAGGGACCTGAGCTGCTTTGGCCTAACTGGAACACCCTGCCCTGCAGTGTGCCTGGGGCTGCTCGGTCCAGACTGGAGCACTCCCCACCAATGGCGGTGCCGCAGGCTGGCGTGCCCCCCACCGTTTAATCGGTTAACCGGTTCAACTGAACATTTAACAGGTTAACTAACAAAACAGGACTTTACATCCCTCGCCAGAACGCCGCCTCTAACTTTGTCCCGCCCCCAGCAGAACGGATTTGTTTATGCGTACCCATGTGGAGGTGATGTGCGACAGACATCATGTGGTGAGAGTGGGGCAATGGGTTCTGAAGGTGGGAGGGGGTTCAGAGCAGGGTCAGAGGGTTAAGGCACAGGAGTGAGGGACCCAGGGTGGAGTTTGGGTGCAGGAGCTCAGGGCTGGCCCAGAGGCTTGGGATGCAAGGGCTCTGGAGTGGGGCTGTGGATGAGGAGGGTGCTCAGGACTGGGAGTGGGCCTCAAGGGGGGGCAGGGTGGGTCCCTGCTGGGGATGGCAAGGAGGGTCTTCTCTTTCCTGGCCGTGGCATTCGGTACTCGGGCTGTCAGGGCAGGAGTGACACCCTCCCCCCTGGCTGTCTCTGCCAGCTTCAGGGTTTGGGAAGAGACATCACCCCCTGCTGCAGCCCACAGTGCCTGAGTGAGGCTTCATGGGAAGCTGCGTGTCCCTAGGGGAACTCAGCCCTTCTCCCAGACATATTAGCCCAGAACATTTCCCTACCTTCCTCAGGCCAAGCTTTGCAGCAATCTCATCCACAACCTCAGCTTTCGGGTCTTCAAGGAGCTCCAGGCTGTTCTGGGTACCAATCTGTAAGCAAACAAGCACAACCTCATTCAAAACCCAGAGCAAATTAGGTACTATCCTTCTGGGCATTTCAAGAGAGACTCTCAAGTGGGTGAGACAGGGGCCTAGGAACACAGCTGCTGGGTTCCATTCCCAGCTCTCCTGCAGACTTGTTACAACCTTGGGAAAGGCGGTTTATACAGGAGTCCTGAAACTTAGCTGGCAAGCGTCAGGATTCATGAACCTGAGGAGCTCTGTACACACTCGCTGGCCCTATTACGATGCTCTCGGAGCACTGCTAGAGAAAGGTACAGACAAGAACATCTTTCTGAAGCTTTCGGAGGTGGCGGATCTATGCTCATGTTGTGCTTGTTTGGACGTAAGAGCAGCGCACTGGATGGAAGTTGGTGAATCCAAGAATTCGTGCAGCCCTTCCTCCCAGCTGTGGAGCACAAGACGCCGCCATTCGAGAGCGCTTTCAAAGGCAGGCGCTGTTGTTGTTAGGTTTTGGGCTGAGAAGCTCTGCCAGCCAGAAGAGCAGAGTCTTGTCTCCCCAGAGGAGTGGAGGAGGCTGCCTCGTTTCCATCTTAAGCACCACAGTGGAGCTGAAAAAGACACTTCCAACACCTGTGTGCCCCCTAGGTCATACCAGGGGCTTACAACGACACTGGGCCAACAAGCTGGGCTTGGCTACGGTGGCATTTAATAAAATCAGCAGAGCTGTAAAGGCCTAAAGGGGTGTACCTGCACCTACAGTAGGCCTGGCTCAGAGAGCTGAATGACACGACTGACTGTGACTTCACCCCCCGTGAATCCAATGGCAGTCAGGAGTTATGACGTTCCTACTCCATGCCTCCCTCACTAGGGCGTGTACATGGGCAGACCACGCCTTGCACACCCCTGCCTGCATAGTTTGAATTCACAATAGACGGGATGTGAAGAGTCACACCTGCGACACCTCTCCAATCCACCCTGGGGCATGAGCGCCTTTATAGCTCTCTCTATGTTGCAATACTGAAACACGCTGAAACAGACGAAGATGCCGAAGCTGGACGAGTCAGCTCCCCAGGCACTGTGGATTTCAGGGAGCTCTCTAACCACAACGCGAAGGGCGTTGCAGCTGGACAGAAATAGGAGGCCTGCTGCTTTGCAGGATTACCTGGTACGCCTTCTAGTCCTTAAAAAGGGAAATTAAATACTGGTCCAGCTTCACTGTTTTGGAACCCTCCCTGCAGATGCTACGCCACGTGAGGAGTTCTTGTGTATAATGCAGCCCAGGACAGGAGAGAAGCAAAGTGGAGGAGCTTTTTTGGTAATAGCTTTTATTGGGCCAGCGTCTCTTGGTGAGAGAGACCTGCTCTGCAGCTCCCCAGACCTCAAAAGCAGCTCTGGATAGCTCAAAAACGCTCTCTCTCACCAACAGGAGTTGTCCCAGCCAGTGATATTCTCTCCCCTGCTCTGTCTTGCTACAGCGCTACACACTGTCAGTTACATCATTCAACCTACAAGGCCTCACTCAGCTTTCTAGCATTTGATCCGGTTTGAGGTGATGCTGAAATCTATCCGATGCATTTGGATTTGCTGGACCTGGGTGTGGTCCAACCCAAGAGCTCCCAGGCAGTAACCAGCGCCACCTAGTGACTTTTACAAGGAACAAATCTGGAATCTTTATTTTCAAGTCTGTGGTGTATTCATGGTCCTACGCCCCGGGGCGGGGAACCTCTCGCCTGGGGACCAGATCCAGGCTCTGGCTTCATTTCATCTGCCCTGAAGAAAGTCTCTGCACTGCAGGCTGAAAACCCTGAGCCTTGGTCTAGTCCCTCTTCCCCTAGGCTGGAATTCAGAGCATTGCTGTGGCAGGTGGTGATCTGGGGTGCCCGGCATTCTGCTTCCAGGTGCACAGCGCAGCACCTACTGACCAGGAATTGCAGCCAGTTGGGGCTGTGGGGGTGGTGCCTGCAGGCAAGGGCAATGCACAACCGCATGGGTTGCAGGACGTGCCAGCTGTGTCCACTTCTGGGAGTAGCCATAGCACGGAGCCGGCCTTAGCCCTGCACCCCCTCCAATGTCCCCATCCCCTACCAGCTTCCTAACTCTCACCCAGACCCCACACTCCATCCCAGCCTCTTGCTCACAGTCCCCTCCTACACACCAAACCCCTTATCCCTAACCCCACCCCACAGCCTGCCCCCCATCTGGAGCCCTCACCTACTCCTACATCCCAATCCTCTGCCTCAGTCTGAAGCCGCCTCCTGAACCCTGAAATCCTTGTTTTTGGCCCAAACCTCCCCCTGCTGGACTGTTTGTGGCCTGTGACTGATCTCCACGAAACTGACGTTTACACTAATGCGCTGGATCAGTCTGCAATGACGTGTTGGCCTGCTCCTCTGCAGGCTTTACAGAGTTTGAACGACGGTCCACAGAAAACGCTCTGCAGGGCTAGGTAAAACCAAATGGTAATTGCTCTCTTCTAAACGCAGTCTACCAAGACAAGAGCAAAACCTGAGCTGTTCCACTCAGACCAGATCTGTCCACTCCTGCACAGCAACAGTATATTTCTATACAGCAGTCTTAGCTAAATAAGAAACGAAGCGACTTTGAGCCCAAATGTTGATTGTGTAGATGTTTGTATAAAATTTAAGGGCAACAGAAATATTTCCGTGAGCATATTTTGAAACATCTTTTTGTTTCAAAACAGTTTGAGACAAATATTTCCAGCTGAATTCTTTGCAACCAAAACAACCCCCGAGAGAACCTGAAAGCGACTCCCATTCTAAGGAAGTCACTAAAATCATAAACAGTGAAAAGCAAATACGAGTGGCAATTTCAGCGTTAATAATCTAAGACAAGACTATTACCACAGATAATTAGTCACAATAGGTAATTTTAATCTGGACCGTTTAGACCTACTTTTGGATCTACTGCAGGGAATACTGCAAGTGATTTTCTGCAAACAAAGTGTTCCCCAATCACCATCTTTAAGAAATAAAACAGCGACATTCTTGTGTTGAGTTATTTTTTTTACCTGGGGAGGTTCATAGATGGCAGCTACCTCAGCCCTGATGCCCAGAGGGATGTCCTTGTGCTCTGTGTATCGGCCGTACAAGTACCCAAAATGCTGGTTCCCTGTCTTTCTCCAGAAGTCTAGGAAGCGATCTGCAATCGTGTGGTTCTCAAACATTATGTTGTCAACATGTCGGTATTTCTGTCAGAGAGGACGCAAGAAAGCTTTAGAACAACTGTCTGACGCCAGACAGATGGAATCAACTAGTCTGCTGACTTGCAGTCCGGTCACCTCTCCCCAGACCTGCCTCAGGTGTACCCCAAACAACAAAGGAAAAAGAGTCCGAATCCTGCTGGAGCAAGGCAATGGAGCGAGAAGCTGGCTTGCTCCCGTCCTGCTTCTTCCTGTGACCTCTCTACCCCTCCCTGCTCCCAACACGCACGCATGCCCCAACAAGCAGAATGCAAGGAAAAGCACTCAGCATAGCCAGCACCTAAAATCAGTGCTCGCTTCATTCTAGGGCCATAACCCCACAATCCTCTCTGACCACCAAGCACTGTGGAATTCTGCTGGGTGGTTTTTTGGGTCCCACGTGGACGGACTGTTGAGATGCCCCATCCCAGCTCACCTCAGCATCCAAGTCCTCTGCACTCTGGGGAAACAGCTGAACACGCAGCTTTTCAGAGTTCTTCGTGAAGAAGCTAACGACACTGACAGCCATTGCCCAAGCGATTGCTAACCAGCAAAGGCTCCCAAGCTCTAAGCTGGCTACGTGCATTGAGGTTTTCTCCCGTTCAAAACCAAAAAGGTAAATGACGGCTTCTCTGCGTAGAAGAGCACAAGGAGCGCGGCACAGCCAATGCTAAGACTCACCTGTCTGTTGAGAGTGATTGCACTCGGCTGGCACTTGGTGCAAATGCCCTCTGGCCAAGGAGGATGGCCCTCGCACCCCGACTTAATCTTGCAGCTGATGTTCTCCAGTGCAACAAACTTCCCCCTGAGCAAGATGGGAAGAAAGGGGACTTTTCTTTAGCACACTCAAATACCTTTTGCCTCCTAGAAAGCATCTGGCAAGCCAAGCACCCTGCATGTTACAGGGCACAGGACACAGCATGTTGATCATTTGCTCCATTATCTGATGCTGCAACTTGTCCAAAGTCACTTTGCAAATTTAGTGGTGGAGTTACCAACGTAAGCCAGAAGTCCCGGCCCTTCTGCTCTAATAACTGGACAGCTTTCCAGTAAGCGCATGGCTCCAGAAAGAGTGTTTGAAATGCAGATAAAAGACATTTGGACACAGTTTAAACAACATATATAGTGCCTGGCAAGGAAGGTGTTACACTGCAAAGCTAAAATCAGTTTTTCTTTACGTGCATAACATTTTTTGCAAGCTGAAGTTTTCTTAAAATGAAAGATTCTGTCCCTGAGTTTCATTCAGCGAGATAACAGCCCCCCGCCCCTGCCCTTCTCTCCCATCCACAGTATCAGGGAAGGTTCCACTTGTTTCTTCTTTAAAGGAGAGGCACGCTAGAATACTGCATTCTAAGCCCTTGGCTCCTGGGAAAGGGGCATTGTCCTTCACAGATTGCTGCTGATCATGAGAGAGTTTGCGGCCCTGCCTTGCAGCCACAGGTTTGCACCTGCCAGCCACTGACTACTTGAGTGAGGCAATACATATTACGTCCAGCACCTCCTCCACCTAAGGTGTTCATCCTGGCCTCATAAGGACATTATCTAATTATCAATTAGTAATGAGTTTATCCTTACAACCCCTCACAAGGAAGGGAAGTGCTGTCACCCGCATTTGTAGATAAAGAACTGACGCAAAGAGCTTTTCTCAAGGTCACACAAGCAGTCTGTGCCAGAGGGGAACCGGGCCCCCAGGGAATCTGAGATCTCACTGTCTACAAATCTTAACAGTTAACGGAAAAGCAAAAGCAGACTGTGGTTTGAAGCTCTCCTGAGCCACCACAGCTTAGTCCATCCACCCGGAGGTTCAGATTCCTGGCCTCCTGATCACCTCGTGCCCTTTATTCCTTCTGCATGGTCTTCCTCCCAGTTTCAGCAAAGAAGCTTGCAGACAATTACCCTGCCACTCTAAAAGTAAATCTACTGCTCAGGATTTATACTTCCCTGGGTTATCATATAGTAGCTGTTACCGATAAGACCCAGGCAAGTGTGCACTTTCGCGTAGCCACAAGATTCCCTTAACTACTGCGAGCTTCTTACTTGTCTGCTCCTCCAGTCAGCTTCCTGATGTAGGCATGGAATGACATATGCTTCACAGGAGGCTCCAGATGGTTTAAATAATCTTCATCAAAAGGCTGCCAAAAACACCATACAAAGGAGACTCGGGTCAGACACCTGTCTGATAAAACATTGATCACTGAACAAATGGGGGTTCCAAGTTCAACCTTCCACTGGCGCCCCGTGTGGAAACAATCAAGAAACGCTGGGCTTTTTTCATGGCAGTTACTGTTTCATGTGACAAGAAAAAGAGAGATTTCAGGTTATTTTTATTATCGCTTCGTACTTGCTCAAAGACAGATTTGCTCCACAAATCACAGCTCACGGCAAAGGCACAAGGCTTTTTAAATAATGACGAAGAAAACAGCCACTCAAACCACCTCATAAACAACGTTCCGAACTCCTGGGACGGAGGAGACCACACTCACAAGGGTAGGGGAGAACCATTAGTGCCCCCCAGGGAAACAGCTGAGAGTTACTGTTGTTTTCAGTCTAAATGGAGTGTGGTGGACAGCTGCAAAGAGGCACTGAGATTTCTCTGGGGGGTGGCTGAAGAGCCAAACAAAGACCGGGAGAGGTAGAGGGATCCGGAATCAAAGCGAAGAGAGAAGACAAAAGCTCGTACGCAAAGGTCTGCCTGGGCATCGTGAAGTATTTTCTGTTAAACCCATTACCGCAGGAAAAATGCCTAAATCTGAGGTCAGCATCACAGCCACAGGGTGGACTTGATTACTGATGTGAGCAGGCAGTCGTAGGGTCTGTCTGCCTCTCAGAGTGCTGCCATTACTCAGGCAGAGCTTCAAGGAACATTTAGGCGGGTACCGACAGTGTAAAGAAATTTAACTTCAGAAAGCAACACGAAGAAGTGATGGTTGAAGTGTATGGTTTGACTCCTTACCTCTAGGGGTACGCAGTGCACACATTTACCCAACGGGCCATGCCGACACCTGTGTGAAGAGAGAGAAGAAAGGTCGCGTTGAATAAGAGGACAGATGCGCCGTGCCAGACTTTACCATCTTTATGCAGTGATTTAGAATGACTGGGTACCTATTTGGGCCATGAGCATCTACTGGTCTATTATGAGACATTGAGGGGGCATAACAATGATTTCTCATAAATTGGGAATGAGATCTTGGATTTAACCTCTAAGTCTGAGGTCACAATCGGAGGTTCTTAACACACCTGTTTCACCGGCAGACATTTCCACTACAGGTTGAACCTCTCTCACCCAGCAGCATCTAGAAACCGGCATGATTTAAATTAGCCAGATGACCACCTATCATGGATGTGCCCAAGTTTCCTGTGGTCTCAAAGTTTTTTTCCAGCGACCAGCCCTGACTCTCAGTGTTCTGTGCTGTTATTTAGCTGTAATCCACCCCTAAATGTCTTCTAAGGGCCCAGCAAGCAGTGGAAGTGTTGGTAATGCTGGTAGACAATACCGATGTCCTGTGGTCTGGCAAATTCTCTCGTTCAGCAACCATTAGGCCCCAAAGTGCCAGACTAGAGAGGTTCAGGTTTAGGTTATAATACCTGAATCTGTAGCACTCTGATTCAGGGCAGCGCCTCAGTTCCAATACATAATGCTTTATGATGTATGGGGAAGGGGAGTGGCTGCATTACTTTTAAAGAAATGAGTTCCAACACACTCATTAGGATGCTCGTAGAACACAGTGGAACATGCCTTGATCTAACCAATAAAATGTTGCTAAGCCAACCTTGAGACAAGGAAAAATATCCTCCTGTGAGGTGATCTCTTTAGAAATCACAGGAGCTCTGCCCGAACATTAAGAACGGGTCAATATGGGTTCTTAAGAGCAAAAGAGCTGATGAACATGACTATTGGCTCTTGCTAGAAAGATATGGATGGGAGCCAGTGAGGCACTGCTTTTAATAAGGTTGTATGAACATTATCTCCCACATTAAAGGACCACTACAGGCCGCTAATGCACTCAGCAGAATGCCAGCATCCCCTCACCTTCAGATTGATAGGCAGCCACAAATACAAGCACAACTCTGGTCATACATTTTTTATCATCATAAATATTCGTCACTGTGCTCTGGCCCCCTGCTAAGAATACCTTTCCTCTCCTGAAAAACATGGCCATGTTAAAGCCAGGCTTTGGGTTTTTGTTTTTAAAAAAGAGATGTGGAAAGTTTTGCCTTTTTTGTTTGAAGATTAATGAGCCATTTCCCTCATTTATCATCAGGTCGAAAAGGCGAGACAGTATTTTCCATTTCAAGGCTATGTCTCTCTGATCTTTCCTTCTGCTGCAGCACGAAAGATTAAACCACCTGGGCACTCATGTTAAAAAAAAACAAAAGCCCTGCCCGTCTCTAAATCTTTGTTCAGCACCTTTCAGAAGTTACTTCACAAAGGGGGATCTAGTCGTGACTCTGAGGGTAAGCGAAAATAGAAATTAGGTATCGGTAATGGTTGCCGTACACTTTCCCCGATGCCCCTAGAAGAGTTTTGTTAATGTGTGGTTAGACTTAAGGCTTTATTACAATATCTTAATATTTATTTTTATGGGAGAAAGTATGACACTGTTTATCCAAAGCTCCTCCCAGCCAAAACCAGCAAGGCAGTATGGGCTGGCAGACAAAGCATTGGACTGGCACTCAGGAGACCCAAGTTTTATTCCCAGGTGTGACACTGGATTGATGCTGAGTGACCTTGAGCTACTCTCTTCCCTCCATATATCTCAGTTTTCCCATCTGTAAAATGGGGATAACTACCTTCTTTGTAAAGCACTGCCGATAATGGCTAGGACTATCTAAACATGCTTTACAAACACTTTCCAGTGAGCTAAGCAGGCACCGTTATTTTATAGAAGGGTAAGCGGGGGACACAAAAAATTATTACAGGGACCTGGAAGGGAGCTAGGCATCATAACCAGGACTCCTGACTTCCAGTTCCCTGCGGTCGCAACATTTCCACACATTTCTTTGTCTCTTGTGGCTTTCCAACTGAGATCTTCAGCCTGTGTTCAACCCCCTATTATTCCTGGATGTCAAGGGAGCAGCTTTGGTGAAAAGGGAATTTTTTCATTTGCGGCTTTCACGTGGGATCCAGACCAGGCCAAAGTTTGTCCGTGCCTGTCACCTCATGCCTGGATTAATGCAACACGCGCTATAGGAAATACACAGTGAAACCATATGGCAGCCGAAGCTAGTTCAGAATGCAGCCTGCCTGCTTGTTTGTTAGGCAGGTGTCACATTGGGAGCATATTCCAGGAGGGTCCTGCACTAACTACTGGGACTTTTCTAAGTAGAATTCAAGGTGTTGGTTTTCATCCATCTAGTGTTAAAGGGGTGGGAAGAGAGATCATCATCAGAGGCAATCATGGCTGTCAGCAGGTCCTCCAGCCGGGAATTTGCTTGCACCCTGGCTCTGCTGGAGCCCAGACTGAATGTTCCAGGACAACAGCAAAGTCTCTTCCTTGGTGGCAGTGCTCCCTGTGAGTGGTGTGTTTGTGTGGCCACTGAGGAGCGATTCCACTGCCGCCCAGCTGGTTAGCAGAGCACCCAGCGTCGCGCATTTTGTTTCTAACTGATGGTGCACATCAAAAAATTTACTCTTCATGTGGATGGGAAAAAATCTGCAAACGGATGGAAAAAATTAGAGGGAACGTTGCTTGGGGGTATTTTCAACTGGGCTGGGGTAGCCAACGAGTGGCATATGGTTTAGAAAGGTGACCATTCCTTTAACACACTTACTGGTTACTGGTTTCATACCAAACGTTATTTTAAATTTTGCTAAGCACCAAGCATGTGGCCAACACTACCGAAACTAGTTAGAAAGCACAGTGGTATTTACAGTTGCTGGTCCCGATTCCTGTAAATCTTCCCATCCTGTTTGATCAGGTACTGGTCGATCTCATCTTCTACCACATGGGGGGCCCCGAAGGGGCGCAACAGCCCTTGGGAGATAGAGGTGTCCATGTTCTCAGAGGAAGAGCCAGCAGGGCTCGAGGGGAAAAGGAACAACATATCACCATGTCTGTGTGGGGAGAAAGAGAAACAAGCACTGGAATGTGCATAATTTCCTAGATACACAGTGAGGCCAACCAGCTGCTAGGAAAGCAGCCGCTTAATAGGTTAGAGTACTGATACATTACAACCTCGCCTCTCTTCCTTTCAGCCGAACTTGTCGGATTACAATTTTCACTGGAACCACTCTGTGGAACTACTGCTGCTGCCTGAGTTCTCAGGTGAAATTTCTAAGTTTCCTTACGGGTCTATAGCTATTAAACAAGCCTTTGTTAGGTCATGTCTACCAAGCTTCCCGCCCACCAGAACTTGAAATCTGCAGGACCACAGGATCAAGATCTGAGTAGTATAAATGAAACTGCACAACACTAACAACCATCCTCCAAAGCCTTTTCGTTACCTAGCACTCCTGCTGCTTTACCCACTTGCATTAAGAAGCTGCAGGAGGCCCTCAAATGCTGGCGCTGAATTCTGCCCCTTAGCACCAGCTTAACGAAGAGGCACCTGTCACCAAGAACAGAGCCAAAGAAAAATAAGGAGAACAGAGTGGAAGGGGTTAAAAGGAGAGAAACGAGGCTTCAGCAGAGCACAGGGCTAAGGAGAAAGCTGCCTACGCTTGCAGTCAGGTGTCTTCCAAAGGCCTTTCTGCCCCACTACGGACCACAGAAGAGTTGGCGTTGTTGGCTGCTCTTCCTTCTGCCACCGACACTCACACTAGAAGAGGGGATGGGAGGGCTGAGAGAGCAGCGCCAATAATCTCTGACGAGGGAGGGCCACAGCTCTGGCTCGTGCTAACTGGACAAGTTTGTTGTGAGCCGCCAGCAGCGACACAGTGAGGCTGGAGGAGCGCAGAAGATAGCAAGGAGGAACAAATGATGCAGTTCCCTCTTGGCCAGGGAGGTGCAAACGAGGAGTCTGGTATGGCCTTATGACACGGTGGGCTGCACTATAAACCCCTAAGATAGACGGTTACAATGGGCTCAGACAGACAGTAACCATCGGCAGCCCGCAGCACTGCAACCAGTCCAACTTTCCTCCTCACAAGCGACACAGACAATTGCAGGGATTACTGACATTCCGAGTTTTGTCCTTTACTTCCAACCCACACAGGCACAACCAGAGAAGCTAGACGGGTTTGGCGAAAAGGGAAAGGTACGTTCTACTGTACAACATTCTCTCTGCAGCCCTGGCATTCTCGGTGAGGCACTTACTTGATTTTCAGCAGGTGGAGGGATTTATTTTGTGACGCTGTGATCTCGCCAGTCCTGTTTCTATTGATGTACACAGAAAAGCCATTATTCCTGAAGCCAAACTCTTTTGCAACCTAGGAAATGAGAGATCAGTGAGACAATACATCTGTGTCCTCAACGTGAGAGAAGATATGCCAGGCCTGGTGGAATTTTCTGTCGCAGATACTTTAACTGAATCCGTTCTCCCACTGTGTGGGAAAGAGTGCTGGGTAGCTCACAACCACAGTGCTCAACAAGGACCCAAGAAGAAAACAAGAGCGGACGCACACATGGACCTCGGCTGGTCTTAAAGACAATCATGAAAATAAAAGACAAACGCAACACTGGGCGTTTGCTCGAAAACCGAACACTTAGGGTAGAGAAGCCTCAGTCACTGTTATCCAAACCTGTACCGTGGCAGCTTCTGTGCAGCACTGCACCCATCAAATCATCTCTGCCCCTCAATCCACCTCAGATGTCTTGCTGTACTTCCCATCTCACACCAGAGCCTCACACATCAGGCTCAGCTTAGAGTCATCTCCCCTCTCTTTTCTCAGTCGTGTTTTCCACACAGTTTTCGCTCTCTGCTCTTCCTTTTCCATTTCTTTACACTGTTGGCCATGTGCCCTTCTTCACCCTGGACTTTATGCTTGCAAAAGCCTCTTCCTTCAGACTCCTAGCCAGCTTCTCTTACATCCTTTAAGTGCCTCAATTAAAGCCCACTTTTCTCTTAACTTTGCAATGCTGACTTCAGTTCAATAGCATCCTCTGCCCATTTATAAATCCGATCTTTTAAGAGCTAGGCAATTTAAAAACCTGAGTTAGAAATAGCTGCAGGTGTTAGATCTGCACCCTTACCCAGATGTTCCTGTCAAACCCACAGACAGAAGCATGGACTCTGGACAGGACACAATCAAGCACGTAACACACAAAATACTGCCAAGCACACTAAGCAAAATGGAAAAAAAAGAATACAGTTTTCTCTATGCTCTCTACTATTGTGTTCTGAGGCGTGAGTCGTAACAAAAGAAGGTAAGTTATTTAGAAGAATGTGCTTTCTACATAGCCCTGTAACTTGTGTACTTTACCTGCCTGACGTGAACCATCAGCTCACAGACCTCCTCTGTTATGGAGGAAGCAAATTCTACAACTGTGAAACAAAATTACAGTTTTTTCCAGGTTTAAAGTTCTAACTTGCACACAGATGATCTCAAGATTCTGACCTTGCTATATGAAAGAGGAATGCTCAGACTGGATCAGACCACTGGTGCATCTAGTACCGTATTCTGGCCTAAGATATATGGTGTCATGTGCTTTAAAGATAGAATGCCAGGACTATTAAATGCCCCATGGTGTAACATTTTGAAATGAACATGGTATTTGTGCAGGATTAACTAAGAGGCGATCACAAGCCAAAAAGGAACAAAGCCCTGGTTTATAAAGCATACTCCAAAATAAGTAAAAAAATTCTGTAAAGAGAGCAATGACAAATACAGAGAAAAGGAAGTCTGAGTTTTGAGCAAAACGTTTCAAAGTTCTTCCAACGTGCAGGTACTCTAACAAAATGCTGTCTGTCCCTCGTCTTCAGTTTGTACGAGCTTTTGTTAAATTCTCAAGGAAAAGATAAAGTTTAACTATAAACAGAAAAATCTATAATCTGATTTTTAAATTATAGCTATCTATCTAGATGCAACACTTACTATATATATTAGCCATTATGTAGTAAAACCGAAACCCATTAAGACGCAAGAAGCCTAGACATTGATGTGTTACAACCCGTAATGTCTCTCTCAGACCACAGTAGTACAAGATATTTCTCTCACTAAGAAAAAAAGCACTGAGCTTAAAGATTACGTGTTACTGCAAAAGCCCCAGGAGATGAAGAGGAGAAAAACAATTGCAGAAGATATGCAAAATATCGGAGAATCTTGCCCTTCTAAAACAATGAATTTGAGACATTAACCATACTTGTACCAAACAAAAGATGATCACCTGATCTCTAATACAAAGCTAGCTCTGTGTTTCAGTTATGAAATTCTCTCCTGTAGCAATCCATTCCTTAAAGATCACATAAGGATCTCAAAATTGCTCAGTATCTTCCCCTAATCTAATATCCCTAACATCCCTTCCCTCATGTTGGAAGAGGCCCTGTGGCATTCACAGAACAATGAGACAGAAAACACACAGTGGTACTCTCGGAGCAAACTAACCAGCTAACCATTAATTTCCACTCAAAGTACGCTTAAAAGGGCGAGTCACTTGTGGTAGATACTGAATACTCTCTATATATTTCCCATCTACTTCTCAGTCTGTGCTCTCCCACAATCCCATTAGTTATGGGGATTAATGTTGTTGTGTGTGTGTACACATTGGAGGGTTTTTCCTTTCAACCTCCAACTCAAGTCTCTGATTCATTCAGTGTCACCAAAACTGGGTTGATGTTGGTGGCATGGCTGAAAATATTAAGGTGAAGAAGGAATCAGATGACTCCCTCTGCACACGCTGTTGGCAAGATGAGGAATGGAGCGTGAAAGGACACCAGTTGAATGGCGTTTTGATAAAAGGTTATAGGATTTTTCTGTATTAATCCCTGGAAAGATGTACAGACTCGGGATGCTAAAGAGCAAGTAATCTGGTGACTGAGAAACCGCAAAAATTTCTGTCACTTACTCGGTTAACCGCCACCCCTCCCTGCACAGGCTGGCTCAGCTTCTCTTCACCCTCCCACCCCTCCTGCTCACATTTAAAAGGCTGAGCCAGCACACAGGGGATTGGGCTCTTCTCCCTCCCCAACAGGGAAGAACCCAATCCCCATGGCAGAGACAAAACCTGAGCCAGCCTGTGGGCCAGCTCAGCCTTTTGAATGCAGAGCGGCAGGGAGGAGGAACCTGATCCCCATGGTGGGGACAGAAGCTAAGCGAGCCTGTGCGTGGCTCAGCTTTTTTAACGCAGAGTCACAGCAGGGGAAACAGACTGATCCTGGCATGAGCAGGGATAGAGGCTGAGCCAGCCATTCCCTATTTACTTGGGGTAGGGAGAGGATGGCCTAAGAGTAACAGGTAGCAGATGCTTGTCAGTTAGTTGTGTAACTGGATACTCTATCACATCCCTGGTACAGACCACCCAATATACAGTCCAATCTATTTTAAAAACAAATCATGGCTTGTCACCCGGAATAACTGCTTGCAAATTGAGGAGCGTAACTGATTTTTCAAGCAGTCGTACCTCGAACACCTTTTCCACCACCGCCTTATCAGAAATTTAAAACAATAAAGAAAAGTTTTGTCAGAGAGGTTGAATTTGTTCAAATTAGGATGAGGGTATCAAAACTGGGTTTATAGCTGTGGAGAGATTGTTTTGGCTAATGCACGTTGAGCCATACAACCACCATCCAGCTATCCTGATTGAGCATATATCTTTCATTAAACAAAATCTCTGTAGATACAGCCAGCAGGGTAAGCAGCTCCAGAGAGCACAGCTATCTAGACCAGTGGTGTCCGACAGAACTTTAAGGATCGTCATAACTGCCCCCCGCAGAGCCAGGGCTTCTTCCCTACCGCCAGAACCAGGCACTCCCCGCAGTGCAAACTGTCGGCAACTAACCAGAGCTGCTGCCGTGTGAGTCACGCCAGGGGCTGTGGCTGGAGCCGTCACATGCCTGTCCCACCAAGCGGTGGGGCGTGTGCACAAATGGGTGGAGGGCACTCCACATGGGTGACTCTGAGGAGCCATATTTCACCACACGGTGCTGCCCTGTTTGCCACTTGGGGCGAACACAAAGCATATTGGACACTGTGAGTCTAGACTGACAAAGTTCCGGGCAGCCACAGATTTCTCCTAGCTCTGCTCAGAGGAGACATGGAACACAAGCAATACAATGCTGAAAGCCCAGGGTACCTTTTTTAGAAATGTTGCAACTGTTTCTCGCTTTGCTGCCGTGATACGCTTCACCCCCTCCGGCGACTGGACACGGATTATCTGCAGAGAACGAGAAGGTATGCTAGGTCACGCACCAAAGCAACCCTGCAGCTTGCCCTGGTTTTGTTCCTGACCAAAAGGAGTCCCCCACTTTGAAGACCTGAAACAAAGTGAGTCTCCTTCACCACCTCTCACCCTGACCACACCTCTTTTCCATGACTGAACTCACCTCTGTATTCAATGAGAGAATTACGGGGGCGAGTTTAATTACCATCTTCAGAGTATACAAACCAAGGCTTTAATATTATTTGCAGGATACGGCCCTTTGAGACGCAAGGCATTTTTACAAACATGTCAAAAGTCAGTGCACCAAGCTTATTTTTCTGATGAAACCTCTAGATTTAGACACGAAGCACAACACACAGCATTACTGGAGGATGATTCAAAGCTTTTATGAGAGCCAGGTATTCAATCTCAAGTTCCCTTACCAAAGGACTGGGCTAACTTGCAGGTAAGTGTCATCTCCATTTTTCTTTCTTTTTAACTTTACTGACACTCGGTATCTATCTCCAATAAAGAGAAATAGAGAAGGCAAAAGATATTACTGGGAGATGTTAATAGAACTTCCATTGGAGAGAGGAGTAAAGCCAGCTGCCTCTGGGAAAAGGGGCCAAAGGCAATTGTTCCCGTAAAGACAGCCTTGGCACAACCATCAGTATGTCTTGCACTTCTCTGGAGCATGGAAGTGACTGAAGCTCAGTCAGAGCTTCAGAGCTGCTGCCAGCCCAAAGCAGCAAGCGGATTTGCAGGGAAGACTCACGCTGCGGAGAACACTATTACAAACAGCGATCTGCCCATCTGAAGGACAGCAGGGCAGAGCTCAACATGTGACAGCAAAAGGCTGCCAGAGCGCTCCAGAATGCTCTGCTTCAGAGCTGTTTTACAATGCTGCTCCGATGCTCTGTGTGAATCCATGGTGTGCACTAGAATCAGGACATGTTTGTAACAGACGACAGGGTGAACCTCTCTAATCCAGAACTCTCGTGCAACAACATCCATAATCCAGGATGACTTTCATTAGCCGGATGACCATTTATCATGGGTGTGGCCAAGTTGCCCATGGTCACATAAAATTTGCTGAGTCACCAGGCCTGGCTCCCAGTGTCCTGTGCTGTTACTTCGTTGTAATTGACCCCGGCATGGCTTCAAAGAGCCCAGTTAGCCGTGGACGCGGTGGGAATGTGCTAGACAACATTGAATCCCTACTGGTCCGGCGAGTTCTCTCGTCCCGCTCTTGTCAGGTTCCAAGGGTTCCGGAAGAGAGAAGTGCAACCGATACTATTTTGTTTGAGTTCAAACTGCTGCACTTTACCTTTTCCCTGCTGGAGTGCGCACACGACAAAGGAGGGCTGGATTTGTTAACACTATGTTTCAGGGTGCACCTTAACGCCTGAGGGATGAGCTCGTCTTGCTCTGGTTTTTCAAACACACAGGGGAACTGAACATACAGTGCATTTCTTGCTTGGAAAACCCTCCACTTACATTTAATCAGCCTAGGGATGCCCAAAGTAAGGCTCTAAAGATCTTTTAAATTGTTCAAGCTTCTCGCACCTTTGGGGCTTACAGAAAATATACAATGGGCTAATGGGACCAAGGCTGTTGAATACTCTGAAGCATTCTCTCTCTGCCTGTGGCTAAGTAGATGATGTCTCCACATAATGTTGCTGGAGCTAGCCAGAAATCACAACAGATAACTGAATATTTAACCGCTTGGTACTAGCATGGCAGCACAGAGCTATACCACTGGGTCTTAATGTGAACCTTTTCTACAGAAATATACCACAAATCAGCTTTGTTCCTTATTTTGCTGCCCTTAGCCTAGGGTGTCATTTCAAACAAGATCTCCAACATCAATGTCACAATAGCTAACATGAAGCATGCAGGGGAGAAAAGGAACACTTGGTCTTAACTCAGTTTAAAAAAGATGGCTGCCGCTGCTCAGGTAAGCCAAGAAAATGCTAAGAGGAAAGCAATTATCAGTAATGTCCCATGTTGAGAGATGCCAGTTCATGCCTCACCAGAGATGGCCCCAAGAACATATACACACGACGGGACCTATTTCCCGGACGAGATCCCTGTTGGCCAAAGATTTGCCTACAAGAGTAGCAGAAACATTTGTAATTTTGGAAGTCAAGGGAGACGCTTTGTTTTCAACAGCAAGAGCTGCCTGGCAGCTTCAGGAAAGAGAAACCTGTTTTGTGGCAAGTTGTCAGAATTTTCCCACACATTTTAAGTAACTTTTTTCATTTGACAATTTCTACGCCCCTTCTTGGCAAGGGGACGACTAACACGGAAGACCACACCAGAGGCCAAGGGCATACCAGGTAATAACCGGCAAGCTACAGGCTTATACAGACAGACCTTTACAAAGAATAAATGAACTGCTTATGGCCTGGTACCAGTTAAACCAGTTTCTAGCACAGCTAATCAACTCAGGTGGAGGGAGCCTCACTGCACTGGGAGAACAACACCCGAACTCACACGCTGACAAAAGCCAGAAGGTGGCTTTCAAACAGCGTTTTAATGTGGTTCTGCTCCCAGCCAAAGGGGCCCCCGACTTGGAGGACCCCGGGGAATGCTCCCACCTCCCTTCCCGGACAGCAGCGGGGCGCACAAGCGCCGTCGCACGGGGGGGGCTTTCAGACAAAAAGCTCAGTGCAGGGAAGGGGTCAGGCGCGGGCTTCCCGGAGCACCTGCGCGTGAACAGCCGTTCGCCTCCCCGCTGCGGGCGCAGGGAAAGGCGGCGAAGGTCCTGCTGGGCGCGAGCCGGGGGGCGAGGCCAGGTCCGGGGAGGGGGAGGGGAGGCCCAGTGCGGTCCCGGGGGGGGGAGGGGGCGGCGAGGCCCGGTGCGGTCCCGGGGGGGGGGGGAGGGGGCGGCGAGGCCCGGTGCGGTCCCGGGGGGGGGGGAGGGGGCGGCGAGGCCCGGTGCGGTTTGCCTGAGCCGAGCCGAGCCGAGCCGGCGCCCCCGCGCCCAGCGGACGCTGCCCCTCCCCCCGCGGGAGCGCCCTGCGGCGGGCCCGGCACTGGGCCCTGCGGCCTCCCCCGCTCGGCTGCAGCCGGGCCCGGGGGGGGGGCGCGGGGGTCCGGCGCTGACCGTCGGGCCGGGCCCGGGGCGCGTGGAGCGGACTCGGCCCGGCCCCTCCGCGCCTCCCCCCCCGCCCCGACTCACGATGGTCTCCGCCATGGCGCCGCCGGCCTCCCCCGCCTGCTCCGGGACCGGCTCCCCCGGTGCCTCTGCCCTGCGCCGCCCGCCCGCGTCCGCCAGCCCCGAGCGCGAGGTTCCGGGCGCCGAGAGTTCCGCCCCCGCCCGCCGCCTCCCCCGGGCCCTAGCGCCGCCTGCGCCCCCCCATAGCCCCGCCCGGCAGCCCCCGGAACTGGCCCCATCCCACCCTATAACCCCGCCCCCACTGGTCCCCCCCATAACCCTTCTCCAGTACCCCATTGAACCACCCCCCGTCCCACCCCATAACCCTGCCCAGCACCCCCCATACCCCATGGAACCCCCTACTGGTCCCCCCATAACCCCGCCCAGCACCCCCGTACCCCATGGAACCCCCCACTGGTCCCCCCATAACCCCACCCAGCACCCCCCATACCCCATGGAACCCCCCACTGGTCTCCCCCATAGCCCCGCCCGGCACCCCCCGGAACTGGCCCCATCCCACCCTATAACCCTGCCCCCACTGGTCCCACCTTATAACCCTTCTCCAGTACCCCCCCGTCCCACCCCATAACCCTGCCCAGCACCCCCCCGTACCCCATGGAACCCACCACTGGTCCCCCCATAGCCCCGCCCTGCACCCCCGGAACTGGCCCTATCCCACCCTATAACCCTGCCCCCACTGGTCCCCCCCATAACCCTTCTCCAGTACCCCATTGAACCACCCCCCGTCCCACCCCATAACCCTGCCCAGCACCCCCCATACCCCATGGAACCCCCCACTGGTCCCCCCATAACCCCGCCCAGCACCCCCCGTACCCCATGGAACCCCCCACTGGTCCCCCCATAACCCCGCCCAGCACCCCCGTACCCCATGGAACCCCCCACTGGTCTCCCCCATAGCCCTGCCCGGTACCCCCTGGAACTGGCCCCATCCCACCCTATAACCCTGCCCCCACTGGTCCCACCTTATAACCCTTCTCCAGTACCCCCCGTCCCACCCCATAACCCTGCCCAGCACCCCCCCGTACCCCATGGAACCCCCCACTGGTCCCCCCATAACCCCGCCCAGCACCCCCCGTACCCCATGGAACCCCCCACTGGTCCCCCCATAACCCCGCCCAGCACCCCCATACCCCATGGAACCCCCCACTGGTCTCCCCCATAGCCCTGCCCGGTACCCCCTGGAACTGGCCCCATCCCACCCTATAACCCTGCCCCCACTGGTCCCACCTTATAACCCTTCTCCAGTACCCCCCGTCCCACCCCATAACCCTGCCCAGCACCCCCCCGTACCCCATGGAACCCACCACTGGTCCCCCCATAGCCCTGCCCTGCACCCCCGGAACTGGCCCCATCCCACCCTATAACCCTGCCCCCACTGGTCCCCCCATAACCCCGCCCAGCACCCCCGTACCCCATGGAACCCCCCACTGGTCCCCCCATAACCCCGCCCAGCACCCCCCGTACCCCATGGAACCCCCCACTGGTCTCCCCCATAGCCCCGCCCGGCACCCCCCGGAACTGGCCCCATCCCACCCTATAACCCTGCCCCCACTGGTCCCACCTTATAACCCTTCTCCAGTACCCCCCCGTCCCACCCCATAACCCTGCCCAGCACCCCCCCCGTACCCCATGGAACCCCCCACTGGTCCCACCCCATAACCCCGCCTGGGTATCCCCGCAACCTCCCCCCATAACCCTTCTCAGGTACTCCATTGAACCACCCCACCTTTCCAACCCCATAACCCCTCCCCCAGGTACCCCTGATCCCCCCCGACCCCCTCTAACCTCTCCCCAGATACCCCACTGAACTCCTATTGGTTACACTCCATAAACCCTCCCCAGGTACCCGATAGACCTCTTCCCCTGCTCACTGGACCAGCCTCATAACTGCTCCCCCAGGTACTCAACAGCACTCCCAGGGATCACACCCCATAACTCTTCCCTGGAGTACTACAGAGCTCCACACGTGTATGCCACAACCCCCCTCCCCCCCACCACCGCGACTGGTCCCAGCACATAAACCCTCTGTGGGCATAATCCACAGAGCCTGCCATTGGTCCCACCTCATCAAGGAGAGTACCCCGGGGTACCCACAGAAACCCTCCCCACAGAAGTGTTCCCCCATATAAGCCCCCCCCCATTGATCCCATCCTAATTCCTCCTTCCAGGGCCCCTCCGTACAATTCCTCCTCCCACTGCACACTCTCCCCCCATCCCTCGCAGTCCATCCCCATCCTCCTGCCCCCCTTCACCTCGGCGTGAGCCTAACGTGAAGGGCTCCCCAACTCCCAGCTCAGTTCTGTGGATCCAGTGACCGAGGGCAGAGCCGGGCCCAGGGCCGGAGGGAGTCAGCCTGCTGCCCTGTTCATGCTGCAAAGGAGACGACTCTTGGGCCCTTGGGACCCCCTGTTGTCTGCAATGTTGGCTATTACCAGTGTACTCTCTAATTTCTTCCAGCAAAGGGCAGAATACATTTTGTTAGGTGCACCAAGCCAGGTGGGGATGGGCACCACCAGTAGAAACATGGTGCTGGCTGCGGGAGGCTGTGGGTGCTCTGCTACTCAGCTGGGCAGGCACCCAAGTGCTCAGCTTCCAGGGAACGTGGATTTTTACGCTGATGTGAAATACAGAACACATTAGGAAGTGCCAAGGCAAATGGGCCTCAGAGCCCCAGCAATGAATTCGTCTTGCAGGCACAAATGATCCCCCCACAGCAGCCCAGAAAGCAAGATCAGAGACAAATAAGGCATGAAATAACTCAGAGCAGCCCCCTTTGTGCCCTCCAGCCCGCAGGGATACCCCCCCCCACACCTTTCTCCCATGCCACGTTGGAACCTGTCCCTCAGCCGTCGTAGCGTTGGCCACGTATGTTTCAGCATGTTCTTGGACCAAGAGGAACGCTGGGCTGAGGGTGCAGAGAGAAGCAGCCAAGAGGTGCTCTCAGCTCTTTCAACTGTTATAAACAGATCTGGGTGAGAGGTGGTCGCTGAAGTATTTAGGGCCTGGAATACCAAAGCCTTTGTTTGGTCACACCAAGGTCCTGAGCTGTGGCCTTTGGCCAGAGAGATAACACCCCCTGTGCTCTGTTGGAAGGAGCGACCCTCTGCCATGCCTTGCTGCCTCTGGCTGCATTTCCAGAGAAGCCCCATTACCCATGTCAGTGATTGCCATTAAGCAAGCGAGAGGCTGACACTCTTCCAGAGTCCGTCTTTCAGGATAAAGTCACCTGTGCCACAACATCAGCCGGTGATGAGATGGGGTCACAATGCCAAGTCACCACTGCATCACCTTGCTTTGCACAACCTCCTGCTTCTTTTCTGCCCAGCAGGCCCGTGAGACCAGCGACTGAGCCATAAACAGGAGGGTGGGGGATGGCGCTTGTTGAGAGCCATTCCTTCTTCTGAGCCCTCGCAGCACCAATGGGGCAGCCCAGCGGGGCACTGATCCAGCCAAGCTCTCCTGAAGTCTGAGTCCTGGGGTGTGGACTGGGAGGGGCCGTCCTGCTGCGCACTGTGAGTCTCAGCTTTGGATGGGGAGAAATGAATGATCTCCTCACTCCAGGCAGCTCCAGGAGCAATCTGCTGACAGGACTGGGGTGTCCATGCCGAGCCCCTCGAGCCTCCTGCTGACGCTGAGGGGCCAGTTGGTGGAGCACAGGATTTGAATATAATAAGGGGCCCTAAATAGGATCAAAGACACTCCAGGGCCTACTAGTGCACTGTGTATCCAGCAGTCCAGAACTGCACCACAGAACTGGGCCAGGTTAGCTGTGGGGTAACACTATCAAAGGTGTCCGAGTGACTTAGGAACCTAACTCCCTCTTTCAAAAGTGACTTAGGCTCGACAACTGCTCCAGCTCTGCCGTGCCATGGTGTAGACGTCACTCCGTTGGTGCCGGGGGGTGCTGTCTACGTCAGCAAGGTACCAGAGATGGCAGGCAGCTCAGTGGAAGAATTCTTCCTTCCACGACCTGCAGCTACGCCAGGGCCAGGTCGACCTGGCCATGGCACTCCGGGGGTGAACCTTTTCTTCCAGCCCTCAGCGCCGTAGGTGGGCTGCTCTCAGTTTCCATAGGCCAGGGCCCTGCGCTCAGCGAGCTCCACATGCTCAGGCATGACGCGGTGGGAAATGCGAAGCTGGTTAGTGCCTAGGCAAGTACCTTCACCCCCGTAGCTACGTCGGGCAGGGCATGGAAGAGCTGTGACCCTGACTGGCAGAGCTGGGCTGGCAGAAGCCCCTCACGTAGGCACAGCAGTGGTCGCGAGCAGGTGCTCTCAGCTGCCCCAGTGGTGTCACTGGGCAGTGGCCCTGGGACTATTTTCGGGGTGGGGATGCTGAGTTACACGCCCCCCCCTTTACCCCTGTTGAGATCAGACTGCCAGTTCTCCCAGACCGGAGGCTGGGGTCAGGCTCCATTGCCGCAAATGGTGCCCAGTCCGGCAGAGCTGGCAACCCTCTTTGCTGCACGCTGGGGCCACAGCTGGTGGCAGCTGCAGGGCCCCGGGCTGGTGGCGGGACCCAAGGGCTGACAGGGCTGGTGGGCTGTAGAGCCATAGGCAGGGCCAGCAGGACCCCAAGGACTGGCAGAGCCCCTGGGCCTGGCAGGTGATGGGACCATGAGAGACAGTAGGACCCTGGAGGGCTGCAAAGCCTGCGGTAGCAGGCCGCCTGGGGAGGGGACGGGTCAGTAAAGTGCCTGGAGCTGGCAGGACCCTGCAGGGTGTGCACCCAGGACCAGGATCTGGGTCCGGCTCCCAGGTGCAGGGAAGCCGGGTGCAAATCCTGGGGGTGCTGCAGCTGCCCCCACCCCCAACTTCCCACGCCTGTGTTTCAGGGAGGCTGGAATAAGCTATAAAAAATGCAGCTTTGGGGGTTATAAACAGGGTAAAGGGATGAAGCACCTACCTGCTCTCTGTGCCTGATCTCATATGCCACCTTTGCAAATAGGATGGATACTCCCAGGTCACCATGGCTCCTAAGTCACAGAGGCTCACGTCCTTCAAGGTATTTAGGGGGCCAATACCCACTGCTTTCCCTAGGCATGTTTGCAGAGCTACCCGGGGCCTATGGAAATGCTAAGCAGCTGCTTTCACAGGGCCAGAGATGGGTGCAGGCCTCAGCTCTCTGTCTGCCCCTGGGGATAGATAATTTGCCACCACTAGAACTGCCTCAGGTATGCCCGGCGCCTCGAGGAACACAGGTGTGATTGCCTCGGGGCAGCTGGAGAAAGGCTGCCGCCAAAATGAACTCCTGTGGCCACCCAAATGACGGCAAGGAAGGGTGTTGTGGAGGGTCGGCCAGTCCTGCTCTTACCCATTCCCAGGCTTACGGCCCTGACCGGGTTACTTCATTCCCCCGCCCAGCCGTGTAAGCAAGTCACCTTGAAGTCTGCTCAGCTACGTGGCCGGCCAGCAGCTCTCAGAAGCTGCATGCTCAGGGCAGGCCTCCTTAATTGCAGGGGCTACGTAAGCCATGAAATGTGACTTCTCACATGATAGGAGCCTGACTGGTGTCTGCCCAGCCCCAGCCTCTGCTTCCTCGGTTCCCAGCGTCTTGGGGTGGATCCCGCCCGCCGCAGCAGGGTGATCTCCAGCCCAGCCTGGCAAGCACAGGAGGGAACCGCTTCATGGCTGCGGCCCCCTTTGTGCCTCGGTTTGCCTCACCGAAGGGGAAGGCGGGAGAAGACGAGCGGAGCCTCCTGTTGCCTAAGGTGAGCCCTGGGTCTGCGTGGCCTGGGGCGCGGCCCTTCTTTGGAGCATGTGGAGGTTGCCGGGGGCTCGGCCTAACCTCAAGCCCAGGACTGGTTCTGGGGGACTCTACAGGCCCCTGGAAATAAACGACCCTGGAGCTCCTCTGCAGGGGAGGGGAGATGGCCCGGCTGGGCCCCCAGCTCTGTGCGCGGTCAGGGAGGGGCGCGTGGGGGGCACCTCCTCGGAAGCCAAGAGCCGCTCCGGACTCGTGCCGATGCGCTGGATTCTGCCCTGGCTGGACTCTGTAAGGTGACAGCGTTTCCCAAAGCCAGTAGCTCCCCCTGCCCCGCTCTCCTCTCCGTCTGCTTCCCCTGCCCCTCATACTGATTTATCTGGCAGCAGGCGGCGGGTGGACCTGGGGCCTTGGTCCCCATCAGGGGCCATGAGGCTGGGTTCAGCCCCCTGGCTGGGAAGTGGATGGAGTCAGCATGCCCAGCACCTCTTCTGCTGGTAGCACATAGGTCCTTCTCCTGCCATCCGGCCGCCCCTCAAGCCCTTCCGCTGGGCTTCCCGGTGATTGTGGTGCTGCAGAGGCCCTCTGGTGGGTCACTACTATGTCAGCAAGGCCTGACAAACTCACCACACCCAGCGCTCCGCTGCCACGGTGCTTACCCAGAGCGTGGCAGCAGGTATCGAAGGCAGGCTGGTGCCACACTGGTCCCTGGCATCGTAGTGACCTGTCCGCCTGACCCTGTCTGGGGAACTGAGGGTCTCAAGTCCGGAACGAGGCCGAGCACATCACCAGCTCGTCTGCCAGCAGGACACACGTCGAGTCACCCTGCCCCGTCTCTGGCATACGCATGGTGGAACCCACGCGGAGAAGTCAGGCGCAGAGGGGAGCCCCAGGGGCCATCCTGGCTGGGAACAAAGACCACAAACAGTGGGATATATACAGAGTTAAAGGGCATTTTGTCCTCTGTTCGCTGAGGACACCCCTTGGGGGGCACGGGGAAATCAGGGCAGCCGGGATGCTGGCATGACGGCAAACTGGCAGCTCGGTCCAGAAGGGAAACCGGGGAAGAAGCCCTCTGGGTTGGCTTGGAAAGTAAGCGACTGCTCAGCTGGTCGCCTTTGTGACCATTGTCTTTCCCCTGTCCGGACCCAACACATGACGTGGTCTCAGCTCTTTGTTCATGTCACGGGGTGGGGGGTCCCCAGGCCCTGCCCCCACCCACAGTCAGTTGTGACTCACTCAGCAGGGAGAACAGGAGGTGACAGGGACGCAGCATGGAGCAGACTTGTCAGCACAGGGACCAGACGCCATCAGCACCATCCACCTTGGGGAGAGGGGCCCTGAGGGGTCCCCCAGCTGGGCCCTGGTCCCCTTCCTCCCTCTCCAGCCAGCCCAGACTGCCCCACTCCACTGCCGAGCTCACCCCAGCCAGGTCCCTCCTCCCGCCTCTGTCCTGTTTCCCGGAGACGAAAGGGGTCCCCGTGGTTGCCTGGGTTCCAAAGAGCAGGGAGGCCCGTTGTCTATGTGTGAGAAGACACCACACTGGAACTCCCCTCACCACTGCGCACCAATGCTGTACCTGGGGAAACTGAGGCACTCTCTGGGGTGTACTGCAGGACAGGAGGAACCACATGCCACCTAACCGGTGGAATAACCCCCTCACAGCCCCACTTCGCCACAGTTCCTAAACGCACGCTTGCTTTCGCCATAACTAGCGCCCTGGGTGATGTTCTCACAAAGGCCCCGATCCTGAGCGGTGGCCATCGTGTGCTCTTCGGCGCCAGCAGTGTTGGCGGTGACTGGGAGTGCCCAGAACCAGGCAGGCAGAGTGTCAGAGCCAGGGACAGGGCGCTGCCAGGGGTACCTGCATGGCAGAGAGAGGCGGGCAGAGTGTCTGCAGGGCAAACAGGTTGGGGGCTGACGCCAGCTTAGCACCCGTGGGCAGCGGCATGGGAACAATTTTTGGAGTTAGGGTGCCGAGCCGCACAGCCCTTTACCACTAGCTGTGCCCCTCACCCCTCCTTAAAGCTGGGGCTGGCAGCTGGGACCTCACATGTGTGGCTGCCAGCTGGGATCCTGGGCCTGGTGGCCGGGTGGGACCCTGCCTGCTGGCCTGGTAGCAGGGCCAGCAGCTGAGCAGAGTCCAGGAGCCGGCAGCCAAGCCCCTGTGCACAGGGTCGGCAGCCGAGCAGCCCAGGGCTGGAAACGCAGCCCCCAGGTGGGGAAGAGCGAGGCTACCTAAGTGCAACTGAGCAAAGCTTCAGGCAGAAGCCTCCCGTAGGGCAGGGCTCCCCAGGAGAAGAGAGGGCGCTGGTGCTTTTCTGCTCTGCACTGAGCCAGGAAATGACCCATTCTTTCTCTCTTCCACCAACCAGCCATGCAGACCAGGCAAGCAGCTTTCCTCACCCCGTGCCCCAGGCCCCCTGGTCTCGCCCCCTGGGGACCCTGCTGTTGGATTGCCTGAGAAGCACCCGGGAAAGTGGGATCTGCTCTGGCCTCCCAGCCCCAGTCTGGACTCCTGCAGCTACTGCATTAAGTATCTGACCTTCTTCTGGAACCTCTTGTTCTCCGGGCTGGGTTTGCTGCTCTTGGCCATTGGGATCTGGGGGCTCCTGGACAAGGAGGCCCTGGTCAGCGAGCGGCTGGCCCACCTGGGCTCTGACCCCATGCTCCTCTTTGTCCTGGTGGGGCTGGCCGCCAGCACCGTCTCCTTGGCAGGCTGCATGGGAGCCCTCTGGGAGAGCACCTGCCTGCTGAAGTTCTTCACCGGGGGGGTCATCACCTTTGTCGTCGTGGAGATTGTGGGGGGGCTGGCGCTGTACTCGCTGAGACACCAGATCCAGGGGTCCCTGCACAACACCCTGCTGGGGGCTGTCCAGCGGTACCAGGACGACCCCGACCTGAGATTCATCATGGATGAAATTCAGAGGGGCTTGCAGTGCTGCGGCGTGGAGTCCTACCGGGACTGGGCAAGGAACTTGTGAGTACAGAGGCCCTGTAGGGAGGAGGGGAAATCCCGGCTTCGCACACCCCATCTCGCCACACTAGCAGGGCGCCGAGGGGCCAATGGCCGCAGGAGAGGCAACGTCTCTGCTCAGGGCCACACGCTTATGCGGCAGCTCCGTGGCACGTTCCCGCCGGCTGCGTTCGGCGGTGCGAGTGCTGCCGCGGGCGGAGGGTGGCAAGTAGCACAGCTCATGGCCGCTTCCCGGCCAAGGCGCCATCCTCACGCTGCGCCGTCAGGGTCAGGCCTGTTCTCTGGTGCTGCTTCCCCACTTCCGACGCCATGGAACCCCAGGGCTGGGCAGGCAACCTCCGGAGCACCCCCCCGGCTCCGGGCCATGCCCCATCACCTGGCTAGCAGATGGGGGGCCTTTAGGTCCCGGGGAGGGGATCAGGAGACGGGTGCGGGAGGTAACGTTCCCGTCGGGTGCCAGCCGCCAGCCCCAGGCGTGGGCTCCCTTGCGAAGGGAGCCTCGAGCAGCTCAGCAAAGGGGGTCACCCTAGAGCTGCTGCTGCCTGTCCTGGGCAGGGGAAAGGAGCTCAGAGCTGCCCCGGGGGCTTCTCTCTGCTCGCAGCGATTGGGCAGCTGAGCCAGGGCTCACCGAAGCTTGGGGCTCTTCTCGAGGCGCAGCTGAGAGGCTGATGGCTTCTCCCTGTTCGCTTGCAGGTACTTTAACTGCAGCTCCCCAGGCGTGCAAGCGTGCGGCGTTCCCGCTTCCTGCTGTCTGCATCCCCTGGAGAACGGCTCCAGCCCCAACTCCCAGTGCGGCTTCGGAGCCCTCGGCATGGGGGAGTTCCTGGCGCAAAACTCCGTCTACCTCGGGGGCTGCGTGCCCCAGCTGAGCCGCTGGTTCCATGACCACCGGGGCGAGCTGAGCGCCTACCTGGTCTTTCTGATCCTGGTTGAAGTTGGAGGCTTGTTGCTGGCAACCAAGTTACTGGCAGACCTGGCGTTTGTCAGAACGCGGCTGGGGTGGCAGCCAGGGGCTTGGTGACTCACCACGCACAGCTGGAGGCAGGGCTGGGTCCTGGAGCAGAGCCCGGGGACGGTGCAATTGCAATGGGGACTCAGAACCGGCATGGCGGGCGCCTGGGCCCGCTGTCGAGCTTGGCTTCGCCGAGGCCTTGCCAGGCGGGAAGGGCTTTTGGGTGTATCAGCTGGTGGGATTCGAAACCTGGCCAGCTGGTTGGGTGGAACCCCCTCCTGGACACGCTGATTCCAGTGCAAAATAGCTCCCTCGGTCCAGCTTTGCCATGGGAGAAGGGGCCCAGACCAGGCCAAGAACAGCCCCGGTTGCACTGGCAGGAGGGGCCGGGGGAGCGGGGTTACCCCCGTGAGTAGGCTGGCACAGGCAGTTAAACTTTCCCTGGTAGAGAGAACTCCACTGGCACCATTGAAGCGGCTTCTGCTGCTCCCTGGGCCGCCTGCACCCCCTCTGCCTCTGGCTGGTCCTGGGAGACCCTCTCCCCCCGCATCGTCCCTTTCATCTCTTCCAGTCGTGTGCAGATTTTCTCCATGCTTGTGCCGAATAAATTTTATGCACACTGAGGCCTGTGGGAACGTGCACCACCAACACAAACACAAACCTAGCCGTGGGCGCTCTGCTAATCCGCTGCACAGCTGCACAAGCACCCAGCTTGCAGGGGACACTGGCTCTGACCTCGGGCCCAGAAGGGGGACCCCAGGCCTTCGGGCCAGCCCCACGGATCCCATGCCAGCCCACCTCCAGCAGCAGTTACTCGTGGGCTGCTGTGTCTTGTCACAGGTTACACGGTGCTGCTGAGCTGGAGCTAACGAGACCCATCAGGTCGTCCCAGTAACCTGCTGGCTGTGAAGGGTTTTGGGGCTACGAAGCGTTGCCGTTTGGTAGGAAATAAGTCTCCAGCTGTGCTGTGGCTGTGGAGAGGGCAGCAAGATAACGCACAAGGCAAAGTCCACGAACTGTGGCAACCGCCCAGTGGCACCCTGGGAAACCGCAGCCTGACGCACCCCTCGGTGGCCAGCTGACCTCCCTGTGAGCCCCCGCCTGGCCATGGGACCTGCACAGCCACACGGCCCTGCCCTCAGCAGGGGCGGGGAGATTAAAGGGCCCATCAAGAGCCCCTCCCCACCACCTGCCCTGGGTCTCAGCCTGGCCTTGCAATGGCCCCGCTTGTCTGTGCGGGGATGACGCTGGCTGGACCGGCTCGGCCCTGCCCGTCCCCCTTCCAGCCGGCAGCCTGCTCGGTGCAGCATCGCAGCCCCAGGTCCCAGCCCCGCCCCCCGGCTCCACTGACTGGGGGGCTGAAGTGCTCCATCAGAGCTTTGTACTGGGTGGGAGGGGACTGGCCCAGCTGCTGCCTCTGCCTGGCCTCTTGGCTAGGGTGACCACATTGCTCTATGGCAAACACAGGACACCAGGCTCCTGGGATGGGGGGGCTGCTGCTCCATGGCAGGGGCTCCTCGGCGACGGGGCCTGCTGCAGCCCCTCGCTAGCAGGGTGGCGCGGAGGATGGGGGTTCCTGGCAGCAGGGGCTGACGTGCCAGGGAACAGGACCGCTGCCCTGCAAAGGACCTTCCACGTTGCAGGAGCTGCCTCCCTGAGATGCGGGACACTGGAGAATGAAGCATCCGCCCCTTGGAGGGGCTCCCTGGCAGCGGGAGCTGTCTGCCCCATGTGTGGGGTGCCAGGGAATGAGGCAGGCACCCCCTGGCAGAGCTCACCGGCAGCGGAGGCTGTCTCCAGGGGGTGCCCGGAGTGGGAAAGCTGCCCCAAGGAGGAGCTCTCTGGCAGTGGCGGCTGCAGCCGCAGGTGCTGGGGAACAGGAGCCTGGCAAAATATGGGACAATTTGCCCATTTTCTTGAAAAAGTCGGGACATCTGGGAGACAGCTTAAATACGGGCCTGTGCCAGGAAAACTGGATGGATGGTCACCCCACTCTTGGCACAGCCGTGTCCCTGATCCATGGCTCCCACAGCCCCCACACCTGGCTCCCCTCCCCACAAGACTCCTGTGCTTGCTACCCACCCCTTGGCTCCTCTTTTGAGCCACGGTTTGGGCTACCTCTGTGCGCGACCCCCCGCCTTTCTGACAGTGTCCATTGCAGCCTGAGGGCAGGGAGAGCTCTGCTCCTCCCCAGAGGTAGCTGCATTTCACAGGGGCCGCCCACTACTGGCCTGAGAAGCAGTGTGTGAGGAAAGGGGCAGGGGAGGTGATGCCACAGAAAGCAAGAGGGCCAGGGGATGGCCATCTGAATGTGCGCTCACTGAACAATAGGGCGGGCTGGGGGGCGAGTCCTGGATCGTGGCAAATGCTGGTGACCAGCCCCATAAAATCTGACGAAAAGCCACCCTGGCTCCTGCAGAGACACCCTGCCCTAGGGGTCCCAGGCAGCCGGCAAGAACATCACACAGCCAAGGCTGCCAACATGCAACAGAGGTCTCATTCGACAACTCGCGCTGCAGCTACAGCTCTGCCCAGCCGGCTGGCTGGAAATCCACCCGCTCCCCGCCAGCGCCGGCAGGAATTCCAGGGCTCTCAAGCGGCACCTATGGGACTCGCCCGTTCCCACTGGCCTGACCCCCCGCGGGCGAGGCCAGGCCAGGGAGACCCGAACGCCGCCCATCCCGGCGGCGGGGGAAGGGCTGGCCCGGCAAGCACACAAGCCAGGCAAGACGCGGGGCTGACTTGGCTGAGCAGGTTTATTCTAAAGAGCTCTGGCTCACTAGCAGGGAAAGCCGCATCAGCCTCTGTACAAACAGCGCCACGCCCAGGGCTGGGCGGCCGCGCGCTCTGCAGGGTGGGGCCCGGGGGCTCCCTAGATGATGCCGTATTGCGCCAGCTCGTGGAGCTCCAGGTGACTGAAGGCCTCCCAGGGGCAGATCACGGTGATGTCTGCAAAGGGGGAACCAGAGGGGCAGGAGTCAGAGAGGGCAGCGTTCGCCCCAGCCCAGCTGCGTAGCACATCGCACCTGCTGCTCCAGGGCTGCTTCGCCCAGGCCCAGGCCCAGGCCCCCCCCGGAGGGCTCCGCCTTTGCCACCCAGCTCAGTTATGGTGCAGTGGGGGCAGGGGCCGGCCCACGGGGAACGCAGGGCAGCAGAAGGACTTAAGACACAGGTTCAAGTCCTGCTGTGGGCCCCATGTGAAAACGCCCTGGGTGTGAGTCCTGGTTCCCTTTCCCCAGCAGGGCCCAGCTGGCAGCCCCTTCTCAGGACGGGACGATGGGGTGGGAGCCCAGTTCTGACTGGTGGGGGTGGAAACATGCGGGGGGTGGGGAGAATGGCACAGCTGTGGATTTCTCCCGAGGGTGGATCGGCAGGGCAGGGCAGGGCAGGACACGGTGCCTCTGCAGAGCAGGGTGGGGCAGCCGGCCCCTGGTCTGCCTGCAGTCGGGAAGGGACTAAAGGCCTCACACGTACCTGTTCCCAGCCCCTCCATGCCAGGGATGTCGTCACCGAACCTGCAAGGAGACACAGCATTACAGCCTCGCCTCTCCCAGGTCTCGCTCGGCTCTGCCCCGAGCGGCCTGTCCACCCCCAGCCCCTTGGCTGCGCACCCTTGGGACAGCCAGTGCCCGAGCCTGCAGCCTCACAGGCCCTTTGCACTCCGCAGGAGAGCCGAGCTCTAGGTGGCTGTCTCTGGGCAGGACCCAGGCGCCCGGGCCCTGTCTGCTCTGCAGCCTGCTGCGCGACTGCCGAGCCCCAGGCTGGCTGTCTCTCCCCGGCCGTGGTCTGACCGAGCAGCAGATGCAGGGCTCCCCAAAGGCAGCGTTCGGGGTGGCATGCACTCACGATGGAGCCGTGCCCCCAAGCTCTCTGGAGTGGCTCCGGGCTGTCCCTGCGGGGCGTGCAGCCCAGGCCAAGAACTTAGTCCTGGCATCACACCGAGCACCCACATCTGCAGGGGCCCCTGTCCCACTGCTCCCGGGGGGTGGTGACCAGGCACTCCCGCCCTCGGCACTCACCCTTGGGTCCCCTTCTTGGGCGGCTTGCTCTTGAACTGCCTGGTTTGTCGCTGCTTGAACTTGGGAGGCCCTCGGCGAGGGGTGGCTGGCCCGCCCGTCACCCTGGTGGCAGACTTCATCTCTAGCTTGGGAGCCTCCAGGCTCATGGCTGCGGCAGGGCCTTAGCTGCGAGTGCAGTCCCCTGGCTCCAGCTGCCGGCTTCGCCCTGGAGGTCTCTGCTGGTCACACCTGTGGGGACAGAAAGGAGGAGAGAGGATCAGCTGTGGGGGGAGCAAGGCACGCTCACCGCGCCCCTGGGCGGGCGAGGGTGTGCCATTCTCCAGCCCGGGGGGACAGGGCTCAGAGGAGCAGTGAAAACAGTCCTGTGGCCCCCGCCCTTTTCACTAGCGTGGCCCCTTGGTGGCCCCCAAACCATGCACGGGCCCCCACCAGCGCCAATTCTAGCTGCTGCATCCCCATCACTAAAGGGCAAGGGGAGCCCAGCGGAGCTCTGCGGACGGCACTTAACAACAGGGTCGGGGGATATTTAATTTACAAACACGAATCAATTGTGACGGTGCAAATTGTTTAAAACTTCGTTTGCAGGATCGCTGTTAATTCATCACGGACCTCTCGCCTCGCCCGCGTGGGCCCCGGCCGGGAACGCCTGGCCGAACGCGTTTCTTTGGGCGCACGCTGTCATGGGCTGGTGTGGAGACGGCAGCTTGGCGTGCTACGGCTACCCCTGCAAGGATGGAGCGTTACCCCCCGTCTGGCGCCTCAGCAGGACAGCGCTGCCGCCTGGCTGGGCACTCAGCAACAGACCTGCGAACTGCCATCCTCCAACAAAGCCCTCCCAAGCCGGCCTGCAGCGTGACCCGGCTGGCAGAGCTGCAGCGCGCGTGCCAACGGGACGCGAGAGAGGCCGGGCGCGGCTCCTCACTGTTCCCTGCCGCTTTCGGCATTCCCACCTTCTCGGCAGCGGCTGGCAGCGGGCCACAGCCCCGTGCCCGAACGGGGTCCCTCGCCCCGGTGCGCCGCACTCCCACCCTTGCATCCCGCCCAAGTGCAGATCCCACTTCCCACGTGAGGCCAAGCAGCTCCCGCCCTGGCAGCTGCGGCCCAGGGAAGCGGGAGCGGCTCTAAGAGGCCCTGTGACCCCTTCTTGTTCCAGCCCAGGCTGCCGCAGCAGGGTCCTCGACTGAGCAGCCCCCCAGCTGGCGAGGGCCACCCCAGGCGGCTGCCTCCTGGGAGCAGCAGCTGCAGGCAATGGGGTGGTGCGTGGGATCACAGCTCCCTCCAGCGGCCGACTCGCTGACAGCCTGTCACACGTCAGCCCCTCCTGTGCAGTCGGATTCCCGCCCCATGACCTTGGAGGACAGTTTCAATGCGGCCGAGGCTGTCGCTGCCCAGCCCTGGGGATGGAATGGCTGCGGCACGGCCACCCCCCTCGGCTCGGCCTCCTGCCCAGGGCGCGGGTGACACACAAGAGGCCCAGGCCAGTGCCTGCTAGCGAGGGGATGGGCTGCAGAGCCCCTCCAAGGGATGTTCAGCTGCTCACCACCCCAGACCAGGGCCGGGCTCCATCCCAGGGCTGTGTGACCCCCTTGCCAGGCCCCCAGCCCCTGCTGCAGAAGAAAAGCTCCTGCAACCTTGGCATTAGCTGAGCTCAGACAGCGCTAAGCTCATTACCGCAAGGACACGGAGAGCACCGGGGACCACGGGACCATGCAGGGGCTTGAGCGTCTACCTCTTCAACCCCCAAATCCCTGAAGTTACAACGAGCTGCGGCTTCTGCCCGTGCTCCCAGCCCGACTCTCCTGCCGGGGCTGTCAGAAGATCCGGGGCATCTCGGCCGCTCTTCGCTGGGCACTGCTATTGCTTCTGACACCGGCAGCTGCAGCTGCTCCTGGCTGCGGGTGTCATGGCACAGGGAGGATCTGAGCACGCGAGGGCAGCCGGGCTGCTGGGTCCGGCAGCGGGCAGAGATCTCTTCCTGCCGGTTACTGTTCAGAAAGCCCTGGGGTCAGGCTGAGCTGGACGCACGGCAGACAACGTGCCACAGCTTGTTAACAAGGACAGGAGCAGCAGGACCAAAACGTCCCCAGCGGCCGGCTGTAAACTGTGTGTTTTCAAGGACAAACCAGGTCCTTCCTCCCGGGGACTGCAAACCCCGAGAGCTGGATGCCTGGGCTCCGATCCAGCAAACTTGTCAGCATAAGCTGCTGCAGCAAACTCTGGAGGCATCAGGCCACAAGGCAGCTAAAAGACCGATACCTTTCACAAGGCAAAGGTCCATGTCTCCAGCTAGCAGGGTCGCAAGATTAGCATTCGAAACGAGCTCTTGGAGGCATTCCCCGGCGGGGGCTGCTGTTCCCATTTCTCCGCTCTGGGCAGTGCCGGCGTCCCAGTGGAAAGGGCTATGCGATTGAGAGACACTGTCCCAGAACGCCTAGCCACCAAGGGCAGAATTAAGGTGACACGGGCAAGCTTAACTCTGCCCTTTGCTACCTTTGAAGGGAGCCTAGGGGGCTGTCAGGAGCTGGAGAGGAAGGGGCACAGTAAAACAACACGACAGTGACTGGAGCGAGGGCAGGGCGGTGATAGCACCGGCTCCTTCCTCAGCGCGCTACAGGCCGCTCAACGAGAGCGAGAAGCGGCAGACCTAAAGCCCGTCTGAGGCGATGGGCTGCACGGGGCTCAGTGGTCCTGCAGAGCTATCGAGGCCACACCCTCAGCCGCACTCAGGAAGGGACTGAACAGCTCTGTGAGCAGGGCCCCCCGGGTGACCCGCAAGGGCCAGAATCCTTCCCGCACCAGGGCAGGAGCTGACCTCTGAAAGTACAGGTTGCACCTCTCACCCAGGACTCTCTGGGCTGTACCACAGATATTCCAGGACCAGCATCCGTGGGCTGGTGCCCAGCAGCCTGGCCAGGGGCCTGAGATGGAGACTCTTGCCTGACCCACAGCAGTGCGGGGCAGGCTGTAGTGCTGTGGCAGCATCGATGAGCCTGGAGCCGGAGTCGCTGGGAAGCACAAAGGTGGGGCTGGGTGGCCCCCAGGAGCACAGGGCCGCTTGGGCCAGCAAATTCTCTTGTTCAAGACCCCAGGACCCATTAGGTCTGGACCAGGCTGGACCAGAGAGGTGCAACCAGTAGACGGAAAAATCAATCCCTAACCGGGCTGGGCTTCTGAAACAGCTCGGGCTGGCGACTGGCGTAGATGGAGCCCTGCTCTGGCGCAGCCTGCCAGGCTGTGAGTCACGGCGCTCCAGCCTGCTCGCTGTCCTTGCGCTAGTCGTTCTTCGCAGAACACAGCGATTGCACTATTCCATCCTCCAGAAGCGCAGACCTGCCCAACTGGGGGACGTGCAGCACCAGGACTTACCCCCGTGCGTCAGCGTTTGTCCTGATTGCACCTGGAAAACCAAACCTGCCTCGGTGTCACCAGCTCTCCTGATCGCACCAAAAGCACCAGGGCGGCTTTCCTAAAGCTCAGTAATTTTCTAGACCTCTTGGAGACATAGGGAACAACCCCGAGGCTCCGCAACCAGAGGAGTGATGAAAAAATGGGGGAGGGATTTTTTTTGGGAGGGGGGTTAACTCCTGGCTTTCTCAATAGGTGCGTAGGGGAGTAAATGACTATTGCTTTATCATTTCTAATGGAGGAGCTTCTGCAGCACAGTCAGCCTTTTGCCCCAAGAACCGTCCCAGTTCTGGGATGTAGATCCAGGGGGAAACCAGCACCGGGCGGCCAGGGACAGCTGTGCTCCCGTACGAGCGCGGGCAAGGGAGCGAGGCAGTTATAATTTCTGCACGGAGCAATGAGGGTTTCAGGGCCAGATGCTGCCTTCCCAAAGCCCACAGCTTGCACGGTCCCAAAAAGCCCTCCAGGGCTACTCAAGGGCTGGCTAGCGCCTGGGCATCGAGAGGCCCCATTCTAGTCTTTACTTCTCTTGGATGAATGATCAGAGTGGGGAGCTTCTGCAGCCGCGAGCTCCGTGATACAGCCTGACCCTGGGAGGGATTTCTGTGACCCCTGCCCAAGCCAGCTGCGAAGTTACTGTCTGCTCACAGCATTGTCCCTTTGCACCACTGTCCTGCTGGCTCCTTCCAAGGACCTTCTCTGATTGCTGAGCAACCCCGTCAGCTCACCCTGTGCTCCAGAGTCAGTGACATTCCCTCTCCTCCATTAGCAATGCTGCTCAGGCTGCGTGCGGTTTACAAGGCTGGAAAGGGGCCTGGGGCCAGAAGGCTGGAGCCAGATTCCAGCTTTTCCTCTGCCATCTCTTGCCTACCCACTTCACTGCGTATTCAGCTGGCTGTGTGTGTGCTGTGCAGCCCCTAGCATGAGCGGGGCTCTGAGCTGGCCAGCAGCCGCTACGGCCATGCAAACAGGTAAGCACGGGTGTAATCTAGCACGCGGTTTCCTGGGCAACAGTGCACCAGGGGCAGATTTGCAGGATCAGGGTCAGCAGCTGTTGGCCTCCTCTTGCGAATCTTTAGTTGAACTGTCGGCCTGGAAATGTTGGGAAGATTCCCACTGCCTCAGGGGACCCGTTCCCCATCAGCCCAGGGCCTTTGGACCAGGCCCTCAGCTCCTAAATCCACAGCAGGCCGGAGGACAAAGCCCCTACCAGCAATATCTGGCTGGAGCTGGGTATCTGGCCTTCCCTGAAAACCCCCGCAGCAGGGGCTCCTCGGGGCAGGGCTGCTCTCCCCTGCGGCAGGGCACAACGTCGGCACGCCTCTGTGGACAATGGCTAGCAGGAGAGATGGGGCCAAGGCAGAGGATCTCAAGGAGAAGGGGGATGGAGACACACTGTGCCTCTCTTCGCAAGAACAGCTGCTCAACGGTCTCCCTACCAGAACATTCACCCCCAGAAGCCAGCCCCTTTGCAACCGGAGCATGACCCTGCCCCACCCCCAGCTCCCCTTTTCAGGGGTTTTCCCTCCCCATCAGCTCCCACCCTGTTCCCAGCTTGCAAATGGGAAAGGGGAAAGAGAAAGCGTCAGGGTAAAAGAAGCCCAGAAAATGAAGTATCGGAGGGGCAGCCGTGTTAGTCTGGATCTGTGCTCACGAAAGCTCATGCTCAAAACTTTTCTGTTAGTCTACAAGGTGCCACAGGACCCTTCGTTGCTGTTACAGAAAATGAAGGTTTCCTCTGGAAACTCACCCACCTCGTGTGACCCACTCCGGTCCCGAGCCTCTGCCTTCCCTTCGCACAGCGACCGAGCTTGGTAGAGCACTGGGATGGGCAGTTGGCTGCTCCTTCACCAGGCTGTAAGTCCCATGGCAGCTGGCGCAGCCCTGCCAGGACCGACTTGGGCTCTTCAGGGCCTGCCCGGACTAGCTACTGTGGACCATTTTGTGCCAAGCCAGATACGATTCCAACCCGCCGCGCATTTGCTAAGGGCCAAGAATAGCGACACCCTTTGCCACTGCAAACTCCTCGGCTCGCTCAGCACCCACAGCGCAGGGGGCCCCCCGGGGCTTTAAAGCCCAATGGGCCAAACGACGGCCTCCCGCAGGGACTGGGATGCATGTGAGCCAGAGGCTGGAGCACAATGCAGCCTTGTCTGAGAAGCTGGAAACCAGCTGCACTTTGTGACTTGAAAGCTGCGGGGGATTACTTACCCGCCTGCAGGTGTTCCACAGACTCGGCTGGCCTGAGCCCGTCCGCTCTGCCAACGAGCAACGGGTCCGTGTCCGACGGGCGACGCTCTGGCTAGTTCCTGCAGGTGGGTGGGCTTATTCTGCACCTGGGTAATAGGATTATGACCCTTGCTTTAGAAACGGGTAAGCTGACCTCCTTTCGAGTGGTGCGTACCGCGTTGGGACGGGGGCGAGAGAGTGCGGGGCGGGGGGCAACTCGACGGTAACGCACTCTCCGTTTGATTGTCTCTTGCATTGTTCCAGGGGCATCTCCTCAGCTCTCTGCCCTGGGCAGCGGGTACAAGAATACGGAGCACATTACAGTACGTACTGGACGCTTCCTGCGCTGTCTTCTTAGGAGATCCCTGCCTGGCAGTCAGCCCCCCAGGAGCTCCCATGAGCAGACCGCAGCCTGCAGCTCGGTCCTGGCTGACCTTCCAGCCCACCAGGCTGGTCTGAGCCCAGGGGCCCTGGCTGTCTCTTTCAGAACGTGCTCGTCCCAGCTGTCCTTTTAAAATGTGCTGTGAGGAACCCTTTGGGAATACTGGGGTCAGACGGGCCCCCTCAAAATGCACCTGCCACAACCCCCATTCGCTAGACTTTCGCCTGTGCAGAGGGGCCAAGAAAGCAGGCCCAGACCTCTGCAGGCTCTGCTTAGCAGGAGTCCCCAGGGCCCACATGCTGGGCCTGGCCCATTACACTAGGTGCTGCGTGCATGTGTATTCAAACAGACAACCCAACGAGCTTGCAGGCTGAGCAAAGCCATTAATCAAGAACAGGTATGGGCAGGTTCCCTGTAGGCTGAGCCCTTGGGCGGCCTCCCAGGAAAGTCAGGTGCCGCCCAGCTGATTAGCAGAGCGCTCACAGCCAGCAGTGCTTTTCTATGGGTGGTGCACATCCACACATGCTTTGGTGCACAGAACAAAACTTATTCTGCCTGTGGGTGGAACAAACTTAGCGGGAACCCTGGTTATAGTGCAATTAGTGTGTGACACCAAACAAGCTGGGAGACAACGTCCCTGCCCTGGGGCTCTTATGAGACAGGAAACCTCATGCTCACAAGTGATGGCCCCAGATTCAGCCATACAGAAGCCAGGCTGCTGATTAAAGAAGCGGTAGGTCCCCGAGGGCCTGGGATGCCCGTCTCTTGACCCGACCACGAGACAGCATAGCTAGCAAGACCCCTCCTGGGCCAGTGAAGTCAACGCAAGCTACAGGGCCTGCAGCCACTTGGAAAATCCGACCACCCCAGATTCAGGCGCCTGCCTCTGCAGCCACTGGCCTTGGTACCAAGCAAGGGCCGGTCGTTACTGCAGGGTGGCCAGAGTGGATCAGAACAAAGGGTCCACCTAGCTCAGTTCCTTGATCTCAGCTGTGGCCACTGCTTGCAGCTTCAGGGGACAGCGCAAGGGGCTCTGTAATGAGCAGGTTATTCCCCATCTGTCCAGAGGGGAAATTGCTTCCTGCTCTCTAGTAGTGAAGCAGGAGAGTCGATCTCCCTTCTCCGTTTTAACCCTGTCGACTGTCATTGCGGACGGCCCCCAGTAGCCGTACAACAGCCTAATGTTTTTTCTGATCATGGCTAAAACATTGGCCTCAGCTGACAATAAGTATCTGTGACAGGGAGCCCCCGGGGTCAACCCAACATCACGCATTAAAAAACTTCTTCCCACCAAAGAACGCAAGAGCAGCCACACGGGGTCAGACCAAAGGTCCCTCCAGCCCAGCGTCCCGTCTGCCGACAGTGGCCAACACCAGAGGAAGTGAACCGAACAGGTAATGACCTCTCCCCTGCCATCCATCTCCAGCCTCTGACAGACAGAGGCCAGGAACGCGATTTCTACCCATCCTGGCTAATCGCCATTAATGGACCCAACCTCCAGGAATTTATCCAGCTCTTTTTGAAACCCTGCTATAGCCCTGGCCTTCACAGCCTCCTCTGGCCAGGAGCTCCACCATTTCACTGTGCGCCGTGTGAAGAACTTCCTTTTGTTTTAAACCTGCTGCCCATTAATTTCATTTGGTGTCCTCTAGTTCTGATATTCTGGGACCACGTAAATAATTTTTCCTTGTTCACTTTCCCCACACCTGTCCTAATTTTACACCCCTCTACCGTAGCCCCCTAAATCTCCTCTTGTCTAAGCCAACAAGTCCTAATCTCTGTAATCTCTTTTCATATGGGACCTGTTCCAAACCCCCCATCGTTGTAGTTGCCCTTTTCTCATGCCAGGCTCGCTTTCTGAAGATGAGACCACAGCTGAACGCAGCATTCGAGATGTGGGTGTACCTGGGTTCTATATAAAGGCCATAAGATACTCTCTAGCCCTTTTTTAATCATTCCTAACACCCTGTTGGCTCTTTGGACTGCCGCCTGGATGTTTTCATGATGACTCCAAGATCTCTTTCCCGAGTAGCTGTAGTTGTTAGTCCCCATCACACTGCATGTACTGTTGGAGTTATTTTTTCCAACGTGCATTACTTCACCTTTACCCACATTAGATTTCATTTGCCATTTGGTTGCCCAGTTGCTCAGTTTCGTGAGTTGATTGCTGCTCATTGTCTTGGAAAAGCAACTCCTTGGTCTCTGCCCAGGTTTCCTGGGCCATGCTGGGTTGGCTGCTGGATGAGTATCACTCCAGAGCTAATCCCCTTGCACTAAAGCAATTAAAAAAAAGGCATAATCTCAGTACACTTTAATTGAACTTCAAGCCCTTCCACTAATTACAATTAGTTAGGCTTCGGCAAATAGGATTATGCGAATCCAGGAATGCTGGAAGGACACTAGCTGAATCAGTTGCTTTGTTGATAAAGACAAGGACCCCTGTTCATCACCGATTCCACCTGGAGCTTTCGGAGCACACCCTGCTGAAGAGCCAGCAGGTCCTGGTGGCACCTGACTTCGTAAGTAAGATTCCATGTTGGGTGGGGGGGGGGCGGGTACTTGGGTTCACGACAAAAGCTCAGTCAGAACCTGAAATGTTGCAGTCCAGCTGAGCAAGGGCCCTGCTTCACTGGGGCGGCTATACCGGGACAGGGAGCCTTACGAATGGGGGAAAAATGCTTTCCCACAAAGAACGTGGGACAATTTCCAGCAGAGCCCCTGTATACTGCCACAGGCAGTGCATGCAGGGGAAGAAGACGGAGCAGAGCTGTGGTGCAAGGTGCAGCAGGAAATCCCTTAGTTGCAGGCAAAGCCTCGCATCACTGCAGTCTGCTCTGGGTCAGCCACCTTGGCAGACCCCATAGAGAAGGCGGGTCGGGCCGTCTGCCAAGAGTCTCCCAAGCACACACCACTACAGAGCTTCTGTGCTGTGCTAGACAGCACAGCAGCCCCTACACAGCGCTGGGAAAGACCTGCCAGTTAGAGCAGCCCTAGAACTGCTGTTATTTACGCCAGGACCACTTTGATCATCACAGCAGTCCCAAGGCACAAATGTGGCTTTAAAGCCAGCCATGCCCCTCACGTACCAGGCTGTACCTTCAGGGCTGCATCACCAGGAGGCAGTGAGTGGATTCTCCTCCATTTGTGTTCTGCATGTTCCTGTCACAGAGGTTCAAGTCCCTGAAACGCAGTCACAGCCGTTTGCCAGGGAAGCATTCCCAGATGAGACAGGCAATGAGAGCTGACGGATCGACTGACTGCCCCACACAGGAATCGGAGCAGGACTCGACAGCTAAACTCAAGCACCCACCTAGGGCCTTTAACAAACATGAGCCCCTGCCCGGCCCACAGCTGCATTAGTAACTGATCTGTGATTTTGATGGCAAACCCCCCAGAGTTGCCTCTCGCTGTTTATCGATCTCTCTAGCAGGCAAGGGACCCTCCTGGCTAGGGAAACGAATGCTACATCATGATCTCACGTCACAGCTAACACAGACAAGTGCACCAGACTCAGCTGAGATGTTTCAAGGGGAGATCTCCTAAGGGGAGGTCCCCGGGTCAAAACTGCCACGAGGGGCCTTTCTCCCCCTTACGCAACTGAAAGGGGAGACAGCTTCAGCCCTGCTGAGGCCACAATGCTCAGCAGCTGAATTATACTCTGCCCGCAGCCTCCCAGCCTGGTTCTACAGCACCGAGAATGAGCGAGCAAAGCGGGTGAGGCACATGCGTGCCTCAGATGGACACAGCCACCTCTGCAGGCTCCCTCGCCTCTCTTCCTTCAGGGGAGAAGAGAAATCCCACCTGGGGTTATTTAGTCTTGGAAGTGACTCTCCTGCTTCCTCCCAAAGAGCGGCCCAGTAACAGGTGAGGCAGCTGACTCGCTAGAGAACTAAGCGAAGGCAGGGCCAGTCGCAGGGGGTTTTCATCGTGGGTGGGGAGAAGCAAGTAGCTTCCCTTCCGTGAGCGACAGTGAGCCTGGCTGAGCCCAGCGTACAATCGGTGCAGGCTCAGCGGGTCGAGGTGGTGTGAAAAAGGTCTTGGGATTCATGCGGCTTCTGCCACAGTGGTGAACACAAGCTGCTCCTGTTTCTCTCACCTGCAGCCAACAGGTGCATGCTGCATCTGTAAAATCCCCAGGCTCAGCCCCTGACTTGGTGCTTTGCCCCGACTCGGCCCAGGGGCCAAAAGCCAGCTGCAGCCATCTAAGGTTACCCAGAATGAACAGCATGCGAACCCTGTTTCTTGGTAAGAGGTGAATCTCCTTTATTCAGCGTGGGCACATATCCCTGCACACAGTCACCTCCGAGCACAGGGTGCCAACAAGCCTCCCCAGCAAAGGGTAAAAGCCATTTCCTCAGTTGATCGAGGAGACAGATCAGCAGCACCCAGCACCTCCTCTGGGCTGCTGCAGCTGAACCCGTCTCGGGCCAGCAGGAGAGAAAAGCTCACCAACGAGGGCTTATAACAGGCTGAGGCCTCTAATTGGCTTAGAAAGATGCAGCAAACAGGGCTGATTGTAACTGGCCTCCAGACCCTCCCAGGGACCATTATGCAGACATGCACAAGGCGCTTCCGTTCCAGCTTGGCGCTGCAGCAGCCTGGGTCCAAATAAAGCACAGATGATCCTACGTCAGGGGGCAGGAAGAATATTTATCTAATCCAGGAGTGTGCAAAGGGGTGAAATTTTGTAAGGGGGTGCAGCAAGATGGGCTGCTGGTTCTCAGACTGATCCAGCTCAGTAAAAGGACTGAAATACGTTCCTGTTCTTGGGGCTGTGTATTCACATTAACAGACCAATTAATAAAGTTTTTACATTCTACAGACTTTTCTCACACCTGCTGAATGGTATTTTTTGTTTTGGTTTTTTTTTTGTTTTTCAGCCTATGAACATAACCAAAATTTCCACCAGTCTGGATTCCATTAGACAGGTTGCTGGGGTGGAGGGACGTCTGCGAATTGTGGGGATGAAAAGCGGGGTCTGTTACATAAAAAATTTGCTCACCCCGATCTAGTCTATAGCTGGAGTTTTAAAGAGGGCTGAGGGAGTTAGGCTCCCAAGGGCTGGGAGGTTTGGCTGCTGGATTCTTAGTCCCCTTTGAAGTTCTAGCCTAGACGTTAAACAAATCCTCTTGCACCAGCATGCGGCCGAAGTGACTCCTCTGGGTTAAGCATGTGGCGAAATGTGTTGTAGTAGCAGCTGGGAGCCCAAATTGTAGACCAGGCCGCCACCGTGGTTGATGCTGCACAAACCCAGAACAGAGACAGGCCTAGAAGAGGTTCACATTTTGAAGTGCACAGGTCTGAATTTATTCTCACCTAGCTCACATCCAGTACTGCGACGCCTATCAATAAATAACTGCAACATTCCCCCCGGGCAGTCAAACGGGGTCTAGAGACCAAGAACCAAGCTGAGAAGGAGACAGACCTGTGGTGTTAAATGAAGAGACTTTCAGAAGAAGCAACAAATAAATACAGCGCCCTGGGGTTCCCAGTGCCAAGAACCACCAGCACCGGCTGTGCACCTCAGTCCTTCTTCATGCGGAAGCGGATTTCCATCTTTAATATCATTTTAATGTTCTCGTCTTCTATGTGTTTTTCCACAGCTGCCAAGGCCTGCTCTCCCCCATCCTGATAGTGTTTCTGCAGCTCCTCTACATAGGCAATCCAAACGCAGTTGTGGCAGCCACTCATACAGCAGTTAGTGGGGGGAGGGAGCGTTGGGGGCTTGGAAAAGGGGGGCTCTGTGTCTTTCACAGGCTCCAACCCTCCTACCGTGCAGGACTTTCCGTTACTCTGCTGGGGATCGGTCTGAGAGCCATCTCCTCGGGAGTCTGGACAGTTTAGATGGCAGCTGAAATTGGCCTTGGTTGGGTGCCTGGAAAGCCTCTGAACGCAGCAGAAGCAGCTCGTTGGGTGGTCTCTGCGTGGGAGCCCCCCACCATGGCCGTCGCCAGCACTCGGTGCACCTGAAGAGTTGTAGATGTGCCTGGCAATTAACAACAAACTTACAAGGGGTCTTGACCTGTCACCCACCCCAGGTTCCGTACAGCCAGCTCCGCTCCGTTGCTCTGACGGCCAGCGGGGCTGCACCCAGCTCGTGGGGCAGAGGGCCAGGCTGGCAGCCTCACGCACACTGCCCCGTGCAGGGGCAGCTCAGGGGCAGAGGGCTGCTACACGCACAGCGCAGGAGCAGGTCCAACAAGTGCACTTGAGAACCCTGTACTGGGTACAGAGACGGGGCCAAATGCAGAACCGAGAGCCCCTATCCCTGAACAGCCACCTCCCCCACCCCAACAGCCCCTCGGCATCCCAGAAATCCTGAACCCCTCAAACTGCTCCCCTCCCCCAACACAGCCCCTCCTCCCCACTACCCCCCCAACCCCAGCCAACCCTCTGCAACACCCCATCCACAGCCCCTCCCCCATTGCCAACCCCCCTCCCCAACACAGCCCCTCCCCCACACTGCTGCCCCTCCCCCATTGCCAACCCCCCCCAACACAGCCCCTCCCCCACACTGCTGCCCCTCCCCCATTGCCAACCGCCCCAACACAGCCCCTCCCCCACACTGCTGCCCCTCCCCCATTGCCAACCGCCCCAACACAGCCCCCTCCCCCCACTACACCCCCAACCCCAGCCAGCCCTCTGCAACACCCCATCCACAGCCCCTCCCCCACACTGCTGCCCCTCCCCCATTGCCAACCCCCCTCCCCAACACAGCCCCTCCCCCACACTGCTGCCCCTCCCCCATTGCCAACCCCCCCCCCAACACAGCCCCTCCCCCACACTGCTGTCCTCCCTCAACCCCGCCACCCTCCGCAACACCCCGTCCACAGCCCCCTCCCCCACTCACCGCGCGCCTCCCCGCCAGGACGTGACCGCCCCCCGCAGGAACATCCCCGCCGCCGCCGCGACGTCCTGACAACCAGCCTCGCCGCCGCAAGAGCGGCAGCTTCCTCAGCCAATAGGCGCGCAGGGGGCGTGGCCCTGGGGCAGACGACCAATGGGGACAGGCGCTGGAGGGGCGGGGCTGCAGGGGGTCAGCCGGAAGTGGAGCTGCCCGGGCGGGGAGTCGCACGTGGGGCGCAGCCGGCGGCCGCGATGGGCAAACAGCTGCCCCCGGGGGCCTCGGGCCGCGCTGGCCGGCGGGAGCCGCGTCTGGGCAGGTCGGTGCCGGTCCGGTCCGGTCCGGTCCGGTCCGGTCCACAGCGCCTGGCCCCCCAGCCGAGTTAGCGCTACGGGCCGGGGCCGGCTGAGTCCGAGCTATGGCCCGGCGCAGGGCCGAGACACTCCGCAGCCTGCGGCTGGACGGGAGCAGCGGGGGGCTCTGCCTCACCGCCGGGGGTCGCGCTGCTCCCCGCCCGCCTGCCGGGGGTGTCTGATCCGCAGAAGTGGGAAAAGTACCCAGAAGGTTACTTGAGTAAAAGTACCGCTGGGGTGTGCGTGTGTACTTAAGTACAAGTCACTGGAGCCCCTCTGGGAAGCTACCTGAGTAAAAGCGTGGGCGTACACAGGGCATCGTGATTGTGCTCACGCACCCAGAAGTGAAAGCAGCTGCTTGTTTACTCAAGTAACTTTTGGGGTACTTTTCCCACCTCTGCTGACCAGTGAGGAGAAGAGGGGGCGTGGTGCTGTGCAGCTCTCAGGCCCAGGCTGAGAGAGACAAGTTGGGGGGCGGGGGGGGTGGTGTCTTTAATGGGATCAGCTGTTGGTGAGATAGACCAGCTCTGGAGCTTACAGGAGGTAAGAGTACCCACGCTGGGTCAGGCCAGAGGTCCATCTTGCCCAGCCTCCTGGCTGCTGACAGTGGCTCCTACCAGGTGCCCCAGAGGGAGTGGACCGAATGGGTATCAATCAAGCAATCTCTCTCCTGCCATCCATCTCCAGCTTCTGATGGAGGTTAAGGACTCCACTGCCACCCATCCTGGCTAATAGCCATTACTGGACCTAACCTCTGAATGGATGTAGCTCTTTTGTAAACCCTGGTATAGCCCTGGCCTTCACAGCCTTCTCTGGCCAGCAGTTGTGCATGGTGTGGGGAAACACTTCCTTTTGTTTCTTTTACACCTGCTTTAGAGCTTACATTCAAAACTTTGTCTCTTCAATGAGACCTGCCCCACTAAACACACAACGGCACCTGCCTGGTCTCTGGGACAAGCAGGCCAGCTGGGCTGAGGGGTAGACGAACCTGGCTCCTGGGGTGCACTTCTCAGCTCAGAGCCTGCCTGCCTGCTGGCTGTGCTGCAACAGTGAATTCAGCACCTCTCTAAGTCCTGCTCCCTTCCCTGTGCCGGTGCCTGAGCCTGGCTTGGGACCTCACTATGCCTCTTCCTGTTTAGCCAAGAGAAGAAGAAAATTAACTCAAAGCCCATACACCTCGATGAGCAGGAAATCCCCTATCGGCTTCAGGAGCTCATGAAGAGCAGGGAGGAGATGAAAAATCCCAAGAGCAGGAAGAGAAGGAAAGCAGGTGAAGCTCAATCTTCCTTATTAGCTCACCAGAACCCCCTCCCCCTCCGCACCCCCTTTGCCTGCTTACCTTGATTTCACTGAAAACAGGACGTGACCCACCCTCGGGGATCAGACCACACGTCACTCCAGTTCTGGTCCCAGTGCTGGCCGGTACCAGCTGCGTCAGAGCAAGTAGCAGAGCCCCTGAAGGCGGCAGTTCTGGCAGAGTCTGCCAACAGGTGTTCTGCCTCGTCCCCATGTCAGCTCAAGCTCAGGCCCAAGTTCCATGTTCGTGACTCTAGCACAGAGACCGGGCAGGTCACCGTGTTTCTCTGGGCCTCCTTGCTGTTTGCCAGGCAGTATGATGCTGCCTGTGTAGCAGATCCTCGCTGATTTTGGGCTAGAAGGACTGGCTGAGGGAGGGCGAGGATTCCAGCGTACCATCTTGGGATCTGCTTGGTTCTCTCCAAACACAGAGGGCTGCTCAATGGCAGCAGAGCTGATTTTAACCAGAGGAGTCCGGTTCTGGGTCAGCCTCCAACGGGGGTAACTGGGGCAAACACCCTAGTTAGAGCCTACAGCCGTGGGATTTGTTGGGCCTGGCACAGGCAGAGCCCACAGACCTTTCTTCTCCTTTCCACTCTTGGCTGCAGCGAGCAAAAGGAAGCCGGCAGTCCCAGGTGACATCCCCGTGCCCAAGTTCAAGCGGCAGAAGCGAGAGTCGGAGCAGGCTTACATCCAGCGCATGGAGCAGGAGACCCAGCACGTCCTGTTTCTCACCAAAAACCAGCCGCAGCATCAGCCCGAGAAGGAGGAGCCGGCCCCGGAGAAGTCCCAGAAGAAGAAGGAGTAGGTGTGGGGGGTGGAGGAGTGCACCCTGGGGCAGTCGCTGCTCCTAGTGGCTGCAGTCGGCCTGAGCCGGGAATGCAGGGTTAGCTCCCGCTGTCTCGCTGCCTCCCATTTTGGCACTGGAGTTGCAATGCTCAGGGCCTGGGGCAGATCAGCCCAGCCCCCAGTCCCTACCCCGAGGGAACAATTAACTGAAACCAGCCATGGCAGAGTCCTGTCCTCCCACCCCCTGGGGCTTGCACAGGGGCTTGTCCTCCTGGGGCAGCATTGTCCGTCACTCAGCCAGCCAGCAGCTGGGACTGAGCCCAAGGGGCTGCCGCCCCTGCATAACACGCAGCCGGGGGTTGGGAGTGTCAGCTTATCAGGGACACTGTCCGGTGAAAGATCCAGGGCCTCCGTTGCACCAGGTACTGCACCCCCAAGTCTTAAGAGACGCCCCCTGCCCTGGAAGCTGGCAGTCTGAGGTTTGACATGTGCAGGCGAGCGCCCGGCAGCCTTTTATTAACCAGCCTTCCAGCTCCTCTGAGTGACCCGGCTCCGCATCCTTCAGGTTTCAGAAGAAGCGACTGGAGCACGTGCGGAGGAAGAAGGAGGAGAAGCGAGCGGCCATGCTGGAGAAGGCCTTGTTCCAAGGTAGGTGCGGGACTGGATCCGGGCACGGGGTTGGGACGTGGAGATCTGTCTCGCCGGCAGAATCCCCCTCCCTGGCTGTGGTAGGGGGAAGGGGTAGAGAGATGGGTGTGTGACTTGAAATTTGGTCCCACATTCTTTTGCTCTGGTCCCTGCTCTGCAGTGGGCTGCATGCGCCCAGGGAGCCCCAAGCCGATAGCTCACTGATGAGGTGGTATTTTCTCCGGCCTCCTTCCCGAAATGCTGCCTGCAGACCCTTGTTAGGCTTGGGATTCTGCTGTTCTGCAGCTCTGCTCAAAGCGGTTCTCCCCAGAGGCAGCTGCATTTCAGCAGCAACGGCTTGTATGTGGGGTCTCTAACAAGCTTTGGGCTGGTGGGAGCTGTCAACATCTGCCTCTTCCCCTGTCCCTTCCTTCCAGACCCAGTCCACTTTGGTGAGGTTGCTCTGCAGCCGCCGGTGCTTTCGGTGAAGCCCAGAAAGGGGGTTGCCAAAGAGAAGGTAAGTGGTTGCTCCCGCCTCAGCTCTGCCAGGGCTGCTTGGTCTGAGCCCAGCATCCAGCATCTCCTGAGCATAAGCTGCAGCCTGGGAACCCCACAGCCTCTCTCGCCAGCGCCCGGCCCGGGGATTTGAAGCCAGGACCCGAGAAGGGTGAACGTGGCGTGGCACCGGGGGCTTAGTGCAAATTGCATTGACAGTAGAATAGGGACAGAGAGGTGGCCAGTTTATTCTGCACCCAAACAGAACAAACCAGCACTCCAGGAGCACTTTAAAGACTAACAAAACGATTTACTAGGTGCCGAGCTTTCAGAGCTGAAGACGGGGGTCTGCCCCATGGAAGCTCCTCTTTAAAGTGCTCCAGGACTGCTGGTTTGTTGACAGTAGCTTCTCGCTGTGCCCGGTGCGCAGCGGGCTCCGTCGCTGGCATTGCCCCGGTCCCCCAACTGGGCGAGTGCCAGCAGGTCTCTTTCCGTTTGCATAGGCTGGTCCGAGGCAGCTCCTGTTGACGTCTCTGCTGGCTCCGAGCCACTCGGCCCCTGCCCGCAAAGTGCCGCCCCCGTCCCTTGCTCGCCAGCGCATCGTGGAGGAGGAACGGGAGAGGGTCATCCAGGCCTACAGGGACTGGAAGAGCTGCAGCCAGCAGCGGGCGTCCGAGAGCCGTCCCGTGGGGAAGAAGCGGCGGAAGCCCTGCTGAGCCTGCGGGTGGCCAGGTGGAGATGTGGGGGGTGGATGTGGTGAGGGACGTCACTGGGTGCTCTGGAGAGGAGCCGTCCCCATCTCCATCGGTATGACTGGATCACAAGGACGTGCCTTGGAGGGCAGGTTTCCCAGCCTGTCCCGCAGCGTGTGGAGTGACGGCAGCCAGCCCCTCGCCTGGTGCCTGAGGCAGCGTGGGCCCCAGAGCTCTGCTCTACCCAGTGGCCTGTGACGGGGCTGCAGGTCACTCACCCCCCGTTCCTGCGGCTTTGGGGTTCCGCTCCTCGTTGCTTGCAGGCCTGGCCACGCAGGCGCCAGGACGGTGCCCTGGTTTGGGCTCTGTGCGGAGGGGAGGCACTCCAGCTCCATTCGTGCCCGTGTAGCCCTGCCGAGTCAGCCACGCTCACCTTCGCAGCTGGGGCAGTCCTCGGAGGCACAGAACCCACGGATACGACACCGTCCAAAGGCTGAGCTGCCTGTTCCGCTCGCCGGGCATGGAGGGGGTGGGCCCTGGAGGTGGCCGCAGCTCCTTCCAGCAGGAAAACGTGTAGCAACCTTCCCCCGGGCCCAGCATTTTTGCACTCAGCCTCTAATCCTGGCCCAGGTCCGCTGCCTTCCCTGCCCTGCAGCAGCAAGGACCCCCCTGCAGGTGGCAGTCTGCACCCAGCAGCCCAGGCAGCAGGACCCCTGCATGGCCCTGGCTGCTCCCCTTGGCCTGCATTGCCCCCCCATGGGCACCCCAGGGAGACGGGCACCTCCTGCTTGGTGCGCGGCTTATTCCGCTGCACATGGCAGGCAGGCTGGGGTCTCTTTGCAGGCTTGTGGGCAACCTAGGGGCTTTGCGTGCCTCGGTTTCCCCATGTGCTGTGGGGTTTGAGGTGGGATTACCTCAGTTCAGTGGTTCCCAACCTGGGGTCCAAGGTCTGCCAGGGTGTTGCAGGGGGGTCCATGGGGAAAAAAAAAAACAAAGAAAAATAAAAATGATCCTCGAAAATAAGTTTTAAATAAATTGAAACGTTTCAATCATTTTTTCAGTGAAACGTCTCCCAGTAACCTTCTTGCCGTCTGCCAGATCTCTTGTGGTTGCCTTTTTCACCCGAGGAGGTGCACATAGCCCTAGGATTGGCTTTGCTGGGGGTGTGAGAGCCGTCTGGGTGGTAGCTGGGTGTCTGCGGCAGTGAAGAGGGAGCGAACCACTGCCTTGCTCTGACTGTTCCGGGGTGGGGCTCGAGAGGGCAGCGTGTCTTCAACGTGCCCCCGGTGGGCCTGTCGGCCTGGCAATGCTGGGGACTCCCCTACCCCATTTGCACCCCACTGTGGCTGGATTCCCACCGCAGCCACTCCTGAGCCCACTGGGCTGCAGCTGCCCATAACCAGGGCTGTTCCTCTGCCCCCCACCAGCCCCGAGCCTGCTCTGCTCCCCCCAGGAGAGGTGTGGGGAAGGAGAGCTGGGCAATTGCTAGCTGTTTTCTCTGCAAGCCCCTGGCTTGGAGTAGGTCCTACAGCCAGTCACCAGCCCTGGCCTGGGGGGTGGTATTTAACAGGCGGGACCCAGCCAGGGGGCCTCTGCCATGCCTTCTCCCAGGGGTGATGAGGCTGGGCAGAGGCATTCCGCAGGCTGGGGGTCCTGCTCCCGAGGGTAAGCTCCAGGTGCCTGCGGAGGCAGGTGGCAGCTGGCCCGGGGGGCTGGAGATAAGCTGCAGGGAAGTCCTGATGTTTGCTGGGCCGCATGTCCGGCTCTCCTTTTGCTGTCTCTGGAGAGGAACCCCACGTGCCCCCCAGATGCGTCCCGGCAAGGGGCCTGGCCCTGATTTGTTCGAGCCGTGACTGGCTTGTACTTGGCCTGAGCTGTGGGGCTGTGCTGGGGAGAGGAGCTGGGCCCCGCCAGACTCCCTGTCTCTCCGAGGGGCTAGTGACTGTCAGCCACTTTGCTGAGGGGCTGATCCCAGGCCTGGGCACGGCCAGTCCCCATGGAGGCAGATGGCAGCAGCTGCAGGGGCTCAGTGCCTAACCTCCTTCCTGGCACTCAGATCTGCCTTCCCCAGAGGGGCTGGCCTGCCAAAGGGCATGGTTGGGACCTCTACCAGAGTGACTAGAGATGGGGTGAGGAGGGGGCTGGGCACTCTCAGGGGGCTGGGGGGGGTGGGGCTGGGCACCCCCAGGGGACTGGAGGAGTGCGGGGGCAGGAAGGAATCCCTACCTCAGGTTGCTGCATGTCCGTACTGATGTGCTCTGGACCCAAGGGGCCGCCTGCTCCATGCTCACAGAACCAGGCAGCAGCTGTGCCCCCTTCCACCAATGTCCTCCTCAGCCCCCACCCTGCCCTGCTGCAGCACAAGGGAAATGGGCTTGGGGCTGCCCCGGCTCCTGGCCCAGCACGCTGCTGTGCTCCAGCACCTGGCTACTGGGCTGACCTCCACCCCTGGCAGGTTGGCACGTCAGGCCCAGAGCTGGTGCCCTAGTGCAGAGCTCCCTGCCTGGCGGCTGACAGCAGTGGAAGGGTTTCCCCTGTCAGGAGCTACTGGCCCTGCAGCCCTGGGGCGTCTGCAGCCCTCACCAGGGCGGGGGATGGGGGCAGCCAGAGCCAAGGTGGGGGGAGCCCCCGAGGGCAGGGCCCCGGCTGGGGTGGTGAAGTGCCTTAAACGATGCTGGGAGCAGAGGGTACTTGCACCTCCCAGGATCAGGCCCACAGAACCACTGTTGGGGGGTGCCCCCCCTCGGCCCACCAAACTGTCCTCTGCTCTCCTGGGCAGCAGTCTGGGGCCCTGCAGGAGCCAACTGGAACAGGAGCAAAAAGCTGCACCCAGCAGGCCCCCGCTGCTTCCACGGCTCAGCTCGGCAGAGGCCGGGAAATGCCCTCACCTGCACCTTGCGCTCCAGGCTGAGCACCTGAGCCCAGTGCTCAGCCGGGCCCTGGAGCCCTCCCCGGAGTCGGGAGGAGGGAAGTGTGGCAGCTGCCAGCTGTGGCCACGGAGGAGGTGTCAGGGACCATGAAGTGGGGTCTTTTGCATGCATCTGGCCTGTGTGCAGAGTTCGGTGGGAGCCCACTAGGGACTTGCTGGGGGTGGGAGAGGTGTCATGCGGTTATTTTAGGGGACTCCATGTGGCTGCCCTTACTTCTGAGCTAGGCAGCTGGACAGCAGCGGCTGCAAGCTGAGGGCCCAGCTCTGAAGGCAGCTCCCTGCCAGCAGCCCCACAACAGTGGGTGGTCAGAGAGTGGCAGCTGCTGACTCCCTGAGTGGGGGAGTCCCCAGGGCTTGCCCCCCATGGGCAGTCAGTTGGGATGCACTCGGCAGGGGCCCCCTTCCTCCCTCTGCAGCCGGCCCAGACTGCCCCACCCCATGGCCGCTGCTCTGCAGCTCGGCAGAGCCACCTGCAGCAGCAGCGCAGAAGTAAGGGAGGAGCTAGCACAGCCCCCCAATAACCTATGACCCCCTCACAACTCCCTTGGGGGCCACCCCCCATTACAGCACCCAGGAACTGCAGATCTCAGGAGGTGAAATCTTGAGCTTTACGAGGTTTAAACCTGCCGGGGAATGGCAGTGGGGCGGGGAACGGGGTGGCCTAGCCACCGGGACTTGCCCGCTCAGTGCGCCAGGGCTCCCACCCGAGCCTGGCGCCAGCCAAGCCGGGTCATGCTGGGGAGCAGTGTGCCCCGCCAGGCCCCCTGCCCTGCCCCCCTTGTGGCTGGCCAGCCGGCCGTGGGGCAGCAGCTCTCACGCCTTCCCCCACTCCCCCAGCATGGTGGGCGTTTCCAGCCCTCCAGCGGGCAGCTGTCTTCCTCCCAAGCTGTGTCTGCCACAGGCCAACCCTGGCGCCCCCGGGCCAGTCCTGTCTTCAGGGCTCAGCTTGGGGCCCTCCCAGGGCTCCCCAGTCCTGGGCTGCACCACTAGGCCTGCCCTCACCGGCTGGGCGCGCCTGCCAACCTCTGACACCCCGTCTCTTCCCAGGAACCCTGCTACGCCTTGCTGCCCTGGGCAGCCGGCCCGGCTCTTCCCCGCAGCTGGCCCTCGGCACCACTGCCAGGCCCCCCTGCTGCTGCCCCTTTCTGCTCTTCGCAGGGACGCGCCTACGCCCCTCAGGCAGGGCTTAGCTCCCAGCTGTGGGACTCGCCCCATAGCACACGGGACCCGGTTAGTACCTGGGCTGGGACTCTGCCCTGTGTGGTTCTGGCACCCAGCTCCCTGGGGGCCCCAAACAGCACCTCACATGTCCCCCACCAGCTGGTCACTCGCCCTCCATGAGGCCTGGCTCCCCTATCCCAGGCAATGGCCCGAGCAGGGCCCATGGAGAGGTTTCACCTGGGTCACTTTGCCCTGTGCCCAGTGCAGTGCGAGCCTGGGCTTTCCCATGACACTGCCCATCCCGGGGAGGGCTGGACTGGAAGTTCAGTCCCCTCGGCTCCCAACCACTGCACCAAGCCCTGGGGCTCCCTCAGTGCAGCCCTGCCTTCCCCGCGCCTTTACCTGCGGGCCGGAGCCCAGCGCCCCACTGCTGGCCGGTGGCACCTCAAACTCTGCAGCTGCACAGCAGGAAGCAGGCCAGGCCCCTGAAGCAGAACCGGTCCCTGGGGCTGAGGAAAGGGCCTGGCAGCAGCTCCATGCGGTGCAGGTGTGGAGGCTGCTGGTCTCGGCAGTGGGTGGGGCAGAAGGGCCCAGGTGTTTGCAGTGAATGCAAACAAAGGTGCCCAGCTGAGAGCAGCAGCTGATTGGGACCAACGAGGTGGTGGTGGTGCCCTGGGGCCTGAGGCCTGGCTCCCTGCTGGCAAAGGACCCCCTGAAAGTAGCCTGTGCCCCCTTGCAGGCTGGCCTGGTGCAGCTGCTGTTCTCCGCTCATGCCGGCTTTCCTGCTGGCGCTCTGGCACCTCGCAGCTCTGGCAGAAGAGCTGGGGGGGACTCACATGGGAGGTGCAGCTGTGGCCAGCAGAGACCCTTGGTGGGGGCGCTACAGCGGCTCAGGACGGGAGCAGCTGTGGGGTAAGTTCTGGGACGTGCAGCCTTCCAGCAAAGCCTGCGCTGGAGACACTGCTGGGCCAGGCCAGTCCGGTCCTCGTGCCAGGCAGCCCCAGCAGGCAAACGCCGGTGCAGCCGGCTGCCGGAGCTCCCCAAAGGCCCCTTGGGCTCTGTGCTGCGAAACAGCAGCCTGGTCCCAATCCCCACCCCAGGGGGCTGGCTGCGTTCCTGGCCACAGGGCTGCGCCCGGGCAACGAGCCCCGCTGGCGCCGTGGCTGCCAGGCCGCGTGGTGCTCTCCGGCCCAGCTGTGCTCTGTCATCACCTGCTCATTAGCCGGCACAGCCCTCACCGCGGTGGGGGGCCGGCTGCCGCAGACTCGGCCCTGCTTCGCCGCTCCCCTCCGTGCCCAGCTAGGGCCTGCGGGAATCAGTGTGTGCTGAGAGCAGGGCCCCAGCCTGTGCCCGCCCCCACCGTGCCTGGCCTGGCCTGGCAGCGTCCGGCATGGGCTCCCTGGCTGCCCTTCGAAGCAGGAGGGAGGTGGGTTGGGTGTTTGGGTTCATTCCCATTGGGGCTGAGAAGCGGTGGACCCAGGAGCAGGTGCCAGGGGGCCACATTCTGTCGGCCACCTGGAGACTGGCCAACTCGCTTGCCTGCTGTCCTGCTTGTTCCACCCGGTGACCAGGGACCAAAGGAAAGAACCCAAGTGGGCACCACCCCCCGCCAGGGCGACCCTGGGCCTTAGCCCCCTCCTCTTGGGGGATTCCACAGCCGGGCTCCCTCTGGGCCGGCAGAGGCACGAGAAGCCAATTTGCTTCACCTGGTGCGCGGGGACAAAGGCTGGGCTGTTCGGCCCATCCCCTCCGCCCCCGGGTGTCCCTTGGATTGGAGCACTGTGTCTGCACAAAGGGCTTCCTGTCCGTGTTGCTCTGCTCCCCAGCTCCTGCCCGGCTGGCTCCGGCCTCGCTCCCTTCTCGCTTTGGCCGGCAGAAGGGAATTCGATGCCGTGGAAGGTGCCGGGCTGACAGGCCTGCAGGCTGGCATCTCCTGTGCGTCGTCCAAGCAGCCACAGGAGGGGAGGGGGGGGACCCGGCGCCGCAGAGCCCGGCTGCAGAGGGGAATCCAGGCATGTGGGTCTCTTTCGTATTCACGCCATGGGAGCTTGCGGCTAGTGATCGTGATTTTGACTCAAGCATAACACCCAAAGCCGAGCCTATGTCAAGCTCCCGCCTTCCACCCTGGGGGCGGCCGGTGGTCTCTACCATGGCGTCACGGGGCTGGGAATCTCCGCTGTGCCGAGGGGTGCCAGCGAGTGCCCCGGTTCCTGAGGTCCTGGACCAATCAGGCCAGCCACCGAACCGCCCAGGCCTGCAGGTCGATTCCAGACCAGCCACGGCCAGGTGGTGCCGGCGGCCATGCCCAGGAGTAACCTGCAGCCTTGGAGAACCCCGGTCTGGTCAGCCTGTCGCACTGGCAGAGAGCATGTCTGAGCCTGGGAAAGGGCCTGGCCGCCGGTCTTCCCTGTGCCCAGGGGTCTGAACAAAGCCCCCTGGCTGGGACCTGGGGCTGTGCCTGGCTGCGGCCCACGACCGAGCTGTCTGAGACAGCCCCAGGGCAACTCTGAGCAGGACGGGTACCTCGTGAGCCTCCCACCCCAGCCGCTGCCTTTTGCTTTGGGGACGATGCAACCCGACAGGCTCAGGGCTCCCTCCCTTACGAGGGCTTGCGGGCGAATCTGCGCCATGCAAGAGGCTGGGCTGGGGCTCCCCCCACAGCTGCTACTTCCCTGACTGCCCAACGGAGGACGAGCGCCGTTCACGCCTCTCGCCCATTGTCTGACCGAGGCAGCAGCGGGCAGGTGAGGGGCCAGTAAGTGCTGGTCTTCCCCGACCAGCTCCATCCCAAGCGCCAGAGCTGCCCCCAGCCCTGGCCCTGGCGGGGAAGGTGCAATCCCCATACACGACGTTGCAGCAGACACAGCCAAGCTGGCTCCAGCCCTCCCCGAGCCAACCCAGCGCCATCGCAGCAGCTGCTGCCTGTCAGACTGCAGGCGCCCTCCGCCCTGACAGCATTTACCCCATGGCTCCAGCCCCTCTCTTCCCCCGGCTCCGCCTGCCCAGCCATGAGCTGACCCAGAGCAGGGCCTGGCAGAGACGCTCTCCCAGGCTGCTGGGCTTGTCCCAGGGTGACATTTTTGCAGGATTGCAGGACTTGTCATGGCGACTCCCAGCCCCAGTCGGCTCCCAGCTGTGGGGACCCCTGGTTGGGGTGGGAACCCCCGGAGGAGGGAGCCCAGCCACCAGCCGGAGCCGTGGGGACCCCTGGGGGCGGAGCCCAGCCAGCAGCTGGAGCCGTGGGGACCCGTGGGGTTGGGGGGAGCCCAGCCAGCAGCTGGAGCCATGGGAACCCCAACTGGGGGGGACACCCCAGCAGCCCTGTGGCTAGAAGCTGGCTGGGGTGCAGGGTGCCCCAGCCTGGCAGTAGTCTCCCCGCCCCTGGGCTGCTGGTTCCCCGCACCGTGCTGGGGATCCCATGGGTGGGGCTGCCTGTCCCACAAACCCTCCACCTGGCCAGAGCAAGGGACCTGCTCTCCTGGCCTGTTCTCAGCGTTAGCCAAGGCCCCCCGCCAGTGCCTGGCTGGAGGCAGCTCTGAGCATGGCTGTGCCAGGCCCCTGCTCAGCCCCAGGAGGTGTGTGGGGCCAGACGCTGGCTTTGGGGGGCTCAGAGGGGAGGGCGCCCAAGCGACCACAGCAGCACAGCATGCGCTGGCGGCAGCTGGGTTTGCCGTCCCCTCCGCCCAGCCCGAGAGGCTTGTTCCTGTGGCCGCTTGCAGCCACACGGAGCTGAAACGCTCCCCGGTTGCTTAGCTGCCTTCCTGCGGCTGGGAAGCTTCCCGGTAAACACCAGCTGGCAGGGTGGGGGGCTGGGGCAGAGCTCCTCGGGGGGAGCCCAGCGGCCTGGCCCTGGGGCCCAGTGACTTGGCATGGGGCGTGCCTTGCAGAGCTGCTGCTGGAGGTGGGTAGCAGCAGGGAGCGGAGCTGGGCTGTGCAGCGGCTGGCTGGCTGGGCCCAGCTCCCAGGAATCGCCAGGGTCATGCAAACTAGACCAGACGGGTGCAGAGCAGCCCGCACCAGACCCCTGACCTTTTCCGGCTCTGGGCTGTTAATGTGTTACCAGAGCCGCTGATAACAGCCAAATCCCCACCACTTCCCTTGTCCGCTGGGCTGGGGGCAGGTCGCTCGCGGACGGCCATGCAGCGGCGCTTGTGTGGTGCCTGCTTGCTGCCGGGGTTCGCTCTGCACCACGCGCTGGCTGCAGGCGACTGGGAGCTGCTCGGAGCTGGGGGGTTGGAAGAGGGGCTCCAGAGAGCCAGGGGGCCCTGCCACCTCGCCCCGGCACGGTGGTTAGAGCCGGGGCCCTGGGGCGTGTGGGTGGCCTGGCCAGGGCCGCGGCTGGTTAACGATTTCCAAGCGCACAGAAAACAAAGCAGTGCCGTTCCGTGTGGGCCGGAGAAGGGAGCACGGGGCTGGCCCAGCCCCACCTCCTAGGGCGCCTTCAGTTCTGCTCCCCGACCTTCCCTCCCCCCCGGGTTACTCAGTAACCTGGAGGTGTCTCTGAGCCGCTAACAGCTCAGCTTGCACTGGGAGTGAGCCAGCAGCCATGGGCCGCCCCTTCCTGCAGGGCTGGGAGAGGAACAGGGCCGTGGGAGGCCCTCGGGTGGGTGATAAGCGCCTTCACCCCTGCGGGCCGTTAGCTCATGCTTCAGAGGTACCTGCTCTGAGCTCCAGAGCTCCCAGGTTTCAGCCTGTGAGCCGGCCCTCAGCTTCAGCCACCAGGGCGGGGGTTCAGGACCCCCCTGGCCCGGGACGGGCTGCAGCCCTGGCGGCCCTGGGTGCTGGGGGAATCCAGAGTGGGCTGGATGCTGTACGAGCTGGGTGCCAGACAGGGGCTGCCCAGCCCCATCCTCAGCTCTGCCAAGTCTGCACCCCAAAGGCTGAGCTAGCCCCCGCCAGGCCCCCTTGGCTCTGCCAGCTCCTAGGACACCGGCTGCCCCTTGGCCGGCCACATGCCCAGCGCAGCCCTGCTCTGTCTCTACACAACGGTTTTCTGCCATGGTCAGACCCTGCACATGCCAGACCCCTGTAGCCTCTCACACCCACGCCCTCTGCTAAGGCTGGCGGCCCTGTGCCTGGGGCCAGCTGCTCCTGACCCGCAGGCTGCCGTGTGCCAGCAGGGTGGGTTCTGCCCCGCTGGCAGGGGGTGCTCTGGCACCGTGCCCAGAGCAGCTGGATGTGGAACAGCTGCCCCTGGCTTGTCACTGCTCCCTGGCTTGCCAAGGCTGCGTGCTGGTGGCAGCAGTGCCCTGGGAAATGCCACACGGGGAGCGGCCATCACAGGCCCCTTTGCCACCGATGGGCAACGGGCTTGGAGGCAGCAAGGCCCCTGTGGGTCCCTCCTGTGTGGTCCCAGGCCCAGCCCAGGGCTCCTGGGCACTCCTGTGACCTGGCTCTGGCCCTGCCAGCAGAGCTGGTCCTAGGGGTCATGCCCAGGGGTTGTCCACAGGCACCGGTGAGAATCTCAAGCCTGGATCCAGCAGCGTGGGGCCATTTCTGCCTAACTCCGCTCTGGCCCAGTGCCAGCTCCTGTGGAGCCTGGGGGAAGAACCCAGGAGTCCTGCACCCCAGCACGGCGGGGAAACACGTGGCCAGAGTCGGAGTCCAGCCACTCAGGGGCCCAGGGGCCAGGTAACCTGCCGCCCACCGCCTGGCTCTCAAGGAGGAAGAGGTCACAGGCTCCCAGGTGCTAAATAATTCATGACACTGCCGTCTGCTCAGCCTCCCACTTCCTGCCTGGCAGGAAAATCACTGCCGAGTGGGAAACACAATCCGGGCAGGAGAAACCTCCCTGACCTTGGGCCGTCCTTCCCCACCCCTCGGCGGCCGGACCCTCCCCTGCCCCGGGACACAGCACCCGCCCCAGCTGCTGCACCTGCCTCGCGCCTCGGCAGCCCCGGTTCGCATCCTGCCGGAGAGCCAGCAGGGGCACGAGTTTGCCAGGTCTCAGCCCGCTCCCCTGGTTGTGCGGCTCAGCCCGGCTGAGTCTCAGCTCCGCAGCGGGGGGCGCTGGAGGAGCGGGGGCACTGGCAGGGGTGCGCCAGGGCAGAAGCTGCGGGTCAGGAGTGCGGGGTAGAGCCAGAGCCAGCGTTTCCTGCATGGGGACAACTCGGCTTCCCGATGCCCAGTGTGTGCTATGCCCCGCCCTCCCCACTGCCCCCACCAGCAGCTCTGTACTGTGCTGGCCAGGGACCCACCACCACCCCAGGTCAGAAGAAACAGCTTTATTCGGCGCACACACAGCCACAAACACCGGGAAAGACAAAGGGACGTTCCTCTCCCCCAGCAGCCAACGAACATTCGCACCAACGCCCTCTGGCCCCAGCCTGCGTCCCCCGCCCCACAAAGCGCGGCTGCTGGCTCCGAGCCAGGACCCCGACGGCCGGAGACTGAGCCCCGTTCTCAAGGGCCCCAGTGAGCCCCACGCGCTGCTGCGGAGACCAGTGGGGACGCGCTCGCCCGGATGCTGGGAGAACCAGAGCAGAATCTTGGAGACCAGAGGGTTTGGCTCCGCCCACAGGACAGAGACTCCGCCCACGGCACAGAGTCCCCGCCCACCCCATACAATATACTGCCTTGCTAGGCTAACTTAAAAGGCTGCCAAGAGCCCAGGACAGCCCTGGATCCCAGTCCTGCTTCTTGCCTGTCTCCTGTGGGAAGGGAAGGGAAGGGAACGGGATAGTGCTGTCACCCCCACACGGCGGATGGGGAAACTGAGGCACGGGAGGTGTCAGGGCTAAGGTGAGCGCTGCGGCGCTCCCGGGCCTGCACTCGAAAGCCGGCCCCATGTCTCCTCCCCCACAGGCGGGACCCGGGGAGGTCTGAAATCAAGAGAATCCCCTGGGAGACGGAGCAGCCTGAGCAGCCAGCTGGCAGCACTGCCCCACTCCGCGGCAGCCGCCTGTTGCTGCTCAGGGCTTCCAGGGGTGGCTGCTCCGTCCCCGCCTGTGACCGCTGCAGCTCCTGTCTGGCTGCGCTAGCTGCCCCAAGAGCTGCACAGGTGGCATGGGGGGGGCTCTGCCGTTCCCTGGATCCCGCTGCTGGCCCCTACTTGGGAGACCCTCCGCCACCTTGGCGCAGCGACTGGGCCGGCAGCAGCTCCAACAGCAACCACCGCCCACGGCAGAACCGCTCCCTGGCAGCCACGCTGGGAACACGGCCCTGGACGCGCAGGCTTTACCCTGGGGCCACTCTGAGCCCATCGCGTGGCACTGGCCGCGTCCCCGGCCATGTAGCCCTGCACAGGCCTCTCCAAACACAGGCGGGCAGCCCCTGCCCCACAGCAGCTCAGGGCACTCCAGCGCCTGGCGGTGGGACACGAAGTGCCCTGTGGTCTCCCTTGCCAACGGGGAGCTCACCTAAGGGCAGGGCTGCAGGAGGTGAACGAGTTCAAAGCCAGGCAGAGACCCACCTGAGTCACCCCCTCCCTCCTGCAGCCTGACACGCACGTCACAGGCTCGCCACAGGAGGGAAAGGGCCCTGCTCAGGGCACGGAGAGGGCACCAGTCCCGGGACCCAGCCTCTTCCTTGCTGGGCTGCTGGGCAGGGAACGCCACCCAGCCCTGGAGGGCCCCAGCCAAGGGGCACCGGGAGGGAGTCCTGTGAGAGACGCATGGCTGGTCCCGGCTCAGCTCAGCTCCCTGCAAGCGAAGGCTCTCAGACAAGGGAGCTCACCCACCCTCCTGCGCGTAGCTCCCATCGTCAAAGCCTGCCGTGCCCTGCGGCCGGCACCACTGCTGGCCGGTTCTCCTGGTGGGGCCAGTGGCCGGACAGCAGGTGCTTTGGACAGTGAAGAGGTGGACGCTGGCCAGACCGGCACTGGGGGTTTACAGGAAGGTCCAGGCCCACGGTCAGGCCCCACGGCAGCAGTGCCTGGAGCATCCCCCGCCAGCAGGCAGCCTGCGCAGTTCAGCCGCCCGCGGAGGAGCAGCAGTGCAGCGGGGAGGATGGCCAAGCCAGCGTCTAGCCGAGGCTCCAGGGATGGCTGGGTGGGGAAGGAGCTGGTCCTCTCTCCTCTCCTGGCTGAGACCGGGCCCATTGCTGGCCTGTCCGCGGGACAGGGGGAGGCAGGTTCCCCTTGGAGGATGGGGCCAGCGGGCGATTCCCAGAACTGCAGAAGCCAGGGCGGGCGGGTGTCTCCTACCACCGGCTCTTGCTGTACGGAGTGGGAGCCTAGAGCAGAGAGGGGGGATCAGGGCTCGGCAGCAAAGGTGCGGGCCACCCCTTACACCCAGAACCGCCCGGAACTGGGGGGGCTGGAGGCAGCGACTTCCCATCCTGTCACGTGCCCATGGCCGGGCCTTGGTTGCAACGAACACGCTGGCTGCTCGGAGCCTCCAGGGATCCGCCATGCCCTGTCTGCGCCCCCCGTCGGCCCTCAGCCGAAAGGAGAGGTAAGAACACCGGGGAGGTGGCTGGGGGATGGTAGGTCCCCTGGGCAGGGGTCTGGGGGACTCAGGGGAGAGGGCCTGGCCGCCCCCCTCGGCTCGCTGCGTTCAGAGTGTGGGGTCCAGCCCACAGCCGCTGATTCCACCAGCTCTGAATTCTAAAGCCAGGGCTGGACAGGGCCGGGGAGCCAGGACTCCTGGGTTCTCTTCCAGCGTGGCTGCAACTCGCAGGGAGCGGGTGGGCTAGGCCTGTTGCTGCAGTTTCTGCATCGGAGAGCCCAGACCTCACCTCCAGCGCCTGGGAAGTGGGAAACGTCCCCCCACTGGTGCAGGAAGGAGGGTGTATGGCCAGACCTGCCCTGGGCCCTTTAAATGAAGCATGATCCATTTTGGATCCCTGCAGCCCCCCAGGTCAGCCGGGAAAGAGGGAGTTATCAGGGGCCGCAAGGACGAGTCCCAGTAAAAATACTGTCCCAGGGACTTGTGCCGGAGGTGTTTCCCCCAGGGAGTCTCCAAACACCTTCACAAAGTGGGCGGGGATCTACGCCCCATTTAACAGGCGGGGAAACTGAGGCAAGGCACGCGCGAGTCCCACAGGGAGACAGTGGCAGTAGAACCTTTCTCCACTCCCCTACTGTCAGCACCGGGCCAGGCCGCCCGCGCAGGCCCACTGCCCGTCCACACTGACCTGCACCCCCTTGCCATCCTTCTGGGCTGCTGCGTGCCGGCTCTGGGCTGCGTAGACATCCTCTGCACGCAGGGTGGAGCTGGTGCTGCCGACGGGCTGGCTGCTGGCAGTGGCCCGGGGGAGAATGATGTCGTAGCTGCCTTCGGACTGGGGCAGAACAAGCAGCAGCCAGTGAGGACGGGGCTGGTCCGCTGTGCCCAGGACCTTTTGCGCTCGCCACCTGGTCCCACCCTGCTGGGAGGGGCTCGCCAGGGACCAAGGGGGCCATCATGGGCTGTCCACCCACCTGCCCCTCTGCAATGGGACTGGGGATGCCCAGGTAGAATCCCCTGGGGCCACCTGCCCCAGCTGCCCTCTGGAACCTGGAGCAGCTCACTTCAGGGTGCTGGGGAATGGCCCTGGGCCCAGCTCATTCCCTTGGCGGGCTGATGCCCTGGCTGCGCCTGAAAAGGGGGCTGGGGTTAGCTGTCTGACGAGGGACACGCTCTGGCTGCCGTGGGAGGGGATAAAGCCTCCGCATGAATGGGCCAGGAGTTCCCGGGCAGGCTGGAGAGCCCCAGCCTGGGCCCAGGCCAGCAGCTCCGCTCACTCCCAGGGCTGCAGGTGAGCTGGGTCGGGGAGCAGCGAGTTGGGTTCTCTTCCCTCGGTGCAGCTGGCGTGGGGTGTCCCCATGGATTGTGGCCCCCCCAGCTTCCAGCAACAGCCCCTGCAGCAGGAATGGAAGCTGGACCTGGCTTAACGCTACAGGCTGCACGGCCTTCCTGGTGCAGAGCTACGGCCTGGCTGCATAAAAGCCCCTCCGCGCCCGGGAGACCCAGCCGCAGGGAGAGCACACGCGCTGCGGGTCTGACTTACCGGCCCCTTGTGCATCAGCGCCATCTCCGTGGGCTGGAACACGCTGGTCACCAGCTGCCCATTGTACCCGCTGTAAGGGGACACCGGCCGCCTGGCTGGAAAGAGAAAAACACTGGCTGAGCCACAGGTGGGTTGGGCCCCTTGCACAAGGAACGTTTGGGCCCCTCACACTCTAGGGCACAAGGAACTTTTGGTTCCTCGCACGCCAGGGCACAAGGAATGTTTGGCCCATCGCACGCTGAAGCACAAGGCACGTTTGGGCCCCGGCACGCCAGAGCACAAGGAACGTTTGGGCCCTCATATGTCAGGGCACAAGGAACGTTTGGGCCCCTCACACCCCGGGGCACAAGGCACGTTTGGGCCCTCGCACGCCGGGGCCAGAGAGACTGTGCCAGGGACCTGCGGAGGTGTGATATGGTGGCACAGCGCGGTGATGCTGGACGGGCCCTTGCCAGCTCCCCAGAACCAGCCTCCTGCACCCAGGTGGGACCAGGCAAACCCAGGTCAACGCACCAGCTGCCGGAGGCCGGCTCTGCACACTGGGAGAGACACGGCAGCCGGAGGGGGCAACTCTCCAGTACCAGTGTGACACCGGCACAGCCCGAAAGGGGACGCCCTTGCACTGGGCTAAAGGCGCCTTCTGCTGGGCCACCGCACAATGGGACTGGACTGAGCAACCCCTGCAGGTCCCATTGGCCCATTGCTCCCATCCAATCCCCCCTCCGCCAGGAACAAGCGCTACTGCCTTCAGCACCCGGGGCGGGCAGCCCTGCTCCCGCCAGCAGGAGGGCTGCTCCGCTCCCACCGATGCACGCAGAGCAGCCCTGCGGAGCAGCAGGCAGCTGTGAAGCCGCTATCTGTTTATGGGAAAACAGGACTTTAATGAGCTCGCTCCCAAGAGGCCCTGTCCCCATGGGCAGAGGCCAGAGGCAAGTCCCAGCAGCATTTAAATCATGCACCGTCCTCGCCCTCCAGCACCAGTATTCGCAAGCCAGCCGCAGTTTGTTATTGCAGGGTCACTCTGTTGCACGCTGGCTGGCTAGGAGGGGCTGCTATGCGGGGGGAAGGGGGCGTGAAACCTCGGTAACGTGCTGCTGGGCTCTGGACGGGTTCCTCGAAGGAGTTGTGTAGCACGCGCAGGGTCTCTGCCACGCTGCTGGGCTCAGCAGGAGAAGGGCAGAAGAAGCAGCAGCTCCCAGAGGAGGGAAAGTCACCGTGCTGCTGGCAACAGGCACAAGGGATCAAAGGGCTGGACTCTGCCCGCCCGAGACCAGCATGAAACGTGCCAGGCCAGCGAAGGCAGCCTGGGCGTGTTCGCTGCCTGACAAGCGGAGTCCTTATTTCAGACGGGGCGGGGCGGGCAGAGCCCAGCGCGGGGCCCTGCCGGCTGGACTGTGTCCAACGCAACCGTCTCCCCGGCACTGCGCTCTGAGCTTTGAAAATGGAGCGTCCCCTGCGCGCTGCACTGCTGTAGCAACCAGGGCCCGTCAGCGCCTGGGCCCCTGCCCCCGAGAGCCGGCCGCCTTCCATGCCCAGGTGCCCCCGGGGCTCAGGCAGCAGCAGGGCACAGGGGGTTAATTAGCAGCTACAAACAAACACGGCTGATCTCAGCCATTCCTCCGGGTACCGGTCCAGCCATGGCCTCCCGGCACAGGGGCGTAACCTTAACCCTGTCCCCTGCCAAAGCTGCACCGTCCTCCGGGCGGCCCCCGCCCTCCGGCCCTCCCAAAATCACGGAGATGGAGGTGCGGGGGCAGTGTGCCTCAATCTCTGGCGCCAAGGGCTCAATCCTGCACGGTGCTGAGAGGTGCTGTGCAGCAATGGGGCGGAGGCCACTGTGATGGGGTGGGGGGTGTGTGTGAGAGTCAGGCTGGATGTGTGTGTGTGCGTCGGGCAAAGCAGCTCCCAGCGGCTAAGCTGGCAGGTAACACCTCTGCCCTGAACACAGAGCAGGGAGGAGCCGAGCTGGGTTTGAATCAGAGTTAGAAGCTGGAGGGGAGAGGGAGCTGGAAGGAGCCAGCCTGGCGAGGGGGGAAGCTACACCCCAGAGGGGGCCCCCCTCCGGCTCCTCTCCCCAGGACGGGTTGGAATGACTGTCTCTGCCAGCTGCACTGACACCTCTGTGCTGAGCTGGGCATCTGTTGCCTCATAAACTCCCTGTTCTACCTGCTGAGCGAGAGTCACTCCTGCCTGCAGCTGGGGTGCAGAGCTCGAGGACCCCTGAACCCCATCACAGCCACCCAGTGCCATGCAGGGTTCGGCCGAGGGGACAGATCGCCACAAGGCCCCTTGCCCTGTGAAGGGCTCACAGGCTCAGCGCCCACTGGCAGCTCAGGGAAGCACGGCTCAGCGCCCAGACAGGTGTGGGCGCACACCAAGGGCGGACCCAATGCTATCCGGGATTTGCCGGGCTGGGGGATCCCCCACTCCTGCCCCCTGGCGCGAGCCCCCACCCCCGCCCCGGCAGAGGTGTGCCAAGCAAGCCCCAGCCGCCTCTCCCCCGGGCCAGGTGGTCTCCGGCCTTCCTTACCCGAGGAAGGCTCGTCCATGGAGAAGGCCTTGTTCTCCACAAACATGCTCTGGGATTTCTGCTCCTTCAGGATGGTCTCGTAGCTGATGCCCCTGGTCGGGTACAAGCCGTCCTCGTACGCCTGCTCCGGGCCCGGACGCATCATGTGGCAGAGCTCAGGGATGACGTAGAAGAAGATGAAGACGAAGGCATTGGCCACCAGGGCAACGGCCAGCGTGGGGTCGTCCCAGCTGGGGCTGCCCCTCTGCTGGTTCCCGTAGAGGAACATGATGATCCAGACCACCCAGATGGCCATGGAGAGGGAGGTGGTGAGGAGGATGAAGACGGCGTGTTTCCTCCAGTGCTGGTAGCAGCCGCACAGGGCGGGCCAGGCGGTGCCGAAGGCAACGAGCAGGAGGAACATGACGAAGATGAGCGCCATGACGAAGTCCTCGTTGGCCACGTCGCAGGGTTCGCCGGAGGCGCCGGTGCTCCGTACCACGGTGATGAGCAGCCATTCGGCGTTGATGATCATCTCCACCAGGGCCAGCAGCAGGGCCACACTGAAGGTCACCCAGGCTTGCAGCCCATGGTTCCTCCGGGCCAGGAAGTTCAGGGCCAGGGCGTGGGCCGCCAGACAGGAGAAGCAGATCCCGAAGAGGACCCCGAAGAGGAAGCGCCGCGAGGCGCAGGTGGAGAAGCTGGGCTTGACGATGAAGTCGAAGGTCAGGCCGAAGAGGCCGAAGGTGCCCAGGAGGAAGAACGCCTGCGTCCCCACCAGGCTCTTCTTCCGCCGGTCCTGCGCGAAGGGCAGGCTGGCCACCAGGACAATGGTCAGCACGAAGCTGAGGGCCAGCCCGAAGCTGGCCAACGCCTCCAGTACAACGCCCCAGGCCACCGACAGGTCGCAGAGGTTATAGTACAGCGAGGGCAGGTCCTGGCCGCAGCCAGGCGGGGAGGTCTCCTGAGCCAGGCCAGCTGGGACCCCCACGCACAGCAGCAGCAACCAGGGCGCGGCCATGCTGGGCTGGCAGGAGGGCACCGGGCGGGATTCCCAAGGAGCCTGTACAAGCAGGACAGAGGGACGTTAGCGACCTGAGCGGAGGGAGTGCGGACTCCGGGGGGCGTGGGCCTGGGAGCCAGGCTGGACTCTCACCCGCGCCGACGCTCAGCCCTCGTCGCTGCCTGCCGCGAGCTTCCCCGGCTCACCTCCCGCTCCCTGCTGGCAGCTCCAGTCCCTGAGCTCCGGCCGCTCCCACCTGCATGTATGGCTGCGGAGCTCTCTAGCGTGTCCTGCACACCCCGGCCAAGAACCGCCCGACTGCGCCTTCACTGCCCCCCGCCTCGGCCCTTCCTGCCCCAAGAGCGATTCCTCTCTGCCACTCGCTGGGACCGCTGGGATGCACCCGCCTCCTCGCCTGCCAGGTGCCCAGCCTCACCCCGCCCCTGCAGTGCCACCGCAGCCCTCTTCCAACGCAAGAGCTGTGACGTCCACACAATCGGTCCCTTTGCTGGCCAGCCCCGCCCGGCCCCCTGGAATGTTCCAGCCAGCTGGACTGCTACCGGGGCCTTGGCACCCCTTAGTTCCAGCCCTGGCTGGGTTCGCACCCTGCCCCCCCCCACCTGTGACTTGCCAGCTGGGTGCCACATCTCCAAAGCCAAGCAGGGCTGGCCCAGGAGACCCAGAGCCCGGTTGGTGAGTCGCCAGGGCGGGGGTCAAGGCCCAGACTTCTTGGCCAAGCCACTACCAAGGTCCAGCCACTATAGAAAATACCCTGAACCCAACGATCCATCAAAGGCGCCGGGCAGTCTACACTGGGCCCGCGGGGGAAAGAACCCCAGCAGCCGGAGAGCCGGAGTGCAGCCGGTGGGGGGACTGTGCTTGCCATGGCGGAGAATCACAGCCCCGCTGTCCGGGCCAAATCTCAGTCTGGGACAGCACCTTCCTACCTCCCCTGCCCCTGCGCCGCAGCTGGATACAGTGCGCGGGTAGTCGGCTGCTCTCGCTCCTCCCCAGAGGTGGCTGCTGGGTTCATTCTCCTCAGCACAGCCCCGGAGAGGTGGCAACCATCTGTCCCCGGAGAACGGGGCATGTGATGACTGCTGGGGCCCAGGTCTGAGACCTTCCTCCCGCTCCCACCCTGCACCCATCCAAAGGGAGATTCCTCTCCCCCATGCTGCGAGAACAGTCCAGGCCCCCCCTCCACTGGTTCTGCTTTCCGCCCCCGGCTGCTGGGTGAGGCTCAGTGAGACACGCATCAAGAGCAGGTCGCATCTCCTGGGCGGAGTGCAAAACAGCCCTGTTCTCAGGGGGGTACATTGCTCCTGCTGCCTCCCCCATTCCAGGCACCTCACTTTCCCCGGGCCGCATCACCATCTCCCCCCCAGCCAGGGGGCCAGGTGTGGCTGCAGGATCCACCCTGGATGGCCCAGGTGTGGGATGTCCATGGAACACCTCTCATCCTCCTGCACTCGCTCCCTCCCAGGGAGCGTCTGTAGCCCTCTGCTCAGGTGGGGAAACTGAGGCCCAGGCGAAATTCGCCACTCACAGGCCACACAACTAGCTGTGGTGGAGCTGGGAATAGAAGCCAGCAGCCCTGAGTACCAGCCCCCAGCCGGGGAGCGAACCCAGGACTCAGCACCCAGCCCCAGGCTCCAGGCACAGAACACCAGCTCCTCCCTGAGCCGGGAAGTGAGCTTAGGAGCTGTGACTCCCAGCCTCCCCCGTCCACTAGCCCCCTGGCCCCCCCAGAGCCGTGGAAGGAACCCAGGAGTCCTGCTCCCCTGCTCTAACCACCAGCCCCCCCAGGGAAGGAACCCTAGAGTCCCGGCTCCCAGTTTTCCACCCCCCTCTCCCAGCACTAATCACGAGCCCCCAGCTCCCCTCCCAGAGCCTTGAGAGACCCCCGGAGTCCCGGCTGCCACCCCCCGCTCTAACCACCAGCCCCCTCACTCCCGCGGGGAAGGAACTCAGGAGTCCTGGCTCCCAGCCCCCCGCCAGGGAAAGACCCCCGGAGTCCCGGCTGCCGCCCCACGCTCTAACCACCAGCCCCCTCCCCCCCACGGGGAAGGAACCCAGGAGTCCTGGCTCCCAGCCCCCCGCCAGGGAAAGACCCCCGAAGTCCCGGCTGCCGCCCCACGCTCTAACCACCAGCCCCCTCCCCCCCACGGGGAAGGAACCCAGGAGTCCTGGCTCCCAGCCCCCGCCAGTGAAAGACCGCCGGAGTCCCGGCTGACGCCCCCCGCTCTAACCACCAGCCCTCCCCCTTCCCCCCGCTGGGAAGGAACCCAGGAGTCCTGGCTCCCAGCCCCCCGCCAGGGAAAGACCCCCGGAGTCCCGGCTGCCGCCGCACGCTCTAACTACCCCCCCGCCGCGGGGAAGGAACCCAGGAGTCCCGCTCCAACTACCAGCCCCCCCGGCGAAGGAACCCAGGAGTCGCGGCTCCCAGTTTTCCACCCCTCCCCCGGCACTAACCACGAGCCCCCAGCTCCGCTCCCAGAGCCTGGAGAGACCCCGCAGTCCCGGCTGCCCCCCCGGCCCGTGGCGGGCCCGAGAACTCCCGGCCGGGTGCGGGGCCGCCGGGGCGCGCTGCGAAGCCCCGGAGCTGCCCACGTGGGGCGGGGGGCGGCCGAGCTCCTACCTGGGCGGCGATCGGCGGCCTGGCCCGGCGCTGATCTCGGACCCCTGCGGCGGGGCTGCTCCAGGCTCCCGCTGGGCGGCCCGGCCCGGCCCCTCCCGGGCTGCAGCCAGCGAGCGCCGCGCCGCGCCCGCCTGCCCGCCCTGGCGCAAACTTCCCGGCTGCCGCGCGGGGCTTCCCGGTCCGAGGCGCCCAACGGGGGGGGGGCTGCAGGCGGCACCAGGGGGCTGCGCCGCCCCCCAGACCTCACTCGCTAGCTGCCCCCCCCCGGTGCCCCTCCTGGCACCCCGCCCCCTGGGGCGCGTCCCTGGTCGGGCCGGCTCATTCCCCCTCCACGTGGGTGACGAGTTGTGTCCGGCTGGCAGCTCCCCACAGCGGGGGGGTGGCAATCATGGGGCGAGGGGGAGTCAGAGCGCCAGAGGCCTTGGGGGTGGGGGACACAGGCAGCCCCAAGCACGTCTGGCACAACCCAGCTTAGCGCCTCCGCCCAGGGCTGGCACCCACAGGGTTGTTCTACCCCCCAGAGAGCCCCTGCGTGGAGTGACAGCACGGGCCTGGCATGGGGTGGGGGGATCCCTGGCTCCGGGGGGTGGGCGAGGCACAGCCGGGGGCGGGGGTACACCTAACCCAGGGCAGCGGGAGATGGGAGGAGGTGCGGAGTCTCTGAAATAGAGGGGCACCTGAGGGAAGTCACAGTGGGGGAACGGAGGGACCCCCTTCGTACAAGGATCCCAGGAGCTGTGGGCCCCATCTGACCTCAGGTGGATGACGCCGGCACCCGCACCTGAATCGTCATCTCCCCCCTGTCCTAACCCCTCTCCTGTGGCTCCCTCCTTCCATGCTGCGATCCGCCAGCATCGTCCACAGGAAACCGCCAAACACAAGAAATACAGCGCTTTGCTGCACCCAGCCACCATTTGTATAGGTCCTACGAAAACCCGCCGAGCGATCTGCAGGCCTGCGCTGGTGTCACGGCAAGGTGCAATTCCAGTGACAGGCTGCGTCAGCTGTCATCTAGGATAGTAAAGGGACCACACAAATGATGTACCTGCAGCAGCCCTGGAATGCAGCTGCCTCTGGGGTGGAGCACAGCAGCTAACTGTCCAAGTGATGCCCAGGGAGGGAAATTTGGAGCACAATCCCAGCCCCACTTCTCTTTCCCACAAGAGGTCAGGATGCCAATCACCGAATTACCAGTGAAGTGCACGGCAGTTTCTTGGACGTTGGGCTGAGTGGGGCCCTCTGGGACGGGTGGGGTGAGCGCGTGTGTTTGTTATGCCCTGGGCTCCTTGCCTGTGTCGCTGGGCAGATTTAATGGTGCCTGGGAGACGAACACGCCCTCCCCCTCTGTCGTTCTGCCCCAACACACCCGGCTGGCGTGGGCCGGTCGTGGTGCAGCAGGCTGTGCCATGCTGCTGGGTTGCCAGGGACCCAGCCGCCAGGCTCCGAGTCAGCCGGTTACCGAGGGACTGGCTTGGCTTGGAACCCCTGGCTGCTGGCTCCAGCCGGGCAGCAGCTGAGAAACCCCAGGGGTGGCGGGGCTGGGCCCAGCTCTGCCCTCACCTCCATGGGGCTGGCTGGCTGCCCTGAAGTGAGGGCAGAATTAAACCCCGAGCGATGACCCCACCTGGCCAGGGCCCACGTGGCCCTGAGGCGTGAAGGACAAAGCAGACGCTGCTTCTGAGGCCCCTTGCCCTCCCCATCCCCCAGCTCCTGGGGCTCTCAGTGGGGCTCTGGGGGTCTCACTCAGGAGGGTGCCTGTCCCCCAGGAGTCTCTGCTCCCTGCATAATGGCCTGCACATGGAGAGGACCTGGCTGGCGGGTGGAGCCTGGCTGGGGAATATTGCAAAGCTGCAGTGTGAGCAGGAACCCCCCAGGCTGGGCTGATGGCTTGTGTGTGTGTGAGCCAGGGAAGCGGGGGCCGTACCCCCCCAAGCAGGCAGCCTCCGGAGCCCACAGGCTGGGCCCTTCGCTGACTGTCACAGGCGTGGGCCGGGCTCCTGGGCCTGTCCAGAGAACATCACCTGGCCAGGCGCTGGGGCTACTGGCAGGGCGCGGAGGGGATTCGAAAGCTCCTTGGGCAGCGAGCAGGCAGCCCAGGAAGCGCGGCTGGGATGGGAAGAAAGGCCCCTGGTGGAAGAGAAGAGGGAGGTCTAAGGCCCTGTGGTTAGCTGGCAGGGACTGGGCAGCGTTCCCTGCTCCGCCCCAGGGAGGGGAGAGGGAAGCCACGTCCACACCAGGAACGGCCCTCCCGGCTCCCGGCTGCAGAATCAAGCCAAGCGGGTGCCCCAGCCCCAGCAGCCGAGCCCCTGCAGGGCAGGCGGCAGGTGGGGCTGGCTGGGCTGCCGGAGGCCGGGCTCCGCTGCAGTGTGCTGCGTGGTCAGACGCCCGGGATGTGGCAAACCCTCGCCCGGAGAGCGGTGCTGCTATTCTGGGCCTATGAGGCACGAGGGGGAAGGATTCAGCTGTGATTTCCAGCTCCGCGCGGGAGTTCCTGCCCTCTCCCCTCCTGGCTGGCGAGAGAACAATCAAAGGCCTCCCTGGGACAGGAGAGCGTTTGCTGGCGGTGGCACTACCCCGGGGCCAGGCCTGGGTTCGGAAGCCGCAAGGCACATGCGTGGCCGTGCCGCTGCCCCCAGTAAACCCTGTAAACTGAGGCCCTTTGGCCAAGTTGGAAGCTGTGCTCAGTGCCCTGGAAACCTTCTACTCTCGGCGCTGTGCTGGGTTTCCCACCACGCCTGGCTCTGCGGTGAACAGGGCTCGAACTGAGTGTGCTGCCCCCAACGCCAGGTGGCTGCAGACAGGGGGGGCCTGCGGTTCGGCCCTGTGTAATTTGCCTGGGCAGCCGCAGCTGCAGGAGAAGGGCCCAGAAAAGGGCCTGGCTGCTGGGTAGGAGCTTTTAGACTTTGCCTGCAGGTTGAGCACTGCCAGGCACGGCCCTGCCCTGAGGCCACCCGCCGGGCAATGGGGGGCTGGTGCCCACAGGCCGAGTGGCAGGTGCGGGGCTGAGTCAGCTGCTGGCAAAGGAGAGCCAGGCTCGGGCTGCGGAAGGAAGGAAACCGCCTGCAGCCTGGCCTCGTGGTGCTAGCCGGGGCCCGGGCGCTGGGTCAGCACTTCCACCGGCAGGAGAGGGCAGCTGGGCCAGATTGTGGGTTCTAGCTGCTAGCCAAGGACAACCCCCCCCGTGGAGGCAGCAGGGGCTCTGGTGCAGAATCTGGTGCAGAGAGCAGGGGAGCTGGGGGAGAGCCGCAGGCCAGGCTGGCTGCATGGGGTGGGGCTAGGGGCAGGCCACGTTGGCAGGAGGGGGCGAGGGGCGGGGCCAGCTGACAACATGGGGCTGGGGGACAAGGACAGGGGAGTGGCCCACATTTGCCTCCCCCACCCCGGTTCCTGCATATGGGCCTGTCTCGAGCTGCTGGGAATCAAGCCAAGTTCTCCTGGGCCTCGGGCCCTTGCTCTTACCTCTGGTCCTATCTGCCCTCCCCCGGGGCGGGGGGGAATGCGTGGGAGTTCCCAGATGGCTCTCATGAGTCCACAGGTGAATTTCAGCTTCTGTTTTCCTGCCTCCCACATTCCCTCCACTCAGCCCAGCCACCTGGGGGGTGGTACTGACATCACCAGCAATGAGAATACACAAAGATATGCAAAGAAATTGGAGCGACTGCTGAGCAAAGGAAGCCTGTACAGGATACGTAGGCTTTGGTCGAGGCTGTACAGCACCTAACACCACAGGCTTTGGCTGAGGAGTGCAACTCACAGCAGGATCAGCCCTAGTCAGGAACACATTTCCCTCGCCGTCTGCTAAGCAAGACAGAACAGATTCCCCCGCTAAGTAAACACGGGTTGCTGTATTTCTTTCCAGGCTAAACTTTCCACTCTAGTCATACTGCTTTGGGTCTGTATCTAGCACAGAAAGGCAGCCTGGTTTCCTGGCTCTTATCAGCGTATGTCACTGCTCCATTGTTATCCCCACAATTCTTTTGTTTGTTTTAAGCAAGCAGAAAGACTCACCTTCAGGGGGAGATTACAAACCACTTTACTTTGCACGGTGGCCTTGCATGGCACCTCTCAGGGCCTCTTGGTTGATGGCCCCATTGCTTACGCTGTGCACTGTGACACATTCCTGTCTCAGCCGGGTCTCTCCAGAAAGCAGCCCCTCCGTGCGAACTCCCAGCCTTGGCAGATTGGGATTTTCCTTGGCAAAACGAAAGTGCAGGTTCTGAAAATGAACAGGGGTAGGAGGGGAGACTTTTCACCATAGAGCGACTTGAACAAAATGTAGCCTTCTGCGGTGCACTGGAGAAGTACCAGTGAGAGCAGAGCCCTGCTGCACAGGTGTGGAAGGCGACCCAGCCTTCCCTCCCCGCAAAGAGCTTACTGTGTAAACACTACAAATGGTGAACGGAGGGAAAAATGATGGGGCCAAGGTCATCTAGCAGATCAGTGGCAGAGTTGGGAGCAGACCTACCCCCGCCCCAGTTTTGTTAGCTCCAAGCCAAGGCCGTAACCACTGCTCCTGCTTCCTCCACTCTGGGAAATGCATCCATGCTTGTAAAAAGATCCCCCCACACCAGCGTTCCCCTTACGTTTTTTCCGTCCGGGGCAGAATAAATTTTGTTATGTGCACTGAGGCATGTGTGGATGTGGACCAGCAATAGAAAGACACGCTGCCGGCTGTGGGCACTCTGCTAATCACCTGGGCGGCACCTGCCCTGCACCTGGTGGCACCCATAGCCGGCTCCGCCACGGCTCCATTGACAGTCGCGCTTATAGGCTCATCATGGCGGCTGCAGCTGTATCTATAATGAGGCCCCGTCCCCAGCACCTTGACCTGCACACGTCTTTCTCGCCGCCCCCAGGCCTGGCGTCCTGTGCAACTGGACTCGGTGCTAGTGAATCCTCTGCAGGCGCTGGCGCGGCGTGGTTACGCTGAGCGGGCAGGTGCTGCCTCACCGCATTTACTGTCAGCGAATGGGCCAACCACCTGCCACGTCCCCCTCCCTCCAGCACATGACAAGGGAGGGGGGCCGATTCCCAGCCAGAGCAAAGCAGCGTTGCCAGCCGGCGTGCGCGCCACGTCCTGCCCTGGGATGACAGCAGCAGGGCTAAACCCAACGCCCCGTCCCCAGACTTGACTGATATGCTGGGACCAGCCCCTGAGGGAATCGGGGCACTCACGTATGCCAAGGCTACCCGGGCAGAACATGCCCGCTGGACACGGCACTGGGGAGCTGGGCTGACGGGCTGGCTGGGGCACTTCTGGCCACTTTCCTAGCAGATGACTGTCCTCGGCACAAGTGGCACAGCGGGGTCCCCCGCCTGGCAGGCCCAGCAGAGCGGGGAGAGCTGGACGTGCACTGGCGACAGAACTCCCGGCCTGCCCCCTTTTGAGGCATATTGCTGGAGGCTGCTGGCTGCACCCATCTGCCCTGGGGGTGCAGGAAGGACCTTGGCACTGGTGTAATATATGAGAGGTTTCCCAGGCACTGCTGAGAGCGCCAAACCTGCACTAACTGCTTAAAACCAGGGCACGTCCAGCCCAGACTGGGGGGGTCCTCCACTGGAAGGCACCAACCCCAGACACACAGAGCACCTCTGCTGCCTCTCTGGCCAGCTGGAAAACACAAGCAAATCCCACAGGCTTTCCAGCAGCTCCTATGCTCCAACTCAGGAGCCCCCTTAAAAGATGAGAGGTTATGAAAACCCACACAGGTCTTTCCAGGCTCCCCGAAGGAGCAGCCACATTCCCAGGTTGACATATAGTTGTATTGTACCCAAAACAGCACGCTGCACTAATCTTGTAGAATCTAAAATCTAAAGGTTTATGACTAAAAGAAAGACTAGGGTTGAGTGAAGGTGTTAAGGCAATCAAATTACATGCATCAGTCATAAATCTCTTGATGCAGCCTTGCAACGGGTTCTGGCTTACGAGTCTCGGGAAATGCATCCTCTGTCAAGGTGGGCCATCTGTCCATTCGGGCTAGGTTTGAAACTAATAAAAGAAAGTTCTTTTTCACCCAGCGCACAGTCAGCCTATGGAACTCCTCGCCAGAGGAAGCTGTGAAGGCCGGGGCTATAAGAGAGTTCAAAGAAGAGCTGGATAAATTCATGGCGGTTAGGTCCATAAAAGGCTATTAGCCAAGGGAAGGAATGGTGTCCCTGGCCTCTGATTGTCAAGGCTGGAGATGAATGGGAGGAGACAAGTCGCTTGAGCGTTGTCTTCGGTCCACCCCCTCCAGGGCACCTGGCACTGGCCGCTGTCGGCAGACGGGATGCTGGGCTGGATGGACCTTTGGTCTGACCCGGCAATGGCCGTTCCTATGTTCTTAGCAGAGACGTTTCTGCAAACTGGTGACTGCCAGGGCTCCTTTTATAGTTTTGCCCCTGTGGAGGGAAGTCTCTGGCTGTGGTCATGCACGCAACGGAGAACCACCTGACCAGGTCACCCATCCATCCTTCTTTGGCGCATTCTGCCATTGGCCCCGTTCCAGCTAAAGTCCTGAGCTGTGGATTGGAGCCTGAGGAGGCCCTTTCTCCAGGTCCGTCTTCACCTGGCTAGGAGGCACCACTCCTATTGTGAATTCCAGCCATTAGCATTTCTAACGCACGCACAGCGCAACGCTGAGACCCTCACGTGCCACCTGGTGCAGACGCACAAGCAGCATAAACAGGTTCCGTGACTCACCAGTTTTTATGAGACCTCCCTCGGCCCACGGTCTGGTGCCAGCCTAGGACAGCGGTTAGGGGACTGGCTCTCACCACAGCTGGGTGCAGGACCACAGGCGGAGCAGGTAGGTAGCCAGGTGCTGCAAATCCGGAGCAGTGCGCCCGAGGGCAGCGTGCAGGCAGCGCCCCAGGCTCTGATGGGTGCCCAGCCCGGCCCAGCCCTGGCAACCTCCTGTGGGCCCAGGAGAGCGGCTGGCACACAAAGCCCATGGTGGCAGCTGAGCTACCGGCTGCGAAGATGAGCAGAGCCTGGCCAGGCTGGGGAGGGGGACGGTGGCAGGGCTGGGGCGTTAGCAGGCTCAGGTACGCCACGTGGCCAAGGCCCCGAGGCCCTGCTGCAGTCCGGCCTCACGCTGTGCATTACTGGGGGATTACGCTAAGGCTCTTAGGGAAAGTGGGGCGGGTGCCCCTGGCACGCCGTGTTTTGGTGCCGCGCCGGGGGGCTGTGCTCGGGGCTGCAGGGAGGCGCCAGGGCTCACCCCTGTTCCCACACTCACCGGAGGCGGCAGGAAGTGGAGAGACGCAGCCCCGGACGGCTCTACACTTTGGCTCCTGGCTTGGGGGTCGGCCTGGGTGCCCCCCTCATGCAAGGCACAGCTGGGAGCCGGGGGAGCAGAGGGGCTGAGGCTGGGTAGCTCTGTCCCCCCGCCACAGCAGGGGAGAGCAGAGCGTGGTGGGTGTGAACCCCTGGCAGCCATGGCCAGGCCCCTTGGTAGTCCCTGGGCCGGCTGCTTGGGGGAGAAGGCTGGCGTGGGGGCGGAGCAGGGCTGGGTCTTACGGGAAGTGGGGCAGCCTGAAGGGGCAGCTGGCTTAGTTGCTAACTGCTCTGGTAACAAGGACCTGAGGTCCTGCTGGGCGCTGGGGGGTGTCCCCACCCCGGGAATTCAGCCAGCTCCTGTTCCTGCAGGTAAGGGTGCGCAAGCCAGAGCCTGGCCTTGCTTGACTTAGGGGGTTTGTGGGGGTGGAAAGATCCTGGCCTGGCTGGGAGTGGGGGTGTGAAGAGCTGGCCTGGCTGGGGGGGATGGGGGTGGGAAGAGCCTGGCCGGGGGGGCGGGGGGCAGAGAAAGCGGCAGCAGCTTCGGCCCAGGCAGGCTGGGCTCGGGGGCCCCACTCAGAGCTGGCGTGATGGAGCTGCCTGGGAGCTGGCGGCTGGGCGGGGGGAGCCCAGCCCGGCTCTGCTTCGCAGCTGCATTCCCCCACCACCCCCCCGGCGACGTGGCACAGCGGAGCTGGCCCAGTGCCAGGCCTGGCCTGCAGGGCACATGCCACTTCAAGCCTGAATTAACCGCTGGCACCTCCTGTCCGCACCTCGGCAGCTGCCTGTTCACAGCGTGGGGGGCGGGGACGGGGGGGGGGTCAGCCCGGGCTGCAGCTGGGTGTTCAGATAAATATAGATACCCCCCCATAACACACCCAGCGCCCCCCCACCCAACACCCTCCCCCGCTCCTTCCCTCTCCCAGCGCCAGGAGCCTTTAAAAATAAAAGCCCTTCCCTTCCCCTCTAAAAATAGCAGCTCCCGGCCTCGCCCGCCCAGCAGCCGCGGCTCACGGCACAGCCTGGCCACGCCAGCACCGCCCGGCACGGCACCCCTCTGCTGGGACGGGAGGGCTGCAGAGCCGAGCCGGGAGCACAGGCCTCTCCTCCCAGCGGTGAGCCTCCGCGGGCAGGACCGGCGCCCCAAGGGGAGCGCACGGCAGGAGCTGAGTTGTGCTCCCTGGGAGCTGTGTGCTTGGGCGTCTGCCCAGGAAAATTCCAGCGCCGCCCAGCGGGTTAGCAGCTGCCCCAGCCGGCAGCGCGTGTCTGGTTGGTGCACGTCTGCTCACAGCTTGGTGCACAGCACAAAACTTATTCTGCCCTGGATGGAAAAAACGAGCAGGACCCCTGAAAGTAAGGCCTTGCGGGCAGAGCCGGGGTGCCCAGGAGCCCTCCTGCCTCTGCCCCCGCTCAGTGGGGCGAAGTGGCTCACCAGCTGTGCCCAGCCTGCAGTCACAAGCGGCAGGCGCACCGTGAGCCTCTGCCGGAGCATGCCAGGAAGGCAGGTTTACCCACCCAGCCCCCCGGGCCATCGGCCCAGCTGCCAAGCCGTCCTGCAGAGTGCACGAGAAAAGCTCCTGCTACTTCAGCCGGCCCTATCCCTGGCGAGCGGCACCCAGCACTGCCTCGCAGCCCAGCTGGGGTGGAGCCTGGCAGCTGGAGACCTGCCGCGCCGGGGTGGTAGCAAGGAAAGGCAGGCTGGCGCTGCTGTGCCTGCCGGGGAGGGTTTGGGCTGGGCGAGCACAGTACCACGGATGTTGGCACCGGGAGGAATGAGTGACTCAGGGTTCCCAGGCAGGGGAGGGGGCTGTGGGAGGGGATTCCCCGCAGGGCTGATCATCCGCCTTGCGAGTGCTGCAGCTTTGCTGGGGGGAACTGCTTTATCCAGCTGTGCTGGGGCTGGGGGGCTCCTGCCTTCTGCTGGGAGATGGGGCGGACACAGGGGAGCCCTTCAGCATTCAGCATTAGAGACCGGCTGGAGGCCCTGTGGGCTGGGAGCTCAGTGCACCCCTGGGCCTCCCGCCAAGGCCCACGTTCTCAGGCTGGGCTGTATGCGCTGGCCGGCAGTGGGCTGGTGTGCACCCCTGGGAGCAGGGGGCAGTGGTGGGGCCTGTGGGAGGGGCAGTGGGGTCTGAGCAGCAGCCCAGGGGCTTGCAGAGAGCTGGGGAGGCAGCGTGCCCAGCAGGCAAGGGCCAGGGTGGGATGGAAGCAGAAAGGACATGGCTGGGGCTCAGCCCTTTTCTGCCGCTGTGGGGTTTGGGAGCAAGGACACCCCTAGAGCAACAAGCCAGGAGACTGGGCACAGTGCAGAGGGCCAAACCAGGGCAAACTGCTCCCTGCCCAGGACTGGGGCCCTCCGCTGTAAGGCACCGAACCAGTAACAACGAGCGCTTCTCGCCACACTGGCCAGCAAGAAGCCACACAAGCAAAATTCCCTGGCATGTTCCAGCTTCTCCTGTGCCACAGCCTGTCCCCTCCTCACCCAGGTTATGAAAACCAATCTCACCACATCCGAAGAGGTTCTCCCAGCCCCAGCCCCAGCCCCAGCCCGCAGGCAGCCGGGCCGGGCCCCCAGAGCTAACACCGAAGGGTTTGGCAGTAAGAAGAAAGAGAGGCCACGGGGAGAATAAAGTCGTGACCATGATCGGATTCCACGCACCAGCCACCAAGCCCCTGGGGCAGGCTGCTGGCTTAGAGGTCTCGGGCGCACGTCCCCAGTGAGGCCGGGGCAGTGATTCTTCCACGCTCGGCTCGTGGCAAAGATGCTTCTGAGGTTGGGAGAGGGAGAGGAGAGACAAATGGAGGCGCCCTTGGGCCCCGTTCGCCCCTCGCCCCCGTGGCGGGAAAGCCCTTGTTCTCCCTGGGTGGAAGGACGTCCCGCATGGAGCCTGTTGCGTGAGCAGGTCCCCGTCCAAGTCCTTTTCAGGCCATCTGCCAGCTCCTGCCAAGTCCTCAGCTGTTGGTTGGCACCTGAGATGGCCCTTTGTCCCATACTGCATCATCTGGCTTGGGACCGTCGCAGTACCTCCCTGCGCCTCCTGGCGAGGTAGCCCGGAAACTAACACTTCAAATGTGAGTGCCGAGCCCAAACTTGTAACTGCAAATAGAACCGGCAACTCACCAGCTGCCAGTACACAGCTCCGTTGGCCCACTGTGCCCAGGATTCGGTGCCAACCCAGGGCAGGGGTTGCAACAATGTTTTGCAGGTTCATCCCAAAATCCAATAATGTCACACAGCTGGGCCCGGCAGTGCCAGGAACTCCAGGCATGTCCTTCAGTTCCACGGCCTCTCAGCTAACCCACCTGACAATCAAACGCCCTGGGATACGTGTAACAACAGCAGAACTGCCCGTGGGAAGCAAGGGCTTAGCACGCCCAGAGAGCCGCGTGTCTCCACTCTCTGGGCCCCGGCATGGAGAAGGCTCCCCATGGAGGTCCCAGGCAGACCTTGTGGGAGAACGGCCAAGGGCGGAGCAGTCTAGGGCACTGGGCCTGGTGCTTGGCACACGATTGGGCTGCCCCAGCTCCCTCCCGCAGTCATAACAGGAGTCCGCAACAGTCACAGCTGCCTCAAGTCAGACCACCAGGTCTGGGGGTTCCTGCTCGGTTGGGGCCAATGGACCAGCTGGTATCTGGGCCACACCAGTTAGCGCCGGCTGCCTCCTCCCCACCACCTTGCCCTGGCTGCCTTTTGCCCCCTCTTGCCATCTGTGATGGGGTTCAGGGTCCCCCAAACTCTGCACCCCATCTGCAGGCAGGAGGGACTTGCACTCAGCAGGAGAACAGCGGGTTTATTAGCCGACAGGACACAGCGTCATACAGAGGAGTCAGTGCAGCAGGCAGGGACAGCCAGTCCCATCCATGCTGGGGAGAGGAGGCCCCGAGGGGCCCCCAGAGCTGGGGCCTGGCCCCCTCCTTGGTCTCGCTCTTTCTCCCCCAAGACCAACTGCTTCCCAACTCCCAGTTCCAATTCAAACCCCTCAGGCTCCACCTCCTCCTTTGTCTCCAGTACAAAGGTGTTACCTGGTCGTCAAGGTTACCGTCAGCAGGAGACCCCCACCCTCTGTGAGCCACTCATGTACACACAGGTATCCCCCACTCCATCACACCATCTGCCCAAGTCCCTGGGAGCCCGGGATGTGAGGGCATGAGAGGCAGTGGGTCCCCCTTACAAAAAGGGTGTGGACGCATTGGAGAGTCCAGCGGAGGGCAGCCGAACTGATGAGGGGTCTGGAGCACATGACCTTTGAGGAGAGGCTGAAGGATCTGGGGTTATGTAGTGTGCAGAAGAGCAGTGTGAGGGGCGATTTGATAGCAGCCTTCAACTTCCTGAAGGGGGGCTCTACAGACAATGGAGAGAGGCTGTTCTCAGAGGTGAGGGATGGCAGAACAAGGAGAAATGGTCTGAAGTTACAGGGGGCAGGTGCAGGTTGGATATTAGGAAACACTATTTCCCCAGGCGGGTGGGGAAGCGCTGGAATGCGTTGCCCAGAGAGGTGGTGGAATCTCCATCCTTAGAGGTTTTCAAGTTCCACCTTGACAAGGTCCTGGCTGGGATGGTTTAGTTGGGGCTGTTCCTGCTCTGAGCAGGAGGCTGGACTTGATGACCTCCTGAGCTCTCCTCCAGCTCTAGCAGCCTACGATTCTGTCCAGGCTGCCCATCCCACTGACCGGGAACCCCAGCCCCGGCACGGGAGAGCAGGACCCCTTGGCCAGGTTGCCCTAAAGGGCCATGCTCTCCAGCAGCCCCGGCGGCGTCTGAGCCGAGCACAGGAAGCCTCTGGTGGCAGGCCGCCGGCTGGGGCTGGGGCCGGGGCCGGTGCAGAAGGGCCAGCAGGGGCGGAGCACCTCGCCGGCCGTGCGGCGGAAGGTCTTGCTGACGCAGCAGTAGAAGAAGGAGTTGACGGTGGTGTTGAGCATGGCAATCATGTTGGCCAGGTTCAGCGCCATGTGCACCCTCCAGTCCCGGCTGGCGGGGCCTGTGTGGAGGTGGAAGAGGATCACGAACGTGCGGGGGGCCCACAGCACGGTGAAGACGCCAGTGACGGCCGTCAGCCTGGCGATGGTCTTGCCCACGCGCCGCCGGCGCCCGTCCACCCGGCTCCCTCTCCTGAGCCTGCAGACGATGACGGAGTTGATGGCCAGGAAGATGCTGCAGGGGACGAAGTACATGGTGAAGCAGTGCAGCCACTTGAGGGCCTTGCTGACGGCGGTGGGCGGCTGGGCCTCGCACCTCAGGTCCAGCCACCAGTAGAAGGGGATCCCGGTGGCCAGGGCCGTGCCGAAGACGGCGGCGATGGTCCTGCGGGTGCGGGCGGGGTAGGAGAGCGCGCGGTACCGCAGTGGGTGGCACAGTGCCACGTAGCGGTCGGCCGTCAGCAGCACGGTCACCCAGATGGAGGCGTGGTTGGTGGCGAACTGGAGCACGTTGGCGGCGTGGGCGAAGGCATGGGGCAGCCGGCTGGCCAGGAGGGCGGGCTGCAGCAGGAAGCCCAGGAAGACGATGATGACCTGGGTGAGGATGTCGGAGGCCGTCAGGGCCAGCAGGTACCAGTAGGACGATCTCTTCGTGCGGGTGGCCAGGCGGGACAGGGCGACGGCCGTCAGGATGTTAACTGGGGGGCACAGAGGGCAGCAAGAGGCTGAAGGCGAGTGCCCAGCGTGGAGCGGACGGCTGCGGCCAGCTGGCCCCACGGCGCCGTGCAGCGGCTGCCCCGAACACCCGCCCTGGAGACCTCACCTGGGAGGGTACTGCTGGCAAAGTGACTGTGTGCCATGCAGAGCCGAGCCCGCACCCTCTGCGCCCGCATCCTGAGTCCGGCACTGCGATGGGGCAGTCCCGGGGAGGGGGTGCTGGGGCCTGGGGTTCGTGGCTGCTGCTGGGCTGGCGGCTGCGGTGGGCAGTGATGAATACCGCCCTGCTGGGCATGTCTGCAGGTGAATAGCTCTGGGCGCTGTGGGTTCCTGACAGCAGGCACAGCCTGCGCTGGGGGGGGGTGTGCCCGCACGGTGCCAGGCTCTGACCGCCCCGAGGCCAGGCGCATTCACAGCCTGGGCCAGGTCTCTGCAGCTGAGCGTCAGCCCCAGGGACCCCAGTGTCAGCAGTTTCGGTTCCCCTTTCTGGGGTGTTTGTTTTGTTTCTCTGCCAGGCCACAGGGCTGGACTTTACCAGCGCCAGCACCAGCCTGTTCCAGCGAACTTCTTTCTCCCCACAGGGCTCGGCTGCCCCCCCCAGCTCCTCCGGTCAGACGGGAAGGGGGCTCTGAACCCCAACTCCCTCCAGCTCCACTGCAGCTGGTCTCTGAGTGTCAGTTCCAGGTGCGTCCCACACACTAACCCTCACTCAACCCTCCCAACCAGCTCAGGGGGCTCGCAGCAGTGCTAAGGCCAGGCCAGCACTCCCAGCTGGCAGCAGCCTCTCGCCAGTGCCCCGGGGCCTGGCCCGCACCTCTGCCAGCAGCCCTCGGTCTGGGACCCAGGTGGCTGCAGCTGGCGTGTTTGGGTAGCCCAGGGAGCAGCTGGGGGTGCTGGGGATCGGGCTGGCACAGCTGGGTGGTGCTGGGGATCGGGCTGGCACAGCTGGGTGGTGCTGGAGGGGGCTGGCACAGCCGGGTGCTGCTGGGGATCGGGCTGGCACAGCCGGATGGTGCTGGGGATCGGGCTGGCACAGCCGGGTGGTGCTGGAGGGGGCTGGCACAGCTGGGTGGTGCTGGAGGGGGCTGGCACAGCCGGGTGCTGCTGGGGATCGGGCTGGCACAGCTGGGTGGTGCTGGAGGGGGCTGGCACAGCCGGGTGGTGCTGGGGATCGGGCTGGCACAGCTGGGTGGTGCTGGAGGGGGCTGGCACAGCTGGGTGGTGCTGGAGGGGGCTGGCACAGCCGGGTGGTGCTGGGGATCGGGCTGGCACAGCTGGGTGGTGCTGGAGGGGGCTGGCACAGCCGGGTGGTGCTGGGGATCGGGCTGGCACAGCCGGGTGGTGCTGGGGGGGCTGGCACAGCCGGATGGTGCTGGGGATCGGGCTGGCACAGCTGGGTGGTGCTGGGGGGGCTGGCACAGCCGGATGGTGCTGGAGGGGGCTGGCACAGCCGGGTGCTGCTGGGGATCGGGCTGGCACAGCCGGGTGCTGCTGGGGATCGGGCTGGCACAGCCGGGTGGTGCTGGGGGGGCTGGCACAGCCGGGTGGTGCTGGCAGAGAGAACTCGGTTTGCGGGTGGGAGGGGAGTTCACAGCAGGGGCTTTGCCACATTCTGTCCTGTCCCATCAGCTCCTCCCGCCAGGAGCTCCCGGCTCCCCCGGGCGCTCTCAGAGACCTGCAAGGCTGAGGGTGCCCCCGCATGGCTGGCAGAGGTTATCACCACACACCGGCCTTGCCGCACCCACTTGCCTCTGAGCCAGCCCCAGCAAACCAGGAGAGGCGCCGGCTCCCAGCCCTGGGTCCCTCCTGGCTCCCCACTCCCTGCAGGGGGACGTGGGAGCCGGTAGAGCGGGCCCAGCATTGCACTACCAGACTCCTATCACCGGGGGCGGGGGTCCCACCGGCGGGCAGAGGAGCGGGGGGAGAGGGACACGGAGGTGTCCCTGCCCCCCCACTCGCCAGCACTTTCAATGGGTCTTTCACCAATGGGCCCCTTTGAGTTAGTTCAGACGGAACCAACGGGTTCAACTGGGCACAACATGCGGCAAAGCCCCCATAACGTCCTGACTTGCCGCCTGCCGGCCCGGCCCGCTGAGGCTGGGGAACCCTGAATGCAACGCGCCCCGGCAGCAGCCCCGCCCCACTGCAGCAGAAGGGCCTTTGGGTGCAAGGGGCGTCAGGGACCCACTGGCCGCCAGAGGGTGCCGAGATGGGCTGTGCGGGCTAAGGGGCAGGGGCTCTGTCCTGGCCATGGCTGTGTCCTGGGGTAACCAGGGCCCTGGTGCCACTCACAGGAGGGCAGCCCCTTGGGCAAGGGCACCATGCGATGGCCACAGCCGCCGCCTGAAGGCCCCCGCGTGAGCCCGGGACCCTCACCGCCCGGCCCCTGGGAACGCCCCGGGAAAGTCCCCATGTGAGCATGGGACCCTCACTGCCCGGCCCTTGGGAACGCCCCGGGAAGGGCCCTGCGTGAGCCCGGGACCCTCACCGCCCGGCCCCTGGGAACGCCCCGGGAAGGACCCCATGTGAGCCCGGGACCCTCACCGCCCGGCCCCTGGGAACGCCCCGGGAAAGTCCCCATGTGAGCATGGGACCCTCACTGCCCGGCCCTTGGGAACGCCCCGGGAAGGGCCCTGCGTGAGCCCGGGACCCTCACCGTCCGGCCCCAGGAATGCCCCAGGAAGGGACCCGCGTGAGCCGGGGACCCTCACCGCCCGGCCCCAGGAATGCCCCAGGAAGGGACCCGCGTGAGCCGGGGACCCTCACCGCCCGGCCCCTAGGAACACCCTGGGAAGGGCCCCGCGTGAGCCTGGGACCCTCACTGCCCGGCCCCAGGAAGGGACCCGCATGAGTCTGGGACCCTCACCGCCTGGCCCCTGGGAACGCCCCAGGCTAGGCAGCCTCGCTAGGATGAGGGGGCGGCTGGGTCCTGGAGCAGCACTCGGCCCCATGGGGCAAGGGAGCCCCTCCTCCAGCTCAGCCTCACCTGGCAGCCCCAGGCCCAGCAGGACGCTGTAGTAGACGAGGGGGATGATCTGCCCCAGGCAGGGCAGCTGTTCCTCCCACACCAGGGACTCGGAGTGGCTCGCCCAGGCCCAGGCTGTGCTGTTGGGCAGAAGGGCCATTTCTCTCCACCATCGGCAGCTGTGGGGGGAAGAGGGACACTGGGTGCCGGGCTCAAGTGCTGGGAGAGCCAGTGTGGGGTGGCGGCCAGGCCCCAGCAATGCCCCTCACATGGCAGAGCACCCCAGGCCCCTCCGGACAGGGCTGGGCTGGCAGGAATGAGAGTGAGGGGCACCGGCCGAGCGGAGGGGGAGCCCAGGGCTGGGCGTCGGGAGGGGGGAAGGACGTTGGCAAAAATGGGGGTTGTGGGGTGGGGGTAGAGATAGATGGGCGCATGTGGGGCTGGCAGGATCGGCTGCAAGGTGTAACGGGCTGGAGCACGTGGGCAAGCACAGAGTGCAGGGCTGTGTGAGGACAGATGGATGGACAGACAGAGTGCAGGGCTGTGTGGGGACAGACGGATGGACAGACAGAGTGCAGGGCTGAGTGGGGACGGACAGATGGACAGATAGATCTGGGGATGGAACTGCGTCGTCCCTCCTGCACCCCAGGGCCTGTAGCTGGGGACCCACTCGCCATCTCTAGGGCCCTTCTGGCGCCAGACTCTGGCAGGGTGGGGTTCTGGTCTCCAGCCCTGGCTGTATGTCCAGGGCCCCTCTTGGCCTCTCTCTGCCCCAGCCTCGCTGGCTGACCTCCTGCCCGTGGCTCTTGCCAAACAGCTTCTCCTGGGTCTCCAGCACCCCCAGACTCACTCCCTGGATCTGGGGGCCCCACACTGGGCTCCTACCTTAGTGCCTCTGAGCGGTGGCTGGCCCCGGGCTCTGGTGCTGGCCTCCCGCTGCCCAGAGAGCTGTCCCCACCGAGCTCTGCCCCCTGCGAGCACGCCCAGGCATCTCAGCCCTGCCCCGTCGCCAGGGAACGAGCACCCAGCAGCCAGCCTCCGCAGCAGCTGGAGGAGCCCTGCTGGGGCGGGGGCAGTGGTGTGTGGGCGAGCTAATGGCCAGGGGAGGGAGCCCTGGGGGGCAGGCAGGGGCCTGGGGAGCCAGGCCCGGAGTGAACGTTTCCAGCGGGGTGTGGGCTAGCCAGGGAGCAGCACCGCCCTGGCCAGGGGCTGGGCAGGTGGCCCCAGGTGCCAGGGCGGCCAGGCTGCTTGGCTTGTCCCCAGCCCCCCGTGCCCCCCATGGGTGAGGGCCTGCAGAGCCCCATGGGGAGGGGGAGTCTGGCTGCGCTCAGAGAACGAATCAGTTCCTGCAGTGCCCTGAGCCAGGTCCCCGGGTTTCCCCACTCCCAAGGGTGCTGTGGCCCTGCAGAGGCTCCCCTGCCCCCTCCTCCCTTGGGCACTCAGGCGTGGGCTCACATGCACTCGTGTGCAAGATCACCGCCCCCCCCCGGCACACGCTACCTGGTGGGCGAGCGCTGGGCGTGCGGCGCAGGGGCCCCTCGCCAGCTCAGCCTGCAGAGAGCACAGCTGGCGGCTGGCACACCCACACCAGGGGGCCTGGCCCTGCCCTGCCCTGTGCGCGCCAGCTGGCAAGCTCAGGGCGCTGGTGTGGAACCGGGCACGCTGTGCGTGTTCACACCGATCCCACCTCTGCACCAACCCGGTGCTGCAGTGCTTGCTGGGACCTGGGGCCTCTGCGCCCTGCAGTTCTGACTTAAAAATACCAGCAGCTGCCCTCTGCGCCTCGCTGAATTCAGAGCAGCCCTGGGGCTCCTGCCTGGCCACCCCACCCTCAACCCCTGCACAAACCTGCCCAGGTGGTACCTTGTGCTACGGCCGGACAGCAGCCGTCAGCCCTCGGGCCGAACCACCTCGAGTTAGCATTAAACGGCCAAGCAGAACCGGCGGGAGGTCGCAGGTGCAGAAGAGAGAGCAGCGTGGGGGACCCGCGTGCTGCCGGAGCCCTGCTGAATGCAGCAGCTGCCCCTGCTGACAGCCCCTGGGTGCCTTGGAGGGTTAGACGGGGGCCATGCAGGGAAAAGAATCCGAACCGTTATTGCCAGTGCTTTTCTGTGCCGGGATTTGCTGGTACTGAGTCCTGGCACCTCCGCAGCTCCAGCCGTGGGACTGGCGTGGGGCGGGTGGGGGCCGGCTGAGTATCGGCGCCTCTTTTCTTTCATTTTTTTAAACCCAGGGAGCGCTGGCTGTTGCAAACCCTCTGCCCTGTCCTGGCCGTGAATACCCCGCCCCCCCCTCCACAGGCGCCTCCCTGCAGGCAGAGCCCTTTCCGCAAAGCGAGGGGCGCAGGAACCTGGCGTAGTGTGTGTGTGTGTGTGTGTGTGTGTTTCCTTGCTGCAGGGCTGGGCCTGCGCGGTAGGTGTGTGCATCAGGGTCCCACTGGGTGCGTGGCCCTGGGAAAGCTGCCGTTGTCATTGTGGCTGTTGGAGTGACAAATCGCAGCACTTCACACTTGCCACTTTTCCCTGCCTTGGCCTGTGCCCGGCCCTGTGCTCACAAGGTCCTGGCCCTCCCCACCTACCTGTCCTCGGCCCCGCCCGGCAATGCGCCCGGCCCTGGCTCAGCTCAGCATGGTGGGGCAGCTCGACAGGCAGGCTCCTGGCTCTCATGGAGTCAGCCCAGCCGCTTGCTGCTAAGGTGCAAGATGCTGCCCTTTGCTTCGGGCTGTGGGGCTGGGGCCCCCTCGGGCAGCGCCTGGCCCTCCTGCCTGGGTGGCCCAGGCCCTGAGTCAGCAAATCACAAGCGTAGCTCCATCCCCGTGGGGGCAAACCCAGGGACACCCCTCCATCCTGCCCAGGTCCAGAGCCCAGCCAGGGTCACAGCTGTCCTGTGGCCAGGCTTGGGTCAGCACTCCCCCTGGTTTGCTGGGGACCAGCCGGGGCCCTGGTGTGCCAGGACCACCTTGGGGAAGGGGGTTTTCTTCCTGGAGTGGGACCTGCAGGGGCCACTGGCTCCCATGGAGCTCAGCTCCCAGGCACTCACTATGTGCCCCTCGTGCTCAGCCAGGGGCCTGGTCTGTCAGCTCCCTCCCACGAGCCTCCTTAACCTGGGCCCCCCCGAGGATTTGTGCGGGGCTGAGGAGCCCTGGACCCAAAGCCTCTGTCCCTGGGCTGGGGCTGCCCAGTGCGATGTGCTCACACCATGGCTCCCTCCCCTGCTCCCATCCCCCAGAGCCGGCCGGCTGCCAGGCCAGGCACTCAGCTGGGCGTCCAAACCCCTGGGCTCTCTCACCACCGCCCCGGCGTGCAGCCTGTGGGGGACCAGGGCCAGCTGGCACTGCTCTGTCCTCCCCTCACCAGCCAGGGAACCCTGACCTGAGAGCAGCCCAGCAGCCGGGCAGCACTGGGCTCCCAGCACCAGGGCCCAGGCTGGCGGGAGTGGGCGGGGGGAGTTCAGAGCCAAGCATGCCTGGCACACAAGGAAATGGGCTGGTTAATCAGGAAGCTGGAGCACAGCTGGCTGCTGCTAGTGAGCCGTGGAGGGCTTTGTGCCTCAGCAGCCAGCCCCTCGTCCGGCACAGCCCAGAGCCAGCCGCTTTCCTTCACCTGTCCCTCTCCAGCTGCAAACCAACGGGACAGCGCAACCGCGTGGGTGTCCCACCAGGCTGGCCTCTTACCAGGCGGATGGGAAGGGTCCAGTTAGCCGGCTGTATTTGGTGCGGCGAGCGGGGCCGGCAGGTGCAACGGGTAGAGAGGGAACGGTGCATCCGGACTCTTGGGTTCCAAATGCGCTGCATCTTCTGGGGGAGGGGTGTTCAGGTGTGTGGCTTCCTCTTGCCGTGCCTCAGTTTAACCATCTGCAAAACAGGGCTAACGCTGCTTCCCTGCCCTGCTGGGGCTGAGGCAGGCGGGAGGAAAAGGAGAGTTCACGCTGGAATTTGCTCGGCAGTTCTCTAAAGAGCCAGTTCGTCGTGTGGCCTGTGGGTGATGCCGTCCAGTTCCGACAGCCTGGGTCATCCCCGCCAGGGATGTGCCTAGATCCCAGCTGGAAACACAATGTCCTTGCAGCACCAGCCTCTCCCCTGCCCCTCGCCCGCCGTCCCTTCCCCTGCCCCAGCTGTTAGGCCTGCAGTGAAACAAACAGGACCCACCGCTGGTGCGTGGCTGGGGAGGGGCTGCCGCAGGGGTGGTCCAGCCTGGAGGCAGTTGCCATAGGAACAGGAGATGCTGGAATCTTCCAGGCTGCAGGTAAGCAGCTCCCCAGGGGCCCTCAAACCCAGGCCAGGGACATCACCCTCCCTGGCTGGGCAGAAGAGTCAATCCCTCTGCCTGCCCCCTCCCAGCACTTCCAGGCTGGGCTGGTGTCTCCTGCTGTGGCTCCAGGGATAGGCCTGTGGACTGCCCCCAACAGGATGGGCATGGGGCACAGGTTAGCCGGTGCCACGTCGGCCATACCTGCGTGCTCCCAGGGCACGGCGTCTGGTGTTGCCTTGTCCTGGGGCTCCCCTCTCTGTCCCCACAGTGACGCCTCATGCCCCCTGCTGCTGCTGCAGAGCCAGACGGGCCAGCATGGGGTGACTGGCCTGCGCCCTAGGGTGCTGCATGCCGGCAGGGTCCAGCCCAGCCCAGCCCTGATGAGGGGGAGGCGACTCCCATCCCAGATGGCCCCCAAACAAGCTGCTTGGCTGCGTCCTTGGGCTTAATGGGGGGCCTGGCCCGATGCACCCAGATCCCCAGCCCCCAGTGGGGACCCAGCTTACGACCCACGGCTGGCAGTGCTCCAGCCAGCGGCAGCCATCCGCCAAGCTGTTGTTTTGCCGGCGGGCTGTTAAATGAGCCAGCGGCAAATGCCAGCTGGGCCATTAGCCTGCAAAGAGCAGGTGGGGAGGGCGCCGTGCCTGGCGCTCCCAGGCAATGCAGGAATCCAGCGTGACCCTGTTTGCTCTCCGACGCGCAGCCCCCACCCAGCAGCGTGCGTGCTCGGGCGCTGATCCCGCCTCAAAGGCCGAGGGTCAGCAAAGACCTCACAAGCCCGTCGTGCCCATCTGTCCGTACCTGCGTCCCCCATGTACCGGGAGAGGCTGGGCCCTGAGCGCAGCAGATGCAGAACCAGGTTTAAATGCCAGGAGCTCTGGTTCCCGAGGACAGGTTATAATACACAGGAGGTTTCCTGGGCACTGCTAAGGGAACCAAATCTGGGCCAACTGCTTACACCCAGGCCATGTACAGCCCACATGGGGTCTCCTCCTCGGGGAGGCAAATCGCACCAGCTACAAGCACCCCTGCTGCTCTCCTGACTGGCAAGGGTTTACACCAGCAAACCCCACCGATTCTCCAGCAGTTCCCATGCCCAAAGCAGCCCCCATCCTTAATCAGGTGAAAACCTAGTTCATCAAATCCACACAGACCCTTCCAGCCCCATGGGGACCAGCCACAGTCCCAGGTCAATATGTACCTAGCTCTTACCCACACCGACCCTGTGGATTACCATCTAAAGGTTTAGTGAGAAAGAATAGGGCGAGAAATTGTTAAGCTGGTTAAATTACCTACGTCAGCCAAGGTGGCTGTTAATTCAGGCTGCAGCTGGTGGTAAAAGCTGCTGTCCTGAAAGTCTTTGAAAATATGTCCTCTGAGGGACAGATCCCCAGTCCATGCTTAGCTCATGGCAGAGACGTTCTTGCAAACTGCTGCCATGATGGAGGCTGAGAACGGAGGTCGCAAGACTAAAAGACAAGATGGCCACAGCCAGGGTCATCTTCAGCGACTTGCTGCCTGGAGGGAAGATCTCTGCTTCTGGTCAGGTAGGCAATGGCAAATCACCTGATCAGGTCACCTGGCCATGCTTCTCTGGGGCCTCCTGCCATTCATTGGCACTGGCCCAGATGACGTGTCTCAGATAAATTCATGAGAGTGGATCGTAGAATCATAGACTCCCAGGGCTGGAAGGGACCTCAGGAGGTCATCAAGTCCAGGCCCCTGCCTCAAGCAGGGTCAACCCCAACTGAATCATCCCAGCCAGGACTTCATCAAGCCAGGACTTAAAAACCTCTAGGGATGGAGAATCCACCATCTGTCTCGGTAACACATTCCAGTGCTTCACCTGCCTCCTGGGGAAATAGTTCTTCCTAATATCGAACCTACACCTCCCCCTCTGTAACTTCAGACCATCGCTCCTTGTTCTGCCATCTGTCACCACCGAGAACAGCCTCCCTCCATCCTCTTCAGAGGTCCCTTCAGGAAGTTGAAGGCTGCTATTAAATCGCCCCTCACTCTTCTCTTCTGCAAACTAAATGACCCCAAATCCCTCAGCCTCTCCTCACAGGTCATGCACTCCAGCCCCCTCATCACTTCCATTTCCCTCTGCTGGACCCTCTCCAATGCATCCACATCCTTTCTTTACTGGGGGGCCCAGAACTGGACGCAATGCTCCAGATGAGGCCTCACCAGTGGTGAGTAGAGGGAAACAATAACCTCTCTAGATCTGCTGGAAATGCTTCTCCTGATGCACTCCAATATGCCGTTAGCCTTCTTGGCTGCAAGGGCACATTGTTGATTCATATCCAGCTTCCCATCCTCTGTAATCCCCAGGACCTTTCCTGCTGCACTGCTACTAAGCCAGTTGGTCCCCAGCCTGTAGCAGTGCTTGGGATTCTTCCATCCCATGTGCAGGACTCTGCACGTCTCCTTGTTGAACCTCATCAGATTTCTTTTGGCCCAAGTCTCCAATTTGTCTAGGTCACTCTGGACCCAATCCCTACCCTCCAATGCCTCTGCCTGACCCTCTAGATTAGCGTCATCTGCAAATTTGCTGAGGGTGCAATCCATCCCCTCATCCAGGTCATTAATAAAGATGTTGAACAGTATCAGCCCTAGAACTGATCCTTGGGGCACTCCACTTGAAACTGACTGCCAACCAGACATAGAGCCAATGATCTCTACCCATTGGGCCCCACCATCAAGCCAACTTTCTGTCCATCTTACAGTCTATTTATCCAATCCCTACTTCCTTAACTTATGGGCAAGAATGTTGTAGGAGACTGTAACAAAAGCTTTGCTAAAGTCTGGGTATATCACATCCATTGACTTCCCGATGTCCACAGAGCCTGTTACCTCCTCACAGAAGCTAATCAGATTGGTCAGGCAGGACTGAAGTCTGAGTCTTTAATTTAGCCCATCTCCCTGGCTGGGTATGACCACGCCTTCCATTGCGATCCTCGGCCCTAAAGCAGTTCTAATACAGCTGTGGAGCCAACATCCACACCTTCGCCTACAGACAGGGCACAGACATATGAGCACCACAACCAGGTTCAGTGAATCACCAGCTTTCACCAGACACTACAGAAAGGGCTTTATATTTATTGCAAAACTCCAGTAAGGTCCCACCAGGCTGCCAGTGGCATTTGGGGACACGAGCCCTGACAACAGGGAATTGCGCCATCCCACTCATTCTCTCTGGGGCACCTGGCCCTGGCCGCAGCCGGACGACAGGATCCCGGCCCATTGGTCTGACCCAGTGGGGCTATTTCCCGTTCATCACCCTCCGGAACCAAGCCACGAAATAGCCCCGTAGGGCCCACAGCTGGCCCTGCTTTGGGAAATGGGGGATCTCACGGAGTCCTGCTGCAGGAATGGCGGGGGGCGGGGTGCCACGAAGAGGGCTGGGGCTGTGTGGGGAGGGCTCCTGGGAGCACACGCCAGGCAGGCGCCACCAGGAAGCCTAGGCATGTTTGCTCTGAATTAGCACTTCCCACTTGTTGACGTCCAGAGCTTATCTCCAGCCTGAGCCCTGGACCACAAAGGCAGCTGCTGGAACGTGCGGTTTAGCACGACTGCGACGCTCAGCGCCATGCGGCGAGCAAGAGCACCAGGCTCACGTACCTGGGGTGTTAGACGCAGCCTGGCCCTACCTGGGCTCCTCGAGTGGCCTGGCCCCAGGGAGCCCCACACCGGCGCCTTGCCCTGGGACATGGGCTTAGCCTGGCGGGACCCCTGTTCTCCTTAGGGTGCAGCTGTGGCCCTGACTTCCCCGCACTGTTCCTGCTGCATGGTCCACAGAGCCTCACTGCCTGGCTGGCACTGGGGGACTGGCAGCATCCCCATCCCCCAGCACCTGCTCCCTGGCCACACCTGCTGAGCACAGGTGGGCACAGGCGCTGGTGCCAAGGTGCCCCCTGGTGGGCACATGTGAGCACTGCCCTGCAGGTCAGGCTCAGCCGGGTGACCTCGCAAGCGCTCCACCCTGAGCCAGGGAGCATACGGACGTAAGGACGGCCACAATGGGTCAGCCCAAAGGTCCATCTAGCTCCTGGAGAGGAGGATTAAGTCCCATCTGTGGCTGAGGAGTCACACAGAAACCTGGGCAGTGGGAAAGGCTCAGACCCGTCTGGCATTGACTGGTGACTCCTTGTGCCCGGGACAGAGCCAGGAGTGTGGACTAAGAGCTATAAAAGACGTGTGCCCCGCCACAGAGCTGGGTTCCTCTCTCGTCTGGTCAACCTCGGAGCACTGATCCGGATCAACAGAACCTGGCTCCCCACTCACCTCTAACCTGGCCAATGGATTCGAGTGAGCAGCCGTGGGTAACTCTAAGCAACCACAAGATGTGTGTGTGTGTGTGCGCGTATGTAATGTAACGGTGCTGTATTCTCAATAAATGCAGCGTTCTTGCCTTGTCCCTCTGAAAAGATCCCGGGTGCTTCTTATAAGTGTAACAAGGGCTGCTGGTCCAGCCCTGCCTTTGAACTCAGCACATTTCCAGCCGCACCGTGCCCAGGGCAGACGCCTCCAAAGCGCAACCGCCAGGAGACTTACGCTGGAGCCTTCTGCGGGCGCAGCCAGAGCAGTGACCCTGTGAGCTGGCAGCGGCAGTAGGCTCTTATCCTCCAGACCAGTCGCTAGAGGAGGCCACGCCAGGTGCTGGGGCTCGGAGCTGACGATCCAGCCTCCTGCAGCTGCTGAGAGGGGTCTCGTGACCTAGCAAGCCCCACCCCAGGGGCAGCCAGCGGCTCAGGAAGGGGGTCACTGTCTGTGCCAGCAAAACCTCTGCCCTCCAGCCCCGCCGGGCTACTGGGCGTTCATGCGGCGTGCTCTGCAATGGCGAGCGCCAAGACAGCAGGGGGGCCCGGGGGCTGTGCCCCCCAGAGCAGGACGCCACAGCCCCTCCATCTTCTGCCCTGGGGTCCCACCTTCCCGCACAGCCTAGGCTGGGAGCTGTCTGGTGCGTGGGGCTCCCTTGCAGACAGACCCAGCATGTTGGAGGTGAGGTCTCCCTGGACTGGGCTCCCTGAGCCTCCCCGGCATGCTCTCACCCCCTGGCAGACCTCTGAGAGCAGCAGCTCATGGGCTCCAGCAGGGCTCCTTGTCCGGGGTTGGAGCAGCATTCTGGACCCAGCGGGGTCAGAGCAGAACCAGGGTACAGAATCGGGTTTCCCTTTGGCCTGAGCTAGACCCCAGGGCGGGCTGCAGCGAGTGCTCCAGGGGTGCGGCTGGAAGCCAGGTCAGATGCCAGTGGCAAGGCCTGGGCGTGCAGTCTGCCGAGGAATTGGTTTAGAGCCAACTGGGACAGCCGGCTGCGACCCCAAGTGGGAACAAACAGCCAGGGCTGGGCCCCTTTCGCTCACCAGGCTCCAGAGCCCAATGGGAGCGTGCGGCTGGGCCTCGCCGCCGTGGGCTGAGTTCTGGGCCGCACCTCAATCGGCGAGCACAGCCAGCCACATGCCACAAAAAGCCAGCAACCCGCTGTCCCCAGAGCTTCTGGGGAGACACGACTGAGAGAATCAGTTACTCGGACGCCGGGGTCCTCCACTCAAAGGCACCAAACCAGGGGCAAAAATCACCTCTGTTCACCACGCTGCCTAACAAGAATCACACCCGCAGTTCCCTCAGACACTCCGGTTCATCTGTGCCACCACCTGCAACGCTCCGGCGAGAGACGAGAGGCCGTGAAAACCAACCACTAGCGGAAACAGCTTCTTCCAGCCCTGAAGGACCAGCCGCGCTCCTGGCTCAGCTTTAGAGCTCAGATCTGAGTCCCACAAACCCGCTGGGCCAGTCCTTTAGAACCAAAAAGCTAACGGGGGATTTGCAGAAGAGAAAAGCATTAAAGGAATCAAATTCCTCACACCAATGGCCCAGCCCTTGCCACAGGCTTGTAGCAGAGGCAGAATAAACTGCTGGCTTAAGTCAAGTCTGTGGAATAAGTCCGCAGCTGGGATGGGTCCTTCGGGCCTTTAACTGGAGCTGCAGTTTGTAGACAAGCCCCTTCGGAGGCGAGAAGCTGGACTGGAGACACAATGGAGACAGATGTTCCCAAGGCCTTTGCCGTTTGAGAGGAATCTCATTGTTCTGCTGTAGGTAAATCGACCCCCACCCCCCGATGGAGGGTGGAGGTCCATGGGCCAGTCCCCTGGCCAGGCCCGTCTCAGTTCTTTGCAGGCAGCTGCCAGGGCCTGCGGTTTAAGTGGGTGTTGCCGAGGTCCCTTCCAGTTCTCGTGTTCTATGATTCCAGATCAGAGGTTTGCAGAACAGTGTACTTGGTACCATCATTGTCCATGGACTGGTTCTCGCTGGGCCGATCGAACTGACGTGCTGGCTGGCTCCTGTGTGTGTGTTACTCCAAAGCCAGCGTCTGGAATACAGGTGCACCGCTCCTGTTCATATTTCCACGAGCAAAGATGACACAGGCTCTGAAATGACACCATCATAACCGGCAAATCAGAACCTTACTGATGATCGTTTACTCGGCAGCTTTGGGGCAAAGTGGCTGCAACGCCGATCAACGAGTTATCACCGCCTGATAACCTCTCCCCTGCATCCCTCTGCCACGGCCCAGGGCTCCTGCGTTTCACATCGGGGGCACCCCTGCATCAGCAAGGCACAGCTGAGGCCCAGCAATTACCCAGGCGAGTTTGGGTATGCAGCCCTGTGCATGGCAGCTTCTGCAAACCCCTCAGGCAGTGGGCGGGTGTAATAGGACGGGGTTTCTGAGCACAGCTGGAGAAATCAATTCAGGGTAGCTTTGTTTAAAATCTGGGCCACTTACAGCCCCAGGCTGGGATTTCCTTCTCACTAAGCAAATCCAACCAGCCACAAAAGCACCTCTGCCAGCCCCACTGGCCAGCCAGAAGCCACACAAGCAAACCCCCCAACTTCCCAGCTGCTGTGCCAGCCCAGACCAACAACCCCAAACAGCTGAGAGGTTCTTCAACGTTTCACCAACTCCACACAGATACTTCCGGGCCGCAGAGGGTCCAACCCCAGTCCCTGGTCAGTATATACTTGGATCTTACCCAAATCAACATGCTTACCCTAAATCCTTTAGATCTAAACATCTGAAGATTTATTAATAAAAAGAAAGAAAGAACAGGGTCGGAGAGAAAAACTGGGGAAGTGATAGTTTACATATATTAGTTTCAGTTATTGATACAGGCCGGGGATGTTATATACTGATTCTCTGACAGGCCATTCCAGATCACATACCTTAAGTTACTGGAGAATTGTAGATCTGGCCTGCTGGGATCAACATGCTGGGACACGGACCCTTGGAGACAGGCCCCAGAAGAGAGAAGCAGGATCCAGTCCACGATGGACGCTGCTAAGTCCACACCACGGTTCTCTCTTGCGTCCAGGGACAAAGCCCTTTCTTCTTCCCATCAGGCCCTTGCAGGTCAGAAGTCACTTGGCCCAGGTGAGCCGCTATGGCAAAATGCCATTGGTTGCTGGTTTTGCTAGCACATCCCAGTTGTTTACATGCAGAGTTGCCAACCATCAGTAAATTTACAGACAGTCCGAAAAATATCAGCTGAAATTGGACATGTCCCTAAAGTCCGTAAAAAATGGAGGCGTCCGTAAATTTGTAAATGTGCAATAAAATTTAAAAAAACAGCAATTATTCTATAGCAATTAAATTTCTTCTGCGCTTCTTCAGCCATTTTACTGTGGAGCAGTGGAAATTGGAGGTTTTACTTACTTATTTAGCTCAAGGATCGAGGTGATGTAACGTGACCCACATGACATTATCATCTACATTATCCCACTGAGCGAGCGTCAGCACATGGGCAACCTGACTAGCCAAAGGAAAGTGAGCTCAGTAGCATGTTGGTCTTGTGACGTATGAATGGCACCGGTTACTTTTCACTTTTGGCCGCTGATGTCATTCTAATTATAGTATAAAAATTATGTCTGTAAAAAAATGTGTCTGTCTGTCAATGACATTGCTGGGGGCTGTCAGCCGGGTTTCCCAACAGGCTGGGTGATGCCTTGGCTTCCAATTTCACCTGACAGGTCCCAAGCCTCTGGGATGTAGGTGCAGCCTTTGAGCACCTGGTTTCCACCTCATCGTTTAGCCCAGTGTCCTGGCTGGGGCTGAGTTCACACTTCCTTTTGTGAAGCTTACTGAGCGCTGAAGCGCTGCTAACACAGCTACAGCGCTGTGGGCAAAGGACCCGCGCGGGAGAATGTTTAAAGTGGAAAAGCCGCTGCACAGGGGAAGTTCCGCTCGTGACCTCAGCAGCCTGGTTCCAGTGCTATGAAAAGTCGTCACGGCTGGGACTTCCTCGGCTGCCATGGATGGCCGTGCTGGCTTTGCTGCCTTGCTGTGCCCTTCGCTCCCCACAGAGCGCTGCAGAACCGCCTCCCTGGTCGTTGCATTTTGCTGTTGATCTCATCTGCCCAGTCCGCCGGGGCCGACTTTGCATGCTGGGGCAGGCAATTCCCTATCTCACCAGAGGTTTCAGACCTGCCAGCTCCCCTCACCTGGTTTAGCCTGCCGGTTGAAGCCGTTTAGCGGGGTGTGGCCGCTGCCTGCTACAGCTTCTTGGAGCCGCAGGTGAGAGCTGGGTGCCAGGTGGGGACCAAAGGTGCATGAACTGCCTCTGCGGAGACAGAACAAGTCCCCACACCAGAGGAGCTACCCCTCCCTGGACACCCCATACACCCCACTTCAGAGCTAAGCTCTTTAACTTCACCTACGCACCTGACACAGCCATAGAAGCAGCATACGGAGCTTCAGAGCATCCCCAGCTTTCATGCGACACCTCGCGCTGGTTGGGGTTAGGGCTGGGGATAAGACAGACACAATAAATGGCCTGTGCCCAGTATAAAACCCCAGTCACGGGACATCTGCCAGCCCCTCCAGCAGAGGCTGGGTTACCGAGTTTCCAGGTCCTGAAAACCAGACATCGCAGCGCCAGCCACTTGCTCCCCACCCGCTTCCACTGGGACTCAGAGCAGCCTGCCCCCGAAAGGCAGGTAGGAGGGGACCCCAGCTGAGAAGAGGCTGCTGAGGCAGGGGCTGTTGACCTGCCCCCTCCCACGCTCTGTCCCTGACTTTTGCCATCCCTGCCCAGGCTGCAGGAGGCAGGCCGGCAGAGCCAGAGCAGGCAGTAACCAGACTCTTGGTGTCCAGGCAATATTTCTGCCAGGACTCCAGATGGGTCCCGTTGGCACCAGGCTTTCTGGTTGGAAACCAAGCCACTGGCAAAGCCGTACAGTGAGTTAATTCCCCCCTCAGCCTGCGTGTGCGTTACAGAGTGGTGTAAATGCAACAAGGCCTTGTGCCTGCAGCTTCCCCCCCCGTGTGCCCTGCTTCCCACACACTCGGCTGCCTCTGGGGTGGAGCCCAGTAGCAGGGCCGCAGGGTGTCGCAGGGTGGCAGGAGCATAGCTGTGTGATGTAGTGGGGGATAGGGGTGTGTATGTGTGTGTCTCACAGAGGGTGGGGGGGGCTTCTGCTGAGGGTAACCGAGTGGACCAGGTGACACCTCTGGGCTGCAGACAAAGGGGGAGGTGGAGCCTGCGGGGTTTGAATTGGAACTGGGAGTTAGGAAGCAGTGAGTCTGGGCTGGGAGAGAGAGAGAGATGGGGAGGGGGCCAGGCCCTGGCTCCAGGGGGCCCCGTGGGGCCTCCTCTCCCCAGCATGGATGGGACTGGCTGTCCCCGCCTGCTGCACTGACTCTTCTGTACGATGCTGTGTCCTGTCGGCTAATAAAACCGCTGTTCTCCTGCTGAGTGAGAGTCACTCCTGCCTGCGGACGGGGTGCAGAGCTTGGGGGGCCCCTGAACCCCATCACGAGCTACAGCACGGGGCCAGCCAGGTCACCTGCCGCAGGCTCAGGACTCCCTGAAAAGTTGGAGCCTTGTGCAAGCTACTGGCTGGCCCCCGGGCTGGGGAACCGAGAGCAGCCTGGCAAGGTCATTGGGCTTGCTCTGCGTGGCGGGTGAGAAGCCAGGGGGCTGGCCAAGGCTCCTTTGTCTGCTGTCACTGAGCCGGAGAAGGCTGGAGGGCTGCCAGGCTGGGGAGGAGCGAGCGGCGGAGCCGGCTGTGAAGTGCACAGTAGCCGGGCAGCAGTTCCACCTCGCTCAGCAGCTTCGCACAAAAGCAGCACAGCAGCAGCTGCCAGCTCGGATCCCATCAGCCCGACAGCCACTCGCTACACGGGAACGGTCGATGCCCCCCCACCGCAGCTCTGGCCCCAGCTGGCAGCTCGGGCACCGTGAAGGTCACAGCGGCTGTCCGAGCAGAGCCCCGGGGGGGTGTGGCTGCTGTGAGTCGAAGCTGCTGAGTGTCTCTGCTCCCTCCATGCCCCATAGCCCCAGTGCCATGTGACTGCCAGCCAAAGCAGGCTGGGCTGGGCTGGGCTGGGCTGGGCAGCGGAGCAAGGTGGGGGGAGCTCCAGGGAGGAAGGCTGTCCTTGTTGATGAGGTACCAGCTAGGCACCCGTGTCCCTGTGTGACCTCGGTCCGTCACTGTGGTGCGCCGGGTCTCATTCCCTCCACCTGTAAAATGGGCAGAATCATACATGTGAAAGAACCAGCATGAGAGCAGCCCTGGGGTGGAATAAAAGCTGGGCAGGGCTACAAACGGCCCTGGGGCCTGCCTGGGAGCGGGCGTGGGTCTGGTGGGGTCCTGGAGGGACAGGGCAATCGAACGGTTTTACCAGCTATCCAGGGGACACAGCAGGTCGGCACGGGTGAGGTTTGCAAACGACACAGACAATGGGGAACGGCGCCAAGACCAGGGCACTGATACGGCGCCAGTGCACGTCGCTGGGTAGCCTGGGCGCAAGCGAAAAGGAGAAACGTAACTGCCTCCGTCTGGGAGCAGCGGCTCCTGCCAGGGGTTGGCGTCACGGTGGAAACCAGCTGGCAGGGCCAGCAGAGCCAGTGGGAGCTGGGGGTGCCCAGAGGGGAGCTGGTGCAGGGCAGAGAGGTTATTTCACCCCTGCTGGGCTCCTGGGCTCAGTTCTGGGCCCACGATTCCAGCGGGAGGAGAGGAGCCGGGGGACGGACGGTGGATCGAGGAATGAGCCGCCCCTGGAGCGACAGACTGCCAGCTCTTGCCTGAGCAAAGGCAGGCTGCGGGCCTGCCCCAGCTGCAAGGACCAGGGCAGGGCAGGAACGCAGGAGAACGACCGGTCGGCGCAGCGGGTGGGATCTCCTGCAGTCCATGGCTGGGACCAAGGGGTAAACGTAACTCACCCTGGCACCACCGCAGGCTGCATCGCTGGAGGGGTGTTTGCCAGCAGCTCTGCCCTAGAGCTCACTGCGGGGCTGGGCTCTGGCCCGTGGGCTGCAGGAAATTCCTACCGCCTCTGGCCCTGTGTGGCCGGGCCGAACACCCTTTGGGCGGCTGCTGTCCCCTTCTGTGGCCTGCAGCGCCTTGCACCACGGGGCGGCCGCCTGTTCGCTCCCGTAACCCGCCTCAGTGACCCCCGAGCTCCTGTCCTGGCTCAGCTACCAGCGCTCGGCGGCACTGGGTGCTTGGCACACGAGGCACAGCGAGACGGCCCCCGGGGGAAGAGAAGCGCAGGGCGTGGGCTCGGGGAGAGACGGGAGCCTGGGACGTCCAGCCGGGGGTCTCGCAGGGCGGCGCTGACGGGGCTGAGGGCCAGGCGGGAGCCATGTGATGTTTGTGGACCCTGGAGAGGGGCTGGCGGCACCCGAGCAGCAGCTCTGTGGCCATCTGGCTGAGCTTGGCAGACAGCTGGGCCACAGCAGGACCCGGTCGATGGCTGGCAGCCATTCAGCCGGGCCCGAGATAGCGACCGCCTGCACTTTGCAGCAGGAAGGTCCCCGCAGCTCACGTGGGCAGCGGCTAGCAGTCATCCCCGGCAGGCTGGCATCAGGCTACGTGGCACCCGCCATGCCCATCCCCGGGGGGCAGCGAGGAGACCCGGCCACATCCCCCTGCCCCTTTTCTAGCCCTTTTGCCTTGCTCCTCCCTTGAGTTGCTGCCTGTGACCCTGGCGCAGAGGGGCGCTCGCCCAGCCGTGCCAGCAGAGGCCAGGCGACCCATCTGGCACTGTGAGGGGACCCCGGCTGCCTGGCACTGGGGGGTGCCTGGCACAGGGGTGTATACCTGGCACAGGTGTCCTGACACTGGGGGTGGAGGACTGGTACAGGGGGCCTGGCACTGGGGGTGGGGGCCAGGCACTGGGGGCTCCCCGGCCCAGACCACAGGCTAGGCTGCCAGCGGGCGAGTGCGCCTCCATGGGAGAAGGAAGCAATCCCCCCTCTGATGCGGTTTCCGTGGTAACTGCTGTTGTCCGTTTCCACCAATCAGTGGCGCGGGGCTGGGAGGGTCAGTGTCCTACTTAAGCGCCCGGGAGCGCCCGGCGGGCTCAGTGCGGGCGCGGCGGAGCCATGGGGGGGCGCAGGCCGGCGGGGGCCGGGCGAGGGGGCTGCGGCTGGGCCGCTCTGCTGCTGCTCGTGCTCCCGGTCCGGGCAGGTAAGGAGGCTGGGGGCGGCTGGGCACCGGCTGGGACTGAGGGGGGCTGGTTTTGGGGGGGCGCGGCCGCTCCCAGCTCAGGTCCCCTGGCGAGGGGGCACCGTGAGTGGCACAGTTCCTGGCAGGGCCAGGAGGGGGCTGCAGTGACAGCTGTGCCCGGCCAAGCCCGCTGGGCATCCCCCGACCTGGCAGAGCCCCCTGCGCGAGGGGCACCCGCCTAGAGATGCAGCATCGCGGGTCATGTGGCTCTCAGCCGACCCTGCACCCGAGGGCCTGGGCCAGCGCCCGAGCCAGGCTCCTTGGCACCGTGGGCCCCTGCCAGGACGGAGCGGCCAGGCCCCGAGCTGCCGTGGGACGGGAACCCCCACTGGCTCGGCCACAGGGTGCCAATCCCCCTCCGCTGGGCGTCGCTGGGCGGGGTAATCCCCAGGACAGGCAACGCGCGTAGCGTGACGTGTTATAATAGGGGCCAAATTCGCTGTGGGGGCAAACGCTTCCTGCGCCAGGGAAGTCGAGGCAGCCGTGCCCGCCACCAGCCTGGGGGCTGGGAACAAGCCACAGGCAGGGCCCGCCAGGGAGGGGGCTTGTCCTGCCGGGAGGGCAGGGACCGGCCTCGATGGCCTCTCGAGGTCCCTCCCCGGTCTGTTGGCTGGAGCAGCTGCTTCAGGTGCTGCCCCCGTCCGGGTAGTTCCTCTCCCCTGCAGCAGCATCGGCCCCGGCTCCTCTGGGCTTCACCTGGGGGGTGGTCGGGGAAGGAGCTGGCTGGCACAGGAGCTGCTGGAAGAGGATCTTGGCTTGGCAGCCGGCTGGCGTTCCTCCCAGCAGCGAAGTGGCTGCGTTGCATTGAGTTAATGAGGGGCTGGGAATCAGCTGGCGGGGCTGGGAGCCAGCTGCCCTGGGCTGGGAGCCTCCCACCAGCTGGAGCCTCCTGCATGGGAGGGGCCCCCGGCAGCAAGCATGGAGCTGGGGGTGGCAGCAGCATGCACCAAGCTCCCAGTCGCTCCGCAGGGTGGGCGGCCAGTGAGCCTGCAGCCAAAGGCAGCAGCCAGGGTGCTCTGGGCAGAGGCCGGTGGCTCAGGGTGCTCCTCCTTGCAAGGGGATTCCCAGCAGGTCGCGTGAGCTGCTTGGCCAGGGAAGAGGGACAGGCTTGGCTGCGGGACAGGGAGCAGATGCAAAGCCCTAGAATACTGGGCTTGGACTTGGAACTAGAGGCCAGCGGACGATTTCCCAGCCCGCTGCCGGCCCCATGGGAGTTGTGTGTCCCCGGCCTGGCCCATCTCCCACAGGGTCCCTCTGGGTCATGGGCTCAGGCCTCACCCTGCTCCCAGAGCCCTGGGGATCAACAGGCCCTTCAGCTGCCAGGGGAGTGAATCCACCCTGGTGACACCCTCCACGGATGGGTTTCTCCTCCCCTGCCCCTGAGAGACCCTGATCTGCGTCTGCGTCAGGCCCCCCCATCAGAGCCAGCTGGGACCCAGGCCAAGCCCAACCAGGAGCAGGTCTCACCGGCATGTGGTAGGCAGAGCTGTTGGGTCTTCTGTGGGCATGAGGGAGGTGCGTGCTGCATCCCTGGGGCAGGAGAGTGGCTGGACAAAGTCCCTGGTCTCTTCCCGCACTGACTTTGGGGCGTTTCTGCTCATCCCCCTCACCGCCTGCCGAGGGGCTGCACCAGGAGGATGTGAGCTGGGCGAGGCAGCTCTCTGCCTGCCCAGATGCCTGACTGATCTTGTGCCCCCCACCCCCAGCCCCAGGTTTCACTTTACTTACAAGAGCCTTGCTTGCAACGTCCTCTCCGGATGCACCAGTGTCACAACATGCCGCGCCCGACCAGTCGGCGTGTTTCTCCTTTGTACCGTGGGGCGCTAAACACAGTCCCCTGGGACATGAGGCGCCTGCAGGGAAGGGACGTTACACAAGTCTTTGCCATTCTGACGTGTTAGTACCGATGCAGCTGGTGCTTTTCGTGCAGCCTGTGCTCAGATGAGGCCATTACCTAGCAGAGTGGATGTTTCCCCCCAGCTGAGCTCTGTGCACCCCTGGGGTACCCCAGCCTGAGAACCACTGGGCCACAGCACTTGGCTCTGAGCTTCCTGCGCCCGCCCGCAGGGCCCTGTCCTAGCCAGTACCATGCCCACAACCCCTCCTCATGCCCCTGTGCCAATCTTCCCCCCGCAGCCCAGAGAGCGGAGCTCAGCGGGGAGGCGGTGGGGGCCACCATTAACCACTCGCTGGCACTGCTCCACCGGCTGCAGCAGCTGCTTTACAACGGCAACGCCAGCGACAGCACGCTGCGGCTGCACACCGCCGGCTCCGACGAGGTCAAGGTCTTCCGCACCCACCAGCTGCTCCTGGCCCTGCAGAGCGAAGCCTTTGAGAGCCTTTTGCACAACCAGACCGTGGTGACGCTGCAGGAGCCGGCCGACAGCGCCGCGCTCTTCGAGAAATTCATCAGGTGCGTGTGCGCACGGGGCCAGGGCCTCTGGCTGCGCCGGGCAGGAAAAATCTCATCACACAGGTGCCTGGGCCGCGGGCAGCCGTTTCCCATCTGCAGAGAGGCTGGCCATGGGGAGAGCTGGCCAGGCCCTGCCAGCCCCAAAGCGAGTGGGGGAACCACTAAGAGAAGGGCTGAGAGAAGAGGGGAGGGAAGAAGGGGGCTGGAGGTACCAGGCCTGTGAGGTTTACACCGCCAGGGAGCTGCAATCAGACCTTCCGGACGGAGCTGTACAGACACCTCCCAGTCTGTCCCTTTCCTGCACCTCATAAAGCACATCACCAGCACATTGGCGATTATGCCAAGGAGAGAACCAGGGCTGGGCTGGCAGGAACTGTGGGTTGGAAGTGAGGGGCACTGGCAGGGCTGGCGGAGCCGAGGCCTGGGCTGGCAGGGGCTGCAGTCGGGAGTGAGGGGCACCGGCTGGCTGGCGGAGCCGAGGCCTGGGCTGGCAGGGGCTGCAGTCGGGAGTGAGGGGCACCGGCTGGCTGGGGAGCCCAGGGCTGGGCTGGCAGGGGCTGCGGGTCGGGCGTGAGAGGTGGCAGCAGAGGTGACTTGCTCTGCTAATGCCAGAGGTGCTGTTTCGTCTGCGCCCAGGTACCTGTACTGCGGGGAGATTTCCATCCTGCTGCACCAAGCCATCCCCATGCACCGGCTGGCCAGCAAATACCGCGTCTCCACGCTGCAGCGCGGGGTGGTCGAGTACATGAAGAGCCACCTGGCCAGCGAGTCCAGCCAGGGCCACGTGGTGGGCTGGTATCACTACGCGGTGAGGATTGGTGACGCGGACTTGCAGGAGAGCTGCCTGCAGTTCCTGGCCTGGAACCTCTCGGCCGTCATGGGCAGCGCCGAGTGGGCCGCGGTGAGCCCGGAGCTGCTGGCGCTGCTGCTGGCACGCTCCGACCTGGTGCTGCAGAGCGAGCTGGAGCTGCTGGCCGCCGTGGAGGCCTGGGTGGGCCGCACGCAGCCCGACCGGCCCGTGGTGGAGAAGCTGCTGCGTGCCATCCGCTACCCCATGATCCCCCCCGTCCAGCTCTTCCAGCTGCAGGCGCAGTCGGCCGTGCTGAGGCGGCACCAGGCCGCCATCCAGGACCTGCTCTTCCAGGCCTTCCAGTTCCACTCCGCCTCCCCCATCCACTTCGCCAAGTACTTCGACCTCAACTGCAGCACGTTCCTGCCTCGCAACTACCTGGCCAGCGCCTGGGGCTCCCCGTGGGTCATCAACAACCCGGCCCGGGACGACCGCAGCACCAGCTTCCAGACCCAGCTGGGCCCCAGCAGCCACGACGCCGGCAAGAGGGTGACTTGGAACGTGCTGTTCTCCCCACGCTGGCTGCCCGTCAGCCTGCGCCCCGTCTACTCGGACACCACCGCCGGGGCCATCCAGTCCGTGCGCCTGGAGGACGGGCGGCCCCGGCTGGTGATCACGCCGGCCATGACCAGCTCTGACTTTGCCGGCGTCAGCTTCCAGAAGACCGTCCTGGTGGGCGTGCGGCAGCAAGGCCGGGTCCTGGTGAAACACGCCTACAGCTTCCACCAGAGCACGGACGAGCTGGCCGAGTTCCTGGCGCACGCCGACCTGCAGCGGCGCACCTCCGAGTACCTGATCGACAACGGCCTCCACCTGCACCTCATCGTCAAGCCGGTCTACCACTCGCTCATCCGCGTCCGGAAGTGACCAGCCAGAGAGGGGCCGGGGCCTGGCCCGCCGAGCCCAGAGAGCTGCGCAGCTCACAGGCCCGGGGCCGGGGTCCGAGACAGGAGTGGGTTCAAGCAGCCAGATTAGTTAGCTCCAGAGATGGGTCTGCCAGGGTGTTCTGCCCCACCTGACAGCAGAGCTCCCCCGGGCCAGGCGGGGGCCATCGCGACGCTGTGTCTCCCCCAGGCTGGGCTCTCCGGCCCAGGGGCATCCATGGATACAGGCAAAGGAAGAGGCCCTGCCCCCCCGGGAGGACACTGAAACCCCCCAGAGCATCTCCCTTGGACCCCCCGCCGCCCCCTCCACGCAGCTCCCCGGGTCTGACGCACTGATTCCAGCGGGGAGGGTCCATCTGCACTGGTGGGGTTCACCGTGGGAACCAGCCTGGCCCCCCCGGACACTCACGCCCTCTCTCCCATCACTAGCTCTCTGGGTGGCCCTCCAGCCCGTCCTCTGAGCTCCCCCAGGCCTGTAGCTGGCGGGAGGCCCAGCCCGGCCGTGCTAGGGCTGGGCACGCCGGAGGGAAGGGAGCTGGTAGGAGAATTCAGTGCATTCCCCAGCGGAGAAGCGCCCTGTGCAGCATCCCATGGCTGACCCGGTTCTGCTGCTGGGTCAGGTGGAGCCCCTCGCCCAGCAGCCCAGGGCGGCCCACCCCCCGTGGGACTTCCCACCCGCCTCTGTGTGCCTCCTACCAGGGACCTGACGGATGGCCACTGGCTGCTTCACAGGGCCTCCTGGACAAGCCACTTGTACCAACGTCCAATGAAAAGGCAGAATGGGCCCCTGGGGGCCAGCTTTTGGGGAGGCTGATGTTGGGAATGTTCCCGCTAATTATTTCCGTCCGGGGCAGAATAAATTTTGTTATGTGCTCTGAGGCCTGTCCAGATGTGCACCACCCAGAGAAACACATGGGCTGGACATGCTGCTTGCAGCAGGCAGGTGACCTCTGGCCTTCCGCCCCCAGGGGTCACAGCCCCCAAACCAGGCAGAACCGTGACGATCCAGCTGAGCGGCCTCGCCTGGGCCAGAGCCCCTCACTCAGACCTCCGACCTGTAGCCCAGCACTTCCTGCTGGTTCTGACAGCCCCTGGGGGCAGCACAGTCCCGGGGCATGGAGCACCAGTCGCTAGTGAAACACCCGCTCAGCTCACGCACACGGCAGAGGCTGGGCAGCCCCGCCCTGGGCCGTGCAGCTGGGAATGGGCCCGCCTGCCAGTCAGCCTCATTTGCAGGAGGGTAATTAATACTGAACAGATGGTTCAGTGACTGCGTCACCAATTGCCAGGGCTCCAGAGACTGTTTTTAACCATGTGGCACCTCCCGCTGCTGGGTTTCTGGTGACTCCCTGCCATGCCAGCCAGGCCCGGGCCATGCGCTTAACCGGTCGCACCTGTTATTACCCCGCTATTCCCCGACCTCCACTATCAAGCGACCCGCTCCAGAGGCAGGGAGAGGATGTGCAGCAGGCAGGGCTGTCCCAGCCGTGGCGCAGTTAAATGACTTGCCCAAGTCACCTGGGCAGTCAGTGGCAGAGCACAGGGCATGTCACCAGCTGGGGTTGCCCTCGGTCTGTGCCCGAGCTGAGTACTGGCGCCAGCTTTGCTACGATCGGGGGAAAGCCGCTGAGTTACACCACACCAGGCTGCCGAGTCTCAGCAAATCACCTTTTAATTTAGCCTTAAGAGGAATAGAAAGAAAGTCCCCCAGTTCCGAGTCCCTGGACGTGCCCACAGAGCCAGGGCAGCCCCCGCTGCCCTGCTGCCCATGGGGCAGACCTGGGTGCTGTGCCGGGGCTGAGCACCCATGGATTGGTCACCTCCCTCTCTCCCAGCCCCACTAGGAGACCCCAGCTGCAACCCAGGGGCCCGATCCAGGGTGCTGCAGGTCTGGCTGGCTGCTCTAGGTCAGAATCGGGCCCTGGCCCGGGGGAAGAGTTTGGCAATATGGTTTCTTTACAGGGTAACCGAGCCAGCCCCGGGGTCCGCGCACCTCCTGCCCGCTGCCACGGCAGGGAGATCCCCTCAGCAGCTGGGTGCCCCCCTCCACACACGGATGATCCTCAGCCATGGCTGGCCCTGGAGGCCCTGAACTCTCTCTCCTGGCGGTGCCTGTGTGCCCTGGGATGCTGGGGAGCGCCGGGGGTGACCCCAGCTAGATTCCTGGCCCCAGCTGTCCTGCCACACCCCCTTTGCAGCAGGCCAGCCCTGGCAGACTGCCAGTCGGGGCCACAGAGAGCCCTGCCCACACCCCCAGCACTGGGCTCTGCAGCCCCTAGGGAAAAACACCGGTGGCTCAGGCAGGGCCCTGGTTCCTGCGGCCTCGGGGAGCTCCTGCATCGTCCTGCCGCATGCGGCACCCCTGGGGGCAGGGCAGCTGCCACAGGGCGGTAGCAGGAGGGGTCGGGGGCGGCGGCCGTCCCAGGAACTCTGGGTGCCTAGGGGGTGCACCACCTGGAGCGAGACGTGGATGGGGCCAGCGCTCCATGGCCCTGCCTGCCCCATGGCTGCCGGGGCTGGAACAGAGCAACTTGCTGGCACAGGCTGCCAGCCACACGCCGTGCGACTGCACAGAGCCCCCCTGGCCAGGGCCGGCTGGTGGGCGGGAGAAGGGGGCAGGTCCATACTGCACTGCAAGAGACTCCTAGTCCTCCTGCAGCTCCCAGCCCTTGTGCTGGCTCTGCCCACAGGAGCCCCCTGCCTGCCTCAGGCCAGTCCTGCCAGGCCGCGACATCCCTGCCCCACGGGCTGGCCGCAGTCCGGTGCCATCTGCTTGCAGCCCCTCAGTAGCGCCGGCTCCTGTCATCCCTGGAGTAGGTGCTGGTGCCATTCAGCGCGAGGTAGCTCAGCTGGGGGCGCTGGCCAGCCCGGGGGCCTTTCCTCCAGCTGCTGGGATGGGGCAGAGGGAGGGGGAGGGACGCTGGGTCCCCAAAACCTGGGGGGAGGAAGACAAGCGGAAGAGGTCAGCAAAGTGGAGCCTGGCCCCGATCGGGGCCCTTGGCACAGGGGCGGGCGCCCGGCGCAAAACAGCCACTAGGCTGGGGGCAGCCAATGAGAAAGGGCCTGCAAGGCATGCTGGGAACCCGGCTCCTATATAAAGAGCCATGCTGGGCTGGGCTGGGCAGACAGCAGGGCGTAAAGGGCACCAGGGAAGGGGCCCTGAGGGTGCTGCCTGCTCCTTCCAGCGCACAGGGCTCGACGCAGCTTGTCCTGGGGAGGGATTGGCTGGGCATGTCTGGGGGGGTGAGTGGCCACAGTCCAGCTGTCAGGAGGGGCTGGAGCTTATCCCCGCGGAGGGGCACCGGGAGCAGCTGGCCCTGCTGCAGGCTGGGCAGTGCCTGGTGCGTGAGCGCAGAGGGGGCTCGGCCACGGGTACGCCCATCTCTGCCACAGCGGCTGATGGGGGACGCTTGTGCCCAGCCTGGGGATACGAGGCCCTGACCCAGCAAGACAGGGTCCCCCCTGTGTGCAAGAGAGGCTGGGGCACGAGGGGAGGCGGGGCCCCAGGCCCTGGTGCTGCACCGAGGGGGCGCCCTGGACATGCTGTGCATGGCGAAGTGCGTGTGGGCAGCCCTGGGCGGACCAGGGCCCCGCCAGCCGGAGCCTCACCCACCTGCATGCTGGCTCTGCAGGAGAGTCCCTTTGGTGAGACGCTGGGCGGCTTTGCCGGGAGCCCGGGGGTGCAGCGCCAGCTGCCCCCCGGCCGGGATCCTGTGCTCAGAGCTGCTCTGCAGGGTGCGGCCCCGGGTCCCATTGCTCCTGGGGCCGGAGAGCTGTGGGGACAGCAGGGGGAAGACCCGGCTGCAGCAGCTTGGGGGAGACCTCCGGCGATGGGGGGCAAAGCTCAGCCGCAGGGGCAGCCTTGGACCCGGATCCCAGACTCTGACCCTGGGATGCAAGGGTACGGCCCAGGGCCCCCCTGCCAGAGAGACAAGGGGGAGGCCCCCTGGCCCAGCACTGCCCCCCACTGGTGCATTGTGGGTAAACTGTAAGGGCCCCCCCCACTGGTGCATTGTGAGTAAGCAGTAAGACCCCCTCCCACCGGTGCATTGTGGGTAAGCTGTAAGGCCCCCCCCCAACACACTGGTGCACTGTGGGTAAGCTGTAAGGGCCCCCGCCACCGGTGGTACATCCCTGGCCTGTCTTGCACTCGGCTCCTGCGGTTCCCCCTGTGGGACCCCCAACGGCACAGCCCCTCCCCCGCTACCCCCACCAAGACCCCTGGCCCGCACAGGGTGGGGGCTGGCCGGCACGTACCCCGTGGCCGGTGACCTCGAAGGACCTGGACCGTCGCTTCCGCCTTCTGCCGTCCAGCGACCCCTCCCTCGTCTCCAGCTTCTTCCCGCCCTTCTTGTGCCCCCGCCGGCAGGGCCCCTCGCCCCGCGGGGATGTCTCCCCGGTGCCGCTGGACAGGTTGTCCTCGCTGGCGGCGTGCTGCAGGCCGCGGCTGGGGCTGGGTGGGCGCCGGGCCGGGGGGTCCCCGTTCTCGCTCAGGGAGCGCAGCGACAGGCTGCTCTGCTCCTTCATGGGCTCCAGCAGGTGCGGCCGGTCGGACTCCAGCACCCTGGAGCGGCGCCGGGCTGCCTTCACCGCGATGCTCTTGGTGCTGCTCAGGATCTGGCTGCGTTCTGCAGGAGAGAGGGAGCCCCCACCCCCAGCGTCTTAGTCCCCCTACAGCTGCGAGCCTGGGTCCCTCCCTGACCCACCGGCCTCTCCCCAGCTGCACCTCCTGTGCCCCGTCCAGCCCGCAGCAGGGGAGAGGTGCTTGCCCCCAGAGAGCGCTGGGAGCTGCTGCCGCTTTTCAGGGGGCGGGTGGGGGGCAGGCAGCTCGCAGTCCAGACACCGCGGGGAGGGGCCACTGAGCCCCCAGGCCCAGCCCCCAGTCTGCCCAGTCTGAGCGCCCTGGGGCAGGGAGGGTATCCCCCACTGCCCCCAGCAGCACCCAAGGGTGCCCCAGCTAGGGCCTGGGTGGCAGGAGCCCTTTGCCAGCATCCTGGCAGCGCCTGTGCCTTCCCCTGCCTCACCTGTGCGGGAGAGGGCCAGGTCCGAGCCGTGCTCACCGCTGTCCGGGGAGGAGTCGGCTTGGCTCTCCAGGCTGGCCAGGCTGCCCCGGTGCAGGTACTGGGGAGAGACGGGGTGGTGAGCGCGGCCGGCCGACACGCCTGCCCTGCACTTGCTACCTGCCCGCTCGGGCTGGGGTAGGACTGGGAGGGCAGGATGCAGCCCGAAGCCCCCAGCCCAGCCCTGCACAAGGCAAACCGGCAGCAAGGCCCAGTCTCCATCTGATTTTTTGGCTGAGTCTCCCGCAGGCAGTAACGCCCCCTCCGAGCTCAGAGCCCCCGGGGGCCGGGCGCTGCAGTGAGAGGCAGCGCAGGCGGACCGAAGGGAAACCGAGGCACCTTGACTTGCCCAAGGTCACCCAAGCAGGTCAGTGGCGGAGCTGGGAGTATCCCCAGGACTCTGGGCGCTGTGTAGTGCTCCAGCTACTTGGCAACCCTGCCCCTCGCACGGGCCCCTCCCGCACCGGGCCCTTTCCCCCGCGCACCTCGTGGCTCACCAGGCTGCTCATGTGGATCGGGGGTGGGGTCAGCACAGCCGAGCTCTTGATCTGCCGCACCTGGGGGCTTGTCCGGAACAGGGGCGCCAGGTCGCTGGGGAGAGGGCAGGGCGTGGTCATGCTCGGAGCTGAGACATGGCGCAGGGCGAGGGGCTGCACTGACTTCACCCCTGCTCCCAGCTCCCGAGAGCCGGCGGCCGTGCCAGGGGCCGGAACGCAGCGCAGGGCAGCAGCCCCTCTAGCAAAGGGCTGAGCCAGGCACAGGCCCAGCGGCTGCAGCTGGGGTGGTGCGGTAGGAAGCCAGGAGCAGCGGGGTCTGCCCCGGCTGGCAGCGGAGACAGAGCTCCCTGGGTGCAGGGGGGCAGGCGTGGGGGTCTGGAGGCCGGGAGGCTGCCTCAGGGACCAGGCCTGGGGCTGCATTTTGTAAATGAACCAAAAACCATAGCGTCCCCTCCCCCTCCCGGCCCCGCAGGGGGGCAACAGGGATGTTTCCTTGGCTCTGACCTCGGCCAGCTCTTCCTGTGTGCTTGGCTGAGTGGGGAGCCGGCAGCCTCCTCTGTGCCCACCCACCTCTCGCCCCGCCGACGCTTGCACTGCCGGCAGCCAGGGGCTGGGTCTTAAATAGGGACACCCACGTGCTGGGCTGGGTATGTGGTGCCCAGCTCCTCCTGCCCCTGGGGAGCCCCTACCTCCCCAACTCCCACACCAAGGGTGGCAGGGCTCCCGGTGCCCAGCCCCTCCTGCCGCCGGAAGCCCCTACCTCTCTGCCTCTGGCACCAGGGGCGGCAGGAGGTGCCGGCGGGAGTTGCGCTGCAAAAGCGGCTGGTGGTCGGTGCCCAGCGTCCGCACGCTGTCCTGGTCGGAGTCCGGGGTGCTCTCTGCAGCTGAGAGCTGGGGGATCTTGGGCAGAGACGTGTCCTGCAGGGAAATTGGTGCTGTCAGGCCCAGCCCAGCCGCGCTGCGCTTTGCCAGGGTCTCTGGCGGGAGAAGGGGGGGGATGCCCCAGCTGCAGGCCAGAGACCACCGGCTGCAGCTTGTCTGGCCGTCACTCCCCGGTGGATTGGCCCTTTGGGGTGGAGGGAACCCTCCATGCTGAGCCTCTGGCCCCTGGGAAATCACCTCACTCTCTCACTGCCCCCTCCTCACACCCCGGCCCCCCAGCTCCCCACGGTGGCCGCTGAGCCGTTGGACGGCCGTGTGCAGGAGCCGCACACAGCCCGGTCTGGGTGAGGTCTGAGGAACACATTGACCTGGGCATGGGGCTGCTCCTGCGGGGGCGGAAGAACTTTTCTTCAGTTTGGGGCGACCGTTTCTCAGGCGGTGGAAGGAGGGGGCGGGCGGTGGCCCCGGGGCACTGGAGCGTCTCCAGATATGGCTGGTGCGCTCTCTGGCTAGTCGGGGGGTGCACAGAGGGGCTTGGGGACCGGGCTGGGGTCGGACAGCGGAGCCCCCCCAGGCCTGGGTTGGTAGTTGGTCTTCTTGACTTGACCTTGTCAGCAGTGCCACCAGGCCCCCCGTTACTACACCCCCACAGGTACCGTCAGGGCTTTGGCCGCCACGCAGTCCAGGCTGGCGACCCGGTCCAGGCTGCCCTCCTCCAGTTCCCGCAGGTAGATCTCGTACAGCTCCTCCAGGTGGTGTGGTACCGAGAGGTGGTATTCTGGCAGGGAGAGGGCAGACATGAGAAAGGGGAAGGACCCCCCAGACCCACACGGGGGCCCCCCGCTGCGTTCCCTGTGAGCTGAGCGCTTGGGCGGCTGCCCAGGAGAGATCCAGGGGCCGCTCAGTGGATGAGCAGAGCGCCCACAGCCGGCAGCGTGTTTCTATGGGTGGTGCACATCCACAGGTGCACACAACAAAATTTATTCCACCTTGGATGGAAACAGCGAACAGCAGCCCTGCTCACCTGCCCTGCATTACCTCTGAGGCGCAGGGCCCTGGGCCGGGGGAGCCTGGGGTGGGAAGGGCTCAGGCCAGGAGCGGACGAGGTGACACGACACCATTAGGACCCAGCCCTGGTGCATGGCAATGCTGCCTCGCCACGCCAGGCCCCGGCAGCAGCCCACGGCGCTGGGGGCTCCTTCCGGCAGGCCACGCGGCCATCCTGCTGCCACCCAAGCCCCGGCACAGGCGGCAGCAGGAGAGCCAGGGCCCTACCCTGGATGATCTGCCGCTGTTGCTGGATGATGCGGTCGCAGAGGCTGTGGTGCCGCTGGAAGCGCTGCACCAGGTAGGTCTTGTGGCGGAGGAGGTGGTCGCGGAGCAGGGCGCCGGACTGCATCTCCGTGTTCTCCAGCTCCAGCTCGTGCACCTTGCAGAGCAGGCTCAGCACCTCGCGCTGCTCCTCCGAGCCCCCGCGCCGCGGCAGCGCCTCCTCCAGCCGCCGGCCCCGCTGGCGGCTCTCCTGGAACCGCTTCTGCAGCTCCACCTGCGGCCCACAGCGGCCCGGCCCGGCCCGGCGTCACGCGCCCGCCCCAGCGGCACTGCGGAGCGCTCCGGGACCCCGGCCCCACGGCCCCCTGCCAGCCCAGCCTTGACCCACGGCCCCCTGCCAGCCCAGCTCTGACCCATGGCCCCCTGCCAGCCCAGCCCATCCCTGACCCACGGCCCCCTGCCAGCTCAGCCCAGCCCTGACCCACGGCCCCCTGCCAGCTCAGCCCATCCCTGACCCACAGCCCCCTGCCAGTTCAGCCCAGCCCTGACCCACGGCCCCCTGCCAGCCCAGCCCAGCCCTGACCCATGGCCCCCTGCCAGCCCAGCCCTGACTGCCAGCCCAGCTCTGACCCACAGCCCCCTGCCAGCCCAGCCTTGACCCACGGCCCCCTGCCAGCTCAGCCCATCCCTGACCCACAGCCCCCTGCCAGTTCAGCCCAGCCCTGACCCATGGCCCCCTGCCAGGCCAGCCCATCCCTGACCCATGGCCCCCTGCCAGCCCAGCCCTGACTGCCAGCCCAGCTCTGACCCACAGCCCCCTGCCAGCCCAGCCTTGACCCACGGCCCCCTGCCAGCCCAGCCCGGGCGCCCCACGCCTCCGCCACTGCCCTGCCCCACAGCCCTTCCTCTCTCCTCTAGGAACCTTCTGCTTGTGCAGCTTCTCCTGCTCCGCCAGGAGGCCAGCGATGTTCTCCCGGGCTGAGATCACTTCCCAGGGCTCTGGCCCGTCCGGCTGCTCATCTGCGGCGTCAGAGTCCTTCTCGCTCTCCTCTCTGCCCGGCGCCCCCGTGCTCCGCGGCTCCCTGCCCGCCTGGGGGTGACACCTCTTCTCCTGCTCCCAGCTGGTGCCGTCCCCGAGAGAGCACGTGTCAACCTGGGGCCAAGCGCTGGTGCCCGGTGCTCCTTGCCCACCGACCCCTGGCCGGGCGTTAGCTGCCTGTACTGACTGGACCCCACCGGCGGCTGGGCCAGGGCTCTCTCCCCATCACGCCCAGCCCCCTGGCGCTCCAGGCCCACCAACCCCTGGCCAGTTGGTACCTGGCTGTAGCGAGAGCTTAGCCAGGGCTCTCTCCCCATCTCCCCAGGCTGGCTCTGTCGTACCAGGAGCGGGGGGCGCTCCTGGTGCCCCAGTGGCAAGCGGCTCTCCACGCCGGGGCTGGGCAGGGGGTGCTTACTCCGCTATGGTCAGCAGGTGCCGGGTGCTCTCCACCTGGATCTCCATGTAGCTGTTCTCCAGCTCCATGAGGTGGCGTCGCACGTCCATCTGCTCCTGGAAGGCGCCGATCAGCTGCTCCCGCAGCTGGTCCATCTCCTGCCGGTCGCAGAGGGAGCTGTGGAGCTGCACCTCGGCTGTAACACACCAGGGGACGCCAGATCGGTGCTGGGGTGCAGCTGGGCACGCTGCAGCCTGAGCAGCCCCCAGCCCCAGCAGGACTGGCCTGCGCCCCGGCTGGGTGTGGCAGCAGCTGTGGGCAGGCCAGGAGGAGCAGGGAGCGCTCCAGCAGGTGCCCCGGGTGGAGGGCAGATGCAGGCTGGCCATGCCCTGTGAGCTGGGCAGCTGTGCCAGCCCCCGGGCGTTACCTTGGATGTGGCGGATGCTGGCCCGGGCCGGGCGCGGCTGCTGGGCGTCGATTTTGCGCTTGAGGCGCCGGATCTCACTGCGCAGGTCGGAGATGATGCTGGTGTACTGGGCGATGTGGTAGGAGACGTTGAGCAGGTTCCGCTTCACCTGTCACGGGCGGGGAGCAGGGGCAGGGGTCAGTGCATGGGAAATGAGGCCCCCGGCGCCCTGGCTGCTCCTGGGGCCTGGGGAGATGGCTGGAGGGTCGGGGTGCAGAGTGCTGTGAGGGGAGAAGGAGGGTGCCAGGGGTTGCTGGGTGAGGGACAGAAGGGTCAGGCAAGGGGTTGGTGGGCTGGGCACTGGGCGAAGGGACAGAGGGCTGGTGCTGGGCAAGGGGCCGTGGGCGAGGGGCCGGTGGGCCAGGCGAGGGGCCGAGGAGACGGAGGGCAGGGCCGTGGGGCCGGTGGGCCGGGCGAGGGGCTGAGGAGACGGAGGGCAGGGCCGTGGGGCCGGTGGGCCGGGCGAGGGGCCGAGGAGACGGAGGGCAGGGCCGTGGGGCCGGTGGGCCGGGCGAGGGGCCGAGGAGACGGAGGGCAGGGCCGTGGGGCCGGTGGGCCGGGCGAGGGGCTGAGGAGACGGAGGGCAGGGCCGTGGGGCCGGTGGGCCGGCCGACAGGAAGGGCCTGGGCGTGCTGTGCCGCGCCGCGCCGCGCCACGCCGGATCCCGGGCGTACGGTGGTTTTGATGCTCTTGGCGCGGTCGGCGTAGGTCAGCGTGCTGCGCGACTCCTCAAAGGCGCTGCTGGCCGGGCTGATGTGCGCGATCATGACCGTGCGGCTGTTGCCCCCGAGGGAGTCCTGGCGAGAGAGGATGGGGGACAGGCAATCGCCGGGGGCTGAGGCTGGTGTGCCCCTGCCCGGGCCCGTCTCCCCAGCCCCAGCTCCGGGCAGCGCTGGGCTGGCCCTTTGCCGAGCCTGGGTGGGCCCTGAGCTCCCTGCATGGACCGGGCCCTGCCCGGGGCGCCCCCCATCCCACGGTCCCGGCCAGGAGCCGGTGAGCCAGGCCTGGGACCCGTACCTTGAGCAGGCGGGTGAGCTTGCTGTCACGGTAGTTGATGTACTTGGGGCCCCCCTTGTCGCTCAGGGCCTTGATGCAGTTCCCCAGCGCCAGCAGCGAGCGGTTGATGTGGGCTCCCTCCTTCATCCTCTGCCCACGGTTCTGGGTCTGGGGGCAGGGCGAGGCGTGAGGGGCACAAGGCCGGCCCCAGCGGCACGTGGTCGCCTCGGCTGGGACATGGCGGCAGAGGGGCAGGGCCGCGGGGACGTCTGGGAAGGTGCAGCCCAAGGTGGGGGCTCTGTACCTGCCGGGCTGCCCCTAGGACAGCCCCTGCCAGCTCCCCCGCAGGGCACGGTGTGGCCAAGGGCCCCGCTCGTCCTCCACCTGCAAAGTGCTCGTGACTGGGGCATGTGGCCGGTTGGGAACAGTCGCCCCCGCCCCCGCCCCCTTTCGCGGCCTTCGCTTTTAAAGGGAGAAAACCAAAGGCAAGAGACCAGCTCTGAGCAATAACACACCAGTGCAACCCTACAATAACAAACCGGTACACGCAAAAAACCCCACAACAACAAACCACAGCCCATGAATGACCCTACAATAACAAACCGGTACACGCAAACAACCCCACAACAACAAACCACAGCCCACGAATGACCCTACAATAACAAACCGGTACACGCAAACAACCCCACAACAACAAACCACAGCCCACGAACGACCCTACAATAACAAACCGGTACACGCAAACAACCCCACAACAACAAACCACAGCCCATGAACGACCCCACAATAACAAACCAGTACATGCAAACAGCCCCACAACAACAAACCACAGCCCATGAACGACCCCACAATAACAAACCAGTACACGCAAACAACCCCACAACAACAAACCACAGCCCATGAACGACCCTACAATAACAAACCAGTACACACAAACAACCCCACAACAACAAACCACAGCCCACAAACGACCCTACAATAACAAACCGCTACATGCAAACAACCCCACAATAACAAACCGGTACACGCAAACAACCCCACAACAACAAACCACAGCCCATGAACGACCCTACAATAACAAACCGGTACATGCAAACAACCCCACAACAACAAACCACAGCCCACGAACGACCCTACAGTAACAAACCGGTACACACAAACAACCCCACAATAACAAACCGGTACATGCAAACAACCCTACAACAACAAACCACAGCCCACGAACGACCCTACAATAACAAACCGGTACACGCAAACAACCCCACAATAACAAACCGGTACACTCAAACAACCCCACAATAACAAACCACAGCCCACAAACGACCCTACAATAACAAACCACTGCCCACGAACGACCCTACAATAACAAAGCAGTACACACAAGCAACCCTACCATAACAAATCAGCATGTGCTGCCCGGTGCCCACAAATGACCCTGTAGTAACTAACCAGGTGACACAAACAACTCTACACTAGCACGCCAGCCCCCACAAACAATGCTACACAATGCCCATGGGGTGTGTACAGCCTGGTGCCCACAAAGGACCTTACCACAACAGACGTGCTCCTGCCCCTTTACAAGGAGCCGCAGGCAGCTCAGCCAGGCTGGGAACGGGCCCAGTCAGAGCCCCTGAACTCGGGCGCTGCCCAGTGAATGGGAGGGCACAGGGGCACTGCTCTAGAGGCCGCTCCCAAGCTGGGGCACTAGGGGGCGCTGTGAGTTTGCCTAATCCCGGGCAGCACCAGCTGGCAAAGTCCAGTGTTCCACCTGGCACCGGGCGTGCCACCCACCTGCAGCGGGCAGAGCCCCAGGGCTTCAGCCCCCGCCCCCGCTCACTGCAGCCCAGCCGGCGGCTGAACCCGGCACGCTCAGCCCTGCGGCCCGGTACGCAGAAGGGCGCTAATCCAGCCGGGGTGCCCCCCGCCTGGCTCTGCTCCACCCTCAAAGGCACAGCGCTGCCCCACGGCCCCCTGCCGGCACCAGCCACTGGCTCTGGGGGCCAGGGCGGGCACGCTGCCAGGCGGTGCATGCTATCACACCTGGCGGCCTGCCCATCACCCAGCTGTACCGGTGCCCCTCCGTACCACCCCAGAGCCCTGCTCGTCCACCCTGGCCCCTGCGCACGCGCCGGGGGATGTCCAGCCTGGACCTCAGCAGCGAGCTGTGTTCCTTGTCTACCTCCAGCTCCTTCCCTCTGGCTCCATGTGCAACGCAGAGGCCAACTCTGTTCCCCAGCCCTGGGGGGCTCCAGTTCCTGGGCCCCCCCTTCGGCGAGTGACCACCTCAGAGCCCGTCTCCTGGGCTGAATGAGCCCCTGGCTGAGACATGCCCAGCCCCAGCCCCAGCCCCAGCCCCAGCCCACGGACACAGCGCCGGGGCCCAGCTGGGCCGCTGCGGCGCTGGGAGTAGAACCCCTGGTCCCGGCTCCCGGCCCACGTCTCCCGGGCACAGGCAGGCACAGCACCAGCGCCCGGACCTGGCTGCCGGCTCCCCAGGGCGCCGGCCCCACCCCGTACCTGAGACGCCCGCTCGGAGCCGGCCAGGTCGATCATGAAGAGCCGCCCCACCCGCACCTCCTGCAGGACGTCGCGAACGCGGCTCTTCTGGCGGACGGTCACCTGCAGCACGGCGTGGGAGCGAGACGACGTCCGGTTGGCGGCCGTGGGCTCCTGCATCCTCTGCTTGTTCCCCCTCAGCAGCAGCTGCATGACCTGCCGGGGCGACAGGGGAGATGGGGGGGCGACCCCGCAGGGAGCGGGGACACAGCGGCCGGTTGCTGCGTCCCCAGTCCTGCCAGCTCCCCGCCACTGGGTGCCTCAGCAGCATGCATCCCGGGGCGCTCCTCTGCCACCCTGGAGCACCAGGTCCTGCTGGAGCTTCCTTGGGGTTCCAGCCCCCTTTGCAAGGGGTCACTTATCTGCCCCCCAACGCAGCTGGTGCTGTGCCAGGCGAGGGGCAGGCTGTAGGGCCTGTCTGGGCCTGGCTGTGGCTGGCACCATGCCCGGTAAGGGGCAGGCCATGCAGCTGTGCCATGCCAGGGCTTGGGGTGACCCACGGGCCAGGACTAGGGCCAGCAGCAGCTAATCCCGCCCCAGCTCCGGGCCCGGGGGAGCGTCCAGGCTCCTATGCTCAGTCCAGGAGGGGCTGTGCTGGGGCCTGGCCTCACCTCCTTGGCGTTGGTGGTGGACACTTCCGTGATGCCGGCCACTTGGATCACACCCTTGGCATCTTCCCGCAGCTCCAGAAAGCCCAGCGAGGGGTTGAGCAGGTCCCGGATCATCTCGTTGTAGATCTGTCACAGCGGGAGGGGAGGGGAGGGGAGGGTACCAGCCGCCCTCTCACCGCGTCTTTGGCTGCACTGGGGTGACCCCTCCAGTGCCAGCTGCGGGGACAGGACCCGGGGCCTCTCCGTGCTAGCTGGGGAGCTGCAGAGGGCTGGCAGGACATGTCTTCCCATCCCTGCCGCAGGTCCCTGGGGAGCCCAGCGCTCCTGCCACTTACTCCCCATCAGTGGGGCCAGGCACCTTGGCTGCCTGGCTCTTGGGACCAAGCCCTGCCCCGCTGGTGCCCACAGCGCAGGGGAGAGATTTCCAGGGCCCAAGCTCGGTGCAGCCCCTCCTGCGGGCAGCAGGAAACGCAGCCGAGCTGCAGAGATGGGCCAGTCCCCTCTGCTGGGCATTGGGCTCGAGCCCGGATGCTGGGCAGAGTCCTGCCAGGACACAGAGCGGCTGGCGGGCGCAGTGTCTGAGCGCTGGGCCCACTGGGTGCTGCTGCCATGAGGCTTGGGGGCTCAGGCCCTGGCCTGGGGGGTGCTGGCTCCCAGCCCCCCACACCATCAGCGGCTGAGGAGAAGGAGGCACTTGGTCCTTGGCACCTGGGAGCTCCCTGGGCCTGGCGTCTGCTGCCCACCCAGCTCCGGCTGGCAGCCTGCCCTCTGCCCTGGCCCAGGCTGCACCGGGGAGCTGGGAGCGCCCCAGGCACTTGGTTGCCAGGAGCCCAGGGAGTCTGTGGGCGGCTCCTCCCCGCGGCCTGTGTCAATATTGGACTAGCCCCAGCAGGCAGCGGAGTCCCCGCGCGTTACCGCGGCGATTATCGCCAGCTGGGTGCCGAGCGGGCGCTCGCTGGACCACACGCCGGGTGCGGAGACGGGTGGATGGGCCCCGGGGGCTGCATAGGAGCAATTCCCCTGGCCTGAACGCGCATCACCCCTGTGTGCACGCACACGCCCTGTACAGGCACCGGGCACACCACACCCCCCCAGCAGGCACCACGCCCCACGGCAACACACCGCCCTCCTCCGTCCCCCGCTAGACATGCACCCCACGGAGCCACACCTGGCTCAAGCACCAACCCTCCTGTCCATGCACACCCCCCACAAGTGCCCTTCACACGCCCCCCAGCATGTGCACCGTGCACACGCCCACGCCCCCAGCCCCTCCGCGTCACACACAACCCCACGGACACCCCCGGAGACGCGCACAACTACACGCAAGCGCACAGCCGTACACAGACGTGCTGCCCCCAAGAAACGCACGTCGCACGGGCATGCCCTGCGCGTACACCCTGAGATGGCTTGTGTGGCACGTGCCCCCCGACACACCACACACACACAGGCCAGGAGTCATAGAATCATAGAACGCTAGGACTGGAAGGGACCTCGAGAGGCCATCGAGTCCAGCCCCCTGCCCCGATGGCAGGACCAAGTACTGTCTAAACCATCCCTGACAGACATTTATCTAACCTGTTCTCAAATATCTCCAGTGATGGAGATTCCACAACCTCCCTCGGCAATTTATTCCACTGTTTGACCATCCTGACAGTTAGGAACTTTTTCCTAATGTCCAACCTGAACCTCCCTTGCGGCAGTTTAAGTCCATTGCCTCTTGTTCTATCCTCAGAGGCCAAAAAGAACAAGTTTTCTCCCTCCTCCTTATGACACCCTTTTAGATACCTGAAAACTGCTATCACGTCGCCCCTCAATCTTCTCTTTTCCAAACAAAACAAGCCCAATTCTTTCAGCCTTTCTCCATAGGTCACATTCTCTAGACCTTTAATCATTCTTGTCGCTCTTTTCTGGACCCTCTCTAGTTTCTCCACATCTTTTTTGAACTGCGGTGCCCGGAACTGGACACAATACTCCAGCTGAGGCCTAACCAGCGCAGAGTAGAGCGGTAGAATGACTTCTCGTGTCTTGTTCACAACACACCTGTTAACGCATCCCAGTAACATGTTTGCTTTTTTTGCAACAGCATCACACTGTTGACTCATATTTAGCTTGTGGTTCACTATAATCTCTAGATCCCTTTCTGCTGTACTCATTCCTAGACAGTCTCTCCCCATTCTGTATGTGTGACACTGATTGTTCCTTCTCAAGTGGAGCACTTTGCATTGTACTTATTAAACTTCATCCTGCAAGTCATTCCAGCACGGGTTGTAGGAAGAAAATCAGCCCCTGCCTCCCTCCCTCCCTCCTCTGCGGAGCTCTGCCAGCGGCCGGCTGCGGGGCAGGTTATGCTGTGATGGGGTTAAACTGGCCCACCCAGCCAGGGGTGTGAATTCAGCACCCATGAACACAAAGGGTTAATAACACCCGGCAAAGCCAGGCAGGTATGAGCCCAACCCCCACTCCTCGCTGGCCCTGGGCTGACCCCCACCTCCTGCCAGCCCAGCCCAGCCTGCAGCCCCTTGCTACTCTCGCCCAGCCCCCCGGGCTCTGCAGGTGCCGTTCCAGCCTGGCTGCAGCCCCCCGCTATCCCGGAGCAGTTTGTGCAAGGGGAGTGCTGAGGACCACTGAGCCAAACTGAAAACTCAGTAGGGACTGGAAAGGGGAGACTGGGACCTAAACCAGACAGCCTGTCCCCAGGGCAGGATGGGGCCAGGACACTGCTCCACGCGGGCCAGGCCGGCCCGCCTGTGCCCCAGCTGCGCCTGCTCCCGGCCCGGCCGTACCTCCAGGTAGGACATGGACACCTCGTACTCCATGTCGTCGCTGGTCTCCTCGATGGCGCGGAACAGGTCGTGCAGGGTGCGGGCGTAGATGCCAGGTTCTTGGTCTGTGCCCAGCATGGTGTAGGTCTTCCCGCAGCCTGGGGGAGCAGAGAGGCAGCCAGGGCTCTCTGTGGGGCCGGGCCCATAGGGCAGCACTGGGCAAGGAGGGAACAGAGCCTCGGCCACCAGTGGCAACCCTGTTACCTGCCTCCCCTCTGTGGCCCTGAGCCAACTCCTTCGCAGTGCCAGGGCCGGGCCCACAGAACTGGGGCCCTACCAGGACAGTGTCCCTCTCCCCCCGTGGCTGCTGCTGCTCTCTGCCAGGGACCCCTCTAATTGTTTCCATCCGTGGACAGAATAAATTTTGTTGTGCGCACGGAGGCCGGTGGGGATGTGCACCACCAGGAGAGCACAGGCTGCCAGCTGTGGGCGTGCGGCTAACTGGCTGGGTGGCACCTGACTCTCCCCTGGGCGGCCGCCCTAGTGCGCAGCCAACCGGGAACGCTGCCCCCCTGCAATCCTTACCGGTGGGGCCGTAGGCAAAGACAGTGGCGTTGTACCCAGAGATGACGCCGTCGATCAGGCCCTGGGTGGTGGCGCGATAGACCATCTCCTGCGGCCAGAGAGCAGGGAGGTGACAGTGCAGGGCCAGGAGGCCATGCAGAGAGCCCCACAGGTGCGCCAGGGATCGCCCCCTGTGCCCTGTCATGCCCCTCCCCCAGCACCAAGGCAATTACCATGGACCAACCCCCAGGAGTGAACATGTGGGGCCCACACATACCATCCAGCCTCGCCGTGGGCCTTCGCCAGCTGTCCCAGCCACCTCAAAGGACTTACCTCTGCCTTCCTCCCCCACCTACATGCAGCCACCTCCCTCATTCCCCTGCACATAGGCACAACCCCCAGCTTGCTGGCACAGTCTCACGCTCGCCTGGACACAGGGACAGAGCTCAGACCCTCTTGTCCCGCTGCCCTGGCGCCTGCCCCGCAAGGTGCAGGAGAATCGCCCCTACTGGGGAGCAGTACGAGGCTGTTGACACATGTGGGCAGCTCTGATTCCATCTACCAGAGGGCAGCCTGAGTTGCAACCCTCCCCCTGTCTGGGGCCATCGAGGTGCTCAGGAACCTGCAGCAGGGAGGGGCTCCAGGCTCTGGAGGAGAGGGGAGATGGTATCCCCCCACCACCCCACACCTTGGCTATCAGGAGGCAGCTGCTCCGGCATCAGTGAATGGTGGAAATGAGCAGATCTGGAGCTGCGGAAACAGGGTGAAGCCTGGCCTGGCCCCTCCCCATCGTCCAGGCTCCCCTGGGCGCATGCTGCCGGGGCTGAGGTGTAGTGCCGATGGGGGCAGGGGGGCAGAGGACGCCGGGACTGAGGGGCCCCCAGTCCCACAGGCTCCGGCTCCGGGGGGCCCAGCTGCTCACCTGAGTTGCCGTGAAGTCAAAGGCCACGTCGAACACGTAAGACTTCTCGCGGGAGCGGTTGGCTCGCAGGACGTCCTCGGGGTCCTCCATGGGGTCCATAAGCACCACCACCTACCAGCACACCGGGGTCAGCGGGGTGCCAGCCTCCTCTCCCAGGCACCCCGCGGATCAGGACCACCTGCCCCACACCCAGCTCATACGTCCTGAGGGCGGCGCAGCTGGCACCGGGGTCTGCCACACGCTTGGCTGCCACGCAGCTCGGGCCAGTGGCTGACCCCCACATTGGGCCGGACAGATCCTGGCCTGCCCCACTGACTGCTCTGGGCAGGGACAGGTCATCTCCCAGGGGACTGGCCAGGGCAGGCGACTGCGCTGCTCTCCGAGGGCCACCCAGCTCCCCATGACCCCACCCACAGGGTGTGCCACCGGCTGTGCCCGCCCGAGGGGCCAGAGCCCCCCAGCTGCCACGCCCCGGGCGGCCACAGGCAGCTTTGTGGCCTGGCAAGGGGCGCTGACCCCCAGGCGGGAGGGCGGGCATGTGGGGGGTCCCTGTGGCTTGGTTCCATTTGGGTTTAATTCGTCCATCCATCAACCACAGTCCCTTCCCCAGCGAGACGGGCCGGGCACCGCTTGGGCCAGCCCACGCCAGGCAGGACGCCCCTCCGGCCCCGTTTCCCTACGCGGGATGCGAGCTGGAGCTGCCCCGAGATCGCACACCACACTCGGCTGAGCCCCACGGCGTTCCTCAAGGGGCGTCTGGCCTGTCCTCTGCCAGCTTCACCGCTGACTTCAGGCGAGCACCACAGCACACGGCGCCATCGGGCCGCCCGTCCTGGCGTGTTTCCATCATGCCCTCTACCCGGGGCGGCGGGTCCCCAGCTCCCTTATGCCCCCTGCCTAGCATAACGCACGGCTCCATCACGCCCCCCACGTTGGGCCAGCTCCTGGCTCTGTCGCGCCCCCGGCTGGGGCACAGCTCCTGCCTGGCCCCTCCCAGGCTCCTGCTTTGCTGTTTTCCTCCGCCGGGGCCAAGGGGTTGGAGCTGTTCGGTAGCTCTGGGAGACATGCCGGCCCCGCAGGCTCAGTGAACACTAAACTGGAGGTGCACATCCGCACCTGCCCCAGGTGCACACAACAAAATTCATTCCGCACCTGGAAGGAAAAATTGGGAGGGACCCCTGTCTCCTCCCCGCAGCCAGAAGATATGGGGAGGGTTGATCCAGGAGATGCCCCCCCTCTGCAAAGCCAAACGGGTGCCTCAGGGGACAATAGCCAGGCACCTTCCTGCTTCCAAATGGCCCTTCCGGAAGCCAGGGTCACCGGGGCTCTGGGCCACGGGGAAGGACTGTCACTGCTGCTCTCTCTGGGGAGATCAGGTTTGCTGGAGTGGCCTTTATTTAAAGACCAGCTGGGGCTCAGGTGTCGGCTGGGGAGAGACGGCTCCAGCTGGGCGGTGGCAGGGAGGCAGGGGAGCGGATCTGCTTTCCAGATGGCTCTGGGAGATGGGGGGAGCTTGCAGGGGGCTGCAGATCAGGACTGAGGGGCACTGGCCAGGGGGGTGGGTGTGTCGTGGTGTAGGGCTGGGTTCACTGGCCCGGCATAAGCCACGCACACCCAGGGTCTGTGCTGCCCAGGCAGGGGCTGGTGGGCTGGGTGTGTGACCCAGCCTCAGCCCCAGCCCCTACCCAGGGAACATTGTCCTCTGGCGAGTTCCCAGACGCTCTGACCTTGCTGCTGGGCCTTTCGCCAAGCACCTGCATGACAGCTGAGTGCGGGGCGGAGAAGGGGGTGGCTGGCTCTGGGCAGGGGGGCTTAGAGAGCTGTAGGCACCTGTAGGCAGCCCAGCGACGCAGACCGGGACTAGGGGTGGGGTGGTGGGGAGCCTCGTCTGCTGACGGGATCCCCGGAGTAGCTCGCAGCTGGGTCTAGGATCCCCTTGGCTTGCGTGCACCACGGCGCGGCCACTGGGAGAAGCTGGAGGCCATGGGTCAGGCGTGCCCAGGGGACAACGCCCAGGGTCCAACTGGGGGCGGTTCCATGGAAATGCAGCTGCTCCCCCATCCCCCCGGCACTGTTTGGCCCAAAGAGCGGGGGGGCAGGGGTCTGGGGGACTCTAGCACTGCCCAGATTTCTGTCCCAGCTGCTCTTGTACCCTCCTGTGAGCTCCGGCCAGGCAGCTCTGCAGTGCCAGTGCTGGAGAACCCAGCCCCCAGCTCTGCCAGCCGCTGCCCAGCATCAGGTTCCGCTCTGAGCAGCAGGTTGGGTTTCAGAGCAAGGAGAGAACAAACCCGTCCTCAGAGCCGCTTGGCCAGGACTCAGGGAAATACGATCGGCAGGTGCCAGCCCGGCCGTGCCAGGTGCCTGCCCGCAGCCGGGAAGGGGCCTGGCCAACAGGCAGCCTGGGCCCCGGCTCCCTCGCCATCCCGGCCGAGGGGGTGCAGCACCCCTCAGATCTCAGCAGCGCTGCACAGGGGAGGGCACAGCTCCAGGGGCCCGGCCGTGCCCGCTTGCTGACTCTGGTGTCCTTACCAGCATCTGCCAGGGCCAGCCACCCCCCCAGCTCTGGGCACGGAGACCAGCCTGGCTCACCCATCGCCGCGCCCACACACTGCTTATCCCCACAGCAACCAGGCCAGGGCTCGGGTGAGCGCCAGGCCTGTCCGGTCCCTCCACTGGGGCACACGGTGCTGTGCCCGGCTCGGGCAGGGGAGGGGAGGGGCAGGGCTGGGTAAAATTCCCCAGGGCCCCCGCAGGCTGACGGAGCTGCCCCTGGAGGGGCTTGTGCAGGGCCGGCGTGGGCAGCGCGGGGGCCGAGGGGCAGGGCGGAGGGGGCGGCGGGTGGGCTGGGGGGAGCCCGTACAGCCCAGGGGCTTTCGCGGGCCCAGGAGGGATGGGCTGTGGGCAGAGGCGGCGGCTCTCCTCAATCGGGGCATTGTTCCCAGGGGCCTTGTTCCCAGGGCCTGGGCCGGCCCTTCCCGGGTGCTTTGTGTGCGGTGCCAAGAGAGCACAACTGCCCTCCCCCTGCTGGGCTGGGCTGAGCCGAGCCGGGCTGAGCCGGGCTGGGGCGAGCCGGGCTGAGCTGGGCCGAGCCGAGCAGGGCCGAGCCGGGCTGAGCTGGGCCGAGCCGAGCCGAGCTGGGCCGAGCCGGGCTGAGCTGGGCCGAGCCGAGCAGGGCCGGGCCCAGGCTCTGATCGCAGCCCTCCAGGGCCAGCGCACAGCCAGGCTTTCTCCCTGACTCTCCCGCTCGGCCGTGGGGCACGAGGGATGGATGGGCTGGGCCCACCAGAACTCCCAGCCAGGACCTGCTCCCTCCTCCACCCCCTGCCGCACCACGGCCGCAGGCTCCATCCCCGCCCCCATGATGGCGGGGGACACGGCCAGGCCAGGCCAGTGCTGCTGCTTCCTCCCCCGGCAGCCCAGCTGGCAGCTCCCCCTGCCTCTCCCCAGCTCCCATTTCAATGCAGATTTTGACCTTCCCCCAGTGCCTGGCCTGCAGGCTGGTGTCTCTGCATGTAACCCTACCCGGGCGGGGAGCCAGCAGCGCCACCCCACCTGCCCGACTTCCAGCCTCGCCGGCAGCTCCCAGGGGAGAGACGTTGCCCCAGGGACCCTCAGCAGGGGCAGCCCCCTGCCCCCGCTTCCCAGCTCCACGGCTTCTAGGGTTACCGTACCTAGTGCCCTGCTGTGGTATCGTAGGGCCCCCATTCGGGCAGGGCTATGAACGCTGGTTTGTTATTGTAGGGTCTCCCAATAGGGCAGGGCTATGAATGCTGGTTTGTTATTGTAGGGTCTCCCAACAGGGCAGGGCTATGAACGCTGGTTTGTTATTGTAGGGTCTCCCAACAGGGCAGGGCTATAAACTCTGGTTTGTTATTGTAGGGTCTGCCAATAGGGCAGGGCTCTGTAGGACTGGTTTGTTATTGTAGGGTCTCCCCGGGCTGCTGATGCTGGTGTGTTAGATAAATGCCACGGCTGCATTATCCATATAAAGAACCCCACCCCGCTGCCCAGTCCGGGCCCCAGCGCCAGGCCCCACAGGCTGGCTGCCCAGCAGGACGGGCTCAGGCAGGGACTAGCACTGGGAGGGCCCATCCCTGACACTGGGGGACGGGGCAGGAGCACAGAGGTGCAGATGCCCCCACAGGTGCAGGACCCTGCCCGGGTGCTGGGATCAGAGAGATCCCAGCTCGTGACCCCCCGTGGCAGCTGGGTTTGTCTGGTGGGTCCACCCCCCCCCCCACACCCCCGCCTGCGCGCTTGTTGCCACGGCGACGAGTTGCCCCGCCAAACCCCACCAGTGCCCGCCTGAGGTAGCATTGTGCCCGGCCGGAGCGGGGCCCCCAGTGGCCAGGAGCCCGTGGGGAGGGCGCAGATGCTACCCTGGGCAGCCCAGAGAAGCTGCGTCTGGCAAACCCGCATGGCAACGGACGCCCTGCAGGGAGCCGGGGCGTCGGGCGTCTGCTTCCCTCAGCCTGGGCTTTGGTCCCGCTTTTACCGGGGCAGAAAATCAGCCCCAGAGGCCCAGCCGGGGAGGCGGTGGATTGGCAGCCCCGGCATGCTGGGGCGGGCACCGGGTGGTCGGTGTGGGGCATGGTTCCCTCCTGAACTCGCTTGTGCTGGCACCTCTGTCTCCGACCCGCCGCGGCCCCTCCTGCCGTAGGTCTGCACGCCACACGTTCAGGCCTGCCACATGAACGCCCCAGGACCAGGGCCCTAGGTCACAGAGTGGGGGGTCCCCAGGCCCTGCCCCACCCACAGGTGGACGGGACTCTCGTTCCACAGGGAGAACAGGAGATGACAGGTGACAGGGACTCAGCGTAGAACAGACGCCATCAGCACAGGGACCAGACACCGTTAGCACCATCCGTCTTGGGGAGAGGGGCCCTGAGGGGTCCCCGAGCCGGGCCCTGGCCCCCTTCCTCCCTCTCTAGCCAGCCCAGACTGCCCCACTCCACTGCCCAGCTCCACTTCACACCAGCCAGGCCCCCTCCCACCTCCCTCCTGCTTCCCGGGGAAGAAAGGGGTCACCTGGTTGCCTGGGTTACAAAGGCCAGGGTCGGCCTACACGGGAGACCTCAACACACTGAAACTCCCCTCATCACTATGCCCTGGTGCCGTGCCTGGGGAAACTGAGGCACATACTGGCGTTAGTACAGGACAGTAGCAAACATATGCAACCTCACCAGGGGAATAAAGTCCCCACAATCCTCACTGCACCACAGCCGAGCCCTCAGGTCACCTCTTTTCTCACTGGCAGCAGCCTCAGCTGTTCCAGTCGGGACCACCCCGCCCCGATGGCTTTGCCAAGGCCCCTGCAAAAACCGCTGCTCCTCCAGCATGGGGCTTGTCTGGGGCAGACCCCTGCCCTGCCCTGCCCGGCGCACCGCACGCAGGATGAACAGACCGGAGGCTGGAGCCCTCCTGCCATGCGCTGGGAGCTGTGGGGGAGGCCCTGGGGATGTTCCTGCCTCCCGGCGCGGCAAAGAAGGGAACACAGGACAGAAAGACCGGCAGGACTCCTGGAGGGGAAGCTGGGCCTGGGGATGGCGCGAGAGAGGGAATGCTCCTCCCAGCACGCCCCCTGTGCCCACTTCTCGTCTGACACTCAGGGCCGGCCGCAGGGGGCACTGCCAGAGCCAGCTCATTCCAGTAGGGCCGCGGGGCATTTCTAGCCCTGGTGTAACGCACACTGCGATGCCTGCAGGGGGTCACCGGTGCAGGGCGGGGGGGGCCCCTGCATTTCAGTGGGACCTTACCACTGAAGCCTGCTCTGGAGCCAGCCAGCCTGCCCCAAACTGTGGGACAGCCCCCTCCCTGCCCACAGTCTGAGCGTAGCCAGGCCCTCCGGCAGGGGCTGGCAAGGCGCAGAGCTGGAGGGCAGATGCCAAGGGAGCCCACTCGTGACAGCAGGTGCATTTCTCTGGGACCTCCTTTGTCGTGAGGTTGCGCGCGTGTGTGGGTCCCTGGAATGCCCCCTTGCAGCACTGCTGGAGTGGGGCCGTTAACCTGGAGAGCCTGTGAGCAAGCAGGCACACAGCGGATTTGGTTCTAAAAGCCGAAAGGAAAACCAAGCGCCGCTGCTTTGTCGCATCCGAACCTCCAGCCGACCTCGCAGGGACTGTCCCCCCACTGAGAGTCTGGGAACTCCCAGGGGTTTGTTCCGGCCCCAAACGAAGGCAGAGCTCACAAGCAGTGTTCCTGGTAAGCTGAGCGCGTGGGCCCAGCAGACATTCCCGTGCTGCCCGGCAGATCAGCAGGCAGCAGGTGCTTCTACTGGTGGTGCTCATCCGCACATACCCGGGGCACATAAAATTTATTCTGCCCATGCATGGAAAAAATGAGAGGGAATCCCCAAATCCCTTGTGGAGCAGAACTTCCATTGTTCCGTCCCAGCTCCCTCCCACCCCCTGCTGAATTCAGGCCTTGCTTAGGGGCCCCACAGCACCAGAAGCAGCCTTGCTTCCGGCCCAGCCCGTTACCATCTGACGGACGCGTTCCCGGTTGCACGAGCTCAGAGCCACCTGCTTTTCCTGTTATGGCGCGAGGGGAGTAAAACCGCCCCGCTCATAAGCACAGCCTGATTTGCTCCTGACACCAGGCCACCCCAGGGCCTGTGCACGGGAACCTGCCTGCAGCGCCGAACAGCCGCGAATCGAGCTGGGTCCCTAATGCAACTGGGCGAGGGGCAGCCGGGGGCATGGGAAAGGCTGCCAGGCTCAGACCCTGGCCCCGGGCCAGTTCCAGGGGCTTCCTTACAAGGGCTGCTGGTCCTCCACTGACCAGGCCTGGGGCTCAGGGCCCACCTCCCACAACACACTAGAGAGCACCTGGCCTCCTGGGGAGGTCCGGAGCTGTTTCCTAAGGGCTGAGGAAGGGGGAAACCTATGCAACCATTAACCCTTTCTCAGCCGGCTCCCCGCTGCTCCCCTCCCCCAGCGACGTCGGGGCCTGGGTTTCCTGCTGCTCGGCGTTAACTTCGGGCTCTGCCGGCGCTCGGGGCGGGAGTTGGAGCTGTCGGGAAGGACTTTGGCCCCGCTTTCGCCGCTGGGGAGTTGGGGCTCTGAGAGATGTAGAGAATCGGGCCCCCACCTGCAGAATCCCAGCCCCGCTGAGCCCTGGAGAGGGAACCACAGCTGTGGCGGGAGCCCAGCGCTCCCAGGCGATTTGCCATACCTGGGAAGGCGGGTCCCCAGCATGCTCAGCCTGGGGCAGGCTCGGGGCTGGGTTTGGACGTTAAAGGGGAGCCAGACTAGCCCCTAACTCAATCCACTGACCCTTCGGGGGCGCTGCCGCAGCACCGGGCCGCCAGCCGCAGTCAGATGCCCAGCAGGAGTTGTCGTGGCGGGCGCGTGGGCCCAGCGGCCCAGCGCTACCCGGGCGCCGCTGGGGAAGCGGGGGGTCAATGCCAAGCCAGCGACAAGGGTGCTGCATGGAAAGGGCATCCCGAGAAAGAGCTGCGGGGAGACCCCTCCTGTCGCACCCCCGGCATGAGCCTTGGCACAGCCAAGCCCCTTCTGCGCGCTCCTCCGGCGGGAGAGGGCAGCGCCGGCCTCCCCGCTAGGCAGCCCTGCCAGTGCAGCTTGCGGGTCCATCCTCGCTGCACAGCCCTGTGCTCTGCACCCCCGGCTCCGCCCAGGCTCCTCTCACCACCGCCCTTCCTCCGCAGGCTGCTCGCCGGGGCTGGGGTGAACGGCCGCTGAGCTGAACGCAGCCCTGCCCGGGCGATTTCCCGCTGCCCGGGGCCAGCGCCCCCGGCTCGCCTGCCCCGAGCACGCAGCCCTACCTGCTCATCCACCTTGTGAGCGATCAGCGTGGCGCCTTCCTCCAGCTCGGCCGCGCTGGTGGGCCGGATGCGCAGGGCCACCTGGAAGACAGCGAGGAGACAGTGAGCGAGGCGAGTCCACGGCGCTGCTGGCGGGCAGGCAGGGGAGAGCGGAGATCGGCACCTGCACAGGAGCCATGGCCAGGCCCGGAGTCCCCGAGCCTCCCTGGCTCTTCGGGAGCTGGCTGAAGGCGAGGGCTGCCCAGCGGGCTGTCGCTGTCCATCGCCCAGCCCACGCCCCACCTGAGGCATCGCTCCTCGAGCCCTCCCCGCCGGACACGCAGGCAGCAGCGAGGGCGGCTTCCTGGAAGAAAGCGAACACCGCTGGGAGCAGCTGAGCCGAGTCGGCTGCACACCTCAGCCCCGCCGCAGAGCTTAAAGGGACAGCTTCAGCGAGCCCGCCCCGGGGCTTTCCTTGCCCCTGCCCCTGCGCCCTTCACCCGCCGGCGGGAGGTCAGGGCTGCGAAAGGCCCCCGTCAGCAGGGTGACCCCCCACCAGCCCAGGAGCACTCAGCACACTTGGGGCGTGCAAAAAGCTCTGATCCGTCACCGCAAAGGCACAGACGGCGTGTGATGCCCGAGGCGGCCGTGCTACCCAGGCAGGGGCAGCTGGGGCCTCGCCCGCTCCCAGGCGCTGGGGCATCCATCCCTACCGTTGCCTCGCTGCCCCGTGGGTCCCTCACGGCCGAACCGGCCCTGCGTGCAGCTGGGGTTCACTGCCCTTCCCAGGGACCGGGAGCGTGGGGACAGGCGGAGTCCTGCCCAGGAGGCCCAAAGCCAGGGGGCAGGAGATGCTGGGCTGGTTTGGGGCCCCACTCCTCGGTGGCGGGGAGGCCCGGGCTCTGAGGAGGGGGTGTCAGGAGGGCATCAGTTCAGGGACTATTGGGTGTCCGCGCCCTGGAAGCGCCCGCAACACTCCAGGTGCCGCCTTGAAAATCCTCATCACCCAGTAGCCACACAACCAGGTTTGTAACCTTCGGTGCCCTGCAGGCTGACCCGGTTGGAGCCAGAAAGGCCATTACAGGCGGGAGGGGAGATCGTCCCTTTTAACCCCTGAGGACAGGACGAGAAGCACCAGGCTTTAACTTGCAGCCAGGGAGGTTTAGGCGGGACGGTAGGAAAAACTCCTTAACTGCCAGGGCGGTTCTGCTCTGGACTGAATTGCCTGGGGAGGTTGTGGAATCTCCATCCCCGGAAGTGTCAAAGAGCAGGTCTCAGGGATGCTCTAGGTGCTGCCGGGGGCTGCACTCAATGACCTCTCGAGCTCCCTTCCAGTTCGACTATTCTACAATTCTGCTCTAGGAAGCTGCACCGAGCCCCAGCTTCGCTTTCGAGCTGGAGCCCCGGGGCAGTCACGGCCGAGGTAGGTCGCAGAGGGCCGCGCGGAATGGCCAGCGCTCAGGGAAGCAAACGGGCCTGCGTCCTGCCATGCACACAAGGCCACCGAGCTACCGTCCTTTGCCAGCAGCAAGGAGCACTTCCACCCCTGAGCCTCTGGCTGCTAACGGGCTCCCTTCGTGCTCCGGGATAGCGCTGGTTAATAGCAAACGGCCCTTTGCCATCCCACTGGTTCTACCAATGCCAGCTGGGCACTTCCCCTGCCCTTTATTCACACCAATATCTGCACCAGCGTCCCTCCCACGATGCCACGCTGAAGCATCGTATATATTATTTTGCTGTCTGTCTGTCTGTCCAGGCAAGGTTCTACCATGTCCTGCCCCCGGCACTGTGTGGGCCTCAGCCCTTCCCCCGGCCCTTACACTTTGGCTGCGTGTTACAACAGGTTTCTGTCTGGCACTTTCTTCCAGCCCAACTTCCTCTGGCAAGTGCAGCTGCGACAGGGCCTCTAGTTTTAATAACCCGTCCCCTGTGCTCACCACCTCCTGTTAACACCCTCACCTGAGCCATCTTCTAAAGCAGGAACCCACCCAGGGGCACGGCCTGGCTACCACACCTGTCCCTAATGCTGTGCCTCCCATGCGCCTTTAACGCGCCCACACGAGCAACTACAATTCCCCGAGTTTAACAGGGCATAAGCTTTCCCGGGCTGCAGCCAGCCGTCCCTCTGATTTTTCCCACCCAGGGTGGAATAAATTTTGTTCTGTGCACCGAGCATGTGCGGATGTGCACGCATAAGAACACAGGCTGCTGGCGGTGGGTGCTCTGCAAATCAGCTGGCGGCACCTGGATCTCTCCTGGGCGGCCGCCCCAGCGCTCAGCTCACGGGGACACTGGCCGAGCCGAGCCAGCCACTGAAAAACGGTCTCTTGTTCGTGAAGCATCAGGGTGTGAGCCGGGTGCGGGGCTGCTGCACCGGCCGGGAGCTCTGGGGTGAGCAGGTTAATAATCGTTCCAGCCACTCGCCCACCTCGGCACACGTGGGACCCATGCACGGGCATCGCCTGCCCCCTGCTCTTGTGGCAGCAGCGTGAGACACCCTGCAGAGAGACCCCGGGTCACCGACCCTACCGCCTCCTGCTTCCCCAGGGACTCTCCAACTAGGGGTTGCCTTTCGCCACGGGGGGGCCACACAGCAACCATGCTGATGCCATGAGCGTGAGGAGGCTGCAGGAGGTGAAGCCCAGGGGACAGCCCGCCTCCAGGCAGCACAGCCTGTCTACACAGGGCACATCCCGTCTCCAGGAGGCACAGCCCATCTACACAGGTCACAGCCCGTCTCCAGGCGGCACAGCCCGTCTACACAGGGCACATCCCGTCTCCAGGAGGCACAGCCCATCTACACAGGTCACAGCCCGTCTCCAGGCGGCACAGCCCGTCTCCAGGCGGCACAGCCCATCTACACAGGTCACAGCCCGTCTCCAGGCGGCACAGCCCGTCTCCAGGCGGCACAGCCCGTCTCCACGCGGCACAGCCCATCTCCAGGCGGCACAGCCCATCTCCACAGGGCACAGCCGACATTTGCTGTTTGCACACTCACAGCCGCGCCCCGGCGCACGCTCCCAAGCACACTGCTTACCCTCCGCTCCCGCATGCGCCTCCGAAGGAGGCCGAGGACGCGCTGTATTGGCCGGGAGCAGGCCCTTATCGCCCCTCTTATCCTTTGCTCCTCTGGGCCTCTCCCCCTGCGGTCTGAGGGGGTCGCAGGACACCCCGAGAGGCGCCGGGAGGTTCGAGGACAGTTTCAGGGCTCCCCAGCAAACAGCTCCTTTCCCGCGCCCCACCTCACCAGGCAGCGCGCGGGCGCGGGTGCAGCGACAGCCGAGGCGCGCCGGCGGGAGGGGACGGGCCGCAAACACCCAGCCCCTGGGAGGCGCCCGCGGGAGCTTTAGCACACCGGGGAATATACGCCCTGGTGCAAGCACGCAGAGTGGGGCGCACGCCCCCCGCGGCGGCCATGCACACCCACGGGGGTGCAGCCGGCCCCTCCCTGGAGGTGTGCGCCAACAGGTGCCCGCCAATGTGGCTTCATTGCAGAGATGCGCCAGCTCCGGGGGGGGGTGCACGCACACACACGCGCACACACACGCGCACCCGCCGCCCAGGAGGGGCAGAGCAGAACTTACGCTCAGCTGCTGGTCTCTGGCCTCCCCCATGATCCGGGCGGGCGCGCGGGGGGCTGCCGGGCAGGAGCGACGCTCGGGCGCCCCCAGTCACTTGCCCCGGGCGCCGGCTGACGGCCCAGCCTGGCGGAGGCTCAGGGCCGGGGGGCCGCTGGGCGCCCTGGCAGGCTGCGGAGCGCCGGGCTCGGGGGCCGCATTCCGGCTCCCGCGGGGTCCAGCGGCGGCAGGGCCGGCCGCGCTCTGCCCGGCTCGGCTCGGCTCGGCTCCCCTGGAGATCGCGAGTACACAACAACCGGCGCCGCACGCTCCTGTGGGCACAGCGGCGCACGAGCGGCGGGGCTGGGCTGGGCTGGGCTCAGTCGCCCTCTGGTGGCAGGTCGTGTGTGTGTGTGTGTGTGTGTGTGTGAGAGAGAGAGAGAGACGGGAGCTGTGTGTGTGAGAAAGAGAGAGAGAGAGATGGGAGCTCTGTGTGTGTGTGTGTGTGTGAGTGAGACGGGAGCTCTGTGTGTGTGTGTGAGAGAGAGAGACAGGAGCTCTGTGTGTGTGTGTGTGTGTCACAGGAGCTGTGTGTGTGTGTGTCACAGGAGCTGTGTGTGTGTCACGGGGAGGGTGTGTGTGTGAGAGAGAGATGGGAGCTCTGTGTGTGTGTGTGTGTGTGTGTGTGTGTGAGTGAGAGACGGGAGCTCTGTGTGTGTGTGAGAGAGAGAGAGGAGCTGTGTGTGTGTGTGTCACGGGGAGGGTGTGTGTGTGTGACAGGAGCTGTGTGTATATGTGTGTGTGTCACGGGGAGGGGTGTGTGTGTCACAACAGCTCTGTGTACACCTGTGTGTCATGGGGAGGGTCTGTGTGTCACAGGAGCTGTGTGTATACATGTGTGTGTGTCACAGGGGAGCTGTGTGTGTCATGGGAGCTGTGTGTATGTGTCACAGGGTGTCATGGGAGCTGTGTGTGTGTGTGTCACGGGGTGTCACAGGAGCTGTGAGTATACGTGTGTGTGTGTCACGGGAGGGGGTGTGTTGGGAGGCCTACCACAGGAAGTTGCGTGTGCCGGTGTCACAGGGGAGAAGCACGCCTGTGTGTGGGCAACAGGTGAGCCAGCCATGTACGTGTGTGTGTGTGCATGTGTGTGTCACAGAGGACCAATGTGTGTGTGCATGTGTGTCACAAGGGAACTGTGTGTGTGTGTCTGTGTGTCACGGGGAGCTGTATATGTGTGTTTCTCATGGGATATATGTGTGTGGGTCTGCCATAGGGGAGCTGTGTGTGTGTGTCTGTCTGTCTGTTACCGATGTCAGCCTGTGTGAGCTGCTCAGGACAGCTCTGTGTGTGTGTGTGTGTGTGTGCATGTGTGTGTGTGTGTGTGTGTGAGAGAGAGATGGGAGCTATGTGTGTGTCACTGGGGAGCTGTGTGTATGTGCGTGTGTGAGGCAGGAGCTGCGTGTGTGTCACGGGGAGCTGTGTGTGTGTGTGTGTCACAGGAGCTGTGTGTGTACGTGTTTGCCACAGGAGAGCTGAGTGTATATGTGTCACTGGGGATCTCTGGGTGTATGTGTGTGAGAGAGAGAGACGGGAGCTGTGTGTGTGTTACAGGAGCTGTGTGTATGTATGTGTGTGTGACGGGAGCTCTGTGTGTGTATGTGTGTGTGATAGGAGCTCTGTGTGTGCGTGCGCGAGAGAGAGACGGGAGCTGTGTGCGCGTGTCACAGGGAGCCTGCTGTGCAAACCGCGCCTCTCCAGCCAGCGGCCAGACATGGAGCTGGGCCTCCGGCGCATCTCTGTGGGAAGTGCCGGGTGCAGCGTCGCTGTTTGCACCAGGCCTGGCCTGTGGTGGCCGTCGGGCCCTGCTCAGCCGCAGGGGAAGCTGCTCGGCTCGGTGCAGGCTTGCGGCTGCGAAGAGGCTGATGGAGGCTGCTCTGCTCACACCAGCTGTGCCAGCAGGGAAACCCCCTCGGCCGTGTGGTGCTCCTGGCAGGGACGCTCCGAGGCGCCGGGCGTGCTTTCCCACTGCCTCACCGACGGGGCAGCGGCTGGGCTCTACCCACCGCCCTACGGCTGACGCACTGTAGACGCACCTTTAACGGGCACCATTGGGATATGGGGGGGGTGTGTGGGACGGGCTGAGCAGCTCACACAGGCTGACATCGATAACACCTCTGTCCCCCAAAGAGCGGGACGGAGCCCACCTGGCTCTGATTAGAGGTGGGGAGTCAGTGCGGGAGAGGCTGGAGAGGAACACAGGCCGGCAGGGCCCAGCCAGAGGCTCCAGGCCTGGGGTCCCTCTGGGGGAATCTCCCCCCAACACGGATCAGACAGAACCCGTCTGGTGCTGTGCTGACGATTCTGTACCTCGCTGCATCTCTGGCACCTAATAAACCTTCTCTCCCCTCCACTGAGTGGGAGTCACTCAGGCTGCGGATGGGGCAGAGCTTGGGGACCCCAAACTCCATCACATGTGGTGGTAGCAGTGGGATTTACTGCACCCCGTGGATGGAACACCCGACCGTAAGTGACTGGGATGGAGGCAGCAGAAGGGCGGCAGGCAAGGTCCAGGAGTGCTGAAGGGCAGTGAGGTGCAGTCCCCAGAGGCGGAGGGGCCTATGGCCTAGCCCCCGGGAAGAGTGACCCACAAGCAGGCTGGCGCACCGAGGGGGCCTCCGCAAACAGCGGCAGTGGCGTATTATCGGCTCCTTAAATGGACAATGTCCGGTTGCGCAGGGAGAGAGGCTCCCTAGTGGCAAATCCACCACAGCCCAGCTCACTGCCCAGCTGGAAGAGGATGACGGCTCCTTGGAGTTGGGGCCAGACCCCAGGGGAAGCCGCCAGACAGGCCCTGGGGAGACTCCAGACCCCGGCCCAGCTGAGGCTCAGGGAAGGGCTGGGAGCAGCCAGATAAACCCCAGGGCCACTGGGATCCCCCCGGCTAGTCACAGCTCCTCCCTGCTCAGCACCTCCTCCAGGGAGCCGGAGTGTCTGGAATTCGCTCTGAGGCTCAGGGAGGTGCAGGACTGGGAATGGGAACGCCAAGAATGGGAAAAGCAGAGCCAGGAACAGGAGAAAACCTGCCCAGGGAGATAGACAGTAGCAGCATGAGCAGACCAGGGCGGAGCTGAGAAGCCGAGAGGCCCAGTCACTTTGAGAGGTTGGTGCTGGCCCAGTGTGAGGACGTGGGGGATCTGGGTGGGTTTCTCACCTCCTTGGAGTGAGCCAGCGAGGTGCACCAGGTCCCCCCAGCCACACAGCTCCGGTAGCTCCCACTCGCTGCTTCTGCAGCCTTTCCTGAGCCTCGCCAGCTGGCGTTTTTGCAGTGCGGGGAGAAGGATGGAAAGAGGCTGTAAGTCACCCCTGGGCTTGCTGGAGAGCTTGGGGGAACACACACAGGGCAGGCCCCAGTGCTTTCGGGCTCAGAAATCACACCGCGCTCTGTTGAAATAAACACACTCAGTGGGAAGCAGCGGCTGGTCCTCCGCAGCTCCCCAGTGGGACAGGCCCGTAGGTGGCACCACGCGGAGGCAAGTGGTGCCCGAGTGGCTGTGGCGGCAGCTGAGGATTAATTTGCAGCTTTGCTAAAGGCGTCGCTTTCCGCACAAGGGCCATGTGCAGGGCGGGTGTCAGGCTCCGACACAGGCAGGCAGGGCACCTGGCGTTTCTGGGAGAGCCGCAACCTGGCTTCTGGGCAGGGTTTATTTCCCATTAAATCACTTGGTTGGTTCCCACGCTGCACATACACCAGCCTCCGGGCAGGACAGAAAACTGAGGCCAGGAGGGAATCAACCTCCCGCCCCAGGCCTCCCTCTGGACATTACATGCCACGAACCTCACTTCCCCAGCAGACAAGGGACTCGTCACATGCTGGGGCTGACTGCTAGGGCGGCTCGCGCCCCAGAGCCGATTGCTTCGCAGGGCTGCTTCCTGCCCTCCAGCAGTGCTCATTAAAACACCCGCCTGCTCTCTGGGTTGCTGAGTTGCCCCAAAGGCCCTGTGGGTTTCTAGGGCTCCTGGGACTGCAGCAGGAATTCAGCCCCATGGCTTCAGCAGCATCCCTTCCACTTAACCAAGGCACAAGGCGGGGATCTGACTTGTCCAAGGAGAGAGCAAGAGGCAGAGCTGGGTGCGGAACCAGGGCTTCCACCGCCTGCCCTGCACCAGGTCAGCCAGAGCCAGGAGGCAGAGGGCTGGTGCCAGCTCATTCCCGCAGGAGCCTGGCTTTGCCTGGGAGGGCTTCTGGCTTCTTGCCTGGACCTTTCACTCTCCCTTCCCAGCCTGGCGCCTCAGGCCAGCCTCTCCCAGCTGTGGGGCCAGACCCCTCCCCTCGAGCGCGGGGCAGGCGGTGGGGCGGGGTTTGTGCTGGACGGGCAGGGGGACAATGCCCCCTGGGGAAAGTGGGCTCCCTCACGAGCACCCAAATGCCACCTCGCTCCTCTTCCACCAGAGGTCGAGAGCAAACCGAGGGGAATACAAGCGTTGGGCTGGCCTGGCGGGGGACAGCCTAGAGCTGCAGGAGCCGGCCCTGGGTGCGGGACGTTTAGCAGGCGCTGGCCTGGCTAGGCAAGCAGGAGGGTGAGCGGCCGTTCCCCCCGGAAGCGCTGTGCGTACCCCCAGGGTTTGTGGCACATCAAACAAACTACAGGTTTTCACTTGCCAGGGCCTCCCCGGCCCAGGCCCACTCACCCGAGCTTCTCCCAGTCAGCGTGGCCAGGACGCCCTCTGCCTCCTGCTGCCGCCGGCCTGCTGGGCTTGTGATGCCTTTTCCAACCAGCTCCTTCAAGTCTCTGCTCAGCTGCTCCTTGTGCTTGGAGGAGCTCCCTGCAAACACCTGCAAGGCTCTGGCCTTACTGCCCGCCCTCAGCTCCCTCCATCAGACGCCCCTCGGCCGGGAGGCCTAGAAGGCCCAGCGGGCGTGCGGAGACTACAGCCGCTCACGCTGAGGTCTTGCTGTCTCCCTGCACTCCCCATCCGTTCCTTGGGGCAGGGACCAGCTTTGTTCTGTTCATGCAGTGCCTAGCGCATGGGGTCCTGCCCCGTGGCTGGGCTGTGCGGGGGGGCTTTGGTGACACAGAGAACCAGAAGCAGCAGCAAGGACACTCAGATGGGAGCAGGCACGGGGCAGGAAAGACTCCCCCTGCCCCCTGGGAAGGAGCTAGCAGTTATGGAGGGACAGAGTATGCTCTGTCAGAGGCAGCCAGGACTCCTGGGTTCCATTGCCGGCTCTGGGTCACGCCCTTGCTCCGTGCCTCAGTTTCCCCATCAGTGCAAGGGGCATGGCTATACTGACATGGCCGAGGTCAGTCCCTGCTTCTCCACACCAAAGGCATGCCACGGCCAAAGGCACGTATGGGGTGCACCCCTGCAGCCCCTCCAGGGAGCATGCCAGCTCCCGGCCCCTTTGCTGCCAGCCAGAGTCGCGAGCACGCCTGCGGCTTTGGAACAAGCCCATTGGTTCCCAAGCAGATCCTGCCTGGACAAGAGGCCCCGGGGAACTGGGACCGAGTAGACGGGCTGGCCCAGCAGGACTGTTGGCCAGACGAGCTGGCGCAGAGCCTGCTGGGTGCAGAAGGGGAGCAGGAGAGGAGCAGAGGGGTAGCCCACTGCTGTCTGGCCTTTCCTCATGTCCTCACCCCCCTGCTGATTGCAGTTCTACAACCCTGGCGCCTGCAGCAGAGAGGGGTCAGAGCCCGGCCTGACCCCAGCAGCAGCGCGGCAGCCTGAGGGGCCCCTCTCCTGCGGCCACGGCTGTGGCTGGTGACCCAGAGACCCTGCCTCTCCTCAAACAAGCCACCCCGCCAGCCCTGTTCTCTCAGCGTAGCTTCAGAGACGGCCGACACTGAGGACACCCCGTCCTGCTGCCAAGGCACATGCCAGTGAAGGGCACGGCATGGCAAGCCCTAGGCCCCTTGGTCAAACTCCCCAGCCCCAGCCAGCAGGGACCACCTCTGTGGAGCTTCCTGGGAAGGGAGCCGGGAGAGGCTGCTCCGGGGCCAGGCTCCTGGGGGGGCCCATGCCAGCAATAAGTACGAGCGGCGCCATAGGCCTTGCTCCGGAGGGCACCGATCTGCGAGCAGTTCATGCTGCACCCGACGAGCCAGAGCCGGGCTAACCCCACCACTCAGTCCCATCTCCGTGTCTTGACCCAGCCAGCCCCAGCAAGCGCTGAGCAGGATGGGGAGGAGCCCGAGCAGAGGGAAAGCCCCCAGCAGCCTGGCGCTGCCCTCTCCAGAGCAGCTGTGGCGTGCAGCGTAAGGCTATCTGTGCACCAGTGGAGAGCTCGCACGACAGGCACGCACAGCGCTGGTGAGCGCGATAATCCTCAGCACAGGCGGCCGCCGTGCCCCAGCGTCCCAGCCACATGGCCATCGCCTGGCATCACGACTTCTCTGGGGGAAACGGGTGTAGCTGGGACTGGGTGAGAGGCACCGGGCAGCAGAGCGTTCGCCGCCCTGCCAGCCCTCTCCCCAGCACCACGCAGATGGGGTACCCCTGGAAACCAACACGGCGTGGCAGGTGGGGAGTCCCAGTCCCTCCGGGGAAGGGGGCGCCCCGTGCTCCTGGGAAGCACAAAGAGCTGGGTGAGCAGGCAGGGAGGAACATGACACAGACCGCCAGGCAGCCTCTGCTGCTGCTCAGCCTATGGGTAGGGGGCACAGCCTGGTCTCTGAGCAGAGCGCAGCACCCTGGGAGCGGCTGTCCACCTCATCCAGCCACCCCCACGCCTGTGGGAGCCAACCAGACAAGGCTTAAAACCCCCCTTTATTAATCCAGGCCGCCTGTAGAAAAGATCAGAGAGGGGAACCACCCAACTTCAGTCCAAGAGTAAATCAAGTGCGACTGTGCAACCCACAGGCCAGGCTCACTCCTCCTGTGGAGAGAGAAGAGGGGTCAGGCCGAGGAGGGACCCTGGGGCCCAGACTCCCCTCCCATCGACAAGGGGAGGGAGTTACAGCCCCCTTACAGCTGCAGTGAGCTGCACCAGCTGACCCTTAGCAGGCCCCCAAGACAACGGAGCGGAAGACACTCTTCCTGGTTCTGACTGTGGACACAGGACACCAGGGTCCGAGCCCTGCACTGGACGGTCCCTCCACACCAGCCCCACGGCAGCTGACTGAAGGGACAGGCTGGCTGCCTTGCGGAAGGCCAGCAGAGTGGACAGATGGCATTAGCAGCTCAGCTGCCAGGGGAGGGAAGGTCACAGGGAAAGAAGCAGCTGGGAATGAAGAGCTGGGTGCAAACTCCTAAGCCGCACCCAGCTGGGATCCTTAGGCAGGGGCCCACGCCCCCAGCACAGCCTGAGTGGGGGGCGTAGGGTGTAAGGAGGGTTACAAGGGTGCGTGTTCTGGGCGAGGGTTATACACGCCTTCCAAACCCCTCACGCAGACACCCACGGCTCCAGCCGCACGCAGGGGGGCACCCAGCCATGTGGGGGACCCAGTTACATGGTTCCCCCTTGCAATGCAGGCGGAACAGACCCGTGTTCCCCAGCTGTGCTGCAGCCTTGGGTTTGCACAGCTGGGACACGGAGGCCCCTAATTTTGGCTCCTTTGTGAATTTCGTGTGGTCAGAGGAGGGACACTGCAAAATGCCACAGGGTTTGTACCTTGGCAGGAGTTTTTCAGGAGTCTGGGGCAGCAGAAATGGGGGATTGGCTTACAGGAGGGAAAGGCTGGTAGCCCGGGGTGTATGCTGACCTTGTCAGGGTCCTCATCCTCGTTTTCCTCCATTACTTCCTTCTCCTGAAAGGAACGGGGAGATCATTGCATCCCACGTCCCCAGGCATGGAAAACCTCTCGCTGAAACAGGCTCCCTGCCCAGCTCTGCTGCTTTTGGCCTTTTATCTGGGAATATTTAGAAACCCTCTAAAGATCAGCTCCAGGCCTTGTGGCGTCTGTCCCAGCCGGGCAGAGCTCCCAGAGTGGCACATGGGACAGTGTAGCCAGTCAGAAATCAGCTTCTCCACAGGAATGCAGGTGGTAGAGTCAAAGAGCCCCTGCTTCCGTGGGGAGCCCGGTACGGCCATCCTTCGGGGGATACACTTGGTTACGGGCACCGAGGCCTGTATGGATGTGCACCTCCAATAGAAACACACGCCGCCCCGGGGGCACTCTGCTAATTGGCTGGGCCGCCCCAGGGCTCAGCTTCCAGGGAGCGCTGGTGTGAACCACACAGTACGGGGCTCACGTCCGTCGGATCTATAGGACGTGGCGAAGTGACTGGCAGAGGCCTGGTCCTGTGCCATGAAAGGAAAGCAGAGCGCCTGTGCCATGGGCTCTCCCTGAGCTGCTGGGTGAGGGCCACGTTCTCAGGCTGGACCCCTGCAGTTGACAGCTGAGAGAACGCCACAGGTCTAAGACAAGCTGCTCTTTGCACCCGCAGCCACCCGGCCTCTGCTGGGGCCAGACGCTCCCTGTGGATTTGGCTTGGGACAGCTCATGGGTGCCATGGCTGCAACTTCACTGGGCAGTGAGCAAAGGGTGAGGTTCCCAGGATGCGCTGCAGCAGAAATGGCCCTGCCTGACCAGGGGATATGGTCCCTGGGACTAATGATGGTCAGAGACACTTCAGGGACAAACGCCGCCCCCCTGCAGAGCCAGCCCAGCTGGGGGGGGCGGCAGAAGGAGGGGGCGGGATGGATTCCCCAGAATTCGGACACAGAACGGGGCATACTTGCCAATCAGTTACACTCGTGCAAACCAGCTGAGGACAATGGGGTTGCACAGGGGCTAGTGGGGGCTGCTACCTTGCCTCTCAAGTGCCAGAGGCCTGGCAGTGTTCTCTGGAAGCTGCGCGCTTGGGCGGTCCCCAAGAGAGATTCAGGTGCTGCCCAGCTGGTTAGCGGAGCCCCCATGGGGGCAGCGTGTGCTTCTATGGGGGGGCAGAGCCGCACACACCTTGGTGCACGTAACAAAATTTATTTCGCCTCTGACTTGGAACCAACTCCAGATGATTTGGAATCTACAAGCTGCTCCTCACAGACCCGAGCAGAGCAGCACTGCTGTTTGGTCACCTCCTTCTGTCTCACTCCCTCCCTGTCTTGGGCTCATCTAACTGCCTCTAGACACCAGTCCCAGGACGCATCCCCGTGGTGGGAAGAGGACTCGGCGCAGCTGAGCCCTGCACCCATCCTAGACCTGGACCCCTGGGCTACCTGGGCTCCCAGTGGCTTGGCTGCCCGCTCCTTCCTCCTGAGCTCTGCCTCGATGACCTCGAAGAACTCCTTCTGGACTCTGGCCAGCAGCTCCTCAGGCTTCTCCTCCTCCGTCTCCACCTTCGCCTCCTCCTCCTTGCCCTCGGCCTTGGCGCGCTCCTTCAGGCGCATCTCCCGGTGCCGGGCCTCCAGGATCTTCTCTCGCTTCGTCTCGCGCTCAAACATCTGCGAGGCACAGTGGGGAGGTGAGGGCTAGGGCTCCGGGACCTGTGCTCACAGGGACAGGGCTGGGGGTAGGATCCTGGCCGAGCCGAAGGGAACCCACGCAGTCAGCACCGACAGGGGGGCCTGCCTCTCCCCGGCTACCCCATCGTAGGCCCCGCGGCTCTGTGCCCACATTAGCCATGCTCTTGGCATGCCTGCAACATCCCACAGCCTGGGATCTGTGTGGGGCCAGGAGTCTCTGGTGCTCTGTGAAGCAGTTACACAGCTCACATGCGCCCCCGTCGCATGAGGGTATCTCATGACTCAGCTCCAAAGCCTATAGCTAGGCACCCAACCTGCTCAATCTGCCATGACCAGGCGCTGCCCTAGGGTCTGGGAGCACCGGAGGACCCCAAGGGCTGCCCGCCACTGGGGAGAAGGGGTGAGAATTTACCTTAAGAGCTCTCCACCCACTAGGGGAGTGGAGAACTCCAGCCCCGCCTGGTGCAGGGGAGAACCCCGGGGCGCAGGTCCCTGGTGTTAGTACAACCGGGGACGGCACCAGAATGCCTCCCCGCTTCCCCCTCTTTGCAGCATGGGCCCAGGAGTGCCCGAGTCTCCAGCCTTCCTGCCACTGCGCTGTCTCTCATAAGAGGGCCCCCCGGGAAGCCTGGACTACACCCAACACTGCCCTGCTTTAAGGGAAGGTTTGACTTCAGACCAGTTCAGTTCTACTAGCACAACCCCGTGTGTGGCCAAGCTTCCAAAGCTTAGCTAGCGCCTGGGAGCTTACGGGCAAAGCAAAACCCGGGGGACCAGGTGTGATGGAGTGTGGGAGTGCATGTGTGAGACGCAGGCTGGATGTGTGTGAGACAAGCAGAGCAGCTCCCAGCGGCTAAGGATGACCCTGGGGCTATAACATAGGCTGGCAGGTAACACCTCTGCCCTGAACAAAGAGGAGGGAGAAGCCAAGCTGTTTTTAAATCAGAGGCAGCAGTGGGAAGCTGGAGGGGAGAGGGAGCTGGAAGGCAGCCAGCCGGGCGAGGGGGAAGCTACAACCCAGAGGGGCACCCCTCGGGCTCCTCTCCCCAGGACGGGTTGGAATGACTGTCTCTGACTGCTGCACTGACTCTTCTGTGAGAAACTGGGCCTCTGTCGCCTAATAAACTTCCTATTCTTCCTGCTAAGTAAAAGTCACTCCTGCCTACGGCCAGGGTGCAGTGCATGGGGACCCCTGAACCCCATCACACCAGGCTTCAGCAGAAATCAGAGCCCCCACAACAGGGCTATGTGCTGCCTCAACTAAACTTGCTCTTAATCCAGGTTAAGCTGAGCAGGTGCAGCTTCTGAGTGTCGCCAGCCTGGGGGCACCAGAAAAACTCCAAACGTGGGTGCGCACTGTACCTCCACTCCACAAACAACACTCCACGCCAACTGTTTGATTCCTGCCCGTGCCTACTGGCAAATGCTCGGCGGGAGAGCGGAAGCCTCTGGGCTCTGAGCTGACCTGCGGCAGACAGCTCAGGCTGGCCCACGCTGCTGCTCACAGCTCGAGGGACACTCACCGCCGTGGCGAGGTTCTTCTCGTTCCTCTGCAGCGTACAGAGCCCAGATGAGACCTCCAGCAGGGTCACCGTGCCCAGCTTAGAGCCGCAGCCAATGAAACGCCCGTTGTCCTGCAAACGCAGGCTGAAGAGAGGCTCGTCACAGACCTGGGGAGGACAGATCAGTGGGGGAGCTTATGGCCCAGCAGCTGCCTGTCACTGCAGCATCAGGCACTGGTCACTAGTATTTGCTGCAGCTGATTTTTCAAGGACATGTTGCATGTATGCGTAACGTGGCTTAACAGGGGTTTGAGGGAGGCCTGGCTCCTGCAGGTGGGAACGCCAAGCGGCAGGCAGATAGCCACGTGGATGGGCACATTCCAAACGTGACAGAGCAAAACGGGGTGGGGTCTGCAGGTTTGCCCGAGCAGAGAGACGTGGCCGAGTGCTTGTGTGTACACCTGGCCACTTTATTTCCACCATTGCTGGGCTGGGGCCCAGCAGCAGGCTGTGTCCGGTCACTCGCTCCTGCTGCAGAGCTCAACGCGGGCAACTCAGCTCACTGCCTGGGTGCCTGCCTGCCTGCCGCTGGCCCCGGGAGAGCTCTGCGAAGCACCTCCCCGCTGCCTGCAATGGCTCAGACCCCTGCCAGGACCTGGTCTTTGCTCCCACCCAGCGGGCCAGGAGGAGGTGCACAGGGAAAAGAGGCTGCTTGTTGGGCCCAACCTTCACGCTGAGGGAGGGGTCGTTCTGTTTGAAGAGGAAGTCCCAGGCGTCAAGGGTCCCATCCATTTTGGTGGTGAAGAAGACAGCTGGCCGGACGGTGCTCCAGCACCCGTCTGTGAGGTAAGCCATGTGATACCTGCCAACAAACCCGGCAGCTCTTAGGGTGCTGAAGAAGCTACGGGCCCGCCACGCTCCCTGTCTCTGCGGCTTTAACACGCCTTGCAGCTCTATGCTGGACATGCTAAGCACCTGCTCATGTACACACTGGCTGGGACCTGCTACTGAACCAAGAGCAAACCCAGGTCCCTTCCCTCCTGTCCTGTCCTCAATAGGGCTCAAACTCTGCAGTTCTGCAGGGGCAGAGCTGCAGAAACCCAGTGGGGAAGGGGCAATACCCTCCCTCCACCACCACTCGCAGGGGCTGCAGGGGCGGTTTGCAAGGCCCTCCATGATTCCGGCACCCAAATGCCACTGCAGAGAACTGAGAATTGTGCTTCTGTGTCACTGAGATGCTCTGGAAACCCCCAGCTGGGGCCGGTAAGTCGGGAACAGAAACAGCAAGTGTTAAATCAAACCCGTTGCCTACTTGGTCCACATGATGGACGATTCCTTGCTGTCCTCAGACCAGATGCGAGCAGTCCAGTCCCCGACGGTCAGGAAGTTCTTGGGGAAGAAAGGGTTCCTAGACAGGGCGTAGATGGGGCCATGGTGCCCGCTGTATGTGCCAACGATCTTCTCCGCAGGTGTCTTGGCCTTGCGGTTACAGGTGATCACTATGCCTTGTTCCGTCCCCACCATGAACTTGGTCGGCTGTGGATGGAAACACAAAGGAACCCGGCTGTTGTTGGTGGAGAGGAACTGCCAGAGGAACGGCAGGTCATGGCAGGAGGTTTGCTCTCCTCTGGATGTGTGGAGGTTGAGGGTGTCCTTGGCTCCAAGTAACACCCGTAGGAGTTACACAGGCAAACACCCTTCCAACGCGCATGAAGAGCAGAACTGAACCGGTGTGGAAAACTGGCAGGTGTACTGCTAACTGTGGGCAAGGTCTACTGTCCAAGCCTGACTTCCCAGAGCTGGAGAAGTTGGGTGGAATCAGCTGAAGAGCAAGTGGCTGCCCGGGATTCTCTCTTTCCTGGGCATGCACAGGTTATTTTTTTGCCTACACTTCACAGGCTGTGCACATAACCCTAGGTTACACAGCCTGATACCTGGCTGGAGAGATGGAATCATGTCCAACGGGACTTCCGGGGTCACACATGGCTCAGTTCCCTTCTCTCCAGGCCTAAACCAAAGACGCTTCCACCTGCTCGAGGTTTGTTCCGCACAGCTGGTGTCCACGCAGCCCTGAGCTGCTGCTGGACTCATTCCTTGTAAACCTCCTGCCGTCAGTGAAGGCAGAGCAGGGTACTTAACAACTGCAGCCCCCACCCTGGGCCTCTACACAACCCTGCACTCTCAGCTGTTGGGCAGGCTGGCCTGTGCAGGGCAGAGATAAACATGCTTATCACAGCTGGGCCTCTGCGGGCTCTGGAGATTAGAGATCCCTCCCAGCCTACATTTGATTTCCCCTGTCTCAGCAGCAACCAGCTGCAGGGATTGAGGGGAAGGGAAAGCCAAATCCCAAGACTGGATAATTTACACTTACTAATGTAGGACCCAGCAGGCTGCCCAGGGGAGAGCCCCAGGTGGGCAGCAAATACTCTATGTCAGCACCAAACGATTGCTGGCCATTGTCACCCCAGTCTTCTAAGAGAGACCTTCAGCTGCACGCCAAGAGCAGGAGAAAACAAATAACTCCCTGGCTGGTTAAGTGCTGCTTCCATGAGGGAAAGCATGCTGGGCGTGCGCAGAGATCGCCATGGCAGCATTCGAGATGCTTTACAGTGCTGGTCAGCCTCTCTCGGAAATTCGAGCAGCTTTGTACACAGCCCACACCTGCTCTCAGCCCCAGGACTGCAAATCCAGAGTCACCTGGGGGAGCCAGACAGTGTGATGGGAGGTAACAAAGCATCTGCGTGGTGTCAAAACTGTTTGAGCAATAGAAACCACCGTGTAGAGAACCCGATCTGCCTGCTGCACCCTACTCAACATCAGGCCTGTATGCAGGCAGGTCCCATGTCCCAGCAGAACAGTGACAAATACACAGCAAGCAGCTGTCTGGCTCAGTCGTGGGTTAGCCTTGTTAAAACAGGCATTCGAGTTCTCAGACGGCGTTTAGTCTTTCTTGAATGCTCGTGTGTGGCAGCCAGCCCAAATCTCACTGGCAGCATCTGCATCCCATGTTGTAAAGTAACTTTTAAGTGGTTGCATTTGTGAACCTCGGTGACAGCGAAACGCGCCAGGCAGGAGACGTTAACTAGAGTGAAGGGGAGGTCTCCAACCGGTGATGTTACACCCATCCCAACAGGGAAAGCGCATCACTACCAGACAGCCTATTTGGGGGATGCTGCAGCTGGAATTTCCCTACGTACTGTCAACTAGGGGACCAAAGATTTTTGCCATTGTTCTGCCTCCTCCCCACGAAGATGAGCCACGCCTCGGACACCACCCACCAGCTGAGCTTTGCAACCAAAAGCCTGGGTGAAGCAGAGAATAAAACCCTGAGCAAGACGGAACCGATTATCTCAAGGCTGCTTGGACTCTGGGGAGGTACCTTTCTCTAATCCAGGCATAAGCAAGAGATCCCCAGCTCAGCAGACTGGGTTAGCCCGAAACAACAGGCAGAGTTTGCTGATTATAAAAGCTTCCATTAGCTTTAGAAACCTAAGCGGGTCTTTGCCCACGCAAGCTTATGCTCCAAAATATCTGTTAGTCTATAAGGTGCCACGGGACTTCTTGTGTTTCTCGGAGATACAGACTAACACGGCTCCCTCTCTCATGCTTGTGTTTCTGTGTTAACCTGCTTGTAAGTAACTCTCTGGTTTCCTTTTCCAATTGAATAAATCCCTAGATAACATCACAGAGAGGGAGCCGCCTTAGCCTGTGTCTTCACAAAACACAAAAGCCGTCCTGGAGCTCTCAAAGACTAACAAAAGAATGCATTAGGTGATGAGCTTTCATGGGGTTCAGCTCCGGAGACAGGGTTGGCTACGAATGCTGTACGAACACTGTCAGAGCAGAGAGATCTAAGGCGTAACTGACCTGCGGTTCTCACACTTCTCTCCACTGTAACTCCCTTCTAAAAAAAGGGAATTACTGTGTGATGCTGGGTGCGGGGATCAGCCACCCAGTTCCTGGCACCTGGGGGGAGTGGTGTGGGAAAGCAAAGCCCCAAGTGAAGCTCATGCGCTTCGGCCTTGCGACCCGAGATGATGGGGTCCCAGCTTCAGCTCTGGACGGGGGTCTTGGGCTTGGGCTCTGTACTCCAGCAAGTCTAATGTCAGCCCTGGCAATCATATTAAAATGGGGTTGCAAAGCACTTTGGGGACACGACTCACAGTTTGACAATCCCTGGGGTAAGGGGCTTGGCCTTTGGGGCTGGGAGGAACCTGACTATTGCTGTGATCCATACTGCTGGGGCTTTCTTCAGCAAAGGCAGGCTCCCCTGGGTGGTGAGGCACATTGCTGCACCCTGGGGACCGTCTGTGGTTGCACGATAAGGCTGTTATTGTACCTCAGGAGTCTGCACTTGGCAACTGGCTGGTGCACGGTAAGTGTAGAACTCACGGCCAGGTTGTGGCTTGTGCCCCGGTTCCTAACAGCTGCCCCGATGGTGGTAACCATGCTTCTGAGCCGCTACCTGGGAGCTCAGCGGGCAGAAGCATGGGAAAGTTCCCGAGACCTCCCATTAACCTATTTCAACGCATGTTGTTGGGAAAGGGCCACAGGCAGACAGGCTGAACGAGTCCCAGCACACAAGCTCCCGCACTGTGTTAAGATCATGTTTGGTAAGCAAGCAAAGCGTGGAGCTAGAGATCCGTGACTCACAACGGTGGTGTCGGGAGCTAGGCCTCACTGGCAGAGAAAACAGCAGGAGGGTGGACGGGCTGTTCCGCTCATCATAGCCCTTTGGAGTCCTTAAAGAGAGACCGGGAGAGGGACTGTCTGCTGGCATGAGCTTCACCTTCACGGAAGCTGCCATCCCCACCTGAGACCCCCCGGTCGCCTTCACTCTACACCTGAGAAGGTCCTGGCCAGAGTGGGGCAGAGAGAAGGGCCTGGCAGATGCTGTCACCTCCCCGGCTGACTCCCAAACACCATCAGGGTGTGCGAGTGTGTGTCTTTCTCTCTCTTCCTGAACCTCCACGTGTCCTTTTCTTCTCCTCACTCTCCTCTCCCCAGCTGTATAACAGGAGTTTGGATTAGCCAGCTGGTCTATTTTACAACTTCATTTTAAAATACAGTTCAAACCTCTCTAATCCGGAACTCTCTCGCCCAGCAACAGCCACAATCCGGCATGACTTTAGTTAGCCGGACGACCACGTATCCTGGGTGTGGTCAAGCTTCCCGTGGTCCTACAAAGTTTGTTTCCAGCCACCTGTCCTGGCTCTCTGTGTTCTGTGGTGTTATTTAGGTGGAATTTACCCCTAAATGTCTTCTCAGGGCCCAGTCAGCAGCGGAAGTGTTGCTAACGTACTAGACAAGCTGAATGCCTGTGGGCTGGCAAATTCTCTCGTTTGGCACCGGCTGGGTCCGGAGGGCGCTGGATTAGAGAGGTTCAACCTGTACAATATTTTAAAACATCCGAAGAAGTGGGTCTTACCCACGAAAGCTCCTCACCTAATAGATACATCTGTTAGCTTTTAAGGTGCCACAGGCCTGCTTGGTTTTGGGAAGCTCCCCCAGATTAACAGGGCTCCCCCTCAGAGTCTATTTACAATACTGCTGTCAGTCTCTGACCAAAAGGGCCACAAAACAGAATGCCCTCCAGGGCCTGTGGCGGCAGAAGATGGCCAGGCCCTTGGAGTGACCGATAAGACTATGTTCTGTGCCTGAAGTTTCCCAGCAGTGAGACTGCAAGTAAGAGGCAAAATCGGAGCCAGATGCTGTGTCGTCTTCTCTGCTGTTCTCTTCCCTCTGCCTTTCGGGCAAGTGTGTCATATTTTGTTGTCTAAGGGCACGGGACTGAACTGCAACAACAACGCCAGCTCCAGTCCAGCTCATCTAACCTCTCCTCTTTCCCCACAAAACGACGGTGATTGCCGTCTCGGACACCCTCTCTAGGGTTCCGTCTAAACGACACTGCTCTTAGGCACGTGTCTGTGCCACCGGAAGTTGGGCAGCGTAGCTGCTGTTTCCTGGCTCTTTTGGCAACAAACTATTGCCACCCCAACGAGCAGCATCTGTCTTGTTGGCAGGAGCGCACTCCTGCTAACGGCACACTCTTTGCCTGCGGGGTGGGGTGGGTGGGGGAGTTAACACCTCTGAGTGACAGCAGGTTTGATGTTTCAGAAACTGTCGCTGGTTTCCCTTCTTTCCTGTATTATTAATGAAAGGCTAAAAGGGTTCCTAACAGTGGGTTTACTAAGCAAGCAAAGGCCTCAGCATACAAACCCCAGACCTCCTTTAACACTGCTTAATGCCAGACAGTAAGTCTGGCCCCCTTATTCTATCTAACCGAGTACACCAGTTCTGTATGTTCCTTCCCCCAGCCCACGTGCTCCTGCCTTTAATCCAAGGCTATGCCTAAGCATTCCACCACTGTGCACGTCTTCCCTGAGTAGTAACAGAGAAGTCGCCCTGTTCGTCTGCATTTGAACAAAACAAGACTGACTGAAGATGTGGGTCTGTTCCACAGAAGCTTATCACCGAATAAATTGTTCTGTTAGTCGTTAAAGTGCCACAGGAGCGCTGCTTTCTCTTCACTGAGGTGTTGCATCCTGGCCTTGGAGCGCAGCACAAGCCTGCTGAGTCCTGCTCAGCACCCCCAAGCCTGCGCGGGAGGTAGGCTGAGTGGCCCAGGGTCTGTGCAACAATGATTTCCGCAGGGCAAAGCCTCCAGCTGCGTTCTGATGTGAAGCACAGCGAGCAGCACTCACCATGGTTGGTTCAAACTCCAGCGAGATGGCTCCTAAGGCGTTCTCCAAGATTCCTTTCCTGCTGATATCCATCACCAGGGTCTCCGTCGGCTCGGTCAGCTTTCGGATATCCCACCACAGGACCTGGCGGAGGGGGTGGGAGACCTTAGACTCACTCCCGCTCAGAACTCCCAGTTTCTTTCTCACACAGAGGCACTGGGATTTTTACCACCCAACGTCAGGCAGCAGCTGCCCTTGGATCAGACGGGACCAGCAATGGCAGGACACATGGACACACACGTTCTCTCTCTACGGCTGGGGTACAGCAGAACAAATTAAGGGTAAGGCAGCAATCATGCGCCCATGTTTTATAGCCAAGAGACAAGCCCAGCCAGGAAGGGTGAGGTCACCATGCTGGCTCTGGCCTGCCAGGTGGTACAGTCACAACAACATCTCTGAGCACAAACTGTCAGGGCTGCCAGAACAGACACAGTTTGGTGATCCGGGTGCTGGCCCTGTGGAGACATGGCTTCCTCTCTCTCTTGGCCTTTACCTGACCATCGGTAGATGCAGAGAAACAGTCTGTGCCGGTTTTGGATTGCAGCCAGATCACTCCATACACGGGGTCCCGATGGCTGAATTCTACGGTGGAAAGCTCCATGGGCTGTCCTCCTTTCCTGGTGTCCCAGTAAGCTGTAAAAAGGGAGGTGACTGTTAGTGGTGCCTTATCCCTCTGCCCTGCTCCACTGGTGGCAGCTCTCTGTGAGGCACTGGAGAATGGCCACTTCAACCCAGTTCTCTGCCTCCATTGCAGCTGACCCCAGCGGGCTCGTCCCCCTTCAGTGCTTTCTCAGGAGCTGAGGCTAACATGACTTTAGCCCTTTTGGGGCTACTGATTCAGCAGTGCCCTCAGCAAGGCTAGGAATAAGGAGCTGGCTTTGCGGCTGCCTGGCACTTACATTGAGCATTTCGTTGCACAAAAGCCACGCAAAACACCCGCTGATTTCGGCCTCACCTACCCTGGAGTTTTAACTGCCAATACAGCAACACCGACCTAGCAAAACTGGTGCAATCACTAGCAACGGATGGGCTGAACGAAGGGTAAACTGCAGCTTCCCACTGCAGCCTGAAGCCGAGGCAAACAAATCCCCAATGCAGCTACACTAGCAGCTGAAAGCTCCAGGGGAGGAAAATCCAGTGTCCCCAGGTGCCCGTTGAGAGGCCTGGGGTGACCACTGGCCCCAGCAGAGATGTGTAACACTGGCACTGAGCAACCCCTCAGCTCCCATGGACTCCACCTTTGGTCTGGCGCTTGGTGCTTTTGAGATCCAGGCCCCAGGGTCACAGAGCGGAATACTCAAACCACTCTGGCGCCTGGAAAGCTTTCACCCCCTAACAGCTCTGTAGGAGCACAACACAAATCAGTGGAGGTCCTACGTAAATAGGGGGTATTGTATTTGCACGTCTCAGCATCGGGCAGGCACAGAAGCTGCAGAGGGGAATCCCTAGCACAGCACAAAAGTAACTCTCACTTTGGGTGCAAATGACCTGCCTGGCCAGGCCGAGGCGGCTGCGCTGATTCTCTGCAGACACAGCAGAGTGGCACTCGTTTTCTCTTGCTCGGTTATAATTAAACAATTGAACGCGACAGTGTGTGCTCTGCTGGGCCATCAGCTGCACGCCTGGGGAGCCCTGTGAAGGATGAGGTGAAATTGACTCTCTCTTCCATCACCCAAGGAACACGTGATAATGTGCTTCTAACAGATGCCCTGCCAGATCAGATTGCTGCTGCAAAGGGCAATGCAAACATAAAAATGAGCACAATTAAATGGAAAGGCTCGTGTGGCTGAATAAATAACAGACTGTTTCCCAGTGCTGGCAGAGGGGGCGCTCTTTTAATGTTGAAAACAAGGGAACAAAAATCATTCTACCACGGAAATGAAGGCGATTATTCCGAGCTCGTGTAATGCCGCTGCATGTTTCCCAAGGCACATCAGTCGGGGACAGAGTAACAGCACGGAACCCTCCCCACCGGCCGCCACCTGATACACAGTGTCCTGAACAGGCCAGGGGACCTCCAAGAAACCTCCTATCCTCAGCTCTAGCCTGCTTGACGACACGGTGCAGCAACCGCCATACAGCGCTTGTTAGCAAAGACATGGCCAGTGCATCTCCAGAGAGAACATTTGTGTGGGTGATGACAAGTAGCTCAACACAATAGACCAGAATTATCCCAGGGCAGGGTGGGAGTGGCCTTCCCGCATGAAGTCAATGGGATATATTGGGGTTTACCCACAACAGCTCATGACCTAATACGTTTGTTAGTCTCTGAGGTGCCACAGGACTGCTGGCTGGTTTTGAAGGTAAAGACTAACATGGCTCCCCCCATGTCAAAATGCTGATCTCCTGTGTCTAATGTCCATCTCTCTCTCTCTCTCCCCCTCACCTCTCCCCACTGCACGGCCTCCCGCCAGCGAGGGGCAGAAAGGGATGAACCCACACAGGCAGACTGGATGGACCCTGAGAGCCACCTGCCAATTTTACATAACAGGCCTGAGTTACGCTGCTGCTAGGCAGGCCGTGTAAAGGGCACCGGAAGTTCTTACTGTCACTCTTTGCGCCGTACCTGTTTTATGGCTAAGCAGAAATGTCGGGTCCCCAGGGACTGCAGCTTTCACAAGCACTGAAGCTACTTAGTAATTCAAAACATTCCAGCAGCTATATCCATGTCTATTTCCGGTCTGGAAAGGGCTTGCCGCGTTTGGAAGGATAAAACAATGAGATGACCATTTTTCAGTGGGCATTCTAAGAAATAAAATAGCCTCCTTGTCTGGGGAGAGGAGCCCCACCTCCGCCACTGAGAACTGATTTCCCCTGGATCATTACTGCAGCACCGTAAATGATCAAACAACCCAGTTTATACGGCCACCACCTGGTGCCTAATCAGGTGAGCGTGTGTTATTTCATCAGTTGTGCAAGTCTCAGGGCTCCGATTGCAATTCAGCGTTCCAGGCCTTGGAGCGAAGGATACTAAGGAGTCTTTGTGCAGATTCGCCCTGGAGCAAGGCTAGGGCAGAATTAAAAAGAAGCAGCTCCTTGGGAGCACTGTTTTCTAGACACTCTGTGACCCTTACCGATCTGTCCATTATAGCATCCTCCCACCAGGACATGAGAGTCCTTGGGATTGTATTCCAGGCTCACAAGAGGGGATGACGGCCTCAGAACCAGGTCCGGTTTGTTGGGAGTTTCTACCAGGAAGGGACAAAAGAGAGAAACGCAGGTTTGAGCCACACCCTGAAGGAAAATGACACTTGCAACCAATTTGGCTCAGGACTGCTGGACACGAGCCAGTCGCCTCCAGAACCCACGTTTCCAGCATCTTGCCCAACAATCTCTCTCCCACCAACGCTGGGTTTGGGAGTTGGGGCTACCCGGAGGGAGGGGCAAAACCGTTCCTGCAGCGTGCTAAGCCTGGGTAACAGTGAGCCCTTCTCGGCAGCACTTCGCAAGTACTTCACAGGCTGAGGCAGAGAGAGGTGGTATCACTTGCCCCAGCCCTGACTCCCAGACCGGCAATTTCTCTCTGCTTCCGAAGAAAAATGCACCTGGCCGTCCCCATCCCCAGACTGGGCCATGCCATGTCTTGCACTGAGTGCTCAGTGTCTGCCTCCACTTGCACGGCCCTTTTCCCACTTGATGCCTCGATTCTGAAGGGGGAAGGAGCCGAGGGGACTCCCAGCTGCTGGGAAGGCCAGTCCCCAGACAGACAGGTGGGAGAAGGAGGACAGTATCCAGCTCCCTTATCTGCCACCTGTGGCTGTGAAAGGTCTGTTCACTTCGGGTGGGTTTGTGAAACGATGGGCAGAGAAAGGCGTCCGTTCCTCACACCCGTCTGCCCCGAGCCCCACTGCCTGTCAATTCTAACGCGAACACCTGGGAAGTTCCTCAGCCAGACAAGGCACTTCCCAACACAGGGCTTGTGCTGCTGCTACTTTTTAACAGCCTGGACAACTGAGCTTCTCAAGCAGTCCGACATGACCGGAGTATGGAAGTGAATCAGGGGAAAAAGGACCCAAGCCAGAGGGTGGGGCTTTACAGGCTGTCTGCCACATTTTGATCAGGTTTCAGATACTCCAATCCTGCTTTGCAGGCAGCAGGAAGAACAAAGATGCAACTGACGTAGGGGGTCTTTGCCCAGGAAAGCTTACGCTCTAATAAATCTGTTAGTCTGTAACACGCCGCATGACTTCTTGACGGATACAGACTAACGCTGTTACTCCTCTGATACTAATCCCCCTTTCTCATTCTTCCAGGTGTAGAATGGGAGCCATCTCCCCTTGCTACTCTCGCCAGGGCGTTGTGAGGCTCCATTAGTCAACACCCTCAGAGCCCGTCACAGACATTATGGGCCCTGTTTGTGGCAAGTATTATGAACTGCAGCATGCTTCCTTCTTACCAAGATCCCATATATATGATTCATAGCTCATCTCTTTAGAGCTTCGCTGGAACTCTAGGTTGGAATAAGCTACTGCCAGCTTCTTGCTTCCATCTGGATGCCAGGAGAGATGTGTGGCTGTCCTTTTGATTAAATTGGGATCCCTTTTTGACAGTAAAACATCAAACAATGGCATTAGCTTGCTAACAGTATTGTCATGCTCCAGGCAATCAGTCTCAGTGTATAGACTAGCACGGCTTCCTCTCTGTTACTAGTCTCCCAAGGGAAGAGGCAGGAACCTCAATTAAAGCAGGTTAAAAACCTCGAGCACTGACCGCAGGAAACAATCCTGCATTGAGTCACGAAAGGAAGACCTAAATGAGCCAATGAATCTTTCCAGGTTAAAATTTATAAAAATCCAATTACCTTCCAGGAGCTAACTTCTAAAAGTTACTAAACGGCGTCAACATTTTTTTTTTTTTGAGATAATAAAAGAAAGAAAATTCCTTTGAAACTGCTTGGTACGAAGGATACGAAAACGTGGGATATTCACCGAAATGCCCTAATTAAAAAGCGCCCCACCATATCCTGGGCCCGTTAGATCCTCCCTCACCTGTACACAATCTGACTGTTTTTGGAAGCACATGATAAACACTGCTCAAAACATAGAGAAGGAATAACACGGTCTACTTCCAGTTACTGAAGAATCTGAAAACAGTGATCGCCTCACAGAAGAATTATCTGGAAATACCCAAAGGAGCAGCTGTATTTATATATTGCTCTCCAGGATTATTTTTCTGAGCTAGGGATGATATTGACAGGGCTGGTCTGAGTGCAGGGAGCGACTGACTCTGTCAGTGGAAAGGCTCAACCATACAGCCTTCCATTGAAATAGCTGGGCTGTCCCGTAGTTAGCTCTGGTCGAGATGGGCGGCTGCTAAGATGTGCTACATTTGCTGCTTCAATTATGCCTGCTCCTGTCAGTACATGCAGCTTAACTGAACGGTCAGTACGAAGTGCCATGGAACAGTGAGCATTTAGAACGGGGGGCAGCGCCTCCTGGCTGCCAGTACCTGAAGACATTGATGGTTTTTGCAGACAGAGGCTCATCTGCTACGTCTGCCGTCTCTGCTTCTTCGAAGTACTCCTCGTAGATATCGATCGCATTGTTCTGTTTGATGCAGTGCTCCATAAGCTGTGAAGCAAGCAGGCAAAGAAGCTGTGATGCAACATTTGGGAAATCTACTGGCTCCCGAGGGCAAACAGCAAGAAGAGCAGGATGGGAAATGGAGCTGTAATACCCCCGGCCAGGCAGGGAGCAGGAAGGGAGAGGGCAGGATGGGACAGTGGCCTTACGCTGCCGAGCTGTATGATGGTGTTGATGTAGTTCTCATCTTTCTCCACTTTCTTCCGGAAGCGAATGGTCTGCTCCATCTCCAGCGGGTTGACATCTTTTGGCCATCCACCCTCCAGATGGTTAACGCCCTCGTTTTCCATCTCAAATCGCTCAGTGTTGACCTGGAGTGGTACGCGCAGCAAGGGGGGAGAAAGTTACAAAGCTGACAGGCTGGGTTTGTAAAGCTGACTTTGGAGTTGCGGGGGGTATAGCGTCTTTTCTCCCTCCCTGACTCCGTGGGCCGCCTGCGCTCAGACTATCATCGGGATTTTCCTAGCCTCATTAGTGCTGCAAACTCCACCTGGCTTCTTAAAACTCAGGTTTCTTCTCTCTGGCTCTGAGCCACTGCCAGGATTAAAGAGCCGGCAGTGAGAACAGAAGAGGCTGTTCATTTGCTGATGCACAGGCAGACGAGAAGCCCTACAGTCCTCCTTGGCTGCACTGCTCCTGCAGCGCCAAGGAGAGCGGACAATTAGTTCTGGCAGTGCCATCAGCAGATCTGACTTGAACACACTCCCGTAGATGGCGAGAAGCCGCCAGCTTTCCAGTCCCTTTTCTGGCCATAACCAAGTCTTGAATTCCTAGTCTTTGCTGTGGCTAACAATGGAATTATGGACAATCAATTCACCAAACATCTGTAGCAGTTCCACCCCCACTTCCCTCTACCGGATTGCAGCCGGGATCGTGTAACATCACACTTCATAATTTACCGAGCAATCCCTTACTGGACACCCCAATTACAAGCTGGGCTCCCAGCCCCTCTGGAAATGTTAACAAACTCAGCTATTCAGAGGTGCTATTTTTATTACTCCCCACACAGGAAAAGGGGAGGGGGATTTCCAGCAACGTGATTGCACACAGGTGCCGGCAGTGGAATGAAGCATTATTGGCTACTTCTACACTGTTCGAACCCAAAGCAGCTTCCCACAGCAGCAGACTGGCTTAGCAATGGATTGGGCCAACTCTGTGAGCTCTTAAGAAGCCACCTAGGAACTGCTTTATTAACTATCGCTGGCTGCAGAGAAGTGAGAACCCTTCAATGGGCCCCTTTCTCATGGAATCCAGGAAGTGGCTCTTCTTCTCTCCAGCCACGCGACTAACACCCATGGAGCTTCACAACTGGCTTCCGGAGAGGTAGCTACGATCACATTCAATTCACGTCTTAGCAGCTCTGTCTCTAGAGCTGCCAAGGTCTCACAGCGAGTGAATCCGAACGACTGGAACCCTGTCTCCTGCTTTCACCACTAGGCAAACTCAAAGCTCTTAAGCCTCCTGCAGGAGACAGCAATGAAAACAGTGGCTCCCGCTTGTGAATTCTGGGAGATAATGTCATGGAAAACTTCCCGGAACAGAGCACCATTATTCAATACCAGCACCATGGTGTTTCTTCCAGAGATGATCTTCAGCCCTATAGTCTCCTCTTACAGGTGAGGTCCCAGAAGATCTCCAGCTTATCACTGAATAAGGCGGGGCTGGCAAGATCTGGGCAGGACCCAGCCTGCAAAGCCTTTTCATCCAGCCTGCAACTGAGGGAGAGCTGCCCCCGCCCCCAGCCAAACCTTGGAGCTTCTACTGGCTGGAAACTGGCCAATGGGAACTGGGAGAATTTGCTGGGGGTGGGAGTGGGAGCAGTGCCGCACAGTTTCTTAGGTCTGACTGGCTGGAAATTCACCAATAGGAGGTGAGAGATTTTGCTGTGGTCCGGGCCATGCGGGGAAACCTCCTCAGCAGCGCAGAAAGCCAAGCAGTCTGGGGCTGCTGGCAGGCAGGGAACCCTGCTTTATAGAGTGCTGCCCCTGGGCAGGACCTGCGCTGGTACTGGCACCTCAACTCCCTCCCAGACCCTGCAGCCCCTCCCTTATCCCTCCCCCAGGCCAGAATCCTCTTCTGCACCCTGCATCCCCATCCCTTGCCCCAGGACACCACCCAAACCCTTTGTACCCTCCCCGCCCCCACTGCAGGTCACAACTCACTCTCAGGCCTTGGCACCGGGTCCTCCATCCATAACTTCTCCCAGACCCTGCACCCCAATACCCTGCTCCAGGTCACAACCCCCTCCTTCACCCAAACTCCCTCTAACACCCCACACCCTAGCCTGTACCCCAGTTCCATCTGCATCCCACCACCCTCCCAGACCCTGCACGAGCATGGCCCTTGACCATTTACCAAAAACTCAGAGTGGCCCCTGCCTACCAAAAATTATTGCCCTCTCCTGGACTAAGGGCACCTCGCACCCTTTCCTCCCACTCTACCTCATGCTCTGACATATCACTGGCACACTGTACTCCAGCATCAACGGGGTTCTTCTCTATGAAGTGCATGGTGAGGCTCGGATCCGGCTGGATGTCCACACTGGTCTCGGTGGGCCGGTCAGAGAAGTTGCATTGTCGGCCAAACTCGCTGCGCTTCTTCACGTACACGTAGACGATCTCCATGGTGCCTGCTGGGGCGAGGAAGGAGGAAATAGCGCTGCCGACTTACTCTTCTGCTGCTGGGTTGCACGACGGAGGCTTCCTGGGGAAGACAGAAAGATGGGGTCCCTCCCACAAGGGATGGCACTGTGTGTTTAGAAAGAAGAGAGTTTAAATTAGAGAACAATCCTGGACTGGATGGCCCAGTGGGTCTCACCGCTCTCATTTCTATTGCTCCGGTTTGCGGTTACATTGTTACAGGGATCTAGCAGGCAGCTGGCTTTCCCAGCACTTCCTTTGACCTCTGCTGCCTTCCCACGACACGAGGGCCGTGGCCTTTAAAGAGCAACCCCCTGGTCTATGTAGTTTTTGTACCAATTTAACTATTTTCGCTGGGGTGGCTGTGATTCTTTTAATCAAAATAGTTAAAACCTCCCACCCCTCGCATAGACCCAGTTCATGCCTCATGCTGGCAGAGCTCCTTCTTCTCAGGATCATCACAGGAGCACTCAGGGGAATAAACGGAGCCACCCCCCTTTTAACTGGGAGAATCACATCCACGTCAGAGGGTTGCACCTCTTCAGCTACACAATTTCAAGCCAACACAGTGAAAGCGGTACAAACCTCTGCACCCCCAGCCCCGCGCGGGGCTCCTACCAGCGCCAACCCAGGCGTCCTGGCCGCCAGCCCCCTAAGCACCCCCAGCCCCACCCCAGGCGTCCTGGCCCCCAGCCCCCTAAGCACCCCCAGCCCCGCGCGGGGCTCCTACCAGCGCCAACCCAGGCGTCCTGGCCGCCAGCCCCACCCCGAGGCCCGCAGCAGCGAACCCAGGAGCCCGGAGTAGCCGGTGCCAGGCGCTGCACATGGGGGCGGGGGCGGGGCCGAGCCGCGGGCCCCGCTCCCCCCTTACCCGGAGGGGGCCCGCTCTCCGCGCCCTGCGCCGCGCGGCCCGGTTGCCTAGCAACGCCCCGGGGAGCGGGACGCGGCGCCGTCACGTGACGGGACGGGAGCCGCCGCCATGTTGGGGGGGGAGGGGGAGGCAGGCAGGTGGGTACCTGAGGAATGGGGGCGGGCACCATGGCCGGGGCTGGGGGGGGAGGGGGGGGAGGCTGCCCCTCACCCCAGCCTCGGGCCAGGCTCCTGGCCGGTCCCAGGCTGCCCCCAGCTGTGGGCTGCCCCCCCCAGGCCCCAGCATGGGCCTCCACTCGCCCTGCAGCGGGAGGGGGGAAACTGAGGCGCAGGGGCCCTGCCCAGCTGCAGGCGGGGCGGTGAGGGTAGAGCTGAGAGGGAGGAGGAGGAGGCGGGGGCCAGTTCTGCAGCCCCCCCCCCCGGGCTCCGGGCTGGCGGACGGGGCGCTAGGCCCCAAGCGGGGCCAGCCTGGACCCATCACGCTCACTCGGCCTTGGCCAGGGTCGAGGCCCACCCGGCGGGAACCTCGGAGCTGGAAGAAACCCACTGCAGCCAGCGCCTCATTTTCACCCATGACACGTCAGCCAAAACGCAGCCCGCACCGACGGCCTCCGGGGACAAAGCCCAACCCGCGCGGCGGGAGGAAGTTTTGATCGAAGCCAACAGCTTTCCGCCTAAGTCCCCCGCCGGGACTAGATCTCAGCGCCGGCACCTGTGCGATGCAAAGAGCAGGGAAGCTGTGCAAGGTGGAAAAGCAGCTACGCCTTTCTTTAATATGAAAGATTTATTACAGCATTAAGTGACCCCGCAGCTGTGTGCTGCTGCCAGCAGTTATAAACAGCCTCATTCCGCTATCAAAACACCCAACAGCGGCCGGCAGCTTACTTCCAAACACTCCTGCAGGGACCGAGGGAGCAGAATACATAATGAGAGCTCAGCATGAGAAGTAGATGGCGGTGGAAGCCATTCAGTAAAAGCATGAGTCACTGAAAAAATCCTGGGATACGAGAGGAGGAAGATGGGGAATGCTGACCTCCCCTGCTACCCTTAATAAGCTAGGACAGTCAATTCACCTGCCACCAGGGATGTTGCTAAAATAGATTTTAACAGCTCAAGGAGATATATGTGTTGTCCGCAAGCATTCGGACAAGACAGCTGTCCCCCAGCTCCAAAATTTATTGTGGCCCTCCCTTTTATGAGGTGTACGTGGGGAAAAAAAAGAAATTTCCCCACCTCTGAATATTCCATGAAATAAAAACCTTAAATCCTGTTACTCAAAATTGTCTAAAACAGACAAAATGGGCTACAGAACTTTTCCACGACCTGTACAGAACTCCCACAAGTCAGCAGCGATCACCTGTTAACATCTGATTGCCAGGCTGCACCTTACAGAGAAAGGAAATAATGCAAGAAGTTAGACCATGGAAGTCACCGGCTGTGTGTGTTCAAGCCAACAATTTAGCCAAATTCATAGAGGAACTAGACATTTATATGGGTAACAGGAACATCCAGAGTTCCAATTAAAAAGATTTTGCTAGAATAAGAATTTTTATGCTTCTGGACTTTGGCGGAGGAGAGTTCCTTTACAGGCAGATTATCTTAACTACATTTTACAGGGTTTTGAGCACATTCCTTTGAATCACCTGGTGCTGGTCATGGTCAGAGAAGATCATGAAGCAGACAGACTACAGATCTGACAAATGCCTGTGGAAGGCATGGACTGTAGCCTCTGCCCATTTAAGATTACCACACAAAGCCTAGCATTGTGACAGCCAGGGTTGCTGGCACATCCAGCAGATAGGAATCAAATTATCCAGAGAGACAGAGCAGTCCTTAGACAACTAGGTCACCGTTGAGGTTCAGCACATACCTGTGTTGTAAACTGCTCCCTGGATCCCACATTCTGGAGCTTACAGCCATTTTTGTCAGCAGCAATAAAAACAAAGTTTGATGTCTGGGCCTTAAAAACCAACCTTGGTAACAATCATGACAAGTGGTGGCATTTCCATCTTTTACAAACCTAGATTAGTAACCTCAGATACCAGCATTTGTCTAATACAATTTTAAAATGAAACACTTACAGTGCACAAGAGGGTTCTGAGCACGAGTTAGAGGATATCGACTGCAGCCAGAGTTGTGGGAGCGTGGCCCGCGTGTTTTTAATTTAATGCAAATTAAATCCATTGTGCTTTATCCATCTGTAGTAGTACTTCAGAGCTAGGAACTGACTGGCCAACCACACACCTTATTTGGTACTGGAATTACACAATCAGGCAGCAGCAGAGAGAAAAAAGCAAACAATACAGTACTGTGTTAAAGTACTAATGTTTTGTTCAACATTAAGAGCAACCTCTACTGCTGAGAAAAGTAGTCAAGTAGCACTTTAAAGACTAACAAAATAATTTATTAGGTGATGAGCTTTCATGGGACAGACCCACTTCTTCAGACCATAGCCAGACCAGAACAGACTCAATATTTAAGGCACAGAGAACCAAAAACAGTAATCAAGGACAAATCAGAAGAAAATGATCAAGGTGAGCAAATCAGAGAGTGGGCCGGGGGGGAATCAAGAAGTAGATTAAGCCAAGTATGCAAATCTAATCTAATTCTTCACCTTTATCCCCCCCCCACTCTCTGATTTGGTCACCTTGATCAGAAGAAAATGATTTGTCCTCCTTGATCACTGTTTTTGGTTTTCTGTGCCTTAAATATTGAGTCTGTTCTGGTATGGCTGTGGTCTGAAGAAGTGGGTCTCTCCCACAAGAGCTCACCTAATAAATTATTTTGCTAGTCTATAAAGTGCTACTTGACTGCTTTTTGTTTTGATAGTACGTAGACTAGCACGGCTCCCTCTCTGTTACTACTCTACTGCTGAGGTGTTCAATTCTGAGCTTCTAATATTGCACAAACAATTTATGCCGTAAGGTGGCGCTCCTGCCTATCTCACATAGCTGGGACCTAGCATCCTTATATCTGAAAGAACTCCCTTGTGTGCTCAAATTAAGCAATTAGAGCTAGGCACTTAAGTATTGGAAAACAAAACACACTTTTTTTTTAAAATAACTTGTTTGTTGCATTTGTGCTCCTTTTATTCACTTCCTGAAAATACTCTAGCAAGTCATTTTGCTGGTGTGAACACTTGCAGAAAAGGGAAGTTTTGAAATGAACATTGCAGTTCACTGGCAGACAGCCAAGTTCAAATCCACAGATTTGGGAATGTTTTTAATAGCCCTACAGGACGAGGGCAGCTCAGTATTTAAGTAATCCACACAGAGTAGGGAGCATTTATGGCGGAAACCGGATTATAAGTGACACTCGTTCAGTCAGGGAGTGGAAGCCATAGCACGACCTGTGCCCAATCAAAAGACAGCTTGAACGTTGCAGATAAAATGCTCAATTCAGCACATGCACAAACCCTCCCTGCTCTCGCCGCTGGCTGCAAAATGTGCATCCGGCTTTGGACGAGACCAGGCTAGGTTACGCTGAAGCCTCGCCTATACCAGTCAAGGAAACCATTGCCAGATATCATCCTGCTCTAATAAGGACCAACAGCAAATAAATGTTTAGTTCAAGTTTTTATTGTCTCCTACCCGGAGGGTGTACACAGATCAAGCAGGACTCCCAATTCCTCCAAGGGAGTCAGAATGAGGTTAGTTCACATGCGGTTAAAAACAGCTCTTCTACCAGTACTGTTACATTAAAAGCAAAATTGAGGATTTTCAACCATACCCTAAGCCTAGTCACGCATAACATGGATGTATAAACAACTTTATGGTGCATGATATGTACAGTTATCTTTAAAAGACACCAGTAACAAAACTTCCATGAGGCATCTCCGTGCCTGGGAGGGCAGCTCTGGAAAGTGGAGGAGAGGGGGGAGCCTGTCCAGCGTTAGCACTGCACCCAGTGTTAGGCTAAGAGGAACAGAAAGTGGTGTGGAAGGATAGCTCACCATCAGCAGGGCAGGCTGGGCCGGTGCCATCCAACCAACATGGCAAGATCCCGGGTTAAGAGCGCCTCATGTTTCTTGTGCTTGTGTAAAAGGAACCCTGGACCAATTGCTCTGTTCTGAGGTGGTGGCTGCAGGGTAGCTTTGCTTCCTGTCTGAGAGCACGGTCTTGTCAGGGATCGCAGCCCACAGCCCTGGAGGAACCGCGGCTCAAATTCAGTTCTGGGGTGAGCAGATGCAACCTCAGTGATTTCAATGCAAACACGAGAGCAGTATCTAACCATGGTAGGAAGGCTACACCCAGAAGGATCCAGTGGGTAGAAATCTCTTTTGATCCTCTGAATCCCCTGAAGCCAGAAGCTAGTTCCCACCCATCAGGGCTGACTAGGTGTTCTGTCCTGTCCCAAAGGAGAAGAGAAGAGGAAGGCAAAGGGTGAACCTGTAATTTTCTGTTACTACAGATGGGAGAGGAGAAAACCGGTCTCTCGTCTATCCTGCGGAGAAAATAGCATTGGCAACAGCTGTGTTACAGACTATGCAGCTAACAAGAGCGAACAGGGGAGTTCTCCTGAGAGTCCTCCGTAGGGTTTAGTTCATAGCACTGTTTAGCTAACGTCGTCTCAGGAAAAAGCCAGTCCATGCTGCTCAGAATTAAAAGCGTCACCTACCGCTTGCTGCCAACACCAGTTAACTGCTGTGGAGACAGAGCTCCCCTTCCCCAGCACACGCAAGGCTCAGATCCAGTCTTCCATGGGACAAAAGTGGCTGGCATGCTCCATGCTGAGCAGCAGGAGTAAAGGGCATCAACCAGATGCAGAGTCTCATGCAAGTCCTAAAATTATCCTGGGACTGGGTTTTTCCCCCCTAAAAATTATTTTTTTAAGCCAGCCCCTGGGGTGGGGGGAAAAACCCAAAAAAAACAGTGCCAAAAAAAGTTGCAAAACCTGCAAAAGATTTTTTATTAAAAAAGCCCTTTAAAAAACCAAACAAAAAAACCTTTAAAAAAAGGCAAAAAAAAAAAAAAAAGAAAAAAAGAACGCGTGCTCTGTGGGTGTCTGTTCTTTGGATAGTTGATAAAACCACTGGTGGAAAAAAGGTACCAGCAAAAAAGAAAAAAGAGTTCAAGGACAAATAGTTCTTCTTCTTATTCTCAAGTGTCTAATACCTGAGACCATCCTGGCCTATTCCAGTAGCCAAAGGACTCAGGACAGGTGAGGGGCAGTGTGGAGGTCTGGTATGGGCCACACCAAAACAGGTGCTACAGAGCGTGTGGGGAAAAAGCCCCGTGTGGGGAAAAAGCCCACCCGCAGGGATCCTCAGAAGGAAGCTGGACTCACTAGTGGCTGTTATTGCTGTGCTATAACCGTTGGAAGCACGTCTCCACTTCACCGCTGCCCAACAGCGGATGTGCCCGTGTTCTGTGTATTTGGACAGTGTACTGGTCTTGTTACTCACATCATCAGTTATAAAAGGAGGGCGGCCAAAGGCTCTGCAGTGACATGAAATAACCCCAGTCTGGTGCTGATAGACGCAAAGAGAAACCCACCCCCTGGGCACCAAGCGGTTCAGTCTTCAAACTGCTGTCAAGATAGAAACAACAGTCTCATTTGGCCCCTCCACGATGGGGAGACAGAGAGGCAACAGCACCTCGCCTGCTCACCACAAGCCAGCTGGAATCCCTGCTCCACGCTGGGGCTGCAGGGAGAGGAAAACCGTGTTGCAAACAAAGGGCGTGAGGGGAGTTAGTTCGGAAGACGGGGGCCGTGGGCACAATCCCATGTGCACGTCAGAGAGGAAGACTACGCATGAGCAAAAGCTGCCAGAAGATGCAGGAAGGATCTCCAGAGCGCACGGAACATGCTCTGGGCTTCCAGCAACCATCAGCTTTTGACCTGCAATTTGGCAGCCAGAACCATTTCCAGATCTCTCCTGTCAGCTCCTGTCCCTTCTCTTTTTCAGCCAGAGGCCTTTTGGTTTCACGTGCGTCCCAGTTGCCTTTGGTTTCTGTTGCAGAAACGCTGTTTGTGTTTTCATCGCCTGGAAGTTGCTCTGGGAGAGAACGCGTTAGGCTGGAAATTCATTGCCATAATGTCTTATGTGCTCGTTGTTGACGGAAAGGTACGTGGCTCGCATGCTGGGAGAGTACTGTGGAAGAGAAGAGCGGGATTAAGCAATACGTTCTGCCTACAGTATCTAACCAGGCAAACTGCACACTAGCACAGGCTCCCCTGCGGGAACATGGAAATGCCCGCTTATGATCCCAAGATAGTAGCTATAGGCTTTGGTTGCAAACCTCTCTTAGGGTATTAAATTACACTGCCGCCCCTCACCAGAATATCTGGGCAACTTCCACACAGACTCTATAGCCAAATTGAAGTCCTTAGTGGACTCTGGGGAGTCGCTGCACTTTAATTTTTGGAAGTCAGTCCTTTATTTATCAAATCAGATTTCCATGTTAAAGAGGACAAGTTTCCTCTCCTCGGTGGAGCAAAATCTAAAGCGTTATTTGTAAAACAACAAAATTTTATTTTTGTCTGCAATATCTGATCTTACACCAATTCCAGGGCCTCTCTGTCACTCTGCTGGGACAGCGAAATGAGATTAGTCACATTTGTTTTCTGATTTTCAGGGCCTAGCTCGGAAACTGAGTGGAAAATACAGCAGGGAAATTCTAAACCCAAATTCAAAAACTTCAACATTTTCCCTCCAGTTGTTTAAGCCATAAGAAACCCCACAAGACTCAACAACAGCTGGATGTGGGTTCTCAGTCATCAAACAGCCCTTTAGTAATTAACAATTCTAGTCCCCTGCATTATTAGACATTTTGACGGCCGAGGAGAGACAAGGAGCAGCTGGTTTACGTAGCTCACAGGCCATGGTAAATGGAAAGAGAATTGATTTTAAAGTTTTCTGCTCTACTGTTATTTTATTGTGACGGCAGCGAGCAGCCCCGGTCGGTCCATTTACGTTCACCTACTAACTGCACTGAGGCGATGGGGCCTTAAAGACGAGTACAAAAGCTTTTGTGATTGAAAAACTGAGGAACTGTCACTCCTGACAGTAATTCTGCCCTGACTGTGTGCTTGGTTTTCATACCTCCCAGGCATGATTTGGACCCTGGCAGGTTGGAGGGCAAAGGGTGCCTGCTAGGATGGTGGCCGCCATCAACCCCCGCTTGCAAATAGGGACATTAAAGTGTAAGCAGTACAGGCTGGAGCAAACCCCTAGCCGCTATGGGCAAGGGCTTACTCCAGCCCCACAGGACCACGGGAGACGGGTGCTGCAGCGGGGATGGAGTAGCCCCACCCCTGGCAGCCCGGGGAGCAGGGTGGCTGGGAAGGATGGAGGTGGGGGAGGCCTCTCCTGCCACTAACTGGGATTGTTCCAATCCAGCTAGAGAGCCCCATCCCCATGGAGCACCCTTCCGGCAGCACTCCAGGGCCAGGCTGCAGCAGATGGGTCTGCTCCCACTTCTAGTTCCAGTAGGATGAAGCCGGCAGCGGGAGAAGGTAAATCAACCCTGCTCTGAACACCTCCAGCCATCCCCCAGGTCTGTCTTCACTGCAGGCATACTCAGGTGCTGCCCACGTCCATTCACAGGCAAAATGCTCTGAGCCCATATGCACTGGTGCTTCCAACCCAGGCTAGCTGGATGGTCTGGGGCTAACACCCGCACCGGTGACCCAGTGTGGATACAGGTTAAGCCACGCGAGTGCTTATAGCACTCTGGTGCCTTCCCACAATTCCCTCTTTTGCCAGGATAGACAATATCTCCCACCCCTCGCTGTGAACCGATCAGAAGGGCTTAGCTCACCGCAGCACAGAGAACGTCGGAACAACCCCAAAGCCCTCAGGATGCACGGGGAGGAGCGTGGCACCAGCGAGGACGCTGACTCAGGCAGGGCTTTGCAACATGGCTGCTTGCACCTGAGCTAGGCCCACCTGGGCATCTCTCACCCATGCTAACCTCGCAGCAGGACGGGAGCAGTCACCCCAGAACCGAGGGGACCGGAGCTGGCTGCTCTGGGCAGATGGGAGGTGCTAAGTGCAGAGAGCCTCAAGAAATTCCCACCCCCGCACTAAAGCAGAAGGAAATTCTCCCGAGCCTTTTACTTTAAAGGGGAGACGGGGAGGGCAAAAAGTCCCCACCGAGCTGAGGCACTTGGGAAGATCATTCAGAGCTGGTTACTCCTTGGGGCTTTAAATTAGACCGTTCAGAGCGGAGAAGGCAAAGGGCCGGGAGGGGCGTGGGCTTGAATTAATCTAGGCACACGAGTCTCTCCTCCCAGCATGGACTTGCCAGCTGTGTGTTGTACGTAGCCAGAGTACAGCCTCCCGAACTGGCGCCGCTCCAGCTTTTCGCCTGATAACGTTTCCTACGCAAGACACTGCAACCGGCTGCCCCCCAGCCTGCACTGCACTGTGGTCCTTTCCTTCCCACTCACAGCTGGGCACAATGGCCTAGCCATAACCCAGGTTACCCTGACAGAGGGCCAGGTCCAGGGGGACTGGTTGCAGAGAGAGATGCAAGGAGCTAATGGGATTTCGTGGACTAAATGGCCATCATCTTCAAGGGAGGGTGGGGGGAAGCAACCAGTGCATAGCAGGTTAATGAAAGAGGGATGCCCTTGAAGCTGGAGTGTAATGATTTCTAGCAATCCTCGAAAGGCTCATGCACTCTGGAGCTCTGGGGTCAAATCTTGGAGACAGGCTCCGAGGGTAAAATGAGTTCAGCGGGTCTCAGCTTAGTCCTGATTTGCAAACCCCAAATAAGCCACTACACAGCAGCCTCTGCAGCGAGTCAGCAGGCGTATTCCGGGGCCCTGGGCAGGCCTGTCCAACAGCATTCTGCGGCCCCACCTCTCCTTGGGGCAACCGTGGCCACCATGCAAGAGCCACCTGCCTGGGCAGGGCCATCAGGGGCCCCTTTGGGCAAGCTTGAATGACTGGCCTGCATTTCAGCACGTCAGCCATGCCAATACTGCTGAGCACGAGCTCTCACCCGCTGACTGCAAACCCCTCTGGGGCAGGTGCCAGATCCCCCTATGCATCTAGAGCACGACGTAAACAGCAACTACAGCTGAGCTAGTCCAACAATGGAAGCTGTAGCTCACTGCGAAGGGCCACGCCCAGATACTGCATATTCATTCCCAGAAGCAGCTCTGCAGAAGATTGGCCAGGCAAAGAGAATCAGGTACTCAGTTATTGTCTATAAATTCCTTCCCAGTGTTACCGTCACCTCCTCTAGCTAGATCTACTCCAGCCGGGGTCAGCGCTCACCCCGGCTTCTCGTCACATTCACGCAGATGGGGCTGGGAGCAGATTACTAAGGCAGAAAGAGGTGGATATTTTGAGGGGAACAGCATCCCCCTTTTCTGTGGAAAGGGCATTTTGATGGGCCTTTTCCAAACAGCCCACGGATCAGTTTCAATCACTGGTTCTAGTCAAAACAAAAAGCAGTCAAGTAGCACTTTAAAGACTAGCAAAACAGTTTATCAGGTGAGCTTTCGTGTCCCACGAAAGCTCACCTAATAAACTATTTTGCTAGTCTTTAAAGTGCTCCTTGACTGCTTTTTGTTTTGATAGTGTATAGACTAGCACGGCTTCCTCTCTGTTATGGTTCTAGTCAGTTTCCCCTCCTGAGGCAGGAGCACAGGAGTGATGTACTGAAGAACTCCAATGAGTCAAGAGGAGCCCTGGGAGCCCTCCACATAATCCGGGTGGATTCAGGCTTTGGGCTGGTGGTGAGATGCAGAACATCTGGGTTTGCCTCCAGAGCATCCACAATCAACGGCTTCCCACTTCTGTTCCAAGGAAAGCCAAGAACATACAAAGAAAATACACAGACGGAAGGAAGGAAATCAGAGCAGCTGAACGATGGACATTATTAGGGGAACAAAATGACCACCCCAAACAGAAAAAAAAAACAAAAAAAACCCCCAAAAACTTACTCTTGATGGGCAACATAGCTCCAGAAGAGTTGATGCAAAAACAAAGCAAACGTTAACAGGCAAGATGGGTTTAAAGAACATTAAGCCAAACACTCCACGTAAATGCAGGTTTTGGTTACAGTGAAATACATTTAAAAAAAAAGTCTTGGGAGAAATATAAAAAAATACAAACAACAGAACCAAAGCAAATGGAACAGAACTGCAGCTGTTCTTCTGAGAGGGTTAGAACATACGGCTGTCGTCCCCTCCCAGCCCCCAGAGAAGCCAACAGTGATTAGAGAAGTTTGTTAATGAGTTAGATATGGAGGAATGTGCTTTTAAATATGGCACCGAAGCACAAGGTCACAACAAGATATGATAAAATGAAGCCAACAGGGTCATAACGTGATGTATCTGTAGAGCTGTAGGTCACAAGTCACCTGCTTTTTCGTGAGCCATTTTCTGCTCAAGTGGCGTATCAAGAAGTCCCACCTCCAAAAGGCGGGTCTTCCTGTCCCAGCATGACATTTCCAACAGGTGCTGATTCCAGGCTGGGAACTATCATTGCTGGAGGTACCGTGTTCCAAAGGACATGACTGCCTAAGAGCAAGAGGGATTGCTCACGAGTTGTTGCTAGCTCAGCAAATGAAGCCCTTTGGTTTCTGATGAAGTGGAATGATCCCTCGTCACTCGGCAACACAATTAAAACAACAAACACAGAGAGCAGAGAGAGGCCCTGTTATAAAAACGACTTGGCTTCAGACGCCCATCGTACCGTAGGGGGAGGAGAGCCTCTTCCAATCAACGGGACGTTTTCATAGCGCGGGTTTCCACCAAACAGTGCCGCCTGGTTCCTGCGGGGAGATGGAGCGAGAGCCTTTCAGAGAGGGAAACCACAAGCTGACTGAGCACCACCCTGGGAGGACAGATCTGCTGAATGGGCCTTTTCCAGCGCTTTTCTCACTGAGAGCACCTGCGGCAAGGATGCCACTTCCCTCATTCCTTGGATGGGAGGACAGTCATGGAGCAGGACACTGCATCTCCACATGGATGGAGGTAGGGGACACCCCCAGCCCTCTGCAAACATTGGACTGGCCCAGAGGCTCTGCGACTGCTTTCAGCACTGGTGAGGCCACAGCTGGAGTATTACATCCAGTTGTGGACCCCCAGTACAGAAAGGATGTGGACGCACTGGAGAGGGTCCAGCAGAGGGAAATGGAAGTGATGAGACGGCTGGAGCACATGACCTATGAGGAGCAGCTGAGGGATCTGGGGTTATTTAGTTTGTAGAAGAGACACGTGAGGGGCGATTTGATGATCGCGGCCTTCAACTTCCTGTAGAGGGGCTCTAAGGAGGATGGAGAGAGGCTGTTCTCAGTGGTGACAGATGGCAGAACAAGGAGCAATGGCCTGAAGTTACAGAGGGGGAGGTGCAGGTTGGATATTAGGAAACGCTACTTCCCCAGGCGGGTGGGGAAGCACTGGAATGCGTTGCCCAGAGAGGTGGTGGAATCTCCATCCCTAGAGGTTTTTAAGTCCCGGCTTGACAAGGCCCTGGCTGGGACGGTTTAGTTGGGGTTGACCCTACTTTGGGCAGGGGGCTGGACTCGATGACCCCCTGAGGTCCCGCCCAGCCCCAGGATTCTATGAAAGCCAACAAAAAACGGGGCCGAGAACATCTTCACCACTCATGGATGGCTGTGGGGAGTACTGAGATCTTGCTGTTTTCTCGCGGCCCACGGCTAGAAAGAGCTTCTCACACGGCGACACCCCACCTCTCCTCAGGCCCTTCTCTGCGTTACTGGGGGTTACAGGGCAACGAGGTGAAGTGACTCGCCCTAGAACAGCCAAGCAGGGCACAGGATCCACCCCTCCACGGCTGCAGTTAGTTCCCTGCTCAAGGACAACCCCCAGGCACCGAACTTTGCCCAGGGAAGGAGGGACGAAGAGCACCCGGTCTTCGCACCAGCGTCGTTCTGAGCCGGAGCGTTCTCTCCCCCCGGGGAGGAGCAGGAGGGAGCTTCCGTCTGTTGATGCTTGAAGGATCCCCTCCCAGCAGAGCCCTGGTGCTGCTTCGGGCCATCAGCCCCACTGCTGACTCGCCAGGGTAGGGCTGGAGCAGCTGCGTACGCCCAGTTGCCCTGACTTAAGGAGCTGCACGCCCATTCCGTAAGCATCAGCCCTGCCATGGTGAGAGCCACCTCCGTGCCCTGGCAGGGCTCCCAGCAAAAGCTCCCTCTCTCTTCTTCCATCCACGAGTGGAGTCCCACCACCCATAGACACGCATGCTGCCGGTGGCGGGTGCTCTGCTAATTTGGCATTCAGCTCTCTCCTGGCAAGCCGAAACGCTGGGACGGGCAGCCTTACATGTACTCGGACACCGGGGCATTGGAGATGGCCTGGCCCGGCGGCTGCAGGCTGGTCTGGCTGCCCAGGCTGCTGCTGTAGCTGCAGAAGCTGCGGAGCTGCCCGCGGGTGGGGTTGTGGCTGGCCATGCGACGGGCCTGCGGGTTGAAGGGGTCTTCCTCGTCAATGTCGTCGTAGGCCCGATCCCTGGAAGGAAGGGCAGGGCGGGGAGGCCCGTCAGTCGCCCGCTCGTGACGCTGGCGCCGTGGCTTAGGAAAGCTGGCCTGTGCGGCAGCCCCCGGGGTGGTAAAGGGACCCCTCACTGCACAGTCTCAGCACCGGTGCTGCAGTAAGACCGCAGTCAGGGAGCCTGAACCCAGGGTGAGCTCGGTTCTGAACCCAGGCCTGCTCCGTGAATATCAAGACCTCAAACCAGACTTGCTCCTGCCTCCCCAGGCCTCACTGGGGACAGCAGGGCCCACGAAGAGGAGGAGAACGCGGGCACCAAAGCCACAGCAACCAGACGCCGCCTCTTTGGGGGAAGGGACCAGCCAAGAGACGGGACTTGGCATTGCTGCTTCTGGAAGGGCCGGAGAGGCTCTCCGGGATTCACCAGGAGCCAGAGCCAGCCAGCGTGCCAGGGCCGGGCGGCTCAGCCAGCCAGCTGCTAGGGCGCGGAGGGAGGTGTAATGCTTGGCAGTTACCGCACAGTGGGGCAGCCAGTTGTCTCCACTTGCCGTGAGGGGAGCCCCAGCTGTACCCTCAGAAGCCTGACCCAGAACCCGAGCTGTCTCCAGCCTTTGCTAACTGAGTCGAGCTACCCGCTAAGGTTTGTTCCAGGCCAGCCTGAGGGGCAGAGCCCTGAGCCAGCTCACCCACCCTCTCGGGGCTCCCGCTCCCACTCCCAAGCAGTGCCCGGCTAGCTACAAGCAAGCCAACAGCCCGGCTGTCCAGAGCAGTGGGGAACTCAACGACCCCTCCCGGCCCCCAACAGCGCCCCCGGGACTGGCCTCACCTGCCTGCCAAGTGCTTCCAGGCCCGCGGCATGGCACAGATGAGCGTGGAGAAGGACATGGCGGCCAGCAGGGAGAACAAGGCCAGGTAGAGCAAACCTTCTATCCCGTCATAACAGACGCCCATCAGCCCATCCAGGTAATCCTGCAGCAGGGAGACACCAGGCTGGCTTGCTCCTTCCCCCATGACTCCCACTGGGCCAGCAAGAGGCCCGGTGCCAGCTCTGGGGTGAGCCGCCCCATGGGAGGGAAAGCCCCACCTTGTGCAGGCCCCGGCAGTCCAGCAAGGCTGTCAGCTGGTGCAGGCTGGTCTCGGACGCATTCAGCAGCTGCTGGATTCCGAGCAGGTCTTTCTGCAGCAGAGAGGGGGCGAGGCGGGGTGCTGAGGCCAGCTGGCAGCACAGGCAGGGACGACCAGGGGTGAGCAGGGGCTGGTGCGTGCCACAGGTCGGGCTGGGGAGCGCTGGTTCTCCCCTGCGCAGGCTGGCTGGGGATGCCGCATGTATGGGGCTTGGGGAGGGGACTCCCAGGCCTGGCTGCAGCTGGGCTTCCAGCCCCCACGCCTCGGGCATTCCAGGCGCCCCGGGCTTGTCCCGGCCTCGGCTGCAGAGTTTAATGCGGGGGCGAGCATGTCTCCCTCGTCCCCGCCCCCGCCTCCCGGCCCAGCAGGCAGGCACTGGGCAGGGAGGACGCAGGCAGGCTGGGGGCTGAGCGCTGGGCGGCGCGCACCGCGGGGCAGAGGCACCGGGACAGGTTTTGGTTCCGGGAACGAGAAAGCACAGAACAGCCTCCCTCTCCGGGCGCTACCAGCACCCCGGCTCTGACTGCCCGGCGGGGCCCCGCCGTACCTCGGCCGTGCGGAAGAGAGGCACTGCAAACTGCATCAGGCCCTGGATCTGAATCTGCATGGTGGTGAGCGAGCGCTGGTAGATGGTCAGGGCCTGCAAGGCAGAAAACAAGACCTATCTCCACAGCACTGGCCAGGCCACACGCAGGAAGAGCGGGCCCATGCCGGCGCTAGCTCTCGGGAGCGACACCCCGCCAGCCCCAGAGCCGGCCCCAGCTCTGCCCGTGCCAAGCCCGGAACGAGCACCCGATACGTCGCTTCCTCCACCCAAAGGCACCTACGCGGACCCGCCCTGGCAGCGCTTGGAGCTCTAGAGTGCCGGGCATCGGGAACACAAAGCCAGGAGTGACCCCATCCCTGGCGGAATTCAGCAGGCGTCAGCAGCAGGAATTAACGCGCCCCCGCCCCCGCCCGTCTCCAACCAGGCACCTGCGGCTAGCGGGAGGGAGCCACGCCCCCCGCCTGCCCCAATCCCCGTAGGAGACTCTGGGCTCCCACCAACCCTCTCCCACCTGGGCTGGGCAGAGCCAGCCGCTTTCCCCCCACCCCGCGGCAGGCCCGGCAGGGCGACTGCCCAGGTGCGCGGTGCTGCGTGGGATCCATACCTGCTGGAAGGGGTTGCCCAGGCTCTGGCTGCAGTACAGGTAGTAGTGAACCACTTCTGCAACGCAAGCACAAGGGGAGACGTTGGGAAACTCAGGGGCATCTTCCACCCCCGGCCGAGAGCGCGCTCCTGCCCTCCCCAAGCAGGGCCCGAGGCAGCCCCACGGCACCGGAGCAGGGAAAGCAGCAGCTCCGCCAAGCAGCCTTCACCACGAGGGCCGTTCACTGCACTGCACCGTCCGGAGGAGACGGGGATGGGCGGCTCTGCCGCGGCCAGCATGGGGCCAGGCCAGGCCGCAATGTGCTCCTGGCTTCCGCTCCGCTCCGGCTGGGGTCTGAGCAGCAGCTTGCACCAGGCTGGGGCCCTGGGCGGGGCCGTTGGGGCCAACCCACTGGAGCGTCCAAGGGAAGCCACGGCCAGAGCCAGGGGCAGTGGGTGAACACTGGGCCCCCGGCCAGCCGCCACGGTTACACAGCCCTGCCTCCTGCCCCGCTCGCCCGGAGCTGCACCCACCCAGCTCCCCAGGCCGTTCCCTCACCTGCACTGAGCTCGCCCTGCGTGAGGTTCAGGATGAACTTGTCCGGGGCCACGCAGAAGTCACTGGTGCCCTGCAGCAAGCGGAGGACACGGTTCACAGGGCTGCCCAGCCTCTCAGGAACAAGCCAGGCTGGGCAGAGCAGGCAGCGAGGAGATGCGCTGCCCCGTCAGCTCCCCCTGCACCCCAAAACGGGGGCCAGATCCGCAGCCTCCTGCCCCGCCCAGCGGACGCCCGATTCCTCTGGCCTCGCTCAGCCACACGGAGCTGGGTGCTGTTTACACACGTGCTCTGACAGCAGCTCCCCCACCTGTGCACCAGGGTCCGTGCCCGGCACGAGCGCCCCCTTCTGCCGCGACCAGCCTCAGGACCGCGCCGTTAGCGCCAGCTGCCACAGGAGCACAGACACCGCCAAGGGCCGGGGGCGGGTTCCGCAGGGGAGAAACCCCCAGCAAGCGCCACGGCCCATCTCCAAGCTCTGCGCCCACGCGAAGCCCAGGGGATGTGGCCCAGCTTGCAACCCCGGGGACCGGGCTCTGAGCACCGGTGGCACAGTTGGGACAAGTGGCTACTCCGGCTCCTCGGGGGACTCAGGCCTTGAACTCCTGCTAATTCCCAGTCCCCGGCTCCGGCAGGCAGCCAGCCGCTCGGCCCCTTCGCACTCACCACGGCCGCGGAGGCGTCCACCGCCAGCGAGGCCCAGCTGAGGACGAGCGTCACCAGCCCACAGCACAGCATCCTGCGGCAGAAAGGAGAGCGGTCAGCTCCCAGGGCCCAGCCGGGGCAGGCGGCGAGCGCTGGGCTGCAGAGAGACGCTGCTCCCCTCTTGGTCCTGGCCAGGACCTGCCTCCCAGCGTGGGCCGGGTCCGGATTCAGGAGCAGCACAGAGCACTCGCAGCTTGTGCTCAGCATCCGCGCAGAGCGTGGGCGAGGCCCAGGCTGCAGCAGCCCTGGCTCTGTGTGCGCTGCCAGAGCTGGGAGCAGTATCAGAGCGGAGGGGCCAGAGGCTGGTCTGGGCAGGCCCTGTGTGCTGCTGCCTCAGGGCCTGGGTTCGATTCCCTGGACCCCTGAGCTGCGCCAGGGCCTTCCAGGAGCAGCAGAGAAGTGATGCAACCTGCCCTGGTGCAGTGTGGGGACAGCGGAAGCCTGCGGGGCTCCAGGAGACACAAAACCCCATCGCCTGCCATGGGGAGGGGGCCTGTGGGTGGAGGGGCCAGGACCGCTGACCCTCTGCCCTCCTCCTGCGGCTCATCCCACCAAACCCTTGCAATTCTAGGCAGTGGGGCAGAGCAGTGCCGGACCCTTGGCACACGGTAACTCCCAGCCCCCAGGGAGCTGCTTGCCCCTGCTCCTAGGACGACCTGCCAGGCCGGGCTCAGCGCAGGATGGCTGCAGAGGAGCCTGTGGGTGCTGAAGGGGCAGCAGGCCAACGCCCCCGTTTTGGACCTGAGGGCAGGAGCCAGTCACCCGCTTGGCCTATTCGCCGTCAGCCTGTGACCCCGAGCAGCAGCCCCCTCAATGTTCAGCTGTGGAGCAGGCTGGCAAAACGGCTGCTACTGCCGTCGGGCTCTGGCCTTTGCCTGCTCCCCGGCCGGCCCCATCCCCACTCAGACAGCAGCGACCATGGAATCCAGGAGGCCTCGGACCCTCGTCCACCTGCTCGGTTCCCCCCAGCGCCGGCTGCTCAGAGAACCGGCCCCACCGACCAGCGCGCCGGCTGTTGAGCCACTGCCCTGCAAGGGCGCAGCCTGTTGACCCCGGGCAGAGCAGCTCTCTGTGGTGCAGCCTGGCTGGGCCGGCAGGTGTGCCAGGGTCCCTGTGCCAGCCCAAAGGAAGCAGGCATGGGGCATGGGGCAGGGCGGGTCCCCAGGTCCCTTCCCAAAGCTGGGGGGTGGGGCTGCAGCGGCAGAGCGCTCCTGGGGCAGAGGCAGGTACTCACGCGACGAGGAGACACCTGGAGCGCTTGGCCAGCCCCAGGCAGGCGATGAGGCAGATGAGCAGGTCCAGGATGAAGAGCAGGAGGTAGGAGAGCCACCTGGGCCAGGGGAGGAGGGGGAAGGGCTGTCAGAGCCCTGTCACCAACACGCCCCCAGAGGGCCGCCTGCCCCGGACGGAGCCTGCGGCATCACGGCCCCAGGGCAGCCAGGCTGTGCCGCAGTGCGGCCGGTGAGGGTTTTAGTCCCCTGCTGAGGTTGCGGGTGGTTCCTACTGACCTGCAGTAACCCGCCGGGCGTGCCTCAGTTTCCCTAGGAGCAGCGTTGGTGCCTAGTGGTGAGGGGGGTTTCCCGTGTGACGGCCTCTCCCATGTTTGCCATGGCCCTCCCAGCTCTTGGTAACCTGGGCAACCAGGTGATGCCTCCCCCCCACCCACAATAGGACAAAGGAGGGGCCTGGCTGGTGTGAACTGGAGCTGGGCAGTCTGGGCTGGCTGGGGAGGGAGGAGGGGGGCCAGGGCCTGGCTGGGGGACCCCTCAGGGCCCCTCTCCCCAAGGTGGATGGTGCTGACGGCGTCTGGTCCCTGTGCTGACAAGTCTGCTCTACGCTGTGTCCCTGTCGCCCCATCACCTCCTGTTCTCCTGGCTGAGCTGCGCATGGGGGTGGGCCTGGTGCCCCCACACTGTGCCAGGCGACTGGGGCAGAGAGGCTGCTGACCTGACCCTGCCTGGTCACGCGGGAAGGGGCTGGAGGGGGCCCCGCGGCCACTGCCTGTGCAGACAGGCCGGAAGCTCGTTTCCAGCCCTCCCCTCCACAGCACCCGGCCGCTCGCCCGTCGCCCACCTCTGCTGCTGTGAGCGAGGGCTTCCCATTGCACAAACCCCCCACGGCCCAGGCGGCAGATGAACAGCGCGGGCCCGGGCCCGAGGGGTGCAGGGACAGTCCACAGGGCTGGGGACCGTGGTGCATTTGCTCCCATCAAGCCAGCTCCCCGTGTCAGACCCTCCTCCCCCAGGGGATGGGGGTTCCCCTGCTCGTCCTTGGGGTGCCCAGCCTAGCCCAGAACGCACGGCAGCTCCCTCGCGAGGTTCAGCTGCTACCCTTTGCTCCCCGGCTCGGATGTCACATGCGCTGCTTGCTGGGCAGTGCCAGGGCGGAGCGCCACAGGGCGTGGGCAAGATGCATGGGTGTCAGTTACACCCCGGGCACAACCAGCTCCTGATGCCAGGCTGTGCCCCTCTGAGCACCCCTGCCTCCGCCTCACGGGGGGCTGGCAGATACGGCTGCAGCCCTGCAGGGGCAAAGGAGGGGAAATCGGCCTGTTCCTGCCGGTCAGAATCGCTGCCCGGAGTCAAAGGAGTCCCTTAAACCCGCTGCTCCAGTGTGGCTGGGCGCCCGCTGCGGAGAGCTCCCGGCTCCGCTCCACTGGGCAGCTGGCACAGCACCCCCCCCCCCCATGCCCTCTCCACCAGCTCTGCAGCAGGACAGTGAGATTCAGTGGGCAGAGCCCCCAAGTCAGCAGTTTCATCACCGCAGCAGCAGCCAGCCGGGCACAGGGCAGTCATTTACCCCGGGCGACCCTCACTGGCTGCAGCATTCAGCAGGAACAGTGCCGGCAAGGGGCACCCACAGCGGCCTGCGTGCTGTACCCCGTTTAGGGCCGGGAGCCCGGGCCGTGGCAGGGCCGCCCCCAGCAGCCACGTCTCCGCAAAGGCCGCCCCGGCTGCAGGGGTCATTCTGCTTCCGTGGCCCACCTGCGGCGATGCTGAAGGAGCCCGTCCCGGCCGCAGCCCGCAGGCGGGCGAGGGCAGATGCGTTGGCTCGACGGCCCCCAGGGGAGGGGGGAGAGCGACTCTGCCTGGCCTCGCCTGCCCCGCGGCACAGAGCCGCGACCACTCGTACGCAGCGAGAGCAGCCGCTCCGAGAGCCCCGCGTCGGCAGGGAACGGCAGCAGTGCTGAGCCGGACAGGCGAGGGGCAGCACCGCGAGAGGAGCCCCAGCCCCACCCCACAGATAACCCCACGTTGCACTCGCTCCCTCCCCACGTCCCCAGGCAGCTTCCTGCTCCGCGCAGGGCAGCCCCCCGGCCTGGCATCACAGCTGGCTCCTGTCAAAGCCCCGCAGGGCAGCCCACGAACCCTCCGAGCAGGGCCGAGAGCCAGCCTGGCGATCCCCACCCAACACAGCGTTGCCGGCCCGGCCCAGCGATGGACCCCACTCACCTGTAATATTCCACGTAGCCCACCTGGTCAGCCACGGCCGCCAGGTTGACGCTGACGTCCTGCCAGACCGGCAGCCCTGAGAGCTGCAGGACGATGTTGCCAGCCATCTGCTGCAGGAAGCGCAGGCTCTGCACGTAGTCGCCCCGCGTGGCGAAGATCTCGTTCAGCCGGGCCAGGTGCTGCTCCAGCCCCACCGTCATCTGGCCCATGGTGCCCGAGACCTGCCCGGGCAGAGAAGCAGGAAGAGCGAGCCTGGCCTGGAGCCCGCCACATGGCGCTGCACGATCTCTGCCCTCAGTGCCCTGTGACTCCCCTGGCTGGGCTCTTCCCCATCCCAGAGCCCTGGGGTCTGCCTGGCAGGACTCCACGCTCAGGCCAGAGCGTAGGCACCTGTGCAGACCACCCGCCCGCCCGGCCAGGCGGATCCTCAGCCAGCTACGAGCTGCCACTCAGAGGGGCCCCCAGCAGGAACGGGGAGCAAGCCCTGCAGGGGCAGAGACGCCGAGGCCGCCCGCCCCCCCACGTGGCCTACACCAGGCATCGTTCTGTGCTGCCCAGCGCCAGGCCCAGCCCCGGGCTGACACGCTGCTTTGCCAGGCCCAGGGCCGCGATGCTCCATGGCTGCGCTGGACGCTCCGGGAGCCAGGGCAGGACTGTGTCACCTGGTTAACCGCAGCACACCCAATTTCAGCAGCCTCCGGTCAGCCCGCAAGGCTGGGCCCCGTCTGCAACGCTCCGGCAGATTTCAGCTCTGACCAAGCGGCTGGCAGCCCCGGTTCCCTGAGCCGGGCCCCTAGCAAACCCAGCCCACTGAGGGGCCAGGAACACTCGGGAGCTTGGGCCGAGGCCCTTCGTGCGGGTCCCATGGTGGCTGGGGGAGGTGCAAGGCACAGAACCCAGGAGTCCGGCAGCCCCACAAAGGAGACACACACCAGAGGGGCCCAATGCCCTGGCAGTGCCACGGACAGAGCCCCGCGCTGCCCAGGGCCGTCCCAGGGCCCCACTCACCCACCACCACCAGCCAGGACCTAGAGCTAAGTAAGGAACCAGCCCAAGGCCAGCCTGGGAGCCCACAGGAAAGGCAAGTAGCGGATCGCTCCAGGGCAGGGTGACACACCCAGCTGCCCAGCCTGCTACCGAATGCTCCAGGCCCGCAGGTGCTGCCCGCCAGGCTGGTGCAGAAAGATGCCATGTCCCCTGCTAGGGATGGGGACGGCAGGACCTGCACCGGCCTCCCCCCGTGCCCGAGACCCACTGGGATTCGCAGCCCCACGCACCCAGGTACATTACCGCAGGACAGACCGACCCAGTGGTGCTGCTCAGCCCTGGCCAGCGGCTCCCGTCACCCCGGTCCTACCCCACCCCGCCTCCCTCCCCCAGCGCCCCACAGTCCCCATCACAGGCCCCTGCTGTGCACTGGGCAGACCCCTCCCAGCCTCTGCAGGCCTCGGGGCCGCCTGTTGCGCACCCTGCCGCAGCACCAGGCGCTGCATGAAGACCGAAGGGACGCCGCGGGAGCCACGGCGCACGGAGCTGCAGAGCCGCTGCCAAGGCTTCCGTCGGCGCCCGAGCGAGGAGGATGAAGAGGGAGAGCCCCAGTGGTGGGCCGAACGCGGGAGACCCAGCTCCTGGCCAATCGGAGGCCGACGCGCGCATCCCGCTGGCGGAGCACCAAGAGGGAGGGGCTGTGACGGCGGCGATCGGGCGTCGCGTGGGACATGCCAGAGCAGAGGCGGGTGGAAAGCTGGGGTGGGGGGCAGCCAGGCGGCACTCGCCCAGGGCAGAGAGGAGCAGCAACGGAGCGCTGAGCCCGAGGAAGCGGCTCAGGAGAGGGACGGCGAGGCCGGGAGCAGCTGGTTGGGCTTGGAGGAGAAGAGGGCACCCCGGGGTGGGCCCAAGTACGGGCGGGAGGACGGTGCACCCAGCGCCATCGGCAGCGGGAGAAGGTGGGGAAGGGGCAGCCAAGCACCCCCGGCGTTGTCAGAGAGACCAAGGCAGCAGCTGGTCCTCTGGCCAGACACCGGCTGGTGCTGATCTGGGGCGCGCACTGCGCAAGGAAAAGAGACGGGCCCCAAGGACGCCCCAGAGCGCTGGGGAGCGGACACCGGGGAGGCTCCGAGCTCCCGCTGGCACTGGCACCACAGCAGGGTGCAGCCAATGCCAGGCACCATGGCCTCCGCCTCGCCCTCCTGGCAGGGATAACCTGGGTTTTGCAGCGGTTTAATTCCTCAGCCAGCTCGGCAGCTGCAGGACGGAGAGGCTGGTGCCCCCCTGCGAGCGGAGCTGCCAGCTGAGCCCCGTAATCTCCGGCGGAACACAGCTGTCTCTGAGACAAGGCCCCTCCAAGAGCCCCACCGATTACATCACATGAGCAGTGCACATATGGCCCGTTTCCCTGGGGGGCCAAGAGCTTCGGGCCCATTTTCCTGGGCCGGCTGTACCAGGACCCAGCAGGTGACTGCAGCCACGCTGGGGCTGGCGGGAGAACACATCTGGGAGAAAGCAGCACCTCCGCCCGTACCGCAAGGCTGTGGCTCGAACCAGCAGCAGGGCCAGCTCGCTTCTGACCAGGGCGGGCAGCTGGGAGGCCGAGGGCTGGGGCCAGGAAGGCCACGATGGCTTCTTCTATGTTCAAGTCTCAGGCCTGCATTCTCCCAAAGCCCCTGGCCCCTGCCACCACCCCAAGAAGCACAGGAGAAGCGTCCCCTTCCCAAGGACCGGCCGGACCACTGGCCATCGCTGACCCATCAGCTTCAGCGATGTGCGGAATATCCCACAATGCACCTGTACGGCTGACCCCCAGCAGGCCCTTACCAGCGCGTCGATCCCCGAGAGGGTGCGGTTGGCGTCGTCGAGGGCGTAGACGAGCTGGTAGACCCCATCGTTGGTCTCGCTGTTCCCGTAAAACCCGATGCCGACTGCAGCGCTGCGGACGAGAGAAGACGCCTGAGAGAGGGGGAAGGACACGGCTGGCTCCGGACGCAGGGACATGCGACCCATCGCCCGCCTGGCCCGGACCGCTCACCCCTGGCAGCACCTTCCCAGCATGTTTAGCCTGGGCACAAGATGCGACTCTCCCCCCAGCAGGGTGGGCCTCCGATGCGGCCAGCTGCTGCTCCATACCCGGCGGGCAGGAAATGGAACCAAGCCCCAGGACTCCTCCTGAGGGGCCAAGAGCAGGGCTGACGGCTGCTCCTTCCCCCAGCTCAGCAGGGTCCCCGCCGGCCGCTCCGGCTGTGCCCAGGCAGTGCCCTCCTCTGGCAGGGGCACAGCTGGGAGGAAGGCTCAAGTCTCGTTTAGGCACAGCGTGAGGCCAGGTATGGGACGGCGTTACTTCTCCTGCTGCCTGGCAGGAGGTTCCAAGGCCTGGGGACTGAGTCACTCCCAGGCTGACCCGCTCTGATGCCACCCACCTGGCTGCCCCAGAGTCCTCCAGGCCTCACACGAGAGCTGCTCCCTGCAGCTCTGGGTGGGCCCTGGCTGAGGCGTGAGATCCTGCCCGCTCAGGGGCGCTAAAACAGTTAACTGGCTAATTGTTTTAACTCCCGATCGGCTACCCAGCCCGCCGCCTTGGCCCTCTGCAGCTGGGGGGCCTACTAGCCCCTCACAGCCACTGGGGGTCCTGCCACGATGCCGGCACCGCCCTGCGCGCCCTGGCCCAGTACTTGGGGACCCGGGTTCAATTCCCTGCTCTGCCACCTGACTGCAGGTGACGCCCTCCAGCTCTGTGCCTCAGTTTCTCCCACCCCAGCGCAGCCGCACTGGGGTATAGAGACAATGAACACAGGAACACCAGAGACTGGGCTCAGCACGAGCCTCCCGGGGCTGCATGGCGGAGGCGCCACGCTCCAGGTTTGGGGCGCAGGGGAGGAAGAGGCACCCCTCTGGCTGCTGGGGAGATGCTCAGCTCGTGCTCGACGCTGGACGCCAGGCAGAGCTGAAGCCGGCCCCAGCGAACGCGGCGAGATTGGGGCCGCAGGGCCAGGAAAAGCAGATGAAGCGAATCTGCCGGAAAAGAAACGCTGCTCCTCCTCAGACCGGCTCCTTGGCTAATCCCCAGGGGGGACAAGCAGCGAGAGCTGGGTCTCCTGCTAGCCCCTCCCTGGCACTGCCAGCCAGTTGGCCACGGGGGCCCAGGGGAGAGCCCACGAGCCATGGGCAGGCACCAACTCTGCTCCAGACAGGCTCCACTTCAGCGGCCGGGGGGTTCGGCGCCTCTGGAGGGCTGCAAAGCCCCAGGCCGGTCTCCTCCCCACGCCCCGAGCAGCACCAGCCACCCCAGCTCCTCCCACTGCCTCCAGACCGAGCAGTGCCAGGGAGAGCTGGCAAGTCCCATTCAGTTATCTGCTGTTAGCGCATTAAACAGGTGGTGGTGGCGGGGGAACACCCTGCTGCGGAAGGGAGCTGCTCCAGCCAAGCTGGCGCGCCCCCGGGGCCTTGCGGGGCTGGAGTGGCCCCCCTCCGACTGGTTACCAGAACTGGGGAGCCTCGGTCATTCAGGGGCAGGCTCAGCACCCAACCCTGAAGATCCCTAGCGCCAGGGCGCCCTGGCAAGGGGAGTGCTGCCCCTGGGCGGCCAGCCTCTCATCCCGCCTTCGCTCGCCTGCGAAGCCAGTCCTGCCCTCGTCGCTGGCTGGCACCTGGTGGTGTTCACTCAGCGGCCCAGGGCTGCCATGAGAGGGGCTTGGGGCCCAGTGGCACAGCCGTGGGGTAGCCCCTGTGATGGGGTTCTGGGGTCCCCAAAGCTTTGCACCCTGTCCGCAGGCAGGAGAGTCTCTCACTCAGCAGGAAAACAGCAGGTTTATTAGCCGACAGGACACAGCATCGTACAGAGGAGTCAGTGCAGCAGGCAGAGACAGCCAGTCCAATTCATGTTGGGAAGAGGAGGCCCCGAGGGGCCCCCAGAGCTGGGGCCTGGCCCCCTCCTTTGTCTCTCTCTCCCTCAGCCCAGACTAACTGCTTCCAACTCCCAGTTCCAATTCAAACCCCTCAGGCTCCACCTCCTCCTTTGTCTGCAGTACAAAGGTGTTACCTGGTCGTCAGGGTTACCCTCAGCAGGAGCCCCACACCCTCTGTGAGCCACACACACACGCAGGTATCCCCCACTCCATCACAGCCCCACATCCGACCAGCTGGGGGCCGGGCGCATGGGTTCGGCTGTGCTGGGGCAGGGAGGGTCCAAGTGGCAGCAGAGTGGACACTGCATCGGTCCTGAGCGCCAACGCCCGAGCCCAGAGGCGGTGCTGCCAGGGGTGCAGGCGAGCCCCTTGCAAAGCCCCAGGGCAGCGAGACTGGGGCAGCGTTCGCCTGTCCCTGTGGGGACGGAAACGTGGCTTCCTCCCACACGCTGCCCGGCCTGAGCCCAGTCACATGGAGCAGCGTCGGAGCCGGGCTGGGTGGAGGGGGGGTTCCCAGCAGTCATGGGAAGGGCACGCTGAGTTAATCAGCCTCATTTGCTTCCTCTGTCGAGCGTGTCCATGGCCACACAGTGAACTCTCTGTCTGGGCCCCGGCTGGCGAAGAACCACCCCTTTATTCCCTGCCCGTGGGGAGCAGATCACGCCAAAGCAATCAGCAGCCCCCGCCGCCCAGGGTGGCAGCCCAGCCGGGCTGGCCCGAGGGGGGGGGATTCCTGGCACGGCAAAGCAGAGGGCAGCCCCGAACCCCAGGACCCAGCCGGCTCGGCAGGGCTGCTGAGCGCCCTGGCGTTTGCACAGGGCAGCCCAGGCTGCGGGCGGGAGCTGGTCCAAACTTTGAATAGGAGGGAGGGCTTAAAAACACCTCTGTGGAGGACATGCAGCCACCTCAGCTGCCCCCTCGCCATTGGCCAAGCCACCCGCTCTCCCCCGGCGCTTGCTGCTGCCTTGGCTGCAGAGAACAGCTCCCGCGCCAGGCCGTGCCAGCGGATGATCTCTGCCAGCACCGCAGCAGGACAGCAGAGCCTCTCCCAAGGACCCCCCCCAGCCCAGGGACCCATTCCTTGCCCCCCAGACTCCATCTCTAATTAACCCTGAGCCACATGTGGCTGAAGGCTGCCAGCTGCGTCAGGCTGCAGCTGCCACCTGCTCCAGGACTGGGATTAGAGCCCCCGCCCCCGCCCCGGGGATTAGCCAGCACTTCCAGGCCACATGTGCTGGGGGGACCAGAGCCATCCGGTGCAGCAGGGAGGGAACGAGGAGCCCACACCCAGAGAGGGGTGATCGGTCCGTAAAGCCCCTGGAGGTGCAGCGAATCGAAGAGATGCCTGGGCACGGCTGGGCCACAGATCCAGCCGCTGGTGGGGGCTGCAGGATGGGTCAGAGGACAGCTCAGCCAGGAGAAGCAGAGGACCCTGGGTACCCAACAGGGCTGACGGAAAAGCCGCCCCCGCGGCCGCCTCCCCCTGCCACACTCGAGCCTTTCTGAGCACAGCTGGACTGGGGGATGGGCGCAGAGCGCCCCGCCCCCGCCCACCCCCGCTCCGGCCCCTCTCTGAGCAGCTGTGAGATGGTCCGTGTCCCGCCCATACCCCTGGCAGCCAGGCGCCCGGCGGCATGACTAACCTCTGCTCGCAACCTGCGCCAGGCAACCCACCGGACATTCCCGCCCAGCCCTGCCGAGTGCAGCCAGGAACCACTGCCAGCAGCTTTGGTCCCCCACAGCCCTGAGCTCTGGGCTAATCCCCTGGCAGGTGGCGTTTGTCCCCACCCGAGGGGGAGGAACGCAGAGGTGAGGGGACTAAGCCAAGGGCACACAGCAAGTTAGTAGCAGAGCCGGGAATGGCACCCAGGAGTCCTAGCCTTCCCGCCAGGCCACGCTGCCCATGGCCAGTGGCTGGGAGATTCCCCCAGCTGGGCCCTGAAGGCAGCTTGCCCGGCTGCTCACTCACCAGCAGATGAGACCGGCCACCACAGCTGTCCAGGTGACGCAGCAGGAGCTGGGCCGCTTGCTCTCCGACTCCTCATCTCGCTTGCAGCTGCACAGGCAGGTCAGGTAGATGGTGAGGAAGAGCAGGTTGAGGCCGAGGCAGACGGCAGCCACCAGGCCCAGGAAGAGCAGGGACTGAGCATGGGAGAGACAGGGGGTCAGGGCCTGCTCCACGTGGCCGCCCGAGAGCAAAGCTAACGCACTCAAAGCCCCTGGTGTGCAGGCTCCCGGGAAAGGCCGCCGGCGGCAGGGGCTGCTCACCGCCATGCGCTGGGCTCCAGCCGCGACCGCACCCCACGCGGGGGAAACCGCAGCCCCCGCCCGCTGCCCCAGAGCTACAAGGCAGCTCCCAGCCCGCTGGCCTGGCCGTGCCTAGGCTGGCACCCCGCCGCAGGGAAGGGGCTGGGGACAGCTCCTGAGCCAGCCCCCTGAGGCTGGCGGGCACCTCTGGCAGAGAGGTGAGAGCAGGTGTGGGTGTGCGATGCACACGCGAGACACAAGTCCCATCCACCCGCGGGGCAAGGCCAGTGCAAGCTGCCTGCAGACCAGTGACTCTGCTAGCGGGAGGCACAGCCTGGGGGACAAAGCCAGGTTCACCCCATGGCCTGGGAAAGCTGCTTCGAGCGCGCCAGGCAGGGGCCAGCAGCTGTCGGTCACCGCCAACGGGGCCAGACCCTGCCACGCAACTAGACACGCAGAGGCCTGAATCCGGCTTCCCGGAGCCAGCCGGGGCCTCGGCTGCATTTGAACCTTTTGCTGCCGGTCAGCAAACAAGCCTGTCCTGGAGCTGGTGCTGGAAAGTGCATGCTGGGCACCTGGCTTTTCCCCTCAGGAAATTCACGCAGGGCACTGCTCACGAACACGCCGGCGCTGCCTGTCCCGTCAGCGTGACGGCTGTGGGCCTGCCAGGAGAGTTCCCTGCACCAGGAGACGCTCGCCTCCCTCAGACACGCCCCTGTCTCACTCAGCCCGACCGACCGGCACCCCCCACTCTGCTGTGACCCCCACACTAGCATTCGGAAGGTAACAACAGCACTAGGCTCAAAGGGAACTCAAGGGCTCTTCTGGTCCAGGCTCCTGCCTCCTGGCTGGCCCAGGTACTAACTAAACCACCCCCGACAAGTGTTTGTCTGACCTGATCTTAAAAGCCTCCAGTGATGGAGACGCTACGAACTCCCCACGCAACGTGTTCCTCTGCTTGGCTGATGAGACAGGGAGTTTTTCCTAATGCCCGACCTAACGCCCCACCCTTGCTGCAGTTTAAGCCCATGGCTTCTGGTCCTGCCCTCTGAAGTTAACGAGAGCTTCTACCTCCTCCTTGGAGCGGCTGTTTAGATACGTGAAATGGGACGGTCCTCCTCAGTCTTCCCTTATCTGGGCCAAGCAAACCTCATCCTCAGAGCTCGGGGTTTCTGGGCCTTGAAACATTCCTGCTGCTCCTCTCTGGACTTTCTCCAGGTCGTTCACATCCTTCCTGAAATGTGCCCAGAACTGGACACAAGGCTTCAGTGGAAGCCGAATCAGCGCAGAGCTGCAGACCGACTCCTCGTGTCTTGCTTACGACACTCCTGTTAATGCAGCCCAGAACGAGGTTGGCTTTTTTTGCAACAGTCTCACACTGTTGACTCGTGTTTAGCTTGTGGTCCACCACTTCCCCCAGACCCGCTTCTGCACTGCTTCTTCCTAGTCACTTCCCATCCCGTGTGGGTGCATCTGAGTGCTCCTTCCTAAGGGCAGCACTTTGCAATTGGCCTTGAATTTCATCCTGTTCACCTCGGTCCTTCTCTCCCCATTTTTTTGCATTTTAGCCCTGTCCTCCGAAGCACTTGCAACCTTTCCCAGCTTGCTCTCAGCCGCAAACTCCGGCACTCTCGAAATCATTGCCCGACGCCGACCTGATCCCCTCGGGATGCCCATCCAGCAGGCCCGGGACCCACGATCGCTACATTCTGGGAGTGGGTTTCCAACCATGTGTGTGCCCACCCCAGAGCCGCCCCATCTAGCCTGGACTTCCCTCGCTCGGTTATAAGCAGGCTACAGCCAAGATCCAGCACCTGTCACTACTGGCCATCCACAAGATTGCTCCATTATTTGCTGCCTTCTCTCTCCAGGTTCTGAAGTTAAGCTGATGCGGCTAATTCCCCAGCTTTTCTTCAGTTCTCTGACTGGGACTATTTGCCTTCTTTCCCTCCCTGGGAACCTCTCCTGCAGGTTTGTGAAGATAACCGCCAAGGGCTCGGCCCCCTCCTCGCTCAGCTCCTCAAGGATTCGGAGGTGGATATCACCAGGCCAGGCTGGCGGGATATTCACTTGTCTGTGTGATTTTTAACAGGACGTCTCCCACCTGCTTGTTGGGGTCTTGGTGCAGTTACAGTCACGGGCGTTTCCGTCAGCATCCCCACTGCAAACCCGAAAAGCAGCCGGGGGTGGTGCTGGAGCGATCTGCCACTGGGGTGTCTTGGCTGCTAACTGAGCCCACGTTCAGACCCGGTCTGCAGGGCGGACGTACCCCAACCCCCCAACGTGCCGCACTCCCCCGGAAGCTGAGGCTGTGCATCAACAGGCTCTTTCCCAGCGCAGGGGCCGTGCCAGCTGCTAAGAGCTTTGCCCCCAGCGGCCCAGACTGGCTGAACCCTGCAGCCCTTCCCGCTGGGAAGGCAGCTCAGTTACCAGCTACCAGAGCACCTCCCGCAAACAGCAACCCCGGCCTTCCCTCCAGCCGGTCCCAGGTCTCTGCGGGAGCCAGGAGGAACTGCTCTGAGCCCTGGCCAGGGAGGTGGAACGATGCGGATGAGCCCAGGTCCGATGCCAGGAACAAGCCCCACGTGTGACCCCACAACCCGCGGAGCCCCAGCAGGGACAACACTGCAGGCGCAGACAGAGACATGGGGCTGGGGACGCCTCAGCCCAAGCCAGATGTCCCGTTCCGACGCAGCCCAGAACAGACTCGTCAGCACCGGGACCAGACGCCGTCAGCACCATCCATCTGGGGGAGAGGGGCCCAGAGGGGTCCCCCAGCCGGGCCCTGGCCCCCTTCCTCCCTCTCCAGCCAGCCCAGACTGCCCCACTCCACTGCCCAGCTCCAGTTCACACCAGCCAGGCCCCCTCCTCCGCCTCTGTCCTGTTTCCCAAGGAAGAAAGGGGTCACCTGGTTGCCCGGGTTACGCCAAGCAGGGAGGCCCATTGTCTACCTGCAAGAAGGCATCTCACACACTCCCCTCACCACTATGCACCAGTGCTGTGCCTAGGGAAACTGAGGCACCCGCCTGGGGTTACTACAGGACAGCAGGAAACACCTGCAGCCTCCCCTGGGGAACGAAACCCTCAGGAACTCCATGCATCCCACACTCCCCAGCCGTGTCTTCCATTGGACAGAGGTGCCGTGCCCGGGTCTGCAGGGGAACACACAGCCTGGCCAGGAGGCCTTGCCAGCAGCCGGGTGCTAGCGAGTCTCCAGGCCAGGACCCATTCAGCTGCAGGTGACGGAGTCCCTGACCAGCTGCCCCTGCGCTTGGGGAGCTGGGGAGTCACTGGTGCCGGAGAGTTAACTCTGCGTTGCTGCCTGACCCCACCCCAGCAGGGCAGGTGCAGGGGGGCCCCGAGGAGGCGCAGGGCAGAGAGAAGTGGGGAGCGGAGCACGCCGTGCCCCGCTTTGGTAACTTCAGCACCTGCCCCGCTCGCACTGCCGAGCCGGAGCCGGGCGCTGTAATCCAAAGCCAAGCTGCAGGCTCCAGCTGCCCCCATCAGCTCCTGCCCCTTTGCCCTCTGATCTTCCCCCAGCCTGCAGGGGCCTGGCCAGGGCCCTTGGAGAAAGGTGGGCAGCTGCTCCCGGCTGTGTTACGTGCCTGTCCCTTGTCTGTGGGGACACAAGCACCTCACCTAATTCACCAGGGACGCCTCAGCCCCTTTTCAGCAGTGGGGAACCGAGGAACGGAGCGGGGCAGGTCCCGGGTAGATGCTGAGCTCTCCCCCACCTCCAGTCCCCAGCCCAAGCCAGAGAGCCATCGTGTGGTCCTCTCCCGTTCCCCGGGGCCCCTCCTTGCAGCGCCTGGCTGGTTTTGCCGGGCTCGGGAGAAGCGGGCTGGCCAAGGCCCAGGATATAGCGCCTGCCACATCCCAGGGGATTGCCAGCCAGGCAGGGGGTTACCCAGGAGTCTCTCGCAGCAAGACAGCTGGATATTTGGGCTGCATCCGAACATGGGCCAGGCTGCACCCCGCCAAGCCTGCAAACTGGTCATTTGCCCCCCATACCAGCACCACGGCCCCCGGTCCTGAGCCAGGAGAACCTGCTGCTGAGCCAGCCTGCCATGCAGCCGGAGCCAGGCCCGGAGACGGGGGCCGCCCAAGAGGGCGCTTCTCTTACAGACATTTCTCCACCCGGCAGGACAGCTCTGGCACTTGCTCAAATGGCTCCACCCCTCCCAGCCCGGCCAGGGTCCTCCTCGCACGCAGCAGAACCACGCACAGCACCGTGCTCAGTCCCCGCAGGCAGCGTCTCATCTCTCCTACCAGCAACGGCCCCCGGCAGCCACAGCCCCCCGCCCACGCCAGCGCTCCATCTTCAGCCACTGCAGGACGTCTGTTCCGCACGGGCAGCCCTGGCCTCCCTGCCGGCAGCCTGGCACTGCCAGGCATCTCTTCCCGATCTAAGCCTGCCTTGGCGAAGGCGCGAGAGCCTCAGACCAGCCTTGCCTCAGCTCTCCCCACCGAGCGTCCTTGGGGAACAGGAGCTCAGATGTGACAGAGGCGGGGTCCCCTCCCCGGCTACAGCAACGCCACCGGCTCTGCATCTCCCTTCCCACGGCTGTCCCCCTTTGGAGCCCCCCCCCGCTCCATCTCCGGTAGCAGCTGACAGCTGGGAAGTAGCAGCCAACGAAGGCCAGAGTTGACCCGCGTGGCGTGAGTGTGGAGATGTGGTCAGACAGCACCGCGAGCAGAACCGTCCCCAACCGAGGCACCTGCTATGGCCTGGCTTGCTGACCACGTGGCAGGACATGTCGCTAGGCTGCCTGGCACAAGGGGCTCTCGCCGGGTCCAACTCCCCTGCAGGCCTGCACGGACCTCACAGACCCTTTTGCAAACTAAGCGGGACCGAGACAGTCACAAAACTGAGCCAGCGCTGGGACGGCGGTGCTGCTTTCCTGGCCTTCGACCATTGCAAAGCCACGGCCCGTGCATGAAACAGCCCAACCTGCAGGGCCAATGCCCTGCTCCCCACCTGAGTCACTGGGCTGGTTCCGCCCTAATGCGACGTGTCCCTGGGCAGCTGCTGGGTTCTGGGCACGCGAGGGGGCAGCGTGCTAGGCCCAGACCAGAGAGCACAATAACTGGGAGGCAGAAGCTCAGCCCCTGGCTCCTGCTTCCCCCTCCCGCCTGCCCCCACTGCATGGCCTCTGCAAGACGCCTCCCTGCACCAGGCCCTGAGCTGACATTACAAAGCTGTGCCCCACGCAAGACCGAGCGGTGGGGTCCCGGCCGGGCGCAGCATGCCACCAGCTGCCCAGAGCACGCCAGCAACGAGGCAGGGCACAGAGCAGGGCTCCACGTTTGCTGCCTTGAGCCGAGGGCGTCTCTGGCTGAACCACCCCAGCTTGACCTGCTTCCTGGCTCCTTCCAGAGCTTAATGGCTGGCGTGTCCCCCGGAGTGCGGGGCCTGCCGTGACCTTTCCACGATTCTGCAGCTTGACGAAATGCCACCTCGGGCCCCTCTGTGCAGACTGCATTGCAAGCACAGCACAGCAGCCCCCTAACGCAGGGAGCCCACGACACATTGAGAGGCATCGCTCGTTACAGGGCCCCAGCCGGCAAAGAACACAAACCCAGCGTCACTCGTCCATCTTCCCCCATGGCAGCGGCGGGGGGCGGGGGCGGCGTGTGTGTGTGTGTGTGTGTCCGCCTACGGGAGGAAAGCTACACAGTGGCACTAACGATGGGTCATAGCTGCAACTGCTCCAGTGCCAACGGCAATTCACAGAGCGCAGCCCCTCCAGGGAGAGGAAGAGGCGCACAGCCTGAAATGCACCCCCAGCTCTGCGCCGCTCTGAGCTCCCCCAGCCACGAAGCAGGGCCGACCCATCCCCTGCCTCGCAGGCAGGTTGCTGAAGCAGGAAGGGCCCCAGCCAGCTTCTTAGCCCAGCCCTGCAGCATGCTCGCCCTATGCACAGTGCAGAGCTAGCCAGGAAGGAGGTGCAAAGTCAGAGCTCCTTGTTCACATCCCACCCTCCTGTTCCTGGTTGCACAGGGGCCGGTCGTGCAGCCTGGGGCTCTTGTGAGCCAGCTATTCCACGGCTGGGAGGAGAAACCACCCTGCAGCGCTCTAGGCGGTGCCGGCGCAGCCCTGCCGGGCCCAGGATACGTCAGCCCTGAACGCCGCTGGACAGCTGCCTGCAAGGCCCCCCGGCCGGGGGAGAATCACAGCTCAGCTTCCAAGCCTAGAGGGGACGGGGATCCCCCGAGTGGAACCGTCTGGTGCCAGCTGCACCCCCCCCGCGGGGTTTGCCCCCCAGTTACCGTGGGAACTAAACACACATGCTAACCAGCTGCAGACTCTGCCCCCAGCCCCCCCCAACCTCGCCATTTCCCAGCACTAAGGACTCCAGGGTGGTTAGTGGCCCCACCTGCCTGCCAAGCCTGATGGAAGGTAAGAGCCTGCCTTCGATTGCTCTGCTAATGCAGAGCACAGTGCAAGAGGTGGCTGCCAGGGCTGTAGCGCTGCAGGGCTCTTTGGTAACGAGCGGTGGGGGAGTCTGCCCAGCAGGAATCACTTCTCTCCCAACCGGGCCATTACTCTGGCAGCCTGCCGGCTCTGCCGAGATGCACGGTCCCCCGGAGCCTCGTCCCCAGCACTGGGCCATCCAGCTCAGACCCAGATCTCAGCATGGAAACTCCCGGGCCACGCCCCCAGCTCATTGGGGCGGGTTTGTGTGTGAGAGACGACAGGCCCCCAGCATGCGTGTGCGTGAGAGTCAGACAGGCACCAGCAGGCGTGTGCTTGAGTGCACACGCACGTGTCAGAGATGACAGGCCCCCAACACGCGTGTGCATCAGACAGGCACCAGCATGCTTGTACATGAGTGCACACGCGTGTCAGAGATGATAGGCCCCCAACAAGCGTGTGCATGAGTGCACACGCACGTGTCAGAAATGACATGCCCCCAACACACGTGTGCATGAGTGCACACGCGTCAGATGACAGGCCCCCCCAGCACGTGTGCGTCAGACAGGCACCAGCCTGAGTCACACAACGGGAAGAGACCTCGAAAGGCCATCAGGTCCAGTCCCTGCCCTCGGGGCAGGGCCCAGCACTGTCTGCAGCAGGGCTCAGCAGCCCCCAGCCTGGGCGCCACTTTTAATTGGCAGGCGATGCGGGAGCTCAGCCCCACCCCTCGCCCCCCGTGCAGCCGGGAGCTGACTCAAAGCCGTCCGCCGTCGGACTGACGTATTCCGAGCCCCACCTCCCCGGGAACGCTTCACAGCTCCATTCGCCCAGCGACGGCGCTCTCGGAAGTAGGGCTGGTAAAGGTATCCCCAGCGCCGGGGCCGTACGTTGAGGTCGAAAGCTCGAATCTCGGCACTGCGCCGGGGAAAGGTCGCTGGCCCCCATCGAGTGTTTGTCTGACGGTCTCCGATGATGGCGGTGATTCCACAACCTCCCCAGGTCATTTAGCCCAGAGCTTGACCACCCCGCTGGGAAGCTTTTCCTAGCCTCCAACCCTAACCCCCAGCTCCCGGCCCTGTCGTCCGAGGCTAAGGAGAACACGGTTTCTCCCTCCTCCTCGGAGCACCTTTTTGGATCTTCGGAAGTGGCTCTCCTGCCCCCTCTCAGGCTTCTCTTTTCCAGACGGCACAACCCCAGTTCTTCCCCTCTTCCCTCAGAGCTCAGCATTTCCAGGCCTTCAGTCATTTTCGGTGCTCTGCTACAGCCCTTCTCCAAATCGTCCCTGAAACGTGGTGCCCAGAACCGGACGCAATCCTGCAGCCGAGCCCCAGTACCACGCCGAGCCGAGAGGAAGAATGTCTGGCTCACAACACCCCCGGCTGACAAGCACCTACCGAAGTAAAGGGAGTGGGGTGCCTGTCATGCAAGCCCCATGGCAGAACCCCCTTCTCCCCATGGGGCTCAGCCAACCTGTGGAACTCATTGCTGGGAGATGTTCAGAAGGCCACAGGTACCCCGGTGCTCAACGCAGGAGACCAGGCCCGGGGCCGCCCGGGGCTACCAGCCCAGCTGGGGAGGGAGCCTACGCCACGCTCACTCAGGAAGGCCTGGACTCTAACTAACAGAAACCAGGGCTGGATTGCTCAGTAACTGGCCTGCTCCGTCCAGTTCTCCGAAGCCCGACACCAGCCACAGTCAGAAGGGCTGGGCCATTGCTGTGGTACACGCTGACATCTCTGGATGTCCCGTTCCCTCAGCCCCGCTGCCTGGTCCTGCCCCACGGCAGACAGCAGTGACCTGCAGGGCCTGACCTGCTCCCTGGGTGCACAGAGGGGACCAACAGAGCTCGCTGCAGGATGCTTCCATGGGGCCGGCGCCCAACGGGGACAGGGCAATCCTGGATCTCCCCTGGCTCAGTACGACCCTGGATCCCTGCGAGCGCCCAGGGAGGGAGCTCTCCCCATGCACTGAGCAGCGCGACAGGCCCCGATCTCTATCACACTTGAGCAACGCAAATCCTGCACGACACGGCACAGGCAGGTGCCACCTTCCTTTGGCTTCCAGCCCCTATAGGGGTAACGCCGCCCTCCCGGGGCAGGACAGCGCCGAGAGCGTCTGGCTGAGGATGATGACGCTGACTCTCTCCTGCCGGGGAGCTCCCCTGCTCCCTCCCTGGGCTGGAGGCCGGCTCAAGTCGTGGTCAGCTGCCTTCTCATGGCTGTGCTCCTGTCCCCGCGCGCTTTCACTCCAGCCTGCGCCAACCGATCACCCGGTCCCGGGGATGGGGCGGTGGCTCTGCCGTGCGCTGAGGCAGCGAGATAAGGGCAGAGCCGGGGAAAGCAGCTCTCATCAGCTGGCTCACAGGCAGCCACAGCGGTCAGCTACTGAGCAGGCAGCTTCCAGCAGCCCTGAGTTCTGCTCCTCCCCGTCACCCAAGCGTGGCTCCCTGAAGGACCAATGCCCCCACCCCCTGGTTTCAGTAACGCCCATCGGCCTGCGGGCACAGCTCTCCCCACCTGCTGCTGCTGGGTCTCCGCAGAGGAGCTGGTACCAGCCAAGATGTGGCAAGGACCTGGGCTGGCAGCTCAGAGGAAGCCCCATGCTATGGCGCCTGCTCCTGCGTCCCAGAAGGGTCCGTGCACCGGCTGAGACTGCTGGACTTGCTTGGCGGGCGGCTCTTGAATTTATACAGTACCAGGAGCAGCTGGACCCGGCTTGCTGGGGGCCTCCTTGGTAACCGCTTTGCAGCAGGAATCCAAACTGCAGGGACAGGCACCCAGGGCAGAACTCGCACCAAACTCCCAGACCAGCCGAGGGAGGGAGCGCCAGGTCCGTCCCTCGGTTAGACCAGCTCTCAGCGAGCGCCTGGCAGAGCCCAGAGGCTGGCGCAGGGATCGCGATACAAAATCACCCCTGCAGCAAGGCTGAGATCTTGACTCAGGAGAGGACGAAGCGAGTGCCCGGCCTTGCACCTCTGGGGATGCCCCCCGCAGGAAAAACAGAGCCCAAGGCTGGAAGAGCAGGGCTGGAGCGGGGCGGTCAGGATGTGGAGGAGCAGCTGCAGGGCTATGGATTTTTTTTTCTGGGGTGGGGGGGCGGCACCTCCCAATTAGTCCACTGAAGCCCCAGGATTGGGTGTTGCTCAAGCTTTTGCTGCAATGACCTGGCTGTAGAGCAGCCAGCAGCAGGCAGCCAGCAGCAGGTGCTTGTTGTGGCCAGCAGCAGGCAGCCAGCAGCCCTCCCCCAGGGCAAGGAGTTCTCACCCTGGCTGTCCCTGCAGCTCCAAGGGGACGTGGCAGCAGCAAGATAACCCCAGGGGCAGTTGAGCGCCTGTGGGGAGACTGGCCCCCACGGAACCCCTCTCTCGCCGTGCAAGGGGCAGCGGCTGCGGCCTGGGCCGGGTCCCAGCCCTTAGCTCAGAGCAGCTCTGCAGGAGGTGAGGGCTGCACATCCCGGGAGGAGGTTGGGTTGATGACCACGGCACTGGGGTCTTGCCGGCAGACTGCGCCCACAACTGGCTCATTTCATCCATGCATGGGTGGGATAAATTTTGTCATATGCACGTGAAGACGCACCACCAATAGAAACACCTGCCGATGGCTGTGGGCCCAGGCATTCCACTCCTTCCACACGCACTGCCCTGGGCACTGCCAGGGCTCTGCCAAGAAGACACATTTCCGGTAAGGGGGTGGCTACTCTCCTGCCAGCCCGCACAGCTCAGGCTCAGCTCGCAGGCGGCCAACTCCCCTCTTTCCAGCTGCATTCAAACCGGCCATGTCTTAGACAAGCCAGCTCCTCCGAGCACATGAGAAAGCCCCTGGCAGCACGTCCCCAGCAGCCAGGGGCCACGCTGCCATGGCCGGCCTGAGCGGACGGCTTCCCAACACAGCGCCACGTGCCATGGCCGATCCCCTGCAGCCAGGGGGCCAAACCCCGCCGGCCTGACAAGCAGCGCTCCTTTCAGTGGAGAGCTTGCCACACGCCGACGGCACTCCCCCCATCCCTGCCACAGCTGCACTGCACACTCCCCAGAGGTGGGCGCATTTCCACAGTGCTGCCTGGAAGCTATGAAAGCGTTTGGGAACGGGGGCGGGGTGGGACTATGGAGCCATAAGCCAGGCCCTGCGTACCCAGCACCCCACGTCCCATAGCAAGCGGCTTTGGGCCTCCAGCTGCTGGGCTCGCGAAGCAGCCGCCCGCCCGCGCCCGCCACCTGTGAGCGGAAGGTGACAAGCTGCGAAGGGCTTCCTGCACCAGTCTGTATTGTTTGAGGGTTTCCTTCCTCCCAGCCGGGTTTGGCACAGCTGCACTCATTGGGGAGCAGACAGGATCTGATCAAGGCAGCCCGAACCCCGGCCGCTGCCCGCTCAAACCACGCACGCTGCCAGCAAACACAGCAGCCTGCTGGCTGCGGATGGCCAAGCTGGAACCGCTCCCTCCAACAGCTGGGGGGCAGATCTGTCACCATCGCCCCAGCGCTTCCCAAAGAGCCCCGCGCAGGGGCGGAGCAGCCGGCAGCACTTGGAGGCTCTGAGCACGTCATGGCCCCACCGAAAACACCCGGGCGGGTGGAACGGAGCCGTGATGGGCCCATCTCCCGGCTTTTGTGTTCTAGCTCTTGTGTTACGGGAGCAAGTAAAAAAACTTTTCCTTATTCGCTCTCTCCACACCTGTCATGATTTTCTCCACCTCTATCACATCCCCACCTCTGTCTCCTCTTTTCTAAGCAGAAAAGTCCCAGTCTCTTCAATCTCGCTTCACACGGGGCCCATTCCGAACCCCGAATCATCTCTGCTGCCCTTTCGGGAACTTTGCATAACCACTCCAAGCGCTCTCTCCCCCGAGCCCGTGGTTTTTTATGTCACATTTTGCATGTCTGACCGGAGCAGGTGGAGGGGAGGCCCTGGCTCGGAAGGGGCAGAGATTCACAGCTCCAGCTCACAGCTGAGACATTTGGGTCGCAGGGGAAGTTTCAGGTGCAAATTAAAAAAAAACCCGATGTTCTCATCTAGCCCCTTCCCTCCTAGCCAGCTAGGTCACACCAATGAGGCTGAACATGCAGTTCAGGTGCTTTGCCCTGCAATAAATTATGTGCAGTATTTACCAGCTAACTGTTCTTCCCGCACCCATTCCTCTTCAGCAAAGAGAGCTTGAAAGTGCACGGGATTTCACTGGAAAATTTTTTCCTGTTCGTTTACATAGAGGCAAACCTAACTCATCCTAAGAAAGGAAAGGTTTTGGGCAGCTTGGCGCAGCAGCTGCAGTCAGAGCAAGATCGACCCTTTTAATCGTAGAGTGCAAAGTAAGTTTTTTGTTTTAATTCCTACTTGGCTGCTTAATATGGATAAGAGCACGCAGATGCGAGAAGGTAAAGGCAGCTTTTATGGACAACACTTTTAAAAATTCCATATTACTGCAGCTGCTGTCAAAATTTTTGGAAAATATTGTATGCTTTGTTCCGTGCAGAGGTAATAAAACATAAAGGAGCATTTAAAAAAAAAAAATCCACCCTCTCCCTGATTTCGCCAGCAGCTGCTGTTCCAGCTGTCCATTGAGCTGCCCGTCACCCCATCAGACCCGTAGTTAGCAAAGGACAAATCCACCCCCATGGGGCTGCGCTTAAAGCCCTGGATTCAGTTAGCACAGGCTGGAACCGGTACGTTCTCCAGCGTAATTCGAAAGCTTTGGCCACACGCTGCGAATCGTGTCTTAGGTATAATTCTTCTGCATTTCTGTAATGCTTGGCCACCCAGAGAACGGCAGGCGTTCTGTGGAAATGCAGCCTCTTCTGGGGTGGAGCGTGGCGGTCACCCAGCCAAGCGTACAACAGTGTCATGGCGGGGGGGGGGGGCAACAACAACAGCGCTGTAACTCATCCAAGTGCCAACCCCAGGCAACAGCACGGCCTTGTCTGACCAGAACCCGGACGTCAGCTCTGCCGGGATTCCACCTGGGGTTCTGGATCCGAGGGGACCGACCCGCCCCCTGCCCCTCCGAAGCACAGAACCCAAAGACACTCCCTGCAGCACAACTGTCGGCCGCACCAGAGAGGAGGGACAGGTGGTGGGAGCCGCTGATGGGGCCACGGGGACAGAGGTAGCAGCAGGGCCAACGGCTGGAAGGCGAGTTGAGGCACTGCCCACATCACCTGGTTTGCAGCTTCACCCTGGGTCACCGGCTCAACCTCTGCTTGGCGCAGCCCGGAGGGAGCCCAGCCCCATGGCCGCCCCGCTGCAGCAGCAAAGTGCAGCCAGAACCCCTCGAAGGGGCTCCAGAACTTCTGAAATCAAGTTCCCCTCCTCTCACCCCGCCCCGCTGGGAATCTGAGCCAGGAGCATCTCCAGGCAGGCGGCTTGTAAACGGCTGCTCCCGCCGAGCTCCCGCACCCGGCTTGGAAACACCAAAGGGCAGAGAAAGCCTGGCCAGCTCCCCACTGGCCCCAAAACTGGATCGGCCAAAGCCTCCCCTGCAAGAGTGGCAGCTCCTCCTTTGGGACTTGCCCCAAGAGGAGGGCAACAAATGCCTCCCAGGAGAGCCCTGATTTCTGGGCGGGGGGGCGAAGGGATGCAACGCTGTGGAGGCCCACGGCCAGCAGCGATGATTTAACGCCCCTTTGTTCGCCCGCCTCCGCTTCATTCACGGCCCAGACCGACTAGCCCCTGGCCCTTTCTGCTTCTCTCCCCAGGCGGCTGCAAGGCCCGGGCTGCAACCCTGGCTGGGGCGCAGGGAAGCGGGGCAGCCTGAGACACAAGCGGACGAGTAACCCCAGCCGCCCGCCCCCAACCACAGCACCAAACCCACCGGGCGTGCACGCCCCGGAGCGACTCCCGGGCGCCCGCTCCGAGCCAGGGCGGGGGCAGCCCGGTGCCAGGCTGGCCGCGAAACCCGCCCGCTCTGCTACCCCCGACAGGTCCCTCCGTCCCGCCCCGGGAGCAAACAAAAGAGCCGCCCGCAGCAGGAGCGCGTAGGGCAAAGCCCCCGGGCACCGGCCCGGGCTCCCGCGGGCGCGCAGGGGAGGGGTCCCGGCCCCCCGCAGCCGGTGCCCGGGGGCGGCCCACGCGCGGGGCCGGACCCACCTGCTGGTAGTCGGGCTGCTGCGGGCGGAAGGCGCCGGCCACGGGCTGCAGCCGCAGCGTGACGTGCGGGAAGCGGTGCAGCCAGGCGGCCCACCAGGGCGCCAGGTAGTCGGCGCGCGCGGCCGGCAGGGCCATGGCTCGCGGAGCGGCTCCTCCGCCGGCGCCTCTCGCGCGCCCGGCTCCGGCGCGCCCGGCCCCGCCCCCCGGCGCGCCCCCGGCGAGCCGAGCCCCGCCCCCCCCGCGCGGGGCCGCGCATCCCGCCCCCACCCAGCACACCGCCTGCGAGCCCGCGGGCTCTATAGGGGCCCGGACCCCTCCCTGGCACTGCTGGGCCCCAGCCTGTGGGCTCCATAGGGGCACTGCCCTCCGCTCTGCAACTGCTATGGGGCATTGGTCTATAGCGTGCCGGACCCTCTCTCTATAGGGGCCCGCTCCCACCATCTGCTCCCTGGGCTCCATGCGGCCCTGCCCTTCCAAAGACCCGAGCCGATATGTGCAAGCCAGGCTGGTGCAGAGCTTCCCGAGACATCAGAGCGTTGCGGGGAGCGGGTCCAGGTTCCAAAGGGGACTCTAAAGGGGTGGAAGGAGCGTGGAGATCCTTGTGCACAACCGGCAGGGGAAATGAGCCGGAGCCCTGCTCACTTCAGGCTGGATCATGAGTGTCGGGGCAGCTGTGCTAGGCTGTATCCCCAGAACCAGCCAGAAGTATCCTGGGGCCCCTTACAAACTAACGGATTTTTTGGAGCACGAGCTTTCACGGGCAGAGCTTTCGTTGAAGCGGGTCTCTGCCCACGGAAGCTCATGCTCCAAAATTTCTGTTTGTCCATAAGGTGCCCCAGGACTTCTCGCTGATTTTGCTGGATAATAATTCGGCACTAAACTGGAGCTCAGAGCAGGCCCTGCTGGGGGGCCCAGAGCCCGGGACTGCACCCATGCTGCAAGGCTCCACTGTGTCCACCAACTGTTTGAGCAACACTGTGCAAAAACACCACCTCCAGGCCTGGGTAGACTCAGCAGATGTATCCCTGGCTTCGGGCTCCAGGCATCTGAGCTGCACTCCGGCTTCTGCCACTGACTTGCTACCTGACCTTGGACAAGTCATTTCCTGTCCCTGGGCTCCAGCACCTCCCCATTGGTAAAAAGGAAGATGGGTACTCACCCCCGCCAGGCCTGCAGAGACCGTCTGGGAAAGGCTTTGAGATCTCTGGAGGGGACGGTACGGCCACAGTGCTCACTGGTGTCCTGGCTTCCTTCACTCCTGGGCTGGGAAGGGACCCCCGCCCTGCCTGGGCTGAACTCTAGTTTTCCTGAAGCCAAGCATTCTGGCTGCTTCCCAGCAGGTTCTGAAGCAAGCAAACGGAGCAGAGAGCCAGCTTCTTCTCCTGCTATGACCCCTCCGAGCCCTGTGGCCCCTGGCACTCGGCCACGCTTCTCCTAGCAGGCGCAGCCCTTGCGTGAGCATACACTGGTTAGGTCTCCTCCTCCTTTGGGTCTTCTTCCTTCCAGCTGGACCCTGGGCGAGAAGAGCCCTGCAGCTGATGTAATTGTCTCAGTGCCATGGCCGATGTTCGTAGTTCAAACAGGGCTGAGCGCGATGCTGGAAACTCATCAGTAACAGTTAATTACCTGCCATCCCATTGCCCTGTGATCCCTGCTGAAGGGACTCAGCTCAGAGTCTGGGGCTGGATCCAGGAACCATGGGGGCAAATGCTCCAGCCTGTGTAAAGGGATCGGACTTGCTCACAAAGGTCTCTGCTAGGCCTACAGCTACAAAAGCCAAGCCAATTAAGGGGCGGCAGGAGTCCAGTTATTCTTCCGCATGTGGCCTGTGGCTCTCAGGGTGCAATGCGCGAGGAGGCCTCCCTGTTGACCGGCAGGCTGGAAGCGAAGGGGTGTCTCAAGTGCTTCCTTCTGAGATCGTCAGCGAGCTCCTTATTTTTTTAAACACCCCCCCCCCGGCCCCTTTCCAAAGGGATTGTCCCAGGAGGGGAGGAACTAGTAGGGGAAGGAGAGCTGCTAAGCGTCTATGGGTAAAGGACGCCTGTCTCACAGGCGGAGCGGGGTCTAAGCCAAGAGCAGCAGGCGAGACACCGTGTTTTTGCAGACCGCTGGGTGCGTGTGCAGTCAGCCAACGGCAATGGGGGTGTGACGGGAGGGGAGCTAAGAAGTTGAAGACACAGACCAGAACAGCCGGGTCACCTCAGTAAGGCTCTGGGGCCAACTCCTTGCAGAGGTGAGCAGGTCGGAGGATCTCAACAAGCCCTTAGCAGCAGCTGAGGCAGAGACTGGCCCATGAACAGGTCCCCAGAGCCCACCAGCTGCTCCTTCCACTGCAGGGCCAGAAACCACCTTCAGAAGGCAAACCAAGGGAAAAGCTGTCTGGACCCTGCAGGAAACCAAAGGCAGGCAGAGACCAAGGACTGGGCTCAGGCCAGGGTTTGCGGCTTTGTACTGGACAAAGGCAGATCGGGCAGCTGTCTCTACATAAATGGCCTTTTGTTCTTTCTCTTGCAAAGCATGCCGCGGCAACGACAGAGAGTCAAAGACCACCGGGGACTCAGGAGGAAGGACTGTCTAGCAGTTAGGGCAGTAGGCTGTGACCCCCTGCTCTGTTCTCAGCCCCCTGTGCCCAACACTTAGGTGCTTCCAGCCTCGGTTTCCCCCTCTGTGACGGCAATAGTAGCTCTACCTCCCAGGGGAGTTGGAATGATAAAGACAAGAAAACTTGTGCTAAGTAGGGCTTACCAGGCCTGCGAGGACAGAGATCTAGTAATGCTAAGCAGCCCATGAGTCAAGAGCCAAGACCTCGGGGGAAGAGCTTTTCAGCCTGAATGTCTAGAGCTTTAACACCCATGACTAATGAACACAGGCAGAAAGGCCAGCGTTGTTCAGGATACAACACCCACTGCCATGGGGGCAGGGAGGAGAGGGCAGGAGACCTAATCAAAGCAGCATCCTGAACCCACAACATCCTGTCGCTGAACAAAGACCAGACACAACTGCTCTACCGCTGATGCAGAGAAAAGGGGTTTTCCTGGGGGAGCACAAGCCGGAGCCATGTTTTGCTCTCGTACAGCAGCAAGGATGGGCACAGACCCAACTGCGTAGCCAGAGCTGGGGGAAGTCGCATTTAGAAGTGGGGAAGCTGCAGCTGTCCACAGGCGCTGGGCAAGCATGAGAGCTGCCTGCCAAGTCCATCCACCAAAGCGCGCCGCTGAGCCCTTGCACGCTCTGGCCTTGTTGCAGGGGCACCCGGGTAGAACTGGGCCAAGTACCTATGCTGAGGAATTACGTAGTAAACACAGGAGCTGGCTTGAAACAAATAGAGGCTTCCTCTTGCCAGCGTTTCCTTGTGGCCAGGCTGGCTGGAAACGTGCATCAGAATCGTTGTGCCAGCCAGGCCCGGAGGGACCGACAGGTCCGGCCCCAGAGGAGCAGGGGTTAATTTTTGAAGTCAGAGAATCAGACTGATGGTGCTTTGCAAATGTGGGGAAGTCACGTGTGGGGGCACCTGCACCACTTGTACAGGGAAAGTCTGAGCCTCCTCGACAGTGTTCGCCGAGAGACACCTGGCTTTGAGCTCTGCGTCTTCATTTACTTATCCATGAAGCTGTTCGAAGTAGGACTATTAGTGACTTTAAAAAGTATCAGCTGCACTGGGACCATATATAGAGGTCAAAAGGTCCAATTTCAGCGCTCTGCCCAGGAAAGGCTGCTGACCCGCGAGGTAGAGAACCCAAGTCTCTGCCAGCGTGAACACGGGTTCTAGACCCGGTGGAAGTAAACCCTACAGCTGATACAATGAGCTGTTCCTACCATCTTGGTGTCCTTCATTCGCACTCGTTTACCTGATGAGTTGAGCTTGGCAATGCTTTCCCCTGGGAGAGGTCTTCGGTTGCAGATCAATGTCACATTTTAGACAGCTGATTAAACAAAGGACTTGTCCTTTACTGGGACAATGAGAAATGAGTCAAATCAAGGGGGGTAAGTGTGCCATTACCCCAGCCAGGCACAGTCAGACTCTCGCCTCCGGGGGCTTGGAGAGGGGAGATGCTCTCACAACCAGTCACCTCGGTTTGTAAAGGAGCCTTACCAGAAGCAGAGTTGCAGCCTGACTGGTTAGATTGGAGCGGGGTGGCGGGGGGGCGGGGGCTGATTTTCTCCCAGGAAAGCAGCTTTCCAAGTGTCTTTCACTGCACCGATCACAGCTGCCTTTTACTCATCTGTGGATTTCAAAGCACAGCAACAAATTAAATCTCAGGTGACCAGAAAGAGCCTGTGAGAATTGCTTTGCAGGGGGAATTTGGGGCTGGTCACAGGGTGTTCCAAACCTGAAGCATCAGCTCTCCTTGTGCCCTGGAACCGGGAAGAGCAGAGAACACAAAGGGCCCATTCTAAGTCCTGTTTTTAACCCCACCCCCACCCTCACCTTTGAACTAGCACTTGCCACATCCTGCAGTCACCCTTGAAAATACCAGCAAGGGCAGCTAAGAATTGCCTGAGCTTTCTTGCAGGGTCAGGAGCAATTCAGCTGGGCTGGAAAACAACAATTTAGCTGAACACGTAGTACCCTCCTTCTAGGCCTCAGCTAAGTCCTTGCAGCCCTCTGTGGTCTCCAGCAGTGTTCCTGGTAAGCTGTGTGGTTTTGCAGCTGCCCTGGAGAGATTCCAACCTCACTCAGCTGACTAGCGGAGTGCCCACCAGTAGGTTTTGTGCTACCACGGGTGGTGCACATTTGCTTATGCCTCACTGCATGTAACATTTCTTCTGCGAGTGGATGGAAAACGTGGGAGGGAACGTTGGTCGCCAGTCATTACTTTTCCACTTCCATGTGCCTTTTAAAAGGAAACCACCAAATCAGGCTCCCACCCCCTGGGCGCCTGGCATGTGGAGAAAACACCAGCTCCGGAACAAAAGCCGGTGGAGGAGGCCTGGATCTGTTGACGATGGGTAAAAACATGCCTCCACCCAGCTTGCATCCCCTGTGAATAAAAAGGGCCATATAGATTAAACCAGGGACATGTCCCAACAAGAAACTTTGCTAACACCCGATATAAAATATTGCCAGCAGGCAGTGCCGGGTGCTGAAAGCTGTGACAAGCTACTAAGCAAGCAGCTAAGTCATCCAGCATCTTATCTGTACCCCTTGATCACATCTGTTTTCCTGACGATTCCAGAGCACACCTTGAACAGCTGCTCTTTGCAATCTTACACGGTCCCTCGCTTACCATGACCTTCCCGCCCCCAGCGAACCGTGTGAACTCCAGCCCAGGGAGGCAGAAGTTCAGGGGCATCAGACTAGTTCAGGGAGACCCATAGAGACAGGGAAGGAACCGATGAGTGAGGACCTGTTGCAGAACTATGGTGGCTTTGCACAGAGATCACCAGAATCCACTGTCAGAATCTGGAAACGGGCCAGGAAATTAACCAGCTGACCTCACCTTCTTCCTCAACCCCTTTGAAGCTCATGGGACAGTTGCATCACTCCACTTGTATGGCTTCCTACACCCATGCCTAGGAGTGTGTGTCAATCTCAAGACCCAGCAGCATACTGTCATAGCCTGTAGACCCGCAACCCACAGCCCATCAGGGCAATCCACCGCCTGGCTGGGAGTTTGTTTACACAGCCCACTCCAATAGCTCCGAGTGGCCAGTTTGCCACTCTTGGCCGATGGGAGCTGCAGGAAGCAGTGGCCAGCACTGCCCGCGGCTCCCATTGGCCAGGAATGGCAAACCACGGCAACTGGGAGCAGCACGGGGCCACTTCAGCAGTGGATTTCCCTGCTGGGTTGCAAGTTGCCCACCACTGCTCCAGGCTGATGTAATGCTTTGGCTGCTGTAAACCTATTCAGACTGCAGGCTGCTTTCTGAATGGCCGTGGCTTGCCCAGCCCTAGGACGGCCGCCTCTGCTCACCCACCTCCCTTGCTAGTACACGCCATCTAATTAGATTGTTTTAATAAACAACATGCCACATTGCTCGTGCTGGGACATTATAAAGAATATATTACAGCAGCGTAACATACTTACAGAGTATCCGTGGATGCACCCATCTAGTTTCTCATAGTTTATATTGTCACCACAAATCCTTGGTAAAATACTGTCTTGTCATGAAGCTGCTTCTTTACAGCTCTCCTTCCACATGTATTAATAGCCATACTTCTGACAGCAGACAGTAAATTGGCTCTAAATCAGGAACTAGGACAGAAAAATTACAACCCCGTGATTTCAGACATACGATTTTCCACCAAAAACTGTAACTTCAATTTAAGATTCCACCCACTTCTGTTGCGACAACACTGGTGATAAGACCAGCCCCCAGAAAGCACAAGCCCCGAGTTTAAGCACGATTTAACTCTTTAAGCGCTGCGCACAGTAAAAGGAAGCCAGTTTTAATGAGACACTTGAATGGAAACACTAATGCAAGCCCACTCAGAGTTCAAACGCAGGTGAAAAATGCCATCAAGAAACACGATGGAAACACTGCTACTTCTCCAGAGACAATTTAGGCAATCGAGCAGGGAACACAGCCCAACCAGCTGCTCTTTAGCACTTTTATGCAGTTTTAATGAGAACATGCCTGTCAGCCGGGGCCTATGAGGAGGACAAAAATGAATCTCAGGGTGCAGGGACACTAAAAATCAATCTAAAAAAATGGGGGATATTGTCATTTGCTCTTTTTCCTGCTAGCTCATGTTGATTCACCCTTTCACGGCAGAACAGCCAACGTTTCTCATAAGGACAATTATATTTTCAACCTTCTGGCAAGTTGTCTCATTTTTTTCAGCTCCCTGCTAAGATGCAAGTACAATTTGCAAGAGACAAGCTCAGTGAAATATCTTCTTGTACTGGACAAACTTCTGTGGGCGAAAGAGATGCTTTCTTGCCTCCTTCTGTGGTGCTCAACAGCTTGTCTGTTGCATCAGTTGGCATTTTCCTCCTCCTCCCGCAACCACACTGCAAATGTTAGTTTACACTCGTTACCCTATGGTGCCACCTAGTGACATATTGCATTACACGAATTGCTCACCTCTACCAATCAATGATCAATTCTTTGAAGATCCCTGACTTCTAGCAGCAGCACAGAACAGCTGGCGTCAGAAAGCGGAGCCTGGAAGCCTTCTTGAGGAAATGCAGCATACGCAGGAACGAGAAAGGGAATTTAACCTAAAACACTGACTGGAATTGTGCGTGGGGTGAGACTCAGCCCTCTCGGCTTAATCCACCCAGAAATTTGCACAAATCCAGTATGCCAACAGGCGGATCCACTCTGCCTGTTGCAGAGCTCTTTATCCAGGAAGCAAAGCCCATCTCACCAACCCACATTTGGCAAGAAGCTTCAAAATGTGGACGAACCTACAAGGAACCCTGCCCACTTGGTGCCCCATGAGACACAAGACACAGCCCACAGACGGTACCAAGCTTGATGGACTCCATGGCCAGTTAGGGCTCTTACCTGCAGGCCTGCTAGCACCAACCATCACCCCTTGTTCTGCAGATTCAACTTGGTAGAATGAAGCCACTTCAAAAATATTTAACGCTGAAAGGTCACTAACTGGGACTCTGAAAGCAGCTGTGCAGACTGCTGGTCGCAGGGGGGCCGGTACCTCTGAGCTCTGTGGTTTCTAAGTTATACTAAAAGGTTGAAAATGCAACAGCCGCTTCTCAATTTGTCATGCAAGCGGTGGCTTTACAGGGACATATGGCTGTAGGGGGAAGGAGGAAGCCCAAAGACTGAGTGCTGAAGTGTTAGTGAATTCAGTGCACACAGCCCTGGGTGGGTAAACTTCTCAGAACAAAGGTTACAAGACTAAACACTGCTAGCAACACCCCTGGGCTTAACGCTTCACGCTTACTACTACCATTTAAGAACTAGGGGTCCCCCAACGACATTAATAGGGAACAGGTTTAACAACAAAAGGAATTTGTTCGTCAGTCTACGTGTGGGACTCCTCGCCAGAGGATGATGTGAAGGCCAGGACACTGTCAGGGTTCAAGAACTAAATGCATTTTTGAAAGAGGCCCATCAATGGCTCTTAGCTACAATGGGTAGGAATAGTGTCCCTAGCGTCTGCCAGAGGCTGGAAATAACAGGAGAGGGGTCACTCTGTGTCCCTGCTCTGTTCCCTTCCTTTGAGGCACCTGGCATTGGCCTCTGTTGGAAGACAGGAGACTGGGCTGGATAGACCTTTGGGCTGACCCGGCGTGGCTACTCAGTTTCTTAGAGCTCAAGGCCTCTACAATCAAATTTGCTATCTTCCTGCCTAGCTGCCCTCAGTTTGAGGGTTGGTACATCAGCAGCAGCGTGGATGGCTACATACTGCTGGATCCAGGGGGATGCAGACATCTTACAGCTCCTTTCACAGCGAGTGTGAAGGCGTCCAGGCATGTTGGAGGTGATGCCCCGAGAAAGCATTTTGTGCTCACTGAACACCGGACAGGCTAACCAGACTATCACGACCAACAACTGCAGCCCCAGCTCCGTTTTCCCAGCATATACGCAGCAGTTAGGAGCATGGGGGACCTCTGCCCTACCTGACAGCTATGCCAGAACAAGCCCCAGTGTAGGTGCGGTAATGCTGGCTGAAGCTCTTTTGCAGGTACATGCTGGGCCCTTAGTGAAAGGATACGACTGTCTAGTTTACACTGGCAAACTATTAGCCGCAAGAGTTGAGAGGGACATCAAGTGGCAATTTCCCACACTGGTGCTAGGGGCTCCACTGCTGGCTGTGCTCGGCTAGAGAGACCCCAAGCCCATTCTGATGCTGTTGATAAATGACACCTGGACCGAACAGCAGCCAATGATAATGTCATCAGGCTAGACTGAGGGGCTGACCCAGCATGTGCCCCATGTGTCTTTGGCCAACAAGCCCTGGGCTTCCACCTCCTTCACTGGAGTACAAACTTCGCTCCTGCAGTGACTCCAAGCTGCAGTTGGGGTATCAGGGGGTTCTGGCCAGGGTGAGCTGGTGTGGAGCCTGCCCAGTAGGTGACACGCCTTCCAGAGCAGCTACACAAGTAGCAGGTCAGTCCAGTCAGCCTCCAGAAAAGAGAAGCCGTACACACAAGAACAGTTCCCAATTTTATTATCATACATGCGAGAAGCTCTGGGCACAGCTGGCTCACTTCAGCTCCTTCACAGCCAAACCTGAAGAGAAGGCAGGGCAGGGAGGAGAGGGGAAAAAAAAAGAGAAAAAACAGAGGTTCAGTAATCAAAGAAAAACAGCTCCTCCTCGTTATTTCTGCTTGTCCGGCTGAGACACCCTGGAACAGTTGCACTACATCCTAGAGACAAGCTGCTGAGGTTATTGCAGTCCAAATTGAAAGGATGGCCGTGGATTTCTCTGACTGCCTAGAGCCCTGGATGGCCTCAGACTAACAGCTTTCAGCAGAAGAGCGTTTGCTCGGATGCTGCACGGCTAAGGCCAGCTATTTCCCTGCAGAGTTAATCCTGGGAGCGAGTCCAAGGTTTTAATACAATAGGCAGGTCAGCAAACCCCAAAGTCACTTAGCCCCACCCCAGGCGTTCAGCACCCCAGTCACGTGGATTGGCTGACACACCAAGAACGATTTTGCCGATCTCTGCAACTCCATGGCCACAGCAGAGCCTCATCTAGTAGTGGAGGATGGTGGCAAAGAAGGCCTGTGGCACTGGGGTGGTGCCTCCCTCAGTCCCTTCAGGGCAGCGCCTGCAGTTCAACCTCCGCCCAAACACATGGCACCAGTGGGCAATTGTGTTCAACTGATGTAACGGCAACCAAAATTAGACCAGGAGAAATGCTGGGGGCAGGGCTGCTCTATGAGGTGATGTTTAAGATACGTGGCAACTTCCAAATAGGCCATGTTTTTGGAGCTGAATCCACTCACCCTACACTCACTCATGCTGCCTATCACTTGAAGCTTCTCTGAAATACATGCATGTGAGGTGAAGCTGCCAAGCTGTGCCAGAAGCAGAGCCCTGCACATCTGCAGATAATGGTGCACACAGGGCTCAATCCCACCCCCCTACCACAGCAGGCCTCGAGCAGCCAGCAAGGGAAGGATGAAAGAAACGGTGTCCTAAATCTCCCAGCAGAAGGGACCAACTGCCCCCCACCCCCTTCCAGCCAAGCACCGACCTGCAGAACCCCTTCCCAAGCTCCCTGCTGCACCTTAACCCCTGTCCCCCGTTTCTTGCCCCCTCCTGACTCCTGGGCACCCCTTCCCCCACTCCCCTCTAGATCTGATGCGCAGATGCAAGTACAGTCTGGAGCACGGATTGCAGAGCAGATGAGGCATTGAGCCTAGCAGGTGCAGAACCACATGTTTGTATCTGTGCAGGGCTCTGGCCATAAGCCTACAGGCTCTGGGGCACCCAAAACGAGAAAGTACTCTTCTGTGCTGGGCCACAGACTGCAGCTGACAGACATAAGGTGTGTCACTTGAACCCTAAAAGCTAACTTGGTGCTTACCCACCACAGATTTTGATTTGTTTTGCTAGGGCAGCTTATGCCCCACCTCCTTTCCCCCATTTGCCATGGGACAAAAATGGCAACTCTCAACATTTTGCCACGTAATGGGGTCACATCACACTCAACTGTCGCAGTATATCACAAGCCCTTGGAACAGTCTATACTATTTTCACTTAGTATTTTGTGACCAAATCAGCCTTACGCTGAAGGGCGTGTGGAAGCAGCAGTAGGCTGCTTATGTCCACAGTTTGTTCTGCACAGTAGGTGGTTATATCACGTGAATTTCTAACGTAATGCTCCCCCAACGGTAAGATCTTGCACAAACAGTACAGAATCTAGCCTGTAATGCCTGCACATATCGTCCTGGCCCTGGAAATAATCTAAAATAGCAATGTTCAACTCAGCCCAACTGGCACACTGCTGTGGCACCTTACATCCTAAGGCTGCCACGCAGCTAGCTCAGGGGCATGGCTCTTGTTTGGCCCTGCATGATGTGGCCTGTGAGCTCTGCTGCCCACCCCTACTCTGTGGAGGGGTCTCTGGGCAGGAGGTGGCGTGGTTCTCAGCCTGCAGCCCCATTAGCTTAGAAACTTGCTTTTAAATTCAGTGACGTGTTTGGCAGTGTTCACTAGCCTTACAGGTGGCCGAATGCTGACAGGGAGACTGAAGCAACGCATCTATGCGTGTCAGTATTAGAGAAAACGTTAGCCTTATTAATATGCAAAACGTGTGAGAGAAAAGAATGGCTTTAGTAGGAGTTGTAAACTTCTGTTACGTCCCTGCCTCCCCCAAAGAGGACTGAAGATCAGTTACAGCTCTCACTAACAAGGAGAGCCCCATTTGAACCTGAATCACATCCGGAGGTGCTTAGCCAATTTACCAGTAGGTACGTTGATGTTACTTGCAGTCGGGAGTCTGAAAACAAGAGGTCAGTGAAGAACCAAGGGAGAGATTTCACAGGGCTGCACTTGATTTTTGATGAGCTCTGTACCTTCTTTTGTCCAGGCAAGAAATGGGGCATCTGTCTCTCCCTTGCTAAATAAGCTATCACTGCAGCTACTAGTCCACAAATTGCTTTTAACAGAGCCCTGTCCTTAGCAAACGGCAAGGATGATGTTGTATTGGCAACTGTTCTTCGTTTTGCACTAGGACCCGTGCCCATGTTCCTCTTCCAGGCTGATGGAATAATGAGAACTGACTCAATTAAAAGATCAAAGGGAAGTGCAAGCGGAAAGACTCCAGGAGCTAAGAGCATGCAATGAAGACACCGCAGCATACAGCAGAGATGCTGTAGTTGTCATACAAGTCACGGCTAAAGATAAATGACATACACTTAATGAGTTGGCTCCTACATACTGAGGCAGGCACCCAAAAGCTAATTCTGTGATCCAAGTTTGACAGATACCAGAGTAACTCTGAAAACTGAGGAAAGACAGCACCAAACAGGACATAAGGTTGGATGCAAGAGCAATACCAGGTGACAGAAAGACATCCTGCAGCCGAGCCGGACAGTCTGCTGTTAGGTTCACTGCTTCGCATCATATTCAGCGGTAATGCAAGAAGTCCTCAGGCCTATGAGACATTAGTTTCAGCAAGTCTGTGTAAGGCTTGAGGCCTATGAGCCTGGCAGATAAGCAACCCAGTGGGAAAACTCCACATACGTGGGAGCTGAAAAGAGAATTTAAGGAGAAATTCTGACCATCAGTACAAGAGTCAACCACAGCAGTCTCCTGGCAACAAACTGATGCGCACAATGGGCACATGACATACATCTAAGGCTCGATTCCATATATAAGTTTCTTATAGGTTTGATTTGTTAATTAGAAAGTTACAGGTTTATACTAGAGAGTATTTTAGCTGTAACACAAGAGACCTGCAGGCCACATCGTGTATGCCGAGTTATGCCAAAGTTACCAAACACGTTGGGGACCAGAGGCTGGCAGCCTGCGACTCTTTAAGGAGTCCAGTGCGGCTCCAGGTGCTGCCGCTGCTGAAAAAATGCAACTAAACGTAACTGGTTTAACATCTGGCGGGAGAATCCAGCCGCTTATGGAACTAAACGTGACTGGTTTATTTCAGTGGTGGCAGGGCAGGGAGCCACCCATGCTGCAGGTGGGGGAAGGGCTACGCCTGCAGGAGAGCTGGAGGGGGAGGGAACAGGCATGGAGTCTGCCCCTGCTGGAGCCATGCAGCCCTGCCGAAGCAGTGCGCGGGAAGGTGGCAGTCGTGGAGCAGCGTGCAGCTAGAGAAGTTCGTTGGCTGAGGCGGGTTAATCCTGGGGACGGGGAGGAGAGAAGAGAGGCAGCTTGGGGCTGAGAGGGGTTAAGCCCGGGGACGGGAGTGGAGTTGCAGGATGCAGAGTAAAGCTCGGGGATGGAGGGACAGATTTGAGGGCTGAGGCGGGTAGAGCCTGGGAATGCCTTGCCAACGCAGCAGCGGAGGCCTTGTGGGAGAAAGCAGAGGGCAGGTGACTCAGGGGAAGCTGGGTGGGTGTCAACTGTGCTGCGCCCCCTTACAAAATGTTGCACCCCTCGGGGGGGGGGGGCACACCCCCACTTTGCTGAATATGAATCAAACATAATAATGCCAGTATAACGTAGTACTGAAGTGGCACCACGGCCTAGGGAGAGGAGGCGAAAGATGTCGTCCCTGGGAGATGTCAGAATAATGGTCACTGGGGATGAGAAAGAGTCTAGCTAACACTTCAGCGTGTTCTACACAACATTCTTTACCATCTGCCTACCTTACTGAGGGGAGCGTCTGACTGTGCTCAACACATTAAACTATCTGCAAACAGAAAAATCCTATAGTGCAAGTTCCCAACTACATAATCATTTGATAATATTGGGCCTCACCTTGGGGCAAGCGCCTGTCAGTCCTCAAAGTGACCAGCAGACTTAATACAGAATCCAAGAGTGGAGGCATAAACTTACTGCTCACAGAAGAAGCCTAGAAATATAGCAGGCAGCGCTGTCACTTATAATACTCCTCTGACTATGCAGCAGCACACTCAGTGCATGCACTCCCCCTTGCTGGAAGCAGCGACGGCCATCAGCGGCCCATGGCTTGTGCAGTACTCACAAAGAAGCAGTCACAAGGAGATGCTTCTGCCTGGGGTGCGTCTCAACATGACTCGTGTCTCTCAGTGTCAAAGGAACAGGAGTAAGTAGGTCCCCGGATTCAGATATTTTGGTCCGTTTGTTCACTGCTTTCCAAAAAAACCAGAACACACGGACATCCACCCATCATTACCAGCACAACCTACTGCATACACTGGTATGAGGTGATGCTAACTTTTCATGCTCCATATTTGGCATGGGGGGCAGCGGGGGGAAGCTGCTTAATGCGGTCACAGCAAATGGAGCTTGTAGCTTCAGAGACATTGCCGAACGGAGGGAAGAGAGATGGACAAACCACAATTTCTACAGTGAAGTTGGCAGCAATGCATGACCAGAAAGAAAAAAGAAAAGACGACCCCCAAAGACTTAAACAGCTCCTCAATCGAGCCATCGAAAAAGAAGAGTCATTGGCCAACTCCACCATGTAAGTAGTTTTGAAGAGCATCCTCTTGGCAAAAAAGATGTGGCTGTCCCGCACAGGCCCTGAACACCACTCTATCATGGAGGGAATAGTGTTTGAGGAACTATTTCCTGTATTTTTCAAGGTCCCGCTGACATCTGAGCTTTCAACAAGAACTTTTTTTTATGCCTATTCCAATAAGAGTTGCCAGACAATCAGTTTTGCCTTGCACACACTGCAGTAACCTACACTTGTGACAGAGATCATAATGATGAATCAGAATGATGTTGACTAGAAATGTCACTGGCGCTATTACATTTCAATATTACCCGTACCAAATTTACTTTACCCTTTAGATTGTTGTGATGTTTTGAGGTCATAAAGAAACTCAATTTTATAGCTTGAAATAACAGTCATTAAGCTAACAGAAATGAATGTCAGTATTTCAAAAGGAGTCATTTTAACATGTTGATGGTGCCACCACTTACCCATTTCTACGGTAATGGCAGCACTTGACAGCTCCACATGCTACCTCATCCTAAAGGGCAGAATAAGCTCTCGAATGATGTATGGGATACATGTGGGTATAGATCAGCGACAAGCAACCACCAATAGCGGGTGTGCTGCAGGAGTGGCCCTCCTTTTCCTCAGTGGGCTGCAGCAGCCTGTGGCCCTGTCTGCTCCCTCCCCCACACCGGGGCACTGGAGCTCCGCACTCACCTGCTTGCCCCGCTCCCATCCAACACTTTTGGAGCACCTGAAGGGTCCGATCTGTGCTCAGTCCCCATCTTACCCCCGGCTCCCAGAGATGGAATGCTGCAAACAGCTGATTTGTGGCATTCCAGCTCTGGAAGGGAGGGGAGTAGCAGGGACAGAGCATGGAGGCATAGGAAGTGCAGGGCTCCAGTGCCCCAGTATGGGAGAGGTGGGGAGGAGGGAGGCCCACAGCCAAGGGGTCTGCCAGTCACAGGCTGTCCATAGGGGCTGCTCTGTGCAGTCAGTGTGTATGCAGCAGGCCCTGCATGGCTAGGGTGGCCTCCTGCCCACAGCAGGAAGGGAGCTGCTCCAGCCCCCACCAGTTAACCCAAATAGCTAAGCATCAGCTGTTAAGGATGGGAGAGGTTAACCGATTAGGATCACCCTTATTATCTACCACTTGTATAGCTGGTATGCCAAGGACCAAATCAGTGTTGTCTGACTCCCCTATTTTATTTACTGTAGAATACTGCGAACGCTCACAGCTTAGGTAGATCTGAGCAGGCTAAGGCAATCAGCTGGGAGGCAGGTAAAGGATCTGTGCTCCACAACATTCACGCTTCTCTACACCTACATGCAGGCATTCTTGGACAGCTTCTGTATGCCCTGAAAGGCCATTTTGTACATCCTCCTCCTCAGCCTAGTGGCATGAAGCTCTCAAAAAGACCACGCTTGTGTTACCCACTTTCCAGGTGGTTAGAAGACCTTTGAGATCTGAAAAAGTGCCATAGTAAATCCAGGACACCCTCTCACACACTCAGTTACCTGGCGGCAAGGACTGTTTTAGCTTCTCAGCCTTCTCCTTGTCTGTGATGACCAAAGTGTAGAGATACCGGCTGCAGCGCACCTTGAATTTGACATTGTCTTTGTTCTTCTTGATCTTTACAGCTGCAGTAAAAAGAAGCTGGAATCAGCATAGCATCATTAGCACTTTATGCGCACAGTAAATGGGACAGTCAAGGGGAAAAAAGCAGTCCTCCCAGCACAAAAGCCTTATACGCCCCCTATCCTGACTCAAATATTTAAGTGCAGAGCAGAATTTAAAATGATTTAACCCTGTACTCCCTTCCAAAAGGGGTCACAAAAATGCAGCTCCAACTCCTCAGTGTGTTCGTGACAGCTGCAGGTGAAGAGTTTTCACCGGATTTAACTTATTCTGCCCCGCAAAGAGGTTAGACCACAGGAGTATTTCACAAACAGGTTTATAGTTCACGTTATTTTCCTGCAATACAGAAACCTAATTAGCACTGAAATTTACAGTGCCACAAAAGTTGGACAGTTTATTACGGCAGACTGTATTTACCACTGCGATCTTTTTGCAGATAAATAACCTTTAAAACACCCACACCACGTTTTACATACAGGTCAAGCTATCCAAGGCTGCAGAAGATGCTTTTCATTTTTATCTTCTAGGACCAATTTAACTGGACAGTTCTTTCAGGCACACAAGGTACTGCATGCCTTCTCAGCATCCTATCTTGAAGCAGAGAATGCAAAAACCCCCAAGAGTTCCGATTACAGAAGCTACTGGAGATTTATAAGCCCCAGAACTGGTGAAAATTTTTTTTTAAAAACCAATACAAACACCCACAATATTTCAAGCAATACACTATGCCTTCAGCCTTGCCCACATAATGGAATTTTTTAAAGCCCATTTGCAGATTTTCCCTCCTCTTTATTGCAATGTAAGACCAATAAAAGCAATGGAACAGAGTAAATGGGGCTCAAACTGGGTTGTGATATTATGTGGGGCTCATGAGTCATCAGCCTTTAGTCCCCAAAACCCACCGTGTCTCCAACATTATTAAATCCATAAAAAAGTGGCTTGATTTGCATTCAGAGGCTTGCTGTGTGCACTAGTCACCCTCTACAGAAGTTTGAGAACCATTTGGAAACTACAAACAAACTGCAGTCAAATGCAAAGAGCAAACCCAAGAGACTTTTTCACTAAGGTGAAAATCATCTTAGATGCCACCTGAAACGGGCATGTAAGATAATTACAGGTAGACAAGTGATTTAATGGTGCCCCTTTCAAAGCAATACACCAAGTTTATTTAATATTAAACCTAAGGCTGAAAGGCTAGATTAAAATTGACAAGAAACAGGATCATTCTAACACCACTTAATTGCCAAAACATAAGTTCAGAGTTGCGTTCTCCTATTCACTACCTTCCCAGCAGGGGAAGGAGCAGCATTCCTTAAGCTAAGGGAAGTGCCCCAATAGCATCAATTATTGCAGAAACAAAAGGTAGTCCTTAACTTAGGTCATGACAAAATAAAAACAGTTTATTAATAAAACTGATTAGAACTGTACAGTCAGGTTCTCTAACCGGCATTTTAAAGGGCCTCAAAGTGCTTAATTTAAGCTCAGCTACTGCTTAAAGTACTTAGTGATTGCTAATGCCTAGATGATTTTTATAGCATTCAACACAAGACAAGAGATTGTTTCTGGGATTACAGAAGCCACGAGAAGTCCCGGGGCAGTTTATAGACTAAAAGATTTTTTGGGGCATAAGCTTTCGTGCGAAAAGACCCACTTAGTCACAAAAGCTTATGTTCCAAAAAATCTGTTGGTCTGTAAGGTGCCACAGCACTTCTCCTGTTTTTGTGGATACAGACTAACATGGCTACCTCTCAAATACTTGTAATCCCAGAATTTGCTCTGTGTTCCACATCTCACACCCATTAATCAAAAGTCACCCTGTTAAGTACCAATCCACTACTTTGAAACAGAACTCTTCAGGTCAACAAGTGTATCTTAACTTGATGCACATACTAACACTATCATATATTAACCTTAATTGACCAAGTCATGAATGTATTCATTTGTGTTGGGCTGGTGGGGAAGAACAGTCCCCACCACGTTACAGATGGAAGTGCAAGAGTCTAGACCAGAGTCAGGTTTATGTCCCCGGCTGGGACCAGGATTTACCCATTTGCAGCAGACAGCATAGATAAAAGTTAAGATTTTGTCCATTATTTTTAGCATTAAAAAAAATCAAATCAGCTGAAGGCAATAAATTAAGATTCATAGAAGCCCATGACCTGTCCCTGTCTTTTACTAAAAACAGATGGGTATTGGGACAAAAGAGCATGACTTGCAACTGGCCCCAGGTCCACACTTGCTGAAGATGACTTACAGGGCCAGTCACCTGCCCCAGGAACTGATATCAGCTGTGCCCCAGGAGCCCTGGAGCTGGGGTGGCACCATAGCTTTGGCAATAGCAAATAGGATCTGCAACGAGCAGTTGCTCATGGTCATCTATTGGCCCCAATCCCTACATAGCCCCCTCAAGGATTGCGCTCACAACCCCAGGTACAGCAGGCCAATACTCAAACCACTGAGCTACCCCTCTCCCACCCCCCTGCTTAAACACCTAAATGTTTAAGTAAGCAGACATGTTCCGAGGCCCACATATTGTTTGCGTTACAATAAAAAGATTCCCACTCCCCACCTTTTACTGACAACCCTGTCTGGCACTTGAAGGCGAGATCTTTCATAAGACAGACAGAAGCCAAACAACTGCCACACAAAACACCACCCAGCACCTGGGCAGCCACCGCTACTCACATTTGGCATCCTTCCTCCTGGCCGTAAGCAAGAAGTCTTTGATCTCTTCAATCTTGCGAGGCTGGAAATTCATAACAACAAGCCCCCCCTCATTTCGGTCGCTTGGGCGCCGCTCAGCTTGGCGAACAGGAGACCGGCCTCCCCAGCCCAGCCAGAAGCCCATTTAACCCCACTGCCGAGGCGCTCCAGCCTGGGGGTGCTCGCACAGCTGGGACACCCTCTGCCAGTCCCTGCCCCCCGGTGCTGGGGAGGGGGGAGCAGTGGGTAGCCCCCCCCGGACCCCAGAGCCGATGGGGAGAGACTCCCCCAGGGCCCAGCCCCCACTCCCACGCCACCCGCCGCCGGGCCCAGCTCCCCGGCCTCCCTTCCCCTCCCGCGGCCCAGGCCACGCGCTGGCTCACCATGGCGACGGTGCGGGCTCCGGGCAGCTGCTGCCTGCGGGACAGAGAAACCAAGATGGCGTCAGCGCGGATTTTTTTTGGGGGGGGGGGTCCGCGAACGCCCCATCCCCGCCGCGAACGCCCCATCCCCGCCAAACTGGCCCGCGCGTCTGGCCCCCGCCCGCTCCCCCACGTCCCCCAGCCCCTCCTCGGGACCCCCCCGCCCGACGCCGCCGAGGATGCCGGCGGATCCAGCCGCGCGTCGCCCCGGCCACTCACGGAGGCAGCAACGGACCCGCTCGTTAAAGAAAAAAAAAGGACGGGCACTTCCGCATCCGGGCACTTAAACCAGACCCAGGAGACTACGGGTACGGAGAGGAGACAAAAGGCGTAGGAGGGCGCTCACCGCGACAGAAGGGGAGGTGCTTAGTTAGATTAGAGCTGGGTTACACACGCATCTCATAGAGCTGGAAGCGACTTCAGGAGGCTGTCGAGTCCAGTCTCTTGCCCTCTTGGCAGGATCAAGCACCATCCTTTTTTTTTTTTTTTTTTTTTAAATCTATTTGCCCCAGCTGGCCCCCTTAAGGCTTAAACTCACCACCCTCGGATTAGCAAACCCATTCTGTTCACTGGGGAGGGTGGGTTTAAGCAGCGTTTACTAGCAGGAATAGCTAGGGATCGCTAGCTATCGGTTTGTGTTGCAATTGTACTAAGGTCTGAGTTAACAATCATTCATTCACAACTTGCAGTTTGCAGGGGGAGTGTTCCTTTTACATAGGCTGTGTTTCCATTGCCTCTTAGTCCCTATCTAGCAATGCTGCAGAGCAGAGCTCCCAGATGGGGCTTGTGGGAGACACGAATTTGTTTTCGTGGCTGTAGAGCTGGAAGCCAGGCACCGCAGCTGACTGTGTGACAAGCTCTCTTTGTTTAATGCTGGGATCTGGCTCTTATAAAGAGGATGAGGAGCAATCATTCTCCTTAGCCACTAAAGGTAAGGCAAGCACTGAGGGGCTTCATCTGGTGCAAGAGAGATTTATGTAAGACCTGGGGTGTCCAACACGCTTGCCACATGTGGCGAACAGGTACCACCTTGTGGCGATTCCTTGGCGCTGGTGGGAGGAGCCCCTGGCAGAGGTGGTGATTTTTGGGGCTTTGGCCACGGCGCAGCTCTTCCAGCAGCTCCGTTCTGGCTGCAGCAGCTGCGGCTGTAGTGAGCTGCCAGCATTTGCTTAGGGCGTGGGGGGACGGCAGGGGGTACCTGGCTTTGGGGAAGGGGGAGGGCATTTATGGCGGGGGGGGGACTGTGGTGGATATGCACTGATGACAGCCACAAGGGCGGCGATCCTTGAATGACTATAGGACTCCACTGGGTCAGGGACAAGGAAGTGGCATCTTGGAGTCTCACTCACTGCAAACATTGAACGCCAAGTTGGACCAGGGATGGGCGAGGACGGCGTTCTTGGTCCTGTCACAACTCAGAGGACGGGACCTGATGACCTCTGGAGGTCCCTTCCAGCCCTGTGTTTCTATGATGCTAGGGGAGAGAGGCTGCCTTGCTGTGGTTAAGGCAGCTGCAGGAGAAGCCTGGGTTCTCTTCTCAGCGTACGTCCAGATTTGTTGTGTGATTTCAGCCAAGCCAAATCCTCTCAGGTTGTGCCTGAGTTTCCCCACCTGTAGGATGCGGCTGGGACCTACTTCCTGGGGGGGGCTGCGAAGCTCAATTCATGAACCTGAACAGCACAGAAGGAAGCAGCTGGAGAAGAGGAAAGGGGGGTGGTTAGGGCTGTCGTTATTTTTCAGGTCGATCACATCGTTGCCTGGGGCCACTGGAGAATGGGGAGTGCTACGTGCTAAACACTGGCCAGACAGGATCACAGACGGTCCCTGCCCCAAGGAGTTTATAGTCTGAGCAGAGCCGAGGGGCGCGGAAGGTGTGGAACACAGAGGAGGGGTGTATATGTGTTTGTACAGCCCCTAGCACAATGGGCTCCCAGGTTGCGACTGCTGCTCCTAGGCAGGCCTGCTGATGGGGCCAGGGGGTGAGCAGTTGCCATGGGCTCCAGTCCCCTTTGATATGCCCCAGCAGAGCTGCTGCGCATGGCTGGGGCAGGGCAGGCAGCGCTATCATCTGGGTGGTGCTGAGGCTGAATGCGCTAAGCCCTGCCCCTTCCACACTTGGCTCTGCCCCTTCTGGGGGTGCAGAGCTGGGCCCCCCTCCCTCTTTGCCCTGGCGCCTGCAGCAGCTGCTCCTAGGTGCTACGGCAACACAGGTTATAGGACCGAGCTGGTGGCAAATGCCACGTTAGGACTACGCTTTTCGACAGTGGTGGTGCCAAGGTCTCCTTTGGACGTCTAGGGCAGCCCCAGCAGAGTTCGCAAACCAGAAAAATATTTCAGGCCTCCTTTCCCCATAAGGACAGGCACATGCTCAGTTCCCTCCTCACAGTGGGTCCCCACAAGCTGTCCTTTTCAGGGCTCCCTTCAAAGAGCGGCACGTCAGGGCTAGGGAGCTAACGGAGGCACTCATCCACAGGAGGGAGCTTCAACCACGCGTTAGCCCCCTTGCACAAAGTCAATGCCAAAGCGACCTTTGCTGTCACGCAAAGAGCAGCTGTGGACTGGGGTGTACGGGCCCTCCCTGGGAAGCTGGCTCGTTTGCTAGGTGCAGCAGCTTCAGGCTGATGTATTTGTTGAGTTCGGTGCTTTGCAGGGAGTCTGGGTTTTTTAAAAAATTATTACCATGTTCAAAAATCCACAGTTCTCTCAGAGAACACAGCAGGTGTTACGCTGAGGAGAACAGAGATCTTAGCCACAAAGGCTGTAGGAAAGACATGCACAGCGTCAGGGAACTGTTTGCCACACCAAGCAGGTGCCTGCCTGGCTGGGAAAGGGACATCCTCCCACCAGGGGAACCCAACAGGGACTTTTGCCTGGGTGTGAGTGTCTCTTTAAGTAACGTTGTCCTGAGTCCTCTCCCTGGGATTTAGATGCACTAGGAGCCCAGCTCCAGTGGTCTCTGCGGAGACGGGTGAGCAATATTCCCGCAATTTTTTTCACCCAGCCGTGGAATGAATTTTGTTCTGTGCACAGAGGGATGTGCACCACCAGTAGAAACACCTGGGGCTCTGAGCTCTGCTGCTCATCTGGGAGGCCCCGAGCCGCTGCTGGGTGGCCTCCCGGGCACTCAGCTTCCAGGGAACGTGGTTGGTGACGGATAAGGGGAAGGCGCAGATGCTTACGGATGGAGACGGAGGTCTGTGAGTCTGCATTGCTGAAGAACTGCTCTTGCCTCCTCTCTGGGATGCAGCACTGAGACCAGCCCTCCCCAGAGGGCCGATTCACAGCCACATGCATACGTCGGTACTGCAGGAAGGTGCATGTCCGAAACAGCTGTCTGGAGGCTTTGCCCACAGTTCCTTTCCCTCCCGGCTGCGCCTGTGTTCCTTCAAATGCGCCTGGAGAGAGGCCGGGCCCTGCCCACTCCAAGCATCCCCCAGCCCCAAAGGGCAGAGAGACTTTGCTGAGACTTCACTTCCGCATCTGTTTCCACCCGTTGATTTTCAGGCTCTTCCCAAAAGAAGGCAGATCTCATCTCCTCCCCGATGTCAGGTCAGGAACAGGAGGCCCACCCGGGTCGGGGGCCAGTGCCAGCACAGGGACTCAACTGCGGGAGGGCTGTGCTATGCAGCTCATCTGCCGGACTACGGTACCAGCCTGGAGAGAGTGAAGGGAGAAGCCTGGAAGCTTTGCCTTGGTGGCTCAGGGTTGGTACGGGAGATTTTTCCTCTCCACTGGCAGCTCTAGGAAAGAGCAGGATGGGCTTATGTCCAGAGGTGAAAGTTAAGGGGGTTGTCACAGCGTGTGGGGGCCCCCAGCCCCTGGAGCCCCCCCCCCGCAGGCAGACGGGACTCATTCTGCAGAGAACAGGAGGTGACGAGGCGACAGGGACACAGCGTAGAACAGACTTGTCAGCACAGGGACCAGACGCCGTCAGCACCATCCACCTTGGGGAGAGGGGCCCTGAGGGGTCCCTGAGCCGGGTCCTGGCCCCCTTCCTCCCTCTCCAGCCAGCCCAGACTGCCCCATTCCAATGCCCAGCTCCAACTCACACCAGCCAGGTCCTTCCTCCACCTCTGTCCTGTTTCCCTGGGAAGAAAGGGGTCACCTGCCTAGGTTACAAAGAGCAGGAGGGGCCATTGCATACATGGGAGAAGTCATCACATTGAAACTCCCATCACCAGCTATGCTTTGATGCTGTGCCAAGGGAAACTGAGGCACACGCCTCGGGTTACTGCAGGACATGCATGCGTCCTAATCAGGGGAATAATATCCTCCAGCACCCCCACTTCATCACAGGGTGCACAGGTCCAGCAAGAGCTGGCTGAGCTGTGGCAAAAGCTTCAAGGAGCTACTGAAATAGCTGGCAGGGACCTGGGTTGCGCTAGGGCGGTACCTACTTTCACCCTGCACGTGTTTATCGTGAAACACACACAACCCCGTTTAAAAAAACCCAGATGCTCAGGGGTCAGGCTAGACTAGGGCTGGGTCGAAGCGTTCGGAGGGCTTGGACCCTGGTGGCACAGTTCCCACCTCAAGACAATGCCAAGATTCCTGGTGAGCTGCCTGGGAGCAGGATCCACCCCTTCGGCTGGGAGACTGGCCCGCGAAATGACAGAGCCAGATGGGAACTACGACACCAATAAGGAGCCGCTTGGAAGAAGTTCAGACCCTTCCTGCAATCTGTCCATCCAACTTGTCGGCTTTAAAAAAGTTAGGTCTGGAGCCAAGCCTCTGGGCTTCTCCCCTCTGGGCTCTACCCAGCACAGCCTGGTAAAATACCTCCTGCAGGGACGGAAGGTAAATTAAATGGACATTTCTACAGATCTAGGAAAATTTGTACTGAAGAGAAGAATCCGTCTTTCCCAGAAGGGACGCAGAGTTTTCCTATCTATCAGAAAGTGCCTGGGAGAAGCGACGTATAGATCTAGAGATAGGGACAGAACCCTCCAGCCGCGGGGCAGCGGGACCAGCCTATCTGCTTGGCTATATCTGATGTTATGCATCAGGAGAGAGGAAATCAATAGAGCTGTCAGCGCTTTAATGCATTCAGTATTGCAAACTCTCCTATCACTGGACTCAACAGATGGATGTTTCAAATTAAAAATGAAAAAAAGGAAGATAAACACCTGCCATGCCAAAGGGAAAGTGGGACCGGGAGTGAGCATGGGGGGAAATTAAAGGCCATAAATCACTAGAACCTGCCCAAAGTCCAGGATGTGTTATTTAGAGGACAGTTCCTTTAAATTAAAAAAAAATGGCATTAGCAACACAGTGACTGGCTCTTGCAGCTGTGGCTGGAGTGTGGGCTGCCCCTGCGAGTGGGGAACCTAGTTTCATATCGGCTGCTCTCAGCTGTAGCAGGGCAGGGAAAAACCTGGGCCTGGGAGGGCCCTATAAACACTCCCAAAAGTGTCTGCAGCAGCCTCAGAGGCGTTGGAGCCTGCAGCCCCAAAAGCCAGGTTCTGAGACCATGGGATGCCGGAGCGCAGCTGTGACAGAGCCCAACAGCAGGGCTCTTTGTAAACCAGATACTAGAGGGCAGCAGTGAGTTCCGATCTCACACCCACCGCTGGGCACTGACCAAGTTCATCCCAATGGGTCCCTGGCCGGAGAAGGGCAGACAGCAGGAAGAGGGGACTTGAAGGTCATCGTGGCGTGTGATTGATTTAAAGCTTGTTGCCACTTTTGTTCTACCAAGACTGATGCCCCCTGCTCTGGTGCTTAGCTCTGCATGGACCCACAGCAAGACAAAGCCCGTGCCGCAAATAGCTTACAGTCTAAATAGATGAGACGGAGAAACTGAGGCACAGAGTTGGGGTGGGGAGGGGAGTGACTTGCCCTATGCCAGTGGAAGTAGAACATGAGCCTCACTCCATTGGTCTGCCCACTAGGTAACACAGCCTCCAAACAGACATGCTCTCCACTCTCCCTGGGCACACAGAAATGGATGCATCGTTTTCGGGGCTCAAGGGGGATCATGCAACCCAGGGAGGGTATTTTGAAAGTCAGGGTAAATGTGAATATCGGATCAGCTGCTGTGGGTCAGCCCTATGGTCCGTCTCGGCCCCCACCTTGTCTCTCTCTGTCAGTGGCCAACGCCAGGTGCAATTTCAAGTGATCCACCCCACGTCAGCCCATTCCAGCTCCTGGCAGTCAGAGGCATAGGATCCCCCTCATCGGGCTGGTGAATAGGGAGCTGCCCTCCTTAATTTTACCTCCTTAATTTTTTAACCCAGCTATGCATCTGGCCTTCACGCCATCCCCTGGTGAGGAGTTCCACAGGTTGGCCCCGGGGCAGTTATGCGCAGAGCTACTTCCTGATGTTTGTTTTAAACCGGCTATGTATTCATTTCATTGGGCGACCCCTCGCGCTGTGTTGAATAGCACTTCCTTACTCCCTGTCTCCACCCCGCTCCTGCTTGAATAGACCTTGGACGTACTCCCTTCAGTCATCTCTTTTCCAGGCTGAACGGTCCCAGTCTCTCTTCTCCTAGGGAAGCTGTTCCAAGCCCCCTCCCCACTTCTGTGCCATTTTCATTTCTGCTGTCTCCTTGAAGAGACCGGGCGACCAGAGCTGAGCATCGGCTCCCAGTTGGGTGCATACCGCAGATCGTTCTATTTTCTGTCTTATTAACTATCCCCTTCCTAATGATCCCGGCATTCCCTTCGCTTTTTCGACTGCTGCCACACACGGAGCAGATGGTTTCCAATAATTACCCGCAACGACTCCAAGATCTTTTCCTTGAGTGATAAGAGCTCATTTAGACTCCATCCTTGGCATTTATCAACGCTGCATTTCAGCCGCCCTCGTGTCGCCCCGACCCCCAGGCTTGTGAGATCCCCTTTGTAAGGCTTTGCAGCCAGATTGGGATGTAAGTACCTTGTGGGGGTTTGGACCGGCTGCAAGTTTTGCCAACTCATGGGTTTAGAAGCCAACACGGGTCACATGCACCCTCCCCCCAGCTCTCACTATTGCACATAGATGGAAATGCTTAGTGGGGACATTGGTCCTGACTCTAGTTCCAGGACATGGGTTTATTACTTTGCTCTTCTGCTCTGGCAGTCTCTCACCCAGGGGTATGTGTACCCTCGGAGGTACACAGAGGTCTTTTGGCGGCACATCAACTCATGTAGATATTTGCCCAGTTTTACAACAGGCTGCAGAAAACCACTAGTAAAGTCAGCCTGAAAGCCTAAAAGTTTGTTGAGACAACGTCTTGTTTCTACGGCTTCAGATGCCTGAGGCTGAAATGTAAGTACAGGGTTCTATTCCCATGCGTTTATTTGATAACAAGGCGGTGGAGAGTCAGTCGTCTTCTGCGCTGGGTTTGCATGTCGGTGTAAGTCGTTTTTAAGTGAGGTGTAACTTGGTGGGATACAAAAAGGAATCTGACGCCCGCAAGGGGTGCAGTGATCTGCAATGCTGCCCAGCGCAAGATGAAACAAAGGAGAAACCCAATGCCAAGGTGAAGCGTAGGGAGGCAGCAGGTGGTGACGGGAGCTGGAATCCAGCCAGCACAACGAGGCTAACGAGGCACTTATACAAAGCACTGCTGCCGCAAGTGCTTAGGATTTTGGCTTCATGTCTCCTTTGGCAGCACAAGGGGCTCTAGCTTCAGGAATGGGAAGCCAAAGCACAAAGTCCGTTGCTGCAGGAGGGTTTCCATCACGTCTCCCTTCCCAGCCCCAAGCAGGCCCGTTCCTGCTGGGCCTGTGAGCCTCCAGTCCAGCATGGCTGCCCGAGAAGAGTCAAAGGGGATATAAAGGATTTTCAGACGTAATCTCTGCAACCAGCGGGGCTTTGCTCTCCTCGCATCGATCACCTCCATGGCAGCTTCCCAGTCGTGTAATTACAGAGGGACTTTCTCCATTGGAGCAAAATCGCTTCCCCTTGCAGAAGCAGAAAAGCCCGAACCTCCAGATAACATGGTAATAGATCGGGCAACAGCCGGGCCCTAAATAAACCTGGCCATCACTGTAACTGAAATTCAGTTCCAAGCAAGAGGAAGGGGGCAGGCCTGGGGGAGGCTGAACTGAGCTCTCCTTTAGCAAGGCCATTCGTCTGCCCGCCGCCAGTAAGCCAGGTCTGAAAAGTGTCAGCTGGAGGTCCTGGGTGGCTCAGAGCTCTTGCAAGGTCATTGCCGTTCTTTGCTCTATGGTCACCAGTGGTGGCTGGTGAGGGGCGGATGGGGGGGCATGGGCCTCATGCCGCCCTCCACCACAAGGCCCGCCCCTCCCCAGTGCACCTCGGCCCACACACTCGCTGGAAGCAGTGTGGTGCTGACAGTGAGTGTGGGGGGAGGGTGGGCGCTGGGGGTCCACCCCCAGGGATGACGTGTTCGCTGTGAGCTGAGCGCTAGGGCGGCCGCCCAGGAGAGATTCAGGTGTCGTCCAGCTGGTTAGCAGAGCGCCCACAGCCGGCAGCCTGTGTTTCTATTGGTGGTGCTCATCCGCACATGCCTCGGTGCGTGTAACAAAATTCATTCCGCCCACTGATGGAAAAAATTAGCGGGAACCCTGCGGGTGGCCTGGAACAAGTCTGCTGGGTCTCAGTGCAGGTCCTGCAGGGGAGCCGTCCCCAGAACCAGCATGGCCTGACATAGACCTATCAGAGTTGGTAGGCTTGCTGACAGGTGGGGTGAGGGCAAAGGAGGCTGTCACCCCCAGGTCCCGGCCATTCAAGGGGGCCTGGACCTTTGGCCACTGCAGACTGCCCTAGGCCCCGCCCCTTCTGCCCTAGGCCCTGCCCCTTCTGGGGGCACCGATTCAGGCCCCCCTCCCCTGCACTTTGCCCATGGTGGCTGTGGGCCCCGCTGAGAGTTGCAGAGGGGTTAACCCAGCAGTTGGTCTCCCTGAGGTTCTCCGCCCAGGGGTGACCAGAGCCAGAGGGACCCCAGCACCCACCCGCGTGTGAGCAAATGCACAGATCCGCCCTATGCCTGTGCCCAGGGCCGCGCCCTCAGTACTGTGCTGAAACGCCCACGCAGCTCCCCAGCCCCACGGACTGGCACCGCTGCTGGCCCCCTGGGGCAGCGCGTGCAGCTCTCCGAAGGCCGGCTCCTCATCGCGAGCCAGTCAGACGACTGTGTTTAACGGGCGACGCAGGGGAACGGCTCTGCAGGGAACCCACCATCGCACCGCCAGAGCTCGGGGGTTCCACGTCCTCTCCTGTGGGCTGGAGGGTCTGTCTGTCTGTTTGCAGCTACCTCTCCCTGCCCTCTCCCTCTCCAGGGCCGCCGCCACCCTGCTCCGGGTATCGCTCCCGTCGCTGGCAAATCTTACCTGTCGCAAGTGACGGTCCCATTAGGTGAATAGGAACAGAGAGGGAGCCGGGTCAGTCTGTATTCCAACAAACCAAAGCAGCAGAAATGTAGCACTTTAAAGACCAATGGATTGATTTATTCAGTGATGAGCTCTTCTGGGACAGACAGAGGGGCCCATGTCTCACAGCCGCCTCACGGCCGCCCCTGGAACAGACAGGAGGGACCCACGTCCCACGGCCGGCCCTGGAACAGACAGGAGGGACCCACGTCCCGCGTCCTGCCCTGGAACAGACAGGAGGGACCCACATCCCGCGTCCAGCCCTGGAACAGACAGGAGGGACCCACATCCCGCGTCCTGCCCTGGAACAGACAGGAGGGACCCAATTCCTGGCCGTGGGACATGGTCCCTCCTGTCTGTTCCAAGGCCGGCTGTGGGATCATTTAAAAGGCCCAGCCACAGCTCCCAAGATCACAGCACTCAACTCCTAGTCCAGGGTAACCTGATTTGAGCTGCTGCAACAGCTTTGAAATCCTCAAGCTCCATGTGTGAAAACAATTCCCTGCTTTTCCCTGCTTGGTGCACTGTGGCAGAGGGTCCGAGGTCAACATGCACGAAGAGAAACAGAGCACATGCTGGGCTTTGGCACTGAAATGGTTAAAACTCCAGGAGCGGGGTGTGGGGGAAAGCAGTTAATTGCATCACATGGCAGCTTGCAAGCCTGTGATTTTTCTCTAATCTATCCCACAGGTAGGGCAGGTGGAGGATTTCTTTGGCTCCCGCAGTCAGACCTGCAAACTGCCATCCAGGGCCCAGGCACGTCCCCCAGGGTTTGTGGCAGGTGAGCAGAGAGCTCATGGACGGAGCTGAAGCGGATTTGCAGGGCTCTGCTCCTAGACTGCACCACACAAAAGGCAACGTGAGGGTGGCCGGGGCTCAGGGGGCCAGTACCCGGAGTCCTGGGTCCTGAGGGCTAGAGGCAGGAATTGTTGACTGTGAATGGCTGGGACACCCGACGGCTCTGCTTTTGGCTGCGCTACTGACTCCTTGTGCCCTTCGTCACTGGAGTGGCTGGTGACAGGTCGGATGACTCCTGTCTCATCACCGTGCCTCAGTTTCCTCCCCTAAATCCTGGGAGGAAGGACACTGACTTAGTGTTGGAAGGACCTTGGAGATACAGCTGGATGGACAGAGCAAATGGGGCCTCGGTGATTTTTTTCCCCTGGCCTCTGATCCCCATTCCTTTCACACTCAGTCGCGTTCCCTTCCACCCATACCTGCGTGCAGCCGCAGGTGAGCCGTGGCTGAGCGACACCTGGGAGCGGTACGGTCAGCTTAATCCCAGACCGAGCCAGGGTTGGAGCCTCTTCCAAGCTCCAGCATCAGTGTTTATAGCCACAGAAGGGGCGTGGTGACCAGCAGCATTTCCCGTGAGCTGTGTGCTTGCGTGGCTGTCCAGGCTTAGCTCAGGTGATGAGCGGAGCACCCACAGCTAGGTTGTTTTGCATCCATTGGTGGTGCACATTTGCACAGCCCTCTGTGCAAATAAAATTCATTCCGCACAGGGATGGAAACGATGAGCGGGAACATTGGTGGCCAGGCCTACGTAGGAGAAGGGGTGGGAGGAGACGGTGCCAGGATCAGCCCCTCTGTTATTCAGGAAAATACAGACAGATCCCAGAGAACATCAGGCTGAGGGCGGTCCCAAATTGGCCGGTAGGTGTCAGCGTATGTTAATAGATAGGAGCTGATTCCTCCGCTGAGCTCAGTCCGTTTGCCGTGAGCATGCATGTATGGCCAGCAATGGTTGCTACCATGGGCACAACCAGGCATGCCCAGATCCAGTCGTCGGCCCTGCTTGTGAGCGCAAATCCCCAGGGCTCAACCTGCCCTCCAGAGGCGAGGAAATATCCCTTCCCGTCCCAGGCCCAGGACTGGCAGCGGAGTCAAACTCTGTGCAGCTGGAGTCGTCGGTAGCTGACTGAGCCGGGCAGAGCACGTACCTGGGGGCACAGCTGACCAGCCCTCTGCCCACGGCAGCTGCAACACCGAGATGGACCCGCCCTGTGGACAAACATGTTTGGTGCTGTGGCCGCAGGAGGAAAAGGCTGCGACCCAGCTGCCTCCTGCCCCACCTTAGAATTGGAACCCAGGGGGTGAAAGGCCAGGGTGTGCCATGCACTGCCCCACCCCGCCTCGCCCCGCAAGTTCCACTGGCACCTTGAAAGCCACTTGGTCAGCCCCTTGCGGCTGTGGTGCCTCTGCTTTTGCAGGCCTTTTGACACAGATGCCGCTCGCGTGCAAAGCCAATTACAGCCCCTATCGGGCTCTGGGCTTATTCACCATCTTGAGTCAAGAGTGAAACTCAACATCCCCCAAATCTCTCCTGCATCCTGGCCCGAACCCCTGAGCCTTGGTGAGTGAACGGGTCCCATCTCAGGGCCTGTCTCTCGCTCCCCAGCAAGTGCCCCGCTCAGGGCTGCCTCCTGACATCAGCTCCCTCACAGCCGGCTGCAGCTCCCATGCAAGGAACCAGCTGCCTGTAGTAACTCTTGTGCCTGCCTGGCTCACGTCGTAAACCGGGGCCAGGCTTCAAGGCTCCCCGAGGCAGCTTTTCCTCCTTCCTCCACTCTCATGCCTGTCGTCCCAAGGAGGTGAGACGGAAGAGTACCAGGGTGAGGGGTACCACGGAGTAGCCCGAGGATGGACGATCCCTCTGGGAACGGCATGGCCGGGAGCGAGGAAGAAGCTGGCACCTGGCCGGCAGGGCGCTGCCTTTTAAAAAATGTCCCAATAAATGTTTATGTTCTCAAGAAGTGGCTCGATAGCTTTTCATGGCCCATTGGGCAGAGAGCCACATCCCACGTCTGAGCTAGCAACCAGCTGCAGCAGCAAGAATTACGCCTGGAACGTGGTGGGGGGAGGTGGCTGGGGCCGAAGGCTTGGTGGGGGTCAGAGAAGCTGGCAGTGCTGGATGAACTCTGGCTTACAATGGCCATGGAAATCCCCCGGCCACGGGGGCAGCCCCGTGGCTGCCTGGGAAGGAGCGCGGGGCAGCTCTGTCCTTACAGGCACCATGGTGTCTGTCAGTAAACACAAGCTGGGACCCAGGCCAGCAAGGGGCTGAGGGGCTCAGAGCACAGCCGCACAGCGAGGGCGCCAGGGCCAGAGAGAGACAAGGACACGAGAAAGGGAGGCAGAGGGGCAGGCAGGACAGAGCCAGCTGGAAGGGCTGCTCCCTGCACACTGGCTGAGAGGCTCCTGCAGACAGACCCTGGTGGGAAGGACGCGGCGAAGGGCACTTCTCAGGGAGACTATCTCCATTCTCCCCCAGGAGCAGGTTTCCTCCAATTTTTTTTCCATCTGTGAGTGGAATAAATTTTGTTATTTGCACCAGGACACGTGTGGATGTGCACCACTAGAAGAAACACAGGCTGCCGGCTGTGCGCGCTCTGCTTATGAGCTGAATGGTGCTTGAATCTCTCGCGGGTGGCCGCCCACACACTCAGCTTCCAGGGAACGCTGCCCGGGAGTATTTGTGTTTCCACGCAGAACCTGGGGCTGTGCAGAGAGGAGCAGGCCCAGGTGCAGTGAAGGGATTTGGACATCTGACGTTTGAAACCCCTTTGCCCTCTGCTTCTTGCAGGGCTGCGGTTCCATCCACCCCCAGGTTTCAGCGGAAGTCAGTGTGAGCTGGGGTCTCCGGCATGGGGCAGTCCAACCCTGCTCCAGCTGTCCCTGACTGGAGAAATCACCAGGGCTCCCCATGGCACAGGGATCTGTGCAAGGCCTTCCCTGTGCGCCCCAGGCCTGTTCCCTTGTTGGTCTGGTTCTCAGCTCCATATCATGGTCAGAGCCGCCCATGGCAAATCGAGCGAGAGGAATCAGACGGGCCAGTGTGAGCCGAATAACCAGCAGCCAACTGACACCCTCCCCCGACCGCTGCTGGGAAAGGTCCCTTGAGGACACTGGTCTATGCCCAATGCTAATCAGGGGGGGTTGCTGTTCCACCCTGCCCTGTCGTTGCCAGGTGATTGGGCCATCAGATCTTCCCGGGCGCTGCTGCATGGCTATTTCACACCGGTCGTTGACCCAGTCCCCAGGCCTGGGAGCATGGTCTGTGCCACTTCCAGGCTTCCCCTTGTGCGGCTGGGCAGCGTGTGAGGATTTTATTCCCCCGGTGAGGTTGCATGTGTTTTCTACTGCCCTGTAGTAACACCAGGTGTGTGCCTCAGTTTCCCCAGGCACAGCATCAGTGCACAGTGGTGATGGAAGTTTTGGGTGTTGACTTCTTAAACGTAGGCAACGGCCCTCCCTGCAGGCAACCAGTGACACCTCCCCCCTAGCCCACCAAGCAGGACAGAGGCGGGAGGAGGGACCTGGCTGGTGTGAATCGGAACTGGGCAGTGGGGTGGGGCAGTCTGGTCTGGCTGGGGAGGGAAGAAGGGGGCTGGGATCCCACTTAGGGATGCCCTCTGGGCCCCTCTCCCCAAGGCGTCAGGTTTCTGTTCGACACTGTATCCCTGTCCCCTACTAACCCTGCTGAATGAGTCACATCGGACTGCGGATGGTGGGGTGCAGGGCCTGGTGAGCCCCCGCCCCGTGACACCCCTGTTTGCACTGTCCAAGCCAGCGGGGCGGCTGGGGCTGTTCACATCCCTGTGTGTTGCCTCCATCAGGGACCTGGCTACTACTGTGCTAGGGGCTGCGCAACCACAAAGACACACAGGCCCAGCCCCAGGGAACTTACAAGCCGTCTATCAAGGCAGGCTGGGAGTCTGGGGCAGGCAGGGGCTTGCGGGTGGCCCACGAAACAGGCTCCAAGCCTATGACAGCAGTGGCAGACACTGCTGTGATGCACCGAGAGGCAAGGGGAACTGGTCCTGCTTCTTCCGAGGGCTTCTGGCCCTTTGGCCGCACTTCCAGCAGCTCCCTCCGGTGTGACGTTTGCTTGAAAAAGAAGGGAAGGGGTGAAAATCCGAGCCAGGCTGCGAGCACAGGGTTTAAAGAAACTCCAAGGCCCCTCCTCTGCGCCTGGCTGCTGGGGGACGGGTGTTTTGTGCTGTTGAATGTGCAGCTCCCACGCGCCTCGGGAAAATTAAATTTAAAAAAGCCAGAGATTGCTTAGACTGGGAAAATGAAAGCCCACGTCCCCCTCCCCCAGCCCAGCCCAGCCTGCCTCCTCCTCAGCTCTCCAGATATAACCCATCTCCATGCCCAATGGCAATGCTCGTTGGGCCCAACTGAGATGAAAAGGTGTCCTTTCCGCAGGGCGCCTGCTGCTCCCAGCTGGGGGGCACAGACGTGAGGTGCTCTGCCCTGCTGCCATGGCCCCTTCCCTGCTGCACCCCCCGACCCCCACGCCCCGTTACTCCCGCTGGCTGCCGTGGCACAGCCCAGAGTCACCGGGGCCACCCGGATTTCTGTCCTGGCATGTCCTTGTGGACCCGGCTCCCTGCCCCGGGAAGCCAGGGCTGGGGGAAGGGTCTCGGGGGCGGAGAGGGAGGAACCAGCTGCTTTGCTGCACGAGGCAGAGCGGATTTCTTCCCAGAAGGCGATGGCTTGCAGGGTGCTCGGGAGGTGTCCCCAGGAAGACAGAAGGACCCAGCAGGGGCTGCTGCTGTTACATAGGGGCCTGTGTCACCCCAGCACCTGGAATATTCCTGACCTGGGAATGGGCTGTGCCCAAACCCATCACTGATTCCCGGTGCTTGCAGCAGTCGCCTGCTGGCGGGTAGCAGTAGTAGGCTGTTCTTCTCTTCCATGGGTCGGCCGTTGGGGGAGCCACAGAACACACATTAAGGCTTTAGCCCGAGTCCATCCCACTGCAGAGCAGACCCCCGAATCCAGCTGTGGGGCAGGGAGCGAGGTGGAGGGGTGCTGCCTCTGACGTCCAGGCCCCAGTGTGAAGTTTGGGGCTCAGGTCCCTCCCAGATTATCCCCACAAAGCGATGGGTTGATGCCTTCCACCCTACAGGCCGGATCGGCTTCTCAGCTGCTCCTAAAAATCCTTGGCTTACCCCTGCAGCGCCACCCTCCTCCCCGGCTCCCCCACACCAGCCTGACCAGGCCACGTCCTGCAAACGCATTCCCCGAGGCCTGGCGCAGATACGAGTCTCCATCACCCCTGTGTAACAGCCCTGCTCTTTGCCCCCGCGTCCCGGCCCGATTCCCAATTGGAGTTGGAGGGGAGTCGGTCCGGCTGGCCACGCTGCGGAGGGAGGGCCAGAGAGGGGGTTAAGAGCTGCGGGCTGGGCGTGGGCCAATGGGGGTGCAGGAGTTGGGGCTGGGGGGTGTGGGGACAGTGTGGGGGCAGGGGAGGGAGTGCAGGGGGGCTGAACCCCTCCCCTTCTAACTGACACTGCTGGGTTCCGGCTGTTCCCCTTTGGTCGCTGTCAGGGAGCGAGGGGGAAGTGCACAGAGGGTGACGTGCTCCTGTGCCCCCAGCCTGCCCCAGCCAGGATGGAGAGGGCTGCAGGGTGTGGGGCACTTTCCCCTCGTTCCCTGACAACGACAGAAGGGGAACAGCCAGCAACAAGCAGCACTAGTAGGAATCGGGGGGCAGGGGGGGAAGGCATCAACCCTCCCCCCAAAGGGCACCCCAGGGTGAGGCCTCGGGGCTGGGGCAGTTCTGGACTGACATGGGGTATGACCCCAGCCACCCTGCTTAGCACGGTAGCCCCAGTTGGCTCTGACTGGAGTGACACAATGGGGCGCACCACCCGACTATCACCCCTGGAGTGACCCAAATGCCCGGCTCCCAGCATCACCCCAGAAACCAGGCTCGGACCTCCGGGCAGCTGAACTCTGCAGGGTAGGCAGCGTTTGCCTGGGGTGGGTGGCAGCCGGGGTCAGTCACATGCTGGAGCTACAGCCCAACTTACCTTGCAAGAAGCAAGGCGGGGGAAGGGACCCCCCAGAACTCTCTGGTGGGGTCTCCCTGGGGCGTTGCCAGGTGCCAGCCCCGCGCTGAGCAGCTAGCTACTTCCCCAGGGCCCCCCCAGGGCCTCCCTGGGTTCCATTCCCCTCTTGGCCGCGGTGGGCCGTGGCCATGCCCACAGACAAAGCCAACCAGCAATCACAGCCCTAATGAGATCCATTATGTGTAATAAGATTCCCAGGGACACGAGGAGCTGAATTCTCTTCTCCTCAATCCATTGTTCCTTGGGTTTGTGACCGCTCACTATGAATGTACGCGGGTGATTATTACCATAAATCCTGCCAGTTTTGTTCATTTCATTTACATTAAATATGGTCCTGCGATGTTGCCCGAATTAGCTTGCGGATGAGGACGCTGTCTGCATCAGTTAAAGCAGACGTAACAACGAGGACAGAGGGTGGGGGCCCTGCGGAGCTGGCATTTTGTCCTACAGGGGCCGGCAGCGTTTCCACGGGGTGGCCGTCCTCAGGAGCTGTGATCCTGAAGAAGGGCCCCCCATCTATTCAGGCCACCCTGTATGAAGGGCCCACTGTGATTATCTCGCCTGACCTCCCAGAGCACTGACCATAAAGCCTTTCCCATCCATTTGTGGATCCAGCCCATACCCTGTGGTTGAGCTAGAGATGTGTAGTAGCAGCAGATGCCCAATGAAAGAACTCAGAGGAGGGGGAATTCACCATGTCAAACTAGAGGGCTGCTGGCAATGACCTTGAACCTCTCTGAAGCCAAAGTCAGAGCCCCAGGGGAACGGTGGGGAGCAGAAAGCAAACGCCTGGTTATTTCTCCCCTACCCTGCTCCTGACGGCCCGGAGCAGAAATATTTCATTGATCTATTGAGATTTATAAGCCCAGTGACAAGAGGGACCCTGGGGCAGCTCTGGCCCCTGAAAGTGCCATCAATCAATGCAGTCACAGCAGAGCCTCGGCCGGTGCCATATCTCAGCCCCTCACAGTGGAAAATGGAGGCTGTCAGCCTGGTCCCATGGAAGTCAGAGCAAAATCCCCTAACTCTGATGGGCTGAGGATTCCCCCTGTTGTCTGCAGCAAGCCCACCTCCCAGAGGAGAGCAAATGGCTGCCCCACTATGGCTGCCCCTTTATTCATTAGCCAGGCTAAGAGCCAAGCAGGTCAGGCACAAGATCTCCCGACTGCTGCGGGGTTTAATTTTCCACTCTGGCTGCTGGGGTGGAACCCGGGTTCCTTACAAGCTGAGAGTCAGCTGCTGCCCAGCCGATGAGCAGAATGCCCGCAGCCGGCAGCGTGGTACGAGCATCTATGGGTGGTGCACGTCCGCCCGTGCCTTGGTGCACAGAACAAATTTATTCTGCACATGGATGGGGAAAAATAAATGAGTGGGGACCCTGGCCGGGGCTCCCTGTCGTGTGGGAATGGGATTACCTGAGACCCTGCAAACTTACGACTCTCAGCTGGGTTTGAGTCCTTGCCCTGGTGATGGGGAGTGAGCCTCCTACTGACCACTCCAGTCCCTGCTGCCCCCGTCCCTGGAGATGCTGTGCTCAGCCACCAAGCACCGCCTAGGCTAGCGGGGCCAGTCTGTCAGCCAGAGGAGCACAGGCTTAGGGCAGCTGGGCTCCCTGGTCTGTTCTCTGGAGCACCTGTGGCTGGGCTGACCTTTCACTCCGGCGAGTGAGGGAGCAGCTGTTTTCAGTGTCCACAGCCCAGTCATCCCTTCTGGGTGGGACCCTGTGCCTCGCACCCCACTCACGGCCCTCCACTGCTGCTCCTACCAGCTGCCCAGTGAAGGGTTTCTGTTGATCCGAGCCAGTCCGTGACTGCAGAAGCCTGAGTGTGAATCGGGGTAAGTGCTTGTGCCAGTGAGGGTGTGCACAGCTTTGAGCATGAGCGAGCGTACACACACATACACCTGGGTGAGCGTGTGAGAATGGGTTTGCGCCCAAGCATGACGGTGAGGCGCGTCTGCATGCGTGTGCCTGAGCAGATCCGCACACCTCCGAGGGCGTGTGTGAATGAGCGCGAAGGTGTAGGACTGACTGGAATCTGCATTCAAGACCGAGTGTGCACCTGTGTGAACTTGTGTGTACGTCAGCGCCGAGCGTGCTTGTGCGTAGCGTGCAGGGAGTGTTCATGAGTGTGCACTTGGGAACGTCTGCCTGGTGGAAAGCAGCCAGGCCAAAGCGCGTGCTCTAACAGAGACGTTTCAGGTGGGACGACACTTTTCCCCCAAAGAGGTTTTTCTTTTTTTAATTGCTTGATTTACTGAGCTCCCTTCAGATGGGCCAATTTCCTCCGCTGCTTTTAATGGCGTGAGGAGTGGGGCAGTTTTTCACATTTTAAGGAGCGCTGAATTGTGTAATTAAAACACTGACGGTGTAAATCTAGAGCACAGAAGGAAGACAGCAGAGAATTAAGCCGGCCTCTCTGCAGCATAATAAACCCCAACTGGCACGAAGAGGGGCTGTTACGGAGGCGAGGGCGAACACCAATTCCCTGGAGTTTGGGGGGCAGGGCAGTTCTGGGGGCCCCTCTCCCTCCCAGTCCAACGAGGCCCGGAATGGCTGGCGTGTGCTGCAGAGCTGGGCGTATGGAGCCCCTTGGCGGGACTGTCGGCAAACTTGGGCGTATGGCGGCAAACCGGGTGCGACACAGCAACTGCTTTTAATGAGGAGCTTCTGTCTGTGGTGGAACAGGCCCTGGCACACTGAAACTCAGACGCAGCGACAAATTGTAGGGGGAGTTCCTCTTTCCCGCTCTGTGCCGTGGGACCCCTGACAGCAGCTCCCCAGACTTGGTTCCCTGCCCTGCGAAGCGGAGGCCGCAGGCATGGAGCTCAGGGCCAGCTGAGCGCCACGCGCCAGGCCCAGAGCAGAGGGGCCGCTGGACGTCTGACCGACGGCTGCAGCCAGGAGCATCGCAGAGCCGGGGGCAGCTCACTGCAAGGCTGTAGCTGCAGCCTGGTACAGCGGCTGTTACCCCCCAGCGCTGCTCCGTGTCTCTGGGAGTGCTGTGCAAAGATTAACCGGGAGTCTGGGACAAGCAGTGCAGGGTGTCTGGGAGCTGGCCGGAACCACTCAGCTGCTCAGGCCCTGGTGTGGGGCCAGGCTGGACCCAACAACGACCTGGGATGACTTCCACGGGCATCAGCTGCTTTCGGGGGCCCTGGCCTCCCCCTGTCCTAAGGTCCCATGGAAGGACTTGGGCCCAGTAAGAGGTGGCTTCTTGAGCTTGCAGCTCAGCTGTTGTTCTTCTCCAGACCCCTGCTGGACCCTAGGAACTCACTCAGCCTGTCTCCAGCTGGGATGGGCTCGGGAGAAGGGGACCCCACACATGCCGGCAGGCTCAGCCCCAGCAGCATCACCCCCTCAGGGCCTGCTCCCTCCCTTCAGCCTCTTTGGGAGATGCCCTCTTTGGTCTGGGCTGCAGCCTTCTGCACCTGGTCAGCCCCTAAGCCACAGCAAGTCCTCAGCTGCCTGGGGAATTGCTGGAGGTTTCCTGCCTGCAGGCAGGCCGGGGACAGCAGCCCAGCTTCTTGGGGGGTGTTTCAGGGAGCTGGCACTGACAGACCCCAGGCTGAACGAGAGCCATGCACGAAGATGGGAGCTGCCATTTCATTCCCGCACAGTGCAGCTCCTGGTAAGGGAGATACACGCCCAGACCAGACCCTAGATCCAGCCCCCTGCTCTTCCTCTGCCACACCTGGGCCCCCTCCCTGTGCGCACCGGGGCTGGGTGTCCCCTCCCCAGCCACCTGCTTGCTCTGCAGGTTAGCTCAGTCCCCAGCTGTCCTCTTGGGCATCACACAGCACGCCCCCCACCATTCACTGTGCGCCAACGACCCTGCTCCTCCCCACCCTTCACCGTCACTCAGTGCATTCAACAAGCTGCCTTCTACGTGTCACTGCCCGGGGGTGGACTTGAACCTGCGACCTTGGGAGCCTAGTGCAGCAGCCTTTCCCAGGCGGAGCGCCAAAAATTGACCTTTCGGCCTCTAGGTACAGCCCCAGTGCTGGAGATAGTTAAGTCGCTAATTGTCCTACTTACACCAGCTTCCTCACTAAATAAAGCTGCAGGGCTGTCCTGGGTAGGCGGAGGTCTGTGGCATTGCTCAATCCACAGGCAGCCCGGCTTTGAGCCAGCGCCCGGTTGTGGGGGGGAGGAGGGGTGGGTGTTGTACCGGAAAGTCCTGCACAGGGTCATTTCAGGGGAAAGGCAAAATGCCACACTTAGTGGTAATACACACCTAGCAATCGACATTCGCCATGTGCATGTGATATATCACACACACACACAGAGCACACTCCTGTCTTGGTGCTGTAACCAGTAGACGGGGGAGGGGTGGAGCCGGGCTTCAGCCGATCCGGATCGGTGCTCCAGTGATGACAAGACAAAACCCGGGGTCCCTATGCAAGATGCCTTCATTTATACAGGCCTCTCTCTCAGGCGGGCTGCCCCAGTTAGCCGGCTCATGCAGATGCATCATCTGGGAGAGCAATTTATGCATATGCATTTAGCACCTTCCTCTGGTCTGTGCTTCCAAAGGCGGCACTTGCTGGTGATTCCCCAGGCCTCCACGTGTCCAGTCTTCTGTCAATGGGCCCCTTCCCAGGCTCCATTGTTCTTCTCATTGTTCTTGGATCTACCTTCTCCAACCGTTGCACGTGCCTGGAGACTGACCATTTATTAGGTGATGAGTTTTCCTGGGACAGACCCACTTCTTCAGATCAACTGAGGAATCAAACTGAAGATAACGGACCTGAAGAAGTGGACCTGTCGCACGAAAGCTCAGCACCTAATGAATGATGTTGTTAGTCTTTGAAGTGCTCCTTGACTGCTTTTTTGTTCTGATAGAATACAGCCTAACCTAGCTACCTCTCTGTCACCAAGTACCTGGAGGTGCTGGTCTCCTGCCTTTCTACTGACGCCTCGTTAACTCAACTGGGCAATCCATTACGCAATCATAAAAATAAAGGGCACAGAGAGGTTTTTCTTTCCCTTACCTACTTCTAGGAACTGTTCTACAAAATAGAACTAAATGTCTATGTAACAGGGCTTAATACAATGGTACATCAAATGACTCAACACAAAAGCTACGTCTACGCAAGCACACTACATCGAAGTAGCCTATTTCGAAGTCAGAACATTGAAATAGGCTACTTCGACGCGTATTGTCGACGCGTCCTCCGGGGCTGGTGCCGTCGACGTTCAACGTCGAAGTAACGATGGGGAACTTCGAAAGGAGCTGCCCCGGAAGGAAATGCGGAGTGTCCACACACACAAGCGCTCCCCGTTGAAATAAGGGGCCAGCAAAGCCTGCAGACAGGGTCACAGGCTGGACTAGCCCTGCTGGGGCAAGAGCAAGCCGCCCCCTTAAAGGGCCCCTCCCAGACACTCTCAGCCTGCACAGCACGAGATCCACAGAGCCAACAACTGGTTACAGACCTTGTGAACACAGCATGGACCCCCAGCTGCAGCAGCAGCAGCAACCAGAAGCCCTGGGCTAGGGGCTGCTGCATGTGGTAACCATAGAGCCCTGCAGGGGCTGGAGAGAGCGTCTCTCAACCCCTCAGCTGATGGCTGCCATGGAGGACCCCGCTATTTCGATGTAGCGGGACACAGATCGTCTACACACACCCTACGTCGACATTGAACGTCGAAGTAGGGCGCTATTCCCATCTCCGGATGGGAATAGTGATTTCGACGTCTCGCCACCTAACGTCGATTTCAACGTCAAAATAGTGCCCGGCGCGTGTAGACGCCACAAGTGCTATTTCGACATTGTGCCGGCTCCTTCGAAGTAGACGGCGGGTGTAGACGCACCCAAGATTTGACAAAAATACTCCAGTGAGAAAGTAGCTCAAACAAAGCCGTATCTCCATGTGGCTGAGCTCCCGCCTCACATGCCCATGAAAACTGGCTCACGTGCCGGGGGTTGCTGACTCCTGCTGTCCAGTTCGACCTCAAAGCCAACTGGCTCTCAGCTAAGATTCTAGCACAGACTCATTCTTTCTCTGGTCTAGTTGCTGCTACGTGGGACAGCCGACCACAGCCCTTGGTGCGTGGGTTATGGATGAAAAGGGCAGACGCCACAGCTCAGCTGCACTCCCCAGAGGGGGTGCCCCCATCATGCGAACCCCTCCTTCTCCTTACCCATGGGCCAAGGCCAGACAAGCTGCCACCATCTTGCATGGGCAAAGCCTGGCTGGTGCCTGAATCCTGTGGCTCATCTGTGAGCTGCGCCCCACCTGGGCGGTGCAGGGAGCTGCGGCGTATCAACAGACATGAGGTTACTGCCCCAGGACTTTGCATATTTGTAACAGCCTACGGCTGGACTGCGCTGGGGACGGATTATTCGGCTAGTGCAAATCGATAAGGACTTTGTCGTGTTTGCGTTGTTAAGAAGTAGTGAGTCAGGGGGCCCAGGTGAGCTGGGATAGGTTTTCAATGCGGTTCTTTCAAATTGCCTGCTCTATTCTGCCCAGGCTGCGATAACTGGTATTGATTGGCTGAGCCAAAAGAGAATATAACTAGCTTAATGGAGCCGTGCGCAAGCAAAGAAATAACCATTGATTACCAGGCCTGTGTACTTGGCTGTAGCAGAGGGAATCCGGCTGCGTGGCCTGCTGGGCGCTCAGAGGTGCCGTGTGCACCTTGCTCCCTGGCTATTGGCAAAACGAAAAGACCATCGTCCACACAGTGATGACGGACTGCAGAGATACAGCGGGCATCTGCTCAGCGGGCAGAGCCTTTCCCTGTGGGCTGCATAGCAGCAGTGACCCAGCAAAAGCTATTAGTGGAGGTGGTGCTGTGCCCCGTCCTTGGCAATGTTGGTATTCAAATGAGGAAGGGAAAGAAAATACAGATAACACCTACCTTACAAGTTCTGGCCAAGTCAGGGCCAGCTGAAATGACATACAGTGACTTGTTCCAACCGCTCTTGAGCCTAGACGCTGAACTGAAAGGACAGTATTCCAACCAATTTCTTTTGTAGTTATATGGTTAAAAACTGGAGAGGAAGCAATTTCAATATCCTGTGGGGTGACGCTTTTGTACGCTTATGTCTGATTTTGTGAGCGAGAGTTTTAAAGTGAGGTGAAACTTTGGGGCAGGGTTCCTGCTAATTTTTTCCATCCAGGGTGGAATAAATTTGTTATGTGCGCCGAGGCTTGTGTGGATGTACACCACCAGTAGAAAACACACGCTGCTGGCTGTGGGCGCTCTGCTAATCAGCTGAGTGGCACCTGAAATGGGGCTGATGTTATGTATTCACCAGCCTGGTAGGGTGGAGGGGAGGCTGAACAGTTAATTCAAGTTTGGGCCAGGCACTGAGAACGTGAAGAGTGAAGGTCCTTTATTAGCGGAGGCAGGAAAGGTGGGCATCAGCGTATGCTGGGTAGAAAAGGACAAATTAAGCAGGAATCCAGCAGTTAGTTTTCGCCTGTCTAAGAGAGGACTTTTCCATTACGATGAGGAATAAGCGCTGTTGGGCATTCAGAGATCATCGTCTGTAGTTATGCAGTAAAACCTCTCCAACTTAAGCCCTGGGATGAGAACACCTCTCGGGGCATTTTAATAAACAGTTAATATAAAGCTGAGCCTTCACCAGGAGGGCAGTAATGTTGTAGAATACAACCAGGGTCCTATCTCCTCCTGCCACTTTCCAAAGGGGAGCTCAGAGGCAGCTGGCTGAGAGGGGAGATGACCCATCTGCAGAGTTACTACAAGAAAGGAGTCCAAACGGGAATCCCGGATTGGAGCCATCCAAACATCAGAGCCAGATTCCAGCTCTGCGGTTTGGGTGAATCAATCCAGACCACAGACACAGCAGGTAACTCAACCACAGAGATCGTCTGTCCTAGAACCACAGAGGTTGTCTGTCTTAGAACTGCAGAGATCGTCTGCCCTGGAACCAGAGAGATCGTCTGTCCAGCCGCCTGTACACAGGCAGAATCTCCCGCAATAACAGGGAAGACTGGGTCCCTTATCCTTGCTGCGGGCGGTGTGGCTCGGCCATACTTATTTCACGTATCACATGTTTGGTGACGGCACAAGAGGAGCCCATGCTTGGGAAATGAAACGAAATGAAACGAAACGAAATGGGCCCTTGACTGAGAAGTCCCCTGACGTTTCCGGGGGGACTTCTTTGCGTGAATGCAGAGCGCAGGGCTTGTCATGGAAATTCGGGACGGACGTCTAGTGCCAGAGGGGCTGAGGCTGCCATGAGCTTTGCAGCCATGTGTGCGCAGAGCGTGTGCTTCTGTTCGTATCCTCACTGATGGGCCCAATCCGCTCCCCCCACAACAGTAGCCGTGGGTGCCGAGTTCCAGCCCAGGGCTGCTCAAACCCCCCCACCTGCCCTGCCTCCTGTCCTCAGCGTGCCCTGACCTCTCTCCTCCCCCTCCCTCCTGGAGTGCCCCGAACACCGCGAACCAGCTGTTCACGGCACTCCGGAGGTGATCGGAGGGCAGGGAGGAGGCGATCAGAGGGCCGCCTGTAGGCGAGAGTGCGGGGAAGTGGGGAGAGAGGGGGAAGTTGGCTGCTGGGGGTGCTCTTCACCCCCTCATTTTTCCCCATGGGTGCTCCTGCTCTGGAGTCAATGCGCAGCGGGGTATGTATCCCGGGGTTCTTTTACGTGAGCCGGCGTGTGCGTGCACACAACCACGAAGGCATGCGTGCACACAAGCGCACACTCACACGCTCCCACACGAGCGCCGCGCACACTCCCTCCCACAATCAAGGCAAGTCACACGGGAGAGCGCTGCTTAGACACTTGTCTTTGGCCCCCTCCAGTCCCGCGGCCTCGGTCAAAGGGTTGTGACCCTTTCTGAAAGCGGCGGCTGGGGTGGTTTCTGAGCCCGGGCTCGTGAAAGCCAGCGACTCCCACCAGAGGCTGCTCAGCTACGGCCCAGGCCCATCCCGGCCGCCAGGTGGAAATCAGCCCCATCGTTTCAGAACTGGAGCTGCGGAAGGGAGAGCTGCAAATAGGACCTGCAGACCAGCTGCTTCTCCCACCCACCGCATCCCTCCTGCCTCTGCCGTTAGAGGCGCCCTCAGCTGCCTGCAGCGTGTCCCCCCATCCCCGGCTGCCGAGCGAAGACGTGGCCTCCAGGTCGCACGCTGCTGCTTCTTCCTGCCACGTAACATGGCTGTAGGGTTGCCACATTTTTGGGGAGGGTTTATGGGACAGGCGAGACCCCTGGCTGGGGGCGCGGGGGGATCCCGGCAGCCCCATGGCTGAAGCTGCCACCCAGGCGGGGGACCCCTGTGCCCCCTCCAGCCAGTGTTCCTGTGACTGGGAGTCGGCTGGGCCGTGGAGCCCCACTGGCAGCTCCAGCCGTTGGAACCCCAGCCGGGCCTGGGAATTTCCAGGACATTTCCGGGGGCACTTCTTTGCGTGAATGCAGAGCGCAGGGCTTGTCATGGAAATTCGGGACGGATGTCTGGCAACCCTACGTGGCTGCCCAGTGAAGCCTCTTTTGGCCGCCTGGCAGTTAATTCCAAATCGCCCTCCAACTCCCTCGGCCGGGACGTCTCTGGGGGGCCCTGGAACGTGGCTGTGAACACGAGACGACGAATGCACAGAGGGCCTTTTCCGGGCGGCGTGCTCCCGCTGGGGGAGCGAGCGGTGATGCTCTCCACAGTAACGGAACTGGCGTGGCAAAGATGAAGGGCTTTGGTGGCCATTGGTAACTCATCAGCCGTGTTGGTCCACAGCCAGTCCAGGCAGGTGGGAGCTGGGCAGTGCCACGTGGCAGCAAAGCTGGGAAATCGGGATTGCGATAGAGCCAAACCAGGTGGGTGGTGGTGGCTGGTTGGGCCCAGCCACTGGAGGCATTCCCATTGGGTGGTCCTGTACTGCGGCTGATAGGAGTCAGCCCCCTTCCCGGCCCTGGGGCTCAGCTGATGTACATCCCCTGGATGCCAGGGACTTCCTGGCATGGACCTGCACTGCTGTTACCCCTCCTTTGCCAGCATTCTGGGCAGAGAGGCCAAGGACCAAGAGAGACTGAGCTCCCCTCTACTTCCCACAGGGGATGACCCACACCAAGGCAGAGCCATACCGGCAAAGGTCAGCAAGGTTACTTTAGCTATGTGTTGCCTCAGTTTCCCTATGCATAAAATGGGCCTAAGGTTGGGGCGGGGCGGGGGTGGGGGGTTTGGATGGGTAAATTCTTTCAAACCAGTGAGGTGCGGCCCACAGAGAACCCTAGCTGGAAATTCACCCCTTGTTTGACCGTTACCAAAAATAGCTGTTTCTAGACAGAGGTCTGGCGCTCATCATTACAGATGCTCGTAAGAGCCTTTGGAAAGGTGTAAATGTAAACATACACCGCTCACAGCCCCTTGACGGGGGCTTGAGGGTGCAAGCCAGACAGGGGCTTTAAAATTTTCCCGGGAGCAGGTTCCCTGACCCAAGAGGGAGTCACATTTTCCTTATTCATATGGTTTGATGTCAGAGTGGGGGGAATAAATCAGCAAACATAATTCATGAGGGCATCAGCTCCTCTGGGGTGGGCTCATTTATGACCGGCATTAAATTAAAAAAAAAATGTTTAAAAACACATCAAATGCATTTCCTCCCTGCTCCCCCCTCCGCGGCGCCTTCGAGCTAATGAAATTAAATTAGCATCTTTAATTCACCCTGGGGCTACTGGTTGGAGATGAAAAGCCTGTTTGGTTCTGCTGGAGACAGGAGCTGCTGGAATCACAGAGCGTTTAACCTCGCAGCACGCTGGGGAGCCGTCTCTCCTCCAGATGCACTTTCAAGTTGCCCCGGTGGCCATTCCCATGCGCCTGGGAGGGTTTGGCTGCCTGGCTGTAGGCCTCTCCCCATTCCTGTTAATGAGAACTGGGGACATGGGAGAATTCTTTCCTCCTTCCTAAGCCTCCTCTTCCTCACCCCCGCTGCTGGCCGTTCCTGTATCCCAAGGGTTTTGGCTGGTGAAAAGGGACCAACCATGGATTGCCTCCAGGGTTCCTGCTAATTTTTCCATTCATGGGTGGATTAAATTTTGTTGGGTGCACCAAGGCACATGTGGATGTGCACCACCCATAGACACACATGACGCCCAGGTGCTCAGTTTACGGGGAACATTGGTTGCCACTCAGCAGGCCCAGCTGGGGAATCTGTGGCTAGCTGCAGTTTGCTTCCTTGCAACGTCTACTGCAATAAAAATCCCACACCACTGAGCTGGGGCCAAATGACTTGAGTATGGGGGGGTAAAACTGCAGCGTAGCCATTGGGGCTGGGGCCCTGGACCCCGTGAAGCCCAACACTGAATGTCGACATTGAAAATTTTAGCCTTGCAAGCTCGAGTCGGCTGCACCAGGCTGACCATAGCGGTGCCAGGGGTCTCTGCTGCTGTGCAGTGAAGGGAACTCCTGGGGACGACAAAGGTAGGGCTTCCTGTAAGCTGAGCGCTGGGGCGGCCACCCAGGAGAGAGTCCGGGGCTGCCCAGCTGCTTAGCAGAGCACCCGCCGCCGCAGACGGGAGCAACCCATGCATCTATGAGTGGTGCACATCGGCACATGCCTCGGTGCACAGGATTTTTTTTCCGCACAGGGATGAAAACATAGGGAATGATGGCGGGGGGTGAGGCTGCCAATGCCCCCCCCCGATCCCTGCAGGCTCCATCTGCTGACTAGAGATGAGCTCAAGCTATTCCATGCTCCCCAAGTTTCAAGCACCTCCTGTGATTTGACCTGGGCCCCTCGCTAAGGGAGGCAGAGGAGGAGGCTCAGGAGCAGCCTGGGGTTCACAGACAACGGGGTAAGCGGCTGGAGAAGGGGAGTGGGAGATGGGCTCCCTGTCCTGCCTCTGACCTTAGATGCTCCCTGGGCTCCTGGGGGCATGTGCGTAAGAAATTCCCCTTGCTGATGTCCTGGGCCAGGGCCAGCAGCCTTTCCCAGGCGGCGCGCCGGAATTTGACCGTTTGACCTCTATATATGTTCCTAGTGCAGGCGATACTTTTAAAAAGTCGCTAATAGTCCCACTTCCAACAGCTTCATTGATATATAAACGAAGCTGCAGAGTTTTCCCGGGTAGGTGCTGGTTGGTGGCATTAGTTGGCTTTTTGTTCATCCGCAGGCGGCCTGGCTTTGAGACAAGGGGTGGGGCTGAGCTCCCGCCTCCCATATCAATGAAAATCAAAGCTCATGGCCCTGGCGATGTTGCAGCCGGCAGTAGAGATGGACAGTGGCTGGCGTTTTCTCTGGTGTTGTCCAAAGTCCCGTTTCTTCAAGTGCAGGGGAATCAAGAGCTGAAGGAGTAATTCTGTAGCTAACAGCCCCGTGCTCCCTGCAGCCAGCACCCCTCACCCAGAGCCCTGCTCCGTGATTGTCCTGGGGCCACACTCTGCTGGAGTGCTTCCAGCTGCTGTTTGGCTGTCTTACTCTTGTCTGCTGCTGCGTGTGTTCTGTCTACACGCCCGCACCCCCACCGCTACTCAGCGAGACCTCTGCCCACACAGCCCAGAAATGCTGGGGCAGGATCCCAACCCTTTTGTCTTCGACGGGGGCTTGGGCTGAACTTATGCTGGCAGGTATGTTAACTGCAGCCTGCCTACCCTCCTCCACTCACGAGGTTTGTCATCCAAACAGCTGTCAATACCTCGCAGCATAGCCATGCTAAGGACGCAGGTGGGGAAGTGTCACTTACCTCGGTGAGCTGGACTCAGAACTGCTCAACTGTGTGTCATAGGCCGTATACTGCTAAAAAGCTAGGGCAGAGTCCATCACTCCACGGGCTGGCACCTGTGCTTTACGAGCAGGTGGCTATAAGTTCTACCCCAGCAAAGTGCTAAGCAGCCATGACGGGCAGCGACTGCCAAGGTCTTGACAGCAAAACTTTCCCCTTCTCCCAAGAGGCCAGGAGGGAAATGAGCACTTGAAAAGTTCTGCGTGTGCATTCCCGGTTGTTGCGATGCTGCTGCCCTGGAAAGTCTGGGAAACATCCACCTCTCAGAGTCACTGGCAATGAATCCAGTCACATGGGGCCCTGGCCCGTGTCCCTGCTGATCACCCTCCGCTCCTGCCAGAGTCAACGGGAGCAGAGAGCGCTGAGCACCTCACAGGCCGGGGCCCAGGGCACGTCCACTTTTAAGAGAAGCTGCTTGTGCAAAACACGGCCTTTCCTCGGGGCACAGAGCGCTGCTGTGAGTGGAGAGGGCTTCTAGGGTGCTGAGCGCCACAGGACGACATGGGGAATATGGCTGTCGCGCCAACTTGCTGCTGTGGCTTGAAGTCAGTTTGTGGCTTTCTGGCTGCCTTCCAGAGCTCCCGGTCACCCCTGGATGTCTTTCATGGTGATGATGATAAATATGCAGCAAGTCGCAGAATCTAAATTTACTCAGCAAGGTCCCGCCAGGGAAAGCAGGAGGCATTTTGGTACTAACAGGATGAATCTTGGCCTGGGCTCCAGAAAGCCTGACTCAGGGGATGGGAGGTGGCAGGTAGCAGAGCCCAGTCGCTAGTTTTGGCCACGTGGGTGTTTTTTGTCCCTTTGCCCTTGGCTGAGTGCGACTTTTTGTCCATTGTCCCTTCCAGGCTGCGCTGCTGCAACGTGCTGTCCTGGGGGCTGCCCAGCACTGTCATTCACTGAAGAACCCCACACGCTGCTGCCGTCAAGCACTTACTGCCAGTTTCCTCTGCCTGATCTGCAAAGGAGTTGCTTGCAAGCTGAAAAGAGCTTAGCTCTTAGCAGTATAGGGCCCCTGACACACACATGACCAGTTCTGATTCCAGCCAGTAGAAGGCAGCGGAAGCACAGCCGCTGTAGCTGATCCATACTCGCACTTTAACACAAAATTACATACGGCCGCACATGAATCTCGCAGACACCCCAGCGACTGTGGGGCCATGACCCTTACACAGGGAACATCACGGCCCAGAAGAGCAGCCCCCACCCCATAAACCAGTGGTTGGTAGACTTGCCCTGCTTGCGGCTTTCTAGGCAAAGCAACAATTTCAGGTAGGTCGGGGCAGCCTGTGAGGCGACGGCTGTGGAATATTAAGAACCTTCTCTGTGACTTGATGCATGAGCATCCCTAGGTGACTGGAAAGCAGAGCAGAAATGAAAACAAGGCCTTGACATCCACTCCGGAGATTCACCTCCTTGATTAGTTTGAAGCACAGCCTGCTGCTGGGGCCTTAAACGAACAAACTCCCGCACAACAGAAGGAGGGTTTCTAATGACCTGGCAGAGGACATCGCCAGCAAAAACACCCAAGCAGGCCTGAAGTTGCTTTAGGAAATGAATAGTGAAAGGAATAATTAGCTACCGGACAGGAGGCCTCTCTGACAAAGCAGGGCCGGGGTTACAAGTATCTCTTAGAGCCAGAATCTCCTCCTGGGTGACTTCCCTGCACTTCTTCACACAGCAAGCTCCGCCTCCTCTCCCATTCATCATTGTGCAGGCCCCGCCTCCCTGCCTATTGACAATGGCACAGGCCCCGCCTCCCCTCCCACTGACTGTGGTGCAGGCCCCGCCTCCCCTCCCATTGACAGTGGTGCAAGCCCTGCCTCCCCTCTCATTAACATCCTCAGCAAATGGTTCTAATAATAAAAATAAGGATTATTTCTATTACCGTGCTGCCTTGGAACTGTGTCTGTAGGCCTGGGGCCCCTTTGTGTCAGGAGCTGTACAAAGACAGAACACACGCCCAGTTGTGGTGGGGGAACAAAATACTCACAAAGCATTTAATGCACATTCAGCTTCTTGCAATGGCAGCTGGTGCTGAGGAGGCGTCACCCCATGCGACCAGGCAGCTCTTCCTGGACCACCAGCCCGTCGGGAACTGCGGGTACCAAGCAGAGCCATGTAGCTATTGCGTCTCCCTGTCAAAACAGGGCCTGGGGGTGTTTTAAGGTGCTGGTGGGAGTGAACTTGAATGAGTCTTGGGCATTGAGACTCCTGGAAAACCCAGCCAGGGAGTTAAGGCAAGGCCTAAGTCTAATGTCAGATAGAAAGAGAGAGAGAGAGAGTGTGTGTGAGTGTGTGTGAAATCCCCAAGAGATGAGAGCTCCCTGCCTCAACTCATGAGACCTTTTTTATTTACACCGGCCAGCTGAAAGAGTTGCATGAACAGCTCATGAGCTGCCTGCTTAGATACTATCATCTTATCGGCGGCAGCAGCAGTGACAGCATTTTTAAAGAGAGGAAAAATTAAAACGCAAACAAACAAACCACCAACAAAAAACAAATCAGCATCTCCCCTCCCTCCCACACACCCACTTTCATAGGTCTGAGTAAAGGTTAAATAGCAGCCAAAGATAATGTGCTGTGGGTCCCATTCGTCAGCGGCGCTCGTTCCAACCTCCCAGCCCTTCTGCTTCCAAGCATCATGAGTTAAGAGTCACCCTCACTCCTTGGAAACCAGCCATATGTTTAACATGGTTTATTGTAGAGCTGTGTGAGCCAGAAGGGCTGTTTGCAGAAGGGTACTCAGTCAAATCTGTGTTTACACACACAAGGGCAGACGTATTTTTATTATGCATAATTATACTCTCCTTAATGCGGTTGCAAACCATTTTTTTCCTGGTGGAGGGAGAAAGCATTACGCAGGATGGGAAATTGCTGCTTATCTTTGCATTAATATTACCTTGAAGCTGTTGAACATTCTTCTGCATTATTTTATAGATATATATAGATATAGTTATATGACTCACACCCATATAATGTTAACTCTATGTCTTTCTATATAAAGCTCCGAATGAGTGAAGCTTTTGTTCCATCAGTCTATTCTGCTATCATTAGAATCATCTTAAACTAGAGCAGAAACACATGAGGCCAAATTCTGCTTTGCCGTCGCGTGCTCCTTGTGTCTTGGTGGCTGCAGCCGAGAGTGGCTTCTAATCCCACCAGCCACTACTGCAGACCTTGCTCAGAGCCGCGGTTTGCTTGAGGAAGGACTGCAGGATCAGGACAAAAATGGTATTTGGAGCAGAGGAGTATTACTAGTCAAGAGAGGTCTTGGAAAAATGGTATTTGGAGGGGGGACTCTTACTAGACTGGAGAGATCTTGGCCTTCGCCACTCTTAAAAGCACAGGGAATACCCCAGAAGGTGCACGGTCTTTCTTCAGCAAGCAATGGCTACAGAGTAGGTTTGCCAACCCTTCAGGATTGGCCTGGAGTCTCCCGGAACCGACACCCATCTCCCGTTGACTATTGAAAGCAACCTGGGAGAATTTTCATTGGGTATTTTAAGAAATGACATTACATCAGGCTGGGGAAAAAAATCTCCTGGAACAGCTTCGGTGGGACGTGGCAGCCCTCCTGCGGCATCGAGTCAGGGTCACTCTTCATCCAAAACACGCCAGGATTTTGTAGGTGAACAGCTCCCAACTTGCAGCCCATGTGACGGCCCCAGGACCCAAACAGGCAGTATGTACGTTGTGTGGACACAGCCCACGTAACACTTAGAGAGCTGCCTATGCATCCCATAAATCGGTTGAGAACCACTTACTTAAACTGACAGCTCTCTGAAGCACGGACTACCTTTATGTTCAGTGTTTGTACAGGGCCTAGCGCAGCAGGATAGACCATGTTTCCCTCACTAGAGCAATTTCAGGCTAACGTGGCTTCACTGACTTCCCCATGATGAGTCTGCAGCGTTGCATAGGAACAGAGCTTGATGTGCCCAGCCAGCAGGGGGTGCTGAAGAGAACTTATCTTTGTGTTTGTGTAGGTCCTACAAAAACCGTGGTTTTTAAAAACAATATCCTTGCCCTGGAGAGTGTGGAAGATTTTTTTTCCCCCCACCATATTATTATAATCATTTTGGACTTACATGACCAGCCATTCTGGCTTAAGCTTTTCAAAAATGGCTAGTGATTCTGCCTGCCTCAGTTTCCAGGGGTCCAACCCGAAACAACCGAAAGAGTCCTGGCTTTCAAAGGGGAGGTGCACAGCACACAAATGGAGACTTCCCAGATCACCGCTAGCTGTTAAAAGTCACGTCCTCCCCTTGCACACAGTTTAGAAGCCGCTGCACTCAGACAATCACTACCACTCCAGCCCCAGATAACACAATAGCAAAGCAGAATAAATCAAGGCACACATATTTCTATGCAGTCCTTGTTATGTCCTTACCAAATTGGGGGCCCGTCTTTACCGCGTAAATGCGGTGGTGCTGGAAACTAACAAGAGGTGAGCGAGGGTGGAAATTGACAGAGTTAATAGAAGACATGAGAGGACAGGTTTGGATTGAGATTCCTCTTTTCAATGAACAAAGTGCATTACAAATTGATTTCCCCCTGTTTACTATGTTTTTCCCCCCTCTGGTGCAGAGAAGAAAGGCCCTGCATCAAGATTAGCTGCTCTAAAGCGAGTGCAATTTGCTGAATGCGTTTATTATTATCAGGGACTGAAAACTATTCACAATCACTCAGTAGCTTCGCCTTTTTCTTTCTTTCTTTCTTTCTTTCTTTCTTTCTTTCTTTCTTTCCTTCTTTTTTTTTGAAAGAGAAAACTGTCCTACTAAGCCAGGCTGGTGAGCAGCCGACCCATTCATTCCAAATGTCAAATCAGCTGCCCTATCATTCATCAGCGAGAATCTTTCAGGGTGCCACTCAGGCTTTGTGGAAGACTTTGAGGAAAAACAACATCAACCTCACTCCGAACCATTCTGTGACCATTTCCCCTGGTTTTTCTCCGGCTGGCTGTCTCTGGATAGGGAACAGACAGGAGGAGCAGATGAAATTCAAAGAAACAAAGACCCTGTTTTCAGGCAAATGCTCTGAAAAACACGGAGAAAGAGGCTCGATTCCATTCTCTTGTGCAAACACAAGCATCGCACAGGGGCCAGGTGCCGTCCCTTTACATGATAAAAGGCAAATAAACACGGTTCAAAGTTTTTCCAGAGGCATCAGAAGCTGTTTGAAGACCTGGGATGTCATTAGGAAAGAGGGCCAGGCTCAGGGCCGGATTCTGAGCTGCGCAACAGTGGAGTTAGCCCAGAGAGCGGCTGTGTGGCAGCTGAGATCAGAATCTGGCCCCGCCGTGGCCTTGCTTAACCGTTTGGAGGAGCTCAGAGAGGCTTGGTGGCGGAGGGTTTAATCTGAGGTGTCACTCTACCAGATAAGCCATTTAATACCTGGATACTCCATTATCAGGCCGTGTTCACCCTAAGTGGTTTCTCTCTCACTGTCATCGTGGACATGAAACATATCAGGCCCCATTTTCCACCAGGATAATCACAGCTGGCAGTCAAATAAATAAATAAATAAATAAATCAGCGCCGGGTTTATGGCAAACCTCGTCCATCCTTTGCTGCCCTCTGGCACTGGGAGCTCCCTGGGTCCATGCTGAAAGCAGCAGCGGCCGGGGGGAGGGAAACAAGTGTGGTGAATTGTGCCGGTCTCAACCAGCTGCAGGGAACAGGAGGCTCAGGATGGACTGCGGGGCCATGCGAGAGGGAAACCCTCGGGAATAAGGACCACCCCAGGGACGGCACTGGCTCCAGACCAGCTCAGCGGAGCCTAGTAAACAGCTTAGCTCAGAGGTTCCCAACCTGGGGGATCGGCGAGGTATTGTGGTGGGGGGGGGGGAGGGTGTCTGTGGAAAAAAAAATAAAGAGAAATAAAAATGATTGTAGAAAACAAGTTTTAAATAAATTGCGAAGTTACAATCAGTTATTACTTGTAAATTAAATATCGTCCCATGAGGTTAATTGCTGTCCGAAAATCTCTGTCGTGGTTTCCTTTTTCGTTGAATGAAACGCACAGAGTGGCTCTAAAGGGCTTTGATGGGGGTCCCTGCGCAGTTTTGGAGGAGTGCAAATAGTCTGGGGGGGGGCGATAGAGGGTCTGCACTGGTGAAAAGGTTGGGAACCACTTTCTGAGGTCATGAGCCTTTGTGGGAAAACCCCTCATCTTCGGCTGAGAAATGGTGAGGCCAAACAGACTCCAGGGTTTATATAGCAAGGAGGCGGGAGGGAAGAAAGGGGTCATCTGTCCCTGGGAGGAGCGGTTAATGAAGCACATTAAGTAGGCTGTGTCTCCTTCCTGCAGATATCAGAGGCAGGGAAATTGCCCTTGTAATGTGTACGATAGCTAAGCTCACTGTTCAGTCCAAGTTTAAAGGTGTCACCTTTGCAAATGAATTCCAATTCTGACGTCTCCCTCTTTGATCTTGTGGTCAAATCTTCTTGCAGAAGAGCGGCTCCTTTGAGATCCATCCTTGAATGTCCTGGGAGGATCGTGCTCCCCGACAAGTTTGGGCGTGTTCCTGTTCCTGATGTCGGATTTAAGTCCAGTCACCCTGGGCGCAGAGACTGTCCAGTCTGGCGGCCATTCCTGGCAGAGGGGCGTTGCTGGCAGATGATGGCTCCTATCACATTAATGGGTGTGCGCTAGTCTGAGTCCTGTTGGTGTGGCTGGTAAAAACGCGGGAACGAAAGGCAGGTGGGATGGGGAAATTATTTTAGCTTTCTTCAGGCACCAGAAACTGTTCTGAGACACCACTTCGATCTCCTGGGACGAGGTGCATTCCTGCACTGCTGAGACTTATCCACATTTCTGGTCCCATTGGCCATTAAGCACTGTCTCTCGTCCTCTGGGGAGGAGTCCCTGGGACAGCTGGAAGACTAACAGGTTTATCTGGGCGTCAGCTTTCACGTGCTGCCGCTTGCTTCATCGGACGTGAGGAGTGGAAATCAGAGAAGCAAACGCAAAGCATTTGTAACTTCACCCCAAGGGTGCTCTGGCTGGTGCTGTTCTAGCACAGGTATAATGCAACCAGAAAGCCCTGCAGCAGCGAAATACGCATAATCAAAGGGCCGCAGCCTTGTCTGGCAGAAACTGGCAGTGCTTTGTTGGAGTCAGGATGCTAGGGTAATATCCGCTGAACTCCCCAGAGTTACACCCTTTTACACCAGCCAAGCACGTGGCCCCTGACCACTAATAACTGGAGAGCGTGCTCGGCTCCTCTGCCGCACCTGGTTAGAACCAGATGTTCTTTAGATCCTGCCGAGGGTGGGCTTGTTGCTGACTTTCCCCCTGCAATTACCTTTGCTCTAGCCTGTGCATGTAGAGGTCGACTTTGCAGGGAACATGCCAGAGCCGCAGGGAGCCTGGCAACGCTACACTTTAAAGGGCCTGTTGTTTCTTGGAGATTAGGAGAAGGAAGAAGATACCCACCAACCTTCTCTTTCCCTCCCGTGGTTTACCAATTTGCTACAAGGTTAAATCTCTGGCGACCACAGAGGAGCTAACGCCATGACTCCAGCGTGGCACTAAATACGCCATGAGCCACACACCAGCAGCTTCCAGCCAAAATCAAGAGAGCGGCGTCCCTTTAAGCATGAAAGTTAAAACCGGAACAAAGCCCAAAGTTCACCAGAGGAGAGGGAAATCATTTTGTGCCTGTGTTGGGAGGGGGACGAAGGGTGTTTGCTGCGATGGTTCAGTTCTTGCCAGCAAATCACAGTCACGCGCACAAAAGAAAGAGTAGGACAAGAGCCGCTGCCGGTTTAAACGTTGGCTGTTAGGGGGCTCTCGCTTTCTGCTCTCTGTTGCTGAGTCTCGCTTGCCGAGGTAATTTTCTGGTTTTGGGAAAGAATTGGTCTGTCAGGTCTCTCTCTCTCTCTCTCACACACAGGACAGCTCCCAGGGTTCTGGTTATACTAAGGAAAAGCTGGATTTGCTGTAAGCCCTGGCCTTTGTTCTGAGCTGGGCTTGGTGTGACCTGGAGCTCGTCACTGACTCTCACACTGGCCCTCAGCTGTGAAATGGGGTGTGTGGTGCTGACTCCCCACCAAGGGGATTACTGCTGGGGTGCCCATCCGGCCCGTATTAGGGACGCCAAAAAGGCAACCCAACTTTTGTTTTCAAAAGGGATTAATTGCCCTGTATTTGCCTCCCCCAGCCTTGGGGAAGCTCTGTCAGCTCCCTGTGGCTTGCAGGAGCCCCCCCCAAATCTCCCTGTCCTGTGTCTGGGCCAGGGAGAGATGGTCACCCTAATTATTGCTAGAGGAGGGCTCAGGTTTTGCATGAAGGTCCAGGCTGGGGGGTCAGTGGCCTTTCCCAGGCAGAGAACCAAATTTTGACCTCTGTGTATGGCCCAAGTGCTGGGGACACTTTTCAAAGTCACTAATAGCCTGAAGTACAACAGCACCTCTGAAGCAGGACAGGAGGGGAACATGCAGACACAGGTGGACTTGAACCTGGGACCTCTAGAGCTTATCTCAGGAGCTTCTACAGTGGGCGGTCAGCCACCTTTCCTGGGCAAAGTGCTGCAATTCGACCTTTTGGCCTGTATGTACAGTCCCAGTCCCAGGGATACTTTTTAAAGTCACGAATAGTCCTACTTCCAACAGCTTCACTGATAAATGAACGAAGCTGCCGAGCTCCCCATTCGGGGGGTGGTCAGGAGTTTTCTTCATCCGCAGACTTCGAGCAAGCTCCTGGCTGCCTGGGGAATAGGGACAGTGAAAATCAGCTCGAGTGCCGAGGGTTGCTGACTCCTGGTCTAGGCAGATACAGGGGACTCCTCTGTCTTGCCTGGGGCAGGCAGAGAATTGGGCTGGTGAAGGTTTTCACTATACAGAAGACTGTGTCGTGCGAGGATGGAGAAGGTTTCCTTGCAGGGACCTCTTTAAAAACAAGCAACGAATGCAGCCTCAGGAGGTTCAAAGAGATGGACTTACTTGAGCCTGCAGGGGCAGGGGGTAACTGGAAGTGGACAAAGGGGGTTCAAAGTGGGACACTGATAGTTGGAAGGAAATCTCTTGATCAGCGTTGGCAACAGCCGGCAGCTGTTGCCACTTAAATGCCCTCGGTGTGCCCATTGGCCCTGGCATGGAGTTTACCGCATCTGCTGGAAGGGGCTACAAGGTGGATTCTCTTTGAATAGCCGGGGGCAGGCTGAATAAATGGCTGAGGCTACAATAACAAAGCGTGTGTGTGTCGGGGGGAGGTGGGAGCACAGCCTGGGGAAATCTGAATTCCATTTCCAGCTGAAGTTACTGCTGGCAGGAACCCACGTCAGGAAATGAGAGAGGAGATCTACTTTCCGGGTTCACTCACCCAGGCTAACATTGCTGGCCAGGGAGGGAAACAGATCAATTTCACGCTCCTGCTGCACAGCTCCGGCACCTGCTGGGCGCAGCTGCCTTGCCGGGTGTGTCCAGCGCTCTGGAACGAAGCCCAGCAGGACGGTGGCTGCTGTGAGTGACTTCCCTCCCGGTCGGAAACGCTCCGTCAGTGGAATGCGGAGCGGGAGCCTTTTGGGTAACTGTAGAATAGGATTCTTGGTAACATCTTGCCCCGAAAGTCGCCCTCATTCCAAGGGACTATACTGCTGCATTGCATTTCAGAGGCTAAGATAGTTCTTAGCTGTGCCTTGACTGCAGGGGACTGGAGCAGCCATCCCTGTAGGCTGAACGTTTGGGCGGCCACCCAGGAGAAATTCAAGTGCCGCCCAGCTGAACAGCAGAGCGCCCACAGCCGGCAGTGCGTTTCAATGGGTGGTGCACATCCACACAGGCCTTGGGGCACAGAACAAAATTTAGTCTGCCCATGAATGGAAAAACTTTGTGGGAACCTAGAACTACACTAGCTCAGTGTTTCTCACCTGGGGGTCCATGTATCCTTGGGGGTTCCCTGCGATCTTCTGGGGGCACATCAGCTCATCTAGACATTTGCCTAGTTTTACAACAGGCTACATAAAAAATACCCCACCAGTAAAGTCAGTACAATCTAAAAGTTTGTTCAGACAATGACTTGTTGCTACGGCCTCAGATGCCTGAGGCTGAAATGTAAGTACAGGGTTTCTATTCCCATGCGTTTATTTGCTAACGAGGCGGTAGAGAGTCAGCGAGTTTTCCGCAGTCGTCTTCTGCGCTGGTTTTGCATGTCGTTCGCTACAAGGTGAAATCGCTGGCGACCACAGGGGAGCTAACGCCATGACGTTTTTAAGTGCGGTGTAACTTGGTGGGATGCAAAACAAATCCGCAAAGGGTGCAGTGATCTGGAAAGGTTGAATGGCCCTTGTTCCAAGACCTCAGATTTCCCTAGGGCCCTGCTTCTCACCGGTGGGACGTGCGCACTTAGGGGAAGGTGAGAGAAGGCTGGGGTACTGGTACATTTATTTTTTGAAGATAAACTACTTTATACAGGAAGGTTGGGGACCACCGGACTACAGGGAGCTCTCGAGGCCCCTTCCAGGCCTGTGATTCTAGGATGCCATGACAGCCACTGAATAGGGAACATCAGGAGAGTCAAATGATACCAACCCGGCCTGGCCATTATAAACAGCCTCTTTGTGCCTTTTCCCAGGCATCGGTAGGCAAGAAAGGAATGCTTTATAAATGCCCAGAGCGTCACTTCGCTGTCCTCCACCCGAGCCCTCTGAGAATCCCACAGCTGGACCCAAGAGCAGCTGTGAGCTCTGCATTTCATGCCAGCCGGGTTAGTCCTGTTGCTGATAAACTCACCGTTAGACTATGCTCCTTGGGGCAGGAGAGTGTTATAGGTTTGTCTGGCATCCACCCTGACCCCGGGACCTCCAGACACTATGGTAACTCCCGTTGTTAATCGGAAGCGTGGCCCTGGAGAGAGACACTGGCTGTCTTCGCAGGCACAGAGGGCTTAAGAGGCTGGAAATGGGAAGCCGGACCCTTTCCATCCCCAGATCACTGGCCTCACTCAGCCCCGGCTGGTGAGGGCCCCAGGTTGGTTCCCAGCCAGTTGCTGATTCTGAGGCCTGTGAGAACCAGATGTCTTGTGCCAGCTGTTTGCAGGAGTCAGAGGAACTGGCATGGTCAGAGGGGCCAGGGCGCAGCCGGACGTCCCCTTCTGCCCATGGGGGTTTCCTCTGGGGCAGCTCAGACAAACACCAGCAGCAGCCTGCCCTTTGCAGGAGAAGCCTGCCCAAGCAGCTGGCCAGAGCAGCAGCGCACAGCCCCCTACGATCCTGAGCCTGGCCCTGGGAACCCCTGGTCCTGGATATGTGCTTAATTTGGCACTTCCAGGCAGGGTTTCCCTGACAGCTCCTGCCCCTTTTGGAACGCTGCAGCGGTGTTACCATCAATAACCACTGGCCCTCGGCCCAGCCGTGCTACAGAACAGACGGGCGGCTCTGGCTGATGGATGTCAGATCCCAGAAAACCAGGAGACACCAAAACAGAGATCTAAGTAAAACTTCACCTGCAGCTGGCACCAGCGTTCCCTGGAAGCTGAGACTGGGGCGGCTGCCCTGGAGAGATTCAGGTGCCCCCCAGCTGATTAGCAGCGCACCCACACCCACCCACAGCTGCAGCATGTGTTGCTTTTGGTCGTGCACATCTGCACATGCCTCGGTGCACATAATAAAATTTATTCTGCACATGGGTGGAAACATTTAGCGGAAACCCTGCCCAGCAGTGGGGGACGGAGGACGTAAAAAGGGCAAACGGTATTATCCAGGCCCTTCCCCACAATGCATGTGCTCCCCAGCCATCTGTGGAGCCTCAGGCACAAGGCTGTGCAGGAACAGTGGAGAAGGAATGATGCTTGGATGTGAATCTTGCAGGTGGATGTGGGGGTGTGTTGTGGCAGAGGAACCCTGGAGAAAGTGACCCAGCATGAAAACTGGGTCGCCAAAGAAGCTTTTGTTCCATTCGGGGGAGTTGGGGGCTGGGTGTGGGGGAGAAAAGGGTGATTAAAGGACCCCAATTGAATTGCATTACCTCCTGGACAGATCTCACTGGCCTCTCTTGGTGCTGCACGGGGCCCGGCTCTGGGATTCCCTTCTGAAACGTTAGGGAGAAAAAGGAACGTTGCACCCTGTCGTGAGCCGGGGGCCCTCACTGACCAGGCGTGGGGAGAGCCCCTCCCTGAACACTGGGGGGCTAGACCTCTCCGAGAGGTGCCACCAGCTGGGAGAGAAACTCCCCTCTACCCAGACACGGGGGAGCTGGACCAGTTCCCCAGCCAGGCATGATCCGTGGGGCACTTTGAGAAGCGGCCCAGGGACAGCGGGGTCGGCACGTTGAGGTGTGGAGCCCATGGACGCAGGTGGCAGACAGCTCGTAGATCCCTGAAAACCCTGCGGGCCCAGCTAGGAACAGTGGGAAATCCTTCCCCCCCCGCCCCTCCATCCCTGAGAACAATGAAGGCTCCTCCACCCACTTGCTCAGGGCTGGGCCATAATTTTCGCAGCGGGGCCGCTCCATGAGTTTTGGCTGGCTCTGGCCGCAGGCTGGAGGCGACAGAGAGAGCTGAAAGGAGTGTGTGAATGTGACAGGTTGAGTGTGTGCTGCAGTGGCTACGGGCGTGTGGCACAGACTGGGTAGGTGTGACAGTGGCACGGAGTGTGGGTGCTGGCTGCTGCTGGGTAAGTTTCTGAGAAGCCGCCCTGTGTTTCTTTAAGGGAAATCTGTCCTGCTCTCCCGCCTCTGCACTCACTTACCATCCGTGCTGCAGACTGGAGCAGCTCGGCTGTGTGTTCCCCCCTCCCCGAGCCCAGCTGTGCAGAGGTGGGGTGCAGGGCCAGGGGGACACCCTGACTTCAGCCCTGTCTCTGTCCCTGGTCTCTGTACAGCTGGCAGGAGAATCCCAGGAGCAGCTCGGCTGCAGACAGAACAAGGTGGAGAAGGAGCAGCTGAACACATGCTGCTGGCTGTAAGTCTGCAGGCTCTGCTCACCAGCTGGGCGGGCTGGAGAGAAATGCTTGGTAGCCAGATCCTACCCCAGGGCTGATTTTGCCCATCCCTGCACTAGCTCATCTGAGACCAATGGGGGCTGGTGCAAGCTGAGAACTGCCTAAAATCCAGCCCAGGACGGGGTGTCCCCGAAGCCCAGAGCACAAAGTCCGCTCCCTCGCCCTGTAACTCAGCCAGGCCCACTTGGAAACGATCCCATTAACAAGAATGGCCTGCCTTCCGTGCCGCCCAGAGGGACGAGGTGCCACTTTCCTGGAGATGGGTATGGCCGGGTGCCGCCTTGGAGCCACGATGCGGCTGCAACATCGAGGCTGTGCTGGAAAACCAGGAGGCAGTGCTGTCAGGTTACCCTTCCCCAGCAGGGAGCTGCAAAAGCAGGGCCGGGAGCTCGGTTTCTGTTGCTCTTGCGCTGGCAGAGCTACAGATATGGGGAACGCGGTGGGAAGCAGCTTGCAGAACAGCAAGGCCATAGACAGCGGCATGGAAGGCTGAGGCTGGAGCTGCTCTGATTCCCATTGCTGGGTGTGTGTCTGTCTCAGCTCCAAAGCCCACAAAAGAACAATGCAACCAGCACCTTCCTTCCAACCTCCGAGTCAGATCTTTCCTCCTAGCCTGGCCCAGGCAGCCTGAATTCCACCCGGCAGAGGTGACCAGTTCCCGTGAGCTCGCCTGGTGACGCTTGTGCCATCGCGCTCCCCCGCTGGAGGGAGGGCAGCGAGAGAATTGAAAAGCTTTATCTTGGCTAGAAGAGGATGGAAAAGCTCTGTGCTGTGTTTTCGCTGTTCATTGTTGCCGGGTGCCAGCCGTCATCATACCCCATTGTCCTTCAGAGCTCCATGTGGCCTGGAAGTTCTGCTCATACGTCCCCTCGCTTCTCCACGACGGTTCCTTTCGAGGCTCTGGGCAGTGGCTGGATTGCCTCCTCCGAGGCTATTTATCTTCAGAGGGGCTCACCTTTGCGTAAACACAAGCCCAACAAAGCAAGCAGCCATGGTGAAAAGGAGACAGCAGTCTCCACGCCCTGGCTGTGTGGCGTGAACGTCAATGCAGATCTGATTCGACGCACCAGAGCTGAGCCACAGAGCGAAGAGTACACGCAGGGGTGGTGCCGGCTTTCTGCTGCCCAGCCTACATCAGTGACGGGGCAGATTTTAGCTCATTCTCCAGCAGCCACTTAGATCCTTGGCCTCTGGTGGGATGCCACTAAGGAGGTCGCTTAGCACCAGCCGTCTGCCTCTTTTCCCATCTGCCTTCATGGCCCTGGCGCGTTTCTCTCCAAGCTGAGCACCTTACCATGGCCAGCAGGAAAGGACGCTGGAGTTTTCTGTGATGCACCCACCTGTCCCCAAGGAGCTGGGCTGAGACCAGGGCTCCCTCTAACGTTTTCCATCCTAGGGCAAAATAAATTTTGTTATCTGCACCGAGGCCTGTGCGGCTGTGCACCACCAGTAGAAATACAGGCTGCCGGCTGTGAGCACCCTGCTGATCGGGGGGCGGGGGCACCTCAATCTCTCCAGGGTGGCTGCCCAAGGGCTCAGCTCACAGGGAACAAGGCAGGCAGCAGAGGGTAAAAGGTGGTCTCCATTGAGCCGAGCTGGGTTCATATCAATTTGATGGCTTCACATATTGGTTTCAAGTGGAGTGCCCCAGGGATCGGTTCTCAGGCCAGTATTGCTCCATAGCTTTATTAACGACCTGAATGTGGGGATGGATTGCACCCTCAGCAAATTTGCAGATGACACTAAGCCAGGGTGTCAGGTAGATGCATTGGAGGGTAGGGATAGGGCTCAGGGTGGCCTGGACTAATTGGAGAATTGGGCCAAAAGAAATCTGATGAGGTTCAACAAGGAGAAGTGCAGAGTCCTGCACTTGGACAGAAGAATCCCAAGCAGCTACAGGCTGGGGGCCGACTGGCTAAGTAGCAGTGTGGCAGAAAAGGTCCTGGGGATTACAGTGGAGAGGCTGGATATGAGTCAATGGTGTGCCCCTGTAGTCAAGAAGGCTAATGGCATATTGGGGTGCATTAGGAGAAGCATTTCCAGCAGATCTAGAGAAGTTATTGTTCCCCTCTACTGAGCACTGGTGAGGCCACATCTGGAGCGTTGCGTCCAGTTCTGGGCCCCCCAGTACAGAAGAGGTTTCAGTGCAGGGCAAGCAAACCGATGAGAGGGCTGGAGCACATAACATATGAGGAGAAGCTGAGGGATTTGGAGTTATTTAGTTTGCAGAAGAGAAGAGTGAGGGGCAATTTGATAGCAGCCGGCAACTTCCTGAAGGGGGGCTCTACAGAGAGTGGAGAGAGGCTGTTCTCATGGTGACAGATGACAGAACAAGGAGCGATGGTCTGAAGTTACAGAGGGGGACGTGTAGGTTGGGTATTAGGAAAAACTCTTTCCCCAGGCGGGTGGGGAAGCACGGGAATGCGTTGCCCAGAGAGGTGGTGGACTCTCCATCCCTAGAGGTTTTTAAGTCCCCCGCTGGGATGACTTAGTTGGGGCTGATCCTGCTTTGAGCAGGGGGCTGGACTCTATGACCTCCTGACGTCCCTTCCAGCCCTCGGAGTCTATGATCACTCCCTGGTCCGGCCAGTCCTCCAGCAGCAGGGGATTCGTGGCGTGGTTCTTGTAAAGGGCCCTGCTTGGATGTGGTCGGGATGCAGAGCGTTAGATGCAGGGGAACCATTAATGTGGAGGGCGAGCGGCTGAGTTGCACCTGGAAATGTCCCTCCTGGTCCAGCTGTCTCCTCAGCAAGGCACCAGAGGTGCACAGGTTTGGAAGAGACCTCAGGAAGTCATCCAGTCCAACCACCTGGCCAAAGCTCCTGTTCCTGACTGGATCCCATTTACTTATCCGCCTGGTTGGGGGTGCTTTGGAGCAGGGGGAGAACGCTCTTTGGCCTGGCTATCGAAGATGACCAGTCTCCCTGCATGGGAGAACAGACCTCCCATGGTCAGAGGTTGCTGCCGGCTGCGGGGTGCGTGGCCTGTCCTGGGGTGGGCAGGATGCAGCTGAACCCTGCTGGCTGGGCACACAGGGCCCCTGAATTTATGTGCACACTTGCCATGGGCTGGCCCAGCGCATGGCTGCAACGTTGCAAGGGGACAGCCCATTTCCCCTGCAGGCCTCCTGCCCCGAGGGGGAACCGTAGCCATGCCGAGCAGCAGGAACGCCCCTTGCAGCTAAACAGCGGGCTCCCCATGAGAGAACCTGAGCAGGCTCCCTCTGCCTGGCGCAGCAGGGCTGCCTCTGTGGCCAAGAGGGCTCTCAGGCCTGGTGGCTGCGGCACCAGACTGGGGAGGCCCCTGGCGTGTCCTGGTTCCAGTGCAGCGTTTGCTGGGTGAGTGGTTTTGACTTGGTGCTTCCCTCCAGGCGATGAGCTGGACTGGTCCCGGCAGGAGGGAGGAGGTGGCTCAAAGATGCTCCCCCCCCAACTCAGCTTCCACTTGCGAAGCCACAATGCCAGAACCATTCATGCCGAAGGCTCCGGCTTGGGCGCCAAACGGCCCCTGGCTCTGGTGGGAGCAGCGGTGGACTTTAAGAAGCTCCCTGAAGACCAACGGACACTCTCTGCGGAAACTAGACTGACTGACTCCCCCCGGGGGTCTGTGACGGGAACTGGAGACATGGGGCCCGTCCAAGCCGCCACGATGGGATGGCGGGACAGTAGGGGTGATGGATTTGCCCTCTCTTGCCAATGCTTGTCCCGGTTGCCAAGAAACCCACTTGGCTTTGGGCAGGGCAGTTGGCCGGGATGGTGCTGGGGCAGACTCTGGTGGCGCTGGACCCTGTTTGGATCTGGAGGCCAGCAGAAGCTGATGCCCAGTTTCAGGTGAAGGTTGGAAGAATCAGGTGACTCCACCAGGAGACAGGCCAGGGGAAGAGGGCTTCCTTGGAGCCTGGCACACTCAGAGACCAGCCAGGGGACAGTAAAGTACCGGACTGGGACTCAGGAGACTTCCGCCTCCTCCACAGCTTTCCTCCGTGACCTTGGGCAAGTCACCCCGCACCATTGTTTCCGTCTCTGAAAGGGCCACGAGGCAGCCTGACCCCACGCGCTCAGCTTCACCAGTGAGTGGGCCATAGCAACGCCTGCGTAGACAGGACATTTCCACGGCTGCATGGGGAGTGCGGCTAATCGGACCAGACTGCTGCGCCATCTGGCTCCGAGGCCCCCGTCAACGCACCAGGCAAATGCGGTGTCATCCCTGCAGAGGACGCTTATGGTAATTTCCCTCCCACCTCTCCCCCACACGCATAATTGTCAGGGTTGGCGGCAGCAGAGGTTCTGCGCTGGGAGATTGGGGGCTGGGAATGTGACGAATGAGCTGCCTATCCTCGTTAGTTATTTATTTATAAACCAGCATATGCCGGATGAAGAAAGATTAAAAAGGCTGGGAATCTTCAGCTGAGGGAAGAGGAGACTAAGGGGGGATTGAGAGAGCTCTGTAAAATCATGGCTGGGGTGGAAAAAGGGAATAAGGAAAAGGTTTTTTTGGTTTTGTTCCCATCGCAGAAGACCCAGGCGTTACCAAATGAAATGAGCGGGTAGCAGCTTTAAACCTAACAAAAGGAAGTTTGTCTTCACACAGCACTCGGTTAACCTGTGGAACTCCTCGCCAGAGGAAGTTGTGAAGACCAGGAGTTTAACAGGGTTCAGAAAAGAACTAGATGAATTGATGGAGGTTAGGCCCATCGGCGGCTGTGAGCCAGGCCGGGCAGGGCTGTGGTCCCCGGCCTCTGTTTGTCAGAGGCTGGAAATGGGTGACGGGAGAGGGATGGATTTTGTGCATCCCTGCTCTGTTCGCTCCCTCTGGGGCATCAAGCTTCGGCTGGATGGACCTTTGGTCTGACCCAGGTTGGGGATTTTTAAGGTCTTATCAAAACAGGCACAGCTGAGTAGGACAGCTGCAGCTGGGATCCCACGCCATCTCCACCCCCTAACCAATAAACCCACCCCTGGAATGGGGGGGGATTTCTTTGGTTGTTTGCTTTGCTTCGGATGGGGCTGCTGGCTGATGAGTGAGCATGGTCGGAGCCCCAGAGAAGCCTGGGACACCGAGGGAAGATGCCCACGGAGCAGCCCTGGCGGGATGGGGACTGTGGTGAGGAAGGAATGGAAGGGCAAAGCCCCACCCCATCTGCAGCCGATGCAGTGGCATCGGCACCGGTGTTGGTGGCGTGACCGCCTTGCTATGGGCGGGGCCGTAGCTCGGTGGTAGCGTGCGTGCGTTGCACGAGGGAGGGCCCTGGCTCACAATCACCTGCTGAGCTTTGCAGGTGATCATGAAGCCCAGGTGAGCTGGAGGATTCCTGAGTTCTCAGCCCTGTTCTGCCCCCGACTGGAGGCCCCACGCGCTGCCTGTCCTGTATCTGCAGCCTGTGGGGTATCTGTGTGTTGAACACAGGGCAGGCCCCAGGGCTCGGATGCTGCGCATGGTAACACCCAGGAGCTCAGCGTACAAGGGCTGCTGTTCGTCACCCCACACGTTGGACCAATCTGTATTAGGAACCTTAGTTCCCTGGCTCTGTGCACTTGAGATCAGAGGTCGGGTCACCAGCTGGGGAATTCCTAGGGCGTGCTGCTGTGTAGTGAGCGAGGGCAGTACCGGAGAACCTTGAGCTGTAAGGGTGTGACCAGAATTCGCTGGGGGCCAGGAGGCAGAAGTGCCGAGCTGTTGCTCTTTGCTTTGCAGCTGGCTGCAGACGGGAGCATTTCCTGACAGCCGACAGGCAGCTGCAGCTGGAGCCGTGCGTGCAGCCGGTCTCTGGCGAGGGTCATGCCCCATTTGCAAAGCTCTAATAATACTGTGAGAGCAGAAGTTCCCAAGCTGCCCCTGGGTAGCCAAGGAGCACTAGAGCTTGCTGCAATCTGGGAAGCAGCCGGTGAGCTCAGGAGCTGGACTTCATTTGATGCGTAGGAAGCTGACTGTGTGACAGCAGCCTGCTGAGTCCAAGGTCCAGGACGCACCAGTTCTTATGGATCAAGTGATGAGCTCCAGGGAAGGAGTGACTAGTGGTTAAGGAGGCCAGCAGGATTCCAGTATTCTGTTATGTCTCTACCTTTGCTTCTCGTCTGGGGGCAAGTCACAAGCTTGCTCCTGCCTCAGTTTGCAGAGCTGTAAAATGGGAATGCCAACAGCTTCAGAAAAAGGGCTTAAATCAATGAAGCTTTGCAAGACTCTGAGGCCTTCGGAGTCTGGGAGTAAAACCCGCAAGGTATTCCTGCAGGGAAAGCGGGACAGCAGACACATTTCCTGCACAGAACTGACAGCTTCAGAAGATGCTGTACTGATAATGGGAAGAGAATGTTCTTTGTACCTGGAACATGAGTAAATTACAGTGAGGACAGAACTGGGAGTGGAAGGGGAGAAGCGCAGAGCTGGAACAAGCAAGGTGAAGAGCGTGGTGGGTTGAAAGAGCTCCGAGAGGCCCCTCTGGTGGTGGGAGACAAAGTCCTCTCCATTTCGTCGCAGGGGCCTGCTGTGACTTCATGAATATCGCTGCTGTGTGCCTGACCATTCTGGGGAAGCCTTTAATTAGCGCTCCGTGTAACATCAGCACGGAAGTTAAAGAACACGCAGGTGGATTGGCAACAGCTGGGGCCGCTGCTCGTCCACGCAAAACGAAAGTCCCAAAGAGTTCTGCCCTGGCAGGCACCGTGCCCTGCCTCAGATCTGCAGCTCACTGCTGCATTTGTCCGAAGCTCTGATATACCAAGAGCCACTGTCCAGCCCAGGCACCTGCCAGCTCTGAGCTGCGGTGTGTGGTACTGGAGGCTCGTGTTTGTTAGATGAAAGCTTTTCACACTCGTGTCAAGGCACCGCCTACACTCCCAGGCCGCTGGCGACTGGGAATTGGCCGTGCGTTCTTTCATACAGCGTGCGAGCTGGGCGGATTGCAGTGCGTTGTCTTTGCATGTGAACAAACCTTCCTGTGAATACAATAGGCAAGGGGCTTCCAGTGCTGGCGTTCCAGGGCTTATGGATTGCCCCTCCAGGCAAGACGGCAGATGTGGCTATAACAAAGACAAAGCTGGCAGCAGGGTTCCCTCTATTTTTTCCATCCACGGGCGGAATAAATTTTGTTATGTGCACCGAGGCATGTGTGGATGTGCATCACCAACAGAAACCCAAGCTGCTGGCTGCAGGCGCTCTGCTAATCCGCTGAGCGGCGCCTGGCTGTCTCATGAGCAGCCGCCCAAGCGCTCGCCTTACGGGGAACATTGGCTGGCAGCACGTGAGCTGTGAGTGGAGGTGCAATAGCTCTCCCACACACAGTTTTGGAAGAGGAAAGGCCGGTGGAGGGTGGAGAGCTGGGGCCATGAAGGGCCTTTCTGCCCTGTGCGAACAAGAGAAGCAGCGTGGCCGAATGGCTAAGGAAGTAGTCAGGAAATTGGGTTCTGTTCCCAGCTGATCTTCCAGATCACCGACTGCTTGTCCGATTTTAAGGAACAGAGTCTGGGGTGGGATTTGGCTCAAGGTAGAGAGGCAGGGCCAGGCCCCCGCTTCCAGCAATTGGCTCTTTGTTAACACGCCTGGTTCCTGCCGTCCAGCCCATGGGATGACTAGGCGTTGCTATAAAAAAAGTCCAAACAAAGCCAAAGAAACCTGCTGCCCTATTGAGCTACAAACCTCCCCTGGGGTGGAACGATCGGGGAGGGTGGGGCTGCCGGTGGGGAGAGGCCAGACGGAACCTTCTGTCAGGATAATTAGGGGAAGTTCAAATTATTGCAACCTGTGATTAACACGGCTTCCGAAGCTGCATGAATATTAACCGGCTGCGGTAGCCACGCTCCCCACACAATGAATTCTGTATGAATCTTAAGATAAATCATTTGGATAACTTACTAGCAGCTGTACTCCCTTGCTGCCAACTGCCTCCAAACATCATTTCAAGCAGGAGAGAGACGGGAGACTGAACGAAGCCTGCTAATTACGATTCCATGCTCGGAGGGCTGGGATCAAGGTTGGTAAATGCAGGTTGCCTGGAGCCGCTGGCAGGGGAGGGCTCGGAAACTGGTGACAAATCCGATTATTTGCCGTGATCGTCTTGGCCCGGGGAGGTTCGGTTGGTGCTTTTGTGGGCGTGGGCCGGGGGGGTTTGGTTTCTCTCCGTGCCGCTGCGCCGAAGGAGCCGGGCCGGTGAAATGGACGCCACCGTCGCTGCTGGAGGAAGGAGCGTCCGTCGCCCCTGGACATCCGCGGGCAGGGATTGGGCGGTGGCGTGCGTAGGAGCGACACCGCCCCCTGCTGGAGGGCATCTGGACCTGCCCAGTGTGGACGGCTGGGTCGCTCCCACGCAGCCCGGCTCCACGCGGGACAGGACGCCGCATATAGCTGTGGTTATTCGAGTCACCTCCAGCTCAGCCGGGCCCATCCACTCAGCCTGGGTCTCCTCTGGCTGTGGGGTGCCCCAGGGGATTGTGGGTAAACGGCCGGCTGGGAAAGTCGGGCTCATGCCTGGGAGCATGAGGGTTCATTTCCCTTCCCCAAACTCTTGGCTCGCTTCTTAGCAGCCTCAGTAGTAGCTCTGGAGAGTTTTGACCTGCGCCCTCTCCCTCTGGGAAGCCTGACACGCTCTTGGCCTGGATGTGTCCTTGTGGCAGTGAGTTCCACAGGCTCACCCTGGGAGAAAACGGTCCCCACTGACCTATGTAGAGGGGTGGGGCTTTGGCACTGAGCGGCAGCACTGTTAGGGCAGAAGACCTGTCATGATGCAGGGGGGTGGGGGGCCCTCAGGCTCTGCCCCCACCCGCAGGCAGATGGGACTCTCGTTCTGCAGGGAGAACAGGAGGGTATCAGGGACACAGTGTAGAATAGAGTTGTCAACACAGAAGCTGTCAGCACCATCCATCTTGGGGAGAGGGGCCCAGGGGGTCCCCGAGCTGGGCCCTGGCCCCCTTCCTCCCTCTCCAGCCAGACCAGACTGCCCCACTCAACTGCCCCCTTCCAATTCACACCAGCCAGGGCCCTCCTCCGCCTTCATCCTGTTTCCCAGGGAAGAAAGGGGTCACCTGGCTGCCTGGGTTAAAAGGCCAGGGTAGGCCTTCATGGGAGATGTCATCACACTGAAACTCCCCTCACCACTATGCCCTGGTGCCGTGACTGGGGAAACTGAGACACACGCTGGTGTTACTACAGGACAGTAGGAAACACATGCAACCTCACCAGGGGAATAAAATCCTCACCCGCCGCCCACGGCGTCACATGGCCCTGGGCGCTTCTGTGCTTCGTTTGCTTGTCTGGAACAGTTGTGTGCTCCGCGCCGGGGGAGAATGGACCACAGCCACCCGAGTTTCTTTGCAGAGCACACTGACCCCCTGGAAATGTGCCGGATCCATGGTGATGAAGCGCGCACTGGGCCAGCACACAAAGAGTTCCCCTGTGCTGCTGTGCAAGTGAAGCTGCTCCCTGCCTGTCCCCGCCGTCTGGCGTCCCCAAGGAGGCGTCTGGCATTCCTTTCGTACGATGAATAGACTCTACCCGCGAGAGCTTGACATTTGCCATTCCACTATTAATTATATGTTGCTCTGAGCATCCTCAGACGCTCTCGCTGCCTCACCCGACCCTGCTACTTGACGAGAAGACAGGCGTGACACTTGGCCTGCACTGCAATATCACTGCCTGAGCACAACTCAGGGGTCATCGATTTCTGTCCCTGCGAGATTTCAGAGCTGTCCTGCGCTGCAAAAGCCAGTAGTCTACAAATGTCCATTGCTCTCATCTCCGTGGCTGAGCTTGAAAAGCTTGGCTCGCAGCTTGAACACGGGTGAGGTCAAAGTTCCCCTGCAGCCAAGATGCGGCTCTCTCGTGGAAACTCGTGGAAGCTGCCAAAGACACAAGGGCCTTGATTGCCTTTGCACGTGGTTACAGATCACTGTGGCCACTGGGTTACTCTAGAGAGGAGGCAAAGAAACATCTGAAGCCTGAGTGTAGTATGTACAGCCCCTGAGCACAGTAGTTCTCATCAAAGCTCTTTACACAGGTCAGCAGCACTACGCCCCTTGGGGGACTAGGGAAACCAAGGCAGGACTTCACATGCCACAATCCTGTGGCAGAACGTGAACTGGAGCCCAGGTCTCCTGATGCCCAGGCCAGTGAGCTGTCCACTAGACCAAGCTGCCTCTGGACCAGCAAGGCCTGGGCAGCCCTTTCCCTGAGAGCAGCGCTGCTGTAGGATGCTGGAGAGAGGTCCATCCTCAGCTCATCTTTGGGGTGTCACAGCCGAGGGCGTGGCCCCCTGTGAATGCTCTCTCCGGAAGTTCCCCCTTTTGAGCGTGGGGTCTCTCCCTGCAGCGTGGAGGGAGCGCACTGCTTTGCTCTGGAGGGGTGCACCTAGGCCATGCAGACTTTTCTCCGCCATTGCTTTTATTGGATTTATTGTCTCATAGCTTGTCGTGGTGAGCTGCATCGAGGCGGGGACAGGGCAGCATGTATGTGTGTGTGTGTCTGTGTGGATGTGTGTTATGTATCCCCATCGGGTCCTGATTGCCTTCTTCCAACCCTGTGGCACCTTATAGATGAACAAATATTTTGGAGCATAAGCTGACGAAGCGGGTCTTTGCCCATGCAAGCTTATGCTCCAAAATATCTGTCTGTCTCTAAGGCGTCACAGGACTTCTTGTTATTTTGGAAGATACCGACTAACTCGGCTCCCCCGCTGATACTTAATCCAATCCTGTTTGTGAGGAAACCCCCCGAGCCGCCAGGTTTGAGTCTGCCCAGGCAGACGGTCTGCCGCTTGTCTGTCTGTCTGCGTGATACGTTTTCAGTGGTTTTCTCCGCGCCTCGGTGGCTCTCTCTAGCTGCTCGCTGCTACCGGCCGGATTATTCCCGTATTAGTGAAACAGCTGGAAACATCCAGGGGGCAGTTTGTGTTACCTGAGCAGGACTCCGGCCTGGGTTTCCTGCCCTGGTGCATGTCAGCCTTCCCCCCAAACGCCGTTACGCCGTGGTTCACGATCTCTGCACTGCCCACCCAAGTCCTTCATTCCCTCTCCTGGCGTCTGAGAGCGCTGCATGCGTCGGGGATGGAATCCATGTTCATTCCCTCTGATGCCAAAGGAATTCAAAGCCCTGCCAATGTTTCCTATAGCTAAAGTCCCCCAGCCCCAGCAGGCTGAACTCGCAGGATAATCCAGGTTATGAATTGTAAATCGGGGCCACGCAAAGCACCTGCAAAAATTCAATGTCTATGCCTGAGCTGCGCTGATCCCCGGCTGGCATCAGCCTTCCATTTGCTCAGCGGCTGTGCCAGCCGCCCACCTTTCAACAGCCACAGGAATCTCATTTTCCCGCCTCGGTCAACGCTGACGGGGGCCTGTGCCCCACGGCAAGGCCGAGAGAGCGATAGCTGAGGTTCGTGAGCACGGTGTCATCTGCCACATGTGCCGGCTCACAAGGATGCCTCCCGGGAGTGCTGGCAACAGTCCAAGAGCAGAGATCCTGTGCACTTCCTTCTGCGCGGGTTTCAGGGTGTCACCAGCCACGTTCCTTGTAAACTGAGCTCTTGGGTGGCTGCCCAGGAGACAGTCAGCGGATTAGCCAGGCACCCACAGCCGGCAGCGTGTGTTACTACTGGTGGTGCACCTCCACACATGCCGTGGCACACATAACAAAATTTATTCTGCACACAGATGGAGAAAAATTAGAGGGACCACTGGTCACCGAATTAGACCCAAAGCAGCCAGTCATTTAATGGGCGGATGACGCTGTCTTCTTGCTTCTGAGGCCCTCAAGCAGGAGTCCAGCATCCCTGCTGGGAAACGGGGAGGAGAGGGTAGAGCCAGGGGTTTGGGCGAAAGGTACTGGCTCAGAGAGGCTGCTCACATCTGGCCTGTGCCTACCCACTTTCCTCTGCAACACGCGGAGCACTTTACAAGCGTGGATGCATCCAGGAACACACCGCTCCGGGGAGGCGAGTGCCACTTTACAGGTGGGGAAACTGAGGCACCAAGCACTCCCGTGATTTGCCCAAGGTCACCCAGTGAGTCAGCTGGTGTGGGCTCCCAGGCACCCAAATGCTTCTCTGTCCACAACCTGACACCACACCTTCTTCACTTGCAGTGCTTTAGCTCCCAGCAGCCCCAGAGCTGAACTGGGAGAGATGGTTTCTGCTGTGAAGAATATGCTGACCCCAAGTGGCTGCTCTATAACCCAGGGCCTCCAAGCCTCTTCCCCCAAAGCCTGTTTCTACTAAAGTTACGGCATCTGCAGACCAGAGGTGGGAAAAAAGTACCCAGCAAGTTACTTGAGTAAAAGTGCAGCTGTTTTGGGGGAGAATGTACTTCAGTACCAGTGACTGGTGGCTCTCTGGAAAATGACTTGAGTAAAAGTACACCCCCCCTGCACCTTTATTGTACTCAAGTACCCAGCTATGAAAGCAGCTGCATTTTTACTCATGTAACTTTTTGGGTACTTTTCCCACTTCTGCTCCAGACCACCTCACCTACGAGGTCTGAGCCTTGGTGCCTTTCACTTCCTTTGTTCTGCTCCTTTGAAGTCACATCTAAAAGCTGCGGTAGTTTTTGTCCCCGGGGTGGGATGCCAGAGGAAAGGCCAGTGGAAGAATGGCGCAAGTCTCATATTTTCACACCTGTGCTGGCGCGGGTATCATTCCCACCACATGCAGCAAATGCTCCATCCTTCTGTCTTCCCCCTCTGAGCGAGACTAGAACACCCACCAAATCCCAGACCCCCCACAGGAAGCAAGGACTCTCAGAGCTCTCTGGGGTGTTCTGGGTCCCCCTCTCACCCAGGCAGGGAGCATTCCAGTTCCAGCACTTGGGGTGGGGGAGATTTTCCATGTCCATGCTGGAGGATGGTGTCACCAGCTCTGCGAACCCGTCAAGGAGCCGCCAAAACGCAGTCAGATAAATCGGCAAATCAGGTGCAAACGACAAAGGAAGATTAAATCAGAGAGGAGAAGATTGAATCAGGGGCCATTAACAGATTAAAACGTTACATGGCATCAGATCAGCACGGAAATAATGTGAAACTAATGTGGCTCAGCAGCCTCTGCTCTTGTGCTTTCAATTTACGTTTTTGTTTTTTTTTTTTTTAAACAGAGGAACCAGCTGGTCCTGCCCCCAGCACATGCTACCCGGAGGAAACGCTCATCCAGCTTTACAGACAGCAGCTAGGATGGTCTCATGATTCGCTGGGAACAGGCCTGCTCATCCCCAGGCAGAGGGTGAAGGGACATGGGCAAGGCTATGCAGTGAGTCAGCGGCAGGATTAGCACTGGTGCCTCTCTTCTAGGCAGGAGCAATTCACTGACACGTATCCAAACACCTCAAACAGAGGGGCGCTAGGCTCGTCTTTGGCAGAACTCCAGCTTGCATGTAGGCTGGTATGGAGGGGTCCCTCCACGGGGCAGCTCGGAGCTCAGGCAGGGTCCTCTCCTCTCGCGCACTAGTTAGCAACACGCCTCTTGTTTAGCAATGCGGGAAGTAACAGCAACAGGAGTGTGGAGCCAGTGACAAGCAGCCCAGTGGGTCTGTAGGGATCTGTCCTCCTCCTCTCTGCTGAATACCCAGGACAGCCACCTGTGCAGTTTGCTCTTGGAAGGATTTCTCACTGCGGTCCCCGAGGTGTGCCTGGTCGGATGGTACCGCTCCCCTCTCCCGCTGCCACAACAAGTCGCAACCCCGGGGGAATTCTTCCCCTGACGGAGGGGCTGAGCAGAGCTTCCCACCATGAGCATCATGTGTCCCATCCAAAAGCCGCATTCAGAGGCTTACCGTGGGCCTTGGGCTGGTGGTCAGCATTCCCTGCAAGCTGAGCGCTTGAGTGCCCCCCAGGAGAGAGTCGGGTGCTGACCAGTGGAGTAACAGCCGGCGTGTTTCTCTCCTGGTGATGCACATCCCTCACATCCCCCCCTTGCACACCCAAGCTGGCGTGAAAAGCATGGCCCAAAGCTGCCCTGAATGGAAGGCTGGAGCAGATTCAGGCTGAGGGGTGTGGCTAGGCCCAGTATCCCACAGCGCCAGCTGATTCATGCCAGCCGATTGCCCTGTCACCGTGCCATTATGTCTGATGTGGCGCTGGGGCGGAACGTCACATAAGATACCCCCTGCGATGGTCAAGGTGGGGCGAGGGGGAAGGCAGCTTGAACCAGGGCATTTTATTCCCAGGAAATGTGGCTATTTTCTTTTAACATTCTTGCTGGTTTTGTTTCTCTTCACTGCGGAGCAGGAAGGGCAAAGGGCAACACTGGAAGGTCATTGCGGCAGGAGCATTGTACAGCCCCTAGCGCGGTGGGTGCAGAATGGCAGCTCCTATGTCCTAGAGTGATACAATAATAATACTCGTTAATAATCGGGGGAAGCAAAGAATTGGCTTTTCGGTTGCTCTTTGGAAGCCTGACGCGGTTTGGAACGAAGCTTTTTTTTCAGGCAAGCTTTTTATGCCATTTGAAAAGCTAGTTTTCATCCACCAAACCAGCCTTTCCACAGGGACCAAACTTTGGCTGCTGTTGGACCTGCAGTGGGCGCCACCTAGACAACCCAACACGGCCAAGCACGGAGGAGTTAATCGGTGATTTTGTGAATCTCTCTCTAAACGGTTCATTCGTCCAGGACACCTTGACTTTCCTAAGTCCAAGCCTGCTCAGGACAGCAGGAAGAAGTCTGAGCCATTGCAATAACACCTGGGAACAAGCATTATGATGTGGTGTGACAATATTTGATGAATTCATATGCGCCTCGGGGAAGAGGCTAAGTGGATGAATAAAGTGAGAATATTCTCTGTGACAATCAATATCCCTTCAATTGAACTGTCTCTACAGATGTGGCATTTTGATTTTTCTCCTCTGGATGTATTAACTGGATTTATGTCTTTCTAAAGAGGAAGTGGAAGAGAGTGGGAGAGACACGTGAAGCCTTGCCGGGCAATGGTAAGGGGCAAGCAAAGCAGAAAGGCCCGTGCGTATTAACTGATTGAGTCATCCACCAATCTGTGTTCCCGCTAACTTTTTCCATCCACGAGTGGAATCAATTTTGTTATATGCACTGAGGTGTGTATGATGTGCACTACCAAGGGAAACACACACTGCAGGCTGTGGACGCTCTGCTAATCAGCTGGGCAGCACCTGACTTCCTCCAGGGCGGCCACCCATGTGCTCAGCTGACTGGGAAAGCTGCTCCTGATCCTCTGTCCCTGTATCAATGGGGCAGCCCTGCAGCAGAGGCAGCTGGGAGGAAGCCTGCCCTGCTGAGAAAACGAGAGCAGGATGGTAAGACCATCTGATTATGGGCTCAGTGTAGCGCCGGTGTCCGTGATAACACCTTGTGAAACATTGGTGGGTTCTCCTCTCTAGCTGTAATAATGAGGATAATGGGCCAAATTCTGAGGTCACTTGCACCAGTGACACTCTGGTGGTGGGATGGTGCTAAATTATTATGAATGGCCAGTACTGATGCGAATGAAGCGGGTGAATGTGATTTCGAGCTGGCTTGGTACCTCCGAATTTACCTTTCCCAACCTATGGGTCAGGACCCAAACATGGGCTGCCTTTAGATTTTCGAAGGGTCTCCGGCTGGGCAGCTCTGAGCCACATGTGGCTCTTCAAGGAGCCATTTGCTGCTCCAGATGCTGCCTCCTGACCCCTCCGGCTCCCAGCCCTGCTGAAATGGAACTCAATTTAAACAGTTTAACAGCTGGCAGGAGGGATCCAGCTGTTAAACTGATTATTCTGAGCAGAGCAGTGAACTGACTGTGCTGCATGTGGGGGAAGAGAGTAAGGGGGCTGCGGGGAGCTGCCTGGAGGAGGCGCCGGCGGGCTGGCGGAGGAGCAGCAGGGGGCAGCAGCAGAGCTCGTGAGATAGTTGGGGGGTGGTTGAAACTGCGAGGGGTTTAAGCCTGGAGGTGGAGGGGGCGGTTTGGGGCTAGCGTAAATCAGCCTGATTCCATAGGCTTCCATGGCATTGTACCAGCCGAGGAGCTGACCAGAAGGAAGCACAGATTAGCTGTGAGCTCAGACAATCCGCCAGGGTGGATTAGGATTTGCATCTCATTAGAACCATAAATTATTTGCATAATGGACATGCTGCTTTGCCTCAGTCAGGACCAGGCTCCTTTTGTACCTGACGTTGTGCAAAGACCATCAATGCACGCCCTGCGCCCGGGGATGAGAGAACGCGTGGAACAGTCGGGGTTGGTGGGAGGGCTAATTGGCATCTCTCTAAGACAAAGCCCCAAATAGCAGGACTGTCCCTGTAGGACCAGGACGTCTGGCCACCCTAACACCGGGAGTGTGGGGCACAGCTGGAAAAATCAGGCAGTTTGGTTCCCTTCAGCTCAAGCACCAGAGTCCAGGTGCTGACCCAGAAGTCTGGGGCTCTGGAACTCTCCAGAGCGCTGACACGGGTCGGGGGGGACAGGACCGGGAGCTCGAGAAATTTGCATCAGAAAGGAGATGTGGGTTTTTCACAGCAAGGGGAATTAATCACTGGAACATCTGCCCAAGCCAGGGGCCCTGAAGGCTTTAAATCGGGGGTGGAGTGGATGAAGTGGGGTCAGAAGATATGCCTGGCTGCAGGGACCACGCAAGCGGCAGGGTACAATGCCGGCCTCCTGCTGTGTACTAGTTCACCCCCGGGTACCTCTGCCAGGCTGCTCAAACCTAGCCAATGCCAGAGGTGTCGCTGGAGGCGAAGCCATCTCAGCCTCTCTGCTGGTCTGGCCACTGGGCAGAAGTTGCACCCATGTGGAGGCAAAGCAGGAAGGACAAGGCCCCAGCATCTGCACACCCCTAACTGTGGGGGGCGGTGGGGGCGGTTGCCCCAGGGTGTGGGGCTCCTGCGTGCTGCCACTGGTTCTGCAACAGCTGGAGTCCTGGGCCCCTTAAATTTCTGCGGGAGCACTGAGCCGTGTGCTGAAGGTGGACCTGAGGCCTGGCTGCTCGCTTCTGAGCAGAGGCCCCGCCCCTTCCACCAAAGGCCCTGCCCCTTTAGCCCGAGGCCCCGCCCCTTCAACCCAAGGCCACGCCCCTTCGGGGAGCAAGGAGCCACCCCTCCCACAACTTGCCCCGGGGGTACACAGAGTCTGCCAGCCCTGCCTGCATGCAAGGCTCCCAAGCTGCCGCAAGAAAAGGCTCTCAATCCCTGTTCCCACAGCCAGAAGGGTCATTCTAAGTGAATGGAAACCCTCCTCTTCTCCTCCTTCGTCATCCTAGGAAGACAGGCGTAAAGCCTGAAACACTCGGCGAAGTCGCCTGGCAAAGGTACAGCGCCCTTCGTTGTTGAGGCTGGTAGACAGAAACACACGCTGTGGTTCTCCCAGACTGGCTCTCGCAGGCTGTGCTGTCCAGTAAAACAATTCAGGCTTGACTTAGCGCCTGGCCTGGACAAAGCAGCTGTGGGAAGGCCCCTTGACTTCTCACGCCCTCAGTCTCCCACGCCCAGAGGGGATGGGGTGTCGTCCCCACGAAGAGGACAAACACACGCTGACCATGGCAAGGGGCTCGGATACCGTGGTGACGGGGGAGCGACACGAACCTCGGGCGGGTGTGATGGTGCGGCGAGGGCGGGGGAATGAGACCCAGCCAAACAGAAGGCAGCTCGCTGCCCTCTCTCAGGGTCTGCCTGGCCAGAGGTGCACAACATTGGAGGACTAACGCACTGTACTGTTAGCGCTGGTGTCCTGGGAGTGCCTCAAGACCCAGGCACCTGTTGCACAAGGTGCCACAAACCCAGCATGAAGAAGGGGTGTCCGTAAAGAACCCACACAGGCCTAACTTTAACTGAATTCAGACAGCTCCCCCCATGGCTTGTGGTCTGCTAGAGCCTGCCCATGCCAACTCTGTAGATCAGTAAGTGCCAGGCTGGCTGTTCTCCACGGTGGCTGGCTGGCTGCTTGGACACCAGGTGCTATGCGTGGGTTCAGAAGCGGGCAGCCAGCCCTCAGGTCCACCTGATCATGTGTCCTGAGAATCCCTGCCTGCCCTGAACAACTGCCAGGCTCGGGATAAGGAGTCAAGAGGCTGACACATCACCACAGCTGGCAAGTGGGCAGGGTGACCATGGGACGATCGCTCGTGGAGTTCTGGCGGCAAAGTCATCTTCTGGCAGCTAGAGTGGGATTTCCCAGGGGTTCCTGCCAGCCTGAGGTGAGTTCCTGGGAAACTCACGGAGCAAGGAATCGCATCTGAAACATTTGGAGGAGAGGAAGGTGATCAGGAACAGTCACCTTGGAGTCACCAAGGGCAAGTCATGCCTGGCCAACCTGATTGCCTTCCAAGAGGCGATAACTGCGTCTGTGGAGGTGGGGAAAGGGGTGGATGTGATTTATCTGGACTTTAGCAACGCTTTTGATACGGTCTCTCGCAGCATTCCTGCCAGCAAGTTCATGAAGTAGGTCTTGGATGAATAGACTGTAAGGGCAGAAAGCAAACTAGATCACCAGGCTCAAGGAGCAGAGATCAGTGGCTGGGTACCCAACCGATGGCCGGTACCAAGCCATCCTGGAGCCAGTTTTGCTCAACATCTTCCATACTAATCTGGATGATGGGATGGATTGTACCATCAGCAATTTCTCAGAAAAAAAATGATGGTGGGGGGGCAGGAGGAGAAGTAGATACATGGGAGGGTAGGGATGTGTCCAAAGTGACCCAGATAAATTGGAGGATTGGGCCAAAAGAAATCTGATGGGGTTCAACAGGGAGAAGTGCAGAGTCCTGCACTTGGGATGGAAGAATCCCAAGCATTGTTACAGGCTGGGGACCAAATGGTTACGTAGCAGTTCTAGAAAAAAGGACCTGGGGATTATAGTTTGAGCCCCTACTACAGAAATGATGCAAACAAATTGGAGAGAGCCCAGCAGAGGGCAACAGAAATGACCAGGGAACTGGGGCGCATGACTTATAAGGAGAGGCTGAGGGATTTGGCCTTATTTAGTTTGCAGAAAAGAAAAATGAGGGGAGATTTGATAACAACCTTCATCTTCCTTCAGGGGAGTTCCAAAGAGGCTGGAGAGAGGTTGTTTTCAGTGGTGGAAGATGACTGAATGAGGAGCAACGGTGTTAAATTGTAGTGGGGGAGGTCTAGGTTGGATACTAGGAAAAACTATTTCCCCAGGAGGTGGTGAGGCACTGGAATGTGCTACCTCCCGGGGTGGTGGAATCTCTATCCCTAGAGGTTATTAAGGCCCCGCCTGACCAGATCAGCTGGGCTGATTTAGATGAGATAGCTGCTGCGTTGAGCAGGGGATTGGACGAGATGGCCTCCTTCAGGTCTCATTCATCCCTAACCTTCTGAGATTCTACAAGAGAGACGGGAAGTCACGCAGGTGCACGCAGAGTATCTGCTCCCTCTTGGGTAGGAGCTGAGCGTGGCGGGGAGGGGCAGCGGGCATTCAAATCCACCTCATTACATCCCAGCCAGCTGGCAGGGAACTTGGTCTGCCAGCCCCTCATCATTCGTTCCCCAGGATGGTCAAAGTCTTTTTAGTCACGGCTTGAGCGCTCAGTGAGGGCAGAGCCATTCAGCTAAGAGCATCCTTGCCAGCTCTTGCCTGCCACTGATGGGCTTGAGAAGGGCTGGCAGGCGAGGCCAGTCACACGCAGAAATTAACCTTCTCCTGGTACCGAGAGGGACGCCCAAGCGGGTGGCTCTGCACCCTGCTGACGCTTTCTGGGTTGGGTAGCAGGAAGGGGAATGTGCCACCCATAGGATGCAGGCTTGGGGCATCTCCCTCATGCTCACCTCTCTCCTCCCCGGTCTCTGTTCTGTAGCTAACATCTGTGTGCGCAGCATGTGCCAATGGCAATTCCGTAAAAGTAGAGGCCCTGCCCTCGGCTTCTTGGCGAAATGCTCCTCTCCCCACACATAGTGGTGCGGCATTTCAGAAGCACCTATGTTGCCTTGGACCTGCCCCTTCTCCCACCAGCTCCCAGCTAAGACTACAGGTGGAAATGAGACTCACTCTGTAGAGGCTGGTGCATTCTGGGGGGCTGAAACCTGGGAGCGGTTGGTGCCGGTTATATTTCACGAGGGAAACACTGGGTGCTATGGAAACAAACCGATTTGCGTTGAATTGTTGAAAGAAAGCGTTTCACGATGGCTAGGGATGCTTCAAACCGCTGGCCTATGGACAGGCCCTTGAAACTCCCAGAACTGTAACTGTCATTCCAAAAGCCAAGATCACTCCGTTTTGGTTCCTGCTTTCGGATGGGCACGTCACAGATCCTGTGTCACTTTCCAGGCCCGCACAGAGGTGGCAAAAAGTACCCCAAAAGTTACTTGAGTAAAAGATGTGATGTGTGAGTTTGTGTGTGTGCGTGTGTACCGTTACACAAGTAGTTTTCCAGAGCGACACTGGTGATTTATACTTACGTGCACCACCCCCCCGCCCCCCAGAAGCAGTTGCACTTCTACTCAAGTGACTTCTGGAGTACTTTTTCTACCACTGGGCCCAGAGCCTGTCTTAAAAGCTCACCTGGCAGGTCTCTGGGGTCCCCCCTCCTCTTCCCTCGCATCCCTCTTGAGCTCTGCTAATGCATCCATAGACTCCCTGCTGGGAAAGCTGCCATGGCCCTAACAAATTCTGCCATCCACCCTTCCCCTCCTTTGTGCCAGAAGAGTTGAGAGAGCGAAAAAGCTTCCGCCTCTGCCCGCAAATGGCCTCTAACCGTATCCCCCGACCTGTTGCATGTGCTAATTTGTTTGATATTCCCGATGATTCCTCTCACACCACCCAGCCTCTAAAACTAATGACTCATCCCCAGCACAGCCATTTGTTTGGGCTGGCTTCAGACAGACTAATGTTTTTAATGGCACATAATCATTTTTCTGGAGTCATTTGATGCCACTAATCATCTCGGTAATATGCCACTGTGGAACCCATAATGACATCCTGATACACAGCGCTTCCTTCAGTAATCTATATCTTACCGCATCTCGCTGCTTAATGATACTTACCCCTCTTAATAAATGGCTACTTATGCTGGGGTTTTTTCCTGTGGGCGATAATTTTGGATGAAAATACAGAAACGGCAAAGTCAAGTCATGGATCAACACAGAAATGTTTGGGGTTCTTTCCCCCAGCCTTTCAAACCAAGCCACCCCGGGCTGCCATTTTAATCCCCTTCTCCTTTGTCTTAGTAATAGCGTAACGACTTATTGCCTCGCAGAACGGAGGAACAAAGCCATCGGATCGGGGCGTTGGATCACTGAGCTGGGAGGGCAAAGGAGCAGTCATTTTCCTGCTTCTAACTTATTAGCTACTTCACTAAATCAACGAGTGCTAAAAAAGCAACAAGCAAAAGTAAGACCTTGTGTAATAAAATTTTATAATTGCAACTTGAGGTTCTTCTTGGCTTAGTGCCTAACTTCCGGGGGATGAATTAGCACACTGTTATTCATGCTCTAACTCATCTTATTGCTTAATTAAAGGGACGCTGTCAGTTCTTAAAAAACAGAGTCCTTTTAAAAGAACAAATCTTAGCTGTGTGGCTAATATTTCCTTAAATCATTAGAACTGAATGAATTTTAAACACCAACGTATTATTTGTGCTACTGTTATTTACCTGGATACCTTTCAGAGCACGCTAATGCTTTGAAGTCGGGGTTGCAAACAAGATCCCAGCTCCAAAGAAGTTATGACCTAACAGTGCTGACTCTTGTGCGTACTCAGGAAGTTTACCTGGCTTGTTCCCTGCCACAAAGAGCTCACAATTGTTTGTGGCTGTACATGATTCCCAAATGGCTGTTGTATAGTGCCTAGCACAACAGGGGTTGGCTAATAGGTACAGGACGAACCTCCCTAGATTGGCGTGCTCTGGTTCGGCAACGTTCATGGTCCGACATGTTTCTATTTAGCCCAGGTGACCATTTATCCTGGGCCTGGCCAAGTTTCCCGCAGGCCCAAAAAGTTTGTTTCCAGCCACCAGTCCTGGCTGTGTGTTCTGTGCTGTTGTTGAGTTGTAATCTACCGCTAAATGTCTTCTGAGAGCCCAATAAGCAGTGCTAGTGTTGGTAAAGCTGCTACACAATATTGACCCCCTGTGGTCTGGCAAATTCTCTGGTTCAGCACCAATCAGGTCCTGAGGATTCCATACTAGAGAGATTCAACGTATGCTGCTGACACATGCAGAGTTAATAACAATACTGTTATTCCCATCATCAACTTCAATGGGATTAGTTGCATGCGTAAGGAATATTCACATGCGGAAAGGTAGCAGCACTGGGCTGTAAATAGATATGATAAAAATAAAACAAGAGAGGCTGGGAAGTGACCAAAAATTCATTCACTTTTCGTACTGCTCCTAGCTGGGGCCATGAACATAGTCTAGTCCATTTCACTTTTGGCTAGGGTCATTGTCAAGTCAGTTTCACTTCCAAGGCCTCATGCACCAGCCCAGGGATATGCAAACTGGGTGGCAGGCCCCATCGGAGGGGGTGTCTGACAGTTCATAAGGGGTAGCGCAGCATGATCTGCTGCTGGGTCTCAGGCTCATCCAGCTCATTAAAAAAGTTGAAATATGTTGCTGTTCTTACGTCTATGTATTCACGTTTCTATACCGACTAATAAAGTTTTTACGTTCTACTGACTTATTTTCTTACACATCCCATTAGGCAGGATGGGGTGGGCTGCTAACGGCAGGGATGAAAAATGGGGCTCGGTATAAAAAGTTTGCTTACCCTGGCACTAGCCTAGGGCAGACAGAAGCCTGCCACAAAGGTGGAATTAATCCCCATGGTGGGCCCTGGAGAGAGGTGCCTCTGGGCGGGGTTTCAGCAGAGGAAGGAGGAGCTGGGAGGACCCAGCAAGAAGTCATAGGCCTGGAGAGCAGAGGAGAGGCTGTGTTAGCACCAGCTGCAGGCAGGCAGCACAAGGAGCCCTGGCTAAGAAGAAACCAGCAGTGTCTCACTGCTCAATACAGGGGCTCACAGTGGCAACCCACAGCCAAGAGTGGGCCAACGTCCCCTTCCAGCCCCAAGGAAGGTCTAGTGAGCCAAGGGTGGGGCTGCAGATTGACCATGGAGGATGGGCCAAGGAGTAGCCCTAGAGGGAGCAGAAGGATCTCGTATGTTGGGATATTTTTGCACTCTTGGGGGGGGGCACATTTGTTACCCCAGGAGGAGAGAGACTTTAAAACACACTGGCAGGGTCTGAAGAAGTTGGCCACCACAGGGCTTGGAGCAACCAAACAGCACGCGACCCTGGAGAGGTGAGCAGGCTCGTCTTTGCCAGCTGAGCGACGAGTGTCAGAGAGGCAGCCGAGTTAGTCCGTATCTTCAAAACCAACAAGAAGAAGCGGGTCTTTGTCCACACCAGCTCATGCTCCAAAATATCTCTTAGTCTATAAGGTGCCACAGAACTTCCAGCTGAGTGAGTCATTCTCCCACACCTTCTGTTATCTGAGAGTGTTCTGGCTGATTAAGCTTTGATCTGGTTATTCCCATGTCTTCCCCTAACTCCGAAGCGAGGACACCCACTGCACCCTGCCCGGTCCTGTTTCCTCCTTTCTGGAGGACAAAACCTGCCTGTCCCCAGGGGGTTCTGGATGTTAGAAAGCTGGACTGACAAAGTCAGAGCTTGCTGTGTGCTGGGGCAAGGTGGATGCTGACATTTTGGCCAGTCAGTCTTCATCTGCTGGGGAATTGTTACCAGTCAGATCATTTCAAGTGCGGGAACGTGGTATTACCCTTCCAATAGGTCAACTCCCGTGCACATAAGCAGCAAAAGGTCCCGTTAGCCTCTCTGCCATTCGCTAGGACGTGTGCAGGAAATGTGCTCTGCTCTCGACATTCACAGGTAAAGAACTCTTCATTCCTTTATTAATGAAACCCGGGGCTGGAAATGAACTAGAGGAGGTGCTTAGGCATGGAAGCAATTTCCGAGTGTGGGGCTGAGCCTGGGAGGTTGCTGTTTGTCATCATCACTGGGGCATTCTCATGTGCCCTGCAGGCCTATCCTCTTCTGCTGCCTCTTCACTCCCCCCTCACCCTCATCCGCACGTCCTTCTCTTCCACTCTCCCAGGTACCGGCCTTCCCGTTTCTTGCTGAACACAAAACTCTCGCCATTTCTGAGCCGCTGCCAGGCTTCTCTCAGCCCAGCTGGGCTTTCCAAACAAAGGGGTCTTGCTGACGGGTGTATACCCCTCCAATCAGACTTGATAATATCCCGTCTGGAATCAACTCCGTTGTCTTCCCCCGCTGCTGCACCTGGGTTTGGCTGATTGCACTTCTACGTGTCAGCATCAAGCCCCCAGGCGGATAGCGCAGTGAAAGGCTCTTGAGCAAGAGCACGTGCAAAAGGCTTCGTGGGATTTCAAGGCGTGTATCTCACAATCCCAGCTGCATCCATTTGCAATCAGGATGCATGCAGCCCTAGACCCTCCTGACGTTCATAGAATCATAGAATAGAAGGACTGGAAGGGACCTCGAGAGGCCATCGAGTCCAGCCCCCTGCCCCAATGGCAGGACCAAGTACTGTCTAAACTATCCCTGATAGACATCTATCTAACCTGTTCTTAAATATCTCCAGCGATGGAGATTCCACAACCTCCCTTGGCAATTTATTCCAATGCTTGACCAACCTGACAGTTAGGAACTTTTTCCTAATGTCCAACCTAAACCTCCCTTGCTGCAGTTTAAGCCCGTTGCCTCTTGTTCTATCCTCAGAGGCCAAGAACAAGTTTTTCTTTCCTCCTTATGACACCCTTTTAGATACCGGAAAACTGCTACCATGTCGCCCCTCAATCTTCTGTTTTCCAAACGAAACAAGCCCAATTTCTTTCAGCCTTTCTTCAGAGGTCACGTTCTCTAGACCTTTAATCATTCTTGTCGCTTTTTCCTGGACCCTCTCTAATTCCTCCACATCTTTCTTGAACTGCGGTGCCCAGTACAAACACTTGTGGGAAGGCCAGGCTTGTCTGTGCATATGGGGAACAAATTTGGGTTGGCTTCTTACAGCTGGGCCCAATAGAAACCTGCAGACTGGGAACTGGCACAAGGTCATAAGAACAGCCAGACTGGGTCAGACCAAAGGTCCGTCTAGCCCACTGTCCAGTCTGCTGACAGTAGCCAATGACAGGTGCCCCAGAGAGAACGAACAAACCAGGGAAACATCAAGTGATTCATCTCCTGTCGCCTGCTCCTAGCTTCTGACAAACAGAGGCAAAGTACAACATCTCTGCCCATCCTGGCTAGTAGCCAGCAATGCGTCGGTCCTCCATGAATTTCTCTAGCTCTTTTTTGAGCCCTGTTATAGCCTTGGCCTTCACAACATCCCATGGCAATGACTGTGCGTGGCGTGAAGAAATACTCCCTCTGCTTTTCTCTAAACCTGCAGCCTAGGACGGGGACAGAGATCTAAATGTGGTGCCGGACCACACTCTGAGCCTGGGTCAACAATGTGATTCTGTTGCAGAAAAAGCAAACGTGATTCTGGGATGCGTTGGCAGGAGTGTGGTGAGCAAGACACAAGGAGCTAGTCTTCTGTGCTACTCTGGGCTGATTAGGCCTCCCCGGGAGGACAGAGTCCAGCTCTGGGCACCACATTTTAGGGAAGATATGGAGAAATTGGAGACGGTCCAGAGAAGAGCAATTAAAACAATAAAGGTCTCGATTAAAAGAACTGGGTTTGTTTAGTTTGTAAAAGAGAAGGCTGAGAGGGGACAGGACAGCCGCTTTCGAGTACCTAGAAGGGTGTTACAAGGAGGAGGAAGAAAAATTGTTCTCCTTAAGCTTTGATGTTAGGACAAGAAGCAATCGGCTTAAACTGCAGCCAGGGAGGTTTAGGTCGGACATTAGGAAAAAGTTCCTAACTGTCAGGTTGGTCAAACACTGGAATAAATTGCCAAGGGAGGTTGTGGAATCTCCATCACTGGAGACATTCAAGAACAGGTTGGATGATATCTACCAGGGATGATCTACGTGGTGCTGGCCCCTGTGTGAGGGCAGGGGACTGGGCTTGGTGTCCTCTTGATATCTCTTCTAGTTCTCTCTTCTATGATTCATTGGGTGAGCCCCACGTCAGGTCAGAGAGAGCTGGGAATAGAAGTGAGTCCTCTGCTATGACAGCCCCTTCTCCAGTCTGACAACAGAAAAGGCACCGTGAATTCATGGGACCAGGCAGTCAGAGCGAAGCAACGCAGCTTGCATGGCACACCACCGAATAAATTAGTCCTACCTCAAGAGCACTTCGCACCTCCTATCTCAGTAGCACTTGGGGGCCCCAGCCAGGGTTCCATCTAATTTTTTCCATCCATGGGCGGAAAAAATTTTGTTACGTGCACCAAGGCATGCGAGGCTATGAACCACCAGTGGAAACATGCTGCCAGCTGTGGGGGCTCTGCCAAACAGTTGGGCAACACCCGAATCTCCGCTGGGAGAAATGCTGATGAGAGGAGAAGTTTAAACGAGCTTTCATGCTAACAGGTTCAGCCAGTCTTGTTTGGAGACTGTGAATGCTGTAATTAGCCAGTGGCCTCAATTGAGATCTGACACATTATCCTGTCCGGTTAATCACAGCTCCTTTTGTGCATACGCCAGCCTTTCACGCGAGAGATGGAACGGTCCTGCTTAAGGCATCCCAGCCGTGACCGCATCTGGAATTCTGTGCTCAGGGCTGGGCCCAGCTGTATAGGAAGGAGGCAGAAATACAACAACAACAAAACGGGCCGAGAGCAGGACCGGAGGACAAGACCGACGGGAGTGATGACTTTACAGGATTCAGTCCCCCTCTGCTGGACTGGTCATTTTGGAGATCAGCCCCCAGATCCTGTAAATTGCAGCCTCTAACTTCTCCGGATGGCACTCGACTTCCCTGGGCCTGTTCTCCCCGGCCCCAGCACCTTCTTCACCCTACTTCCGAGCACTCAGCTGCTCCATACCTCGGCCACCCAGTCGCCCTCTTTTGCTCCCCATGTCCTTGCCCACAGCTGATCTGTCCAATTTGCACAGGTCTCTCAGCTCCCCAGGGACACACTCTGTACTCCCTGGGCTCCCACCAGTAACTGACCCATTCTGGCCCTGCAGCTCTTTTTATATGACCCCGCCATCCAGGTCCCGATTGGCTGTTCCTCATAGCCTCTCCCTGATTGGCTGCTTCCTGTGCAGTCCAGAGGAGTTGCCTCCACTGCTCCTTCTGGGACAGGACAAGGATAACTCCTCCCAGGCAGCTCATGGCCAGGCACACTTCTCCGAGCAGGGGAGGGCAATAATTTTTGATGCGGGTGGGGTGGGGAGTCTCTTCAAGAATTTGGTAAGTGGCCAAGGGCTGCACGCTCCCATAATTACTGGAGGAGGTGGGGGGTCTGGAATGGGGCTGGGGTGCATGAAGCAGGGGCTGTAATCTGTGACAGAGGACTGGGGTGCGGGGCCTGGGAGGAAGCTGAGGGTTGGGGGGAGGGAGGGGCTGGGGTGCTAGAGACAGGCTCTGGCCTGGAGGCGCTTAGCAGAAGCCCAGCAGATTGCTCTGCCAGGCTCCCCGCCTGCCTCACCCCTTTCACGCACTCGGAGCAGCTGGCGGCCGGGGCCGTGCGCTTCTCTGAGGCTGAAAGCCCCAGGGAGGAGGGAGGGGTACTTTGTGGCACACTGCTTGTCTTGCAAACAGGCAGCCCCCATTCGCCAGAAACCGACCAATGGAAGCTGCAAGAGTGTGCTGGGGGGAGGGGCCGTGCAGGCTGTATTTTGCCCACTTCTGCCTCGGGGACTCTACTTTGCAGGTGTCTCCGAGGGGCGGTAGCTGCGTTAGTCTGCAGCGTTAAGACCGGGCCCTAAGGTGCCATGGGACTGCTGGCTAACGCATTTGCTAGGTCTCGGGCAGGGCCGCTGACAGGGTGGGGCAAAGGGGGCCCTGCCCCGGACCTCTTTGAATTGCTGCGGCTGTGCGGCTCTGCTGTTGCATGCAGCTGTATATGTGGCTGGGGGGAGGAACCCAGCGCCATGCCCTAGGCCCCGCCCCTTCCGTCATAGGCCCTGCCCCTTTTGGAGGCACAGAGCTGAGCTCCCCTCCCACCGTGCCCCAAGGCGTCTCTCGGCACTGCTGGTCATGAGCTTTCATGGGTTCAATAAATGGCTTAGCCTGCCAGGTGCCGCAGGACAGCTCGTTACAACTCCACCCGACTCTGGTCATCTGCGGGCAGCTTCAGACTTTGCACGGCTGGAGCTTAGAGTGTGAACCTCTACACGTGCGCGTGGGCTGCATGTACAGAAAGGTGTGCGCATTCTTCAGGTGCCCTGGGGCCATGCTGGCATTTGCCGAGGGGGTCTAGAGGGGTCCTTGGAGGAAAGGAATGAAGCGAAGCCCCAGGGCATAAGGAGTCAGGGCTGCTGCTGGAAAACGTCAGCTGGAAGTTTAGAAAAAGGTTCCTAAGAGCAGGGGAGCTTGGAGGGAAAGTTGTCTGCAGGTAGTTTATTTCGGCTGTGAAAGCTGTGGGGGCAGGGACTGTCTCCTCCTCTGATAATTGGGGTCATCAGGCACAGCCCTCATGCTACTAATAAACAATAGCAGTAATAAAGATTCAAGAGCAGGCTAGAAAGTGCTCAGAAAGCAATGGAGAAAGTCAGCTTGGAAGTTTCCCCCTTTTTCATGCCTTTGATTTACCGAGACAACTCCTGGCACTTCCCCTGTAATTACTAGTGACCTTACTGTGTGGCTGCAACACACCCCTGAAGTGAAATGTTTCCAGAGATGTTTCCAAATGGGGGAAAACAAGTTCACCATGTAAGTGCTGCTACTAACAGACAAATCCAAGGAGGAGAGAAAGCCAAGGGCACCCTTTGTCAGTAACAGTAGTGGCTGCCGGCTGTAAGAAAGCACGCACAGCTCATCCTCCATGAAACACACAGGCACATGGGTGAGGTTCTCTTAGACTAGATGCTGACCTGCAGGGTAAACTTGGGCACGTCACTCCCCCTCGCTATGGGGGCTGAGGTCCCTTCCAGCCCTAGAATTCTAAGATTGTAAGATTCTATGCCTCGGTTTCCCCTCCCGCCCTTTGTCTGCCTGGTCTGTTCAGACTGAGTTCTTCAGGGAAGGAGCTGTCTCTGCTGATACATATGTACAGCTCCTAGCGCAATGGAGTTCTGATTCCTTTCGGCTCTCTGGGCAGTACTGTACAGTCTCATATACAGGGGAGCAGCCTTTTCCAAAGTGTGGTCCATGGAAAAAAAACACCAGTCCTTAGAAAATATACAGATTATTGCTATGCACTATTATTATTGTGAATAAATAATAACCAGTGGAAATTTATTCATTTTTCATTTTTTAATATGCATTTATATTTTCGGGCTGCAAAAAGAGGCACTGAAACAAAAAACCTAGGTCCCAACTCTATAAAATTTGGGAAACCCTGCAGCTGAGGAGCCAGTGGTGCGGCGGGGAGAATGAGCTGATCTAACAGGGCTTTTCAGTCTCTGTGATGGTATGTATGCCTTCTTGCTGGTTCCTACGCAATATTCAACCCCTCTCCACAGACCTGACCTGCCTGCTGTGATAATACTTATCCTGTAACCCACTGCATCCAAGCCCATTCAGGCCAGTTACTGGCCTGGCATCAGTTTTACCGGGTAAGATTTTTGTTAAACCACCCACGCAGCGCTCGCCACCTCTCATTCGGTTGTCAGCGCTCGGGACTCTCCACCCGGAAAAGGCTGGGAACGGCGTACATGCCATCCCAGATCAGGCGGTGCCCAGCTGAGTGGGATGCACAGATGTTCCCCATGTGCTCGCAAGAGGAGACAACAGGGAACCAACCAGGCCTAGCCGTACGGCAAGGTGAGCAAGGGGGTTGCCATGTGTCCTGTGCGTCAGTTGATTATAGCATCTGCCAGCTGGGTCCCGCTCTCAGACTACCGCCATGGGCCCTGCCTTGAGCCACGCCCCCCAGCTGGGTCCCGCTGTCAGAGTACCGCCGTGGGCCCCGCCCACTGGCCAAGCCTGGCTGTCAACGTAACGTCGTGGGCCCCATCCACAGGCCAAGCCTTGCGGTCAGTGTAATGTCTTAGGCCCCGCCCACTGGCCACACCCCCTGTCAGCATGTCGCCTTAAGCCCTGCCCACAAGCAAGGCCCCTGGTGTCACTGTACTGCCTGGATCCCCACCCACCAGCCAGGCCCCACTGGGCAGGCTCTGGAACCTGTCTGAGAACACGGACCGGCCCAGTGCATTTCCTATGCGCCAGCGGTTTGCTCTGCCCTCCCGAACAGTGGACTCCGCAATGCCACGTCGTAACAAAACCTCTGACGAAAATCCAAGTCGCTTCCGCCGCAGCAATAAAAGGCCCAGCCCTGACTCCAGCGCTGACCCCACCACCTTGCGTGTGACGCGAGCTCTAGTGGCTTCAAAACCAAACAACGCTTTTGGCTGATTGTGTTAATGCCGCCCCAGCCAACAGAAAGCACCTGTCATACTCGGGTCTCACCGAGTTATAAGCAAGCCCAAGGGTGGAGAAGCCGAAGCTCTGACATTAACCCCCATCTCCTGACCCCTCCTTCTGTAATGTCGCCTTAGTATAATGGGCTTTTCTACACGCTTCTACTTAAAGCGTGAATTAGAGTTCGTACACAATGGCTTCTAATCTGTGAGAGCAAACGGAGGACGAGACCCCCGCGAAAGCTGCCGATTACTTATAGAACACAGTCACGGCAACACCACTAATGTAATGGCAAGGAAGGGTTCCAGCACCAATCTCTCCAGGCCGCTCGATAGGACAATTAATGTTGCACAGTTGACTTCAGTACCTCGCTCCTCTCGCTGAGTGGGGGATGCACTTGGGCCATTAACCTTCCCAGTGTCAAAGTATTCCAGCTCTCCTGCGCAGCGTAATTAGTCTCCAAGGTAATATGACAAAAGCCCACTTCACAGGGCGAGATGCATAGGCCTCGTTGACTCACCGTAAGTGGAGCAGCTCTAAATGTGGTGCCAGGAAGACTTGGAAAAGGAGCAAAAGCAGAGCTGGGAGGTGGCCGCATTTTGGCGTCTGCTCGCGGAGACAGAGATACCAGGTAGACAACGACTCCGTGATCAGCCAGAGACGGGTTCACCCCTTTCTGTGACCCAGCACAACTCTGTCAGCCTCAGAGAGAAGGGCTGGAGGTGGGCGGGGGGTGTTAACGTTTCTGCTAATTTTTTCCCTCAATGGATGGAATAAATTTTGTTATGTGCACCAGCGCATGTGCGGATGTGCACCACAGGCTGCCAGGCGTGGGCGCTCTGCTAATCAGCTGGGTGCCACCTGAATCTCTCCTGGGCAGCTGGCCAAGCGCTCAGCTTACGGGGAACTCTGGGAGAGGAAGGCCCAGATTTGCAGCTGTGATTGCATGTTGGAGGGAGCAGGGTGGGGATGTGTAGCCAGACCACAGGGAGTTGTAAAAATAACTGCAGAGCTAAGCTGAGATGCTCCGGGTGCCTGCCCCCTACCCAGAGCCCTCAGCACCCAATCGCAGGGAGGTGTACAGGGCGCAATGCCGTGTGTTAAACTCTAAGCCAGGCCCTGATCACAAGATCAGACTCCAGCCCTGCCCAGCTGTAGAGAGGCAAAGCTCGTTCTGATCAGGTGAGACAAGCTGACCTCAGAAGCTCTGCGTGCGGCAGAAAGATTGGTGTCTAGGGCTGGGTGCACCTCCAGACGCCTCCACATCTGACTGGGTTTGCATCCAAGTAGAAGCGAGAGGTAAGAGGGGCCATCCAGCACCCTGGTGCACCACCCACCACCGTTTCAGGCTCTCTTAGGAGACAGCTCTAGGTTTCTGGTGGCACCTACCGCCGTGTCAGCCACACACCAGGTGTCCCTTCATCCAACAGAGCCATCTGGGTGTGGCGCGTGCTCGGGGGTAGGCAAAGCCTGTTAGCCTGTGCCCCAGCCCCAGTCCATGGTGTCTAGTGAGGCCTGTCCCTGCCAGGCAGGACACTGGATTGGAGTCTGACAAGCTGCCGGTCCAATCGCCCTGCGACCCGAAGTTTCTGCCTTTCCCTGTGGCTGGGATCTCGCCACCCCGCCTCCATGCCACCCCTGCGGAGATGCTGGCTGGAAGGGGAACATAAGAACGGCCACATGGGGTCAGACCGAAGGTCCGTCTAGCCCAGTGTCCTGTGTGCTGACAGCGGCCAACGCCAGATGCCCCAGAGGGATGAACAGAAAAAGGGCTCATCAAGTCATCCGTCCCCCGTCGCCCATTCCCAGCTTCTGACAGACAGAGGCAAGGGCCACCTCCCTGCCCAGCCTGGCGAACAGCCATGGCTGCACCTGTCCTCCAGGAATTTACTTCGCTCCTTTTTGAGCCCTGTTAAAGTCCTGGTCTTCATCTTCTGGCGAGGAGTTCCCCAGGTTGCCTGTGCAGTGTGTGAAGAAATACTACTGCCTTATTTGGTTTAAACCCTGCTCCCTAGTCACGTCATTTGGAGACCCGAGTTCTTGTGCTGTGGAAACAAGAAAATAACTTTTCCTTATTCACTTTCTGCACACCAGTCATGATTTTATAGAGCTCTATCACCCCCCACAACCTTAATCTCCTCTTTTCCAAGCTGAAAATTCCCAGTCTTTGTAATCTCTCCTCCTCCAGCAGCCGGTCCAACTCCCTCATCATTTTTCTCGCCCTTTTCTGAACTTTTTCCAATGCCCATTTTTTTTTTTTTTTTGAGATGTGACGACCACATCAGCGCCAGTATTCCAGGAGCCCGGTGCCCTCTGCTCAGCAGCAGCAGGAATGCATGTTAGGATGAACTGCTTCTCTGCCCCGCTTTGTCCTGCAGACCATTGGGTTCTCCCCGAGAACGCGCGCGCCTGGGCTGTGTTGCCAAATTCAGTCACGTCGCGCTTGGCTCCGGAGCTGTCTCCCACTTGCATTGTGTGGGGCTGAGCAGAGAAAGGTGCTAATAAGACAGAGCACTAATTAATTGCCGCACAAGCTCAGCCAGGAGCCCTTGGAAGGGGTCCGGCTGTCGGCTGGCGAGGCAAGCCGAGATGCCGTGATCTTGAAACAGCGCCATTGCAGATCATTAGGTGTACAAGTGCCTGCAAAGGAGCAGAGGTCCCCTGTCTCCCGAGGGGAATCGGCCACCCAACTCCCTCCCGGCCCCCTCATCTCACCGTGCCGTTGGGCAGTGACTGGCAGCGTGGGGGCTAGGGGAGGGAACGCAGGTTTAGAGCATTCAGTGGGGTGCTCCTCTGGCCCTCAGGACAGCCGGGGCTGCTCCTCTCAGGCCCAGGCAGTCTTGGTCTGTACTGGCAGTCGTGCATCAGACACAGCCTTCAAATCAGCATTGCCGCTTCGCCCTCAAACCCAGCTGTCTACAGCTGGGCCAGGCGCTTGGCACGCCTCTGTCAGCCAGCTCCTGGTCCCCAAGGACGTATCCTTTCTCCCCATCTGCAAATCAGCCTGAAGAGGCAGGAACCAGGCCCCTCCAGCTGCTGTGACTCTCAAGGAGCTGCTCGGTCTTCTCTAGTCATCGTTCCTAATTAATTAAAAGTAATTACTTATGGATTCGTCTTTCATTACTTACGCCCTCGCCCCCCTCCTCCAGCCTGCCAGGGTGTTGCTTTCTTGTCTGGCTGGTGCTCTAAGTTTCTAAGCTGGTTGGCTGTTAGAAGATTTGACCGCCTGGGGCTGAACTCATACTCAGTGAAGCATCATCAGGGCTGGTGGCATTATGCCCTGGTTGAGCCGTCACCCCTCTGTTGCTCTGGCTCAATAGGAAGCAGTCTATGGCCGAAGCTGAGAGGGTGAAGCCCCACAGCGAGACAGGGGCTCAGCCCAAAGGCTGCAGTGCAGCAGGACAAAGGCTGGGAACCACAGCAGCGCTGTGATCGGCTGCAGCGGGCACACCTGGCTCTCCCAGTCGATGTTGTGGGCAGTCAGTACCCGCCTCACTTCGCGGGCCCTTCTTTCACAGGAGTGTCACTTCTGCAACAGAGGCAGGAAAAAAAAACCTAGGTTGTGGAAACCAGCAGCACCCGACAACCTGGCACTAGGGCAATGGTCAACAGAATATCGGGGGGGGGAGGGCACACAGAGCCCCGATGGGCCGTATGGAGCCTGTGGGTTGCAGGTTGCCCACCTCTGCTCTAAAGCCCCAGGGTCTGGGGACCCATTGGTTGCTGCTTTTCGCCCCACACCAGGAATCCTCATTTATCTTCAGGGCTCCATTTTAATAGAGGTCATCTTGTGACTGTTCCTGTCCCATAGGTGATCCCGGGTTTCCCTTCGTGTTCCTATGCAGTGTCCCGATCTCCTGTGCCCACGACACAAGGACGACTTGTGTTCTGGAAAACCCACCTCATGTGGCAAGCCTAACAAAGTTCAGCCTATTTCATTTAGTCCATGGGAAGTTAAGAGGTCACTTGATCACCGTCTACGAACACCTGCCTAGGGTAGAGCTTTCTGATAGCTGTAGATTCTTTAAACTAACCGAAAATGACCCAACAAGACCCAGTGGGCGAAGGCTGAACTTAGCCTGGAGATAAGGTGCGCAATTTTAACAGAGAGCGTAATTAACAACTGGACAAATTTAGGACGGAATATGGTGGTTTCTCCATTGTTTGGGTGAAGATGGAATGTCTCTGACTCAGATTCACAAAAGCTCGGGAAAAAACTTGTGGGCTTGATCCAAGAATCACTGGGTGAGTTTCTCGGCCCCGTATTATGCAGGAGGCAAAGACTTGTGGTATAATAGCAAAGAGGTAGCCGAGTTAGTCTGTATCTTCAAAAACAGCAAGTCTATAAGATACCACAGGACTTCTAATGGTCTAATGGCTTCACCATCCCAGTGATCGGTGGGTTCCTTTGTACCAGCTGATAACCATACAGCTGGAAACCCTTTGTTTGAGGGTTTCTATGAAGGAGATGTACCCCTCTACCCCTGTCTGTGGGGACTTCCTGTCTCTCCAGGCATTGCTCTGATCTCCAATCGAAGTATTAATAGAGCTCTCCTCTGGGTGCTAGCCCCACATAGAGATAACATGACTCCCCGCTCCCCATGGCTAATGGCACTGTCAAGGAGTGAATCCAGATCTCCTGAGTCCCAGTTCATACGGTCGTTCTTCCCCTTGTCCTGTAACTGAGACTCAGGTCAGGATCCTTGCAACACACATGATATGACCTGCTAGAACATGATAGATGAGTTGATACAATCATGACTGGTGCGGAGAAAGCAAACAAGGACAAGTTATTGACTTGTTCCCCAACACAAGAACTAGGGGTCACCAAATGAAATTCATAGGTACCAGGTTGAGAACAAACAGAAGGAAGTTTTTCTTCACACAATACACAGTCAACCTGTGGAACTCCTCGCTGGAGGCATCTGTTGAACGGGGTTCAAAAAAGAACTAGATACATTCAGGCAGGTTAGCTCCATCAATGGCTGTGAGCTAGGATGGGTAGGAATGGAGTCTCTAGCCTGTTTGTCAGGAGCTGGAAATGGAAGACAGGCAAGCGACCACTAAACGATTGCCTGTTCTGTTCATTCCCTCTCAGGCAAGTGGCATTGGCACTGTCGGAAGACAGCAAACTGGGCTGGATGGACCTTTGTTCTGACCCAGTGTGGTCGTTCTTATATTAATAGCTGCCTGAGGAACTTCCCCCTGACTGCGCCCACGCGGGGGTAACAGGTAGAAGCTGCTCTCTGCAGAACTCCTGAGCTTTGCCCACTCATGCTTTGCCGCTGTGCTACTGTGTCCTCACCTCCAGCCCAGGCTTTGTTCTCTTCTCAGCTTCAAAACAAATAAGCAGGGAGGGGAAAAAAGGCCAAGTTTAGCCACAGCAGGGAGAGAAAAATCCATCATTTCAAGTATGTTTGTTTTCTGCTGTTACCCACGCTAGACATGGAAACAGAAAGGAAAACCTTGCCCCGGCTCTAACTCCTCTTCAAGGCTGGAATTAGCTTAATTTTACAGTCTTGGTGGGTCAGGGACACGGCTTATTGCAAGTGCCTTCATTGTCATCTTTCAAAGGAGACCCCGGGGCCATCTTGGTTTATCTCCATTTCAAAGCCGCGCAGGGAATGATCAAAAAGTCAGCTCAACAATAGCACCGAAGGAAGAGCAGCAGGCAAGATTCTGCTCTGATTATGTTAATTACGAGTGGGCTGAACAGGCCTCTCAAAGGCATGGCAGTTTCAGTTCTCACGCGCTCTTGGTCCGCTCAGAAGTGGAGTGGACTAATTCCCTTCGAGTCGGAGGGTGCATGTCCCCAGTTTATGGAGCTCTACACCCCTGCAGTGCAGGCTCAGCTTGCAGCAGTAATACAGGGGTAATGCAGGGGTGTAATTACTGCACCCATTAATTTTTTGTAGTTAGGAAAGTGCCTACAGGAGCAAACAGCTGCATGACTCCTTGCATGCCAGGCCCTCTGTAGTGCTCTGAAACCACCACTGGCTGCCGAGCATTCTGGGCAACGACCAGGAATTGGACTGGGAGGAACAAGGAGTCGGTTCCTCTGTGATAGGTCAATGCACTAGGGCTGCCTGCCTGCTGGCCCTGGAGAATTCAAATTTCATTTAACCCTATTGCCCCTAAATTAATAGTTTTTGTTCTTCCTGGGCGTGAAGAAAACTCGCGAGCAGGCTGCAGTGCCCTGCTGTCTGACGGAGTCGGCAGACCACTCTGGTTAGTCTGTGGCTTCAGAAAAAAAACTAAGCAGTCCTGTGGCGTCTTAGGTGATGTTTACTCCGTGCTTCTAACTTGAAATAAAATATGCAATTTGCTTTACGCCAATTGCATTTCCTATTTCGAGTCAGTTTCAAAATAGGCTATTGTGGGATTTTAGTGCTGCCTACACAGAGCCGAATTTTGAAACAACATGCTATTTTGAGGCGTCCATCACTCCTCTCGCACTGAGGAGCAGAGGGATACCAAAACAGTATGGCCGGTATTTTGAAAAATATTTTGAAATACCAGGTGCGCCTCCTAGACACGGAGTTACTATATTGGGATACCTCGGCTTCCCGACATAGCTCTGCAGTGTAAACATAGCTTGAAAGACTAACAATTTTATTTATTAGGTAATGAGCGTTCGTGGGAAAGCGAAATCTCGTTATCCAGTAAATAAAATTCTTAGCCTTTAAGGTGCTACAGGACTGCTTGCTTTTTTTTGCAGACATCCAGAGAGGCCCAGGTATAGACAGCAGCAGCAAAGCTTAGCCCTTATTGCCAGCTAAGCTGGTCATGCAGCGCTGAAGAGGCCTTTACCCTGCATGGAGACAGCCAGTGATGGAGGGGATAGGTTCGACACAGGGGAGCTGGACGGTGGCACAGGAGGAAAGAAGCTGGCTGGTTCCTGGTGCCTGCCAGCTACCCACTCTGAACGGTGCATCTATTCTGTGATGCCCATCGTGGCCTGCCAGTGCCTAGCTCTCCTGGAGTGCAGGACCGCGTCATGCACAAGACAGGCGCATTAATGCTGACGTCCGAGCTGATTCTGGCTCTTTGTGGGTCTCCCTGTTTGCCCACAGTGGTGGCAAGCGGTCGGTCATGGAAGGGAGGGTGAATTAATGGGGACAGTTCATCAGGAAACAGGTGGGGGCCGTAACCCTTACGCTGCTCAGATCTGCCTCCAACCAAGCAGCATCTGGGACTTGGTGGACTGCATGTTGTGAGTGGCGGAGCCACGTCCAACCCCTCGCCGGTGGCTTTGTTCCCAGCATGCCCCATGTCGAAGCTACGCTCTGCTCTGGGAATGCAGCAGCCCAAAGCCGCGATGAAAGACCGGGTGCTTCAGCCTGACACCCTGTGCTGGGCACTCCGGGAACAGGACTTTCCAGGGTAGCTGCAGCAGCAGTTCCCCAGAGCAAATCCCCAGCTGCTGTTAGCTGACCTTACATCACCCTGCAAGTGGCTCTGCGTGACTCTGGTGGACTGAACAATCCATCCCAGCTTGCAGACGGGAGATTTACGGAGCTTGGTGGCTGCTGGTTTGCTTTGCCAAACACTCATTTTTTTCCCACCTCACCATCAATTTTGTTACATTTCAAATAGACAAAAAAAAAAAAGAAAAACCCTTCTCACCTTCCCCTATGGAAACTGGCTCACGTTGCTAAGTGACAATGCGGCAGCAGCTCTTTCTATCACTTATGAAACCCCAGCACTTAAGAAAGCAAGACATGGTGTAGCTTAAGGACATCGTACATCTTGGGCTGTCCACAGAATTGCCTGGGTTTATCAAGTACAGTACAAAAATGCCAAGTTCACCAGAACCACCTTAACTCTGACCCGGGTGGTGATGGCTGGTGTTTTAATATACTGCATTTGTTATCTTGATTTTATTACCTAAATATTTTCCTGTTGAATGGGAAGATGTTTAATTGACAGATGTTTTGAGAGGGTAAAGTACTTAAAACGGCTCGTTCTTGAGAATAACAGGGTACGTGTAATTCAGTAAGAAAATATGATCACATAACAATCGACAGTTAACTTGTTTAGCTATAAGGACTTGTATTTGAGGCTGTCAAGGCAGTCTTGTATTCAAATATTTCTTCCCATTTCAAATGTTTTCTTGACTTCAGAGCTAGGGCTGATGCCTGCAGGGTTCCCCTCATTTCCAGGGGTGGAATAAATTTTATGTGCATCAAGACTTGTGCGGAAGCGCACTAGCAATAGAAACACACGCTGCCCACTGTGTGGGCTCTGCTAATTGGCTGGGAGACGTCTGACTCTCTCCTGGGTGGCTGCCCAAGCACTCAGCTTCCAGGGAATACTAATGAGGACCACCTGCCCAACCAGTTAAGTTTCACACCAAAAACCCGTTGACTCGGGAGAGTGAGTCTCAGTCACCTGAGTTGCCCCCCCTGGCTCTTTTCGTTTTCCAAAGGGTTTCGTGTTGGGCTTATGGTGTGTGCATGCAGGTGAAATCGCTGGGTTCCTTTTGTGTCCGGGCTCGGATAACGCTGCTGAGATGAGCTGGGTGTTTCCTTATCTGCCATACAAATGTGTCTGGTGAAGCGGTCAGTGGTGGAAAATATGAGATGCCAGCACTAGCTTGCTCCCTTGCCTTTTAGTTGATGGGGTTGTGCAGCTACCTCTACCTTGCACCCTTTAGAGAGACGCTTTGGGCAATCAGAAAACCTGACGATGGTCCCCAAGAAAGGTCTCCCAGTTGCGCAGGTGCCCCTCAAGCAATGAGAAATACTGGGGCGCGGGGGGTGGCGGCTCAAGTCTGAACACCAGGGCAGGGCTCTGCATTTTCATCAGCACAAGGCTGACCTCCAGTGGGCAGGGGATGTTAGCAGGTGTCCTGGAAGTGCAGTGCCTGGCCGTCTGGCATGTGTCTGTCCCCTTGCTCTGCCCGAAGGAAAGCAGCCAGAGCGCCGCATGGTAGTTACAGCTTCATTAAATAAGGACACTTCGTTCCTACGGGCTCTGAGCCGCTGCAGCTGGCCCCAGTGGACCCCGGGGCTGGAGATTGATTCTGGCATCACCAAGTGTGATGAGTCATTTGTACCTTGCTGAGAGCGTTCGAGCTGGCAGCATGGAGCAGGCAGCAAGGACTTTGGGAGCAGACGCCAGGCCAAACACACAGCAACGTGCTCCTTCCTCTGTTCCCCAGGGCGGCCAGCACACTCAGCAGGCAAAGGACAGCACGCCAAGCTAGACTCCCAGCAGGGTCTCCCCCACCAGCCGTGCGCCCTTGAAGTTTTACCATCCATGTGTGGAATAAGTTTTATGGGCACTGGCACATATGTGGTTGTGCACCACCCATGGAAACTCACACTGCCCTCTGTGGGCACTCTGCTAATCAGCTGGGCAGTATTTGAATCTCTCATCTGCTTAGAGGGAACACTGGCCACACGTCAAATGAGTAACCCACCTCCCTGGTCCCCTGTGCTGACGGCAGAGGTGTGACTCCAGACCCAGAGAGCAGCTCTGGATCCTAGGTGCCAGTCAGAAACTAAGCACAGCAACGGTTCGAGGTAAATAAAGGTAAAGTGGGGTTTTTCCAGTGGGCCTCGTTCAACAAACAAACATGAACTATATATATATATATGGAGGCACAAGGGACCTTGGGAAGTCAACAAGACCAGTTCCCCACCTCTTGGCAAGGCCAAGCACCAGCCCGTCCCCCCATCTCTCTGCCCCAGATCCCTAAATGGCCCCCTCAAGCATCAAGCTCACAACCTTGAGTTTAGCAAGGTAATGCTCAAACCACTGAGCTATCCCTCCCTGGGAGAGATGATGCACAGCAGGAGGGAAGAATTACAACGCCCCCCCCTCCTTTTTTGTCTCTGTTGCCATTTAAAAGAGGAAAAGAAAAGCTCAGCCTGTATCATACAGGAGAACAGCAGCTCTAGGAACAGCCGTCCATGTCAGCAGCCCCCCAGTACCCTGACTGCTGGCTGGGGAGACAAGGGACCACCAGGGGAGTGGGAGAGAGAGGATTCGGTTATCAGACAGAATTCCTCAAAAGCAGCTCAAGCCACTTCCTGGAGCAGGGATGCTGCAGCTGTCCTGCCTGGGGGACTTCAAACTCACACAGCTGCCCGCAGAGGAAGCCCCTGCTTGCACCTTTCTAGAAAGGGTTAATTCTGACCACCACACCCCACATCCCAGGACTTTCATTCTTGGGCTGCTACAGAGTCTAGAGCTGCTGCATGCTGGGCAAGCTGAGAGTCAGCCAGAAAAGAAGGCAGTTTGCAATGGTTTGTTGGCCAGATAGCCCCTAAATTAACCCTGAAGCAAACCTGCAAACAGGAGTATGGTTAAAGGAGGTCCCTTATATAGGGTGTTGCCTAAACAGAGCCCCACCCAGCCCACACCGAAGCCCTGCCTCTTCCTGCTCCTGGAATAGAAAAGTTGGAGGTGGCTGGCTGTGTGTTTTTCTCTTGCTGAGTTGGAGCATCAGGGCAGGAATCTGAGGCAGGGCTGTGGAAAGAAATGAAGAGGGGGTCGTTTTGGTTTTCAGGCTTGCCAGCAAGGTGGGAGTGAGTGGGTAGCAGGTGCTGAGAATGCAGCCTTCTGTTTTCCTTCTCAGGGTGTGGCTGGGATGGGGTCAGGCCAGCCGTAGGGTAGCTCACACCGGCAGCGAGGCAGGGCTGAAAACGCAGCACCAGTCCTGGCTAATTAGGCATTCTCACAGTTAGAGGGGGAGCAGTGGGAAGAGGCTGCTAGAAATCAAGGGCCAGCTAGTCCCGCTCAGGGCTGCCTTTTAAAAGCCTTCCCCCAGGAGGGGCAGAGTGTGGAAGATGAGGTTAGAGAGAAGTGAGGAAAGGAGAAAGCTCAGAGAGTAGCAAAGAAAATTACGTGATCAAGGGCTAGTAGGGAGGTGAGGGGCTCCCGCAGGGAAAGTTTGGGGCTCTCTGGTAATCTCAGGGCTCAGCCATAGGTAGGGCAGGACTAGTTACTCAGCCTGGTCAGGCCAGGGGCTTCCTACCCACTGCCCTTTGAGCTGGGGGACTGAATCCCCCACCCTGGCAAGGCAAGTGACCTCCATGCTGTGGAATGAACAGGGGCCCGGGTGTGAAGGGCCTTCTCTTGTCTGACTCGTCTCGGTTAAAGGAATCCTGGCTTTGTGCTGGGGTAGCTGCGTGCCAAAGACCCGGCAGGCTTCTGTGCTCGGACAACATCATGGGGGAGCTAATTGAGAAGCTGCCTGCCTGTCTCGCAGCCTTCCCGAAGTGAAGGGGGATGACTGACACAAGCAATCCCTTTTTAAGGGAGAGGCAGCAGCTCCCGTTTCCTCCGGCTTCACCTTTGCTGGTGAAGGAGCCAAGGGAGGAGCATGCAGAGGGTTAGAACCTTGTTTATTCCTCTTGCTACAAAAGGCAGCTAAAGCCTGGCAGTGTGTGAGAGGGCTCAGGTTCAACAGAGCTCAGCTGAGCTGCTGCCTCAGGTGCCGTTTGTTTGGTTCAGCTCCCCGTTTCCTAGGACGCCCGAATGTCCCATAGACTTATGCTGGGTAAACCTGCTAGCACTGTTTGTGAGGGGGAGCCAGGATGTGTTCCCTGGTCCTGGCGTGGGCTCTGGGCGGGGACAGGATGCATTCCTTCACCCCACTGTCTGATAGGAGAGTAATCCGGGGTGTCTACAGCCCGACCTGAACGCCAGCTGGCTCTTAGCACAGGCCAGAGAGGCTCAGAGCCTAAGCTCCTGAGGTCCCAGTTTTGGTCCCCCTCTTGGTGTTGCAGCTAGGCTCAGGTAGCGTTGCATGGAAATGTGCAAGTACGTACAGGTGGTGACTCTGCTAATACCAGCATTGCTCTTGAGAGCCAGGGCAGGTAAGGTATTTGTGTAGAAAGACGCTTCGTAGTCCGGCCTGGTCCTGCTTCCTGGCCGATTCTCCTGGCACCTGCCCTTATAGACTGAGCTTTGCTGCCCTGTCCAGTGCTTGGAACAGCAGACTGTTCCCTCGGGCGCCTCTTCCACGTCCCTACTAACCCTCCAGGCCACTCTCTGCCTCTGCCTCCCTTGCTGGAATTCGTTATCCTGGCATGAGAGCTGGTTCCTGCCCAGTCGGCCAGGTGCGGTTTGCGCACATCAGTGGGTTGCAATCAATCAAGTCACCAGCAGCTCTTCCCTGCAACATCTGCTGCCGCCAGCCACTGCTGGAGACGGGCCACGGCGTTAGACCTGGGGTCCTGCAGATCCAGCCTGACAATTCCGGTTTCCCAAAGGTAGCAGGGAGAGAGCCTGAGACGTAAGCCCTTGCGTCAAGGCCTGATAGAGGAAGTTGTTTTGCCCAGGCAAGGAGGGAATGAAAACTCCTGCCCTTCACTGAGCCGTGCCATAGTTACGGCTTTACCGGTCTGAGTATTCTCATAACGTCTGCCAGGTGCGATTACTGCACTTTGTCAACAACGAACCCGGCCAGGCACCTTCTCACCTTAACGGCCCTTGTGGCTATTGTGCAGCTTGCTTAAGGTCTGCTAGGCCAGCTGTCGGCACAGAGCGGGTCCTGCGTACGCACACAACACTCACTGCCAGACACCTGGCTCCAATCTTCCACAGCGCAGCGGTGGCTGGGGACTGACATTTCCGTAGATACTGGAGTGATGGGGCCATAGGAGAGTCCAACTTGGACAGAAGCTCCACAAGGCCCTGGGAGATGAGCCAGGGAATATTCCTCCAGGGCACAGCGGGAGAGAGTTCTGAGAAGACAGAGCACTGCTAGTCATCGGGCTGGATTGGAGCCTTGGCTCAGTTCTTGCTATTTACTTTCCTGTTGTTTTGGTCCTATTTATTGTAAGCTGGCCCCTTGTAGATCTCAGAGCAAAATCCACCAGTGAGCACAACCCACTGGCTCAAACATGATGTTTGCTTTTGCTGGATCCATTCCACTGGCCTTTTCACAGCCTCTTTGTGCGTGAGTATAAGGACCATGCAAAATCTGTTTCCCTTTGGAGCCTTAGCAGAATATGCAGCGTAGAGTCCTGGACTAATCTGCACACTAGAACTGGAAGGGAGCTTGAGAGGTCGAGTCCAGCCCCCTGCCCTCACAGCAGGACCAAGGAGCATGTAGGTCACCCTCGATAGATGTCTATCCAGCTTGCTCTTAAATATTTCCAGTGATGGAGATAATCTCCCTAGGCAATTTCAGTGCTTAACCGGCCTGACAGGAAGGTTTTCCTCATGTCTAATCTCAACCTCCCTTGCTGCAGTTTGAGACCTTTGCTCCTCGTCCTATCCTCAGAGGCCAAAGAGAACAATTTTTCTCCCTTTTTCTTATGACGCCCCCTTGTAGGTACTTGAAAATCGCTGCCATGTCTCCCCTCTGTTTTCTCTTTCTCATGATGACAAAGACTCACAGTGTTACAGTCCAAGTGGTCCAGTCTTTCCAACCCACATTTCTCTCCAGCTGATCTCATTTCCATGCTGTGGATTTACAAGGGACATTTAAAAAGAAAGCCCCAGCATTCCTGGTGGTGGTTGTTTTTTTTTTTTTTTAAACCTGTCTCCCTATCAATCATGCTCCAGTTTGTGTCATGTAAGGATGTCTTTAAGGGTTTGGTAAATATCCCTCCCTTTGATCAGCATTCAGGGGGATATTTCCCCTTCCTCCTTTATAAATAATTGGGCAGCATAAATATTGTCGCTGGTAATTATCTGGGTATTCCAGAAACCTTAAAAACACTAAACCAACCCACGAGATGTCCGAGGGCTGCTGGGTATTCGGTGCAGAATTCGGGAGATTAGATAAAAGTGCTGACAGCTGGCAAAGCCCCTCCTGCCTTTTAACTGAGAGCTAATAAATATCCCTGCAGATCAGGGGGGAATAGAGCTTTTTGTTGTTGTCGTGCCTTATTCAATCCCTGGCTCAGTTAAATTCCGCCGAGTGCAGCTGAAATGCATCCGCAGCCTGGCCATCTGCTCTTGATTGTAAACATGTGGCTGCAAAGCGAGAGTCACTTATGCTAATTCAGGGAAACCGTGGCAGTGAGTTCTGTGCCCCTGGAAGGGAGGGCATAAAACCTCTTCTCTGCCAGCGTGGGCTGGCTGCAGCATGACTCCTGGCCCCCCATGTGGAGGTCTATCCTGTCTCCACGGCACTAGACCCGACCAGGAATCGGGGGGACGCTACAGCCTGGCACTGCGGCCTGAGCCTACAGCTGGCGACAAGGGTGCCTGGGTAACCCGCTGCAGCCCCTTTCAGCTCCAGGGTTAGGGTTGTGTGAACTGCCTTTTGAGGGGGCTCAGCCCGGGTCCAGTGGGCCAGTGTCCACATCGGGGAAAGCCCCTGCAATGGGTCCAGGAAGTGCTCATCGCTACCAAGCGAGGCCAGAGCCAAGTGCGTCCTGGAGAGAGGACTTCCTGGTAAATGCTGGCTTTTGCAAGTCATGGGCACGTGGGTGGGGTGGCGGGTAGTGATCTTACCCCGCTGCTGCCCTGTAGCTGGACAGGGATCGTCCCTCCCTTTTCTCTTGGTGCATTGGTGTTTGTCTTCCCATCGCAATCCTAGTAATTTCAAAACCAGTCACAAGCAGAACAAGGAACTGACTAGTCCATAGCTAAGCTGCGAACAATGGAAAGAATTTTTGAACAAATCCGCAGGAACCGGTGTTTTCCCTAAGGGTGGGGAAATACAGAATCACACACATCCCATTAAATGCCTATTATATGCAAGGAACCTGCACTCCAGCTCTTGCAACACAAATGCTCCTTGTCTGGATTACTCCTTCCTGCTGGCTTTCCCCAGGAGAAATTCAGGTGCAGTCCAACTGATTAGCAACTGCCAACAGTGGTCAGAGCATGTTGGTATTTGGTGGTGCACATCCATACAGGCCTTGGTGCACAGAAGAAAATTTACTCTGCACACAGATGGGGAAAACTAGCAGGACCCCTGGATGGGGGTAGGGAGAGAGAAGACATTGTGGGAATGTGGGTTGTTGGGGGGGTCCCTCTCCCCTCCTGCAGCCATGAGGAGCTGCAGCCAGCCTGGGGCTTGGGGGAAGGGCCCCGAGGGAGTGCAGCAGTTTAACAATCGGAGGGCTGGGAGCTGCCCTGGAGGAGGAGGAGGGTCTCTGAGGTGACTCCTTCCTCCTCTTTACCTTACTCTTGCTTGGGTTTCACATTCTAGCCCACAGCTCTGCAGCTACAGCTCTGGGCTCTCTGCGGGGCCACCAGCTGGTGGCACTTACCGGTGGGCCTGTCTGCTGGGGAGTGATTACTTCAGCCACCACAAAACACCTTGCTGCAGACGGAGGCTGGGACTGAACTGGTGAGGAAAAGGCTCAATCCACCTCCGCAGGCCCATGGGCTCTCCTGGGGTTGGTTTGAGGAAGGAATGCCTTGAACCAACCCTGCGCCCAGAAATCCCACCAGGGCAGCCAACTGGTTCTCCATCCCAGTCGGTAACTAATGCCGGCAGTTAACCCACAAAGACTTAAAGGGAAAGTTGGTGAAGCCACTGGTGGAAGAGCAAGAAAAGGAAAAGTCTGACAGTGGCGGAGTTATAACTCCAGCCAAAAGCCCTCGTGAATCCCGGTGACACGACCCCATGGGGTGACCCTGCTTCACAGCAGCCGCCTCATTAAAAACCAAACTCCAGGAAGATAACTTCCTTTGGGCAGTGCTGGCCGGGTTAACTTGAGGGCGTTCCCGTCCCCAGGCTGGGCGAGTGTCTATAAAATCTTAATGAGGTTTCACGTTCGGAACAGAGACTGCTCTAAGCCGTTGCCTTAATGGACTCCTGTCCCCGGGGATGTGCAGGGGGGCAGTGGGTAGACAGTTCTGTTTCGGTCACAGATGGGTGGCGGATCGTTTTCTGGCTGTCATTTTTTTTTTTTTTTAAATCAAAACCTCAAATTGGACTCAAAGCTGCTATTTATAGCTTGTCAGGAGACGCTGGCATTTCACTATCAAATTCCCACTAAACGACCTTCTAGCCTCCTTTTACTGAGGCTGCTAAGCAGCGGGAGGGGAGAGGGAGCCTGGCTGTGGGGGGGAGGCCACAGGGAGGTCTCCCCAGGGATAAGACAGGCTGTGGTAGTCGAGGGGATGGCTCTCCCCACTGTGCTGGCGGATGAAACGTTAAGACTGTTTTTTAAAAGACTCTAAAGGGAGCCAGGGACCTGAATGCCAACGATTTTGGTGTGTAACTCTGGACTCATCTGGGAATCGCAGCCTGCCATGTAGAAGGAGCCGTGCTTGGGAGTTCATCTGTGACGGACGGATTGAGCATCACCAGTCAATTCCATAGGCTCAGATGTCGGGAGGTGGTCTCCCCTTCCCCTGCAAATCCTGAGATTTGGTTGAAAAGTCATGAGATTTATAAATAAATAAATAAATAAATCTGGCTCTCGCCATTTGTTTCCTGGTGTCTGAGGCGTGAGGGGGAAGCTGGGTGGCGCTTTCCAGGCGGGCGGTGCTCGAAAAGTCGCAGTCGCCTTGCTGGGTCCTCCCCAGCCCTCAATCTGCTGATCTCAAAGGTCGGTTGCCCAGACTCCCCCTCAGCCCAGGGGAAGGGAGAGGGTGGGTTTCTTTCTCCACCATTTGCAAAAATTTGGCCCACACCCCATCTAGGGAGGGGAATCCCCTGGGTTCGCCACCCCCTGCCCATGAATCCAGCCCTCAGGCACAGCTTTCTTGGTGGCTTCTCTCCGTAGAGCCTCTTCAGTCTATGGGGCACCTGAAAACGTGGAGTGCGGCTGGCTCAGCAGGCGAGAGCGGGCTGGCTCCTGCTTGTGCTTGCATGCGCCTGCTGTCCCGGCAGTGCCCAAGATTACGGTGGGGCTTGGTGACGTGTGTACCGGGGCAGGGACAGTTGCCTGGCGGCCGCCAAAGCCCACCTGAGCCCAGAGCTGTGGATGGAATTGACAAGTTCTTGGGCAAAGTATGTGTGGGGCAGCTCTGGGATGTGGAAGGGGTAGAGCCTCAGGAAGCAGGGGCAGAGATGGGGGACTAGTCTCCCCCCAACCTCTTCAGCACCCACTGACTTGTGCAATTTAAAGGTTCCAGGGCTCCGGCTACATTCACAGCATCAGTGGCCACATAAAAGGAATGAACAGAACAGGTGATTGTCACGTGGTCCCTCCCTGTTGCCCATTCCCAGCTGCTGGCAAAGAGAAGCCAGGGGCCCCTGTCCTGCCCTTGCTGGCTGCGAGCTGCTGATGGAGCCTGCCCTCCGCGAATTTACCCAGTTCTTTCTGGCCACTGGGGGCCCTCTGCAACTAAAGAGCAAACACACAGTGATTTCTGCTTCCGTTCAACAGAATCCAGGTCCCAGGGCAATCACGGCCTGGCCCATTACATGCAATGATCGTGTAATAGGAGGCATTAGCGTGTACCACAGCAGGATGTGGCCTGGGGCATTTCAGCACTCCCGCGTGAGCAGAGGGAACCTGGCTATGCCGCATTAAGTAATATTCATGTAGCAGTTGTGCCCTGGAGCCAGAGAGAAGTAGGAATAAAACACTCATTACATGAATTTGTTGCTTTGAAACAGCCCCTCAGGCTCCTCTTTGGCTCCTGTCCACCAGATGCTCAGCATTTCGCAGGGCTGGCCCCGCCTGTGGGGAAAGCCGGACAGAGAGCACAGCCGCTGGGCAGCAGAGAGTGACCCACCAAGGCGGACCCTCACCCCTCGGAAGCTGCACATGCGGCGAAAGCTACAGAAGGGTCCTGTCCGGCGCCGAGGTGGAAAAATGATTTAGACAGTTGTATTAAAATGCAAATTTCTGCCTTGCTTGCTAGTTTGTCTTCTGAGTCGTTATACAATTTGCCAGTTGTAGAAGAAAAATTACCATAAGGGGCCCCTGGGGAAAGGCTGTAGAAAGGATACTAAACATAACTTAGCATCCCATTCCACTACAATTATCTACCGCTTTTGTGCTTGCTTTATCTGTTTCCCGGACAATGTAAACCATCCATAGGAGCTGGGTACCTGGGTCGAATGAATGTAGCATGAACAACCGAGGCATTTGTGTGCATGTGTTTTCCCTCTTCAATCAAATATTTTCTCGTGCCTCTTCATCCCTTTATTTAGCTTTTTGCATCGTTGCCCAGAATAAAGAGTTTTAATTGCTAGGAAAAAAGGCGGCTAAGGGCATTGGAAACCCCTCTGAAAAGGACACTAGAGAAACGTCTGGAAAGCTGGCTCTAGAAAAAAGTAGAACGGCGAGGAGGGGTGGGGTGGAGGGGTTTACGGAGCTGTATTCCTTAAGCAACAATAAGAGAACTATTTAACAGGTTATGTGAGGGGAATTAAAGAACTCTCTCTGACGGAACCACAGAGCATTAGAACTGGAAGGGACCTCGAGAGGCCATCAAGTTCAGGCTCCAGCCCTCGTGGCAGGACCAAGCATCATAGGCCATCCCTGATGGATGTCTGTCTAACCTGCTCTTAAGTATCTCCAGCGATGGAGATTCCACCGCCTCCTTAGGCAATTTATTCCAGTGCTTAAGCACCCAAACAAGAAGCTTCTCCCAATATCCGGTCTAAACTTCTCTCATTGCTATTTAAGCCCATTGCCTCTTGTCCTATCCTCAGAGGTTAAGAAGAATATTTGTTTTCTCCCTCCTCCTTGTAACACCCCTTTAGCTATTTGAAAGCTGCTGTCCTGTCCTCTTCTCAGCCTTCCCTTTTTCTATTCCCAGGAAGCAGCTTAGCTATTGCCTCCGGAGACCCCTGGAAAATACCTGTTTCCACTTAGTTCTGCCTGTTTTGGGGTCTTCTAAGGTTCAGGCATAAAGCGAGCAGGACCCATGCTCGCTGTCCTCTGCTCATACAGCCCTGCCCTTGATTTCGCCCTTCAGGGACCCCCTTCTTTCCAGCATGGGACCCTGTGCAAATCTAACCTTGCACCCCAATCCCAGCCTGCATCAGTCCCCTCCACTGCTCTTCCAGAGTGCCAGCCAGGGCAAATCAAGGGCTGACTGCGTGATGTAGCTCTGCCCACTGGGGGCTGGGCTGAAATCAACCACCTTAGCTTCCTTTTGAACCTAAGCCACCTCTGAGCAAAAGACGCTGAACCTGGGCTGCTGGCGCAAGGAGGCTGCCACACCAGCGTCTAGAGAAACTTCCGTCCGTCGTTAGGGTAAAGCCGCAATCCCGAATTCTCTCGGGCAGAGGCTGAGGCACACCCTGGGAACCTGCCAACGCGCGCTGCGGATGGATGGCGCAGCTACCCTCTGGCCCCCTTCACGGAACGGCCAGACTGCTCTGGTCTGAGATAAGACCCAGGCCAGGTCTGATGTGTTTCCCTAGCAGAGCCCAGTCCTGTTTTCCATGGCAGAACTCAGGGCTTTGGGTGCCACGGCAGGTAACCTAGGCTAGCGCGTGGGCCTCCTTTGTCCTGGTGGGCTGCAAGCGGAGGTGCCCCTCCCCCTCCCTGCCTATTCCCCGCCCATGCCCCTCCCCCTCTCACCCATGCTCCGCCCTCTTCCTCTCTGGGCTCTGCCCCACCGGCCTCTTCCCGTGGAAGCGCCACATTGGTTCCGGCAGGTGGCGGGGTGGGTGGGGTTATCTCCCCCTCCTCAGAGTGGCGCAGCCCAGCGGCAACGGGAGCTAGGAAACTCGCGCAGCTCTCAGTCTGCGCCGCTGCAGGGGGAAGGCGGGACTGGCCCCCACGCTCACCCGAAGTGGGGCAGCACTGGCAGTGAGGCCGGGGCCACGCTGGCCCCTCCCTTTTCAAAGGGGGATGCTAATGAGCCCCTTGGGCAGATGCTAATGAGGCACTGCCATGAATAGGCAGTGCCTCATTAGCATAATGGCGGCTGCGCGGGCCGCTTTCGAAACGCACCCGGCTCGTGGAGGCAGGGGCCTTTCGAAAGGAACCCCCCCACCCCGGACTTCGAAAGCCCCTTCTTCCCATTGGGTTTTCGGAATAAGGGGCTTTCAAAGATTGAGGGTCCTTTCAAAAGGCCCCTGTCTACACAGGCAGTGTGTGATTCAAGAGCGGCACTTTCGAATCCCCCCAGCTGCCATTATGCTAATGAGGCGCTGCATATTCATGGCGGTGCCTCATTAGCATATCCCAAAGTGTCTCATTGGCATCCCTCTTTCGAAAGGCAGGGGCTAGGGTAGACGTAGGCCTAGAGCGGTGGTGGAATCTCCATCCCTAGAGGTGTTTAAGTCCTGGCTTGACAAGGCCCTGACTGGGATGGTTTAGTGGGGTTGGTCCTGCTTTGGACCCCCGAGGTCCCGTCCAGCCCTGGGAGTCTATGATAGGGTCGTTCGGTGAGTTTTGCGTTTGCATACTTTGAATTCGCAGGATGCACTGACTGAACCGTAGCAGCACTGTGATTGGCTGCCGGGGGCACGTACGGCTCTCTGTCTGCGCTGTGTGCAATCAGCACCTCCCTCATGTCACGGGCCCTCGCCTGACACGTGTGTCAGTTTCGTAATGCTGGTAGGAAAAATCCTACATAGATGGTGCAATGGGGTCCAGGGGTCCCCAGGCTCTGCACCCCAGCCGCAGGCAGGAATGTCTCACTCGGCAGGAGAACAGCGGGTTTATTAGATGACAGGACACAGCGTCTGACAGAAGAGTCAGTGCAGCAGGCAGGGACAGCCAATCCAACCCATGTTGGGGAGAGGAGGCCCCGAGGGGCCCCCGGAGCCGGGGCCTGGCCCCCTCCTTTGTCTCCCTCTCTCCCAGCCCAGACTAACTGCTTCCTAACTCCCAGTTCCAATTCAGACCCCTCAGGCTGCACCTCCCCCTTTGTCTGCAGTCCAGAGGTGTCACCCAGTTGCCTCGGTTACCCTCAGCAGGAGCCCCCCACCCTCTGTGAGCCCCACACGTACACACACCTATCCCCCACTACATTACAGATGGAAACTGGCAGAATCTGGCACGCCTGCATGTGAGCATCAGAAAGCAACAGGACATGGGCCACGCAGAGACCCCCCAGTGGGCTGCAGGTTGCCCATCGCTGTTTCTGCAGATCTACTCACCATGCAAGGTGCAGGCATCACAGTCTGGCCCTTCAAGTCTTTTTAGAGGATGATACGTGACAGACCAAATGGCCATCATCCCATTCTTCATGTTGCCCGGCACTGCAAACAGACCAGAAAGAATCCCGAGGAATTTTCCTGTCCCAGCTGTGGGCACATTTCCATTTTGTTGAATGTTATTTGTTTCATTTTTTTTTCAGGACACTTAAATGGAAAACTTTGCAGAAAGGCTGTTTTCCTGGTAAAGTATTGATAAGAAAAAACATGAAACGTCCTTCTAGAGCGCTCCCACTCTGGGGCCAGATTGCTGCGGGATATTTTGGTGACTGTGTTTTGCACAGATGCTATTTTGTGTGGGTGGGTGGGTAGAGGGGAGGATTCAAAACAAAAAGGGAGAGAACATGATGAAAAATGTCTGCAAGTTCTGAGAAGAAGCACTTGCAATCAATCGAGTGGCCTGCATCTTGAAAAACACCCGCTGTGGCTTCTTCAAATCTCCACAGAAAATCTGGAAGAGGCACAGGACATGTGATAGAAAATCATAAACCACCTTCCCATCTAAACAAAAAAGCAGTCAAGTAGCACTTTAAAGACTAGCAAAATGGTTTGTTAGGTGAGCTTTCGTGGGACAGACCCACTTCTTCAGACCACAGCCAGACCAGAACAGACTCAATATTTAAGGCACAGAGAATGAAAAATAGTAATCAAGGTTGACAAATCAGAAAAAAAGTTAAGGTGAGCAAATCAGAGAGTAGAGGGGCTGGGGGTAGCAGGCGGGGGAGGGGGAGTCCAGAATTAAGGTTAAGCCAAGGATGCAAAAGAGCCCCTATAATGACCCAGAAAATTCACACCCCGGTTCAAACCAGTCCCGGCTTTCTCTCTGTTACTAATCACCTTCCCATCTGTTGGTTTAATAACTCCCCAGGACCAACCAGAAGGGAAGGTGAGTTCTCCTTACCGGATGCACCAGTCCCCCAGTGAAGTTAGCAAAACTCTTTCCATCTGACAATCACAGCCAGCTGACCTTGTGCTGTGCAATTGCCTGGGCCTATTCAGTGCAAAGGGTTGATCAGCTGTACCCAAGCAATAAAGCTGGTTTCAATGGCCCATCCGTCCGGTCCTGGCCATTTCTCTCCAGCTGTGTGGAGCGTAAGCTGATAGTCCCAGAGGCTCCTGCTGTTCAGGCAGGAGGCATTTTGCAGCATAATGGAATAATATCCACACAAACATGCCTCTGTCCTTCCAGACATGCTGGGGAGGCCGGTCAGTTCATTCCACAGCTGGGGAAAAGACGAGGATCTGTTGGGAGCAACAGAAGATGTTTAAAGTGTTTGTGTTGGGGGGTGCCCAAGCCATGGCCTCACCCACTTCTTCAAGCCCTGCCTCCAGCACTCTCCCTTATCTCCACCTCCCCCTGCAACCCCGTCGCTGCTCTTATCCCGAAGCCCTGTGTTTTTGCCGATTCTTCCCACTGGTCTACTGCCCCGGGACGTGCCCAAGGCTGCCAGACAAGTCAGGTCTCCACCGCTTTGTTGCATGTAAATGTACCAGCTCACCACACCCCGACGAAAGTCTTAACTAGATTTTCTGTCCAGGAACCATTCCAACCATCCAGTCTGACCTCTTGCAAAGCAGAGGCCAGAAACCCTCACCGGTAATCCCTGCCCCAACCCCACACATTTCTGGAGTCAGAGCAGCTTGTCCTGTGTGGATTTAAATTCTCCCACCCACCCCCCGAGTTTCAGAAATGTCTTCCTTGTGTACTTCTCCTCTGCGATTAAATCCCCTCTTCTCCTGCTCTTGGATGAACTAAATAAACCTTAAGTTCTTAAGTTTCCCCCGGGCCAGGAAGGGTTTGTTTGGTTTATTTCCAGGCCTTAAATCATTCAGGGAGCTCTTTGGATCCCTTGCCAGTTTTTCCAACATCGTTTTTGGAGTGGGGATGCTGTGCCTGGACCCAGGATTCCAGAAATAGCTACACTGACACCATACGCAGCAGTAACACCGCCCCCCCCCCCCCCCCCCCGTGTGTGTGTAACCCCAGAGGCACTGAGGGACTGAGCCAGGCTAGGGCTGCAGAGGGGAAAGGCAGTATGTGCAGCGGCTGCTCTACAACCCAGGCTGCCAGCCAGCTGGCCTTAGCTCCTGTGGAAGAGAACTCGGCTTTAGGCCCCCTGGGTGCAGGTCTGACCTCTCCTGCTGAAGAGCTGGGTCTGTCAGGGTTACGCCTGTGTGAAGTTCTGCTCCTGGGGAGGGGTGTCAGAGACCAGGGGAGGCTCTGTCTCTCCCAGCAGCATAGGGCACACCCCCCTTGTGAGGCCACCGACAAAAAGGGGCCTGGGCCACAGCCTTGCCTGTGCTACACGCGGGCACCAGTGTTCCCTGTAAGATGAGCATGTGGGCAGCCGCCCAGGAGTGATTCAGGTGCTGCCCAGCTGATTAGCAGAACACCCACAGCCACCCACCATGGGCAGTGTGTGTTTCTCTTGGTGGTGCGCATCGCCACGTTTCGGTGCATGTAACAAAATTTATTCCACACATGGGTGGAGGAAAATTAGAGGGAACCCTCCCCTGCTGCTTCATGCCCCTCCCTATTGTCCCAGCTCCCCATGACTGTTTGCCATTTTCCCGGCAGTGCGGCCGACATTTGCCCTGGTCAGGTTCAGCGCACCCATCGCCTGTCACCCAGAGCGATGTGGAAGGTGCCTTTCATCTTGTCTCACGTGGCTGTCAGCGACAGGCCTGTTTCCCATCGTGCCAGGCGTTGCCTGTTTGCAGACATGCCATTAGCCCCCGCTCGGCATGTCAGGAACACATGCATGGAACCAAGCTCGTTTTCCCCTGCTCACATCAAAGGAGGCAGGGCGGAAGAGGAGCTGAGTCGCAGGCTCGTCCGTGGGGAGCACAGTGGAATACGAATGAGCTGGCACGTGGGCCGGGGCGTGGGGAAAGTTGGAAGGGAGCTACCATTCTGCCTTTCCCCTCTGCAGCCTTGGCCTGGCTGTGGAGAGAGAGAAACTTAGGTTCTCGCCCAGCTTCAGTTCCCGGTGGAAAGCACAATGGGTCATCTGCACTCGGGGCACCTGTACTGAGCCGGAGGGGCTGAGAGTCCATTTGAGGGATACTGTCACCTCCGCTGCACGGGTGGGGACAGAGACCGATTCAGTGTCTGGCGCTGGTAGCATGAGAACTTCCCTCTCCCAGCCTGCATCTTAACCGCGATGCCAGCCTGCCTCTCAGCAAGGCCCTGGCTGTCCGTCTGATTTCAAACCTTTGCTGGACTACTCCCTGCTAGGCAGGGGCCAGTGTTCCCTGTAAGCTGAGCACATGGGCAGCCACCCAGGAGAGATCCAAATGCCGCTCAGCAGATTAGCAGAGCGTCCACAGCTGGCACTGTGTGTGTCTATCGGTGGTGCGCATCCGCACATGCCTTGGTGCACATAACAAAATTCATTCTGTCCACGGAGGGAATAAACTAGTGTGTTCCCTGGCGGGAACTCTGTTCTTATGTCTTTGCCAGATGCCACATGCCCTTGATGGCACTGTGTGGATGGCATGTGAATTAGCCCACCATGCTGCAGGGGAGACCCTCAGGTTTAATACACAACCTCAAATGCCTTGTGACCCTTGGATTTCCGGAGCTCAGAGGAGGACAAACCTTTGGCCAAGAAAGAGCCTCCCTGCTCCCCATACAGTCAGAAAAGGCCATAATCTACCATGAGGTGTGGCTTAGCTGGGGAGCTGCCTTTCAGCTAGGAAGTTGTCGTTTGTTTGGGGTCCGGAACCACCCAGCTCATCTGTCCCACCACTTGCTGCTCAGGAGGCACGCAGGCAGGAACGCCTCCTCCCGCGAGCTCTGGCAGGCCCAGCATTCATCAAACACCATCGTCCGGGGAATACGTCGTTTTACGGTACATAACTTCGTAATGTGGAGCTAATGTTCTGTGGCCAGTTACTCCGCCACTCTGCAGACCCCCGGGATGGGGCTAGGGTGGAGCTAGGACTTTTTCTGTTCTCTTCTCTGCTATAAGCCCTACCAGGAACCACTGGCCTCGGGGGACCCCCCGAGCCTTGTCCTGGGCATTATTAACCCATGGCTGCCTTTCTCTCCTGTCAGGTAAAGGGAAATCAACCTCCAGCATTATTTGAATGGAGTGCCACGTTCTTTCAACTTCGAAAGAACGCTTTTTGAGTGCAGGTGCTTCGCTGGATATTTCGAAAGAACTTGCTAGCGTAGACACGGCCCAAGTGTTTGGTTCTGTTAAAAAAAGCTACACTACAAGCTAACAGTTTAATTATTTTTAAAACCCCAAGAAAGCGTTTATTTCAACGCCTCCTGTCTAGGGGGAAAGGGATAGTGCTGTGAAACTGACCGGAAACACAGAACATTTTAGTTTCATGATCCTAGCTCAGCAAAATGCCACCATAGTGTAAATGGCAATAAGTAAAGAAATAATATAAATGGACATCCTTTTGGGGGAGGGATAGCTCAGTAGTTTGAGCATTGGCCTGCTAAACCCAGCGTTGTGAGCTCAATCCTTTAGGGATCTGAGGCAAATAGATTTAAAACAAAAAGGACGGTGCTCGGTCCTGCCAAGAGGGCAGGGGACTGGACTCAAGGTCTTCCCAAGGTCCCTGCCAGTTCTGTGAGATGGGAGTGTATCCCCAGCACTCTGGGGCGGGGAGGCAGTCTTCTCTTTCTTGCCCGGCGTCGGAAGACAATAGAATTTTTGGCCAGATGGAATCAAAGGAGGCCACCTGGTGCTGAGGCAGAGTAGGGGGCTGCACGTTTCCAGAAGCCGGTGATTTTACGTCATGCAGCCCTGAGGAGGGCCCTCCCCCTTGCTGATTTCCCTGCAAAACCAGAGACTTTGGGAATCCAGAGTACGCTCCCGCAGGCCGGCTCTGCAGCTAGCCAGGCAGTCTGAGCTGTTGAAACCAGTGCAATCCACACGAGAATGTGCCTTTGGAAAGAGACGTTTTCTTTACACGGAAGTGGCTGCGAGATGATCCCCTTGACCACGATGTGACAGATTTCTTCAACAAAACCGAGAGCCGTGCATCCGCGCAGCCAGCAGATGGGCTAATTGGAGGCCGGGTTATGTGTGAGAGACCCGAGAAGGGGGCTGCAGTCAGGTTCCTGCAAGATGTGGATCTGACCTTGCAGAGAACCGCCGGCCCAGGCAGGGTAGTGAAAACTGGCAGGGGAAAGGCTGAGGGCTACTGCAGTTTCCATCTGTGTCTGTGGTGTTGTCAGAACCTGAGCCAGCTGAGGGGGACACCTGGTCCCAGCTGGAAAGGAGATGGGGGGGCTCTGCAGACAGCCAGGATTAAGGGGACTCAGAGTGGTTTGGCACAGTACCCAGAGTCCGTTCTGGATTGCACTCACTTCCTCAGCCCAGTCACCACATGGCTCTGGGAACATCTCATGCATGGGCCGTGCCTCAGTTTCCCCAATGTACAACATGGCTGGCAAGTCTTGCCTCACTCACACGACAGGTGACTTGGGCAGGGCTCACCCTCCTCTGCGCTTTGAGATCCTTGCTGCGGCCAGCTGAAGGCTGCTGTTGTTTTTTTGCTACGTGCTCCCAAGAGCCTGTGTGCCCCCTGCTCCTTAAAAGTGTAATGAGGAATGACATAACAAGCCTAGGAAGTGTGGCCCTGGGAGAACTGTTCCCTGTCAGAGGAGCGAGTGGGCAGCCTCCCAGGAGAGATTCAGGTGCCGCCCAACTAAGTAGCAAAGTCCTCACAGCTGGCACCCCGTGGGTCTACTGGTGGTGCACACTCCCTGTCCCTGAGTGCTCATCACAAAATTTATTCTCACCTGGATGGAAAAAATGAGACCCCGTTTTCGGCTCACTCACACCTCTCTCCCAGCTCCTGCTGCCTTTCTTCGGCCGAGGGAACCAGGAAGGGTTTGCTGGAGGGCAGCCTGTGGCCCTGTCACCTGCTGTGGCCTCAGTCTTGTCCTCTTTTGGGCTGTCTCCCTCCTCTTTCTTGCCTGCAGTGGCTGTGCCTTTGGAAGAGGCGGCCGGAGGGGGGGCACTGTCTGTCAGCGCTGGGATGGCCTGCTGGGCACAGTACGGCACGTGCTGCCCCCATTCTGTCTGTCAGATGCTGCGGAGATGACGAGCCGCTGGCCAGTTCCCTGCTGGAAAGGGCGCGTCGCCGAGAGGGTGGCCTTACCTTCGGCTGGCGCTGACAAAGAGGCTGCATATTTATGAACCGAGCAAGTACCTGCATGCAGCCGCCATCCCAGGAAGGGCTGCAGCTCTGTGCCCGGCACGGAGAAGGTACCCGTCCCTGGGTGGGATACAGACCACTTCTTACCAGTGCAAAGCAGCTCCAGTTCCTCCCACTTCATAGGCATCATGCAGGGGACATGAGAGGACATGTGCCCCCATTGTTCCCTCTAACTTTTTTTCACCCAGGGTGGAATAAATTTTGGTATGTGCACCAAGGCCTGTGCAGCTGTGCACCACCGATAGAAACACAGGCTGCTGGCCCTGCTGGGAGCACCAGACTCTCTCCTGGGTGGTCACCTAAAAAGGCTCAGCTTACAGGAGACGCTGGGACTCATGCGCCCCCGTGCCCCCATCACACTGCCCCTCTGCAAGCTGCTGGGGACAGCCCTGCCCTTACCCCAGGCCAGCTGCACCTTAGCTCCGACACCAGATCCACTACTGGTAGCCAACCCTTTAATAAGCTGTGCAAAGAGGCATTACACTGGGAAAGTCTTTAGTGTTCTTCCATCCTAGTCGTTGGGTGCCTTTGGGGAGCGGGTGGGCCAGACCCCTTCTGCTGGAGATCAGTATTTCCCAGGTGTTGAGAGTGTCTCTCCCCTGGCTGGTGATTTACACACCTACAGTACAACTGCTCAGCTATCTATCTTCCAAGGCGATGCAGTTGCTGGGAGTGAGATTAAAGCCAGGAGCTGCTCACAAGCATCCAATAACATCTCAACACTGAACACAGTCTTAGATTGCTGATACCTGGGTTAACCCTATGAACCCACTGCTGAAGCTGCTGCTGGTCAGGATTCAGTAGCAGCAAGGGGACTGGAGCTGGCATCCGGTTTGCCAACGCGGCAGATTGTTTTAGGGCACCCGGAGTTCCCAGCAGAGATCAGGACCCCTTTGTTCTAGGCACACAGAACGAGACAGTCCCTGCCCCAAAGAGCTTCCAGTCCAACTACATCAGAAAGACAAAAAGCAGGAGGAGAAACGAAGGTAGAGAGACTGGCAGTGACTCGCACAGGGTTGCAGAGCATGTGCGAGACAGGCCTGTGTCCCAGGGCAGGTCCTAGGCCTCTGATGAGCTCTTCCTCCTTGTTCGGGGTGCGCTGTCCCCCCGTCCTTGCCACATGTGCTGTCCCCCTCTCCCCACTTCAGGTTCGTCTCCTGAACAAGAGTGATTTTTAACCATGCTCCCCTCTGAGGACCGTCAGCCGCTGCAGACGCTCGAAGCTGGCACTGCCGAGACAGGCGCTACGGCGGGAGGGTCTGCGCAGGAGGAGTATTTTTAGCTTTCTCATTAACCGAGTGCTTTCAAATTAGCCTTCTATTAACCTCAAAGTGAAATGAAAGCATCGGAAAGAAAGTGTTTTTCCTTCCAGGGCTTAAGTCTCCTGCGGAATATCAAGGTTTCCGTGATTAACGTCACATCTGCCTGGAGGCCCTAATGAAGTAGAGTTTTATAATATTCAACTTCGGCGGAATAATTGGCCTGCATTAAATGGGAGTCCAAGAAATATGCACACTCCCTGCAGCCTTGCACGGCGGAGGTCACGCTCATTATTTTTCACCGGCATTGTTGTTTATGTTGAACGCTAGCTCTCGTATTTGTAGGGCTGCTCGTGAGCTCTGGGCTGCTCAGCTGGGTGCTTACTGTAGAGTAACTTGCAAACTCCAGCCTGGTCCAGCCTGGTTGTTATTGTAGGGTAGCTTGCAAACTCCAGCCTGGCTGTTATTGTCGGATAGTTTGCAGCCTCCAGACTGCTCCAGCTGGTTTGTTATTGTAGGGTTGCTCATGCACTCTGGGATCCTGGAGTTCAGTTTAAATAAAAGCAGCAGAGAAAAATAACAGAGGTTAAGTTGCCCAGATGTTTTACAGTCCTGGCTGGGGTGACTTAGTGGGGGTTGATCCTGCTTTGGGCAGGGGGGCTGGACTAGATGACCTCCTGACGTCCCTTCCAGCCCTGGGACTCTCTGATTCCATGAGTCTAAGAGCAAGTCGCATAAACATCTCAAGAACTTTGTGGGCTGCACAACAGGAAAGAATAAAGAAGACAGATGAGTTCTGGGGGCTTCTGACCTCTGTCTCTGGAAAATGGTTTCTAATGCCCTAGGCATTTCCAGTCACATCGGGATGAAACGTGCGAGAGGAGCATCTGTTTTTGTTGGCCCTGTTTTTCCATCCGAGGGGGTGCTCTGCTCTGAGCAGTGTTACAAACGAATCTGTTCCACGACTCTGTTCAGAGCAGAGGGCGCGCTTCCAGGAAACTGGCTGTTTCATTAACGTGTCGCTAAAAAGCAAACTGGATGATTCCCTGCCCTGGTTGGATGACAGTACTGCAGGCCAGAGCAGGGCTTCCGTTTTCTGATCTCCAAAGTTTTCAGGAGCTCGGATAGGTGGCTGCAGCTGGTACAGTGACTTTCTGTGGCTGACATCACAAGCTCTCGGGAGTGCAATGACATCTGGCCACCTTTGCCAGCGTGGCGTGTCCTGGCAGTGACAATGAGATGAGCCAAAGCCATGCTGCACCCAGCCTGGGCATCCTTAGGGGTCACGCATATTCCCAGGAACGTCACGGTCCTGCTCCTGCCAGTGGGACCTTGCTGGCGTTCCACGTCACACTGGTGGAGCGGGGCGGAGCACTTGTCATGATGGCACCTGTAACACTGGAGGTTTTTCTGGGCTCTAAGAGGGCCAAATCAGGACAGATTGCTTAAAACAGGGCGACTTCCAGCCCAAGACTGGGTGTCCTCCACGGTAAGGCACCAAACCCATGACAAGGAGGATCTCTGCTGCCGCACTGGCCAGCAAGAAGTCACACAAGCAATTCCTTCAGACAATCCAGTTTCCCTGGTGCCACAGCCCGTCTTCTCCTCACACAGGGGAGAGGTTATGAAAACTAATCTCACCAAATCCAGAAAGGTTCTTCCTGCCTCAAAGGCCCAGCCCCATCCCCAGGTCAGTGAGTACCTCAGATCTGACCCAAGAGAGCAGCCGGTCCGGTCCTTTGGAGCTAACATCGAAGGGGTTATTAAAAAAAAGAAGGAAAGAAAAGGGTGAGAGTAAAATCATAGAACCCTAGGGCTGAAAGGGACCTCAGGAGTTCATCTCGTCCAGCCCCCTGCCCAAAGCAGCTTCAACCCCAACTAAACCATCCCAGCTGGGACTCTGCCAAGCCGAAACGTAAAAACCTCTAGGGATGGAGATTCCACCACCTGTCTTGGTAACACGTTCCAGCGCTTCACCACCCTCCTGGGGAAATAGTTCTTCCTAATATCCAGCCTACACCTCCCGCCCTGTAACTTCAGACCATTGCTCCTTGTTCTGCCTTCTGTCACCACTGAGAACAGTCTCTCTCCATCCTCTTTAGAGCTCCCCTTCAGGAAGTTGAGGGCTGCTATCAAATCGCCCCTCACTCTTCTCTTCTGCAAACTAAATAAGCCCAAATCTCTCAGCCTCTCCTCACAGGTCATGTGCTCCAGGCCCCTAATAATTTTTGTTGCCCTCCACTGAACCCTCTCCAATGCATCCACATCCTTTCTATACTGGACGGAACTGGACGCAACGCTCCACATGTGGCCTCACCAGTGCTGAGTAGAAGGGAACAATAACTCCTCTGGAGCTGCTGGAAATGCTTCTCCTAATGCACCCCAATACACCGTTAGCCTTCTTGGCTACAAGGACATGTTGTTGACTCATATCCAGCCTCTCAACCACTGTAATCCCCAGGTCCTTTTCTGCTGCACTGCTACTTAACCAGTCGGTCCCCAGCCTGTAACAATGCTGGGGATTCTTCCATCCCAAGTGCAGGACTCTGCACTTCTCCTTGTTGAACCTCATCAGATTTCTTTTGGCCCAATCCTCCAATTTATCCAGGCCACTTGGGACCCCATCCCTACCCTCCAACGTATCTATCTCTCCCACTAGCTTAATTGTTAAAGCAATCAAATTACACACACCCATCACAAAGTTCTTGGTGCAGGCTGGCGGCAGAGGTGGAGAACGCTGCTGTCTTAAGTCTCCAGAGTACATCCTCCGTTAGGCCGGGTCAGCCATCCTTCTGTGCTCAGTTCATAGCAGAGATGCTCCTGAAGCAATGAACTGGAATGAAGGCAAAGATGGAGGAGCTCCCAGGGTCCTCTTTATCCCCTTGCCCATATGGAGGGAATTCTGTTTTGCCTGTCCATGTGGAAGAACATCCCCGACAGAGCCTGTCACATGGGCAGACCACCTGTCCTTGTACATTACGGATGACACAAAACTAGGGGAAGATGTAGATACGTTGGAGGGTAGAGAGAGAATCCAGAGGGACCTGGATAAATTGGAGGACTGGGCCAAAAGAAATCTGATGCGGTTCAGTAAGGAGAAGTGTAGAGTCCTGCACCTGGGATGGAAGAATCCCAAGCATTGTTACAGGCTGGGGACGACTGGCTCAGCAGCAGTATGATGGAAAGGGACCTGGGGGGGTTATGGTGGATGAAAGGCTGGATATGCGTAAACAGTGTGCCCTCGTAGCCAAGAAGGCTAATGTCATATTATGGTGCATTAGGAGGAGCATTTTGAGCAGATCTAGAGAAGTAGTTAGTTCCTTTTATTAGGCTCTGGTGAGGCTACATCTGGAATATTGCGTCCAGTTTTGGGCCCCCCCCAGTATAAAAAGGATGTGGATTTGCTGGAGCAGGTTCAGCGAAGGGCAACAAAAATGATTAAGAGTCTGGAGCACAAGACCTATGAGGAGAGGCTGAGGGATTTGGGCTTGTTTCGTTTACAGAAGAGAAGACTTAGGGGTGATTTAATAGCAGCCTTCAACTTCCTGAAGGGGAGCTCTAAAAAGGAGGGTGAGAAATTGTTCTCAGTGGTGTCAGATGGCAGAACAAGGAGTAATGGTGTGAAGTTAAAGAGGGAAAGGTGTAGGTTAGATATTAGGAAAAACTGCTTCACCAGGAGGGTGGTGAAGCACTGGAATGCGTTGCCTAGGGAGGTGGTGGAATCTCCATCCCTTGAGGTTTTTAAGTCCCAGCTGGACAAGGTCCTGGCTGGGATGACTTAGTGGGGGCTGATCCTGCTTGAAGCAGGTGGCTGGACTAGATGACCTCCTGAGGTCCCTTCCAGCCCTGTGATTCTGTGATTACAGGCAATCAGTAATTGCTTGTCTGCTGGGCTACACCTCACAGCTAGATTCCTCAGATGTTGGCTGGCACCTGAGAAGGCCCTTTGTCCATCAAATACACCTTCACTTGACTAGGAACCTTTCTCGTTGCCATGCCTCCTAGGGAGGTCCCCCAGAGACTACAATTTCAAATACACGCATAGCGCCAAGACTGAGAGTGCCACAGACAACAATGATACAACATCTGAGCAGCACAAAGAGATTCAGCGAATCAGCAGCTTTCGACAGACACCTCCCTTGGCCCATCTGGCACAAGTTTTGGTGCAAACCTAGAACGGTGATTGCAACCACGTTTTGCATGTTTGTCTTAAAACCGCAAAGCATCACACATCCCCTGTCCCACGCGGGGTTTTGTCTCAGTACCAGACAGGGGCAAACATTACAAACAGTGGTAATGGGAGCACAGATTCCCCTGCCCTGATCATGCCCTGCCCTGCCGGCCTATGCCCCGCCCCTGCTCTGTCCTCTCCTGCCCCCTGCTCCACGCACACCCACTTCATCCTGCAGAAGGGCTGCACTGCTTTCCGTGAGTGTGGGGACAATCTCCAGAAGTGGCAGGGTTCAAAGCCGTGCAGGCTCGGAAACCCTTACTGCTACTGGGCTGCGCCACTCCAGGAGAGAGGTGGGACTGTCCTTGCGCTCACGAGAAGTGGCGTGGCGCTGACACTGGGGGGGGTGAGGATGCATGTGACCAGTGTTCCCTGTAAGCTGAGAACTTGGGTGGTCACCCAGGAGCAATTCAGGTGTCACCCAGCTGACTAGCAGAGTGCCCACGGCATGTGTTTCTTGTGGTGGTGCGCATCCACCCATGCCTTGGTGCACATAAAATTTATTCCACCCAAGGATGCAAAAAAATTAGCGTGCACCCTGCATGTGACCCCCTGTGCATACCCCACACATCGCACCTGCTACCAAAGCCCACAGAAGGAAGCTACTTGCGGTGGGTCAAAGGCAGGGCTGCCGGCTGTAGGCGGCTCTGAGAACTCTGCTAATCAGCTGGGTGGCCCCTGAATCTTTCCTGGGCAGCCGCCCAAGCACACAGTTTACCAGGAGCGCTGGTCACATGTTTCTGACTGCTTCACAGAGGTGGAACCTGCCCTGCTCACGGCAGCATTGTGTGGGGAGAGAGTGCACCACAGTGAGAGAAAGAAAGCCACTCTGCCTAGCCACCTGCAGGCAAAAATCAAATGCTGTTTGCTTGAAAGTACCGGTGGAATTGTGCCAGAGGACAATGAGGACGTCTGGACCAAGACAGACCAGAGGGTCCATGAGCAAAGAAGAATTTGTGGTCACCAGCTAGTTTTGGGAGTCAGTCCAGGCTTGGAGATGCTTCTGTTTGGTTCCTGAATCTATGCACAGCAGGACAGTCGCTCTCATTAGAGTTGCACTCTGTGACTTGAAAACCAAAAATATTGTGTTTTGGACTAGAAATCTTGCAGCCAATCCACTTACAACAATATTTATGCAAAAGTATATTGCCTGCATGCCCAGATGCTTGATTGCTTGCAAGCAGTCTTCTATATTTCTGATGTATTAATTTGACTGCTCAGCTATTGGTTTGTGTGTAATTTGTTTTCAGTTTTGAATATACTGAATTATATTTCCATGGTTTTATTCAAGTGGATTTTCTTCTGCCTGCAAAAGTTTTTACTTTGACTGCATCGGAGGTTTCTGCTAACGTATGGATTTGAGAATCCTCTGGGGTTGCTTAAAGTATTCTTTGTGTTATTTTCTTGCATGTTACAATGCTCCTGACAGCGTAGGCTCTTAAAATAATTGTAGTACTTTAAACAAGAATTATTTTGTTCCTTGCTTGCACATGGCCAACTACCTCTGTGGGGAAGGGGATGCAGAGAAATTGGTAAGTTTTGGGGGATTTCCCCCCCCAAAAGTTTTAAAGCATGTTAGTTGGGTGAGTAAGTTTCACCCTCCAGAGCCCCCTTCCCCTTCCCCTTCCCCTTCCCCTTCCCCTTCCTTAGTGGTATAGTGCATTGAAAACTATGTTAAAATTAATAAGCTATGACTTTACATTATCAAGGATTTTCCTGATTTTCCGAAGAGAGGAGGAGATTCTTGAGGGGGGCCAGCCAAAAGCAAGGTGGGGCGAGTATGCTGCCTTAGGGAGCAGCCTGCTTCATCTCTTTCTGGTTTTGGCTTTTTCTGTGTTAAGCTTCTGCATCTGAAGAAATAAAGTAGGGTTACGCTACAGCCTTCCAGAAAGATAGAAATGGAGAATTTAGAGTATGCCATGAGCATACCCCAGGCTTCTCTCTTGGTTTGGCTGGGTCTTGAAGAGGTCTGGGCTCTGAACCCACTCGGCTCTCCCTACCCCTCAATGAGCGCTTCCTTCCTGTGTTGTCCCAAGGTCCCTTCCTCTGCATTGTCACTCATTGGGTGGTGCTGGATTCCCTGCTCAGTACAGCATCTGCAGCTCGGTCAGAGGTAGGGAACAGCACCAGATGTGGCATTAGGCTCCTTTGCCTTTCGGTAGGCCTGCGGCAGCTTCTTTCTCCTCCCCTGGGATGGCTGCTCATCATCTCACCATCTTCAGAATCCACAGCTCCTTTGCAACGTCCAGTGAACATCTTTATTCCTGGGGGGAATTCAGTGGCTGAAGTTTCCCTGCCCCTGCGCACCACAGGAGGAGGAAATCCAGGACGTCATCCCTGGCCCCGGCAGTAGCTGCAGCTGGTGGAGACGGACGAAATGGACCTACCGGGGGTCAGCAGTCAACCCCTGCAGGCTTCACTATCACCAGGTTTCAGGGAGGTCAGTGGGGGAAATTCTCCCGTGAACCTTCCTTAATGAAGACAGCTGAGTACGTGGATTGCAGAGAAATCGATTCTAGCTCGGCAAGTGCCGCAGCTAGAATTGCGTATCTGCAATTGACTAACCTGCCGAGTGTAGACCGAGCCTAACTGATGGGGATTGCAGAGGTGGCATTGCAGGGATAGGTTCGAAATATTAAAGGTGGTGGGGACTGGTCACTGTGCCAGCAGGGTTTAACAATTCCAACAAGCTGGCTCCTGCGGTGGAGACAGAGGCATGCTGGGATGGAGGCTGGAGGACTCTCCACCACGGCTGGTAATGCAGCAGGTGCTTGAGCACTGTATATTGGCGGAGGGTATAAGCCGCTCTTTGCCATGATTTCTCTTGCCCGGCAAAGGCCCAGGGCTTTTCCAGCAGGACTCGGAAGGGAGCAAAGCCGGGCTGACCAAAGACAAGATTTACTCACAACAGCTAGACCCGGCCTTTGCAGAGCAAGTCCAGGCCCCAGAGCCTCTCTCAAAACCTTCGATTCGGCACACAGCACATAAGTACGTGCTTACTGTACCATTAAGGGTTTGAATAAGGATGCTTTGCAGAATTAAGGCCAACGAGAAGAAATGAGAGACACGGCACTCGGCTAATAATAATAATTGTAATTTTTAATGGCTGTCAGTTGATCACAGTGAACTCACATTATTAACTCAAAAATTAATTGCAGTTAAAAATAATTGTGATTAATCACGCTGCTAAACAATAGAAAACCAACTGGAATGTGTTAACATTTGTGGACGTTTTTCTTCGTTTTCAAAATTGATTTCAAGTGCAAGACAGAATACAAAGCGTGCAGTGCTCACTTCATATTATTTCAATAACAAATATACGCAGCTCACAAATGATAAGCAAATGAAATAGTATTTTTCACTTCACCGCAGAGAAGTCCAGAAATGCAATGGCTTTACTGCAAAAGAGTAAGATACGAATGTAGATTTTTTTGGTTGCCTAACCGCATTCAGTACCAAAACAAAGTAGAACTTTAGAGCCTATAAGTCTATTCAGTCCTACTTCTTTTTCTGTCAACTGCGAAGACAAACAAGCTTGCTCGTCTCGACAGGTGATAATGCTGCAAAGAGATGCTCCCAAGGCACCTTTGTAGCTAGTATTGCAAGGTATTGATTGCCACAAGTGCTAAACATTCCTATGTCCCTTCATGCTTCGGCCGGCATTCCAGAGGACAGGTTTCCATGCTGCTGCTGCTGGTGATGCTCTTTTTTTTAAAGTATTAATTAAAAGTGTGCCTGAACTCCTTGAGGGAGAACGGTACGTCTCCTGCTCTGTTTCACCTGCATTCTGCCATATGTGATCTCATAGTCTCAAGTGATGACCCAGCAGGGTTGTTTTAAGAACACTTTCACAGCAGATTCAATGAAACGCAAGGAAGGTGCCAATGTGAAATTTCTAAAGATAGCTACAGCAGTCGACCAAGCATCTGAGGTGCCATCCAAAATTGGAGCAAGCTAAGGTGTTCTTAAAAGAGCAGTGCTCCCACAGGGGAGCTACAGAACCCAGAGGTGACTGATATGGAGATTCCGAGGCAGGGTATCTATGAGTGCCCTGCCCTCTCCCCACCCCTGCTCTGGGGGGGTCGGATGGAGCTGCCCCCCCTTTCCATTGGAAGTGGTGCAGTGCTGACAGCAAGTGCCCCCCCCCACGTCACCTACAGGAGAACCCAAGCCACCGAAAAGGGAAAATCAACTTTCTGCTGGTGGCGTCTGACTCCGATAGTGCAAACGAACATGCTGCTTTGCTCTGAGTTGTTATCCAGCAGAATCCAGCAGCAGAGAGGCGCAGGTTGAAGCACGGAGGGATGTGTGATTCCACAGCACAGCTGGCACGTAAATCCCCAGCAACGGTGACTACAACAGTGCCATGTAAACCCCGCTTCTCACTTTAGGTGGCTTATCTGAGGCCACCTCTACATTACGCAGAAGATCAACTCACTCAGGGTTGATCTTCCAGAGTTCGATTTCACACCCCTCGGGGAGATGCAAGAAATTGACCTACTGGGGTCAGCAGTCAACCCCTGCAGGCTTCACTATCACCAGGTTTCAGGGAGGTCAGTGGGGGAAGTTTTCCCGTGAACCTTCCTTAATGCAGACAGCAGGGTAAGTCGATTGCAGCTACATTGATTCTAGCTACGCAATTGCTGCAGCTAGAATTGCAGTCCTGCAGTCCACTCACCAGCCTAGTGTAGACCAAGCCTAAGTGATTGGCTGAACAAGAAGTAGGGCTGAGTGGACTTGGGAGCATAAAGTTTGACATTGTTTTACTGTCGAAAGCAAAGGGCTTTGTTGTACCTAATTCTACGTTTGTAAGTGTAACTTTCATGATTACACTACGGCACGTGCTTGAGTTGAACTGAAAAACACAACGTCTTTGTTCTTTACAGTGAAAGACCTGTAATAAAACTAATAATGAAGTGATCTCTGCACACTTAGTACCGTGTGTTGCAATTGAAATCAAGATATTTGAGCCTGTAGAAAACCCCCAAACTATTTCAAATAAATGATGTTCCATTATTGTTTAGCCAGGCGATTGATCACACTTAATTTTTTGAATCGCACAATTAATTGTGATTAATTTTTTTAATTGCTTGACAGCCCTGATAACAACACCTGGGTTTTATAAGCTCTTAAAATAATTGTAGTCCTTTAAAAGAGAATAATTTTGTTCCTTGCTTGCACGTGGCCAACCCCCTCTGTGGGGAAGGGGACGCAGAGAAATTGGTGAGTTTTGGAGGATTGCCCCCAAAAGTTTTAAAACATGTTAGTTGGGCGAGTAAATTTCACCCTCCGGAGTCCCCTTCCCCTTCCTCAGTAGTGTGGTGCATTGAAAACTATGTTAAAATTTTAAGCCGTCGCCTTACAGTATCCAGGATTTTCCTGATTTGCCCAGCAGAGGAGGAGATTTGTGAGGGGAGCCAGCCAAAAGCTTTTCATCCAGAGCTCAAATCCATCTAAAGTTCTAAATAAGTCTCTTCCTTCCAGGGAGCAATACATGCTTGGAGCTGTGTGTGTCTGCAAAGCCTTTAAAAGGTCTTCTTTATGGATGCGAGATAGAAGCTGTTTCCTCGCCACTTGCACAGGGCCTTATTGTCTGTGTTGCATTTTGCGGCGCTTGCCTGATGCCAATTAGGCAGCAGAGCAAGAAAAGGGAGTTTGAGAACTCTGGGCCCCTGCCTGAGTGTTTCACTGCCTCTTGCGGATGTTTTAAACCTTTCACGCAGAAAGGGAAGAGTCCTGTTTGAAGGACTCAGACCCAGCCCCTGGGCCAACCCCCAGGGAGTTTTCCACACTTGGCCAATAGGTTTCACAGAGGTAGCCGGGTGAATCTGTTTCAGCAAAAATAAGGAGACCAGTTCCAGTGGCACCCTAAAACTGACACATTTATTAGGGCGTAAGCTACAACTCACTGCCTCAGAGGCCTGGCGTGGAAGAAAGGAAGGGAGACAGGGATGGGAGTGTCACAGTGCTAACTAAATCCAAGTCGAGGTGGCTCACCCCCACCAGTGACGAGAAAGTGAGAGAGAGAGACGGGGGACCTGAAGGGGAAATTAGTCATTGTAATTGTACGGCTGGATGAGGGTTTCACAAACAAATGTTGAGGACGCAGGTGAAAGTGACAAGCCTTCGAATAAGTGGCTCGGCGCTCTGCTTCAGATCTGGCACGGCTCCCACGCTGGTCCCCCAATTCCTCGCCTGAGGCAGACTCTGCAAAGCTCCGGACTGGGGCCAGCCACCCTCGGCACAGGTGCCAAGAGTGGGACGCGAGCCCGTTTCGTCAGCATGGGAGGTGGGAGCTCAGCCCTACCCCTTGTCCCCCATGCAGCTGGGAGCTGGCTCAAAGCCAGGCCACCTGTGGCTGAACAAAAGACCAGCCAGTGCTACCAACCAGCACCTACCCGGGAAAGCTCTGCTTGCTTCGTTTGTTTGTTAATGATGCTGTTGTAAGTAGGACTGTTGGTGACTGTGGAAAAGAATAAAGTATCACCGGCACTCGGGCAAAGGTTGAATATTGGACTCAGTCTCGGAAAGGTTGCTGCCCCCTGCTCCAGAGCTTGGTGCTTCCACCCAGGGAAGCTGGCCTAAAAAAAGCTCTTTGCTCCCACACCTTGTCTCTCCCTTGTCCTGGGACCAGTAGGGCTACAATAATAGCACCACCCCGCCTCTCCTAAACCCTGGCCAGGATTTAGCAGTCATGGAAGGGGCTGCTGATGGCACCACAGCCTCTGCTTTTCTTTTGCGATGGACACTGCCAACCCAGCCCATGCATCCAGATACCCCCATCATTGGGCTGTGCAAGATCTGGGCCTGAGTGGGAAAAGTACACTTGCTCTGGGTGGTGCTGAGCAGGGGTCCTGCTCATTTTTTCCACCCAGGTGCAGAATAAATTTTTTGTGCACAGCGGTATATGCAGATGGGCACCACCAGTAGGGAAACACACTGCCGGCTGTGGGCGCTCTGCTTATCCACTGGGCAGCTGCCCGAGCGCTCAGCTTACAGGGAACACTGGTGCCAGGGCAGAACATCACAGGTACGACCGGTATCTGAACTCCTTTGCTGGCATTGCCTCCCCAGGGCAGCAATCATCTTCCATCCGGGAGACACCCACAGAGAGATTTTTATCTGTAAAATAAAAAAAAGTCTTGGGTGTCCTCACTCCCCTCCCCCAGCCCATATTCCTCGCCAGCCTTCTCGGTAGGGTGCTGGAAATTGGAGGCAGGGTTGTCATTCTCCTTGATGGACGGTTGCAGATTTGGCCACAGGTTGGTTGTGTGTGTGTGGTAAATCAAAGGAACCTTGTCAAACGGGCTTTTGAGAAGTCTGTTCTTTTCCCAGCGCAGGTGCAGGGTTACACCCATCTGACTCTCTTGGCTTTCTTACCCTCCAGCAGCTCTTTCTGATCCCTCTCTAGCTAATCTATCTGCTTTGCTGTCCAGCTGGAAAATGAAAACCATATCCACCTCCGCAGCAGCCTGCCTCTTTAGGAAGCAGCGAGTGCTCGGGAGATGCGTGGCGTGAGCTTGCTGCACCCTTGGAATGAAAGCAAGCCCTGTATCTTTAGAAACTAGAGAGACCGAGCACGGCCCTGCCACCAGCAGCTTTATATCGTTGCTGTATCACTGCCAGGTGCACCTAGAAGTGTGTGTCTGATGTCGTTACGCCCCGGCCAACCAATGAAGAGGTTGAAAGACAGTGGTTTGGAATCTGAAGCTTAGCTTCTAACCTAAATGGTTTCCCTCCTAATAAAAAGCCCTGTGGTACCTTGTAGGCTAACAGACATTTTGGCGCATCAGCTTTGGTGGACAAAGACCACGACAGCTCATGCTCCAAAATATCTGTCAGTCTACAAGGTGCCACAGGACTTCCTGCTGTTTTTGAACGCACGGACTAACTCGGCTACCTCTCCAATACTTGTCTCTTAATAATCATTATTACTGGTCCTGCCGTGCGCAGGGCAACTCGGCCGTCAGGGAGGCTGTGAGGCCAGGGATGTGCTAGGCAGGATTTCCATATATTAATCATTGCTTCTTCCTGTTGTCCTAACTCTTCAGGACTAAAGAGAGGCTCCAGCTGGGGAAATACTATTGCATGGGGCTCTTGGCAGGAGGCCCACAGAAGAGGGTGATGAAGAAAGAGAGGGATGGAATGGTTAAGTGACTTGGCCAAGATCGTCCAGCAAAACTGTGGCAAAGCCCAAAGTAGATAGTCTCAGCGGGACAGCAGTTTTAGTGTAGAGCTTGACACACAAAAACCCGTGCAGGCCTATAGCATCTTAAAGACTAACAATTTTATTAGGAAATGAGCTTTCATGGATTCTGTCCGGAATCTGATCAAGTGGGTCTTACCCACTAGGGCTCACTCTCTAATAACTAAAATGGTTAGCTTTTAAGTGCTACAGGACTGTGTGGGTTTTTTTTCTTTTTCAGAGTAGACACTGATTCTCCCGAGTTGCCATCCAGTGCTCTATGCACTAGGCCATACTGCTGGGTCTGTCCACGCTGTGCTAGGCATTGCTCAGCCACTCAGTCAGAGATCATCCCTGTTCCAAAGAGTTCACCATCAAACTAGACAAGACACAGAGGGCGTGAGGTCAAACACAGCCAGTCCATGGCACAGTCAAGACATGCCCAGAGATTTGTGGCTCCCAGCCCAGCGCTCCAACTGCTGGGCTATTGGTCTTTCTGCAAATCTCTGCTGTGATGCTTCAGGCGTGTAAATCTCAGCACAGGATAGCTATGGCTCCTGTCCGGTGTTCCCTCATAGCTGAGCACTTGAGCGACAGCCAGGAGAGATTCAGGGGCCACCCATCTGATTAGCAGAATGCCCAGAGCCACCCACAGCCGTCAGCATGTGTTTCTATTGGTGGTGCACATTGGCACATCCCTTGGTGCAGATAACAAAATTTATTCTACCCTGGATGGAAAAAAATTAGAGGAAACCCTGTCTTGTTATGTGCAAAGGAAACAGCTGGGGATGGAGCTGGGCGGGGGCATGGGGGCCACTGTAGCCATCCTGAGCTCACTACTTCTTCTGCAGCTCTGGGTCTCTAAGGCCTGGTGAGTTCCTGACCCACCACAGCCAGCCTCCAGGGCACAGCCTAAGCTCCGTCCACACATGCAGCTCCAACCCAATTCGCTGCCTCTGTCCGAGAGCACCCACTGCCGGGGGAGCCAGAGGAGGACACAATGTGGGAGTACTCTACTGGAGGGTGCAGTTCCTTCCTGACCCCCAGCAGGTGGTCAGCACGAGCTTTGGAGCATGAAGGTGGAGAACCCTATTTGCTTTACATTCCAGTGCAAACACCTCCGTGCCGAAGGCTCCTTTGAAGGCGATGCTCTTTCCGAGCTCGGAGCAAAACCGAGGCGTTGAAAAGGCTTCTGGAAGCCACCATCAAAGGGGTTAACAGAACACACAGAAATTAGCCCGGCTAGCGGGAGCAGATCAGTCTGAGGCATTTGCAGCACGTTCCAGCATCCAAACAGCCTCGAATCAAAGGACACCAAAAACCCCAGGTTGATTTTCATTAAATGCAAAGCGGAAAATAAGAAGATCAAAGTGAAGCTGGGGAAAAAGGACTTAAAAAAAAAAAAAAAGAGAGAGAAAGAAAGAAGTACTGGGTGGGAGGCCGAGGCGCTGGGCTGGGGAGGGACAGGACGAATGCACAGGAAATGAAAACAGCAAATGACCCTCCTGCAAATTGAGTCATCTTCTTGTAGGTGTCCACGGGTGACCTGCCAGATCAACTGATTACATCTGTGGGCAGAGATGCCTTTTGATTTAGCACCAATTGTCTCGGCCGGGGTTAGACAGCGAGGGAAGAGAGACAGAGACCGGTGTGCAGGGGGACCAAAGAACCCCACTCTGGGTCGACGTGCAGGTGGGGTGAGAGTGGGCAGAGAGAGGCTATCAAATGGCCACTGCCAGAGAGACAGTTTGGAAGAGTCTTTGCTTTTCCCTCCCTCTTCTTCCCCTGTGAGTCCTGGAGCGCAGCTCACCCGTTGTTACCCACGCGTAGGTCTTTATCCTTTCTGCACTGCCGGGACACACCCACCCTCACCCAACTCCTAGGGCTCAGGGTGTAACTTTAAGGGTGGGTATTCTGCTTGTTTGATAATTGTCAATAAATACCCTGGGCAAGAGAAAATGAACTCCCACTGGCTCTGGGCAAAGGGATCCCTGCCCTGCTGCTTTGGGGTCCTTACCCCTCCCTCCCAGGGCAGGCAAGCAGCTAGTGGCAGGTAGTACAGTCTAGTGGGAGGAACTCTGCACCAGGGAGCAAGAGGCTGGTGTTCTCTTCTCAGCTCTGTTGGGTGACCCCTCAGGCATGATGCTTCTGTGTTTCCCGCCTGTTCGTCATCTTGCCCGTGTTGGCCACGAGCCTCCTGGCAGATCCCATCAGCGAGGGCTCCAGATGCATTCACAATCAGAGGTGGGGAAAAGTACCCCAAAAGGTACTTGAGTAAAAGTACAGCTGCCGGGGTGCAGGGGGGATTTGGGGCTGGGAATGAACTTAAGTAGAAGTCATTGGTGTGCCTCTGGAAACGGTCTTACGTAAATGTACACACACATCACATCTTTATTGTACTCAAGTACCAGAAGTGAAAGCTGCTGCACTTTTACTCAAGTAACTTTCGGGGTACTTTTCCCACCTCTGTTCACAATCCGAACAACACAGAATCGTTTCAAAGAGTTGCTTTCTCCATCCCACCCTTCACACCCCCGGGCCCTGCCCTGAGCTCCAGCTTGCGGGGAGGTTAGGGTGAGGGGTTCCACAGCTGAACCCCACCAGCGCAGCACTGCCCCAAGCACAGTACGGCATTTGTGTTGTGACAAATTTCCTCTCACCCCACCACCGGAAATGTCCCATAGGACTTGGTCCCCCCACCCATATCCATGGACGCTGCTGCCTGCGGCCTAAATTCAGTGGCACGGCCAGGGCAGGGCCATGCCAGGGCCCATCCAAGCTGGCGGTGTCCCTTTAACTGGCAGGTCAAGCGAAGCGGACTTGAGTTCTGTTGCTGCAGGAGCTGATGGGGTGACCGCCCATGCCTCACCGTACAGGACGTCCCAGTTCCCGGAGACCACAGAGCCGGGAGGATGGGGTGGCTGCTTTACATGCCCCGCTGACAGATTTAGAGCCTGCAGGAAGGGATTCCTTTTTACTTCATAGCCCCTCCTTTCGCAGCCACCACGATAAGCAGGGATATGCTATATACAGTGAGCCACTCACCATCACTGAAATGCGGCCACTTCTGGGGAGGCAGCGGCTGAAAGGTGCCCGGTACAGCTGGATCAGCAGCGAAGAGGAACGCTGCATCCACAGGGCGCTCGCAGGGAGGCAGAGGGCAGTGTTTTCAAAAGTCACTGGCGAGCGAGGCAGACAAGGCTATGATTACTCTGAAACTGCTCCTGTTTCGACACTCTCTTCGGCAATGAGGTGGATGAGGCGTAGCTGCAGCTGGCTGGGGTGTGGCATCACACCCCCGACAGACGTAACCAACGTGGGGCCATGTTTCAGTGGCTATCCCAAGTCCTGTTGCAAGTCATAGAGGATTTAGGGGCTCAGGTCTCTCTGGTGCTTTTGAAAATTTTCCCCAGAATGTCATCTTCTGAGCAGGACTTTGTCAAGGACCAGGGATAGAATAAATTTTGTTACATGCACTGGGGCATGTGTGGATGTGCACCGCTCATAAAACACACACTGCCAGCTGTGGGTGCTCTGCTAATCAGCTGGGTGCGATTTGAATCTTTCCTGGGCAGCCGCCCAAGAGCTTAGCTTCCAGGGACCATTGGCCAGGACCCCAGGGTGAGATTCTCCCTCTCTTACAAGCCCTTGTTTTCGCATCTCAGTTGAGCAGCGAGACACCCCTTTAAAGATGATCAGATTTAGGGCTTGTCCCGTCTCTGAGCCTCTTCCAGACAGCGCAGCACCCAGCTTCATAAGGAATCCTGCAAAATCACCACACTGCTGGCTGGCAAGTTGTAAATTTTGGCCTGGAAAAAATATGTAGTGAAATCAAGGTTATGTAGTCCTGTGCTGACAAGACGGATTATCTCTGGCAATCCATCATTTGCCTGGGTCCTATTGACGTTTCTTTCATTCTTTTGTTCAAAGAAAACCTTTTCAGAGACCTTAATAACCGTGGAAGGATGCTGTAAAGCAAGCAGAAATATCTAGCATTGTTATTTGGTCGTACCAGGTAACAAGCAACTTGAGGCGTTAAATTCGATGACCTTGGGAATCAAAAATACAATCCCACATGCCTTCACATTCGGAACCGTTCTTTTTTCTGCTGTTTAATGACTCGGAAGGGGCTGGCTCTCTGCTGGTAATTAACGTGGTCTCTTGTTCCTGTGGAAACAGCTGCAATCAGGTGGGGCTTGCTTCTTAGAAGTGGAGCATCCTCTGTCAAGATGTGCAGACCCCTTGACTGCACTGGCCTGGGTAGTTTGCCTGTGTCCAGGGCCTTGCAGGGCTGTTTCGGTTAGGGGGAGAAATTGATGCAATGAGGAAGGATTGGTTTGGTTTGCTTACAAAAATGCACACAAAGTCCGGTTCCCTGGAGTCCCACGGATCCTCACAGTAGCCAGCAGCTTCCTAGCTCAGAAACCCCCATGCCCATGTGCCTGAGGAGCTCCGTTTCTCTGCTTCTTCTGAGGGTCTCTCTCCCCATTTCTCCCCCCTTGGTCATAGGTCTCTGCTGCCTAGAGGGGCTTGCTTGCTCCTTTTGATGAATTGGAGCGAGTCCTCGGTGTTGCCATTGACACTAATGTGGTCCGCAATCAACTTTGCAGCACAAGTGTGCTGGTTGGGGGTCTCCCTTCTGTAGACTAAAGAGGCCCAAATCCCTCAGCCTCTCCTCGTAGGCCATGTGCTCCAGCCCTCAAATCATTGTGGTCACCCCCTGCCAGACTCTCTCCAGTGTGTTCACATCCTTCCTGTAATGGGGGAAGATGGGAGTACAGCCTTGCCGAGTCCCCTGCAGGGACTGGAGAGAATGGTTCAGTGTGACCCCCTTCCTCTGACCTTCTCGCTGGGTGGGAAAGTGCTGGCTGCCTGGGTGTCGGCCATATGGTCCTGGCCCTGTGCACCACACCCATCACTTTGTGTTCACACTAGGGGCTTTTCTCCGTCCCCTTTCCTTCTCTGCTGCAGCTTGTAGTGCGGCGTGCAAGCTCCGGGGACGCTGGGATGCCGGCGCTGTCATGGAGCCCAGCTCAAATTGTTTTGACAGTTTTGCCAGAGTACAAAGCAGAGGCCCCTGTTTTGTGATGGAAAAAGCATTAACAGTGCCGGGAAGTGTGAGCAGCTCATTCGCTGCTACACAGGCTGGCAAATGAATTTGCATCCACTTAGTAATGGAGCCAGCCAGCTGCCTGGGCTCTGCCTTTTGAGGAGAGGGGAGTTAAAGCCACAGTGATTTTCTTGGGGATGGGTTTTCTTTTAAAGACGGTTATTTCTTCTGGTGACAGCACTCACATTAAAGGACACTAGACTGCGAGAAGTTCCAGGCGGTCTCCAATTCTTCATGGGTGTGATGACAATGAGGGAGGAGGGAGCCTTTGCCAGGGCCTGGCGCTACCTCTGCGTGTCTTGTGAGCGATGAGCAAGTGACGCAGCCATGCTTTGATTCCACGAGCCAAAGACACAGCCCCAAACTTGGGAGCAACCCTACGAAAACAAGGCAGCAGGTGCACAGTCTCTGTACAGATCATGTTACGCAGCAGGGCCCAGGGCCCAGCAGCCCTGAATGATCCTGCCTGGATGAACCGACATGCGGTGACCATCGTGGAAGGTTGGAAAACCCCCTCCTCCTACCAACCCGGATGTCAAGCTTCTACAGGAGCATCCAGGCCCGAGTCTAAGGGAGTGTCTGCTCCATTGGGTACCTTCCCTTTCACCTCTCTCAGCATCGCCTCAAGCCCTTGGGCTCTAATCTCGCCCTGGTCCCGGATTTGCCTCTCTTGGTGACTTGGAAACAATTCCCTCCTGGCCTAAGCTTCTAGAGTTTCCTTCCAGGACTTGCTCTATCCTAACTGCCCCTGCCCAAGAGCCATTCCCTGCCACTGCCAGCAGTAGGCGCCCTCTTGAGAGTTAGTTGCAGCCCTTCTAATTAGCAGGTAAGGACAAAACTTTGAGTGCTGAGCAGACCAGAACAGGCAGCTGTCAAGTGATACCTCCCCGGTCGCTCGTTGGGTGGCCAACGGCGCTGTTTGGATGATGGATCCCTGCTCCAAGTACCGAGCTCTCTCCATATACCTGGAGCAGCAGGTGATGGGGGGTTAGTGAGCAGTGGCATCAGGTCTCCTATTCCTGCCCTCTTCATTGGGATGCAGCCAAAGTTTCCAAGGGTGGCACCAGCACCCTCTGCCTTCCAGAGTGGCTGAAGCTCTTGTCTGGGCAAGGAGGGTGAAGAATCAGGGTGTTAAATGACCCTTCAGCAGGTCCCACCCAGAAAGCCGCAATGGAAGCTCTGTGCCCGAGCTGAGTAGTTCCCAAGAATTCCTGGCCTGAGCTACAGAGGAGGGTTTCCTCAGGGCTCTGGGGAAGAAGAGGCCAGAAGGAGTGAGAAGAAAATGATTGCACAGCTGTTGGATGAAGACAGAGACCTGGTGCCCTGGAGGCTAGAGAGATAGCCTACTTCAGCCAGGAAGGCAGCGGCTGCTAGACAGAGCTCATTCCCTAGGTATCTCTCCATCCCACCGGGAGCCAGGAGGAATGAGCTGGTGGGGGGTTGGTTTCACCTAAGAGTTCAAATACCCACTGTCTGGCTTCACACTGACCTGCGAGGAGAGGCCGAGGGATTTGGGGTTATGTAGTTTGCAGAAGAGAAGAGTGAGGGGCGATTAAATAGCAGCCTTCAACTTCCTGAAGGGGAGCTCTAAAGAGGACGGAGAGAGGCTGTTCTCAGAGGTGAGGGATGGCAGAACAAGGAGCAATGGTCTGAAGTTACAGGGGGCAGGTGTAGGTTGGATATTAGGAAACACTATTTCCCCAGGCAGGTGGGGAAGCGCTGGAATGCGTTGCCCAGAGAGGTGGTGGAATCTCCATCCCTTGAGGTTTTGAAGTCCCAGCTTGACAAAGCCCTGGCGGGGACGGTTTAGTTGGGATTGGTCCCGCTTTGGGCAGGGGGCTGGACTCAATGACCTCCTGGGCTTCTTCCAGCCCTAGGAGTCTAGGGGTCCATGTTGGGCCCAGGGCGGAGAAGACTCTCTGTTCAGTCAGGCCCAGCCATGGTGTGATGGAGTGGGGGGAGCGCATGGGTGAGACGCAGGCTGGATGTGTGTGAGACAAGCAGAGCAGCTCCCAGTGGCTAAGGATGACCCTGGGGCTATAACCCAGGCTGGCAGGTAACACCTCTGCCCTGAACAAAGAGGAGGGAGAAGCCGAGCTGGGTTTGATTCTGGGGCGGCAGTCACAAGCTGGGGGAGAGGGAGCTGGAAGGCAGCCAGCCGGGCGAGGGGAAGCTACACCCCAGAGGGGCACCCCTCCGGCTCCTCTCCCCAGGACGGGTTGGAAGGACTGTCTCTGACTGCTGCACTGACGCTTCTGTAAGATAACTGGGCCTCTGTCGCCTAATAAACTTCCTGTTGTACCTGCTGAGTGAGAGTCACTCCTGCCTGCGGACGGGGTGCAGTGCATGGGGACCCCTGAACCCCATCACACATGGATTCCAAAGTGGTGGCTGGCTTTCCCCTCTCCTCTTGACAGCTGGTTTTTCTCCCCTACCAGAGGGCTGTGGCTGGCTGGGGCCAAGGCGAAGACTGGTTCAGTGTCGTTTTCTTCCCAAGCCGCCCCAGGCTGGGAGCAACATGTCAAAAAGAACGTTTTCTCTCCCTCCCCTTGCATCGGTTTCCCGCTGAGCGATTTCTTCTAGTCAGCTTCTCCGACCTGCTGTCAGGAGGGAAGAAAGGTCACAGGGCCTTGATGGATGGTGGTGATTAGCAACTGGAGGAAGTCTCCAGCCAGAGGGGGAATTACTGACAGGCACGCGCTCCAGGGAGGCCTGAGTTTTTGATAACTGAGCTTAATAAGGGGAGTCCCTGCGAAGGGGCCATGTTAGGGGCCATTTGGAGGCTGTGAGTGACACCCATAAATATTGGCGGGTTGATGCGTCCGACAACTTTATTGCTGTAAACAAAATTCCTGTTAGAATAATTGTTAGCTACACAGCCGGGCCCTGAGTAATGCTCCTTCCCCCGCCTGCTTTCTCACCCCCACCACGGCTGTGATGTTCATGCACCCAGGCAGACATGACTCTGCTGGGCTCTGGTTTGGCAGGTAGTGGGGTCTTGTCTGAAACGTGGGATGTAACCTCCTGGAGCAGGGGAATTGCATTAAACCAGGAGAATTCTCTCTGGTCAAAGAGCTGGGGGAGCTTCCTAACCCAGGAGACAGACAGTGCTGAGGTAGAATCAGAGAACGTTAGAACTGGATGGGATCTCAAGCGGCCACCGAGTTCAGTCCCTTGTCCTCACAGCAGAACCGAGCATCGTCTGGACCATCCCTGATAGGTGTCTGTCTAACCTGGTGCTGAATATCTCCAGTGATGGAGATTCCACAACCTCCCTGGGCAATTTATTCCAATGTTTAACCATCCTTGCAGGAAGTTTTTCCCAAGGTTCGACCTACACCTCCCTGGCTGCAGTTGAAGCTCATTGCTCCTTGTCCTGTCCTCAGAGGCCAAGAAGAACAATTTTTCTCCCTCCTTCCTGAATCTTTCTTTTATGTACTTGACACCTGCTATCATGTGCCCTCTCAGTCTTCTGCTTTCGAAACAAACCCAGCCCAGTTCTTTCAGCCTTCCCGCATCGCTCATGTTCTCATCATTCTTGTTGCTCTTCTCTGGACCTGCTCCAATTTCTCCACATCTTTCTTGAAATGTGGTGCCCAGACCGGACACAATGCTCCATATGAGGCCTAATCATCACAGGGATGAGCAGAAGAATGACTACTTGTGCCTTGCTCACGACACTCCTGTTAACGTAGGGGGATGTCCTCTCTGCGGGGCAGGCCTGGCCGATTGGCCCAGGACGCGAGCAGCCACTTTGCAATGGCCGGCCCGTATTACATGTTGTGCGGTGCTGTGCTCCGCGGGGGTGTCACTATGTCTGTCCCGGGCCAGTTAGCACTACCATAGGCCGAGCCCTTTGGATTCTTTCCCTGGGATTTGTGGGAGGACCTGCCTGATCAGCTGTGTTCCCAGGGAAGCGTGGGAAGGTGCTGTAGGACTACCACCTCCAAACATTTTCGTTTGCATCCTCCCTGCAGCGCAGGCCAGTTCCAACCTGAGTGAACATGGGACTCATGCTCCAACCGCCCCTCAGCCAGGTGAACATGGGACTCATGCTCCAACCGCCCCTCAGCCAGGTGAACATGGGACTCATGCTCCAACCGCCCCTCAGCCAGGTGAACATGGGACTCATGCTCCAACCGCCCCTCAGCCAGGTGAACATGGGACTCATGCTCCAACCGCCCCTCAGCCAGGTGAGGGGCTTGGGTGCGTGGACAGGAGCAGGGCTAGAGGGCAACACATGGGCGAGAGCCCAGACGAGCACTGCAGTGAAGACCTATCCAGACACTCATCCATTCTCGTGCCACCCTGACCTTGGCGAGTTCTCCCTGTGTGTCAGCCCCCCGGCTCTGTCTCTGAGGGAGGGACCCAGGAATTAGAAGAGGGATGGCAGAGGCCCTCGCTGGTCAGAGCAGCGCAGTCATGAGGCTGCTCAGCAGCGTGCCAGGTGTGCCCCCACTTGGAACAAACTTTCAGGGCTTCCGCCGCTAGGCTGTGCAGGGCCTGGCAGCCCTGGGCGCGGCTCTGGGCAAGGCTCCCAGTAGGGCAGGCAGGTGGCGAGAAAGCTGCAGATGCCCGGCTACAGAGACTTACACAGTGGCAGATCCATGGGGGGGCAGTGGCGGTTTTTGTGGGGTCCCTGGGGTGAATATAAGAATATTCGTCAATGATCTAGAGAAAGGGGTAAGCAGTGAGGTGGCAAAGTTTGCAGATGACACCAAACTATTCAGGATAGTCAAAACCAAAGCAGACTGTGAAGAACTTCAAAAAGATCTCAGCAAACTGAGCGATTGGGCAGCAAAATGGCAAATGAAATTTAATGTGGGTAAGTGTAAGGTAATGCACATTGGGAAAAATAATCCTAATTATACATATAATATGATGGGGGCAAATTTAGCTGCAACAGATCAGGAAAGGGATCTTGGAATTATAGTGGATAGTTCTCTGAAAACATCCACGCAGTGTGCAGCGGCAGTCAGTAAAGCACATAGGATGTTAGGAATAATTAACAAAGGGATAGAAAATAAGACGAAGAATATCTTACTTCTCCTATATAAAACTATGGTACACCCACATCTTGAGTACTGTGTGCATATGTGGTCTCCTCACCTCAGAAAAGATATATTGGCGTTAGAGAAGGTTCAGAAAAGGGCAACTAAAATGATTAAGGGTTTGGAAGGGGTTCCATATGGGGAGAGGCTAGAGAGACTGGGACTTTTCAGTCTAGAAAAGTGGAGACTGAGGGGCGATATGATAGAGGTATATAAATCATGAATGGTGTGGAGAAAGTGAATACAGAAAAGTTATTTACTTGTTCCCATAATATAAGAACTAGAGGACACCAAATGAAATTAATGGGTAGCAGGTTGAAAACTAATACAAGAAAGTTTTTCTTCACACAGCGCACAGTCAACCTGTGGAACTCCTTGCCAGAGGACGCTGTGAAGGCCAGGACTCTAACAGAGTTTAAAAAAGAGCTCGATAAATATTTGGAGGTTAGGTCCATAGATGGCTATTAGCAAGGGGTAAGGTATGGTGACTAGCCTTTTGTTGAAGGCGGGAGATGGATGGTAGGAGACAAATCGCTTGATCATTGTCTTCGGTTCACCTCCTCTGGGGTACCAGGCATTGGCTGCTGTTGGCAGACAGGATACTGGGCTAGATGGACCTTTGGTCTGACCAACTACAGCCGTTCTTATGTTCTTATGTTTATATAGCCAGGGCTGGGCATGGAGGTCACTTGCCACTGGTAGGAGCCATTAATGAAGCACATTATCATAGAATCATAGACTTATAGAACAATTGAGCTGGAAGAGACCTAAAACAGCCATCGAGTCCAGCCCCCTGCTCTGAGCAGGACCAAACCCATCAGATCAGCCCCACCAGGGCTTTGTCAAGGCGAGACTCAAACACCTCCAGGGATGGAGACTCCACCACTTCCCTGGGGAGACCATTCCAATGCTTCCCCACCCTCCTCATGAAAAAGTTTTTCCTGATGTTCAACCTGGAATTTCCCAAGGCTGTGCCGTGCATGCTGACCATCACTGGAGAGGTAGCTGGCTTAGTCTGTATCTTCAAGAACAACAAGAAGTCCTGTGGCACCTTATAGACAGATCTTTAGGAGCATAAGCTTGCATGGGTGAAAACATTCACCCCGGGGCTTTCAATCAACTGGAAAAACTCCGGCTGCTCTGGCTTTTGGGCGAGCACCTTTGATGAATGGAGGGAAGGAAAAACCACATGAAAAATGTGGGGCAAAGCTTTAATTTAAGGGACTCTTCAGGAAAACACCATTACTCTTGGCATCCTGTGTGTTTTTCTCTCCAATGTACATTTCTACTGCTCTCCCTGGTGCCGTGCAATTATCATAAGCTTCAATTTAACGTTTAAAGTGGCACTTAACAGTGTTAATCCATTGCAGCATATTATAAAATAAGGGCCAGGTGATCACCCTTTCTGGGGCACAGATCTCTGGATGCAGCAGGAGCAAAGCCCTCACTCATGCAAACCCACGAGGCCCTCTGAGAAATTCTACCACCAAGAGGGCTGCTGGCTGCGGTTCACCCACCCACACTTACCCACGAGAGAGAGAAGAGCCGATCTCTTTGATTGGACCAGCTTCTGTTGGTGGAAGCGGCCGAGACCAGCCGACGTGTTAGGATAGGACACGGGTGACTTCCTGCAGCTGGGAAAGGGTTACTGGGGACCGCTAGGAAGCTTGGCTGTAACGGAGAAGCAGCAGCGTCCGATTCAGGGTCCAGAGGGTGCTGGGGAGGGGATTTGTGGTGTGATGTCGGTGGTCAGGGTGATGGGCACGGTGACCATCTAGAAGGCTAGATGGAGATGGGGTTTGACAGCTGGATGTAACCTTTCCTAGTCAGGGCATCTGGAGCCTTCTGCTGAGTAGCAGCATGCTCTGGGCTCATGGCTTTCTTCACAACTGCCCTCTGGTGCATACGTAACCACCCTCAGGCAGGCTCAAACCTGGGACCCCTGTGCGGGGCCCTCTCCAGTTGGAGCTCAAAGCCAGGTGGCTCTCAGCTAAGGGTGGAGGCGAGAGTTCTTTCTCTGCCTGTGTGTGGTCTAGGGGCCACTCCATGGGATGGTGACCCACACCTCTAGGTGTGTGGGTTACACATACGTATGCATAAATCAGTGGGCTGTAACAGGACGCGCAGACGCTTGTAGGGGAGATGGAGTGACCTGGGGCCCCGTTGCTGTATGATGCTCCCCATCTCAGGAGCTCAAGTGACCAGGAGAATTTACTCTCTGGGTGCATGTGTTCTCTTAACACCTCTCCCAGGGAAAGACGCCGTGTAGGGGCGAAGATCTGGGGACGCAGCTTCAGGATACAGGACCCGTTCCTCTCCCACCTACCCGCATCTTTGCAACTACCATCCGCTGGAAAGCACTTCCAGGACACCCACACTAGCCGGCCTCCCAAGAGTTGCAATCGCCTGGGGCCCAGACCTCAGCTGATGGCTGGAGCTTGGTACCAGGGGAAGGCGTCTTAGTGCACGTTGCCCTCTGCGTCTCTGCTCAGCCAGCACCCAAGGGCTGCTGGAATTGCCACACTATGAACTGGACAAAAAGCAGTGGTCACGGACAGTCCCTTCATGCTCCCACGAATGGCACAAGCTCCTTGTTCTGGCCGGCCTCTGACACCAAAAGTTAGACAGAGAATCTCGTCCTCTGCTGGACCAGGTGGCCTCCTTCAGCACTGCTCCTAACAGGCGGGATTGTGGGAGGTCCTAGTGCCCCGGGAGCAGCACTCCCTGAAGGGAGTCGGAGGCCAACAGGCCCACACGTGGTCGCGGTTACACCGACGGCGAACGGGAGTAATCCTGCCGGGGCCTGCGGAGGAGAGATGCTGGTGTCTACACGCTGCCACCCGTCAGTTCCTTCCCACGCAGTCTCCGCGGCCAGGCGTTGCGATCCGGCCGGCTGTCTCCGAAGCCAGCCCGTGGCAAGATGTTGCCCAGCTCCCTTCCCCTTCGCACTGGCTGCCTCGCACACGCCAAAGGGCCCCGGAGGATTGAGCTGCTCTGCAGGCGATTTGCCATTTGACGGACACGGCTGGGGGAAGGGCTGGCTCCAGAGCTGTGCCCTTTATTGAAACTTAAGGCCATGTTTGCTTTGCAAACCCACCTTTCTTCCTTGCCTCCAACCCCCCTTTGCTCTCCCCTCTCTGTCCTCTCGACTGCTCCCCTGCCGGGTGCTGCTACCTTTTTGAAGACAGGCCTCATTCAAGTGGATGACTCTGGTCGATAGATGCCCTGTGGCTTACCTCAAAGAGCTTGACTTTCACCGAGAACCCAGCCAGCACCAGGCAGGCAGGTCCTGAAGACAAAAAGTGAAACTCCAGCAAACCCAGCCCTGCCCGGCACCTCGACTTCTCCCGTCAAACCTCCCCCGGGAAAGAGACAAAGGTGCTGCGCAGGAGTCGTCTGCTCCCGTAGTTAGTTCCTCCTCGTGGCCAGCTGGGGCATTTGTGGTCCAGGCCACTTCTGAGACAGTGCCGGGCGGTTCCCTGGCGAGCTGACCATCTGACCGGACCAGACCTGCAGAAAGGAAGGCCGTGATCAACATATTACAGAGGCGAGTTGTGTAGCTTCTCTCTCTCTACCCCAGCGCCTGCTCTGCCTCCGTGACATCACCCCCCCAACCTCTGCTCTCGGTGCCAGGCCTGATGTGGCATACGCACCTTCCTGCTCCTCCAGGCTGAGTGGTTGCATTCGGAAATGCTGCCAGCTGGAGGAGTACGAGGTCGGGTCATGTTGCTAGGGGGCAGGGGCCTTGGGGTGGTCAGTGGTGGGGCAGTGGGGTTCCTGTCCAAGAAGGAGGCGTTGCCAAGCCAGGAGGATGGGCCATGCCTCTTCACGCCAGAGCAGCCGCTTAGTTCACAGAACCGTAGGTCTGCAAGATCTCAGCAAGTCCAGCCCTGGTGCTGGGCCAGGCCAGGGAAACCTAGACCACCCCAGTGGCCTGGGTGTCTCCCTTGTCCTTGAAAACCTCCAGTGATGGGAATCCACAGCTTAGCTTGGAAACCTGTGAGCTTAGCAAACTGGAGTTGGACACCTTTCCCAGCTAGTGAACCCAGCTCTCCCTTGCCGCAGGCTGGGCCCGGCCTGGCTCATGCTGCCATCAGTGGACAAGGAGAAGGACCGGGTGGACCTCTCTAGCGCCACCCTTCTTGCATTCACAGCCTGTCGGTCCCTCCTCCACCTTCTCGAGCCTGGACGTGCCCCATTCTACCCTTCCGAGGGCAGGTTTTCTGCGAGCCTGTTTCTCTCCTCTGGCCTCGCTCTGGCTTGTCCACATCTAACCTAGCGCGCCGCCCCCAGGCGGACTCCACATCCCAGCTGCCGGCCACGTCTCACCCCGACACTCCCAGCATACGATTAGCCGTTTTCACCCCCGTCCATTTCTGAGCCTCTCTCTCTGTTTCCAGCCAATCGTCCCCCTTGGTGGATCCAGCCAGCGAAGCGGCCCAGGCCTGCAGTTGGCATTGACTCAGCTGGCTGCTTTCGGAGCCTGCAGGGACATTCTCAGCAGCAGTCAAGTGTGCATGACAGCCACCAAATGCTATTTGGACAGGGCCGGTTTGCCACCTAATTGCACGAGCAAGGAAATAATCAGGCCAGTGGCTGGAGCCAAGCCTGGCAGCGAGAATAAATAGCAGGAAAACAACCTCTCCCTTTAATAAGGAAATAATTCGCTTAGCCTGACTCTTCCTGTCAGCAGCTTTTATGGAACGGAGGAGCAGCCGCTACGGGGGACGTGCCGGGATTCAGATGCCAAAGCGATTGGTCCGCTACACCTTTACATTCCTCCTTCGGGCCCAGCTCGCTCAGTCAAGTTGGTTAAACCAATTAAAAGATGGGACTAAAGGGGGAAAAAACTTCCCTCCCCGAATGCGGGAAAGCCAAGCCAACCCCGGCGTGGCCCTGCACGGCAGAGCCGAGACGGCCACTTACGGCTGCGCGGACTCGAACCCAGCGGCAGGCGGAGCAGCCGGGGAAGGGGAGCGCTCGGGACAGAGAATGGAATGGGAGGGTGATGTGGGGCAGAGCGCTGCCGGGAGGCGGCAGAGTTTGCCCCACCTGCTCATTTCTTAACCAAACTGTTCCACGCTGAGGAAAGCCCACCAGCTTTGGGCTGTAGGGTCCCCGCTCCCCTTTCCATGTGGCTTTGGCTCTTTTCAGCCAGAAAGGAAGCCACTGGCGGGGGCTCTAGACCCGCCGTCCTCCCCAGGTGGCTTTGCTGTCGAACCTGAGCCTGCATTAGACCCGGGCAGGGCCCATCTCCGCCGGCCTTGTGTGGCCAGCAGAGGTGCTTCAGCCTGCAATGGGTAGCCCGACACCTCGCTGTGCTAAGCTCGGCAGTGCAGCCAATTCAAGGTATAACTGAAACGGTGCCGGTGCTCATGTTAAACGACCTTCTGCCCCAGGAAGTGGGGGGGCAGGCTGGCAAGACCCCACCCCCCCATGAATATTCGCCGATGGAATATTCCTGCCAAAGGGGAGATGGGGGGGGGGGGCTCAGTGCTGGCCAGGAGCAGAGCTAGGCCGTGTGAGAGGCAGGAGCCCTGAGGGCGGGAGGAGCCCGCTGTCAGCCATGGCGCACGCCCTGTGGGACGCTGGCAAAGACGCCTTCCCGGGGCATCCCCCTGGGACTCTGCAGAAGACGTCCTGGGACCAGCAGAGCTGGCTTTGCCACACTAGGACCAGTCCTGGCCCCGCTCCGTGCCTCAGTTTCCCCACCGGGAGGCTGGGAGGGACTATTCCCGGGGAAGCCGAGGTGCTTGCTGTTTCAGTCATTACCCCAAGTAGCATCTCTACAGTCCTTGGATTTAAGGCCCAATGGGCAACAGCTGCAGCAAACGAGCAGAGGGCCCTTAAGTGCACAGGAGAGACTCATGGCCCAGGGCCTCCTCTGCACCCAGTCCAGCAGCAGGCAAAAGACCTGCTCTCCAGCAGCTGCACCCATGGCCTGCCATGCGTCTGTCCAGCCCTACCCCACGGCGCTGTCCAGCCAGCTCCCATCTGCCCCTGGCAGTTCCGCTGCAGCCGGGGTCCCCAGCTAAGCCCCATAAATAAGTCACAGCTTCTAGCAAGTTGTCAGACCCCTTATGGGTCGTAATAATCACCGAACCCTCCTTTTGGCTGGGACATCGAGCTCAGCTTCCTCTTCCCACCCCGCTGCCCCATCAGCCCGGGCTTCGTTCCAGCACAACCCAGCTTGACCAAAGGTGGACCTGTCCGCTGCTGGGACCTCATCGTAATTAACCCCCTCTCAAGCGCCGGAGGAGTAATGGTCCCAGGGGAGGCCGGCGAAGCTGATTGCATGGGAACCAGACAAAAGACGACAGTTAGATGGTGACAAGTGATGTTCAAACGACTACAGCTCACTTCATCTCCAGTCAACGCATATAAATAGCAGGTTCCTCCGGGTTAAGCGTCTGCCGCTGCATTGCAATCGTTGCGATTTAATTCGTGCTGAAATTGAAGCCTTCTCCCAGGCCTGGGAGGTTCGCACGGCTTCATTTCTGCTGGGCCAAGGTCAGAGCGCCCCGGGAGAGCTTGGGGAGGGGGAACTGGGGATGTAGCATTAGCAGGAGAAGGGTCGAAGGGCACCAGAAAAGTTCCTTAACAGCGAAGGAATTGCGGGAGGGGGAGGCGCGTGGTTGCTGTTCTGTGCTCGGCTCTGAAGGTTCGCGCCGGGGGAGCCAGTCCCTGTCGACCGCCCGGGCTGGCTGATCAACCTGCTTGGCCCACCTTGGGCAGTGTGGGGGCGGGGTTTGGCTCTGGGGTTCCCAGAAAGCGGAGGGGCTGAGGCAGCCAGCCCTCAGCACTGCCCAGACCGACCCTGCAGGGCTCCAGTGGCAATTTAAAATCCCCAGCTCTCCAGCGGCTGCGGTAGTGGCAGTGGAAGCCTGGAGCTCCAGGGCCTTATAAATCACCAGCTCCCGGGACAAGGGCCCAGAGGGAAGGGCTTTTGTCCACCCCGGCCGACTCCCCTCGCTCGCTCGCTGCGTTCGCTCAGCTCGAGGGCCTGGACCAGGGGTCCCGCGATGTTTTTTCCACCCATGGGAGGAATAAATTTTGTTGTGTGCACCGAGGCATGCGTGGATGTGCACCACCAGTAGAAAGACAGGCTGCCGGGTGCGGGTGCTTGTGATGGGGTTCGGGGTCCCCCGAGCTCTGCACCCTGTCTGCAGGCAGGAGTGACTCTCACTCAGCAGGAGAACAGCGGGTTTATTAACCGACAGGCCGCAGCGCCGTACAGAGGAGTCAGTGCAGCCAGTCCAATCCATGTTGGGGAGAGGAGGCCCCGAGGGGCCCCCAGAGCCGGGGCCTTGCCCCCTCCTTGGTCTCACTCTCTCTCAGCCCAGACTAACTGCTTCCAACTCCCAGTTCCAGTTCAAACCCCTCAGGCGCCACCTCCTCCTTTGCAGTACAAAGGGGTTACCTGGTCATCAAGGTTACCCTCAGCAGGAGACCCCCACCCTCTGTGAGCCACTCCCACACACAGGTATCCCCCACTCCATCACAGAGCTCTGCTAATCAACTGGGCAGCACCTGAATCTCTCCGGGACAGCCGCCCGTGCACGCAGCTGAGAGGGAACGCTGCTTTGGAAATACGTCCAGGCACACACCCCGCCCCAGGATGCAGCAAGATACAGCAGGGCTGAGAGCTGCACTGGCCTGGACTGCAAGGAGCAGCCTCAGCTTTAGTCCCAGAGGGCTTGACCCAGGCTGCAATTTGCACACAAAGTGGAGTCCGATGCAGAGAGAGGCCTGGAAACCCTCCCCCAAGGAGTAACACAGGCAGCAAATGTGGGGACCCTGAGGCTGCTTGTTTGGAAGGCAGGCGGATGCTGCTTGGTCCCTTCCTCCTGACTTTTGAATGCCCGGAGCTGGCGATGCTGTCGCCACGTGCCCACACGCGCCTGGGGGTTTGGTCCGTCATCATTTGCTGCTGATCCTTCACTGCCTGACAGAGCCCGTCCCATCTCCCCTCTCGGTCTCTCCTTTCCCAGCACCTGCCGGTGGAGTGACGCCCCTGCTGGCCCGAGGGGCCCAGCCCTTATTTCACCCTCTGTGGTGTGGGCTGGTGGTGCCCCATGCTGGGAAGGGGGTGGCCCACTCCCCGATCCTCGGTGGGGAACGGCGGCATGACCGCTCCAGCACCGCGTTGGCTTTTCCCGCTCCAAAGCCCATTTCAAGCTTGGAGCCAATCTGTTGCTGGTGCGGATACAAACCACTCACCCCCACCCTCTGCTGCAAAGCCTGCGCCCCGGGCAGGGTCAGGAGGCTTGGCAAAGCCCAGCAGCCTCAGAGCCTTGCTAGCCAGACCCACAGGGCCCCAGGAAACAGGTGCTCAGGGCCGCGCGGTCTCAGGGAGCAAACTAACTAGGATCCGTTGCCCCAGCCAGTGGCTGTAAAAGCCTCCCGATCAACAGGTGAGCAGCATCGCCCGCCCGTCTCCTCCCAGGGGCAGGCAGGGGAGGAAGGAAGGGATGAGCCGAGCAGCGCCTTGCTCCAAACCCCCTTGGCCGACAAGCGCTGGCTGCAGCGGTCCTGTCGCAGCCAGCGGAGGAGAGGCAACGGCGGGAGATTGGGACATGCAGCAGATTGGAATGTCTGGCGGGTGCGTGTGTGTCTGTGCGCGCGCAGGGAGAGGTTTCCAGCCAGGGCTCCCTCTGATTTTTCCATCCATGGGCGGAATACATATGGCTAATCGTCCCTTCTCTGGGCTCTTCAGTCCAGGGTGATTGTCCTTCCTAGCATGCTGTGGGAATGCCCTGTGCTGATGGGGCTCCATCAGCTGCCCCAGCTTGGCCCCGGGCTCCGCATCCAGTGTGAAACTCTCTGGCCTGCAGAAATCGTGCTCCATCCCGAGGACAAAAGGACTGGCGTGAGACGGGGAAACCAAGAGCAGGCTGGCATTGCGGTCGGGCACTCCGTGTGGCTGAAGGTGCTCACCGTTCCCCTCTGGCTTACGCTCCCAGGAGTCAGAAATCAGGGGACTGGCTTAGAATCATGCGATTTCTGAAAAATAAGAATCATAAAGGTTTTAATTTGCTTCCTGGTTTTTGCTCCTTCAGGAGGCCCAGTGGGTCTGGTGCTGTGGCTTTAGTCTCTGCAGCCACGAGGACCAGAAACTTATGCTTCATTTCAAATAAAAGCAAAGGTTCTCCTGTAATCCCAGGACTCCAGGAGCTGGTGCTTTAAGAGGGACACACTAAGTGGTAAGAGGTTTGAGATAAAGTTGCTGGAACTGGTAAGGCTGGGTTCTCCCCATCCCCCCACACAAACATCTCCAAACTACCCCGGGGAAGACATTCCTCTCCGTAGTCATCCCAGGACTGGACTAGCAGGGTATCAGCAGAGACATGGGGGCTGGATACAGAGCTACTGGGGCGTGGGAGGGCTGGGGCTCAGATGCAGGAGATTTGTATTTGGGGAGCCCAGACCTGGAAGAGTGGGGAGCAGGGGCCTGCTGGCCAGAGGGTGTGAGTGTGTGAGAGAGAGAGAGGAACCCAGAACTGGCAGCGAAGGGGGGGCTGCTCCAGCTGGTCTAAGGGACATCAGTGGGGGCCTCCTTCTGTGGATCGCCCATCTGCTCCAGCTGCGACGAAATGTAACAGCCCGTGGTGGGCACCAAGCCCTGATAAAAATCTACCTCCCTGGGAGTTTAAACTGCTGTTTAAAAGCTAACGCAGAATTTAAGCAGAGCAATTTATAGCTGGCTTGTTTGTGGCGCTGGCTGGGACTCGCGGGGGGGACCCCACGTGGCACCAATGGGAGCAGATTTCTCTCTGTGCCCCGCGGTGCAAACAGGGGCGAGACTGAACGCGCGGGGTCCGTGCTGTGCTGGCAGGCGGGTAACTGTGTTTCCCAAGACGTTAGCGAGACACCCCTCCTGGCAACGTGCCGTACGGCAGGACACGCTTGTGGCTGTAAATCTTCTGGACGGTGCCAGGCTGCCAGGATCTCCCTGGATCCAGCCCCCTTTTCATGGCCCACTGGGGGATCGGTCCTGTCTCTGCCTCCTTCCTCAGTCTGCCAGCCCCGGGGAACTCCCTGCCCAGCTGGCTGGCAGCGTGTGTTTCTACTGGTGGTGCGCATCCGAACACGCCTCAGTGTGCAGAACAGCGTTTATTCTGCACATGGAAAGTAAAACCCGGAGGGCACGCTGGGGTGTGCGCGCATGTGTGGCTGCCCCAAGGACAGGAGGGGTGGGTAATAGAAAGTCAGAGGCTGTCCTGCTGTTTGACCCATTTCAAGTCAACCTAGGCAGGTTGCGGCCAAGCATCTTTATTGGCTTTAGCCCAAACTCGAGCTACAGAAGTTACCCTCCTAGACTTCTAGGGAGGGTTGTATGTTCTTAGCAGTGCCAGGTCCCAGTAAAGCCAGAACCTTTCCATCTGGACGCTTAACTTTGCTGGATGCACAGAGCTTTAGGATGAAAAAGGCAGCGCAGGGCTCCTACCTGTGTCTGCCAGGTGGGGCCAGAGGCTTTGGGCAGGGCACTCTGGTGTGGGGTGTCTGGAAAGTCGTAGGACCATGGGATTTTGCTACCCTCGGTACTCCACGCCCTTCCTCTGCAGATTTCTTGAAGTGGCATCAGCTGTACCCAGTGGGGACAGAACTTGAGCCTGGAGGCAGGAGCGACCTGCCCCCGGTAAGGTCAGGACCAGTGCAGCCCTGCCTAAGGTCCCACCCTGAGAGGAGGGGGACCAGCCAGGAGCTCAGGAGTCCGCTTAGCCAGGGAGAGCGCTTTGCCCACGGTCCCGGCCCGAGAAGGGGAGTGATGGCCACAGGCCGCACGGAGCCCAGAGACATATGGGTGTTGAAACCGGAGCTCTGCCTCGCTGTCGCTCCCACCACGAGCTGCATCCTGCGTCTGGAGCAGGAAGGCAAAGCAGCCAACTCTCTCTCTAAAAGGCTGCGCTCGTTCGGAGAGTCAGCCAGAGGGAACGGGGGTTAGCGCAGCACAGCAGCCTCACCTGAGCAAACAAGCGCCCAGGGAGATTGTTTCCCAGCAGCAAGAACTGTGTCTCGGTTGCCAGCGTTGTGCTCCAGACCGGGGAGCGGGGTGATCACTGCGTTAGAGGATGTGGCATCTGCAGGCAGACAGCTTCGGGGGGTGCAGTTGTCTCTATGGGGCTCGGGATGTCTGGTTCCCAGCTGGGCTGTGTGGGACTGGGAGCTAGGAGTCCTCGTGGGCAGAGCAGTGGTGGACGAGGTTGGAGCTGGGAGCCGGCGGCTGTGACCGGGATGGGGTGCAGGGGATCAGGACTGGGTAGGAAGGCACAGTCAATGTAAATACCTGCTGGGGGCAGACCGAGTTGCTCAGACCCAGCTTCCTACGTCTCTTTCTGCCTTAAATAGCGGGTAGCAGCCAGCCAGGGAGGCGGAATGCCCACAAACTGCCAAGTGATAATCTGCGTTTCCCTCTAAGCTGAGCACTTGGGCAGCCACCCAGGGAGATTCAGTGGCTGCCCAACTGATTAGCAGAGCGCCCGCAGCCGGCAGCCTGCGTTCCTATGGGTGGTGCACCTACTTGCATGCCTCGGTGCACGTAACAGAGTTTATTCTGCACACGGATGGAAAAAATTAGAGGGAACCCTGGTGCCGGTGGAAGCCCGAGGCCTCCTTGCTGACCCAGACTTGGGTCCAATGCCCAGGACGTCTTACGATGCTCCCCTGGAAGTCAAAGCATTACGCCTATTTCCACCACCTCAGCATCTGACCCAGTACTGGTGGCGCAGGGGTCATGGTTATCTTCTGGTCCAGCTGCAGCGTTTTCTGCAAATCCAGCCCTGCCCTGAATGCCTCAATGGTCTTTCCCCAACTGGTCAAAGCAGCCTCACATGCATGGAGTGACCTCGTTTGTCGCCGCTGAATCATGTACCCTTTCACCTAGCTAGTCTGTGTCAAACCAGCCTTCTCCAGGCACAGACTGGTTGTAGAAGGGTATGCAGAGAAGGTCTATTAGATTAAACAGATGGTTCACGTCCAGCCTTAAAAAAGGGCCCATCTCAGCACGTAAGAGCTGCATGCCAGTTGGAAGGGGCAGAAAAAAATGTTATTTAAAAGAATGAACTCTGTGTATCAAACGGTGAACTATAAAAACGGCCTGACCCGCTAAACGAATTAGCTTGTTAAGTGAATCTATTTGCATACATCTCAATAAATGAATACACGATGCCCGGCTCAGACGCTTGGCAAACCCCTCCTCCAGGCGAATACAAGGGAAGAATAGAAACAATGAAGATATAGATTTTGACGGTGTCCTACTGCTTTGCCTTTTGATGCTCTTTGCGGTCGATGGTATGTTTATAGGTCGCAGGGACGTTGCTACTGCAGGGAGTTGTTGCTGAACACTTTAACTGATCCGAGTAGCAATATGGTAAGGCGTTGATTTTCAAAGCAGTTTACAGGAGAAGGGAGATTGGCAGCTTGGACTTCGAATGGAATTGTGAGGGGAAGTAGGACTCCAAACTCAGTGAATGTGATGGGATTTTGGTACTGAATTCTCATAGGTTCCTTATCTGAGCGTTCACCCTCCGAGCTAGCGTGGGAGACCCACGTGACGGGATCCCCGGGACTACTGTGCCCCTGCGACTCTCCAGCCTGGGCTGTCTCTCAGTGACAATCAGCAAACCCCTTCAGGCTCTGTGATCGCTCAGCACAAACAGCCCCACTCCCAGCAGCTCAGCTGCATGAATGTTCTCTGAGCCGCTTCTGAACCTCTTAGCCTAAGGTGCCAGCCAAACCTGCCCCACTCCCCGCAGCTTCCAGTGCAGCACCTCAAAGAATATATCCTCTAATTTATTAATTGGTTCACTACTTCATCCATGGAAAGTGGATATACACCAGCCTGTGCACAACCTGAGCAAATTACCAGGCACTTCAGGCAAACTCGTGGGTAAAGATAAACTGCAATGCAAGTTTATTATCCTGCACTAGATGGATTTCAAGTGACTGCAAGTGACAGGGAAAAAGTCAGAGTGTTATCAAAAGAAAAGAAAAGAAAATAACATGCAGTCAAAACTCTCAATCCTATTAGGCAGCGTGACATCTAGATTAACCAGTTTTTCTCACCCCCTGGATGTTGCTGTCCTAAATATAACAGGTTTGTCCCTTAAACCTGAGCCTGCTGCAGTCTTCGGTCTTCTCAGTGCCCTTTGTTGTTTGCAGCATAGGTGGGGGCAGGAGAAAGGCAAAACGCAGGCCCCCTGTGGTCTCTGGTATACCCTCAGTCTTGTGTGCTTAGCGAAGGCAAGTCCAGGTATGTCTGAGAGAATGGCTGAGTCTCCAGGTGAGCTCGGGCAATTTCTCTGGTGTGGCCTCATGTACGTGAGTGATTGCTTTATTGCTCCATCGGTGGACAAACGGCTGAAGAGGGGTTGCTTGACACCCCACCAGGGCACCGGGCATTGTCCTTGCTGTTGCTTCTGAGAAGTTAAAATTCGGCTGGTTCCCCAACTTACAGCATGTTTTAGTGACAACCGTACCGCACAATTCTCATAACTTCATGTGCGTTAATGATAGACTTACACTGATAGAGACACGACTTTCCGCAGATCGTAACCTTTCCCCTGATACCTTACAAGGCACACTTTACATATAAGATAATGATTATATAAAAATGAGGAAGATGGGAGCTCCCCCCCCCAGGGATAGAATGCCCCAGCCTCCTAATGGAAACTGATTAGAATGGGGAAAGAAACTGACTCGGTTAGTTTTCATTACCCCAGGTGAGTGAAATTCCAAAGGTAAATGAACAGCCTAAATAAAAGGAGGCAAAAAGTCTTTCCGTTCTAATCACCCCAGCGACAGGGGTGGGAGGGTTTGTTCAGCGATGCCTTTCAACCCACCTGCGTCCCTTTAAACACCCAGACACACCTATGAATTCAACAAAAGCTCCTCCTAGGGCTGAGGCATCGAAGGAGCAGTAAAACTTCTCCCATCGTACAACAACAGCGAGCAACCGACATGACATTTAAATAAATGCCACAGCCATTTGTAAGTGTTCATTTTCTCGGGTAACCCATTTATTACATGACAGCGATTTGCGTAGCGTCCCGGTGTGACTTCCCTTGGTTCACAGATAAGCTGTTTAGGAGGGCAGGTATCAGGATGTAAAACGCTATAATATGGACAATTTGTTACCACTCCGCTGATCCCCTCTGTCATTACGGAGCTACTGCTCGGAGGAGCTGGGCCAGATGTGGCGGTTTCTTGAATTTTGAGCTAATGGGAAGTGAACTTGGCGGGTGCATGTGCGGCTCAGGAAGGAGAAGGGTAGCTGGGTAGCGCTGGAATACAGACCGTCAGGCTAAGGCAGAGCCAGGGGTGAGCGGAGTTCACCAGGGCAAGGCACCTATCCGTCCGTCAGGCCGTGGAGGGCTGTTCCGGACATTACAACCCAGAGCAGCGGAACTGAGAAAATGAGGGGAGAAAGGGCTGGATACGTGCCTGGGGCAGACAGTACAGGTCTCATCTGGAACTCTCCTGTCTGGCAACATCCGTAATTCAGCATGATTTTAGTTAGCCGGATGACCACTTATCATGGGTGTGGCCAAGTTTCCCGCAGCCCCATCAAGTCTGCTTACAGCCACCCATCCTGGCCCTCAGTGTCAAATGGCCTTGAGTGGTTCCACCTTGGGCTGTATGTGTCACCATCACGCTGCTTTACCCCATGGCGGATGACTACCACCAACAGAAAAGGAGACAAGAAGCACCCCTTCCCTCCCCCGGGTCTTGGTGCCCAATGGTTTCCTGGATCCAGCCTCCCTTTCAAGGCAGAGTTTCGAGCTGACATTAAAAAACCTTCATCAGGTTGATTGATGTTGTTGGAACACCATCCTGTACCGTGCCAGGGTTTCCCGTGATGTTTCTCCCTTTGCACGAGATGCTACCAGAATACAAATGCACAGGAGGAAGAAGAAGAAGAAGAACTGTGAGAACAACGAGAAAGCTTGTGGCACCTTATAGACTAACAGATATTTTGGAGCAAAAGGTTGCATGGGCAAAGACCCGCTTCATCGGGGTTGTGATGGAGTGGGGGATAGGTGCGTGTTAAGTGCATGGCACACAGAGGGTGGGGGTCTCCTGCTGAGGGTAACCTTGGCAACCAGGTGACACCTTTGTACTGCAGACAAAGGAGGAGGTGGAGCCTGAGGAGTTTCAATTGGAACTGGGAGTTGGAAAGCAGTGGGGGCTGGGAGAGAGAGAGACAAAGGAGAGGGCAAGGCCCCAGCTCCAGGGGTGGGGGGGGGCCTTGGGGCCTCCTCTCCCAGACATGGATTGGACCGGCTGTCCCTGCCGGCTGTCCTGACTCTTCTGTATGAGGCTGTGTCCTGTCGGCTAATAAACCCGCTGTTCTCCTGCTGAGTGAGAGTCACTCCTGCCTGTGGACAGGGTGCAGAGCTTGGGGACCCCTGAACCCCACCACACAGGTGTAAAGCGAAGGGGAGGGATCAGACCTGAAACGTGCCAAAGGAGCAGATATGAAGAATAAGAAATTGCCATTTTCCCCCAGTTGCTTTTCAGCACAGAGTGACACTCAGATGTACACACCAGATTTTTGGAAAGCAAAATTCAGAGCATGCGCCGGCTGCAAAGATTTCAAAATGTTTTCTTAAAGTAAAATAATAATGATGTCCAGAAAAGAGCGACAAGAATGAGAAAAAGGTCTACAGAATGTGACCGATGAAAAAAGGTTGAAAGAATTGGGCTTGTTTAGTTTGGAAAAGAGAAGATTGAGGGGAGACATGATAGCGGTTTTCAGGTATCTAAAAGGGTGTCATAAGGAGGAAGGAGAAAACTTGTTCCTCTTGGCCTCTGAGGATAGAACAAGAGGCAACGGGCTTAAACTGCAGCAAGGGAGGTTCAGGTTGGACATTAGGAAAAGGTTCCAAACTGTCAGGGCGGTCAAACAGTGGAATAAATTGCTAAGGGAGGTTGTGGAGTCTCTATCGCTGGAGATATTTAAGAACAGGTTAGATAGATGTCTATCAGGGATGGTTTAGACAGTACTTGGTCCTGCCACTGGGGCAGGGGGCTGGACTCGATGGCCTCTCGAGGTCCCTTCCAGTCCTAGCGTTCTATGATTCTATAGATATGACCTAAGCAACATATTCACCATGTACCTTAATCAAACTGCGTCATCCACCAGGAAATGTGTAGCATTTATGCATCACAGCCTGTTTGGCTCTGTTAGAATTGCTAATGGGTCGCTCATTAATGTAGCACTGAGGAAGTTTATGTTGTGTCTAAATGCCTGCTGGAAATTGACTGCAATATTTAGGGGTTTTTTTTCCAGGAAAAGATGATAATAATTGTGTTCCCCCCTTGTCTTTAACTGTGAGTGGCTTGTGTGTTGTAATTAACCTAAAATAGCGTTGCTAACTCTTGCACTTGTTGGTGTGTCTCTTCAAATTTCAGCTCCTGGAGTCATGTGGCTACTTAAAAATCTCTGCTTGCGCTTCAGAACACAATGTAGTCCTCACGTTTGCAAGAAAAGTTTGAAAACGTGACTCCGCACAACGCACAATCGGCCTGTGGGACTCCCCACCAGAGGAGGTTGCGAACACCAGGACTTCAGCAGGGTTCAAAAAAGAACTAAATAAATGCACGGAGGTGAGGCCCATCGGTGGCTGTGCGCCAGGCTGGGCAGGGCTGGCGTCCCTTGTCTCTGTCAGAGTCTGGGGAAATGGGCAACAGGTGTTGAATCACTTGATGATGCCCTATGCTGCTCATTTCCTCTGGGGCATCTGGCATTGGCCACTTCTGGCAGACAGGCGACTGGGCTGGATGGACCTTTGGGCTGACCCAGTATGACCGTGGTTGTGCTCTTAACACCCGAGCGCACCCTGAAAATGCAGAGAGGAGCAAGTAAATGAAAAGAACACAGGATTTCGGTTTTGGTGAACACCTTGTGCTTTTTAAGCCAAACTCCTAATGCTGGGGGCTTGCCCCGGGAAGTTTCATTGCTTGAGGGTGGCAATGCTGCTAACAGCAGAAAAGCTGGTTGTGTGGCTGAATGCAGCAGCCATGCAGGACTCCTGGCTCTGCTACTGACTTGGTGTTTGATCTCGGGCGAGTTACTTAACCTTGGTCTGCTGCAGCATGCCCTTCTGCACTATAGGGGGGAACGAATATCAGGTGGGTACAGTTAGGAGATGGGCAGGAATTTTCCTGTGCACAGCTCTGCAACCCACAGTGTCCCCTTTCTGCTCCTCCCACCCGCAGCTTGGATAATGTTTGCAATACTGTCTCCTCTTCCATCACGGTCTCCCCCATCCTCTCCTCTAGCTCTGCTGGTGCACCCCTCGCTGTGTTCCAGTCCTCCAGCCTGTCCTGAGACACAGCTGTCCATGTGCCAGATATAGACCTGGCCTCATGGCTGGCAGCCCCGGTCTTCAGGAGCTGAGCGTCCAGAAATCCATCCAACTCGTTCCATTGTCCAGAGACAAGTGCATTTCTCCAGCCCCTGGATGCAAATGCGCCAATAGGCCTACAAAATTCGGCACCTGAGCGCCGTCTCCTCTCTCTGGCGCTGCCTCTCCGCCCCCCCGTGCGTGCACCGCCGCTCAGAATATAAAGAGCTCTGCAAACAGTGACTAATTCTGCAAAATCTGCACACACCAAAAGGGCAGAATTGATGTCCCCACTGAAGGAGAAACGCTGCCGACTGGAAATAGAAACCGTCGAGCTCCTGCGCCCTTCTATTACCGCTAGGTGTCACCTGCAGTGACTGATGGCCAAAAAGGAGATTGCAAACCAAATCACTTTCCCTTTGCACAAAACCAGCTCCACCGGAGGATGGAAGAGCTCAGCAAATCTGCAGCTCACGCAGCAGCACTGGAGAGCAAGGCTATGGCGGGGCGGTAAACGTCATCCAAGCTTTGTTAGGTGCCTCTGGGGCCATCATATTTCTGTTGCACCACGCTCAAGAAGGCATCCTTGGGGCCCAGGTGAACACAGCCAGAGCTGGCTTCTTGAGCTCAGTTTCTGGAGCCCACAAGCCACTGGTTCAACAAATAGCAGGTGCCTTGCTAGAGGCTGGCCTGCAGAGGATAGCAGCCCACTGCTCCTTTTGATGGATGGAGCTCCCCCTTCAATTTGGGTGCCAGAAGTCTATTCTAACCCGCTGGCTTCAACAGCCACTGGTGACCCAAGATGCCATTATATATTTGTTTTCTTTCTATAGCAAATGACTTTTGTTTAAAGGGCAGAGGAGGTGGAATCTCTGTGGAAAGTGCGTGGTGTGGATGTCTCCTTTGCAACGCTCTGTGAACAAAACGGCAACTCTCCCGGAGAAATGTACATGTGCAGGGCACAGAAAGTCAAAGGACAGTACGTTTCCCAGCTCCGTGCAGCATGGCTTTAATCACAATGCCCGTTTTCCTTCTTCCCTGTGCACTTATCCCACAGGAAGATCCTGGTGGATCCTGGTTGGGACAGGAGAAACCCTCTCTCCTTCCCAATCTGCCTCCATTTCCTTGCGCATGGCTGTCTGCTGTGTCAAGATGAGATAAGTCTGCTGGGGGATAATATTCACTTTCCAGAGTGTCTTTCATTCCAGAGCATCATGAACACGCTTTAGAGAGTTAATAATAAAACCACAGCGCCTTTGGGAACAAAAATGCGCAAGGGTAATAGAAATAATAAATAATAGGCTTACAAGCTCACCGTCTACAGTCCCACACAGCCCACAATGTGCTTCTGGAGGAATCGGGGGAGGCAGGGATTAGGATGGGAGAGTTTGGTTTTTTTCCCAGATGATTAGTGTAGAACAGGCGGCAGTCAGGGAACTGAATGAGAAAGGGGTGGTGCTGTGGGAGAGGCCTAGAAGAAGGTACCTGCCCCCGACGCAGGCCACCCAGCTGGACTTTGGAGCCTAACAGGGACCGTCAGGCCAGCTTGCCATTTCCATCTGCTCTTGCTTTGCCTCGTCAGCTTGCGGAGGAATTTCAGGCTGATTTCCTCAAGCGCTTTCATCCTCTTTCCCCTGTTGTTAAAGTGGCACAAGTCAAGGTTGGCGAGACCCCCCTCCTCTCCTAAAAACTTTCTGGTTTCCCAGTGCTGCCCTGCGTCCTGCTGGGCTGGTTCTTTTCAAAGCCGATCCTTTCTGTGGGTATGAAAGTCGTATGAGTGGCTCCAGCTGGGAAGGGAGATCTTGAGAAAGGGAAGATCAGTAGCTGGAAAGTCTAGCATCTGAGTGGCGCGTTGAATGCCCGGAGCCGGTAAATTAATGGCGTTGAATGCGGCTTGCTGCATGAAGCTTCCTGCTGGGCTGCCTTTTCTTGCTCTCTGGCGTCAAAACAACTCAGTCTCCCTCGACTCTAATCCTAAAATGTTTTAATGCCATTTATTTTCAAAGCGGTGCCTGGTGCGGAAGAGCCTGGTTGCCCCCGTGCTGGATTCCTGCGTAGGGGCTGGGCAGCGGAGAAGAGTTAGTATTGGCTGTTGAACAGCTAGAAGAATCTGGAGCCCATTACATTGGGGCTGGACACGACCCAGGGAGTCAGGGTCCCTTCTCTGAAGCTCACGATCTCACCTGAGACAGGGATGCGCTGGCTCAGGAGGGCAGAGAAAGGTGGCTGCCCCTCTAAGAACAGCACAAGGGGGTGTCATGCACCTCTGAGCTGATGTCCTCACCGCTGGAGGAGCTGAGTTCCAGGGGACCCTGAGGCAGAGTCATTGCAGTCAGACCCGGGCAAGACTCTTGGCGTAGCACTATTTCAGAGAGACCCAGGAGGAGAGGCGGTCACGCACATCCCCCACCCCAGTGGGATATTTGCAGAGGGGGAACAGTTGTTAGGCTCAGAAGCAAACAGCCAGGCTGCAAGTTAAAGGAGGCCCCCTCTGCCCTGCTTGTCTGGAAGAAGTGTGGCCCAGAGGTAAGAGCTCCAGGGGATGGCTTAAAAAACCTGACTTGCAATCCCTGCTCGGCAACATGCTCCCTGCATGAACTCTGGCCCCAAGCCGAGCGGCAGCCCATGCACGAGTCAGAGGCTTCCCTACTCCAGTCATGGGGCCATATAATTCTGTAGCTAGAGGGTAAACCCATCACTCGAGGCCCTGCCCAGGCCTCCTTCAAGGGCTGAGTTTACGCTCCCACACAGAAGAAAGCAGTGGGACCAAGGCAGCAGACCTGAGCTAACATCTCTCTGGTGGTGGGGCTCCACCTTACTGGTTTTCAATCTGCTCTTCAGGGGCGTTGCCCCAGTAACACCGTTGCTTGGAGACATGCAAAGCGCCTTGAAAATTCAGGTTCAAAGCCCAGAGCCAGCCCTTCACTCTGCAGGAGGGGGGTTGCCCGGGACAGGGTACCAGGGGCACCCGGAGGCAGCAGCATCCACAGGGGGTCACCTCACCCCAACCCCGCACTCAACCTGCAGAGCGAGCGGCAGCTTGCACTGGTCCCCCACTGCCCCCTACCCCCCCGCCCTGCTGAGCCCTGCTTCTCTGGGGCCTCTGCTCCCAGCCTGCCACAGCAGAGCAGCCAGTAGCGAGTGCAGGGGGTGGGGAGGTGGGGAGGCCAGGGGGAGACGACACCCCTGCAGCTGCTGTTGCATGGCCTGCCCCGGCCCCAGGTAGTCCCTGCCCGAGGGGGTGCCCCAGGCCCCACCCCGCTCTGGATGGCCCTGGTTCCCAGCGCCCTGCGTTTGCAGGTGTAATGTGAATTTTGTGCTCTTTGTTATGAACCGCAGACAAAAGACTTTCAGCCGATTGCAGCCTATTACAAATGCCTGGCTGCCTCCCCAGCCTCCCAGAGCCACCTGGCAGCACCTCCTGCCAGGCAGGAGAGCTGGGGCCAAGCCGGGCCAGACCCAGCGGCAAGGCCTTACTATTGGCCTTATGCTACTCCTTGCCTCCAGGGCAGAGCTTCCAAAGAGCTCTGCTCCCACGTAGGCACAAAAATAGCCTCCAATTGTCACAAGAGCTCTGCCGGCTGGCAGGTCACGAGGCCTGAAAGCCTGGCCCTGCGTCTTCACTGTTTCAAGGCTCCAATGGATCCACAAGGGACTGAGGGGACTCAAGGGAATCGGAAGCGGGAGCAGAGAGGTTATTTCAGCGCTGTCTTGGGCACCGATGCTAGAGTCCCGTGTCCGCTTGTGGGCCCGCAGTTCCACCAGGAGGTTGCTCACTGCTGCAAGACCAGCCACATGCATGATGAAAAGGCCCTGGAAAGCTGCCTTATTGTGACAGTCCCAAAGAGTTCCACCTACTTAGGTTAGCAAAGGGAAGGCTGAGGAGTGGCTTCGTTACCGCCAGTCAGCATCTGTGTGGGGAACAAATATTTAATAACAGGCTCCTCGGCCTAGCGGAGGAAGGTCTCGCGAGGAGCACGTTTTCTTCAGGGAGAGTAATTAACTGGTGGGACCGTTTTCCAGAGGTCGGGGCGGATTGGCCATCGCTGGCACTTCTGTGATCAAGATGGGATGTTTTCCTAAAAGGGCCGCTCTGGGAATTGTTCTGGGGATAGTTCCCTGCCTCGTGCTAGGCAGGAGATCAGATGAAATGATCGCAGTGGCCTTGGAATCTATGAACCTAATTAAACCTTTAAACCTGGAGCCTGCACCCGGCTTGTGCTCCTGGCGCATCTAGAAGGAAACTCCCCCGCCCCCACTTTATTATTTCTGTTGCCGTCGCTCATAGAAGCCCAGCCCTGGCTCAGGGTCAACGTTCTCACCAACCATTTTCATGCATGAGCCGAAATTTTTCCATCCAAGTGTGGAATAAATTTTATGCACACAGCGGCACGTGCAAACGTGCACCACCAATAGACACCCACAACCTAGCTGTGGGCACTCTGCTAATCGGAACTTCTCCCAAGCAGGTGCCCAAGCGCTCAGCTTCTGGGGAACCCTGCCCAAATCTCCACTGCGCAAGGGGCTGTACACACACGGAACAAAAAGCGAGTGCCTCCCCAGAGAGTGGCTGGTGGAATAGGGCCCGTGGAAAGGGGAAATCAAGGCAGCCCTCAGCGGAGAGGCTGAATGAAGCAGGAGCTGGTACAGACAACAATGGGGAAGGGGGGCACCTCAGTGTGACTGGCATAGCAGGGGCACGATGAGAGAGAGAGAGATCCCAGGCCCGGCCAATTTCACCGGAGCCCCTGCTGCCACCTGCGTGCCCGGCCTTCCCCATTGCTCTTTGCGGAGAAGCGGCTGCCAGCCAGTGTGGGCAGCGAGGGGTTAAGCCAATCGATGGCAGACCGACTCCCCAGCGGGAAAGGAGGGAGGCAGCCAGGGGAGCCTCATGCCCGGCCTGTTAGCAACATGCCGGGGCACCTGGACGCCGAGCTAGCCAGGGTCACTCGCCCTTTCCTGTCCATGGGAAATCGATGTGCAGCCGCGGGAGGGAGGTGGGAGAGGCCTGGCCGGCTGCTGCCGCGTGGGAGCGCAGAGGGGCGGCTCGCTGCCAAAGAAGCCGGGAAGAGGGGGCGGAGGAGAGGATGTGATCACCGAAACCTGATTTCGCTGCACACTCGACCAGCTCCCCATCTGTTCCTTGATTGAGCGGAGGGGCCGCGCAGGCTGGCCGCGCGCCGGCTGCCAGCCCGTCTCGGCGCCTTGATTGCAACGGCGGCGGGAGGGAGCGTCGAGCTGCACAGATGAGCAACCCTATCGATCACGCTGCTCAACCCCGGCAGGCCCGGTGCGATTGCCATTTATTTCTGAGCAGAGGGAAGGGGGGCCAGGCACTGAGCAGAGGCGCCTCCCCGGCAGCCGGCAGGAGGTTTGGTTCGAGAACCACTAGGCGGGCACGAATTGACCTGGCCTATGGTGCCGCCACATCTCACCCCTGCACTGACCCAGCGGAATCGTGCGTTTTCCTTACGAGTCTGGGCAGGGTTGACCTCAAGGGCTCGGGCTAAGGGTCTGCAGGAATTGCCCCCCTCCCCTGCCCCCGCGGATCTGGCAAAGCAATGGCCAGCCAGCAGGTGGAACCAGCATCCTGGGCTCGGTGGATGACACCGAGGGAGGAGAAGTGTGTGCTGAGGAGGGTTCCAAATTTTCCATCCATGGGCGGAATAAATTTTGTTATGCGCACCGAGGCGGGGGTGCAGGGATGTGCCCCACAGCTAGACGCACATGCTGCCGGCTCTGAGCGCTCAGCCAGTCAGCTGGGCAGCACCTGACTCTCTCCTGAGGGGCATTCCCGGGGCCTGCACTGTCTCTCGGGCCTGGTTCTGTCCCCGAGGGCCCTGCACGGCCTAGAATGGCCTTTTGCAGTGCGGGGAGATGAGCAACCTGGCACATGCCCCATGCGAGGGAGCCCCGAAGCCATGGCCAGGCCTGCTGAGTGAGGACTGCGGTATGGGGCGCTGCCCCCCCCCCCCGAGCCACGTGTCCCCAGCAAGGGTCTGGTTCTTAGCACTGCGGGAGGGACTGACTGCTTGGCCAGGCCCGAGGTGGGCAGGCGATTGCTGGCTGGGGCTGGTGGGTGGCTGAGGGGTCCGTGTGGCTTTTATGACAAGGCGCAGCCAGGCCCTGGCTGGAGCTCTGCAGACAGAGGTATTGCTCGTTCTGTGATTCGACCTTGGTGTTGAGCCTGGCTGCAAGCTGCAGAGGGAGGGATGGCCCAGGCAGGAGCGCTCACCGGCTGGCAAGCCTGAGTTCTAATGCTGGCTCCAATGCTGTGTGTGATCTCAGCTGAGACCAGCACCCCAAAATTTCCGAACTAGGGTGCCTTAAAGTTAAGCTCTAAATCCGTATGGGGGAGCTAGGCATGGCCTGATTCCAGGGTGCTGCTGACTCCTCCCATTCTCTCCCGAGGCTCGTGCTGTTTGGTGGCTTCTCTTCAAGCCCCAGCTCCTGGAGTCCAGTGATCCCACGAGAAGTCCAGCTTGCCTGGCAAACAGAAATGCCTTTCTGGTCCTTGTGGCTGCAGGGACAAGCTTGAAAAGGCCCCACTTCATGCTCCAACCCCCAACCCCCTGTCGGAGAATAAGCAGAGCCCACCCCTGTTGGCTGTAAGAGCTCGTGACTCTGTAGCCGCTCTGCTGGTTGTCAAATGCTCACGGCTGCAGCGTGGCCGGGGCTGAGTAAGCCACGCTCCCTTCCACTGAAGCAAAGCAGAAATTCAAGTGTTCAGCAGCTCTGAGTATCGAGGCATTGCTCGAGCCCTTTTGAGCTATACGGACGCCCCTAAATGCAGGCAGCCAAGCTGGGAAATGTTGACCCACCCTGTTCCGTGCCTCAGTTTCCTCCTCTGTGCAATGGGAATGCTGTGGCTCACCTGCTTTGGGACTGGGGGGTGGGGCTGATGTGACAGTTTGCGGCAGACGCAGGGCAGAGCGATGAATATGCACCGAGGGCAAAGGGCATAGCTTTGTCATTGCAGCTGAAGGAGCTGGCGGGTGGAAATGGGGCTCGGTGACACGGGCTCTGGGGAGTCAGGGCCCCCTCAGACTGTGGCTGGGAATAGCAATGCCCAGGTCCTTACTCTTGCTCCTGGGATGCTACTTGGTGGGGCCCTCCAGAGGGAGCAGTGGTCCAGGACCAGGCAGCGACTTGTCACCCAGAACCGAGGGGGGGCAGGAGGGGGAGGGGGAGCACCAGGCTCCCAGCATCCTGCTTTCCTGCCCCCAAACTTCCCCACTCCAAAGCAACACTTCGCTTATTGGGCCCCCAGCCCCTCTCCTCTGCCACCAGCCAGGCCCATCCCCCAGTCCCACTGCACCGGCCCACAGGACCCCTTGTCCATCCCACAGAGCCCCCGCCAGGAGCAGAGGGAGCATGTGGGTGGATGCTGGGGGGGACACAGCACCTGCCTTCCCCGGCGGGGCAGGAAATCACCGTCTGTCTCTTCTTGCAGAGCCGCCTCGGCTGGTTATTAGCATTCCTTACGCTAGGCATGCCCTTTCGCCGGGAGCTGGACGCCACTTTGTTAATATCTCTGTCACGGGGGCCCGGCCCAGGCAAGCTAACATTGCTACAGCCGTCAGCATGCATGGAGAGCGAGCAGTGCTGTGGGTCCGGCCATCGCCCGCTCCCCGCCATTTGGGCCCCCCCATGCGTTCAGCACAAGCCGCCAGGAGGCCGATCGCCACAGGTCTCAGTTTTTCCACCCGGGGCGGAATAAATTTTGTTCTGTGCACCGATGAGCATGTGGATGTGCACCACCAGTAGACCGACACGCTGCTGGCTGCGGGGGCTCTGCTAAGTAGCTGGGCGGCACCTTGATCCCCCCCTCGGCGGCTGCCCAAGCGCTCAGCTTACAGGGAACCCTAGTGGGGAGGGAGGCCGGAGCCCCGGGTGCCCATCCTCAGGAGTCGGGGTGATGTTCCGCTCACAACAGGAAAGGGATAGTGGAGCGGGGCTGCCCCTCTAGCGACCCCCGCCGGGGTGCTTGACCGTCCATGGGTTCTCCCAGCCCCCTGGCTCCAGTCCAACTCCACTCTGAGGATGCTTGCAAAGCCAAGCGACGCTCCTGAACCAGACTGGAGGGATGGGGATTTTATACCCACTGGCCCTGGTGTCAGGGAGCTGAGCCACCCAGCTCGGCACGATTCCCTAAGCTCCAACCATAACCATAACCTCTCGCGCTTGCGGGGATTTTCCTCTCCAAGAACATCCCAGGGGAGGTGAGCAGTGGGTAGGTAGGTATTACAATGGGGGAAACTGAGGCACAGAGAGGGCCCTGAATCGCTCAAGTCACTAATCAGCCCTGCCCCTAGACACCTGCCTCTCCCTCAAGCATTCGCCTCCCCCGCTTGGGAAATCGCTGGGCAGCGAAACACGTCTTTCCTAGACGGCTGCCGAGCTGATTGCCCGCATCTGTCGTTTGCCAGCCTCAGGATTAATTGCATGTCAGTGTGACCTTTACAGAGCCTCTCCCGTCAGCCCGGTGCTGCGATGCAGCCGCAAGCCAAGTGCAAAGAGAGGTGTGGAAATCCCGGGGCGGTGGGGCTCTTTTAGAGGCTCCCGGTGCCAGCCCTGCCCGCCCCCTCCAGCTCCTGACAGCGCATCACACCCCCTTCCCCTCCCACCAGCCTCGCCAATTGCGATCTGCCCAAAGAGCTTCCTGATTGTGGGGAGTGGGAAGAAAATAACGTCTCAAACTGTCAGCGGCGCCGGCTTCACCTGGCGGGGGGCGCGGGAGGGCTGAGGAAGAGCCCTTAAAATAACACACCAGCGTTTAAGGCTGCATTCTGGAAACCACGTCCCCATCCCTGGGAAACATCAGGGGAAAGGAGCAATTATGCCATCAGAGAAGGTGGTAGCATTTTGGAGTCAGTCCAGAGCTGTGATTCGCCCCGTCATTGCTACTTCTTCTTCCCTGGGGGGCAGATTTCATGGCCAGTTAGCTGCTGGGAGGTGGTGTTTTCAGGAGCCGAGGCAGCAGTGAGGTGTGCTCTCTCGGGCTCAGGACATGGTTTGCTGAAGGAAGTGGGTTTGGAGGCCTGCTCCAGCTGGCAGGGGTTGTGGCCGGCTTTGCTGCTGCTCGGTGCTTTCTGTTCACTCTGTGGGAAGTGCTTCGCATTATGAAACCTGCACTGGTGCAGGGGGATGTGGAGACCCACCCCTGCAGTGCAGCAGAAACTTTGAGCTCTGTGCCTGTTGGGGAACCCCAGCTCATTAGCCTGCACCTCCTCCTAACCCTTGACCATCCCCACTGCCAGCGTTGGTGAGCAGACAGCCAATTCTAAAGCATTTCAGGGAGGGAAAAGTTTAACCACCCAGAGGCGGCCTTGAACCTGGGTGCTCTGAAGCTTATTGCAGAAGCCTCTACAGTGGAGGGTCAGCCACCTTTCTGAGGCAAAGTGTTGCAGTTTGACCTTTCATATGCACCGAGTGCCAGCGATACTTTTTTTTTTTTTTTTTAAAGTCACTAACAGTTCTATTTACTACAGCCTCATTAATAAATAAAGGAAGCTGCAGAGCTTTCCCAGGCGGGGGGTGGTTGGTAGCATTAGCTGGTTTTTTGTTAATCCACAGGTGGCCTGGCTTCGAGCCAGCTCCCGGCTGCTCGGGGGAGCAGGGTCGGGGCTGAGCTCCCACCTCGTGTGCTGAAGAAAATCGCCTCGTGTGTGACTCTTGGCACCTGAGCCAGGAGTTGCTGATCCCTGCTCTGCAAAATGAGCTCAAATCCAGCTGGCTCTTAGGTCAGGCGGTCGAGGCAACTTATTGTTTCGCTGGGTAAGTGGTCTCGGTGTCACTCCGTGGGACAGAGAACTACACCCAGTACCTATGTGGGTTACACCACAGAAAGGAGCTGGGTGTCCTTGGCACCGTCCTGTTTATTCACACAGGGTGGATGAGATGTTGGTTCCCTGATGCCAGCAGGAATCCCACAAGGGCAGGGAGTGTCTCTGTTCAGAGCTATCTGCCCCCTTCCCCAGCACTCAACCCGAGAGCTCTGTGCAGCTGGCCTCTCCGAGCTCTGTCCGATTTCCTGCTGCCTGTCTGGGGCTGTTCCCAGGGGGGTTCTCTCTCCCCTCCTGCAGCCATCCTCTCCCACCCTTCAGCTTCCCGAGCCCTTCGCCAGGCCTTGGACGGGTGCTGAGGCTCTTCCTGTTCCCCCAAGGTGCTGACCAGAGCAGCAGTTCCAGGCCCCAGCTGCTATACCACTTTGCTCCCTACCTCAAAGAAGTGAGAAGGTTGCGCTGAAACCAGGCAGAAAAGTCCTACTGGTGAAATCACCCCAGGAGAGGTGGACTAGCCCAAGGCATGAGCATGGACAAGCTGAATACACCCTAGGCATGGCCCCCGGCTGGTGGAGGGGAGGGTGTGGACCAGCCGACCCAGCTCCGCCATTATCCTGGGAAAGTTCTTGGCTGGTGCAAACAAACCTTTCTTCTAAGTGCCACGAAGCAGGCAGGTGACTGGCCTGCAGCCTCCAGCCATAGAGCGGGGCCAGCTGCAGAAACTGACCAGCCCCAGGCAGGTGGATGTGATTAGCCTCCCTGCTTTCCAAGTGCATTTGTTCCTGATCCCTGACCACCTGCCGGGGGGCACAAGCTGCACTGTCCGAGGCAGTGGGTCTCAGTGTGGGACAATATATTAAGCTGCCCCACTCCTCGGTAGCTTATTTATATGATACGCAAATGCTGATTCCTTCTCACCTGGCAGCCCCGGGGCTCGTCTTCGCCAGCCTCGGCCCTCGGCGTGGCCACAGGGGCAAGTCAACGTGGCACGGGCCAGACGCCCCCATGCCGGGGTAGGGAAGCGGCCGAAGAGATGGAAACTCTGATGTTCTCTGCTGGCAAGCAGCCCGATCGGCTGGCAGTGCAGCCCCTCCCACACGCCATCCCCTGTGCCCAGCGAGCGGGCGGGTGCAACCGCCTGCGTCCCTGGGCACCAGCAGAGCCTGGCACTGCGGTTCCGCACCCAGACGGGGGGAGGGAAGGCAGCGCAGAGTTCCCGGTGGATGGCCATGCCATGCAGCTGCAAAAAAAAGACGCAGACCAAAGCCAGGCCCCACTTTTCCCCGCTGTCTCTCTGCTTGAGCGATGGCTGCCCTCATTAAAAACCAACTAATTATTATTCTGGCTCATTAGCAATTATAAATCTCCAGCTCTGGTACTTCATTTAAAAAAATGACAAGTTAGCACTTAATCATGTTCCCCAGCAGCCCGCGTCGCAGAAAGCATTAACCCGCCCAACCTTCGCCACTCGCCTGGGCAGCTTTCATTAGCTCGCCAGAGCCGGGCAGCGGCGGGAGTTAAAGGGGACGTGTGCCACCCGCAAGCTTCTTTCACTGGGGGGGGCCTCGGAGCCGCTGCAGAAAGGGTGCTGGGCTGATCAGTCGGTCCACAGGACCAACACCTTCCTTCTTCTCCTCCTCCTTCCCTGACCGACCCTCCCCATTGGTGTCCTCCCTGGCGGTCATGTGCCGTACACCCCTCAATCTACTGTCTATAGCTCCCACTCCCTTCTGTGTGCCTCCAGACCAGCTGCAGCAGCTAAGGCTCTTTGGAGCAAGGTCCTGTGAGCAGCCAGGATGTGTGAAAAAATGAGGGGAGAACCCTCTGTCAAAACCTCCCCCAGCCAACCTCACCCACCGCTCGTCTGCTCCTCCAGCCAGGCAGGAACTGGAGGACCGGGGTCTGGCCTCTGAACAGGGCTGGGAAATGCAGGCTGGTCCTGCACAAACCCCATCCTTTGCGTGTATCACCTGCCCTGGGTGGATAGGTTTCTCCTGGGGCAGCGCTTCTGGCTGATGGGTCGGCCGCCACACAAACCCCCTTGCGTCTGAGTTCGCCTTGTGCCCAGGCTCTCTCGAACCTCGGGCTGCCAGCCCTCCGGAGGTGTCCCAGAGTCTCCAGGAACTAACGATGAATCTTTAATTGTCCTGGGACAAAACCTCCAGCAACACACCCAGCCCAAACCGGCAACGGGTCTCAGACCCCAGCCCCTGCTCGTGGAGGTGGAGACAGCTGGTGGCGATATATCTCATTCAGGTCAGGTCTACACCAGCCCTTAAAGTCGATGGTGGATATGCCCTTCCATCCCCTCCGTTACGTAGCTGGAATCGACTTACCTACCGTTGATTTACCTGGCCGTCCTCACTGAGGGAGGTTCAATGGGTGCAACTCTGCCCTCAACCTCCCTTGCTCCCCACGTGATTAAGGAGGACGGGGGGGTCAGCAGTTGTCCCTGATACTTCGATTTTGTGCATCCCCACTAGGTGCGCGAACTTGAACCCCAGAAGATCGACCCTAACTGAAGACGTATCCTTAGGGGCGGAAGGCTGGGCTCTGATCTCAGCGCACCAGGGTAACGCCAGGGATAAAACAGAGCCATTCCAAACCCACACCAGCTGCCCAGCCCTCTTGGTCTCCTTCGGCAGGCACTGAGTCGGAGCGGTGGCAGATGGTTCCCTCCGAGGTTCCGGTCTGCCGTGCTACCGCGCCATGGGGTTGGCTGTTGTCAAAGCAAAAAGGAGTCTTCGAAATCTGCTGGTCCATATTGCACGTGTCAATGAACCCCCAGTCAATGGAGGCACACTGATGGGTCAGCCTGGAAGACGCAACCCTATTCTGGCAAGGCCACTCCATAGTCCGGGTCTAGGTGGACCTTGGTCTGAAGCAGTCTGGCTGCTCTTACGGGTAGCCCAGTTGCGTGAGGGGAACGCAGCTGTCCAGAAACACTGACTCTGAACAGCCTCCCTCACGCTGAGCCCGGTCGGTCCTGCTGCTGAGCCGTGCGTGACTTGTGCACGAGTGTGAGCCAGCTGGACAGGTCAGCGTGAAGCTGTTGTCCCTCCACAGCACGGCCGTCTCCCTTCCCAAGTGGGGCCTGTGGGCTGGCCTCTACAGACCCTGGGTGCCCCAGCCAGCTGCGGACAGCTGGCGGGTCAGTGGTTCCCCCGGAACGGCAGAGTGCCCCTGGGTGCATCCCGGGCAGTTTTGCCCGGAGCTGGGACTCTCGGCTAAGCCATTGCTTTGCACGACCAGGCGTCGACAGGAGAGGGAGGGCTGCACGCATTCAGAATGAGAAATCACAGAGGGAGACCGGCCGTGCTGGCCTCTGCTACTGCCCTTGTTCCTCTCTGTAATTGTCTCATTTAACTCCACAAAGGGCTTGGGAGAGGCAATTTGTATGAACCGTGCGGCAGAGAACGATGTGCTTCAGTTCGGCCTGGCCGAGCGGGGTGCGTGGCGCAAGGCTCTTGCTCGGTGGTGGTTGTTATTAGCGGGGGAGGTTTGCTTGTGGTGCTGCCGCCTCCATTGGCAAGTTGGTCTGAAAGCAACAAGGAGAAAGGCAAGAAAGAGAAGCGCAAAACGCAGCTCTGCAGACCAAGGGCCGGACGGCAGCTCTGCCCGGAAGGAGCTGGGGGTGGCTCGTGAGTCACCAGCCACCCGTGAGTTGTCCACGGGAGGCAGCGGCGGGAAAGGTTAATGCCAGGGCCCGTGGGAGGAGCATTGTACGGAAAAGACAGGACGTAATTGTCCTGCTGTGGCTGGCTCTGGTGAGGCCTTGGCTGGAGCAGGGCCCAGTTCTGGGCACTGCCCATAGGACGGATGGGCACAAAGTAGGTTGTCCAGAGGAGAACAACAGAAACGATGAACCAGTTAATAACCTTTCAAAGTCCCTTCCAGTTCTATGATTCTGTTCTAAATTAAGTCCAGGCCCTTGGACTCACAGCAGGACTTAGAACGCGAGGACTGGAAGGGACCTCGAGAGGCCATCGAGTCCAGCCCCCTGTCCCAATGGCAGGACCAAGTACTATCTAAACCATCCCTGATAGACATCTATCTAACCTGCTCTTAAATATCTCCAGCGATGGAGATTCCACAACCTCCCTTGGCAATTTATTCCACTGTTTGACCACCTTGACAGTTAGGAACTTTTTCCTAATGTCCAACCTAAACCTCCCTTGCTGCAGTTTAAGCTCTTTGTCTCTTGTTCTATCCTCAGAGGCCAAAAAGAACAAGTTTTCTCCCTCTTCCTTGTGACACCCTTTTAGATACCTGAAAACCGCTACCATGTCGCCCCTCAATCTTCTCTTTTCCAAACAAAACAAGCCCAATTCTTTCAGCCTTTCTTCATAGGTCACATTCTCTAGACCTTTAATCATTCTTGTCGCTCTTTTCTGGACCCTCTCTAATTCCTCCACATCTTTCTTGAACTGCGGCGCCCAGAACTGGACACAATATTCCAGCTGAGGCCTGACCAGTGCAGAGCCGAGCGGAAGAATGACTTCTCGTGTCTTGTTCACAACACTCCTGTTAATGCGTCCCAGAATCTTGTTTGCTTTTTTTGCAACAGCGTCACACTGTTGACTTCTATTTAATTTGTGGCCCACTATGACCCCTAGATCCCTTTCTGCCATACTCCTTCCTGTGCCCACTCCTTTGTATCAGCTACAACATCCCTGCCCCTAGGTGCTTGATAACTGTGATCATGAAATACATCTGAGACCCCCGCAAGGATCAGACTCACAACCCTCAGGTTGAGGAGGCCAGTGCTCTAACCACTGAGCCAGAAAACCTCCCCTGTGTGGGATAGGTATGGTTGAAACTAGCACCCCCTAGTGTACCATGCAGCACATGCACGTAGCACCTCCCTGAGAGCTACTGCAACCTCCCTAGAGAAGATAAAGGGAAACTGAGGCACAGCAAGTTGACGGACTTGCCCATTTCTCCCAGGAAGCCTGGGACCGAAGGGCCCTCGGTCGCAGGCCTACCTTTGGCTTGCCACGTCCCCTGCAGCTGCTTTATTCCCCTGTGACCCTGGGAGTACGTTGGTGCCAGCAGAATTTTCAAACGGGGGCTGTCATGAGCGCCTCGTTGCCTTTGCTGGGGGCACATCACTGTAATGGCCAGCTCAGGGCTGACTCTGGCTCCGTCCCACCTCCACCCAACTAACAGCTGCAGCCGCGATGTGCGGCAACCGCGTTTTCACCCTTGGCAAGGTTCACAAGTCAGAGACGCAGGCCCAGCTGTTCGGGGGGGTTCTTTGTAATTGCATTTCCGAGTGAGGAAGTGGTGTCCATGTAGGGAGCCGAGGAAAGACTCCTCTGTGCCCCTGGCTGTTCTCGTCGCGCACACGGTCCTCTTTGATTTGCTTCCACTGTATTTATTTCATTGCCTTGTCTGGGTTCATTGTCAAGCGTCTCTGAGTGTGATGTGTGGTGCAATGGTCAGGACTCCTGCACTCCAGTCCTGTAACTTGTGGCACATGACTTGGGTGTGTCACATCCCCTCTCTGTGCCGCAGCTTTTCCATCTGTCAAATGGGCGCACTTGTGCTCCTAAGCCTTAATTGGTCGTAGCTCAAAACCAGCTTTGGATGGAAAGTGCTCAAGAATTGCCAATATTGCCAGAGGTCTGAATGACTGCTCCGAGGGAAGGTCACCACGTCAGGAAATTCTAACTTCCAAGGTTGCATTTATAAAACTACTGGTCATGCATTTAAATGACCCTCAAATATGCTTCTTGGAGCGACCACCTCTGAGAACATTCATGCTCAGACTCAAGCATCCCACTGACTGCTCACCCTTCTGCAGCTCATGAACCCTCTGAGAGATGGGGGGGGTCATGGAATGAGGACATCCAACCCTGGAAGAAAAAGGCAGAGGGGACCAGCCCAAACCTTTGGACACGCTGCAAACCATTCCCCTGTGCCAAAGCTTTTCCACTATAACCCAGGCAAAAGACATCCGGTCCCCACATCTCCTGCCCAGAAATCCCACTACAAGCAGCCCGTGATCAGGGAACCAGAAACTCCATGGGATTTTGGTACCATCAATCAGTTTCAGACAGAAACTCTCAGAGGCTGCAGTGATGGGCAGGACAAGACAGACAGATTATGCCAACGTTGCCAACGCTCATGTTTTGTATATCCCACAAAAGCTGATGCTTTCCTTCAAGTCCCAGCTTCCAGAATCCTGTGATTACAGGGGAAAAATGTTCCCTCTATTTTTTCTATCCATGGGTGGAATAAATTTTGTTACATGCACCGAGGAATGCAAATGTCCAGCACCAATAGACACAAATGCTGCCCACTGTGGTGGCTGTGGGCACTCTGCTAATCAGCTGGGCGGCACCTGAATCTACCCTGGGCGTTCGCACAAGTGCTCAGCTTACACGGGACACTGATTGGGAACCTCAGCTCTCACTAGAAAAAGTCTCTGGCCCTTAGTTTTGTGGAGAAAGCCTTAAAAATGGAAGTGACTGTATCCACAGGGCTGAGAAATCAGAAGGAAAATTAACCTCCAACTTATTGTTGTTATTATTATTATTAAATCTCTTGGTTTTTAAGGTGTCATTTGATTTTGGGGGCCTGGCGGGTGACTTTGGAATGCTGCCATGCTGTTTTGAGAGGGGCTTCTTGCCCACCTGAGCAATGGAAATGGGGCAGATTGATTGGTTTCACTTCCAAGACAGTTTCAGTTCTGAACGCTCCAACCCCAGCACCAGGCTGCAGCGTTCATGTGCAAACCCAGCAGGCGTGTGTTGATCACCGCCCCTGGAACCAGTGATCCTCAAAATGTCAGTCTTGAGCTTTCTGAAACCAGCCGCAGTGTGGAAGCTAAAGCAATCAGACAGCATCCTGTTAAGGGGCCCCGGTAATGACATGGGTTGCCTGCCTGGATCCCATCACACTGCCACGTTCGTGGGGGTTGCGCAGACGGAACCCAGGTTGGCTGCTTTATGACCACCCACATGCAGTGGGCCCCGGTGGGCAGCCCCACCACAGCAGCAAAACTCTGCTCCATTGGCCCTGCTTCAAGACAAATATGAGCAGTTACAATAACCACATGACTCATGCTCATTGGGATCCCCTGGTTAGGCTGTAATAACGCTGTTGCTGGAATTATTAATCCCCACGGGGAATCTAATTTGTCAGCTCTTTGGGGTTGAACTTTTAGCAGGGACAGAGAGGGCGCCCTGTTAGGCTGTATTCTAACAAAACAAAACAGCAGTCCCGTAGCACTTTAAAGACTAACAGAATGATTTATTAGGTGATGAGCTTATGTGGGACCGACCCAGGGCTGTGCCAGGAGAAACAGCTCCACCCGGGGCTGGTGACACACGCAGAGGACTGGGTTTGTGCAGGGCCATCCTGCATTCCTGTGGTGGAGTGGGGGGAGTGCATGGGTGAGACTCAGGCTGGATGTGTGTAAGACAAGCAGAGCAGCTCCCAGTGGCTAAGGATGACCCTGGGGCTATAACCTAGGCTGGCAGGTAACACCTCTACCCTGAACAAAGAGGAGGGAAGAGCCCAGCTGTTTTTGCATCCGGGGCGGCAGTTAGAGGCTTGAGGGAAGAGGGAGCTGGAAGGAGCCAGCCTGGTGAGGGGGGAAGCTACACCCCAGAGGGGCACCCCTCGGGCTCCTCTTCCCACGACGGGTTGGAATGACTGTCTCTGACTGCTGTACTGACACTTCTGTGAGAAACTGGGCATCTGTTGCCTAATAAACCTCCTGTTGTACCTGCTGAGTGAGAGTCACTCCTGCCAGCGGACGGGGTGCAGTGCAGGGGGACCCCTGAACCCCATCACAATTTCCCAGCCCCATTCAGAACCCGGACCCTGGTCCTCCAGTTCCTGCCTGGATGGAGGAGCACGTGAGCAGTGGGTGAGGTTGGGTCTGTCCCATGCAAGCTCATTACCTAATAAATCATTTTGTTAGTTTTTAAAGTACTACAGGACTGCTGTTTTGTTTTATCAGGGAGTAAATGGGGGCTAAGAAAATAATAAAATGGAAAAGGGAGATAGAAAGGGTTTAGAACTTTCCCTCTCCCCACCCACAAGGAAGTTATCACATCTCCTTCTGAGATGTCTTTTTTTCTTTAAATTGTTATGGTGATCCACCGGCGAGATCCTGCTCTGCGTTAATAGGTGGGAGCAGTTGTTTAAACTGATTAGGCTGCAAAACCCTTTTCGAGATTGATTTGAAACGATGGTTCTCTGACCTTGATATGCAGACGTGCAGTCTGTTCGGCAGTAAGCGCTCAAACAGGGTCAGACACCTCAGAGAGGAGGAGGGAGAGGTTTTTAGCTTGCAGGCTGTGTTAATGGCTTTATTGTTTGAGAAAAAAGACCAAGACTTTATAATTAACTTTTACAAGTTAATCTGAACTCAATCTTTTAGACGCTCTGGGGCTAATTCTCTGGGCACGGGCATGACATTGAATTACTGCCACCTACCGGTGGACAATTGTACAGGCACGTGCTTTATGTAAATGAGGACAATTGTTTCTCCAGAGCATTGTGGGTAATAACACCCAACCCAACTTATTTGTCTTTATACTCCTTCACTGAGCAGACCGCACCTTTCAGTTAGGCACATTCATTTATAGATTACGTGATTAGAGGATTTCGGATGGGATGAGCTAGTATTTTTGATTCACTACAGCTTGCATAGCTGTGCTGAATAGAGAAAGCTCAGCCCAATGGCGATGCCATGTTGATTGCAAATAGACAGCTTTGCTACTCCAGGATCCTTCTGTGCAGGGCCCAGTTTGGAAAGAAGTGTGATCTAGTAAAATGAGCCCAGCACTAGAGTATCTCAAGTGACATTATAGAGTATGTTGGAGGAAAAGCTTACGTGGGCATAGACCCGCTTCGTCAGATGCTGGGAGTCCATGAGGTGCCACAGGACTTCTCGTTGTTTTTGCGGATACCGGCTAACATGGCCACCCCTCTGATACTTCAGTGGCATTATTGTTTTAAGCACTGGGATAAATGGCCTAGGAAGCTTGTGGAATCTCCATCACTGGAGATATTTAAGAACAGGTTGGATAAACATCTGGCAGGCAGGATCCAGATGCGTGGGATCCAATACACTAGCCACTGGCTGCATGTGGCTATTTGGCCAGTTGAGTGGGGCTAATAGGCCTGAACACTAAATATATTTGCAGAATAATGCGGCCAGCTCAGAGCTGGTTGGACACCACAGATCTAGATGGTGCTAGGTCCTACCATCGGTGCCAGGGACTGGGCTCAATGACATCTCGAGGTCCCGTTCAGTTCTAGAATGCTATGATTCTGCCACTGGCCTTGGGTACATGAGGGCGCCCGTCTGTGTCGGCTCACCAGTATTCTCAACTGGAAGACTCACAGGGGCCTTCGTTGGCGAGGGGCTGATGACTAGTTAGGGGCCGGTTGTCTGGCAAGCTGAAGAAGTGCAAGGTGCTCAGCTCCGTTGCTGCCTTCGAAATTCACAGAACGCCCTCAGGGGAAAAGGCCTGAGCAGCCGTGTGGGTAGCTACGCAGACGCCTCTGCTCCATGTGCAGCGGCAGACAAAAAAGCCCAAGGCACAGGCTGGACAAAAATACTGAAAATATTATTATACCATTACGGGAGTCAGAAGGATGCTCTCTGCGGGGGCACTGCCTTCTACAGCAGCCACTCCAGCTCAATCAGATGCAGGCTAAGAGACAACAATGAAAGGGAATGGAAGCCTGGGGTGATTTCCATAGAATGTGAGACTGGAAAAATTGGGACTGTTTTGGTTTGCGAGGCGGTGACTAAGCACGGACATGATGGGGGCAAATGAAACAATGAACGGCGTGGAGAAAGCATCTCAGATGCAGCTAGTCGCAGCGGCAAAGAGCAGTCGCTAACACTGAAAGGCAATACGTTTTCAACCAATCAAAGGATTTCGTTTAACAGAGCACACAGCTCACCAGTGGAACTCAGTGCCACAGGATATCTTTATGGCCAGGAGCTTAGAAAGATTCAGGAAAAGATCAGACAGTGGTTTGGATAATAACAATACCCACAATTCCACGAGCCAGGGTAAAACGGTCCTGTGCCAGGCCAGCCACTAACTAACAGGGAATAGAGAGAAACTTCCATAGGAGTTATTTCTCCTACAAGTATCAGAGAGGGAGCCGTGTTAGTCTGTATCTTCCAGAACCACAAGAAGTCCTGGGGTACCTTATAGACTAACAGATATTTGGGAGCATAAGCTTGCGTGGTTTAAATCCACGCAAGCTTATGCTCCCAAATATCTGTTAGTCTATAAGGTGCCACAGGACTTCTTGTGGTTCTCCTACAAGGGGATCCGACCCCTCCATTTGAAGACTCTGCTCCTGCCCACTGTTCATCAAGATAGTAGACTAGAAGGACTGTTTCTCTGATTTTCTAAAGCAATTCCAAGATGTTCTATTGGAGGCAAGGTGCTCTAGTGCTGTCGCGTCCAACGAGTTCTGAAGCGAATTAGCCACATCATCCTGAAAATATATTTCTTGTTCGAGCCAACTAGCCACGCTCAAATGGCCAACTAGCCACTCGTGGCTAGTGTGTTGGACACCACCGCCGGGGGGTAGTTCATGGGGTCTGGGGGAAGGATAGCTGAGTGCTGTTCCTGGCTGACTCTTATTTTACACCTGAGAGCCAAAGTGACTTGTACAAACCGCATGGTAAAGCAACAGTGAACCAGGCAATAGAGCCAAGGCGTTCTGGAGCAGCATGATGCCCCCTCTGGGGCCTGAGGCCCCCTGGGGGTCCATGAGGGTATCGTGGGGGGGGTCCATGAAAAAAATAAATACAAGTAATCATAGAAAATAAGTTTGAAATAAATTGCTAAGTTACAATCACTTTAAAATTGAATATCTTCCAATAACGTTTAATTGTCATCTCAAAATCTATGTTGTGGTTTCCTTCTTCATGTAACGAAGAGCACATAGCAGCTAGAATTGGCTTTGATGTGGGTCCGTGAAAGGTTTGGGGGGATGACTGGGGGTCTGCACTGGGGAAAGGGCCTAGGCCCTCCCACTTTCCCAATACCAGCCCAAACAGCTGTGAGTAAGACCGCCGGACTAACCCAAGCCTCCAGTCTCCAAACCCACCGCTAGCTCTCTGCAATAGCGACGACACTAAGAGATCACTTTGTCAGCCGATGAAATGTTCCTTGCTGTGCTGTTTGTCTTATTCCTGAGTCTGGCAAATGGCCTAGATAAAGGTGTGAACATCGTTCAGGGGAGTCTACAGTTTAAATCCAAGCAGCTCTAGACAGACCCAGTTTCAAAATAAAACCAACAAAAAAAATCAAAAAGCCTTACACTGTCATTTCTCAAAGGTGTAATTAAATTTAATTGTCTATTACTGAGCCAGCACCAATGTGAAGTATGCACAAGCTCTTGGCGTTGTTGCTTCTGCCAGCAGCAGGGCAAAATGAGCCAGCGTTGTGCTTGCGGCTGTTTCTAGCAGCTCAGCCATGTACTCAGAGCTCTCAGGTGCAAAGGCCTGGGTTAGTGCAAAGAGCAGGGTTTTATGATCTGACCCTGGATGCAGACAAGGGACAATATGGCCGACCGCTGGCATTCAAATAGGAGTCAGGGGCTGCACAAAATTGCAAGCTGATGCTTAACCCTCAGGAGACCGCATGCCAATAATAACGGCTGGCTTCTTTTTGCCTGAGCCATTCCAGGTCATGATCTCCAGCTTTTCTCCACAGCCGGGAAAGCGAAATGGTTGATTGGTTTTTAAGACTCTCACATCGCCAAAGGACTCTGGGAGCTGGGACCGGAAGAAAAAAAAATCTCCAAATACAGCAAGAGTTGTGGGATAAAATCCCCAGAGCAGGTGACCGGGCAGAAAACCTTCTGCATTTCCAGCCTGTTGGGACAGGCTCCCAGAGAGGAGTTGTTACTGAAGTGTAGCATGGGAGAGTTTAGAAGCACCAGCCAAAATCACGGCCACCATAATTTGCCAGTATTGGGTCTTCACCCCCCTCTCTTTCCAGAGCGCCCCGTCTGCAATCTTCTAGCCGGGGTAGACAGGGGCTGCGGGATGCTGCATTTTAGGGGGAGTTTCACAGCGCCGGGGTGACAGAGGCATGGATGTCACGGCTTGACTTTTAATTTCAGAGGGGACCCACTGCAGTAAAGATTTGCACAAGTTGGGTCTAAATTTTCATTGTTCTAAATCAGTCCTCTGGTAAGAAAATTCTGCATCCTTGAGCTGAGCTTTCCTCCTCTGGTTTAAAAATATCATGGGAGCAGCCCAGAAGGCCAGTGGTTTTGGTTGTGGTGACACTGACGCACAGTGGAGGGCCTATTTAGCTATGGCATCATTTTATTCCCAGCTGACTTAGCTACCACGGCCCAGAAGGCTGGGCCAGTTCTCAGCTGCAGCCGCCTGTCCTGCCAAGCTGCCCGGAAGCTCCACCGGGCCACCTTTTTTGAGCTGGGCAGCCACACTCCATTTCCGTGCACAAAACCAGCAGCTGCACCGCACAGCCATGTGTGGACAGCTAGATAAATGGGAAATGGCAGCTTGAAGCAATTATTAGCTTAACAATATAATCACACAATCACAACAACAATAACAGGCGCGCGAACAGGCGCCAGCGAAGCCAATCTCATTTTAAAATTCCAGACTTGTGATGTGCGGAGGATAAAGTCCTGGTAATTGCACTTTCTGGGGGTTTTTGTACTGAGCTCTAATAATTGGGTGCTGTCTCCTGCGCTCATCTTCTCCTGGCTTCCTGAAAGGAGCGCTACAATTAGCAGCCATCACCCTATAATAAAGCCGTTAATATCCACTTTCATGGCTCATATTACAGTCATTCAGGCCTGTCCCCTCTCCACCCAGCCTGACAAGTGCCAGGGACGTGGGGGTGCAGCCCAGCAAGAGAGAGCAGCGTTCAGGCTGCTGGGAAAGGCTTTGCCAGCCGTCGTCGAGAAGAGACCAGCCAGCCAGCTGTGGAATTGTTCTTTTTGCTTTCAGGCAGTCCCCCCGCTTGGACACCAGCAGACGGGAATCATTTCCAGCCAGCCAAAACGCACCCCTATGGCTGCAAAATTCCAGAGCCTCTCCTGACAGTCTGCCATCACCTGCCTTTCTTTCCAGAGCCCCCCGTCTGCAATCTTCTAGCCGGGGGAGGCACGGGCTGCAGGATGCTGCATTTTAGGGGGAGTTTGACAGCGCCGGTGGACAGATGCATGGATTTCGGGGCAGGGTGGTAACACAGGCGGTGGGCAGAAGCCTGAGTACGCATCACTGACCTCTGATGACAAGAGTGTGTTAGACCTGCTGAAATATGTCTTTACTACGCAGGGGCCTGCCAGTGCCAGCAGAGATTGGGGTCCCACTGGGATATGTGACACACCGTGAGAGATGGCTCCTGCCCTGCAGTGATTATATCCAGCTAGAGCAGGCAGGCAACGGAAGGCTGATTATCATAAGAGCACAATAATCTTTCTCCGGTTCCACCTATTTATATCACGTGGGGGAGGGCGGGCACCTGGCTATGTCTACACTGCAGTTAAAAACCTGGGGCTGGCCCAGCCGGCTGACTCAGGCTACAGGGCTATTTAAATGCAGCATGGCTAGCAGGACACGGGCTCGAACCCCGAGCCCACCAGCCTGGCTCAGACGCATCTCGCCGAGGGAGTCGGGAGGCGATCTGGGCTTGAAACTGCCGAGCGTCGGCTGCACGGCGCCAGCTCCTGATACCCGGTTGAGCAGGGTCGGTGGCTGTGGTCTGCTGCGTGCGGGCGGGAGGTCGGATAGGCAAGGGTCCTGAAAAGGCCGGGTGGCCCCACCCACCACGTGCCTGGCGGCCAGGAAGGCTGGGACCGCGGCCAGCGGTGCCAACAGCCGCCATGGGTCCAGAGGCAAGATTGGAGGGGGCCCAGCTCCCTGCCCCCAGATGGGGTGAGGCTTGGGGTGGCCAGCCCCAATGCAACGCAGCACTCGACAGCATCTCAAAGGGGCCCGGAGCTGTGCCCCCATCGGCAGGCCCATGGCTGGAGTTCGGGTGGGGGGCCACAGAGCTGCCTGGTGCTGTGGGGAGCGCGTGCGAGAGCCTTAGGCCGGAGGGCCAGCGGGTGCACTACAGGGGCTGGCAGCAACAGTGGGGCCTGGGAATAGTTTGCCTTCCCCCACTGCCCATGCTGACAAGCCAGGGCTTGATGCAGCCTCCCCATGCAGCTCGGCAGAGCCCTCGCTGTCCTGTGTCTCAGCCAGGCTGGTGGGCTCCAGGGCTGTGTAGACAGAGGCCAGTTGCCAGGTGGTCACACAAGATAGCCAGGCCTTGCCCGGCTGGCCTAAGCCAGTCCTCTGCCACCCTTCTGAGCTCTCGCCCTCAGCCGTCACTGGGGGGCTGGCTCTGCAGATGCTTTGCCAGGGGATCAGAGCTGCCTGGCAGGACCCAGCCCGCTGGGTTTCTGTGGGGGCGCCTGAATTGTGTCTGTGCTGGAGAGAGCAGGCAGCTGGACGGGGAAGGCTGGGATTTCACGACTCCGGCCTCATTAACCCAGCCTGTGGATGTGACTCGGCAGGGCTGGGAGACCCTGGCAGTCATACGGCGAGAGGGATTTATAGGACCGGAATGAGGTCCTCCCCCGCAATGGCAGCATGCAGGGCGTGGGCAGGAGTCTCCATAACAGAGCAGCACGCCTGCAGGTCCCAGGCATTCAGCCCTGAACAGATGATCTGGGGCCCGGTTATCGGCAGCCGCTGAACTGGGACCTCTGGATCACAGCACATGCTAGTCACCAAGACCCCTCTGTGCGCTCCAGCCGCTAAAAGGGCACAGACACTGTGTTAGTGCGTGGGAACGGCCATCCTACATCACACCAAAGGTGCAGCTATCCCTGTATCCACAAGCCAATGCTGGGTCCCCCGGGGGAGTGAACAGAACAGGTAATCATCAAGTCATCCAACAGTGGCTAGGAACAAGCCAACCCTGTCCACCCTAACGAGTAGCCATTGGTGGCCCTCACCTTCATGAATTTATCTCCTGCGCTTTGGAACCGTCTGATAGTCGTGGCCTTCACAACATCCTCTGGCGAGGAGTTCCACAGGTTGACCGTGCGCCGTGTGATGAAAATCTTCCTTTTGTTAGTTTGAAACCTGCTGCCCATTGATTTCACTTGGTGAAACCCCCCAGCCCCAGTTCTCGGGCTGTGAGAAGTAAATGACACTGCCTCACCCGCTTTCTCTGCCCCAGCCATGATTTCACAGCCCTTTATCCTATCCCCTTTAGTGGTCTCTTTTCCGAGCTGAAAAGTGCCAGTCTGAATCACCTCTCCTCATACGGCAGCTGTTCCAGCCCCCTGGTCATTGTCCTTGCACTCCTTGGAACTTTTTCCAGGTCCTGTATATCTTTTTAGAGAAGGGATGACCACATTCGCACGCAGCATTCCAGATGTGGGCGTACCATGGATTTATATAGGGGCAATAGGATATTTCCTGTCCTATTTCTAGCCCTTGCCGGATTCCCAACACTTTGTTGGTTTGTTTTTGACTGCTGCTGCCCATTGAGTGGACGGTTTCCAAGAACAACCCCCGAGCTCCCTGGAGTGGTAACAGCCCATTTAGACCCATCATTTTGTATGTGGCCTTGGGATGATGTTTTCCAATGGGCATTATTTGGCACTTATCAGTGTTGAGTTTCCGTGGCTGTTTGTCGCCAGTCGCCCAGTTTCGGGGGAATCCCCTTTGTAACTTTGCAACCAGTTTTGGACTGAACTCCCTTGAGCGCGGCTCCCCCAGGCAGGGTCTTCTGCGTGAGCTGCCCTGGGGAGCACCGTCAAAGGGCGCAGGCACACACGGGAGCTGGCGGGAAACTGCCACTCCCTTGCAAAGCGACACGGTAACGGAGGCAGCTCTGCTGGGACACTGCCAGGTTTCCCTTTTCATCCCCAAGCTCTGGAGTCAGTCCAGGAAAGGCGAAGCTCCCACTCGCAGCCAGAGTGGCCCCCGCTTGTTCTCTGCCGTGTCCCAGACCAATTTGTTCCAGAGTTCACGGAGAAGAGTGCGGGCAGTTGTGAGAAGGCTCCTTGCATGACCCGGGGCTGGAGGGCTGCTGGCAATTGGATCTGGGAGCTCTGATCAGGAGGCCAAGACCTGGGTGGGACAGTGTGGCGGATCTCTTCCCTCCCCCGGGCTGGGGCCGGTCCTTTAACGCAGCGCTGAGCTAAGTGCCTGGGGGGACCTGCAAGGTCAGTTCCTGTGCCTGACCTCCGCGGCTGATGAACTGCCCCACGGCGCCATTAGCACAGGCTGCCTCGTGCCTCTCTGGAGCGCGGCGAGTGAGAGCTCTGAAAAAGCAGCAGCTACAACAGGAGGGCGCAAGCAGCCGCCACCGCCCAACAGCCGGCACCCTGCCCCGGGAGCAGAGCCGGCCGCTGGAGGTTGGCCAGGGGGCTGCAGCCGGCCAGTCAGGGCCTGGAACTTGGAGTTGTTTCTGGGATTTCTCATTGTAAAAACCTGGGATGCGGCAGTGAAGGTGGCCCCCGTGAGCGGACGCGTCAGGCTGACAACGGAGCAGAAGAGAACAACGAGAAGTCCTGTGGCACCTTATAGACTAACAGATATTTTGCAGCGTGAGCAGAAGGGTGCTGCAGGCCAGGCCAGGCCAGGGGTGAACCAGCAGAGCCGCCTGGGACCAGGACTGAGGAAGCAGAGGGCTGTGGGGCAGGATGGAGGGGCAAGGCAGAGGGGTGAGGAGCAAGAGGCCAGTCCTGGACCAGCCGGGGGGTTGCAGCTCAGGTGAGGGGGCAGTGGCAGGGTTTTGTGTCAGCCTCAGGACTGTACCAATGCACCTGCCTGAGCACTGAACTCACACGTTTTTCAAAGGGAAAAATCCTCCCTTCTCAGCCCAGGCCGGGGCTGGAGCTGCTTAACGTGTTCTATTCCAAACGCTCCACACTCAGGTAATTATGGGAGGACTAATAAATGTGTCACTCTTTCCGGAAATATTTTTCCTCAGAACAAGGCGGGGGGGAGGGCAGGCAGCCCATGGCGCTGGCTTTGGAGTGTCTGTGCGTTCCTGTACATATTAATTAACCGAGCACAAAGCGCCCCAGCCGCACGGCACGTACATTATTTATGAATGTCTTGAGGCTGCGGTAACTTACGTGCTCTTCTGGGCTCTGCGGTGTCTGTCAGGTTCCTTGATTCCCTCTCCATGCGTGCGGCTGCAGCTTGGGTGCGGCGCCTTCGGAGCTGGGACGCTCTGCCGGTGGCTGCGCAGGGAAGACCCTGGGAAGAGCGGCTGAGTGGCAGAGCGAGGTCTTCAGGGTCTTTCCCATGCCACAGCTCAGCATAGAATCTGAGGTCTGGAAGACACCTCAGGAGGCCTTCAAGTCCAACCCGCTGCTCAAAGCAGGACCAACCCCAACTAAGTCAACCCACAACCAAAAAGCAGGCCAGGAGCACCGTGCAGATTAACAATAGAATTTATTAGGTGATGAGCTTTGGTGGCACAGACCCACTTCTTCAGAGCTGGAGAATCCTGGTAACTGATAACTGAGATAAAGAGAATTTAAAAGGGGGGGATGAAATAAAAACCGACGAATCAGCCAGCTAGGCCAGAAGGAAGGCGGGGAAGGGGCTCCAGACCCTTCGAGGACTCCACAGGGATTTCAACAACTCGCACCCCGCCATCAGTCTCAGCTTTGACCGTTCCACACACGAGAGATCCATTTCCTGGACACCACGGTACAAATCACTGATGGACAAATCAATACGACTCTCTCCCGGAAGCCCGCTGGCTGTTACCCTTCCCTACGTGCCTCCAGCTCCCATCCGGGACACATCGCACGATCCATCGTTTATCAAATCAAGTCCTAAGGTACAACTGCGTCTGCTCTGATCCTACTGACAGAGACCGAAAACTTCAAGATCTCTCCCCGACTTTCGTAAAACTTAATTACCCCCCGGGAGAAGTAAAAAACCAGGTTGACAGGCCCAGACGCATACTCCAAAACCAGCGAGTTTTAGATAGGCCCAAGAGGGTTAACAACAGCACACCACTTCTCATCACCTATAGCCCCCAGCTCAGTCCCCTCCAGACTGACAATCTACAACCTATACTGGAATGTGCTGCTGCTGTCTCACAGGCCCTGGGTGACTGACCCGTCCTTTCCCACAGACAGTCGCCCAACCACAGGAAAATTCTCACTAGCAACCACAAGCCACACCCCAGAGATACTAATCCTGGAACTTTTCGTTGCAACAAGCCCTGTTGTCAACTCTGTCCACATATTTACACTGGAGACACCATCCCTGGACCTAACCACGTCAGTTACACGATCAGGGGCTCATAGTCCTGCACTTTCAGAAATCTGATATATGCCGTCATGCGCCAGTAATGCGCCTCTGCTATCTGTATTGGACAAACTGGACAATCACTTTGCCAAAGAATGAATGGACACAGATCAGGCACTGGGAATCTGCATATACATAAACCTGTGAGTGAGCATTTCAGTTTAGCGGGTCATGGTATCCATGTGTACATTTTAAAACAAAGAGACTTGAACACCAGATTACAAAGGGCGACATCAGAATTGGAATTTATTCTCAAGTTTCATCCTTATCACGCAGGACTCAACAAAGATATCAATTACCTTACGCATTACACGGACAATTTCTTCAGCTTTGATATTCGCAGTGACCCTAGGTGGCCCACTTAACTTAATAGACACTTAAACTGCTTTTCTTCCCCTTTCCCCACCTTCCGTCTGCCCTATCTAGCTGATTCATCAGTTTTATTGCATTATTTTTCTATCTTTTAAATTCTCTTTGTCTCAGTTATCGGTTATTAGGATTCTCCAGATCTGAAGAAGTGGGTCTGTCCCACAAAAGCTCATCACCTAATAAATTGTATTGCTCATCTTTAAGGTGCTACTGGACTGCTTTTTTGCTTTGTGAAGACACAGACTAACACAGATACCTCTCTGAACCTGAATCATCCCCAGTCAGGGATTTGTCAAGGTGGGACTTAAAAACCTTTAGGGACAAAGATTCCACCACCTCTCTAGGTAACACTTTCCAGTGCTTCACCACCCTGCTGGCGAAATAGCTTTTCCTAATATCCAACCTACACCTCCTCTTCTGTAACTTGAGAGCGTTGCTCATTGTTCTGTCATCAGTCACCACTGAAAACAGCCTCTCTCCATCCCCTTTGTAATCCCCTTCAGGTAGTTGAAGGCTGTTATCAAAACCCCCATCAGCTCTTCTCTTCTGTAGATTTAATAAGACCAAATCCCTCAGCCTCTTCTCATAGGTCATGTGCTCCCGCTCCTGAATCATTTTGTTCCCCTCCGCTGGACTCTCGCCAATGCGTCTGCGTCCTTTTTGTAACAGGGGCCCCAGAACTGGACATAGTATTCAAGGTGTGGCCTCACCAGTGCTGAACAAAGGGGAATAATCACTTCCCTACATATGCTGGCAATGCTCCGACTACCGCAGCCCCATATGGGGTTAGCCCATCTTAGCTACAAGGGCACACTGTTGACTTAAAGCATCCAGGGACACAGACCAGAGCTGTAAGGGTGGAGGCGGCCCGTGAGCCCTGCAGTGGGAGCCAGCCTCCTGCCTGGCTGGAGAGGCTCAGAGGCCACTGAGAATAGCCATGTGGCTGTTACAGCTGGGGACTCACTGCAGAAAGGGGTCGGGAGGGCAAAGGGCCGGTGGGATAACTGCCCTTCACCCTGCAGCAAATGATGCCCTGGCTGCAGCTGCAGCTGGGACTTGGGTTAGCCACCTGAGCTCAGGCCAAGCTGAAGTGGCCATGCTGCTGTTTCCGTCAGGCTCACTCGACCGCCCATGAACAGGGGTCTATGCAGCCAGCCCAGGTGAGCTGCTGCAGACTGGGCATTGCCCTGGTGCCTCCAGGCTGGGCAGGTCAGATCCCCAGCACTTCCAGGCCTGGCAGGTCAGATCCCCAGCACTTCCAGGCTTGCTGCATCAGTTCTGAAAGTAAAATAACTGCTTGAGCCGACATATCTCATGACCACTTAAGCTCTGCTTCCAGCCCGGAGAGAGGCCTGCATGGCACCAGCAGCAGTGTCTCGACTGCCTGGCTCGGCTTCAGCCCATCTCTTGCAGGGGGCACGGGGCAGCTCAGGACAGCATGGCCAAAGCCACCCTTTGCCTTTCGAATGCTGCTGAAGATTTAGCTGCTCCCACGTGATGGTGCCTCCACCTTGCGGAGTTAATGGTTGCATCTCTGTCCAGTTCCCGGAGGGCAAATGCCCACGTTAACTGACACTAATTGGGCCCCTGCGTTGGCAGGCTGAAGGGAGAGCTCCAGCCAGAGCTGCTAGCCTCTGCTGAGGCTGCAAGACAGGTGAGAGATGAGGCAGAGAGTGGGTAGACAGCAGGTCTTTCTCTGGCTACAATAACTTTCAGCAGTTCTGAACTATTCACCACCTGGTTTTGAAGAAGGCCAAACCTTTGGCTTGACTGGCTCTCTTGTGCCAGGTCCCATTCCACCCCACCTGGGAAGTTGGCCCTTGGGAAAATAATTAGCTGTATAGGTTTGCTCCGTCCCGTCTTGTGTGCCCTATCAGGCCGCCGGAGCTCTGATGGGGAACCGCAATTATCCCAAGCAAAGCACAGATAGAACCACAACTGTAATTACGGCTCCTGCGAACAGCAGCCGGGGAATGGGCTTTTTCCCCTGGGATGTGCCGCTTCCTCCTGATGTGAGGAGCAGAGCGAGGGACCTGGGTGAGCGAGGTCCTCCGGATGCCCGGGCCGCAAGCAGGAGTCAGAAGCATGGCTATTTCTGCACAGCACCGGCTGTCACGTCTCTGCCAGCTGAGCTGTGGGCAGAGAAGGGATGGGCGAGCCCAGCAGATGCTCCAGGGACCCCATTAGGAATCTGCAGGATTTTGTTTGGAGGAACAGGAGAGAAGAAAGGCCCCTGTGAGAGGCCCCTGTGAAAGGCCCCTGTGAGAGGTCCTGCTGAGGGCTGAGCAGAGGCCACTGGCTGCCTTCTGGGGGGACACGCTCGCCCACGGGGCAAGCCTGGTCATTGCCGTGGGTGGGAAATGGCCATTGGCCGCCCCTCCCCAGGCACAGATCGTGGTGCAGTTCTCCCCACCCATGTTGTTTGCTACCTCCATTTCCCATGGTGCCGTAACGCCTGGCCCCACCCAGCCCCAGAGGAATGTGGGCACAGGCAGGGCTGGCGCTGCCCACCCCATGCAGGATCCTACCCTTGCTTTGCAGAGCCATGTCCAAGGCTAATCCACCTGCCGGGCAAGTGCCATGGAGTTCCCGTGTGCAGCGGCGGTCGGGCCCGGGGTTTGCGTTCTGTCACAAGAAGAGAATTGTTTGCCTCTGGCTTGGGCACCGACCAGATGCCCTGCCTGGCCCACGGCTGGATCCAGGACGGGCCCAGCCTCCATTCTCTGCTGGTCGGTGGCTTGTCCTTCTCCTCCACTTCTCCCAGAGGCGAGGGGAAAGGAGCCCATGAGGAGGGAGGCTGCTGGATGTGTCCCCGTGGGCTCAGGACAAGGGTCTACACCCCCTAGCCAGCACCCTGACAACGGGCCTTGGGTAAGAACAGATGCAGTGTTGGCCAACGGCCACTGCTGCAGAGATGGGCCTTGTGGGTGAGGTTACCGGCAGGCAGCCCAGCTCAGTCTGATAATAATCCGACCCGGCCATGGTCTAGCCACAGGGTGGGCTTTGATGGAGGATGCACGACCCTGTGTCGTGGAGTGAGGGGGCCCCAGGCCCTGCCCCCCCATCCACTGTCAGACGGGACTCTCGTTCAGCAGGGAGAACAGGAGGTGACAAGGCGACAGGGACACAGCGTGGAACAGACTTGTCAGCACCATCCGTCTTGGGGAGAGGGGCCCAGAGGGGTCCCCGAGCCGAGCCGTGGCCCCCTTCCTCCCTCTCCAGCTAGCCCAGACTGCCCCACTCCACTGCCCAGCTCCCATTCACACCAGCCAGGCCCCCGCCTCTGCCTTCATCCTGTTTCCCTGGGAAGAAAGGGGTCACCTGGTTGTCTAGGTTACAAAGCGCAGGGAGGCCTGGCCTACATGCAAGAAGTTATCATACGAAAATTCCCCTCACCCCCATGCACTGATGCTGTGCCTAGGGAAACTGAGGCACCCACTTTGGGTTACTACAGGACATTCGGAAACACGTGTAACCTCACCAGGGCAATAAAATCCTCACTCCCCTGCCCCCCGCAGCTTCACCACACTAAGAGAACCAGGCTTGGAGCCAACTCTCCTGGGATGACTTAGCAACTGGCCACTTTGCCACCCAGCATCTAGCCCAGCATCCCTTTTGCCCTTTTGGTTTGGGCTTGGGGAGGGACTGAAGCCTGCCGGTAAGCAGTGTTACCTAGTGGTTTGGTTCCTGGCTTTGGAGGCCCTGCCTTCTGTGCCTGGCCCTCCTCTGTTTCCCCTCCCACACCATTGCTCCTAGCCGCCAGCAGGAGAGCTGTCAATCAGGCGCCGTTCCCGCAGCTCCTCGGCCAGCGTAGCAAGTGCTGCATCACACGCCTGCTCCGATCACGCTCCCTTGCCTTTGCTCCTGGGCGTGGGGATCCCTGCAGCCTTCCTGCTGGCTACTTACCAGGCCCCAAGCGCCTAATGCAGCGGCAGGCAAAAGGGAAGGCTCCGGATACAGCTCTGCTGGTGCCCCCAACGCAGCCGAGCCCTTGGCCAGATGGCCTTTTAATTGGTGACCATCTCTCTCGCCTGGCCACTTGTCAGGCAGGGAGGCAGGGCCCTGGTTTAATAGGATTACTACAGGCACTCCAGGAAGACTAGAGGGAGGCATAAATAGACATGCAAATGGTGCGCTGGGCCCACAGCAGTTCAGGAGGGCCCCGGCCCCGGCCCCGGTAGAGCGGCTGAAAATCATCAGCTTGACGGTTTTCAGAGCTACTAGTGCAGGTGGCTCTGCCGTTTGTGGAGCGGTAGCCTCAGCGGGGAAACTGAGGCACGCCATCGCTGCGTGGCTTGGCCAAATCGCAGGCCCACTTCGCAGCCAGGCTCGGACCCGGAACGCCGACATGCCAATCTCTGCCTGACCCCCCCGCCCCCGACCTTCAAAGCCCCAACCCATTTTCTCACCCGCGGGGTTCTCCACCGCTAACTCCCATGGCCGGCTCTTGCGCACGCTGGCTGTGCTGAGGAGGGGGAGGGTGCCTACAGCACTGTGTGCAGGCAGACGGTGGTGTGCGTTTGTGTCTGTAGCGCCTCTTCCCACCCGATCAGCGAATGCAATGCTGCTAAAGACACACAACCGCAGCAACGCTGAGCTCCAAGCGTCTGAGCACGCACCTCGCAGCTCAGAGACACCCGCCCCCCAGGGCCTGCCGCTGAGGTCTCTGCTGCAAGGGGGTCCATCGTTACAAGATCCCAGCACCGCTCCATGCGATCTGGCTGGGAGATAAGGCCCATGGTGGGAGACACCAGGTAGCCAAGCGCTGGGCTGAGCCTGGTGTGTTTTCAACCCCACCTCTCTGCCTTCCCTTTCAGAGCGTTCGCCCAGTTCCTCGGCTCTTTATGGTTTGCCCGGCTGCTTGCCGTCTCCTCCCGGAAAGCCCGGGAGTGGCAGGGTAATGCAGCTCAATAAGGACGCAATTGGAAGCCGAGCGGCAGGCAGTTTATACAAAAACATTCTATTAAAATCCCCTCTCCTGCCGGTGATAGAATTACCTCGCGGAAAAGCACCGCGGCTGGAAAATAACCAGCGCGATGATAACATCCCGCCTCCCTCCATCGAGGCGGGGGCGGGGAAGGGACGTTTCCAGCAAAAAACGGCTGGGAGGCGAGGCCGGCCAGAGCAGAGGGACTCCTGGCTTTTAGTCCCCCCCCGTTTCTTTCACGGCCTGCGGCTGTCCCCGTCCTTCTGGAGAGACCACGACCCAAGAGGGGTTGGGCCTGTTTGGCCTAGAGGAGGCTGAGGGGGAACCAGAGAACAGAGTTCAAAGGTGGCGACAAAGAGGCCGGTGGCTGCTGGTTCTCCATGTCCGCGGAGAGCAGGACCAGACCCGAGGGGTGTGGGCTGCAGCCAGGGGGGTTTCGGTGAGACGGGAGGGATGCTGTCTAAATGCCAGGGGATTGCGCTCTGCAGGGGAGTCCCAAGAGAGGCTGCGACATCCCTGGCATGGGAGCAGGGGTTATTGGAGAAGGGGGACCAAAGGGGCCTCCAGCCATGTGACCCCACACAGTCAAGGAAAGCCCGGGACAAGCCCCCCAACACCTGTGCTCCACCTTCTCCTCTCCTCGGCCTCGCTCTGCCCCTGCCCCCTCCTGCGGGCGACATAGCCAGAGGAACACAGCCAGCTGGGCCTCCTGCTCCGCTTGCCCCACCAATGCCAGGAAGCAGAGAGGGGCCAGACCCCCGCAGTGGGCACCAGACCTCCCACCCCCCGGTGTCCCCAAGCTGCTGGCCAGCCCCGTGCCCCACCCATGCTCCGCAATGAGGGGCTCGTGCTCCTGAGCGTGCCCGGGAGGCTTTACCAGCAGGGTGGACAAACCCTGGTCAGGGATGGCCTGGGGATATTTGGTCCTGGCCCAGGCGACCTCTCGAGGTCCCATTTCGCCCAACATTTGTACCATTCTAGGCCTGTTCTCTCAGGCTGTGCCTACGCTTGCACTCCTCCTGCAAACGAGGAATGCAAATGAGGGAAATCGAAAAGGCAAATAAGGCACTGATTTACATATTGTGTGTTTCATTTGCATAATCTCTTTTCTGAAGAGATTCTTTCACAAGAAAAAACAAGCCGGGTAGCAGGAGCGCTTTCGAACATAAGCCCCGTCTCCGAGAGAGCCCTGTCTACGCTGCTTTTTTTCTTTCTAACGAATCTCTTCCAAAAAGAGTTTATGCAAATGAAGCACACAATATGTAAATCAGTGTCTCATTTGCATTTTCAATTTTCCTCATTTACATTCCTCTTTCGGAAGAGGAATGCAAGTGTAGACACAGCCTCGGGAGGTCAGTTTCTCCCCAGTGGGACGGGGACTGTGACATTTAGCCAGCCTTGTGCCCCAGGGTCAACAGCAGCGGTGGGTATAGTCCTGCATCCCTTCCCAGCCCAAGGCCTGATCACTCCAGCATGGCAGATCCTGCTGGGGAGTATGACTCACGAGGGAGGCAGCATGGGCTGGCAGACGCTGCAGCCCGAGATAGATGCCCATGCGACCCTCAGTGCCAAGTCATTATAAAGCAATGACTAACCATGCCGAATCCCGCTCAGCGGAGAGCCTGCCCAGAAGCAGGGCAGCCTCTGAGCTTCGAGGGCTCAGCCAGGTGCTCATTCCAGCCCGGACTCGCCGGCTCGTAAGCAAGACACGAGAAGTCATTCTTCCGCTCTACTCTGCACTGATTAGGCCTCAGCTGGGGCCCAGCGTCCGGTTCTGGGCACCACATTTCGGGAAGGAAGTGGAGAAATGGGAGAAGATCCAAAGAAGAGCAACAAAAATGACGCAAGGTCTGGAGGACATGAGCTCTGAGAAACAATGACGTTTGTTTAGGTTGGAACCCAGACTCTCAATGCCCCTTCCAGTTCTCGCGTTCTACGATTCTCTGATCGCTGGCAACTGTGTGTTTGTGGCATGGGGTGCTAGTCTGCCAGGCACCACCGTGCCCACTGAGATTGCTCCTTGCTCTTCCGCTTCCCTAAGCTGTCTACTTGTCTGTCCTTGCACTGAGAGCTCCTGCCTGGCTCCTCCTGAGTGTTTGGACAGCACCTTGCACCCAGCTCACAGGCACATTACCAGCAGAGTGCAGAGGAGCCTGCTGGAGACACAACGTTAGACTTGGACCTGGCGCTGAATTTGCCAAGCATTGGAGGAAGGGTTGGACCTGCGAGTTTGGTTCAAGCCTATCTTGAGCATCTAGGACTCGCCCGCAGGCCTTTCCACTGACTCACCCCAGCAGCCGGACCGGATGGGTCTCAGTCCCTCCAGCTCTGCAGTAGCAAGGGCTGCTCAGAACGAATATCTGAGGGGCACAGAGTTCAGGACGTCACCGAGGCGCTTCTTCCTGGTGTTTGTGAGAAGGGGCTCCCTTGCCTTGAAGTGCCCCTCATTTTGTTGGTTTTCTCTGCTCCGTTGGCTCTTGGCGCTTTAACTCTGCGCATTAGTAAACTTCCAGGCTGCTGCTAGGCCAGGCCGGCAGAGGGCTTTGAATTACTGATGCCCTTATTTCGTCAGGGCTGGCCTGGCTCTTCCACGCGAGAGGGAAAACATGGGAACGTTCTTGCCCTTGAAGCGAAATGTATGGGGGTGTTGGATCTCCATAATGCAGGCTCTTTGCTCTGCCTTCTCTACAGGGATAAGAACATAAGAACATAAGAACGGCCATACTGGGTCATTATGGTACCTTACTGCTTTCCCCGGACAAGGGCACCTTACATCTCGTGTGCACAGGCAGCGATCAGAGAGGAAAACAGTTCTGGCTAATGGGGATCCAGGGGGGAGCCCAGCAGCTGGGGCCCACGGATTCGGCTGAGCCGATTCTCAAGTTCTTTTCCTGCAGCTGCAGCTCTGCCTATCGGTCTCCTGCACAAGGCACACGTCGGAGGTGTAATGACCCTGCCCAAGCCATCCATCTGGAGTGCAAGGAGCAGGCAGGCCCGGCCGTAATGGACTTCTGTGTCTGGGAGACCAGCGCAGGTGCTAAATCAAAGAGTCATCTCATTACCTTTCCCTCCCGCCAGCACATGGGATGGGATTTACGCCAGACGACGAGGGCGCCTCACAGCAACGCCAGAGGAGTGTTAAAGAGCAGCAGAGTCTGGGGAGCGATCTTGTCAGCAGAATCAGAGCCGGCTGCGACCTTCCATGTAGCTGCTCAGCCACTGTAAAATGCAGCTGAGCATTAATGCAGAGGGCTGGGTCAGCTGGAGCGATTCAAGGTGTCCGGGAAGTTCTCAGGGCGACATGTCCCCATGGGACGGGCCTAGGGGCTGGGTGCATGTAGCACTGGTTGGTAAATAGTCTGCATTTTTACCTGGCTGGACACCGTTTGAAGCAGACACAGCCAGGCCCTCAAAGGGGAGCTGGTTGTACCAGAAGTGAGGGTATTGCATTCTGCAGGCAGCTGCCGCACCCGGGTCCTCCCTGCCTCTGCAGCACCCCAGGTGGGGCGGAAGTTGTGGGCCAATGTGGGTGGATGAGGCTGCACTGGGGAGACCGGAAGGTGGGAGCTGGCTCTGAACCGATGGCAGGGTTGTCTGGGCTTGTTCTGCTGGAGCGTTGGCAATACCCCTGCAAGGGAGGGTGAGAAGTAGTCGCTCGTTAGGCCTGAGCTCTGCTGTGCCCTGGCACGCGCCCGGGTGCTCTGAAGAGAACGAGAAGAACCAGAAGCGAGAAGTGAGCAGGAGGCATTTGGGGAAACGAGGCGTGGGTGAAAAGAGACAGCCCCTCGGTCAGTGCCTGCGGGAAGGGCTGCAGGGGAGCCAGGCGGAGAAGCCAGCAAAGCCTCTATGAATCATCAGCTGCTTTTTAAAAAGGGGAATGTTGCCTTCCCGGCTTTGCTTTGGAATTTAATACTGGTTTCCTTTCCCAGGGGAATTGTTCCTTTTCCACACCCTCCTCCTCCTCCTCCAATCTGTCACTCTGCACAGTCCCTGGTGCTGGGTGATGGATGTGCTGGCCCAGCCAGCCTCCAGCCCGCCTCCTTGCTTATCTTTGAGCCAGTGCACCATGGGACCCCAGCCTTGCTCGGTGGTGAGGTTCAGACAGCTGGAAGCTGTGCCGCAAGAGAGCCATTCTGTTGGAGAGAGGCTAACTGCTTTTGGGAAGGGGGAAGACAGTCACAGGGCCAGGGCTCCCACTAATTATTTCCATCCATGGGCAGAATAAATTTTGTTATGTGCACCAAGGCCTGTGTGGATGTGCACCACCCATAGACACACACTGCCCCTGTGGATGCTGTGCTAACCAGCTGGGCAGCACCCGAATCTCTCCGGGGCAGCCACCCAAGGACTCAGCTCACAGGGAATGTTGGTGGGGAGGGAAGCTGTTGCTGTCAGCCATGCGTGGGCTGTAACCTGGGAAAGGGACTTATTCAAAGCAGCAAAGAGCCCAATCCTGGAAACCCACACTGCTCCCGTGGCCTTGGCACCACCCTGCAGCTCCCTCTGCTCCCCGGGAGGCACCGAGCCGGTCTCAGTGCCGGCTGCCCACTCTGCAGCCCTGGCATTAGCAGCCTCCCGGCCCCGGTGCGCAGGACTCCTGGCACCTCCTGCATCTGCAGCGTATTTGTCAAAACCGGAGCCGAGTGTCAGGCTGCAAATGGCTTGGCGCTTCCCTCTGCTAAGTGATTCCAGCCTGTTAATGGGGAACACCTGTTCGCTCCCTCCCACGGCCGGCCTGGGTGCAGGGAGCGCAGCATCCAGGGAACATCCCTGGCTGCCCCATCTGGGTGGCACCGAGAATGCAGCGGCCACCAGCCTGCCTAGCCTCAGAACCTCTGGGAAGGTCCTCCTGCCTCAGCTGAGCCGTCCCCGGCGGTTGTCCCCACCGTGGTGTCCCCTTCCTTCCCAGGCTGCGGCGTTAAACAGCGAGACCCCCCCAGCAAAGCCCCTGCTCCTCCTGGCAGCTTACAGTGCTGGGCCAGCTCTCAGAGCACTGCTGGCGGCTGGGCCCAGCTGTGGCGAGTGAGCCCATAAAGAAACGCAGGCCCCTGGCTAACCTGGTCCTCAGCCCTGTTCTCAGCCAGTGTTCCCTGAATGCTGGGCGCTTGGCCAGCCACCCTGGGGAGAGTCAGGTGCTGCCCAGATGATTAGCAGAGCGCCCTACAGCCGGCGGTGGGTGTTTCTATGGTGGTGCACATTTCCATATGCTTCAGCGCACATAGCAAAATTTATTCTGCGCATGGATGGAAAAGATTAGAGGGAACCTGCTCACAGCTCCCACCTGGCAGGATCTCACTCCCATTGTCTTGCTGTTCCTGCTCTGGGAGAGGGTAATGCATGAGTGTACCGCTCCAGGGTGGTCAGATTTCTGGGGCCACTGGGGTGAAGGAGGGCCACACAGGTAGCCCACCCGGTAGTCAGTGTTGCCTGTCGCTGCTGCCACAGCTTGCAGGGGGTGGAGGGTAGCCATGGGAAGGGAGCGTGCCATGCTGCCTGGATGGGGCTCGTTCCTCCCTCCAGGGGTCTCAGTTTGCTATTGTAACCACTCGCAGGCGGACTCGAACCTGGGACCGCTGGAGCTTAGCCCAGGAGCTGCTACAAGCCCAGCTAAAAGCTCAGCTCAGGCTGCCAAGCAGACTCATCCTTTGTCTGCGTATGTGGTCTAGTGTTACTCCATGGGACTGAGACCCACACTCAGTGGGCATGTGGGTTACGCTGCCACCAAGCCCCACCCCCGCGCCACCACCCTCCTCTCCGGAGGGAACTCACCACCGTTGTTCTCCCAGCACCGCCCCCAAGGATCTTCTTAATTAGGAGATTACAGAAGCTGCTTGAGGGTCCAGAGTCCTTCAAGTGAGTCCAGGACCAGCCCTGGAGCTGGTGAGGCTGGTGGGTCAGTTACCAAAGGCGCTGGGCAAGCTGCACTCTGCAGCCCTTCTGATAGGTACGTGCAGCCAGAGGTCCCTTGACCACTTCTCATCATCCATAAAAACTTGCCTTACGCTGCTCCCGAGCCCTGCTGTGTCAGCGGAAAAGCTACTGCTGCATTTCTCCCCAGAAGAATTATGTCTTCTCAAAGCAGAGCCAGAGGAGTTTTGGGGGGACGGCACCACGCTGGTCTGGGAGGGACGGGAGCTTCCAGTTTTGGATTGACTGTGCGGCTTTGCCGGGCCTGACTCCTCCCTGGAGGCTGTTTCGGTTTGGAGATGGAAGGAGAGGCTCTGCAACCCGACCCAGCAATCAGGCAGCGGCAGAATGGGAGCTTGGGTCAGGGGTCGATGCTCCGCCCACCTAGCCGAGATCATCCGCTGAGTTTGTCTCCCTCTCCTGGCCGATCTGGGTAAGGGGATAAAAGTTAACTACTGCTGCCAGCGCTCTGTGCTGAAGGGCTGAGATTCGAAGTGCACATGACGGGGTGGGTCTGGCTGATACTCGGAATACGTCCCAAATCCTGAAAATGTTCCAGGCCAGGAGCGGGGCAGGGCGGAGGGGAATAAGCAGTGTCAGCTGCATACCTGGTCATTCATTGGATGTGAATAGTAGTTGATAGACCTAAAAACTGAGAACCGAAGCATCTGCACTCAGCGAGATAATGAGCTTTTCATCCACATTGTCACCAAAATATCAATCTCCACTTATTAATAGTTTATAAAGTGTTAATAAATGAGGAATAGATACTTTAATAAATACTTAATGAATGGCTATAGTTTGTGGTAAAATCCGATAGGCTGATGGTAATCACGGCTGGCGACCGTCTATGGCACATGCGACTCCTGTTTCTAATATGCTTATAACACCCGTAAATCATTTAAACCACATTTAGAAAGAGAACCTTCCTGTAATCTTTAACCTACCGGCACGAGGCCTCAAAAGAGCCGCTGCCTGGAAACAGACGCTGGGGAAATTTAAATTAGGACTCAGGCACATGTGCTTCCCACTCAGGGTGACTGGCCGTCGGAACGGACTCCCAAGAGCGAGGCGGGTAATCCATCTTTTGGTACCTTCACATCAAGACTGGAGGCCTCCTTGGAATATTAGCATTCGCCAAACACAAGTTATGAGGCAATGGTGTGAAATGTAATGGCCCAAGATCAGGGCTCTCTCTCATTTTTGACATCCAGGGCAGAATAAATGCGGTTCTGTGCACCAAAGAAGGTGAGGAAGGGCACCACCATTAGAAACACACGCTGTCCACTGTGAGTGGCTGTGGGCACCCTGCTAATCTCTCAGAGTACACATGTACGTAGCTTATGCACAGAGATAGCAGTTACCTGGCGTTGAAGCGAGCTGATTTACACTGATAGAAACTCTTTGGAAATGAGGTCGGTATTGGGCCTTATTCATGCGATCACCTGTTTATCGATGGGAGAGGGGGGTGTTTGCATACATGCATACAGATACAGATAAATTATTTTGTTAGTCTTTAAAGTGCTACTTGACTGCTTTTTTGTTTTGATAGTAAATAGACTAGCTCGGCTTTCACTGTTACATACAGATACGGTGTATGTGAGAGGGCGGTGATTGCATACATACATACAGATACGTAGCAATGCCAAATGAGAGGAGCACATATTTCTCCCCTCCTGTTGGACAGATTGCAAGAGAGGAATTGATCCCTGCTGTTTCATTTATTAGACGGTGTAATGCCACAGAAATCGTTTCTACAATATCCCAAACTAAATCATTTATTCTTGACAAAAATCCAATAAAGAGCTCAATCTTTCTCCATAGGCAGATAAAGCGCAGATTAATGGGGCAGCCTAGATAAAAAAAAAAAAAAAAAAGAGAGAGAAAAAGGCTGGGAAAATGAAAATGAGAGAGAGAGAGAACGCTTCTTTCCACCTTCTTGCTTTCCCAAGGCTGCTACAGCTCAGGGTTTTATTACAAAAAGCCGCCTAAGTATTACAGGCTAATCCGTAAATCCCAGCCTAGTCAAATATGTGACGGATTTTGTAAATTGTGCTCTTTACAAATCTGATTGAACTTTTTTTCCCCGTTAGTTTTCTTGTCTTCTCCTGCGCCCCCGCCCCTTGCTGAGCTTTTATAGCTTGGCTCAGAGCCATGCCCTCTGCATTAATACCTTGGGTCTGTTACCACCCACTGCCTCCTGGGCCTGCTCCTTGGCCCTATGCTAAATCCTACGGTGAGTAACAAAGATGGCCGGTACAAACAGGTTCTTAGCAAGGGCTGGGGCTGATGGGGCGGCAGCTCATTTCTCTCACCTCCGGTGTCCCTCCGGCCATGCTCAGCCAGCTCCGCTCTAGCAGCTGAGCTGTGGCAGGCAGTTCTAGTCCCACAAGTGGGAACCTCCTGGATCTCCATGGGCCCAGAGCGTCTCCAGCCAGGCAGAGCCCATCCAGGGAGAGAGGCCTGATGCTTAGAGGAGGGCGAGGGAGCCCCAGGTACTTTGCCATTGAGCCAGCAGCTGCTGATGGCTCCTGGGAACCACCTCCAGCTTCTCTCTCCCCTCCCCTCCGCCTGAGGTGCTGGATGTCCCCCTGCATCCCCACCCCACTGCATGCCTGGCGTGTCATCACTGTTTGGGGGCAGAGTGATCCCTGGCCAGGACAGTCAGCTCCAGCCTCCATCCAGGAGTCACGCGGGAAAAAATACATGAGGATGCTCGCCCATGCTCCACCCATGCTCCGCCCACAGCCTCATGCTCCGCCCACAGCCTCATGCTCCGCCAGCCCATGCTGGGCCCTTTCCCACTGCATTGTTGCCTCGCCCCCTACCTGGCCATGCTTCATTCCTCCTCGCTCTTGGCCCCGACTCTTTCCTGGTGAAAGGTCGGGCAAGGAAGGCCTGGAGCCCCCTGGCAGCTGGCGTCGGCAGCACAGGCAATCTGGGAGAATAAAGCCGCCGTATCCCCTGCTGGCCCGTGCCCTGCAGGCAGCTGCTTTTCTGTCCCGGTTCAGACTGGGTCCTCTCGGGCCCTGCACCTTGCAGAATAAGAGCAATTCCCTGCCACCCAGCAGGGTGGGGAGAATAGCTGGAGAGGCAGCTTCTATTTTTGATAGGAGCCGAAGAGGTAGCTTAGCTAGATCGAGAAACGAGACAGGCAGCGTGGCCATGCCCAGGGGTGACCCTGGCTCTGTGTAATTCAACACAGCTGCTCCCCTGTATTCACAAGGCCTGGCTGAGGACAGAGCAGGGGCCGGTGGTTATACCTATCAGACCCTAACAGCAGATGGGGGTCAGGAGCTGCTTACCAGCTGGTGCTCGAATTCTTTCCCTATCCATCTTAAGATCTCTTCCCCTGTTGCTCCTCACAGTGCTGCAGCTGGGAACACGCACGTGGCTGAAGGAACTCCAGACTGTGGGCTGCATTGCCAGGTACCAGGGGGCCACATCCCAGGCTGCAAGCTGCTGGCATAACTAGCCCCAGGCAGACTCGACCGTGGGACCTTTGTAGCTTTAGTGCAGGAGCCTCTGTGCTTTGAGCACTTAGCTAAGGCCGTAGCAGAGGCTCAGTCTCTCTGAAAGTGGTCTAGGTGCCACTACATGGGAGACTGAACTGGATCCAGGGGATTTTCCTGCCGGCCTGCTGACTTCCATTCAGATTCCCCCGCGCCATTCCCTTGGAAGGAGAGCGCCAGTTGCACTTGTGCTTTGCTTTTATGGGCTCTGGCCTTGTGACAGTCTGAGCCTCTCAGCCGGAGAGGGGTGCACTGTGCCCCTGTCTGGACTTGAGCTGTGCTAGGGGGTGCAGAGAGAGATAATGCAGCCTAGGAGGGGACCGGGCAGGGCACAGCTGCCAGCGCTGCAGGGTCCTGATGTCTGGCCAGATCACCACTCTGCTCCAAGCAGCGCCTGCCCTTCTCCGCCCCCCCCAGGGGCGCTGTGTTTGCTGGAAAATCGTGCAGCCGCACTGCACAGACCCCCACAGTTCCAAGTGGCTTCGGAGTTGGCCAGCTGCTGCCCGCAAAGCGCCGCTGCCCGTTCCCAAGGTGCTGAGATGGCCAGGGAAGTGGGAGAGGGCGGGGCCGCCGTGCCAGAACAACCCCGCGTGGAAATGGACAGAAGGCAGAGCTGTGTAGTGGGCGGAGCAGGGGGGTCTGCATTTCGTCCCTGGCTTTGCTGCTTACTCACGGGGTGGTCGCAGACAGGTTCCTGCTCCTTTGTGTGCCTCAGTTTCCTCTTCTGGAGACTGGGGTCTAACAATAAAGCTCCCTCCCTCGGATGGGCTAATGTCTGTAAACGCCGAGATAAAAGATGCTCTCGACTTACAACAGCTTCGCAGTCATTCCCCTGCCCCCTCAACCTCCCATCTTCTTCCTCACACCTCTGTTGATAACATTGTGCACTTTCATCCATGCTACCACCAGGGTCCCTGACCGTGCACTTTCCCCCCGCACGCACACACCCCTTTGTGTGGCTTCCAGAGGGGGCTGAGTGTTGTGCGTCCCGGTTTCCAGCTGGGGAGAGAAAGGCATGGAGCCAGGGAGACAGCAAGCTGTTAGTTAGGACACATAAACCGGAGACGGCTGTTACCACCATGCAACAAGCATGCAGCGCTCTTAGGCCTGGCTGACCTTCGCAGCAGCACCAGGGCTAGAACTCACGGACACTGGTCCCCTGCCCTAAAAGGGAGGCTGTGTAAGTAGCAGCAGGCCCACAACACACAGTTGCACAGTTCTGCATGTATCCACTAAGAGGTATCCCATACACACACCCCACAGCTGGTTCGTGGAGGCAGGGGCTGAGCTCAGAGATAGTGTCTGGGACATGGGGGTCAGGAACAGAGGGTTAACAGCTCTCACTCTGTGGGGAAAGGGGCGAGAAGAAGCATCTCCTGCTTGCAGCTGCAGTAGGTAATAGTCCAGTAGTGAGGGCAGGGGACAGGACTAGATGACCTCTCAGGATCCTTCCAGCCCTTTGATTCTATGCCCCCCTCACTCCTCTTCTCTCCAGGGTGGCAAGTGCTCGAGTTCTCCATGGGACAGCGGCTCCTTAGGTGTCCATGAATGGTTTGCCCTTTACGCCAACCGCAAAGGGACGCGCACTTGTTCCCAGGGTCGCTTTGACCATCTCCTTCCTCCGCTTGTGGTCCGGGTCTGGAGGACAGAATTCCAGGTCCCACCAAGCCTGGGGAAGAGAAACCATCCAGGATGACAACCTCAGGCTGCTATGGATGAGGGCAGGAGATGCAGAATGTCTCTTTTGGTCTTACACACACACACACACAAAACTCTTTCAGTCTTGTACACACACACACACACACACACACACATCCCACCCTCTAGGATATACATTTTTTTTAACAGTGCTCCAAACACAGACCCAGCGCAAGCAGAACTGACTCAGCAATCGGGGCCTATTTGCCACTCAGTATGAAAGCAGACAAGGAGTAGAACTGGACAGGCTGGGCAGTGGTTTTGGATGCAAGGGACATGACAGAGACCTTCATCCTTCAGAGTCCCAGTCCCAGCGACCTCTGCTGCATCCCACAACATGCTTCAGGTACAGCTCCCACATCTTCCCGGCCCGGCCAGGCTCAGCAACAGCAATGAACCACCCACAGGAGAATTTCAAATGCTCACCACGAACTCACCAGCCAAGTCTGGTTAGTGGCTGTGACCCGCTTGGACTTGCAGGTCTCCTAGAGATACCAGGACTCCTGGGGTCGGAGTCACTAATCCAGTTTTGCTGGGACTGTTTTGAAATACTTCCTCTCGCTGTCAGGTTTTAAAAGTGAGCTTCCCTGCCAGCACTCTTTCCGGGGTTTTGTTAAATTATTTTCTTCAGCTGATAATTTCGCAACACAGCCAACCTCTGGCGACACTTGTGAGTGGAACAGTCATTCTTCCGCTGAGAAAACTATTGTTGATTTCCCAAAGGACATCCTAATCCGATGCTCCCCCGGTCAGCCAATCCATTTCGATCGGCAATGGCTCCTGCCACGCCGGCGCGAGCCGGGAGGTAGCGTCTGGGGACTCTGGCGCTGCCGGAGCACAAACGAGCCGGTGTGTGAGCGGTAAGATAAGAAACGGGCCACGTCTCGAATTCATTCCAGCGCCTCCAAGAGAAGGAAGAAAAAGTGCAGAAGGGGTGATGTAGCTCAGTGGTTTGAGCACTGGCCTGCTAAAGCCAGGCTTGTGAGCTCAGCCCTTGAGAGGGGCCATTTAGGGATCCGGGGCAAATAATTAAAAGAAAAGAGGCTGTTACGGCTGGTGACGGGCTTTGCTGTGAGTGCAGGGGACTGGACTCAGGGACCTCTGAAGGTCTCTTGCAGCTCTGTGAGATAGGTATCTCTCTGTGTTTCTATGTGCAAGGTGGCCCAGTTTAATGTCAGCCTTTGCACCCTTCCCTGAGGGTTTCTTTAGCTTCTCTGCATGTCAGTTACATGTGCCAGCCTGGCTTGGGGTGACCCTATGGCTGCGGTGAGCAAACCCTAGCTTTTCTACACCGAGCATAGCCCCTGGAAGCAACCCCAGCAAGGGCTGGCTACAGCCCTGCAAAGGAAAACCACCCAGGCTAGGGGTGAGAGTGCTGCCAGAGGAGTCAGGACAGCTGGATTCTAGCTGCTTAGCTGCGTGACCCGGGGAGCTCACTCTCCCTCTGCCTTCTGGTGTCCGGCAAGGACCACGCTGGGCTGTGGCTGCAGGTAGGTCCAGGGCCTCCACATGCTGCTCAATACTAGGTCAGCAGCCCAGTGCACGCACTCCAGCCGGAACTCAGCCAGGCCTTGCTTCCCTGGGACAAGCGCTAAGGGTGGGTTGTGTTGGTGCTCGGCCAGCAACAACGGCAACTCCCAGCATTTTGCCCTTGCGGAGCGCTTGGCAGGCCGTTGCCTCTCCATAGCCGTCTGAGCCCCCGGGGGTATTGCAGTGCGTGCAGGCTGGGCCTGTCTGTGTGGACAGACTTCCCCTCCGGCACGTCTCTCTGCACCCAGCTTCCCGCCCCATGCTGCTCTGCTGGGCTTGCTCCACCCAGCCGAGACACCCTGGGAGAGCTGCCCCGATCTTCCCAGCAGCCCCAGAGACAGAGGCGGTTGGGCGGAGCAGGACATGCAGGCCCACCCAGGGGACACGTTGGCCACACTGTTCAAACCCATCTCCCTGGCCCCAGCTCGCCACACCGGGCCCCATGAGAGCCGGTTACGGAATCACCGTCGTACTGGGACTCAGTCCCTTTTGTGACCCCAGGCAGAACCACAGGGCCGCACAGACCCGGACGTTGCTTGCCTCCAGCATCCGAGCTGGTGATTGCAACAGAGACCCACCAGGCTCAGGGCTGCCTGGCCCGTAGGCGGAACACATGGCTGCGCAGGGCATCACTGGGTCTTAATATCCACCTGCCCTCGCCTTCCTGTCTCGTTCTGAGGCTGCTGCCGCCGGGTGAGTCTAACTCCAGAGAGAATCTAGTTTGCTCCACTTGAAGAAGCCGGCCAGACCTATTACCAGAACTCTGAACCCGTGAAGTGGGTAATGAAGCCATGTAACAGGCACTTGCCAGTCTGAGATCTCTACTGTCAGGCTGTGTTTATGCTCCGCTCTCACATTGAAATAAGACTCACAATTCGCACTATGCAAATTGCATATCCTATTTGCAGTCAGTTTCGAAACAGGCTATTTTGGGATTTGGCGCTGTTTACACGGTGCCAAATGTCCAGATTCTGGGTTATTTCGAGGCATCTCTTACTCCTCCTGCACCGAGGGGTGCCGAAATAGCAGGCCCGGTACTTCGAAAACTAGTTTAGAATACCAGGCGCGTTTCCTAGATGCGGCATTATTATTTCAAGACGCCTCGGCATCCCGTAATAGCTCCCCAGTGTAAACGTGGCCGGAGTGTCCGAACTCCTGTGTTAGGCGCCGGGACCTGAGTTTAAGTTTTGTTTTAAAAACATTTCGTTCGTGCACTGCTGAAGATTATAAAGTCACCTCTCTGGGAATTCATTCCCCACGCCCTGCAGGCTGCCCTTGCATGCCCAGGCAGCCGGTTCACGGTACTACGTAAGGCCTCATAGATTCTAAGGCCGGCCCTGCCTGAGCTCTGTGCTCGTAGGGCTCCATATTCACAGCCAAACTCGACCGTGCCAGCTGCAACAGCCTTTCCCACCACCTCGCAGCCCAGCTCTCAGGCCTAAGGCAAGAGCCTTGTGCCAGTTTCCCAGGAGGGTGCTTGTCTCCTCACCCGCAGCACCCACTCCCCTGCAACCTCCAGGAGTCTTTCCAAGCAACATCTGCAACAGCTTAACCAGCGTGCCTGGCCAGCCCTTTCCAGAAATAGCTCCTAGGTATTGGCTCGCGCACCGCCGAGTGATGTCATTGTCTTTCCTTTCCCTCCTGCCCGCCTCCAGACACGACACAGTTGTTAGCCTGGTCTCTTTCCCTGGGAGTTTTCTTGGCCACCAATCAGGCCTGGGTGGGACGTTGCCTCGGCTCTGGCCTGATGATGAGCGCTCCGTATGCGGGAACACACTGGCTGGGATCGGGGCATGTTACTGTGGCAGCTGACGCGGCCTCCCTGGCTTCTCTTTCTCCAGGCATTGAATGGCTTCCCAGGGTGCTTACGTCTCGCCTGCCCCGAGGAAGGACGATGTGTTATTTCTCCTGGCCGGAGAAGGAAGCTGTGGACACCAGTCTCTGCTGGGCGCGTCCCGCCAGCAGCACTTCCTTCTGTGTCTCGCTGCGCTCAGGCTTTGCTGCACCAGTAACTGAAATGGTCTGACCGGGGAACAGCAAACACCCTGAAAGCACAGGGTTAAACCCAGCACGCAGCAGGAAAACGGGGCAGCTCTTAGTTCCCTGGGCCTCGTCAGCCAGAGGTCGATTTCACAGAGCCAGCCCCAGCCCACGGATCGTGGATCCTGGAGCTGGTGTGAGTGGGGAGGCGTCTGGGTCTGATTTAGGGCTCAGGATGGGGTGGGACTGGCGGCAAAGAGCTGGCTCGAGGAGGTAGCGGGTTTCATGTAAGGTGGCATAATAATAAACTGATCATTATCAGATGGGGAGTTGGCTTAGTCTGTGTCTGCAAAAATGACAAGGAAGCCTGGGGCACCTTGAAGATTAGCGGATTATTGGGGTATAGACTTGCCCAAATAAATCTCAGAGGGGGAACCGTAGTTAGTTAGTCCGTAGGCCCCTCTTCCCCAGTCTGTCCCAGGGGTCCATGGAGGCTGTCAGCTCTGCTGCCCGCACCATACGTGAGCTCAACAGATGAGATGGGGGGTAGAGAAAAGGTTTCTCCCGGACACAGGACGAGCCAACCCCGCCAATCAGAGGTTGTCGGTGCGACTGGCGAACACCGGGCCTGCGGCTGGTCCTTTGCACGCGAGGGAGCAGGCCAAGCTGCAGTTTAGCAAACCCCACTGGGAGAAGAAGCCAGCCAGGGCTGTCCTCCAGCACAAGACAAGCAGCTGGGGCGAACTTTATTTTGTGGGGGGGTCCCTGTCAGAAGGATCCATTTCCACGCTGCACAGAGGGGCGAGCAACCCCCAGTGGTCTTTCTCCTAAGGGGACAAAGAAATTGAGCCCTTCTGGGGAGATCCTAACCCAGGGATGGGGGCCTCCCTCCTGGTTCAGACCCCCTTGGTAACTCCCAGAACTCGTCTGCCCCCCAACCCCCCGCACTGCTACCTGATGAGTGGGGGATGCTGGAATGATCCTCGCTGCCCCGAATCAGGGCCACGGTGCACTGGCAGCCAATAGGCCTGTGTGATGAGCTCTCCCCAGGGTACCTGGATCGGCTGGGAGGATTTGACACAGCGTGTGCCAGGCAGCTGGGCAGGCAAGCTGAGCCGGGGAGCCAGGACTCGGGAATGATGGCAATACCAAGCTCTGCAGCTCACTGTGCTGGGAGACAGGAACTGGACTGCTGGGAAATCGCCCTGCCCCTGGGTCCGTGGGCCCCTGGGGGTCTGTGAGGTCGTGGCAGGGAGTCCACGAAAGAAAAGGCCAAAAAGGATCATGGAAAACAGACCTTGTGTCACCTACTGGGCTTCTGTGACAGGCCCGTTCTTCACATCCCTGGCTCTTGGTGAGCGGTGCCAGGCCTTCAGCCTTTGACCTGCACCATTCTCTGTTACGCTGATCTGTCTGCCACACCTTGGCACCCCAGCTCCCGTCCCGTGGTGCTAGGAGCTGTACGTGCACACGGAGAGAGGGCCCCTAAGCAGACCTGGGGACGGCGCATGGGAGAAAGGGAAGATTCACACACACACCCCTGCCCTGTTAGAGCTGGAGGGCAAAGAACAGAGGAAGAAAACGACACATCCAAGGTCACAGTGGCCAAGCCAGGAATTAAGGCCAGATCTCCAGGGCCCTCCCTGTCTTTCTGGCTCCTCGTTCCTGCCCAGACTAGAGCTGCTAAGCGAGCCTTTGTCCCTTGCAGGGCAGATTACAGCTGAGGGGCCCCATCTGGTAAGCTACCATGTCTGCCCCACTGGGTTAGGGGCAGGAGTCCCACTGGTTAGGGTTTAGAATGGGGCCTACATGGGGGGACACTAGCGCCCAACCCTGCCTCACAGAGGGGACTGGGGTTTGGTTGGAGACCCCTGAGGAATTGTGTTGGAGGGTTGGGCCCAGGGCAGGGCTGTGAGATGAGCCCGAGGGCGCAGGTGGGACTCTGACGGGAGCATCGGAAGCCCATGTCTGTCCTCCCACTTCAGTGATCTGGGAGCCGACCAGCCCAAGCCCCAGGCCGGCCCCTCGGGCTGTTTGCAGATCCCACCACCCCACCAGGTGGGCGGAGGCCCTGATCTTTCCCCGCTGGAGGTCTGCGGAGTCAGACCCTCTCCCGGTCACTTTCTCGTTCCCGCCAGTGAAGAAGCCCTCGTTCCCCAGCTGGGTTCTCTTCTTCCCACCCGGAGCCTGAGCCCGGCCTTACCTCTTCTGCAGTCCTGCGAAACAGCAGCTGGGAAACCAGCTCCATCAGCTGTGACGGAGACAAACAATTCCCTTTCCCAACCCTCACGCCCACCCAGCCGGCACTTAGCTGGGAGCCCTGCTTGTTCTACTGCTCCTCCGGAGCAGCACCATAGAAACCCGCGAGTTCCCCGCATGAACCCGACGTTCACCAGCTGCAGCCAAGTGGGCGCAATTTTGAGGGACAAGTATCAGAGAGGGAACCGTGTTAGTCTGTAGCTTCGAGAACAACAAAAAGTCTTGTAGCATCTTACAGACTAACAGATATTGTGGAGATATTTATATCACAGGACCTAACATCAACTATACCATCAGGGGCTCCTTTACCTGCACATCTACTAATATAACATGTGCCAGCAATGCCCCACTGCAATTTACATTGGCCAAACTGGACAGTCTCGCCGTAAAAGAATAAATGGACATAAATCAGACATCAGGAATGGGAAAGTACAGAAGCCTGTGGGAGAGCACTTCAATCTCCCTGGACACACAGTGGCAGATTTAAGGGTGAGAGTTCTGAAATAAAAAAAATGTCAGAAATCAAATGGAGAGAGAAATCTCCGAGCTGCAATTTATTTGCAAATTTGACTCCATTAATCATGGATTAAACAGAGACTGGGAGTGGCTCGCAGCTTACAAAGGCAGTTTCTCTGCTCTGGGTGTTGATAGCTCCCCATTAGACGCTGACAAAGGCTCACATCCCCCTGTCTGATCTGACTTGTTTTTAACTCTTTGATAAGTACTGTTGATACTGGGCCATTTCCACCTTGCTGAATTGACCTTGTCAGCTCTGGCCCTGCCTGTTACTGGGACCCCACTCTTTAAATATCTCTCTGAACGCCCCCCCCACTCATGCATCTGATGAAGCGGGTCTTTGCCCACGAAAGCTTATGCTCCAAAATATCTGTTAGTCTTTAAGGTGCCCCAAGACTTCTTGCTGATTTTGAGGGAGACTCGCTGAACGAGCCCGCAGCCGAGGGTGGAGCAGGAGTGGGATTATTGGAGCCTTCGCACCGGGCGTGCTGCCTTTTTGGTTGCGGCAATCCTGCCAGGAAAGGGCAGTTTTGCCCTTGTTGCTGGGTGCTTGCAAACCCAACCCCCTTGGCAGCTCCGAGGCTAACTCAGGCCTCCTTGCTTCTGTCGTGCTCAGCTTTGTTATTGCAGAGCTGCTTGGGAGAGCTGGCCTAGCCCAGGCTGGTTTGTCCCCACAGGAGGCTGCATGGCTTCGGCCTCAAAACCGGGACTGTTTTACTGAGCACTGGTTTGCTCGTGTCGGCTCGTGCATGGCCATCGTGCTGGGGCATTGGATTGTTCCTGGGAGGCTGCTCACAAGTACTGGTCTGTTGTTGTAGGGTCCCTTGTGAGACCCAGGCCGCACATGCTGGCGTGTTATTGTAGTGCTGCTCAAGAAGCGTGTTGCCTGTAAGCTGAGCACCCAGGCAGCTGCCCAGGAAAGATTCAGGCGCTTCCCTGCTGATCGGCAGAGCATCCACCGCCGTGCACAGCCAGTAGCATGTTTCCCATTGGTGGTGCGCATCTGTGTGTGCACTGGGGCACAAAACAATATTTATTCCACACACGGACGGGAAAAACGGAGAGAACGCTGCACGTGAATGCTAGATTTGACCTCCTGTGCACGTTCGTCTCCTTATTTCATTGATGGAGAAGAGAAACCCGCCAGCAGGCGTGGGAGAAGCCCCTTGCTTCAACCCCCCCACTCCCTCTCAGATCTCTTGGCTGGAGGATGTGTCCATAGAACCAGTGGTTATAAAGTACCGTGTAGCGTAACACACAGAGCTCTGGGCTTGCCCCATCCGCCTGTTTCAACAGAACACTAGCCGGCCAGCTGGCTGGAGCCTTTTGTTCACTCCCCAATTATCAAATCAGTTGTCGAGTACAGGTCCAGAACAAGCAAGGATATTGAGCAGCGGTTTCCCTGCCAAGAACTTATGCCAGCTCTAAGGCCCGGTCATCACCAGCGACTTGGCCCGTCAGGGGTCACCTTGGACCTTCTTGTGACCTCCGTGCTGGTTTGAGAGCTCCGCCACCATCCGCCAGCGCTTGGACAGACTAGGCATGGTGGGTGCTGGGGGGCAGAAGGTTGCTCTGGGGGAAGGACGCTGGTGACGCTCTCCCCTGGGCCAGCTGAGGCCGGTTGCGCTCTGGAGACAGGAATGTTTCTGGAGGTGCCCAGCCACGCACCCCTCATGGCCCCATGAGCACATGTGGCTAACCTGGCTGCACCCGCTCAGTGGGCCCCTGTGACGCTTTCCTTGCTGTCTAAGTGTGCTGGTGGCCTTGTCTTAGGGTCCTTCACTTCGAGGATCCTGAAGCACTTTATGAACATCCAGTAATGCAGCCTCATAGCCATCCTTGCTTCACAGAGGGGGGAAACTGAGGCACGGGGAGGTGCTGTGGCTTGTCTGAGCTCTCACTGATGCAGCCAGGACATACGACCCCGGAGTCCTGAGTCACATTGCCCCCTGCTCTAATCATTAGCCTGGACAGCTCATCCACGCAGCTTTCTCGGTAGAGCGGGAGGTAATGGGAGCCAAGCAGGGTGCTCCTGGAAAACAGCCCGTACGTGAGGATGACTGAGCGGCAGGTGGGTTCTGTGCGGTTCCTGGTGGAGAGCTTCCCCTACGAGAGAACCCACCTGAACAGTCTGGCCCCGCTTGCTGGCCGCGTGCAGAGCTGGACAGGCTGTGTGGACGGAGCAACAGGGTCCTGCTTCCCGAAGTCCCCTCCCATCGGGCAATGCGGCGAGTTGGCCGGTCCTGGGGAGGGCATATGAGGCCTGGATGACCGTTGCCCCTCGACCTCTGCAATGGGCTGAGGCATTTGCTTGGGAATGTTGCCTCCTCCTCCAAGTGCCATGCGAGATGCTTTTCTCACAGCTTGGCCCCAAGGAACACCCGGGAGCCCCAGCTCTTAGTACTGGGGGGCTGCCACCTGTCCCCAGGACATGATGGGAATCAGTGCAGCCTCAGGCTGGGAATGCTGGGCTGCCGAAGTCCTCGCTCCGGAAGAGGCGTGATGTGCCTGGCTGGAAGAGAGATGGCCTCCACCCAGGTTCCCATCTGCCAAGGACTCCCCGTCTGGCCCCCGCCAAGTCGATTCACCTCTTGGCACCCAGGAGAGCATCCCCTCATGCACTCCAGCACCAGCAGGGTCTGTGGATCTCGGCTGAGCTGACCTCCCACGGCGCATGGACCAGAGAAGCGCCAGTCACTGCTGTGTTGATCCAGAACCCCTTTGGACTGCCCCTTGTCTTGATTCAAAGGTTGGAGGTGATGGAGACCCCACCACATCCCACGGCCACAGTCAAGTAGCCACCTTCCCCATTAGCAGCTTGTGAGTTCAGTCTGCTCCGAATGTGGCCAGGTCCCCTGGCCAGGCATCAGGTCTCATTAGGCCTTTTTCTGCCTGGATTAACGAGCCATTTGTAATGAGGAAACTCTTCCCTACTTGCTGCTAGTAGAAGAAGTTGCCTCTTAACCTGCCCTTGGGTAAAACAAGCAGATAATCATCTGGCATCTGCCTGGGCAAAACACGTTGTCTGGATCTCTGGGTGGTCTTGCCACTGGCCCCCGTCTCTCATCAAGGGGAGGGGGCTGGTTGCTTGTGGGCCGCTTAGGAGGTCGATGTTGCTGAAGCAGACAGGGAGAGGCCGACCTGCATGAAAGAGGTGACTCTTGGCCACGTCTCTTTACACGTGCCTGTTCTCCACTCTGCCCTCTTGGAGCCATGTCCTAGAGCGGAGTGGAGCAAATGCCCAGTGGAATTAGGGGTCTCCTGCACTTTCCCGGACTCAGCCCCAGGCACACCTCCCCCCTGCTCTGCAGATGCAGCTGTTGCTCTCCAGTGCAAAGGTGAGACCCTGCAGTAATGCAGCCAGGTGCCCCTGGGCTCATTTGCAAACGCCGGTGCTGGCAGAGCGAAAGCTGTTGCTTTGTGTCAGCTTCACAGGCCATGCACTGAAGGGAGACCACATGAGCCTGCTCCCATCTGTCAGCACCGCAGCTGTTGTCTGCACAGGCAGCCTGGATTGCTTCCTTGCAGGAGCAGGGAATTCAGAGGCAAGCAGGGTAAGACATGCTGTGCAAAGCTCTGAGGAATAAAGCTCAGTGGGCCTAGCACCCAGGGTGGCACAGCTTGTGGCAGCCCATAGAGCCACAGTGCTATGGTCATAGAATGGGGAGCAGCCAATCCCTCCCCATCCCAATGGGGCAAAGTACGAATGCAGCCGCCTTCTTGAGCGCCAGGCGTCTGGACCCCAGAGGCCCTGCCGAGAGAAGGAAGACGATAGCCCTGCACCCGGGCAGCAAGCTGCTTTGTGGGAGCTGAAGGCAGTAAGGGACCGTGTTCTCCACAGAGGGGCTGGTGGGACCAGGCAGGGTTCCCTCTAATTTTTACTGTCCGCGGGTGGAATAAATTTTGTGTGCACCGAGGCATGGGTAGAGGTGGACTACCAATAGAAACACGCTGCCGGCTGTGAACGCTCGGCTAACCAGCTAGCTGGGGCCTGAGTTTCTCCCGGGCGGCCACCCCAGTGCTCATCTGAGAGGGAACGGTGGGCCCGGGGGGTTGGGATGCATCTCGGCACCTCTGTGTGTGTTTGATGTAGGGACTGAGTCACTGGCAGCCAGAGCAAAGAGGGTGCACGCCCAGCAGAAACTGACTGTGTGACAAGGCTGATTTCACTATGGGCACGAGCCAGCTCACCCCGGCCTCTCCCCACTGTATCCCTGGAACCGGAGCAGGTGCCATGAAAATCCCCCCATCCCTCACTCAACAGTGGTGGCTGCACCGCAGGGGCATTGTTGTTTTTTATATCAGCTTGTCACGGGGTCTGCAGTGTGGTGGGGGTTTCCCGGCCATCTGGGGACTGACACCTTCTGTCCTGAACAGCTGCCGGTGCAGGGGCAGAGAGACAGCAGGGTCAGGGAAGTGCACTGGAGGCAATGAGCTTTACGAAGGTTTGAAACATGGAGAGGTGAGTTCAGGGGGACTCAAGCACTGCTGAGTGCCTTAGAGACCCTCTGCGCTGGCATGGGCTGTATGAGTCTCTTACAGGTCTCCTGTGGAACAAGCGGTAGTGACTGACTCTTGGCCTTAGCGTGGGAAGCCTCTGATGCAATCTCCGGTGTACCAGGGGGTAGCTGAGTTAGTCTGTATCCACAAAAGCCCCACCACATGCCTCTGACCAAGCGGGTCTTTGCCCACAAAAGCTTATGCTCCAGAAAAGCTGTTAGCCTCGAAGGTGCCACAGGAAATCTTCAGTGTGTTGGCCAAGTTTCATGAAGCCTTCGAGGGGGTCCCCAGGCCCTGGCCCCCATCCACCATCTGATGTGACTCTCATTCTGCAGTGTGGCAGGGTGGGGCCAAAAAATCCTATTGGAAGGCCGAGTGGGTAACTAAAAGGCCCCGCTCAGGACGAGAGGGAGCCCACTAAAAAGAAGCCGTGGCCCCCAGTGAGTACGGGGGACAATGAAAGAAAAAACAGGGACGAGAGTGAGGGTCGAAGGTTCAAAATGAGGGAGCCGGAGGGGGACACCAAGCAGAGAACCCCGGGCAGCGCCCACCGCTCCTCGAAGCTGTCGAGGGAGTCGGTGGCTGCCGCCCAGGGGAACTCTGCCCGGATTTGTGACCAGACAGAGGAACAGAAGTAGGCCCCACAGTCGCAGGTCACCCTCTCTGCCAGCCTCCTCGCCCGAGTGGGGCCAGGAGAGGGGAGGCAGGAGTAAAAGCAGAGCGGAGGCAGAGCTGACCATCAACGTGGGAGCAGCTGAAGAGTAGGCCGCCCGAAATCAATTAGGGCCAGCTGATCCCGCTCAGGTTATAAACCCTTCTCCACAGAGGGCAAGGGAGGCGGGTGGTAAGGAGAAGTAGGCAGGCTTAGAGGAGCACCAGGGACCACAAAAGGGGAGAGGAGCGGAGCCTCAGCAACCCAGGGGGGCCTGGAGCTCCTCCAGAGACTTTGAGGAACTGCTCAGCTGGCAGAGCCAAACCAAGGAGGGGACTTGCTGCCATGGCTGCCACTAGTGGAAGGCGATACCAGGGGAATTGTCTGGGGGAAGTGGCCCAGGGAGAGGAGCTGGAGGGGCGAAGGGAGTCAGCCCTCGCTGGTAGTGGCCATCCAGGGTCCCTGGGCTGGAACCAGGCACGAGTGGGTGGGGACCAGGTTCCCCCCGAGACTGCCCCCTGCCCCAGCAAGGGTAACAGGGTTCATATGGTGGGGCCAGCGGACTGAACAGAGGACCTGGGGCCCAGGAATGAGACTGACTCTGCCGCAGCAGGGAGAACAGGAGATGATGGGGTGACAGGGACACAGCGTAGAACAGACTTGTCAGCACAGGGACCAGATGCCGTCAGCACCATCTGTCTTGGGGAGAGGGGCCCAGAGGGGTCCCCAAGCTGGGCCCTGGCCCCCTTCCTCCCTCTCCAGACAGACCAGACTGCCCCACTCCACTGCTCAGCTCCCATTCACACCAGCCAGGGCCCCCTCCTCCACCTCTGTCCAGGGAAGAAAGGGGTCACCTGGTTGGCTAGGTTACCAAGACCCTGAAGGCCCTTTGTGTATGTGCATATGTGCACCCACCTCAGATCCCTACAGGACAGTAGGGGACACATGCAACCTAACCAGGGGACTAAAGCCCTCCCACGCCCACTGTGTCACAGCAAGCTGGTGCCCTTGCCAAAGGTGATGGGAAGCTGAGTTCTTAACGGTTGCTCCGCTGCAGTCATTTACGGAGGTTGCTGTGAATCAAAGCTGCCGCTGTGGAGCCCCTGGAGGTCCTGGCTGGTGGCTGTCAGTTTACAACAGGATTCAGCTAATGGTTCTATCCTGGTGTGAGGCCTTGGCTCTGTCTTCTCGATCCTACTTGATGGTTTTGTGTGTGTCCTGCAATAAAGACACATCCTTCTAGAGCCAGGGTTGAAAACATATTTGATGCTTTAAAAGGGCTAGTTTCAGACAGCTGAAAACAATCTTGAGACAGATTGTCTGGGCGGAAGAATTTAATTAGAAACAATGTGAAATGAGAATTGAAATCTGTTAAAGAGGGTTTTACGAGAAGTTCGAAAGCCAAAATATCACAACTGAGAGAGAAGGCCACATAGGTTGAAACACCAGTCTGGCTTAGAGGAAAAGTAAACGCTCCTATAAATATCCACAGTAAATGGGAGAAAGGGGAAACTGATAGTGATAAAGATAAAGCAGAAGTTAAGAACTGTAGAACAATGATAAGGGAAGCAAAAGACTAGGAAGTGAAATCTGTGTACAGTAAATTAAGGGTGTTAAGGCGTTTTTAAGTATACCAAAAACAAAAGGAATCCTAGTAATGGTATTGTTCCATTTTATTCTAATGTTAATAGCAATATAGAAAAACAGAAGTATTCAACAAATATTTCTGTTCTGTGGGGGAGCCGGGGAAGTCCAGATGGCCTGGTCATAAAACAAAATGATTAAATACATTCTGCTGCAGCAATTACTAAGGAACATGATAAATAGCAGCTTATGTCTATCTAAACTGGACATTTAAGAGTTGTCAAACTTCCTTTTCTGGTGTTCTTCCAATGAAATTCCAGGAAGGGTGACCAAATTTCACAAAGTGTTTGGGTTTTGACAGTGTGACCCTGGAGGCACTGAGACCACTGACAAGGGAGAGTGAAGTCTCTGCTCTACAGCCTGAGGTGAGCCAGCTGGCTTTTAGCTCATGTGGAAGAACACAGGGCTTTAGGCCCTAAAGTCACAGGTTCATATCCTCCTGCTGACAGCCAGGGTGCATCAGCCTTACAACAGAAGCACAGCTTTGAGGGAATTTGGCTCCACCAACACTTCTCCAGTGGGCACCAGCTAGTCTACCTTGTCAACTCTGGCCCTCCCCTTGACTGAGATTCCCTCTTTAAATCCTTCTCTGAACCTCCAACCCCACCAGTCATGCATCGGACGAAGCGGGTCTTTGCCCCCGAAAGCGCACGCTCCAAAATATCTGTTAGTCTGTAAGGTGCCCCGGGGCTTCTTGTTGCTCAGCTGGTAAGGAGCTTTCAACTGTCACCTGTTGGTAAACAGAGGAAGGTACAGCCACAGAGTTGCTTCATCTGCATGCTATTTTCCCAGAACTCCAGAAGGACAGAGGCTCCAGAGGGGAATGAGTTCTTTGCCAGCACGTATTGGTGAACAGAGGGAAGTATGACTACACAAAGCACTTCATTTGCATAGCCTTTCTACCCAGGATTCTTCCAGTGATAATGTGGGAGTCACCATAACCAGCTCCAGACTCACAAGTAGTTGAGCAATAGTAGGCAAGCAACCTTGGGTGCAGAATTAGGTAGTCTTTTGCGAGAAACTCAAGATGGGTCTTTCTGAGCGTGTGTCAAGAAGCTAGCCCTATATTATTCCTTTTATTCAAAGGGGTTTGGTCGTTGTGGGAGCTATTGATGCAAGATGACTGCTAAAGTGATCCTTCAGGCGTTTCATTGATTGCTCATTTACATCTATTGTTGCTGCTCTTGTGAGGGCTCTAGTTTGCTGCCAACAAAGCCTGGTAGATGAATACATTACCGTAAGCCCTGGTTAAAAATGGAATCCCCTCCTTGGCTTGGCATCCCTCCTTGCCTTATCCTGATGAACCTGTGTCACATGCCTGGATACGGGAAACCATTTGTCACATTGTATATTGCGGCACCAAATCTTGTGCCAGGTGGCCCAAGCGAGGTGTCTACTGAAAGCTGGTGATGCCCTGAATCTGTCTGTAACTTGCATGTCTGTCCCAAGTTTGTACATGAAGTTAGAGGTACTGGCTCTGCAGCTGTATTAGAAATGTTCAGAGCCAAGAGTACACAATATGGGTCGGGGGGTGAGCTCCGCCCCAGCCAGGATGAATGGGCTATAAACAGAGGAACAGATTCTCGGATGTCAAATGCACATCTCAGGAATTTGGGACTGTCACCTGCAATATATCCAGTGGCAGAGCTCTACAGCAGCCCCCCGAGTCAGGTGATAGGGACTCCCCAGTGCCCGATGGGAAGAAGAAAGGTCTTACTCCCTCGGCTTGAAAAAACTGCAAGAGGGGCCCAGAGAGGGTCCGCCTTGGTGGTTCTTCTTTCAGCCCCCATGAATTAAGCCTGTTTGGACTGAGGGCCTGTCTCTGAAAAGGATCCTTGCAAAGATGTTGGAGAATCAGCATGTAACACCACTGGCCTGCATCGATATCAGTAATTGATCTATGGAATGGATCGCCGTCACAATTTTTCTCTCACTCTTTTTTCTTTCTTTCTTTGTTAATAAATCTTTCGATCTGAAGGACTGGTAGTTGGCATGGTGATTTGGGTAAGATCCAAGTATATATTGACCTGGGACTGTGGCTGGCCCCTTTGGGGCTCAGAAGAATCTGTGTGGTGTTGGTGAAATAGGTTTTCAGAACCTCTCCCCTGAAATAGGGGGCTGTTAGTCTGGGCTGGTCTCGCAGCTGGGAAATCTGGGGGTTTGCTTGTGTGGCTTCTGGCTGGCTAGTGGGGCTGGCAGAGGTATTTTTGTGGCTGGTTTGATTTGCCTTAGTGAGAATATGGCAGGAGACCAGACTGGCTTAATGGGGAAATCCTTGGAAAACTTAGGCACAAAAAGGGAGCTTACAAAAAGTGGAAACTGAGACAGATGTCTAGGGAGGGGTATAAGCATATAGCTCGAGAATGTAGGGCAGTTATCAGGAAGGCGAAAGTGCAACTAGAATTGCGACTCACAAGGAATGTGAAGGATAACAAGAGGCCTGCACTTGGGATGGAAGAATCCCAGGCATTGTTACAGGCTGGGGTCCGACTGGCTCGGTAGTAGTTTTGCAGAAAAGGACCTGGGAGTTGTAGTGGATGAGAAGCTGGACATGAGTCAACAGTGTGCCCTTGTAGCCAAGAAAGCTAATGGCATATTAGGTTGCATCAAGAGGAGCGTTGCCAGTAGATCCAGAGAAGTGATTATTCCTCAGCTTCGGTGAGGCCACATCTGGAGTACTGTATCCAGTTCTGGGCCCCCAATTATAGGAAGGATGTGGATATACGGGAGAGGGTCCAGCGGAGGGCGACCAAAATAATTAGGGGGCTGGAGCATATGACCTATGAAGAAAGGTTGAGGGAATTGGGACTGTTTAGTCTGCAGAAGAGAAGACTGAGGGGGGACTTGATAACAGCCTTCAACTTACTGAAGGGAGGCTGCAAAGAGGCTGGAGAGAGGCTGTTCACAGTGGTCACGGATGGCAGAACACGGAACAATGGTCTCAAGTTGCGGTTGGGAAGGTCCAGGTTGAACATTAGGAAAAACTTCTTCACGAGGAGGGTGGTGAGGCATTGGAATGGTCTCCCCAGAGGAGTAGTGGAGTCTCCATCCCTGGAGGTGTTTAAGTCTCGGCTTGACAAAGCCCTGGCGGGGCTGATCTGATGTGTTTGGTCCTGCTTAGAGCAGGGGGCTGGACTCGATGGCTTTTTTTAGGTCTCTTCCAGCTCTATTGTTCTATGATTCTATTAAGGAAATCTCAGCCTGGGGCTCTAAGTGGCCCTGTTTTAAGCAAAGATACCCTGGATCCATCTCCTTAGCTGAGCCCAGAACCTCCCTTCTCTGACAACCTGTGGCTGCTTCTGAGCAGGTTGGGCTTTGAATGGTTGGTCTCTCCGAGCCCTGCTGTGTGGCTGACTGTTAGCCGGGCCACAGGCTGCTCCCAAATTGGAGAGCTGAAACTTCAGCAACATGAGGAGAACGAATGAGGAATTTCCGGATGCACAGGGCTGTGTCTGAACAGCTTGCAGGGCTGTGGGGACTGGCCGGCCCTTTCCCGCTGTGCTCATCGGTGGTCACTCAGCTACTTGCCAGCGGCAGAGGCTAGACGGTCTGGGAGAATAAAGCACACCCGGCTGTGTCATGCAGTCTCCCGACTGGCTGTATCTGAGTCTCGCTGAGACAGGTGATGGAGCAGGGCTGGATGTTTACAGGGGGCCGGCTGTTTCAGCTCAGACCTGGCGCAGCGCTCTCTGCCAGCAGTGCGTGTGCTGTATTTATGGGCTCTTCGCTCCTGGTGCGTTTCCCAGTGATGTAGCCGTTGAGGAGAGGAAGGAAGCATGTTACTGAGTTAGCAAGGGAAGCCTTTCCGCATGTCACTTGAGTGCGGGGTGTTTGGTTGGCTGGTGGGGCAAAGTCTGTAGCCGAGGGGTCACTATTCATTCACAAAGCAGATCCTGGGTGGGTGAAAAGGGCTGAAGGAGACACCATGCCCCTGTGTGTCCTCAAAGCAGATGTAACGCAGGGCAAGCTTCCCGGCCCTCTGGCCACAGTCTCCCCCTGTGACCTGCCGTTCCGCCTCTGGACACCGATACCCAGTCCTTGGTCTCCCCGCTGCACCTGCCAACAAAGGGTGGGATGAGTTCAGGACCTGGGCATTTATCTGCTGGGAAGCGTTTGGAGGCTCGCCAAACCCCATGCCACACGGCCACCGAGCCGTCCGCTGTGGGGAGTCAAGGGTGCTCCCGCTGGGCTTGGTGCTCATGGCTGGAAGATGAGGGGCGAGGAAGGAACACAGGACTCGGCCCAGAGGCCCATCCAGCGTCCCGCCCGCGGCTTCACAGGAAGGGACCAGAACTCCGACGGGGGGCAGCTCTGGCATCGCTTTCCCTCAGGGCCAGTTACTTCCTGACCTTTGATCATCGGTGCTCCCTTCCCGTCCTGAAGCATGAGGGTTTCTACCTCTGACCGCCTGCAGCATCCGACTCCCCAAGATTTTTAACCCAACTGAAGAAAGACGTGGGGGCAACGAATGTCAAGCAACAGCTGCCGTGGCAACAGAACCCATGTTGTGGATGAAAACGGCGCCAGGCAAGAATAGATTTTTCCTCTCCAGAGCGCTGTTCAGGAGGGCCCCATCCATTCCCAGGAAACAGGGGCTGTTGAGGTGCTGAGCACCCTTACCCTCCCCGGTGTCCGTGGGGGTTGTGGTTCCTCAGCCATTCAGAAGGGGAGGCCCAGCACCCTCTGGAATTCACCTCCACTCCCGCCCCTGAGTGCCAGCCGAGCAAAGGGGGATTTTTAAGTGGCCGGTAAGCTCCTGGCACATCCATTTGCACCTCGCTCAAGGAGCTGCCTGCGCGCTGGCCTCGCAGCCGAGGTGTGAATGAATTCCTTCTCCTTTGCCCACCGCACGCCCCTGCTCTGACGCCGCCTCTGCGCCCGAGCCTCTCGCAGTCCCAGGCGTGGGCCAAGTGGTTCTTAGCCCACTCTGTAGGGCCTTCTGCGGCCCCTGCCACTTTGAGCTCGCCCAGGGCAGCCCCCTCACCTCTGCTTTGTCTGCCGCCCCAGAACTGCAGCCACCCTCGCAGATAAGGGCGCTCATGGCGAGGCGGAGCTCTGAGGCGTCACTGAGGCATGACATGGCATTGCGCTTAAAAAACTAGCGGGAGATAAAAGCACCTTGGCACGTGGGCCGGGGAGTAAAAGCTGGTAACCGAAAGGTCTGGAAAAGTAACTAACCAGGGAACCACGAGTGGGTGTGATACTAGTGAGGGCCTAACTTGTGTGTGTGGTGGGAGTGGACAACAGCTTGTGCATGCCCTGGGCATGGGGTGTGTGTGCGTGCATGCCCTGGAAGGGGTGGGGTCTAAGGCAGAAGGGGCGGGGCTGGGGGCAGGCAGCTCTTAGAGCTGCCCCCCCCCCCCCCCCCCACACACACACACACTTCCCGGCTACTGGGTTTGTTTCATGGCTCAATGCTGCTGAACACTTGTACCGATGACCTGGATGACATGAGATATTTTGGAGCATCAGCATCCGTGGGCAAAACCCGCTGCATCAGAGCTGACGAAGCAGGTCTTTGCCCAACACCGTTTACGCTCCAAAATATCTGTTAGTCTATAAGGCACCACAGGACTTCTTGCTGTTCTGGAAGACACAGACTAACTCGGCTCCCTCTCCGATACCGGAGGACGTTGGCCCACAACTCAAAGACGGGGAAGGGGAAGAAATGCAGAGGCCAGCTCAGAGATAGAGCCACCTGCACCACCTGGTCCCCTGGGGGCAGGCGGGTGATGAGTGTGACGGAGGGTGTATGAGAGAGTCAGAGCAGCTCCCAGCGGCTAAGGATGACCCCTGGGGTTGTAACCTGAGCGGGCCGTTAACACCTCTGCCCTGAACAAAGAGCAGGGAGGAGCCGAGTTGGGTTTTGAATCAGAGGCGGCAGTTGTAAGCTGGACAGAGAGTGGGAAGGCACCAGCCTGGGCGGAGGGGAAGCTAGACCCCAGATGTGGGGACCCCTCAGGCTTCTCTCCCCAGGAGGGGTTGGAATGACTGGCTCTGCCAGCTGCACTGACACCTCTGTGCTGAGCTGGGCCTCTGTCACCCAGTAAACGCCCTGTTCTACCTGCCGAGTGCGTCACTCCTGCCTGCGGACGGGGTGCAGTGCTCGGGGGCCCCGAACCCCATGACAACGGGTGGCAATGGATTTATCTAGGAACTTGGAATGCAGGCCAGGCTGGCAGGAGGGGAGGCTCTCTGCTGGGCAGCAGTGATGCCAGACCCGCTTAGGAGATGGAGGTGGATCATGAGCTGAAGGAGACCTTCCCCTGTGACTAATGCAGGCCTTGGCTCAGGCATCACCAGGGGAATCTCGCAGAGGATGTGGGAGGTTCTTTCCCCTCCGGATTTGGCTGGGGCCAGGCGGCTGCTGGAGCCTGAGCCCAGATCTGGTGTCCACAATTCTCCACGCGGATACATTGGAGAGGACGATTAAGGGATTAGAAAATCTGCCGTATAAAGATACACTGAGCTCCTCGAGTCTATTTCGCTCAACAAGGAGAGGGCGAAGGGCTGAGCAGCGGGAGAAACGTGTGAGAATGGGCTCTGCAGTCGAGCTGACAACGCTCTGATGGGATCCAGCGGCTGGAAGCTCAGGCTGGACAAACTCGGAGGGGAAGGGTACATGCTGACGGTGGGAACAACTTCCTGGGGAGTCACTCTTATTGACCGTTCTGATTGGATGTTTTTCTTAAAGGTCTGTCCCAGCAGTTACTGGGGGAGAGACCGAGGGCCTGTGTTGGATTAGATGCCCATAGGGGTTGCTTCTGGCCTTGCCCTTTGTGACTCCATGGTCCTAGTTCTGGAGGTCCCTGGTTCAAGCCTGCCTAGGGGCTAGCTGGGTGGCTGCCAGCTCCAGTCAGTGTGCCCTCTTTGCTGTGCAGCGAGTGGTCCCTGGAGGCTCCAGCTGGCAGATGTGTTGAAGAAATGTAGGGGCTGGGGGTGGGCCCTGACCGACTCCTCCTGTCTGCTTTCCTCCTGATTCAGAATATTGCTCCTCACCAAAGCTGAGCTGTTAACATCTTTGCTCCCGGAGCGCCATGCGTCAGCAAGAGCAGGGACCCAAACTCTCCCCCATGGGCAGAAACCCCCCAACTCTCCCCCACAAGGAGCTGCTCTGAGCCCCCAAAGGTGCATTTACTCCATTTCCCACGCGCAGAGGCAGCACCAGAGTTCAGCTGCTCAATTATTTAATTTCTCAAATTGCTCCTTTTCCCTTTGGTTCCACCGTGCGTTCGTCATTATTCCATTAGCCAGGCGCTTCGCTTCCCCTTCATTTAGTCACAGACCCGACTGTCACTTTCCTGGTGACGACAAGAGCCGAGGCGAGCGGGTTCTGCTTGTTTGTCAGTCAGCACTGAGATGCCCCAGGCTGAGGCAGCAGCTGGCACCCGGGCGAGGTTGCATTGCAAACAGGACCGGAGCTGGGGGAAGACTCCGCCGACGGCTGACGTTCAGTTGGGGGATGCAAGCAAAGCCTCACGCCTTTGACGTTGTGGGACGCGTGAGGGATCTGCCCTGGCGAGGTGAAGGAGGACACCACGCAAGGCATGAGTTCAGCCCGGGGACCCTTCCCGGCTCTTCCCACACAGCTACAACAGGCGGTGGCGACGGTGTGACGGGAGGGCTGTTCATGCACCGCCGAGATGCCCATGTTGGCGCATTGCTTTGGAGGGGCTCCTGCACCCCAGGCTGCATGCACATGCCTGTCGGGGTAGGGCTGCTCAGGGCGGGCAACCAGCGGCCCGCTGGGGTTCTGCCTGCAGACTGTGCAGCCGCTGGCTGCCTCCCCGCCCCGTGCCTCTCACGCCCTGGGCCACGGCTGCCCCGCACGTCCTTTTCCTCCCACACCCTCCCTGAGCTGGAACAGCTGATGGGTGGCCCTCAAGCTGTGGGAAGGCGGGGTAGGAGTGGGCACAAAGCAGGCGCTGGGCAAGCGCTGGCAGGGAGGGGACGAACGGGGAGTGGTGGGCTCCGGTGCCCGGGTGTGCAAGAGGCACGGGGCAAAGGGGTCGGCGGACTGCAGGCTGCCCGTGTGGCCCACTGAGACAGGGAAGGGCCACTCACTAATCTTGGGTGGCCACAGCTGGGCTGGACTGCGAGAAGGCACAGCCTTGTTCCCTTGGGGGCTGCCTACCTGGGCAGCCCACCCCCAGCTACAAGAGCCTCCCTCTGAGGGGGGGATCTACTAACCGCACAGACCCCAAATGATTTTGGGGAACAATGAAAAGCAAAACCAGGATGGGTGTGGAGGTCCTGGGGCCAAAACGAAGGAACCGGAAGGGGACGCTGAGCAGAGACCCCCCACAGCTCCCCGAATGTGTCGAGGAGCCGGTATCCGCTGCCCAGAAAAACTCCACCCGGAGGCATGAACGAAAGTCAGCCTCACTGTCACAGACCCCCCAGTCAGCCTCCGCTCCCCGGTCTTGCAAATGGCCGCCTTGGCCACGGCTGGGAGCAGGGGGAAGAAGCGGTTGCATGACTTGGTGGCGCCACAGATGGGGGGTGCGAGGAGCAGGAGATGTGGGGAGAGGTGCAGCCAGAGCCTCAAGAGGCGGTTCTGAGGAGCTGTAACCTGGAGCTCTCAAGGTAGCCATGTGCCAGGGTCTCCCTTGCGCCCCTGAAGGAACAAGTGGCAGGGATGCAGGTGAACCACGTCACTTACACCCCCCATGCTAACACCCCGGGGAGGATCCTCCAGGTGATGCTCCCCGGTGGGCCGAGGTTGGAGTACAGGCTGGCCCACTGGGGGTCCCCCCACCGCTGGTGGCTAAAGGTCCCACCACTTGGTGGCCGAGCGGGACACGGGGGTGGGGAAGTGGAGCGTGCGAAGCACAAGCGTGTACGGGTGACGTCTTGGTGCGGCTCAGAAAGGGACTGTGTGGCAGTTCCTCACCCCCCCAAGGAAAAGCTATTCACGTGCTACGCCAACGCCGCTCTCTGCACACGTCATTTCGGGAACGGACCCTTCCTTCCTCCTCTCCACACCGCCCACAAATCGCCTTTTGTCCGCCCCGGACAAAGCAAGCAGAGCAGCCGGCAAGACAGCAGTGGGTTGGGTCACGGGGCCCCGCCTCTGTCCCTGTCTGCATCTCACTTGCCTCCCCTGACCTTGGCCTTCAGCCCTGAGTCTCCAGCAAGGGAAAGCAAAGTCCTGTGCTGGCAGCTCCCCCATCCGCAGCCTGGTGTCTCAAAGCTCCACCCGGCACCTCCAGCCTGCAGCGCAGAGAGCCAGGATGAAGCCGGGCAGGACAAGCCGGTGCCAATATGCCTGGAGAACCTCAGCGGGACAGCTGGCTCAGGCTCACCCATCTTTCATGCTGCGTAGAGAAGAATACACCGGGGAGGGATTAAGGATAAAAAATTGGCCATTAGCAGGGGAAGGACACGGCCCGAACCTTCGCAGGTTAAGGTGGCGGATATCCATTACCGTAATAACTAACCACTTAATAACCAGCTTTCCCACGAGCTCCAGCTGACACACATCCTGCCATTTCCAAGCAAGACCAGTCGTCTCAAGACACCGACAACATCTCCCAGGGACTTGCTTAGGCTGTGCAGAGCAATGGTCTCCCAGACCGGGCGTACGCAGGCAGCAAAACAGGAGTTCTTGTACGACGACCAGGCAGCCCAGCTGGTGATAAAAGCCATTAAAGGTCAGCAGGGAATAGAAAAAGCATGTATGTTAAGTGTCACCGATTACAGCACACACCTGGTGGGGGAGTCGGCGATCGCGTTGTGAGGGACCACGTCCTCACGCTCAACTCCTGGCAAAAAAAGTCCTGGAGCATGTTGGAGATGCTGTAGCCTACGGGGCATGGGATTGGTCTGACCAGGCACCTGTCCAGAGGTCCTGCGTGATGGGAGAACGGCCCGGTTAGCGTCTGGACTCGGGCATTGGCCTGCTGACACATGGAGGTGCGAGAAGCCTGTGGCTCGGGGTTGGGACTTAATTCATTTGGAGAAAAACCCACACACCCCACTTTCATGGCCTACTTCCTAAAACGCTTTCCCACTGCGATCCCGTTTGTCAACCATTGCAGGAGCTTTAGCACTGGCAAGGGTGTGACCCTATGTGGAGCTGAGCACCTTCAACTGGTGCTGAGATGGGATCAGGATCAGACCCCAGCTAAGTGTCTTCCTTCCACTTTGGCTGCGAGTCAGAGGCCAAAGGAGGTTGGGCGTGAGATGCTCTGCTCCTCTCCCCGGTCACTCTCCGTCCTGGCTTGTGTTGTTCAACGCAGGACTTTGCCGGGTCGGGGCTGCCCTGGGGCTCTGACTCACTGGATGTAGGTAGGGAACCACAAGAAGTCTCCTGGCACCTTATAGACTAACAGATATTTTGGAGCATCAGCTTGCATGGGCAAAGACCCACTTCATCAGATGCATGCGTAGGGCTTTGAGCCAAGATTTTTCTGAAGGACTGGTAACTGGGGGAGCCCCGCCATGGGACCCTTCCGGGGGCCTGTTATTCCGCGGTAGGTGCTCAGCCTGTTCTGAAGCTGAGACCGCTTTGCAGCCCTGGCGTGCAAACGTCGAGACACCCGGAACCCTTTGGACAATCTCGCCCTTATTCTAGTTCCAGAAGGCAGGTGTCCGCACCAGCAGGCTCAGGTGTGGAATGAGCGGTTCCCCGCCCACGCTCTACCAGCCATGGGACAGCTTTAGGCCAGAAAACAGACCTTGGCCTTTTAACTGGAGGTTAACTCACTTAGCCCCTGCAGGCCTCTGCTCCTGAGAAGCTGAGACGCTGCCGGCCCAAGACGGGAATCTTGCTGGGGTGTCAATATTTCCCTGGCACTCAGCAAACCCCAATGGGGGGAGGCCGGGAAAGGGCAGGACCTGAGAGCCAGAAAAGCAGCGAGGAAAAGCCATCTCCATTATTGCCTTGCCTGCCTGGTTTGTCTGATACCCCAGGACCACCATGACTGCAACAATGCTGCGTGTGTCTGTAACCAAGACCCCTTCGGCCAGGGCCGCATGGCCGCAGGGCGCGTGTGAGAGAGAGGGAGAGATCCCTCCAGGGAGAGACACGGGCTGGCCTAACAAAGCTTTGCCCCTGCCAGACCACATCGGTCCAGTGTCCTGCTGCCAAGCTCTATTCCCCCGCTTCCGTCAGCCAGGAGCTACCCCCTCCCCATCCTGGAAGGAAGCCTCTAGGCTGCACCCTGCCTGTCCCACAGCCCACTCAGTTCCATGCTGCTCCTCACAGAGGGTGCCTCAGTCCCTTGGGCTGGGCTGATTGTCTCGTGGCCCTGCTCACACTGTGCAGCCCTGCCTCCTCCAAAGCACCAGTTGGGTCAGTGAGGGGTGCCGGGTCAGACCCTGGGGCTGCACAGCCCTGGAGGGTCGGGGATGGGGGGGCTCTCTCCGGCAGGGCTTAGGTCTGTGAGTCTTCTGCAGTCACCCATTGTACCCTGCCACGGGGCAGCTCCACTGAGGGCCAAAGGACACCCTGTGCTGGCAGGGGGGTGAGAGCCACAGCCCGTGGCTGGGAGCATGGGGCAAGGAGGCCAGCTGGGAAAACGGGTGACGCAGCACCCGAAGGAGGCGATAGCCGGTGTCCCGTGGGAAGTGGATCAGAGCCCTGCCAGGCGGCTGCCCCGGGTGAACTCCGCACTGCTCTGCAGCCGACACCAGGCCTTGGCCAGTCACGCTCCCCTGACCCCCGCCCTGCCCTGGGCCGGGGGGCAGCCAGATGCGGGGTGATGCTTTAGCATAGCAGCCCCATGGTGTCCCAGGTCGCGCGGCCTCCCGTCCCCAGCACCCCTGTCGTAGTTAGCTCTTACGGGTAAGCAGGCTGCAGCCAGACCAAAAGACTCCGGAGGAAATTCGAGGCAGGCTCCCATCAGCTTAATTAGAGCTGGGTTCTTCATCGCCTGCACACCTGTTCCCGGGCGCCAGATGGTCCGAGGCAAATAGGCTGTCATGGTTTGTGCAGAGGCAGCGCATGCTGAGGCTCTAGGAGGATGTCACCTTCCCCACCCAGCAAACGGAAGGTCCAGGAGCCCCAGCAGCGGGTGACAGGCGCGTGTGATCCCCCGAGTCCCGTGGAGCTACCGCTCTGCTTTGCTCCATCTCTGCAGCCGGAACGCAGCATTTCCTGGCCTGCCTGCCGAGCCCATCCATCCACACTCGTCCAGCAGCTGCTCCCCCTGGCTGCACGTCCCCCCGTGTTGTTGGCCCTTGCCCTGGTGAAAGACCGGGCATGGCTCAGGGACCCGCATTTATTGGTTAGCCTCAGCCAGAGCTAACCCCTGGGGGGCTCTTCTGTTGCCAGTGCCAGTGGTGGGCATGTCCTGTCTCTAGGTAAGGGGCCTGGACCAGGGCAGGACTGGGTGGAACCCAGAAGGCAGGAAGCAGAGACTCAATAGGTTGCACTCCTCTCTGAGCCAGCACTGAACAAATGCCCCAGTCTGCCCCAGTGGCATTGTGGGGCACAGTGCCACCAAAGCTGTTCCCTTCAGCAGAAGACCTGAGTGGCTGCCAACTCTTGGCCTTTTCAGCTCCCAGAGCACATTTTGCGAGAGTAAGGCAATTAGTAGTACCTTCTTCTTCATTTCCACTCCTAGGCTGCCATGTGTTGTTACGGTGCATTGTTAAACAGATACAACGATCTACCCCAGAGGTGGCTGCATTTTGGCTGTTAAAAAAACAAAAACCGAAACGCTCTTCTGCCCAGGGTTGTTGCAACCCTTAATTGCTAAACGCTTGCAATGTGCTTTAAGACCTTCCAATCAAAGGTGCTAGAGCGTGCATCTTCCAGCCAATAGTGGGGCCCAGCCCTTTCACATTATTTTCCTCTCCTTTTCTGATGCTGTCACCAGTCGAACCCTGCCACAGCTTCTTGAGGGGTGAGAGGGTGGCATGCATCAACCTCTGGGGGTGAGGCTAGCCTTGCTATCCCTGGAGCACGGGTGACTGAATGGAGCGTGACAAGAAAGTCTGTCTTGTCTTCTTAATCTGCGCACAGTTGGGCCGTAGTGTGACAGAAAGTCTGTGGTACTTTCAGAGATGATTAATCATCGGCCAAATAAAGAGATTAATTTCAGCCCAAAGTGCTCCTTGGTAAGCTGGGAGCTGCGCCTTACAATCTGTACTCTGTCTCCGTGCCGTCATCTCTCTGATACGGTTTCCCCTCTGCCCGGAGTTTGTACTCCCCCGCTCGGTTCTTCTCGGCGTGTGTAAATTTCGTTTTGTTTTATTTAAGCGCAGGCGTCTCCCTGAACACCGGCGCTCACGTACTCAAGGGCAGCGGCTGATTTACGGAGAGATGATATACGACCTGCTTGCTCATCTAACTTTGCAGCTAAAATTGGAGCTAAGATTTCTCTGCAGGGGAAAGCGGGGGTGGGAGGGACAGCGCTTTTCGTAGTCAGGGATATCTCTCAGCAGAACGCCGGCCTTTGGAGCGCGCCATCTGAACAGAGGCTGGGCTGCAGCCGTGAAGATTTTTTTAAAAAACGAGCTTTTCAAACAAGCTTGTAAAGTGAGCCCCTGCCACCCATCGCCTGGGTCTGCCTGGGGCTAATAACAGCCTGAGCCAATGCTGAGCCACTCCCTGCTAATTCTGCCTCTTCTCCTGGGTCACCGAGCAGAGGGAGAAAGGGCTGAGATTGTTACTGCTCTATCCCCCTCCGTCCATGAGCTGAGGGACGTTTGGGGACCCGCTCCAAGCGTTGCTGTGGGGAGAGGATCGGGGTGCCTTGCGGCTGGACAGGAGCAACTAGCAAGTTCAGAGATGGCTCAGGGAGGCCTGTGCCTCCATGGTTCTCTGGATAGGGGGTAGCTTCATATTCTTACGATCCCGCTGGTGCTTAAAGTGCCTGGTGAAAACCAGGGCCCTGCTGTGCTGGGTGCTGCTCAGACGCAGGCAGAGGTGGTTACTGCTTGCCTCGCAAGTCCCTCCAGCACAGATGAGGAACGAAGGCAGAGCAAGCTGCAGTGACTTGCCCAAGGTCACCCAGCAAATCAGCGGCAGTGCCAGGAACGCAGCTCTCCTGAGCGCCAGGCAAAGGAAGATCAGGGTCTCAACTGCCTGCAGCCTCCCGCTAGCTCACAAGCATCCTTCTGACTCGCTTCAGCCTCCACCTTCCCCTCTGCGCACCGGCTTTGAGGGAGGCTGAGTTTCACCCAAAGGGCGTATTTCCCATTGGGATGTGTCTGGCAAATTGCAGCCGCGCCTTTAGACTCCCTCGACAGACCCCAGTCATCACGGAGTCAGTCTCTGGGACCCAACCTTCGCCCTGGGTTCGGAACCATCCCACAACTCACGTGCAGTTGCTTTCTTCTTCCCCAGCTGCAACTCCTCGCGCGGCCAAGGTACAAACTTGCTCCCACAACATCCCTGCGCCAGGGAAGCTCTGGGTGCTCGGACCGGCCTGGGCCAAATGCAAGCGGGCTGCAGACAGGGACGCTACGTACTCCTGAGTTAGTCTGCACAGATATTCACAAGGCAAATGCCGCTTGGTATTCAGCAAGCGCAGCTTAGGTCTGAGGCTGCGCAGGGCCAGGCCAGGAGGGAGACGGCAATAAAGTACCATGGGTGTCAATAAAAACAATGGACTTCTGCTTCAGAAGAGGTCAGTGAGCCGCCCAAGGAGCAGTACCTCTGATACCTATGTGCAGGAACCGCGGGCTTCTCCTTGGAGGCAAACGCCTGGCCAAACGCTCCAGGCACCAGGTGTAACTTCCATGATGCCAACAGAGTGGCTTCCATTTTCACCACCTGATGAGCAGGTCCTGTGCGTGTTTGCGGATGGACTCTGTGTGGGTGTGTGTAGACAGACTGTGTGCATGTTCGTGTGTCCAGATAAACTGGGCGTTTGTGTGCAAACAGACTGTGTGCAGATAACCGGTGTGTGGGAATAGACTGTGTATGTACGTACAGACAAACTGTGTGCAAACAGACTGCGTGCAAAGATAAATTGTGGGTGCAAATAGCCTGTGTGTGGAGAGAAAAAGCCTGTGTGTGCAGACAGACGGTGTGCACGTGTACAGACAGACCTTGTGTGCGTGTGTGTAACAGTTTCATGCCATTGAAAATGGAAGAGACAATTGGATGTCAAAACCAATTTGAGAAGCACATTTATATCCACTGACTTTTATGGAATCCCCACTGATTGATTCAAGCCCCACAACGTTTCCCCGGGCAACTTCCGTACCTTTCCAGCCTGTTCCTTCCAGCCCTGGGTGACACTCTATTGAATAGGACCTTGATTGACTCCTCTGTCTTTAACAGGATTTTATCTGGGATCCCTGTTATGAGCAGCCTATTTTGAGCCTTCCATCAGAGACCCGCTCCAGCTAAAGAAGGCAGAAAAGATGCGGCTCTGTCAGAAACCATCCGCCGAGCCCATCCATCATGCTGTCAAAGTATCAATCAGGAGCCGGCCGCACAAAGTGGAATCAGATGGTGGTTGGGTGGTGGGGTTGGTTCTTGTTCCCAAGGAGAAAACAAATGCCGGGAAGATTTGCTTTGCACTCTGTCCCCTCCTGAGTTGGGGGGCAGTATTCTGTGCAGCCAAGCACAGCCCTGATCATTCAGGGCCAAGCCAGGAGCTGGGTAAATTTGCCCCGCGTACAGCTCTGTCAAAGCACCCTCCTCCTTGATCTGCAGCTTCCCTTGCTCTTCCGGGCTTGGGCTCTTCCCCACATGTAACCCTGCCAGTGCCCAGCAGTCCTGAGACTGCTCCAGGGCTATCATAGCCAGACCCAGGGAGTGGGACATGTCCCGCTGGCACTCAGGGAGCCACCTCTGCTGGGCCGCCAGGGAGGGAGGTCGCTGCTGGGTGTTCTGCAGGGCCTAGAAAAACATGGAGACGTCGACAGGAGAGCACAGATGGAGGAGTGTCTCTCCAGCCCCACACCCTGTTATCCCGAAGCCCCTAAGGCCCGAGTGCCCCCTCTCCGTCAGCATTTGGCCAAGCCCCGAGCCAGGTTGCCTACTGGACGCCAGATGCCCTTCCTTAGGGCTGTGCCGCCCCAGCATCTCTGCCAGGCCACACTTCAGTTAGGTCGCTGAGCAACAATCCCAGCGAAGGGACTGGTGGGGCTGCGGAGTGCTGGCCCCATCTCGCCCCCCAGGGCCGGGCATCCCAGCTGCCCTCCCAGGCCTCAGCTCTGCCCAATACCTGCTCTCTTCCAACCCCATTTGCTCCCCGACCTCGATTCCCCATCTCCCCCGACCCCAGCCCCTTGCCCATTTGGCTCACTTTGGGCGGCACCCAAGCCCAGGGTCCGGCAGAGTCCGGCCCAGTTCAGCGGAGTCTCTGAAAGGGACGCAAGCATGGAGAGCCGATCTTCTGCAGCTACGCTTCCCCACTCAGCCTGCCACGGAAACGTGGGGTTTGCATTTGCTGGAGGTTTTCTGTCACCCTCTCCGAGGGGTGGAAAGCGCTCTGATCACTGGGGTCGGCTTCTTAACAGCTTGTGCCCTTAAAACAATCACTGCCCAACTCTCTCCCCCTCCATGACCACGCGCGCCCCCCCTCCCTTGCCTCCAACCCGATGTTCTTTTCTGGCAGGCTGACCTGTGACCCCAATGGCGCTCGGGCTGGGCTTGGGATGCAGATGAAGCTGCCCTATTGATCACATGTCTGGGAGACCTACCCAAAAACCCCTGGGTGTGAATCGATTGTGGTCTGCCCTGACACTGTCCAGCGCACAGATAAAGGGAAGAAGCTGTCAGAGATGCACAGCAAGCCCTGCACCTCCCCCTCCGCCCTGCCCAAAAAGGGAAGCCAGCCTTTATACATGATCCATCAGCCATGCAACAAAAGCCATCCCCACCGCATCCGCACCAGCCAACGCCGCTCCGGGCTATGCAGCATTCGGGTGTGAGCTCCCTGCTCTTCCGGGGAGCTGGTCGGACTGCGTGCATGCTCCAGACCCAGAGGGCGAGTTGCAGCAAGCCAACGTCTCTGCTTGTTTTAAGTTTGGCTCATGAGATTCTTGGGGGATATACTCGGGGTTCCCTGCAAGCTGAGCGCATGGGTGACAGACCAGGGGAGGTTCAGGTGCCGCCCAGCTGGTTAGCAGAGGGCCCGCAGCTGACAGCAGGTGTTTCTACTGGTGGTGCACATCCCCTCCCGCATCATTGCACATAACAAAATTCCTTCCGCACATGGACAGAAAAAATTAGAGGGAGCATTGGTCCCCTGCGGCTGGCAGGTCCACCTTGCAGTTAACAGCCTACTACTGCTGTGAGCTAATGGAGCTACTTCTTTAGCTCACGTGGTTGAGGACTGTAGTGCAGGCCCTGGAGTCAGTCCCTGCTGGTTGCAGTGAAGCCATTCCGATTTACCCAGCTGAGGAGCTGGTCTTGTACGTTGTGTTCAATAAGAACAGGCCTACTGGGTCAGAACAGTGGTTCAGCTAGCCCGGGATCCTGTCTTCCGACAGTGGCCAGTGCCAGACACTTCAGAGAGAATGACCAGAACAGGACCATTATTGAGACGGGAAGGTCCCTTCACTCATTTGCCCCTACGACAGGGCAGGGGCCATAGAGAAGTCCTCCACGGAGGTTAGAGTGGCTGCACAGAATCCAGCCAATCAGGGGCTAAGGAGGCCTATAAGTAGAAGTGGCAGGACCGGTGTCGGCTCAGTGTCTCTAGAGCCAGCCATCGTCTGGTCCCCGCTTGTGGCAGTCAGAGAGTTAGGGGACCCTGATGCCTACACTTGTGCCCTTGAGTTTCTTGGCTCTTAGCCACTGGAAGGCTGGTCCTCCAGGCAATGGGGCCAATTGCCCCAGAGATTCAAAGGGGCCTGCAGCTGCCAGCTGCTGCCACCACTACTGATGAATTAAGTCCCTGGCCCCACCCTTTCCAAGGGCGCAGAGCCAGGGGCCCCCACACCTTGCCCGGGGGTCCTGCGGAAGCTGTCAGCTCCCCTCCCTCCAGGATCTGATCTCACTCTTCCTGGGGGTGCAGTTAGACTGTCTGCAAATAGGAACGTCAGCCGGGCAGCTAGCCAGAGGGAGTAGCAAGGTGAGGGCCATGCCAGAGCCAGGGCTGGTACATCTGCCCAGAGGGCTCCAGGGAACAGGGTCTTTGATTCTCCCCACTAACCCTTACAAAACACCAAAGTCCAGAGACAAGCCCAGCGCCTCCTTCCCGCAAGGATAACGCTTTGGGAGGCGTGAGACGGTGCCAGGCCAAAGGCCAAGCGACTGGGCTAGCGGGGACGGGGGTGTGATCGCCTGGAGCTGCGGTGAAATGGAAGCCACTACAGCGGGGAGGCAGAGCCGGGGGGGCAGAATGCTCAGGGTCGTTAGCGCTCTTGCAGGCAGGAGATGAAATGGAAAGCCCAGTGCGGGGGGCGGGGTGGGATATCCTTTTGCCAGCCCCCCATTTCCCCCTCCCCCGACATGCACACACACCCTTCACTGGGGAGCAAGGGAGCCCTGGCCTGGGGGGTTCCCAGCTCCTGCCTTTACTAGAAATACTAGATAATAATTATTGCTCCCCAGAGAGGAGTCCGGCTGGGCCCACTAGCTGAGACCCGCCAAACTCATCACCCGTGGGCCTCGGGGGATGGCACCACTGCCATCCGGTGCTGGGTGGGAAGACCGGAGACCGTTCCTTGGTTTCCCAAGGGAGCCTGTCTCCCGCGGGTGAGCGTTTGCTTTGTCACAGGCTGGGGCCAATTACTGCTGGGATGGGGTTGCCCAGTGCTGGCTGTGTTTCCCTTTGCTCAAGAGGGTATTAATTTCAGAGGGAAGAATGTAGCAATTAGAGACACCAGCAGCTCCCTGGGCTGGGACTGGGAATGAAAGTGACCCGATTTAATTAATTGCACTGGCTGCCGATAGCCCTGTCAGCTTGGCTAGTGAATCCATCCATCTCAGCTTTAACCTGAGCACAGGCGACGTACTTAGCAAAGCAGCCTGCTTGTCTGCAATGGCAAGACTGATGGGCAACTTCGCACAGAGGGAGGGGGGGACGGCCAGGAAGAAGACAGACGGCATTCCTGGGCATTGCTGTCATGTCTGGAGCAGCTGCAGTGAATCAGTCACAGGAGGGGAGGACGGGACCGTGTCGTTGAGGCCCTGGGCTGGAACGCCAGGGATCTGGGAGTAAGTCCAAGCTCCGACAGCTCGTTGTGTTTCTATCTGTAAAATGGGGAGAACTGTGTTCCCGCTGCCGGTCTGGCTGGTCTACTCTGCAAGCCGCTTGGGACAGGGGCCGTCTCTCCCTGCGTGCGGGTGCAGCACCCGGCACAACAGGAACATGAGCATTGGTTTCTGAATCTTGGAATTCACATGGCACAAACAATCCCATTGTAATGACCTGTGGGCCTCTCTAGAGCAGGGAGCATGGCCGCGTCTCTCGGAGCCTGCCGTCCGCCCCACTGGAGGTAGAGCTTCCTGCACGCAGTCATCAAGCAGAGAGAATAACCCAGAGAGGAACTGCGAGGATTTATTCATCGGACCTTGGACAGTCGTTGCTTGGCCCTTCCTGCTGAACTTGGCCTCCATGCAGCACTTTTCCCTGGCACGCCAGAAACAGAAGCTTTGCTGTGGCTCAAACTACCTGGGAACCGGCAAACCTGGCCCAAGGAAAGCAAGGCTGTGGTGCACCATGGGAGATGTAGTCTGGTCAGGGGGTCAGGGGCATAAAGAAGAGTTGGAGGACGAGACTTTCAAACTACAACCCCGAGGAGACACTGAAGCTGCTTTCCCAGCTTGAAATTTTTTTCAGGGGGAGAGGTGGGAATTGGCTGAAAATTTCTGATTTTTCACCAAAGCGCCACATTTTTTCCCCAGGCAAACCCAAGTTACAGAGAAGCTCATGCAGGAGCAAGCACCTGACCAGTGCGATGCTGGGGCTGGGGCGAGGGCGGGGTCTGTTAAGCTGGTTAAATGAGGCACCCATTGCACATTCCCTGGAGAACCAAGGCTCACAGTCCTACAGACATCCTGCTCCTGCATGTAAGCATCTAAAGATACCGCCCCAAGCTCTAGCCACAGCCCTGGACCTCCACGGCACTGGGACCCCTCATTCGTGACAGGTGGGCAGGCGAAGGCAGTCCCCTTCCTCAAGCAGGTCAGCCCGTGCCCAGGAGGCTGAAGGCAGTAGGGCTGGTTTCCAGATGGGAAGCTGCTGGAAGCCTCTCTCCTTGCCCGTCAGGGACAGGGTTGCCAAGCCACAGAAATTTCATTTGCAGCCAAAATGGGAAACATTTAGGGACAGGCAAATTTTTATATGGACATAAATTTTATACCATATTAATGCGACATCAGTGGCCAAAAGTGAAAAGTGACCGTCGCCGTTCATACAGCACAAGAACAACGTGCTACGGAACTCGTTCGCCTTCGGTTAGTCACGCTGCCGATGTGCTGATGCTCATTGGCAGGATAACGTAGCCGATAACCTGACGTGGATCAAGGGATTCATGTTATGTCACTTTGACCATTGAGCTAAATAAACATTTAAAACGTCCAATTTCCGTTGCTCCACAGCAAAGTGGCTGAGGCAGTGCAGAAGAAATATAATTGCTATAGAAAAATTGATGGGTTTGGAAATTTTATTGCACTTTTACAAAATTTACAGACACCTACATTTTCGTAAGGACTTGATGGACCCATCCAATTTTGGCTAATTCTTTAGGGACTGTCCATAAATTTATTGCCGGTTGGCAACCCTGATCCTGCGCGCCCCTGGACAAGTCAGAGTTTGTGATGCAAGAGTCAGAGCTGACAGATGAAGCAGGTGGGACTCCCCAGACAACAGGTGGAAGTGCCAAAGCAGCCCCTTGAGTCAACCAGCCTCTTCTGGGCTTTCATGTCCTGCCATGTGGGCGGTACGTTGCAGGGCAGGGTCTGCACTGCAAGGCCCTGTCCCAGTCATTTCCGGTAGCCCAGTGCTGGCCAGTCATCAGATGAGTCAGGGTCGCTTGTCTCTTACTGACCATCAGCCAGCCACCCACAACAGCTGCTCTGCTGTGGAACCTACCAAGATCCCAAAGATGCTGTGTCCACGAAGAATTTGGATTGTGTGGGACTTGACAGATTTGGTCAGAGGTTTTCAGGAGATTATAGAAAGAGCATCGCAGGGACTCGAAAGCCTAAACTTGCATGTTTATTGCAGCCTCTGCCGGTTAAAGTCATAGGGAAGCCCTGATTTTTGAACACCTGATTGCTAAAGTTAACAAATACCCATCAACAGAGACATTCCTTTCTGGACTCATTGCAGTAATTGTCTTTGCCCTATACGGTATGCTTGTGCTGGATTAAGGAAAAGTAGCAAATAATCAATAAAATATTTATTTTTATTTTCACATTGTCCATTGCAATTGCCAAGAAAATAAAGGTAGCTTTTCAGTCAAGACTTCTCATTTTAATCTATGTTGAATTGGCAGAGCACCAAACTTGGCAAAGGATGCCACAAACCCTGAGCTGGTCCTGCTTCCAGGGCATGTAGCCCTAAGGAGTTGCAGGAGGGGTTTGTTTGAAGCCTATGTGGAGAAGCTGAGGGATCTGGGGTTGTTTAGTTTGCAGAAGAGAAGACTGAGGGGCGATTTGATAGCAGCCTTCAACTTCCTGAAGGGGGCTCTGAAGAGGATGGAGAGAGGCTGTTCTCAGTGGTGACAGATGGCAGAACAAGGAGCAATGGTCTGAAGTTACAGAAGTACAGGCGTAGGTTGGATATTAGGAAAAACTATTTCCTCAGGAGGGTGGTGAAGCATTGGAAAGTGTGACCGAAAGTGGCGGTGGACTCTCCATCCCTAGAGGTTTCTAAGTCCCAGCTTGATAAAGCCCTGGATGGGATGATTTAGTTGGGGTTGAACCTGCTTTGGGCAGAGGGCTGGACTTGATGACCTCCTGAGGTCCCTTCCAGCCCCAGGATTCTACGACTGCCCTGCCACAGATAAGATTTCCTGTGGCACCTTATAAACTAACAGATATTTTGGAGCGTAAGCTTTCATGGGCAAAGACCCTCAAAAGCTTATGCTCCAAAATATCTGTTAGTCTGTAACGTGCCACAGGACTTCTTGTTCTTTTTGAAGATACAGACTAACTCGGCTACCTCTCTGACACAGATAAGATTATCCAGTTGGGGCTGGCCCAAATGCTGAGGCCTGGAGGGTCCCCAGCATCCCTCCCCAGCTGGGAGGGTCAGATTTCCACAGCCACTGTCACACACCAGGCCTTGCACAGAGACATATTTTTACCCTTTTATAAAATGTGATGCGCCGGTAATAAAGAATGCAATAACCCGCTGTGCCTGTGTGGAGGGAAAACTCATTTGTTTAATAGGCAGCAGTTTGGCTTTGTCATGTTCATTTAGTTTTTAATGATGCACAGTTGTGCCAATATTGATTTTAGCTTATAGGGACTCAAAAAATTTACTATCTGGAATTATCTGAAATGTAACCATTTTATCTTGCAGTCAGGAAGACAGATCTCCCCATCTCTCTCTCAATGCTGTTCCGGGCCGCATGGGCTGTTTGCTGTGGCGTCCCATGTGACCCTGGTCAAAGCCCCCCTAGCCCCCACTTTGTTATAACTCCCCGCACCCAGCAGCATTGCATTCACCAGAAGGAGGCTGGTGCGAGGTATACTTTTCATCATGCAAAGTGTAATGGAAAAAGAAGGAAGTCAATTTCCCCAGCTCTCTGCCCTGTTGTGTGTGTGTTTTCTCTCTCTCTCTCTCTCTCTCTCTCTCTCCTGTGTCTCATTGGGATCTTTTCCCTTTATTGCTTTCCTGGTATGCACGCAGAAGAACCCACGGGCAACTGAAGGTGAGGCTCACCGGCCACTGGCAGCCCTCAAGCATGACTCTGATTCTGTTCCAATCCATTGCAGGTGCTCTGAGATATACAAGGGAGCCAAGAATTGTCCACAGGTTTCATTCCACCAGGATAGCCAGCACATTATGGAGCCTGTGCTCATAATAATAATAACCCCGACTGGGGTTTTCAGCCTGGTCTTTAGCCCCACCGGGTGATTGGCGAAACTGAGGCACAGAGTGGGAAGGGTGTTATCCAAGGCCCTACAATGAGTCCGTGGCTGAGTAGGGAAGTGGACTGCAGTCCCGCCAACGTAATGCTTGGCCCCAGGCCAGCGGTCAGCAACCAAAATAGCAAGAAGAACCATTTTTTCCAGTTTGGTGAAAAACTATAATTCAAGAGCCGCAATGCATGTGAATACGAGGCAGTCTGAAATGACTAATGCCAAACCGTACTCTTCGTAACCCTATTTGGAGAGCAGCGCACACACAATGGTTTGTAATGTGATACGTGTTAACTGCAGGGTGTTCACAAGCCTTTTACGTCTTCGATTGCCTCACACTTCATGTGTGTGTTTGTACCGCTGTCTGCCTGACTTTCACTCCCCCGCCTTCTCTCTGGAGAGGATGCCGGGGGAGTTAGCCACCGTTTCTAGATGACACAGCGTTTGCTATTTACACGAGCTGGTCATTGTTGAGCTTTTAGCTGTTCACCATTTATCAAAAATAATCAGAATGGGATTTTTTGGGGTTTTTTTCAACTTTTATTTATAGCGTTGGGACCCACACAGAAGCCTGGAGGTTCCGGAGCCGCAGGTTGCAGACCTCTGCTCTAGGCAAAGGCTGTGATCCTTTGCCTACAGGCCTCTCCTTTCTCTTCCAGGCCCTCTTGCAAAGGGCTGGGTGGGAAAAACCACCCGCCTATTGTACCAGACAGCTCATCGGCTGGTGCAGTTCCCCAGCGTGAAACTCGCGAAGCAAACAAAGGCTGGAGCATGGCCCTTGAACTGGGAGAACCCAGCCACCTGCCTGCCATTAAACCTGGGCATAGACCGCCTGCCTGAGCGTTGCTTAGCTTTTTTTCTGGCTCAGCATTTTCGGCGTCAATCTGCTCCCCCATGCACCTGATCCCATTAAGCTTGATACTGTACCAAGTGACAATTGACAGTAAATTGTATTGACAGGCTCTTATTGAACATAATTACACAACACAAGCCCTCCCGAGGCCATTATCCGGCGGGTAACGCCGCAGTCGGTCCGGGGGGGCCCTGCACACTTAAAAGGAACATGGGCGGCTGGGGGCGGGGGCTGTTTTTGCCTGGTTCAAACCAGAAAGGAGCTCTGGTGCAATTCACCCCCGAGACCTATTCTGGGTCTCTGCCTTCACAGCTGGGCCTCTATATTCCACACACATTAACTCCTCCAAACCCAAACCAGACCTCTCAGCACACTGAGCCCAGCAGCCCAGCTCCACTATCATCCGTGGGGACAGTTAAAATAGACGGTGCGGTGCTGGCCTCAGCTACCCTCTATGTCTGCATGCAACAGGCAGTGCTACTTGGGGGGGCTGCCCCTGGTAAGAGACTTCATCTCACAAGAGCAAGCTGCTATCTCCAGGATTTTGGGGGGGAGCTGTAGTTTCGTCACCAAAAGATGCTCAGCAGTTCTGACAGCACCCTAAGCAGCTCAGGCGCCTAACTCACTTCGGCTCTCTTTGCATCTTTAGCGATCTAACTCTGTGAGTAGGTTTAGCCTGTGGTGGATGGATAGTAGCAGGACATGCTGGATGCTGGAATTTTCCAGCTCCCCTTGAACTCTGCCTTGTTTATTATGTTAGTCTTCAAATATATTATTTACTATTTTCTACTTTTATTATCTATTATTTATCACTTAATTCTGTAGCTCCTGAAATCCCTGCTGCACCGGTAAGAATGATGATATGGAAAATAAAGTGCATTATTCAGATGTATTACCAACAACCTCGCTGCTCTGCGGAAAGGGGGACGCGCCAAACCAGAACTGAAATGCCCCAGCCCTGAGCTACAGAATTAGAGCCCTGAGACCCCTGTTGCTAGGGCTGCACAGACACATAGTGAGAGATGGTCACTGGCCCCACCTAAATAAGAGCAAAAAGGAGGAGGAGGGGACACAGAGAGGTCGAGTGACTCATGCAGGGTCACCTAGAAAGTCAGTGGTGGAGGGAAAGTTATAACCCCCTCTCACCCCCGCCCCCCGCGTTCCAGTGCCCTACCCACTAGGCCCTGCTGCCTCTGTAAAAGCAGCAGCAATGTGCAACTGTATTCTGGCCCAGCAGCTGTCCCTTCACAGCTGCCGCGAGCAGGAATGTTGCACAGGGCTGGGCTGACCCTGGCTGGATCAGAAAAATTTTTTTTTGAAATCACGGGCACCCTATTTTGGAATCCTGGCACTCCTCGTTGCAAGAGGAGTGAGGGATGCTTTGAAATAGCCTATTTCAAAATTTACTTGACGTAAGCTACGCAATTTGTGTAGCGCAAATTGTGCAGCTTATTGGCGTTTAGGCTGTTGTGTGGACATAGCCCACCGCAGTACTCCTGAACCTTTTTGTTTATAAAGCACCCCTTTAAAAAAAAAACATCTTGGCTATGTCTACACGAGCACACTATGTCGAAGTAGCCTAGTTCGAAGTAAGAACATCGAAATAGGCTACTTCGACACGTATCGTCTACACGTCCTCCAGGGCTGGTACCATCGATGTTCAACGTTGTAGCAGCGACGGAGAACGTCGAAAGTAGCTGCCCCAGAAGGAAATGCGGAGCGTCCACACACACAAGCGCTCCCCGTTGAAATAAGGGGCCAGCAAAGTCACAAGCCGCTCCCTTAAAGGGCCCCTCCCAGATACACTCGGCCTGCACAGCACAAGATCCACAGAGCCGACAACCAGTTACAGACCCCATGCATGCAGCATGGACTCCCAGCTGCAGCAGCAGCAGCCAGAAGCCCTGGGCTAAGGGCTGCTGCACGCGGTGACCATAGAGCCCCTCAGGGGCTGGACAGAGCATCTCTCAATCCCTCAGCTGATGGCCGCCATGGAGGACCCTGCTATTTCGACATAGTGGGACGTGGATCATCTACACACACCCTACTCGACATTGAATGTCAAAGTAGGGCGCTATTCCCATCTCCGGATGGGAATAGCGATTTCGACGTCTCGCCGCCTAATGGCAATTTCAACGTCGAAATAGCGCACGGCGCGTGTAGACACAACCATGCTATTTCAACGTTGTGCCAGCTACTTCGAAGTAGCCGGCTAGTGTAGACGCACCCATTAAAAGTACCCCCAGACTTCTCTCCCTAAGGGTGCACAAACCACCGGTTGAGAGACATAATCCTAAAATAACCTGATGCCTTGACCCAAGAGCAATTCAGCCCTTCCAGATCACTGTACCCTTTGCAGGAGTCAGACTTGTTCTGCTTCGCACCAAGTTGCACCTCGCTTAAAAACAACTTGCTTACAAAACTGTGCAAAGGTAGCACAGAAGACGACGCCTGAAAACTCGCTGACCTTTCTACCATCTTAGTATCAAATAAATGAATTGGAACAAGCATCTTGTGCTTACATTTCAGCATCAGGCGTGTGACGCAGTAGCAACAAGTCATTGCCTGAATGAACTTTTAGGTTGTACTGACTTTACTTGTAACAGAGAGGGGAGCCGTGTTACTCTGTATTCCAACAAAACAACGCAGCAGAAATGTAGCGCTTTAAAGACCAACAAAATGATTTATTCGGCGACAAGCGCATCGCCGCATACATCATTTTGTGGGGTTTTAGAGCGCTACATTTCTGCTGCGTTGTTTCGTTGACTTTACGAGTGGTTTTCTGCAGCCTGTTGTAAAACTAGGCAAATATCTCGGTGAGCTGATGTACCGCCTGGAAGACATGGGTGTACTCCCAAGGGTAAATGTAACCCGGGTGAGAAACACTGGCCTAGTGGAATATGTAGCCGCGGGGTTCGCAGCATTGGAATTCCACAGTGCATCAGCCCCAGGGGTCTTTGTGCTGGAGCAGCCACAATGCTAGCTTCCTGGGAGCAGGCCTGTGCCCAAAGAGCAATCACAGGAACTCGGTGCACACAGAGCGGTAACCCTGGAGCTTTGTTTGAGGGCGAGAGTAGGGGAGAAACAAGTGCACAGAGCTGTGCAAAGAAAGGAAAATGCCCCCCTCGCCAGCACCTACCCGCTCAGAGAGCTGCCCAGGCACGTCCCAAGGCCTCCGCTTCTGCGGAAGAGAGGTATTTGAAATGGCTCACGAGGGGCTCGTGGGCATCGCGCAGGGAGTTCTGTGAGCAAACTTCTCCTGTGTGTTGTTGCTTTGATTGTGCATTTCTGATCTGCAATCCTGGGCTACCCTCACTCTGCCGGTGCCCCTCAGTCCTCGGCAGGGCACATTCTGCCTCACTGGGCTCAGCTGGGGGGTATTTTGGTCTCTGTGTTTGTTGCAAATGGGCTTCCAAGAAATTGATCCTGTTTCCATCAGCTGTGAATCCAGGCCTCAGGCTCAGCTGCTCCGGCTACTGTCCGGGATGCGACACGGTGTGATGGCACTGGCCTGAGGTCCACCAACCTCCTTCCACGTAGCTTGAGCTGGTGGAAGGCTCTGGGGCTGGGGCTTTCACAGCAGCCAAAAGGAGTCAGGTGCCTCATTTGCACTGACTTCTAAGGCCCCTTCTATCACCTTCGAAACTCTCCGAGCCATCCCCTCTCCAAGAAGTCTCTCGACTTAGCAGCAGGTTGTGTACAGGCTGTGTGAGAAGACCGGTGGCCAGTTAGGAGTTAGCAGTCACGCTAACATTTGACCCAAATTTAGCCAGCAAGGCGAAGGGAGGGAGTGAGCAGGTGAGTGCTGATCTGTGTCAGAGGAAATAACTCTCTCCAGGGCGGGATGTTGCTAAGAGGTGTTAGGGAAAGGGCTCCTGGCCACTTCTGGGATTTCTTTGCAGCTTCCCAAGCCCCAGCGAATCACAGCTCCGGAGCAAGGTTCCTGGCGGAGGGGGGGGCCACAGCCTGAGGCGCGTGATGCTGATGTGGAGAAGCAGGGCCCACTCAGTGCTGTACCCGGTGTTTGCCATAGTCCCCGCTCCTCTCTCCCTGCACACGCTGTGTCTGGGCCAGAGGCAACTCATTTGCGCATGAAGCCTTCTGGCTCGTCACTGGCAGCTCTGCCGTGCGGCTCTGGCGGCTCAAAGCCGTAGCAGATTCATCGGGGGTCGGGGGCATGCCGCAGCTGCGGAGGGACCCTGTGTGCACGTGGGCACAGCAGCAGATGGGAGAGGCTGCTTACAAACAGCCCTGCCTCCCCATCAGGACTGGCCAGAAGGCCCCGGTCAGAGAACAGGGCAATCGCCCCCTGATGCCAGCTGCCCGTGGGGTAAAGCAGATGCATCATGGCTGGGAAGCTGTGCAGGGCATTAAAGGCACCATATGGGGAGAAGCTTGGCCCATAGCTCTGGTGTGAGGCTAGTGGGAGCCCCCGGCACAGGGCGATGCAGGCAGATCAAGGATATGTTTCGAAGAGACAAATTCCCTCCCCGATTTGTCCGCTGCAGGTTGAACCTCTCTAGTCCGGTATCCTCGGGACCTGAGCGGTGCTGGGCAGGAGAATTTGCCAGATCTCAGAAGGTCGATAGTGTCTAGCAGCATTACCAACACTTCCACTGCTTACCGGGTTCTTAGAAGACACGTAGGGGTAAATTACAGCGAAGTAACAGCACAGAACACAGACAGCCAGTACTGGTGGCTGGAAACAAATGTTCTGGGACCACAGAAAATGTGGCCACACCCACGATAAGCGGTCGCCGGGCTAACTAACATCATGCCGGATTATGGATGCCGCCAGATGAGAGAGTGCCAGATTAGAGGGGTTCAACTTGTACAACCAACATCTGTGAGCAATGGGAGACGTTCAAACTGCTCGTTCCCTTTCTTCCACCAGTCCCAATTGCTTTTGGGCTTTCAGTACAGGCCGTAGGCAGACCCTGCACGGCTCTCTCTTGCAATGTTAAGGTAGTCTCGCAAGAGCTGGCATTTTACTTAAAGACCCAGTTCCAGGAGTCCTGTGATTATAAGAGATGTTCAGCTCACCTCTTGAAACAAGAAGTGAGTTTCTAGACCTGGAGGTCATGGACAAAAGCTTGAAAATGTGACCCCCTAACAGATTAAAAAAACAGTCTAAAGAGGTAGGCATGATATAGGGTTAATCTTGGGAGCTGTTCACAAATCTCAGGATTTGGGAGGGGATCTGGGGGCAGTTTTTGAAAATTTGAAGGGGGAATTCTGCAGCCCTGTGGGTGTCACTTGGTTTCTAGCAGGTGTGTGCCAACCTCTGCCCTGACAATCACCCAGCACTGGGGGGAAAGGCGAGTGCTAGACAGGCAATGGACTCCCCACTGGTGTCCATGACTGTACAGGGGATTAGGTCCTGCTCATGGATACGTCCACAAGGCCGCTGCCATGGTGGGATACCAAATGCTGAAGGGGAACATCTGAAGCTAGACGCGGAGCCTGTTTCCTTGGGAGTTTTATACAAACCACGGGGCTGTCTTAGTTCTTTGTAAAAGGCCACAGAGTTGGTGGGTTTTGCAGAATTGCCCTGCAGGCCTTAGGGACCCACCCGGACCAGCTGAACTTGAGCGAGTGGGGCCAGGCAGAGTCAGGAAGTTTTGCATACACACACCTCTGCAGCTCATGACCCCAGCCTCCAGCCCACCTGTGCCACTCTGCAGAGGGAGGAGCCGTGCGCTGGAGTTGCACCAGGGAGGATGTGTGGGAGGAAGGGGGATGACTACTGGGCCCTTCTTTCAGATTAGGGTCTTGGACCCAGCCTGCCGGGAGCTGCAGCCGTGCGGAGGTGGGGGAGCTCAGCAGGAAACCGGTAAGAGTCTTTTCCATTCCCGCCACTGCTTAAAGCTGCTCTTTAATCTTTGCTTCCCGGCTGCCTGCCAGTCTTCTCTCCCCCGTGCCTGGGCGTGGGCTGGTTCCAGGGCTGCAGGGGGACAGCTCGTTAAAAATAGGGTTTCAGAACAACAAACCCTGCGACGCTATAAAAAGCCCAAGTGACTTTTCTCCAGCGCTCTTCAGGCACACTGAAGCCATTTGCTCTGGCTTCTGGGCCCAGGTGCAGCTAAAAAGCCCCTCGTCCCACCATTAGACATCACACAGCTGCTCCCAGGGAAAACTCAGCCCTTTTTAAAAGCCTCTTTGCCAGCGATCCAGCTGCAGGGGCTGGATGGATTAAAGCCAAGTTCTCCTCTCTGTGGCAGAAATTGGGCGAAGCTCAAGATCGCCGGCTGTGATGGTATTTGGTGATAGTTTCTTTTAAATCCTGAGCTCCCGGACTCCTGGGATTAAGGTAGAAGCTCGGCCTTTGATATTCCAGAAAGCTGGTGGCTGCAGGGGAAAGCTTGCACAAAGCTCAAATGCTAGAGTCTTTGCACGCTGCCCTGGGGGACCTGACTCTGGGCTGTGGCACACCTGGGGGCAGCTGTACAGAACGCTAGGGGAGACATCTGACCCACAGGCTGGTGGGCAATGGAGGTCTCTGCCAGCAGTCACACCTCCATTGGCCAAGGCGCCAAGGTGCCTCTGACTCGACTGTGGGGTGGTGGCTTTTCCTCCAAACCCAATAAGGAAACTCGGATCTCTGGGGCAGGCAGGGAAGGGCTTGGGGAGGCTCTGGGATTTGGGAGCTGCTGAGCGGATTTGGGGCCAGGATCTGGAAGGATTTGGGCTGGGTTCACAAATGATAATGAAAATCCTGCCCTGCTGGTAATCCTGCAGCTGCCGCTATCGGTCGTTGGTCTGCACAAGGCCACGCGGACACAGATGTTCCCAATAAGGATTTCTGACTCCGACCCAGCCGCTCCTTGGAAAGATGCTGGAGACGTAACAGGCTTCCGCCCCAAGAGCTGACGCCTCTCACGTCTCCAACACCTTCTCCACCGGGCTCCGAGTGCCTTCCGGGGGCTCTGTCACCTAGTGACATGGGGCTGCCAGGCGGAGTGGGGGCTCCTGCCTGCACTGGGGACATCAGGCGGGGATCCGGGGTGGAGGCTGCTGCAGGGGGCATTGGGAGGACTAACCATTGGGAAAGCTGATCAGAACCCTGCCCAAAGCAGCCACCTCTCCTGCCGTCCAGGGCCACATGAGGGCCTAGTCGCCCCCCGGCCCCAGGTCCCCAAGAATCCTCCTCTTCCGTCTTTGTTCCCCAGCCAGCCATACCTGCCCCCAGCCTGTCACGTGCGCCCCCACTAGGCGCCCTGCTGAACAGCACCCGCTAGTGTGCGGTTTGGAGGGGCCCGTCTATTGGTGCCGCCTCCCGACACCCTGAGCCGCCCCGGCCCTGCCCGCGTGGAGCGGTGGCAGCGTGGCGGAGTAGCCTCTGACACAGAAGCAGACCCCAGTGCAAGCAGAGGGCCGACAGACGTGCTCGGCCGAAAGTTTGACCGGGAATGGGGCTGGATCCTGGACCGGTGCAGCTTCAGTCGTGAGGCGAGCCTATGGCTCTGACAGCCAGAAGCTGGGAGGGAAGGTGGGTCACTCCGTAGTTCCCCTCCAGCTCCAGGGCAGCCCCCATCACGGACAGGACGCCGGACGAGATAGGCCTGGGTGTGAGCCAGGGTGGTGGATCTTGTGTTCAGTGTTGGATTAACGAGGGCACAGGGAGCTGTTGCCCCAGGGTCCCCGGGCTCCATAACTCCAGTTGGTTTAAACAATTCGGTTTCATGGAACTAAAGAAATGTGTCAGAGAACCAAAGACTCCTAGGGCTGGACGGGACCTCAGGGGTCATAGAGTCCAGCCCCCCGCCCAAAGCAGGATCAACCCCAACTAAGTCATCCCAGCCAGGGCTTTGTCAAGCCGGACTTGAAAACCTCTAGGGATGGAGATTCCACCACCTCTCTTGGTAACGCATTCCAGCGCTTCCCCACCCGCCTGGGGAAATAGTGTTTCCTCATATCAAACCTCCACCTCCACCTCTGTAACTTCAGACCATTGCTCCTTGTTCTGCCGTCCCTCACCTCTGAGAACAGCCTCTCTCCATCCTCTTTAGAGTCCCATTTCAGGAAGTTGAAGGCTGCTATCAAATCCCCCCTCACTCTTCTCTTCTGCAAACTAAATTACCCCAGATCCCTCAGCCTCTCCTCATAGGTCATGTGCTCCAGCCCCTTAATCATTTTTGTTGCCCTTCACTGAACCCTCTCCAGTGCGTCCACATCCTTTCTATACTGGGGGGCCCAGAACTGGACACAATGCTCCTGATGAGGCCTCCCCAGTGCCAAGTAGAGGGGAATAATAACTTCTCTAGATCTGCTGGAAATGTTTCTCCTAATGCACCCCAATACGCCGTTAGCCTTCTTGGCTACAAGGGCATGTTGTTGACTCGTATCCAGCCTCTCATCCACTGTAATCCCCGGGTCCCTTTTCTGCTGCACTGCTGCTTAGCCAGTCAGTCCCCAGCCTGTAACGGTGCTTGGGATTCTTCCATCCCAAGTGCAGGACTCTGCACTTCTTGCTGAACCTCATCACATTTGTTTTGGCCCAAACCTCCAGATTTGTCTCGGTCACTCTGGACCCTGTCCCTACCCTCCAACGTATCTGCCTGACCCCCGAGATTAGTGTTGTGTCATTCTGCGTTGAAAATCAATGTAAGCGTCGTTTTCTGATGCATCAGGAGTGACAATAAGCACAAGTAGATTTTAAAGCATAAATAATGGCATTGCATTAATATGTTAATGTATCGGGAGGAGTTCCCTTGCGACCACGTTATCTCAGGGCCCTGCCTGTTCTTCATCCACCCCGGCTTGTATTCTGATAGCTCTGCTGCGCTCAGCTGGATCCTGGCCCAGGCGGGGAACGGGCGGGGGTGCTGTGGCTGCCATGTGCAAGCTTGGGGCTGTGGTGTCCCTGGAGTGCCCTTTGCCAGTGGTGGCCTGGCCCTGCGGGCTCGGCAGAGGCTGTAGGTCCGCGTGCTTCTTGCAGTGCCATGGTCTCCTCCCAAGGTGAATGACTTGCACTCAGGATGTCGGTGAGTGCCGGGCACGACGGCACCAGCCTGCCCTTCCGGTTGGTGGCAAAGGCTCTTGGGACACCTGCCCACCTCAGTGATTATCAAAGGCCCTTCTGAGCTAGTGGCTTTAATCCCCCCAGAAGAGCCATGCTCCTAGGGTTGCCAGGGGGTCTCCCTGACTCCCAGCCCCCGCAGGCGCGTCGTGCGGGATGCATCACCCAGGTCTGCCAGAGAGCATCCCCAGAGCCTCGGCTCAGCCCGCGGCCGTTCTCCCACAGCTGCAGAGCAGGTCTCAGGCAGGGCTGGAGCCCAATGCGCTGTGGGGACGCTGGGTGTGTTTGTCCTGGAGCTAACGCCTGCTCCCCAGGAAGGGATCTCTGCCTTCATCCAAGCACTTCCCCTCGGTGCGTCTGGGTGGCTGTGCCTCCTCTTCCGCCGGGCTCTCTTGCACTGTGCGTGGCGTAGATCCCTTCCCTGAAGGCTGCGGCGGCCGAGCTGCGCTACAGCGGCTGCTGCCGGAGCGAACAAGCCACGGTATTTGGAGACTATATTTCTCGCTCCAGCCAACTAGCCACACTCCGCCGGCCAAACAGCTACACGTGGCTAGTGGCCAGCCCAGCGGTCAGCACCTTTCCAAGGCAGAGGGCTGAAATGTGACCCTTTGACCTCTGCAGGTAAGACACCCCCACCCCTCACCTGCCCTGTGGGGAGGGAGGATGCCAAACACACTACCCTCAGATCCCAGGGGACGGAGCAGCCCCTGCCAGGTCCCTCTGTGCCCGGCACCCCCCACCCCTCCTCGTACAGGCACTGGGGGCTATGCCGCAGCTGGGCAAGCAGACAGCTCCCTGGGGGGGTGCAACACAGGCCCAGAGCCCAGAGCCCAGGCGCAAGCCCCTCTGCCAGCCAGCTCCTGGGCAGGGCTCACCTGTCCTGGTCAACGCTCCCAGCTGCATGGGGGGGCAGGGCTGAACTCCCTCTGTGTGCCACTGAAAAGCGGCTGGCTTGCCAGTCCTGGCACACGGCCCGGCGTTGGACCCCGCGGCCTGAAGGAGGATCGGTCAGAGCTGCCAGTGTCTTGGCCTCTGCCATTCTGCACCTTTCTTTCCCACCTCCTACTGCCCCTTTGCCCAGCACGCGATCAGCTTCAAGCTGTGGTCTCTGGTGCCAGGCCTCTCCTGGGGAAGGGCCGGGGCCACGGCTGAGGACACACTGATGCGGAAAGGTCTGAACAATCCGGAGATATTGACAGCTGCGAAGGTCAGCCAGGAGATGCATCAGCCTGTCATGGGGCTCTCGAACGAGGCGACTCCAAGGTTGCTGCTTACCAGGAGGGATAATAAATAAATCTTGATAAGAGCCCAAATGGGAATCGATAACTCTGTGGTTAGATGCCTCCGGCTGCCTCTTGCAAGCTCCGGGTGGAGCACGGTCCCGGGGAGGCCAAGGAGGAGCCCTGATTGAAGCCAGGGGATGCTGAGTGCAGGTCTCCATGTTAGATGGTGGAACGGGGGACGTTCTAGGTTCCTGGAAGCCCCTCGCCCAGGGCTAGCCAGTTGCTCTCCACCTGGCCCCACAGCTGTATCAGCCCCACTAGTTCAATTTCTTCCTGACGTCCCAGTGCAGGGGACACACCAGGGACCTGTCCGAGCCCGTCCTGTTTGAGCCGCTTTGCATGAAGCGCCCCTCCAGCTGGAGTCACTGCCAGTGCTCAGCCGCTCAGAAAATCAGCCTCCACGTACCTCATGTTGGGCTCCCAACCATGGGGGCTCCCCAAATCCCCAGGCTCCCCTGGAGACGGGCCAGCCCATTCTCCAGCTAGAGCCTTTCTTGCAGCATTACTAATGCAGGAGTTGGTGTCCGATCGCTGCTGGGCCTGGTTCATGAAGGAAGATCTGTGCCCAACATGGGTCTGTGCCCGATTCCCAGGCTGCCCCTGTGCGTGGCATGTTCTCCCCACCCCGACACCCCAGCTTCCACCTTGCCCTCGTGCACGTCGCTCCCAGACGCATCAAGCCGGGACAGCACGGGAAGGCCCAGGGCTCGGAAGCGACACCGAGTGGTCTCTGTCTCTGGTGCTAGCCTGGCTGGTTGTTGCCCACATGGACGGGGGGGGCAGGACAGATTTCTCCCCCCCAGGTCACATTGAACTTGGCACGGGGTCACTTCCCTCTTCCAGCACGTGGCAGCCAGTGTGGGGCCCCGGCTGCACTCTGGGTTCAGTTTGCACGGCCTTGGAACACCATTGCCCCTGATGTTCTCTCCCAGGGGCACACAGTATCTCAGTTGGACCTAGGTCCCCTTCCAGCTGTCAGGATAAGTGCGTAGGGGGCAGCACTGGCCTGGGATACTGGAGCTGGTTGTCCTGCCAGGCTGTGAATTCAATGGCTCTCTGATGCCTACAGGAAGGGAGCTGATTACGCACTTTTGCTTTGTGTAATGGCGCTCCCCCCTCCGGGTTTATCTGTGCATCATGTCTCCTGCGTCCTGTCTGCTTCTCAGCTGCTGTGCAACACCATGCATGCGCTGGGGTGATAACCCCCCCGTGGAAGTCATCGGCAGAATTCCAACCGCTCCCCTCCAGCACAGTCGCCTACCGCCTGAGTGGAGGGAACACCTCCGTTAGCGGGTGGCAGCAGTAGGCCGTTATCCTTGTTGAGGTGCTGCCACTAGGGGGCGACGTGAGACCAACTGTGTGCACGTCCAACCAGCGCCTGTCGTCGGCCCTGAGACCAGGAACCAGCCCGCACCGAGCTAACGCCCTCTGAAATAGCACCTTGCCGGGTGTTGTTCTCTTTTTCCTCTCTCTCCTCCACTCTGTGGTTCCTCTCTTTGGTTTTCTTTTAAGCCTTCAATTATTTAACATAAGCCTCTGCCTGGCTGCGGGGTTGGCTGTTCCTTTTCTTCCCTTCGCTCGTCCGGAACTCAAGGATTACCCCAGAGGCGTCCCGGCTGGCGCATCCAGCATGAGGTGCGGCATTCGCCTGTGGCCAGGGTTCCCTCTGATTTTTCCCAGCCAGGTGCAAAATAAATGTGCCCCGAGGCCTGTGCGGATGTGCACCACACTAGGTGTGGGGGGCTAGAAAGCCAGAGAGAACCTCAGGGATGGGGTGTGCCCAGCAGCCTCAGTAGCCACCTCAGCACTCACCACCATGGAACCTCTGCCTCTTGCCACGTGAGGGACCTCCACCTACCTTGCAACCTTCCATATGGGGGAAACTGACTAGACACCGCGTCCGTCAGCAGGGGAGAGGGGCTGGTTGGTTCACCTGCGTATCTGTGTTCTAGCAGCACCTAGAGACCCCCAGGGAGCCTGGGGCCAGGTGGACGGGGAGAGGGGAAAGAGATTCTCCCTGCCCCGGGAAGCTCTCAGAGGCGAGAGACAAGACGGAGAATGGGGGAGAGTGTTGCCAGTCGGTGTCATTTTATCTCGAGTCTCGTGATATTGGGTGTTCTCCTTTGAGCTCCGGCTCTGGAGTCCTGGGATGTTTCGGGGGGAAGCTGTGGAATCTCAGCAAGTGATTTTTAAAGAGGAAGTTTGTCCTCACAATCATGAGGGGGAGAAGCTCAGACCCACGTCCCGTGTGTGATGTGCAGGCTGTCACGAGACAGCAAGGGAAAGAAAACCACACAGATATTTTTTTCCAACATCCGCTGATTTGTGGGGTGTCTGGTGGGGTTTGAATGCTTGGAATAAGTGACTTTTTAGTCTCCCTGTTTTACTGCTGGGCCAAGACCCTGGGAGTTTGGGTGATTTGCCCAAGGCCATGCAGGGAGTCTGTGTCAGAGATGGGAGATTAAACCCCAGCTCATTTCCCAGGTGCCTGTCCCTCAGTTGCAGCTGGTGGGCTCTGCCCTGCAGCACTGGGATGAAAAACATGCCAACCACAGCCTTTCTGCAGGGAGCTGGATCTCCGGTCATCTGGAGAATAAATCTCCATTGGTAACACTTGATTTGCTTCCTAGCTTCACAAGAGCACAGCCAGTTGGATCTTGCGTCTATTGACCGACACATACCCGCACGCAGTGTCTTCCAAAACCTTCCCTGTCTGCAGCCCGAGTGGATGGAGCATTCACCTTTGGTAAACCTGTTTCAGCTCCTGGTGTATTTGAACTGAAAGGCTGAATGAACAACTAAACAAAAGCCCAAAGCGCATATTGGGTTTGATCTTCCCAGCACTTGATTTTTTTTTTGCCTTCCGGAGGCTCCAAGGTTAAAGTGTTCTCTGCACAGGCCCTTAACGTATCGTCCCAGGGCTTCCTTCTGAAGATGCTTTCCGAACTGCTTTCTTTGTGCAGGGCCCTTTCTTCTCCCCGAAACATGCCCCTGCTGGTTGTGGGAGGAGCATGTGCCTGGGAAAAGCCGGAGGGAGGCTGCTGGGGGATAGTGGGTATGTAGGAACGATCTTGTTAAGAGTACGGCCTGGAGGGACACCCCCTTCTCAGGGAGCCTTGGGGTCACTCTCACATCCACCCCTCCTTAACTGGAAGAAGAGCTTGGCCCTTACAAACAGCTTGGGCCAGAGATACAGGCAGGAAATTTGGGCAACAACCAGGGCTGGGGCTTGGCATTGCCATGCTCAGGGAGCTCTCAGGCCGCCAATTAGCAGAGCACCCACAGCCAGCAGAGTGTGTTTCTGCTCATGGTGCACATCCCCACAGGCCTTGGTGCACCTAACAAAATTCATTCTGCCCCCGATGGAAAAAATTAGAGGGAACGCTGCTGTCGGGGATTCGAAAGTTTAAAATATGGGGAAGAGGTTTGGCCTAGGACTGGCCCTGTGAGCAGGGAAAGCTGTAACAGGAGATTAATCAATTTTTAGGCCAGAAGGAATCACGGTGATCATCTCCCTTCCCCTCCTCTCTAGCACAGGCCATATGATTTCTCTGACTTCCTCTAAAGCAGGTCTAGGGAAATATCCCATCAGGACTGAAAAATACCCAGTGATGGAGACTCTGCCCCGCTCCTGAGGAAATTGTTCCCATGGTTAATTACTCTTGCTGGTTCAAAACGAGCCATTGCTCCCCTCTGAATTAGTCTGGCTTCAACTTCCAGCCATGGGAGCTTGTTAGACCTTCATCTGCCAGCTCGCAGAGAACTCTGTTCTATTTCCCAGGCAGATACTTACAGCCAGTGATCCAGTCACTCCGTAACTTCCTCCTTGTTAAGCTCAGGCAGGTTTTCAAACCCTTCCGTCGTCCTCACAGCTGGTTTTTGAGCCCTCAACAATTTATCAACCGCTCTTTTAAACTGCGGAGAGCAGAACCGGGCACAGGAGTCTAGCAACGTTGGCCACACTGGTACAGAGGTAGCGAAACCTCCCTGGGGCTCCTTCAGCTTCGCCAATTTATCCATCCACACTCACACTAATGTTTCTCTGTGTCCTTTGCTGGTCTCTGTCCCTCTTGATCTAATACCATGTGACGACCTGGGGATCTTATTCCCCTTGTTATGTTGCATGTGTCTCCTGGTGCCCTCTAGTAACACCAGGCGGGTGCCTCAGTTTCCCTAGGCACAGCATCAGTGCACAGTTGGAGGTGAAGTTTTCCATGTGATGACTTCTCGCACGTAGGCAACGGCCTGCCAGGTCCTTTGTAACCTAGGCATCCAGGTGACACCTTTTCCCAGGGAAACAGGACAAAGGATGGAGGAGGGGCCTGGCTGGTGTGATTTGGAGCTGGGCAGTGGAGTGGAGCAGTCTGGGCTGGCTGGAGAGGGAGGAAGGGGGCCAGGGCCTGGCTCAGGGACCCCGCTGGGCCCCTCTCCCCAAGGTGGATGGTGCTGACGGCGTCGGGTCCCTGTGCTGACAAGTCTGTTCCACGCTGCGTCCCTGTCGCCCCGTCGCCTCCTGTTCTCCCTACGGAGTGAGAGTCACGTCTGATGGTGGAATGTGGGGGCAGGGCCTGGGGAACCCTCGCTCCATGACATACCACAACCCCTATGAGTGTTAGCGGCCCAGGCTGTCTGGGGGATGCTGGAGTTCTAAACTGGTGCCTGTCCACCAGCGTTAGAGGGCCTGGGCAATCGCAGAGAGATGCAGGTGCCACCCAGCTGATTAGCAGAGCGCCCACGGTCGGCAGTGTGTATTTCTACCGGTGGTACACGTCTGCTCATGCCTTGGTGCGCATAACAAAATTTATTCCACCCACAGATGGAACCCTGCTTTCAACCTCTCCAGACCGCTATCCCTGTCAGGAAGCTAGTTCATTTGCACCCCGCCCCCCACCCCCACACACACCCTACTCCCACACCCGACTCTCCGGGCATTTCACCTCATTTAAAAACCACTTGCCCACAAAATCAAAGCTAAAAACACAAGTGCCACAGCACAGCATGGCTGACAAATTGCTGCCTTTCTCCTTTTTACTATAGAATTATAAAATAAACCAGTTGGAATATAAATATTGTACTTACATTTCAGTGTATAAGATATAGAGCGCTGTATTAACAAGTTATTGGGTGAAACTGTAGTTGGCACTGAATTGTCTAGTGCTTTTTATGCAGCCGAGGCAAATGTTGAGATGAGGCTCGGGTAGGGGAGCAGTCTGTAGTGTCACAAAACACAAGCAGCTCTGTAGCACCTTTAAGACTAACAAATTGATTTATTAGGTAATGAGCTTTCCTGGGTGAGACCCACTTCTTCAGATTTTCAGATACTTTTCATTGAGATGTTGCAATTTTTATTTAGATGAGTTGATGTACCCTCTGCAAGACCTGTTTGCAACCCGTGGTTGAGAGCCACTGTTCTAAGCAGCCAGGGGACAATGGGATAGTGTCACAGAGGGTGGGGGTCCTCAGGCCCTGCATCCCATGTGCAGGCAGATGTGGCCGTCATCCAGCAGGGAGAACAGGAGGTGACGGGGCGACAGGGACACAGCGTGGAACAGACTTGTCAGCACAGGGACCAGATGCCGTCAGCACCATCCATATTAGGGAGAGGGGCCCTGAGGGGTCCCCAAGTTGGAGGTCCCCTTCCTCCCTCTCTAGCCAGCCCAGACTGCCCCACTCCACTGCCCAGTTCCAATTCACACCAGGTAGGCCCTTTCTCCGCCTGTGTCCTGTTTCCCGGCGAAGAAAGTTTCCTAGGTTTCAAAGAACAGGGAGGGCCTGGCTTACGGGTGAAAAGTCATCACACCAAAACCCCCAACACCACTATGCGCTGAGGCTGTGCCTAGGGAAACTGAGGCACCCTCCTGGTGTTGCTACAGGACAGTAGGGAACACACACAACCCAACCAGGGGAATGAAATTCTTGCACCCCCCAACTTGGTGAGAGATGTCTTCAAAGCCAAAAATCTGAGTGCTTGGATGTGGGGAATTGCAATCCAATCCCATTGCTGTGTTTTCCTCCAGCCTCCCAGCCTGCAAATCCCAGCGTGTCTGGCATGCCAGGCAGGATTTTTCCATTTCAAATAAGCCCTTCATCCTTTTTGTCGCTTGCCTCGGTTTCTGGGAGAAGTTTTAATTCAAACCCAGCAAAGTATTTTGGGTTTCCCTTTGATGCGCCCTCTTCAAGCAAGGAGCAAAATAACAGCTTTGAAGCCTGCAAATAGTACAGTCAGCCCATTGGCTCCAGGCCACATGGGTTACACCAGAGCTAACCGGTCATTAGGGAGATGGTTGCTTTCCTCCCCACTTGGTTTAAGATCTTCTATTTCCGACCAGGCTGGCTGCAGGCGCTGTTAGCCTGGAGAGGTTGGACACAGGAGCCAGATACTCCCCTGGGGCTGGGGAAGTGTAAATTGATCCCTCTTCTGCAGTGTTGCTGCTGGAGGCAGAGGCCTCTCTTGTGGGATTCATCCAGGGAGAATTCCTACAGAAAGTCACAGAACAGTATTTTGGTACCAAAAACTACCTGTGACTCAGGAGGGGCACATTCCAATGCTGGCATTTTCCCATTTCAAGGCAGGTGATGCAGCCCTGCCGCAGTGACCGGAGGTGCTCTCCACATCCAGAACGTTAGAAGGGTTAATCCAACATCAGATGGCCCCAAATCCTGGCCTGGAAGGTGAGAAAGCTGGGCAGCCAGTTGCAGAGTTCTGGGGTGAGCCCGACCCTTGCACTGAACTCCTGGAGACCCGAGTTCCTAGTTTTTACGGAGCAGGGCCTTGATCCTGGAAAGGCTTATGCAGCAGAAAGACCTGGGAAAGCTTGTGCAGTGAGCTCAGCAGAGTGGTCTGCTCCTTGCCAATGGCTGGTCTGCTAAAGGATAATGGTTTACTACTGCTAGCAGCTCATGGAATGACTTCTCTAGCTCACGTTGGTAGAGGCCTGCGCTGAAGCGGTGAACGCTGGGGGAAAGGGGTTCAACCCTTGCTGGTGAGTTCTGGGGCAGGTGAGGAACCTAGGACCCCCTTTCCATGCCACAGAGGCTGGTATGCTCCTTGATCTCAGGTGGCTTCACTGGGCTATCAGCAGCAGTCACGAGCAGCACACAGCAGCGTCTGCAAAGCGATGGTGCCACGCAACCCAGTCACCCGCTGCACCAAGTACAGCCATGAAACTGAAACCGAACAGGGGGCAGGGGGAACCATTGATGACAGACGTTTGCTCCAGGTTTGAGCCGGTCCGATCATTTTGAAAGGGCATGGTTAGCGCCTGACAGCAGGGCAAAGTGGGCCTGGTTCCATGGAAGGGGAGGGACCTCAGGCAACCAGCCCTTAGCATTGCTCAGACTGACTCTGCCTCCCCCCACCCATCCAGCTGCAGTATCTCCAAGAGGCCCAGAACTCCGGCTGCCGAAGTTTTGGGCCCCCTTGAAAGGCCAGGCCTGCATCACCCCACCCGTGGCCTGCACTCCCCTGGCACTCCGTGGGATAACCACATCACGCCAGCATAATGCCAACAGGCAGAACTGAACCTGGGACCGCTGGAGGTCAAAGCCAGCTGGCTCACAGCTAAGCTTGGAGGGGAGACTCAGTCATCTGTGTAGGTGATCTGGGTGCCGCTGCATGGGACAGCAAACCACACCCGTAGGTGGGTGGGTTACACCAGCATCTCGGATTCGGCCCCGTAGCGCTCTGGGCCACCTGAGGATGATGCAGGCTCCTTCTTTGTGGGAAGGCTGGGGGATGTGTTTGCAATGAAATTGAAAACCTGCCCACTCTTTCCCAGCCTGTGGTGGTGGGAGCCTGCAGATGTAGGGCATGTCCGGCTGACTGCTCAACAAGACGATCTGCAACAAATACATACACCATTGGCCCTGGGGGGCACCAGCGAATGTACAGCCCTGGAGACGGGAGTTCCCATTCTTTGCCGAACGGGGCCCTGATCCTGCCAAGGGTTGTGCATGAGGTGAACCTGGTGTGTGGCTAATCTTGTTAGGGGGCTACCACAGGCATAACATGGCGGGGAGGGGCAGAGTTTTTCTGGAGCAGGGCCCAGGCCAAGCGCTACACACTCCAATAACGGTGCTCCTGCCTTGTTCCTTTGCCCCCCGGGGCCGTCACTTACCGCTACAACGGCCCCCTTTAGTGCCGAGGCAGGAACACAGTTTGCTGGGTTGAGACAGTCTCTGTCCTCTGCTGGGAAAGCCAACGGGGAAGCCAAGGAGTGCAAGCGGAGAGGGTCATTGGGTGAGTGCTAGATTCTTACTGGTGACATCATGTCAGCAAAAGTTGGTGATTCTTTTCTGCAGGAAATCTGGCTGCAATTATTTACTATAAACGCTCAAAGCTAAAATCAGGAAAGACAAGTTAAAAACTCCTTACAGAATTTAGGTGCCTTCATGTCCCCAGCGCCTCATGAAATGCATCCTGGAATACTCCAGGATCTGATTGAGGAGATACCTGAGCCATTAGCTCTTATCTTTGAAAAGTCACGGAAGACGGGGGAGATTCTGGATGACTGGACAAGTGCAGATATAGTGCCCATCTATTGAAAGGGAAATAAGGCCAGCCCAGGAAATTACAGCCCAGTCAGCTTAACTTCCGTGCCAGGAAAGATAACGGAGCAAATAATTAAGGGATCCATTTGCAAACATCTTGAAAATAATAAGGTGATAAGTAACACTCAGCATGGATTTGTGAAGAACAAATCATGTCAAACCAACCTGATAGCTGTCTCAGAGAGGGTAACAAGCCTTGTGGAGAAGGGGGAAGTGGTAGATGTGGTTATATCTCATGTTTAATAAGGCATTGAATACAATCTTGCATGGCATTCTAATTAGCAAACTGGAGAAATGCAATCTGGGTGCCTAACTGCTGGAAAATCATTCCCAATGGTTCACAGTCATGCTGGAAGGGCATTGCAAGTGAGATTCCACAAGAATCAGTTTGGGGGCCTGTTCTGTTCTATATCTTCCTTAATGATTTAGATAATGGCATGGAGAATATGCTTATAAAGTTTGTGGATGAGACGAAGCTGGGAAGGGTTGCAAGTGCTTTGGAGGACAATGATCTGGACAAACTGGAGAAATGGTCTGAGGCAGATAGGATGAAATTCAATAAGAACAAACGCAAAGTCCCCCTCATAGGAAGGAACCGTCAGTTACACACAAAATGGGGCATGGCGAACGAGCACAGAGTACTGCAGAAAGGGATCGAGGGATAATAGTGGACCACAAGCTAAATATGAATCAACAGGGTGATGCTGAGTGGGGAGCTCGGGCAGGACAAAAGAAAGGACGTCTGTCTGTATCAGCATGTCACAGGTGACTGGAAGAGCAGTCTGCAGGGGCCGGCGTCAGTCTCCAGAATGAGCACAGAGGGCTCAGAGCAGGACTCACTAATGCTCTGGTGAGATCAGAGGCTCTAGGGGGTGATGAAATGTCTCCGAGCTGCATGTGGGAGCTGCAGCACCAAATAGAGACGAGGGCTCCATGCGACAGACTCGGTGCATCAGGGTTCCAACTTCAGAGCCAGAGGTGAGAATTGCACCCACATGGTCACCCTCGTGGGTACTGGCCTGCTGCTTCTTCCTGATAATACAGCAGGGCCGAGAAGTCCCAATCACGCTGTGCACGGAGCTGTACAAACTTGACATAAACCAGTCACTGTCCCAAAGGATTGACAGACAAAGGCTGCTAACCCAGTGATGGGGGGACCACCATCCTGCGACGGGCCCTATGGATCTGCCACAGCAGGATTGGGACCTGGGATTGGCCTATTTTGTGGGCAACACTATTAATTCATATATGTCTCAAGCTTTTCTCTTAAATACCACCAAGGCAGGAGGGAAGCTCGGTGGCTTGAGCATCGCCCTCTCAACTCAGGGTTATGAGTTCAATCCCTGAAGGGGCCATTTCGGGATCTGGGGCAAACAAATTAAAGAGCTCACCGGGGGTGGGGTGCTGGGCCCTGCCAAGAGGGCGGAGGAGTGGGCTCCATGACCTCCCCAGGTCCCTTCCAGCTCTATGAGAGGTGTATCTCCATTTTTGGTACCACTCTCGCCAAGCTAGTGGCAGTGAGTTCCGCTGGTTAACCGCCCAGTGTAGGCGGGAGGCGGGGGGGTTAACGCCTGGGGGCTTCTCACCCCCTCCACGGGCGAGCCAGAGGATGGGAGGAGAAAGGCCAGAGCCTGTCCCCGGGGCGGGAGCAGAAGCGGCTGCATTGCCGCGGCCCAGCTTGGCTCTCCCCAGTGCAGGGGCGCCCCGGCCGCTGCGGAGCCCGGGGACCTGGTGCGCACCGGGCCGGGCGCCCTCTCCGCGGTGTGGCCACTGGGTAGCGCTGCGCGCCGCTCGCTTTCTCCGCCTCCCGCGGCCGAGGCGGCCCCCGCCGCTGCCGGAGCCTCACTCCGCCGGCAGGCAGAGGCGCGGCGGCCGGAGAACCCAGACGCCGGAGCGCGGCCCCTTCGCAGCGCCGGCCATGGGGCGGGCTCCGCGGGCGGGCTGAGGAGGGGGCTGCGGGGGCGCCGCCTCCCCACCCCCGGGGGGGGAAAAAAAAAAGAAACTTTCCCGGCTGCCCGCGGCCGCAGCTGCCGCGATCCCCGCCCGGGAAACGGATTATAAAAGTCGGGGAAAGTTCCCTCGCCGCCCCCCGAGCCCGCGGACCATGGCAGGGGGCGGCCGCTGGCGACTCCTGCTCTGCCTGCTCCTGGCTCTGCAGCGGCCCCCCGGCGCCGGGGCGCAAGGTAAGGCGGAGGGGGGGCTGCTTGGGGCGCGCCCCAGGAGCTGGGGAGGGTGGGGTGGTGGGGGGCCCTTGGGGAGCGGCTGCCGGTGGAGCGGAGTTGCAGGAGTGGTTTGACTTGGGTGCAAGGGAAGCCTCCGGAGGCGCCCCCTTCCCCAGCCCCGCCGCTCGGGGGCCCGTGCGGAGCGGCTGTGTGGGGCTGCCCAGGCGTGCCGAGGCCGCCGCTGGCTCCTTGGGCGCGTTGCTAACAGCGGGGGGCGGGGGGGGTATTGACTCGGGGGCGGGGGTAGACCTGGCCTTGCTGCCGGAGGGGGCGGGCGGAAAGTTGGGTGTGATGGGGAGGGTGTCCCCAGCCCTGGGAAAGGAGACGCGGGGGTGCAGAGGTCTGAGTCTGTCTTTGGGAAAGGGAGAGGCGTGAAGAAGGGGAGCCCGGGCGGGGAGGGTTGGAGCTTTCTGCCTGGCTGGGCTGTAACCGGCCAGGTTGTGAGTAACGGTCAATAAATGAAACCTTGTCCGACTGCTCCCGGGCGCCCTTTCCAGAGGGGATGTTGTGTCTGGTCCGAAGGAGTCTTGGCTTTGTTTGTTTGCTGCAAACAACCAGTAGTCTGGGGGCACCTCAGGGACCAGCACATTGGTTAGGTCAGGAGCTCTGGTGGGGGACAAGCCACTTCCCCAGACGGATTTGGAGTGGGGCAAACAGAATCCAGGGCTTCTTCCTTGTGTAGGGTGGCAATGAGCAGCTCTGTGGCTCCTGAGAGCAAGACCAGGCCAGGTGTGAAACCTCAGCTTGCTCTCTCCATCCGGGAGTGGTGGTGTTTCGGAGTTCAGCTCCTTGCTGGAGAGGAGTTGGGTGTCCGTGTGGTGTGATGTCTGTGTGTGTGTCTCTCCCTGTGTGCGCGGTGATTTCCGGTGTACGCTGCCTTTCAACGCTTTAAACAAACTGGCTTTGTGCGGCAAATTGTGACCTGCATCCCCTGGGTCCTCCCATCTGGTTTCTAGCTGGTTACAGGTGGGTGTGTTAGGAGGAGCAGGAGCAAGGCAAAGCTTGTCCATGCCTTGGTTGGGAGGGGGAGCGTGAAGCCCTGCCCCAGGGCCATTTTTCCAGAGCTTGTCCTCTGTGGCCGGTCGCCTTGTCGATTGCTTACATGTCATGAAGAATAAATGCACCCTGGCTGGTTTCCCAGGCCACGTGCTACCCTATCTCTGGTTCCCTCGCTGTGCACCAAGGGGTGAACTGGGCTGAATCGGCAAATAGCAGGGGACTGGCTTTTTCCCAGCCGTGGGGATAGGGCTAGGTACCTGCAGAACAAAGTCAACGGGGAAGCCCTGTTTACACCAGCCAGGACCTGAACAGCGGCTCCTACTCTGATGTCTGGCACCAGGAAGTTGTGCTTTCCAGGGGGGGAAGCGCTTTGGGTCAAAAACCACTAGAAAAAAAGGCTTCTTTGACTATTTGATGGTCTGATGTGGAACTCAGCAAATCCCAAGGCAAGTGCTGTGGATGGTTGTTTCAACCCCCCCTCCCCCCTGAGCCTGACTCCCTCCTCCTTTGTTACCAGAGCTCCTTGCATGGAAAGTTTCAGAAGCCCTTTTGGAAAGGACTCGAATATTTGGTGAGCTCTCCAAACAGCTGCTTTAGATGAGGAGGAGCAGCTTTTGCACTGTGTGTGTATCTCTCCCCAGCACCTTCTCTCTCTGGCTTCCTATCTCAAGACCTGTCAAGATAACAACACAGCCAGGAGAGATTTACATTCAGGAGACAGGAGAATGTGGCCAGCTGAAACCTGGAATCTTATTACGGTTCCTTAAGCAGGGGGTGGAAGGGGAGTGGTGGGAAATCTATGACAATGCAGTGTTGAACTTTATTTCTTTTCTTCCAAGGTCTGGCGAGAGCTGGCAGCTCTTGATAGCAGCCTCTTGCTCAGAGAGCTGAAACTGTAGCATTGCCAGGTCCAGACAGTTAGGCAGGCTGGATCTTAACAGAAACCTAGTCGGGGAGCATGAAAAAAAGGCATCAAGTGGAAGGGAGGTAGATCTATAAATACCTCTAATGGGGAAGGTGAGTTGTGCAGGAAAATGCTACATCTTTCCAGGAAGGTGGATGGCAACTGGCTTTGTCGCATCCTACTTCATGCTCCTGAATTCCCATGTCCAGGCAATGAGGGTTCTGCTAGGATTAACCATCTGTGCAGACTGGGATTACGTGGCGTGGGAGCCCTGGGATGCAATTCCACCCCTGGCTTCCAGAGGGCCGGGCTGGAGCTCGCCGCCGGTCACCCAGAAGCTGCACGCTTGTGGTTCGAAAGGCGAGCCTGCCGTGTGCGTGCCTACGCTGTCTGTCTGTCCATCCCCCCTCCCCGCCGAGCTGCGGGAATGTAAGTAAATTAGAGCTGCATGTTAAAGGGGATTCGAGGCAGCTAATACTGCGGGGCAGCAGCCGCCCCTCTGATAAGCTAATCTCCTCCGGGATGCTTATGTGACATGGAGCCTATTTGCAGATGCCTCTGCTCTTGGAATGGGCTGGTGCATCCTCGCCTGGTTCGTGGAGGTAGCGCGCGAGGCGGTGAGGGCAGCAGAGTGCTGAGCTCAGGGCAGAGCTCTGGGCTGGCAGAGAGGAGCCCAGCCCTTCTGGACCTCCGTTAAGGAGAGCTTGAGGGAGTACCAAATCTCTTTGCTCACCAGCCACGTTAGGTTGCAAAGAACTCAGGGGTGAAGATGCTCATCCTGGGGCTCCTCTCCTGCCTGCGTCTGTGGCACCTGCTCGGCCTGCCTCCCAGGAACAGGGAGCGTCTCTCGCCGCAGACGCAGGCGGGAATGGCGTGCTTTCAGCCCAGGCTGCTGCAGAGAGGCAGGAGCTCTAAGCAGTATGTGTCCTGTCCCTCTAATTTTTCCATCCACCTGCAGAATAAATTTTGTTAAACGCACTGAGGCACGTGCGGATGGGCACCACCAATAGAGACACAGCCTGCTAGTCAGCTGGGCGGCATCTGAGTCGCTCGTGGGTTCAGCTGATAGGGAAAACTGGAGGGCTGGGCCACCCAGCGGGAGCCATACAGGAGACGGCCCTTGTGCCAGCCAGGGTGTGACTGGCATGCCAGCTAGACAGGCAGGAGGGAGGGACAAAGAGAAGGGTGTCTGATGTGCACGGTTGCACAGCCGGGGAGCGTGCCGGGAACACAAACGTGGAAGGCGTGCAGCTCCAGGTGGCAGGATTGCCGGAGATGTTGTCACATGGGACTGCTTGACTGGCCGACTTAGCGTCCTCTCCCCAGGTTATGGAGGTTGGGTGTCCAGAGACCCTGTGGTCAGACAGGCTGAGGAACCTCTGACCTGGGGACAAGTCGCCTGCACTGAATGTGGCCTAATGAAGGAAACGGGGGTGGATAGGGAGACCTCTGACCCTCTCCCTGGAAATGGGCAGCACTCCAGACGTATAATATACTCTCCCTCTAGATTTATAGCCGCCGTTTTCAGCAGCAAATGGAGCCAAAGCCCTCTCTGCCCCTGGCTTCAAACTCCCATCCACTGCCTCCCCTCAGCACCAGCACTATAATTTCTCAGTAATTAAGTTCAGAACATACCGTATAAACTGGCAGTATATTACGCAGGCAGGCTCGGCGTTGGAAGCTGTGAAGGTCTCTTTGATTGATTCACTCTCGCTCCGAGTTTCTCCCCTCGTTGTCTTTGAATCTCTATCTTCCAGGTTCCCTGCTGCCGCGTTTGTTCTTCGGCCTTGGAACTATTTCTTAGCATTATGAACTTGCCTCCTGTTTATTGAGATGCTCAGTGTGGAGCGTGAAATTTGGTGCAGGGAGATAGTTTTTCCTTGCTCAAAGGAGAGTGGTGGTGAGTGGGGAGTTAGAGGTTGAACCTCTCTCGTCCGGCACTCTCGGGATGTGACAGGCGCCAAATGAGAAAATTTGCCGGACCACAGGAGGTCCATATTATCTAGCACATGACCGACACTACCACTGCTTACCGGGCTCTTAGCAGACATTTAGAGGTAAGTTAGAGCTAAATAACTGCACAGAACACTGAGAGCCAGGACTGGTGGCCGGACACAAACTTTATGGGACCACGGGAAACTTGGCCGCACCCACGAGAAGTGGTCGTGGGGCTAAGTGAAATCATGCCGGGTTACAGATGTTGTCGGACAGAGTTCCACACAAGAGAGGTTCAGCCTGTACTGAGTTTGTTTTCCCCTCCCCAACCTATAATGCAATGGCTTTAATTTCATGGGCCTAGGTGTTGTAGCTGTGTGTGACCTTTCAGAAATCAACAGACTGGGAGAGAATCTGGCTGTGAGGCTTAGCCAGTCCTCATATTAAAAAGACCCACAGTAGTGGGCCAAAATGCCTCCGCTGAACCGGGACTCCGACCAGGGGATTGGGTGCTGGCAGGGCAATGTGGCTACACTGGCTGGGCTCTCTGTGGTGCTGACCCTTTGCAACCTGCTTGGATTGTTACTGGCCCCTGCTTGGAGCTGGGCTGCTTGGGGTTTAAATAAAATAAATGAATAATTGGAGATCCACATCTCCTAGAACTGGAAGGGACCTTGGGAGGTCACCTAGCCCAGTCCCCTGCCCTCTTAGCAGGACCGAGCACCATCCCTGACATCTATTTGCCCCAATCTCTAAATGGCCCCCTTGAGGATGGAGCTCACAACCCTGGGCTTGGTGGGCCCATGCTCAAAGCACTGAGCTATCCCTCCCCCGCAGCTGGGGGTATGCTTCCAGTAAGTACTTGGTGTGGATACGGGCATAGCAGCACCCCGACACACACACCTGTTGCTTGCCATCTCTTTTGTGCTGGGAGCTGGGGTAACCTCCGAGCACCTGTATGGTGCTGACAGGCAGCCTGGGGTAGAAGCCACCCCACTAACCAGAACAGTCAGGGGCCAGGCGCTGGGAATGCCGCTGGAGCACAAGCAGAGGGAAACCTGCTGGAGCAGCCGCCTGCGGTGGCTCTGAGCCCCGAGGAGCTGCCTGCAGCGCCAACGTGCGTCCGTAATTCCAGCGGGGGGTGGCTGGCAGGAGTCGGGCTGGAGCAGCAGATGGGGTGTGGAGCTGGGGGTCCCGCTTTGGCCCCTTTCTGGTGGAAAAGCGCCACATGCTCCAGGAACGCCGAGCCGGCTCCTCTTATACGCCCACTGAAGCCCCTCCGGGGAATGCCCGGCTGAATCCCACCTACCTGCGCCCCTTTACCTGTGATCCCCGGGGCTGAGCCAGGCTCTGGGGGCTCTCAGCCTTGGTGCTGCCCGGAGGAGCTGGGACTCACAGGTGCGGGCCCCGGGGAGGGCATGAAATGGAGCCGTGGTCCAGTCCAGCCCAGCCCAGCTCAGTGGCAGCTGTGTCACCGCCAGATGACGGCTGTTCTGTCCCACCTACGGAGCATATTGGGTTGTCTCTGAGTGGCTGACCATGCCCAGGCCCTGGGTGGGCAGAGGCACCAAGGAACGCATGAGCCACAGAGGTTCTCTCAGCAGCCCCAGGGCTTTGTTCATGAGGCCTCTGCCTTGGGCACAGGTTCATTTGATGATGGAAGGAAATGACCAAGCAGCATCGCTGTTCATGTGCCTATGCTCTGGGGTGAGGGGGTGTAGCCCCCGCTGACGCTTCCCGCCTCCTACTCCCGATATCCAGGACTTTCAGCCTCCCGGAACTTCCCCAGGCCCAAGCACAGGGTGCGTCTCGCCTGGAGGCAGGTGGCCACTGCACGGCCGCGATTGAGCTGCAGCAAGCAGCCTGCTTTTGTGTGCGCACTGTCGAGGCAGCCAGCTGAGGAGAGGCCGATCGATCGATCGAGCGAAGGAGGAAAAAGTGAAACCGCTCCGGCGCGGATGGAGGGATCGCTCTGCCCCCAGCAGAACCTGCCTGGCCCCAGCAGCCGATTCTGCCTGCCAGCTCCCAGGCCAGAGGAGCGAGGTGTTGGTAAGGGGCTGTCCTTCAAGCCAAAGGCCCCCTGACACCTGGAGAAGCGGGAACGAAAGTCTAATTACAGCCTGGCAGTGCCGTGTAATTAATAATTACCCACAGCAAAAAATAGCGTATCGATTAGGGCCTTTCGCTAATTACACAGCAGAATGGTGCATGTGGCCCTGGCGAATCAGTCACGGATCTGAAGAAGTGGGGAGCAGGACAGAATGTTCCTGCACCCCGTATTCCTCTGCTGCCTGGCTGTCCCCAGCGGCGCTGGCCAGGGGATGCATCTGCTGCGCTGCCTGCCGCTGCTGTGAGTTTGCCTTGGGCCCTGACCCCCTGCTGGGAGCCCTGGTGCGTGCCAAGTGCCCCTACAAGGTTAAAGCTCCGACGGCGCGGTCCCTGGGGTGCCGGCTTCATCCCGTTGGGTTTGTGCAGCTCTGGGCACGCTTGACGCTCTGCAGCAAAACGGAGCCTGCTGCTTGCCCTCTCCAGGGGATGCTTTCACCTTGGGGAGGGCAGATCCCTGCTTTGGCGAGCCTTGCCTGGCGCAAGAGCTTCTTTTGTCTGGGGCTCCAAAGGAGAGGCCAGCGCTGGGCCTTGTGACCTTGTCTGAAACAGCTGAGCCAACCGAGGCAGCAGCTGAGGAATGTGAGGGACCCCCGGGGCCGGGTGTCAAACATCAAAGTTTCACTGAAAAGCATTCGCTGGGGGGCTGGGGGGGGGAGTTGTTTGCAAATTCCACCTTTTTTATCGATTCCAGTCTGCAGGGAGCCCTGCCTGACCCACCTCGCTACCTGGGGACCGGTCTCCCACCCCTCCCGGGGGCAGAAGGGAGCCAGGTTCTGTGGGCCGGGAGCAGCTTACCCTACCCAAGGGCAAGGATGCTCGAAGGGGATTTAAACTGCTGTAGTCAGGCCTGCAAGGGATTGGGAGGCTCCAGACAGGATTTGAGGGCGGGGGCACAGACTAATTCTCCAAGCCAAAGGACACCCCGTGGCTTGCACACCTGTGCTGGTCTGACCACTCCCACACCCCATCAAGCTGTCAGGCCCCATGCCGGGCTCCCGGCTGCTGCAGTGTCTCAGCCTCCGCATGGGCTGAGCCGGAAGGGGGAGAGAGGCCCCTTCCGTGGCTAGCAAGAGGCAGATGTGGGCTCAGGAAGTCAGCAGACGGAGTAAGAGCAGAACAAGCTGTGCCTGCAGGGAGGCCGGGGGCCCAGGCACGAGGGGGGTCTTCATCGCTCGTCTCCCTGCCCCCGTTCTCCCACCCAGCTTAGGTGCCGCACAGGGGCCTCTCAAAGCACCCGCTCCCCGCCTGGCTGTCTGGTGCCGTCGACGGCTCCCCTCTGCCTCTGTGGAGGGGCCGGCTGGAGCCCTGGCACCATGATCCCACAGAGAGCCTGGGGCCTTCCTGACAGCTGCTGACCCTGCCAAGGTGGCCTGTGGGTGCTCTGGTGCATAACATTGGGCAGACCCCAGCGGGTGGCGCGCGGTGGTGTAGCTGCTCCTCAGGCAGCGTCTGGCGACGGGGCAGGTAGCTGAGGGGCGCCGCAGCTGCAGCAGTGCCCGTGTCTGTGGTCGTGGGAAAGTTCCTCCTGTCCGTCAGAGAGGAGTCTGGCTTGTGACAAAGGTGTGAGGTTTCATTTCCCCGGTGAGGTGAAATGTTTCCTGCTGTCCTGTAGCAACCCGAGGTGGGGGCCTCAGTTTCCCCAGGCACAGCATTTGTGCACAATGGTGAGGGGAGTTTTGGTGTGACGGCCTCTCCCATGTACACAATGGCCCTCCTGGCTCTTTGTAACCCAGGCAACCAGGTGACCCCTTTCTTCCCTGGGAAAGAGGACAGAGGCGGAGGAGGGCCCTGGCTGGTGTGAATTGGAGCTGGGCAGTGGAGTGGGGCAGTCTGGGCTGGCTGGAGAGGGAGGAAGGGGGCCAGGGTCCGGCTCGGGGACCCCTCTGGGTCCCTCTCCCCAACATGGATGGTGCTGACGGCATCTGGTGTTGGTGTTGACAAGTCTGTTCTATGCTGTGTCCCTGTCGCCTTGTCACCTCCTGTTCTCCCTGTGGAGTGAGAGCCCCAGCTGCCTGCGGATGGGGGCAGGGCCTGAGGACCCCTGTGCACTGTGACAGCCTCACACCAGGCTGGAGGGCTGGTTCCTACCATGCCCACTGCGGAAAAGGGCTGCTGGGCAATCCTGCCCCAAAACGCTCACCAGGCGCAGAGGTGCAGGCCACAGAGACCACAAGCCCCAGCGTGCAGGGCCCTCTCTTGAGCCCCGAGCCAGGTGGCACTGCTGCTGGGCGCCAAGAAGGGCAGCAATGCAGCTGACTGGCTCAGCACCAGCCAGGACCGGACCCTTGGGCTCTTTTGAGTGCACTTCTCTTGTCTGTGCTCTGAATGCAGCCAGTTTGTGTGCGATCGACCCTCAGAACACAGCCCTTGTCACCCCTCCTGTCAGACACACTGCCCTGTGCTGTCCTAGGCTCTCAATCCCCTGGCTGGCTGCTGCCAGAGCGGAGCGGTTGCTTTAACGCAGAGCAATCCTTCCCCTGACCGTTTGTGTCTCTTCCTCAGCCCGTTTCCAGCACGGCCCTAACCCCAGCAAAGGCAGGGGCAGCTCAGGGTTTTCTTTCTGCATCCCTGGGAATGTTTCCGGACAAAAGAACAGGGGCAGCCGTGTCCGGACTGGCAGGAGGACGATGCGCTTACAGCTCAAAGGCAGGACTGGGGAGTCCTGGGGTCGCTCGCCTGGAGTGGGTGACGGCGCTCGGCTTTTTTAAACCAGAAGCTGGGAGTTCTGCCCCCTTGGTTTGGAGTTTGCCCACAGATGGGGGCTGCAGAGGCCCTTAACCAACCTAAGGGCCTGCAGGAAGTGGGAGCCCACCTGGCTTTCTTTTGCTGTTTGTTTAGTGAAACACGCTGGGCAGGGAATACCTGTGAGTGCTGCCAGCAGTGGTGCTGGGACTGGGACGTGAATGGTGCCAGGGTGGTGAAGCCTGTTTAATTTCCGCATGGCCAGTTCTGTAGCTGTACCCCTCTGCTACGCGAGTGCGGCCGCTTGCCAGCCCTGCCACCTCTTGCAGGCCTCCACTGAGGGATCTTCCGCCTACACCTTCCCTATGGCACCCGAGCCCACCTTGCACTCCTTGGCAGGCCTTTGCTGTCTGTTCAGCCCTGTGGAAGAAGAGCGCTGCGTGCCCTAGGTCCCACGTAAACAGTGGCTGTTGGGTGGCCTTTACATTTTCTCCGGAGCCCAGGGGCATCCTGCCTGGCTCAGTCGGGGAATCCACAGGACATGCCTCGCATCTGGCAGGTCACGTTGCAGAGCCCAGCTCTGGCGCCTGAGCCATGCAGGAGCGAAACCACCTCTAGCAGCCCCGACTGGGCGAGTGAAACAGCCGACCCATGTGCCCCCCGCTGGAGAACAGCCCGCTGTCGTGCCTGAGCTCTCTGCCAGCGAGATGCCCGCTTCCCCCTTGGGTGGGCGACGCAGGGCATGGAGCTGTCGGATGGGGGCCCGGGAAGCTCTCTCATTAGCTGCCCTCTGAGCTCATTACCAAGTGGTGAGTTGCTGGGTGGAAAACAGCCCGTGCTGGGACCATAATAAATATGCCTCTGTCAGTGTTGACGTGATTGCACTAATGAAGAGAAATCAGCCACACTAGGGAGCTGCTGTACTGTGCTGCCACATGCTCCCAGCCCCCCCTGGGGGTGGGGCACACTCGGCCCCTTGTTCCCGGGGTTCTGCCGAGGAGAGAAGAAGCCAAGGCAGCGTGACAGGCAGGTGGCAGAGGAGCAAGAGGGGGCAGGCGGCGGGCTGATCTCGGCAGCACGTTGGAAACACGACCGCAGGCGGCTGGGCGTTCGGCGCCTGCCCCAGCGCTCGGGAAATGGGATTGGAGCCTGTCTGCCGAGCGCTCAGCGCTTCCCTGAGAACCGGCTGCTTTGCCGGGTTGGACGCCAGCCACAGGGACAAATGCAGTGGAGCCCTCGTGCGCCAAGCAGCACCCACTCGTGCATGCCTGGGGGCGTGGCAAAAGGGGGGTTGCCACTTGCCGTCCTTGGGAAGCACTGTGGGATCGCTCAGACCTCCGGCTGGCCCGCAGCTCGCCGAGGTGGGCAGGCAGGGAAGCTTCTCCTGGGGAGGATTGTCATGGTGGGGGGGGCCCTGGCCCCGGCCCTGGCCCCCACCCGCAGGCAGGTGTGACTCTCACTCCACAGCAGAACAGGAGGTCATCAGGCGACAGGAACGCAGCCCAGAGCAGACTGGTCAGCACAGGGACCAGACGCCGTCAGCGCTATCCATCTTGGGGGGAGAGGGGCCAAGAGAGGTCCCCGAGCCGGGCCCTGTCCCCCTTCCTCCCTCTCCAGACAGGCCCGACTGCCCCACTCCGCTGCCCAGTTCCACTTCCCACCAGCGAGGTCCCTCCTCCCGCCTTTGTCCTGTTTCCCGGAGAAGAAAGGGGTCCCCGTGGTTGCCCGGGTTCCAAAGAGCAGGGAGGCCCGTTGTCTATGTGTGAGAAGACACCACACTGGAACTCCCCTCACCACTGCGCACCAATGCTGTACCTGGGGAAACTGAGGCGCACACCGCCGGTTACTACAGGACAGTAGGAAGCACATGTAAGCTCAGCGGAGGACTAAAACCGTCACACGCCGCACTGCGTCACAGGGGTTCCCCTCCCTTGAGGAGGGCAGGGAAGACCCAGGGCTGCAAGATATACAGGGACTGTCCTGCCAAGCATCCTCTGTGGCTTGCTGCCAGGGCTGCCTCTGTTCCTCCAGAATCCGTTGGCTCCGACTGAGTGGAGAAGTGGCTTTGACCCTTCCCGGCAGAGCAGGGTGCAGGCTTCAGGGCAGAATACTCGCCAGAGCCACACAGCTGAAATCCAGGTGCTGAGCTGGGCGGGGTGGGGGGTGCTGCTGTGGGCCACAAGGTTCTCGGGCTGATCCGCTGTTCTCATGGCCTAGCTGAAGGGATGTGCCGTCTGGGGAAGCCAGGCAAGGGCAACGCGGCCAAAGGACGCCAGTGGCTGCCTGTCTGCAGGAACCCCTCCCTTCTGCCTGGCACTGGGACTCACTCAGCCCCGTGCAAACACACACCTCAGCCCGTCTGAGACAGAGCCAGAGAGGGGGCTCCCACCCTCCCGTAGAAGGCAGGATAACAGATGGGGCCAATGCTGCACCCTCCTGCCTGTGGTCTCTGCTCCAGGGTGCCCAGCAGGGAGGTGGCTTACCTTCCAGCAGTGGGTAATTAAGCAGAGGACCTGCAGAGCTCTGGCAGCTGCTGGGTTCCCAGTGTGTGAGACTGAGGGGCTGGCGCTGTGGACTGTTCATCAGACAGTTCAGTGACTCGCTTATGACCTCGTCCCATGGGCCAGCTCCCACAGTCGTGTGCCCGGCCGTGGAGCTAAGAGCCCTGCTGTTCAGGTGACCCTGTGCTGGCTGGGGGGGAGGCCTCTAGAGCTGCCTCGAGTGAAATTCCCTGCCCTTGCAACAGCATTCCCTGTCAACTGAGTGCTACTATCATGACCCTATTTGTGCTGGGTGCCACCCAGCAGATTAGCAGGCTGCCCACAGCCGGCAGCATGTGTTTTCTACTGGTGGTGCACAGCCCTCCCTGCCTCGGTGCACAGAACAGAATTTATTCTGCCCATACATGGAAAAATAATGGCTGGAACCCTGCGTGAGAGGGGCGAGGAATTACCCCTTCAGCCCTCTCCTATGGCTCCTCGTGCCCTTAGGGCAAAGGAAGGGCTTGGTTGCTGCTTCCTTCGGAGCCACTCTTTACTGCTGCTTCTGGGGGGACTGAGGCAATGCCCCTGGAGTCCCCAAGCCTGCCCCAGGCAGGAAAGGCCCCTCTGTACCATGTGCGAGAGGATGTCAGAGCATCCGCCCTGCCCCTGGGAGCAGCCAGCTGGCGAATGCTTCACATTCCTTCCCAGCCCCTCTTTCAGCAGCCTGCTGGGGGCCACCTGCCTCCCAGCCCCCGGGATTTCAGGAATGCCTCTGCTGCAAAGGCCTGGCTGGAGCCGGACTTGGCTGGGAACCCAGTAACCTGATCCTGGGAACTGAGGGAGGGGCGGGGCGGGGGGGGACAGGCCATACTAGTAGCAGCTGGCGTGTCATCCCCCCACTGCCTGGCTGTTCTGGGCTCTCTCTGGGTGCAAATGGCCAGATCCCAGCATATGGATTTAGCCACCGGAGGGGATCCGGTGCTTGGACTGAGCTGCTGATTTTGTCCCCAGGGCAATCAGGCGCAATGATGTCACAAACGGGGTTATGACAGCAGGCGCAGTGATGTCACAAACGGGGTTATGACAGCAGGCGCAATGATGTCACAAACGGGGTTATGACAGCAGGCGCAGTGATGTCGCAAACGGGGTTATGACAGCAGGCGCAGTGATGTCGCAAACGGGGTTATGACAGCAGGCGCAGTGATGTCACAAACGGGGTTATGACAGCAGGCGCAGGCCCAAGGAGCCGAATCAGACCATATTTTCAAGAGCAGGGCTCTAGTTTCTCTGGGTTTTTTTCTCCCCTGTTTGAGCAGCCTGGGTGGTGGAACCAGGGGAGAGGGGCAGGGATGCTTATAGAAACCCCATGAATCAGAGCTGACTGGAAGGCTTCAGAATGTCTGCCCAGCACCCCTGAATCCCCCAGCCCACAGCACAGACTGGGCAAGTGAGCCTGTGTGAGGTGCTGAGGGGGTGGGAGAGGGGAGGGGTTGGCCTCCCTGGCCCTTGCGCAAGATGGGATGAGCGCTTGGTGCCCCACCTCAGGATGGGAAGCGCTGTCTGTGGGCGAGGAGGTTAGTCCCAAGACTGGGACTTTTCAGCTTAGAAAAGTGGAAACGGGGGGATGTGATAGAGGTCTGGAAAACCATGACTGGTGTGGAGAGTGAATAAGGAAGATTTATTTACTTGTTTCCATGACACAAGGACTAGGGTCACAAAATGGAACGAACAAGCAGCAAGTTTTTAAAACTAACAAAAGGAAGATTTTCTTCACTCGACGCACAGTTAACCTGTGGAACTCCTCGCCAGAGGAAGTTGTGAAGACCAGGGCTTTAACAGGTTCAAGAAAGAGCTAGATAAATTGATGGCGGTTAGGCCTATCTGTGTCTGTGAGCCAGGCTGGACAGGGCTGGAGTGCCTGCGTCAGAGGCTGGAAATGGCTGTCAGGAGAGGGATGGCTTCATGATTGCTGGTTCTGTTCTCTCCCTTTGGGGCACCACTGGGCCAGATGGACCTTTGGTGTGGCCCAGTGTGGCCATTCTTATGTTCGGTGCTCTGGAGGCCCAGGAGGTTCCCCCCATTACATGGCCGCTGTGTGGATGGCTTGTGTTTTTCACGTCACAAGAGCATCAGTTCTGACCTGAAGAGTTAAACGAGAGCATTCCTAGAACCACAGACGGCTGGGGCTGGAGGGACTACAGGAGGTCGTCAAGTCCAGCCTTCCTCCTGTGAAGTGAGCATCCCCACCTGTGGTGGCATAAACGCTAGTCCCCAGAGCCCCTGCAGTGTCCTTATGTATACAGGGGGAAACTGAGGCACTGAGGTTAAGCGACTTGACTGAGGTCCGCAAGTCAGGCCAGACCTGGGAGTGGGAACCAGGGATCCTGACTCGTGAGCCACAACTTCGGCAGCCAGAAAGGGGTCCTCGTCGGCTTGCTGCTGTCAGCCAGGGCAGGGGTCACGGATGCCTGGCTGTGCTCCCGAAGCAGTGGCAGCATCCAACCTCCCCCCCGCCACCCGTGCGAAGCTAGTCGGGTTTAGTCTGAGCTGGTCGGGTGCTGGGTGTGCGCAGGCAGGCTCTGCTTGTTCACGTCTGTCTCATAAATCATTCCCAGCCCTAATGTGAGAATGCCACGTTCCTCGGAGCAGAGGAAGGGGAGGGAAGGGAACCTTGACGGTTTCGACCATTAGCGGCAGGAAGTCATTGATCTAATTTTAGCTGTGATCGCTAATTGCCTTTCCCAGTGCTCAGGGAGAGGACTACCTGAGACCTCTCCTTTCTCTAACCTTGAGCGCTCGCCCTGACTCACATCTGGGCAGAATTCCACACGCCGCGCCGGGTGCCTGCTCGAGAAAAGTTGGCTACGCACCCCGCCTGCCTGGAAGGAGAAAGGGCTTTGCCGGGGACTGGAAAACGGGCTGTTCGTAGCTGCAGAGGGTGATGCCGCCATTGGCTCTCGGGGAAAGCTTGGCTCCAGAATGTTTGCGATGCCCAAAGTGTCAGGAGGCAGAGCAGATAATGGGAGCAGCGTTCCCTGTGAGCCAGGAGAGATTCAGGTGCCGCCCAGCAGATCAGCAGAGTGCCCGCAGGCGGCAGCGTTTGTTTCTATGGGTGGTGCACATCCGCACATGCCTCGGCAAATATAAACTTTATTCTGCATGCAGATGGGACAAATAAGCGGGACCCCGGGCTGGACCCCTTGCAGTTCGCTCACTGCTGTGCCTGGGCACAGGCCGTGGGGGCGAAATGCACTGGAGTCTGCCGCATGTGTTATTGCAGCAAATGATCTTATGCAGGACTGCGGTGCGGGGGCTCGGTGCCGAAGCAGCACTTCTGGGGCTGGCCTGGATACGTCAGCCCAGCCATGCTGACCGCTGCAGCTCGGTGCGGGTGGCCGGCGAGCGGCATATGTAACAAAGCAATGTGCCTAGCAGCGGGCAGCGTCTCCCTGCTCTGACGCCAGCGCCTTGTCCCACTGCGCCTTCCGCCCTGCTGAGCTGCACCCGTGGGCTGGGCCGGGCTCAGCAGGTGGGCTGCACTCCCTGGGCCAGAGCTGCCTGCCTCCAGTGCCACCGCTCCAGCTCCGATGAGCAGGCGTGACCCCGAGTGCCCTTCCAGCACATGGCTCCCATGCTGGAGCCTGCAAGTTGGGGACCGAAGCTGGCATGGGTCTGCAGCGCGTTTGTCCAGCTGCCACCCCTTACCCTGCCCGTGGATGGTCTTTGGCCCCCCTCTAGACACAGGCAGCTTGGGCTGAGGCCCGCTTCATTCCTGTGGGGGCACAGTGCTGGAGAAGGGGAGCACGACCCCTCTGCGGACACGTCTGAGCTGTGCTAGGCCAGTTCCATCTGCCCTGCATCAGCAATGCAGGCCCCTGGCCAGGGATGTGCCCCTCTGCTGCCTCGGCAGATGGGCGCTGGGCCTTGTCCCACGTGCCGGGGGAGAGGAGCCGTGCCGGAAGCTGGTGAGCCAACGCGGCTGCAAGTCAGCTGGGTCCCAGCCTCTCCTGCGGCCCAGCAGCGGGGGAGAGGGCAGGGGTCCGGCAGCATGAGTTCATTCATGACTCAGAGCAAGCGGCTGGAGTCCTGGCGCTATTTGTAGAACCCTTCCGGGAGTGCTTGTTGGAGCAGGTCTGTGTCCTGGCGAGCGCACGGGCATTGCACCGGGCCAGGTGACTCTGCCAGGCGCAGGCGGAGGAGAAGGTGTAGGTCCGAGGCCAGGTTGGACAGGTGACTAAATCCGCTCCGTCATTGTCTTGGGAGGCTCTTCTCTTCTCCCTCCCACGCAGAGGCCTGGCCTCTCGAACAGGCTCCGTCAGCCCTCACCTTTCTGCAGGGGAGGTCGAGCTTGCTTGGATCTGGAGACCAACACCGCCACCCTTTTGTCCACCCTCTCTACTACCCCTGGATCTTCAGGAACCCCTGGTCTGTGCCTGAGCGCGTCCTTCTGTCTGCGGCAGCTTGAAGGGAATCTCCTCAAAACGAGAGCAGCCCGGCTCGATCTTGGCCAGGTGTGAGTGGTACCCACTGGGCCGTCCACCGTCCCTGCGTCTTCCTGACTCTCAGAACTTGATAGCTGGGGCTGGGCAAGGGACTGACCTGTGCCACCCCCATCCTACCTTCTGGCAGATCTGAGCACCAGGTTAGGTCCCTGAGTTCACCTGGCACAGCCCCCTCCAACTTGGATATTTGCCTCTTGTGCATTAGCCCCGGCATCCTACTGTCACAGAGTGGGGGGGTCGCCAGGCCCTGTCACCCATGCGCAGGCAGACGTGACTCTCATCCCGCAGGGAGAACAGAAGGTCATTAGGCAACAGGGACACAGTGTAGAAAAGGCTTGTCAGCACAGGAACCAGAAACCATCAGTACAATACGTCTTGCGGAGAGGGGCCCAGAGGGGTCCCCTTCCTCCCTCTGCAGCCAGACCAGACTGCCCCACTCCACTGCCCAGGTCCATTTCCCACCAGCCAGGCCCCTTCTCCGGCCTCTGTCTTGAAGAAAGGGGTCACCTGGTTGCCTAGGTTACAAAGGCCATGGAGGCCCACAGCCTACGCGCGAGAAGCCGTCACACCAAAATTCCCTTCGCCATTGTGCACCGATGCGGCGCCTAGGGAAACTGAGGCACTCACCTGGTGTGTTACTACAGGACAGCAGAAACGAGAAGAAGCCTCATGGCACCTTATAAACTAACCGATCATTTGGCGCATAAGCTTCTGCTCCGAACGATCAGTTAGTCTGTAAGGTGCCACAGGACTTCTCGTTGGTTTTTGAGGACACAGGCTAACAGGGCTACCCCGTCTGACACAGGGCAGTAGGAAACCCATGCAGCAGGACAAGGGGAACAAAATCCTGACAACTGCCACCTCGTCACACCTCCTGCTGCTCTCCGCGTGGCTGTGGAGGAGAAGATGCAGGCGGGGGGCGGGTCCCGAAGGCGCTGACATCTCGAACGTGCAGCTGGCTGAGATTTGTTGCTCTGTAGCCCTCCCAGGGCACTCCTGCCTGCCACCATGCCTTGGCTTTGGCTTGGCTGGCACGCAAAGGATGCATCCTTGCAAGCTACCTCAGTGTGACACCTCTCGTGCGGGGCTGGGTGAGGTGGCTGGTGCTCTCGCTTCGTTGAGCCACGGCCTGGGTTGGTGTTCACTAGCGGTGTGTGTGCGCCCCCCGCCCTGCCAGAGGGTCCTTGTTCTTGGATAGAGACACCCCAGCAGGCCTGACACTCCATCACACCGTTGTCCTAGTCTCTTAACCCCTCTGCCCCCCTCCCTGAGCGCAGCGCGGGGGGTGATGGCTCCCCGGCAGGGAGGATTAATGAGGTGTCGGAAAAGCATTCAGCGCACTGCACAGTGGCTGCGTGTTCTGTTCAGGCTTGTCCTTCATGTCCCTCTCCCGCCCGGTCCCTTTTCAGGCCTGGCTTTCCCCTTTTCACCACGCTGAAGCTGTGAATGCTGGGCCGGCTTCCTAACCCGCGGCTGCGCTCTCAGCTCCAGCACGCCTTTCTCTCCTTTCGCTCTCGACTCACTCCAGCACTACTGCCCTGCTGGTGTCGCGCTGGGGAGAGGGGCTGGGATGACAGACAGAGGGGCACAATGACTGCAGAGCAAGTCCATTGGGAACAGATCCCCTCCATGCTGCGGTCTCCAGTTCTTGACCTCTCCACTAGCCAGCAAAGGGACCTGCTCGTGGCCATTTTGGGATGTAGGTGTCTGTCTGCTGGGAGGGGGAGCTGGGCTGGGGGCCTCAGGCCTGCGGTCAGTCTCCCAGGGCTGTTCTCCAGGCTGTATCAGTCACTAGCTGGGACCCACTTCCCTCCTCCTCTTCCTGTCCTGTTCAGTGAGACCTGGATTCGTCAGGAATTCCCTCTTGGGCGAGGGGACAGTAGCACGGCGTGAGACTGGGGTGCTGACAGGGGCGGGAGCCAGGATAAATAAGCCTGGCTGTTTGCAAGCACGCCACCCATCACCGGGCCCACCGTACATGTGTGACTCCATTTGGTGATGGCAGGACAGGGCGTGTAATGGGCCAGCAGCCCACGGCGCCAGAGCGTAAGGGGCTGGGGTACTTCTGGAAGAGGGACGTTGGGTGATAGAGGTTCTGAGGAGGCTGGGTTACCAATGACCTGTTGCAAAGAGCTCTGGGGGGCCTGGCTGAGGACCCCACCCTGGTACCGGGCAGACAGGGGAGCAGAGTTGAGCACTTCTCCATCTTTAACCCGGATGTGGAGGCCATTGAGTGGATGGGTCCAGCTCAGTCAGGGCTTTTGTTCCAGCGGGTCAATGGCTGAGGCTCCGTCCTCAAGGAAGCCCCTCGCCCCAGGCCTGCAGGCACGTCCCCCAGCCCGGCCTGGGCAAGGCATGCCTCCCCCGCCTGCGTCCGCCCACCCCGCGTTGCTGGAATGCCATTCCAGGGGGATTTGAGAGAGGCCGGTCCCCTGCCAACGCTATTGACTGACACGGTGGGTGGGGAGCAGGGGTCGGCTGACACAATAACCACGATTTCAGAAACCCGCATCCTGAATGTCTGAAAACAGCTGACAGCCGTGGAGAGGGATCAAATGGGATTAGCCCCTCCTGTCCAACCAGAGGCCGGTCTGCAGAGAATTACAATGGACTCGCCACTTCACTTTTCAAACGCCGTCTCTCCTGGGGGGTGGCCAATGCACGGCCTGCTGGGAGCCCTGAGCGCTGCTGCTGGCTATGCAGACCCCTCCCTGCCTTTCCTCCCCTCCCCATCTTGCTGCGCTCCCCCTGCAAACACCCGTTCACCCAGGAATTTCTCCTGTGCCTGGACAGTCTCTGCAGCTGGGCCACCGGGCTGCTGTCCTATCTCTACCAGGGAAAGAGGGCCGCTTCGCAGCACCTGGCCATGTAGGGAGGTGTCCATGTGCGCCCAGGGCTGGGGGCGTTCTGGGGCTTACAAAGAGGAGTCACTCGGGGAGGTGAGAGCAGCTTCTGGGGAGCCAATGAAGGGGCCTGACTGCTCCGGGCAAGGGCATAGCTCTAGATCTTGGGCCAGGGTAGGTGGGTGGGGATGCAACCAGGGATGGATGTGCTAAATTAGTCCAAAGGAGCAAGCAACTGATCCTCAAATCAGGGGAGCCCTTCACCCCACAGCAAGGCCCAGCTCCAAATCCGGACACCCCAGAACTTGGGGGGCAGTTGGCAAACTCGACCCTGGATCTCTTCCAAATTTGGGAGTGCCAGGCAGCCGCTGGTTCCACTTAAGATCCCTTTTTGCAGGAGAGATTTAGCAACGCCCTGCAGCAGGGACTACAGCAGGGGTGAGCAAACTTTTTACGGCAGGCCCCACTTTTCATCCCAGCAGTTAGCAGCCCCCTCTCCCAGGCTAATGGACCAACAGAAATTTCACTGATGTTCGTATAAAACCCCCTTTCGGCAGGTGTAAGAAAATAAGTCTGTAGAACGTAAAACCATTATTAATAGGTGTGAGTGCCCAGATATAAAAGCGGTACCGTATGTCAACATTGGTAAGGCGAGGGATGAGCCTGAGACCCAGGAGCAGATCGGGCTGGGACCCCCTTAGGATATTTCACCCCCTCCGAGGGGGCCTGCCCCCTTGCACACCCCTGAGCTACAGCACGGTTCCTGTTGGGGAGCCCAGGACAAGCACCCCCCAAGCAAAAGGAGCCGGAGAGGCAGGCTCCATCTTCTGTAGCTTGCAAAGAGCCCAGGGTTTGCTGCTCAGGGCTTGGTTACTTTAGCAACGCTGTGGGCTGAGGTGTAAACTTCAAGAAGGGACCGATAGCACTTATTGATTTTGCAAACGGCAGAAGTGCAGAAACGTAGGGGGGCTGGGAGCACAACAACAGGGACTGAATCTCACTTCATCAGCGTACAGCTGCGGTGCTGCCGAGATGGGGCGGGAAGGGGAGGCGGAGCTGGGGAAATGAACTGATGTTTATTTCGATAAAGAGTTCTTGGTGCTTTCACAAACTAATAAAATCAATTAATTAGGCAGTATGTTTAATTCACAACGCAGCTGTTGGGAGAGTCCCCCCTCTCCCAGGGGCTGGTGGGTAATGTTAACACCTTGCCTGCGTGTGCGGGGGTGTGTGGATATATATATATTGTGTCTGGGTGCGTGTCTAGATGGTGAGGGTCCTGTAAAGGTGAAGTAACGTTGAGCCCTTTTTTAAATTGTTCTGTTAGGTAACGTAGAAGGCAGGGCTGCCAGCTTTGAGTAGTAATAGTAGATGCCTCTTCTACTCCTACGTTTTGGAGATTGGGCCGTTGAGGACCATTTGCCAGCGTCCCCTCTCCTGAGCAATCTTTTCCAGTTCTGACCAGGAGTATCCCGTCTCTTTCGTGTCCACCTTCGGGTATCTCCGCCGGGTGTTTCCTGGGCGCCCTCTTTTCCTTTTTCCTTGTGGGTTCCAGCGTAAGGCTCACTTTGTGACGGTGGCGGTTCGTTTTCTGAGGGAATGTCCAATCCACCCCCGTCTTCTCTTCCTGACTTCTTCGGCAGGAAGCTGGCGAGTCATCTGCCACAGGTCTTGGTTGTTGATGGTGTCTGGCCAATGGATCCGGCAGATTTCACAGAGGCCGTTATTGATAAACTTCCAGATATTTGTGACAGTCCTCTTTGTTGTTCTCCAAGTTTCTTCTGCTCTAGACAGCTGGATGGATTTGACACTGGAGTTGAATAACCCGATCTGGATCTGAGTTCGGATCTGCTTTGAGTTCCAGATGTTCATCGTGAGAAGAAAAACTGTTCTTGTTTTCCCAGCCCTCGCTCTCACATCGACATCGGGGCCCCGCTCTTTATGGATGATGCTGCCCAGGGACGTGAAGACCTCAGCTTCTTCCAGCTTTGAAAGAAGAATGAAATGCAGTGGCTAGAAGCAAAAGAAGGCGCAGTGTTTTACAGGAGGGGAATAAAGCACTGGAATGCATCCCAAGAGGGGGTGCTGGATTGTCCATCCCTGTCAGCATTTATATCGAGATTAGGGGTCTGTGACTGGAAGATGTGGCTAGCTCAACCCCAAGGTGTGGGCTTGGGACAGGAGTTGCTGAGCAGAATTCTCTGCCCAGGAGGTCAGATTAGGAACTCACAGTGAGCCCCTCTGGCCTTAAAAATCCGTAATCCTGTGTAAATAAATGCAGTTATTTCTGCTTCCTAAATTGATATCACCCGGTGATCTGTGTGGAGCCTGGCTGGCAAATGAGTGCGGAGATGGTATGACAAGCCTTGCAGGGGCGCAGAGCAGATGATTGCGGTAGGGGGTTTTTAGCCAGACTGTCTGTCTGTGGCTATGTTGTCTAAAACAACTAGCAGGGCAATGACCAACTAACCTTTTGGAGAAAGGAAGTTATTGTTAACAACCCTCTGCCTGTTTCCTAAGTCAATTCATTCCCAGTCGTTCCCTGGGCTGGACTGTGTGGTAGGCTGCAAGGCATTCAAAAGCTTCCAGCATAGTTTTGTGCTGAGCTTTCCCCCATACGGCAGCACGTGTGGGTGGGGAACCGAGCCCCGTGAGCGTGTGGGCAGCCTGCGGAGCATTTGCAATCCCTTTGAGCTACAAACCTGGGTCTTCGGCAGCATTCCCTGTAAGCTGGGCCCTTGGGCGGCCGCCCAGGAGAGATTCAGATGCCATCCAGCTGATTAGCAGAGCACCCACAGCCTGTGTTTCTATTGGTGGTGCACCTGTGCACACACTTTGGTGCACATAACAAAATTTATTCTGCCCACGGATGGGAAAAAAGTAGAGGGAACTCTCGTCTTCAGGTTCCACAGGATGGACTGGGTGTATGATGCAGTGTACCATCTGCTGCTTTCCTCCTAACAGAGCAAGACATGTATGATCAAAAATGCTGGGTCCCGGACAGCTCCCTCTTTCTGGGGCTATACACCCAGCGTACAGACATCTGAGCAGAAATGGTCACAGCCCATCTGCAGGAGATAAGGCTTCCTGCACAAGGGTGTTCCCAGCAAAGCTTATTGCAGGTGACGTGACCTTTCTTCTTCTGCAGCGGCTAGAGACCTGGCAGTGGGTAATGCTGGGAAGATCCCCCGTCACCTTCAACAAGCATCAGAGGAGCAGTCGGGAGCTGCTGTCCTTCCTCCCGCCCCAGGGCACTGGTCCTTGTGCACTGGGAGAAGCAGCGAAGGCATTCGCTGGCAGCTCTGCATTCTCCTGCCTCCCTGGTCAGCTCCAGAGGGGTGTCCATCCCCTGTGAGCACTGTTCCCTGGAGGCTGGGTGCTTGTTTGGCCACTCAGGTGAGATTCCAACGCAGCCCAGCTGGCTATCGGAGTGTCCACAGTTCGGTGATTGTGTCTGCTGGTGGTGCACTTTCGCACATGCCTCGGTGGAGTCGCATAAAAATTTAATTGACACATCGGTGTTGCCTGTAAGCCGAGCACTTGGGCGGCCACTCAGGAGAGAGCCAAATGCCGCCCAGCTGATTAGCAGAGCACCCGCAGCCGGCAGCGTGTTGCTACTGGTGGTACGCATCCGGGCATGCCTTGGTGCGCATATTAAAATGCATTCTATCCACGGATGGAAAAAAAACTAACAGGAGCCCTGTTCTCGACTTGTCCAGACTCCTGTGCCTCTTTCCAGAGTCCGATTTGTCTTGGAACCTGGGGGCACACCCCTCGCTTAAACACACCTTGCTCACAAAGCCAGACGTCAAGATACAAGAGTGTCAGAGCGCCCTGGGCCCGACGAGTTGCTTGCTGCCTTTCTCCTTGTTACCGCAGAACTAAGAGAAACCCACTGGCATATAAACGCTGTACTCCCAGGTCAGCGCCCAGTATCGAAAGCAGTAGAAATCAGCCATTGTCTGTATGAAATTGGAGTTGGTACTGTCCTGACGAGTGCTTTTTCTGCAGCCTGTTGTGAAGCTAGGCAGCTCTCTGGATGAGTCAGTGTATCCCTGGCTGAGCTCTGACACCCCTGGGGATGTGCGTCCCCTGGCTGAGAACCACCGTCTGGTTTTCCTGCTTCTTGGCTGCGAGAGGGGCCCTGGGAGGGGCCAGTGGCCGAGCTGTTGTTCAGAGGGGCAGGCAGAGGCGGGAGGGCATCAGCCCCCGTGGCTAGTGCAGCCCTGGCTGTGCATCGTGCGTCGCACTTTCACACGTGTCAGTAGTGCCCCCAGACTGAGAAGTTCAAGGACTTGTTGGTCTCTCGTGGCTTCCCCACAGGTCCCTGGTTCCCAAGGCCAGAATGGACCCTTGTCATAATCTGACCTCCTGCAAACACAGGCCAGAGACCTGTCCCAACCATCCCCTCCCCTCAAGCAATCCGGAGTGCTGCCCCGCCCCCGTTCCCCTTATAGTCCCTCCTGGGCAAATTAGCTGCCCCCACCGCCTCCCTCAGCTTGCTCGGGCAGAGCCAGAACTGCACTGAGTCACTCCTCTGAGTCACGGCCAGCCAGTGACCCAGATACGGAGAAGCCGGGTAATCGCCGAGGCTGGAGGACTTGGCAGCCGCTGAAGAAGTTTGGAGGCATTCTGGGCTAAGAGCGGGGCCTGGGGCTGGGGAGGCAGGGCCGGGGCCGGAAGGCCAGGCGAGCGGCTGGTATTTGCTCAGGAGATGCCCGCTGCCAGCAGGCCCCTGTCCGGGCTGCGTCTTGGCTCCAGGCTGAGCGCCTGGCTGTGCAGCGCAGGAGCGAATCTTCACCCAGCCTGGGCTGAAATCGCAATGAGGACTCTTGTGTCCCCCTCCCCTGCGCCAGTGCTCTCAGGGGAGGCCGAGCCTGTGAACTCCTGCAGCCCTGGGCCCAGCCGGGGCTTCCCCAGGGTGGCTGCTGCGGCCGCCAGCCCCTCTCCTGCAAAGGTTGAGAGCAGAGGCAGAGACAGGGCCCACAAGCTGCTGGTGCCAGTACTGGGGGAAGAGGTGTCAGGGGAGGACCGGCTCCCAGTGCCCCCCAGAGCTCTGCAGTCGATGGTGCTGGTCACAGACCTCGTGCAGGCTCCTGGATCCCGGGTAGGTGAGGGTTTCCTGGTGCTCTCAGATGTCCTCCCACCACCGGGAATCCCTGGTCCTGCTCCCCAGGCCGGTCCTCTGCCTGGTGATGGGACAAGCAAATGTGTCCCCCTTCCCGCCCTCTTTTGCCCCCAGCATGAGCTGGCAGGATCCAGGACTGGGGGTGTGGAGCAGCGTTTAGGGGCTGCCTGTGTCTTGCGCTGGGAGCTGCTTTCCTAAATTCCTCCAAATCCTTCCTTGCCCTCCTGCCCCCAGCCCGGCCCTCTCGGCTGCTGTTCTCTCCCCTCCGCGCCAGGCCGGACCCCCGGGGGCCAAGGCAAGGCGGCAGCAGGTCAGGTGCCATTTTTAAACCGAGGTGCTGTAAATTCACAGCTCCTTCCCTGCCAGCCGGGGGTGGGGGCAGCTCCGGCACTGGGTGTCAGACTCGCCGGCTGAGCCCTGCCTGGGAGCCCAGGGTCAGCGTCCCGGCTTCTTGCCCTGGGGAGCTGAGCTCGTTTGTTTGCAGCCCTCGTTTGGGTGCCGGGGAGCCGTGGCACTAATCCTAGAGCACAGAGTCAGCGGCTGCTGCTTGCAGACACGGCTGGGCGGCTCCTGGCTTCCCCAGAGGGAGGCAGTAGACTGGGGAACCGACTGGGGTGGCTGCAGCCAGTGTCCCCTGTAAGCGGTGAACTTAGGCGGCTGCCCAGCAGATTCAGGTGCCACCCAGCGGATGAGCAACGTGCCCACCGCCGCAGCATGTGGCACTATCAGTGGTGCGCATTCACGCATGCTTCCGTGCATGTAACAAAACTTATTCCACCCATGGGAGGAAGAAATTAGAGGGTGTCCTGGCTGCAGCACCCATTGTCTCCGGTGCCCGCACTATGCATGGTCTGCAAAGGCATTGTTTGTCCTCCAGCCATGGAGCCAGCCTGCATGGGACGGAGCGTGGCTCAGAGCTCCAGGACCCCCTTGCTCAGCCTACAGAGGAAAAACCTTGGGTTTGACGATGCATATGGGAGTTGCGTCAACAGCCCCTGGGCTCAGGCAGCGGCCTTACCTGGCTCCCATTCCTGCAGCGTTTGAGCAATGCTCAGTGCAATGGGTCTATCCTCAGAATCACCCCTGTGCAGCAGGGAAACTGAGGCACGGCGAGATTAAGAGCTGTCCTCACCTGGGCGACATGAAATCCAGCAAAGTCAGGCCTGTGAAAATAGCCACATAGGATGAACTTGCTTCAGCTTCTTGGGTGGGCTCTGCAGTGAGCCTGTGGGAGCCACGCTGGGAGTGGCGTGGCTGCAGCGGGGTCTGTGCCAGGGCAGGGAGCCGGCCAGGGGTCCTGGCACTCTGGCTGCTGGACCTTTTTTGTCTCGGCTTTATGCCACTGATGGTCAACCTAGGCTACTGAGTGGGACTGTGAGTGGCCTTCCCTCAGCTCCGTGGGTCACAAGATTGTTGTGACCAGGACGGCCTCCCGCGAGAGGGTGGCTGAGGTCACTGCGCTGGCGTACCTGGAACGGGCAGGGTGTGGACAAAGGCGGGAGGAAGGGCCTGGCTGGTTTGAAATGGAACTGGGCACTTGTCATGGGTGTGGCTTGGCTGCAGTGGGGGGTGTGAGGATTTTATTCCCCTGGTTAGGCTGTGTGTGTTTCCTGTAGTCCTGTAGTGATGCCAGGTGGGCGCCTCGGTTTCCCTAGGCACAGCATCAGTGCCTGGTGGTGATGGGCGTTCCAGTGTAATGAATTCTCACACATAGACAGTGGGGCTCCAGGCTCTTTGTAACCTAGTCAATCAGGTGACCCCTTTCTTCCCCGGGAAATGGGACAAAGGTGGAAGGGGGCCCTGGCTGGTGTGAATGGGAGCTGGGCAGTGGAGTGGGGCAGTCTGGTCTGTCTGGAGAGGGAGGAAGGGGGCCAGGGCCCAGCTCAGGGACCTCTCTGGGCCCCTGTCCCCAAGATGTGTGGTGCTGACGGCGTCTGGTCCCTGTGCTGACAAGTCTGGTCCACGCTGCATCCCTGTCGCCTGATGACCTCCTGTTCTCCCTGCTGCCTGGGAGTCACATCTGCCTGCAAGGACTGGGAGGGCAGGGCCGGCTGACCCCTCACTCTGTGACAGTGGCCAAGTTTCCCGCAGTCCCGTAAAGTTTCCTTCCAGCCCCCCGGCCCGGCTCTCCGTGTTCTGTGCTGTCATGTAGCTCTAAGTTACCCTCCATGTCTTCCAAGAGCCCCGTGAGCAGCGACTGCGTTGTCATGTGCCAGGCAGCGGTGACCTCCTGGGCTCCGGCGCGTTCTCTCGTTCGCACCGGGCAGGTCCCCAGGGCGCTGGGCGAGAGTTTCAACCTGTCGTAGGAAAAGCCCTGTGCAGATGGGAACGAGCGGAATTCGACGACCCTGCGCGTGGGCAGCAGAACCTGGCTCCCGAGCCACACACCCCCGCCCGCTGGGACGCGTACAGGCTGCGAGTGGCTCCCTGCTACTGGCTGGGGGGCTGGCCGAGGCTCTGTCCCCTGCCCCTCCCTGCCCAGCTCAGGAGAGTGGCCGTTGTCCGTCTCGCCTCCCTTTTCCAGCCCTGCAAAGGGACGTGAAGCAGCCCCAAGAAACACACGGGAGGGTCGGCAGCACCCGGATGGGCTCGGTGACAGTGAGACCCCCCCACTGTGTTAAAATCCCAGGCCCAGCCCCCCTCCTCTGTCCGCGGAGCGTGGCCTCCCTGTCTGCCGTGTCCCCTGGTTGTCTCCGCCGCCCGGCTGGTGTCAGGGCTGATGGATCGGCTGGGACGGCTGGCCAGCCGACGGAGCGGGCGGCCCTTCTCAAGCCCGTGCGCTGATGCAGGTTGACAGGGGATTTTGCCGAAAATGTCGACTGTAATATCAGCGGCAACTGGGGCAGGGGGGAGAAACGGCACACGCTGGCAGGCGGCAAATGCCGATGGTGCGGGCTGCGGTCTGGTCTCCAGGGGCACCCCCCTGCTCTGCACCCCCTCGCTTATGCTGGCTGGGGTTGGCTCTAGAGGCAGTCTCCAAATGAAAAGCAGGGGGAGAGCATCCCCCTTGTCACGGGGAAAGAGGTGCATGTGGGAGCCCCACTCCCCAGCTGCTCCAAGCAGAGACCCTTCTGCCCTGGCTGCTTGCGTCTCCTCAGCCACTGTCCTCACGTCCGCGCTGCCTGGACTGCTGGCAGCCTCTCGGCCGCTGCGAGCCGAAGTGCGCAGGGCTGGGCTTGGGCGGGGGCTGCAAGGGGCCAGACCCCAGCGCTTTCCAAACGCCCAGTGGCTTTGCACATGCAGCGGCTGATCTGCTCCTGCGCCGGCCTCTGGGCCGGGGGGCGTTGTGAAGGAAAACAGGACCGGACGGACGGACGGGCAGACAGACGCTCTCCCTTCCTGGCGCAGCAGCTTGCAAGTTGCACGGGCATTGTGGCTGGAAGTCATCGGAGCTTCTCTCTCTCGTGCCTGTGCCTGGGTTCGCCCGCCCCACCCGCGCTTGGCCGCGTGTCGTTAAAACTCCCGCCGTGCGTGCCAGGCCGCCCGGCTCGGGGCCAGACGGAACGTCCTGTCCAAGGGGGCGGCGCTGGCTGCCGGCTCCCCGGCCTGCTGGGGCTGGACAAAGTGGCCAATGTGCGTGTCTTTGCGGGGAAATATTGGTTTTTCCATCCGGGAGGCTGGGCAGGGCTGGCCTGTCGGCAGCCACGTCTCCCTCAGACAGAAACGCTGCTTTTCCTAGCTTGTGTCAACAGCGACTCTGTTCCCCAGCCAGGCCCAGGCGCCTCTCCCAGCCAAGAAGCAGCTACAGGTCGGGCCAGGTTGGCTCTCCAGGCCTGGCCCGCCCGCCCCCGGCCTCCACAGGCCCCTGTCCCACCCTGGGAAAAACACAGATCCCTGCTGGACTGGTGCAGCCGAGACCCTTGCTGTCCTGTGCGTGCCTGGAGCGCTGCTGTTCAGGGCTCAGCCCGCCTGCTGCCCCTCATGTGGGAGCTGGGGGCTTTGGCTCCCACAAACTGATCTGAGCCAAGGGCGCTTCCCACCCCAGGCAAGCCGAGACGGGACTTCCAGGGACGCCGGAGTGGGGAGGCAGGCGCCCTGTCTCTGGGGGTCTATAGCCACCCAGGGCTCCCTGCTTCTCTTCCCAGCCCTGTTGTCAGGGAGCCAGGCGTCGCAGGGGGCACGGGCTCCCCGTTCTCCGTGGGCTCTGCCTCTCCTAGTCGAACCGTCCAGTATGCCAAACACCATCCTCTCGACTTTTCGTTCGTCGTTCATTCTGCACATATGCCCGAATAGCTGCTCTCCGGATCTTTCTCCAACAACTCCCCTCGAACGCCAGTATTCTTCTCTTCAGATCTTCCCTTGTCACCCACGTCCCACACCTGCACAGCATGCTGCTGAATACACACGTTTTCAAGATGGCCAAGCTGCTTATTTTCCCATTTCCCTGGACGCCAGTGGTGCTAACCTCGCGCCCTTACAGGGTGTGACGTTCGGTCCTCTCCCAAGCAGATAGCATGGGAAAGGGAGGGCGAGGTAGAGCGGGAGCGTCACCATCACTTAGTTCAGTCAATCTTTAAGATCCTGTGTCCTGCAGTTGTCTCTAGGAACGCACGCGATTCTTTTGGGACGAACGGTGTCCCAGAGACGTTAGTTTGCGACAAGCAGAGTTCTCGACTTCTGCCACGCACAGACACATACGCTCTCGTCCGCTTTGTTGTATATATTCTTGCTCCTTTTACAAACATCAGCCTCATCTTATTTCACAGCGTATCCCCCCCTTTCACACCTCCCCCTTCTCTGGTTCCTGGGGGCTTTGAGGGCCGGTCCCAGCTGAGCTTTGAGACCCTCCTGTGGCCAGAGCAGGGGGAAGCCTGAGCGCCCTCTCTGGGGTGGCATCTTGCAATGCTGAGGCCTTGCCTCAGCCCCGTGCCCGTCACCCCGCGCAGGATTTCGGGGTAACTGGGGAGCAGGGGCTGGCAGAGACGAGCCCGCGGCGACAGAAGGGGTGGTGGGGTTTGCACAAGCAGCCTGCGGTTTAGTGCCCAGAGCTGCCACTGCTGGGGAGATGGAGCTGTTTGCTTGGGGATCTGCCTGCCCTGTGCAAAGGCTTTTAACGGTGCCTTCCCCGGGAGCTGCTCCATCCCCTTCCCCTCCTGCGCCAGGCTCCTACTCTGGACACTTGAGCCCTATTCTGCGAGCAGTGGCCCCCCCCTCACCCCCCCTCCCATGTCCCCTCCTGTTCTGCCCCTTTCGCCCAGGCGGGCAGGAGCAGAGGATCTTGTTATGAAGGCAGCCTGCTTTTAATTAACAAATTAAAATCCTCGTTAACAATCCAGCCCCAGGGCTGTTGGAGGCCAGGAGAAGCCAGAGCATTTGTTATGGAAACAGCAGTTAATTAAAATAAATAAATAAATAAATAAAGAGGCTGGGCCCAGAGCCAGCCCTGGGGAGGGCCGGGGTGTAAAGCAGCGTAGGGCCCAGCTGGGAGCGGCGAAGGCTGGGCTAGCGGGCAGAAGGGATCCTGCTGGCCTGGCTCCAGTGACCCTCATCCTTCCCCGGATGCCCTGGCCCCCAGCTTGGGATGGGAGGGGCCAGGTCCTGCCCTGGTGTAAATGCACCGAGTTCGGTGGAGTGACTCCGGATTGGTGCTGGCGTCGCGGCTGGGGGGTCCTGGGGATAGCAGGAGGGCTTTGGGGATGGCCCAAGGGATGGGGGCTGAGCATAACATCTCGCTGCAAACCAGTGCATGGGGCCAGGCGGGAGCACCGTGCTTCCCCCAGCGCCGGCAGAGCTGCCCAGGAAGGGCTAGTGACGCAGCTGCTGGTCGATAGGGGAGAGGTCCCGGCCCCGGGCTCCTGCTGGCGGCTCGCCCAGTCCCTGCACAGGGCGCATCTCAAGCAGGCACCACGGGGTGAGTGGCTGGAGCAGTCACGATGCAGCAGACGCTGAGTCCCGGCAGTGGGGCGGGAGCTCGCGCCAGCGTTCCCTGTAAGCCGAGCACGGGGGCGGCCGCTCGGGGAGATTCGGGTGCCGCCCAGTCGATTAGCGGAGCGCCCACGGGTGGCAGCGTGTGTTACTACTGGGGGTGCACAACCTCACGCCTCAGTGCACAGCAGGAAATTTATTCCGCCCACGAGCGGAAGAAATGAGAGGGAGCGCAGGCCTGGGCTGTGACCAGGGGTTCGAGCGGCTGAGCGTGGATGAGGAACGTGTCCGTGTGGTGTACCCATCAGTGGTGGGGCCTATACCCCCCCACGGGAGCCCCTGGCTGGGACTCCAGGCAGTCTCCCACGCCCCCAGGGTTGGCGGCGTGAACCTCCTGAGCGTGGGGCCCCACGGAGGCGTCTCTCACCAGTGCAGCCTTTCCAGTGAGTTTCGGGGCGCGCCCTGCTTCCCAGGGCAGCCTGTGCTGGGGGGGAGGAGGGAGGCAGCCCATGGCAGAGCGGGGCGACGGCTGCGTGTGTGAGGCGAGCCCTGTCAGTGGAAGCCGCCGGGGTCGCGGGCAGGGCCGTTGTCAGCCCGGGAGTGATGCAGCAGTCCAAGTCCCTCCCCGCCACATCCAGGGACGCCCCTCCCCACCCCCCGCAGCCATTCCTGTGCGTCCCCCGGTCAAGGTTGGGGCGTCTGCTGCCGCCAGCCTCAGTCCCCTGCCGGCACTGCCCTGTCAGCTTTCCTGTCGGCGCAAGAAGCTGTCACTGCATCCCGCCCTGACCGAGGGGGGCCTGGGTGCCCGCCAGCCCCCAGCCCTCCCCGTGCCGCCTGGGCTCTGCTGCCTGCTCGGCCTTCCTTGGCCTTGCCGCAGGGCACTCAGCGAGGGAAGGGGCAGCAAACGAGGTCACCCTGGCCTGGCTTTCACATCCGCACGGGTCCTGTGCCAGCAGAGCCCTCTGCTTGCTGCGGGCAGGGGGCCGTTCGCCCACGAGGCTGGCAGCACAGAGCCTGGCTCTGTGTCAGGCCGGGGCAGGCGTGCAGCCAGGGCAGTGCAGGAGGGGTGGAGTGGGGTTTCGCTCCCACGGGGCCCTGGGCACTTCGCACTCTGCCAGGAGATGGGGCTCTGCTCCCCACAGGTTGAAGGAGCCTGCCCCGGCCCCTCTGAGGCTGGGCTTCCTCATTCCGCCCTTGTCCATCAGCCAGCAGCAAAGCCGGGGGCTCGTGCTGGACAATCCAGGCTGGCCCCACTGGCAGCTGGCAGGAGCCTGGGCCTTCTGGACACCTCAGAGACCTCCGTGGCAGTCACCAAGGCAGCCCCACCGGCTGCAGCCCATCTCACCCGCTCCGAGGCCCCCAGACTCCAGCATGACCCTGGGCCGTGTCCCCTGCCCGTTCCCACTGGGCAGCGGTGGCCCTCCTGGCTGTGTCACCTGAGGAACCTCTCCGAGGGGGGGTTCTGGGGCGCTTGCTGCTGGCGCAGCTGTCTCGGTGTGTGGGAGTGCAGGCTAGTGGCCAGAGCAAAGGCCTGGGTTCCAGCATGTGGGCTAGTCCATGGTGGCACCTTACGGAGGCTAAGCAGTGCCAAACACACGGGGGCCCAGCAGCGTGGGGAGACAGGCCTGGGGCCTGAGCCCATACCAAGCTCTTCTGTGTCTTTTGCTCTGTGGTTGCCAGGTCATTTCTGCCCTGGGCCGTCCCCTCTTGCAGCCGTAGGCTGGCACCTCCGTCAAAGGCACGGAGCAGCTGCCTTTTCCCAGCCGAAGCCGTGACTTTAGAGCAGAGTAGCACAAGGAACCCCCCTGCTCCAGAGTCGCCAGGACCCCAGTTGGACAGAGCAGCCCATACACCCTGCTGGGCCCAGACTCTTGTGGGTTAACACAGGGACCATCTGCGGATGGCCCAGTGTCAGCTGGCGCCGGGTGGGTTTGCAGCATTGCCCCACTGCGTTGTGTCGGGAAGAGGAGCTGCAATGTATGTGAGGGAGCAGTATGATGGCTCAGAGCTCCAGTATATGGAGGGAGAAAAGCCAGCTGAGTGTCTTTGGGGCAAGCATAGAGGCGGAAGCAACAGGGCGGGTGTTGTAGGTGGTGTCTGCTATAGGCCACCAGCCACGGCAGAGGAGGTAGATGAGGATTTCTTCTAAGAGAAGCTTCCCAATCACAGGCCCTGGTTCTCATGGGAGACTTCAACCACCCAGACATTTGCTGGGAGACCAAGACAGCAGCACACGGCCAATCCAGGAAGTTTTTGGAGAGTGCTGGGGATAACCTGCTGGTGCAAGCGCTGAAGGAACTGATCAGGGGCCATGCACAGCTTGACCTGCTGCTCACGAACAGGGAAGAATTAGTGGGCGAAATAGAAGTGGGCGGCAACCTGGGCTGCAGCGCTCGTGAGATGGTAGATTTCAGGAGTCTGACAAATGGAAGAAAAGTGAGCAGTAAAATAGAGACCCTTGATTTCAGAAGAGCAGACTTCGACTCCCTGAGAGAGCTGATGGGCAGGATCCCCGGGGAAGCTAATAGGAAGGGGAAAGGAATTGAGAAGAACTGGCAGTATTTTAAAGAGGTCTTATGGAAGGCAAAGGAACAAACCGTCCCGATGCGCAGTAAGAAAAGCAAATATGGTAGGCAACCAGCTTGGCTTACAAGGGAAATCCTTGACGAGCTTCAACTCAAAAGGGATGTGTATAAGAAGTGGGAACTTGGACAGAAGACTAAGGAGGAGTATAAATATAGGGCTGGAAAATGCTGGCGGCGGGGGCGGTAATCAGGAAAGCGAAAGCACAATTTGAGCTGCAGCTACCAAGGAGTGTGAAGGACGGCAAGAAGGGTTTCTACAGGCATGTTAACAATAGAGGGTTTCCAGGGAGGGCGTGGGGCCGTTGCTGGCTGAAGGAGGTAACCTGGGAACAGATGCTGTGGGAAAGGCTGAAGTACTCAATGCTTTTTTTGCCTGAGTCTGATTCCCTCGGAGGCAGCTGCTCTGAGTCCCTGCAGCCGGTGCCCTCCTGGTTCTCAACTGGCGTCTGCAGTGACCGGCGGGTCAGAACTCTGCCTGCTGCAGCCAGGGGCAAGCCAGCTGTGTGCGTGGGGTGACCCCTTGGGCCAGGGTCACCTACCCGCCGGCACGCCAAGGGAGGGGCAGCCGGTCCTTCAGCAGCAGTGCCTCTGCAAGGACTCCAGGTGCCAACTCAGCTGAAAAGCTGAGCGGGGGCAGGAGGCTCTGTGGTGCTCACCCACCACTTCAGTGTGCGTCTGGGTGCACACGCAGACTCCTACCCTGCAGCCCCCCCCACCCCCAGCGGATCCAGGTCAGCCGCAGGGGTTTTACTGCAGGGTAGGTGCAGCCTGAGTGTCTCTTGGAAGCCGGGGGCTCAATCCACTTAACGCCCTTGTGCAATCTGATTAGCAGGGTAAGAACACCCCCCCCCCCGCCCCATCTCATCAGCCGGAGTCATGCGAGTGGCTGCGGGGGAAGCAGCCTCAGCACCATATGCTCCTGCAGGGGCCCTGCTGGGAACCGCTCGGCGGCCAGGAGCTGCACGCTGGCTCCCCCAGCAGCCCTCGAGGGAGCAGGCGAGGGCTCAGGAGCTGGAAACGGTGGGTGGTTTCCTTGCGACACCTCTCTGGATCTGGCTGTGAAAGTGAGCTCGACCCTCTGCCTGGTGTGTTTGGACTGGGAGCTCTCCGGGGCAAGGTTGTGTGTGTGCAGTGCCTGGCGCGGTGGGGGCGCAGGGCTGGACTGGCAGCGCTGTACGACGCGTGCCTGGTTCCGTAGGGCTTCATCCACCTCCCTCGAGCCCGTCACGACCTCGGCTGATCCTCCTTGGAGCGACGTGCCCGTGCAGTTTGCTGTCCGCACCTCAACCCGGATAGCAAAACTGGTCCACCCTGCGCCTATGTGATACAAACCCTGAGCCTGGCAAGCTACGCTTGTAGCTTCCTGCCGGTGGGGAAACTGAGGCAGGGAGGGGCTCAGTGACTTGCCCCAATGAGTCCGGGATATAGAATCCAGCCCCCTTCCTCCCAGCCCTGTCCCGCTCCACCCACTAGACACGCATCCTTCTTGCATCTCTCCCTCCAGCCCTGCTTTGTGGGGAGCATTCAGCTTTCCTGGCCTCATGCACAGAGACGGGGCGCTGCTGTGAGCGGCTGGGCATGTGATATACAGTCACTCTCCGTGCCGCAGGCAGCTGAGAGAGAGGGCAGCATTCTGCAAAGTCACGGGGCCAGTCGATCTCCTGGGAGGGAGGAATCAGGCCGTCTTTGACCAGCTTGGGAATGTGTGGAGGTAGAAAAACGACATTTCACGCCCAGACACGTAATCCTGAATGAATGGCTGGCCTTGTCTTCCCGTTGCAGAGTGCTGAGCTCCTCCCTACACACACACCCCCTCCGGAAACCTGGCCCAGGCCCCAAGCAGCTCCTACCAGCTCAGGGTAAGGCCTTGTCCATAGGAGAACGGTGCCACCGTTTCACTTACGCAGATGCTGAATCATACCAAGGGAAGGCAGCATCAGCCAGCGTTCCTGCTCATGTTTTCCAAGCATGTGCAGAATAAATTTTATTACGTGCACTGATGCAGGTCGGTATGTGCACCACCAGTAGAAACACAGGCTGCCAGCTGTGGGCGCTCTGCTAATCAGCTGGGCAGCACCTGTATCTCTCCTGGGCAGCTGTCTGGGCGCTCAGCTTACAGGGAACCCTGGTGCCAGACCCACCTGGCTGAAAGCAAATGCAGAGGGAAAGACAGCGCAGCCTGCAAATGACTTTGGTTGAACCCCCCGTGGGTGTCTCCAGTAGACCAGCCGTGGGGAGGGGAAAATGACGACAACTCCCGCCTTCCCCGAGCATTTTACACTCATCAGCGAGCGTCCTGCCCGGTTAACAGACTGTGCAATCACTGGCCCAGAGCTGGGTCCTCGGCCAGAGAGCTCTTTGCTGGTGCTGTGCCCTGAGTCATGCACACCACTGCAGGGGTGCCTGGGGGTAAAGTGCCCCCAGCTCGGACTGTTCTCTGTCCGAGCGGGCGGCAGCTTCTGACCTACATGCCCTTGCTGGCCCGCTGGCTCCTCCTAACCTTGGCCACGCTGCAATAAACCTGCCGCTGACTGGGTCTCGGCGTGTGCCGGTCAGGTTGCAGACGGATCCATTTCAGGCAGCAAGGTGTGCGTGTGGTGTGCTGGCAGATGGCTGGAGGGCGCGGGGGGATGGGGGCGCTGGCTGCGCTGCGCTGGAGTAATGGAGCTAGCGGGGGAAAGTCGAGGGAGGTCAGCCGGCCTGGGTGGCTGACTCAGCCCGCAGTGCACGCTTGCTTTTCGGATTAGCCCTCCTGGTGGCTAAGCAGGAGATTTCATTGTGCAGCCAGGTGATTAGGGTTGTGTGTGAGTGCTGTGACCTTGAGACCAGAAAGACACTGGCAGGGGTTGTTGAAATACAGCCAGAGGGCACATGCCCTGGAAGTGTGGCGTTCCTCCGGCATTAGAGAGACCCTTGCATTAGCTTCGCCCCTCCGGCAACCTGCCCCTCGTGGTGCAACTCTAAATCGTCTGTTTGCCCTGGTACAGGCAAGGGGGGTAAGAACACGGGAGCAGTTACCATCTCTCCTGGCCGCTGGCGCTTTTAAGCACTCGTGCATCTTTCAGAGCAAGGTAGCTGAGCTGCAACCTAGCTGTTACCTTCAGGCCCTGGCAGGGGAGGAGGCCGGTGGTGGGCAAATGGGTTTATTTTTAGAGCTTGCTGTGATCTCGTGCGTTGAACTCTGTCGTTCGGTCTCTTGGAAACCCTCTTCACTCTGCTTGGCGCTCGCTGGGAGCAAACAGCTCCTGTTTTGATGTAACCCGGCTAAAATATCCCTGACCCCAAGGGGCCAGCTCCCCACGACCTCCTCCTGCTCTGTCTGCGGCCGCTCACCGCTGGTCCCAACGTTCCTCGGTGCTTAGAAAGAGGCTGAGAGCCCAAACCCATCCCGATCGGCTCAGATAAACTGGGACCACCAGCAGCGGCTGGCCTTGGATGCAAAATCAGAAAATTACCAGTGCTGGTAGGTTTCCAAGCCGGGGTTATGATTCCCAGCCCCGGCATGTCACAGGAATGGCGCCCAAGAGGAAGCTCTGAGTTGGTCAGTGTGTGTTGGTTCGCAAAGGCATAAACACGCCCCTGTGTGTTTGTTATTTCTGTCGGACTTACAGTGACCTGGGTGTTGTGGCTGCCACCGGGGGGGTTGTCTTGTCTGTTCACACGGGGAGCAAGGGGCAGGGACTCTCGGTTCATGCAGCGCCTGGCACGATGGGTCTCTCTCCCTGGTTCAAGTGATTTTGTCGGCCCGCTGGTGCCCAAAGCAAGTCTCTGTGTGACTCCTTTGTGCCGCGTCTGAGGATGTAAGCGGTCTCCTCCAGGGAGGCCTCTGGGGAAGGCTGGTCACTGTAGAGCTGGACTGGCCAAGCCAGCGCTGGCCAGAGGAGAGGGGAGAGGCAAGAAGGAAGTTCAATGTTTTCAAAAGGACCTAGGTGAATTGGGCACCTAAATGGGTTCCATTGGGAATCGGGCCTCTAACCTGTGTATTTGCTTCTGTGAATCTCACTCGGTTCCTAAATCCCCTGGTAACCAGGCAGCACTTGGGAAGGTTTTCCTGGAGATGTAAGCGAGGTCTTTCAAGCACCCTGTCCTTGTCCCCCGTCCTGACAGCCGTGTGCTGGGCTGGCTCTGGCGCACTGCAGTGCGTGTGCGGCTTTCCAGGGGCCTGTGCATATGTGTGCCCTGGACTCTCCTCCTGCTTCGCTCTGCCAGGTCTGTAACTTTCCCTATTCCCCTCTGCCACATTGCGCACTTCCCGGCTCCCCCCACTGTGGCAGGGCCATGGCTGCCGGTCCCCCGGAGGCGCGCCAGATGTATGCCTGCTGCGCTGAATGATTACCCCCGTTGTGTCACCTGGTGGCACATGCAGCAAAGGGGAGAAACGCGTTTGCTCGGGGCCCCTTCGCACGTGCACCTTTGGGGGCCAGCGGCGTCACTGGGGCTGCTCAGGGAAGTGGCTTGGCTGGTGCTGTGGGGTCTGAGGAGGGGGTAGGGCTGCGATCCACTGGCCCTTGGCTGTGTCTGCAGTGGCTGAGCATGGGAGCTGGGAGGAAGTTTGCCTTGGGGATTTGATGCCCGACAGGACGGGTGGTGGCATTGTGGCTACGCACACTCTGAGCAGCCCCACGGCCCCAGGGGCCCTTACACCCAGCCCTCATGTGCCTGTGCCCTTCCTGACTTGCCCACCACACATGTGGGAAGACGACGGGGTGGAAAGATGCTCCCAGCAGGCGATAGGGGCTGGAACTGGTCTTTGCCAGCAGCTCCCGTCAAGGGCCCTGGGCCAGAGTGGGGCTGGGCTGGGCTGGGCTGGGGCAGAGGTTTGGGGGTCCCCATCGTTCTGTGGGGTGAAATAGGGGTCCAGCAGGGCTGCCAGTAAGTACTCACTCAGTCCCCCGTCTCTGGAGGCTACAGCTCAGGTCGTGTGGCCACAGGGGCAACCCTGCTGCACAGGGCTTTGGGAACCAGGGAGGGCGGGTGTGGGGCTCTCTTTCCACCCTCCTGTTCCCAGCAAACGGCTTCTCGGACGCCGGCTGCTGGAGAGAGGCAGATAGAGAAGGACAGAGAGCAGCTGCCCCCTGGCACCGGGCACTGGCCACGTGCCGGCATGAACAGCAGGGCCTGCCTGTGTGAGGGCTGCGTCCTACTCCCACAGCACCCTCCTCCCCCCAGCTCTCCAGGCTTCACTTCCAGGGCTAATGGAGCATCCCTCAGTGCACGCAGACCGCCAGCACCCGCTTCGCGCGGCTTTAAGAGCTCTCCGGATCACGCCGAGAAACCAAACCTCTTCCTGGAGCCACAGCTGCCTCCTCCCTCAGCTTCTCTCAGACCTGTGACCTTCCCAGCCTTCCCCATTGGGATGGGGCTGCCTCTTGGCACCTCTCCTCCAGGCCTGTGCCATCTCTGCCTGGCGCACCCCCCCCCCCACACATACACACTGTGGCCTAGCTGCCCCCCCCCGAGCCGTGAGGCATGGGGAGCTGCGACAGGCTGGCAGGTAAAGGAAGAGTGATCAGGGTCATGACAGGCCTGGAGGTTCCCTAGCAGGGGCCGAAGCCCTCCGTGAGCAGTTCAAAGATTTCCGACTTCGGTTGCCGTTGGATCCTGTCCTACTCAGGCTGCGGCCACTGTGCTGGGCTCCACCCCAGTGGTTTGTGCTAGTCGTGCCCAGTCGCCAGGGGTCCCACAAATTTTTCCATCCCTGCGTGGAATAATTTTTGTGACGTGCACCAAGGCACGTGCAGGTGGGCACCACCCATAGAAACACAGGCTGCCGGCGGTGTGCACTCTGCTAATGAGCTGGGCAGCACCTGAATCTCTCCCGGGCAGGGGCACAAGTACTCAGCTTGCAGGGAACCCTGCTGGACACCCCATTTGGGATGGAGGGGTCCTTTTGTAATGGGTGCTCAGTGACAGGACAGACCCTTCCCCAAAGAGCTGACGATCTAAACTCCCAGCCAAGGACCTGGGGAAGTGCCCCGAGGAGCTGCCCAGCGTGTGCCTGTGCTGACATTTGGTCCTTGGCTGGCAACTTGGATATGCCCAGTAGATTGGCCCTGGTTCCCGAATGGCCCTGCAGCCCGCGCCTGCTGGAGGGGGCCCACCTGGGTTTCCTGCGCCGGCTGTGGGCTGAGGATGCCATCTGCCTGTTGGCGAGAGGGAGTGGGGAGGACTCTGGAGCCAACGGAGGAAGGGAAAGTTCCTGGAACTTCTCCTGGAAATTCGCGGCGTGCTGAAACCAAGCCCGCCCGCTCCGCTGTACGTCCTAAATTATGCAGCAATGTTTCAGCCCTCCGCGGAGGCTGCGTCGGAACGAGGTAAATGGCTGAGAAGTGGAGCGTGCGGCTGGGGAGGCTTCTGGGGCTGCGTGTGGACTGCTCTGTGCTCCGTGTCTTGTTCCGCAGCCACCAAACACGCTGGAAGCACCCCCCGAATACCAGACAGAGCCCCCGGAGCGGGGTGGGATGTTGTTATTGAATGGCAGGCTGGGAATTCAGGTTAGGGAAAGGTGCGGTGGGGGGGCGACAGTCTACTGGAGCATTGGAAATCACATTTCACGGCCCGGTGGGCTGCAGGGCCAACTCCTGCACCATGCATCCCCAGCACGGCGAGGAGATAAGATTTGATTAAGAAGGCCGCTATTAATTTATGGCAGGGATGCGCCTGATAACGGAGAGTTTGCTTTTAATTAATAGCCAGGAGGAGCTGGAAAGCTCCTTGGCTCGGCGGGGCGGGGGCAGGTGGAAGGCGAGCCAGGGGACTGGGGAAGAGATCGGAGGAAAGTAAGTTACAAAGATTAATGGACACATCTGCAATTATCTGCCTGTACGGTAGCCGAAGAGACGCGGGCAGAGCGGGGAGCCCTGGGTGTTCGTTGCTGATCAGTTTTTAATTGAGCTTTCTGTCCTGCGGCGGGAGGGGCAGGGGAGATGGGGTACTGCAGAGAGCTGACCACGGCGGTCCGGGTAGCACAGTTTCTGGTGCGGGGCTGACTGTGCTGGCCCAGAATCTGGCTGCGCGTACCTCTTTGCTCTTCCCCCAGCCTGTTCCCTCGAGAGCTGAGCTCTTTGGCTCTCTTGCGCCGCCAGCAGCCCGCTCCCCGGGCCTAGTGTCTCCTAAAGCTGTCCCAAGCACTGCTCCCTGCACAGCCCTGCCAAGGGGGCCCTGCCTGCAGGCCCAAGAGATGCTTGGAACTCTAGCTGGGGGCTCCCCTAGCTGGACTGTGGCTGCTTTTGCTCCTGCTGGGCTGGGCCCGGGATTTGAAAACCCAGGGTGTATGGTACGTGGGAGGTGCTGATACCACGTGTGCAGGGAGGGCGCAGGGACGGACCCTGTCCCACCCGAGACCAGGGCCTGTTTGCGCCGGGTGCTGCACAGAGACGACGACAGACTGTCCGGAAGAGTTTGCACTCTGAATAGCCGAGACCGACATTCCCAGTGGGAAGTGACCGGCCCAAAGGGGCGGAGACAGGCACAGGACCTAAATCCCCTGGACCCAGGCTAGCGCACTACCCACTGAGCAATGCTGTCTTTCATCGGTGACAGCATTATTATTATTCCCATAATTGTATTATTCCCATAATACAAGAACTAGGGGACACCAAATGAAATTGATGGGTAGTAGGTTCAAAACTAATAAAAGGAAATTTTTCTTCACACAGCGCACAGTCAACCTGTGGAACTCCTTGCCCGAGGAGGCTGTGAAGGACAGGACTCTATTAGGGTTTAAAAAAGAGCTTGATAAATTTTTGCAGGTTAGGTCCATAAATGGCTATTAGCCAGGGATAAAGTATGGTGCCCTAGCCTTCAGAACAAGGGCAGGAGATGGATGGCAGGAGATAAATCACTTGATCATTGTCTTCTGTTCTCCTTCTCTGGGGCACCTGGCATTGGCCACCGTCGGCAGATGGGATGCTGGGCTCGATGGACCTTTGGTCTGACCCAGTATGGCCATTCTTATGTTCTTATGACAGCTAGGTCCCTGGCTCTAGTCGCCTGGGTGGGTCACAGGTAGGCTGCATTAACGACTGGTGACTTAATCGAAATATATGGCTGGTCCTGCTCGCTCAGAAGTGATTGACTGAGCCGGGGCCTGCTGGCCGGGGCAGGAGGGGACACTGGAAGCATGAAACCTCCCGCAGGGCTGGGGTGACTTGCCAGTGGAGGGCAGGCAGGTGAGAATTCTCACATCTTCCTTGTCCCTGGGGGCTGGGGATTTGCCCCCCGCAAAGCGGAGGGGGGTGGATCATAGGCCTGAGATTAACCTGGTAATCCGGCAGAACAAGCTCTTGCCGCCGTGCCGTGCCATGAGCACAGACTGCCGTGTGCGGCCGGCCATGCCCGTTCTGCCTGGCTGTTTATCTTCCCACGGTGCTAGCAACTTCGCCTCGCCCCGCTCTGGTGCCAGGGAGCCGCGCAGGCAGAGATCCCGGCCCCGGCCAGCGCTCCTCCCAGCCTTCCTTGGCTCTCCCAAGCACCTCGCCACCTTCCACTTCTGGGGTTTGCTCTGTCCACAGGTGCCGTCCCTTGCCACCTCTGGGGATGAGCCTGGGTCTGTCCCTCCAGCTTCCCCAGAGCTCTCCCCTCTGTGGCTCTGTTGCTGCCTTTTGCTGAGCCTGAGCGGGCTTAGCAGAACTCTGCCTCCCGTGGGATAGGGGAGGCGCCCTGGCCCAGGCGCAGGCCTAGCGCAGAGGGCCTGGACTCTGCATCCGGCCACCCAGCCGTGACGGACTCTCTGAGCTCCTGAGCTCAGCCGCCAGGGAACAGCTCCACATCCGGAGTGAGCGGCTCAGTGAGCCCTGATGTGCCCTCGGGACTAATGAGTCCACTGCTCCTCAGTGCACGCTGACTTCTCCTGGCATCGCCGTTCTGGCTGGCGCTCCGGCTCTGCCGCTCGCCTGCCGGCTGCCTGACTCTTGGGGGTGGGACTGGCCAGCTGCTTTGGCCACCTCTTCTGCCTGGCGTGGTCGGAGTTTTAGCGGTACATCTCGGCAGGGTCGGGTTGGAGATGCTACTAGAAGATTCAGCCAGCGTTGCTCAGGACCTTACATCAGGTTTCATTTTCTACATTGAAATCATGCTGGGGTGGGGCTGGGGATGACGGGGTTCAGGGCGCAGGCTGCCCCGGTGAGAGAGGATCACCCCAGCCCTCTCTCACTGCAGCAGCTTGGGCCCAGGAGAGAAGCCCCTGTCCGTGCACAGCCGGGGGAGGGCTGCATGTCCCCCAGCTTGAGGACAGGCGGACACACAGGCAAACTCTCTGACATATATAGTAGACAGCTGACCCTTTCTCCACCCTTACCCCTGCTGGCCCGATGGGGTTTAGCTCTCTGGGTCCCCACCTCCGGCCTCTTGCTGCCCCCCTGTGGTCGTTCCTCTGTATAACTGGCCCTCCTGCCCGACCCCTTCCTTTCCATGTCATGAGAAATCGGCGAATTCCAGGCACATCCCATTGGCCTGGCACAGCCAAGGCCAGGTCTCGCTTTCTGTTATGATACGAGGAAGCTGGAGACCCGACTGGGTGGTCCTGGCACTTACCGATCAGGAGGAGCGTTAGAACAAACAGACGGACAGACTGACAAACACACAACGTTTCTAAAATACATCGGAGCTTAAGCGTTTGGTTTTGAACCTCAGCATTGGCCCCCCCGGGCTCTGAGCGCCTGGCCGCTCTCCTCTGGGATGCTGAATGTGGCTGTTAGGCCGATTGAGTTTTCAGGTTCTTGCCACGGCCCCGTGCGGCTGGGTCCCTTTGTGTTCCAGGCCAAAGTGGTCTTGGCTGGTGCGTCCCACGGGGCGCCTGCACGCTGGCTTGGATGGGGACAGGGGTGGGGGTGTTATAAGACCAGATCAGCCCTTTTGTCTTGAAGTAGGCCGCAAGAGTCTGGATTCCAGGAGAGAGCTGCCCACCTGGCACGCCCTGCGAGCTCTCGGTGGAGGAGGAGAACTGGCTGTCTCCTCCCTGCCCCGACACGCGAGCTGGGACCTTTCTCCCGTCTGGCCCCCAGTGCTGCTGCTAACGGGAAAAGTCTCATTCCTTCGAGCGCTCCAGCCGAAGGCCTGCGCCTGAGTGAAAACCAAACTCCACCTCTCCCCCCAGGGGACGTAGCTCCCATGTGGGAACCGTGTTTTCCCTGTCCCGGCTGCCCGCAGCCAGCTCTCCCGTGCCAGGCTGGCTTTGCCACAGGTCCCCGCATGTTCCTTGGGGTCCCCCAGGGGGTGTGCTTCACTTTTGGGGCAGAACTGGGCACAAGTGGCAGGGTTTTGCCAGGAAAATTGGACCAGCCACGACAGGGCGTGAAAAAGAGCCTGTCCAGGCTGAAAGGGGCTGTGGGATCACCCTGGGCCTAGAGCGATGGCAGAGCCAGCAGCAGCCTCCCGGCCTGCCTGCTCCCTGGTCACATCGCTCTCTGCCTGTGTTTCCCACCGGCCCGGTGTTGCTGCATTTTGGCTCCAGTCACATCCTCCCCCACACTCCTGCTGGTGCCTGTGGCCGGCAGATTCAGGAATGAATTAGGGAAGGATCAGCTCCTTCTGGGGGGCATCTGCAGAGTGCATTCAGTGCCTGCTGCCAACCACGGGGCTGGGCCCCCGGGCAGCGCGGCCGAGCTCTGCAGAGCACCCCAGGAGCTCCAGGGAGTCCTTGTGTCCCCCTTCCTGTCTCTGCTAGGAAATGCCCCTGCGTACCCCTGCCCGGGGCAGGAGGGGCCGTGCTGCCCTGCCCTCAGGACCCCTCGGTTGTTGCCCAGTTATTGATGGTTTCCTCGCTCTGCGTGCCGCGGTGCCCTGGGGGCTGTGAGAGGCCGTCAGTAACACACGGCGATAAGTGATGGAGCCGACGCTGAGGAAGGAGCCTGCGGAGAGGCAGGTGGGGGTGGCCAGGCGGAGGAGCAGGCGACGGTCCCACCAGGCACCAAGCACTGTGTCTTGGGTGAGGCAGGGCCAATCCCTTCGCCCCGAACCGGGGGCAGGTAGTGCCAGGCCGGGAGGGGAGGTGGCTGATCCCCGGCCATTCGCTGTGCCAGCTGGGACATGCGGCTGAGGCAGGGCTTCAGATCCAGCACCTGTAACATGCCCCCAGCAGTGGACTACACTCGGGCCAGTCCCATATGGGTAGATACGGCCCACCTCGGAAGTGAGAGTACAGGCTGCTGCAGGGCACGTTTCCTCCTCCCTTCTGCAAACTGCAGCTTGGCGGCCGCGTCTGTTAGTGATGCGGGGAGGAGAGGCCAGGGCTGGCCCGGAACTGGGGTCCCCTGCGTGACTGGGCCCGGAGCAGACTTGTCTCTTGTCGGGGTAACTGGTCTGAGAAGGGGGTGAGGGCCAGACCAGACGCCAGCGCCCCGGCGTTCCCTGCAGGATGGAATGCGGCGCTGTCGGCGGGTGGCAGAACGAGGCTCTTTCAGCCCAGGTGCCTGGGTTCCAAGGGGATCAATCAAGACAGAGTGAGCTATGCAAATGACCCCTGCCTGGTCTCTCCCAGGGACTGCTGGGAGAGGCAGGCAGCGCTAATGAAGACCCTCGGCGCCGAAGCCAGCGAGGGGAGGGAGGCCGGCTCCTTTCCTGCTAGCCTCCCTGCTGAGGGGCAGCCCAGCTCTGCAGGGGGCTCTCCCCACTCGGGCTGAGCTGGCATCGATCGGAGCCCGGTGCCACCCTGCGCAGTGCTGTGACTGCAGGGCCTGCTCGTGCTCCACATCGTGTGCAGGGCCCTGGTCGGCAGCGTCACAGCCTGCAGGTGTGGAGCGAGAGGTCACTCAGTGCGCGCACGCTGGGGCGGAGAACGTGCTCTGAGCTGTCTCTTTCCTGGCTGGCAGGGCAGCTACCACAGACTTCCCATCACCTCAGCTGCTGTTCCCGCCACTCGCCGTGCGACGCACGACTGCTGCCTTCTGCTGTCGCCTGCACAGCCTGGCTGGTGTCAGGCGGCGGCATGAGAGATGGGAGCAGGGGATGCTGGTGTGCCACTGCGCAAGACTGGGCTGCTGAGGCTGGTTTATTACCGTCGGGTTGTCCCAGAAGCGTGCAGACTGGTCTGTCGTCATGGAGTTGAACAGGGGCTGCAGGCTGTGATGGAGTGGGGGATACCTGTGTGTATGTGAGTGGCTCACAGAGGGTGTGGGGCTCCTGCTGAGGGTAACCCTCATGACCAGGTAACACCTTTGTACTGCAGACAAAGGAGGAGGTGGAGCCTCAGGGGTTTGAATTGGAACTGGGAGTTGGAAGCAGTTAGTCTGGGCTGAGGGAGAGCGAGACAAAGGAGGGGGCCAGGCCCCAGCTCTGGGGGCCCCTCGGGGCCTCCTTTCCTCAACATGGATGGGACTGGCTGTCTCTGCCTGCTGTACTGACTCCTCTGTACAATGCTGTGTCCTGTCGGCTAATAAACCTGCTGTTTTCCTGCTGAGTGAGAGACTCTCCTGCCTGCGGACAGGGTGCAGAGCTTGGGGGACCCCAGAACCCCATCACACTGGTGTCAGAAGTGGGATGTTCTGCACCCCGAGGATGGAGCATCCAGCAGTAAGTGACCGGGGCCCTGGAAGAAGTGGGGCCTGCGAGACCCAGGTGTGCTGAAGGGCAGTGAGGTGCAGTTCCCCAAGGCGGAGGGGCCTGCGGCCGAACCCAAGCAACTGCGGTTGTGGTCCTCGAGAGGGGGTGTCACACCCGAGGAGGGGTTACTCCTGGGAATCTGTTGGAGTTGGTCCCAGAAGGTGGAGGGGCCGAGAGCCCAACCCCCAGGAACAAGTGACCCCTGAGGAGGCTGACGCTGAATGAGTTCTTCCCAAGACAGGGTGCTCATGGTCCTTGAGAGCGGGTGTCACACTGAAGAAGGGGTTCCGCTGGGAGTCTGTTGGAGTCGGTCCCAGAGGGCAGAGGGGCCTATGGCCTAACCCCGGGCAGCTTGTGACCCGCAAGAAGCCTGGCACACTGAAGGGATTCTTCCAGGAATCGTGAGGTGCAGAGGGCATCAGCCTGAGAGCCTGCAACCACGCTGAGCAACTCTGCTGTGAAGTGGCAGCACCTGGAAACCGAATCGAGATTAAAGAAGCTGGTCAAGGCAGCGTGGATGTGCAGTGGCAGAGGTGAGGGTTAAGAAAAATCCTGCAAAGGTGAGCCCGGATCGGGGCAGGGAACCCTGGACTGCCTGGAGCTCTGAACCGAGTGGCCTGCCACAGCTCAAGGAGGGAAGGTGCGATTCCAACCCATCATCTACTAGTGGCCAAGACAGACCTGCGAAGAGTTTTCCAGGCCTGGGCCGAGGAAGGCGCCTGTGTGTCTGTGCAGGAAAGCAGCTGATCCACTGGGAATGGCAAGTTGTCTGTGAGAGAAGCTGCTCCACCTTCTGTGTGTGTGTGGAGACCAGCCGGGGGGCTGGGACAAAGGAGAAAGTGTCTCCCATTGTCTGTCTGTGTTAAACAGCAGCAGCAGCAGCCTGGGGAGAGAGCAGAGCCTGCGTTTGGAAAAGGTGCCAATGAGGAAACTAGCCCATTGTCTGAGGAAGATTCCCCAGCCTGGGGTGGCTGGAGAAGGATCCACCAGAAAAGAGCATTCCAGGTGTGTCTCTGAATCCAGCCATGGGGGCTGGAGCAGAGGGAATGGCTCTGGGATGGGCAGTGGTATCCCTGCTAAGGACACTGGTCCTTGGTGCAAGAAAAGTGCTTCTGCTTCTGGGGAAGTGAATCCTTTGCCTGAGCCTGTGGGGGCTCCAGATGGAGCCAAGATCCCAGAGCTGGATCTGAGAGCAGCTGAAGCCCAGATGGGAAGTGGGCCTACCTCTGTGTCTCTCAGGGGGGATGATGCTTTAACTTGGTCTAATCCAGTTAGGATCATCAGGGAATCCCAGAGACCAGACGATTCTGGTACTTGTTCTTTGCCTGATGCTGAGGTGTTATTGGGAGGGGGTGAGAGGACTCTGTCCTACCAGAGTCATCCTCTCGCCAGGATACAAGAACAGACGGGCAATGGAGTTACGCTGACTGATGAAATAAAGGAGCTGGTAGCAGAGGGGAGGAAAGGGATCCTAACCTTCTGTCCGGTGGTACTGGCTGTCTGCCTGGAGGGGGATTACGTGGGAATCTGCCTGATGGGCCAGAAGTGATCCTGGGTGTAGGTGAAACCCAGGAGCTGGTTGTGGCTCAAGGGAGCAGTGCCCCTGTGGAGCCAGACAGGGGTGAGTTGTTGTTTGGGGGAGCTCTTGAGGAAGAGAATTTCCCTGAAACTTTTCCTGACCCGTCTGTGGGGACTGCAGAAAATGGGAGTGAGGTGGAGGAGAGTGAACAGGAAAGGTGCTTGTCTGTAAGAGCCAGAGCAGCCCTTTGCCTGGGGAGAAGTTTGTTTCAGCTCCTGATGGCCAGGACCTGCCTGAGTGTGAAACCACTGGCTGTGCTCTGGAAGGGTCCGGAGCAGGCAGGGTAAAAGTTTCTCAGGAAATGGAAGTTGATGCAAGTAAAGTGAAAACTATCAGGGAGTGTGAGCAGCCCTGTGAGAACCAAGTAAAACAGCTGCACAGTCAGTCTCTGTAGGATGCAGGAGAGGGCCAGCAAATCCCCATCTCCAGATGGTGGAAACACTTATATTCTTATACTGGACTCCACTTCTGATTCCATGGGGAGGCAGTAGTTGGAGGTGGAAGGACAAAGGAGCTGTGGTCCTGGTGGGCCAGTAAGGGATAAACAGGGATTCCTTCATGTGGATTCTGCGTCTGGGACTCACAAAACAACTCTCAGAAAGCAGTTTGGTTTGCAAATTTCCAGGCTGGCTGGGAGGGGGCCGTCTCCCTGAGATCATCAATGGCCCAGCTCTTGTTAGAAGGGAGGGCACAGCCAGAGAGATCAAATTTCCACCCCAGGGGGCAAGAGAGAAGATTAGAACTTGATGGTGCTAAGAAAGACCTCAGCCATTTATCCCCAAAATACCAGATTCTCAAGGATGTTGCACAAAGGTTGTGGTCTACCAAAGAGCAACGTAAATGTGCAGTTGCAATGGGTTTGTTCTGTTACTCACGCTGACTGCTGTAACCAAGGGGTGCTGCTACCAAAAGCTGTAGAATTGTACCATGTACTGAAGGTTTGGAAAGAGCCATGTGACATGATGACATTGATGTAGAAGCATGAGTTGTATGTTGAAGGAGTCTGTAACTCTGAAATGTCACCATTGTTCCCTGTAACTAGTCTTGCAACCTCTCACATGAGGAGGAACATTCCAAACCTATTGTGTGGCATGGAAGGGGAAACTGAGGCACACAACCATTTTGGTGGTCTGGCTAAATGCCAAGGGTGGAAGCATTTGTACCTTCCTTTACTGGACTGTAACTGAATTCCAAACATTGTCTGGAGCAGCTGTATGGGCTGGTGGTCAGACAGGGCAGGGCCCAGCCCAGAAAAGAACTATTTGATCTGTTGGTGCTGCAGCATCTGTATGGGCTCTGCCTGCCCGACTTGAGAACGTGGCTGACGGACCAGAGACAGAAGCAGGGAGACCGACCAACCTGAGGGAACTAAAGGGACTTGCCCGGCTGCATCACATGAAAAGGGCCAATACCAAGCTCCTGAGTTGGAGCCTCCCCCAGCAGGATTATGACATGGAGGTGGTGCACATCAAGGGGAGCACTGAGGGTGCAGCCGATGCCCAATCACGAGGGGAGGGCCCCAAACTTCCCCAGGTCACTGGCTGAGTGACCCCGCTCAGTTCGGTCTGGAAGGGGGGAGAGATGTGATGGAGTGGGGGATACCTGTGTGTATGTGAGTGGCTCACAGAGGGTGTGGGGCTCCTGCTGAGGGTAACCCTCATGACCAGGTAACACCTTTGTACTGCAGACAAAGGAGGAGGTGGAGCCTCAGGGGTTTGAATTGGAACTGGGAGTTGGAAGCAGTTAGTCTGGGCTGAGGGAGAGCGAGACAAAGGAGGGGGCCAGGCCCCAGCTCTGGGGGCCCCTCGGGGCCTCCTTTCCTCAACATGGATGGGACTGGCTGTCTCTGCCTGCTGTACTGACTCCTCTGTACAATGCTGTGTCCTGTCGGCTAATAAACCTGCTGTTTTCCTGCTGAGTGAGAGACTCTCCTGCCTGCGGACAGGGTGCAGAGCTTGGGGGACCCCAGAACCCCATCACACTCTGTCGCCTGCACAGCCTGGCTGGTGTCAGGCGGCGGCATGAGAGATGGGAGCAGGGGATGCTGGTGTGCCACTGCGCAAGACTGGGCTGCTGAGGCTGGTTTATTACCGTCGGGTTGTCCCAGAAGCGTGCAGACTGGTCTGTCGTCATGGAGTTGAACAGGGGCTGCAGGCGCTGGTTTGTTATTGTAGGGTTGGCCAGGGCTGTGTGCGCTGGTTTGTTATTGTAGGGTTGGCCGGGGCTGGGTGTGCTGGTTTGTTATTGTGGGGTTGGTTGGGGCTGCAGGCGCTGGTTTATTATTGTGGGGTTGGCCGGGGCTGCGTGCGCTGGTTTGTTATTGTAGGGTTGGCCGGGGCTGGGTGTGCTGGTTTGTTGTTGTAGGGTTGGCCGGGGGCTGTGTGCGCTGGTTTGTTATTGTAGGGTTGGCCGGGGCTGGGTGTGCTGGTTTGTTGTTGTAGGGTTGGTTGGGGCTGCAGGCGCTGGTTTATTATTGTGGGGTTGGCCGGGGCTGCGTGCGCTGGTTTGTTATTGTAGGGTTGGCCGGGGCTGGGTGTGCTGGTTTGTTGTTGTAGGGTTGGCCGGGGGCTGTGTGCGCTGGTTTGTTATTGTAGGGTTGGCCGGGGCTGGGTGTGCTGGTTTGTTGTTGTAGGGTTGGCCGGGGGCTGTGTGCGCTGGTTTGTTATTGTAGGGTTGGCTGGGGCTGGGTGTGCTGGTTTGTTATTGTAGGAATGGTCAGGGGTGGGTGTGCTAGTTTGTTATTGTAGGGTTGGCCGGGGGCTGCGTGCGCTGGTTTGTTGTTGTAGGGTTGGCCGGGGGCTGTGTGCGCTGGTTTGTTATTGTGGGGATGGTTGGGGCTGCAGGCGCTGGTTTGTTATTGTGGGGTTGGCCGGGGCTGCGTGCGCTGGTTTGTTATTGTAGGGTTGGCCGGGGCTGGGTGTGCTGGTTTGTTGTTGTAGGGTTGGCCGGGGGCTGTGTGCGCTGGTTTGTTATTGTAGGAATGGTCAGGGGTGGGTGTGCTAGTTTGTTGTTGTAGGGTTGGCCGGGGGCTGCGTGCGCTGGTTTGTTATTGTAGGGTTGACCGGGGGCTGTGTGCGCTGGTTTGTTATTGTAGGGTTGGCTGGGGCTGTGTGCGCTGGTTTGTTATTGTAGGGTTGGCCGGGGCTGTGTGTGCTGGTTTGTTATTGTAGGGTTGGCCGGGGGCTGCGTGCGCTGGTTTGTTATTGTAGGGTTGGCCGGGGGCTGCGTGCGCTGGTTTGTTGTTGTAGGGTTGGCCGGGGGCTGCGTGCGCTGGTTTGTTATTGTAGGGTTGGCTGGGGCTGGGTGCGCTGGTTTGTTATTGTAGGGTTGGCCGGGGCTGTGTGTGCTGGTTTGTTATTGTAGGGTTGGCCGGGGGCTGCGTGCGCTGGTTTGTTGTTGTAGGGTTGGCCGGGGGCTGCGTGCGCTGGTTTGTTGTTGTAGGGTTGGCCGGGGGCTGCGTGCGCTGGTTTGTTGTTGGTAGGGTTGGCCGGGGGCTGCGTGCGCTGGTTTGTTGTTGTAGGGTTGGCCGGGGGCTGCGTGCGCTGGTTTGTTGTTGGTAGGGTTGGCCGGGGCTGGGTGCGCTGGTTTGTTATTGTAGGGTTGGCCGGGGCTGGGTGCGCTGGTTTGTTATTGTAGGGTTGGCCGGGGCTGGGTGCGCTGGTTTGTTATTGTAGGGTTGGCCGGGGGCTGCGTGCGCTGGTTTGTTATTGTAGGGTTGGCTGGGGCTGTGTGTGCTGGTTTGTTATTGTAGGGTTGGCCGGGGGCTGCGTGCGCTGGTTTGTTGTTCGTGTAGGGTCGGCCGGATTTTCCCTGGCTGCTGGCGTTGACGTCTCTGTGGGTCTGAAGGTTGACATTGCGCCAAAGCATCTGTTTCTGTTGCGTTCCTGCACTTGAATAGGCGCTAGGCTGGGCTGGCAGGAGCGCGGCTGGCACAGCCCCTGTACTTGCCTGGCCCAGCTGTCCACCGGCACAGCACAGAACGAATGGCCCCACAGGCAGGCAGGAAGCTGGAGTTCAAGGTCATGGCTGGAGACTGAGATGGGCCATGAAAACCTGCCGGGGGGCAGCTGACTGCACAGCTTAGGAGAGAGAACTGTGGCCAGGCTGGGGGCCATGGGTCACTTGCCCACCTTCCCACCCGCAGGAGCCAGCCCCATCTGGTGCATGGCCAGTGGGAAGGGAGCTCGTGCAGGCCAGGAGAGCACCTCAGGCAGCCACCGGCTGGCCGGGTAGACCCTCACCGGAGAAGCCCAGGGGTCTGCATTCCCTTTGTACTCCGTGTGCCCCTCTGGGTTAGGGCTGGGGCGTGAGGTGATGGGGAGAAGCACTGGGCTGGGAGCCAGGAGATGTGGGGTCGGCTCCCAGCTGGCCACCCACTTCCTGGGCAACCTTGGGCCAGTCACTGATTTTGATGACTGTCTGGGAGCTGGGCTCTCTGGAGACCCCAGCCAGTCATGACCAGGTACCCAGTCAGTCAAGGGGACGCTGACCCTGCCTGTCCGCCTTCTCTGCCTTGGCTCTGGAGACTTCTCTTGTGTCTGCACAGCACCGGGCACAGTGGGGCCCGGCTGAATGCTCTGGGCAACCCCTCAGGCCCTGCCCCTCACAATCGCTTGTGTCGATCCGGAGCGCGGTGCATCGGCAGCGCGGCTGGGGCAGGAATTAGGATAGACCTTAGCGGCTGCTGTTGGTGAGGGCTAAGTTGCGGTGGCAGAGCTGCATGGGGGGCCCAGAACTGGTACCGCGTAGGGCGGGGCAGGCTGTAGGGTGTATTGGCAGCACCAAGTAGGGCCGGGAACAACCAGCAGGCTGAGGGTGCGCGGCAGAGCCGGTGGGAGAGAAGTGCCGTGGGTTGCACCTTATAGACTAAGTGATATTTTGGAGCAGAAGCTTTCGTGGCCAAAGACCCGCTTGGTCAGGTGCCCCCATTCACCCCCAAAATGCCTCTATAAGATAACGAGCTCTCCCAAAGCGAGCCTGTGATTCTACACTCCACTCTGCAGGCAGGGCGCCCACACCACCCTTGGCGGGGAGCGATTTCCCCGCTGGATCTTTGAACAGCACCTTTCATGCGGCACTGTTCCCTTTAATGTTTGTCGCTTTCACAGAGGCAGAAAAATTAAACAAGTTCCTTCCCTCCAGCAACGTTTTGTTCTGTAGCAAATATTTGCTGAGGTTAGGTTTTGCCGGTGGCGTTTTGTGTGACGGAGGCAGATTAGAGAGGAGCAAAGGGAGCTTTCGCTTTGTGATTTGCCACTCATGGAATATGGGAAGAGGGAGACAAAAAAAACCCTTTACAAACTGATGTTGCTGACTAGTCTTTGTTTTCCAGCCAATCTTTGGCTCTCTGGTTGCATGCAGAAGGCTCCGGTTGCAAGGGGCCTGAAGGGTCCCATCTGTAGTTAGCAGCTCAGGGAGCTGGAGGAGGTGATGTGATGGTTAAAACACTAGCAAACAGGGTTCCCTCTAGTTTTTTCCATCCGTGTGCAGAATAACTTTTATGTGCACCACCATTAGAACCACAAGCTGCTGGCTCTGGCGCTTGCTAATCAGCTGGAAGGCACCTGTGTCTCACCTAAGGGGCCACCCAAGCGCTCAGCTTACAGGGAACACCGCTGGTGACCAAGGCAAAACTCAGCGCTGCAGGAGGAGAGTTCTGGGGCCAGGCGAGGCCTGCGGGAAGGTGCAGGGAGGTGAGGCTTAGGAAATAAGGGGACTTCAGAATTGAGGGGTGTCGGGCCTGGGGGAGGAGAGCCAAGGCCTGAGACAGCAGGGGGCTGTGGCCTGGGATTGGGGGACCCCGGCAGAGCAGGTGGGGGGGCAGCGCATGGCGTGGCTGGCAGGGGGTGTAGGCTGGATTTGCCCTTGAAATGTGCAGCGTCGGCCCGGGCTGCCGGCTCGGAGTGGGGGATGAAAGCTGACAGGGCTCTGTCAGTGGGCTAGAAAAAAGCCTGCAGTTCCTTCCGCAAGTTTTAGGCCAACAGCGAATCATTGCAGAAGACTCAGTAAGTCACTGGCAGCCCGTGTCTGAAACAAGCCAGTCGGGGCTGTGGGCAGCGCTGTGAGAGACGGGGCCGGAGTCGTGGCTCGGTCGTCTGCCCGCGCCGCTGATGGGACCCAGTGGCTGGGCTGGGCTGGGTCAGCGGTTCCCAGCTTTTCTCCGCAGCTGCGAGTCTTCGAAACCCCCATAGGCGCTGGGGCTGTGCGCGCACCCCTGTGTCATGGCACCTACCAGGGATGGTGCAGAGATTCTAGATGGTGCTTGCTCCTGCTGGGGGGGCAGGGGACTGGACTCGGTGACCTCTTGAGGTCCCTTCCAGTTCTGGTGGTCTGTGAGTCTATGCCCCAGCCTGGCGCACACACACTGTTTGTGCCATAGCTGTGTATACAAAGCCACACACACACACAAGTTCTGTTCCATCACACACACACCGCGTGCCATATCCTCTAGCTGGGTACACACACACACACGCACTCTCTCTCGCTAGGCCATGCCCTGCAGCTGTGTACACTCTCTCTCTCTCTCTCTCTCTCTCTCTCTCTCTCTCTCTCACACACACACACACACACACACACACACACACACACACACACACACACACACACACACTGTGCCACACCCCGTCGCCATGTGTACACACAAACACACATGCCATTTAATCAGCACATTTGCTCTCCCCAGCCAATGAAAAATTAATGGCTCCTCGCCGCATGCTGACATTTAACAAACAGACAATGTAACTTGAGCGAGGCAGAGCTCCGCTAGCCCCTGGGCGATGACGCCGGCCCCCAGGCGGAGCACCCCCGCTGGCACCTTGACTCTCAGGACACCTGCGAGGTGAAGGGTGGGCAACCTGGATCGGCCGGGCGTGGTAACCTCCCCTCCCACGCTGCCCAGCCTGGGTGCGAGACGGGGGCCAGGCAGAGCCTCCGAATGCTGCACTTGCTGGTCTCCCTGGCTGGGTCCCAGGCTCAGCTGAAACAGGAGCCAGGCTGGGGAACCACAGAAGCCCAGACCCTGCCTCTGGCAGGCCGCTCCAGCCAGCTGCTTCAGGGGAAGTTGCGAGAAACAACCTGGTGGAGAACTTGGGATAGCCAACCCCAGCCATGCGTTCCTGCCCGCTGCCTTGCCTGTCTAACTTGTGCCCTGTAGCCTGAGGTTTTTCCCTTCCCTGGTAGTTACCCCCATCTGTCTGGATGTTCTCGCTGGCCATGTTGCCTGTGCAGAGGAAGGCCGGTGCACTGGGCAGGGCTCTGGACACCTGAGTGCTGTTCCTTGCTTCAACACGTGGCAGCCTCCATGGTATCCAGTGGCAGTGAGTTCCACAGGTTAATTGCACCCTTAAAGAAATGCAGCGCATGAACCAGAAGGGGCAGCAAAGCCCAACCTCCTGCCCATCCACAGGGCACTGCGGGCGGATGGCCCTTGCCTGGGTTTTCATGGGCCAAATGAATTGACTAGTTGATTTGAAGTGGGGGGAGGGTTTGTTAAATAACTTCCAACTTGTGTGTGTGCCAGTAAGCACATGTAAACGTGTGCACGTGTGAACCTGTGTGTGCACACGCACACTGCCCGTGCCCCGGCTGTCGTGCACACTCCCACGTGCCCAGAGGCAGGGGGCGAGAAGCAGGGGCTGTGTGGGATGCAGACTGGCCGCTCAGGCAGTGCTGGTTTGGTGCAGAGGGAGGGGCTGCTGCGTCTGCACTAGGCTGGCTCTGGACTTGCCCGGGGAAGGAAAACAACGTGCAGTTGTGAACCAGGGAATCCAGCCAAGCCAGGCCACATCTGGGAGCAGGCCCTGCGTTCCCAGCACCGGCTGCTGAGCTCTATTAGAAGAGGGACGGTATTGCGAGTTGGAACTGCTCCGGCTGGCTAAACAAGGCTTCGGAGCGGGAGGTGGACGCTGCTGGGCTGGGCTTGCCGAGGGTAAAGGTGGCTGGGGTGAGACTCCCGGTGGCGGGAAGGGCTTGGCCAGTAACCTGCATACTGCTCCCAGGTCCCCAGGCCCCAAGCAGCCTGAGGGCAGCACCGGGTTGGCTTTGGGACCGCGCAGAGTAGGGTCTGGCCTGGGGAGCTCTGGGCAAGCTTTGTAGCTGCAGGAAGCAGCCCAGCGGAGACCTGCCATGACACCATTCTGTGTGGCTGCTTCCAACACCGACGTGGTTGGGAGGAGCCAGGGCTGGGGGGCCTCTGAGGGGGGGGGCTTTTCTACGGGTCCTCTTTGGGGAGCCCCCTTCGCATTCCCCAACCTGCGCCTTCCTCGTCTGCCCGTCCTATGGCCAAGCTTGGTGCTGGGGCCAGCTGACGTCCAGGGTGTGTCCCAGGGCTTCAGGCTGGAACGGAGGGGAGAAGAGAGCTCAGCAGACTCTCCTGGATGCTGGAGGCTGGGTGGAGATTTGAACATGCTTTCAGGCTCTGCTTTGGGAGGCGCAGGCATGCTGGTGTGAACAGGAGAACTGAAGGACAGGATTGGAACCCGGCACACTTGTAATTCCTTGGCCAATGTGCGTGCATGCAAGTACGTGTACCTCCCCAGCTGCCTCTGGCACAGACGTGTACCGGCTGAGAGAGACAAATCCCGAGCAGATAGATGAGTGCGTGCACGACCGCCTATGGCAATAAACACTGTCCCAGCGTGTATGCACGCCTGCCTCCACATAAACACTGACCCAGCATACATGCATGCCCCCGGTGCATGTGTGCAAATATCCCCTGGCATGTACGCATGTGTGCAGGCATGCCTCCCTCCACCACACGTCCATGTACGTGTGTATGCATTGGTGCGTGCTTGCGTCCTCCCGACACATGCTTCCACATAGTGCATAGGTATGCATTCAAACACCCCCCCGTCATGTGTGTGTGTGCGTGCAAGCACGCTTACCCCCGCCTCGCCCCAGCACTTGCTGCGCATTTCTCCAGACGCACGACACCTCTCCCCGAAGCTGCTTCAGCGCCAGGGAATTACACCTCGAATATGCTACACAGATGAATAATAAAAACAAAGGAAAATGACCCTCTTTATGGAAACTCATTTTATGAATAAAACAATTATTCTGGTAATTGAAAAAATGTGTCGTTAAATTAAATGCAGTGGTTTCTATTAAAATTTTAGTGGATTTCTCTTCTTTTCCCCCATTGCTCTCGTTGCTGGCGGCTAAGGGCTGGCAATTATAGCAGAGAGTTTTGCTTTCTCTTTATTGGTTTTTAATCTCTCTGTGCTGCATGGCTCTGATGATATTTTGATGCCAAAGAGACTTAACTCAATACCTGACGAGGGAGAGGAGGAACGGGGGAGGGGTGAGCAGGCAAACTTAGCTGCTGTTTGTGTTACTTGGCTGGATGGTGCTGGGGATGGACGTAGCCGTTGGGTCTCTTGTCTGGCCAAGTGGTGGCAGCCAGTGGTTGCATGGGATTTTCAGACCTTTGGCCCTCCTCCTAACTGGCTTCCCCTTCCATAGGACCTTAACGATAAGCATCCCCAAGAAAGAACAGAAGCAAAGCCTGTTAGGAGAGCGCAGTGTGGGTGTCTCCTCCGTCACAGGCGCAGGCAGTTTTGAGGCCAAAGTGCCTGCTAAGAGATGTAAAGGTGCAGAGGGCAAAAAAAACCCCAGCGTGGTTTCCCAGCTCCGTGCTCCATGCAGACTGTCCCCTGCCAACAGGCAAGGGAGAGTGTCCCAAGAGAGGGTGAGATGCAGGGGGGAGGCCAACCCAGGACTCCTCCCCCACCTGCAAGGCATGGGCTGTGCTTGCCATCTGAGCGGCCCTCTCATGGCTCTAGGCACGTTGGCTGTTACTGGACACGCTGCAAGCCAGGTTCCCTCTCCAGAGGAGTCTCACCAGCACAGAGCAGCTTGAGCCTCAGATTGGGGTTGGGGGGCTCATCTCCCATCGGGGAGGGAGGGGCCGGTCCAGCCGGAGGACACCTTTGCTGATGCAGACCGAGGTGCAGCTTTGCTCCTGCAATGTGTTCGCTCAAAGCTGTGTTCCCTGTAAGCTGAGTGCTGGGGCGGCCGCCCAGGAGAGAGTCAGGGGCTGCCCAGCTGATTAGCAGAGCGCCCACAGCTGGCAGCCTGTGTTCCTATTGGTGGTGCACCTCCGGACATGCCTCAGCGCAAGTAACAAAATTGATTCCTCCCCTGGGTGGGAAAATTTGCAAGAACGTTGGCCTGACCCCCGCTCCCAGCACCACTGGTGGCTCTGCCCGGCGTGAGGTCCTGCTGGGGAGTGTTAACATTCCCAGCCGCTTGCATTGTAAATTCCTGCTGGGAGAGCACCGGCCTGCTGCCTCGTGGGAGGGAACGGGGCCTGCATTACTGACGTTACAGGCTCAGGTTTATGGTCCAGTTATCCCCCAAGTTTCAATTCCATCTGCATGTTCTCCAGCTGCGGGGGTGAGGCGCGCTCACTGGGCTGGCTAGTACTTCCCCCTCCCTGCATCCCGCTTGCTGTGCTTCTCCCGATCGTACCTTGGGACCCGGCCTGCGCCCCGGGGTCGGGGAGCCCAGCTGGGGAAGGGATGGTGAAAGGCAGCAGGGAGATCTGGAAGGAGACATCTCAACAGGATCAGCTCCCAAGTTTTAGTGTCCTCCACCATCACCTTCTGCTTGCAATTACTGGCACTCTGCTGGTGTTGGAGTCGTCTTGGCTTTTAACCAGCTTCCAGGACGGCCGCGCCGGTATACGCAGAACACGGGCTTTTAGGCAGGCGCTCAGCCGGGGCGGCCTTGCTCCTTGCGGGAGGCATGTTCCAAGCCCAGCGCTTGCTGGCAGCGCCTCGGGGTGCACGCTGTGAGCCCCTCGCTGGGGGCAGCCCCTGCTCAGAGGTGCCATGCCGGGGCGTCCAACAGCCCCTCCTGCAGGGCCTCTGAGCTGTGGGAGGTCCAGGCTGCAAGCCTTTCTGCCAGCTTCGGGGGAGTGGGGGGGGGCTCCTGCTGAGGATAACCCAGGCGACCAGGTGACTCCTCTGGATTGCAGACAAAGGAGGAGGTGGAGCCTGAGGGGTTTGAATTGGAACTGGGAGTTGGGAAGCGGTGAGTCTGGGCTGGGAGAGAGAGAGAGAGACAGAGACAGAGCAAGGCCCCAGCTCCGGGGGTGGAGGGGCCCTCAGGGCCTCCTCTCCCCAGCGTGGATTGGACTGGCTGTCTCTGATTGCTGCACTGACCCTTCTGTATGACTCTGTCAGCTAATAAACCCGCTCTTCTCCTGCTAAGTGAGAGTCACTCCTGCCTGCGGACGGGGTGCAGAGCTTGGGGACCCCTGAACCCCATCACACTGGTGGCAGCAGTGGGATGTACTGCACCCTGAGGGTGGAGCATTGTGATGAAGTGGGGGATACCTGTGTGTGTGTGAGTGGCTCACAGAGGGTGTGGGGCTCCTGCTGAGGGTAACCTTGACGACCAGGTAACACCTTTGTACTGCAGACAAAGGAGGAGGTGGAGCCTGAGGGGTTTGAATTGGAACTGGGAGTTGGAAGCAGTTAGTCTGGGCTGAGGGAGAGAAAGACAAAGGAGGGGGCAAGGCCCCAGCTCTGGGGGCCCCTCGGGGCCTCCTCTCCCCAACATGGATTGGACTGGCTGTCTCTGCCTGCTGCACTGACTCCTCTGTACGATGCTGTGTCCTGTCGGCTAATAAACCCGCTGTTCTCCTGCTAAGTGAGAGACTCTCCTGCCTACGGCCGGGGTGCAGAGCTTGGGGGACCCCAGAACCCCATCACAAGCATCCAGCAGTAGGTGCAGGGGGCCGAGGAGGAAGAAGCGGGGCCAGCGAGACCCAGGTGTGCTGGCGGGCAGTGAGGTGCAGTTCCCCAAGGCGGAGGGGCCTGTGGCTGGGGGCGTTACAGAAGTCACCCGGGGACCTTGCTGCTGCAGGTGTGACGGTGGCCAGGAGCCTGGTCTGATTGCAGACAGTCTCCTGGCCATGTGCAAGGGAGAATTAATGGCATGTCTGCAGCCCTGCTGGTTCAGCTGAAGCCAGGCTGTACGCTGGGGATCCACATGCTTCAGGGCAGAAGCTGGGGTCAGGAGGGACCTGCCATCCTGGCAGCAGAGCCGCAGGCAGGCTGGGGTGGGCGTTAGGGCAGCTGGCAGTGCCCCCATCGTCTCTCAGCCCTGCTGCACGTGCGGAAGCCACAGCTCGCACTGCCAGCAAGGGAGCAGTGAGGCCTAGTAGCTAGAGGAGAGGCCTGATTACCCGGGTTCCTGGGCTGTCTTCCTCTGGGCCCCCAGTGCTTGCCTGCTGTGTGCCTCAGTTTCCCCCCAGTACAATGGAGACAATACCTTCTCCTCACTCTCCCTGCCAAGGGCCCCTCCCTCTGCTGTGCCAATGGGAGGGCGTTAGGCTGACCCTAGTGGAGCAGTGGGGAGGGGCCATGGCAGGACTGGCCCCATGCCCATGAAGTGCTTTGAGATCCTCGGAGAGAGATGGGCACATCAGAGCCTGCCCCTTCTGCAGCCTCCAGGGAAGGCAGCTGGGCCGAGGTTGCCAGGATCCCAGACTAGTCCAAGGCAGGTGTGTGCCGGGCTGGTAGAAAGCCCCAAAGGCGCATTCCTGGGAGGGCCTCCAGGAAACACGTCTGCCTCCTTCCCCTGTGACAGGAGAGAACACAGTGCTCACCCCAGGAGGGGTCAGTGCAGAGCAACCCAGCCTCCCGGCCAGTGCCAAAGAGCAGGCCCAGCTCTGCAGACCCGGGGTAGAGCCAGGTGGGTTCTAGACACGGGACCGGCCCTCTGCGTGGGGAGGGCAATGCACAGTCCAGCGACGGCCCTGGCTCCGGCAGCAGCTTGGGCTGAATGCTCCAAGAGAGATGCCCCGCCCCCACACCGCATCCCTCACTCCCACCCCACCCACTTGCAGCTGGGGGAAACTGAGGCACGGGTGGAGGTCGAGGTGACTTGCCCAAGGTCACCAGGCGGAGGATAGAACCCAGGTGTCCTGGCTCCTGGGCCTGCTGTTCAGCCAGAAGAGTATCTGCCTTGTCTCCAGGGGGGACTGCTCCCTGCAAGGTGTTTGCTGATGCGCTCAGTGCTGGGGCACGTGGCCCTGTTGGGACACCCGCTCCCAGGGTCTTTGCTCTGCCAGCCAGCCAGGCTGCAGCAAGTGCATGAAGTGTCTGTTGGAGGCCAGGCGGAGGGGCTTGGTGCTTGTCTCCAGGACTTCCCCCAGGTTTCCTGCTGCGTTTCACTCTTCAGCGTGGGGGCAGGCATCTCTCTGCCTTGCAAAAGTGGGTTATTGCGCTGGAGCCGCTGCAATGAGCGTGAGCGTAGGCGTGCGCATGCGTGTGCGAGTCGTGAGCGTGCACAAGTGATCAGTGTGTGCGTCCAAGGAACGAGCCTGTGTGTGCGTCTCTCTTTCTCCTCCCCGCCTGCAAGCAGATTGTAAACTCTCTGCGGAGGATAACGCCAACAGCAGCTTGTCAGAACTGAGCCACTACCAGGAGCAGAGCTGTGTTTGGGGGTCCCTGTGGCTGGGCCACTGGTCACTCTGCAGTGGAAGAGAGCTCCCAGGCGTGCTAGCTCACCTCCTTAGCCAGCAGCCCAGCGTACGCGCCGTCTCTGTGCTGCTGTTCTCCGTGTTACTCAGCACAGCCTCTCGCTGGCTGTCGGTTCGGTGCTTCCAGCTGCCTGGGTGGGATCTGGGGAGCCCGTCCATCGGCGGAGCGGGTTTTGGCCTTGTGATGCATCCTCCTGCCAGGCACTGCAGTGGCTAATGCGTTAGACTCTGCTCTGGTCTAGGGGTCTCCACGCAGCACCTCCTCCAGCTCTGCTGGCAGCTCCCTCTGCACCAGGGAGGTGCTCCAGGGTGGGAGCTGGTGGGAACCCCTGGCCTAGCAGGCAGGGCAAGTCAGTGGAATCGCTGTGCATCTCTGTGGTGCGTGAGGGTTTCGTTCCCCAGGGGAGGCTGCAGGTGTTTCCTGCTGTCCTCTAGTCACACCAGGCGGGTGCCTCAGTTTCCCTAGGCACAGCATCAGTGCATGGGGGTGAGGGGAGTTTCCATACGATTTCTTGCATGTAGGCCAGTCCTCCCCGCTTCTTGTAACCCAGGCAACCAGGTGACCCCTTTCTTCCCCAGGAAACAGGACGAAGGCGGAGGGGGGCCTGGCTGGTGTGAACGGGAGCTGGGCAGTGGAGTGGGGCAGTCTGGGCTGGCTGGAGAGGGAGGAAGGGGGCCAGGGCCTGGCTGGGGGACCCCTCTGGGCCCCTCTCCCCAAGATGGATGGTGCTGACGGCATCTGGTCCCTGTGCTGACACGTCTGTTCCACGCTGTGTCCCTGTCGCCTCCTGTTCTCCCTGCGGAGTGAGAGTCACATCTGCCTGCGGGGGGTGGGGAGTCTGGCTGGGGACCCCTCACTCCGTGACAGTCTCCGTCGCAGGCCCTGTTGCACATGGCTCGTCTAAGCCCCGGTGTCTGATAGCTCCTGGGGTTGGCTCCTGGCCCCCTGGGAGAGACGTTACCATCCCCAAAGGCCACCCTCTCGTGCCGGTCCTAGCGCTGCCTCCTGCTGGTCAGAGTGGGAGGCGCAGGCCCAGCAGCGGCGCGCTCGGCTCAGCTTCAGGGCAGCGATGCCACCTGACTTGGCGGGCGTGGGCCTAAGGCAGGGTGTTCCCCACCGGGGCTGCTGGAGGCAGTTGCCTGCAGACACTCCCGGGCTCCTGTTCGTTAGGAGCCAGGGCAGCGAGTGTCCCATTGTAGCGGGAAGAACTGGGCAGGAGGTGCGCTCAGAGGAACTCACCTGCTTGTGCAGGAGGTGCTCTGACTTCCTTGCTGTGGCTCAGCCGCCCTCGTGCATCCCCCCGCCCCCCCATTTGTGCTTTCACTAGCGACCGGCCTTGCCCTGGCACGGCAAGTTTGGGGTAGTTACCCCGTGAGCACACACCTCACTGCCCGCGTGCGCGTGGGCACACGAAGGGCCTCGCCCACACAAAGAGGAACCTTAGTGCCGGAAGGCAGATGATCCAGCCTGGCGCAGGGCGGAACGCAGGAATCACGGAAGCAAAGGGTCATAGATTTGCAAGGGGCCTCAAGGGGTCGTGAAGTCCAGTGCCCTTCCCCGCTGGCAGGACCAAACACCGCCCAGCTCAGGCATGTCCAGCTCACAACACAAAGGGCAGCTGATAGCTTGCAGGGCCTCCGAAGAAAGTGTGCTGCGGTGGGAAAGTCGCCGTTGTTCAGTATTGCAGACGATGCTTGCGGTGTGTTGTATGGTATTTTTTTCAAGTCTTGTTTGAATATAATACGATCATTTTAATTGAGAATTTAATACTTAACATGAGTGTGACTGTTCTGTAACTGTATTAATAGTTCATCAAATGTTATGTGTCAAATTGTTGTTTGTTCATATGTAATAATATTTAATTTAAATTCAAATTTAAGGGAGTCTGCACCCAACCCTGGAGCTGCCGGCGTTCCCTGGCTCCGGACAGGTCCCCAGGCTTTGAGCTGCCGGCAGGGCTCCTGGGCCCAGAGCTGCCGGCGTTCCCTGGCTCCGGACGGGTCCCCAGGCTTTGAGCTGCCGGCAGGGCTCCTGGGCCCAGGGCTGCCGGTGTTCCCTGGCTCCGGACAGGTCCCCAGGCTTTGAGCTGCTGGCAGGGCTCCTGGGCCCAGAGCTGCCGGCGTTCCCTGGCTCCGGACGGGTCCCCAGGCTTTGAGCTGCCAGCAGGGCTCCTGGGCCCAGGGCTGCCGGCTTTCCCTGGCTCCGGATGGGTCCCCAGGCTTTGAGCTGCCGGCAGGGCTCCTGGGCCCAGGGCTGCCGGCGTTCCCTGGCTCTGGACGGGTCCCCAGGCTTTGAGCTGCCGGCAGGGCTCCTGGGCCCAGGGCTGCCGGCGTTCCCTGGCTCCGGACGGGTCCCCAGGCTTTGAGCTGCCAGCAGGGCTCCTGGGCCCAGGGCTGCCGGCGTTCCCTGGCTCTGGACGGGTCCCCAGGCTTTGAGCTGCCGGCAGGGCTCCTGGGCCCAGAGCTGCCGGCGTTCCCTGGCTCCGGACGGGTCCCCAGGCTTTGAGCTGCCGGCAGGGCTCCTGGGCCCAGGGCTGCCGGTGTTCCCTGGCTCTGGCCAGGTGCCTGGGCTTTAAGCTGCCAGCGGGACTGCTGGGGTTCTCCAACTCTGGCTGAGTCCCTGGGACTGGGGCTGCCGGCGGGGATCTGAGCCCTGGCCGGCTTCTGGTTCCGTGGCTGCTAGGGTTCTCCAGCCACAGCCAGGTCTCCGGGGCTGGAGCTTCTAGCACGAATCCCGTCCCCAGGGCTCCTGGCGTTCCCCGCCCCAGCTGGGTCCCTGAGACTGCAACTGCTGGCAGGGCTCTGCGACCCGGCCTGCTCCCGGCCCTGGGGTTGCCAGATTTCCCCCAGCCCGATCCCCGGGGCTGGAGCTGCTGGTGTGCGGGCCACAAAAAAATTCTGTCAGGCCGCATGTTTGACATGCTTGACCCTGTTAGCTATTTAGCCAACCTGTTTTTAAATATCTCCAGTGATGGAGATTCTCCAACCTCCCTGGCAATTTATCCCAGCGTTTAACCACCCTCACAGTTAGGAAAGTTTCCCTATCGTCCAGCCTAAACCTCCCTTGCTGCAGTTTAAGCCCATTGCTCCTTGTCCTGTCCTCAGTGGCTAAGCAGAATACTACTTCTCCCTCCTCGTTACACCCTTTTAGGTACTTAAAGCTGCCGTCACGTCCCCCCTCGGCCTTCTCTTTTCCAAAGGAAACAAACCCAGTTCTTTCCGTCTTCTCTCATAGCTCGGATTTTCTAGGCCTTTAATCATTTTAGTTGCTCTTCTCTGGACCCTCTCCCCTTTCAACCCATCTTCCCCAAAAAGTGGGGCCCAGGAATCAGCCGAATCAGTGCGGCGTAGAGCAGAAGGACGGAGCTGGGCTCTGGCGCGGTCCGCACCTGTCGATCCCAGCTGACGCGAGGCTGAAGGATCCAGGCAGCCGCCCCCCACCCACCCTGGGGACTGATTAGGGAGCATGGTTAGTGGCAGGGGCAGAGGTGGAGTGATTAGCACGGCTCCGGCATAGGCTGTGCTCGTTAATCCAGCTGTTTCTTAGCCTGATTAATATCAATTACGGGGAAGCCGGCGCCCAGCTGCTTCGCATCCTGTAAATCAACCCGCCGTAGCAGGGGGAGAATTCGGAGAGTCCTTGCACTCGAATGGCTCCTCTTGCCCCTGGGGGAGGTGGGGCCACTGGGGGGGGGGTGGGACTGAGTCCCAGAGCCAGGAGGTGCCTCCCCAGGGGCCGAATAGTGAGACAGGAGCAGAGCGCGGTGATGGGGCAGCCTCCCGACGTCGCCCCCGCACGCTCCCAGAATGCCCTGCGCTGGGAGTCGGGGCCAGGCTCTGTGTGGGGAAATGGAGGCACAGAGGGCGAGGATCCCCCCGCCCAGCTGACGGAGCTCTCCCCTCCCCGGGCCAAGCTGCTCCTCTGATGCCCACGCCCGCCCGCGTGCCTGTTGGCAGCCAAGGGCCCCAGACTGGGGAGGGCCAGGCTGGTGCGGGGCTGGCCCAGGGTAGCCAGATTTTAGGAAAACCTCTGTGGCACAGGCAGGCCGAGCCATGGAACCCCAGCGGGGCGGGAGGCAGGGGACCCCGCAGCCCCGGAGGGAGGAGGGCGGGAATTGCCTGCCCAGGCCGGCGTGCAGATGGTGCCCCCGTGTGCCAAGCTGGGCTTGGGCTCCGACTTAGTTCCCTCAGTGTCCCTGGCAGCATCTCGGGGAGCAGATCATTTCCTGACCCTTCCGGCTCCGCAGGCCCCGTTCTCAGCTGCTGCTTTCCTGGCCACGTAGGGCCCCGGTTTCGGTGCCGACACAGAGGCTGCTCGGTGCATGTTCGCACGAGGCTTCCGTGTGCGCGGAGAGCCCCACGCTTCCCCGGGTGCATGTGCTGTGGGGCTGGTGCGTCTGCTCGCGGCCCCGGCTGACAGGGCATCAAAACGAGCATGTTCGAGCCCCCATAGTGCGAGCCGGTCCTGCAGGCCGGGGGTAGCTGGGGGTGGGCGGTCACAGCTGGGCGGAAGCAGTGCTGGAGGGGCTGTGGGTCGGGAGCAAGGGGCCCGGGCAGAGCTGGGGGGCAGCAGGCGAAGGGGAAGCGCAGTGTCTCTCTCACCCTCTGCCCCCCCACCGCAGGGCCATGCCTGGGGGCCAGGGGATGCCAGCTTAGTGCTCCTCTGGGCGTGGCCCCTGCTGCCCTCCTGGAGCTTACCTGGTGCCCAGGCTCTGGGCTTGTTGCCTCAGTGACGGCCTTGAGCCCTGGCACCAGGATGAAGCCCGGACCCTCCTGCATCTCCTGCTGGCTTGGCCGGCTCCCAGCGCTGGGGGCTGGGGAGGGCACCGAGTGGGACCGACAGGCTTCCAGCCTCCTTCTCCTGGGCCCAAGTGGCAGCTTGGCAGGGGTGCAGGGCCGCTTCCTCGGGGCTTAGGCAGCAGCCGGGAAAGGGGATTTTCCAGGGCTGGGCGAGGGGCTCTCGTGGGGTTTAGCTGCAAAGCTGCCCCATTACGGAGGGAATTAGGCTCCATTACTCCCCCTCCGCGCAGGATGGCACAGGGCTCCTTTGACCTACATAAGCTCCCCCGTCACGCTAATGCACCGGGCGTGCAGCCGGAGCCCAGCTCCTACTGCCCCTTGTGTAAATAAAGTGCAGGGCAAAGCATTGATCCCATTAGGGGGATTGGGCCTCGCAGGCTCTGGCAGTTAAAGGGGTAGCCCCCCCCCGGCCCCTGCAGGGCTGCTGCATCCAGGCTGCTTGGGCAGGTGGGCACTCCTGCGGGCTGGGCTGGGAGGGGGGCGGCTCCCTCACTCTCCCTCTTTCCCTGAGTGCAGAAGTGCCAACGGCAGCTGCGGCTTTGCAGCGGCCGCCAGCCAAGAGCAGCCCCGGGTGCTGCACCAGCCGTGCCGAAAGCATCTGGTGCCCCGGCTCGTCGGGCCGGGAACGTGCCGGGGTGGAGGTGGGGAGGCGCCTTTACGAGGCAAAGCCCCAGGTACTGGGACCGCCCTTGTAACATGGAGACGTCTGGTCACCCGATCCCCATCCACACCTTCGCCATCCCAGTCGGCTGCCCTCAGCTGCCCCAGCTTCCAGTGCCCATCTGCACCCACGGGGCGCCAGGGCAAACTCCCTGCAAGTGGCGCCTGGGCCGGAGGAGCGCGGGCAGAGCGGCATGAGGCCAGGACCAGCCTAGCGTGTGGCCGAGCTGGCTGGCTGGCTGCCCACCTGAACAGTGGGGGAGAGCGCCCATAGCCCCCGCCGGCTGGGTGTCAGGAATCGGTGGGTACCCATTTCATGCCCCCTCCCCTGCAGCGGGACGCCCGGGGGAAGCGGATGTGCTGGGGTTGGGGATGCCAGCTCTCCCTCCCTGCTGCCACCTGTGTTTGGAAAGTGATGAATTCCTGCACCAGCTAATTAGGCTCTAATTAGCCAGTGGTGTGTAAACAATCCAGGCAGATGGGGGGGGTAAGGCGTTGGTAGTGATAATGACCTGGCAGTGGCTGGTTGCCTCTGCGGGGAGTTTCCTATCCGGCCCAGGCACCTGATTAGACGGGGTAGCACCGCACAGTGCTGCTTACCAGCGTTCCTGTAAGGTGAGCGGTCAGGCGGCCGCCCAGGAAAGAGTCAGGAGCTGCCCAGCTGATGAGCAGAGCGCCACCGGGCAGCATGTGTTTCTGCTGGTGGTTCACATCCGCACATGCCTTGGTGCATGTACCAAATTTTATTCCCCGGGGAAAGAATAGGGGAACCGTTGCCGCTTACCCAGGTGCGCCAGCAAATGCAGGCTCCATGGCTGTCTGTCCTGGTGATGGACATCTCCGCCTTGGGCTCCACCTGCCTGGCCTTCGCGGGGTCAGAGCTACCTTGCTCGAGTGAGGCAGCACCTCTGTGTGCTGCTGACCCTGCTTTTCCAAGTCCCTGAGCCGCACCAGCCCCCACCGACATCAGCAGAAGCCCTGGGCGCCCTGCTTCTGAGAGCGCCTCTCCTTGGGCACCCTGTGCTCCTGCGGGCGGCTGTACCTGCAGGGCGTCAGGCGGGTGCATGGGCTGCGTGCGTCTTGCCTGCGCCTTTGAGACGCTGCCTTAAAGCAATGGCAGGAGCAGGGCGCCCCCGGAGTGGCTGTTGCTGGGAGGCAGGGGTGGGGATGTCTTTAAGCTGCCTGCAAGGTGGGACAGTCCCGCGTCTTGCCCTCGCCCACTGTGCTTGGCTTGTCCCGCCCAATGGGATTCACCAGGGGGGGTGTTGGCTGAGGGCCAGGAGAGCAGTGCAGATGCTGCCCCTTTGGGGTGCCCATGTTGGGGGAAGGGCAGAGCATCCCCCTGGAGCGGGTCCCAAGGGATCCCCCCCCCGCTGTGATCCGCCGCCCTCCCCCACTTACCCTGGGTAGGCGACAGCACGGGCATCGTTGGGGAGGGGGCAAACAAGGCTGCTGCTGGGGAAAGGGCCTGGGCCAAGGACTGAGTTGGAAACGGCCTGTTGATACACTCGGCCCATCAATCACGCCTGAGCCGCTCACGTCCCCGCCTGTCAAAGTGCCAGTCATCCCCCGGCTGCATGCCGGCCGCACAATAGCACTGTCAGTCACCATTAACGCGGCCTGGGGCCAGCTCAGTGCCTGCTCCGCCAGGGACCGGGACGTGCGAAAGGCTGGTGGGTGCAGGGCTGAGTACCGGGGGGGAGGGGGGACTCGGTCTGGCTGGGCTCCACACACCCCCATCTCCCGAGGAGTGTATCAGCCGCATATCAGCTGCTCCCCCGCAGCCCATCACCAGTATGTCAAGCCTTCCTCCTGCCCACCCGGCCTCTCTGACACCGCCTGCCCACCAATGGTAGCTTCCCCTTCCTGTCCTCCTGCAGCACTCGAACTCGTGACCGGGAGGTGAAACGCACCACCTGGCTCCCATCCCTCCTTTCCTCAGCACCTTTCACCTCCGGGGCAATATTCCCGCTAAGTTTTTCTGTCCGTGTGCAGAATAAATTTTGTTATGTGCACTGATGCGGGGGTGGATGTGCACCACCAATACGAACACAGGCTGCCGGCTGTGGGCGCTCTGCTAATCAGCTGGGCGGCCCCTGAATCTCTCCTGGGTGGCCGCCCCGGTGCTCAGTTTACAGGGAGCAGTACCCCTGGGTATCTCTCCAGGGCAGGCAAAGTCAGCAGCTGTATTATTGTCACTAGCGAGTTGTACTGTGACAGTCACCAGGGCAAAGCCAGCTGGGCCCGGTGCAGGCTAAAAAGCAGCTCCTGGGACCTTGTGCCTGTCGCATACTCTTTGGCTGTGCAGAAGAGTTACAGCTGTTATTCCCATTTTACAGAGGGAAACTGAGGCACTGAACTATAAAGCAGCTTGCTCAGGGTAACGCAGGGGGATGCCAGACTGGGGAACTGAACCCAGCTCTTCCTAGGCCTAGGCTTGTGCCTGAATCATCAGAGATCATTCTCTGCTCACCTCCCCGCCCCTTCCCCCCCCCATTTTGACTCTCTGTTACTGAGCCACGTTCTCTCGCCCATCAGTATCTCTGAGTAATTTCGTATCCCCCCCACCCCCGCTCCTCCTTTACAAAGCCGAACCACTAGGGTGCAAAAATCCACACGCTCTGCCTTCAAACGCCAGGAGCTCATGTCTAAGGGCATCAAAAAAAAAAAAATCTACATAGAAAATTTCCAGGGAAAGAGCTTGGCTGCATGTAAATCGGAGGCCCAGAAATCTCCTGGCCTCCGCGCTCGCTTGTGCTCCAGGTTGGTAAGTAAATTGACAATCCCTGAACCACCGAGCTGCGCTGTGCAGTGTAGCCTCGGTCAGACCCGCCTGCCTTGTCGCTTCGGGCTCACTCGCGGGGTTTTGTTTTCTTGGTTTTTATTAAGACTTTGCTGGTGCGGCTCTGCCTGGACGAGCTGGTCCATGTTCGTAAGCAGGCTCCTTGCTCGGCCTCCGCCAGGGTATGAGCGACATTGCTCCAGGCCGTCAGGTTCCAAAGGAGGTGAGGCAGAAAATGAGGGTGGGTAGGAAAGCCGGGTCGCCAAAACTGGCTCAATGAATTGGCTGGATTGCAGCTGCTGCCGAGATCAAACCCCATTCCGCCAGGTACTGGATGGACGTCTGGTGAGCGAGTGGCTCCACCCCCAAAGGAGGGAAGAGCGGCTTTGAGATGAAGTGATGTGCACAAGGGCACACAGGGAGGCAGTGGCGGAGGCAGGAGCTGAACCCAGGGTCCTGAGCCATCCCCTGGTCAGGCACATCCAGGAGCGGAGCAGGGAGCTGGACACCCACACAGTCGAGCTGCTGCCTGCACCCCTCCCACTTCCCTTTGCATGCGGGGCATTTGAGAAGAGAGCAGTGCTCCAGTTCTGGGCTTGGCCGCTGAACCTGCTCCCTGCAAATCCCAGGGAATCCGGCTCTTGGATTCAGGAGCAGAGCCCGAGAGGGAGACGGCTGAACTGGGGCTGGGGCTGTCTCATCCTCTGAGTCATTCCCCCTCCTACTCTTCACAAAGGGTCTGCTGCAGGTCTCCATCTCCCTCTGGCTCAGGTTCTCTGGGTTCCTGCTGCTTTCTCTCCCAGCCCCACCTGAAATTCCCTCCCCCCCCCACCAGCTGCTTCATCATCATTTCCACAGCAACCAGCCTCGTCATTACAGAGCCGGGCTAGAGGACTCCAGTGGGGAAGGAGCAAACGAAATCTTCAGGCACAAGGATGCCCTCGGCATGCAAATGAGGAGAGTGTCTGCGGGAGGATAATAAGGGTTTCAGGTCACACTGTGCCTGCCCCAGTCAGCTGCAGCCACCTCTGGGGTGGAGGATGGCAAGCACCAATGCACAGAACGACCCACTGAAGACTAGAAAGCCAAGCTGAGGAAACCTCTCCTTCCTCTGAAAGATGCCAGGAGATGTCTGGTGTGCCAGAAACGCAGCCGGACCTTGGAGGACTCACCCAGAGCCAACATTGTTTCAGCACTAAGTGAGCAATCTCTGCACAGCATTGCTGTGTGCTGGCAAAGCAGAATCACACAACTGTAGAACTGGAAGGAGCCTCGAGAGGTCATTGTGTCCACTCCCAGCAGAACCAGGCACCACCTAGATCATCCCTGACGGGTGTGTCTGACCTGCTCTTCCGCATCTCCAGGGATGGAGATTCCACAGCCTCCCCGGGCAATTTATTCCAGTGTTTAACCACCCTGACAGTTCGGAAGTTTTTCTTCATGTCCAACCTAAACCTCCCTGGCTGCAGCTTAAGCCCAGTGCGCCTTGTCCTGTCCTCAAAGGTTAAGGAGAATAATTTTTCTGCCTCCTCCTTTTAACAACTTGCAATGTCATCATGTGCCCTCTCAGGCATCTCTTTTCCAGAGTAAACAAATCAATCTTCCCGCACGCGTCCAGTTTCTAGAGATTGAATCCCTTTTGTTTCTCTTCTCTGAACCTTCTCCCATTTGCCCACATCTTTTCTGAAATGTGGCACCCAGAACTGGACGCAGTACTCCAGTCGAGGCCTCATAGGCAGGAGTAGACCAGAAGAGTTACTTCGTGTGTCTTGTTCGCGACACTCCAGTTAATGAAGCCCAGAATGTTTGCTTTTTGTCACACGTAGCTGCTGGGCCTCACCCCAGAAGCAGCTGCATTTTGGTGCTGCGTGAGAAATTAGGATCGGTGGTGTTGGAGAGAGGATGCTTTTCAGATCTCTGTCTCCCAACATTCCACTGTCCCCTGCTGGTCTCTGCGCACAGCCAGGGCGCTTGCTCACTGGTGCTGAAGTCTCTGCTGCGTGCGGGTGGGAACTGGGCGGGGGTGTTGGGGCAGAGGGACACAGGACTAGCTAGCTCTGAAAAGGCTGCTGGGAACTTTGCAAGCACCTGACCCCGGCACGATCAATAGCAGAGTTACACGCCGCTTCTCCTGCTCTGAGCCGTTTCAGATGGCCGAGGGGCTTCAAAGCAGCCAGCAGAGAGTGTGCGTTTGAGCTCCAATTCAGAGGGGTGAAGACTTCAGGGGCCGACAGGAAGCAGTCGCTCCTAGGTCCCCGCGCCTGGAGGCGGCTCTCAGCTGGGCACAGGGAGGAGCTGCCTGCGCACCCTGAATACACCTGCGTGTCATGGGTCAAGGCATCTGCAGCCCGAGTGTATTGCAGCTGCGCTGGACGCCTTGGGCTCGAGGTTCGACTGCTGCTCGTGGTCTGGAGGGCCGGGAATTCTGGAGCCATCCCAGACACTGCCTGCCATCCCCACTTCCCAGGCAGTGGCGTCTCACCCCCAGAGGGATCCCCCCAGGCGTGGAACGGGCTGTGCACAGGGCCAATGGCCATGTCTGCCATCCCTCCCACCCCAGTCTGTATTCCCCTACTGCCCATCCCAGTCGCCGTCGTTTGTAACCAGTGCACCAGGCCTCGCTTGTGTCAGAGCTGCCCCCACCCCGGTGAGCCTCCGCCGGCTCCCTTCCCTCTCCGGGGGCACGTCTGAGATCGACACACAGTCCGGTCTCATGCCCAGCCTCGCCGTTCCCTGGCGGAATGCGGCCCAGAATCGGTTTTGATGAACGGCTGTGTTGGATAGCGTGGCAGAGAGCAGGGAGGGGGCCGTGCCCCCCACCTGGGGTACCCCGGCTTGGGGTAGCCAGATTCATGAGGCCACCTTCAGTTTAAAGAATGATCGTGGGACAAAGGGGGTTGCCTCTTATAATGCGCCTGGCTGTGTCTTTGAGAGCACTGCCCTCTAGTGGATGGATTAGCACGGCTCAGGTGCGTTGCATGGGACCTATACATTCATCACCCATGGAGATTCTCCTTTAGCTCATGGGGCAGAGTCTGGGTTTCTGGGCAGGAGGATCTGAATTCTGTCCCCACTCATGGCAGGATGTTCCACTGGCAGTGGAACGGCAGCTGTGAACTCCTTGGTGTCCCAAGAGCCTTTCCGCTACTCCCAGATGGAGTCGGGGCAGCTTGGGTGTTGAAAGCAGGACTGGGGCCCAGCTGGTGGTTCACGGTTGATCCTTGGGCTGCGTCGGCTCAGGCAGGGCTAGTGGAGCACAACTCCAAAGCGGGCAGCCTGCTGGAGAGGGATAAGGCTGGATTTGGGAACCCTGTGATGGGTGTGGAAACCGTCCGGAGCATGGCTCTCAATATGTCCAAGCTCTGCTCCCTTTCCAGAGTCTGATTTCTATTGCTGACCCCCAAGTTCAGTCTGTACGAAAGGTTAGTGGGGACTGCCTGACCTCGGGCTTTTTGTGCAGCCTGGTGTCAAATAAGGCAGCTGGCTAGAGGAGCTGGGGTACCCCCAAAAGTCCTCTTTGTACTCCCAGGGCCACGCGTCCCTCTGGCTGAGAACCATGGCTTGGCCAGCCCTCGTGCTGTCCTGCGCTCCAGGAGACACCAGAACCCTGCCAGATAAGCAAGTTTGGTTTCTCCTGTAGGACTCACCCAGCTAAGAAGCTGGGGATCTCCTGCTTGTGCTTAGAAACAGCTGGGCCCCAGCACTCAAGCACCTTGGAGACCCTTAGTTCCTGGGGGGCAGAAGTAGCCCCCTCCTGCCGTGTGCTCTGAGCAGCAAACTCACGCAGGGAGGAGTCCACCGGCAGGACCCCTGTGTGGGGAAGGGAATGCCTGTGAGAGTCTTTGGGCCTTTGGCTGGTGACTGCCCAGTCCAGACATTTCCACTCTCCAGACTGACCTAGAGCAGCAGCTGAAGGTGAGCAGCACCTCTCTGTGATCGAGCCCGCCGACGGGGAGGTCAAAGGGGGCAGTTGCTCTGGGGCCCAGAGATTCAAAGGGACCGGACGCACCCGGCCACCACCCTTGCGACTACCCTGCGCAGCACACTGGGGGCAGCTCCAGCCCCGCCCCTTCAGTTTGAAGCCCCCTTTCTTCTTCCTGAGGCCCCGCCCCTTTAGTCTGAGGCCCCGCCCCTTCTGACAGGCCCCGCCCCTCCTTCCCAAGGCCCTGCCCCTTCAGTCTCAGGCCCCGCCCCTTCTCGGAGTCCAGAGCCAGCAGTCCCCACCACACACAGACGTTCCCCTTGCCCGGGGCTGTCAGATCCCCACCCATAACAAATGCCCTTCCCCTGCAGGTCACTGAGAGGGTCACGGGCTCCGGCTGCACCCACTCAGACCTGCCGCTCCAGTAGGCAGCGCGTGGGACCCTCATTCAGGCAGCAGCTCGAGCGCTGGGCCACGTCCACGCTCCGAGCAGCTCCTGAGCATTCTAATCCCGGTTCGATCAATACTCACCCGCCAGCAGGCCTGGCGGGCTGCAGCTCTGGTGCTGTCTGCGTCCAGCCGAGACGTGAGGACCGGGGCGTGAGCGGGCGCTGGGGCTGCCAGCCGCAGACGGGCAAAGGCCAACAGATGCCGGAGGCAGCCATGCCTGGGGGAGTGCCGGATGCGAGGGGCAGCGGTGTGGTTGGTGGCCAGTGGAAGGCGAGGGCTACAGCTGTCTGGGCCATGGCTAGTTGCCAGGGAGATATTCAAGAGACACTATTACCTTGCATCCCCCGCTTGGCCTCTGACAGTGAGCGCCGGGTCTGGTAGCCTCAGACTCTTGGGTTCCAGCCCCTCGGGTGACTGTGGATGGCGCCCTTGGGTTCCCATGTGCCGGGAAGCCGAGGCGCAGCCCCTTCCTTGCCTGGCAGGGTGGGCAGGAGCTTTGCAAAGGAGCTCCAGAGCAAAAGCATCGTTATCGCCACTGTCCGCACAGGAGAAATCACCCTCCAAAGTCCCCTCCCGCCTCTCCTCTCTCTTGCTGCACTTTCCGCTGTTTTCCTCCTTCAAGCTCCCTTCCCCCCAGTCCCCTGTCCACCCCATCTCTGCCCCCAAGGGGTGCGCTTGGGTAAACCCCCACAGCTCAGGGTGGGGGGTTCTCCGTGGATAAGCCATCCCCTGCCGCTCCCAGCTCCAGCCTGGCAAGTTACCCCCCGTTCTGGCTACGGTGGGCTGGGCACATGAGCTTGGTGACCAGTGGCTGGGAGGGGAGTTAGGGCGTGGGACTGGCAGCCCAGATTTACCCGCTTGAGGGAGGGAGCTTGATCTGTTTGAACAGAACTCTGGGTTCTCGGCTCTGTCCCTGACACGTACCACCCTGCCCTGGGTTTTCCGTCTGTGAAGTGGGGTTGAGACTAGCTGCAGTGGGGTACTGGAACGGGCAGTCCTGGGAGGGGGAAGCTGGCCTTGGGGCAAGCGCAGCACTGGGCTGGGACTCTGGAGATTGGCTTCCTTCTCTGCCACTGAATCTCAGTGTGCCCTGGGCAAGGCTCTTCACTCCCTAGGGCTTCCGTCCCCAGTGGGTAATCTTGGCGTGCTCCCCCGCCCCCGGAGCCCTGGACAATGGGGCTCTGAGCCCAGCACCCTGCAGGCTGAATGAGCAAAGAGGAGGAGTCAGACTGAAGCCAGCCTGGGACCCAATGCCCGGCGAGCTGCCCCAATCTCCCAGCAGGGCAGCTCTGCAGGAGTCAACAGAGGCAGGTGTCAGCGGCTTTGGGAAGGGGCTGGGCTGGTGTGTGCCCATGTGATGTGGCTGAGGCTAGTCTTGGGAGGAGGGTAACCCTGGGGGAACGAGGGGGACCCTCTGCTGCCAATTTCTAGTCAGCCTGGTGCATGGCGGCGGCGGCTGTGGGACCCACACGAGCGGTGTGCCATGGGGGGGAGCAGTTGTGCGGTGCATTGTGTGGTGGGAATGCAGCGGGTTTAATTTTCACCCCCTTTGCCTCTCTGTGCAGACGACGTTGCGCCGTATTTCAAAACGGAGCCGGTCCGCAGCCAGGTGCACCTGGAAGGGAACCGCTTGGTCCTCACCTGCATGGCGGAGGGCAGCTGGCCCCTGGAGTTCAAGTGGCTTCACAACAACAAAGAGCTGACCAAGTTCTCTCTGGAATACAGGTGAGTGAGGCCCACGCCCAGGCCAGCCCCTGCCAGGCGGCAGGAACTGCCAGGACTGCCACGTCCAGAGCAGCTTCAGCCATGTGGCTCCCTGCACCCGTGGATGTGCCCTTCCCCTCACTCCGCCACTGGCCGGCCTTGTCCCTGGAGCTGGCTCACACTCATTTTCCCGGCAGCTTTAGGGGCCCTTCTGGACCTGGCTCGTGGGGCTCCCTGGTTCACTCCGTGGCAGCCAGGGCTCCTGCTCGCAAAGGGTCTGGGAAGGGCTGTGCTTCTCAGCTGGTTCTGGGGGACAACGGATGCCGGGGCATCCCAAGCACTGCGGGGGGTCCCAGGGAGGACATGTAAGCCGACCAGTTTCCTGGGGTCGGGGAGGACGTGGGGTTGTCTTGCTGGGGAGGGGGTGCAGAGCAGTGCTCCCTGGGAGCTTAAGTGGCCATCCAGAGGAGATTCAGCTGCCGCCCTGGTGATTATCTGAGCGCCCACAGCCGGCAGAATGCGCTTCTTCTGGCGGTGCACAGCCGCACATGTCTCGGTGCATGTAACAAAATTTATTCTGTGCATGGATGGAAAAAGTTAGAGAGAACACGGCGTGGAACCTCTCAGCCCCCCACCGAGGTTCCTGGCAATTCACCGGCCTGGCCCTTGTCCAGGCTCAGCCCCCGGCTGTGGTCCACCTGGATGGGAGGGAAGGAGCAGTGCGTGGGAGCCGAGCACACCACGGGCTGCTTTGCCACCGCGGTGTGTGACCATGCTGGGGAAGCGGGGTTTAGCAGGCTGGCGTGGAGGGACGCACTCCAGCAGAGCAGCACAGGGGCCGGGGCGGCATTGCTGGTGTGCAGCCCAGCCAGGGCACGGTTGGCAGAGACCTGCATGTTTGTCCCCATTACGGAAAGAACGTGAACGCGCTGGAGAGGGTTCAGCGGAGGACAATGAGAATGATTTGGCGGCTGGAGCACATGGCCTGTGAGGAGAGACTGAGGGATTTGGGGTTATGTAGTTTGCAGAAGAGAAGAGTGAGGGGGGATTTGAGAGCAGCAGGCAACTTCCTGAAGGGGGCTCTAAAGAGGATGGAGAGAGGCTGTTCTCAGTGGTGACAGATGGCAGAACAAGGAGCGATGGTCTGAAGTTACAGGGGGGAGGTGTAGGTTGAATATTAGGAAAAACTCTTTCCCTGGGCAGCTGGTGAAGCACTGGAATGTGTTACCAAGAGAGGTGGTGGAATCTCCATCCCTAGAGGATTTTAAATCCTGGCTTGACAAAGTGCTGGTTGGGACGGTTTAGTCGGGTTGGTCCTACTTTGGGCAGGGGGCTGGACTCAGGGATCTCCTAAGGTCTCTTCCAGCCCTAGGAGTCTATGAAGGAGCAGGAACCGGAGCCTCTCAGGGTCACTGCTCTACCAGGAGGGTTTAAAAACCGCTCCCCAGGAGCAGCCAAGCTGTGGTCTCTGCCAGGAACCAGCACCACCCTCTGGCTGAGACGTTCCCAGGAATTTGGACAGGAGGAACACGGGGAAACCCATTGGGCACGGAAATATTTAGTGAAGGATTTCAGTGCGGCTGGCAAGACCACCAGCCCCTCGCGCCGACCCTGGGGGCCGCTTGGTTTCTGCCTCCTTGGCTTGTGTGCAAAAAGTCCCCTGGCCAAGAGTTGCCGTCTCTTGGGGCTCCCTCCACACCCCGCCGGGCACCTCTCCCCGTCTCCTCCGCGTGCGTCAGCCTCTATTTGAATCAATAATCCAGCCCTGGACTAGCCCTTCCCCATCTCAAGTAATCAAATCCAAAGGTTTCTCGTTGCCCTAGCAACGCTGAAGTGGTCCAGGCCCCTGGGAACGTAGGCAGTGGGCCCGCCTGTGAAATCCTCTCCCTGGCAGCGTCCTTGAGGGGCCGTCGTTGGCCCCACCAGACCCCCCAGCCTGCTAGAGAGGGAAGTAACTTTGTTTTGTGCTGGGTCAGGGCCCGGGCGTGGCGGAGGCAGGCCGGCCGGCCCAGCTCTGCCCTTGCGGCATGTGGGGAGGGATGTGAGTTCAGGAGCAGCGTGGAACTGCACGCTCACGTTCCGTGCGAGGCGGAAAGCAGAGCCCGGCGTGTGGGAAGGTTTGCAGGCTCCTGGCGGGTCCGTGGGCGCGCTCCCCAGGAGGAGTGAGGGGGCCGGGTCCTTCCCGCCGTGCACAGTGCGACAGGCCCAGCCGGGCTTTGCTTTGAGGCTTATTTTCCCATCTGAAATGCCGGGAGGAGAACACAGAGCTGAGCGCCGCATCTGCCCGTCTGTGCTGAGCCCAAGCAGGCAGCGAGCTCTGGGGAGGCCGGACTCACACCTTGACCCACAGCATCCAGGCCCGGTCCTGGGGTCTGCGCTCCAGCCAGCCGCTCTGGACGCTTGCCTGAGTGAACGATGGCTCCATGGCTGCCATCATCGTAGCATCTGGGCACCTTCCCGTCATTAACAAGCTTGTCCTTACATAAGCCCTTGGAGCTGGGCCGGGTCATCTTCCCCATGTCATAGATGGGGAAACTGAGGCACGGAGCTTTTGCAGGCAGGGAGCCAGCTGGGCGTTGAACCTCGAGCTCCCAAACACCAGCCCAACGGCTTAACCCCTTTACCGTGGTGAGGGCCAAACTTTCCAGGCTTGGCCTGCAGTGAATCTCCGGGACGGGGCTGGGGTGTGTCCGTCACTGAGTGAGCCAACGTCAGATAAACCGTGAGTGAAACAGCCAGAGCTAAGCAGGTGCCCCCTGGCGGAGTCAGTTCAAAGGGGTGAGCAAGACTCAGTGTGACACGCCGGTGTTCCCTGGGTGCCCTTCGCTGGGAACAGACCCCAGGAGCTCCTGTCAGCTCCCCGAGACTTCAGCACCGAAGGGGAGTCACAGCAGCCGGGGGCTAGCGCCCGGCCCTAGCTCTCGGGGTGCACGGCACTGGTACGGCTCCCCCACTCCCCGCCTGGGGCCGAGGGACCACCGCGACGCCTGCGGCAGCCCCAGGGAGTGTGCAGAACGAGGGTGGGGCCAGTCGCGGGTGCTGGAGATCCCCCTGCCCAGGCACACAGCTGCCAATCGGAGGGCGCAGACGCTCCCATTCAGGGTTCTGACTGCCTGGCCCCAGGAGACACTCCTGGCTTTCTGCAGCCCCTGCGGCTGGAGCTGACACCCCCCCACCCCCCCCGCAGGATGCTCAGCGCAGGCGACTCAGGGGATTGACAGGTCGGGGGAGGCACCGACGTGGGAGCGTCTGCACCCCAGAACCCTCGTGCCCTCCTGTTGGAAGCTCCTCCTGTTCATGGGCCCAGTTGCAATGCAGAGGGACCTCCAGAACCCAAGACAGGTGCCCCCGCTCTTTGCACACTCCCTGGGGCTGCCGCAGGCATCGCATTGCGGTGGTCTCTCGCCCCAGTGCCACTCACCCCGAGAGCTCGAGCCAGGCACTAGCCCCTGGCTGGTGTGACTCCCCTTGGATGCTTGAAACACTGGGGAAGTGACAGAAAAGCTGGAGGTGCTGTGGGCAGGGTGGATCTCTGGGGCGCCAGCAGGCTCGGGGTCGGCGTGATGAGTGATATGAGGAGCCAATTAAGCAGGGCAGCTGGAGAAGCGCTGGGGTGGATACCAACACGACAGCTCTCTGGCAGCTGCCTGCCACGGCGTTTCCAAGGTGGGTTGGTTTATTCATGTGACAGGTGCCGGGGCTGGAAGCGTGGCGTGCGTACGGATCAGCCTGGAGAGGAGCCAGGCCTTGCTGCTCTTAAAGGAGAAGGCAGGAAACGGCCGCCTCCGTCACTTGTCACAGCCCCAGGGCCGTGCGTTAGGGGGCTCCTCCCGTTCGCTTGGAAACTCCTGCCACGGCTGCACTGTGCAGAACTGGGCCAGGGAGCTGTCCTGCTCCCAGCGGTGGCGTTTCAGTCTGGGCTGCCTGGGCTGAGAACCCAGCCCCGTCTTTGCGGCGTTGGGAGGGTGAGATGGAGGCCGTTCCGCAGGGGAAAGGCCTGTGTGGGTAGGGAGGCTTGGAAAGACGTCGGGAAACGTCAGTGTCACACACACGTGCAGACCTACGAATCCCATCCGCCAGAAGTGAAACCTGCAGCTGGACGGAGTCGGGGCAGTGCCGCTCGACAGCTCGTCTGAGTTGGAATCGCGGCTCCTCGCTTGCTGTATTCTGGTGGGACGGTTTGTGTTTTAAGGGTGACAGAGCCAGGGCTTGCAACCTTGTCTCCTTTCCAAACCCCTGGAACCTCCGGAACCGGGGCACAGACCCCCTTGGGAATCTGAGACGTCGTCTGCAGACCACTGCTGGAGAGCTTGAACTTTTTGACTCTCGAGTCTGTCGTTCGGTAGTTGTCTGTCCCCCTCCCCTGCCGACGTTTTCTCACGGCTGTGAACCTAAAACAGGAAAGCAGTCCTGGAGCACTTCAAAGCCTCACCAAATCATGTCTTAGGTGCTGAGCTGTCTTGAGGCAGACCCACTTCTTCAGATCTGAAAGCTCAGCACCTGATAAATTATTTGTTAGCCTTGAAGGTGCTCGGGGGCTGCTTTTTTGTTTGGTGAAGATACGGACTAACACAGCTACCTCTCTGAGACGGTGAACATTTCAACTCATAGAAATAAAGCTGTTTAAAACTGTTCCTGGCTATTATCCACTGAACTGGTGGAGAAATGAGACTGGGACTTGGCCCAGGCTGTGGAAGGAGGGCTGGAGGCGAGCAGGTGTGATGCCAGAGTAAGAGGCAGAGGGAAAGTCTGGGGGGCAAACAGCGAAGATTGTATCTTGTCCAGGGCCTGGTCAAAGGGACTGGCTACGTGGAGCTGCAGGTAAAAGCAAACGACCTGTCCTCAGGTCTGTGGGCGGTGAAGCAAATCACTGCCTGGCTTTCACCCGTCTTCTCCAGCGGCTCAGGCCCAGCCAGCCCTCAGCAGCTCGGCTCCGCCTGGCTGGCTGCACCAGTCCCCGAGCAGCCGGGGGCACCGAGAGGCAGATTTGGGCCTCTCGGGTGGAAGTTGGTGGCTGCCGGTGCAGAGGCAGAAGCTGTGGAATTAGCGGTGATGGGCGTGAAGGGAAGGTTAATAGAGATGCAGGTGGCATGGCGCCAGCCAGTGGGGTGCTTGTAATTAGCAGTTAACGAGTTTAGAAGCGGACTTGTCCATGGGGACAGCCTGGAGTGTGGGGGCGGGGCAGGGCAGGGCAAGGAGGCCCTTTTCTGCCCAGGCGCTCTCCTTCCTCTTGTGTGGGGGTGGCCGTGGGCACGGTCTGCGGCAGGTGAGGAGGTGGGCGCTGGGGAGCTGCCTTGCCCCCCTACTCTGGCCTTGCAGGGCCTCTTGCTCTCCAGGGGCTCCGGCGGGTCTGTGCCTTGCTGGCGGTGCAGGCTTGGCAGAACTTGGCACAACCGCAGTCCGGTTGCACTGCAGGCCCTGGGGCCAAAGGGGTGAGGCTGGTCCCCTGCATCCCCCCCCACTGCCCAGGAACCCTGCCTTCTGCTTTGCTGCCCAGGGCCTGGCACGGGTGTGGCATCACGGTGGGGTTCGCCTTCTGCTGCTGGCTCCTCAGATGCCCCCCACGCTGGGCGAGGGCAGAACCTGCCTTGCCAGGGGGAGCACAGATGGGTCCAGGCAGGGCAGAGGTGGGGTGCACTGTTGTCTACTGTGGTGCTTCCCACGGGCAGGGCAAGCCAGAGAGTGCCAGGCCTGGCAGGTCGCACAGAGATGGGAGCGGAGGGTCTCTGCCCTGTGGGCAGCCAGGGGCAGCTCTCCCGTCAGGGTGAGAGAGGGGCCATTGGCTGGGAGATCCACCGCCTCCTCGTTGCAGGTTACCACATCAGCCAGGCCGGCGGCCTCTTCCCGCCATCCCCGCGGGGGGCCGTGCCGAGCCGCGGCTGCGTAGCTGCGGGCCAGGCTGGCTGCCGGCGTCGGCACAGCGCGTCCTCGGTGTATGGGGCCGGCGCTGCGGTGGCGTGTTCCACCCGGCCCGCTCAGCGTGCTCCGGATCCGTCCGGTGCCTGGGACTGTGAGCCAAGCAGCAGACGTGCCGTACGGCTGCCAGCCGCTCGCTCCCACCGGGCGGCTTCGGGGCTCGGCAGCAGTGCCGGAATGTGACCTGAAACCCAATGCTGTGGCTTGCTTTCTCCTGAGCCCAGCTCGGCCGGCCCTGCCACGAGCTCGCTCCTAATGGCACAATTACCACGCCGCACGGCCCTCCTAGCAGAAGAATCACTCACGGTTCTCCAGCAAATCCCCGTTCCGGGGGGAGAAAAGTAATTTCGCAGGTCACAATTGTTTATTATCTTCAGTGCTTCTCTGCTCTGGCGGGGTTTCTGGTCAGAGCAATTGCTTTGTCAGGGACGTCATTTCACAATTAACAATGAATTCTGCCGCCGCTGGAGCCCGTGTTTCTGCAGGTACGCTGGGACGTGGGTAATAGGGGTGTAGTGTTTGCCATTCTAATACCTGGTACAAGGGACTCCTGGGCTCGACTCCTGGCTCTGCAAGTCCTGGTGCCGCTGGCTGGGAGGTGCTTCCAAAATGCACAGCGTGGTAATTTGCTCGTGTCCAGGGGACGGGACCGAGCCCCCAAAGGGAGTTAGGCCCCTTGGTTTCAAGGGACTTAGGTACCCTGATTCCATAGGCGCTGTGGGCCCCAGGCCCTCAGGCCCTGGCACAACAGACACAGTCCCCGCCCAGAAGCAGGTGCACAGCAGGGCCCGGAGGTGTGCCTGGCAGCCAGCAGACTGCGCCAGGACGGGGTGAGCACTGCCGTTTGCAGCCGGTCGCTACCCCATCGGCTCCGTTGCCAGGGCGGTGGACTAGGGCCCAGCTTGCTTTGTGTGAGGTGCTTAAAGGGCACAGGGGCAGCCCCGTCGCCGAGGCGTCTGGGCAGTCGCCGGGCCATGCCTCCCCCCACGACAGCACCTGGGCGCAGCTTGGGGTATTGTCCCAGGGTTGCAGCCCCCGGTGCAGCTACAGAAGAGAAACGCCTCTCTCTCCACCCAGGCGAGGCCCAGCGGAGACGCAGGCTCCGGCATCAGGCATTGTCTGATAGCCCCAGCTGTGATGGCTGCCCTTGCAGTTCGGTATTGTCTGACTCTCCGTATCGCCCTGACACAGTTGTGCTAGGAGCTGTACAAACACCGAACAGAAAGCCAGGCCCTGCCCCCAAGTGCTGGCAGCCAGGGGGCTCGGGGATGCCGGTTGGCCGCCCTGTGGGAACAGCCTGGACTGTGAATGGGAGCGCTGGATTTGGGTGGAGGGCTCTTATCCTTTGCACACACCCCCCGCGGGCTAGAACAGCTTTGATGCCTGGCTCTGTGAGCCAGAGCGAGGCACTGGCCGGGTGGGCCAGGAGCCCAGGTGTCCTGCCTCTGTCTCCCATTTAACTGCTCCAGCAGTGCTGCCCGCAACACGAGAGCTGCCCTTGGCCACTCGCAGGACAGAGACCGCCCCCCCTCCATCCCCATCTGCATGCAACCTGCCAGGCCTGGCTCTCTGTGGCCTCCCCTGCCTGTGGGGAGTGAGGGCCGTGGTCCCAGAGGAGCTGATAACAGTGCACCCCGTTGAACCTGGATGCTACCTCTGCCACCGGCAAGGCAGGCTCCGCGCCGGCCGAGAGCTACAGCCTGGAGAGCTCTTGGCCGTCCAGTTTCAGCACTGGCAGCTCTTGCTCCGACCTGGGCTCAGGCTCCTCTCGCCGAGTCAGGCGTTGCTAACTCCCAGCCCGACGTCTGCTCCTCTGCGTTCCATTCCCACCCCACCCGAGATCTTGGCCCGGCAGTCGGGCGCCCTCCATCCCTACCCGACTGCTCTCCCTGCACGCACCCAGCGGCTCGGGAAGGGCTGGGCTCTCACCCCGGCAGCAGAGGAGGACGGCATGCGGGCAGGGAGACGGCTGAGCACGCCTGGGGTCCGCCCCCCGCCCTTCCCTCAGGGCGGCAGCTCAGCCGAATAAGTTCACTTTTTTCTTTTTAAAGAAAAGAGCCCGTCTCCAGGTTCTGCCTCGTGTTGCCATAGCAACTTCTCTTTTCTTCCCTCTGCCAGCCAGGGCCCGGCGCACAAAGGGGAGCCCCTTGAGGAGGATGTGGGGGAAGGATGCAGGTCAGACGGCCCTGCCTCCTCACGCAGCCCTGGGGGTGCATCAGCCTGGCGCAGGGTGACGAAGCATGTGGGTTTTCTTCCCCTAGGGAGGTTACATGCATTTCCTGATGCCCTGTAGTGACACCAGGTGAGCGCCTCAGTTTCCCTACGCACAGCATCAGTGCCTGGTGGTGATGGGCGTTCCGGTGTAATGACTCTTCACATATAGACAGTGGGGCTCCAGGCTATTTGTAACCTAGGCAACCAGGTGACCCCTTTCTTCCCTGGGAAACACGACAGAGGTGGAGGAGGGGGCCCTGGCTGGTGTGAATGGGAGCTGAGCCGTGGAGTGGGGCAGTCTGGTCTGGCTGGAGAGGGAGGAAGGGGGCCAGGGCCCAGCTCGGGGACCCCTCTGGGCCCGTCTCCCCAAGGTGGATGGTACTGATGGTGTCTGGTCCCTGTGCTGACAAGTGTGTTCTACACTGTGTCCCTGTCTCCCCGTCACCTCCTGTTCTCCCTGCCGGCTGGGGCCACGTCTGCCTGCGAACGTGGGGTGGAGGGTGCAGGGCCTGGGACCCCTCACTCTGTCATGCGCAGAGCTGGCAGGCTTTCACCAGGGAGCGAGCTGGGCTACCTAGCTCACTGTGGCCTGGAGAGCTTGGCCCACATGGCTCTGCGAGAGTCCGGACAATGACTCTTTCATCCCTACATGCGTCTGAACAACATCACTGTCTGCAGAGCAGCTCCTGCCTCCCCTTTTACCTGCCCACTGCATTTGTCAGGGAAAATGCCAACCAGGAGCTTGGGGAAACCATTCCTCAGGGCAGAAGGCAGCTTAACCCCGCCTCTTCAGGGAGTTTGAGTCTGGGAAGTTGGAAAGATTTGCTTAGTGTGTGCTGCGTTCCCTATCCCAGCTCCATGCAGAGACACTCCTCTGGCTCCGGGCTAAGAGATTATTTTCCTCCATTCCTCTCTCTAGCCCGCGGCTCTCCCGTGGGTTCTCCAGAGTCTGAGCTCTTTTCATACCAGGAATCATAGCATGCAAATAAGGCGGCGCGCTGGCTTTAATGAAAGCCTCCGAAGGAAAGCGCTTCTCGGGCGGCTGGAGGGTGTTTATTTCCCCTGCCGAGAAATTTGACATGCAGATTGGTTAGGGCTGGTAATTTATCACATGAAATTGTCGGATTAGGGATTGCGTAGAGTCCTGCTCCCTTCTAAAATCGCATTGTGCATATATATTAGACTGTTGACAGACAGAGGCTGACGCACACGCCCCTCTCCCTTGATTAGATACCTTCTCATTTCACTCCCAGCCCCACTTTCTTCCACAGCTGGTCCAGGACTCCAGCACCCACCCAGAGGATTTCCCCACTCTTCCCCCAAGCCCAGCAACCTCTCTGCCAGACGCTTGGAAGCGAGGAAAATTTAATTAGCTCCTTGGCTTGCCTTTACAGACTGTTGCTCACCCCCTTCCTGCCCCCCGAAAAAAAATCTTTGCATGACTAATTCCTTACAAGGCTCTGGTTTGGATGCCCAAGTCACTGGTTTTGCGCTAACGTGAAGCTGATGGATACGAGAGCAAGAATTGGCTGCTCAAACCAGCCAGCAAAATCCCAGTTTGGCTTCTGGGCTCCTTCCTCGGGCGTTACAAGCACACGGTCTTGGGGCAGCTGTGGGGATCCGGGCGGAGTAAGGAGGTCAGGGTTCAGCTAGCTGCTTGGAATTGACCACAGGCCTTCTCAGGGACGTGCAGCCAGTTAAATATCAGATGTGTCCCAAGCCTTGCAATGTTCTGGAGAGTGCACCGAACGAAGTGGAGTTAAGTGGACAGCAATGACGATGAGGAGGTGCCTGGGGCACATGACCTATGAGGCAAGGCTGTGGGATTTGGGGTTGTGTAGTTGCAGAAGAGAAGAGTGAGGGAGGATTTGATAGCAGCCTTCAACTTCCTGAAGGGGCTGTGAAGAGGATGGAGAGAGGCTGTTCTCAGTGGTGACAGATGGCAGAACAAGGGGAGCAATGGTCTGAAGTTACAGGGGGAGAGGCATAGGCTGGATATTAGGAAACGCTACTTCCCCAGGCGGGTGGGGAAACATTGGACTGTGTTGCCTAAAGAGGGTGGAATCTCCATCCCTTGAGGTTTTTAAGTCCCGGCTTGACAAGGTCCTGGCTGGGATGGTTGAGTTGGGGATGACCCTACTTTCGGCAGGGGGCTGGACTTGATGACCTCCTGAGGTCCCGCCCAGCCCTAGGATTCTAGGAGTCTATGTTTCTAAGGGGTGCGGGGGTGTCCTAGGCTGGACATTGGGCAAAACTATTTCACTGGGAGGGTGGTTTGCGTAGGGAGGCAGTGGAATGTCCATCCTCTAAGGTGTTTAAGTCCTGGCCTGACAAGGCCCTGGCTGGGATGATTTCGTGGGGGTTGGTCCTGCTCTGAGCAGGGGACTGGACTCAGTGACCCCTGAGGTCCCTTCCAGCCCTGGCCTGTGATTCTGTGGTGGAGAGGGGAGGGGACGGGACGTGAAGGGCCAGGGAGTCCGTGCGACTGCACCCTGCCTGTGGGGGTCCAGAAGCTGTGCACCACTGTCCCACAAGCCGGGTGGCACCATGCCCAGTCCCGGAAGGGGGTCGCCAGTCCAGTGTTTGGGGGCGAATAGGAGAAGGAGCGGCTGTGGGGTCAGTTCTCCAGCTGGTTCTCCCGACTCAGGGCAGGTGAGTCCCCTTCTCCCTATGGGAGGCTGATCCCGCACTTTCTCGGGGTCACTGGGTTGTAGGGTTGGCTGGCCAGGTCCATTCACTGCTCTCTGCTGGGGAAACCAGCCCGGCTCTTGCCTGGGCTCCTCCGCGGCGGTGGAGACTCTGCCTCGTGGGGCGGCACGGGGCGCTTTCGGAGCAGGGGCGCTGCGTTCCAACCCCATTGCTGGCAAGAAGGTCTTTGCGCCCGCCCGCGGGCTGCAGTGCGTCTGCCGTGGCCTTTCGGGATCACCGGGCCCTGCCCCCCAACCGCAGGCAGATGGGACGCTCGTCCCACAGGGAGAACAGGAGGTGACGAGGCGACAGGGACATGGCGTAGAACAGACTCGTCAGCACCGACACCAGTACAGTCAGCCATCAGCACCATCCACCTTGGGGAGCGGGGTCCAGAGGGGTCCCTGAGCTGGGCCCTGGCCCCCTTCCTCCCTCTCCAGCCAGCCCAGACTGCCCCACTCCACAGCCCAGCTCCAATTCACAACCAGCCAGGCCCCACTCTGCTTTTGTCCTGATTCCCAGGGAAGAAAGAGGTCACCTGGTTGCCTGGGTCACAAATAGTGAAGGAGGCCCATTGTGTACGTGTGAGAAGCCGTCACACCAAAACGCCCCTCACCACTATGCACAGATCCTGTGCCTAGGGAAACTGAGGCCCCCACCTTGAGTTACTATAGGACAGTAGGACACACACACAACCTCATAAAATCCTCACAGCCATGTTCCCAGCAATGATTCTTTATGGAGGAAAGTTGCCAGATTTTCAGAAGGCCAATGCCGTGAGAAGCCAGCAACGCAACAGGGGTGTTTCCCTTTTGTGTCTGGGGAGAGAAGCTCTTCCGAGCGTCGGTTTTCTCGTGCCTAGGTCCGTGGGTTGTTGTAGGGTTGCTCTGGAGGGCTGGGTAGGGCTCGTTGTTGCATGAGAACCAGTCAGTGCTCAGTGACTGGTTCCTGGGAAGGGGAGGGACTGTGAAAGAACCAGGGCTACCAAGCAGGGTCTATTCGTGAGTTTGGAGGTGTAGGCCCAGGAAGCTGAGGAAAGTAGGACGTGTACTCGGCATCCTGCCCTGACCTTGGCTGTATCCCTCTCAGATACTGGAACGTGAATAGCCGTCTTGTTTGTACCTCTCTCCAGCCTGCCAGGGCCGGGCCCTCCATCCTCCGCCGAAAGCCAGCAGATTAATGCACGTGAATAAATTATTAAATGGCTTATTGTTCTAGCCGGACCAATTGAGCCGGCGATTTACAAGGCCGCCGGAGTTACTGGAATTCCCCTGACCGCAGCAAAATGCCTCTTTGGCAGGCACGGCGAAGGAGGGCTCTGGCTGCGTCGGTCGCAATGCAGTCTTCTCCAGTCGGGGGCGAACGGAGAATCAATAATGCCCTTAACGTGAACTGATGAAGTACCGGGGGGCGGGGGGGGGCCGGCATATTGAGGGAGGCCCCTCTGCCGCTGCTGGCCGCTGCGCTTGGCAGCCCTGGTGCTACAGCACGTGGGGAGCTGGTAAATCTCGCTAAGCGTGTTTTAATGCTCCCTTGCCGTTTCATTATCGCGCAATAACGATTCAAGTCCATGTCCCCCTGTAGAATTAATTAGTTGTTATACAGAATGTTAATCAAAGGGGCTGCGCCAAGGAGCCGAGATCCCCAGGCGACCCAGGGCTTGCGTGGAAAGCGTCACCCGGACCTTGCAGCCTGCCGGTTTTCCCTTTGCCAGATCAGCTGCTTCAGCCGTGGCATCTCCCTCCAGCTGCATCAGTCTGAACGTCCCAAACCAGCCTGCACAATCCTGGGCAACCCTACAATAACAAATGAGTCTCGTAAGCAACCGTACCGTGACAACTGGCACATGTGGCCCAGCCAGCCGGCGGGGGGGTGCTCGGGGCAGGCGGCTGCACCCCAATAGAGCCCAGATGCCTTTGTCACCGAGGAGTGAGGGGGTCCCCGAGCCCTGCAACCCCAGTCAGAGGCAGACGTGACTCTCGCTCCACAGGGAGAACAGGAGGTGACGAGGTGACAGGGACACAGCATAGAACAGACTTGTCAGCACAGGGACCAGACGCCATCAGCACCATCCGTCTTGGGGAGAGGGGTCCCCGAGCCGGGCTCTGGCCCCCTTCCTCCCTCTGCAGCCAGTGGAGACAGACTCTGAAGTCTAGCTCCTGTGCTCAGACCCCTTGCTCTGCCCTTTGTTCTCCTTCCTGCGCAAAAGGTGTCACCTGGGCTCAGATTACGAAGGGCTTGGGCCAGAGCGTAAGGGTTGTGCTGAGGGCTGGCTCCCTTGGAAAGAGTCACACCTGAAACTCCCAGGTGTTGATGCAGTGGCCAGGGAAACTGAGGCACCCACCCGGGGTTACCATCGGACAGTAGGAAACGCTTGCAATACCCCCCCTTGCCCCAGGAGAAGGATTCCACGAGGGTCTCTCCCACTCGAACCAATGGAGCAAATGACTCTGGACATCCCCACGTGTTTCCTTCCTGGGGCAAAGGGTGGCTTTCCCAGCAGCTTCACTGGGAGTGACCCTACAGTAACAGACCAGCGCGTGTCCCAGCCCTCGGGAGTGACCCTACAATAACAGACCAGCGCGTGTCCCAGCCCTCGGGAGTGACCCTACAATAACAGACCAGCGCGTGTCCCAGCCCTCGGGAGTGACCCTGCAATAACAGACCAGCGCGTGTCCCAGCCCTCGGGAGTGACCCTGCAATAACAGACCAGCGCGTGTCCCAGCCCTCGGGAGTGACCCTACAATAACAGACCAGCGCGTGTCCCAGCCCTCGGGAGTGACCCTGCAACACCAAACCAGGGCATCCCCAGCCCATGTGAGCCAGCCCCTGTTGAGCCACCTTCCAATAATAACCCAGTCTGTTTACGCGGCCCTCGTGAGAGACCCTATAATAACAGATTGGCCTGCCCCAGCCCAGTGCCTGTGGGCGCTGGGCCCTACCAAACCCGGCTGTGACAGCAGACAGGCCGTGCTGCTGGGAGGCTGGTACCAGGGCAGTTCCTGAAGGCTTATTCCACAAACCAAACTTCATTCCTAATGGTTTCAAAGCTGCCCGTGCTCCCCTGGCACAGTGGTTCCCAATTAACTCCTGTCTCTGCGAAGGCAGCCCCCCTCCCTTTGTCAGCGGGGCTGGGGCAACCCTTTGAATGCCAGGCAAGAGCTGCAAAGACCTGAAATTAAAGCCAAGGTGGATCAAAGCCTTCCTGGAAGCCAGCAGCAGAGAACAAGGGCTCTCCTCTGGGGTGGCTCCAAACTGCTGGCCGGGCTGTGCTGAGTAATTGATTTCCTTTCTCTGGGCTATTTCCATCTGTTCAGGTGTGCCAAAGGGGCCAGCTCTGTCATGGCCCCTCTGCCGTGGGTGGCGAGGAGGGGCCCCATGGGGGTGTCTGGGGCCAAGCAGTGAATTCCCCCCGCGCAGCCCCAAGGCTCAGAGGTGCGTGCTGCTCTCTGCAGAGCCCGACAGCCCCGCACGCGGGCGCTGCTCGCTGGATGGAACCGGGGAGCTTGAATTCAAATCAGGCTCTAGCCCTGGCCTGAGAGGAGATTGAAATTTCCCAGCCAGAGCCTGCGCTGGGCAGCAGTAATCTAGGACGTGGCATGAATTGAACGAGGGAGCTGGCACGCAGCCCCAGCTCACAGTGCAAATTCAGGTGTGGGACAGTGTGAGAGTAAAGTCTGTGCATTTGCACGCCTGCCGTGCACTCAGGCAGCAGAATGCGTTTGTGCATAGACATGGGTGTGCGGGCAGGCTGCTTGTGCACCGTGCTTCGTGCAAGCTCAGATGTACGTGGCGGGTGCAGCTGCGGAGCAAACCAGTGAGCATTAGCCAAACGCCAAACTTGATCTGATCCACCGGGTGAGCCAGCAAATAGATAGAAGGCAACGCAGGAAGTAGGCAGTGTTCCCTGCAAGCTGAGCACTGGGGCAGGCACCCAGGAGCGAGGTAGGTACCACCCACCTGATTAGCAGAGCGCCCACGGCTGGCAGCTTGTGTTTCTATGGGTGGTGTACATCTCTTGGTGCACATAACAAAATTTATTCCACACAGGAATGGCCAAAAATTAGAGGGGACCTTGGAAGCAGGTGTGATAGCCCTGTCTCTGCACTTACATAGCATGTTCTGTGCTCTGTGCCACCTACAGAACCTGCAAGGGGACAGGGCAGTATTCCCATCCTCTTTTTACAGATGGGAAACCGAGTCACAGGGCGGGGACATGGCCTCAGGTAACACAGTGAGACAGTGTCAGAGCTGGAAAGGCAGCTGCTGCATTGCCCGAGCTTTCCTGCCCTGGGCTCTCTGCAAGTCGGCAAGCGAGTGCAGTACCGAGTCTCCGTGTCTGTGCCCGCAGCAGGGAGGAGCAGCAACCTTTGGGTGGAGCGTGCCCTCTGCCACCATGAGCATCACTCCCTCATTCGCCAGCTGGTCGATCCCAGACGGACACGCCAATGCCGGCCAAGCCTGGCACCGGGGGAAGCCCTGAGGAGTCGCCAGCCCCTCTGCGTCTCCGAGCAGGTGACTCGTCCCATAGGAACTGGCTGCGGTTCTGAGATGAGAGGGGTGCGCAGTAAAGGTGGCCGGGGACGACGGCTGACACCCTGGGGTTCTCTGCCTGCCCCTGGCCCTAGTGTATTGTTGCCCCTGTGTCGCCCCAGCCTGGCCAGCTCCCTCGGGACACGTGTGTGTGTGTTGGATGCGGGGAGATGGCGCAGAGCTGTCCTGCAGGGAGGGGTCCCACATGCCCCAACAGAACTGCCAGCCTGGCGGGATGTTTCCTGCCTGCCCCCTGCCCAGCCCAGCCGTGAGAGAGATGGGCCCAGGACTGCTGCGTTGTGAGCGCAGCAGGGCACGGGTGCGGTGGTTAGGTCAGGACGCCTGGGTCCTGTGCTGTGCTGGGGGGTGTTTGTGCACGTGTGTGTGTGAGCCTGTGTCTGCACAAGTGCTTGAGCACCTGCGCCTGCCATGGGCGCGTGCGTGAGATTGAGCGCCGGGGGCACTGCAAGGGGGCTCTGCCCGTCGCTCCTGGGGTCCCCATCGGCTCCTGACGGCTCGGCGGCATCGAGAGACCGTATTTAAAGCCAGGCAGGACCATTGTCCATACCGGGCATGACACTCAAGGACTCGCTCCCGCCCGGCCCGCCACCAGCTATGGGGCCCAGCCAGTCTTCTGCCTTCGGAGCCCTGCTACAGGCCCTGTGCCTGCTGCGGGGGGCTGCGCCAGACCCACGCCGAGCAGCTTCGTGGGGCTTGGATGTCGGGAGGGTTCAAGGACAGCAGGAGGCCCAGTTCTGGACTCCACAAGGCTGGCATCAGGCAGGAGAGGCCCTGCCCCCTGCACTGCAGCTGTCCCTGTCCTGCCTGGGCTGGGCGCTGAACACTTTGGGGCAGGGACGGCATGTGTGCTGTGGGGCTGGAGCCCCAGTACGCCCCATGCGATTCAATGCAGCCTGGGGCGGAGGGTTAAATACAGGGGGGACTGGAGCCCTGTTCTGAGTGGGGCCTGGCTGGACCGGAAGGGTGAAGAGCTCATGCCGGAAGGCGCCAGGATCAGCCACTGTGCGTTTATTTCCTGTATCTCCAAGTAGTCGGCGGCGGCTGGCGAGGGAGTGATAAGCGCGGCAGTCGGGGTGCTGGGGATGATAAGAGATTTGGTGAGCAGCACGAGCCAGATTTATCAGAGCCGCGCAGGGCTGGGTGACGTGCTGGGTGACGTGCTGGGTGGGCGGGCCCTGCTGCTGTTTGCACCTTCTCTCTGCAGCACCAGGCCAGAGGGACAGGGGCCCTGCGGCTGCCACAGTCTGGGAGGGCTGCAGGGGACAGCGGGTTCCCTCTAATTTTTTCCGTCCTGGACGGAACAAATTTTATGTGCACTGAGGCAGGCGCGGACGTGCACTGCCTGTAGGAATGCACACTGCCGGCTGGGGGCGCTCTGCTAATCAGCCAGGTGGCACCCGACTCTCTCCAGGGCGGGTGCCCCAGTGCTCAGGGCACAGGGACCACTGGTGAGCAGTGAGGGGTCTGGGGGGGAGCACAGCGACTCAGCCAAGGAGGGGGCAAAGGGCAGAGGTTTCTGTAGCATGCTGGGGAGAGGCAGGGCTGTTCCTGGGACGGGAGCTGGTTTGTCTGAGTGATGCCTGTTGGCGTTGTTGTGTGTGCTGGAGAAACTGGCGTTTGCTTTGGGCTCCTCTCTGGTCCAGAGCTCGGACTCCAGCCTGCTCCACGTTCCCATCCCTGGGGAAAGGCGCTTGCTGGCCAGAGCAGGCGTGGTTTCTTTTGGTAGCATGCCGGGGAGCTGCAAGGGGTGCCAGGAACGGCCACGCCAAGGGAGCCGGCTTCTCTGCGAGCTGCAAAGGGATCGTGTTGCTCTGCTTTAGCAATGCTGACTACAGAGCCGGGCGCATGTAACCTCTGCCTGGCCCCAGACAACAGCAGGAAAGGCCGAACTCTGCTGGCCAAGCAGAACTTGGCTCTGCTATGTTTGGCCTGAGCCTTTGGCCACTGGGGGGCTGTTTCTCCTGCCTGCCTCAGCAGAGGGGCCAGAGCCACGTCTGTGCAGGAATCCTTGGCTGCAGACAGCAGGCTCAGACGCAGCATGCGCGAAAGCTGGAGTCGAAACACTCAGACGGGCGAACCAGAGTGCCTGGCACGAAGCTAAGCTATTGGTACAATAAGCCTTGTAGGAACTCGGTGAAATGAGGATAATCCAGACGACAGTGTAGAACCGGAGTACACGTCGTGAGACTGGCGGGGTGGGGGGGTCGCATCGCCAGAGGCGGGGCACTGGGTCAACTGAAGTCTAAAGTCTGCAAGGCGTCAGACTGTCCCCCAGCAGCTCAATGGCTGGAAATTCCACACGTGACCAGCTGTCCCGACTGGCGAGGGTGACTACAAGATGCTCAGGGAGAACAGAAGGGCTGCAAAGACTCTTTTGACTCTGCCCCTGGGAACCAGCCGTCTCTCTCCCCAGGGCGGGGGACAGAGCTAAACGGTGGTTCCCAACCTGGGGTCTGTGGGCCCCTGGGGGTCCACGAGGGTGTTGCAGGGGGTCCATGAAAAAGATAAATAAAAATGATCCTAGAAAATAAGTTTTAAATAAGGTGCAACATTACAATCAATTCTTATTTTGAAATTAAATCTCTTCCAATAATGTTATTCATCGCTGTCGGAAAATTCATGTTGTGGTTTCCTGTTTCATTCAATGAAGTGTATGTAGCCGCTAGAATTGGCTTTGGTGGGGGTCCCCAACTGGTTTTTTGGGAGTAATTTCACAAGGGGCCCACCGCGCACACAAGGAGGCTCGTTAGAGGGCCATCGAAAGGAGCGGTCGTGAGAGGGAAATGCCTGCACACTGCACGGAGACTGTTACAAAACTCCTTAATAGCAGCTCAGACGAAGCGTGGCCCCCAAATCAAAAAGAAACAGGAAAGGGGCCCAGAAATGCCGCCAGGGCTCCACTGCGGAGTAAAAGAGGCAGCGCAAAGCAGAAGAGCCTCCTTTGGAAGTCAAAGCCCAGTGAGGAAAGAGGAAGGAGCAGCAAATAGGCCCAGACAGACTCCGAGGGGGACCTAGACCTAGGATCTGCAACCTGCAGTTCCAGAGCCACATGCGGCCCTGTAGGGACTTCTTTGTGGCTCCTGATGCTGTCATTAAAAGCGAAAAAAGAAAAAACCCTCCTGATTATTTTCGATAGATGGTGAATGTCTAAAAGCCCAGCAATGCACCCACCTGGTATGTAAATAGCCAACACTACGTGATCCAGAAACGTCGGATAACTCCCGCAGCGTCTTCCTGAGAGAGGGAGGGCTGGGGAGCAAACGTCAGGCAGACAGTGGGACAAACCCATCTTCGATTGCCTCGCACTTCCCGTGTAAGAGGTTTGTGAACGTCCTGCAGTAAACACGTATCGCATCACAAACCATTGTGTGTGCGCTGCTCTTAAAACGAGGGTTACGGGAAGCCCGGGTTGAGGTCATTTCTTCAGGACTGTCTCGTGTTCACGTGCACTGTGGCTCTTGGATTATTGAGTTTTTTACCAAAATGGAAAAAATGTCTCTTCTCGAAGACCCCGGCCAAGATCCAGTCACAGCTCAGCCCGGTACCTTTTCACAGCGAGGTAATTTCCTTAGCGAGGGCCCCTCGGAAATGGGGCGGAACTGGGTAGTTTTCAGAGGCAGCCCCCGGGACTTCAAGCAGATGCCTGGAGATCACGTGTGATGCATTGGCCCGGGGCAGAAGCTCCAGCGTTGGCCCCAGATCTGGGGGGGGGGTCCCCAGGTGAAGGCTACACACACGCCCCCAATGTGCCCATGGCGCTGAGTGGAGAGGGAGGGGCCATTAGCATCATAGCAGCAAAGGGGAGAGGCCTGGGTGTCAAATGCTGCCATCCAGAAGGGCCGGGGAAGGAGTCCTGAGCCCACAGGGTCAAGGAGTCTCACCCAGCCAAGGCTGAAAGGACCCTGCACCCTCCCTCCGGGTCGGCGCTGGGCAGCCGGTGCTCGGGACTCAGCCAGGAACTCGTCTGGCCTCTGTGAAGCTCAGTGGCTGCCCGTAATGGTCAGGAGTTCAGGGCCAGCCCCTCCGGCGGCCTCTGCCTTTCACCGCCTGCTTCTCCCGGCCCTGCGGGTCACTGCCTGTCCCCCACCAAAGACACGCTGCTCGTCCTTCCCGGCTGAAGGGCATCCTCACCCTCGTCCACGTTGTGTCCGGCACGGCGAGGGGGCGCCAGATCCTGCACCAGGGTAGCGATTTCGCTGCAGGGGGAGAGCGCTCTCCTCCCCCTCCTCCCTCTCCCACCATCCCCTAGCCAATCAGCTGCTCAGCAGCATGTGACAGGCAGCAGGGGGGAGGGAGGAGCAAGGGTGGGGTGTGATTGCGAGAGGGGCGGGTCTGGGTCAGACCAGTGGTCCGTCTCCCCGTGTTCTGTCCTCTGAGAGCGACCGGAGCCAGATGCATCCGAAGGGATGAACAGGGCCGTTTATCGACTGATCTCTCCCCTTGTGCCCACTCCCAGCATTCAGCCGTCAGAGATGTAACGACAACTCCATGGCGTGGGCGTGCGTCCCTGCCCACCTTGGCTAGTCACCACCGACGGCACTATAGGCCGTAAAGCATCATGGGTAAAAAATGCAAATTCACCCTGTGTTCTTGTAATACCATTTGCTGCCAGCAGGGGTCTTTTTCGGTCTCCTTCCTCCGCCCCAGCCCTCCCGCTGCGTGGCGGGCTGGAGTTCTGGACTAGCAGCTTGGGAGAAGTTAACAAAGGTACCGGGCGAGGTGGCTGCAGCACAGCGCACCGATAAACAAGCCCTTTGGTCACTGTGGAAGGCAGTGGTGCTGCTCCGCAGGGGGCCGGAAGGACCCGGGGACTTCTGGGTCTCTCAGCTGATGGGACAGATCGGCTGTTCTCTCCCAGCGTAGCAGCTCAGTTGGATGTTTGTCTCTGTTGCAACAAGAAGTCCTGTGGCATCTGACAGACTAACAGATATTTTGGAACGTCAGCTTTTCGTGGGCCGAGACCCGCTTCGTCAGATGCACGAGACTGATGAAGTGGGTCTTTACCCACGCAAGCTCGTGCTCCAAAATATCTGTTAGTCTCTAAGGTACCCCAGGAGTTCTTGTTGGTCTCGAAGATACAGACGAACACAGCTCCCTCTCTGATACTCATCTCCGTTTCGGGACCTTTCTCTCTTCTCCCCCAGGTACATGATCACATCCCTGGACCGCACCCACGCCGGCATCTACCGCTGTATCGTCCGCAACCGGATGGGGGCCCTCTTGCAAAGGCAGACGGAAGTCCAAGTGGCATGTAAGTGGGACCAGCTCACGGCTCTGCCGGTGGGTGAGATTTTGTCCCAGCAGTTGAAGTGCCGTGACGAGCCCACCGTGGCCCAAGCGACCTTCACAATGGGCAGAGGTCATTGTTCTTAATTAGGGTAATGAAGGTTGCGCCTGACTCAGGGTGGGGCAGCTCTGTGTTGGGTGCTGTGGGAACACAGAACAGTGCATAGTCCCTGCCCCAAGGCGCTTCCAGTCGGTGGCTGGTGGTGCTCCCTTTGCCTGGGCATCTATAATCCGTGGTGCACAGCGGCGGGCTGGACTTGCCATTCCGGGGTCACCCCACCATGTTGTTTCTGCTCTTGACATTCAGCGACGCTCAGGGCAGTCAACACGGCTGGCTCAGACGCTGGCTGCAAGACCAGCTGCAACCGGGGAGGACCTGGTACTCCGGTTTCAACACAATAGAGGCTCGTGGGGCGGAGTGGGGAGAAGAAAGGGGCCCCAGGACCTGTCTGGGAAAGGGGGGGCAGCAAGGTGATGAAATGAGCCCCATTTGCTGGGTTGGTCAGGACTGACTCAGGAGGGGGCAGAAGGAAATTCAGAGGAGCCTAATGAAGTGAGAAGAGGAGGGTGGATGGGATTCCCAGCAAGACGCCACTCGAACACACTGCTAGGCTTGTGTCACCAGAGTGGGGGGGTCCCCAGGCCCTGCCCCACCCGCAGGCAGACGGGACTCTCATTCCGCAGGGAGAACAGGAGGTGACAGGGCGACAGGGACACAGGGTAGAACAGACTTGTCAGCACAGGGACCAGACACCGTCAGCACCATCCATCTTGGGGAGAGGGGCCCAGAGGGGTCCCTGAGCCGGGTCCTGGCCCCCTTCCTCCCTCTCCAGCCAGCCCAGACTGCCCCACTCCACTGCCCAGCTCCAGTTCACACCAGCCAGGCCCCCTCCTCCGCCTTCATCCTGTTTCCCAAGGAAGAAAGGGGTCACCTGGTTGCCTGGGTTACAAAGAGCCAGGCAGGGCCGTTGCTTAGAAATCATCACACTGAAATTCCCCTCACCACTATGCACTGAGGCTGTGCCTAGGGAAACTGAGGCACCGGCCTGGAGTTGCTACAGGACACCAGGACACACCTGCAACCAGGGCACGAAAACCCTCCCACGCCCCAGTGCGTCACAGCTTGGCACTCTCTGCGGCCGGGCCATCATTCGGGGGCATTGGCAGAGCTTGGGGGGCAGGTGAAGACTGGAACAGCAGGGGGCTGTGGGTCAGGACTGGCTCCACCCCATCTCAAGCCGGCATCGTCCTGGCTTTGCACAGGAGTGAAATTCACCCGGGAGCAGGAGAAATCCGTTCCCCTGGGAAGCCGCCTGCTGGCACCTAAAGCAAACAGCGTTTGTAATCATTATGGAAAGCGAATGCAAACTCCGGTGCGGGGAGCGGCGCCTGTATAAATCGTCGGCGAGGCAGCGGCAGACGCCCTCCGAGCGGGAAAGGCTGGCGGGGAGATGATGGATGCCAGGCTGGCATGAGGCGCCGAATTGCTGGCTGGATCCCGCTGAGCTGTGTGGAGCCAGCATCTGTCAGGGAGCTGGGGGAGAACGGGGCTGAGAGGTAATGGACCCACAGCCAGGCCCTGGCTCTGACTGACACCGCACAGGCCTCTCCTGAGAGACATGCCTACACTGACTGCCGCAGACCGGCACGGCCTGACCCTGAGAGCAAAGCTCTGCCAGAAAGGAAGGGCAGCCTCTGAGCTATGACTCCAGAGGGTCAGGGCCGAGCCCTGCCACAGCCTCCCTCTGAGGCCTTGGGTGAGTCACTTCACCTCTCTGGGCCTCCTTCCCCTCATTAGCCCTCATTCGCTGGGGAGGTAACAATCCTCTGTCATCAGCTTACATTTCGAGGGACAGTGGCCGAATACAGCACCTAGCGCAATGGGATCCAGCTTTCAGCTGGGCTCTACGTGCGGCAAATAACAGACAACCAGCTGCACGCGCCGGATTGTCAGGGCAGTGCTGGCCAGGCTGAGGCACCACCGGCCTCTTGCAAACAGCTTCCAAGGCTAATTGTTAAAATGCCTGACAGGCTCCCTCAGTCATGGTCTGCGGCCCATCCAGGTGGGCCGGGGCCATCTCCCAGCCTGAGCTGCCTCCCTCGAGGGAGCGTTCCTTTGAAAGGACGCCCAGTGGGAGTCGCAGCGCAAATGCTCGGCTGCCCTTTCCGTGGGGAACGGAGCCGCTCGTTGGTGCCTGAAAAACGAGGAGAAAAGCCGCCGTGACAGGCCCGTGGGGCGAGGGCTGGGAGCTGGCGCTGGAGCAGTTCGGGTTGGAAATCAGGCGCGTGCTGTTTGCAAGAAGAGCACGAGACTGTTGTGACAGTGTCGCCAGGGACACGGAGGCTTCTCCGTCCCTCCGGGCTTTTCTCAGAGGCCTGCTCCCGCTCAGCCAGGAGGCACAGGCTGCGTGCCGGGCTCACCGGGGGATCTGTGCCCTCGGGGCTGCTTGAGAGCAGCCGGTCTCCAGCTGTGGGCCTGTCCCTGTTTTCCTGGAGTCACCAGGTCTGCTTTACCCAAAACCTGGATTAAAGGGTCCTTCAGCCCTGGGCCTGAGGACTCCGGCTACAGGCCTCCTGCTCTTGGTCTTCTGCTTGGGTCCCTCCTGCCTGCGCACTGGGGCTCAGGCTTCGTCCCCCCACCCAGAATGATGGGACTCGGTCAAGTTCAGGATTCAGTTCCCCCTCCTGGGGCCATGCCAGACGTTTGCTGTCAGAAGAGGGTCGTGATGCAATGAAGTCTGAGACCCCCTGCCTCAGAGAGACACCCCATGTGTTACCCTGAAAACTTATGAATCAGAAAGCACCAGCACAGCCAGGGGGAGCTCTCCTGGGTCCCTGGGAAACTCGGCCCATCCTCCACAAGGGTGCCTAGGTCTGATGCAGCCCAGCTGTGATTTCACCCGCCAGTGAAGAGGGACCGGCGCTCTCCTCTGTCGTTTGGAGGGGAGCCCCACCCCACGGCACTGTCACTCCCAGCCTCATCCCTGCAAGCACCGTTCCCAAAGAGTGATGACAAATCAAGAAGCTAATGAGAAATTAATAAGGCAGCTGTGCTAACAACTAATGATAATGGCAAAGTCGTTAAAAAAAGATTCCTTACATGTTTTTAATTACAGCAATTAAGACGAGTCAATAAAATATCTCCCCTTCCCTCCCCTTTCTTTGCACACCCAAGTTTACTCCTATTTTTTTTAAGCAGTGATAGATTTCCAGTATGCAAATGGCTGCACAAGGAGGCAGAGGGAGACGCTGACTTTGCCCACAAAGCCAAGGTCAAGAGTTGTCCCGAACCATGCACACTGCCGGCCTTTCTCTGCGGCCCTCAGCCCTGCCGGCCCCCCGGGTGTTGGAGGGGTCGAGGGTATCCGCACAGAGGTTGGCAGAGCCGGCCAGGCTGTAGGACAGTTCAGGGTGGCCTCCCCAGGCCTGGCACTTGGGGGACCCCACGGCAGCTGCCTCGGGCGGGTCCCAGGGCAGCCTGGGAGATTAGGATCAGGCCTCCCATTGGCTGCAGCAGCGACCCGGCAGCCTGCTCCTCTCCAACCCGCTGCACTCGACATCTTCACGGCAGCATTCCCGCCAGTGGGGAGAAGCAGGGTGCAGCGGCTGGGAGAGGGCGGCACGGCACGGCTGGTACAGTGCCACAGGCTGCTGGGCTCTGTCTCCCACCGCTGCGGTGAGCGATGGGGGAGGGTCTGGCATCCACTGCCGCCCAATCCCCAGTACCCCCCTGGCTTGGGCCGTGCGGGGCAGGAGCAAGGAGGCGGAGCAGGGTGGCAGGGGCGGGGCTTGGGGAAGGGATGGAACGGGGTGTGGCTGGAGCAGGGCAGAGGCGGTGCCTGTTGGGGGGCTGCCCTGGGACCCTCGCCTGGGGCACAGGAGGTGGGGTTTGCCCCTGGCCCCACATCCCCGTAGGCACAGCCCTGGGGGTTGGAGCCTCCATTTCCTCAGCTCTCCCTAGTGGCTGCTCCCCAAGATGCCCCAGTGGGCAGGCTAGGTGGGGCTGTCCTCAGGGGCCAAACCCCTGGGCTGCTCGGGTCGAAACCCCAGGTCTGTTTGTGTGCAGGCAGGAGGGGCTCCCCCCACGAGGCTGTTTCTTTGTGGGGCTCCAGGCCTGGACCAGGCCCCAGGGTGCTGGGCGCTGTGCAAACCGGAGCGAAGGCCTCGGCCCCAAGGCTTGCCGATAGAAGTGAAGGACACGAGTCCGGGGATGGCCAGGGGGCCAGGGAGGAGGTGGGACAGCACCAGCCGGGTTTGCGGCAGAGGAGAATCCACCCCGCCACGCCGAGGAGACACGGAGCCGCCCGTGTGCCCCAGAGCCAGCGGAGCAGCCGGGCCGTCGCGGTCCCTGCTGGGGAGGAGGGCACGCAGGCAGGCACGGTTTGCTCCGGCGCTGGGTCTGTGAGCACCCCAGCCCTGATGCCGCCCTCTCCCTTTGCCTTCCAGACATGGGCAGCTTCGAGGAGAGCGAGCGGCAGCGCAGCGTTTCGCACGGCGAGGCGGCCGTCATCCACGCCCCCCGCATCGCCAGCTTCCCCCAGCCCCAGGTCACCTGGTTCCGGGACGGCCGGAAAATCCCCCCCAGCAGCCGCATGTGAGTTGGGGGAAGGGGTGGAGCGGGGGTGTTGCCCCCGGGGCACCTGTGGCTGGGGAGGAGCTGCTGACTCGGGAAGCCAAAGGCCGTTGTCACGGTGCTCCGTTGGCACCAGCTGGCACGGGACGGGGTGAAGCACCTCTGGGGGGGCTCATTGTGCTCCAGGCAGGCAGGGGCTGCCCTAAAGAAATAACCCACTACAGAGCAAGGCAACCACCCTGGCTGCCCAGGGGACCCCCCCCACAGGCCGCTCACACACGGGTCCTGAGCGCGGTCCCCAGGGCGCCACCCCAGGCGGGCCTGGGCACAGCTTCTGCCCCCGGGCACGTGGTGGGTAGCGGCAGAGCAGCATGCACCCTGGGACAACAGTCCATGTGCCAGCGTCTGTCTCCTCCGCCCCGTCCCCCCTCTAGCAACACCCCCTCTGCCTGCTGCAGGTCAGGAGACAGAGAATCCCCCAGCGCCTCCGGGGAGCCCGTACTACGTGCTCCCGTGGGAGAGTTCACGCTCCAGCTCGGCCTCCCCTTGCGCAGCCCTCTGGGCAGCCGCCCACAAAACCGCGCTCCCAGCCCCCTGCCTCCTCCACGCAGCTCCCATTCAGCACCTGCTCTGGCACCCTGCTCCTGGCAATTACAGCCCATTAATATTCACGGCGGAGTTCAGAGGGGTCCCTGGGAGCGCGGCGGCTGGCGTCTGCGTGGCGGAGATATGCATCTGGTGAAAGCTATCGCCCTGGCAGAGGCAAGCCAGGGTGGCATGGAGCCACCGGCCCCGGGAGCCACCAGCCTGATTGGGAAATTTAGCTTCCTGCCCCGTGGCTGGGGATTAGCAGCCGCTTATCAACCTGTCAGTCGTGTCCTGCCCACGCTGTGACAGCAGCCGGGGGGGTGGATATGTTGATTCGTTTATTTGGGATTGATTCGCTTTTGTCCCCTAATTAAATTATCAGGCGGCTGCAGGAGCTCAACTAACTAACGAATGAACTAAGTCCAGAGCCCGGCTCGGAAAGCAAGGAGAGGGGGGAAATGTACCCATAGCAACAATGCCTAACGAAGAGACGCAGCTCTTGGTTTATTTAGCGCAGGCTGGCAGCGAGGTAGCAGCTTCTGGAGATGGCTCCCATGCCAAGTGCCGAGGCTTCTTTCCACTCACCGCCCCCTCAGCTCACCCCCCCCAACTGGCCTTGGGTGTCCTGGGCATCCTCGGGCCTGGGTCCCCAGTTGCTCCCCTGGCACCTCCTGCTGCTCCTTCTCCGCTTCCAAAGAGCACCCGCACTCTGCCACTCTCTGCAGCGTGGTCCGTCTTGTCGTTCCAACTCCAGTCCTGATACACGAGCGCAGGGGGGAGCAAACTTCTTACGTGGGGCCCAGTTTTCATCCCTGCCATTATCAGGGCTCCCAGGCCGGGCTCGTGTCTTCCACACTGGCAGAAGTTTTGCTTCTGGGTAGGTTAAGGGCAGTCTGTAGAATATAAGAGCCTTTTTAATGGCCAGAGAACTGTGAACACACAGATGCAAAACCAGGAACGTTTCGATATTTGAATGGGAGGGGTGAGCCTGAGCCCCAGCAGCCGACTGCTTAAGAAAGTCCATGCCCTCCGGGGGGGCCCGCCCCACACTTTGGACATCACTGCATTAGTCTGTAGAATCCTGGAACTGGAAGGGCCCTTCAGAGGCCAGCCCCCTGCCCCCCCAGCAGGACCGTACACCCTCTAGGTCATCCCTGGTAGATATTTATCCAGCCAATTCTTAAACCTCTCCAACGATGGAGGTCGTACAACCTCCCTCGGCAATTAACTCCGGTGCTTAACCGCCCTGGGTCACACCAGAGAGACCCTCCACCACCCAGGAGCCCCATTGGAGCAGCACTGGGTCCAAGAGGATACCAGTGCCCAGCCTTGCAGCTGCCCCGCTGCAGCTCAGGCACGTCTGACGTTGCCAGGAAATGCGTTTCCGCCAGCGTGGGTGACCCGGTGCTCCAAGCGGCAGCAGCTCTGGAGATGGAAGAATTCCACCGACCTGGCTCGGCCTGCCTGTGTCGCGCAGGGCGTGAGATGCTGCACAGCCGGGAGAGCTGCAGCCGGCAGCGTGGAGAGCAGCTGGCACTGTCTCTTGCGTTGTTTGCACGCAGGGCGTGGACTGAGTCTGCTGCAGCACACGAAGGGTTAATGTCCTTTAACTGGAGCGACCGAGTTGAACTAGAGTCTGCAGCCCCAGCACCAGGCCGGTCCATAGAGTCTCTGCCCGGGCTGTTTCAGCCCCCAGGCTTTATGCTCTGATCTCAGAGCCATCGGGGTCCCCCATGGGGCGGCTCGCGGCCCTGCAGCAGCACGCCAGCAGGAGCCAGGGAACAGAGCGCAGGTCCCGGCTCTCCAGGGGAAGCCCAGAGCCAGGAGGTGCAGAGCCCGACTGCGCCCCCGGCAGCACAGCACGTCCTCCTGGCTCCGGAGAGCTGCTCAGGAAGTATTTCGGGGCACAGCGCACTGCCTGCTGCTGGACCCGTGTAGCGCTGGTCTTCTCCGGGTGCCAAGGGAGAGCTTAGCCGAGGGACGGGGTTAGTCGTGGGGGAGGGAGCCGCATCCCTTTTGATCTCAGCAGCAGTTGGGTTCCCAGCGCTGTGTAAATCCCAAGTCGCAGCCGCGGTTCCCTGGGTCGCCGGTGCCTTTGGACTAGCCCGGCTCAGCGTGCGCCAGGACTCGCTAGGCTCCTGCAGTGGGGTGGGATTCCCAGCTCTCGTGGCTCCATAGCGCTGCCCTCCCTCCTGCCCCTGGGTGCCAAGGGCCAGGCTGGCCTCATGCACAGCGTCTCCCTCCAGCGGCCCCGAGGAGGAAGATCTGGCTCAAGCTGTCGCTGGCAAGCCAGCTGGTCAGTCTAGGGTTGCCGCCTCTCCCGGGCTTTAGCGGGGTCCTGCTTCTCGCCAGCTCAGCTCGCCCAGCAGTCAACACAACGCCCAGGGCTTTATCCAGGGCTGCCACCCCACTGTCACACCTGCCTTGAGACATGCAGCTGCCGCCAAGCCTGGACGTGAGGCTGCCTCCCGGCACGTGACGCCGGCGTCACCATGGGGCAGCTAGCTTGCCATGCGCAGCCGGGCTGCTTGGGCCAAGGGGTGCTTTAAAGGATGGGCCTGGGAGACAGCTCTCGGAGACACACAAGGAGCTCACACCGCAGCTTTCCCTGAAGAACGTCTGTCATAATTCTGGCTCTCGCGGGGGCGGAGAAAAGCTCGGAAGTGTGAACTGAGCGTCACGGTTGGTGGCCCGTGTCTGCAGAGAGCCGGAGACCAGAGTTCCCAGAGGCCTCGTTCAGCTTAATTCTGAGCCCAGCAGCCACCTCGAGAAGCGGTGGGGCCCCAGGCATGGGGCAGAGCCCTGGAGAGGCAGGCTTACCTGCATCCCTGGATCCTGGGTCAGGCTACTTAGTTTCCTGGACCATGAATATTTTAAGCTGTGGTACGGCACCTTGGCCTTCTCTCCTGCCCTTTCTGACGTGTGGCAGAAATGTCCCGATCCCCCTCCCACCAGCCCCACTGCAGAGACATTAGCGGAGCTGTTGACGGGAGAGAATCCCTCCAAACTTTGCCACGCTCACCTAATGGCAGAAAGCGAAAGGAACTCGCCTGGATTTGTCCTTGTTAAACGAGCATTAAGGCTGCTTACCAGATGTCGCAGGCGCATCCCATTAGGATCCGGAGATAGACTTGACAAACTAATGGCTTTGTTTATCATGGAGAAAACGAATTTAAAAAAAGAGAGAGAGACAGGAAGCGCTGCCACTCCCCTGGCTGCAAAAAAGCGGCCCCGTCTCCCCACGCAGACCGATTCAGAGACGTGCATTTTCCCCTGGGTGAGTCCCTGGGAGGGATTGCTCTCTGCGTGCTTCCCTCTCTCACGCCCAGGCACAGAGGCAGCTCAGCGAGAGGGTGCTCAGCCCCAGATCGCACATGGACAAGCGCGTGTACCAGCAATGCAGGCTGCGGTCGTGCATGCGTGTGGTCGCTCTGGAGCACGTAGCCGATAAGAAACCCCCAGGGGCAGTTCACACCCAGACCTGGGCGCACGCCTGTAGGACTGGGTAACAGTCCCTCTGCTTTGGGCAGCCGTGGGGTTTGACCACTGACGCCCTGAAAGCCTGATCGTCTGCTGCTTTAGCCAAAGGAGTCGCTCCACTCGCTGGCAGCTGTAGTAGGCTTGTAACTTCTCGCGCAGAGCAGCTGCCAGAGTAGGCCCATGCTCCGTGTGCCTTTCACACTCCCTGGTGTGTAGATACACACACACACACACACACACACACACACACACACCGGTGCCCATGCCCCCAGGAGATGCACACCCACTACCCCGGGCCCAGGCAGACGCCCCAGTGCAGTGAACAGCAAACAGCAGTGACAGCTGCTCTGGGCTCCGGCAGCCACAGCCCCGGGGACTGAATTTGGAGCTCCCGTTCTGTGGGAATTGAACTGGTCGGTCTCTTTTCTGGCTGCAAAGCAGGACTGAGGCAGGCGTTCAGAACTCCTTTATCTCCTTTTTAATGTGACGTGTCTCCCTCCAACCCCGTCAGGCTCCCAGCCGATGAGATCACTGGGTAAAAAGCCCCTCTGAATCTTCAGCTGGCTCCCTCCCGCTGCACTGGGTCCCTGGGTGAGGCAAAGACGGGCGTGTCCCACTGTGTAAGTTTGCCTCCGTGCCCGAGATCAAGGGCTTGGCAGGCTCGTTAATTTGTGGCTGCCTGCACTGCTCTCGACGCCCGCTGCAGTGTGTTACCCCCTTCGCTCCCTTCCCCGCCTGGCGGCACAGCCCCTCGCTCCGGATCCGACTGCCGCAGGGCGCCCTGCCCGGAGAAGAACCTCGACGAGCCCTGGACCAAAGATCCCTGAACTTGAGGGATCCCCACCCTGCTCCCCTCAGGAGTTCGCTCCTTTCACGCTGTCTCTCTGCGCTGCCCCTGCCAGAGCCATCACGCTGGAGAACACCCTGGTTATCCTGTCGACGGTAGCGCCGGACGCAGGCCGGTACTACGTGCAGGCCGTGAACGACAAGAACGGGGATAACAAGACCAGCCAGCCCATCACGCTCACCGTGGAGAGTGAGTGCCGGGGGTGAGGGTGGAGGGGGGAAAGGAGCTGGTGGCTGTGGGAGCTTCGGGGGGCTGGCCCTGGGGCTTCTTCCTCGGTGTAGGAATCCTGGGGAGAGCATATGTGTCCGGCCGGCTTGGGGCTGCCCTGCGCTCGAGTCCAGGGGGTCGGGCTTGGCACCAATCTGGATCTGCAGTGGCCAGGCTCAGTGCAGCGTGCTGGGGGGTGAGCAGCCGGAGAGAGGAGAGGCCAGGGGTCGCTGTGGTGCCAGGCAGGTACCTATGTAGCTTTGTGCATCCAGGAGCACGTGTGTGCAGGGATGGGTGGGTATACACAGGCAGGTGGGTGTGCAAGGGTGAGGGTGTGTGCACAGGTGGGTGGATGTGCACAGGAAGGCCTGTGTGCATGGGTGTGTGCAAAGCTGAGGGTGTGTGGACATGGGCAGGGGGACGTGCACAGGTGAGGGTGTGTGCAAAAGAGGGCAAGTGTGCACAGGGGAGGGCGGGCCCAGGAGGGTGTGTGTGCGCATGGGAGGCCTGTGTGTACAAGAGCACATGTGCAAGGATGAGGATGTGTGCACAGGAGGGCAGGCGTGCGTGGGCAGGCATGTGTGCACTCCCTCTCCTGTGCATAGAGCACGGTGCACGTGCTCAGCCTGGTGCTAAGCTGAACGGCCCCTGGACAGGGCAGGGCAGGGGGGCATCTTGCTCCCTCTGTTCTCTGTGGGCATCGCTCCCCAAACAGCTCTCCTGTCCCCAGGCGGGGCCCCACCCCAGCTCCTTCTGCCTCCCCCAGGAGGGTCCCCCCCAGCATCTCCAGGCTGCTTTACACGGGTATCGCTGCACATCTGCCTGTCTGGCCCCACTTCCCAGCACTCCCGATGATTGGCTCAGGCCCATGTTTAATTTGCAGTAAATCTCTTTGGAGGCTCCAACTTCTTGCTGACTTAACAGCTCAGCCTCCTGGAAATTTATTTCGGCTCTTTGGGCCATGCTGCAGGAGCGAGCAGGCAGTAATCCTATCACCAGCCCAGCCCCCGCCCTCTGCCCCACGCGCCCTGTGCCCAGGGCTTCCCTGGCCGCCACACACCACATCCCCTTCCCATTCCCTGGAGAGGGGGTGGATGGGAGCCGCTTTGGGGAGCGCTGCCTTGCAGACAGCTCAGCCCCAGGGTCCCCTCTATTTTTTTTACATCTATGTGCAGAATAAATTTTGTTAGGTGCACCATAGCATGTGCTTCTGTGCACCACCACTAGAAAAACGCTGCCGGCTCTGGGCACTCTGCCAACCAGCTGGGCAGCAGCTGAATCTTCCCTGGGCGGCTGCGAATGCACTCAGCTTACAGGGACCATTGGTCATGGTCCTTTCTGCCCCAGCCTGGCCCCTGCCACAGCCTGCGAGTGACGCTGGCACAAATCACCCTGAGCGTCTCCCCCGTGTGCTCACTCCCTCCTTCCTGCAGGCACTCCACGGCCGCCTTGTGGCTTTCCTCGTCGGGGTCTCTCTGTCCCGCTCTGCCTGGCGCGCCATTAATCCATCAGGCTGTATCAGGCGTCCGTCCCTCCGTGTAGATAAACAGCCTCAAGGCCCTGTTTATGCATTCAGCTGGGTCAGCAGCTTTCGCTCCCATCACTTTTTTACAGCACCTACATGAGGGTTTTTTATCGTCGCAATTACTTTGCCTTCACACCTCCCCTGTCCCTCCTTCCCCACCGAAGCCGGGAGCAGCTGCTGAGATCCCTCCCACAGGGCGCGTAGCGGGGGCGCTGCCCGACACCTGCAGGGCTTCTACGAGCCGTGCAAGAGGGTGCATCAGAGGACCTCTGAACCCCTTCCCAGCAAGGACAGCCAGCTCTTAGCTAAAGCTCCCCTGGCATCGCAGCTCACGGCTGGGCGTGGGTTCCCTGTGGCCGGGCAGCTGGTAGGACAGGCCATGGTGGAGAGCAGGCGGATGCCAGTGCCCACCGGGTTGGGAGACCGCGTGGGGCACAGTCCAGCTCTTAGGAGAGTCAGAGTGCCTGCAGCACGTTGCTGTGGATGGTGCATATCCACTCGTGCCTCAGCGCACACCATAAAAGTTATTCTGCACATGGATGGGAAAACTCAGCCACGCCACTGGGTGCAGCCCCCTCCCCTCCGTCTCTGTGCCACGCCGGCCCGTGGGTAGTCAGCCGAGGAGCTGGTGGTTCGCTCAACCCCTGCTCTGCTCTCTTGGCTCCCCTCAGATGTCGGCGGCCCGGCCGATCCCATCGCTCCCACCATCATCATCCCGCCCCGGAATACCAGCGTGGTGGCTGGCACCTCGGAAGTGACCCTGGAGTGCGTGGCCAATGCCAGGTGGGTCGCTGACCCCGGAGCTCCCATCTGCAGCCTGCGCGGGGCCACCCTTTGGGGCAGGTCCTGAACAGGCTCCTCTGAGCCTGGCCGAGGGGGGGCCAGGAGAGTCGTTGTCCTCCCCCTGCCCACCCCATGCTGTCAGCTGCCTGGTGTCAGGCAGAGGATGTGCCTGCGGGTGGTTCTGGAGGCCCCTCGGTGCCCCAATGCTGGGCGATAGGGGGCTCCATCTTCCCACCGGCAGCGAGGGAGCCGTGCCTGGCTGGGACCCTGAGCCGCCAGAGCAGGAGATGTCTCGAGGGCTGCAGCTTGGAGGGGAGAGCTGTAGGTTGAGACAACTCCAGACCCACCTCCCTTGGGGGGGCAGGAGATGGCCCAATGTCCTGCCGCTGTGTCCAGAGACTCCCCTCGGAGCCAACGTCCCCTTGTGCCAAGCCCTGCGCAGATCCCGGGCCCAGCGCTGCCCTGAAACCTCCTCCCCCGCGGGCGCCGGGTCCCCCTTCCCCTGCGCGCTGGGAGGCTCCGGTCGCAGGAGCTGAGTGGGATCCGGGCAGGGGCGCCCCGTGGGGCAGGAGCCGTGCGTCTGGGGCTGCTTTCCCACGCTCCCCTCACCCGCAGGCCGCTGATGAAGCTGCACGTGGTGTGGAAGAAGGATGGGGTGCAGCTGTCCCACGGGCTCAGCGACTACAACCGCCGGCTCACCATCCCCAACCCCACGCAGGGCGACAGCGGCTACTACGAGTGCGAGGCCGTGCTGCGCAGCAGCAGTGTGCCCGCCGTGGCCAAGGGGGCCTTCCTTGCTGTGCTGGGTAAGGGCCAGGCGGGCAGGGCGCTGGCTGTCCAGCAGGCCAGGCCTGAGGCCCAAGGACAGCACGTGCGGGGGGGGCGGTCTCCAGCTTGCAGGGCACTGCGGTGGGAGCAGGGGGACCTGCAGGAGGAGCCTGTGCTCAGTGCCGGGGTCCTATGGGGAGGAGAATGGCAGTGCCAGCGCCCGAGCTGGGGGGAGGGGTCCCCCTGCCTCTGGGGGCCGCTCTCCAGGGCTGCACGGTGAGGGGGTCCCCAGAGGCAGCACTGGCCTGCACGGCAGCTCCCTCTCTGCCTGAGGGAAGGGCTCGTCAGAAGCCACCCGCACACCCCCCGTGGGTCGGAGCCGGGCCCCGGGGCTGCCCCCAGCTGGCAGCTCCGGCCGTTCCCACCTCCACCTCTGGGGCTCTCGTTGCAGAGCCACCCCAGTTTGTCCAGGAGCCGGAGAGGCACATGACGGCCGAGATGGAGAAGGTGGTGACCTTACCTTGCCAGGCGAAAGGTACCCAGGCCCTCCCCGTCCCCCTGCCGCTGCCCAGAGCCCCCCGCCCCCATCTAACGCCGCCTCTCGGGGACGGGCTTTGGGTTGCAGGCGTCCCACCGCCGGCCGTGGCCTGGTACAAGGATGCGGCCCTTGTCCGCGCGGAGAAACTCTCGCGGTTCCAGCTGCTGGGCGACGGGAGCTTGCAGATCAGCGGGCTGGTGCCCGACGACACCGGCATGTTCCAGTGCTTCGCCCGCAATGCCGCCGGCGAGGTGCAGACCTCCACGTACCTGGCAGTGACCAGTAGGTGCCAGCGCTCAGCCCTGCGGGCCGTGGGACGGCGCCCCTCGGGCATGCCATGGGCCGGGAGCCAGCAGGGACCGGCCTGGGCTGCCCCCAGCTGGGAGCCCTCTGGAGACGATCCAGCTCGGGATTGTGGGGCGACCCCACCCCCGATCTCGACGCTGAGCCCAGTGCTCTGTGCAGTGCTGGGGTGCGCTGTGCGGTGGGGATCCCCCATAGGAGGCGCTGGCCCCCGCGTGGCACTAGGGGGCGCTGTGCGGTGGGGATCCCCCATAGGAGGCGCTGGCCCCCGCGTGGCACTAGGGGGCGCTGTGCGGTGGGGATCCCCCATAGGAGGCGCTGGCGCCCGCGTGGCACTAGGGGGCGCTGTGCGGTGGGGATTCCCCCATAGGAGGCGCTGGCGCCCGCGTGGCACTAGGGGGCGCTGTGCGGTGGGGATCCCCCATAGGAGGCGCTGGCCCCAGCGTGGCACTAGGGGGCGCTGTGCGGTGGGGATCCCCCATAGGAGGCTCTGGCCCCACACTGTGCTGGGGATGAAAGGGCCCCACCAGCCCTGAGCAGGATGCTGCTGAGAGCCCCTGGTGCCCCTTCACTGCCCATCCCGTGCGGGCGGTGCTGCCTCCAGGGCAGGAGGGGCTGCCCAGCGGCACGGCAGAGGCTGTGGGAGCTGGGGAGCTCTCGCCAGGCACCCGGGGGAACTCACGTGGCAGGGGTCCCAGTGCCTGCAGGGGCTGGCCCAAGGAGGAGGTGCGGAGAACCCCAGCAGGCCTGAGGGTAGCTGCTGGGTCACCCCGGAGCCGGGCTGCCGGAGCCGCTTCTGAGGCTTCACCACGTCTCCTCTGCTCAGGCATCCCCCCCAACATCACCAAGGGCCCCCTGGACAGCACGGTGATCGACGGCGTGTCCGTGCTCCTCAGCTGCGAGACCTCGGGGGCGCCGCGGCCGGCCATCACCTGGCAGAAAGGTACCAGCTCAGCCGGAGCATGGGCCACACCAGGGCACAGCACTGGGCACAGTCACCTGGGCTCCAAGTCCCCAGCCAGAGCAGCAGCATGAGCCCCCCATGAACATGCACCTCCGAGCTGGCACCCCGCCCGCTGCCCCTGTCCCAGCCCCTCTTCCCTGCCCAAGTCAGGGCCCCCACTCTGCTGGGAGGGGGCGGGGGCGAGGGCGGGGCTAATGCCAGGCCAGGGCAAAGGGGGAGCCTGTGCGCTGGGGGAGGAGTGATCGAGTGTAAACTGGGCTGGGGCATGTTCTGGTGCCTCCTGTCCCCTGTCTGCAGCCTGCAAAGGCAGCGGGCATTGCCCAGGCTCTGTGCAGGGGGCAGGGCCTGTGGGGTGGTCTCAGCTGGACATTCACTGCCCAGGCAGCAGCCTCCCTGCCCCATAACGTCTGGCCCACGGCGGCCAAGCCGACACCTTTTGCTGCCACCCGCCGGCAAGTCCCTCTTGTTCCTGGAGCAGCACTGGGAGCTGGGCACCCGCTCACGCCCTGTTCCCAGCACGCCGGGCGTGCCTGCCCCTCTGGGAGGATGGCTGCGCCGTCCTCTGCCCCTTCCGCAATCACTGCCCTGTGCACAGCCACAGAGCTAAGGCTGCAGCGCTGCCTGGGAGGAGCTGCCTGAGGTGAAGGTGGATTAGCACCTCCGAGGGGCCTTGTCTACGGTTGGTGGGTCAGTTCCCTGAGCGTGAGATGGAGGCGCTCACAGCTGGGCTCAGTCATGCCGGTGCCCCTCACTCCCGACCCACAGCCCCTGCCAGCCCAGCCTGGGCTCCCCCCACACAGCTCTGCTGGTGCCCCTCACTCCCGACCCACAGCCCCCGCCAGCCCAGCCTGGGCTCCCCCCCACACAGCTCTGCCGGTGCCCCTCACTCCCGACCCACAGCCCCTGCCAGCCCAGCCTGGGCTCCCCCCACTCAGCTCTGCCGGTGCCCCTCACTCCCGACCCACAGCCCCTGCCAGCCCAGCCTGGGCTCCCCCCACACAGCTCTGCCGGTGCCCCTCACTCCCGACCCACAGCCCCTGCCAGCCCAGCCTGGGCTCCCCCCCACACAGCTCTGCTGGTGCCCCTCACTCCCGACCCACAGCCCCTGCCAGCCCAGCCTGGGCTCCCCCTACACAGCTCTGCCGGTGCCCCTCACTCCCGACCCACAGCCCCGCCAGCCCAGCCTGGGCTCCCACCCCACAGCTCTGCCGCAGCCCCTGCCAACCCAGCCCTGGGATGTTCCAGCTCAGCCAGCGCTCTGCACTCCATCATTCCACTGGTCTCTCAGCCACGAGGGACTCGGCAAACTCGTGACACTTGTGAGCGGGCCAGTTTGCAGGCAGGTCTCCAGATGGGGCAGACAAGCACTGACCGTTTCCTTCCCCGTCGGGCCTGGGCGGAGGGCGCCGGGCGGTCACTGGCTAACAGAGCTCCCCTCGCCCCACAGGGGAGCGGATCCTGGCCAGCGGCTCGGTGCAGCTGCCCCGGTTCACCCTGCTGGAGTCGGGCAGCCTGCTCATCAGCCCCACGCACATCTCCGATGCCGGCAGCTACACCTGCCTGGCCACCAACTCCCGCGGGGTGGACGAGGCCTCCGCAGAGCTCGTCGTGTGGGGTAAGTCCGTCCCGCCGCCGGCTGCACTCAGCCCCGCTGCACCCACCCACGTCTCCCGCCGGCAGATTCCCCTGCTGCTGGCTCTGTTGTGAGGGCCATGTGGGGCTCGGCCCCAGGGCTCTGGCCCTGCTGTGACTCTGGCTCCTGCCCTCTGCCGCAAGGGGAGCCCTGCCTGGGCTGGACCCCACTTGCCAGAGCCCCTCATTGCTGCGTGGTAGCCACAGCTCACGCTGTGTCTGCTCCCCAGCCCGCACACGCATCACCAGCCCCCCTCAAGATCAGAGCGTCATCAAGGGAACCAAAGCCTCCATGAGCTGTGGCGTCAGCCACGACCCCAGTGTGGCCGTCAGGTACGTGGCCTCGGCTCAGCGGCGATCCAGAGCGGCCTCTGCGGGGGTTGGGGGGAATTCCAGGGGGCCTGCCCTGCTCCCAGAGCTCCCTGGGTGGGACGTTCAGGGGATCCCACCCAGTGTTCCCAAAAGCTGAGCGCTGGGGCAGCCGCCCCGCAGAGATTCAGGGGGTGCCCAGCAATTAGCAGAGCACCCACAGCCGGCAGCGCGTTTCTCTGGGTGGTGCACATAACAAAATTTATTCTGCCCATGGACAGAAACAATTAGAGGGAGCCCTGGTCCCAGCGCTGCTCGGAGAGATGTGGGGGGGCCCAGCCCCAATGCAGGGGGGTGAGCAGGGGTGGTCCCATTGCCCCAGGTAGAGCAGAGATGCAGGGGGTGCGCCAGGCCCCCCATCTCCAAGCACTGGGCGGGCAGGAGCCCAGGGGACTCTCTCCGCAGAGCTGCAGACCCCAGGCCTGATGGATCTGCTGCCCTGGGATAAAGGCGGCAGGGCTGTGGGTGCTCCCCTGGCCGCCCCCCGCAGCAGCGTGAGCTGCGGCTTCGCAGCCCTGCACTGCCACCCAGTGCCCAGCTGGGGTGCAGCACTGTGCCAGCCTGGCCAGGGTTGCCATGGGCTGAGCCCGCGTGCCTGGCAGCCCGTGCGCCACGTCCCACTGCCAGCCGCTAGGGCCGATCCGTGGGCTGGAGGGGCTGTGGGAGGGGAACCGGGTTTCCTGGCCAGCCCCAGGCCTGAGCAGGTGGGGCCTGTGGCAGGTACGTGTGGGAGAAGGACGGCGCGCTCGTCAGCCTGGAGGGCGTCCCACGGCTCCGGCTGGACGAGGAGGGAACCCTGCACATCTCCCAGACCTGGTCCGGGGACATCGGCACCTACACCTGCCGGGTGCTCTCTGCCGGCGGCAACGACTCCCGCAGCGCCCACCTGCGCGTCCGGTGAGGGGCCTGGGACGGGGATGCAGCCTCCCGCCTGTGCACCCTGACGCCTTCCTGCTGCAACATCTTCCCACCCCCCAACCTCCAGCCACGGGTCCCCACCGCCCATGTCGTCCCCTCCCTGGCATCCCCCCAGCACACCACGGGTCTCCCCCGCCCATGTCGTCCCCTGCCTGGCATCCCCCAATATACCATGGGTACCCCCACTCACGCCGTCCCCTGCCTGGCATCCCCCAACATACCATGGGTACCCCGACTCACGCCGTCCCCTGCCTGGTATCCCCCAACATACCACAGGTCCCCCCTGCCCACACCGTCCCCTCCCTGGCATCCCCCAACATACCACGGGTCTCCCCACACATGCCGTCCCCTCCCTCACATCCTCCCAGCATACCATGGGTCCCCCCCACCCACACCGTCCCCTCCCTGGCATCCCCCCAGCACACCACGGGTCCCCCCCACCCACACTGTCCCCTCCCTGGCATCCCCCCAGCACACCACGGGTCCCCCCCACCCACACTGTCCCCTGCCCTGGCATCTCCCCACCGTACCACGGGTCTCCCCTGCCCATTCTGTTCCCTGCCACCACAGCTCTCTCCCCACATACCCTGCTCTCTGCCGCAGGTTCCCTCCCTCTCCAGCCTTCTCTGGTCTCTCCCCCAGCCCAGTCCCCCGACTCCTCCTGCCACAGTGTCACCTTCTCCCTTGCGATGCAGCTGATCCACGCACCCCGTAGCCGGGCCCCTGCCTCCTGTGCCCCGAGCCAGGGCAGCCGGGTGACACGGGCATGCCCAGTGCCCGACAGCCTGGGTGAGCTCCCTGCCCCGGGGCTGCGCCCTTCTGAAGCTGTGCCCGTCGGTTCCAGCTGTGGCTTCTCCGCCCCTCCAGGCAGCTGCCCCACGCCCCGGAGAACCCAGTGGCCGTGCTGAGCCCGCTGGAGAAACGCGCCATCAACCTGACTTGGGCCAAGCCCTTCGACGGGAACAGCCCCCTGCTGCACTACGTCCTCGAGGTCTCCGAGAACAGTAAGGCGCCTGCAGCCAGGGCAGGGGCGAGTGTGGACGGGGCCGGCACGCCGGGGGGGCGGGGGGAACCAGCGTGCAGCAGCCTAGTTAACAGGTGTGTGCACATGGCCGGGTGGGCTCCTGGCACACCCAGCGCCCTGGTGTGTGGCACTAATTACGCGCCATTGGGACAGGGCGGGGGGCTCGTCCCTGCAGGCGAGATCACCCTCGACCCCCCAGGGCTTTGCCTGCAGTACGCAGGGCAGGATGGCTCACTACCGGCGGGGAGCTGCCAGGGGTAATACAGGAGGGCTCTGGGGGTGATGCAGAGTGGGTCACATCCCAGCCAATTTCTCAGTGACAGCGCTACTGCCAGCCCAGGCCTGGGGGGGCTCCGCTGTCCGACCCCAGCCCGGTCCCCGAGCCCCTCTGTGCACCCCCTGACTAGCCAGAGAGCGCACAAGCCGCGTCCGGAGACGCTCCAGTGCCCCGGGGCCACCGCCCGCCCCCTCCTTCCACCACCTGAGAAACGGTCGCCCCAAACTGAAGAAAAGTTCTTCCGCCCCCGCAGGAGCAGCCCCATTCCCAGGTCAATGTGTTCCTCAGACCTCACCCAGACTGGGCTGTGTGCGTCTCCTGCACACGGCCGTCCAACGGCTGAAGGGAGCCGGGTAGCGAGAGGAGTGAAACACACGCCCTGTAGCAGGGGTGACATGATTGCTCTCTGGAATACAGCCTGGGGGGATGTCCCACCAGGCTCAGCTCCGAGCAGAGTCCTTCAGGGGTGGTGAGCTGGGCTGAAGACAAAAGGAGGATCCCTGGGGCGGAGCCATGGGGCTGGAGTCCCATCGGCCTCACTGCGGTGAAAGTACGTCCCCGGATGGAGCTTGTCACCTGGCCACGGCCATGGCTCCCACGCCGATCTGGACATACCCGGCAAAGGCTGGGCACCTCCTCCGGTGTGGTGTCTGCCAGGTGCCACCGTCCAGCTGACTCAGTTGTCCCACCAGAGGGTGGCCCATCTCCTGCCGGCATCTCCCAGGAGCAAACCTGTGCGCTACGAGTCCCGAGCCAATACCCAGCCGCGCCACCTGCCTTTGAACCGCACGCGCAGGAGCTGCGGATCGGCAGCTTTGAGAGACCCCTCGCTTCACCCCCTGCGTGCAGGGCTTGGCTGCAACAGTGGTGGGGGTGCTCCTGTTGCAGTCCGGTCCCATCACGCGAGGGACCACGGGGGGCAGGAAGGGGGGAGCCGTGTTTGCTTCTGTAAGGGCCGTGCTCCCCGGCCCCATGTCAGCTCCCTGCTCCACCCCTCTCCTCTCTGCCCCCCAGACGCTCCCTGGAGCACCCTCATGGCCAGCGTCGACCCCGAGGCGACCTCCGTGGTGGTGCGAGGCCTGGTGCCCGCTCGCTCCTACCAGTTCCGCCTGTGTGCCGTCAATGACGTCGGCAGGGGGCAGTTCAGCCAGGACACGGAGAGGTGAGGCGGGGCCAGGTGCACACCTGCGGGCCCGGCCCGGCCCGGCCTGAGGCTCACTGGCTCCCCATGCTGCCTCCCCTCCCAGGGTGTCCCTGCCGGAGGAGCCCCCCACGGCGCCCCCCCAGAACGTCATCGCCAGCGGCAGGACCAACCAGTCCATCATGATCCAGTGGCAGCCGCCGCCCGAGAACCACCAGAACGGCATCTTGAAGGGCTACCTCATCAGGTCGGCGGTCCTGCGCGCTTGGCCTGGGCACGGGGTGGCAGCTGCTTGGCACCCGCTGCCCTGGGGGGCCGGCTGGAGCCAGAGGGGTGCCCCGCCCGCTGGCCTGACTGGCCCTCTGCCTGCCCCCAGGTTCTGCCTGGCCGGCCTGCCCGTCGGCTATCAGTTCAAGAACATCACCAGCGCCGAGGTGAACAACTTGCTCCTGGAGGATCTCATCATCTGGACCAACTATGAGATCGAGGTGGCAGCGTACAACAGCGCTGGCCTGGGGGTGTACAGCCCCCGGGTGACCGAGTGGACCCTGCAGGGAGGTGAGCCGGGGGGGTCCCTGCCGGGAGGGGGAGGACCGAGGGGTGATGAGCCCCAGGGGATTTGTTAGCCTGGCCTCAGCTGACGAGGAGGAGATGGGCGATGGAGCCAGGTCGCTGCCCTGTGGGTGAGCGGCCGGCCCGTGTCTGCCTCGGTTTGGGCGCCGGCAGGGCTGGATCTGCTGTGCCCCATCCCCAGGGAGGTCTCCGGAGGGGACGGCTGGTCCAGGCAGCTGCGGGAGGGGAGATCCCCCAGTGCCGTGGCTGGGAGGGAGGCTGCTGCGGCTGCCTGTGCCCCCGGCCCTGGCACCGGCTGCTCCGCCTTCCTTTGTGCCGAGCCTGCTCCTGTCTCCTGCAGTTCCCACCGTCCCCCCCGGCAATGTGCAGGCCGAAGCCACCAACGCCACCACCATCCGCTTCACCTGGAACCCGCCCAGCCCCCAGTTCGTCAACGGCATCAACCAGGGATACAAGGTAAGGGGGGGCCAAGGATTTCCCGCGGAGCCCTTCCGCCCCCGGCTCTTGCCTGCGCCCGGCTGCCCGTGGCATGGAGCTGCTGGGGGCTGTAGCCTTTGGGGTCCAGCTGAGTCCCCCAGCTCCGAGCCCGCCAGTGAAACCTGGGCAGCTGCTGCTCCCTCGGCTCGTCGGCCCGGCCCAGCGCGTGGGCGAGCTGAGTGCAGGCGTGTGCCCCTTGGCACAGTGGCCCACTTCCCTCCCGGGGAGGCCGAGCGGACTGGGGTACCCAGGAGGCAGGGAGCTGCCCAGGCTGGGTGGCGGCAGCCGGTGTGGGCGCAGAGCAGCCAGCTGCGGGGGGGCCCTGCACAAGCCCTGAATAGTGAAGAGGGACGTGGCCTGGCCCCCGCAGGGCCCTGCCAGTTGTCCGGCGGCTGGGCCTCGCGCCCCTCCTCTCTGGAGGTGTGCGCACTGCCCAGCCAGGGAAGCAGCCACCGGGGATGTGCTGCCCAGGAGTCCCACAGCTGCCGATCTGACACAAACCTGGAGACGCCCCCCTGCCAGCAGCATGGACCTCAGCAGCCGGCGCCAAGCGCTGTGAGGGGAGGAGACCCAGCATAGAAGGGCCTGATCCTCAGCTCAGTCCCACCACCGTTATGTTCCTTTCCTCTCACTCAGCTACAGCTCATCGGTGCCTCATTTCCTTCCCCCTCTGAGTGAGAGCGTTCCAACCTCCCCCTCTCCAGGGCTCATCCCACAGGTTGGAAGCTGGGACCCCCAGCACAACCTCTCCCAGTGAGCCTGGCAGCAGTAGTCGGCTGTTATCCTCGGCGTGCGCCAACCACTCCCGGGTGGGCGGGGCACACTGTGCCGGTGGGTTGCTGTGATGGGGTTCAGGGGTCCCCATGCACTGCACCCCGTCCGCTGGCAGGAGTGACTCTCACTCGGCAGGTACACCAGGAGGTTTATTAGGCAACAGATGCCCAGTTTCTCACAGAAGCGTCAGTACAGCAGTCAGAGACAGTCCTTCCAACCTGTCCTGGGGAGAGGAGCCCGAGGGGGGCCCCTCTGGGGTGTAGCTTTCCCCCTCCCCAGGCTGGCTGCCCTCCAGCTCCCTCTCCCCCCAGCCTCCAACTGCTGCCCCTGATTCAAAACCAGCTCAGCTCCACCCTCCTCTTTGTTCAGGGCTGAGGTGTTACCTGCCAGCCTAGGTTATAGCCCCAGGGTCATCCTTAGCCACTGGGAGCTGCTCTGCTTGTCTCACACCCATCCAGCCTGAGTCTCACCCATGCACTCCCCCCCACTCCATCACAGTTGCAAACACTCAGGGCTGTACTTGGAGGTCCTGGCACATCTTTGCTCTGAACTGCAGGTTTGTTGGATTAATCAGCGACAAGGTGCTGCTTATGACTCAGCTTCCCCAAGAACGGGGCTGCTGTCTCGGCGTCTCTTCCAGAAACTGACGACGTGAATAAAATGGACAGTATCTCCTCTTAAACCCTCATTTCACACGCGTGTCCTCAGACGACCTGTACCTCCTTCCCAGGCCCTTAACGAAAAATGGCTTCCCTTCGCATTCCACCCCCGAAAAACGGATATTCTAGCTGAGCTGGGTCTGACTATTCATATTTACTGAGATTTAACACTTACCCAGGAGCTCAGCCTCCGATGCACTGTAATTAATTCCAAATCATAATTAATTCAAATTTACATTAATTACACCGAATTAAAATAGTATACTTGTTTCTTAATCTGCTCCAAAGAAGTTCAGGAATTTAATTGCCACCGAACGAGATAACCAAAGTAAGCAGGATATTTAACATACATATTAAATGCCACTTAGTATTTTTGATTTGTAATTTAGGGCCTAATTAGTATGTAATTAATTCGCTATAGGCGATCTTCCTCTGTCCCAATTTAATGCCCAGACATCCCTTCAAAATGGAGCATCCTACTTCAGCAGCTATTGTGCATTGTTATCGGAGGCGTTAATCACACAGCATCAGCTGTGTGTTGTTTTATTTGGATAAATACACAAGCTTATTAAAACACATCAAGTGTTTGCGTTTCACCAATAATTGATGTTGAAGCAACTTTGAGTAAATACCAGGCTCTGGATGGATTTGGGGAGGAGCTAGAGGGTTGCATTGTCTTGAAGGGAAGCTGGGAGAGAGGCTTCTTCCTCACAGGAAAAACCTGTCCCCCTGAGAAAGCCAGGCCACCCCCCGCACACACTTTGTGGGAGTAAAAGGCCTAGAATCCTAGGACCTCAGGGATCATTGAGTCCAGCCCCCTGCGCAAATCAGGACCAACCCCAACTAAATCATCCCAGCCAGGGGTTTGTCAAGCTGGGACTTAAAAACCTCCAGGGATGGAGATTCCACCACCTCTCTGGGTATCACATTCCAGTGCTTCCCCACCCACCTGGGGAAAGAGTTTTTCCTAATACCCAACCTACACCTCCCCCTCTGTAACTTCAGACCATTGCTCCTTGTTCTGCCACTGCTGAGAACCGCTGAGAACAGCCTCTCTCCATCTTCTTCAGAGCCCCCCTACAGGAAGTTGAAGGCTGCTGTCAAATCACTCCTCACTCTTCTCTTCTGCAAACTAAATAACCCCAAATCCCTCGGCCTCTCCTCATAGGTCATGTGCTCCAGCCCCTTAATCATTTTTCTTGCCCTCTGCTGAACCTGCTCCAATTCATCCACATCCTTTCTATACTGGGGGGGGCCAGGACTGGACGCAATACTCCAGATGTGGCCTCCCCAGTGCCGAGCAGAGGGGGATAAGGCAGTGGGAGTGAAGAGTTCCGATTAACAGCTGGTGGTCACACCTGGGTGCAGACTTGCCACCTTTTGTAATGCCAAGTTGTTATGCTCTCGGCAACTGCCCATTCTGTGGTTATGAAGCACCTGCTGCAGCAAAGAATTGTAACACGGGGCCCCTTTTGGAAACGCAGTCTGTTAAAGGTTCAGACTTGCTCCTTCAAACCCGCACTCCCCGCGCAGCCTGTCCTGCTACCGATTCCTTCGCTCCTCGCCTGTGGCCCCGTCTTAAGCCCCAGACGTGCCTTTGCCCTGTTCTCTGGTGTCTTTTATGTTTTGTCCCCGATGGGCCCATGTAATATTGTGAGGGGGTCTGGGCCAAGCTCAGAGAACCTAAAACCGGGCAGCTTACAGCCCAGGCTGGAATTTACTTCTCAATAAGGCAAACCAAACCAGCCACAAAAGTCCCTCTGCCGGCCCCACCAGCCAGCCAGAAGCCACACAAGCAAACCCACCGATTCTCCAGCTCTTCCTAATGCCCAAACCAGCCCCCTGCTTACTCAGGTGCGGGGCTACAAAAGCCTATTTCACCCACTCCCCACGGATGCTTCCAGCCCCAAAGGGACCAGCCAGAGTCCCAGGTCAATAGATACTGAGCTCTTACCCAAACCAGCATGCTGGGCCAGTCCTTTAGAATCTTAACTCCAAAGTTTATTAAGAAAGGAAGAAAGAACAGGGTGAGAGAGAGAAATTGTTGAAATGGTGAAGTACGTATGCGATTTGAAGCTATTGTTACAGGGTAAGCTGGTATTCTTGAGTCTCTGAAAACACATCCTCTGAGGGATGCCCCCTGTCCACACAGGCTTAGTTCATGAGGACTGAAGGAGATGGTCACTGCCAGGAATATCTTTATAGACTTGCCAAGGGGAGGGAAAAGCCCTTTCTTCTCCAGGTAGGCAATGGAGGATCGCCTAGTCAGTGGCCCGTTGGGGCATTCTGCCATTGACCGCTGGGTTAGCCAGCAGATCTCAGTCAGTTTCCAGAAGATGTGGATTTGAGGACGTCTGAGTATCTGGTCCTTTGTTCAGCCCATGTCAGCTGACTGAGGAGATAACCACACCTTCCATTGTGATCCTTAACTCACGGAGGTGTACAGTAACAGAGAGGGAGCCCTGCTAGTCTACATACTATCAAAACAAAAAGCAGTCAAGTAGCACTTTAAAGACTAGCAAAATAATTTATTAGGTGGTGAGCTTTCGTGGGACAGACCCACTTCTTCAGACCATAGCCAGACCGGAACAGATGCAATATTTAAGGCACAGAGAACCAAAAACAGGACTTAAGGAGGACAAATCAGAAGAAAATGATCAAGGTGAGCAAATCAGAGAGTGGAGGGGTGGGTGGGGGAGAAGGTCAAGAAGTAGATTAAGCCAAGTATGCAAATCTAATCTAATTCTTGACTTTCATCCCCCCCACTCTCTGATTTGCTCACCTTGATCAGAAGAAAATGATTTGTCCTCCTTGATCACTGTTTTTGGTTTTCTGTGCCTTAAATATTGAGTCTGTTCCGGTCTGGCTGTGGTCTGAAGAAGTGGGTCTGTCCCACGAAAGCTCATCACCTAATAAATTATTTTGCTAGTCTTTCAAGGCGACTTGAGTGCTTTTTGTTTTCACTGAGATGCAGAGCCAATGCCTATAACCTTGCCTACAAACATGGCAGAGATATACAATAGCATAGACAAGTTCAATGAATCACCAGCTGTCCCTCGACACCCAACTTGGCACAAGATTTAGTGCAAAGGTAATGCAGCGGTCACAGAAATGGTAAAAATCCAGGAACATCACACCCAGGCAATGAAGTTGTTGGGCTCCTGGCCCTACCCTGGTGATCTGCCATTGCCGGGGGCTGTAGGGCTCGGGGGAGCAGCAAAACACAGCACTGAGTACATTTCCCAAGCTGCTCCATTCCCCCTCCTCGTGGCCCTTTTGGCCTATCACCCCGCTCCCCTTGGCCTCTGCATCCCAGCCACATCGGCTCCCTCCCAGCACCGCGTGCCAAGGAGGCGCCGGAGTGGCCGAGACAGGCCGGTTGCCCCGAAAGCTAAGGGCCATGTTGCCAGATGCAGGCGCAGGCTGGGGAGGGAGCTGAGTTCAGAAGACCTGAGCAGCTTGTGCCCCAAAAGACACCTTAACGAGGGGAGGACTCATCAGAAACAAGCTCCTGTCGCCTGACCCAATCTCCCAAGGTCAGACTCAGCTACGGCTGAACGTGGGTTAACAGTTGCCCTTGGCTTGTCTCTTGCCGTCTGGCTGGGTCTAGCCTTGTCACGCTGGCCCATCTGCCTGATGAAGTGTTACAGGTGACCGAGAGGTGAAGTAAATGCACCCTCATTTTGTCTCTGGTTGGAAGGTGAAAGATACGGGTTGAACCCCTCTAATCCGGAACTCTCTCATCTGGCAACATCCGTAGTCTGGCACGATTTCAGTTACCCAGATGTCCGCCTGTCGTGGGGGCGGCCAAATTTCCCAGAGTCCCATAAAGTTTGTTTCCAGCCACCAGTCCTGGCTCTCGGTGTTCTGGGCTGTTAATTAGCTCTAATTTACCCCAAATGTCTGCTAAGACCCGAAAACAACAAGAAGCCCTGTGGCACCTTATAGACGAACAGATATTTTGGAGCATCTGACAAAGCAGGTCTTTGCCCACCAAAGCTTATGCTCCAAAATATGTTAGTCTATAAGGTGCCACAGGACTTCTTGTTGTTTCTGAAGATACAGACTAACTCGGCTCCCCCGCTGATAGTTGCTCAGAGCCAAGGAAGCAGTGGAAGTGTTGGTTAAGTGCTGGAAAATATTGACTTCCCATCATCCGGCATATTCTGTCATCTGGTCACGTCCTGAGGGTGCGAGACAGGAGAGGTTCAACCTGTGCCGCCCTAGCTCAGCCACAAACGATTGAGCATCACGTGGGCATCGCTGGCCGAGGATCTCTGGCTTGCGTTACGGAGGTCAGCCAGATTAGTGCCCCAGAACTGTCCCCTCTGGCCTGATAACTCCCCCTACACCCCATTAGTGAGCTGTGTGTAGAGTCCCTCTACTGTGAGCCTGGCCTGCTGCACGGCACAGTGACCTGGCCCCTCAGCGTCCTTCTGGCCCAGTGATCAGCAGACACCCCAGATGTTCCTGTCACTCCCCCGCCCGTCCTTCCACAGGAGAGGCTGCTGAGGGGGCGGCTGTGGGGCTGGGGGCTGGTTCTCGCCCCCTGCAGGGCTGTGACCCTGTGCTTTTGCACCCCAGCTGATCGCATGGGAGCCGGAGCAGGTAGAGGAGGAGACGGTGGTGACAGTGAGGCCCAACTTCCAGGACAGCATCCACGTGGGCTACCTGGGGGGCCTGAAGAAGTTCACGGAGTATTTCACCTCGGTGCTGTGCTTCACCACGCCAGGGGATGGCCCGCGCAGCCCTCCGCAGCTGGTGCGCACCCACGAGGACGGTACGGGGAGGCCTTGCATTGCCTTGTCACACGGGGTGGGGCGACACATGCAGAGGCCCTGCTGTTCCGGGGGAGACCCCAGCTCACTCCAGCTCATTGTGGGGAGATACCCCAGGGCCCCACTTGCCCCAGCTCACCGGGGGGGGTACCCCAAGGAGCTCCCTCCTCCACGCACGGGCCAGCGCCCCGGGGGTGCCCGGCTTGACCCTGGCTGCCGGAGAGCTGCTGAGATGTGCGCTGGTAGCTCATCCCTAACTCTTGGAATTGGGGTTTGGGGGCAGCACCCGGGCCCGTGGGGCACCTCAGCTTCAGCGAAATCCTGGACACGTCCCTGAAGGTCAGCTGGCAGGAGCCCCTGGAGAAGAACGGCATCCTGACAGGTAAGGGCTCCTGGGGGCTGCTCCCCTTGTCCTCCCCCGGCCCAGCTGGCCTGCATGTCCTGTACGATCGGCACGGCTCCATGTGTCCGGGGCTGCAGCCGGGTCTGGGGACAGGGTCTGAGCTGTGCTGTGTCGCAGGGCAGTGCTGCCTCTCGCTGGCTTCGCTCCCCCAGCGCCTTCCCGCCCACGCTGCAGAGTGGGAGCCAGAGTTCCCCGTAAGCTGAGCACTTGGGCGGCCGCCCAGGAGAGATTCAGGTGCCGCCCAGCCCCTTAGCAGAGCGCCCCCATTGGGCAGCATTTTTCCGTAGTGATGGTGCACATCCACACATCCTGCAGTGCACATGACAAAATTTATTCCGCACACGGATGGAAAACAATTAACGGGAACACCGGTGGGGTGTAAAGTCCTGGCCACTACGGCCTTTCTCCTGGGGCACTTCGGTTACCCCATTTCCACCCTGTTCCCCTTGGCCCCTTCCTCTACGTCCCAGCCACGTCTGGCTCCCCCCATATCGTGGCGTGCGAAGGAGGTGCTGGCATGGCCCAGGCAGTGCCCACTACACTGCACTGATGTTCCCATATCACGGAAGGTTGTGGAGACCAGGCTCCATGGCAAACGCCGAGTGGAGAATTCGGGACAGAGCCATCGGGTGAGACCTTCCTGAGCCCCCAGACGGCTTGAACATCCCTCTGCAGAAGGGGTGGCAAGCCCGGGGCATGGGGCAGAAGGAACAAGGAGCTGGCCATGACCTTCTGCCTCTGGCTAGTGGCCTCTTGCACCAGGCGGTCAGGCTGCTGCTGGGTCTGCAAAGGGGGGGGCCTCAGCCGGCAGAGCCTGGGGCGGGGGCGAGATGAAAGGAGTCTCCTGGAAGGGGGGACCTGCAGTGGGTGGCAGAGTTTGACCTGTGGCTGGACCCTTTTCCAGGGTACCGCATCTCCTGGGAGGAATACAACCGCACCAACACGCGGGTGACGCACTACCTGCCCAACGTCACCCTGGAGTACCGCGTCACCGGCCTCACCGCCCTCACCACCTACACCATCGAAGTGGCCGCCATGACGTCCAAGGGGCAGGGCCAGGTGTCCTCCTCCACCATCTCCTCCGGGGTCCCTCCAGGTAGAGCCAGCCCCCTCCCACTCCCCACAGGTCGTCTCCATCCCCGCCCTCTTGCGGGCGTCTGGCAGAGGATGAGCCTGCCCTGGCCCGAGGGTGCACCCCGCAGACTCCACCTGTCCGGAGCAGCAGGTCGGGCTGGGTCTGACCAGCACCCCAGCGGCAGTACAGAGCCAGAGCTGGCTCTCTAGGCCTGCGTGGCCGTCAGCCAGGCCTGTCTGCTTGTGCTGGGGGGGCAGTGTCTGCCCCAGAGCTGTGTGTGCATGGCGGTGCAGTGAGGAGCGTGTTTGCACCAGCCGGTCTGCCCCTGCCCCTGCTACTGTCACGGGCGTGGGTCCCCAGGCGTGGGCAGCCACAGGAGGGAAGGTCAGCTCTGCTCAGCCTCCCCCACCAACGGGACGTCCCTTGCCAGCCTGTCTTCTCCCCACAGAGCTCCCCGGTGCGCCGACCAACCTGGGCATCTCCAACATCGGCCCACGCTCCGTGACGCTGCAGTTCAGGCCCGGTTATGACGGGAAGACCTCCATTTCCCGCTGGCTGGTGGAAGCGCAGGTGAGGGGGTCTCTCAGGGATCTGGAAGAGCCAGGGAGCCTGGGCCTGGGGAGGGGGCATCATGACCTCTGCGCCCCTTGAGGGGAGCAGGCAGCGCCACCGCGCCTCACGCCCTCCCGCCTCCACAGGTGGGTCAGGTTGGCGAGAACGAGGAGTGGGAGCTCATTCACCAGGTGGCCAATGACCCCGACGCCCGCTCCATGGAGGTGCCTAACCTCCACCCTTACACCTACTACAGGTGAGTGCTGCAGATCGGCGCTGGGCCAGGCTACTGTAGCCTCTCCGAGCCCTGCAGGCCACCGAGCCCTGGGCTGTCCTCAGCCAAAGGCGGGGACCCCAGAGGGGCCGGGCAGAGCCTCACCTCCCTGGCACCATGCGCCCGCGTCAGCCTCCTCTGGGGCAGTAGCAGAGCCTGAGAACATCAGGGAGGGGTCTGGTCCTGGCTGGGGTTGCAGCTTCCCCCAGCAGCAGCAGCATCCTCTCCTCTTGTGCCCGGCTGCAGCGTTGCTGCCGTGGGTCCCCGACCTTTGCCTCAATGCATGGGGGTGTAGGGAGCCCACACCCCCTTGCAATAGTGGTGCCGAGTGGTGCCTCCCTTCTCTGCCCATGGTGACTCAGTTCTGCCCCTCCCAGCTTCCGCCTGCGGCAGGTGAACATCGTTGGCACCAGCCCGCCCAGCCTGCCCTCCAGGAGGGTGCAGACCCTACAAGCGCCGCCGGACGTGGCGCCTGCCAACGTCACCCTGCGGACGGCCAGCGAGACCAGCCTGTGGCTGCGCTGGGTGGTGAGTGGCCCTGGGACTGCCCCTGGCCCAGCCATGCACTGCCTGCATCGGCAGGGGGCAGGGAGGAGACGAGGGCACTCAGGGGGCTGGGGGCTGCAGCGTTAACAGGGCGGGGGAGCAGCCGGGCTGGGCCTGGCCGCGGGGGCGTGGGGGGGTCCCTGTACGCAGGTTAGTCAGGGCAGGGCTGGGGCAGGTGGGGGTTGTTTTAGGAGCACAGAAGGGAGCCGAGGGGGAAGCAGATTAGTTGGAGGCTGTGGAAGGTGCGGGTGAGGGGTTAGGTGGGGGTTTGTGGATGGGGGGGTATGGGGGAGGGGTTAGGTGGGGGTTCATGGGTGGGGGGCTGTGGGGGGTACGGGGGAGGGGTTAGGTAGGTGGGGAGCTGTGGGGGGCACGGGGGAGGGGTTAGGTGGGTGGGGGGCTGTGGGGGGTACGGAGGAGGGTTTAGGTGGGGGTTCATGGGTGGGGGGCGGTGGGGGGTACAGGGGAGAGGTTAGGTGGGTGGGGGGCTGTGGGGGGTACAGAGGAGGGGTTAGGTGGGGGTTTGTGGGTGGGGGGCAGTGGGGGGCAGGGACCGGGGTGGGCGTCGGGGGGGCATGCGTGGGGAGCAGGAAGGGGGCGGCCGGGGAGCCAGGCCTCACCGGGTCACGTGAGGTGCATCCCCCAGCCGCTGGCCGAGCTGGACTACAACGGCAGCCCGGAGGCAGTGGGCTACCGGCTGCGGCACTGGCGTGCGGACGGGCGTGGCCGGGCGGTGGTGCACGCTGTTCACGACCGGCGGGAGCGGGAGTACACGCTGGAGGACCTGGAGGAGTGGAGCGAGTACCGCGTGCAGGTCCAGGCCTTCAACGCCATCGGGGCCGGGCCCTGGAGCCGCGTCGTGGTGGGACGCACGCGGGAGTCAGGTATGCGCCCCCCCCGGCAGGGCACGCCCGCTGGCCGCCTGCACCCGGGCGGCTTCTGACCTGGCCTTCCTTTCCCCTCGCCAGTACCCTCGGCTGGCCCCAGCAATGTCTCGGCGCTGGCCACCACCTCCAGCAGCGTGCTGGTGCGATGGGGCGAGATCCCCGAGGCCGACCGCAACGGGCTCATCCTAGGCTACAAGGTGGGTGTGCTGGGGGTGGGGGAGGGTTAGGTGTGGGGGAGCGGGGGGGCTGGCCTGGGGGGGTCGGGGGTGGCCAGCCTGGGGTGTGGTGGGGGTGTCTGTGGCCGGCCTGGGGGGGTTGGGGGGGCTGGCCTGGGGGGCAGCAGGGCCGGGGGGGCAGGGGCGGGTCCAGCCTGGGGTATGGCGGCCGGCCTGGGGGGTGGCGGGGGTGTCTGCAGCCAGCCTGGGGGTCAGGGTCGGGGCCGGGGGGGCTGGCCTGGGGGGGACGGGGGGCCAGCCTGGCAGGGAGTCAGGGGCGGGGGTGGCCAGCTGTGGGGGGGACCGGCCTGGCGGGGAGTCAGGGTCGGGGATGGCCGGCTGGCTGGGGGGCCAGCCTGGCAGGGAGTCAGGGTGGGGGGTGGCCAGCCGGGGGGGGGGGGGGGGCCAGGGGACCAGCCTGGCAGGGAGTCAGGGTGGGGGGTGGCCAGCTGGGGGTGCTGCGGGGACCGGCCTGGCAGGGAGTCAGGGTGGGGGGTGGCCAGCCGGGGGGTGGGGGGGGCAGGGGAACCAGCCTGGCGGAGGGTCGGGGGCGGCCAGCCTGGCAGGGCAGCCCCAGGGAGTCGCCGCCGGCCCCACCGCTGAGCCATGGCCGCCTCGCAGGTCGCGTACAAGGAGAAGGACTCGGACGCGGGGGCCTGGTTCTGGCTGGCCGAGGGCAACGCCTCCCGCAGCGCCCAGCTGAGCGGCCTGGGCAAGTACGTGCTGTACGAGATCCGCGTGCTGGCCTACACCCGGGTGGGGGACGGCGTGCCCAGCCACCCGCCCATCCTGGAGAGGACTCTGGACGACGGTACGTGCCGCCCGTTCCCACAGGCAGTGGGAGCCGCCGGGGCCTGGGACCAGGCGGTGACGCCAGACACACATGTGGGCAGCCAGGGACCTCTCTGGGACGGGGAGCAAACGGCCCTGGGCTGGCCCTGTCCTGCCCAGCGGGGACAGCCACCTCCGTCGTGCCGTCCTCGGAGGGCCCGGGCCCCTGCTCAGAGCGGGTGTGGGGGCATACCAGGGCAGGAGAGAGCAGTCGCTCTCCGTCTGCGTCCCGGGGCGGGCAGCACAGACAAGCTGGGGTGTGCTCCCAGGCTCGCTGGCATAAGCGTCAGTGTGTCTGTGCTGGGGGATGCCCCTAAGGGAGTGTGCAGGGATGGGGGGGTTCCCTGGTGGGCGGAGGGGTGTCCCTAACGGAGCTGTGGGTGAGGTGTGTGTCCCCGTGGGGGTCGGGGGTGCTGTGTCCCCGTGGGGGTCGAGGCTGGTGTGTCCCTGGGGGGGTCAGGGCTGGCGTGTCCCTGGGGGGGTCGGGGCGTGTCCCTGGGGGGTCGGTGTGTGTCCCTGGGGGGGTCGAGGCTGGTGTGTCCCTGCGGGGGTTGGGGCTGGTGTGTCCCTGGGGGGGTCGATGTGTTTCCCTGTGGGGTTCGGGGCTGGTGTGTCCCTGGGGGGGTCGGGGCATGTCCCTGGGGGGTCGGTGTGTGTCCCTGGGGGGGTCGAGGCTGGTGTGTCCCTGGGGGGGTCGGGGCATGTCCCTGGGGGGTCGGTGTGTGTCCCTGGGGGGGTCGGGGCTGGTGTGTCCCTGGGGGGGTCGGGGCATGTCCCTGGGGGGTCGGTGTGTGTCCCTGGGGGGTCGAGGCTGGTGTGTCCCTGCGGGGGTCGGTGTGTGTCCCTGCGGGGGTCGGGGCTGGTGTGTCCCTGGGGGGGTCGGTGTGTGTCCCTGGGGGGTCGAGGCTGGTGTGTCCCTGCGGGGGTCGGGGCTGGTGTGTCCCTGGGGGGGTCGAGGCTGGTGTGTCCCTGGGGGGGTCGGTGTGTGTCCCTGGGGGGTCGGGGCTGGTGTGTCCCTGGGGGGTCGGTGTGTGTCCGTGGGGGGTCGAGGCTGGTGTGTCCCTGGGGGGGGTCGATGTGTTTCCCTGTGGGGGTCGGGGCTGGTGTGTCCCTGGGGGGTCGGGGCATGTCCCTGGGGGGTCGGTGTGTGTCCCTGGGGGGTCGGGGCTGGTGTGTCCCTACGGGGGTCGGTGTGTGTCCCTGCGGGGGTCGGGGCTGGCGTGTCCCTGGGGGGGTCGGGGCATGTCCTGGCATGAAGGGGGGGTTTGCCCCTGAAGGGGTGTGTCTGTCTGGCCCTGTGCACAGGTGTGCGAGGGCCAGCTCTCACACCCCTGCTCCACCAGTGTGCAGGGGTCGTGGCAGGGGTAGCTTGGGGGCACAGGTCTCACAGGAGGGGGAACGCTGTCCCCCTGTCGCCCCGGGGGTGGGGAGAAACCCAACTGCCCCGGCAGTTCTGCCGTGGAGCCCAAAGGCCACTAACTGGAGGGTTTGGGCCGGGCTGGGCTCCGTTCCCCACGGGCTCTGCTTGCCCCTCACCCAGTGCGCCCTCTGTTCCCCTTCCGCCCCAGTGCCTGGCCCCCCCATGGGCATCCTCTTCCCAGAAGTGAGAACCACCTCTGTCCGGCTGATCTGGCAGCCCCCCGCCGCGCCGAACGGCATCATCCTTGGTGAGCACCTCTCCCAGCACCCAGCCTGTGGGGACCGGCCCTGGGCGGCTGTACGGGGGCGCTGGGCGGCAGGAGGCTGTGCCGTCACTGTGCCGCCAGCCCCGTGGCCAGCGGTGGTTCCGTGGGCCGGGAGCGTGTGAGCGGCAGGGCTGGGGACGGGGGACGGAGCTGGGGGATGAGGGGAGGTGGGCGCCTCCGCAGGAAGTCGCCGTGGAGTGCCGGGCGTGGCACGTTCTCTGCCATGCCCCCTGCTCCCCCGGCCAGGGCTCCCCTGCACCAGGCAGGAGCCAGGAGCCTCAGCTCCTGGCCACTGATAAATGACGGAGCCGGCCAGGGCAGCCCCATCGGAGGGACGCAGGATCCCCACCCCCGGGAACCAGGCTGGGCTGCCGGGCAGGCGACTCAGCGATCCGCCGTGGGGTGGGGATGGCCCAGCCCTGCCTGGCAGCGTGACAGGCTGGCCCAGGCCCCATCTTCCCACCAGGGAGACATGGACAGTGAGCCCCAAAGGGCCCCTTGTGCCCCCTCACCTGGCCTGCGGTCACCTCAGGCTGGAGCCTGCCGGGGAGCTGGGCCCAGGCGCTCACCACAGTCCTGGCTCCCTTTCCCTCCCTCTCCCCTCTCCTGGGGCGGCACGTCTGCCCCGCAGCCGGCTGGCCGGGTCGGGGGCAGCCTTGTCCCAGCACTTCTGACCCTCTCCTTTCTCCTCTCTGCAGCCTACCAGATCACCCACCGCCTGAACACCACCAGCGCCAACACCGCCAGCGTGGAGGTGCTCAACCCCAGCACCCGCCAGTACACAGCCGCCGGCCTGCAGCCGGAGTCAACCTACCTCTTCCGCATCACGGCGCAGACCCGCAAAGGCTGGGGCGAGGCAGCCGAGGCGCTGGTGGTGACCACCGAGAAGAGAGGTAACCGGGCCGGGCGGGCAGCCCCCTCACCGTTCTTGGGCAGTGCCCCGAGCCAGCCGCGCAGAGCCTTGGGCCTGTCTGCGGGGGACGGGGCCTTTCCCAAGCCCTCACGCCCCTCTCCCCGCCTCAGACCGCCCGCAGCCCCCCAGCAAGCCCGTGGTGCAGCAGGAGGACGTGAAGGCCCGCAGCGTGCTGCTGTGCTGGGAGCCGGGCAGCGACGGCCTCTCCCCGGTCCGGTACTACACCGTGCAGACCCGCGAGCTGCCGGCTGGCGAGTGGATGCTGCACTCGGCCTCCATCAGCCACAACGCCTCCTCCTTCGTCGTGGACAGGTGAGGCAGGGGCCTTGGGCTGGGTGAGGCCCAGACGGGGAGGAGCCCAGAGGCGGCACAGCCTCAGGCAGGGGTCTGCAACCCGGGGCTCCTGTAGGGCTTCTTTGTGGCTCCCAATGCGATCCTTGCAAAAGAAAAAACGCCCTCCTGATTAATGGCGAACATCTAAAAGCCCAACAGTGAGCAGCTCAGATCTCAATAGCGGCTGGTGCGTGGTCGCCAAACGTTGGCGAACTCCCGCTTTGGTGTGTGCAGGGCATTGTGGGAAGCGGTCCTGTGTCTGTGTTTTGACGGTGTTGCACAAGGTCTTGCCTTTGAGAAGGGAAAGGCGCTTGCGGCGTTCCTGCAGCGACAGGCCTCACCGAAACCGAAATGAAACAGGCAGTGGAATTGGTGCGGCGAAAGTGGGCTCGGGAGGGAAAGTCAGGCAGACAGTGGGACGAACGCACGCGTAAAGCGTGAGGAAATAGCAGCCGGAAAAGGCTTGTGAGCGTCCTGCAGCAAACACATAGCACATCACAAACCATTGTGCGTGGGCCGTACTTAGACCAGGGGTTACGAAACATCTGGTCTGCGGTTCTTTATGAAGGGCTGTCTCACGTTCACATGCGTCGCAGCTCTCGGATGATTGAATTTCTACCAAATTTGAAGGAAAAGTCTCTTCTTGCTCTCTGGTTGCCAACTCCTGGCCTCAGGCACTGGGCGGGGAGTTAGGAGCTGTGGCTCTGGCACCGACCTTTGGTGCTGCTCCGTGCCTCAGTTTCTCCATCTGAAACAAGGTGACCCCCTCTGGCCTGATCTGATCTCCACACATCCTGGTCGAAGAAATGCTGCTCTGTTTCTTCCCCTGCCTCTGCTGGAAGCCGACTCTAGTCCTACGCCCCGAGTCCAGGAGCGCTCTGGGACTGGAGCTCCCGCTGGCAGCTGGCTGCCCGCCCACCCGCACCCCGCTGCGTGGGGCTCAAAGGCTCTGGGAGGAGCAGAGATGGGGCACACGCGTGGGGGTTGGAGGTTGTGCCCCCGGGGAGGAGGGAAGTCAGCACCTCTGCCCGCCACCCCGCCTCACGCCCCACCCCTGCCCCTCACTCAGGTTGAAGCCCTTCACCTCCTACAAGTTCCGCGTCAAGGCCACTAATGACATTGGGGACAGCGAGTACAGCCACGAGTCGGAGTCGCTCACCACCCTGCAGGCCGGTCAGTGCCCCTTCCCCGCGGGGCTGGGCGGCTGTCCCAGTGCTCACCCAGCTGGGCCAGGCCAGGGCCCCTTCCCGCCAGGGCTGGGCGGCTGTCCCAGTGCTCACCCAGCTGGGCCAGGCCAGGGCCCCTTCCCTGCAGGGCTGGGCGGCTGTCCCACTGCCAACCCAGCTGGGCCAGGCCAGGGCCCCTTCCCCGCAGGGCTGGGCGGCTGTCCCAGTGCTCACCCAGCTGGGCCAGGCCAGGGCCCCTTCCCTGCAGGGCTGGGTGGCTGTCCCAGTGCTAACCCAGCTGGGCCGGTCAGTGCCCCTTCCCCGCAGGGCTGGGCGGCTGTCCCATGGCCAGCCAAGCTGAGCCCGGCACCAGGAGGCATGGGAACCCACCTTGTCCGCAGAGCGAGAGCTCCTCATCCCAGCGCTCAGCTGGCTCTGCTTGGGGTGAGCAGTGGTCACGTGACTCCTGGGGCTCGCTCCCCACCCGTCCTGGGGGGGATTCGAACCCACAACCCTGTGGAAGGCTCCAGCCCCTGGAACGGCACGGGGAGGGGGATGGAGTCTGTTGCCAGCAGCACTGTCCTGCAGGCCCGGGGGAGGGGGGATTCTGCTGCTCACCTGTGATTCTTCTCCCTGCAGCCCCTGAGGAAGCCCCCACCATCCTCTCGGTCACGCCTCACACCACCACCTCTGTCCTGATCCGCTGGCAGGTACCGCACGGCCCCTGTCCGTCCCTGTGCGCCGCGGTCCCACGCCCCACCTGGGCGGGAGGGCCATGAGCCGCGTCCCTTCGGCACGGTGGGTCCCCTGGCCCTACTCCTGGCCGCCCATGCAGTGTTGGAGATTTCCCAGGCCCAGCCCTGGGAGCCAAGTCAGGGCAAATGGCTTTAAACGGGGACTGGGGGTCCCCCACTGTTGGGCACCACACCAGGCCCTTCTGTCGCCACACTGGCCAGCACGTCGCACAAGCAATCCCCCCCAGTGCTCCAGCCTCCCTGGGGCCAACCCCAGCCCTCCGCGCACCAGTGGGAGGTTCTGAAAACCCATCGCACCCCATCCCCACAGCTTCTTCCCCCTCCAAAGGCCCAGCCCCAGCCCCAGGGCAGCGAGTACCTGGCCCCAGCGAGCAGCCGGGCCAGGCCCCCAGAGCTAACACTGAAGGGTTTGGCAGTAAGAAGAAAGAGAGGCCGCGGGCAGAGTAAGGTCGTGACGGCGATCGGATTCCACGCACCAGCCACCAAGCCCCTGGGGCAGGCTGCTGGCTTACAGGTCTCGGGCCCACGTCCCCAGTGAGGCCGGGGCAGCGATCCTTCCGCGCTCGGCTCGTGGCAAAGATGCTTCTGAGGTTGGGAGAGGGAGAGGAGAGACAAATGGAGGCGCCCTTGGGCCCCGTTCGCCCCTCGCCCCTGCGGCGGGAAAGCCCTTGTTCTCCCTGGGTGGAAGGACGTCCCGCATGGAGCCTGTTGCGTGAGCAGGTCCCCGTCCAAGTCCTTTTCAGGCCACCAGCCCTCGCCTCCCCGCTGAGTCACACGCTCCCAGCCCAGTCGCTCTTCTGTTGGTTGGGATCAAGCCAGGGTTGTGGGGGCTGGGAGTGCGGCTCAGGCACAGGGCGTCTCTCAGGCCTGGTCCCTCCCCACCCCAGGGCTGGGCTCTGCAAGGACCCCCCAGGCCGCAGGTGCCCTGCAGAGCATGGCAGGGGGCAGCCAGCGAGCCCTAGGAGGGGCAGCGCTGGCAGGTCGGAGTGAAGGGCACCAGCTCCGCGCGCCCCCCTCCCTGACTGCCCCGCCCCCCGTGCAGCCCCCCGCTGAGGACAAGATCAATGGGATCCTGCTGGGTTTCCGGATCCGCTACCGCGAGCTGGTCCCCGACGGGCTGCGCAGCTTCACCACACGCGGCATTGGCAGCCCCGGCGCCAGGTGGACGGAGCTCACGCGTGAGTGTCCTTGGCCGGCTCCTGCCGGGCCGGAAGAGCCTCCTCGGGAACACCAATGGGTGGGGGGGTTCTTTCTCCCCAGCCCACAGGGCACTCCCTGGTGCCCAGCCCTGCCCTGTGCCCGGCCTCGTAGCCTCCCAGGTGAGCACCAGCCGGCTGGTCCCCAGAGCTGTGCTGCACCGGCCCGTCCTGCTCCCCTCCCGCTGGGCAGCAGGGCCGAGCCCACGCCACGGGCAGTGCCGTGGCTGGCGACGGGAGTGCTGATGCCCAGGGTGGGGGGCAGTGGTCTGGGGCAATGGGGGCGGCTCCGGGAGCCTGGCTGCTGGTGGGGAGCCTTGGGTGGGTGGGCAGAAACCGAAATTTGCCCTGGCCGGGGGCAGGGGTCGGCCAGGGCTGGGGGACTCCCCAGCCTGACCCTAAGCCCCCTGAGAGGAGCCCCAGCTCCCAGGCTGTCAGTCAGTGCCTGCCTCTAGCCCTGTGCTGTGCGCCCTCCTGGCACCGGCTACGGGCCAGGCTGCTCGGACAGAAGGGGAGTGGGATGGCAGGACCCCCCCCAGTGCTGGGTGGCCAAAGGGAGCCTGGCGCAGCCAGCAGAGGAATTCCGGACAGGGCTCCACCACAGCTGGGGCTGAGGGGCCGGGACCAGGCACCGGGGGCATCCCCAGGGCGTGCACGCACAGCCAGGCACCGCCAGCCCCATCACTCCAGGGCACACTCCCTGGCTCACCCCTGCTCCCTCTCCTCCGCCCCCAGCAGGCAGCAACTCCATCGTGTGTCTTCCCCCTGCCCACTAACCAATGCCACCCCTGCACTAGCCCACACAGCTGTCCCGCCACCCCCGCCCCGCCGTGTGCAACTAACCCCACTGACCGCTCTCCCCTGCTCCCTCTCGCCGCCCGCAGCAGGGTACGCCGTGCGGAACCTGACCGGAGCCGGCCTCACGCACCACGAACTGGACAGTAAGTCGCACTCCGGCTTGTGTCTCCAGCCCCCGCCTGCCGCTTTCCTCCTGACCCCCCCCCCCACGTTCCACAAGGTAGATCCAGCACCGGGGTCAGGGCTCCGCAGCGTCCTAAGGGAGCTGGCCTGGGGAAGCTTTGCTCCCCCTTGCATGTACCCCAAGGAGCTGCCTCGGAAATCTCTTCTCTGGTGCAGCAGGTGGGATCGTACGTGGGGTCACACCCAGCACCCCCAGGCAGCAGTTTCCATGGCGCTGTGCTCCCCCCAGCCAGAGCCCCACCAGAGCAGGGCCAAAGCTTTCCTTTGGCTTGAAGGTTTCTCGTGTTTTCGACAAGAAACCGAAGGCCCCCGGGCGCTTTTTGGGAACGAATGGTAAAAGGCCCAGCAAGTACCCGGGCGGCTCTCAGCCCCCGCCAGCGATGCCAGCTGTCTGCAGGTAAAGGGCACCTGGCACATGGCCTCTCTCCTGTGCTAGTTAATGCAGGGAGTCTGGCCGATAGCACGCCGAGCGTACCAGGGACGTGCCGGTAGCACACCCCGATGTGCACCCGAATGTGCCAGGCGTAGGCCCATCAGGCCCCCTTGCCAGCTGCTGCTCAGGCCAGGTGAGAGGTCCAGTTGGACGACAGTAGCCCTGTGCCCTGTGTCTCAGGCACACAACCCCTCCAGCTGGCTGGGCAGCAGCTGCAGTTCCAGGCAGGGATCCTGTCGTGGTGACACCGAAGCCCTCCGGTGAGGGGCTGCTGCCCCACGGTACATTGTGTTACTGGCCTGTGGCGCGGCTGTCTCGGGCCAAGTCAGACCTGGCCCTGCAGATCTCATGAGCCCTCCTGGCTGCCCGGCGGATGGGAACAGGGCCCCCGTCGGCCATGGGCGCTCTCAGGGGCCTGGCTGCACAGTGCGTGGGGCCGCCGGGAGATCAGGGGCCAGGAGCGTGGGCAGCCGTGCTGGAGAGGGGGCAGCGGCCAGCCATCACCCGTCGCAGCTGGGCCCCTCCCGGCTCCGGGGCAGAGCTTGGCAGCAGAGGCGGTGGCGGGTGAGTGACGGGGCAGCTGGGGAGGGCACTGCCACTTCCAGGGGCTGGTGTGGAGCAGGGGGCACACAGGAGTCTGGGCATGGCTCGGATTGGGGCAGGGCAGCTGGCACGCCGCCAGTGCTGGCACAGCTGCAGGAAGGGCAGGGGTCCCAGCCAAACCATAACCACAGCCTGGCTCAGGTCCTGTCTGCACAGCCCTGCCAGGGGCCCGGCCCCTGCCCAAGGCTGTGGACTGAGGCAGGCCCCAGCCCTCCGGCGCCTGGCGCTCTGCAGCTTTCCAGGCCTGGGGCACACTTGACTCACAGCTGTGCCAGTCCTGGGGAGCCAGGGGCCGCAGGAGATGGGGGGAGGTGGGCTCAGGGGGAGCAGGAGGCCAAAGCAGCAGGGCCCAGGCAGTGGGGTGAGGGAGTCCCGAGCGGGGTGCCAGGCTAACAGAGGGGCACAGGAGAGCAGCGGGGGCCTTCCGGAGCCAGCAACCCAGCCCTTGCTCCCTCTCCTGCACAGCTGCTGCTCCCGCCGGCGCAGGGTGCCCCGGGCGTGAGCTGGGCACACTCGGGTGACCGCGTCCGAGCTGGGAGCGGAGGCGGCCGTACCGGCGGAGCGGGGGCTGGGCCATCACGCCAGGACGGGGGTCCCTGCCGTGGGGGCAGGGAGGGGGCTGATGGGGGAGGTGCAGTGCCCCTGCCCAGCTCCCCCGGGCACCAATTTCCTCTTCTCGCCCCTGCAGACCTGAGCAAGCACAGGCGCTACGAGATCCGCGTGAGCGTCTACAACGCCGTGGGCGAGGGGCCCTCCAGCCCGCCCCAGGAGGTCTTTGTGGGCGAGGCGGGTGAGTCGGGGCTCCCCCCATCCCTACGCCCCGCCCTGCACGGGCCCAGCCCCCCGAGCTCAGGCAGCCGCTGCTGGCAGAGTGGCGAAGGGCTGGGCTTCGGGGTCGCACCGCACGGACGGCAGTGCAGCATCCGCAGGCAGAGGGCGCGATCGTCTGGGGGGAGGCGGCCCCATCTCCCGCCACACCCCCCTGCTGTGCCGGGGATCGGGCACTCTCAGCCCCACTTGCTCTGCTTTGCAGTGCCCACGGCCCCGCCGCAGAAGGTAACTGTCCAGACCGCCACGGCCACCCAGCTGGATGTCACGTGGGAGCCGCCACCCCGGGAGGCGCAGAACGGCGACATCCAGGGCTATAAGGTAGTGGCCTTGTCTCCCCCTGGCTGTACGTGTGGGTTACAGTCAGCCCAGCACCCCAGAGCCCATCCCCACTCTGCCCTGCTCCCATTGGCTTCCACCAGCCCTGCCTGCCTCAGTTTCCCTCCGCTGCCAGGAGTGCTGCCCTGGGTGTGTGGGGAAGGCGGTGCTGGGATAGAAGGTGCTCCAGGAGTGCAGGGCACCGTGAGCTTGTTTGGTTTGAGGCCCTCGGACCCAGGAGGGCAAATGCCCAGCAGGCTGTGGCATTGGGGGATGCAGCCACCGTTCTCGCTGGTGCCACCCAGCAGCCCTGCCGCCCCCAGGGAGAGGGCTGTGGTCTCCTGCCCTGGGGCAGTGCCCAGCCCGGAAGCTGCAGGCGTGGTCAGCCCGAGCTGCCGGGCAGCAGGTCGGTGACGAGCTCTGAGACGCACCAGTGGAGAGACGCACCCCCGGTGTCTGTACAAACCTCAGCCTCTTGGCAGCGCAGGGTGCTGCGTCTGGCCCGGAGAGGCGCCCTCCTAGCGACAGAGAAGGGTATCGGGGCTGGGAGAGTGGGGCACTCACGGGGCATGATCTTCATGGAAATGCAGCAGGGCTGGGAACTTCCCCACAAGCCAGGGACCAGCAACCGGGGGCTCCAAAGCTGCAGGCGGCTCTTTAAGGAGTCTTTTGTGGCTCCGAGCGCTGTGTGGTGCTCTATTGCCCCCCTGACAACAGGACCCTGGGCAAGGCCTGGCCACAGAGCTCGCCTCAGGTGGGCCCCCCGCCCCACTGCCAGGTTCCAGCCCTGCATGCGAGAGACGTCCGGGTGGTGCGCAGGCCGGAGACCCACGCAGCTCATCGAGCAATCAAATGCACACGTCCTGGCCCAGTGCTTGGAGCGAGGAGGGGAGTGGGAGGGGTTAGAGTGGGGGCTGGGGGTGCCTGCTTCTGGGGGAAGAGGGGAACGGGGTTAAAGCGGGGGCTGGGGGTGCCTGGCTCTGGGGGAGGAGTGGACAGGGTTAACGTGGGGGCTGGGGGTGCCTGGTTCTGGGGGAGGAGTGGACGGGGTTAAAGATGGGGACCAGGGTACATGTAATTTTTAAAAGGGAACTTTATGAAAAGAAAAGCTGGAGAAACACCAACATGGCACATTGATGAGAATGTTGCTCCTTCCTGCCAAAGCGCTTGTCCCCGTGCAGCATTCTCCTTGTCCTTGATTGCTCCCCAGACCGGGGTGTAAGTAATCAAATCACTCTCCCCGGTACGTATCATTGGTGTGTGCTGTCCTTACAACAGGGTGTAAGTCACTGACACGCTCTCCCCGGTACGTATCATTGGTGTGCGCTGTCCTTACAACGGGGTGTAAGTCACTGACACGCTCTCCCCGGTACGTATCATTGGTGTGCGCTGTCCTTACAACAGGGTGTAAGTCACTGACACGCTCTCCCCGGTACGTATCATTGGTGTGCGCTGTCCTTACAACGGGGTGTAAGTCACTGACACGCTCTCCCCGGTACGTATCATTGGTGTGCGCTGTTCTTACAACGGGGTGTAAGTCACTGACACGCTCTCCCCGGTACGTATCATTGGTGTGCGCTGTTCTTACAACGGGGTGTAAGTCACTGACACGCTCTCCCCGGTACGTATCATTGGTGTGCGCTGTCCTTACAACGGGGTGTAAGTCACTGACACGCTCTCCCCGGTACGTATCATTGGTGTGTGCTGTCCTTACAACAGGGTGTAAGTCACTGACACACTCTCCCCGGTACGTATCATTGGTGTGCGCTGTTCTTACAACGGGGTGTAAGTCACTGACACGCTCTCCCCGGTACGTATCATTGGTGTGCACTGTCCTTACAACAGGGTGTAAGTCACTGACACGCTCTCCCCGGTACGTATCATTGGTGTGCGCTGTCCTTACAACAGGGTGTAAGTCACTGACACGCTCTCCCTGGTACGTATCATTGGTGTGCGCTGTCCTTACAACAGGGTGTAAGTCACTGACACGCTCTCCCTGGTACGTATCATTGGTGTGCGCTGTCCTTACAACGGGGTGTAAGTCACTGACACGCTGTCTGTGGTACGTATCATTGGTGTGCGCTGTTCGTACAAGTGGTGCCGACAGCCTGGAGCGACGGTATTTACGAAGGACCGACTCGTGTTCCCACACATGCGGCTCATGAGGGGTTGGTTTTGTAACTGTTTTTGACGAAATGGCCCTTCCTGCTGTTGGGGTGGCAGAGCCGGGCCCGAACCCAGGGACGTCACAGCTGTGGCTGTTCCTTTTCAGCTCAGCAGATGGCACAGTTGCGCTTGCAACGTGTTCTGTCCCTTTTCCCACAGCTCTCCCGGGGCCTGCGTGCACCCCACAGCAGGGGCTGGCTGGGGCTTGTGGGGACCCCGCATGTCCCCACGGCACAGTGGTGGGAGCTCGCAGCTTGGCCGGCCTCCCCCTTGCATCTCCCGCAGGATTCTGGTTGCAGTTTGTGGGCTGTTTCCTGGGAGCCGCTGGCTGTGGGATGCTGGGTTGGCACGTCGGGGCCCAGTGGGTCCATGCCCAGGCCAGTTCTGGGCACTGGCTTTGCAGCTGGCAGGGAAGCAGAGCTGGGGTAGGGACCGTACGACTTCTCCCTGGACATTTGGGAGGGTGATACGAGGATCGCAGCCTGTGTTAGGTTCCGCAGGCTGTGCCCGAGCTCAGCCGAGGGCTGGGCGTTGTAATTCCCAGCCAGCCTGGTGCAGAGCCAGCGCCCCCGTCCCTCTGGACACAGGGAAGCCCCTTGGACTGCAGCCTCTGTGCCCCTCCCTCCCCCTGCCTGGCCCTTGGGATCCAAAGGGGGCTGTGGGGGGCTTCTAGAAACGAGCCGCTCCTGGAGCTCTGCTGGTTCTAGGCCGGGGGGTTGTCCAGACCCGCTTGGCGTGGGGTGGGGCGGTTTAAGCCAATGTGTGCCACCCCTCCCCCCCACACACACACCGGGGGCAGGTGTCAACCGTGAGCAGAACGGCTCCCCCGGGGGTTCGCACAAATGCCTCCTGCTCCGTTTGCGCCAAGCACCAGCCGACACTCCCCAGGTGAAGCGAAGGGACTGTGTCTACGCGGCCTTGCAGCAGTTTCCTGAAGTCCCAAGTTCAGCCCCGCAGAGGTGGGTGCGTGTCCAGGACAGGACCCCACCCTGGCTGCCTGAGACAAGGAGCTTCGCCCAGCCCCACACATCTGAGCGTCCCCCTCTCAATGATGGGGCTGGGGTCTCTCTTGGAGGTCAGGCCCCCCATCTCCTCTGCCGCAGGGCAGCCACTGCCCCGGTTTCTCTGCCAAGGGGCAGCAGCGGGGTCCCGCCAGGCGCTGCCCTGCAGGAGGAGGAGGCAGGCAGCGCAGGTTGCAGGGAAGCTGAGTCTGTGTTGGGGCGCTGGAAGCTGTGGCCTGGGGCGCTCAGCGCCTGGAGCAGGATGTGATGGAGAGCCCGGGAAGCAGTGGGGCTGGCAGCTGTGTTGGCCTGCAGGCGGCGCTGGGCCCCGCTTTACCCCAATCCCCGTCCCCCCACCCAGATCTACTTCTGGGAGGCCCAGCGGCAGAACGGCACCGAGCGGGTGAAGACGCTCTTCCTGCCCGAGAACGGGGCCAAGCTGAAGAACCTCACGGGATACACCGCGTACCTGATCAGCGTCTCGGCCTTCAACGCCGCCGGCGACGGGCCCCGCAGCGCCCCCGTCCAGGGCAGGACGCAGCAGGCAGGTGGGCTCCTTGCTGGGGGTGAGGGCAAAGGGGGCCTGTCCGTCTCTCGCTCCGGGGGCCAGTCACCAGCAGCCCCCGGGCTTGTTGAACGGCTGGTGTGGCTGCTCGCTGCCTCCCACTGCCCAGCCCTGCTCACTCCCACCCCACTGCTCTGCGTTCTAGTCCTGCCCTGTCCTGAGCACAGGCTGGCACCTGGGGCTGCTACGGGGCTATTTCCCCTGGGCTGAGACCTGACAGACTCATCCCACTTTAAGCCAGGCAGGGGAGGGGTCTGGTTAGCAGTGCCTTGGCAGCTCCTGGCTGCGGAACGCCCTGGCGCCCTCCCTTCCCTGCCCAGCCGCCCCTCCTGGCTCCACGCACCCTTCCCCAGGGTCCCTGCGAGGGCCTTTTAAGAACCGACTAGGTCAAAGGTACCTCAGGCAACTCCCTCAGGGTCCCATTCAGTGAGTCCTGGGGCGTACGTTGGCCTCCGGGTCCCAGCCCCAAACCAGCCCGAGGTCTTTCAAACACGGACCACCAACTCGCACGCTCTTCAGGCCCCACCCCGGATGCTGTCTGTCTCCGGCACCTCGTGCCTGGAGCTTATCCTCCACAGGCCAGGCTGGGCCTTTGGTCACTCCCCCACATGGCCAAGTCCCTTCCACGCTGGCCTGCTCCTCAGGCATTTCCCCAGGCTGGCTGAGGCTCCCTGCAGCCCTCGCAGAGCCAGCTGCAGGGGTCTGGCCTTCCCTCCGTGTTGAACAGCTGGTGTGGCTGCTTCATCCCGCCCAGCATTGCCCCGCGTCCCTCCCCAGAGGTGGCTGCAGCTGATCTTCCCACTCCTTTGGTGCTGGGCTCGCCTACCCAGCCGGGGCTCGTGCGCCGTCAGGAGGCCTTTGCTGCAGGCCCTGTTCTGCTCCCCGCTGGGGCCTGCTCAGGAGAAGCTGGGGAGAGACTCAGGCAGGTCGGTGCATGACTGAATCCATCCCTTTCCCACGGCAAACCCGGGGTTCTCAGGCCAGGGGCAGGATGGGGGGGCCGGGGGGGGCCCTTTCGTGCCTCGCACACCGTGGGTGTGGGGATGCCCGCAAAGCCCCTCTGCTTCCTCCTCGCAGCCCCCAGCGCTCCCAGCACCATCCGCTTCAGCGAGCTGACCACCACCTCGGTGAATGTCTCCTGGGAGCTTCCTCTGCTGCCCAATGGCATCCTGGAAGGGTACAGGCTGGTCTACGAGCCCTGCACGCCCGTGGACGGTAAGGGCCCTGGGCTGGGGCGCAAGCAGGGACGCTCGCCCCACAAGGGGAAGCTGGGGGCCGCTGCTCCCTGGGGGCTGGGAAGCAAAGCAGGCGAAGGAGGCCGGGAGACTCCTGTTCCTGGGAGCAGGGAGCAGGGTTGGATTAAAGCCACCCTGGCCGGGGCAGGCACGCGCGGAACGCGGGCTAGAATCGCGGGGGCGTCTGTCCGTCTATCCGTCCATCCCTCACAAGGGTTTGGGGACCAGCCTGTGTCCCGACCCAGCTCCCATATGTACCGATCTGGTGCTGTTCTCTTCAAAACCGTTCCCGTGTTCCTCCCCAGAGGTGGCTGCACAGCAGCAGGGCCCGGGGAACCCTGAGTGTGTCCCCTGGGTCACTGGGCAAAGGGCTTGGGCGTGCCTGGGGACATGCAGGCCTGAGCGTGCTCTAAGTAGCGCTGCGGGAGTAGGGCGTGCGTCCTGTCACCCCCTATGGAGGGTGAAAGTGTTTGGGGGTGTTGTGTTGTGTTGTGTTTTTGTTTGTTTTGGGGCTGGTTTTTTTTTTGGACAAAAAGGAAATTTTTGCCAAAGTCCCTTTGGTGAGGAAAAGTTTCAGGGCCTTGGAAAAAAGAAAACCCACAATCACAGGAGCAAAGAGCATCCTCGGGTCAAACCGCCCGTGGGGCAGTCAGCGCCAATGTCTTCATTAAGTCTGCAGAGGGGGTGGCAGTGCCGGAGGCCAGCCCCTCTCTTCTCCCCTCCCCAGCCCGGCAGTGCCCCCCCAGACCTCCCACTGCGTCCGCTCCCTGCCGGCGGGCGCCCTCGGGTCCCCAGTGTAACAGACAAAGGAGGAGAAATGTTGCTCCCCCCCACCCCCCAGCAGGCAGGAGGGAGCCTGAGAAGGCAGCAGAGAGTGGAGGGCGAGACAATGGCTGCTCAGTGTTCCCGGCTGCCACCTGGGCTTTTCAGCACTGGGAAAGGGGCTGGCAGGCGGGGGTCGGGGGGGGGGGGGCTCTCCTTTTAAGCCAGGCTGTGCAGGATGTCCTTTGCTCCTGCCAAGCCTGCTCGCTGGGCTGCCCGCAGCACAGAGCAGCCTGTGGCTCCCCCAGGAGCAGGCCACGCTTCAGGGCGTGCGCCGATCCCACAGGGTCAGGAAGGCTATGCCGGGCAGCCCACCAAGTGCTAGAGGCAGGATATGGGGCTAGCTGGTCCAGGCAGGTGTGTGTGAACAGAGCCTGCTGGTGCTCTAGTCCAAGGGACCAAGGATCCCCTCCCCAGACGGGCCGAGATTTCTCCAGGGAACTGCTGCTCCCCAGAGGTCAGTTGAGATGGGTCCAGCCCGGATTTCACACCGGACGGGGGTGGTTTGGCCGCTTCCAGCCAGATCCAGGTGCTGTTAGTCAGGGTTGGCACCAGGATCACCGCAGGCCGTGTGTGTCCTCTGTTCCCCAGGCGTGAGTAAGATCGTGACGGTGGACGTAAAGGGGAACAGCCCCTTGTGGCTGAAGGTGAAGGACCTGGCGGAGGGCGTCACCTACCGGTTCCGGATCCGGGCCAAAACCTTCACCTACGGGCCCGAGATCGAGGCCAACATCACCACTGGGCCAGGGGAAGGTACGGCGCTGCCAGGCCAGCTTGCACTGGCTGCGGGGGGTGCCCCAGGGTTCCTGCCAGCAGAGCTCTATCCCGCAGGAAGCAATCGTCCAAAGGGCCCCAAGGGAAACACAGTGGGGGGTGGCTGGATGTGGGGGGCTGCGGAGAGACACAGGCAGGGAGATGGGCTTCCCCCGCACGGACATCACATGGAGGCTGTGGCTTTTATCCCTGTGCTCTGGTTTCCCAGGTGCCCCCGGGCCGCCGGGTGAGCCCTTCATCTCCCGATACGGCTCAGCCATCACCATCCACTGGGCGAGCGGGGAGCCCGGCAAGGGACCCATCACCCGATACGTCATCGAGGCTCGGCCCTCCGGTATGTACCCCCCTCGGCCTCCGCCCGCCTTTCCTACTCCCTCGGGGTGGGGGGCACCGCCGGCCTGGCCGGAACCCAAAGCCCAGCTCTGCCCCGCAGGACGTTGGCTGGTGATTTGGCAAGGCCCTTCGCATGGTGCCTCCCCAGAGCCTGGGTGGCTGCTGCAGTGGGTGCTGCGGGTGGGCACCAGCCGAGGAGCTGGGTTACTTGCAGACAGCCGGCGCCTGGGAAGAGCCGCATCACCAGAGCCCAGCTCTGCGGTGAAAGGAGCCGTCCTGCTGGCTGTGCAGACGCTGAGGGGCTCAGCCCCACCAGCACGGCGCAGGGGGCACAGCCCCGTGTTGGGATGGCCTGGCCCACGCGGCCAGCACAGCCCTGCTGTGGTAACCCCGCTGGCAGGACAGCACACGCCCGCGCCCGGCCGGCAGGTTCACCCCGTGCAGCCGGGCATAACCCACGACTGCCTCTGCAGCTCCCGCCCTGCCGGGCTGCGCTCATTCCCGGCACACGCAGGGGAGCCATGGGCGAGGGGCTGGGGGCAGTGCCTCTGAGGAGCAGGCTGGGGAGCACCTTGCTGCAGAGAGCTGGGGGAAGCGGGGCCCTGCGTGCACTGCCACGAAAACGCCGGTCACTCGGATGGCTGCAGCCAGTGACGAGTCCCTGCGAGCTCGGGGGACCAGGGCTTCCCAAAGGTGCTGGCTGCAGCCTCCGGGCTCAGCCAGGACTTCCACACGCATCAGTAGGGGCTGGGACCGTGCTGGCCTCTGCGTCCCCCCGTGCACGCGCCCCTCTCTCTAGGGCCCCGCCCTCCCCTCACGGCACCCGGCGTCTCTCCTCTGCCGCAGACGAGGGGCTGTGGGACATCCTCATCAAGGACATCCCCCGGGAGGTGACCTCCTACACCTTCAGCATGGACATCCTGAAGCAGGGGGTCAGCTACGACTTCCGGGTCATCGCGGTCAACGACTACGGCTACGGGACGCCCAGCGCGCCCTCCCCGTCCGTCTCAGGTGCGGGGGCTGCTCTCCCGGCCCGCCTGGGGGCCGCTGGGCCAAGGAGGGTTTGGCCACAGGAAGGTGGGAACCTCCTCGCTCACCAGACCCGCCCCGGGGCCACCTCCTGCAGGCACGTCTGCCCTGCCCTCAGGCTGGGGGCCAGGGGGGAGACAGCGGGATCGGGCACTGGGGAAGCTGTGGGGGCCCTGGGCTCCCCCACACACAGCTCGGCCGGTGCCCCTCACTCCCGACCCACAGCCCAGCCCTGGGCTCCCCCACGCACAGCTCTGCCAGCATCACCAGGAGGTCTGCCGAAGCACGTCCATCCGGGAGCTCCCCAGGAGCAGAGGGAGGGTCCTTGGGACGGTCCAGCCCCACCTCAGCCCGCGGAGGAGGCCCCGAGCCCCAGCAGCGGCCCGGCCAGGCCAGGCGAGTGACTGACCGCGCTCTCCGCGGCTGCCTTCCAGCCCAGAGGGCCAGCCCCTTCTACGAGGAGTGGTGGTTCCTGGTGGTCGTCGCCCTGGTCGGGCTCATCTTCATCCTCCTCCTGGTCTTCGTCCTCGTCATCCGCGGGCAGAGCAAGAAGTACACCAAGAAGTCGGACTCAGGTGAGCGCCCGGCCCCGGAGCGTGACAGCCTGGCCTGGCCTGGCCCGGCCTCGCGGGACGCGGTGCCATGGAGGTGCAGCAGGAACCGCTCTGGGCTCATCCCACTGGCCGCCAGGTGCCGGGAACGAGTGGGGCAGGCTCCGAGCCACCCCCCTGCCGAAGCAGGAGGTGCTGGGCTGGGAGGCGGCATCCCCCTGGGCCAGGCCGGGCCTGCGTCCGCAACGGGGCCTTTCGCCTTTTCCCTTCAAGCAGCCTGCGCTGTGGCTGGGCAGAGCCAGCGCTGCTCTGCTGGAGGTGTGCAAAGGGCCGGGCCCCTCCCTTCTTCCCCTAATGCTGGTGCCAGGGCGGGGTTCAGTCAGTGACCCCCCCAGGGGGGCCAGTGTCGGGGTGTTCACCGTGCTCCTGGCATCCCTGGCGGGGCAGTGCCTGGAGCTTCTCCAAAGTCTGCCCCCAGCTACCCTGGCATTAGGGTTCCCGGTAAGCTGAGTGCCCGGGCGGCCGCCCAGGAGAGAGTCACACACTGCCCGGCCGATTAGCAGAGCGCCCAGAGCCGGCAGCCGGTGTTCTGCTGGTGGTCCACATCTGCACTGGCCTCGGTGCACATAACAAAATTTATTCTGCGCATGACGGAAGAACTGGAGGGAGCCCTGCTTGGCTTCGGCAGGAGCCTCTCCCTGCCCTGCCCTGGGGGTGAGGCCTGTTGCCTCCTGCTGGAGGGAGTGGAGTAACCCAGCAGAGCGACTCCAGCGCCATCCTCCCAGCACCACGGGCCCATCCTGCCCCGCCCCGCCGCAGCGCCAGCAGAGCGAAATGCGTCGTAGGTTTCCGTGCGCGGCGAGCCGCCAGTGGCGGGGCTGGTCCTGGCGTGGGTAAAAGCTGCTCTGTTTCCTGAGCCAAATGAAGGGGCTCCGCGCGCAGGAGGAACGCAGCTGCCCTGCCCAACCCACACAGGGCAGGGGGAGGGGGCTGCGCCGGGAGCCCGGACTCTTGGGTTCTATGCACAAGTCATGCCCAGAGCTCCGGTGCTGGGGCCTGGCTTGGGGCTGGAGAGAGAAGCCAAGGGGGGGCCTGATTCTCCACCCGCTGCTGCTGGGGCATTGTGGGCACCAAACGCCACCACACCGACAGCGGCGCTGCGTCGGGAGAGGTCGCGCACTGGCCAGAAGGCGGAGGCAGTTTGGCCCACAGGATGTAGAGACCGCCAGCTTGTGCAGCTGTTTGCATTCAGACCTAGTGCCCCAGCCCAGCCCGCAGCCTTCAGGGATCTCCGAGCCCTTTCGTGACATTAACGAGTTGCCCCCGGGGCAGACCAGGCAGCCCCAGCGTCGCCGTTGGAGGGATGGGGAAGCCGAGGCATGAGCAGTGTGGTGCCTTGCCCCCGGTGAGCTTCTGGCAGAGCTGGGGTGCAGATCTCCCATCACCTCCCTCCATCTCTTCCTCCGGAGCCCTCCCAGCCCAGTTCAGTTCTGCAGTTGGCACTGGTTCAGCCCAGAGCGAGTCAGGAGCCAGGGAGTGAGGGCTGCCCCACCCCTCCACTGGCACCCAGCGTGCTGGGCACTGCAGCCTCGAGGTCTGGGCTGCTTGCCTGTAGATACACAGATGTATGAGTTGGTGGGTTTGATTACATGCTTACAACAATAAATGGCAGCAGGTTTATTCTGGTTGCGACACAAGGGCCTGACCAGGGGCTTTCACCCAGACAGCAAATCGATGCGCTTCGACGTGTTTCGTAGTTGAAACCACCATCCCCGGCACAGGGCTGCCAGGAATACCCTCAGCCTCAGCAGGTCCAGCAGCGCTTGGGGCGAGAGAGCTGGGTAGGGCCAGGCTAACTAGCCCAGTGGAAAAGAAATAACTGACAGGACAGACAGCCACCAGAGGCCCCTGGCGACAAACGGCCGGGCCTGACCAGAAGTTGAGCGGCCTGCAGAAAAGAGACGCTCCCCATGGAGGGAAGGAAGCCGCCCCAGCAGAATACGTCCCCGACACAGCCCCAGCCACAGAACACCATAGCAAACCGGCGTCCCCGCCGGGGCGGGAGGAGCAGGAGATGGGTGGCTCCTGTGAGGCAGAGGAAGGTGATGGTGGTGAGGAAGATGGTCGTTCTAGAGGGGATGGTGTGAGGCAATGGAAATACCAGGTGGACGTTCTCTGCCCAGCTCAGGGCCCAGCAGCCTCTCCCAGGCGGAGCGCCGAAATGTGACCTTGATGTACGGTCCCAGCACCGGGATAATTAGTAAAGTCACTAATCGTCCCACTTCCAACAGCTTCATTGATAAACAAACGAAGCTGCAGAGCTCTCCCGGGCAGGCGCTGGTTGGTAGCATTAGCTGGTCCCTTGTTCATCCGCAGGCCGCCTGGCTTCAAGCCACTTCCCGGCTGCACAGGGGACGAGGGGTGGGGCTGAGCTCCCGCCTCGTGTGCCACTGAAAATCAGCTTGCGTGCTGCTCTTGGCACCAGTGCCGGTGGTGGCTGAGCCCTGCTCTAGCTTGAGAAGTTGCGGGGGGGGGGCTTGACGGTGCCGAATGGGTTAACAAGCCCTGTCAGTAAATGCACAAGAGCTCCCACCGTCTGCGTTGCAACCGGGCAGCTGAGTTCCCAGCCGTGGACTCATTAAACAGCAGCCCAGCCCCTGGGGCAAAGGGCCTGTCCACCCCCGTGGCCGGAAAACAAACTCATAAGTAACCTAAGCCCAGGCCACAGCAGGGGGCAGAGCCGCGGGGAGTCCTATGCTCATGTTCCTGCGGAGAGAACGGAGTCGTGGGCCTGGGGAAGCCCTTGCTATGGTGCACCCGCCTCCTTCCCCTTCACCGTCCGCTTCCTGGTGGGGGCTTCCCACTGCTGGTCTCCAGGCAGGTCGAGGTCCAGGAGGGTGAAGCTGGGAGTCCAAGTGGGTCCTGGAACCGGGAGTGTGACGTGCAGGCTCCCCCCGGGGCTGCCCCAGCTGACAGCTCCCCTCCCACCCCGACAGGGAACAACTCCAAGTCCAATGCGCTGAGCCACGGCGAGATGGTGAGTCTGGATGAGGGCAGCTTCCCTGCCCTGGAGCTCAACAACCGGCGCCTCTCCGTCAAGAACTCCTTCTGCAGGAAGAACGGCATCTACACCAGGTAGGGCCCCGGGCGCAGGGAGCTGCACGAGCTGCCAGAGGGGGTGGGGTGGGTGTTGCTTTGAACCACCTGGGAGCTGGGATGCCAGCAGAGCCAAAGCAAAGCCCACAGGCATCCCACAGAGCTGCTTGGCTGTTCCGCAGCCAGCTCCAGTCACTGTCTGCACTGCAGCCTGCACGCTGTTCTGTGGGGGTGGCTCCGGGTGGCAGGCCATGGGCAGGGCTGGGGGAGCCCAGGGCTGGGCTGGCAGGGGCTGCGGGGCGGGAGTGAGGGGCGCCGGCAGGGCTGGGCTGGCAGGGGCTGCGGGTCGGGAGTGAGGGGCACCGGCAGGGCTGGGCTGGCAGGGGCTGCGGGTCGGGAGTGAGGGGCACCGGCAGGGCTGGGCTGGCAGGGCCTGCGGGTTGGGAGTGAGGGGCACCGGCAGGGCTGGGCTGGCAGGGGCTGCGGGTTGGGAGTGAGGGGCACCGGCAGGGCTGGGCTGGCAGGGGCTGTGGGACGGGAGTGAGGGGCACCGGCAGGGCTGGGCTGGCAGGGGCTGCGGGACGGGAGTGAGGGGCACCGGCAGGGCTGGGCTGGCAGGGGCTGCGGGTCGGGAGTGAGGGGCGCCGGCAGGGCTGGGCTGGCAGGGCCTGCGGGTCGGGAGTGAGGGGCGCCGGCAGGGCTGGGCTGGCAGGGGCTGCGGGGCGGGAGTGAGGGGCGCCGGCAGGGCTGGGCTGGCAGGGGCTGCGGGGCGGGAGTGAGGGGCGCCGGCAGGGCTGGGCTGGCAGGGGCTGCGGGGCGGGAGTGAGGGGCGCCGGCAGGGCTGGGCTGGCAGGGGCTGCGGGTCGGGAGTGAGGGGCACCGGCAGGGCTGGGCTGGCAGGGGCTGCGGGTCGGGAGTGAGGGGCACCGGCAGGGCTGGGCTGGCAGGGCCTGCGGGTCGGGAGTGAGGGGCACCGGCAGGGCTGGGCTGGCAGGGGCTGCGGGACGGGAGTGAGGGGCACCGGCAGGGCTGGGCTGGCAGGGCCTGCGGGTCGGGAGTGAGGGGCGCCGGCAGGGCTGGGCTGGCAGGGGCTCCGGGGCGGGAGTGAGGGGCGCCGGCAGGGCTGGGCTGGCAGGGGCTGCGGGGCGGGAGTGAGGGGCACCGGCAGGGCTGAGCTGGCAGGGCCTGCGGGTCGGGAGTGAGGGGCACCGGCAGGGCTGGGCTGGCAGGGGCTGCGGGGCGGGAGTGAGGGGCGCCGGCAGGGCTGGGCTGGCAGGGGCTGCGGGACGGGAGTGAGTGGCGCCGGCAGGGCTGGGCTGGCAGGGGCTGCGGGACGGGAGTGAGGGGCGCCGGCAGGGCTGGGCTGCCAGGGGCTGCGGGACGGGAGTGAGGGGCACCGGCAGGGCTGGGCTGGCAGGGGCTGCGGGTTGGGAGTGAGGGGCGCCGGCAGGGCTGGGCTGGCAGGGGCTGCGGGTCGGGAGTGAGGGGCACCGGCAGGGCTGGGCTGGCAGGGGCTGCGGGTGAGGAGTGAGGGGCACCGGCAGGGCTGGGCTGGCAGGGCCTGCGGGTTGGGAGTGAGGGGCACCGGCAGGGCTGGGCTGGCAGGGCCTGCGGGTCGGGAGTGAGGGGCGCCGGCAGGACTGGGCTGGCAGGGGCTGCGGGTCGGGAGTGAGGGGCACCGGCAGGACTGGGCTGGCAGGGGCTGCGGGTCGGGAGTGAGGGGCACCGGCAGGACTGGGCTGGCAGGGGCTGCGGGTCGGGAGTGAGGGGCGCCGGCAGGGCTGGGCTGGCAGGGGCTGCGGGTCGGGAGTGAGGGGCGCCGGCAGGGCTGGGCTGGCAGGGGCTGCGGGTTGGGAGTGAGGGGCGCCGGCAGGGCTGGGCTGGCAGGGGCTGCGGGACGGGAGTGAGGGGCGCCGGCAGGGCTGGGCTGGCAGGGGCTGCGGGGCGGGAGTGAGGGGCGCCGGCAGGGCTGGGCTGGCAGGGGCTGCGGGTGAGGAGTGAGGGGCGCCGGCAGGGCTGGGCTGGCAGGGGCTGCGGGACGGGAGTGAGGGGCGCCGGCAGGGCTGGGCTGGCAGGGGCTGCGGGGCGGGAGTGAGGGGCGCCGGCAGGGCTGGGCTGGCAGGGGCTGCGGGACGGGAGTGAGGGGCGCCGGCAGGGCTGGGCTGGCAGGGGCTGCGGGACGGGAGTGAGGGGCGCCGGCAGGGCTGGGCTGGCAGGGGCTGCGGGTTGGGAGTGAGGGGCGCCGGCAGGGCTGGGCTGGCAGGGGCTGCGGGTTGGGAGTGAGGGGCGCCGGCAGGGCTGGGCTGGCAGGGGCTGCGGGTTGGGAGTGAGGGGCGCCGGCAGGGCTGGGCTGGCAGGGGCTGCGGGTGAGGAGTGAGGGGCGCCGGCAGGGCTGGGCTGGCAGGGGCTGCGGGACGGGAGTGAGGGGCGCCGGCAGGGCTGGGCTGGCAGGGGCTGCGGGACGGGAGTGAGGGGCGCCGGCAGGGCTGGGCTGGCAGGGGCTGCGGGTTGGGAGTGAGGGGCGCCGGCAGGGCTGGGCTGGCAGGGGCTGCGGGTGAGGAGTGAGGGGCGCCGGCAGGGCTGGGCTGGCAGGGGCTGCGGGACGGGAGTGAGGGGCGCCGGCAGGGCTGGGCTGGCAGGGGCTGCGGGACGGGAGTGAGGGGCGCCGGCAGGGCTGGGCTGGCAGGGGCTGCGGGACGGGAGTGAGGGGCGCCGGCAGGGCTGGGCTGGCAGGGGCTGCGGGTCGGGAGTGAGGGGCGCCGGCAGGGCTGGGCTGGCAGGGGCTGCGGGGCGGGAGTGAGGGGCGCCGGCAGGGCTGGGCTGGCAGGGGCTGCGGGTCGGGAGTGAGGGGCGCCGGCAGGGCTGGGCTGGCAGGGGCTGCGGGGCGGGAGTGAGGGGCGCCGGCAGGGCTGGGCTGGCAGGGGCTGCGGGACGGGAGTGAGGGGCGCCGGCAGGGCTGGGCTGGCAGGGGCTGCGGGACGGGAGTGAGGGGCGCCGGCAGGGCTGGGCTGGCAGGGGCTGCGGGTCGGGAGTGAGGGGCGCCAGCAGGGCTGGGCTGGCAGGGGCTGCGGGTCGGGAGTGAGGGGCGCCGGCAGGGCTGGGCTGGGCTGGCAGGGGCTGCGGGTCGGGACTGAGGGGCGCCGGCAGGGCTGGGCTGGCAGGGGCTGCGGGTCGGGAGTGAGGGGCGCCGGCAGGGCTGGGCTGGCAGGGGCTGCGGGACGGGAGTGAGGGGCGCCGGCAGGGCTGGGCTGGCAGGGGCTGCGGGACGGGAGTGAGGGGCGCCGGCAGGGCTGGGCTGGCAGGGGCTGCGGGACGGGAGTGAGGGGCGCCGGCAGGGCTGGGCTGGCAGGGGCTGCGGGTCGGGAGTGAGGGGCGCCGGCAGGGCTGGGCTGGCAGGGGCTGCGGGTCGGGAGTGAGGGGCGCCGGCAGGGCTGGGCTGGGCTGGCAGGGGCTGCGGGACGGGAGTGAGGGGCGCCGGCAGGGCTGGGCTGGCAGGGGCTGCGGGACGGGAGTGAGGGGCGCCGGCAGGGCTGGGCTGGCAGGGGCTGCGGGACGGGAGTGAGGGGCGCCGGCAGGGCTGGGCTGGCAGGGGCTGCGGGTCGGGAGTGAGGGGCGCCGGCAGGGCTGGGCTGGCAGGGGCTGCGGGACGGGAGTGAGGGGCGCCGGCAGGGCTGGGCTGGCAGGGGCTGCGGGGCGGGAGTGAGGGGCGCCGGCAGGGCTGGGCTGGCAGGGGCTGCGGGACGGGAGTGAGGGGCGCCGGCAGGGCTGGGCTGGCAGGGCCTGCGGGTGAGGAGTGAGGGGCACCGGCAGGGCTGGGCTGGCAGGGCCTGCGGGACGGGAGTGAGGGGCGCCGGCAGGGCTGGGCTGGCAGGGGCTGCGGGACGGGAGTGAGGGGCGCCGGCAGGGCTGGGCTGGCAGGGGCTGCGGGACGGGAGTGAGGGGCGCCGGCAGGGCTGGGCTGGCAGGGGCTGCGGGTCGGGAGTGAGGGGCGCCGGCAGGGCTGGGCTGGCAGGGGCTGCGGGACGGGAGTGAGGGGCGCCGGCAGGGCTGGGCTGGCAGGGGCTGCGGGTGAGGAGTGAGGGGCGCCGGCAGGGCTGGGCTGGCAGGGGCTGCGGGGCGGGAGTGAGGGGCGCCGGCAGGGCTGGGCTGGCAGGGGCTGCGGGTGAGGAGTGAGGGGCGCCGGCAGGGCTGGGCTGGCAGGGGCTGCGGGATGGGAGTGAGGGGCGCCGGCAGGGCTGGGCTGGCAGGGGCTGCGGGTGAGGAGTGAGGGGCGCCGGCAGGGCTGGGCTGGCAGGGGCTGCGGGGCGGGAGTGAGGGGCGCCGGCAGGGCTGGGCTGGCAGGGGCTGCGGGTGAGGAGTGAGGGGCGCCGGCAGGGCTGGGCTGGCAGGGGCTGCGGGGCGGGAGTGAGGGGCGCCGGCAGGGCTGGGCTGGCAGGGGCTGCGGGACGGGAGTGAGGGGCGCCGGCAGGGCTGGGCTGGCAGGGGCTGCGGGGCGGGAGTGAGGGGCGCCGGCAGGGCTGGGCTGGCAGGGGCTGCGGGACGGGAGTGAGGGGCACCGGCAGGGCTGGGCTGGCAGGGGCTGCGGGACAGGAGTGAGGGGCACCGGCAGGGCTGGGCTGGCAGGGGCTGCGGGTGAGGAGTGAGGGGCGCCGGCAGGGCTGGGCTGGCAGGGGCTGCGGGACGGGAGTGAGGGGCGCCGGCAGGGCTGGGCTGGCAGGGGCTGCGGGTGAGGAGTGAGGGGCGCCGGCAGGGCTGGGCTGGCAGGGGCTGCGGGTGAGGAGTGAGAGGCGCCGGCAGGGCTGGGCTGGCAGGGGCTGCGGGACGGGAGTGAGGGGCGCCGGCAGGGCTGGGCTGGCAGGGGCTGCGGGGCGGGAGTGAGGGGCGCCGGCAGGGCTGGGCTGGCAGGGGCTGCGGGACGGGAGTGAGGGGCACCGGCAGGGCTGGGCTGGCAGGGGCTGCGGGACGGGAGTGAGGGGCGCCGGCAGGGCTGGGCTGGCAGGGGCTGCGGGTCGGGAGTGAGGGGCGCCGGCAGGGCTGGGCTGGCAGGGCCTGCGGGTTGGGAGTGAGGGGCGCCGGCAGGGCTGGGCTGGCAGGGGCTGCGGGACGGGAGTGAGGGGCGCCGGCAGGGCTGGGCTGGCAGGGGCTGCGGGACGGGAGTGAGGGGCGCCGGCAGGGCTGGGCTGGCAGGGGCTGCGGGTGAGGAGTGAGGGGCGCCGGCAGGGCTGGGCTGGCAGGGGCTGCGGGTCGGGAGTGAGGGGCGCCGGCAGGGCTGGGCTGGCAGGGGCTGCGGGACGGGAGTGAGGGGCGCCGGCAGGGCTGGGCTGGCAGGGGCTGCGGGACGGGAGTGAGGGGCGCCGGCAGGGCTGGGCTGGCAGGGGCTGCGGGTCGGGAGTGAGGGGCGCCGGCAGGGCTGGGCTGGCAGGGGCTGCGGGTCGGGAGTGAGGGGCGCCGGCAGGGCTGGGCTGGCAGGGGCTGCGGGACGGGAGTGAGGGGCGCCGGCAGGGCTGGGCTGGCAGGGGCTGCGGGATGGGAGTGAGGGGCGCCGGCAGGGCTGGGCTGGCAGGGGCTGCGGGTGAGGAGTGAGGGGCGCCGGCAGGGCTGGGCTGGCAGGGGCTGCGGGACGGGAGTGAGGGGCGCCGGCAGGGCTGGGCTGGCAGGGGCTGCGGGACGGGAGTGAGGGGCGCCGGCAGGGCTGGGCTGGCAGGGGCTGCGGGTCGGGAGTGAGGGGCGCCGGCAGGGCTGGGCTGGCAGGGGCTGCGGGACGGGAGTGAGGGGCGCCGGCAGGGCTGGGCTGGCAGGGGCTGCGGGACGGGAGTGAGGGGCGCCGGCAGGGCTGGGCTGGCAGGGGCTGCGGGACGGGAGTGAGGGGCGCCGGCAGGGCTGGGCTGGCAGGGGCTGCGGGACGGGAGTGAGGGGCGCCGGCAGGGCTGGGCTGGCAGGGGCTGCGGGACGGGAGTGAGGGGCGCCGGCAGGGCTGGGCTGGCAGGGGCTGCGGGACGGGAGTGAGGGGCGCCGGGGCGCCGGCAGGGCTGGGCTGGCAGGGGCTGCGGGTCGGGAGTGAGGGGCACCGGCAGGGCTGGGCTGGCAGGGGCTGCGGGACGGGAGTGAGGGGCACCGGCAGGGCTGGGCTGGCAGGGGCTGCGGGACGGGAGTGAGGGGCACCGGCAGGGCTGGGCTGGCAGGGGCTGCGGGATGGGAGTGAGGGGCGCCGGCAGGGCTGGGCTGGCAGGGGCTGCGGGTCGGGAGTGAGGGGCGCCGGCAGGGCTGGGCTGGCAGGGGCTGCGGGTCGGGAGTGAGGGGCGCCGGCAGGGCTGGGCTGGCAGGGGCTGCGGGTCGGGAGTGAGGGGCGCCGGCAGGGCTGGGCTGGCAGGGGCTGCGGGGCGGGAGTGAGGGGCGCCGGGGCGCCGGCAGGGCTGGGCTGGCAGGGGCTGCGGGTCGGGAGTGAGGGGCACCGGCAGGGCTGGGCTGGCAGGGGCTGCGGGACGGGAGTGAGGGGCACCGGCAGGGCTGGGCTGGCAGGGGCTGCGGGACGGGAGTGAGGGGCACCGGCAGGGCTGGGCTGGCAGGGGCTGCGGGATGGGAGTGAGGGGCGCCGGCAGGGCTGGGCTGGCAGGGGCTGCGGGTCGGGAGTGAGGGGCGCCGGCAGGGCTGGGCTGGCAGGGGCTGCGGGACGGGAGTGAGGGGCGCCGGCAGGGCTGGGCTGGCAGGGGCTGCGGGGCAGGAGTGAGGGGCGCCGGCAGGGCTGGGCTGGCAGGGGCTGCGGGACGGGAGTGAGGGGCGCCGGCAGGGCTGGGCTGGCAGGGGCTGCGGGGCGGGAGTGAGGGGCGCCGGCAGGGCTGGGCTGGCAGGGGCTGCGGGGCGGGAGTGAGGGGCGCCGGCAGGGCTGGGCTGGCAGGGGCTGCGGGATGGGAGTGAGGGGCGCCGGCAGGGCTGGGCTGGCAGGGGCTGCGGGTCGGGAGTGAGGGGCGCCGGCAGGGCTGGGCTGGCAGGGGCTGCGGGACGGGAGTGAGGGGCGCCGGCAGGGCTGGGCTGGCAGGGGCTGCGGGACGGGAGTGAGGGGCGCCGGCAGGGCTGGGCTGGCAGGGGCTGCGGGTCGGGAGTGAGGGGCGCCGGCAGGGCTGGGCTGGCAGGGGCTGCGGGACGGGAGTGAGGGGCGCCGGCAGGGCTGGGCTGGCAGGGGCTGCGGGGCGGGAGTGAGGGGCGCCGGCAGGGCTGGGCTGGCAGGGGCTGCGGGACGGGAGTGAGGGGCGCCGGCAGGGCTGGGCTGGCAGGGGCTGCGGGTCGGGAGTGAGGGGCGCCGGCAGGGCTGGGCTGGCAGGGGCTGCGGGTCGGGAGTGAGGGGCGCCGGCAGGGCTGGGCTGGCAGGGGCTGCGGGTCGGGAGTGAGGGGCGCCGGCAGGGCTGGGCTGGCAGGGGCTGCGGGACGGGAGTGAGGGGCGCCGGCAGGGCTGGGCTGGCAGGGGCTGCGGGACGGGAGTGAGGGGCGCCGGCAGGGCTGGGCTGGCAGGGGCTGCGGGTCGGGAGTGAGGGGCGCCGGCAGGGCTGGGCTGGCAGGGGCTGCGGGACGGGAGTGAGGGGCGCCGGCAGGGCTGGGCTGGCAGGGGCTGCGGGACGGGAGTGAGGGGCGCCGGCAGGGCTGGGCTGGCAGGGGCTGCGGGATGGGAGTGAGGGGCGCCGGCAGGGCTGGGCTGGCAGGGGCTGCGGGTCGGGAGTGAGGGGCGCCGGCAAAGGCCGGTGCAGGAGCTTGGCCATGTCCCTGCCCAAGTAGCACTTCACTGCAACCAGTGACCCCCTCAGCTCCGAAACCTGCCGACTGCGGGGGGACACGAGGGAAGCAGAAGTTGGACCTCGCCGGTTAGTGGCCCTGTCCTGGCCAGGCCAGCGGTGGGGAGGGTTGGGGATTCGGCCCCCGGCCTGTGCTCCGCGTGGCCCTGCTGGCATCCTGGGGCCTTGAGGCGGTGGGTTCGTGTGGAGCCTCCGGGGTGGCCGTGGCTGGAGCGGGGCTCGGGAGGTCAGCCCAGCGCCAGAGCTCTCCTCCTCTGAGCACAATGTGGTTCTGCCCCCCGCCGAGGTCCCCGCCGCGGCCCAGCCCCGGGAGCCTGCACTACTCCGACGAGGACGTCACCAAGTACAACGACCTCGTGCCGGCCGAGAGCAGCAGCCTGACAGAGAAGCCCTCGGAGATCTCCGACTCCCAGGTGAGGGGCAGCCGCCGGCCCTCGGCTCAGCAGGGTGGGGCTTGCCCATGCTCTGGGGCAGACCAGGAAAGCCCTGGGTCTCACCGGGAGGCGAGAGGGGTCAGACAGGCCACCCCCGGGGGGAGACAGCTCTGCACCCACTGCCTGGAGATCCCCAGGCTGATGACCCCGTCCTTCCCTGAAATTCCTGACCCCTCCGTTAGCTGCGTCCCCATCACAGAGAGGGGCCCCAGGCCCTGCCCCACCCACAGGCAGACGTGGCCCCAGCCGGCAGGGAGAACAGGAGGTGACGAGGCGACGGACACAGCGTGGAACAGACTTATCAGCACAAGGACCAGACACCATCAGCACCATCCACCTTGCGGAGAGGGGCCCTGAGGGGTCCCCGAGCCGGGCCCTGGCCCCCTTCCTCCCTCTCCAGCCAGCCCAGACTGCCCCACTCCACTGCCCAGCTCCAGTTCACACCAGCCAGGGCCCTCCTCCGCCTCTGTCCTGTTGCCGGGGGAAGAAGGGGGTCACCTGGCTGCCTGGGTTACAAAGGGCCAGGAGAGCCATTGCCTACGTGTGAGAGGTGATCACACCAAAACTCCCCTCGCCAACCGTGCATTGCTGTGCCGAGGGGAACTGAGGCACCCGCCTGTGTCACTGCAGGGCAGGAGGAAACACATGCAGCCCAAACAGGGAGTAACATCCTCACACCCCCGCTGCGTCACAGTCCCCTTGTGCTCAGGACCTGCCCTGCCCTGGAAGGGGACACCACTCAGAGGATGCTGGGAAAGGGAGGAAGAATACAGACCCCCACCCCAGCTAATTCCACAGCAGCCCCATTGCTGCCCAGGGTGTGGGGCCCTACAGGAGCCATCCCTGTTATTAGGGAGGCCGCCCCTGCCCCAGGCAAGCTGGCCAGGGCCATGGCCTCGGGGCAGCGCCCCAGTAACAGAGCACCCCTCTGCACCCAGAGCTGGGGTTCAGTGTCTCGGCTGGGCCAGACAGACAGGTGCATACGTCCTGTCCCCCAGCGTGTGCCCCTGGGGCTGTTCGTTCTGCCCTCGTTGGCGCAGCGTAAAGGCGGCCTCGGCGGCTTTGCCCTGTCCCAGGTGCACCCACGTGTCTCTGCTTTGCTGCTCCGACAGGGCACGGTGAGCCCCTGGCTTTCCTGGGACAGGGGAGCTCCCCCGGCAGGAGGGAAAGCCCAGGCCCAGGAGGCCGGGAGCAGGTCTTGCTGGGCTCTGACCTGTGGGAGCCGCCAGATGCTGACTACACCAGGGAAGGCTGAAACAGGCCCACGCCGGGGCTCTCCCCGGCGATGTCAGACCCCAGTCGCTACCCTGCCCGGCTGCAGACCACGGCCCAGGGCATTGTGTGTTTAACCAGCTCTCTGCCGAGGGACCGTCGTGGGCCCCCTGGGAAGCCTGTGTCCCCGCCAGACACATGCCCTCTTCGGGCCAGGTAGAACAGAGAGCAGAGGCCGCAGGCCCAGGCCACTGGAGGGAGACCCCCCACAGCAGCACGGCTGGGCCCTGCAGGGTCGCTCTGGGCTCCCCCCGAACTAGGGCTCCACAGGGCCTGTAGGAGAGAGCGAGAGGTTTTGCCAGCTGTGGGTTTCCGGGGCCAGGTGCTGTAGCTGTGCAGGGACTGGCCTGCTGAGAGGAGCCCCCTCCTGCAACAGCCCCGGGGACTGAGACTCAGTTGGCTCAGGGAGCCCCGGCTCCGTCTGGGAGACAGGGAGTGACAGCCAGGCCCTGCCGCTTGGCGCTCAGGTCTGCGCAGCAGCTGGGCTGTGACGAGCCGGGAGACACCACCACGGCCCCAGTGTCCTGTCCCCGGCCCTGTACGCCACCAGAGCCCTGGGAGAGGGAACCTGGCCCAGCTGTCTCTGCTCCCCAGGTGGCGGAGGGCGGTAGGGCAGGGGCAGTGCTGAGCGCTGGAGGGGGCCGAGGGAGCCAGCGCAGGTGGAGATTCAGGGGCTCCCAGCCCGCAGGCTGTGACCGCGAGAGGAGCCTGGGGTGCCCCCAGGAAGCTGCCCCCCCACGTGCTGTGCAGTGCGTGACCCCACTGAGAGCAGCGTGCCCTCAGGGTTATTCCTGCACAGGGTGTCTGTGGAGCAGCTGGGAATTCCCCAGGCCCCGGCATCCTGGCACATGGCCCCCCCCATCACCCGAGCCTGGTGCACACGGGTTTCACAGCCGCGGGAGCTGGGGCGCAGGCAGCTCCCCAATGGCCCCCGCTGCGGGGCCGGGCCCGGCCTTTCCCTCACCGCCAAGGGGACGGGGATCCACGCTAGCCCCCGTGCGACGTCCTGGGTGCAGCATCTCTGCGGAGCTGCCGGAAAGCTGGCACTCGATGGCTGGCCTGGCCGGCCCCAGCCGCCTGGGAAAGGGCCTTTCTGCCTCCCCAAGGGGGAGCTGAATGTGGTTATGGAAAGCAGGAGGGACGGGAGCCAGCCCAGCCTCTGCCTGAGCTCCGTGCGCTTCCCACCCTCGTTCCCTGGCCCCCGGCAAACGTAACTCCGAAATCCCAACTGCCAGCACCCCCGAGCACCTCACAGACTGAGGAACATACAAGGGCGCCAGGGCAGGTCCCCGTCCCTGTTCCCTCCCGAGGGCGCCAGGGCAGGTCTGTCTCTGTTCCCTCCCTAGGGCGTCAGGGCAGGTCCCCGTCCCTGTTCCCTCCCTAGGGCGCCAGGGCAGGTCTGTCCCTGTTCCCTCCCAAGGGCGCCAGGGCAGCTCTGTCCCTGTTCCCTCCCGAGGGCGCCAGGGCAGCTCTGTCCCTGTCCTGTCCCATCTCTGCTTTTCCCCTCAGCGTCGGACCAGCGAGGTGTCTCTCTGACACTTCGTCCCTGGTTCCCTCCTAGGTTTGTTATTCACTAAAGCGCTGCTGGACCCGTTGTTTCTCAGGAAACAGACTGACACGGCAACCCTCTTACGTGATTAACACAGTGACTTGCCTGCGACTCCCCCAGCAACCCCCCTGCAACTCACACAGCAACCCCCCTGCAACTCACACAACAACCCCCCTGTGACTAACACAGCAACCCCCCTGTGACTCACACAACAACCCCCCTGTGACTAACACAGCAACCCCCCTGTGACTCACACAACAACCCCCCCGTGACTCACACAACAACCCCCCTGCGACTAACACAACAACCCTCCTCACGTGAGTCACACGGTGACCCCTCTGAAATGCAACTCGTCTGTCCCCTGGACAGAGAAACCTGGGTCTGGTCACTGGGGCAGGTGATGGGTCTGGTCGCTGGGGGGCACTGGGGTGGGTGATGGGTCCGGTCGCTGGGGGGCACTGGGGCGGGTGATGGGGCTGGTCGCTGGGGGGCACTGGGGCGGGTGATGGGTCCGGTCGCTGGGGGGCACTGGGTCGGGTGAAGGGGCTGGTCGCTGGGGGGCACTGGGTCGGGTGAAGGGGCTGGTCGCTGGGGGGCACTGGGGCGGGTGATGGGTCCGGTCGCTGGGGGGCACTGGCTCTTGTGCTCTCAGTATCATCAGTTTCCACAGGGCCTGATTCTGACCCTCCCAGCCTCTCCCTTGGAGCCGCTCTGGACTCCCACCGGTGCCCAGGAGACTCCAGGTCCCTGAGCGCTGCGGCTGCACCTGGGGAGGCTGGGGCCGCCCGCCCCACCAGCACGCAGCATGGGGGCCGTGGGGAAGTGCGGAGCAGGCTCCCACGGCCCAGCTGCCTTTCACAAGGCCTCTTCCCAGCGGGGCCCCCTGCGCTCCTTCGGCCAGCGAGGCGCCTGCCGGGCTGGCCGAGTGCCGCGCTAACCCAGCTCTGTGCCCCCACAACAGGGCAGCGACAGCGAGTACGAGGTGGATCCGGCCCACCAGAAGGCCCACTCCTTCGTCAACCACTACATCAGCGACCCAACCTACTACAACTCCTGGCGGCGGCAGCAGAAGGGCATCTCGCGAGCCCAGGCCTACAGCTACACAGAGAGCGACTCCGGCGACCCCGACCACGGCCCTGCATCCAACAGCCCCCAGCACGGCAGCCTCTTCCGCCCCAAAGTCAGCAGGACTCCACCCCTCCAGGCTCCCACCAACCCCCCCAGCCAACAGAGCACCCTGTACCGCCCGCCCAGCAGCCTGGCGCCGGGCTCCCGAGCCCCCGTTGCCGGATTCTCCTCCTTCGTCTGACGGCTTCAAAAGAAATAAAGGAAATCGGAGAAGGACCAAACGATCCCAAATCCACGTGTACGGCCAGAGTGATTTTTTCCAAGGCAGAGCGAGCCCAGCGCCGGCCGGCAGGAGAACACCGGCCCCGGTGCCGGCTCATCGCCTGCTGCTTGCGGAGGTGCCCGTTGGAAGAGGAACCCCTTTAAAGGACCTTTGCAAAGGCTTGTGGGGCCAGGAGCCCTCGGGAGGGGCCTTCTCATCTCCGTGAGGCTGAAGCGCGGCGAGGAAAGCCATGGAGCAAAGGACGGGCGCCGGAGAGACAGCCGACGCTGGCCTCTCCTCGGGGCGCAGGCAGGTTTCCACAAAGGCCTCTGTTGACAGGACAAACCGACTCCTCTTTTGGCTAAAGCTTTGCCTAATCCCTGAGTGGCCGGCCAGCTCTCAGCGCCGCGGCATGAAACAAGTGGGCCTGCCAGCTGTCGGTATCCTTGTCCCAGCGCCGTGGAACCGGCTGGGAGAGGGGAGCCGGGCACTGCTCTGTGCTAGGTGGGAAGGACGCCCGTGGGCCCTCGCTCGCCCGCAGCCTGGCAGGGTGGGCATGTAACCAGCTTTGCCTCTGCTGGCCGGTCCCTCCTCCCCATGACCGGCCCCGCCACAAAGCCTGCCTGTGGTTGCTCGTTCTGCTGTGCTGGGGTGGGATGGGGCGTGGAAAGCAGAGTCTGGGGGCCGTTGGAGTTGTGGGCAGTTTACTTGAATTCTTCTCAAGGTGACACCCCCCACGCCCCCTTCTGCCCTGGAGGGAACCTGGGCCTGCTGCTGAGGGGCCCTCTGCGGCCACGTTGCACCGGGGGCAGGTTGCTGGCCAGTGACGATTCATTTCCTCCGCCCTTGGCCTGCCCTGGAGCCGGGGAGGTAGGAAAACACCCTGGAGTGATTGTGCGGAGTCCTACCTCTCCTCCTGGCATGGGACAGACGCCACCTCTTTAACTCCTGCAGCAGGCCAGGCAGGGCTGCGCCAGCCTGATGCATTGGCAGCTGCTGCCTCGGTCTTGTGTTCTGTTGTTGGGCACAGGTCTGGGGAGGGCTGCGGGGCGGGGGGCCTCCGCTGGTGCCCCTCTTCAGCTTCGCAAAACACGCTCAGTGCCTACTGCTCAGCTGCAGCCCCAACGCCTCCGCGTCTTCCCCTCCTCCTGGGCGCTACATTCAAGCGGGAGGCGGAGCTGGCCCCATCTTTCTGCGGGGAGTCCGGAGCTGTCATCGTGGGGTCCGGGCTACATTCATCACTCCCCACCGGCCCTCGCCTCTCCTTGCACATTCTCGTCGCGGGCGGGTTGGCGGAGGGTTGAGTTTGGTGCACTGAGTCCCTTCAATAAAGAGTCAAAAGCACCGGAACGGGCATCGGCGTTTTTCTCTTCCCGCGAAATGGAGCTGCTCGGGAGCGGCCCCGTCGCCCGCCGAACCTGAGCCAGGTGGAGCCGGGATCACCCTGCAGGTCCCAGCTGCCGGTCCGTTCTGCAGGGATTGGGTTAGGGAGGGATGCTGAGGAGTTGGGGCCCAGGAGGACGTTCCTGTGTGTGGAGAAGGAGAAATGGTTTCTGTGCAGGCAGTTAACAGAGGCTCAGCGTGAGAAAGCACCGCCCAGAGGGGCATGAAGTCAGCGCCGCAGGGCCACGTGCTCAGGGCCAGGCCAGACAGCACGTTGGCTATGAGACCCGCGCCTCCAGAGTCTCGTCCACACTAGAGTCCTCGCTGCTGGAGCTGTACAAATCCCAGCACCACTGCGACGCAGCCTGAGGTCGCAGCCCTGCCGGGCGGGGGCAACCTGGCCTACCAAAGCGGAGTGACGTGGCCGAGGTCCGGCAGCGAGGCAGTAGCGGCTATGCCACGTCAGGCTGTGAGAGATGTCGCACCCTGCCAGGGGCAGACAGGCCATGGTACCGTGTTCCGTACGGTGCAGCAAGGTCGCGTGAGGAATTCGGCTGCCGGTCCAACTGCCTCTTGGGGAGCTGTGTGTACTCCAGATGCAAGGGCAGCGTCTCCACGGGTCTCCCCACCCGGGATCACAGCTGTGCAGGACGGAAGCGTCCATGGACCTCCAAACCCAGAGCCCTCCCCGCCCTGCAAGGCGGCTAAATTGCCACCCACTCTGCTCCCCAGTGCACGTCCGGCCTGACCACAGCCTCCAGCCCAGGATTCAACCAGCACCTCCTAATCCACTGAGGACGCTGGCCCTGGCTTGCAGGCCGGCAGGGTGGTTTGGCTGCTCACTTGAAAGGATTAGTTTAGAGCCAGGAAATAGGTGATTAAGGAATCCCCAGGGGGCAGCTGGGAGTTTAATTTGCAGATTCCAGGCTTGTTAACAGCCGGGCTGGTTTCTCAGTGGGGTTAGTGGGGGCAGGTCGGTGCCGGAGGACCCAAGCCAGGAGAAGTCAATGGTCTAGCCCTGATCTCAGACTTCCTGTGCCACAGCAGGAGCCGTTTGGGTGGTGAGTTCAGACCTGCAAAACCCTCCGCCCTTTTGGGCAAAGACTGGAGCGGGTCCAGCAAAGAGCTGCGGAAATGACGCCCAGGCTGAGGAACGGGCCCCAGAGCATGAGAGTGAAGTCGTGAGGTTGGGTTCAGTGCAGCCAAGAGAGGTGACGGAGTCACAGGCTTACACATCCCTGCCTGGGAGAGAGCTTTCTGGGAGCAGCTGGCTGGGGATGTAGCAGCTCACCCAGGGCTGTACGCCCACCTCATCCCACCCCATCCCTGCTGCACCCTGCCCAACAGCCAGTCGGGGACCTCTGAGGACCCCTAAGCTCTGGGGGCCGGTTCCAGCCCCCCACCTCAGGCCAAGACTTTGGGTTGCCTCCAGGTGCCAGGAATGGGGCTGGCGCCTTGCAGGGGAGCTCCCTGGCTGCCCCCAGCTCTGGGAGCCGGGAACGGTGCTGCTGCCCTCTGGAGAACTCCCCAGCTGTGGAGGCAGCTGTCCTGTGGGGCGGGGCGGGGGGTGGGGGGGCTGTCCTGCAGTGGGAATTGGGCTACCAGCTGGCTGGTGATGTAGCAGCTCACTAAGGGAGCTGGAAGCTGAAATGGGACAACCTCCCACTAGGAAGAAGGTGCAAGGCGTGGGGGCGGGGTGACAGTGACCATCTCACCGAAGGACGGGGCGCAGCCTTGCTCATTTGACAGTGGCGGCGTTGTTCCGGGGTGCATGGCAGGGGTGTGGCAGGCTCGAAGGTGAGCTGCGAGGGTCTCTCTGGCCTGTGTCGCGTGGGAGGTCAGACCTGACCCTGCTGCCTGACCCGCTGGGAAGCTACCCCGATCTTTGGGCTTCAGACCGGCTGCAGAGCTGCACGCTGCCAGCTCTAGAGAAGAGCTGGGACTTTGATTCCAGCCACCTCCCTGTGGTGCGCCACCCTGGGAGGGCTGCTCCCTGCTCCCCGCTCCCTCCAGGCAGAGAAGTTGCCAGCTTGTCTCTCTCCCAGCCCTTTGGCTCATGCTGAAGCCGGCGTGAAGCCCCAGCCAGGCCACTGGCACAGCCCTGCACCCCTCGATTCCGCCTGCCTAACCCCAGGGGCTGTTTCGAAGCCAGTGGCGCCCCGCCAAAACCCAGTGCTCCCTGTAAGCCAAGTGCATCAGCAGCCGCCCAGGAGACTCAGGTGCCACCCAGCTGGGGCGACCATCCGTCCCCTTGTCACCGGGACAGGCCCGTGTTTGAGGCAGGCGCCCCCGGCCTTTTTACTCGTCCCGTCTGTTCACTGTCCTTCCCCCCCGTGGCACCGCTGCGGGTAAAACCCATCCGGAGCTGGCCAGGCACACACAGCACGTAGGTACCGGCCAGTGCAGGCAGCAGCAGGGCCCTGCCATAGAGGTCAGGCAGCGTGTGCTGGGGTGGGGTAGTGTGCTGTGCCCCCCGCCTCTAAGATGTTAAGGGGGACCTGGTGTCCCAGCAGTGCTGGGCAGCCCCTCCATAGGGCAGCTGCCCCTGCAGGTGGGGACACCACTGTGGGGAGGTAGCCCAATCCCCGCTGCAGGACAGCCCCCCCCCGGCCCCGCCCCACAGGACAGCCGCCTCCACAGCTGGGGAGCTCTCCGGAGGGCAGCAGCACCATTCCCAGCTCCCAGAGGTGGGGGGCAGCCGGGGAGCTCCCCTGCAAGGGGCCAGCCCCGTTCCCGGCGCCTGGAGGCAACCCAAAGTCTCAGCCTGAGGTGGGAGGGCTGAAACCGGCCCCCAGAGCTTAGGGGTCCTCAGAGGTCCCCGTGATTGGCTGTTGGGCAAGATGCAGCAAGGATGGGGTGGGATGAGGTGGGCGTGCAGCCCCGGGCGTGTGAGCATTCAGGTCGGCTCTGGATCTGGCTGAAACCCCCCTGCCAGGCACTCAGGGAGTGGGGAGGGAGCAGAACGGCTGGTGAATTGCGATGCCAAGTCCCGAGACAAATCCAGGGCCTCCCGCTTCCCAGCACCAGCCTTGGAGCCACTGCACTGAGCATCTGCCATTTCCATGGCAACGCCGCTGAAGCCAGGGCCTTCTGTGGCCACCTCTCCCAGCCCTGGTGGCTTAGCGAAGGAGCCTGGCCCAGCCCCTTTCCAGGGACCCCAGGGGGCTGCTCCTCAATCCTTCGCAAACCCCGTTCTCCGCTCTGCCGGCTCTTTGTGCGGCATGTCCAGTGAGAGCCCGGCTGCCCGCAGTGCAGCAGCCCCGGACCCCTGGCTGCTGGGCTGCATCTGCTCCCCCAGTGACCCCCACCCCATGCAGAGAGCTCCCCCAGGCCCTCAGCACTGCTGAATGCCTGGGCTGGCCCTCTACCCCCGACGGGACATCACCCCAACCGAGCAGCACGCAGAGACACCGAGCCCAACCGCTCCGCTGGAGGACTAGGCCCAGGGCAGCTGCATTTGGGAGCAGCGCCCGGTCCAAATGCACCAGGCAGCTCTAGGGCCGGTAGCAGGATCAGCTCCGGAGCGGCACCGCTGCGTTTCATTTTGGTCTTTGCTGGTAGCGGCAACCTACGTGAGAAAACCTAACCGACGGCCTCTGGCCATCCAGACTGCATTGTAATGTAGCTGTGTGCAGGGGTCGGACAGCTGGACACGCACATAGACGCAGAATTGTGCACTGGCTGGAGACCAAGCCTTTGCAAGCGCTGAGCAGGGCACTGCAGCAGGGCAGCGAGCGACAGCCAGGCGCCCGGCCGTGGTCGAGGGCCAGGCCCCCTCTCTGCGATGGTGCCACGCTGCTCAGCCAGGTACAGAGGGATTGCGACACAAGGACCAGAGCTTTTTTTCTGGGGAAAAAAGCAGTGCCAAAGCTCGCGTCTGGTGGTTCCTGACAAGGGTCAGTGTGTTCGGTTTCAACGCCCCGGTCCCCGGGCTGCTGCAAGGAACCCAAGGGCTGTGCTGGCCGGCGCCGCCCCCACATCAGCATCTGCTTTCCTGGTGATCCAACCCATGCCCAGAAAGCCGTCGGTTCTGTCTGACATCTCTCACCTCCCCCCGATGGCGGCGTGAGAAGCGTGCATGGCAGCCGCATGGGCCCAGAGCTTGTTAGTATTTCAACTAACGGGCTGGGGGCGGGGAGAGGTTGGCCCTATTCGCACCAGCTCCCCGGCTCAGGCGGCGTTTTCCGAACGGTGCGTCGGCGTTTCACCCCTCGCCCCGAAGTGGCGGCAGTTCATTCCTTGGCTCGGTTCGCTGCTGCCTGTGCGACGCCACAGCAGCAGCAGAAAGGCCCTTAATTCAGACTCCGCTGCATGGCCTGCGCTGGCGGGATGGGGCGTGAGGTGCGTGTCCCCCGGCTCTAGCTGAGCCCTAGCCGAGATGAGGACTGGGGGTGCTGCTTGTGCCTCCGCTGAAGGGAGGAATTGCTGTTTGTCGCTCCCGAGCAGCCTCGAACCAGGAGTGACCAGCTGCTGCTCCAGCTGCTAGGTGGGGAGCTGGGCCTGGCAGAGAGAGCTTTGGCCTGGATGTGGTGGGGTCTGGCACTGGACCAGCCTTGGGCATCTGTGGCAAAGCCCCTGGCTCCCAGCGGGTACTGCAGCCCCAGTGCTCGGCTGAGGCCCATCTGCAGCGGGGTGGGAGGCTGGGCGGGGAGGGGAGCCCATTTCCCTGGGAGCTGGTGGGGGTCCTGGTTGGCCGCAGCTGTGCAGCGTAGGGCAAGAGGGGCTAGGCCGGGTGCTGAGCTGTGGGGCAGGCCTGGTGCAGGGCCTTGTGCAACCCACGGCTGGGGTCTTGCTGCCTTGGCCTGGCCGTGAGCAGGGCCCAGCAGCATCCCACCCCCAGGGCTCAGTTTCCATTGGGGGCATGGGCTGATGGCTAATGCCCCACGTCTGACTCTGCCTGAGACAACCCCTCCCCCTCACGGCACCCGCGGCTGCTGAGAAACAGCGAGTGGCTGGGGGGGGGCATGATTTACGCCTGTGGAAGCCTTGTTCTCCCCCCACACACACACACCCATTGTAACAGGCCATACAGCCCCCCCCAGCTAAAGCCCCCCCGCACTGTAATACACCAGCGTGGGGAGGCAGTGGGGTTCAATGGCTACAGCACCACAGCTGCAATCAGGAAAGCCTGGCAGGAGAGTAGGAGCCCTTAGCTCCCCTCCAGGTGCCTCAGTTTTCCTGTTGCTAAAATGGGTTGACTGGCACCGACCCGGGGGGCAGAGGCTGCAGGCCGCTCTCTGTGCAGTGCGTTTCCGCCCCTGCGCTGCACCACAACAGGGCCTGTTTCCCACGGTGGCAGCCCCTGCTCAGGGCTGGGGGCCAAGGGGCAGGAGGCTGCCGCAGGGTTTGGCTGGCGACAGAGGGAAGCTCCCTTGCAGCTCAGTGCTCTGCTCGGCTAGCCTGGTGGAGCTGCAGGGCCGGCCGTCCAGCCGGTCACAGCTCCTGGCATGTCATTGCGCTCGCCTTGGCGCTGGCTGTCACACGCAGCAGCCCACGTGTACGAGGGAGCAACGGGCGCAGGGTGTGCGAGCTGTCTCCTTAGATCAGCGGGGGGCCCAAACGGGCCTTGACAGGCCTTCCGCGTTTGCCACTGTTATGACTCGAGCTTCTCCCAAGGGCGAGATGCAGCCGCTTATCAGCCCTTTGCAAACCCGAGCAGAGAGGAGGAGTGAGCAGAGCCGCAGGCAAAGCTCGGGGGCAGGGAGCCATCCTGGCAGACCAGCCACTGTCGCTGCCTTATCCGGCTGCCAGCGCTCAGCTCTCCACCCGCCGAGGAACAGGCAGGGGGTCCTGCACCTACCACACTCGGGAGCCTGTGGACCAGCCCCAGGCAGCAGGTGCCAGGCACGGCTCAGGCTGAGCTGAATGTGCTCACTGCAAATCTGGGTGGGCCAAAAGTGGCTTGATGCTGCCAAGCAGCTTCAGTTGCCCCCTGGCTGCCCTCCGCCACCCCCCGGGTTATTCCCGGGTGTTATGGAGTGGGGCGTCCCCGGCCCTGCCCCCACCCACAGGCGGACGGGACTCTCGTTCCGCAGGGAGAGCAGGAGGTGACGAGGCAACAGGGACACAGCGTGGAACAGACTTATCAGCACAGGGACCAGATGCCGTCAGCACCATCCGTCTTGGGGAGAGGGGCCCAGGAGGGTCCCCAAGCCTGGCCCTGGCCCCCTTCCTCCCTCTCCAGCCAGCCCAGACTGCCCCACTCCACTGCCCAGCTCCAGTTCACACCAGCCAGGTCCTTCCTGCTGCCTTCGTCCTGTTTCTTGGGGAAGAAAGGGGTCACCTGGTTGCCTGCGTTACAAAGAGCAGGGAGGTCCATGACTTACATGTGAGAAGTTGTCACACCAAAACTCCCCTCACCACGATGCACTGATGCTGTGCCTAGGGAAACTGAGGCACAGACCTCGCGTTACTACAGGACAGGAGGAAACACATGCAACAGAACCAGGGGAATAACATCCTCACACATCCCAATTCGTTGGGCTGGGCCATGCGCCCCGACTTGGCCTCCGGGCAAGAGCTGGGCCTGCCTGGGAAGCAGCAAACAGCCGTGTGTAGTGTCCTGCCCAGCATGCTGGGAGGTGGAGTCAGTACTCTGGATAGGCGCTTTGCAGGGTCAGACCTTGCCCCAGCCTTCCTTCCGGACACCCCAGTGGCAAAGCTCCCACGGGCTGGATTCTGCAGCGGTTACACCCCAGTGGGGTTCCCGCTAATAATTTCCATCCAAGGGTGGAATACATTTTGTTATGTGCACCAAGGAATGTGCACCATCAGTAGACACATATCCTGCCAGCTCTGGACGCTCTGCTAATCAGCTGGCCGGCACCTGAATCTCTCTCGGGCAGCCGCCCCAGTGCTCAGCCTACAGGGAATGCTGCTCCCCGGTTGTTACTGTACCACCACAAGGCAGCTATTAATGGGCTTTGCAATCCCCAGAGCTGTGTTAGCATCATCTTTACATTGGTGCAGAACCCTGGGTGGGGTCCTTGCACCTCGTGGGGCGGCCCTGATACAGACTGGCCCCCAGCACTTGGGGAATGGGGGCGGGAACCTAGCACCATGGGAAGCAGCCTGGGCAAAAGAACCTGCATTAGCCCTTGATCAGGGGCTCCCCAGGGGTGGGAGAGGGGCTGCTCTGTCCAGCCATGCTGCCTGTCAAGGGGGATGTGAGCCAACATCTGCCCCACCGGCCAAGGTGCACGGCAGTTAGCCGCTGCCTGGGGTCGCGCTCCAGTATTGGATCAGACGACTATGTCTGCTCCTGGAGCCACCCGCCCCAGGCTGCCCACCACGTCACACCACAGCAGACAGCTGGCTCCTTCCGCGGTGGCCTCGCACCCCTTTGGCTGCGATAGCTGCGCCCCAGCCCTCGACGCCTGTGGGATTGGGCCCTGTAGCCGCCCCGGTGGCACGCTGTGAATTTTTGCTGACGTTAGCCAATCGCCAAGAGCAGAACTCGGCTTTGGGGTGAGTGACTGCGTCCAAGGCCAGAGCCTTGCGCTGTGCAACACCATAGCAAGAGCTGGGCATCTCCCCTGGGTATCTGAGTGGGCATCCTTGATACAGGTCACCCCCCTCAGTGCCAGGCCGTGCTTCAGGCTGCCCAAATCAGACAGGTGCCTGAGCCCACATCCCCCCCCACATCACACCAGGGTGCGCAAGCGTTGCAGGCATAGGGGGTAGAGGCCATTCACGTCCAGGGCGGGGGCAGGGGGAATGTCGTGTGGCAAATTGGCAACCTGAACAGGTGAGAACCCCCCAGGAAGCAGAAGTGGGGTAACCTGGCTGCCCGTGAAGGTCTCAGCCTACTACTAGTGGATGGGGGTTTAAGGCCTGCAGTGTGAAGGGTTATTTTTCTAATCTCCTGTCCAAAGCTCTGTGCTTCATGTGAGTTGTTACACCTCTGGCTGTCCTTGCTAGCCCCGGAGACAGCCTGGTCAGACAGTGCCACGCTCGGCCAAAAAGCAGGGCCTTTCCCAGCATTGCCTTCGCCACCACTGGACTCCCTTGCTTGTCCGCTGCTCTCGTCTCCGCCTGGGTGGGCTGTAGGTGTGTAGTCTCAGTAACGGGGGTGTGAATTCCATGGTGGGGGTGGGGGGGAGATTTTAGCTGCTGCCCCAGGACTATCCCGGCTCTAGGGAATTAAGTACAGGCTCAGCCATGGGGGTAACTGGAAACAGCCCTTCAGCTCTAACCACCTGGGAGTAATTAAACGCTGGAAAAAGGGGAAAACGATTGTGTTTATGCTGCCACTGGGGGGGGGAGGGGTTTGAGGACCTCTGCTGGGCGTGTGTGTGTGCGCATTTGCACGCTGGAGCATGTGCACGTTGCACGACTAGCTTCTGCTTTTACTGGGAGCATGAAGCAGCAGGTGAGGCCCGGTTGCCACAGAACTTGCATCCGCCATGTGCCTGCCAAGACGCAGCCCAGCTGCGGAGGTGCCTGGGTTCTGGGGCTGCACCAGCCTGGCCACGATCCTTTCTGGCAGTGCTCGTGGTCATGTGGAAACCCAACCAGGTTCATTCTGGTTCGCCCAGGTGGGCTTGGCTGGGAAGCCGCCTCTCTCAGGCTGTGCTCTTCGGAGCCCGTCTCCCGGGTCTTTGAAGACAATCTAACTAGACAAGCCTGGCACTCCATTGGCTCAATTAGAGCCCTTGGTGTGGCAGTGGCGGCTGGCCCTTCTCCATGGCCTTGTCACTGAGCGCTGTTTAATTGGTTTCGTGCCACTTCTTTTAAGTGTTCTGAGAAGCCATGAAAGCAACCCAGCCATGGGCTCTGGAGGCGAGGGGGGGCCGTTACTGAGTCAGCGCCCTCCCCCACACCTCTGTCGGCCCACGGCGGCTCTGTCCCACAGGGTAGCCCCTGGAGGGGCTGCGTAGCCTGGAGCCAAAGCAGAGCTGGATGGAGAGAAGAACACCTGGAACTTTTCAAGGACAGTAGGTGCTGGCACAAGGCACTCCTGCAAAAGCCAGCTGCCCCTCAGGTTGCAGCCTCGGGTCAGCCATCTCCCCATCAGTCCAGCTGGGGGGGGGGCGGGGGGAGTGAGTCTAATTCCTCCTGACTGCGCTGTCTCCCGCGAACATGTTCTCCCAGCCCTATGCGGCAGCTCTGGGCTGTGGGGCGGGGAAGGGGATTAAGTTAAGTGTAGTTAGCATTGTGTCCACCAACAGCTATTTATAAGCCAACAAGGGGGGAGCCAGTTTGGGGTGGTGGGTAGAGCCTCAGCCCAGCATTTAACCCAGGTGCAGTCCAGTCCTGGCTCTCTCCTGGCTCACCTTTTGCCTTTGGGCATGTCACTTCATCTGCCCTCTGCCCAAGTCTGCTCAGCTGTAAAATAAGCCTAATAGCACGTAGCACGCCTTTGCAAAGAGCCCTGACAGTGCTGGACCTTCTACCACAGGCATGCACTATATTCAGCAGCCAGCCAAGAACACCCTCCAGGTAGGTGGGCATTCTGCAGTCCCTTGGGTCCGATGGATTCCTTGTCTGCAAATCCCAGGCACACACCGACCATGCAATGCTCTGTTCTTGTGCCCAGATGAAAAACGGGATTGGTCTGGCAGAGCCCGGTAATCAGGAGCTAGTTCGCCAGTGGCAGAGGAGCCACCCCCAGCAATAAATGGCTCCAGCAAATGGGATGTTAAACTGAACGCGCCTTTGCCAACTGCCAGTGGCTGCCGGCCAGGTGAAGATGAAAGGATTCCTTCTGCAGAGTCAGAGAACAGAGCGAAGGTCTGAGAAGCAAATGAGTTAGAGGGCAGCACACAAGCCAAAGTGCCTCTAATCCCTGTCAATGACTTACTGTATGTCCCCCAGGCAAGTCACTTAACTTCTCATGCCTGGTCCCAGGTACATTTAAAAATGAGATTGAATTAGTTATGCTGCTCAGAACCAGAGCACTACAGTTAAATTGGCCTAACCCACAGTGTCAGTTCAGCTAGCTGTTCTTCCATCCACTGAGCTATTGCCTCACAGCCACATGGGTTAACTAGTCACAGGAAAAGCCCTCTCCAGTGAAATAGGAAGTGTCAACATTACATCACTACAGCGGCACTACATCTATACTATGGCACTACAGCGGCACAGTGTCTACACTATGGCAGTACAGCGCCAGAATGGGTGCAAATCAGCTCTTGCTGCATTTGCCTTCACGGGCACTTAAAAAGCTATGAACAGCCAGAATGGAGTCTTGGTCACCTGCCTGTGAAGCAGCCATCACCAGACCCCTTCAGAAGGCAGCTGTGCAATCATTCGATCCTCCTGAAGGTCTAACCCTAATCTCTAAGAGCTTTGCTAAACTCCTGAAACACGGCCTAGGGCTCCATGATCTATGGCCTTCCCTCCTCCAGGGGGTTTCCTTAGCAATAACTCTGAGCACTTCCCCCGTCACACCCAGGCTTGCAAAGATCACCTGTCCTTATTGCTCCTTCTGCTCGAAGTTCCCAATGGGCCTAGTGAGGGAGTAACAGCTGACAGCACCCATCCGGAAGAGAGAGATGAACAGAAGTGGGACAAATACCCCCCAAAGTTACTTGAGTAAAAGTGCAGCTGCTTTGGAGGGGGGGATGTACTTGAGTACGAGTCACTGGTGCCCCTCTCTAGAACCACTTCACGTCTGTATTGTACTCGGGTATCCAGAAGTGAAACTTTTACTCCTGTAACTTTTGGGGTAACTTTCCCCACCTCTGGACAGGAACATCTTTCGGCCCATTTTACAGACGGAAAAACTTCAGGAAAACCTTCGGTCTGCGAAGCTCTCCCGGCCGTCAGCCGGGCTTCCCTGCACGCTGCGCCCTTGCCACTCGGGGGGGTGGATTCAGACGCTGCCCAGCGGACTGACAGAGCGCCCCGCCTGGGCTCTTTCCTTTGCCGGTGCCCGCGGGCACCTGCCTCGGTGCAGGGAGAAAAGCGTCTCCCGCCCCGGCCGGTGCAGCCTCGGCCCGGGAACCCCGGCCCCGGCCAGGGCACGGGCCCGTGACGGTGACCGGGGACCCGCGGCCCCGCACCGCCTGAATGGAGCCGCGCGGGGGCTGCCCCCTGACGCCGCCGCGTCCCATTGGCCCGGGCCGAGCGATGACATCACCGCAGTGGGGGGCGGGGGCGGGTCTCAGCCCGCGGAGCGGCGGGCGGGGAGGGACGCGGGCTGCAGCCGCGGGAGGGGTCGCGCTGCGCTCGCAGCTCCGCAGACCCGGACCCGAACCCGGACCCGGACCCGGACCCGGACCGAGCCGCGCCGCGCCGCAGGCAGGGAGGTGGGTGCCCCGGAGCCGGGCCGGGCCGAGCCGAGCCGCGGGGACAATAGGGGCGCAGTCCCCCCCCTCCCCGCCCCTTTGTGTGCGTCCCGGGCGGGAGTGGGGAGGACCCGGCGCCCGGGGAAAGTCGGGGCCGGGCCGAGCGGGAGGTGCCCGGGGCGGGGGTGTTGTCTGCAGCGACGGGCCCGAAGTGCGCCCGGGGGGTGGGTCCCGGGGCCCTGGGCCCTGTGCCCGCCTTGCCCGGCCGCCGCTTCGCCCTTCTCCCCGTGCGCCCCGGCCGCCCTGCGCATCCCACCGCCGCTAGGACAAAGGGGCCGAGGCCCTGCGGGGGTCCCCCGCCCCGCCCCGCCCCGCCGGCTGGGGGGCGAGCAGCCGCCTCCGGCCCCTTCCCTGACTCCCAGCCACTCCGGCTAACTTTGTGGCTCCCTCTGCCGCGGAGCCCCCGGGGCTTTGCTGGGGCTGAGGCTGGGAGGCCAGCGAGCCCCTGGGCACCAGGCTAAATTGGCGTTTTCGTGCTGGCTGGGCGAAGCGCCTCCTGAGCGGGGCTGGGGATGCTGGGGCCTGGTGGGGCCCCGCTGAGTGTATTGTGGCCGCCCTGGCTGGCGCTGGTGTGGCCGGACTTCCCCTGGAGCAGCGAACGCCTCTCCAAGCGCCCATCTCTGCTGCACTCGGAGTTTGGCCTTTGCTTGACCGAAGCAGCCGGGTTCCTTCACTGGGCCGGGCACGAAAGAGGAGCAGAGGGAACCCGACCTTTGCCACGCGTGCGTCGGGTCTGTCCTGCTACCGCTCAGGCCTTGGTCAGTCCGGTCGGCAGGCGCCAGCAGCTGGCAAAGGGAGGTGCGGAACCAGCTGGCTCCGCTCCTCGGCTTGACTTTTCCACTGCCGAGCCAAGCCTGGTACTTTGAGTTACAGCTGCCCCCGGGGATAAGACGGTAATTCTGGCCATCGCGGGTCCGACCGATGACCCACTTAGCCTGGGCGCTGTGCTCCAGAGGGAATGACCGGTCGTGGAGTGATCCCTGCCCTGTCACCTGCCCCCAGCTTCTGGCAAACAGGCAAGGGACAGCGAGAGCGGGACGGCCCACAAGCAGTCTTAGGGGCTAACAAGTGGTTTGGGGCTTGAGCTTTCGTGGGGGGAAAAACAGAATCCAGGTTTCATATGTGGGGAGGGGTTAGCTGTCCCTGATAGGACCGGTTAATGAAGCAAATTAAATAGGCCGTGTCTCCTTCCTGTGAATATAAAAGGTGGGGAAATTGCCCTTGTAGTGCATAAGCCAGTTAAGGGCTCTATTCAGCTGTAGGTTAAACGTGTCGCATTTGCAAATGAATTCCAATTCAGGCGTCTCCATCTATAATCTTGTGGTCAAATCCTCTGGCAGAAGAACGGCTCCGTTGAATGCCCCAGGAGGGTCAAGTGTTCCCCGACCGGTTTGGGTGTGTTCCCGTTCCTGATGTCGCATTTAGGTCCAGTCACTCACAGAGACTGGCCAGTTTGGCCAATGGGCGTTGCCTGTCGTGGCTGATGGCCACGGATGGACCTGTCCTCTGGGAATGTCTGAGTCGGAAGTGTTTAAATGTGCTCTGGGGGGAGTAACTGACATGGGGCCGAGCAGTCAAGCCCCCTCTACCCCCTTTGGCTTTCTCCTGCTGTGGGAAGCAGGCCGTGACCTCTGCCCACCCCCACCCCACCCCCCACGAGCCTGCCTCAACAGCAATGCGTGCTTGCTGGCTGGAGCTCGGAGCAGTTGCACCATGCCTGGGGAGGGGAGGTGAGAACTGCTACAAAGGATTCTGGGGAGCTTGGTGGGTTCCTGAGCGAGGGGCCGGAGGGCACCAAAGCTGAGGGTTAGCTGCAGGGCTCAGTGAAAGGTGCGTTAGCGATGCCTTGGCCCGTGGGAGTACGAGCCCCTTCTGGGACCGCTTGAAGCTGGCCTTGTGCGGTTGTCTCTGGCCAGATCCTGGCCCCCCACACTGGGGCAGGACGAGGGGGCTAGTTGGAGGCCCCTGTTCTGTTAGCTGTGCCGGAGCTTGGCTCCTGACTGCAGTCTGAGTCCTCTCTGCATCCTGAGGGCTGGAGCCCAGCTCTTGCTTAATGGCCCCGTGGCTGTCCGGGAGATGGAGCGCTGCCATGAGGCAGGCTCCGGGCCTGGCACGCTGCCTGGCTGCTGAGAGCTCCGGGGGAAGTATCTGTGCTCATCAGCTCTGTCCAGCACGGGGCCTTTGCATGAGAGATGGGCGTAAACGTCCGCCTAGCCCCTGCCTGTGCTAGACGTCTGCCCCCAGGGAAAACGCGGGTGTTGCCTGCGGTGGGACTCGTCATCTGTAGAGCAATGGGTGTTTTACAAAAGCCCACGTTATCCCTGTGTTGCAGATGGGGAAACTGAGGCAGGGGGTGGGACGCGGCTTGCCCAGATCTGGGACCTCAACCCAGGGCTCCTGAGTCCTAGTTTAGTGCCTTATCCGCTAGGACGCCCAGCAGGCAGGGCTGGGTTTGGTGCTCGGTCTCTGTTGCTTTTGGACCATAGTTTGACACCAGTAGAGGCCTGGAGTGAAAAATGATTGTGCTTCCGTTGTGGGCGCCCAGTAGAAAAGGGTGTGCCTTCATGCCCCAGGCTGGCGGGGAGTCCGACCTGCCCCAGCAGAGCCCTCGCACGGGGTGGCAGTCATTAGCAATGCCTGGGTCATTCTCTGTGGCAAGCAGTTGGTTAACCAGTTTGGGTCTTGATGGGATCTGTGCTGGGTTTTGCTTGGGGGCAGGGCTGGGGTTCTGTAACTCAGGTGACTGCTCTCATGACAGACATCTCTGGCAACTGCAGGTCGCATGACAGCAGGTTATTGTGTCCAGGCTGAGAGCCCGTTTAAAGGGCTTCAGCTGAAAGCAAGTGGTTTCTGCTGATTGCTGCATTCTGGGTCCTATTTTCCCATCCCTTTGTTCTGAGCAGAAGCTGTGATTTGGAGCTGGTGAGTTGGTTAGCCATTTCCCTGGTGAGTCACCCTGACCTGCCTGTCTCCTAACCTGTACTTTGTCTTGGGTTGCTGTAATCTTGGAACAGGCTGTAAGAAATCTGGCTGCTTGCTCTTCACCCATGCGTGAGCAGGGCTGCCGTCTTTCTAGGAATGACACTGGCCAGTATCTGTTGCTTCAGGGGAAGGCACAAGAGACCTTACCCCAGGGCATGCTTTCTCCTGAACCCCATTGATTAGAGAGGTTGGCTCATGCCCTGAAGCATGAGTGTCCATAGTCTTCCCCAAACTCTTGTCGTCTTCGCTAGGGATGTCCTTGTCATTCGTAGGGATGTCCTGGTCATCCATGGAACTTCTGGGAATCCCGCGCTGATCTCTCCTGGTTCTCGATACCTTGTGGCAGAGAGTTCCACAGGCTAATTGTGTCGGAGTGGAAGATGAGGGTGGCAAGAGCTGAAATCCCTGTCTCCCTTTGGCCAAACGCCCTGGACAGGCATCTGATTTTCTCTGCCGGCTCCTTTCCCCCTACTTTGCAGTAGGTGCTGCAGCCGCGTCTGAGAATGGGACTGGAGGTCCTGTTTGGAAGTGTACTCTGTCAGTCCTCCGTCTGTTTCTGCCCTGCCTCCAAGACCTGCACCTCCCCGGGAGAGGGGCCAAACGGTCTCCTTCTGCTCTTGTGCCTGGGTGTCTTTGGGCTGCTGCCCCTCTCTCTGCACTGATGGCAGGGTGCTGAGCTGCTGCCCTGGGGGCAGGGGGGCTGCTTGGCAGAGGCTTGTCCAGGATCGCAGCTTCTGCCCACAGCGGGATAAGATGATGGTGCAACTCTCTGCAGCTGTTGCATCTCTCTCGGCCGGGGTCCTTGTTTGGGCACCAGGGTCGGGCGTGCAGACAGGCACTAGGAAGGGATGAGTGGAAGTGAGCGAGCAGAGATCCTTGGTGGGTTGTGCTGGTCTTGGACTCTTCCCCTCCCACAGGTTTCCTCCGGGGCTCCCGCTCTGGCCCTGCCCTTGTTCCGGTGAGCGTGAAGGAAGGAGGAGGTGGGGCAATACCTCCTGCGACCTCATAGCTTGAGGGCGCTGCCTTGTGAACCAAAACAAGCAACCGAGCTGGTGGCTCCGGTTCCCAGCCAGCCGTGTGGCTGTGTCAGAGGAGAGTCATGGTGACGGGCCAGGCGAGTCAGAGCTGGCGTGCGCCAGGAAAGCCCTGAGTCAGCGCTCTCGATTTCCACTCGCTTCCAGCTCCTCGCACCTGCCTGCCCTCCTCTGGCCCCCGTCTGCCGCCTCCGCAGCTGGGTGGGGTGGACGCTGAGCAGTGTGGCGCAGATGCAGGCTGGGCATTCGGAGCCCCTGGGTGCCCATCCTCGGTGACCGATCGTACCAGGCGCTGTATGGACACGTTGGTCTGAACTCTCTTGCCCTGCCCTGGTGGAGCGGCCAGCACTGGTGTGACGTGCCCCTGAAGCAGACGGGTGTGAAAGGCCATCAGCGGCGGGAGATGCGGGACAGGTTTGTAATGAACGACGGCACCAGCAGGCTGGTTCCAGGGACTGGTCAGGCTCCAGGGAGTCCCCAAGGCAGTATGGCTGTTGACTCGCCGAGGCCCAGGGCAGAAGCTCTTGGCCACCAGCCATGCCAATGCCATTCAGGCCCAGAGCTGAAAGGGAGGCCCTGTGGTGGGGGGCCCTGGGCGTTTGCCCTGCTTGCCGGCTCCCCAGTGCCAGCCCTGGATTTTATACGCAGAAAACGAGTTGTCGTGGCCCAAGTGGGCTGTGGCGTCTTCCTAGCAAGTAGGCGGGAGCCTGAAAAAGAAGGCTGTGAACCCCTACTCTTGAGAGCTCCGCTCGGGGCCCTGGCTGGGGAATGGGGGTGTAACTGACCAGTCAGGTCGATCCCTGCTCCTCTCTGACTCCCCCCTCCTCCGTCACCCACCCTCTGCAATGCTCCTTGGCCTCCTGCCTTGCCAAGCGCGGCTGTGCCCTAGGGAGGGCGGTTGGAACCATCTGCCCCTGGCCGCAGGCTGCTGGCAGCTCCTTGAACTTCTCAGCGTCTCAGGTTACGCTTGTGCTTTCCCTGCAGCTTACTAGGAGGCCTTGGTGGCGTGTTCTCCGAGCCGGTTCTCTGCTTTTCTCAAGCAGCAGCAGGGATGTCATGGGATCGGGTCTCCTTTTCTCCCAAGTAAGAGGCGGAGAAAGGGGCTCTTTCTTCTCACCCCACTTCTGGCAGAGGCCGGCCAGCCCTCTGCGCCAGCCAGCCGTGGTGGGACCGGAGGGGGGTTTCTCCCCCCTACAGCCTCCCACTCTGCAAAACCATCCCCCCCAACTGTCTCCAGAGCGAAGAGGAGAAGAAAGGCGCTAACACTTGGCCCGGCCTGGTTGCTAGGGGAGGGAGGCCTTGGCTTGTTCTGAGCCTGGCGCAGGCTGCTGGAAGTTGGCAAAGCTATTCAGTAGCACTTGAATCTCCTGCTGCCTCTTAGCCAAGCCTTTCAGCTGCTGATCAATGCTCAAGGAGCAAGCTTGCCCTGCAGTCAGATGATAGGGCCAGGTCCCCAGCTGGCCTTCCTCAGTGGCTTGCCATTGACGTGCACCAGCTGGCCTGGGGGATTTCCGTAGTTTATATTAACCCAAAAGCCCATGGAAATGTGGCCTGAAATTAGGCAAAGGAGGAGCATGAGCAAGCCTGTGACCCTCGGCTTGATTGCAGCCATGGGCTCGGGTAGGAGACCCTGGCAGTGAAAGTTGATTAGAAGCTGCTGAGTCTATTTTTCCATTAATTGTCATGTCTTCTGGCTGGAGAAAGGACCGGAAATGTAGGCTTGGCTTTCAGTCTGAGGAGTCAGTGTGTGGAGGAGAATTGGTTAGCTCTGTGGTTCCCAGCCTGGGTCCGCGAGGGTATTTATTGCAAAGGGTGCGTGGGAAAAACTAGACAAATAAAAGGGATCAGAGAAAGTAACTTTTAAATAATTTGCAGTTACAATCAGTTATTATTTTTAAAGTAAATCTCTTCCAGTAATGTGCTAATCGCTGTCCGAAACTCTGGTGTGGTTTCCTTTCTCATTGACTGAAATGTACATAGCAGCTAGAAGAGGCTTTGCTGGGAGTCCGTGAACGTCCTGGGCAGGGATTGGAGGGCCGCACTAGTGAAAAGGCTGGAAATGGCTGGTTTAAATGCTACTCTTCACCGGGGGGTTAAGCCAAGTTTATGGGTGGGAAACTGACCCCAAAGGAGGTGTGCACGTCTGCCTGCTCCCCTGCCTGCTCCCCTCCCGCACTGGGGTGCAGGAGCCCAGCACTCCTGACTCCCCCCCCGCACCTCCAGCACTTCGATGGGCCACGAGTCACCCGATTCGCACTCTGCCCCCACTCCTGCCCCTCCCTCGCAGAGCGAGGGTGCCACGGATCAGCTGTTCGCGGCATTCCAGCTGGGTGCGTGGGGAGGAGCAGGTGATTGCGGGACTCCAGTGCCCTGGTGCACAAGAGGTCCGGGGGGTGGGGGGCGGACTGGGGGCCGGTGGCTGGCCTGCTCTGTTTTTAGCCCTACGGGTGAGCCGCACCCGCTCAAGCCCGTTGATCCCGGCTCTGCGGCTCCCTCGTCGCGGGCTGTTTTTGCTGGGCGGCTATTCCCGTCCGCTGCCCGCGTGTCAGACGACCATAACCGTGCTGGGGGGTAGATTTCCTAACCCACGCGCTCTCGCGGGTAGGTCTCTGGCCCCTGTTGCGCAGGGGGTCAGACTGGCAGCCTGCGCTGAGCCTGTCGTGTGGATCGGTCCCTTGGTTATGTGGTGCTCAGACGCCCGCTCTGGAGGCCGTGCAAGTACCGGCAATGGCTGCTGGGTTGATTGGCAGAACCGCCAGGGAGGAGGCGGGCAGCTGGCTTGGTGTGCAGGGCTCGTTCTCTGTAACCGTCCAAAGGACGCTGGGACGGGGAGGGAGCTGGGGCCTGGCCCGGCTGAGCTCTGTGCTGCGCCACCGGGAGAGATTGTCCAACAGGTTATTGTTTAATTAGGGCAGGAGCTGGGGAACAGTTGGAGCCTTGTTCCCTCTTGCGAGCTGGAAGCGATTGCGAAGCAGGAAGTGTCCCCCGCTGAGCAAGGGGCGGTGGTGGCCGAGGCTGGGGTGTGTCTGGGGGAGGCCCTGCCTCCCCCGCTGGCCAGCAGAGTCAGGCTTGCAGGGCTCTGGCTGGGGAAGATTTTATAGCCCAGCAGCCTGCGCCAGCCCATTACAGGCCAGTGAGGGGAGGCGGAGGGGTTAGCCAGCCCCTGCAGCTGTGGGGGAAGTGCTGGGATGCAGGGCAGGGGAGAACAGAGCCAGCTAGAAACTTGCAGGGCTGTGGATGTGGTAACAGGCCCTGGGAGGATGCTGGGTGCACTCCGGAGCATTCGCTGGCTGCAACTGGTTGAGGGGCCCTGCCTCTGTAGAAGGCCTCGTGGTCCTGGCCGGCAGCGGCAGGGGCTGGGTGAAACCCAGGACGTGCCGCTGCATTTAGTCCAGCAGGGCAGACCCTGCAGGCCAGGTCACGCCGCCCCAGTCTTGTGACTGCATCTCCCTGGGTCTGGAAGGCGTTGCTGATGGGGAGTGTTCGGCTGGCTCAGCACCCAGCTCCAGGTCGGGACTGCCCCAGAGAGACCTGCATGGGAGGGTGACGCTGCCTGTTTGCTGCCCCGGGGAGGAACCTGGAGTGAAGTGGCAGCTGGGTGGTGGGCGTGCCGTGGCCAAGCGAGGCGGGAGGTGCTGGGGATCGCTTCCCGGTCTCTGCAGCCCAGCGCGATCTTAGGGAGGCCGCCGGCTTCTCCGGAAGTAGCAGAAAAACAAATGTAAAAGGAGCCTGACCCTGTGGAACAGCCGCCTGTGTCTCCCCGGCAGCGTGGGGAAGGCTGTGCCCTGACCCTGGGCTGGACCTCCAGGGCTCGGTTCGGCTCTCCAGAGCAGGGCAAGGAGAACAGGCTTCCCTCATGTGCACGGCAGGTCTGTCCTCTTCAGTGCCTGGAGATCAGGTGCTGGAGGGAAAGGCCTGAAGATTTGTTCCTGTCAGAGGCAGTAACTGAAATCATGGCTCTGTCCTGCTGAGTGCTGCACAGACGCCATGTGAGAGGCCGTCCGGGCCACCAGGAGCTGTTCTTGTTGTCGGTGTAGACAGGGCTTTTGCTGTCCCTCCGGATGAGGCTTTGGGGACCGTCCGGTCTGTCTCCGTTCCTGGGATAGGTGAAGTGACTTGCCCAGGGCACACGGGAATGATGTGGCAGAATCAGGAGCTGACCCCACCTGGTGCCTGACCCAGCAGAGTGCGGAGAGCGGCTTCCCCCAGCCCCTCTCTCTCCCTTGCCCTGCAGGGCCCTGCCTGTCGGCCGAGGGCAGTGGCATTCCCGTGTTGCGCCAGCTCTTAGTTTTTCTGTAGAGACTGCCGAACACAAGGCCGGCCAGCTTGGACGGGGTCCCTGAGCAGGTCCTGCTCTTGCTGCCCCCAGCCGCCATGGCCTGCAGCCCCCCACATCCTATTTCCCATCCTTCAAGGGGGGAAGATCACAGCCGTGTGCGCCCCTTTCTCTCCTGGTGCCTGTTGGCTCTCAGGGCCTGGCCTGCTTCTGCTTCTCCCCCAGCCAGACGCGGTCCCAAGCTGGGGGAGGGGGCTGTGAGCGGTGTTCCCTCGAATGTTTCCCACCCCTGCGCAGACTCCAGCGTCGTGGAGGGGACGTGCCACCCACCACTGTGCACATAACGAAATTCACGTGGTCGGAGTGAGGCAGAGGAGCTCTGGGTTCGGGAGGGGGACAGGATTGGGGTGCACGGCTCTGGGGAGGAAGGGTTTGGGGTGTGGGGGGGGCTCCAGGCTTGGGGGTTGAGGCCGAGGGATTTGGAATACAGGCGGGGGCTTGGGGGTGGAGGCGCTGGACGTGGGAGTACTGGCATTGGGGTGGGGCTGGGGATTTGGGGGCGCTCCGGGCGGGCAGAGGGTTTGGGGCTCGGGTTTCCTGGGGAGCAGGTTGCCTGGCGTCTCCCTGTGCCGAGGCACCGTGCGGCACCTGAAAGCGACCAGCGGGGCTGGGTGGGGCGATGAGGTTCTGCAGGTACTTGGAGCTTTGTGGTCGTTGTGCCGAGGAGCCTGACCAGCTGCCCCTGCCTGGAGCTGCCCGGCTGGCAGAAAGGCACCTCTTCCCTGTCGGCTGCAGCAGCTTTGGGGCTTGGAGACCGTCTCTCCCTGCTGCCGGCGACTGTGGTTGCTCTCCCCCATGGTCTGCCCTGGCCGTGCTCACACAGGTGCCAGTCAGGGCTGAGGCTAGCAATGACCCCCGCCCCCGCCAGCTCTGCCAGCACCCCTCAGTCCTGCCTAACCTCCCCCAGCTGGTCCCACCATGGGGCCCGTCCAGTCCCGGGTGCCACAGGCAGAGACTGACAAGGGCAGACCTGGTCCTGAGGAGGCCGAGCCCCTGTGCTCCCTGCATGGCCCCCCCGTCCACCTCCCGAAAGGGTGGGCGCTCCTTCCCGATGGGGGCCACCTCAAGCAGTGGGTCAGTGGCTGAGGGCTGCGCTCTCCCAAGGTATTGATGGAGGGGGTTTGGGGTCTGGGGTGCAGGGGGTTGGGGTGCAGGGTACGCTGCTCCAGATGGCTGACTCGGGGCGGGGGGGGCCATGAGCTCTCTGCTTGCCCTGTGGGAGGCGGGGCTCCGTGCTGCAAGCCCAGCCCACACAGCTCCCAGCCAATGGGAGCTGCAGGATTGTGCTGGGGGCGGGGGGGGCATGAGCTCTCTGCTTGCCCTGTGGGAGGCGGGGCTCCGTGCTGCAAGCCCAGCCCACACAGCTCCCAGCCAATGGGAGCTGCAGGATTGTGCTGGGGGCGGGGCAGTGCACAAACCCCGCATTCTCGGGGCGCGCAGAGAGCACACGGGCCCCCTAGTGGGGTGCTTTGAGCAGTGTTGGGCGGGGGGCACAGCAGACAGGCCGCCTGAGGCTCCCGCTGGGCCATGCGACAGTGCCAGGCCAGCTCTGGTGGTCAGCAGGCTGGGGGCGGCCTACGGGCCATATCTCGCACGCCTGAGCCTCGAGAGGGAGGATGCCACCAAGCGCAAGGGGGAGCTGGCGCTGAGCCACACCCTGCTGGGGGGCTCTGGGATCCCAGCTGTAGAAGCTGGCAGAGGCCCACCGGGAGCCCAGCAAAGTCGGCTCCGACCCGGGGGTCGTCGTCCCCCGACGCTGGCTGCTCTGCACGCTGGAGCCAAGGAATCCGGTGCTCACGGCCAAATGCAGCAGGATGGGGGAGGGCGGCCAGCTGAGCTGGGAGCTGGAGCCAGGACAGTTTCCCCTGCGGGGAAGAGGCTAGGAGGGCCTCTTTCTGCCCCGCTCTTGCTGAAATACCCCCGGGCAGATGGGGCGGCGACTGGCCTGTGCCCAGCTCCTTCAGGGCTCTCCTGACCCGCGGGGCTGGGTGGAAAGGAAGCGTGTCCATTGTCCCTTGCTGCCGAGGCACCTGGGGTTGGGCCTGGCTCCTGCTGGCTGCGAACCAGCAAGATAACTCTGCAGGGCTCTCCTAGTGGGGTGGTTTTCTCTCCTGGCACACGGCAAACGCAGCTCTGCCATCCTGCACCCAGCCGCTGCCTGTGTGGTGGCGGCTACGGCTCTTCCTGGCTGAGCGTCTCTGGCCTCAGCCAGGGCTTGGAGTGAGCCTGGGGCTTAAAGCCTGGCCACGCTGCGGGCGCCGCTGATGGAGCTGAACTGGGCAGAGCAGTGGGTGACACTGCCCAGGGCAGGCGTCTGTCCCCTGAGCAGCGTGTCCTCCTCGTCTGGCGATACAGGGAGGGGGCTCTGGCTGGAGGGAAGCGGGGGTAGAAACGTCGCAGCCTTGCTGTGTGGTGCCCCAAGACAGCGACGTGGGGTGCTCCGGGGATCCTTCTGAGTAGCTGGTTCTCTCATGGCTCCGACAACGGTGAGACCCTTCCCCTGCTGTTGCAGGCAGCAGGCTCCCCGCTAACTGCGTGGTGGGGCTCCGCGTTCGGGGGGCCTCTCGGCATTTCCCAGCCCCCCTCGCGCGCGTTCTGCCGTCTGTTTGCAATTGCTCCACGCGCCCGCTCCTCGCCTCTGCCTCTGGGTGGGAAAAATCCAAAGCGTTTTCCTCCCGGAGCTTCAAACCAAGTGGCCAGCGTGTGACCCGCCCTCAGGGAGAGGCACAGGGCCCCGGGAGCTCAGCAGCTTCTCCGCCGACCCTGGCGGTATGTGGCCGTTTAGCAGAGGAAATCGAGACAAGTGACGCAGCGGAGGATGTGCAAAGCAGACAGAAGGTGGTGAACGGTGGGGGAATCCGCCAGGCCGGGGAGCTGGCTGGGCAAGTCTGTTTGGCTGGCAGCTCTGCAGGGCTGGGACAGTCGCCTGCTGCTGGTGCTTTGATAACTCCCCCCTGAGCTGCTGGCTGCTGCAGTCCAGCTGACCTGTCCAGGATGCCTCAGCCAGCACCAGCTGCAGAATCTGCTGCTGGGGATTCACTTGGTTGCTGGAGCAGTTCCCCCTCCCGCGGTGGCCCGTGCTCGGGCTCTGTGCTCTGCCGCCGGCTGCTGTTAAAGGGATGTGGGGAAGGGGCCGCGGGCTGGGCTGCACGAGGCTCCCCTGTGTCGGTCGGGGCGGGGCCGAGACGCTTGAATTCCCGGTTGCAGGGCGCTGAGCTCAGCAGCTGGCGACGCGAGCGCATTCCAGCAGCAAACGCGTTTCCTGGCCCCGGGGGCTGAGCAGGAAATGGGCGGGGGTCTGGCCCGGCAGGGGAGGAGCTGCTGTGGGTTGGGGGGCGCGGGTGCGGGGCACCGCGGCTGACTGCATGAGGGCGGCGAGAGGTGCTCTCTGGCTCCCCCAGCCTAACCCGCATCCTCTCCTCTCTCCGTGCAGGTGAGCGCTACCGGGGAGACCGCAGCGCCGCTCCCCCGCCCAGCTGGGGGCTCTTAGGGGCCCCGGTCCGCGGACGCGCCCGACCCCCGCCGCCGGGACCATGCCGATCCTGAAGCAGCTCGTGTCCACCACGGCCCACTCCAAGCGGCGCTCACGGGCCGACCTCACGGCCGAGATGATCAGCGCCCCGCTGGGCGACTTCCGCCACACCATGCACGTGGGCCGAGCGGGGGACGCTTTCGGGGACACCTCCTTCCTCAACAGCAAGGCCGGTGAGCCGGAGCCGCCCGAGGAGTCGGGCCCCTCCAAGCCCGGCCTGCTGTCCCGCAAGTTCCGCAGCAGCAGCAAGCGGTCGCAGTCGGTGACGCGGGGCGACCGGCGCGACATGCTGGGCTCTCTGCGGGACTCTGCCCTCTTCGTGAAGAACGCCGTCTCCCTGCCGCAGCTCACCGAGAAGGAGGCGGACCGCAGTGCCGGGAAGCTGCCCAAGAGCCTCTCCTCCAGCCCGGTGAAGAAGGCCCCCGAGGAGGTCACCGCCCTGGGGGAAAAGCCGCATGCCAACGGAGCAGCCGCCCAGCCCCAGAGCCCCAGCCTGGCCGAGCGCGACTTCGGGGACCTCACGGAGCTGCCCGTCGTGGTGCCAAAGAGCAGCTGTGGCATGAAGCACGCCGAGTCCATCATGTCCTTCCACATTGACCTGGGGCCCTCCATGCTGGGCGACGTGCTGAGCATCATGGACAAAGACCAGTGGGACCAGAATGAAGACACGGGTGCCGTGGTAACCGAGGAGCCCCGGAGAGAGCGAGGCTCTCCCCAGGTACCTGCACCCCAGCAGCTCGGCCAGGAAGGGAGGCCCCTGCCGGAATCCCTACCGCCGGCACCCGCCTGCCAGGTCGAGGGCAGAGCCGCGGCCTACAGCGGGGACAGCAGGTCACTTCCTAGCTGCACAGCCCAGGTGCTCGGCGAGCGCCTCCCGTCTCCCGAAAGACACAGCTCCAGGATCCCTGGGGACGCCAGGCCTGCTCCCCTCCCGCTGCACGACAAGGAGTTCTCCTTCGCGGATGAGGAGGATGACGAGATCAGAGTGTAGGGAGACGGTTGCTCTGACAGTCCTGTTCGTTGGCCGTCGCTCCAGCACGTGAAGGAATAAGCTGGAACTGACAATGTCAGGAGACACTTCACTCCTCTTTCTTTCCCTGCAGACTGTGGCCAGAGTTCCTTCTGCTCCTGTCTGGTGTTCCCCTGGGGATGAACGAACCCAGGAAAGAGGAAGATGATGGATGTTATGGTCTTGGGGGGCGGGGGTTGGGTTTGGGTTTTTTTGCTATTTTGAGGTTGTGGCAGGAGAGGGACAAACTCGGGGATTACGTCCCCCTACCTGGTCCTGTAAGGAGACACGGTACCTGGTGCATGGTCGGTCTCTGCAAGCCGGAGGAGAGCCTGCTGGCCAGCCTGGAGATGATTACTTTCCCAGAGAACAGCCCCAGTATGTCCTACAAGGAGGAAACCTACGTTGATTTCCATTGGACTTGGGATATTAACTCGATCTACTGCCCGCGTCAAGCAATAGAGTTGAATTACAAGGACCAGGCTTAAAGCTCTCGGGCCCTCAGTAATGTGTATTTTCCCCCTTGTGTTTTTATTGGTCTCCGATTTGTACTTGTAACTCTTTTTAACGGCAGAGGAGGGGCAATTCCACTCTGGGAGAACCTGGGTCGAGTGTTTAGAATTCTGCATATTGTAGAGTGAGGTGGGGCTGGGGAGCCGGCAGGCCTGTGAGGTTGCTGGTACTTCTCTGGAGGCCCTGGGAGGGACTTTTTTTGACTTTTGTGTCTGATTTTCTCTCTTTAAGTGTTCTGTGTGGCAGCAACTTCAAGCCCTGGGGTCCTGGCAGCCGGCTGTTGCTGCTCCCACCTGTCAGTTGCAGACCTCATCCCAGAGGGGTCCTCATGAGACACCCTCTCCTGTGCCTGCTGCAGCACCCCATCTCCCAACCCTGCCGACAGGTCTGACCCTCTACAACCAGTGACTCTGGTGCTGGTACCAGCTGGGTGCAGGGATATGGTGGAAGGAGCTGGAGGCCCATTCTGGGAGCCCCCTTTAGCTCCAGCTGTCTGGATTACCGGAGGTCTTGGCTGGCCCTCCAGCTACCCTATCACTGGCCTGCCCTTGGCTCCCACCCCTCTTGCCCTTTCTGGGCTGTGAACAGCTGGGAGGCCCTGGAGAGGCTGCTGGGGCCCAGAGTTGGTGGGGTGAGACCCAGCTGCCCTTTGGCAGGAATGGAACAGGGTGTGGGGGAAGGAGCTTAGCCCATGTCCCTGGACTTCCAGCTCAGGGGGGCCACACTTGGCTCCTCGCCCAGCCTGCCCAGCGGTGTGAGCGTGCCTGGGCAAGCTGCAGTGGGAGCATTGGCGCAGTTCCAGGAGGGCTGGTGAGCTGGCAAAGGGCGGCGTGTGCAGGAGCTGCGGAATTGCTCTCTGCTGCCCGGCCTCCTCCCCTGCCCTGCCACTCCCCAGCCCATGAGCTGCCAGGCGCAGCCTGACTGCGGGGTGCAGAGCCATCCTCCCTGGTACATGAGGGTGTCAGCATCACGCTGGTGGGACGTGTCCGGAGCCCAGGCCCTGCCCTGCCCTCCCCTCCCCGCCCACGCTGTGGGTAGCAATAAGACACTAACTGGGACCTCTCCTAACTTATTCTCTTTTTAAAACGTGATTCTGGCCCTGGATCCCTGCAGGCAGCCCAGGGTGTGCCTAGCCTCGTCTCGTGCCCCTGGCTCCGTCCCGCGCGCTGGGAGCTGTACGCTGCAGAGGGATGGGGGAGCTTATGATGTATGTAAAACGCAGAACAGAATTAAACGGTAGTGAAAGCAGCACAAGGCGCCTTGGAGGTCTGTGCAGCGCCAGGCTCAGGGCGGGTAGTGTCACCTTCCAGGGACTCTTCCCTGCCCTCACCTTGCTACCCCAGTGCGCCCTCTTCTCCCCGGCCCTGCTTGTCTCAGCTGCAGGGGCTCTGGCTGCGCTCCCGGGGCAGACACCTCTGGTCCCATCATACCCCTATTGGCAGGGCGAGCATGCGGGAGCTGCTCCTGTGCAGCAGCTTCACCGCCCTGTGGTCCAATCCGTTGCACCGCCGTCCGCCGGAGCACAGTGCCCGGGCTGCCCTGTGGGAGAGGGGAGAGCCACCAAGCTGGTGCCGCTGGTGGGGATTTCTCTGGCTGGCAGGAGATGAGCCCAGCCCGGGGGGACCCTGCCTTGGCCGCTGCTGCAGAGCCCTGTCCGAGGGGTGTTGGATGGGGGGCGGGCGGGAATCAGCTGGCGAAGGAGTGGAGCTGGGCGTGGGGCAGATGTTCACGGCTGTCCTGCTCCCCCGCTGCTGCCTAGCCCACAGGTGATCCACAGCCCTCTGGAGTCATGGGCTGGGCCAGCTCCCAACACGCGCCCCCCCCGCAGCCCACGCCAGCCTCTGAACTGTCGTCCTCCCACACGGTGGCAGCTGGTCGCACCCAGCGGCCCGACACGAGCGCCGAGTGCTGCCTTGTCCTACTGCTCGCCCAGGACGCCAGGCGCACTCGCCACGGCCTGCGCCCAGGGGAAGGTCTGCTGCCAATGCCCCTGCCGGAGCCTGACTCCGCCAGTGCACACGCCGCCTCTGCCAGGGAGCGCTGCAGCTAACGGGGCTTCCCCAGGTGGGAGCTCTTGGGTTCCTGTCTGCAAGGAAGCTGCACGGGCAGCACCAAGCCTGGGCTGGGGGGAAGGGGGCCACAAGCGGGTGCCCATCCCCGCCGGGCAGATGCGTGAGGCTGCCCAGCTGAACCCGCAGCTGGCAGGGCCGAGGGCCGCAGAAGAGAAGCTTGCTGCTTGGCAGACCTTTGCTGAGGCTCTCTGCCAGCGCGGTCCTGCCCCTATGGCACCTGTTCCACCGCTGTGCTGGGTGCTTCGCCGCCTGCTGCACTCCAGAAGCAGGGCTGGGTGTGGCCCTATTGTGAGCGCAACTAGAGGGGCTCCCTCGGGACGTGTTTCCGCCCTGGGCCTGCCCCAGAGGGGCCCTGCACGAGCCTGGGGAGACGGGCCCCAGGTGAGGCGCAGGGCTGCCCTGGGGAGACGGGCCCCAGGTGAGGCGCAGGGCTGCCCTGGGGAGACGGGGCCCAGGTGAGGCGCAGGGCTGCCCTGGGGAGACGGGGCCCAGGTGAGGCGCAGGGCTGCCCTGGGGAGACGGGGCCCAGGTGAGGCGCAGGGCTGCCCTGGGGAGACGGGCCCCAGGTGAGGCGCAGGGCTGCCCTGGGGAGACGGGGCCCCAGGTGAGGCGCAGGGCTGCCCTGGGGAGACGGGCCCCAGGTGAGGCGCAGGGCTGCCCTGGGGAGACGGGCCCCAGGTGAGGCGCAGGGCTGCCCTGGGGAGACGGGCCCCAGGTGAGGCGCAGGGCTGCCCTGCGGAAACGGGCCCCAGGTGAGGCGCAGGGCTGCCCTGGGGAGACGGGCCCCAGGTGAGGCGCAGGGCTGCCCTGGGGAGACGGGGCCCAGGTGAGGCGCAGGGCTGCCCTGGGGAGACGGGCCCCAGGTGAGGCGCAGGGCTGCCCTGGGGAGACGGGCCCCAGGTGAGGCGCAGGGCTGCCCTGGGGAGACGGGCCCCAGGTGAGGCGCAGGGCTGCCCTGGGGAGACGGGCCCAGGTGAGGCGCAGGGCTGCCCTGGGGAGACGGGCCCCAGGTGAGGCGCAGGGCTGCCCTGGGGAGACGGGCCCCAGGTGAGGCGCAGGGCTGCCCTGGGGAGACGGGCCCCAGGTGAGGCGCAGGGCTGCCCTGGGGAGACGGGCCCCAGGTGAGGCGCAGGGCCTCTCCTCTGCAGATGCGGCTTTGCAGGCTGCAGTCTCTGCCTCTCTCCCTGAGCCCCGCTCCCCCTGAGCGCATAAAGAGACTCTTTCAGCGAGGCCCAGCCCGTGCACAAGGCAGCCAGTGTTTGGCGGTCAGCTGCTGATTTCATAACCTTCTGCCCCCTCCCCCCTACCCCAAACCCCGAGGCTGTCGGGCTGGGTGGGTCCCACGTGTGTCCTGCTGCAGCATTTGGGCCCTGGGCGCTATCACAGGCTGAGCCCCAGAGCTAGGGCCCCTCACAGCCTCCAGCTTGGCTAGTTTCCTGACCGCCTGGGGAAGGGGCCTTGGGAGGCTGAGCAGCTCCAGGGCTTAGGTCAAGGTAGAGGCAAAACAGACCAGCCTCAGCCACCTGGGGCCTAAGCAGCTGGCTGCCTGTGTGCGGGGGGTGGGGGGGCTATAGGGCGCAGAGAAGCAGGTGCAGGGCTGAGGTGGGAATCCCGAGGACTGGACCCATGAGAGATGCAGCTGGTGTTGACACAGGTGGACTAGCAAAGCTGGATTGCAACACCGCGATGGGTGGGGCGGGCGGCTGTTGGCAGGGCAGGGGAAGGAGCCTGGGTTGGAGCAGCAGGGGCTGTGGGGCTGGACTGAGGGGCACACCTGAGCTGGGGGGAGCTGTACCAGCTTCACCTGTCTAAAGCAGGAGCTAGGACCAAGGACGACCAACGCGCCGGGGGCCGTGTGAAGGAGTGAGTGTGAAAAAGCCCCTGTGCGCAGGGGGTGAGGGTGCAAAGGGGCAGGATTAGTTTAGTTGTAAACTCCATTATTAAGTGTAACAAATTCTGCGCTACTCTTACAGGGTTGGCATGTTCCTCCTGTAGCTGCAGGTCCTGCGACCTGCCTCCAGACGCCGCAAGCAGCCGGTAGCACCCTAAAGACTAACAGGTATTGATAAGGTCATGAGCTTTCCTGGGCAAGACCTACTTCTTCAGAATCTGGAGCCGAACGGGGGGAACCAGCTAAATAGTTAAAAAAATAAATGAATGGAGCTGATTCCTCAGTTCTGTGTGGCTGGGGTGCCCCAGGACTGCTCACTTTGTTTCCAGCGATACCGACTACCACGCCTCCCCTGGGGAAGCCTGACGCCCTCCAAAGAGCAGCTCCTCAGCACCGGGGCCCACAGACACGAGCAAACCAGAAGATTCTTAGGTCCAACTGGCAAGTCGTTACGTGGAAGCATATTCCTATCCCACTTCCCCTCCCTGGCTCCACACCCAGCAATGGTGGACGGGCGGTAAGGGCCGGCTGTGGAGCCCAAGACCCCTAAGCACAAAGCAGGATCTGTGCGAGAGGCAGCAGCCCAAACAATGGGGGGACTGGGCTGGCACATTGGCCTATTGTTTGGGGGAAGAAAGGCGAGCAGCTGGCCGGCTCCGGGAGGTCCGCCCTCTGTTGTTGTTCAAAGCCCCAGCAGCCTTGTGCCGGGGGTTCCTAGTGGCCTCCTGTCGGACATCTGGCAGCAGCCCCGTGGAATGGATTAGCTGAGTATGTGTATGTAATTGGGAGCCTCCTACCGGCCAGGCAGGAACGAATGGAGCTGGGGCCATGTGGGTGGTTCTGCAGCCAAGCGTTGGTAGGGACAGAAAAAGGCTGTTCCGTCCCAGCCAAACTTCTTCCCTTCTCCGCCCTCACCCCCGAACCTCCCTTAATCCCCAGGTGAGAGCACTGGAACTGGAAGAGTCCTTGACACGCCAAGTCCAGTCTCTTGCCCTCAAGTCAGGGCCAGGGACCAGCTCCATCGTCCCTGATGGGTGTGTCTGACCTGCTCTTTGGTATCTCCAGCGATGGAGATTCTGCAACCTCCCTGGGCAATTTATTCCAGTGTTTAACTCCCCTGACAATCAGGACGTTTTGCCTAATGTCTAATCTAAACCTCCCTGGCTGCAGTTTAAGCCCAGCGCTTCTTGTCCAACCTCAGAGGCTCAGGAGAATAATTTTTCTTTCTCCTCCTTGTAACCCTCTTTTAGGAACTTGAGAGCTGCTGTCATATCTCCTCTCAGCCTTCTCTTTTCCAGACTAACCAAACCCAGTTTTTTCAACCTCCCCGCACAGCTCAGGTTCTCTTGACCTTTCATCATTCCTGTCGCTCTTTTCCGGACCTCCAGTTTCTCCACCGCTTTCTTAACTGGACCTGACCCTCCAGGGCCGAGCAGGGCGGACGAATGACTTCTCGTGTTCGGCTTGTGACTCTCTGGTTCACGCAGCCCGAAATGCTGTTTGCTGGTTTTCCCAACGCTGTCACCCGGCTGACTTTTTCGCTGTGCTCCATGATGACCCCGGCTCCCTCGCTGCAGCATTCCTTCCTCGACTGTCACTTCCCATTTGGTGTGTGCGTGCGTGAGTGTTACCTCTAAGTGGAGGACTCTGGTTTGTCCTTATTGAACTTCATCCTATTCTCCTCACACCATTTCTCTGGTGTGTCCATATCCTTTGGGATGATGAGTGCCTGGCTCCTCTGCCCCAGACCGCCACACCGGCAAGGAAGCCTCATCACTTACTCCTGTGCAGGATGACTCTATTTCCCTACGCCAAATAAAGGGCGGGCGGGCGCGCATGGCTCACTGGCTGCAGCTGCCAAACAAGTACAGCTCCTTGGCTGCCCCATGTCGTGGGGTGCTGGAAAGGGGCTGCTGCCCCACAGGTTGCAGGGGTGGTTGGTCTGCAGAAGGGAGGAGGGGTTGGCCAGATGCCCCATGCCATCGGGTTCCAGGAAGGCTGCAGGGGTATGCCCTGGCTCCAGTGGGGGCTGCCCTGTTGGGCCTCCCGGGCTGCATGGGGCAGCTATGGCTCCCAGCTCCCCCACGCCTCCAGGCACAAGGAATGGGGCTGCTGCCCTGCGGGTGGGGGACCTCCTTGGCTGCCCCATTCCTTTTGGTACCAGGAATGGGGCTGCCCCCCTGCAGGAGAGCTCTGTGGCTGCCCCATACCTAAGGGTGCCAGCAACAGTGCTGCTGCCCCATGGAGAGCTCCCCAGCTGTGGAGGCGGCTGTCCTGTGGGGCGGGGCAGAGGCGGGGGGGCTGTCCTGCAGCGGGGATTGGGCTACCTCCCCACAGTGGTGTCCCCACCTGCAGGGGCAGCTGCCCTATGAAGGGGCTGCCCAGCACTGCCGGGACACCAGGTCCCCCTTAACATCTTAGAGGCGGGGGGGCACAGCACACTACCCCACCCCCAGCACACCCTGCCTGGCCTCTACGGCAGGGCCCTGCTGCTGCCTGCACTGGCCGGTCCCTACGTGCTGTGTGTGCCTGGCCAGCTCCGGATGGGTTTTACCTGCAGCGGTGCCACGGGGGGGAAGGGCAGTGAACAGACGAGACGAGTAAAAGGGCCGGGGGCGCCTGCCTCAAACATGGGCCTGTCCCGGTGACTAGGGGACAGATGGTCCCCTTGCTCCCATGGCTTCTGGTCCAGCCCCCTGTGCCAGGGGAGCACCTGGCTGTGCCAGAACCTCGGTGCAGCGCAGGCTGGTTGGGGGGGTGATGCTCTTCCCCAGGGCCGTGGTTCCCAGTTGTGACAAGGGAGAGACAGTCACCCCTGTGCAGAGCTACAGAAGTTTGCTATGCCCCCCCGGGAGAAGCCCATCAGCATGCAGCCCCCCCCCACCCATGGAGCCCCCCACTGCCCATAGGGCTCCAGCTGTCCTGGCTCAGGCTGGGAGCTCTGTTCTGCTGAGGCTCGGCCAGGCTGCAGGGACAAGTGCAGCCCCTGCGGGATTTGCGGTGACGCAGGCAGTCTGCTGGCATGCAGCGCCGGTGGGTCCTAGTCTGCACAGAAGGGGAAAGCCTAACGCAGGCGGCTGTGGGGAGCCCAGCGCAGCTCAGCCCCCTGCAGTTCAGGCTCCCGCTGTCTCCTGGGCAGAGATCCCAGGCGAGAGCTCCGAAGGCGTGACCCTCCCTGTCTGGGGGTTGGGAGCTGGGTGATGTGGCCGGCTCCCTCTGGAGCACAGCTTGATAGCCATCAGCGGCTCGGAGGTTACACTGGTCATTGTCTAGTTCTTGGCTTCTCCACGGACGCGCCTGGGCCGGTCCCTTTTAATGACCCCTCCTGGCTCAGACACCCAGGTGTCGTTCATTCCTCTGGCTCTTAGGCAGCCCTGAGAGCAAACACTCCTGTCCTCCCCACTGAGTAATCGGGAGAAATGGGGGAAACTGAGGCACACATTGGGATTGTAAAACTGGTAAAGAAAATTCCCGTTTCCTCGGGGCAGCAGCCTGCCATGGCTGCAAGCTGTGCCATGGCGGCAAACCAGCCACGTGGCCAGCCCGTAACCCTGGACTAGAGTCTAGAGCAGCTGAGGAAGCCTTGGTCCTGCTGTTGGGGGATGTGCTGCATGCAAGGAGCATAACCAGGCACCCTGTTTCCTGCACTCTGTCCCGGCCCCTCAGCGCACCCCACACGCCACTGTCATGTGGCTTCACTACTCCAGAGAGCAGCCAGGTCTCGGCAGCCACTGGGCCTGGTCAGCTGTCGAAGCTGCTTTCCATGGGCAAGGGGAGGCCACGACTCCTGCCAAATCAATGGGAGCTGGGGGAGGGGGGTGCAGTGCCACTGAAAAACGCCGTCCCAGTCTTATTATTTCTGTGGGGCTGTCATGGCGTGAGGGGGGCCCCAGGCCCTGCTCCCACCCCCTGGCGGAGGGAACTCATTCTGCACAGAGCAGGAGCTGACGAGGCGACAGGGACACAGAGTGGAACAGACGTGTCAGCACAGGGACCAGATGCCGTCAGCACCAGCCACCTTGGGAAGAGGGGCGCAGAGGGGTCCCTGAGCCGGGCCCTGGCCCCCTTCCTCCCTCTCTAGCCAGCCCAGACTGCCCAGCTCCAATCCACACCAGCCAGGACCCCTCCTCGGCCTTCGTCTTGTTTCCCGGAGAAGAAAGGGGTCCCTGGGGTTGCCCAGGTTACAAAGAGCCGGGAGGCCTGCTACCTACGTGTGAGAAGACACCACACTAAAACTCCCCTCATCACTGCGCACCCATGTCATGGCTAGGGAAACTGAGGCACACACCTCGGCTTACCACAGGACAGTAGGAAGCCCATGCAACCGCACCGGGGGACTAAAACCCTCACACATCGCACTCCATCACAGGCTCCTCCTGGGACAAGGATGGGCTCTGAGCTGGGGACCAAGCTGTCAGGTATGAGTGCTCTGTGTACCACCCCCCCCCGATCCCCCCAACACACACGGAGTTCTGGAGCACGTGGCTCTTTGGGTCCTGCTGCTGCCTGGCCACCCCTTCCACGCTGTCGCCTCCTGTTCCTTAGCAAGGCTCTTACGGGCCGTGCTGCCCGCCCTTCCCGAGGCCGGACTGCCCCAGAGCTGCGGCATTGCTCTGGAACCCAAAGCGACCCACCGGCTCGGGGAAGCGGAGGCCCCTTGCTTTGGGGTGGCAGGAGAGTCTCACCCAGCCGGCGGGGAAGGCGCCCACCCTGCGACCCCGTCCCAACGTCAAGCAGCCGCCTGCGATTGTTCCGACGCCTGTCGCCTTCAGCCGCCTCTTCGCGAGCGCCCGCTTGTCGCACACTGACAGGGCAGAGTGGGCTTGGCTCACCGAGCAGGCAGGGGCGAGGGCTTTGCGCTCAGCCCCGCCGGGGGGGGCGGGGGGAGGCAAGAGCACACACAGCAGCAATGCTGGATGTCAGCGGGCACGGGGAGGGTTAAAGCCCAGCCCAGCACCACCTGGCTTGTTCGGGCGCTCGTTTGGCAAGGCCGAAGCGGGAGCAGGTGGCACAGCCCTTCAGGAGCCGTACAGAGGAGGAACCAGTGGCTGGGCTGGAGACACGCAGGTACCCGCCCCACTTCCGCCTGCCAGGAGCTGCCAGCTGGAGTCTGCCTCTGGCCTTGGTGTCGCTTGGCTAATGCCACCACCAGCAAGCTGTGCCCAGGCTTCTGGAATGGGGTTCGGGGTCCCCAAGCACTGCACCCCCGTCCGCAGGCAGGAGTGACGCACTCGGCAGGTAGAACAGGGAGTTTATTGGGTGACAGAGGCCCAGCTCAGCACAGAGGTGTCAGTGCGGCAGCCAAAGCCAGTCATTCCAAGCCCGAGGGGTCCCCACATCTGGGGTGTAGCTTCCCCCCTAGTCAGGCTGGCTGCCTCCCAACTCACTCTCCCACCCCCAGCTTCTAACTGCCACCTCCCATTGAAACCCCGCTCGGCTCCTCTCTGCTCTGTGCTCAGGACAGAGGTGTTACCTGCCAGCTTAGGGTACGGCCCCAGGGGTCATCCTTAGCCGCTGGGAGCTGCTCTGCCTGACACACACACACACACACACACACACACACACACACACACACACACACACACACACACACACACACACACACACACACACACACACACACACACAGAGAGAGAGCCTGAGTCTCTCTCTCACATGCAGCGCCCCCCCGCCATCACAGCCTCTCTGCCTACTCAGGTGCCAGAGCAGCTGGGCACAAGCATGCCAGGGCTCAGCAGTGCCCGAGCTGGCCCTGGCCTCGCTGCCTCTGAAGCCCCCAAAACGCACAGTGCTGGGGGCACTGCCCTGCTGAATGCTGAGGTAGCAGAGCCACCTTGCAGGGTGGCTGCAGCCTGTGGGCACAGACATGGCATGGGCTTGTGGCTGTCTTAGTGGGGTGCTCGTATGGGACTGGGAGGCACCTGCCCCCACAGCTTCTGAACCCGCTGTGTTCTGGTGAGAGGAAGGTGCTGCTCGGGGGGGGGCTTTTACCGCTCACGCCATTAGCCCGGGTGGGGCTGAACTGCTGGTCCCGCTGCTATTTCCCATCGGTGTGCGCAATAAATTTTGTTATGTGCACTCTGCGGATGTGCACCACTGGTGGGACCCCGCTGCTGGCTGAGGGCGCTCTGCTGATCCGCTGGGCAGCTCCCGAACACCTCCTGGGCGGCCGCCCAGGCGCTCAGCTCTCAGGGCGCTCTGGGCTGAATCACACTGTTCAGAGCCGGATCCAGCTGAGGGCTGGGGAAAAGGCCCCTAGAGGCTCCAGCAGTTGAGTACCCACACAGCTGCTGAGCTTGGGCATCTCAGAGGTGCTGGAGCAAATTCTCTGATGCAGGTGGGAGTGCCACTGAGCCAAACAACCCCTGCACATAATGGGAACCCCTTCGTGCCGGCGGGGGGCTGCAGCACCTCAGGGCTGCGTGCGGCACAGCGCCCTGGCCGGGAACGGGCAGAGCCAGGGCTGGCGGCTCAGGCAGCGGAGGGTCGGGGCTGCCGGTGCAGCCAGCGCTGGGGAGCCAGGGGTTAATGCGCCAGGCCTGCTTGGGGCCCAGGGTGAATTGCTTACAGCTGGGGCACAGCCCCGCTCAATCACAGCTCCAAATTGAGAGCAGATGCTGGGAGCCGCCGCCTGCCCCACTTTCTTGGGCTGCTGCTGGAGAGGGGGAGGGGGCTGCAGCTCTCTGGGGGGCTCTGAGCTGCTGGGCTGGGGTTGTCTGGTGGTTTGGAGGTGGGGGGGAGTTGCAGCTTTCAGGCCCAGAGGGACTTTGTAGCTGGCCCCTTCTCAGTCCCCCTCCCAGCTGGGGCTGTTGGGCTTACCTGAGGTGGGGGGAGGCTGGCCTGGCTCCCCTCTGGCCCTTGCCTGGGGCTGTCTCCCACTGGCGGGCAGGAGATGCAGGAGCTGGTGGCTGGCCTGGAGACCCTTGTGCTTGACTTGGAGAGGGATGTGGCCCTTCAGCGAGGGGCTCTGCCCCTGCCCTTTCCGGGCATGGACAGTAAGTGGGGGTAGAACCTGCTGCTTCTGTGCTGTGGGGCCTGCTGGCCCTAGCTGGACCCCCAGGTCCTGCCCCAGTCTGGGGTCACCCTCCCAGCTTCCCAGAGCCTCTCTCCCCTGCAGCCAGCCCCTTTGTTAGCCCATGGGAGGGCTCTGGTCGCCACTGCGGAGGGGCTTCGCAGGGTTTCCCCAGGCTGGGGCTGGTGAGGTGCTCAGGGAGGGGTGGTGGGGCTGGCAGGGCCATGGGGCTCAGCTCGGTGGGGCTGGATGGGATGTGAGAGTCCCCTGACACCCAGCTGCCCTGCAGGTATTGATGCTGGCAGAGGCTGGTGCTCAGGTACCAGGGTGATGGGCTGGCCCCCGGATACAGGAAGGTGCTGCGTGGGGATAACCTGGCTGGGGAAGTCCCCCAGCCATCCCGGTGGAGGGGTTTGGCCCAGCCCAGGGGGCCCAGCTTGCAGAGCAGCAAGAGGTGCCTGGGATTGGGGTGTCCCATGAGTGCTTCTGCGTGGGCACCACCCCCCATAACGACCTCTCCCGTTACAGAGTCGGGGGCGGCTGTGTGTGAGTTCTTCCTGCGAGGGCTGTGTGCAAAGGGTGAGTAGCAGGGGGCTGGGGTGTGCCCGGCCAGGGGAGCAGGGGTTCGGTAGCCTGGCAGGGTCCTTTCCTCTCCAGGTTCCAGTGCGGGCCTGCAGGGATGGTCGCCTGCAAGGGGCTGCTCTGGCTGGGGCAAGCACCATCCCAGCTGGCATTAGCCGGTCCCTCGCCAGCCATCTTGGTTCCTGGGCCGGTGCAGGTGGTCTGCTTGGAAGCTCGGGGCGCCTCTCCCTGACCTAGCAGGGACCCTCCAGATGGGGGTTAGTGGCGAGCGCGGGAAGGGTGGTCCCCCTACGGCTGCCCGAGGGAGGAGCTGTGGGAGCCTGGCCTGGTGCCCCAGCCACCAGCTGCCTCTGCAGAGACCTCGGCTCTGTGCCTGTCCCCCCAAGGCGCGCAGGGAAGGGGTAGCTCAGTGGTCTGAGCATCGGCCTTGTAAACCCAGAGTTGTGAGCTCAGTCCCTGATGAGGCCATCTGGGATGGTACCTGGCCCTGCGGTGAGGACAGGGGACTGGACTTGATGACCTCTCGAGCCCCCTTCCGCGGGGCTAAGGCCCTGGCCTCCTGTGGGTGCCGGCAGAATGGTACCCGGATTCCACACCAAAGAGCGAGCTTTAAGCATCGGAGACCCAAGCTCAGCTGAGCATCCTGCCCAGTGCCCTTCCCACTGCAGCCTGGGCTCCGCTGCCCAGGGAGGGGGCCTGTCTCTGTCCTGGTTCCGCAGGTGCCAGCTGAGCAGTTCTTCCTGTCAGATGAACCCTTTGGCAGTTGCCCAGGAGAAATTCAGGTGCCGCCCAGCTGAGTGGTCCAGTGCCCACAGCCGGGAGCATGTGTGTCTTCTGGTGGTGCACATTTGCACTGGCCCCAGTGCACAGAACAAAACTCATTCCTCCCGCAGATGGAAACAATTAGAGGGAATATTCCAATGGTCTTGGTGAGACCCTGCTAGGAACAGGATTCTCATGTGGTCAGCTGTGCTGGTGTCAGCCCCGGCTGCTGGAGAGGGCTGAGTTAGAAGTAGCAGGAGCCGGAACCTGTTTGTGGTGGTGGTGTGAGCGTCTCTGGGGGAGCCAAGGACAAAGGGGTCTCCTCTGCTCTGCATCCAGGCCTGATGTGTCCTTTCCGGCACATCAGCGGCAAGCAGACGGTGGTGTGTAAGCACTGGCTGCGGGGACTGTGCAAGAGGGGAGACCAGTGCGAATTCTTGCACGAGTATGACATGACCAAGATGCCGGAATGTTACTTCTACTCCAAGTTTGGTAGGTGCTGGGAGCCGGGCGGGGGCTGGCCGCTTTGTGGTGTGGTTAGCAGGGCTCTAGCAGACCCAGATTTGTCTGGGGTGAGGGGGAGGGAGGGAGTCCAGCCATCTGCTCCTAAAGGGCGCAGGCATTGGCTAGTTCTGTCTGGAGCCCATGGTGGGGCGGGGGGCGGGGGGGGGCTCTCTAGCGCAGTGGTACTGGGTGAACTGCCCTATTGAAGGCACATTCAGATCCTGGCTGACCTTACTGAGTTGTGACCCAGTCTGCCTATAGGTGTCTACCTTAATTCTACACGTCTGAGCCTGGTGAGCTAGTGCCCCTGGCTGTGAGTACGGAGAACTGCCCTCAGGACTTGCTGTGAGCAAGCCAGCCCTCACCGCCGCAGCAGGCTCCCATTTCTCCAGGAGAGATGGGCATTCCCTGCCTGCCAGGCCTTGCACCGAGCCAGCTGACCCCAACGCAGCAGAACCAGTTCCCTGGCGAAGGGCACTGCTCAGCCAGGCACTTAATGCCAGCGTCTGCTCCCAGGGCCAGCTGGAGACCTCTCCAGCAGAGGGACGTGCTTCACCGTATGGAACCTGTCCTTGTTCAGGCTGAGAGTTCAGAAAGCCCTGGGGTGTCCGGTGCCAGCAGCTGAGATGGTGAAGGGGGTGCTAGCCAGAGCTCCTGCCGGGGGCAGAGGCTGCAGGCGGGCGCTTAGGGGCGTGTAACATTCTGGTATGGTGCAAGTGACTGGAAATGGGGGTCGGGGGGGACTAAACTACCCCAAGAAGGATGGTGCCTGTAAGCTGAATGCTTGGGCAGCCCCCCAGGGGAGATTCCAGTGCTGCCTAGCTGATCAGCAGAGCGCCCACAGCCAGCAGCAGCCTCTGTTTCTATTGGTGGTGCACATCCACGCGTGCCTCGGTGTGCACAACACATATTCCACATATGGATGAAAAAAGTTGGCAGGAGCGTTGGAGGGGAGTGTGGAAAATGGCAGGTGAGGAGCACCTGGGCTCCCCCAGGGCAGCTGAAGTTTAACCCAGGGGGCTGACTTAACCCTTCATGCTTTTCCGGGGGGGGGGGGGTAACGAGGGGACATCGCTGGCTTGGGACCTTGAGGACCCAAGTCCTGTTTGCTTTGCCTGCTCTCTGGAGAGCTGAGGGGCAGCCCAGTGTCAGTGCTCAAAACTTTCTCCTCCCCCCTCCTTATTATTCAGCGTGGTCTCTGCTAGCTGGGGGCTGTGCTCCAGCCCAGAGGTGGTCGCCTCTTAGTGGTGCTGTGCGTGCTGCATTGAAAAATGTTGGTGCTTTATAAACTGCTAGTATTAAGTATCGGAGGGGTAGCCGTGTTAGTCTGGATCTGTAACAGCAGCGAAGGGTCCTGTGACGCCTTATAGACTAACAGAAAAGTTGTGAGCACAAACTCACTTCATCAGATGCTGGTCTTGGATTTCCAAGACCAGCATCTGATGAAGTGAGTCTGTGCTCATGAAAGCTCATGCTCAAAACTTTTCTGTCAGTCTATAAGGTGCCACAGGACCCTCCGTTGCTGCTGCTGCTGCTGCTGCTGCTGCTAAGGTACTTTACAGGGCTGAAGGTGAGGGCCTGAAGGACGGGAGATCTTTGCGTGCTGTCGTCCTGAGAGGCAGGCGCAGGGCAGGACTCCAAACAAGGGGTGCTAAAAGTCTTCTTCATATTCTCTCCCAGGGGAGTGCAGCAACCGAGAGTGCCCCTTCCTGCACACTGACCCAGCATCCAGAGTTAAAGACTGTCCCTGGTACGACAGAGGGTTCTGCAAACAGGGTGAATACCTTGTGCTCGGTAACTAAGCGAATGGGAGCATGGCCTGTGGATTTGAGCTGGGAGACCAAGTGGCAGGAGTCCTGGCTGGTGGGGAGAAGCCCTTCTTGTGCCTCAGTTTGCCCACTTGTAAAATGGGCACAATACATGCCTGCCGCCAACCTGGACTGACTGGCCCTTCAAGTGCTTTGAAATCCCCCAGTGATAGACTCAGAGGTGCAAGTAAGCAGGTGCCTGCTGGTGGACAGCTGTGGGAGCCAGCCGGGAACTATTGAAAGAGCTGGGGGGAGGGCCCGGGGGAGGAACCTGGCTTGTGGAAGGACAGTTCCTGTAAGAAAACCCTGGAAAGACTCTTGAGAAGGGCGACGAGTTTATTACTTAATTCAGCAGCAAATGATCATTCATGAACCCTAATTTAAAATATGTGCAGCAAGAATCTGACCAAGAGGCGCTAGAGGTAGAAGAGGGTCTAGCTGAGCCCTTGTGCTCCCAGAACTGCAAGGCCGCTGGAGGTGGCCCGTGTCTAAGCAAAGACCAGTGTCCTCCTCTCTGTTCACCTTGAGCTGCTGCCCACCGCAAGCAGAGTTTCAGCTGTCCTGGGTGGTGACCCAGGTGGTGACCCGGGTGCTGCGTGCCTGCTCGCTGGGGGAGCGGTGGGAGCAGGGAGCTAGGCGGTGAAGGAACAAACAGGGCCACAAATTCTCCACAAAGTGGGGGAGCCCCTCACCAGTCACGCTCCCTCCTATGGTGCCAGGGAGGTGCCCAGCCCTGGCCCGCGCCTCGTTCCTGCCCTGACTGAAACCTCTCCCTCTTTGGCCGTGCGTCTCTGGCAGGTCCCGTGTGTAAATACAAGCACACCAGGAGGGTGATGTGTGTCAACTACTTAGTTGGCTTCTGCCCCAAAGGACCCCAATGCAAATTCTCGCAGTACGTATCTGGGAGGGGGAGAAGCGACTGTGGCAAGGCTGCGGGGGGGAATCCTCTGACCTGCCTGGCCCTGGAGAGCTCTCCTGACCAAAGCCCCCTGGGCCTCTGTGTGAGAGGAGCTGAGACTTTCTCTGCAGAGCAGCTGGATTACTGGCACCCTAAAACCTCTGTGCCCCCCATGTGCCCCCCGTTGCTCTGTGCCTGTGGTGTCACCTTCTGGACAGGGCTGCTAATTACACAAAAGAGCAGGCGCCCTTTTAAAATAAATCCCCAAGCCCATGTGCCTGGCAACTCTTCTGCTCGTGCACCCCTTCTGGGTGAGCGCTGAGAGTCCAACCTAGGTCTGCACATCCGGGCAAGCCCAGCAGAGCCGCTGGTGGCAGCGGTTTGAGTAGCCCCCAGCCAGCCCTTCTCAGACCTAACTTGATATCACTGCAAGAGGCCTCGCTCAGCCTTAGCCCCGCGATTGGCTCTTCCCACGCTCGGGTGCAGAGGTCCGCAGTTAAGGTTGGGCTGAATCGATATTTCACAGGCACTAACAGCATCTCTCTCCTTTCTGCCTCTCCTCTAGCCCCAAGGCAGACCTGATGCTGTGCAACTCGGCTCTGTCTCACGTAAGTCATGGAGAGGGGACGCTGCAGCCCTCTCCCCAGGCAAGGGGTGGATGTCTTTCAGTGACTGGCTTGTTTGCCTTCCAAAACCCTATCTCGGATGACTTCTCCTGTGCTCCAGGGGCTGCCACCACTGCGTGCTGACAGTGAGTGTGTTCAGGAGCAGCTGGCTCTGGAAGTCCCCTCGCTTTCTCATCCGCCCGGGGCCAGGCCTGCCCAGTGCCAGATGAAGACAGGGCAGGAGGCTGGTGGCTATCCCTGCGGAATGGTCCGGCCCCTTGGACAAGTTACGTGCTTCAAGGTCAGTGTGCAGAACTGGTTGGCTGGGAAGCCCCTTGTCAAGTTTCTCCTCCTCCCCCATCCCAAACAGATGCCTGGTCTTGGAACAAGACTTGCATGGCCTTATTCCTGAGCTACTACCATCAAGGGACCCAGGAACTCTAAGCCATTGCTACCTCACTGGTCTTCCTCCAAGTGATGGAACAATGTCCTTCTCCCTTAAAGCCCACTTCAGTGTACTGATTTGCACCAGCTCTCTGTCCACTTGCCCCTTGTCCTTACATGCTGCTCAGAGCTCCCTGTTCTCCTGGGTTTTCCCACAGGATGGAGGGGACCTGAGCTGGCAGGAGAGGGAGCAGCTGTCTTAAAGCCAAAATATTCTTAGACTGCAGTTACTCTAATATTTCTATCCCAGTGCAGAATAAATTTTGTTTTGTACGCACATGCATGGATGTGCACCACCAGTTGAAACACGCTGCTGGCAGTGGCACTCTGCTAATCAGCTGGGTGGCACCTAAGTCTCTTCTGGTTGGCTGCTCAAGTGCTCAGCTCACCAGGAGCACCGACTGTAGTGCTGTGGGGATGAGGAGGAAGGATGGGAAACCACTAATGCTGGGGGTGGAGTGGGGGGGACTTTTGTCAGTTCTTCTGGTCGGTATGTTGAGTGCGCCAGAGACCCGCTCGTGGCCCACGTGGGACCGACTATCAATCCTGCTGCCAGGCTGCAGAAATTAAGTTCTGCAAGAGTGGCTCAGGCTGTCTGTATCCTGCATCAGAGCCATGCCGGATCATACCAACCCCATAGCTCCGTCCCTTATGCCAGTACGAGGTGTGGGATTTTGAAATCTCCATCACTGACTATTGCTGTTTGCTGTGGCTTTCCACCGGTGGGCTGTGAGAACTGCCCAAATGTGCTGTGAAATTTCATCCATCTCCCCTTGTAGTGGCTCTTTGCACAACCATCGTGTGTGGGGGAGGCAGGGGATTGAAAACAGCAGGTGAGCTGGGGCTGCAGAAGCAAGGCTACCTCAGTCCCAGCTGCTGTGGGGTTGGTCAATTCTCCCGCTATGGTGGCTCTTTGCAGAGGCACTGCAAGGGGAAATGCCAACACCACAGGAGTCCATTCACACCAGAAGGCAGCTGAAATGCTGCTTCCTGGCCTGCATGTGCTGGCAGGGAGCTCACCCCAAATCCCTACTGTGACCAGGAGGTGGCAGGAAGGGACCCTGCTGAAGCTGGGGGGTGGTATAAATGTTCCCCCTTCCAGCTTCCCTGCCCACACTGTAAAAGGTGCACGTGCTGTAGAACTGTCTCATTGAAGTGTGCCGAGTAACTGGAAAGGTTGGGAACCACCGTACAAGGGTGATCATCTAGCTCACAGGGGCTACTCTGAGTCAGTCCTCCCATTCGCTTCCCTTGCAGTGCGGAGAAAAGGGTCACTATGCCAACAAATGCCACAAGGCTCGGCTGGGCGCCCAGCCGGGGAAATGATTTGCAAGAGCTCCGGGAGGAGAATCCAGAGGAAGACGCTGTTGCTATAGTATCAACTGGAGGCAAGTCAGGACAGTTGATTTCTTTGACTGTACAGCCCAGTCTGAGCCCTTCTGATCCAGGCAGGTTTTTGACATCTCTTTGCTAGGAGAAGAAGAAGGGGAAATGCAGGTGCTTTAATGTAACTGTAAACTGGATGTTTGTATTCTGACCCCAGGCTGCTGGATTGGCAGGTGACTCAGATATTAGACTGGAGTCTGACACCCATAATCAGGCCCGTTCTAAAACATGGTTTTAAAAGGCAACGTAGAACAGGTGGCTGATGGATTCTCCTGATACTGGTGTGGGCAGGAACAAGGAAGGATTTTGGTCTGAGGGAAGTTGGAAAGGGTCACTGCTGGCTTCTAAATGACCATTTACAGCACTTACCAGGAGGCCATGTAGTCATGGCAGAATCCAAGTAACTCCCTCTCCCCAGACCTGAGAGAGTCTCCCTGGAAAATCTCATGCAACTTTCTGCCAAAGGTTCTTCTAAGGAATGGAGAATGAAGCTGACTTGTCCATAGTCTGCAGTGGCTAGAGTACAGGTTGGGTCCCAGAACTAGGCTTCATCACTGCCTCCCAACTTGATGTGTGACCTTGAGCAAGTCACTTAATAGCTACAAGCCTCTGTTTCCTCATCTATAAAATAGGGTTAACGCTACCTCCGAGGGACATTACGGCTCTTTAGCTGCTTTGGCAATTGTGGAAGGCATGATGATATTGTGTTGCAAGATATAACATTTAATATAAAGTCAGTTAAGAAAACACCCAGGAGATTTACTGCAGGAGAGTCAGTCCTTGCTAGAATGTGGTTTTATTCTTGTTTGGCTTCAAAGTGTTGTTTTTTGAATGCTACCATAACTTATTTGTAATAAAGCTTTTTGCCAACAGTTCTGGTTCCCCTTAGAACTGCGTTACACTTTCACGACCTTCTGTCCTGGAGAGAGGAAATAAAATCCCAGCCAGCTAGAGGTGGTTAGAATCAATACTGTTCTAATCACTTGCTATTGTTTGTTTCAGAAGGGTTCTGTTCCACTCAAAGGGCAGTCTGAATAGCAACTAGTATGGCTTGTCCTCTGCTGGTAAGAGGAGGCTCCTGCTTTAATGTCATTCCTGCTTTGCTTTAGTGCTTCTTCACAAGTCACTACTGAAACCGGCCAGGCTGTTCCTTACAAAGGAGAGAGCGGGGGCTGTCCGGCTGCCCCCTTTATATTGTGCTGGGCGTGCAGAGTGAGGTGAAGAATGGGGCTGTCCGGCTGCCCCCTTTGTATTGTGCTGGGCGTGCAGAGTGAGGTGAAGAATGGGTCTGTCCTACCCTGATGATTATTCTGTCAAACCACCGGCTTGTAGCTCTCCCCATCAGATCTGTCTTAGCTCAGGCAGTGCTTGACTTGTCAAATCGGTGTCCTTAAACAAGCCACACTTTGCAGTGTGTGAAGCCTGGGCCCAGCCCTACGCTTTCACAGAGCACGGTAACAAAAACAGCTTGTATTGCTCACCACTGATAAGATGCAGGACACTGAATGGGAGACATGGTTACAATACTGCTCTTTCCAAGCATGTGTCACAGGCCACCCTACTTTAGCAACTGAGTTGGGGGATGGGCCCGGTTAGTCCCTCCAAACTCCGGCACTGCCTCTTATCTGCAGGGGTCCTCTGTCCGCTATTCACACTGGAACCTGCTCTTCAAAGCTGAAACTAGAACACTTGAAGCAAGAGCCTGTAGCTCATCCCCCATGTGAGATGCTCTCATGAGCCTAGAACGTCTGGAACCAGACACAGGGTCTATATGAGCTAAAAGCCATCGTGGTTTGATCTTCCCATTTCTGCCCTACTGTGCAAATCTTGCTCTTTAGGCACTAAACATCAGTGTAGGTTTCCTGCTAGTGCTCCAAGGAACTGTTGGTCTGTGCAGAACATGCCCCTACTACTTCTGGCTAATGGTATGTAGTATGGGAGGGTAAATAAACAGCATTCCCTTTAGCAATCAATATAGCTGAATAGAACACAGGACAGAACTGTCCTCCAAAGTCTTATGTTCTATTGGAAAGTGGATCCCATGGCTGATCCGCACACGGCCACCATGGGTTTTCCGTAGCTGGTCCTCTAATGCACTTGTACCTTCCTCAGTGATGCTGGCGCCAGCGATCTTGTTCTTGACAGAGAAAGAAGTACAAAGTTAATGCTATGTTACCCCGGATGTGAAAATAGTAATGCTTCTTAAGTAGTGTTTAAGCTTTGTCCTAGACATTCAGCTGACCAGCTATGTTTAAACTGGACTGCAATTTAACTGATCTTTTTGGCTTTACCGTAATCATCTCCTGTAGGTTGACTCTACTGTCCTATAAATGCTAGAGAGCTGAAGGAGGATAGTTCAGCCAGTAAAGGAGGAGAAGATGGGGGATTACACCCAGCTAGCAGTAGAAGAGTATTGCAACACAAACTCAGCTGGTTGGATGTTTGCGTATGTGCACGTGTCCACCCTAAGCTGTTCTCTTGCGATAACTTTGCTGTGTGGCCGTAGCCTTAGAGTCCTAGAGCTGCTCTCTCACAAATGGTTGCATGATGGGAAGCTGCTTATATTCAGCAACATGAAGATAGCCCTGCAATAGAAATACCATAAAACAGGAGGGTATGCAGGGTAAGCAGTATGTTTCACAATGGGAAAGGGAATGGGGTATGTTATCAATTCCTATCCACCAGCACCATGGTCACCAGCCTTTTGGACAGGTAGGAATAGTTATCCCTTTCTCTAGAGCCTATTAATTCCTTCAGCTGGCTCAGAGTTGAGTAATGTAAGAGATTTCCTTCCATGTGCTGGGGAATGAGACCACTGCCTCTATCCCATACGCAGTTCCTATCATGAAGGGATATTTATTAGGGTTGTCAAGTGATCAAGAATGTATTGTGATTAATATATTGTTAAGCTCTAATAGAACACCATTTATTTAAGTATTTTGGATGTTCTCTACACTTTCACAACAACAGAATACACAGTGTGCAATATCCCCTTTATAGTTATATTTTTATTACAAATATTTGCCCCATAATAATAGGTTTTTTCAATCCCCCCATTAAAGGGGTGTACTTTGATCTCTCTCATGAACGTGAATTTACAGAACTAGATTTACATTCCAACTCTCCCTCTCACCGCATTCAAACTTAAAACATGGGGGCTCTAAAGCAGTATATTGTTTTGAGTTATGTATTAAAAAAAAATCTATTTGTAAAGGGCACATGTGATAAACAGATTGCACGAGCTTGCTTGTATGAAGCAAACAAACTCTTTTACAGTGCAAATATTTTTAACAAATAAAATAGTGAGCACAGTATATTTTGTATTCCCTGTTGGGACTGAAATCAATATTGGAAAATGTAGAGAAACATTCACAATATTTAAAAAATTTCAAGTGATAGCTGAAGTGTGATTAAAACTAATTTACTGTAATTCATTTTGAGTTAACGGATGATCCACAGCTCTAGTATTCCCCTTAGGCTAGGAAGCCACCAGCCAGTCTTGAATAAAGCTCCGCATTCTGTCAGCTTTTGCTTTACTCCAGAAGGCTTTAAAATCCAAAAAGAACAGATAACTCTTGTCAACTCGAAGTCAGTTTCCTGGCAGAGCGCTCCACTCTTAGGGCTTGTCTACACTAGCTCCCTTCCTTGAAGGGGGCATGGTCATCAACTGAAGCTGAGAATAGCAATGAGGTGCTCTGATGAATATGCAGCACCTCATTAGGCTAATTCTCACCACAGCAACTTCTCAAATAAAGGGCCGATTAGCTGGGAAGAGACCAACACTCAGAAGAAAACCTTACTCAGATGCTCGTATCTCCAGCCATAGCTCAGAATGCAATATCCAGCCAAAAGCATGGAGATCCCAGCAGCTCCACCCTTCTTTACATTGATGTATTTGTTGTAGTAGCTGCTCCAGGCTGTGGAAACAAATGCAGGTCTGCTTGGTTATTTGTCCCAAATTAGAGCTCAAAGGGGTAACTGTGTTAGTCTGTAGCACTCCACACAAAGCATTCCTGGAGTGGCATAAAGACTAACTACCTAATAAATAAAATAATGAGCTTTTGTGGGCAAAAGTCATCTGAAGAAGTGGGTTTTGCCCATGAACACTCATTACCTAATCAATAGCTAGTCATTAAGATGCTATAGGACTTTGTCAAATTAGATCTGACAGACTAATTTAAAAGCCAAATAGTTAGCTCAGTCAAGCCACATTCTTTTCCAGGAAGATAATTCCCCTTGTCTCTCTCACCAGTTTGTTGCTGGGTTGCTTTGTTGTTGTTTGGTTTTTTTTTTTGTGTTTAAAAAAAAAAAAAAAACCTAGGCTCCAGCCAAATCAATATACAGAGAGGAAGCAAATGTTCTGGGCTCACCTTTCTGCACTGCTCCAACCAGGCCCTTGGGAGAGAAGTCACAAGCTGACAGCCAGGCAGGCAGTTCCTTAAGTTTTACATCCATCAGTGGCTTTTCTAAAAGGGGAACTATCAAACAAAAGTCAGAGCTGGGAAAACAGGGCTGAGTTGTTATGCCCACACGTCTTGGTCTGCAGGCTACACTCTGCATGCACTGTTCGCCAGCGTAATTCAAAATGATTTTAACAGTGGCATTTCCCTTGCTTTTTTCAGAGAGGAAAACTGTAGTACCCCTCCCCTAGCCTGGAACGATTGTATGCAGAACTAAGAGGTGTGTAGGAAAAACAACACTCCCATTGCTTTGCTATGGAAGGCCATGCTGTTCCTAGTGACTGCAGTTATGGTCCCACGTGACAGCTCGGAAAGGAAGGCTCACTTAAAACACAGTCACTCAATAGGTTTACCCCTGCCCTGATTTTATATAATGGATGTTTCCCCTCTGTGCTTGCTGTATTGCACATCTCCAAAAGTGGCAACTGAAAACCTCTTTTTACCTTGGGGTCTTTCCACAAAACTAGACTCCATCTTCTTCATCTCGATCTCTCTCTCTCCCTGGAGAGGTATCCCTGGGCACATGCTCAACCTCTCATAATTAGGGTACAATGCTGGAAACCACTCCAACCCAATGGCTCTTGCTTGTATGTTCCTGCCAGGAGGCTGGAGCAGACAAGAGGGCTGGTTTTCAGAGGCATGGAACAAGTGCTGTTTCAAAGCCAGCTGGCTGTCTCTTCTCCCTGTATTCCAAACAGACTCAGAAAGTAAGCCAGTCTGCCTGTTATCCTTCAGAAGCTGTTGCACACAGGTGAGGTAGCTGCTGGCTAGTCCTTCACTGGCTCTGCTAACAGTCTCGCTGACTGACGAGTGTGGCATCTCAACGAGGGGAGTCGAGAAAGAGGCCTTGGGATCCATGTCACCATTTAAGTCACGGTGCTTCTCTTCTGTCTCACTTCTGTCCAGTGACGCACGACCAGTAGGGCTCCTTCTGCAGTCAGCCTCCCCAGGGTCACTGAAGATGCTGATTTCAGTTGCTGTTAAACTATTGTTTTTTTCTCTCTCTCTGCTCAAGGTGCTACTTTCTGCAAGCTCAAGCTTAAAAGCATGTGTATTCGTGGCCCTTGTGACAGTCCCATTTTTCCAGTGATCAGACTGGCCTGTATCTACATGGTTTTCAGAGAGATCTGGCACCAGCATTTCCATATACATTCCCTGGGTTGTACAGTTACCAGTGGATGCATTGTCTGGTGGAGCACCCTGAATTTTGCATTTACTCCTGCCTCTTAGCACTTTGACACGATGGTTTTCAATAACTAATTTCACTCCCTCTATAGCTGTGCTGGGAATACTTTCAAGATCACTAGGGGGTAAATCCAAAGAGTCAGCCAGCTCCTGGTTTGGAGATTGAGATACTACCTTCCTTTGTTTCTGTTTTGCAAAAGATCTTAGTGGTTCTCTAGGAAACTTTGAGTCAGATTTTTCATCCTTATTCAATGAAGAAAGCTCCAAAGTGCCCCCAGCTGCTAAATTCTCAACACCAGAAGTATTTTTACCTCTGCTCTTCTGGGTTTTGGATAACTTCTTTTCATGTTTTGCTTTTGAAGTCCTTTCCTCTACTGCATTCACATGCATTCTGGCCTCTTCTTGAGCTAGTCTCATTCCTTCATCTATTTGTGTCTTTTCCGAAGCCAGTTTAATTTGCCACTTTGTATTTTTACCTGGCTTTTCTGCAGGTTCTGATCCAGCAGTACTCCCTTTTTGTAAGGGGTTTAATTTGCTTTCTACTTTGTTCCCTGATGCATCAAGGGTTTTGTTCTTACTTTCTCTTTTTGAGCCATGGTCTGGGGTGGTCATTTTCTCTTTGGTTTGTCCTCTTTTCCCCTGGGGGACCAGGAGTCTAGCTGGCTTGGAATGAGATGCTTTCAAGTCAGGATATGGCACTTTGCCTGAGTCAAATGCAGTGTTTATGTCTCCTGCCATCTTACAGTGTGGTAAGTGGGATTTCAGTCGTTTAAATGCCTTCCCGCAATAGGGGCATGGTTCCATCCCTGGTGGGACACCTGCCATTGTTCTTTCTGGAAAGGCAGGAAAATAAAAATTATCTACTAACACGTTGCGGTAAGAAGATTCATTTTTCAGAATTATGGTGGTATGTTGCTCAGGAAAGGTAGGTTGAAGTGGAAAAGAGACCAGTGGCAGGGACTAGTTAGCAAGAGAAAATTACAGTACTAGACAGCAGGATAAAATATCTGACAATGGAAAGGGAAACACTCATGGCTAAGGGGGGAAAAACAGTCCTAGGTGAAATAGGACAGTGCCTGAGAGAGACTGAGGTACCAAAGGTAAAGTCCTAAATTGGCCACAATTGCACGACTGGCCAGTGAATGCAGCTCGCAAGGGTCACGTGCATAAAATATGTCTTTCATTTAGCACGGCGCTTGCGTATGTTCTGCATGCACTAAATCTTGAATGACTGCTGCTTGCCTCAGCCACAGGTCAGGGTAGCGCCTCTCACGTCCCGGGTCCCAGAACAGGACAATTCACCGGTGCTGCCCTTCCCGCCTCATGCGAACCCCCTCCCCCAGCCCCGGCGGAAGGAGAGCTGAGATTTGCAATGCCCGAGGGCGCCTGCTGAAGGGCTGCGCTCCCTTCCTCCTCCTCCCCCCCGAGCAGTGACAGGCACAACAACCTCACGGGGCAAACAGGAGCAATGGTTGCCCGGCTCCTAAATCCCTCCAAGGTAAGTACTGTGCATGGGGGGCGGGGGCGGAAAACAGACCTCCACGTGCTGCCTGACCTGCCTGTGAGGGGGAGGCGTCAATGTAAAGACCCCCCAACCCCCACCCAGCACAGGGCCCGTCCCTGCCAGCAGCAAGACACCCACTGCCTGGCTGAGCCCTCGCCTTCCTCTCGCGCGCCGCAGCTGCTCCCCTGCCCTACCTGCGCACGGGGGCCCAGGGACAGCGTCACTCCCGGCCCTGCGCGCCACCAGCCTCGAGGCCGCCGCGCTTCGGAGGGGAAACGAGAGCGGCCCTCGGGCAGCGGCGGGCCGCCCCCATCCTCATCCCCTTGCTCGCGGCCGCACGGAGCGCAGGGTGTCAATAAAGCTGTTGTTGACGGGGGCCCATGGAGGGTGGAGTGCGCGCAGGGTGTCAATAAAGCTGTTGTTGACGGGGGCCCATGGAGGGTGGAGTGGGCGCAGGGTGTCAATAAAGCTGTTGTTGAAAGGGGCCTCCTCGGCAGCAGGGCGACCTCCCTCTTGCCTGATATTAAACGTCATTGACTGACGCAGTGCTAGCACCACCCCGGCTGAGTCGCTGCGAGAACTCAGATTTCCGTCTGGAACCCTTGCTAAGAGTCCCTAAAATAATTTCTACAAACAGGAAATATAATGGTCACCAAGTGGGGGCGGGGGGGGCCTCACGGGACCGGAAGTGCTGCTTGTCGAACCCGTTGAGGTTGAAGTGAAGCGCATGCGCCGAAGACTCAGGCACTCTCCGGCGTCGGTACGCAAGAGCGCCCGGTCACTGGTGCGGCCCGCGGACGTAAGCATAAAGGCGTCAGGGAGCCAGTGCGCACGCGCCACAGGGAAATGTTGCGTAGGGGGGATGGGACGGGCTCAGTGTGCCAACGCGAGGGGGGAGGGGTCTAGGTGCACGCGCCTGCGCAGGAAGGGCCGTACCGCGCGCACGGGATAGTGCGCCTGCCCCGAGGAGAGGTGGGCGGGGAGGGAGGGGCGAGTATGGGCCAATGCGCCTGCGCAGGAGGCGCAGACGCCGGAAGTGGCTGTGAGAGCTGAGGAAGGGGCTTAGCCTCGCCGCGGGGCCGTGTTCTGGGCTCCGGCCGGAGACTCCCCCCGCGCCTCTGAGCCCGGCCCGCCATGAGCTGCCGGCAGCCGCTGCCGAGCGAGCGGGCAGCGCGGCAGAGGTGAGCGCGAGGGCGGGTGGCCTCGGGCTGAGGTAGCGGGGCGGGGCCGGTTCCGGGGGGTTGGGGGCAGAGGTCTGAGGGGAGCTCGGCTCGGGGCAGACGGCGGCCGGGGCGGGGGAGGGGCTCCTGCGCAGCCTGGAGCGGGCAGGGCTGCACGGGGGAGGGCGAGCGGATCGCGGGCACGGGAGGCGCATTGGGAGGCTGCCCCCTCGGCTGCCGCCCCCTCCCGGGACCTCGCTCCCCGCTGACGCCGCTTCAGGCCTTGCTGTTCACGCCTCCCGCCTCCCCCAGTTGTGCTGCCTCCCTGCCTGGGGTATGTCAGCACCGCGGTCCCGGGCCCGAGGAAGGGGCTGTCTGACTGCCGTGTAGACGCTGCAGCCTGATCTCTGGGGCCCTCTCACCCCGCTGAGACACAGAGCTCGAGTTTCAGCCTGGTGCGAATGTCTGGACGCCAACTGACCGGACCCTTAGCCAACCAAGTCAGCCGACAAAGACCAGCCGCAGCAGTAGATGTGCTCTAGGTGGGCAGGTTAAAGCAGCAGTGGAGTTTGGGAGCAGCAGCGTATCCTTATGCCGTCTCTCTCTGATAGCTAGCGAATGTCCGGCGTTCAGCTCAGTGTGCCCGAAACAGATTTTAATGGTTTTCTCTCCCCTCCGAGCCCTTGCCGTTCGGTCTTTGCTTGCTTGCTCACTGTGGATAACCAAACCATCAAGCTTTTCCCCTGGCTGCCTTCCTCCACTCTGACTTCTCTCTAAGTCCTCACATCTACATTTATCTAAGTTTTCAGTCTTTCCATGTCATATTTCTAAGATAGTCTTTTCTCTGTCTACATAGCTTTAAAAAATCTTGTTCACGTTCTCAGCCTCTCATATCTCAGTTACTGTATCACCCTTTTTTCTGTCCTGGACAACTGCATTTTTGATCTTGCTCATATTTTTTTCAGAATGGTGTTGTAAAGCTCACTTTCGTAGCTTATCGCCTTGATCATGTCATCCCCTTTTTATCCCTGAACTGTCTCCCTTTTCCCTATCGTACCAAAAAAGCTGCTTGTCTTTACGTTCAAGGGCCTTCATTACATGGTCCCACCCTAACATTTCTCAGTATAATAATGCCAACTCCCACCTCCGACTGGCTCACAATGCCAGCCTGTCATCCATCTGCTAGTATCTGCTGCTTCCATGCTGTGCCTTATGGTTGAGAGGCGTTTCCTATAAAGATTCATAAAACAACTTCATTGTCTTCCTCCCGATTCCTTCTCGGACCTTTACTTTGCCACGATACTACAAATAGCTTGACAAGGCTTAGGCTGGTGGTGTGCCACAACTGCATCTGAAAACACTGATCAATATCGTACTGTGGTCTCCTCTTACGCTCCTATCAGTTTGTCTGTATCTGTCCTTTATCTTGATGCTTAGTCCCTGCCTCAAAGAGCTTACACTCAATCGCTGTTCTTTTTGCACAGAATGCAGCACAGTGGCTTCCTGTTCCATAACTGGGGGCTCTTAGGTATCCAAAAATGCATTATTTTGTTATCCGGATGGCACTGACCAAATAACTTGGCTTTCATACTGATTCTGTCCTAGATAGGCAAGTTCCAATAGAAGGGCTTTGTATAAGCCCAACATGTGGTGTGTATTGTTTTCCAGAAGCTAGAATAATGTGGTTCTAGACTTTGTACAACACCAGCACATTCCAGCTCTTGATTTTGACTACCTATTGGGTGCTACCATCAGCGTATAAGTGACAGGAAAGGATTATGTCCACTAGTGTTAAGGTTTTGCCAGTTGATAAAGAAATGGCAGCATCTTAAAATGTTAAATATCTTTTGGTTGCTGTTACATTTTGTCTTCATAATATCATGAAGCAACAATGATGTCATAAAAGGGTGGCAAAACCATCCCAAACAGTGAGAGACTAACAGGGCTGGCCTTTAATGTGATGTTTTTCCAAGTCTCAGTTGGGATGCTTTCATTCAGTGTTTAAGGAAATGTTGATCAGGAGCCCTATTTAAATTCAAATGCTGTCAGAGTTGGGAGAATAAAGCCTAGTCATCCTGGCTGTCTAGCTGCAAGACCTAAATAAGCAAGATGAATTTAATTGGGTAGCTACTGAAAATTTAGTCACTCCAATCCCTGCTGCTTTCCTTCGTCAAATGTCATTCAGAAACACCAGGTTTATTTTTAGATATGTCTGAGTATTAGATAAGTGTCTCGTGTATTGCTAAACCTTTGAAAGTGGTTTGGAGAATTTAAACATAATTTTCTCTCATTTTTAGTGGAAGATGAGTTCAAATTCCCTGGACTGCTTTGAAAACTTTTAGCTGGCTATGTAGTTGGTGAGAGAGGGAGATGTATTTCCTAGTAGTACTCTGTGGTGAGGAGTTGAGGAAAATCAGTTATATACTAAGCAGTTATTGGGTTCTTGAGGCCTCCAACAAGTAGTTATAATCTACGGTTTTTGCTCTTCGTTTGCTCGGAGGTTTGTAGATTTGACTGCAAGATGAAGCTATATAAATTGTGTATGGGCTGCTAACTTGTCTCTTACTCTCTTCCCATGCATTTTGTCAGGAAGAGGAGACGGAATGGCAATGAAGAAGATGGCCACATCCCACAGACAAAACGTAGTACGAGAAATGCTGTCCTTCAGGACTCCTGGGATACCGAGGTGAGACTTTTCCTATTAGAGTCCACATCTCACTTAATTTTCTGAGATGGAGTCATTACTGCAATGTGTAAATCACATTTACTTATCTCCACAACACTTAGTGAGTTTATCATTACATATTTTGTATATAAAATTTTGAGTCTTCAAGTGCAGTTTTGTGCCTGTACTGAATTCTGTTAACACAGTTTGGAAAGCAACATATTTCTCATTGCAGGTAACTGTTTTTCATTTTAATGATCTGTGTGTGTGTGCTGTTGTACAAGTACTGATTTACTAGGTTATGTTCAAAGTGTATTAACTGTTTTACAACTAGAAAAGAAACACTTTGTGCCCCTAGCAAGTTTACAGTCAAATCACATGCAACACAATATGGGAGGCTACAAGTGGAATGGTTTGGTAATAAGGACATGTGGTAGCTCTATCAGGCTGCACATATTAATTAGGAGTTAGGGTTTTTTTGTTCCTAAACAAATAATTGAAAAGTAACAGAAAACTAATCAGCCCTCTTCCCTTCATTAATGGTTTTATTAGCCTGGTAAGTGTTGTGGTACACGGTGTTCTCAGTAAGCAGTAGTGTTCACAGAATGTTTGCAGAGTACTGTATTGATGCCAAGTATTTTGTTTTTGAGAGTGTGCTGTGGTTAATAGGGAACTTTGACTGCAGCTATGTGGATTCTCCTCCTAGATCTGCCATGTATTTTTGGTTTGACATTGAGTAGTCTCTTAACCGTTTTTGTTGTTGTTGTTTGTCCAACAATAACATGTTAACAGTTGCCTAACACACAGGAATAGTGTGAAAATCAAGGTCCCAAGTCCATTGAAGTCAATGGGAAGACGTCCATTGATTTCAGTGAGAAATGGGCCACATCCTAAGTTAGTTGCATTCATAGCACTTTGAGATCTGCACAAGGAAAGTGCTATGCAAGGGCTAAGTACTAGCTTTCTAACTTTGAGACTGATTTCTAATGCTTGCTGACAAACTTTAGTACTAGTATCCAGTACTGTCTAAATCATTGGGCGTGTTGAAATTGAACAGTTAGTGTTTACGTTGATGATGAGCTGCAGTTAATTTCCACTGCTAACAGACTGGGAAAGATGTGCAGCGGGAGGAGAGTGCCTCGTGTTTGGGATGGTAACGAGATGGCTTTAAATGTGTTCAGTGTTGTGGGTTTAATTTTTGTTAAGCCTGGCTGTTTGTCATGGCAAAAGAGGCGTGCTACACTGAATTCAGTTAGGATAGCTGTTAGCCTTGGTGTTGAAATTTGACCATAAAGTCGTGGTACATTATTTTAAGCACAATACTATTTTATCGTCTTAGTTCTGAACTAATTTGTAAAGGAGTGGCAGATGTGACACACCCATGACTTGGTATGGAAGAAGTTTAGCAATCAAGCTGTTCATCATGCACGCCCTTGGCTCCTTTGCTTATTCTTTCTCTCGAGGGCTTCCTGGGATGAGGTTGCCCTTTTGTGCGCTGCTGTTGTACACCAGAACCAAACATGGTCTTTACCTTGAATCACTTACCAATGGAAACATCTCTCCAGGTGTGTCAAGGAGCAACTGACGAGCCAAGATTTGTGGAGGGAGAAGGAAGAATTTAGTATAGTAAGAGATTGAACTAGACAATGAAATATCGGTGGGGTGGGGGGAGAATGAGTGGCTGCAGCACCTTTGCATGAGACTGGGCAAAGCAGTACAAGCGTAAATGGGAATAATCTTGTATACATGCAGAAGATGAGAGTAGATGACTTAATAAAGCTTTGCTGTTGCTGTTACAATTCTAAGAATTGTTTGTAGGCATGAGCTTTGAGTGGATTCTCTACCTGCCTTTCCAGTCATGAAATCAAACTGTTGAATCTTGTGTTGAAATTGCCATTTCATTATACACCTGCACTGCAAGTTTGCCTTTGACAAATTAAAACTTGCCAATGAGCAGAAAAAGTAGAACCTTATCCTCCTGATGTTGAATGGGGAGAGTGTTTCTGCTGGGCATCCTTGGCAGTAGAATTAAAAATACCTCTGCCTATAGGATCGAAACTTCACAATTTCTGTTACTGATGGATTCAGTTTGTGCAAGAACCTAGTTTTCAGGCTTTTCTGTCCCTTTCTCCTGACCTCACCAGGATTTGAGATCACTGAATCAGGCATGCCATGACATTAGATTGTTACTCTTCCACCATCTCTCTAAAGCCTTCTTATGCCAAGTTGTGAAATTGAATCTTCAGGTGCATGAAGACTATTAAGAGGGGGAGTTGCAGTTCTAATTGTGGCAAGATTTGGAGGGTAGTGCTTTTCCTCGTAGTGCATGCACTTAAAAGTATTTGTGAAGTTGTAACTGAGTAATTCTGACTGCTTCTCTCCTGTCTTCATTTTGAAGGTGTAACTCACTTTTGTCTTCCAGTCTTCGTAGAGAGCTTGGTTTTACTTAGAGATATGCTGTCCATTTGAAAAAAATCTATATTACTATACCTACTAGATTAGTAATGGAAAAGTAAGTTTGGCTGGCTGTTTTTCTCTTCCTTCCTCCCCAGTTCATGTTGGTGAATGGATGGTAATTATATACTCTTCTAAAAATCTAGACAATGGGTCCTCTGATAAGTGGTTTTCAACCTTTTCCATTTGAAGACCCATTAAAAGTTTCAAATGGAGGTGTGGACACCTTTGGAAATTCTCTAGAGTGTCTGACCCCAGAGATACGTTGACCAAAGGTTGAAAAACACAGATGTAGATGAGGAGAAATCACTTGATTTTGTTAGTAGCATTAAAATTAACGTATTGAGGGCTAAAGTCAGAAAAATTATGTATGGCCAGTAGATTTCTCTCTCGTTGTCTTAGTGAGCTAGATCCAGTCCAAAGGATCGTTGCTGTTGCATGCTTTGTTGGTCTGTCTTTTCACATAAGTGTTGCTGACTTCAACTAAATCCTCCATCAGGAGAAGTTATCTTCAATCTATCAGGGTAACTGTTTGGCATATTTTAGTAGCGAGGTGGGATTCCTGCTTTTCCTTAGAACTAAGTTACTTCCACAGCACTCCTAGACCATGCTAACCCAGAGGATGAGCTGAAGTTTCTATAACACATTTGGTCCAAAAAAGCACATATTAGAAAATAGCCATATTAGGGCTTGCTGCAAATGTTAAATCTTGGTTATTGCACTAGCCCTCTGAATGCCTGGATATTGCTGTAACAGCAACGAAGGGTCCTGTGGCACCTTATAGACTAACAGAAAAGTTTTGAGCATGAGCTTTTGTGAGCACAGACTCACTTCATCAGATGCTGGTCTTGGAAATCCAAGATCAGCATCTGATGAAGTGAGTCTGTGCTCACGAAAGCTCATGCTCAAAACTTTTCTGTTAGTCTATAAGGTGCCACAGGACCCTTCGTTGCTGTTACAGATCCAGACTAACACGGCTACCCCTCCGATACTGGATATTGCTGGTGTCCTGTCCTGCACTGATCTTGTAGGCTGTGTGGTGACAAGTGGCCACATTCAGAGTTTGAGGATTTTGAGTGGCGCCCTTAATGATGAACAGAATCAGAGCGAAGGGCACCGATGAGTTGATATACCCTGTGTGTGCCCCCAGGGTATGTGTCTCCCTAGTTGAGAACCACTTAGAGAGTGGAAACAAGGTGCTTTGCATGTTGTCTCTTGCGTTTTTAGACAAGCTAGCTAGTAAGTCTGTTTCTGTAAAGTGTTTTGTTTAATACCACTTTTCACAGTAATGGACTTGCAAGCCAGCTGAGAGGCAGTGAAAAGTGATATTGACAAACACAAATATCACTTTTGGCAAAGCTTATTCAGCCCTGGCAAGCTGGGAGACCAATTAAGCTCTGAATGCAGAGATGGTATGGAGGCAGCAGAGGCCTGAGGGGTGAGCCTGGGGGCCAGAGTCCTGCATTCGGTGCTGGAAAACGGCAGGGGCCAGAAGGGAGGGGGAGGGAGGTGCTAGCCTCCACCAGCACTTGCCACCACACAGCTGGGGAGATGGAGCACAGGGCTGAAATCTGGGGCTGGAGAATGCAGTGGGGGGTCAGGGACAATGGGGGCAGCCAAAACCTGGGACCGGCACTTGCAGCTGCAGGTAGTGTGGAGGGGAGCCTGAAGCCATGGCCCCAGGAAGGTGGGGAACTCGCACATGCCACCTGCTCCTCTGGTATTTGTGGCTCTATAAGGAGCCAGGCCCCACCTCTGCTAATGGCCCTGGGAGAGGGCCACTGCTTCTTGCCACCCAGGAGGCTGTGACTGCAGAATTAGTTCCTGGTGGTCACATCCAGCCATGGTGTCTGCATCTGAGGAACACTGGTTTAAATGACTGCATGTCAGTTTCTAGGATTCTGGCTTTTCTCAGCCTCTGCTGTAGAGCAGCAAAGCAAGCCCAAACACTTTACTGGTCGGTTGTCTTCCCGTTCTGTTTTATAACTGATACTAAATTGAAGCATTGTAGCTGTTTGGTACAGGTACTGATATTAAAGTTGGGGGAAAGGTAATGGATGAATTTTGAAGATGGCTTGACACCTTCTTCTTGGTCTGGTCTTTGATATCCGTCTGCTGGTGTGTACATAATTATGATTTTAGCAGTGACCTTATAAAGGACCTTATTTGCCTGAGTATGGTACTGTTAGTTTGCAAAAGCCTGATAACAAAGTGTGCCTTCAGTGTGTTTTGAGCAGTAAAGAGCTTCAAGTTCTGGTGACTTTTTTGTACCTGTCTTAAAACAAAAAAACCTATATGATGACTTGCATGTTGAATAGTAACAGAGGGATAGCTATGTTAGTCTATATACTATCAAAACAAAAAAGCAGTCCAGTAGCACTTTAAAGACCTAACAAAATAATTTATTAGGTGGTGAGCTTTCGTGGGATAGACCGTTTAACAATATTGTTAATTGAGTTGTGGTTGTTGTAGTTGTATCCTGAGGTATGAAGTAATTTAGACAATTTATTGTCCTTTCTTTTTTGTAGGAAGTGGAAGTGTGTTTTGTAGAACACACTTTGCCCACCTTGATTACATTTTTCTGATTTGTCAACCTTGATAACTATTTTTGGTTCTCTGTGCCTTAAATATTGAGTCTGTCCTGGTATGGCTATGCTCTGAAGAGGTGGGTCTATGCCACAAAAAGCTCACCATCTAGTAAATTATTTTGTTAGTCTTTAAAGTGCTATTGGACTACTGTTTTGTTTTTATGTGATGACTGGAGAGACCTGTTAACAGCCTTAGAAATAGGAAACACGACCCAGGACACGAGTTGCCATGTTTTCACCTAACAGTTAAAATTAGAATGCTTTTAGATACTGGAAGTTATCTTCACTCAATATTAATGGGCCTAAAAATTGTTTTCTGTTGGGACTTAAAATTTGAATGTTAATAAATACTGATCATAGTTTTTACCTTGATTTTCAGAAAGTGCCTGTAACGAAAAACTGTAAGGAAAGCAGGATAAAAGGAAACAAAGTGTCCTGTGCGGTGGGTTTCTCTCCAAGGCTGCTGTAACTTGCTGAGTGTAAAAGTGCACAGTTTATATTATGCATTAAGTAATTTAAGGAAAATTAGGTGACTTGGAAAATGTGGATTAATGACAACTACATGTCTATCGTGTGTAATCTCTTCCTCTGTATAATACCTTCAGGGAAAACCATCAGTCACGGATGTGACATTGATTATTGCATTCTTAACAAAGTCTAAAATCCTTCTTTTTGGTGGATCTGCTGAATCTAATGCTTATTGCTCTTGCATTGATTGCAAAGGCCTTAATTCAGACTCGAGAGTTCTATTGGCTTCATCTGTGTTTCTTGCTTTTTTTTATTACAGTTGTCCTGAAAAAGCAAAGTTGCATTCATTGCTTTTACAGTGGAATCATTAAACCCTGTTTGTATAAATCAATATTAGGCACTCTGTCTTTATAAAAACAAAAAGCAGTCAAGTAGCACTTTAAAGATGAGCAAATAGGAATATTGAGTCTGTTCTGGTCTGGCTATGGTCTGAAGAAGTGGGTCTGTCCCACGAAAGCTCACCTAATAAACCATTTTGCTAGTCTTTAAAGTGCTACTTGACTGCTTTTTGTTTTGGTAGTGTATAGACTAGCACGGCTCCCTCTCTGTCTTTATAGTTTGGTGCCATGATCCATATCAAATGCTTGCATATATAATGACCTGATGAGCATGGACAATTATGGCTAATTGTGCTTGGTTTCTATTGCAGTCTCAGATGGGTGAGCATGTGGTGCTCCAGATCTTGGAGTACACCCTTCCGTGTGCACTGGCTTTTGGTAGATTCTCTTTCCAGGTGATAGGATGCTGCTTTGCCTACTTTAAGAGTGTGAAAATGAGGGTCACCATCCATCCCATTTTCACAGGGACAGTCCTGTATTTTAGCCAATTGTCTTGTATATTCACTGCCCAGCTGAGCTGCCCTTCCCCAAGGTCAGCGCAGCTGCAGGTAAAATGAATCAGGAGCTGACTAGACAGCACATGCAGCATATACTGACTGATTAGTACAGGCAGCAGCAGGAGAGGGAGTCAGGAACCCTTCCATAGAGGTCAGGCAGGGTATGCTGGGGGATAGGGTAGTGTGCTTTGCCCCCCGCCTCTAAGATTTTAAGGTGCCCAAGCAGTGCCAGGCAGTTCCTCCGTGAGGCAGCTGCCACTGCAGCTGGGGAGAGCACTGGAGGGAGGTAGCCCAATCCCTGCTGCAGGATAGCTCCCCCCCCAGTGTAGCCACCACTTCTGCAGCAAGGGAGCCCCTGCAGCTGGGGAGCTCTCCTGTGCCACAGCAGCACCGTTGCTGGCACCCCAAGGCAAGAGGCAGTCACAGAGCTCTCCCATGGGGTGACAGCCCCATTCCCAGTGCCCCTACTGTGGGGCAGCCAGGGAGGTCCCCCATAGGGCAGCAGTCTCGTTCCTGGTGCCACAAGGTGTGGGGCTGCTGGGGAAGGCCCCGAGGAGGGTAGCAGCCCCATTTCCAGCATCCAGAGGCATGGGGCAGCCGGGGAGGTTCCCTATGATGCTGCAGCCTTATTCCAGGTGCCTTGAGGGAGCACCTCTGCAGCATTCCCCGAGCCCATTGGTAAGGGGCAGCTGGCAAACCCCCTTCTCTCTTCCTCAGGGCAATTGCCCCTGCCACCAGGGAGCTCCTTCATGGGGCTGCAGTCCCATTCCAGTGCCCACTGCCCGTTCTGTATTTGGCATAGGGAAATACAGTCACCCCAGCAGACGCATGCTGGATGTATCTTATTGAGCTTACCTCTGAGCAGTAAAATTACTGCTGACTGTTCTGAAGCAACAGTGCTTCACCAAACAAATTATGTAGTAAGTGCCAAATCTTGATTTATACAATAGAAACGTCAGGCTTTTTTCTATGAGGTACAGTCCTACAACTCAAGTGGCCTTTTAATCAAACTAAAGGTTGGGGGACAAAATGGATTTGTTTCAGGATTATGTATATATTTGTAAACATTTCTTTCTTTTGGCTAAAGTAATGTAAGCTAAGATAAAGACACTTTAAAGTGAAAAATTAAAATGGAAATTATTTTTTAAAAATTAGTAATTACCTTTAGATTAAAGAGTGTTTGAATTCTACTCTTTAATGCTCTCTTCAGTTTAATTCACAGTGGATGATAAATTAACCATTTTCACTTTGTGCTAAGTGTTTGAGAATCATTGTGGCAAATTTGTGAACGCTACATGAAACTAGCAAAACCGGAAACTGTTTAACTGAAACTAAAACAAATCCGTGAAAACATTAGCTACCTTTAAACTTGTTTAGCCTAAACCACTTGATGTCTCTTTTAAAATACTTAAAATAAGCATTGTATATGTGGAATATATAAAACTCTTTACTGATGTCATGACCATTAAAATGGTTGTACCCATTTTAATCTGGTTAAGGGAGAAACTGTCCTTTTAGGTAAGTTACATCATGAGGTCTATCTTTCTGTATGATGTTGCGGCTTGCTTGCTTGGTAGCCCTGAGGCTAACCCACATGTGGGTAAATGTTTTCCACTGCAGTACTGCCATGTGACGTGCTTTCTGTCGCAGAAAACGAATTACCACGACTGAAATCTGATGTGCCAAATACATAATGGAAATGTGCTGCAAATATAGGGAGCACCCTGTTGCCTTTTAAGGCCTATGTCACTTTGGATGTTTCACTTCCTAAGCGCTTTGTGTGATATGCATAGCTGTTCTGAACTGATTAAAACTAAATTTTGTCAAATGTAAACATGGGCATTTTATGAAACTTTTCACCTCATTCTAGAAACACGTGAAATTTACTAAAATTCTGTTTTCCAATTCTTAGCAGACCAAAATTGCACCAAAATTCACTTATCCTAACACAAGTAAAAGGAGGAATCCTGAAAGTCTGGTAAGAACTGTTAACCTGGGGTTTTTCCAGTAAGTTCAAACAGCCATAGTGGTTAGTGGACACAATTGCATATCACCTGGGCTTCCTGAAATTTCTCTAGTTTGACAGTCACTAAAGCAACTGAATGTGCTTTCTGGGCATTCAGTGGGTTTGCTTCATGAATTGTCCATCTGACTACAGGTGGCTCCAGAAACTCCGGGGAGGGAGATGTTGAGGGGAGAAAAATCTTGCTTAATCAAGCTGTAAAAATATGCATAGGAGAAAAGTGGAAGTGTTAACTTTCTCTTTGTTTCATAGTCCTCCAGCAGTGATAGCAGCAGTTGCAGTAGCAGTAGCATCAACAGCCCTGACAGAGGAAGCGGTCCAGAAACCAGCTTAAACCAGATAATTGCAGCATCCAGTCCTGTGAGCCCCCCATCCTTCCATGAGCAGTCTGCACTAAGTCAAGGTCCTTACTTCCACATCAACCAGATCCTGAAGGAGGCACACTTTCACAGCCTACAGAACCGTGGACGCCCTCCTACACGATGAACCAGCAGTTCCTTGCCTTCTGTGAAGGGACAGCACTGTGTAGATTTGATATTTCAACTTAAAAGTTTGTTAAAATGAAATTGCACAAAACGCCTGTTGCCTTTTCCGTCTATATTTGAAATAACAGGTTAACAGGAAATTGTTTACTTGTGGTTTGCTGCACTATTGCAATGCAAAAGGGGCTTTGAAGCAATTTTTATAGGATTATATTTTGGGGTGGGTATCAGATACATGCACAATGAGTCTGAGGAACCCACATCTGTATTATAGGCGTGCATAATGAGTCCAATTCAGATTGATCTGTTAGTTAGCAACTGTTGCTTTATGTAAAGTCTTTCAAATGTTCACCTTCAGTTTTATAAACCTTTTTTAATTTCAATAAACTAGTAAACTAGTTTCCATGGTCAAGTATTATTTGAAAAGATTGAGGCTAAGTTAAAGAGGCACATTCACTCAATGTCTAGCATTACAATTATCACCCAAGTTTTCTATAAACTAGAAGACTGAAGAATTTCTCATGTGATTTATTGAGAGGTGCCTCCTAAACTTTAGCTTTAGTCTTCCACACATCAGTAAGAAAAACAAGAAAATTCTTCTCTAGAAGAAAACTTAAGCAGACGAAATACAAGCTATGAAAAGAACTTCACTTTGAATTCAAATTAGCAGCACTAGGTATGCTTAAACCATGTCATACCACTGAGATACACAGTAACAAGGAATGTAAAACTCAGAACACTCCAGGTGGTTTTGTGTTGATAGGAACTAATTTTTCTTCCCTCGTCTAGCCTGAAGTGGTATCTGCGTGAAAGGGGGAGGAGGAAAGGTAAGTGCATTTTGTTAAGGTTTTGCTTCAGCAGTCAGACAGCAATAGCTCAGCCTACTTCTAGGGCACATCTACACTTGCAGGAAGATTGATGCGGTTGTGCTCAGTCTTCCGGGATTTGATTTAGCACAGCCAGTAGGTCCATGCTATATCAAACCTTTAGGTCTCCGCTGTCACAAGGAGTAAGGGACGTCAGTGGGAGACTGTTGACCTCCTGCTCTGTGGATGGGAGGAAAAAATCAATTTATATGTCTACTCCAGCTTTGCAAGAATGAAAAAAAACAAGCAGTCCTGTAGCACATTAAAAACTAAAATTTATTAGGTAACGAGCTTTCATTAGTATAACCCACTTCATCAGATTTTGGAGCAAAAATGAGAATAGTGTGTGTATAGCTGGCAGAGGAGGGAAAGGAAAAAGTGGTGGGGGAATTGTCTATTAACAGGGCCTGTGGAAGGAGTGAATTAACTGAAGTGGGATGTGTGCTATTCCTGTGAATATCAGAGTGAAGATGATTGTCCTTGTAATGCATAAGAACTGATAACTCTCTTAAGCCCCAGGTTAAACATGTCAAACTGGCAAATGAATTCAGCTGTTTCCCTTTGTAACAAGATGGCTACTTTAAGGTCCATTATTGTATGTCTTGGGAGATTAAAGTGTTCTACAGGTTTGTGTATTCCAGTTCCTGGTGCCTGATTTATGCCCATTCATCTTGTGACATGGTGGGTCCAGTGTACATGGAAGAGGGATGATACTGGCATAGGATGGCATCTGTCATACTAGTTTGTGCAGTTGTATGAGCCCCTCATGGTGTCTCTAGTAGAGATAGTCACATACCTGGAGTTCTGTACCGCAGATAGCTTCTTCCTGATGGTGTAGACGAGGCCTTAGTTTAAACAACAGTGTAACTGTTCTGTTGCTAGGGATACAAGCATGCTCTTTCATTTTCTAGCTAATACTAAACAGTTCAACCAGCAGGTGTAGAAGAGTGGAAATAAATATGTAGGCAGATGGAAGTATTTCATCTTTTTATTAGGTCATTTGGTCATACCAGAGAGCCAACCCAATTTGAACAGGGATGGTGTAGCTGTGTTGTCTTCCTCGGCTGCAAGCTGTCTGAACAAGGAACCAGGGTGGAATGTTTCTTCTTCTGCTGTTACGACGGAAGGAGGTGGAACCTGTTTTGGGTTTTTTTTTTACAATGAGAGAATCAGTGACTGCTCTAATGCCTCTTAGGTTGATTTCACACACAGCCAGTTGTTAGCAGCTGCAGGGGGGCACAGTAAGGTAAAAGAATCAGGAACTTAGCATAACTGAAGAGGAGCCAAGTCCAACCTGCCTCTCCCACTACACACACAGTATTACTGTGACTACTAAGCCTGGCCTACCCTAGACTGCCAGGTTCTGGCACATTAGAGCTTCCCCTTCCCCTATGCAACTTTTAAACTCAATCATCATGCTGCCAACTAGTGAAGAGCTGCAAGAATCAATGTGGTTTTTACTGCCTAGCCCCAAAATGATTTACTCCCTTGCTTTTGAAATCAGCAAATATAATTGCTGCTTTTCTACACAGACAACAGTTTCTGACTGTGGGGAGTACTTAACCTTGTGATTTTTCTGTGTATATTTGTTAGTAATTAGAGAGGCTTTCTATGCAACTCTGAACATGCATCACTGCAGCCACCGCTAGTAACACGTGGGGGGCTATGGAAAACATGTCACTGTTTCTAAACTACACAGGATAGCCTGGTAGAGAAGACCCTTTTAAAAGTTAAATTAAATGAAGGAACTGAAGTAGCAGAATAGTCTTACTGAGGTCAACATGTCTGCTCTTCTAAAAGAGCAATGGATCTTTGTGGGAGGACAGTGGCCTACAGCACCATGGGGGGGTATGGGTTCAGTGAGTGCAGTTAGGTATGCCACTTTCTGGAACAGCAAGGTGCTCCTTGGCATACTGAAGTCCTGAAAAACAGGCATTTCAACCTGGGGAAGGTATACCAGTGTACACAGTGTAAGCTAATCTAAAACTTATTACAGAGTAACTGGACAACACTAAATGCTGCTGTAGATGAAGCAAGCCACTCAGAATACACACAAGCTTAAATACCCAAGCAAGGCTTCTTCAGGAGTACGGGTCAGCATCATACTGGAATGAAGTTTATAAAAGTTAGACAGCATCCATTAACAGTGTAACATTCCTTGCTGTGTCTCAAACAGAGGGAGAAGCCAGATTTTAATTATTAGTTGCCACTGCACTTCCCTGGTCTGTGAGGTGGGGGCTAGTGGTCTGAGCAGTGATCTAGAAATTTGGGCTACCAGACTTGCTTTCAGACTTTAGCTCATTTTTGGTAAGTGATTTGACAATCATTTTCTCTTAAAAAGGGAATTACTTGTGCAAACCCTAATCGTCCCAGTAGCTTTGCACACAGTACTTTCCCAAAAAGCAGTCCTGCTGGGATCTATTTGAAAAGAACTTCTCTTGTACAAGAGACTGCTTACTTAAATATTTGCCCAACCATTCTCCCCCTTAGGTACCCTGAACTAAGTACTTGTCATTTTAAAAAAAAAATTTCCTCCAAGTCTAAGAACCTTACAAAGTACAGTAAATTATTTCATAGCCGGCAGCCCTGGGACAGGGAGGTTGCTGGATATTCAAATATTTTAGATGAGAGGTATAACTAGCAATGCGTAACACTAAAGTAAAACAAGATTAGATATTAAACAAAATGTAGGCGGAGCACTTTACCAACTGTATATGCTGTATTTACTTTCACTATATTGTACTTAAGGTTAAAACGCCAGTAGTTTGAGAGTTCTGGATAATGCAGTGATGGCCATGAAAGTGTTTACTGTAACACCACAGGGACACATGGTAAGATTAGGATGCTTTATAACAACTTTACTAACCTGAGTTTGATTTTCTGTGTTTTTAACAGCAGCTTTAGTCTTTCGAGAGCTTGACATACTAAGTGGTAGAAGTCCAAATCTTAGAGAAAAATGAGAGTTAAGAAAATGCAGCCAGTCATACGGCAGCATCGGTTGCAGACACTTGCTTCCTAAGAAGTATGTGTGTAACGGACCAGCTTACCTGATTTGACTAGAGGCTAATGGCAAGATATTGTGAGGCTCCTGGGAGCTCAAGTTATTGCTTCTATTGGCATACTGATTCTCTGCCCCAGTTAGTAAGCCAAACAGGACCTAAAAGATAGAAAATTATTGCTGAGGGGAGTTTTCTGGGGGTTGAGGATTCTATCACACAGCATACGCTCAAGCAACAATAGAGAAGCTTTTGAATTACCTACAGAACTGTCTTTGATACAATGCTGAGTCATTCTCCACAACACCCTTATTTGTGCATTTCAAGGCTGTAGACTATGATCTCTTCTCAACCTCATTTCCTTTAATCAAGGCTGGTCTGCACTTCAAGTGCTGCAGTGATACAGCTGCTGTCCTTAGTGAAAGTGATACCTAACAGCAAACAGAACTGCTTCTACCTGTGGAGGTAGAAGTTATATTGATGGGAGAAGCCCTCCTAGCAGCAGAGCGCTGTTTACAACAAAGGTTAGGGCAGTATAACTACATTGCTTGGTGTGGATATTCCATTCCCTGGAACAACATACTTTTACTGACATTAGTTCCTAGTGAAGAGCATGTCTCACCTAGCAGCCTAATACTAGGCAGCTAGAATCCAGGGCTGCCTGTGTGGCAGTTAATGTTTTCTACTTTCTAATACCTCTTCCTTAGGTTGCAGAGGGGAAGAGAGTGGAATAGGAGCTTGCATCTCCCCTACTATATACTCCTCTTCCCCATTCACACTGCTATATGCAGGCCCAGCCATAGACTGCTTTTGAACCACATAATGCAGGAAATGCTCAGCCTGTCTAGTAACTCCACAACAGAATAAAGCAGCAAATAGGTTTTGCAACATTTATTTTTGTGGTGGGAAATTACTTTTCCCTGAACTTACCGAGGTTCGTTGCACCAGGCGGTTAAGGCTGCTGTTTAAGTGTGGAGTGAAAACATCTAAGTCAAATGGATCGATGTTGGCTTCTAAGAAATCGGTCACCTTCTCAATCCTGCAACAGGACCAAAAGAGACGCCATTTCAGTGGTCCTATTAAATACAAGTAGACTTACAAGGTGGACAGACGCTTTGGAGGGGGGCAAGTGGAAATTTTTGTAAGGGTCCCTCACTGAGCTGCTCTTCTCTCAGCTGACCTGTGCCTCAGTAGGAACAGCAGTTTTCTGTTTTAGCCTCCTGTTGTGTTACGGAACTGTGGGAGGGAGGTGGTGAAATGTTTTGAGCACTTTTCTATTCCTGTTTTACAAACTCCTCAGAGCAATAGTAACAGAGGTAGCTGCGTTAGTCTGTAATCTAACAGAACAATTTACTGCTCTTTTGTTTTCCTAGAGAGGAAGCCATCTGTGCAGAGGTGTCAGAGTTAGAGTTGTGCTCCCTGCTCTTTTGCTTCACAAACCTGTTGCTAGAAAGGTGCGGGGTTTTTTAAAAGCAAGCTTCAAGAGTAGTTCTGCAATCAGCAGAAGAGGAGGAGATCCCTCCCTGCAAGCAGCAGTTAGATATAAGGTCCAGCCCAAAAGAGAATGATTAGCCTGCCTGGCTCAGTTGCAATAATCCATCCTCATCTCACTCCTACATTTTTAGACTGTGCTTAAGAGTTGGAGAAAAGGTGCTGGAGCTTGCAGCCTTTCAGCTGTGGGTTAGGAACAGGAGAGGCAGACACAGACATACTAAGGCCCAAACTTCTGTCACAGAAGGTGGCTGGATCAGCCACATTCTGTTTCGACTGCCTTTAAGTTGTGATTATGTGTCAAGAAGTAGAATATCAGAAGAGCTTCTCTTGTGCTTCGCAAAGAACACCAGCAGTATGCCATACCTGGAGTCCTGCTTGCTCCTGCTGGCTTTTGCTGCTTCGCTCTTAGCTGTTAGGACTATATTCAAATAACGTAGATCATAGAGCAGCTGCAAGGCCCTGTTCTGGGTCATTGGAAATATGCTTTTCTGTAAGGAAGACAAAGGTATGTTGAACATTTTCTTTAGTCTCCAAAGGTTTTCTGAAGACAGACAAAAAAAGCAGCAGGCTTGAGTCAAACAGTTCAGATAGCTATCCTATGCCACATCCTCTCCTCAGACTGTCTGATATAGTAAGCTCCTCAGAGCAGACGCAGTCTTGTTTGTGGAAATAAGATGAACATATTAGCAAAGCAACACTGAAAAGAAGTGACCAAACCAGTCATGCCAAATATCTCCTGGTGAGGAAGAAAAAGACTTAGTCTGACACATGTATTGGACAAAGAAAACACTCACTCCAGTTTGTAAGCAACTGAATATACAGAAGATCGCCAGTCTAGTCTGGGGTACTGTAATAACATGGCTCTCTGGGAGCTGCAGGCCTCTCAGGGCTGTACCGTTCCCTTTCAGAGGCCTTTGTTGACCAAACAGGTGGAAGAACTTAAATACTGCCACAAACTGCTACTTCCTGTTCCTGCGCAGACTCTCAAGGGCTTACAGCACTTTACGTGAAGTCTCAACATTAATGAAAGGAAGGCTTGGACAAGAACTACATGTGGGGAAACTGAGGCACTGGAATGTAGCGATTTGGCATAGAACTGGATCCCAAGTCCAGGGCTCTGCCCCCCAATACATACTAAAATTTCTGGGGGCTCCTCATTAGGGTTCCCTGATCAGCTGGAAAGACTGACTATAATAGTGAATGAACTTGCAGGCCCCTTTTAGTACAATCCTAAATCCAGCAATTCTTCACTGGGTGCAGAATGAAATCCCAGCTGCATACCTTCTCCTGGTTCTCTTCAACAAGCTTCTCATAGCCAGCCAGCACTTCTGCCAGGCAGGTCTTCAGCAGCAGCTGCAAGGTGCGCTTGGGCAGAGCATGGCCTCCAACCCGATTGACTTCTTGACACAAGCTGAAGAGGAGGCATTGAACATACCAGGATGGCTGGTGGTTGGGTGGGGGGGAAATACAAGACACAAATGAAAGCTGATATTTTCCTGACCCTTTTTTTGCATTGGGTGTTGGCAGTACTCAAGGGAGGAAAGGTGGCTCTGTAAATTCTGGGTTTCTCCTGGCATCATCATCCCCTTATCCATCACCAACCTTGGTTCTCTCCTCACAGAGCTCCGCCCCAGTGGCCCCATCCCGACCTCTCTCTGTACATACCTGTACATACCTCTTCCCTCTTGTCCGCTAGCTCTTCCCATCGTGAAGCATGTCATGGGCTCCACTATATTCAAAATGGTCAGCCTTGTAGAATGCTGGAATTCTAAGGGACCTTGAGAGGTCATTTGAGTCCCCTGCATTCATGGCAGGACCTGGCACAGTCTCTATCGTCCCTGACTCGTGTTTGTCTAACCTGCTCTTAAATATCTCCAGTTATGGAGATTCCACAACCTCCCTGCTTAACCACCCTGGCCGTTTGGATGTTCTTCCTGATGTCCAACCTAAACCTCCCTTGCTGCAACTGAATACTACTGTCTTTGCAGCAATCTTCCTTTCCATTCTAATAGCACAAAGAATGCAGTCTACAACCAAAGCACTTCAAGCTCTGCATTGTGTTACTTCCCAGAGGGGTTTCTAACTTACTTTTGCTGTACTGAAATTTGTCTTTTTTTTTTGGTCTTCAGTTACCTTATCCTGGCCAAACCTCAAGGCTTCCACTCTACTCTCATCCTATGTGAGTCCCTGGTCAATCTCTCCTTCTTGGAATCTTATCCTCAGCAGGGTTTCGTGATACTTCCTCTCCTGGTGTTCTTTGGTGGAACCAGCTCCTCACTGGCTGTGGCATTTCCTCATTGCTCTCTCTTTGTTTCAGCTATTGTCTGCATTGCTAATAACTCGCAAATCTCTTTCTGCCACTGACCTATCTCCTATCTCAGCCCACATCTCAACTCGTCTGATGTCCTCATAGGGATGAAGAGAGAAAAAATATTAAAGATTACGAGGTGCTCAGGTAAGTACTTAACTGGCTTACAGTAATATGGCATCAATTTAAGCCGGTTGTTTCCACCTTCAAAAGTCTACATAGCTTTCTTTTCCGCGACTTACTCACCCCATCCCATTTGCTCCACTAGCGCTGCCCAGTTTCAGCCACCTGTTTGTCAGATTTATATGCCTTCTTTCTTACAGCACCCCCTAGTTCATCCGTGTCCATGTCTGAATTGGTCATAAACCCATTTCTGCTGCACTGCCATTAGGGACTCTTATTGCTTTGTATGTTACAAGCTGCCTATTTTAATTCCCCTTTCCTTGATCTTATTTCTCCATCAGAAACATCTCCGGGCAGGGATTGATCGCCTGAAACACGACCCAACACGCAATGGAAGTTATCGCAAATAATTGACAATAAAGCCCAAGAGATGGGGTCCTGGCGGTGTAGTGAACACCAGCCATTCTACAGCATTAAGTCAGCAACAGGTAGGGCTCATGTTGCCCAGGATGCTGGGGTTACCCCTCCGTGCATATTCACACACTCATATGTGCCAGATGCGACAAACAGTCTGCGAAAGCAGCAAAGCTTCTCTCTCCCCATTGGAAACTGGTTCAGTAAAAGATCTCTCACTCTAACACCTCCAGACTGCGATGGCTACAACACTATACGCACGCTCTTTTTGCAGAAATCCTAGTCCTCAAATTGTAGCCTAGGACTTGGGCACACGACCCTGAGTGCAGGCAGATTTCAAAAGACAGGAGGTTTCAGTGAATTCCTAGGGTGAAATGCAGGTTTGGTAACTATTTAGCAAGGCAGCAGTCAGCTTGCTATTACTTGTTTTTGGCTCCTGAAAGAGTATCGCCCTCCATTCACCCAGAGGACATTTCCCACACCTGTACAGGGAGTCGGATCTTTGACGTTACGCTGCTTCCCGTTTCTGTCTCCTCTTGAATTTCAATTTCATCCCAATTGGTGGCTGTAGCTAAGACAGAGCCAGCTGTGTCGAGCAGTAAAGTTTGGGTGAAAGTGTGAACCAGGACCTAGGGAGGAAAAATACAAACATTCAGTAACAGGCCAATGCAGGTGAAAGGGATCAGGCAGTTCACCTATGGTACTTCCCGATTATCTTTAACAGCATCCCACAAAGGGGATGTGGTAGCACAGTGTGTGACTTTCAGAGACACAGCTCAGCCATATTCATTGGAAACTGACCAGATACCAGAACTCTACCAGTAGCGGTGTTTGAATGAATGGGAAGTCTCTGAAGAACTCTGATGCCTCAAGTGCAGTGGTGGTTGTGGGCAGCTGTGAAAGAGAAACCTACAGGAATCAGCTCAAACAAAACCAGCTACTTACTTTTATAACAGCTGAGCTCCAAATCTGATATGCAAACAGGCTCTGTTGCAGGAGTTGTTCTTTCACTTCCTGCCACTTGGCCTGCATGGGATTCACCTCCTGGGCTTTCCCTTTCCCCAGCTTTTTAGAAGACCGGGTTTCCCGCATTGCATTCTCTGTGCTGCCTGATTTACCCAGAATGCACTGTTTCAGGTGAGGACACAGTTCACCAAGTGACTGACAAAGTCTTGCCATGAATAGGACGGCATCAAGTTTGGCATTATTCAGAACGTGCGTGGGTCCTTTCAGCTTATCCTCAGCACTCTGCAGCTCTTCTTTAACACAGCCCAAGATGTACTGGATGCAGGTAATACAGTGATCGCGGAGCAACTCTTCTACAGTGCCAGCATCCGCATATCTATCAAAAGCAGAGTTCCTGGACTGCACACCCAATACCTCTTTTGGCGTGGAGGAGCCAGACGGAAGGTAGGACAGAAGGTCATCCAGTTTGGCCTTCAGTTGGGTATCCAAGGCAGAACAGAAGCTTTGTACGCATGGAGTGAGAGCCTGGGCCTTCATGGACAGGCCACTCTTTGTAAATTGGCTGCGGTTTGCCACGTTGACCCAAGCAGCATCAGAAGGCAGGTCGCTGGGGCTCTCTGACCACAGAAACGAAGCCATGTTGTGTTCAAACTGGACGTGCTTGTTGGGGGTGGAGGGGCTGGACTTGGCTTCAAGTTCCTGAAGAGCTAAGATGAGAAGCTGTTTTGAACTGCTGGAGATCGAGTCAAATCCTTCCTTTGTCAGGGTCTGGAAAAGAGAACTTGCTTTCTTAGGTCCCAGCAGCTGTCACAGCACCCATTTGCAGGGGCCCGAAAGGTATGGTGGGCAGCCCTGAAGAATAAGACCTCTCTACAGACAGTACAGTAGCTTTGCAAGGTTCCCCATATGTCACCAACCTCCCTGCACCGAGTTAATGTGCATCTCTCTCCTGTGCACTCTCAAGGTCTGTTCTCGGCTGAGACTGCCAGGCAGTGAAAGCAGACTACTTAAAATCAGTGGTTGGAGGCCCACTGGGGATCTAACTGCAGCCCACGAACCCCTGGTCTGTGCCTCTCATGCACGTTCAGAGCGCCAGGAATTGCCTGATTCGCATTCTGTTTCTGTTCCTGTTCCCTCCCAGCGCTGGAGCCCCACGAATCCTGGCTGCTCAGACTCTGGGAGGGAGGAAGAGGATCAGGGACAGAGCGTCAATCAGGTGATCTGTGGTGCCTCGAAAGTGCTGGGAAAGGGAGAGAAGTGCTAGGCTCCAGGGCCTGAGTGCACGAGAAGTGCAGGCGGGGGAGAGACAGGTGAGGGTATGTCGGCCACAAGTGATCCTGCTGTGGGCCACTGCGATGGTTGAGTCCCTGACACAATCTCACCTGCAGCCTGTCCAAGAAAAGCTGCCGCAGCAAGTCCTCCCAGAAGGAGACGGGCTTGTCCAAGAGTCGACGACACACCGTGTCCCAGTTCTGCCTCATGGACTCACTGGTGAGCAGCTCCCACACAGCGTCACGGATGCCAGCTAGGCCCTTCAGGCTCTTAACATAGACCAGCAGATTGATGAGCCCAGATCTGATATCTTCATTACACCTGAAAGCAATATTCAGGGCAGTCTCACTGCTCCCTATTGCAGCTCCAGAGAATCCTGTCGAGAGCTCGACTCTACTGTGACAGGCTGGACTGCAGAGGGATTCTTATTGTTTACTGAAAGAATGTAGCAAGGAAAATGCTACCCTGGCAGGGCTGAAAATGACCTAGGATGTTACACATCACCTCACAGTGATCCAGCCACTTGCATCACTGGCCCCAGTAACCCACAGGCCGAGTCATCCCCAGGAACTACTAGTAGGGTCCCATCCCCAAACCCCAGGCAAGAAGCACCGTACCAGCACAGGGCTAAAACCCTGGGAAGACCATCACGTTACTGTGTGACAACTCCCTTCTAGCCAACCCAGGGCATCTGCGCCCTTAAGAGGGGTGCTGTTTAGAGGACAAAATGAGGCAGACAGGGAGAAGCTTGGGGGGGCCGGGGGTACGAATTCCTCTCAACACCCCCACAAAAGAGAAAAAACCAACCACCAAACAAACACTTGAAGGCTGCGGCTAACAGTGGCCATTTGATTACACTTTCATGGATTTCACAGGTAGAGGGAAAAGTAACGTGGGATGGACTGTGCCACTAAGCAGGTAAAGCTCTGCCTATCTGTGGATAGTGAAGCAGATATTCTCACAGGCCTCCTTCTCTCTGCTCAGCCATGAGTCAGGGATGGGGGATGTGCCAGGGCAGGGTCCTTCACTGCTGGTGGGGTAAGGATGAAAGATGATTCTTAAATCTCTCTGCAGGAGGGGCTGAGCTCTGGCCCTGCCCAGCTCTCACACGCAACCCGCCCACCCTTTTCTGACCTGTGGAGCTCCAGCCTTGAATTCCTGCCGCCCACCTTACTCCCAGTCTCTGCTTTCTTACTGCCTGCCTCTTCTCTGCTCATCTGTGCTCCCTTCCTGCTCCCCTCCAGATCTGTTGTGTTGACGCAATTAAATCCAGATCACAGATTTGATGAGGCATGCAGCCTAGTGGATGCGGATCCAAAAAAGGCTCTCAAAAAGGGGAAAAGGAGGGCTGTCATTCTCCTTTGGCAAGGCATGCTGGGAAAGGGGAGGAGCCTGCACCCTTTATAAGGCAGGTTCTGCCAGCTCTTTCACACAATGCTCAGGAGGACAGCAATAAGAAAAGAGATGCTGGACTGAGAAGAACCTCGGGAAGGAAAAACTGAAGATTACAGGTGTGGCCGAAGGGCATTTTTCTACCTGAAAAAGAGTTTAGTGGACTTTCTATTGTGTAACGCTGTAGGAACTCCAGACAGATCACTCAACATTGCAGGGAAAATGTCTGCATAATTTGCAGCCTTATGGTGTATTGAACTACCTGGCTTTCAAGAAAGCTTTTAGCCTGTATCATCCACTCTCTCAGCTGTTCTGTGGTGGACACAGGTGTCCTGAGAGGTTTCTTTGGAGGTAGCAGGCAGTGAGCATTCCATGGGAGCAGACACGGCTTCGTTTTACAAATCACAGCCAAGGGGCGTGGCAGAAGCACACTCTGCTGCTGGACAGAGCTAGGGGTGTCTGATGGAGCCTTACACCTTTTTCACTGGAGGAATGTAGTGACCGAATGAGCATTGTCCTAATCCGTTCCTTAGAAAAGGCTCCCTCTATCCACTCACATGTTAATCCATTTCTGGAGAGTGTCTCTCAGGTAATCCTGGCTGATTGGATGTGCCAAGGTTCGGAGAGTTGGCTGGAACTCTACAATGGACGATGGTAGATATCTGAACCAGCTGCTCAGCTTCATCTCCTCTTTCAAGACTTTGATGTCTTTACCTAGAAGATTGGGCCACGTGAATGGGGGACGGAAGGCTCAAGGAGGACACGAACACAGATAGCCGTTAGGTAGAGAAGCCAGTCCCAAACTTCACTGCCTGAGCAAGCTGCTCACCTGCTGGATCCTGGCCTGTTGTGCTCTCCAGCATTGAAAACAGCAAGCTGCAGGGCAGGGATGGATCTGAGGGCTCCCCTTCAGGCAGGGTGTAAAAAAGGACATGAGCTTGGTACACGGTAGTGGCTAGCAACTCCATCAATGAACACACCTGAGCTTTTATTCCAGCACCTAAAAAGAAAAGTCTCTTTTAAATAGAGGCAGCAGCCCTAACCCTCCTCAGTAATGCAATCCCATGGGAGAACAATGCTGGTCAGAAAGGATACAGATTTTTTCCCCCAAACAGATGTTTACAATGAAGATAGATTTACAGTTAAATGCCACAAACCAGCTATCTGCTCCCACAGTTAATAGAGACGGGTCTAATACGAGCAACTGAGCATGGGGTAACTCATACATGCAGCCTAAGCACTGTTATTGTGTTGGGTAAATTAACTACAATCATCCCTGTCTTGTGATAAAGGAGCTGGCTGGTCCCAACCCTTGTAAAGGAGAAGTGGCATAATTAGCTGTCTGTCAGCCCTGATTCAAAGCAACAAAGCTCCCTGGAGGATACCAAATAGGACAAACACCCTTCCACTCAGTTTCTGCCCTTTCCTTGAGATGGGAAACAAGCACAGAGTTTCCTTTAACCTTAGTTCAAGAGAAAAGCCAGTTACACTGACCGTGATGTGGCTGGTTCAGAAGCTGCTGAACAGCTGACTTCCTGGCTAGCAGGAATTCTGTTAAGGCTTGGCGTGGAGAGCTGTCCTCTAAAAGCATGATGGAGCACAAGGCCTCTGCCACTGCTTGGTCAGAAACAGCCTGGCATTTTAGCAGCGATTTGCTTTCATGCAGTATGGAAGACCTAATAAGGAAACAAGTCAGAATCACCAGGTGTTGAATAGGGTTGTCAGCCTTCTAATTGTTGACAACCAGACCCACAATGCCCTGACCTCTGCTTGGTCCTTTCTGATTTCCTCCTCCCCACTCCATCAGCTGGGCTTCCTTTGCTCCAGACCTGCAGCCTGATGCAGAGACTGCCTGCCCACAAGTAGAAGGTGGCCCCAGCTGAGCAAGAGATTAAACAGAACATAATGGGAAGCAGAAGCTTCCCAACTATTTTTTCATCCAATCATCAGGAGTCACTAAAGGGCATCCAGAGCAGCTGATGGTCTGGCTCAGTCCTGGAAGGTGAACTCATCAGCTCTTCTTACCCCACGAAAAGTATAAAGCGGAAGAGTGTCATCTTAAAAAGGTGGTTTAAATTCCATGATCCTGCCAGTAAGCCTAACACTTATTCTAGTAAACAGCGTTTTGCATTTTTAACGATAATGACTCTCTACACCAGGAAATATGCAAAAACGTTTAAGCTAATTCAGCCACCAGTTGGAATAAGATTGCTGTGTATATGTTGACATGTTGAGCTGCTCAGGGAATGGAACACTTGTCTGCTCGTAGAAAGGCAAGAGCTCACTTTCAGCAATCCCATCTGATCCGTTCAAGAGTGAGGCCTGACACATGTCTAGGGAGCCATGTTCAGCCCTTGACTTAACAGGAAAAAAAATGCGGGATGAAAAAATATTGCCTGCTCCTCCTCTTTCTATGAGATCTAGGACAGAGCACTGAGAGTCAAAAGTCCTGGATTCTACTGCCAGGTTGGTCAGTGGCCTTTGTATGATGTTTGGTAAATTGCTTCACCTGCTTCTCGGCTCATGTGTACATGTGGAACAATAATCCCTACCTCTCTGAGGAACAAAAATAGGAGGTTTGATTTAAAGTTTTGAAAGGGCCTGCAAGTTTCTCCATAGAACAGTACAGCAGTGCAGTGCTCTGACAAGAGAAACTGGCTCTGGTAGGGCTGCAAGTACCACCAGGCTGCTTACCTGAAGTGGCTCGCTGCCGCCACTTGACGTACAAGGATGGGGAAGCGTGCGAGGATGGGGCTGTAATGGGAGCTGGAGCCATCCAGCTGCAGGAGGCCATGGAGATGGCAGCAGAGCAGGTACAGATGTGTGGCATGTAAGTACTGAGATGCCTCCATGGCGCTCCAGATCTTCTCTGGAATCTCCAGCAGCAGCTTGATCGCCGCCGCGGTGCTATAGAACTTCTCCTGAGAGTGCAGCGTAGGCTGGGCACAAAAGGAGGCTGTTAATGGGGTGCAATCCTCAGCAGTGGCTGCACCGAGCAGGGCTTGCTCAGGGGGCTTGCTCCCACAGGACCCCCCCCCACACTCACCTGGCCTCCAGGCCCCGCCCCTCGCTCACCTGACCCCGCCCCCTACTCACCTGGCCTCCAGGCCCCGCCCCTCGCTCACCTGACCCCGCCCCCTACTCACCTGGCCTCCAGGCCCCGCCCCTAGCTCACCTGGCCCGGCCCACTCACCCACCAGCCCCGCTCACCTGCGGCCCCTGACCACCCCGGGCGCCCCGCGGCCCCGGCGCCCCGCGCTGCAGGCCCCGCACCGCCCCCAGCAGGCGGTCGGCGCTGAGGCGCATCTCGGCGATGGTGTCGGCCGCCTCGATGAGGTCCCGGTAGCGCTCGCCCACCATCTGCCGCAGCTCCTCGCGCTTCTGCTCGATGCCCGCCCGCAGCCGCCGCTCCACCTCGCGCAGCTCGGCCGTGGTGTGCGCCTCGAACAGCGCCGCCGCCGCCGCCTCCGGCCCCCGCGGCAGCCCGGCCCCGGGCCCCGGCGTCGCCGCCGCCATCTTGGGCGCGACCCTGGGCGGCCACCGTGACGTGTCTGAGGGGGGCGCCGCCATCTTGGGGAGGGGCAGCGGCACGGCCCGTGCGTCGCTCGGCGCCATCTCAGGGAGGTCTCGCAGCACTTCCGGGCGTGGCTCAGCAGCCGCGAGGCCGCCATCTTTGAGCGGGGCAAAGGCAATTCCCGCCGCCCTCCTCCGTAGCGTCCCCACCCCCACCCGCTTCCTCAGGTCCCCAAACACGCGTGCTCTGCCCCGTCATTCCCCCGCCGCCCCGGGAACCAGAGACCCCCGGGGGTCATCGCGTCCGGCCCGCACGAAGTCACCCCCCGACCAGCACTTCATAGCCCCGCGGGGAGCCTCCACCGCCTCTGCGGGCAACGCGTCCCAGTGCCTCGCCCCCCCGTCGCTCCCCGCTGCGCACCCGGAACAGCCCCGCAGGGCCCCTTCGGGAGGTCGAAGGCCGCGATCAAATCGCCCCTCGGCCTCTCCTCACAGCTCGGTGCCCCAGGCCCCTCACCGTTTCCGTTGCCCTCGGCGGTGCGGCCGCGCCCTGTCGGTCCTGGGGCGCCCAGGTGCGGCCTCAGCGGTGCCGAGCGGAGGGGGGCGATAACTCCCGTGGAGCTGCTGGAAATGCTTCTCCTCACGCTCCCCAATACGGCCGCGAGCCTTCGTGGCTGCAAGGGCCCGTGGGTGGCTCATATCGATCCTCTCCTCTGCTGCCCTGTGAGCCCCGGGGTCCTTTTCTGCTGCGCGGCCGCTGAGCCAGTCGGTCCCCAGCCTGCGGCGGCGCTTGGGATTCCCCCATCCCGAGCGCGGGACTCTGCGCCTCTCCTCGCTGAACCCCATCAAACGTGGGAGGCTGCGCCCAAAGCGCCGCTGAAGTCGAGGTGTAGCGCGTCCATTGACGCCCCCGTGCCCGCAGAGCCCGTCACCTCCGCACAGAAGCGGGCCCGATTGGCCAGGCACAACTTGCCCTTGGTGAATCCGTGTTGACCACTCTTGATCCTTCCTCCAAGCCTTGCCCCGAGGTCCCCCACCTCACCATCCCTTTCCATGGGGGGGCCCTGCCCAACCCCGTCGCCAGCTCACAGAGCCCTTCCCTCCAGAGCAGAGGGCAACCCCAGCTCCCTGGCCCCTAATACCTTTGCCCTGCCCGCTCCCCTTAGGCCATGCCCCTTCTCACTGTATCGCCCCTCTTTCTGACCCTCGCTGTCCCCCACCTTCCCTGGCTCATGTGCGCTGGGGTGGGACTGGGGATGAGCGGTTTGGGATGCAGGAAGGGGATCGGGGCTGGGGCAGGTAGTTAGGGTGTGAAAGAGATCGGAGATGCAGGCTCCGGGTGATGCTCACCTCAGGGGGCTCTGCATAATCGCAGGCATGTGTCTGCGGCCCCTAAGTGTTGGCAGGGCCGGGAGGTTCTGTATGCTGTGTGTGTCCACAGACGCTACCCTCTTTCCCCTCCCAGCCCCCAGCTCCCACGGGCCTTGGTTCCCAGCCAATCAGATCTGTCAAACTGGCACTCAGAGCTGGGTCAAGGGCAGCACGTGGAGGGTCTGTGGCTGTTCCTCTGCCTAGGAACCAACTCTGCCAGAGGACATATTACTGTGTCTGGGGAGCAGCGTGGAGCCAGGTAGGAAACCTGCCAACCCCAGGCCAACGGCTTTTTTTTAACAGTCCAGTCAGCAACCCCACTCCCTCCGAGAGGTGGCTGTTATCCTGTGCTCATTGCTGTAGGCCATGTGGGGACTGCTGGAACTCAGCTGCTGTTTATACCACCCCAGTTTTTCTCTGTCCACTTGTTCTGCATTGCTAATGCACTCATCGTTATAGAAACTAGACGTTTTCCACAAAGCAATAACCCACCACAACTTAAGAAAAAAAAACACCCTGCAAGAGTTCTTCAAGCTTAGTCTTTGTCTACCTTTTTACAATCATTTGTTTAACAGCTAGGTTGTCTACCTTGAATTTGGACTAGACTGATCTCTTGGAGGCTGGAGTTTCCCTCTTTATGTTGTACAGTGCCTAACATTGCTCAGTTAAAATGCATCTTGTCTATGTGTTTTGCCATTCTGCTCGGAGCTTCCACAATACAAATAATAGACTTGTCTGCTTTGGTTTTTAGTCAATTTATGAATTTCTCCATTCCAGGGGAAGGTTTAAATCCAACCTAATGACTGGTTATATTGAGTTACAAAATTGTGCATACAAATATCTATTATAAAGCAGTACTACCTGTATTTTTATTTTTTTAATTTAATTTTATTTTATTTAGTTTTATTTTTACAAACTGCTTTAATCAGACCCAAATTACTGCCCTTAATACAAGGATAACGGGATGAAATGGAATGGCTTGTGATACACAGGAGGTAAGACAGAATGGTCCCTACCGGCTTTATGCTCTAGCAATCCAAGAAAGCTTTTGCGTGTCTAACTTCAGGATCAGGTGGTACATATGGTTGCATAAGAATGTTACAACTGTTGCAGTGAGCCATGCAACCATTATCTCTGATTTTTAGTGTCCAGTAGAATTAGGAATTGAAGTTCCCAGGCTCCTCTTTGGAAGGTATTGTGGAGTAGAATTGGTTTTGGTTTTTAATTGAGACTATCCATGAACATCAACGTTCATTTAGTGGGTGCTCAGAACTGCTGCTGTTAACAGTACTTTCCTGGCCTGCGGAAGAGAACTCATTAAATTTGCATGGAGCTGGGGGCTTCCATCAGTTAACAATCCTTCCCAAGGTAGTTCATGGCACTGTCCTGAAGACATCAGAGGGTAGCCATGTTAGTCTGTATCTTCAAAAACAAGAAGTCCTGTGGCACCTTATAGGCTAACAGCTATTTTGGAGCATAAGCTTTCGTGGGTCAAGACCTGCTTTGTCAGTCGCATCTGACGAAGCGGGTCTTGGCCCACGAAAGCTTATGCTCCAAAATAGCTGTTAGCCTATAAGGTGCCACAGGACTTCTTGTTGTCCTGAAGATGGCACACTTGTTCCACTCAGTGTAAATCTGATGAAGTGGATCTTCCCCACAAGTTTATTAGCTAATAAATAAAACTCTTAATTTTAAGGAGCTTCAGGACTAATTGTTTTTTTGTGAAGATACAGACTAACACTGCTACCCCTCTGAGATTTCTTGCTTCGCTAATCAGCACCTTAAATCTCCTCCTGGTCGTGTGGCGGGCACTGAATGCTCTGCTCTGTTTCGGGCAAGCATTGAACCTAATTCTTTTGTGCAAAAAAAAAAAATGCACAGAATCTCCTTTAAAGCTAAGCCAGCTGTGATGGGCTGGGGAAAAGGGGAAAGGTGTCTCAAGGTGCCGTATTCTATCTCTGCGCCATACCAGAAACAAGTACCTGAAAATTAGGAGGCACTGGAAGTCCACTGTGTATTTCTTCTCCTGTCTCTGATTGGTAGTTACTTGAAGGCCATTTGCCGGAGGTGCAAAACAGTTCTAGCCGTCTGTGGCTGCTCAGCAAGCCAAATTAAGCTCTCTTGTCTCTCCAGTGGAAAGTTTCAGGATAAATTTACAACTTGAGTAGCACAAGTAGAGTAACAAGGGTATTCTGCAACCTCCAGACTCTGGCCCTGTCCTATGGCAAAAGGCTGGGACAGTACATGCTTGGAGATACGTCACCGCGGCTCATAACCAAAGCATTCCAAAATGATGCGGGCAGAGGTGCTAGGCCTTATAGCCTGTCCTTCGTTCTCACTCTGTGCACGGTTTGCTTAGGAGCTGAAAACTTGTGCCCTTGTATACAGAATGAAACTGAAAAGCTAGATGGTTCCTTAGGGGGAAATCTGGTTTGCCAGCCAGCAAGCTTAGAACTGAACTGAGATTCTCTGCTTGGAGTCTGTTTATTATTTCCACATATTACTCTTATGTTTGTATCAAGCTGTTCGTTTCTGGTGTTTTATAGATTTTTTGTATATTGAAGGATTTTGACTTATGCAGGCCAGTAAATCCACAGCACTAGCAAAATAGCACGTGGCATGTGTTTCACTAAGTGCAGATACCTCAGCAGTTAATGGACACTGGAAACCAGTCCTTAGAACACCAGGAAGAACGCGTGTCTTTTTAAGCAATAAGGAGCTGGTTGCTAAAACTGCTGGGGTCAGACACTAGGAGGAGACATGGTTACATACATCTAACACAACGAGGAGTCCCATGACTCCTTAAAGACTAACAGTTTATTTGGAGGTAAGCTTATGGGGGCAAAAATCTGTCTGGTCAGTTGCACCCATGAAAGCTTATGTCCAAAGATGCCACTGGACTCCTTGTTGTCTTTGCAGGTGTAGACTAATACAGCTGCTACTTTGATTTTTTTTTTATATGTAACACAGGCACTTCCAATACTGAACAGTGAATTAAAAGGAAAGGATATGCTAAAATGGACAACTGCTGCAGGGTTTCTTTCCATCCAGTAGTCTCTTTTGTGTCTCAGATAACCAGCCGGATCAAAGAAAGCAAGAGTTACAGCTTTGGATTTAACTCTGTCCTCTGTAAATATGTACAGTATGACCATTGCCAAATATGCACAGTTGGACAAAGTTTGCCATGCTAAAGAAGGCTTTCAATAGAATAATTGTTAAGGCAATAGCTTTGTAACAATACACAGCTCTCAGGTTTGAGCAAACATTGCCTTTGAGGGTAAAACACCTACGTGTGTGTTAGTTTATTCTTGCCCTTTTTTTCCTAATCAAGAATGTCCTGCCCTCAAACCAGATTTTCCAAGAACTGCAACACAGAAATATTTGACTAGGATGAGCACATCTGAAATACCTCAAAGACCCAATGAAATCAGCCTGCTCAACTAAGTGCTCAGTTTGCAAGAGCTGCTCAGGACACTTATTGGATTGCGTCTTGTTACAAAGGCTTAACACGTCCTGATTGAAGCCAAAAGGTGTCTTACTTGTCAGATTTCATATAATATATATAAAATCTGGAAGAAACCTCTAGAGCTAATGCACTGTGTTCTAGTTTAACACACGCCTCTCTTTAGCAGGTTACACTGTCTGACCCAGGTATCTTGTGGTGTAATGATGTGTATGCAATGTGCTTTCCCACAAGTGCTTGTACGCTTTGGGATACCTGGTGATGAACGGAAAGAAGCAGATTTTGTGGGGCGAGGAGGCGGGAACAGGAAAGAAGCTTGCCGGAGAAGCACTTACATTCTTAATGCTCTTTTTTCCCACCTTGGGAAAAGAATAAACTCCACTTTAGCTCAATGGGCCGTGCTCGTGTTGTGCGGTGAAGTAACAGGGCCTCTGGAGAGATGCTCCTGCTATAATATTAGGGTCCAAAGAACCCCCAAACTTTAGTGCCGTATCAAGACAGATCAAACTTCCATAGTTGGCTTGTAATGGAACAAACCCACCCCCTCCTGATCCCTTTGGATGATCAAATCTGGCTCTGATCCACGCTGTGCAGCTTAGACCAATTTAATTTGACAGTAGGTTCATTTGAGTGGCTTTCTGCTCTCCACAGCTTCTTACAAGCCCTGGCACCAAACTTGACTTTATTACCAGAGCTCTCTGAATACAGAACTACCAGTTCATCAATAAATTGCAGGAAGGGCCAGTAGCCATGACTGCAATTTTTACAACGTTTTGTAAATGAAAAGCTGTCTTAGCGCATCTTGCTTTCAGGTGACATTCGTGTGGCTGCTTAAAGTTCATAAAATGTGTGTTTGTTACACCATACCTTGTTTGCTTCAGAGATGAACACGTCCATTTATCATGCTTTATGCTTGGTAAACCCTTCCCCTGCAGAGAGCACTTGAAGTCTGACAAACATGGGTGTAGATTACTGGGCCAGTGGGCATCTCTTTCATTGATGACCAGTAGCTTTGTTGTGACTCAAAACATTTTAGAAAAAGTTTTCAGATCAGTTGATGCTTTGTGTGTTTGTGTTATCAGATTGCCTGGACGGGTGACTCCGAACATTTGCTTGCGGGTGAGCCTGGAGATCTGTGATGGCCTTCCCCATGCTAAATGGGTCTGATTACAATATTCTCACTATAGATTAGAGACAGTAAAAAAATGTTTAATGGGGGAAAAAGCATTCGTAGAGATTTTTGTTGGATTTTTGGAGAACTCTCAGGCACACTCAGCTGCTCCAAAATGTGTTTATTTTGAAAAGTCAGGATTTCAGCCAATTTTGCTATAGATAATTTGATGAAAACTTCAAGGATTGGTATTTTTCTTGTTCCATGCCATATTTTTGAGAACTTTCATAGGAGCTGGCAGCCTGGCTTAGATGTAAGGAGTAATCTGGCCCAGTGTCCTGTCATGGACTTCTGGGGAACGTACAAGAGGCTCCACATGTGGGATAATCTGTCCTTCCACACACACCCCCACCTCCTGGCTGGGAAGGTCTCATCCTGATGGAGTGGCTGACGGAGGGGAGGCCCTGGCGGGAGGGGGAAGATCAGAGACCAAGTCCATCTTACAGCGATAGCCCCTGTATCCCCCAGCAATGGGCCTGACTCACTACTCTGCCTGTTGCCACCTGGCGCATGGGGTTGCAGCACCACTCACTTGAATTTGGCACAATCACCCATCTTCTCCCCCCCCATCCCCACAGCCTCCCATCCACCAGCATGATACTGTGCCCATCTTTGGGATGAGTGAGGGGCAGCCTCAGTTTCCAGCCCTGTCTCTTCAGACAGCCAGGATTAGGGTACCAGGCTGTGATTGGTCAGTGCCTCCTCATTTGTCAGGAAACTTTTTTTTTTTTGGGGTTAGAAATTGCAGAGCAGTCACCGAACCTGGCACTCGTCCTAAATTTACTCTGACCGCTGCATGATTCTTTTGATTTAAACAATGCCATGACAAATTTCCAGCCCTAATTGTTGTAATGAGACATTCTGATTTTTCTGGGGTCATGGCCTGTCAATGATCGATTCCAGTGCTCTGGGGGGAGTGGTGGTTAATCTCCCTGACAAATTCAGCAACAGGAAAAAGGACATGAGTCTAGTTTGGAGCTGGCTGGAAATTCAGCTTTTTAAAGGGGTTGAAGGAGAAGGATGGAAATTCCAGACTCCCCCACCTCATTCCCCCCCCCCCCCCGCCAGCTGCTCTTCAGGACCTTCAGTGAACTGCCAGGTGCCTGCCACCCAGATAATCCTTCAGTCTGGTGTTTCCCAAGGGGGTTAAGGGAGCTGGGTGCCCCTATCACTTCTGAAATTCAGTAGGCGTGAGGCACACAATTCTGCCTCTTCAGGCTATTTCAATGCACCGAGTTGGCCTAGAGCTCAAAGCATTCTCAGAGCCGTTCACATGCTGACCCTTGTTGCAAGGACATCTTCACTGCAGAGTAGCACTCGGCAGCGACTGTGCTCAGTGGTGGGAAATATGCCTTTTCTCTTCATCTGTGGAGCTAAGACCTAGATGCTGCCGCTCTCTCTCACCTTGATTATTGGCTTGCTCCGTGTAGCACCCCAGGGAGGGATTTCCATAGGGCTGCAATAGGCTACATGGACTGTGTGTCTGGATGCATCCCTGAATGTGTCTGATCCCTTCATCCACTTACCCCTCCATGGGGCTAGCAGGCACAGCTTCTGCTCCAGTCCCCAGCTGGCCAGAGTAACCCAGCCAAGCCTGGAGGGGGTGGGGGGAGAGGAGGCACAGATCTGCTGGTAGCTTAGACCAACAGTGTATATGACTCCCCTAGGACCAAGGTGCAATCAGGGAGGAGATGATGGCGGAGGGTGTTTGAGCCTGTGTGCAGGGCTGGGCCTACCACCCCAGTCTCTGCTCCAGCTAAAATCATCCCTTTGTACAACTGAGCAAATAAAATGGATTTGTAATATTTTGGGGGGAACACCTGAAACTGCATTAAAACTTTGTGTTTTGTTTGTTTCCTGCCCGCTTGCCCACCCTCCAGCTTCCAGGTGTGAAGCCAGGTTACCAGCTGCCTCTCCCTTTGCAGGGGAGTTGGGTTCCCACTCAGACACATAGACACAGCACTCTCCCAAAGAGAAAGGAAGAGCCAGTAAAGTCACTTTACTTCTGGTGTTACAGTCCTAGAAGTCACATCTGGTATCACAACTGGCACACGTACATTGTACAGAGAACATAAAGAGAGCCGACGGGGGCCGAGGCATACAAGTTTCATTCTAAGTGCAAGAAGGTTCCCCTGCCCTAACTCAGCAGAGAGTTAACGCTGCTATTCCAGTGCCATCATTGCAAGGTGTCTCTGTAACTAGCACACAAAGGAGAGGACGCTGCATCCCTTACTGCCTGAATGCTTTTGAGTGCAGTCCAGCTGAAGTCCAATGGGCCTGCTCCTCCCAGCCAGGATAGCAGGGTTGTGTCCAAAGGCAACCCAGCTTAATTGGAATCACACACAAGGAGGGGCTGACTGTTGCACACAAACATCGCACATGCAGGAGCGGACTCGTATGCGTGGAACAACAGGAAACTAGTAGGGTACAAAACACTCAAGTGTCTCGGTACAACAATACTAAAAATGTTCTATGTACTGTATATACACCCCTTCTTGCCCTCCAACCCGCCCCACTGGGAGGATCGAGCAGAACTGCTCCAGCAGTCAGGGCTTTCCAAAACGTTGACAGAGCTTTTCTGCTTTGGAATGAGGAGTATATGTCCTCATGCCAACATAAACCCAGATGACTTGCTCCTGATCTCCCTGATGGTGGAGGGAATGGGCAATCAATGGAAATTTGAACCTGGGGAATCAAAGAACCATAGGGATGGAGCAAGAGGATTGGTCACTGTCTTCCGCTGCCTTTGGGGAGAAAACAATAGCTCGGTTTGAAATAATAGCATAGAATCACTGGATTTAGAGCCTAATACTCCTGGACCTTTCCCACTGACTTCAGTGGGTTTTGGCTCAGGCCCTTAACATGGTGCCAAACAGGTGTAACCCCTCTGCAACTGTGGTTACTCTTGATTTACACTGGCTTAAAGAGGAGATCCAGGCCCTTCATTTGATTAAGGGATTCTTCTCTCTGAGTGGTTCAGGTTATGGTTCAATGGGGGAGAGGAGTCACAGAAGGGCTCAGATAAATCATGTATCAAGTGCATGAAGTGGCAGCAGAAGGGTCAAAGCAAGTACACTGGCTTATGGGAATGAGGCCCCGAGGAGAGCACACATCCACCTGAACTTCCCTGTCTTGCAGCTGCCCCAATTGATCAATTACGCTGTCATCTCCTTGGGGCTACAGCCCAGAGGTACAGCTGAATTCTCCATTATGCCATAGCTTGTAGGTCACTGCACTGCTTTGCTGCTGCCTGCAAGGACCCTTTCTGTAACGAACCACATTAAATATTTCTCTTTAACTCTTTCCCTGGGGAATCATGGCCTGAGCAGTTGTTCAGGCATCACCTTCTTATGGGAGCAATTTGGTTCCCAAATTATTAACCTGTGTGAAGCTACTTGATTCAGGCTGGTTGCAAAAAGGCTGTGCATGTGAACAAGGTGTCAGCCCCACCTCCTCTTGCAGAGAGCAAAGAATGCAAGAACTGGTGGTTGGGGGAGACAGGGGAATTTGGGATGTCCCACCTCATGTTTGCTACAGAGGATTGGCCTGGGTCAGTCCTGGAGAATGCTGCTGCTCCTGGTTTCCTTCATTTAGTGCCTTGTTATAAAACAGATTGCTTTGAGACAAAGGCCTGCCTGACTGTGGCTGAATACATACATGATATGATTCAGCTGGGGAAAACGTATATGGGTGATCCTTCCAATAAACCATAGCACAGCTAGGTTGTGAGACAAGAGCGGGCAACTAGGGTCAGATCGCAACATGAGCTTCTGGGGCCATGTAATTCTTGTTGCTGCATGAGCTAACCTTGGTAGAGAATGAGCTTAAAATGAGGGGATGGGGACTTTCTTCTCTGCAACAGAAAGGATGACATTTTTACCCCCAAAGGGCAGAGAAGAGGACACTGACATAGCAAGGGGCTTCCATTTACTGGTAGTGGCAATCAGGCTTTGTGCAAATCTCTGGGAAAATCTCCCAGAAAAAGAAGTGTACGGGCAACAGCGCAGGGTGTGATCAAGGCAAATCTCTGCTATGCTGGCGTAGTCAGGGTCCAGCTCCATCCAGGTCCTGAGTTCGAGGACTTGGCTGCTAGGCTTAGGCGCTACAGGGCCAGTGTGCTAAGCCTTTGGGGAGAGGAACCAGCAGAGGTTGCGCTCAAGCGACTCCACGCAGCCAAGACATGGGTCAACCATGACAAATGCTCCAGATATGGGGTCTGAGAAAACCTGGGGTGTTTGGGGTCCCACTCAGATAAATCAGTGACCAAATTTTAAGCTTTGACCTCTGGGCCTTTACCATAAAGGGGAGCAAATTCTGGGGCTGATGGGTCTCCCCATCAGTGGTGGGGAACTCAGAAAAACCTGAGCAGAGAGGAAGGGCCCAGAGAACTAGGATAAGTCTTCAGGAACGTGACACTGACCTGGGCAAAGACCCTCTCCAGGCTCAGTCCTGAATTTCTTGTGCCCACCTGGCTGACCAAATGGGAGACCTTGCACTATGACTAACATGGGAAGGTGCATGCAGAGTCTCCTTTATTTTCCAAGGCTTTATCCCGCCAAGTGCCCTTGCGCACCAATGATCAGCACTCAGCACCTTGCAGGACCCAGTTCTTAATCAACACCAAACTCAGCTACTTCAGCACCTCCCCTGCCCCACCCAGTCCTCCTCAGACCAAAACCACCAGACCTCTTACAACACCTTCACCCACAACTGTCCTCACCACTTAACTAGGACAGCATCATCACACAGGGTGCTTCGGGGGGCTTTCAATGCCCCCTGCCTTAGTTTCCTGTACCTGAAACCCCAGGCTCATAAGTGTTACCTCCCTGGCTTGTTCAGGCAGCGCTTAAAAGGGGCAGCGCATCACACCAGGGTTTGGCACTTATGGGCTGAAACACAGTGGGTTGTGCTGCTGCAGGGAGCAGAGTACCAGTGAGGACAGGGAGAGGAGAACAATGCATCCCAGCTCTGCGGATTGCTCTGGTCTGGTCTGTTCTCCATGCTCTGAAACATTTGTGAAGTTCTGACTTGTCTGCACTATTGCTATGGAGACAGGCAGCAATGTTTTGGCTCAAACAATACTCCCACTCCCCTTCAGCTGAGAGAGGGATGCCCAGGCTGGGAAGGCAGAAAGGGGCCACTGATGCAGCTCTGGCTCCAGGGCCTGATCCTGCTGGGAAGCGAACTCACCTGACGCCCAGAGATGTCAAAAAGCCCAGTCCTGGGAGAGGTTCAGAGTGGCTTCCCAGCAGGTCAGCAGCTCAGGTCCTGGAGGAAGGGCCAGTAGATGGATGAGAATGGCCTGGAGGAGTTTCTGTGTTGTGGCTCTAGGAGGGAGGAGCAGGGAGAGGGTCTTTCTCAGTGGCTGTGAACTAATTCTGGAAAAACCAACCACCTTTGCTACTTAAGAGCTCAGACGAAATTACTGCAGAGGTTTCTGCTCGTGTGGAATCAATGACTCTAGCTTCCCTGCTGAACCAGAGTGGATTTGCTAAGCCCAGGGCAAAGGGAGAGGGTCTGTGGCTTTCACTAACATTGATTCCTTACAGCTGTAAGAGCATCAGGGGCCCTGAGTCCAGTGGGTGCTGTACCTACACAGCACAAAGGCCAGGGCTCCACCCTGATGAGCAAAGCCATGCTCCCTTTGCCTGATCATGAATCCTGCAGTGCCCCCAGATCCCTTCTAGGTGGGCTGGGCAGCCCCTGGAGCCCAGGGGGCTGGTGCTGAACACCCACAGTTCCATTCTCCAGTGCTCGGCTGAAGGAGACTCCTGGGGCCAGCTGAGCCTGATGATATCAATTTGCCATGGCCCTGGACCTTGTGCCCGTATTTACCCTGGAACATGGTGGTAGACATCTGTGCTCTCTGCAATGGCAGCATGAGGCACCTTTTAGCATGTACTTACTGCTAGCACTTTGCATTGCCCCAGCACTTGTAAGCTACACCTCTTCCAGTGCTTTGCCAAGCTGGGGAATCGGGTGGGAAAAGGGGACATGCCACAACAGGTTAGTAGGGGAACTGGACCTAGAACCCAGGAGCTCCTGCTCTTTACACTGCCAACATTTGGTTTTAATGCTGGTGGAAGGTGTAAGCCTGGAGAACTATGGAGCTCTCTGCATATGCTCATGCTCGGCACAATACAGACACCAGATTAAGCTGGCTATGAGCTGCCCTGTCTTGCACTAATTGGTCTCCAGCATGTCCTGAGCATTGATAAATCCATGGCCAGGTGGGGTGAGAATCAGGCACTGGATACTGGAAGGCAAAACAGACAAGGATCCATCTAGCCCAGCATCCTGGCTTCTGAAAAGGGCCAGTATCTGATGCTTCAAAGGCAATGAAGAGAACAGGGCAAACTCTGACTGACCATCTAGTAGATGACCATCTAGCCCTAGCTTCTGGCAGTCAGAGCTTTAGGGACACCCACAGTATGGAGTTGCATCCCTGACTACCTTGGCCAACAGCCATTGGTGGATCTATCCACCAAGTGCCTTTGCCTTGCAATGAGGCCAGAAAGAGCTTGACTCTTCTGGCTGCCACTTTAGACTCACTGCCTGTTCAGAGACTGAGCTAGAAGCGGCCGCCTGCATCGCCAGCCCTAGCTCCTGTCAGTGAGTTGGCAAAAAGGCTCAGACTGCCTGCGCCCTCCCTCCCTCTTTGAGATTTGGGGGACGATATTTCCAGTGCTCTCAGTTTCCTTGTTCTGCAATCTGCTCCAAAGCCGTCTGGACAGCTGAAGACTAGTGGCTGGGGGATTTTGGCAAGTTCTTTTCTCCCTTCCCCAATACACTGGTGGCATAATCTTATGAGTGGAAGTGGGGGGTTAGTGGTTAACGAAAATGCTGGAAGTCCAAACTCCTGGGTTCACCTCCCGGTTCTCTGATTGCCTCACAGTATATTCTGTGCAAGTCACTTCCTCTCTTGCCTGATCTGTAACCTGGGGAAAGTAAAAGTCTCTTCATTTGCAGGCGGATGGTGAGGATAAATGAATTCTTGTCGCTAACATGCTTTAAGAGGTGCTGGAGGCATAGGAAGTATCACTGGCTTGATGCTCAGAGGCTGGTCAGGACAGATGCACCAGCCACACGACAAGAGAGGGTTTGTGCTTTCCATCTCTAGCTCTGGCTTGTCATTCCTCCGACTCCAAATCAAGAGGAGTTGGGCACGTGTGCTCTGAGCGTCGTAGGACTGACTGCTTACAGGCTATTTGTCCATATGACAAAACCACCTGAAAGACTGGCACCCCAGCTAATCCGAGAGCGCGTTTGGCCTAGCGCTCCTGAGCAGCACTTCTGCAATAAGAAACCAGCATGTACAGCCACCTATAACAACAAACTGGCACTCACCAGCAATCCCACCGTAACTAAACCCACGTGTACTGCTCAGCATCCCTACAGCAACAAAGCAACACATGCAGCACAGCACTCACACCAATCCTACAATAAACAAAGCACCCAGAGAGTGCAGGGTCAGGCCCATACAGAATAGAAGGAAACCACCATTAGAAAGGATGCCTTTGGTGGTTCTCTCTCGGCTTCCCAATAGCCTTAAGGCTTATTGTGCTCTGCTACTGCAGTCCCAGCTAGGACCAAGAGGAGTTTTAACTAACCTTATTAATGACCCGTGGGAGAAGTCTGCTGTGTGAAATAATACACTCCCTCCCTCATATAACCAAAAGACATGCAAAATCAATACGCCTGCTGTGAAATTAACTGGGGCACTTACTTGGACGTGGCTGGGGTCAGACGAGGCCTTTCTGAACGTATCATGTATCAGGACAAATTCTCTTGGCAATTGAGCATGTGATAAACCTGCAATGGAACTGCCGTCGCCAAATTGCAAGGAGGTGATACTGTGGAATCTTTTTTTCCCAGAAGAATCTGAAGGAGACGAGCTCTCTCCCCAGGCAGCAAACTCCCCCAGGACAGAAAAGGTGTGAGCTCAGGGCTTAGACCGATTAGCGCTATCACAGACTGTATGTGTGTGTGCTGTACCTAGCAGTGCTCACCCAGGCACCTCACTCCAGGCTGCAGCCATCCCTGAGCCCTCCCCACGGATGCTCTCTGGGATGCAGCACTAAGCGGGTTTTATGATCTGCATGAGCAGAAGGAAGATGAGGCTTCTCAGGGATGAGTTATGATCTAAGTCCAGACCATGGGCAGTGCACAGAACCCCTCAGTTCTTCCAGAGATGAATATTTTTGATGGCACTGCGGCTCTTGCTCCAGGGAGAGTCCTGCCTGTGGAGACCGGCAAACAGCACCTGCACCTGCTCAGAAGTGGTTACTGTGCACAGGTGGTCAAGGTGGATTCACAGAAGCCACATCCCTGAGTCCATCCTTACCCACCCATTCCTGCAGCAGGATCGTGTCTCCCTGCTTCACGGTGGGGTCACTGTGCACTGGTGTTTGCTGGTCGTGTGCACATGGCCCTGTCCCTGAGCAAACCCTGTTGGACACAGCATCCTAGGAGGTTCTCAGCCCAAGGGCAGCAGGACATTCTACTGCTCTCCCACCCTAGGAGTTTGGGCCGAGTTGGGTCCTGGATCAGGCCCACACCATTTCATGGACGGTTTCTCTTGATTCTAATGCATCTGAGGAACAAATAGAGCGTCATTAATTCCTCCTCATTAAGGCCTGCTGTTATTTGAATAAGTGGGACCTCAGTCTGGGGCCTGACTTACTTTCAGCACCTCGTGATATCGGCTGCAGCTGTGGGCGTTCAGCCTTCGAAAGCCAGGAGCAAGTGGGGACTCCAGAAAAGTGAGGCACCCCAAATCAGAGGCTTCTTCTGAAAAAGTTGGTCTTAACCAAACAGTTGTTCCCAGCAGCAGAGGCTCAGCCTCCCGGTTTCTACAGCACTAAATAGCCAAGGGTTGTGCTTTTAGACTAAACCTCTGGGCACACCTCCATCCATCTCCTTCTCACCACTCAGAGCAGGTCCACCCCAGCAAGCTTCACTTGTTAAACTCTAAGGTGCAGTCTTAAACCGAAGTGGTGCCAAACAGCTCCGAGTGCACTCCTATTTTGTTTCATAGCAGGAGGCTTATTTTGAAGTAGTCTGAGTCAGCCAGCAGCAGGTGTAGAGTAAATCACCGTAAGTCCCATTTACACTGAAAGAAGCAAGTTCCCATCATTTCTATTGATTTAAAAAAATACTGCTTAGGTCAAAGAAGTGCCATTCCTGCCTGGAGGCAGGAGCCAGTCAGTGGTGCTGTACAATTCAACTTGCTAGGAGGCTCTGGGATAAAACAGCATTCCAGGTTTCTGCAAGTGGCTGTTGCTTTATCAGGAGAGAGACGCTGAAGCAAACCCCTCTCTGTCCCCTCACCGCCACCTTCTTTCCACACAAATAACTCCCATACCACTCACAAAATAGTCAGCACCTCAAACCCAGAGTAGTAAACCTTCACCTAACAGAGGGCTCATGGCGACATCAGGCCTAGCAATCTTGACATGATATTTCATTTTAATGTGACAGGTTTCTCTTGGTTTTAATCCCTGGTGCATCAATAGTATGTTTTATTTTGTTGTCACAAAGCCTTGGTTAATATTTACTTCCTAATAAAAATGACATATTGTGGCATACCGCACGGACAGCCCAGAGATTAAAGGAGGTCCCCACCTGCCACCTGGCTACAACCAAGGTAATGGGCAGCAGGGGGTGAATCTTCTTGGTCTCTGTTCTGTGTTTGGAAAAGACAGGTGGTGGTAGGGAGAGGAAGGAAATTACTTACATATGTGAGCCCCTCCCCCCCGAGCCCTCAATTACAGCCCCTCTGCCCCCAGCAAACGAGGTTGCATATCGGTAACTGAGAGCAGCATTTTGCCCCTAAGCAGCTGTCAAATATAACTGAAAACTCCTCAGAGGGGAACAGCCTGATTCTGGTTCAAAACAAATGAAGCATAGTGATTTGATGCCAGCTGACTGGGCAAAAACTCTGCTTTGCACCAGCGAAGTGTTAGTCTGTGCTAGTTCAAATCCAGGGGCCGGATTCTCTTTGGCCATACCCCTTGAGTAGCTATAAACACCAGTGTCATTGACTACTGTGCTGTCTGAGGAGCTCTGGCTGCCCTGTTGCACTTATTTTGTGTGGCTGTAAATGACCATGACCATGACCAGTGTCAGTGCAAAGAGGAATCAAGCCGGAGCTGGATAGGGAATAAGGATGGTAGCTCTGAATTTCATCTGTGGGTTTAGGAGGAGCGGGCTAGGTGAAGAGGATCAGAGCTGGTCGCAAAAGGAAGTGGGAGAAATCTTGTAGTTGAGGCACAGGACTGGGAGCGGGGAGGCTGCCAGCAGGAGCCTGGGCACAGCCACAGCCAAAATCTTCACAGTACTGCCTCCCAGCTGGGGTGCTTCCACCTTTGGGTGTCCAGCATGGGGCACGTCAGCACCCAGGGAATGAAGTCGGTCCAATGAGAAGCTACATTGGAAAACATTAGCTTTAACTTGTGCAGGTTCACTTGCTTCACCTGTAAAAATGTGTGTGTGTGGATGGGTGGGTGGAAATAACCTCAAGGGGGTCTAATTATTTGTAAGGCTTTCAGATGCTAAGCTGCCAAGTGCTACCAAAATGCTTAGGACCAGCTAGAGAACAAGGTAAGAGCTGGAGGGAGACATGGCTGAGCTTTCTACCCCCAGAACGTGTGATCTATGCACTTCCCCTCTAAACATCTACAGTTGTTGTTGTTCAAGCATCTTTCTCTTGCATGCCACAGCATTGGAGAACAAACATTCAGCGCCTAAGAGGTCTTTCCCATCTTCCCCAAGGCTTTCTCTGACCCCCAAAAGCACCACGTCACAAGAGACCAGATTGAGTTTGCTAGTTATACTGATGCATTTGAAGTCCTGTGGCTGGTTTAAAGGGGAAAAAAACCTGTGGCTTTTTTTTTTTCCCCTCTCCCAATCCCCAGTTTCCCTCATGGCACAGTCATTCCGATGGGGTGGACTGGAGGTGAGGAGAAGATCTGATTAGCCTCACATTTCTTTACAGGTGAACTCAGCAATGATCAGCTTGCACTCCTCACTGATCCAGCAGATGTACTTCCGCCTCTTGCCATAGGAGCTTACCACTGCGCCTCCAGACCCCACCAAGCACTTTACAGCAGCCTGTAACTCAGCTGCCTTCACATGTGCAGAGAAGATATGGTTTGTCTTCTGAAGAGCTACTCCAGATTTACACCCCTCCTAAGAAAATTTGGCCCAGCACTATCACAGTACTCTCCCCCAAGAATCCCAACCCACCACACGCCTCCACTGGGGACTGGATTTTAGAACCAAGCACGCCCCAACCGTACCTGGCATCCGTCAACATTTGAGATTGTCATCAACTGCCCCTTAGGTTCTCACTTGGTGCATTCTTTCGGCAACATCTGCAGCGTCCGAAACATCCATAAAATAAAGTAGCCATCTCAGAATAACCGATGGCTGGTGGCTTGCACATTACAACTTCAGGCATTCTTGCTTGCCAGCTGCCCCCCCCAAGAACATCAACAGAAAACATGCATGGAGAAGTTAACCGTCTCACTGAGCAGTCAAAGAGAGGAATCCAGTGGATTCAAGAGAGCGTTGAAGCGTGTATGTGTTAACACCAAACAAAACACACACATGCCTCTGAAATATTCAGATAGTTGTTTCAGTTACAGCATCACGAATGCTAGAACTGAAAGGCACTCGCAATCTGTGCTTGTTTCTCTGCTGATTTAAATCGGGCAGGTATTGTCCATGTGGAGGATGCTGCCGATAATCTCGAATGCTTCTCAGTCAACACACTCTCTGAAAGTCCCTGTCATATTCCATTACAGGGAAATAGAAAAGCACTGGCTGTGTGACTATGGAAACCCTAACTCATGACTAGCCCATAACTGAATGGGGTCCATGCTGCCCCCTGAGCAGGGCTTATCGTTCATTTCAGGTGGAAGAAGGAAAATTAGACATCTGCGGGGAAGGAGAAAAGCTTTTTTGTGGCAAGTTGATTTAAAGGGGGAGGGGAAGGTGGCTATATTTGAAGTTACTCAGAGTTCTGGGATGTGAGAAGTAGGCCTGGATAGATGGACAGAGTCCATGTTGGTTGGTCAAAGGTGCACAACCAAAGTAACTGCTCACATATATATCACCTCCATGTATCTGACTGCACAGGTGTATAAACACACTGAGATTTTTCCAGGCTGTCAAGAGGCCTCAGTTTCAAGGAGAATTGGGTTCCATATCTCTTAGATCTGAAAAGACTCTTAGGCAGTCTTTACAAATCTAAGACAGATCTATCCAACCTCACACGCTGTCCTGGGACTGGAATATTTTCCTTCAGATGGGATTTCTTTCCTTCTGTTCTATTGCTTTTCCAGGGGCAGGAGGTGGAACTTGTCAATAAATGCAGAGTCTCCTGAAACTAGGGCAGCTTCGGAAGGTGTGTCCTTGACCAATTAAAATGTTACCAGTTGGGTAATAAAACTAACTGTCCTAATGTCTTTGTGCCCTACTGAAGGATTTCACTGTGTGTGCTCTGAGGACAGCTCTCTCCCATTTTCAGCTTATCAGCTGAGCCTCCTGCTTTGCAAAGAAACAGGCGTGAACAGATCTGTCTAAATATTCATGGTCTGTGCTGCAGGGATCATGCTGGTATGCGCAACCAAGTCTAGCAGAAACCAACTGCTGCCCTGTTACACACTTGCAACTCTACTGAACAAGGCTGAATTTGCCGCTTTATGCAGGTGTGGCTAGAGATGCGTGAACGCGTTCTGTATGTTCTAACACACCTCTCAGGGTAACACACCAGTGCAATCAATGCAGTTGCAACACAAATACATTTGGCCTGTGACTGCATGTTACACGTTTAAACATGCACATGTGGGCGTGTCTGGTTTTTTTCATGCATGAAGTTGCATTTGAGCAGCATCTTTCCGAATATGCAAAACCAGACTGCCTTCTGCTGAGCCGCGACACCTGCCACAGCCCCCCACCCCCGCTGCCACATCACCATCCGCTACGACAAGAAAAGACCAACTATTCTTGACCTGACTTGCTATGTGCAACTGCCATACAAAGGAGGAGAGACAAGGAAAGAGGACAGCTGAGAAGGGCAGTCCTGGCAAGCTCTCAGATGCTTGTCTGAAGGTCACCATTTAGCAGGGTCCTTTGAGTTTCTGTGGTCTCATTTAGCCTGGATTTATCCTGCTTGCTATCACTCCTGTCTGCATCATCCATGCCACTGACCTTCACCAGGCAGAGGACGTTTTGAAAGCTCTTCTTGAAGTTGTCGGACAGAAAGGCGTAGAGGATGGGGTTGGCACAGCTGTTGGCGTAGGTGAGGACCACGACAAAGTCAAATATACCCTTGAGAATGGGTGTGGGCACGATGCCGACAGAGGCAGAGTAGACGTTAAATATGTAGAAGGGAAGCCAGCAGAAGATGAAGACTGCCACAACGATAGAGACCATCCTGGTGACTTTCTTCTCTGACTTTTTCCTCTTGGAGGAGCCCACTCGGATCCCAGAGGACTTGACTTTGATAATGATGAACAAGTAGCAAAGGCAGATAATGGTGAGGGGCACCAGAAAGCCCAGAATGAAGGTATATATCATGAACCCTGTGTACCATGCACTGGACTCACCTGGCCAGATGATGGTGCAGCTACTCCTCCCATGATTGTTTTGGACCCCGGCATAAATCATGATGGGCATGATGACCAGAAGGGAAAGGCCCCACACTGCCACGCTGATCATCTTGGCTGTTCGGGGCCTTCTCCATTTGGCGGATTTGATGGGGTGGACCACAGCCAGGTACCTGTCGATGCTCATGACGGTCAAGCAGAAAATGCTGGTGAACTGGTTGATCCCGTCCACTGTCATGATGATCCGGCAGCTGGCTCTGCCAAAAGGCCAGTGGACCAGTGCCAGTTGCATGGCCAGGAACGGCAGCCCCAGCATGAAAAGTTCATCCGCGATGGCCAGGTTCAGGATGTAGATGTTCGTGATGGTCTTCATTTTGGCATAGCGGAAGATGACATAGATGACCAGTGTGTTACCACACAGACCGATGATGCACACCACAAAGTAGATGAAGGTGAGGATGGCATTGCTGGTCAGGTCAAAATGCTGGCCTGTAGCATTTTGGGAGGCGTTGGCCGACATCTCGGTGGAGAAGTTGTTGAACTGGGAGGCTGAGGAGAACCAGAATGCAGTGACGTTGGGCCACTCGTACTCCAAATCCATGGTGCCCTAGCTCTGGTGCCGCTTGCTCGTGAGGCAAATAAAAGTCAGATGCAATCAGTTCTCATCTTTGTTCTGCTCCTTTAAACAGAGGTGTATCTAGAAATCAAACAGAACAAAACAAGAATAAAGAAGCTCCTTTGTTATTGCTTAATCCTTTGGCTTCAAGGCTTAAGACAACTTTGTGCTGAGGGGGGGTTGTAGTCTGGAGGGAGTACTCCCTGGAGACAGTTAATCTTATAACCACCTCCAACATTTTCTCCGTGCTTTCCTCTGAAGCCCGTGTGCTGTTCAGGAGGCTGAGCCAGCCAGACCACTGGTCTCATCCGGCTAAGCATTTCATTCCTTCCTTACTGTTGGTTTTATACCACATGAAATATGACTAGCCAAACCCAGTCCTGGTGAAAGCCCATGGATGGCAGTAGAGTTACCCCAGGAATGACTTTGGCCTGGCAAATCAAATGCTGTCATCACCTGGAAGAGCTCTGAGCCAAACTAAAATGGGCCACCAGTTTTTATGATGGTCAGGAGCTAAGGATCTGCTGCTGCATCCCCTTTGGCTCCCATGTTCAGTATGCTTACGAAAACATACGTGCAGAGGCAAATCTCAATTTTTATACGTACCCCGAACAGCTCTGCCCGTTTTCCAAATGCACTGGCTCTATCCCCCCACCTCGCCCCCTGGTTCCACCAGTGCTCTCCGGCGGTCACTTTGGCACAGCCTGCCTAAAGCTGCCTGCTAGCCAGTCCAGCATGAGCTGGCTGGGCTGGTGTGCTTTTGCTCCAGCATTGCCGGAGTTCAGGCTGCACTGGAGCAATAGAGAAGAGGTGGCTGGATGACTTAACTGGCACCCTCAGGAGGACCAACTGGACTCTTCCGGGGAAGCCCTTCCTTGCTCCTTGTGCTCCAGGCTTCTCCACTGCAGGCCCCCGAGAAGTGGGCTTCTACAGGGGAGAGGGATGAGCGCCCCCCCCCCGGTCTGGGGGCAGGGAGCTTTTCCCAGCCTTGCGCACCGGCTCCGTCATCGCCTTGGGCATGGGATTCGTGGGAGAGGTGGAGGATAAGGACAGGCAGCCGGGGGCACAGCGGGGCAAGAGGCAGGGAGCTGGCAGGGGTGGGGGCGTGAAGCCCTAGTGCCGCTCCGGGCCAGGGCTGCTGCTGAGCCCAGGGGAGGGGGACGCTGTGAGACGCCACTGGGGCGCCAGGAAAGGGGGGGGGGCGCAGAAAGCTCCCAGAGGAGCCCCCCCACTAAGCACGCCTAGCGCCCCCCACCCCCAGCAGATTAAGTGAAGGTCTCCACAAACTCCCCAGCGCCCAGGGGGGTTCTTCCCATGGACCCCTCCCCGAAAGCAGCAACAGCAACCCCCCCCCCCCGCCGGCTCCCTCCGCCAGCCCGCCCGGAGCGGGGCTCCCACCTGTCCCCCCGCAGGCGCCCGCTGCAGGGCGCTTCCCTGGGGCGGGGGTCGCCTGCCCAAGCCCCAGCCCCAACCGCAGCGCTCTTACCTCTTCCGCGCCGGGGAGGCTCCCGCCGCCCGCCAGACCGGCGCCCCCGGCGCGCGGCTCCAGCAGCTGCGAGGCGAACCCCTCTGCTCCCGCCGCCCCTGCCCCGCGCACCGCAGCTGCGTCGCGCGCGGCAGCGCCCCGGCCGCGAGGGGACCAGCCGCTGCCCGCGGGCTCTGGGCTGGGCTGGGCAGGGATGCGAGCAGCCCGCCCCAGCCCCAGCCCCGCCCGGGAAGGGGAGCAGGTGGCGGGCAGGGCGCAGGGGTGGGGAAATCCCTGCGCTCGGCAGGGGGCCCCCCGAGGCAGGGCTGGCACGTGGCTGCCAGAGGGTGATGCCGAGCGGCCACAGCAGCACCGGTGCAGCTTGTGCCCGGGCGCCGCTGCATTCCCGGGAGGAGGCGGGCAGCCCGGAGGGGGAGTTAGTAGAGCTGGACCTGGGGGAGGGGAAACCGAAGGGTTGGCTCCCTCCCTTGGCACGTGTCCTTCATTTGCCTCCGATTCAGACCTCTTTTAAAATCCAGGGGAAACGCGTTTCTCCCTCCCAGAGCCTTGCTGCCCCTGCTACAAGCAGCAACCGAGCTCTGTGCCAGGGCTTAATGTGCATCATTGCCGGGAGCAAATGCCTCCTTGGAGGGCAGAACAATTCAGCTGCTGCTGTGCAGAGGTGGCTGGCTTGGCGGGGTGGAGGGCCAAGGCAGCTGACGGACATGCAGAGCTGCGGGGAGGGGGACGGTAGGCAGTGAGCTCCAGGGACTCCAAAGACAGGAGAAGGAGGGGTGGGGGGGAAAGGCCTGGCTCTCGAGCCATACCCTAGTAGGGATCCCCCTCCCCCTGCAACAGGCAAGCTTGCAAAGGAAGGGAGGTGAGACTGTAGCCAGCACGGGTTGCTTTTCCCATGCGGGCTCCCTTCAAAATGCAGCAGATGCCTTCCATGGGGGCTGTCCATTTATCTAAGCCGGTAGGTCTTCATCTCCCCCTGGTGAGAGCTGATGGGTCTCCCAAGTCCACCACTGTACCGGCTGCATTTCTCAAGTACTTCTGTTCCTAGCAGTCTCCCACAGCACATGCCGTTTATTTGTAGGGTCGGGGAAGATTAAAATGGGCAATTTAGCATAGATTTCACAAAGGAAATTGAAACCAGCAAAACCCTTAGCCCGGTCAATGCCAGGCTGGCATGGAGCAAGGCAGTATGGTTGGATGAAGGCAGCTGTCCTGGCGATGGCACAGAGAGAGGATTGCTACGCAACCTTTGCAAAGTGCTTTGAGATCTCTGCATGACATGCATGAGGTATACACTGCAGAGAGCTATTGATGGGCAGCAGCCTGTCTTTCACCAAGAGTTAGTTACCAAGTAACGCTGACTGGAGCAGCAACAGCAAAAGAGGAGGGGGGAGTAACTTCTGCTTTGGAGAACTTGGCGGTCCCGAAATAATAGCTTTTCCCCCCCGCCTCCTTCGTCATTCGAAGAGATAACCGTTCAGGAAATCAAGAGCATGTTGGACCAAAGATCAACCCTGAGAGGGCTGAAATTCCTATTTCTGTTTTCAAGTTCACATCCCAAAATAGAGCTGAAGACCTGGGATCTTGGTGGGCTGCAAAGGAAAATCATTCCCAGCCTCACGAATCCCCAGGACGATGGAAAAATCCATTCCCTAAAATAAACAGCCTGGAAATAAATCTCCAAAGTAGGCTCATAAAGGAGCGCAGGGTGTCAGGGATCCGAGAGACCAGATGGCGCAGCTGTCAGCATCCTAGTGAGAGGGTTATTTGTACCTTGGTGACTCCTGTGTGTGGCGCTTTACATGCTGTCCTTGATCCAGGCAGCTCTCCATGCGGGAAGCCAAGGCCTCAAGCTGCCGTTTCCTTGTACTTAAGGGAAGGCAAGTTGCACATTGTTGCCTGCCCCAGCCAAGGAAAGAACATTTGCTTTCCATTCGGGATCAGTTTGGTCGACAAGCAGAAGGGCTGGACGCAGGGGCAGGACGCAGGCACTGAGGGTGCCTCATCAGCGCACGCTGCCCTTGCAACCCTCTTTGCCCATGCAGCCCTGTGCTAAATCACGCAGCAACCTTTGCTGCCCTACGGCTGGAGCTCCCGGATGCACTGTCAGTGTCTATCCTGGCCCTGCAACACAGCTGCTCTGCCAGATCCAGGCCTCTCAGGAACAGAGGCTGCCCTGCCCCTGGCTATGATGAGGACAAGCTTGGTGACCTGCCACTGCTGCCTCCTTTGGTGACTTTAGGCAGGGGTGAACCTAGTGCTCCCGCGGGGGGATCAGTAGAATCTTTACCTCCGCACCTGCATTCCCACAAGGATTTAGCTAGCCCTTAGTGCTGCGAGCGCTGGGAGCTAGGACAGTTGGGTGCTGTTCCTGCTTCTGCCGTGTGATCACAACTTTTCCTCTCCGCTGGCTTCCTGTCAGGCACGGAGGAGATTAGGCCAGGTTTATGCTAAAAAAGTGAGGGGGACCTAGCTTTGTCACGCAGAGGGTGGGGGTGAAAAGTCCACGCCCCACCCGCAGAAGAGCTCGGCGTAGCTTGTCTCTCTCACCAGCAGAAGCTAGTCCAGTAACAGCTGTCACCTCGCTTACCTTCTCTCTTGGGGTGCTATGTCGCTTCCCTCTTTAGATCAGTAGGGGCCTGTGTTCCCTGTAAGCTGAGCCCTTAGGTGGCCACCTGGGAGAAGTTCCCAGGCTGCCCAGCTGAGCACCCACAGTCCCCTGCAGCCAGCAGCATGTGTTTTATAGTGGTGGTGCGTATTTGTACGGGCCTTGGTGCACATAAGATTTATTCCATCCATGGATGGAAATACTTAGAGGGAGCAGTGGTAGGGGGCTTTCCATTCCCTTGCCCCCAGTTTGCCCAGCTAACGCATTCCACATGCTCCGACCATTCCAGCTCTATCCCAAAACACTCACTCTATCTCTGTAAGCTCCCCCTGCCCCTAGAGCTGCATGCATGTCCCCGTCCGGGTCCTTCCTCCCGCGACACATTCCACCGTACCAGAGCTCACGTCTACAGGCTGCGTGATTTTCTTAGCTGCAGATTTTCTCCCTTAACGAATGCTTCATTCCACGCCCTGGACCCCAATAGCACTTGCTCCTTCTTTCCCACTCAGTGCAGCACTGTAATTAGATTCCCAGATCTGTGGTCTGGTGGAATACGCGTAGCATTCATGCGTGCGTACAAGTTGACGTGCGTCTAAACCAAACCCCGATCCACAAACCAATCGATTAGCATCTACATGGCTGATTTAAAGAGTATTAGGCTGGCAATGGTGAACCGTACCCAGCAGTGTTCATGGTGAGATGGGAGCTCAAGGGCTTGTAAGCTCTTTTAGATCCTGTTAAGATTTAAGGCCAATTTCTAACTCAGCATAGGAGCAGATCCTATGATTTTGCCCTCCCTTGCAGCCTCTTCCATGCACAGAGTCAAAACCCTGCGTATAGCATTGAAATAATGGATGGATAACGACTTTGGATGTCCCAGAAGGTGAGAGCTGTGAGCAGGGGACATAGTCAGAAGCAGCAAGAGGGGCCGATGTAGTCACCGTGCTGATTTCCCGAGCAGTAAAACCAGTGGGAGAGAAGCATAGGAGGGACTGTCTGAGCAAAGTCAACTGGCCTCTAAAAAACAGAAGTACCCAAAACTTCGAGGCCACTTTGGAACATGTGGCCTGTCGGTCTTTGCCATCATGTGCTCCAATGGCTGGCAGGCAGGCAGGCTGGCTTGACAATAGCTCAGCCAGGATATTACTTAGACAGACTTTTCCACGATGGTTTTCTCCCTTGATGAATTACACTGAGGAAATGACATGCAGTGAAATCCTGGCCCCCTGGGAAAAAAAAATAGGAATTGTTGCCATTGGTTGTGTTAAGACCAATATTTCAGCCTGGCTGGCTGAACTCTTGGATTGGTATGATTGGAAAGGTTAAGGTGATCAGATAGCAAGTGTGAAAAATTGGGACGGAGGTGTGGGGCGAGCAGGGGTGCCTACATAAGACAAAGCCCCAAATATCAAGATAGTCCCTATAAATCGGGACATCAGGGCACCCAAGCTTTCCCACTGTGGGCTTCACTTTGCTTTGTATTGCTTTAGTGTCTTCTGAGGCATAAGCACAACCAGCTTGCAGGGAAGTTGCCAACTGGAAACAGATGGTTTTTCCTTTTATCAGCACCATTAATGCTCTGGATGGAGCAGTTATGCCCCTACATGGGATTCTCCTCTTGTTTTCATATCAGGGGCAGTGAGCTGACTTCACTGTAGCTAGGGCTGTTTTCCTCTGGTGTCAGAGCAGAATAGGGCCCGTTGTGTGTTGCAGACTTGTTGAATTGATGATGGGTTTAATTAACGAGTATCACTCGGCATTAGCCAGCACATTCCATGAGTGTTTATCTCCCTGATTCCCCAAGGGGGGAAGGGGTTTATGGTTTGTGGTTTGGACAAGCATTGCCAGTGCTAGGAAGGGGACTTTATGCTCCTCTCACAATGCATGGCAGTACTGCGTAGGGTTCAAAAAAACAGCTACAATGATACCAGTGTGACAAGGCGGGCTGGGGAGGGAGGAATCTCACATGTTTTATGGGAAACAAGAGCAGAACCGGGGTTCTCTTATGAGATGAAAGCTTAGATCCGCTTGAGTGGACATTGTTCAGCAACAACAAAAAGCAGAAGGGTTATTGCAGAGCGTGCTTGGGACAAAATATCGCTGACATTCTGGGGGGTGCTACTTTTCCTTTCTGCTGTAGCTGTCTCTGGAGCATTGCTGAGCAAAGGATCCAGAGGGTGTCATTAGACTTCAGAGTAAACACCCAATTGAAACACATGAGACAGTTCATACTTTCCTCAGAGCAATTGTTTCTGGTGGTCTGCAGGGCAGGCAGATGGCCTTGCATCGGTTATGTTCAGGGCCCGTTTTAAAGATTGTCTGCGCAGCCATATGAAAAGCAGGTTTAATTCTTTTTTTTAGTGAATGCTTGGATGGTGGAATACAAGGAGCCTCTTCTCCATTCCTCTCTCGAATCCAAAATTTTGAAACGATAAATACAGTAAACACAGCACAGCGGTGAGGTCAGCCCTAAACTCTAGCAGCAGCCAGGTGTGTTTTCTTTCCTCCGTGCTTCAAATGTCCAACCTGTCCCTCACCCGGAGTTCTTAAGCCTCCAGCTATCCCTAACAAGGTGCCATGTTCTTCCAGAGCCGTGCTTTCCCTTTTCCGTCAGTTCCCCTTCCCGCCATTCCTGCCTGCCAACTCCAGCTTCAGATGGTATAGGAATGGTTTGCTCCTGACCACCCAGCTGGGCCATTTGCGTCTCTCCGTTTCAACCTGGAAGCATTTTAATTGTTATCTTCTATAGAATTGTCCAGTGCGTGCCACCACATTGTGTCAAAAGCAGGCAACAGTCTCCCTTGGAAGAATGTGGGAGATCATACGCCCCCCCCCACCCCCCGCAGCATTGGCTGAGAATTAATTACACACACATGCTGAGGGGGTAAATCGTGACCCAGAGGTGCAGAGTGGTGAAATTAACTAATAGAATATGCTCACTGGGAACAGAATAGAAGAGCCTGGTGGCTCTGTATGGAAGTCCCTCTGCAGGCAGGGTGCTTCTCAGCCAGGCCCGCTGCTCCCCTTCTGCCTTGACTAGAGGGTCTGGTGGTCGCTTCTGCAGGCGCTTGCTGCTCTCTCCCTTGTTAATTATTGACAGCAGAAACGCTGGGTCATGGCTCTGAGATACTTGTTTGTGCTGGAGGAATTGATCCACCGGGACTGAAAGCTTTCCCTTTTCCCTCCCACACTGTGTCCCGTGCCAGGGCCTGGCCAGGCTGGAGCCTATAACTTGGCGCAGTGGGTAAAATGGACAAGAGAGACAAGTCATTGGATCAGATTGCGTCCCTGATGGCATGAAGAAGCTTTCTCACCTGTCATTCTCAGTCCTGTACTCTCAACAAGGCCAGCGAGCCGAGAGCCAATGGGCTGAGCTGTTCAGGCTCCCAGGCACCATGGAAGATCTGGCCTCTGACATGAACCCAAGCAAAACGCTTGGATGTCAATGATGTGATGCTGATTTGTGCCCTCAGAGAATCTGGCCTGTAATTGCACCGTGCCTCAGTCTCCCAGTAAAAGGGAGCTAGTAAGCATCCCGTGGTCTATCTTCTCCATTTAGACCAAAGCTCTTTGAAGTAGGGACTGTTTTATGTACAGCACCTAGCACAACAGCTCTTGAGCTTGGCCAAGGCCTCTAGGTACTACTGTAATTCACACAATAGTCCTCCCAGTGGACAAAGGCAGGGGTGAGCAAACCTTTTATGTCGGGCCCCACTTTAAATTCTGGCAATTAACAGGGCCTCCCTGTAACCTGTCTGATGTAATTCAAACCAATGGAACGTTCTGATAGGTTCATATGAAAAAAACCCAACCTTTCGGCACATGTAGGAAAATAAGCGTGTCGAATGTAAAAACTTTATTAATCAGTACAGGCATATGAATAAACGGACATAAAAATAGTAACATTTCAACATTTTTGATGGGATGCATGAGCCTGAGACCCAGCAGCCAATCACACTGCTCTTCCCCTTTTGAAATGTCACTCCCCACCCGCGAGGGAGCCTGCCCCCTCACTTTACTCACCCCTGGAGGGAGGCGGTTTGAGCAACTGAGGCTGCGTCTACACGTGCACGCTACTTCGAAGTAGCGGCAGTAACTTCGAAATAGCGCCCGTCACGTCTACACGTGTTGGGCGCTATTTCGAAGTTGAAATCGACGTTAGGCGGCGAGACGTCGAAGTCGCTAACCCCATGAGCGGATGGGAATAGCGCCCTACTTCGACGTTCAACATCGAAGTAGGGACGTGTAGACGATCCGCGTCCCGCAACATCGAAATAGCGGGGTCCTCCATGGTGGCCATCAGCTGGGGGGTTGAGAGATACTCTCTCTCCAGCCCTTGCGGGGCTCTGTGGTCACCGTGGGCAGCAGCCCTTAGCCCAGGGCTTCTGGCTGCTGCTGCTGCAGCTGGGGGTCCGTGCTGCATATACAGGGTCTGCAACTAGTTGTTGGCTCTGTGTATCTTGCACTGTTTAATGAAAGTGTGTCTGGGAGGGGCCCTTTAAGGGAGCGACTTGCTGTTGAGTCCGCCCCGTGACCCTGTCTGCAGCTGTGCCTGGCTCCCTTATTTCGATGTGTGCTACTTTGGCGTGTAGACGTTCCCTCGCTGTGCCTATTTCGATGTTGGGCTGAGCAACGTCGAAGTTGAACATCGACGTTGCCAGCCCTGGAGGACGTGTAGATGTTATTCATCGAAATAGCCTATTTCGATGTCGCAACATCGAAATAAGCTATTTCGAAGTTGGGTGCACGTGTAGACGTAGCCTGAGAGAGCAGGGCTCTGCCTTTGGAACCAACGTGTCAAGGATAGTTAAATACCCCACAGCCTATATGTCCCGGTGCGACAGAGCACTCATATCTGAAATAGGAACAGGGGCGCTGGGTCGTTTGTGTTTCACTATTAGAACTCCAGTTTTCAAATCACAACCAGACACGTTTCTGGTGTCGTAGAAGCTTGGATCCTTTGCCGACAGAGAGATTCAGGTGCCACCCAGCTGATTAGCAGAGTACCCCCAACCATTAGCATGTGTTTCTATTGGTGGTACACCTCCACTCGTGCCTGGGTGTACATCACAAAATTTATTCTGTCCATGGAGGGAAAAATTAGAGGGAATGTTGCAGTGACCAAGGCTTTATAGACACTGACTTCCCAGTTTTTAACTGTCTTCTTCCAGTATGATAAGAGTGTTTCAGAGGAACACGGGAGCCCTTCTGAACACTCTCTCTTGCCCAACTGGATCACTCAGCTGGCCCTGTCATGCTAGCAGCATTCTCGCATTGATAAGGCCATTGCTGATAATGATGACTGTATCATTTCATCTCTTGCGAATGCCTAGCGCGCGCTGCCCTCTCTGTCTCTCCTAACCGTATTGCTGTCTGCACATCCGCCTCCTCTCTGTCTATAGCTCAGACGCAGACCTGCTTTGGCTTCCGCTGCAAACTGGAGTTCCCTTTAATAATATTCCCCTGCTTTAGTTCAATTTGGAAAACAACTGTGTTTGCCACGTGACTCCAGTTAGGCAATTAGGCCACTGATTGGGATAGGAACAACGTTGCATTTGCTCCTCAGCCTCACAAACAAGCTTGGTTCATTACCGTAGGACCCCAAACACGGCAGAATCCATTCATTATTGAGCCTGTAACATGAAAACAGAGCAGTCACTTAAATGAGTTCTCTGAACATATCTTCTTTTATGGCCAGGTTCTGACCTCAGGGACTCAGGGATCTGTCTGGAGCAGCCACGGCGATCGATCGTGCTAGGATTGCTGCGGATTTACACCAGTGCACATGAGCTCAGAATTTGGCTCTTTGTTTGGCCATAAAGTCCAAGCCAAATAAAAATGGGGTGGAAGAGCTCACCATTGAGCCACCGAGGCCTGAAATGTAACAAATGAGCCCTTGGGCTGTTACAGTTTTCCGTGCCAGGAAGGAGGGACTGTTATGCTAATCTAAATCAGAGCTATTGTTAAACTCAGGACAGGGCCCTAGCCTGCCTATTAGAAGTTGGATTTTTCAGTTTTAATCCTCCCCACACAATTAGGGAGCACGTGGTTGGGTTTCTTTTTTGTGAAGTGTTGGTTAGAGCCGGACACAGCACAGAGCCAGGGGTTTGAAACACCCCCCGCCGCAACAGCCACTCCATCTCTCTGCTGACCCTTCTCCCACCCTCACCACAGCACACACACTGCCTTTTGAGTCCTGGGTTCGCCACCTAGCTACACTACTTCTCAATCCCAACCCCACTGTCCCCCTTCTGGGGCATTCCTGGTACCCCAGCTGCGAATGGGATTGCGTTTCACCACAAGCCTTTCACTTCCAAAGCCTGGAGAGAAACACCACTGTACTTCACTGATCCGGAGTAAGGGGCAACGACACAGCTGGGTGCGGGGAGCAGCGTTCCCTGTAAGCTGAGCGCTTGGGCGGCTGCCCAGGAGAGAGTCAAATGCCACCCAGCTGACTAGCAGTGCACCCACGGTGCCCACAGCCAGCAGCGTGTGTTGCACATCCACTCATGCCTTGGTGCACACAACAACATTTATTCTGCACACAGATGGAAAATATTAGGGGAGCATTGCACTCCCATGCTCTCCGGACAGCTAGGCCTTTTCTACATGCGAAAATGGTGCAGGGTTAAGGCCTTGTCTGTACTGCTGGGAACGTACGTGACTTAGCGTAATTCATTAAGGAAGTGGCATACCATAACAGGGCATGCTGAATACACAGCCCTGTGCTGATCTGGGTCGGTTTTGGATTGATTTGGTTAAATGGGTGCTCCCAGCACCGGGAAACCAACCATTGGCCTCTGTCCTTTTCTCAGTGCTTGCAGGGGAGGCACTGTCTCTGCACCCCTGCTTACTCTGCGGTGTTTCCCTGCACAGCTGTTACCATGCAGCCCAGGCAGCACCGTGTTCTGTGCACTCACCAAATGAAGGCACAGCGGCTATTTGGTGAGTTAGGCTCCATGGGGTTGGGGGGGTCCCTGGCAATGCTCTGCAAACTCCGCGATGATGATACCTGCTTCTCCCACCCCCTTGCAGCTGCCGTGGCTCTGGATCGCCCAGCTGTTCTGCCGGCCCCTCCGAGAGTTCCTACGCCGTCTTGCATCAATAGCCTCTGCTTGAAAGCAGCAACTTCTGCTCACCAGCCTCCAACTTGCAATGTGAGAGCGTTCTTCCCCTCTGACCTCCTCTCCCCCCGGCCCAGGTGGTTACACAGGCTGCAGCTCTTTGCCTGGGCTGAGCTCACGCACCAGGTATGTACCTGGGGGCTGGCTGTGTTTCTTGCATTGGCACGTCAGTGATTGCTGCATTATAACCGTCTTCTGCCCTGATCTTTGAGGTTTGCAAACAAGGCTCAGAGATGATTCTTGAGGACAAAGTAACCCTGGGGAAAGATGCCAGCCTCTTCGCCAAGTGCCTGACCCTGTGTACCTGGTACTCGGGCAGAATGCCCGGGGTTGCCGGTGGAACTGGAAGGAGTGCGACATGCAGGGCTGGGCCCCAAACAGGCTGGTGACATAGGGCAGCAGCTTCGCCTTCTCTCCAGTTAACGAGGGTTGAGCTTAACCCTCAGCTGCCCGAATGCATTGTGCCACCGCTGTCCCAGAACTGCCTACGTTCTGCCTGCCCCTGGAGGGCTGGGGCTGTGGTGCGGCTGCCTGGGTCGCCAAACACCAGGTGCTGTGGCTGGCAGGAAAGGGTGGGGTGATGACACCTCCTGGGAAGGGAGCTGGAGATGGTCAGGGGATGGGGACAGTAACCTGGGGCTGGGCTTCACTCCAGGAGGGGCGCGTGGAAGGGGTGAGTCCTTGTGGTGGAAGAGACAGAGCTGGGACCTGCTGGGTCTTTACCCACTACCCTTGACTGTGAGTTAAATAGGGGTCTCCCCTCCTGTTGCCTTGTGTCTGCTACATCTCCGCCGTTGGTCTGAGAGTCTTCTCCTGCTGGAGCTTGCTGCTGGACATCCTGCTCAGGCCGCTCGTTTTCTCCCTCTGCTCTTATCTGACTGTAATTAGATTATTAATCTCCGCCAGGCACTGTGAGACAGGGCTGGCATGAAAAATGCTGCAGAAATTAGGCATGAGTCATAATTATAGAGCAATGGCTCTACCAAAGCTGCCACAAAGAATCATTAGCCTGAGCCTTTTGCTGTTGAGAGTGCAAAGGAAGAGGCTATCCCAGGATCCGGCTGTGCTCAGAGCTGGCCTGAGTGTGGGTTACCTGCCGTGCAAGGTGGTCTGACCGCTCTCCTGCTTGGTTGGCTGGCAGTCTGACGGTGCTGTCTTGTATCTACAACCCGCATTCCTGATCACTCAGGAGCCACCTGTCACCAGGAAAGAGAGCCCCATGGCAAGTCGTCCCTGTGAGCTGCACACTTGTGCAATCGCTAGGGAGAGATTCAGATGTTGACCACTGCTTAGCAGAGCTCCCACAGCGAGGCTTGTGTTTCTACTGGTGGTGCACATCCACACCCGCCTCAGTGCACGTAAGAAAATTCATTCTGCACATGGATGGAAAAATCCACAGCTGGATGGAAAATACGAGCAGAAACATTGACTGTAACCCCAAGAAGCTACAGGCTAGGTATACCTCGCCTCCGTGTGCCAGAAGCTGGAAATGGGTGACCGGAGAGGGCTCACTTGGTGATTTCCTGTTCTGTTTATTCCCTCTGGGATGCCTAGTCTTGGCCACTGTCAGAAAACAGGGTACTGGGCTTAGATGGACCTTTGGTCTGACCCAGCGTGGCCGTTCTTATGCTGTCTGTGGACCTTGAGTGCCATAGGAGTTTATATGGCTTGTGCAGCTGACTGTCTGCAAACTGTACTCAGAACCCTGTGCATCTCCAGCCCCTTCCATCTGAGGGTCTGCAAGCACCACACAGCCTGGAAAGTAGGTGAGTCTCTGTGGAGGGTGAGATGCAAATGCATTACCAAGGTCTCACCAGTGTAAGTATCAGAACGGGCAAGAGCACCCTGGTCTGCTGAGACCCAGTCCCGTCTCGTAGCTACAAAACCACCCTGCTTTATAGGAGACCAGGGGGCTTAACGGGATGGTGCTGTGAATTGCCTGGCAGAAGGCCTGGGTGTGATGTCATAGAATCATAGAACTGGAAGGAAGCTCGAGAGGTCATCAAATCCAGTCCCTGCTCTCGTGGCAGGACCAAGCACCATTTAGATCATCCCTGACAGTTCTTTAATATCTCCAACAATGGAGATTCCACAAACTCCCTAGGAAATTTATCCCAGTGTTTAACCACCCTGGCAGTTTGGAAGTTTTTCCTAATGTCCAACGTAAACTCCCTTGCTGCAATTTAAGCCCATTGCTCCTTGTCCTGTCCTCAAAAGCCAAGAACAACAGTTTTCTCCCTTCTCCCGGTAATACCATTTTATGTACTTGAAAACTGTTATCACGTTCCCTCTCAGTCTCCTCTTTGTCTCCTTTCCCAGGTTAAAGAAACCCGGTTTTTTCAGTCTGCCTTCAGAGGGCATGTTTTCTAGACCCGAAATGTTTTTTTGTTGCTCTTCCCTGGAGTTTTTCCAGTTTGTGGCCTGCCCCTCTGAGGGCTTCAGGAGGTGGAGGAAGGGGGCTGCCTAGAGGGAGGGGGTATTTGGAATGGAGAAGGCATCTGGCACCATCATCTGTGACTGCTGGCTGGTTCTAGGAAGCCAACAACTAAAGGGTTAAGAAGTTCTGGTGCAGAGTACCTGGCTGAAGTGGCTGCATGTGTCAGTTGCATTCCCTCTGGCTACAAGAGCCCAGGGTTGGCCAGCTGCCCATCACCAGGGCTGGTGAAGGGGGGAGAAGTGTGACTTGTGGAGACAGGCCTGGGGGGTGGAGAAGGAGCTGGGGAAGGGAGGAAGGTGGGTGACCTAGAGGTGTGTGCAGAGCAGATGCGGGGAAGTAGCCCTTGTAACTTACAGATGTTCAAGGAGGTTTGGGGAGAAAAATATCCAACAAGGACTTTTGTCCAGCCAGAGAATCCCAGCAGCAGGAAGAGACAGATTCTAGTCTTGTTTACACTGGTGTGATTCTGCAGTGGCTCCCTCTCAGTTAGGGGGCTGGGTCCATCAGTTCATTATTGACAGAAACCTGGCACATCTCCGTTGTAGTTAATGAGCTAGATTCTTCTCTCAGTTACTGGTATAATGTGGGAGGGGGACTCCACTATAATCCAGTTACTCTGGTTTCCGCCCCCCCATGCCAGTGAGCCCCTGTTCTGGCCTAGCTGCCCCACACCTCTTGAGCACATGACACCTAAAAATGCAGCAGGCACGTTTGACTCACCCTCCCCCACCACGGTTGCAACACTGCTGACCTGAACGGTGACCCCTGCCAGGCCCCAACAGGCAGGCTGCCAGACTTCAATGCCTGTCTCTGTGAGGGATAAGGGAGCAAGAACTGAGCCAGGCCAGGTATTCCTATGCCCCAGGCAGGTATGGAGGGAGTGGAGAGGTCAGGTCTTCTTATCTGCACAGCCATCTCATCTCTCTGTCAGCTGGTAGGTACCTCTTCCAGCTGGCATGTTAGAGGAGCTAATGAAGGGTGCAGGCACTTTATGGGGGGAAATTGATTAAACGATAAATCATGGAGCCTTCAAATGGCTTTGACTAGAGTCTCTCCTGATTAGTGCAGGTGGCAATCAGGAACAGAACTGGTTCTGTACAAGGATGGCCCATTTTCTCTCAGACCCACTCCTACCTGCTGATCTGGGTTACTTGCATTGAAAGTCATGAATCTTGCTGGTGCAGACATTAACTACAGGTTGGACCTCCCTGGTCCTGCACCTTGGGGACCAGATGGGTCAAGAAGGCGGGAATTTGTTGGACGGCCAGTGGTCTCCTGCTGCTTGCTCCTCAGCATTCTGGCCCTGGCTGCTGGCCCCTGGGGCGGCTGTAGCAGGGCTGGGAGCCAAGCCGATGCTTCCCGGCAGCAGCTCACCCTCTCCATGGCTACGCAGCTCCCTGGCTGTGGCTCCACCACTGCTTCCCAGCCTCAGCAGCAGCAGCTCGCCTACTGCTGCCAGGCCACTGTTCCCAGCCATGGCTCCTCAGCCCCCCACTCTGGCTGCTGAGTTCTCTGGTCCAGCAACATCCGTGTACCATGCCAGACCACTGATGTCACTGAGAGTACTGGATTTCAGAGGTGCAACCTGCAGTGAATCTCCACTCCTGCCTAGAGCCACTGGGAAGGGAAGGCCAGGTCTAGACAAGGGCGGGGGTCTTGCCTGCTTTGGTTGCCCTTGTGTGATACTGTGTCCTATTGGCTTGTGAGAGGGGTGCGGCAAGGGACTGAGAGATGAAATGGATCGGGGCTGAGTTCCTGTTGTCAAGAAGCCTAGAACTAGCTGTGTGCATGTGTGTGCGCGTGTGTGTGCATTTGTACCAGGAAGGAGCCTCTCTAGTCACAGAAAATGAACAAAATTTGGGCATCATATGATCTCTATTACGGTAGCACCTGGGCGCCCCGTGCTCGGAGGAGGTCCTCCTGGTGCCTGGTGCTGTACAAACACAGCAGGAAGAGAGGCTCTGTGCCCCAATGAGCTTGCAGAGCTCGTACTGGGGGGTGGGGCTCGGTGAACTCCAATGCAAGCAGCAGCATCAGAGATTGGAAGACCTGTCAGAAGAAAGTTGGATGCAGAGTGCTGCCGCGCCAGTAGACCATGGGCTGTGTTTTCTGTGGCTGCCTTTCCTCCCATCTGCCCCGAGGGAGCTCCTTGGTAGGTCTCCAGTCTGGGGACAGGGGGTATGTGTCCCTGGAGTCGGGGGCTGCTAACAGGCATTTTCTGATGGTCACTCATGCGCATGAGGTGACCTGCCACCTGGGGAACCTGCCAACGCTTCTGTCTCATAGGTTGCTCAGACTTGCATGCTGGAGTTGTCTCTACAGCCATCCAAGGGGCTGTGCCATAAAGCGAACGCACAACCTCCCTCCTGCTGTGTGCCTGTTGGTCAGCAATACCTGGAGGAGTCCCGTGGGCTCCTCTGGTCCGAGCCAGGCTGCATCCAAGCACCTTCCAGGCAGGAAAGCTGAGCTCCACTCTTCCCAGTGCGGCCAGCGGGTGGCAGCTCTTGAGCTCACCTGGTGCAGCTGCAGCCTGGTGTAGACCCAGGCTGAGCATCAGCCAGGGACCTGGAGAACCCATTCCCCTAGTCTTCCTTGAGAGCCACAGTACCAAGTGGGCCTCATTACACGGTGGCCTCATTAACACCTCCAGCAGTTCCGGGAGCAGTGAGAGGTGGCTCTGGCAGCCAGGGCTGAGGCTCCACAGTGACTCAGATGCCTGGCTGCTTTGTCACAGGTCAAAGTCCTCTCCTCTGCAGGCTGCTTGGCCAGTCTGCCAGCAAGGGAGGTGCAGCAGTTGGGGCATCCCGGAGGATAGCTCCATCAGTTACCACCGGTCCCGTGCGCCGGGTGTCCCTAGTCTCTGAGCGCTGACTGCAGGAGCTGGGCAATGAGATGGATCACTCAATGGTTGTCCTGTTCTCTTCATTCCCTCTGAAGCACCAAGCTTTGGCCACTGTACGAGAACAGCACACTGGACTGGCTGGACCATTGGCCTGATCCAGTACGGCCCTTCTCTTGTCAGGCTGGGGAGCAGAGGCACAGCTATGCCGCAGGTCCATTGGTGGCAGCTGGCTGCGTTACACGGGGGATAATTTAACAAGCCCCTTCTTCCTTCCCCTGCGTGGCAGAGAACTCCAGCCTTGTCATACAGCCGTGGGTGGACAGACTGAGACGCAGCGGCCGTTGTAGTGTTACTCAGGACCGAAACAGGGCCCAACCCCCCGATTCCTGATTTCCAGCCTCCTGCTGTGCTGCTCATACCACACTCTTTCCCGCTGCAGATGGGATCAGTTCCTTGCTTCAGGGCGGGGTGACGCTGACGTGCTACGTCTGCTCGTGTTTGGTGCGTCAGGCCCTGTGCAGACGAGATTCCTCCCTTGAGCATGGACGGCCCCAGAAGGAAGAACGTGTGTATGGGCCAGCAGATCAGCGTTGTAGTAACAGCTAGCACTGATGGGGAGCCCTCCATCTGCTGATCTCAAGGTGCTATGCAAAGCAGGCCAATGTCATCAGCCTCATTTTGCAGACAGGAAAACTGGAGTTACTGCGCATCAGAGTTCCCTCTCTAGGGTCACCTGGTGACAGAGCGGGGAATTGTATCCAGATCTCCTGGCAACAGTGCCCTCTGTACTAGCATAGGCTCCAGCCCTCTTCTTCCACTGGTGCGGACACAGCGGAGGCTAACCCTGCATTGTCAGGAGCGCAAGTGACCAAATGAGCCATTGCCATATGGGAAAGACCTCACCCACCACGCTACACCCACTGCATCAGAAAGGAGTTCTGCTCAGCTGCTGCCACTCACGAGCGCCAGTCATCTGGGGAGAAGCTGCCTGTGTTCCAGGCGAGCAACTTTGAAATGTTTTTCCCTCTGCTGTGGTGGTAAGTGACAAGTATCACATCTGACAGCCGGGTGAGCAGTAACCTCGGGAGGTACCCTGTGCAGCTGGGACCCCTGCTCTGTTGAGGGGCCTTGCTACTGCCAAGGATGGCTTCTGTGTGTGTGTGTGGAGAGAGAGACAGAGAGATGCTCTGCTTTGCTGGCTGCAGAATATACAGGCTGGGCTGGCAGACATAGAGCCTGTCTCTGAAGGAGAGTTTGGCTTTCAGGAGCCCAGCAGTTCTGTTAACCTTTTAGCACCTCAATTCCCTGCACCTATGCATTTCCCCAGGGAAAGGCGCATTGAGGAGAAAACGAATTCCAAGCTCAGACTCACGGGCCAGTGGTCAGCTACCAGCTGCTGCTAAGAAAGAAAAGCTTAAGACACTAAGTGGGTGGATTAAGGGGTAAGAAAGTTTGGTGTTTCGGGAGATTTTTATTGGTCGTTAGTGCTCTGATTCCAGCCAGGCATTAACTCTTTTAACTGTAAAAGCAAGAAGTCCTGTGGCACCTTATAGACTAACAGATTTTTTGGAGTTTAAGCAAAGACCGGCTTCGTCAGATGCATGGAGTGGAAATGCCTCTCGGGCCTGCGGCACCTGTCAGCACCCCCCTTCCTAATGTACCTGGGAATGGAAAGGTCCCAGGAGAGCCAGTCACAATTCATCAGGAAGGACCAGGCAGTGCAGCTCTTTGCCTGGATGTTTCACTCTTGTACGGGCGCTCTGGGGTGCAGGGTACAGCCCAGCTGCCACATTTCATGTTGCCTCAGGCGCAGACTGGTTGGAGGTGCACTGTGAGAGCCAGGCTGGCTCTGATCGCGGGGGCCAGCACGGAATGCAGCACCGCGGGGGGGGGTCTCGTCAGGCCCCCGCTGAGGCCTAGGGAAGTTGTCAAAGCTCCCTTGACTTCCAGTCCAGGTCCAATGGCTCCCTGGGATGCAGCATCAGCCCAGCGGCAACCCCTCCTTAAAGATAAGAGCAGACAGGCTGGGCCAGACGGGGGGCCCACCTGGCTTCGTATGCGGCTCCAGCGGTGGCCAGCAGATGCTTCAGGTGCCTCCTTTGTCCCTCCCTCAGTACCCACCTCCCCGCTGGCCCCAGACGGGCGCTCCTGCAGCTGCTGCTGTTGGGCAGTTCGCTGTTTGGGGAGGAGGACTGTGCAGCCCCAACATCCCAAGTGCAGACAGGCACCCGGAGGTCCTGGCAGCCCAGCACGTCTCCCCTCGGCAGAACAGCCTTCCGCCCCAGCTCTGGCCTCAGACATATTCCAGGCCCCCCTCTGGCCTGTACTCATATTGAACATGACAGCTGTCTGCGCCTCTGTGACCACTCAGGAACAGCTCCCAAGACCCAGGCAATCTGTCCCACCTGCATCTGCCTCTGCTCTGCCCTTTAGCAGGGGACACAGCCGGGGGAGGGGAATTAACAGGCACAGATTTAAAGGGCCAGCACTTCAACAAAGGGGGATCCACCATTTCTTCTGTTAGGGGGTGTCTTGTGTGGATGCACTTGGTTCCATGCTTGAGCAGAGATCATGCAAAATGATGAGCCAGCCTGATAAAAAAGTCGGGTTTTGTACCCAAACTGAACGTAGTAGTAGGCATCCTTCAGTCTGCATAGACTATGGATCGCGCCCTTTAAAGTTTCAATTGAGGACTTCATTTACAGCGTCTATTGTGACTATAAAGACCCACACGAGAGAGACAGTCCTTGCTGCGTCTCTTGCAGATGTAGTGGGTGTCTGGCAAGTCCTTATTGTGCTTTCTGTGCGCTCGCTCCTCCTCTGCTAGCTGTCTGATCTTCAACTCGCCCTTCTGAAGGCCCTTGTGTAACCCCTACCTCCATCTGCTGCGGTCGTCTGCTAGATCTTCCCAGTTGTCCAGCTCGATGTCTGCCTCTCTGAGGTCTCTCTTGCAGACATCTTTGTAATGCAACTGGGGGCGTCCGGGAGGTCTTTTGCCAGAGGCTAGCTCACCATACAGGATGTCTTTTGGAATCCTTCCATCGTTCATCCTGTGGACGTGGCCAAGCCAGCGGAGTCGACGCTGCCTGAGGAACGGCAGTGGAGCTTTCTCGCTGAATGCCTTTTTGACGGATGTGTATGTCTGCAAGAGCTACACATAGACAATGAAATTACGGACAACCCGGTTACCTCTCTGATCCATACACAGTGGAAACACAGGTGGTCCCTGTGGATCCATGTCATGTCATGTGATAGGGCTAGTGCCTGTTGATCAACTTGAGACAAGGCTGCCTGGGAAATACGTGAACATTGGGCCCTAGATATAGCCCTAGTTGTTGCTGCGCTCCCGGCCCTGACCCCCTCTTGCCTGGCTTGCTACAAAAGAACCATTACCAAGCTGGATTTTGTGGCTTTGGCAGTTGACAGGTGAGAGAAGAGAGGAAAGAGAAGATCCAAATGAAGCAAGGAGGCAAAGAGAAGGAGAGCGATAGAGGAGAGAGATGAATGAATAGAAGAGGAAAGGAACAGAGGAATGATAACGACTCCCCTTTAATTTTCACACCCATTTTAATTCTGCCACTGCTGCCTTTACAGGTTATTTCCCTCCTTTCTTGGGTCTCATCCATTCACGGTCACAACATCTGAATTCTTCTTTATGGCTGACAGTTTCCTTCCCAACATGGAAGAGACAGAGGGGTGCCCCTGTCTTGAATTCAGGTGTGGATTATTTAAAAAGAAACAAGTCAGCCATTGGAACTGGGACCAGTATCCTGAAAACATGCAGATGGGAGGGCAGCCCCAGGTGTAGTATTTGCACATTGAGGTCTGATGGCACCAGACATTCTCTTTCACAAACCTGGGCAGGAGAATCCCAGTGGGAGATGCTGGGTGCTGAGCCTTGGTAAATTGCCCCAGAGAAATTAACCTCAGAAATGCTAATAATGCTAACAATTCACGGTGGGCAGGAAGAGAAGTACTGAACACAAATATAGTCCCTGTAGACTTTTTGGGACAGGGAGCTGGGCTACTTTTATGTTTGTCCAGGACCAATTTGTGAGGATCACTGGAAATACATCGTAACAGCTTTTACTTATGGCCTGTCACATCGAGAGCCAGATCAGTACAGCAAACTCTTTCCTATCTGGCAGCCCCAGGACTGGGAGTTTGCCGGATATTCAAATAATCTGGATAATGGAGAGGTATACCTAGCAATACATAACACTAGGGAAAAACAAGATTAGATATGAATGTGTGTGTGCAGAGTACTTTATTCACCAACAATCGTAGTTTTGTACACTCTAAGCTTATACTGTATTTACTGTATACATTTGTATTTACTTTCACTAGACTGTCCTTATGGAAAAAGTAACTAAAATGTACTTGTGGTTAAAACACCGGTTATTTGAGAATTCCGGATGATAGAATGCCAGTTAGGACAGAGTTTACTGTATTAAGAAAAGACTGGAGATATTGCCATCACTCAGTTAACCAGAAGTAGCTATTTACTTCTATATGGGAGCAACCAGGAAGGGGGAAAAAAGAAATCTTGCTGTTTCCATCTTCTAGAAGCTGGGTGGTTTCTCAGGAAGTAGAGTATATTTTTCCAGCGCCCGTCCGCAGGTCCTGGAGTGCACTTTTATGGATGCTGCATCACCCAACCACTCCCAGATACCTGAGCACCCTCCCGCTCCCCAGCACCCACTCACCTGTCCCATCATGCTGACACCCTTCCTCCCAGCTGCGACCACCCCGTTGGGCTCAAGCTGAATCAGCCAGTAAATTGAGGTGTATGATTATGTGCACATATATTAGGGTACTATGTGCTACACGTCACGCACATGGAGCTGTGCAGAACGTGGCAGCTATGTTGACGTATTACCACAGCCTGGGTAAATAAGGACTAGCACAGGGTGCTGCTTGTTTTGGATACAAACTATTGGGGTTGTAACTAGGCTGATTCCTTGTCCCTTATTTTAGAGGATGCCTGTTATTTGGTGCCCAAATGAAGCCAACAGATAGAGGGTGCACTTTGTCCCTTATTTAAGCTGTATCCCTATAAAGGATCAGCCAGCACAATGCAGGTGGCGGAGTTTCCCCACTGGTTCCTCCAATAAGCTTTGTCCTTCCTGTTCTATTATGGTCCCTTTCTTTTCTTTAGCTTAGTTCAGAGGTTGCTTAGCTGCAACCAGCTTAAACTGCAGCCAGGGAGGTTTAGGTTGGACATGAGGAAAAACCTCCTACCTGTCAGGGTGGTTAAACACTGGAATAAATTGCCTGGGGAGGCTGTGGAATCTCCCCTAACAGCTGAGACAAGCAGGAATTCTGGCTTTGCCAGGAGCAATGGGCTTTGCTTTTTGGTTTAGGTTTTGTTTTGTTTTGTGGCTGGAGAGAGGAGGAGAGAAAAGCACGAGTCTGAAAAGCCCTCACCCTGATAAGCGCCCGCCGGCTTCACTTTCGCAGCCCGGCGCGAGGTGAACCGGAGAATTGATCCCTCCGGATTTGCAGCCGCCGAGAAAGTGGGCGGGCCCCGTAGGCGTGGTGGGGAGACACGTGTGCAGGGGGAAGCCGGAAGTGGCCGCCGGAGCTGGAGCAGCTGCTGGCAGTGGATGGGGGTCCGTGCAGTGTGAGTTGGTGTTTTTCACATTTACAGGGGGGAGAGACGTGCAGGCTGCGGACCAGAGTCAAAACTGCCCACTGAGCCTGAATGGTCCCCAGGTACTCAGGAAGCCCACTGACCCCTCCAGGGGGAGTTTGAGAGAGGACAAAGCCCTTTACACCAGCTGGGAACAGGGCTGGTGGTGTTTAAACATGCAAGATCCTGGCTGGTGGGTGTGCAAGGGACCCCCCCACACCCCGTGGGAGTGCACAAGTCATAATGCACAGGGCCGACGTGGCTGTGAATGCCTCGGAGCCTGTTGCAATGTTCTAAGGGAGCTCATTCATTCAGTGGCTGGTCAGTGTCACTGGTCATCTGCACGTGTGGGCTGTTCTTGAATGCTACGGGTGTGAGATGTGGAAGAGCTGGAAGTGCTTATTGTCCCAGGGAGAGTGAACCTCTGTGGCAAGTGCTGGCTTGTTATAAACTAGCCTCTTAGGGTACAGTTAGTGAACGAATAGTATCAGAGGGGTAGCCGTGTTAGTCTGGATCTGTAGAGCAACGAAGGGTCCTGCGGCACCTTATAGACTAACAGAAAAGTTTAGAGCATGAGCTTTCGTGAGTTAACTCACTTCTTCAGATGCTGGACGAATAGTGTGATTGTCTTCTGTGTGTGAGGGAATGAATGAGTGAATGACATTGTAAGACTTCGGTTGGACGGGGCCCTGCTCTGTTTTGTTTTTGCAGCAGGATTTTGAAGAAGAAAAAGGAACTTTTAAAGACCTTGTTGGCTACTGTGAGCCATGCATAGTCATGTGGATCAGTTTGGATCTGGAGAGCAACTTGAAATCTTCAGAGTGGGTTGTGGAGCTGGGTTCTGTGTTGAGCATTCATGGGGGGAAGGGCGTGCAAGCTGGAATTCTGGAGGCTGGCGTTTTTTTATTCTTTAACTTTGAGTTCAACAGATAGAATCTGCACAAATCTCTAAAGAGAGAACACATCTCCAGACTAATACTTAAAAAAAGTCATAGTTGACAGAGAAATCTCTCAGTAAATGTCTCCTGGGGGTGTGCGATAACTACTTTGCATTATCTCGATATTCCTCAGAGGAAATAATAAAACAGCTGGGTGTCTTTCTTTACGTGATTGGCGGCTCCTGAATAATATACATTCAAAAGTATCCAAGTACACTATCAGTTACAGTTTGGCTCCCTTTTCCTGCACAGCATAAGTGCCTGCAAATGACAATAGTGCTTGCAATGCACTACTATGTAAAGTGCTAAAGGAGGATATAACTGTCTTAGGCAAAATCAGGTGGATAGTGGTGTGCATGCTTTGGAGTGGCATAAACAGTCCGAGTGTAATGGAAAAGGGTGAATGCACCCTTTTTTTTTTTTTTGTTCAGAGTGAAAGAGGGTGCTGATTACCTCTTGCTCCTCATTTTGGAGAGTTGAAAGGAAAAAGTGCTCAGAAGGGAAGTGGAGAAGAGCCACGCTGTGTGTAGGAAACATCCGCCCTGGTTGGATCGAAATGGTACTTGCTTTTGACTTGTTTGTTGAAACTTTGACTTGTTCGGTAAAATATCAACGCTGGTTGTTTGTAGTGGCTGGTTTTTCTTTTGAAATCACACCACGCATTGGCGAACGTTGGACATCGATCCTGCTTTTGGATTGGCTCTCCAACAAAGTCAATGAGGTGCTACAAGGCACAAGAGACTGCCCAGGGCAGGATTTCAACACCACAGATGCTGGCCCTGTGCCAGACTCTGAATCAGAACTGTCCATAGACAAAAGTAAAACTGGCCTGATCAGGTTCATGATTAGTGCTGGGTGAAACCCGGGCACATGTCCTGGGTAGTTACAGTAGACTACAGCTGTCAGTAGTAGTAGAAGGGCTGGTTTGCTCAGAAGTACTGAGGACCCACAGCTCTACGGGGAGCAATAGGGGCTTAGCCTCTCTGAGCACCAGGCTCTAAGGTGGTGCTGTTAACAACCAGGAGGGGATGTCTTGTCCTCTGTAACACCTGAGTTTTATGCTGACCCTGTGCCTGCTAATGCACCAAATCTCTTTCAGGTCAGTAAAACCCGAGAGCATTCAGCATGATCCCAAAGTGCAGTCCGGTGGTCCAGGCACTGCTCGGGACTTTATTTACCTGGGGACTGACGGCTGCTGGCTCCGCTCTAGTCTTCGTATTTTCCAGTGGCCAGGTGGGTATTGCCATTCAGGGCCGAAAACACATTCCTCTTTCCAGATAAGATTTCTGTGTGATCAGAGCAAAATACTTGGGCCCTGATTCTGCCCATGTGGCTCTGATTTCTGCCTGGGTAGGGGAGTCTTATTTATGATGGGGTGGGGGAATGTTTGCATCCGTATGGAAATGTGCACCTTCCTTCTTGTAAACTCAGCTCTTGGGTGCCTCCCTAGGCAGTTATACCACACAAGCAAACATCTTCCGCATTTATTTTCTTCGGTGGTGCGTTGGGGAGAAGAAAACGACGTGGCAACGATGACTGCTTCCTCAACAGGTCCCTCTCTCTGTGGATGCCTAGACATGAGGGCAGGTTTTCATATCAGACAGTAGTTCATACTCCTGCCGACCCTCAGGTGCCAGTGCAGCTTTGGGAGAGGGAGCTGGATTCTGCCCTGACTCCTGCATCAGCAGTGATATTGTTGACCAAGTTCCAGCTGCTCGGGAGAGTTTTGTTGCTGGGTATTACTGTGTGGCCTGCCTCTCTGGCGGTGGCACACGAGAAGGAAAGACTTGTGCCTGGGTCTTCCACCCGAGCTTCTTTTCAGGGAGGGAGCTGTGACCCCAAAATGGCCCAAATCTGTTCACCATCAGAGTGTTCTGCCAGACGCGTTTGCTTTCTCATGTGGGGCCGGCAGCTGAGATCTGGAACTGGAGTGGATTCTTCTCTGCTGCCTTTACACCCGTGTCTGTGACGGATGGCGATTTAACTCAGAAGGTGGGTCAGTTCCTTGTTCTAGGGCTGAACTCGCTGAGATTCTGCTCTGGCCTGTTATTCTGAAGCTGCCTTGTGAAAAGCTGCGGGCCTGTCTCAGTGTTGCCTTTGGCTGTCGTCCCACCTTCTCAGCGATTTCTTATTTAAGCTCTCCCGGGATGACTTATTCAGGAGTCTGGTTCGGAAGGGGAGAGTTCCTTAGTGGTAGTATATTAACTTGTCCCCCGTGAGGAAGGGTGAATCACAGCGAGCAAACTAGGCAGCAGGAGGCCCTGAATAAATGACAGCCTGTGCAGTCAGCTGAGTGATGCTCTGGTTTCCCAGTTTGTCAGATACAAAGCAAACTCGAGTGTGTTTTCTGCATTTCTTCAGGTTCTCTCCTCTGGCAGGCCAGGCACAGTCTGAACTGTAAAGAGGTTCTTAGATCTCCCCTTGTATAACAGAACATTGCTTAGGCAGGTGCTTAAGAGTCACTGAAGTCAAAATGGGACTTAAAACATGTGTGTAAAATTAACCCCACAGAGTTGTGCACATGATGGAGAGGAAGGGTGGCCTGCCGGTTGGAGTGCCAGCTTGGGGTTCTGGGGGCCCAAGTTCCCTGCTTTACTAGAGTCTCTCTGACTGTGGGAGAGTCACTTAGTGTGTCAGTGCCTCAGTTTACCATCTGTAAAGTGGGAATTGTTGCGCTGCTTCCCAGGGGTGTGGGGTACATTATAGATCTAAAAACTACAGTAATGGGGGGGCATATAAGTGTCTTAGGGTCAGGACAAAAGCTGCTAACTCCCCTCCGCGCTGCTGTCATGCCTAATGCTGTTGTACCATGTTTCTTTTGGCAGGTGGTAAATTAAATGCCCTTTCTTAATTTTCAGAGGCGGATCCTGGATGGAAGCCTGGGGTTTGCTGCAGGGGTGAGTACTGCGCCTGCTGGGATGCCCGAATTCTGTTCATCGTCGGCTGTGCATACTCTCCAAAGCTACCCCGCTGCTTTCTCAGGCTGCGTCATCACACTGAGGCTCGTTGTCTAAGTCTGAGGTCAAATTAGGGATACAGCAGGCAGGGGAGGAATCTGGGATGGCACCTGTCAAGCCCTGCCCCATGTCAGCGCTTCCTAGGGGAGGGTGGAGGTTATGCAGTGTGGGCGGATGCAGGTTTCCCTCTGGCGTAAAGCTGGGTTATTTTTACCTGGGCCAGGTGTGGCCTTCACCTTCAGTGCTGCTTGTCTGGATTGTCTGAATTGTGCCCCATTCAGCTTGGTGTCTGAGAATCCCAGGAAGCTTATGTGCTTGAAGTCATGGGGGGAGCTGAGCTGTTACAGGATTCAGGCCTAACTCAACATTCTTGTGTAAACCCAATGTTTCTTTTGAGACTGTGTGTTCCTGTGAGGCGCACAGTGATTCAGGGGTTGTGCTGAAGAGTGGGAATTGTGGCTTAAGCTGCATCAGATCAGGGGGGTAGAAAACCTGCAGAGAATTCGCGTGAGCCTGGAATCTTGTATCCAGAATTGGTAGTTTGCTGGCTTGCCTTCTAGGAGCTCAAATGTACGTGAGCAGCTGAGCAACCGGTGTAAAAATAGTCCTTCGTGCTTAGAGGAAACATCCGTTTCCCACTTTCTTTGAGACCGCTGCCATGCCGGAGCCAGGCTGAGGGGCTGCTCCACTTGCAAGGTGTACCTGCCCCTTTCTAAGAGGCATATGGCAAAGGTGACAAGCCCCGGAGGGACGCTTTGTGGCCCCTGGCCCTGGTGTTTGGCACAGGAGAGAAGGTCTACCTAGTGTCTTGCAATGCATTATGGGAATAAAAGTGTTAACTTTTTAAAGTTTGGTTTTGAGGCCAACCAAGCCCTGGTTCTTTCCTAGAATGTTTTGAGGTCCACTTTCCTAGCCAGGGCACAATGGGGTGGAATGGATACAGATTTGGCCAGAATTCAGAACCTCTGCTTATCCCTGTAAACCACGCCTCTGTATCATTGTTCTGATCAGGCGTGTGTGGGTGAATTATAGCTAAATGACTCTGCAAAGCGTACAGATCCTGTTGATAGAGTGTGTATCCTGGATGTGTCAGCAACTCCTGGCGCATGGAAAATGTCCACTTGTGCGCGAGGTGAATGGAAACCCTAGTCACCTGTCAGCACCGGCTTTCTGGCTTCTTTGTTTTTCCTCCAGCAGTTAATAACATTGCAAATACTGAAAATGACCCTAGGACACGCTGATTGCTGGCAAGGCCCTCTCGGTGGAGTGTGCTGCAGAAAAAAAGAAAAGTGGCTCCAAATTGTTCAGCATGGAAAACAGAACAGCCCGCATGGAAAATGGGCGTGCGGGGGGGGTTATATTTTTTTTAATGCTCATTCTCCTCTGAGTGGAATTGAATAGCTGGGCTGAAGTTAGTTGGTTTGCCTTTGTTTCCCAAAGGGACGGGGCGCGGCCCCTGAGACTTCCTCTCCCCTCTTGCCCTTGCTGGGGCAGGCAGTCTCTCTTTGTTTTGTGTTTGTACAGCACCTGGCACACGAGGGTCCTGGTCCCTGACCGGGTCTCTGGGCTGCAGTAAGAGAAATAGTTCTTTTTGAAGGGGGTCTTGTGTTGCAGCAGTCCCACCGCTGCCACCACCACAAGGAGGTGCTCAAGGGCATTGTTGTCTGGCACATCCTCTGTGGGCTTTGTGGATTCACCTCCACCCCGACTCCTTCTGCTGTTCCAGTGCTGTGCCCCAGCAGCGTGGACAGTGTGCCTCCACCCTGATCTACAGAGTCCTCTCTCCTTCTACCCCCAGGCTCTGCCCAGCTCTGCTGATGGTCTGCAGACCAGAGCTGCTAAGCCCTCTGCTTTCCTCGCATTGCCTTCCCCGCCCATCTCTGCAGCAATTCCTTCTGCTTTAGCCTGGGGACCAACAGTGCCGACTTGGCCTTGATATTTCTATTCCAGGACTGAATGCTTTCACGGCGCTGACTGTCACTCGGGCTCACCCCATGTGACCTAAGCAAATGCCCACCAGCAGCTAGGCTGAGTGCAGCCCTGTTCTTCTGTCACTTCATGTACTGAGCAGAATGCCTGTTGCTTTCAGAGCACAGCAGCCTGTTCATTCTTCAGCTGTGTACCAGATTCACCAGATGTGGCATGTAACTGGATGCTGAAGAAAGAGAGCAGCTGCCAGCAGCCTCCTGAAGTCAGACTGGGCCTGGCAGCCGCACAGGGAACCTGGCAGGAGTGGGCCGTCCAAGGCAGTTTGGGGGCCTGACCTCCTCTCGTCCGGCAAAACTCCTCGTTCGGGACCACGCAGGTCCTGAGGGTGCCGGACAAGGGAGGTACAACCTGTATCACTTTTCACAGCAGACTTACTAGTCGGGAGGCACCGGCTCATGACCACCATGTAATAACTTTGCAACCCCCAGTTTGAGAGCCCCTGCTATAGAGGGCAAGGGCAGGCTGAAAACCACAGACGTTGTGATGGAAACGTATTCCTGAATGTCGATGCAAACCTCTTTGTGGTCAGTCAGCATCACATGGCTGTGTGCATCTGGTAAGGGAGCAGTATAACTTCCCCCTAGTGGCTGCTGTCAACACAGGCCCCCTACAACACCTGTGGTTAAATAGCTGTTCATTGCTTGAGGTGGCTTTGTGCAAGGTGCCCTGGGGGATGGGACTCGCACGTGTTTCTGTGTAGGTGTTTGTCCACCCACAGCTGGCTCCTGATGAACGGGAGACTGGCCTGGTGCCCTGAGCTGTTCTGGAGTGGTTCCCTCGGGAGCATAGCTGGTGTGGGTTGGAGCTTCTGCTGAATGCCCTTTAGTTTTGGGTGGGAGGGTGTCCTGCGTTGGGTGTGGGATGCTCTTGAGACGTGGCCTCTCTAGGGAAATGTGTGTGTATGTGTGGAGTGGGGGCACAGTGTTGTTCATGGAGCTGGGCACTGGGGTGCTGGAGGGCAGAAATACAATGCTACAGTAATGCTCTTCCTCGGCAAGCACCTTGTTTCTGAGGCTCTGAAAGCACTTCGTATGTGTTAGAAAACTAAGCTTTGCAGGTATCTGTTCTCCCCATTGTGCAGATAGAGAAACTGAGGCACAGCAGTATTGAGTGACCTGCTCACGGTCACACAGGGAGTCTATGGCAGAGCCAGGGATGGGGCCTTTTCCTGCCTCCTACTCCTACCTTTCATCGAAAGACCAATTCTTCTGTATAAAAGCAGTGGCTTGCGTGGCTTCCCAGATCTAGACAGGGTGCAGGGGGCTGAGTGCACTAGGAGCATAAGACCAGATGCCTTTTAAGATGTATCCAGCAGTCACAAATCAGCTGTGATTTACTGTAAACGTTCTTTTGAATCCCCAATGATGTGACGCTCTAACCTTTCCGAATCAGTTAGAAACTTCCCCCTGACCTCGCTTCTTTGTGTTGGCATCAAGAATAATTTATCTTCCTCTTTTGGAAAATCGCCATCTCCTGCGACTCAGCATGCTGTGTGAGGGACTTTGAAACAGCATTATCGGGGCACCAGGTGGCTTGCATGGAACCTAGAGAGAAGGATATTGGCAGTGACACTGCTGGAAGCTGGACTGAATTCCATTGTGCTGCTTGCTAATAAGCTGGCCTGTGACTTCTTCATTGGATCTAGAGAGTGCCACTAGCTGGAGCAGGGCAGGCTATTCACTTCTCCTATCCAGCCTCGCTCTGCTTCGTTAGGTGCCCAGAGGAGCAATAAAGGAAGAGATTCATTTGCAAACTCTCTTGTGTAGCGCTTCCTTCCTATTAAAAAAAATTAGGATGAGAAAATAGACTTTAAAAAGCCATGGATATAGAATTGTGCTATTTCTTAATCCCCATTCAAAGCTCTTTCTGCTAAACCCTCATTTCCCCCCTTGACTGCTTGTTGCAGATATGTAGTCTGCATCTCTTGCAGCCAATGCAGGGACGAAGTCTGTTTTGGTCTTTGTTGCATACGAGCCTCTTCTACAGCAAATGTTTGCGCATTAAAAAGCAAGTGAAAAAGGGAAGAGTTGTTGGTTGTGTCTGAGCAGCCCTACAATAACAAACGGGTGTGGCCAGCCCCGCTGCTCACAACCAACCCTGATACAAATCACTTTACCAATAGGCTTCTGTTTGTTCCTTTGGCAAGGATAGTTGTTCCTGCTTTGCTGGGATTTCTGCTCTCTCCGCTGTCATCTGGGCACCCACAACATGTGGCAGAGCACTCCAAACCCCTGGGTTAACTCTGTGGAGACATAATCTGACAGGGCATTGTAAAGTGATTGCACTACAGTACTCAGCTGACATCGCTGTGCAAATGTCTTCCACGTGTGTGCACGCACGCACCAGGGACTGGGAGACTAGATATTTGCATCCCTAAGGACGGAAGAGGTAAAGGACACCTCTCTGCAGTGACACAGAGGAGATGCAGACCTTGACTTGCTGTGCAACAGCAATGTGTGAAGTAGAGTGCACTGAAAACTTGCTTTGAGTTCTGGCCCCCCCTGCATTGTGTTCAGTGGGTTGAGGGAAGAAAGGCAGAAGCTAGTTGGATTTATCTATTGTCTCCATTTTCTGTCATATGTCCTCAATCTCTGGACTGCAAAGTGAAGATTTGGAATTAGGGCTTCAAATTTAGGTGTAAATGGCTCAGATTCTCAATAATGGTCCATCATATTGTCTTGTCTTTTTGACCTCGTGTTGGCAGTTTTTCAATGCTGTGATAATTTCTGGTCCTCTTGGTTCATGTCGCTAGTCTTTGGTTCAGAGGAACTCTTCTAGACAGGTCCGTATGTAGCTTGAGTCCAGTGTGACTTCCAGGCCTTGGGTGAGTATAGCCTGAATCCTTTGCCCTTTTGGAGAACATAAAAGTGCTGCAAACGGCTTATGATTTCAGACACCTCCTTTTTTTGTGTGTGTGACTTGGAACATCTAAGGAGGACTGTTGCCAGAAGTAGGTGCTTGGGCCTGTACTTCGTGACTATCAGGCCCCCTTTTAAGGTCTTTCAGCACCCAAGATCAGAGGTCACTCTGGAAGAGATAGGCCTGTGCTTTCTCCTCTGAAGAGAACATCATACTTAGCTGGGATTTTGGTCCAGGCAGGGGAGCTGAACAGTTTTTGTCTTGGGGGTGCTGCCAGCTATTGAACCAAACTACAAGCAGTGTATATGATGGAAACCACTTCAGACCAGGGTGAGAGGCACCCTGGGTTCCAGCACCTGTGGGCCCCAGAGAATTTTTAACAAAGCTTCACTAAAACATTTTATTTTATCCAATGCCCCTCTGAAAGGAAAACAGCAGTGTCCTCTGCATCTTGAGAAACGACAGCCCAGGAGTAAGGGCACCGGCCTGGGACTTCAGAAGGCAGGGCTCAGTTCTCTGCTCTGCCACGAGCATCCTCTTTGATGTTGGCCAAGTCACTTTAGTCTGTCTGCCTCAGTTATCCCCCAGAAAATGGGGGATAATAACAGTGCCCTCAAGGGTTGTGTACATCGAAGACTTAGCCAATTGGTTGCCATGGTGATAGTCTTAGTAACCTGGAGGTGGCACCAGAGGTGGGTTTCAATATCAAGGCTCTGGACGTTGTGTGCTGTGAGAGTTTTGCGCCTGAGTGAGTTAGGGTCACAGGTGGTTCTATGTTCCTTCCTCCCTTGCTGTGTTGGAGTTTGGTTCACTGTCCTCCAGTGCAACGGAAAAGAGGGGAGCTTTAAACAGCGACCGACTTATTCAGGGCTGGATGAAACGGTTGGGAACATGCAAAGCAGGGATACTCTCCCGAGAGTGTGGTCCCCCATTCGTGGTATCTCAGCACCTTCCTGAGGTAAAATTTGGCACGTTCTGTTGAGTGATTCCCAGTCCTCCTTTTCTTCCGTTCATGGAGATCTCTCTTTGGTCTCCCATGCGAGCTTCGTGTCTCTAATTTGGTATGCTGTGAAAATTGCTGCGGATGTTGAAACCACAGCCAAGGCCTGCGTTCTGGGCTCGTATAAGCCCTGTGGCCTGGTGACAATGAAATGTGCCGCTGCTTAGCAACAGACTGTCGTGGCTGCAAAAAAATGTGTGTGTGTGTGTTTGTTTTACAGTACGTGGAGATCGCTAATGTGATGGAAAAGCCTGCTGGAGACAGGGTGTCGAGGACTGTCTTTGCACTTGGTATCCATTGTCAAGGTCAACTTTCCATGTAGTTGCCCAGGGTTTGCTTTGGCTGGCTACACCGAGGGGAGAACTATTGCCTCTTGTTTCCAGTGCATGGTTTCAGTGAAGCCCTAGACTGAGTTGGAATCTCCTGGTGGCTGCGGTGGTAACTCATGCAGTCTCACGAGGCCCCGCTCGCTGGGTGGCTGCTATGCGCCCCTTTGACAAAGTGATAGCCAAAGTGGAAGTCGCACCTTGCCCATGTCCCATTTCTAGGGATGCTGGAGTTGAGCTTGCAAGGGGTCACCATGGGACAAATGCCGCCATCACCACCGGTGCTGACAGGAACTGGTGTGTTCCCCCTGGCAGAGTGTTTTGCCTTATTGTTGAGTGTTCCTTCTCTGGCAGATTGTTGTATCCAGTCTTGGGATAAATGGAGGCTCCTGGTGGGAAGGAAGGAAGGAAAGTCGAGTGGTTGTGGAACTAGCCTAAGGCTTGGGAGACCTGCATTCAGTCCCTCATCTGCCACAGTCTGACCTCGAGTAAGTCACTGGGCTGCTCTGTGCCTCCGTTTTCCCCATGCCACAAGGAAACTCGTTCCTACCTCCTGGGGTGTTGTGAGAATAAATGCACTGAACAGTCTGAGCTGCTCAAAGAACATGTTATCAGGGGTCTTAGATGTATTTAGGAAAGAATGGGCAGGGGAAGGTTTGAATCCCCAGTTAAAATCGGTGCATGGCACAGCCTGGTTGGAGCCCGCACGGGTCTGCCTCTGGGAGGCCCATCTTGCTAGGAGAGGCGGCGGCACACCCGCTGCCCCACTGGCATTGAGTTATTGGGCTAGGAAATTAAAACAGTCCACTCCTTGGCTTTGTCTGCTGCTTGTTCTCAGGCGGGCAAGAGCCGCCGCCATCTCGAGTTACTGTGACTCACCCAGCAAAGGTGGCTGGGCTGCCAGAGACATCGCTGTATTAAAACACACAGCCTCCCTTCTTGCCACATTCCCAGCACGGCTGCTTGCCATCAGAGCAGCCTGTGGATTTATGGATGTTATTCCGTCTCGGCTCCGGAGCATTAAATGTCTTTTAATTAACCTCTCAGAATTAATGATGTTGGTTTCCCCGGCATTCCAATGCCATGCAAGACCATACAAGGGCCAAACGGCATTTCTAATTGCATGCACTGCTCCCGCTGCTTGTCTAAGGATGCTCTTTCTTTTTGGATTGCCGAAGATCAGCTGAACCCCTGCTTTGGTCTGTCTGTTCACTGACTAGCAGTAGCTGCTGTCATTCCAGTGGGTAGCCACTAGCCAGTCACTTGGAAGTCTGTTCTGGTGGGTGTTTCCCCTCCCGTCTTCTGATTCCCTTTGTTCTAACCCATTGGTGCATCGTAGGTTTCTTTTGATTAGCTGTGTGGATCTTCTGTTTTGGACTGTATCTCCCACTAAAATATGTGGTTGATATCTAGGCAGTGTCTTGTTCAATGGGTGGAGTACCGAGTAGGGAAATAGGAGACGGGGTTTTATTTGTTCCTCTGCCACACGCTTACGCAGTGACCTTGGGCAAGTCACTTAACTTGGCCTTTGTCTTGCTTTGCTCTTTCTGCCAAAACAGGGCTAAGATTTCCCATCTCATAAGGATGCATTGGGGTTGGATGCTCAAATGCGCCATAGAAGAGCAGAGCGTCAGCTGGGTGGATAACTGAGTTGGCTTACTTGTGGCAGGGATGAAGGTTGGCAGGCTCTCTAACCACAACCTCTGCAAGGCATGTGCTGGGAATAGAGGAGAAATCCCCACAGGCCCCTTGGATCCAAGTAACAGAGGTTATTCAACGTCTCTTTGGAGGTTTTTACCTCTGGAGCCTTTCCACTGTGTGCAGCAGTGATGGGAGCAGGAGCCCAGTCAGGACCACACTAAATACCTCAGTCCCTATCCCTGCTCAAACGAGGTCTGCATGCCACGGTGCTACAACATTAACTTTTGCAACCACTGTGTGAGAGACAGTCGCAGCCCCCCACACCTTGTCACCAGAGAAGGGAAGTGTTCCTTATCCCCCACGTTCTGTGGATGGGGAATCTGACGCTAAGGAGGTGAAGTGCCTGTAATCCGTGGGCAAGCTCCATTGATTTCCATAGTTAGATGGGCATCCTCCATAGACACCAGAGACCTTGCCAGGGGCTTGGCTCTAGCTATAGACGCTGTAACTGAGAGAGTCTCGCGCGTCGGCTCTGAGGTTGTAGTGGACGCTTCACCGGGGTGAAGAGTGCAATAATGAGCTGATCTGGTTATTGGATTCCCATGCTGGGCCAGGTGAGATTTAGGCTGCTCTGGTCTCAGGTAGGTGAGATATTGCTTTCGGGGCACAGATTCTCCACCTTTGCCATAATGTGACTCCATATTCTAGCACTAAAAAAATGATGTAACTCCTTTCCCATGTAACCGTAAAGAAAGGACAGAAAAGCAAAGTAGAGGGGTGGGGTGCCTCCAGGCAGAAGGAGGTACCTATGGCATGGTGGAGTCAGAAGATTAGCATTTATATGTGTGCCAGATCCTGTCTGTGCTGGGCATTTGTCCCTCCCTGCACCAAGCAGGAGATGGGCCCTCCCTGCACCAAGCGGCCCACAATTTTAGATTTTCCTTCCAAGCAAGTAGTTTTGAGCCTGAGTGAGTTAGGCTCACAGGTGGTCTAACGTTCCTTCAGCCCTTGCTGTGTTGGAGTTTGGTTCACTGTCCTCCAGTGCAGCGGAAAAGAGGGGAGCTTTAAATAGCAGCCGACTTTTTCAGGGCTGGATGAAATGGTTGGGAACGTGCAAAGCGGAGATACTTTCCCGAGAGTGTGGTCCCCCATTCGCGGTATCTCAGCACCTTCCTGAGGTAAAGTTTGGCACGTTCCGTTGAGTGACTCCTGCTCCTCCTTTTCTTCAGTTGATGGAGATCTCTCTCTGGTGGAACTCCATCTTGGCACCTCTTTGTTCAGAGGCGCAGCCACAGCAGGAGACAGCGTCAGATCTCCTCCCAGAGCCTGGGTCTGCTTTTCACAGACTCACAGAATCACAGGGCTGGAAGGGACCTCTGGAGGTCATCTAGTCGAGCCCTCTGCTTCAAGCAGGATCAATCCCCACAAAGTCATCCCAGCCAGGATCTTGTCCAGCCGAGACTTAAAAACCTCGAGGGACGGAGAATCCACCACCTCTCGAGGCAACGCATTCCAATGCTTCACCACCTGCCTGGTGAAGTAGTTTTTCCTAATATCTAACCTACACCTTTCCCTCTTCAACGTCTGGCCATTACTCCTTGTTCTGCCATCTGACACCACTGAGAACAGTTTCTCACCCTCCTCTTCAGAGCTCCCCTTCCGGAAGTTGAAGGCTGCTATTAAATCACCTCTAAGTCTTCTCTTCTGTAATTTAAACAAGCCCAAATCCCTCAGCCTATTCTCATAGGTCTTGTGCTCCAGACCCTTAATCATTTTTGTTGCCCTTCGCTGAACCTGCTGTAGCAAATCCACATCCTTTTTATACTGGGGGGCCCAAAACTGGACACAATATTCCAGATGTGGCCTCACCAGTGCCAAATAAAGAGGAATAACTACTTCTCTAGATCTGCTCGAAGTGCTCCTCCTAATGCACCCTAGTGTGCCGTTAGCCTTCTTGGCTACGAGGGCACACTGTTTACGCATATCCAGCCTTTCATCCACCATAACCCCCCACACGTCCCTTTCCATCATACTGCTGCTGAGCCAGTCGTCCCCAGCCTGTAACAAAGCTTGGGATTCTTCCACCCCAGGTGCAGGACTCGACACTTCTCCTTATTGAACTGCATCAGATTCTTTTGGCCTAGTCCTCCAATTTATCCAGGTCCCTCTGGATTCTCTCTCTACCCTCCAACGAATCTACCTCTCCCCCTAGTTTTGTGTCATCTGCAAACTTGCTGAGGGTGCAATCCAGTCCCTCATCCAGGTCATTAATAAAGATGTTGAATAACACCGGCCCCAGAACCAGCTTGAAACAGACCGCCACCCAGATATTGAGCCATTGACCACTAACCGTTGGGCCTGACCATCAAGCCAGCTTTCTATCCATCTTCTTTTTTTGAAGACAGTAGAGTGTTCCACACTGGCTGAAGTGGCATCAGGACTGGAGGGTGGCAAGAGGAAAGAGCAGCAGCTGACCTGATTTTTTTCCACATCTCAGAAAAGATATAAAGATATCCTGGTACTGGAAAAGGGCAGCAGAAAGGAGGAGGAGTTTGGAAGGGGTGCCATGTAAAGAGAGGTTAAGAAAATGAGGACTTCCAGCTTAGAAAAAAGGTAGGCCATCCTTGTCTGCTGGTGGAGGAGAGCGTTCAGTCTGCTGCTGTAGTGAGGCTGGTTTCTAGGCTGGGTTTAAATAAGATGCCCATCAGCAGAGGCTCTTGAGTGCTTTATGGTGCTGCGTGGCTGCAGATAGGACAGGACCTGCCTGCTGACTTTGAGTGCCCAGGCTGGGTCTTACTGTAAAAAGGCTTGGCCGCCGCCTGCGGGGTGAGCAGAAATCAGTAGGAGCTGGGCAGGTTTAGCCCTGTTGGCTTGCATCCTGGGTTATCTCAAGATGCTTCTGGCCTGAGCAGGGAGCAGGTGTCAGTTCAGACTCCTGCGTCTGAACCAGTGAGCGCGGTTTAGTTCTTTCAGTCGGAATGCAGCTCTCACTCTCCTGGTTTGCTGACACTTCCTCTTTTCTGGGCCCCGGGGAGATGAGCTGAATTCTCCCTTGTAGCCTGGTGTCATGCCAGCTCGTCTGGGAAATACGGCACTATGGCTTGTTCTTTTTTCAGAACAGGTGTGTGCAGTGTGGAGAACTGAATGGACAAATGACTCCTGGGATCCCTGCCTCCCCCTGGTCTTCTCACTGCTGTTCTCTGTCGGGACTGAGGCTTTTGGGTGTGTGTGCTGGGTTGAATCAACTCTCCTGATATGCAGGGCTAATAGAGAGAATGCCATATAACTAGCCTAATTCCCATTCACTGTAGCCTTGTGGATCTTCATTGCCTGCCTGCCATGAGGGTCAGCATCCATGCAGAACTGGAGTCCGGTTGATCTTGGGGTCTCATGATTCGTGGAGAAATGCTCAGATACATGTGATTATCCTTGGCACAGAGAGCTGTTCTTGTCCATTTGCTTTACAGACTCGGGTCCTGAGGTATGATGAGATGAAGTGACATGTCCAAGGTCACGCAAGATGTCTGTGTCAGAGCAGGAACTTGCAGCTGGTCCTGAGTCCTGTGGCAAGGGGTGGAATTGGTGTATTGCTAGAGGGCTGTGCCTCTCTCTGAACTAGGGTCCCTCTGCGTGGCATGGTTAACATCCCTAAACAGCGGAGCCCCGGAGGGTGCGTCAGAGCCTGTATTTTGCATGGTGCTGTCTTATGCCTCTGCTTGCTGTGTCTTGGAGAGGAAGATGTGATGTGGGCCCCGACCTAATGGAGTGAGGGTAATGGAGGCTGCACTGCTGCCTTGGAGTGCAAGGTAGCCCTTTGCAGAGCACCGTGTTCTAGAGCAGCTCTCTGTCAAGGTGGCAGGGAAGTGAACTGGTTCTATGGCACTTGTGGTTCTTGGAGACCAATGGGAAGTTTGCTGCAAAAATAAGCAAAGGCTGAGTACACTTCCTCCCTGAGCTCTCATTTTCGGGGCTTTGGAGGAGCCATTGATAATGTCGCTCCTGGGAGGGCCGGGCAGCAAGAGGGGTCTTGTCCTCATCAGTTGCCCCAGGATGGGGAGGATCAGAGCCTGACTTCCCCTGAACTCTCAGAGGGCCCTTCTGTAGCCCTCAGATCTTGGTCTCTCGCTTTGGCTGCAACATCGTCCCTTCGACGGAGGGCATGTGGTTTGTCTTTCTGGATCCCTGGTCCATCTTTCCCTGCCCGTGTGCTGCTCTGCAGAGGGCATGTGTACGTTTGGCTGTCATTCGGGCTTTGGTGATTGTGCTTTGAAGCTTTGCTGGAGTTGAAAATACTTCCCATGCAGGTCTCTGAGGGGAAGTAGTTTCTGGAGGTCAGCTTGGTGACTGCTCATGGCTCATACCCTGTCAAAACACATGATGATTGAAACTGACTGTCCGTGCCTTTTCCTGAAAGCCTTTCTTCTGTAATGGTTAACAACATGGTCTCATCTTGATTTTTATGTCTGCAATTCAGGGTTAAGTAAAACCAAGGGTTTGCACAACCTTGAAACAAGTGCAACTGTTTTTTTTTTTTTCTCCAATGTACATTAATTCTAATGGAAAACCGGCAGTGAGGTGTGCGCGCGTGCTGGGAGTCGAATATTGGCCTGTGACGCTGCAGACCATGGGGTGTGGGATGAGGGTGGTGCTTAGGAGCTGAGAGCTGGTAGGTGAAATTGAGTCATCTGGTTTCAATCACTGACTGTAGCATTTGACATTTCAGTCTACCGTACTGGTAGTAACAAAGCAGAAGTGTTTGCTCTTGCTTCATTTTTATAACCTAAGGCAGGAGTCGGTGACCGTTCAGAAGCCGAGCGCCAGAATTTGATCTTTTGCCCTGTAGGTACAGTCCGAGGGCCAGTGTTACTTGTTAAAGTCACTCATAGTCCTACCTACAGCAGCTCCGTTAATAAATAAATAAAGCTGCAGAGCTTTCCCAGGTAGGTGGTAGTTGGCAGCATTAACTAGTCTTTTGTCAATCCACAGGCTTTGAGCAAGCTCCCAGCTGCATGGGGAAAGAGGGACAGGGCTGAGCTGCTGCCTTGTGTGCCGATGAAAAGCAGCTCACATGCCGCTCTTGGCACCTGTGCCAGGGGTTGTTGACCCCCAGTGTTGACAGTAAGAAAACCATTGTGTAGAGTCCAGCCTGATGGAGTCTCTTTGGAAGTGTCCTTGAGTGCGCTGTGTGGTGGAAACAGGTGACACAAATTAGAAGGTATTTGTTCTGTGGTGAGTTGTGCAGAGGCCTGTATCAGGCGTTCCCTGTGGCTGCTAAGAACTGCTGTGTGGATGGGAGAGCCTGTCCTCCCAATGCCTTGGGAAGGGTTATCCTTGGTAGGGTGCGTCTAGTTAGTAAGTGTGTGCATCAGTCGTTTTCCTGCCTCACGGTGAAAACTGGTGGCTTTGCACAGCTCACACTTAATTCTTTCTGCCTTTTATCATTGTACTTCAGTGACTGCTCTGTGTACAAGTTGACCTGAATGTCCTCAGTTAGTTTTGCATGTTGTCGAGTGTGATGGCGAATGCAAGGATAGGTAAGCTGGGGTGTTTGTGGCTGGTACGAACTGCGAGCATTGTGTCAGGACTGGTGACATCCGGGAAGCCCCAGGAAGTGGAGAGATTGGACAGTAACTAGACATGGTGCAAATCCCTGTTTCCAAAGGCGTGTGGGAGTGGAACTGGGTGGATGTTATATTGTGCACACACCCCTTTATTTAACACCTGTGTTGTGAATCTGCTCAGCATCCTTCTTGTGAGCAGAAGTCAGTGTGGTTAATCCACGAGGGCCACTTGCTCTTTTCCTCCTGCTAGAGGAGGGTTATTAAGTAATGAGGCAGAAAGGGTTTCTGGCAGTTCTGGGGTGAGTTGCGGATTGTGGGTTGCTGACACACAATGTTTGGGTTACTTGGAGGAGGTTGGTTGGAGGCGTTGGGGTCGCACAAGGGCGTTTGTGGTTGAGAGGCAGTGCTGGCACCACTGGGAATCTGATGAAATCCATGGTGTTGAAGCAGAGGCGGTGCTGCCCAGAGGGAAGAGCATCCGGCTGGGTGTTGGGATACCTGGCTTCTGTTCCTGGCTCTGCCATTGACCTGTTGTGAGAATTTAAGCTGGTCACCCTCTGCCTCAGTGTCCGCTCCTTCAGCCTGTGTTTTTACTGCGTGTATGTACAGCACCCAGGGCATTAAGGCCAAGATCTCAGCTGAGGATAATCCCGTAGCATCTGTTAATTCGTTGTGTTCTCTGCCCTTAGGTCATGTTAGCTGCTTCTTACTGGTCCCTCCTGGCTCCTGCCATTGAATTGGCCGAAGATTCTGGGAACTTCGGGGCCTTTGCTTTTTTCCCGGTGGCTGTTGGCTTCACCCTGGGAGCAGCCTTCGTCTACTTTGCTGACCTCCTCCTTCCACTGCTGGTAAGTGGTAGACAGTCTGTCTTCTGCTGGCAGTGGTCTCAGGCTGGTCTCCCATCCACTCTTTTTGCGCTGGAGACTGTGGGTCCCTAGAAGCCCATCTCTAGCAGATCTGCACGTTGCTGGATGGATGAGGCCGTTAAGTGTTGCAATGAACTCCTGGCTTTCCCACGGCATATGTGCAGTGCTGTGTGTGTGGTGTCTCATTTGCTCAGTCCCCATCCTCCAGGTGCTGGAGGTAGAAGCACAGGGCTGCTGTCCTAAACTCTGTAGTGTCTGGGGGGCAGTGGCTCATAGACTCATAGAAATGAGGGGCTGGGAGGGACCTGGGGAATTCACTAAGCCTGCATCAGCACTGGGACTGGACTGAAACCTGGATCGTCCCTGGTACGTGTTTGCCCAGCCTGTGCTTAGAATCTCCAATGGGAGGGATTCCATAGCCTCCCTTGGGAAGGCTAGAAACTCCCTTAGAGTTGGAAACTTGGTCCTGATATCTGACCTGGCTCTGCCTTGCTGCAGGTGAAACCCATCACTACTTGTGCTACCTTCAGTGGATGTGGAGAGCGATTGGTCAGTGTCTTTTTTTTTTTTTTTTTTTATAACAGCCCCTCACATATGTGGAGACTGTTATCAGGTCCCCTCCTCTCACGCTTCTCAGAACTAAACATGTTCCGTTTTTCTCACCCTGTCTTTCCTGGGGTGGGGGCGTTTTCTAACCCTTGGCCCGTTTCTGTTGCTCTCCTCTGGAGTCTCTGCAGCTTGTCCACATCTTTGCCCAGAACTGGGGCAGCACTCCCACTGAGGAGGCCTCACCAGTGCTTGGCAGAGTGCGACCGTTACCTCCCAGGTCTTATACACAGTGGTTCCTGGATGGTCCTGTATAGCAGTAGTGGGGACAGAAGTGCACGTGATTGCACTGGCTTCTGGCTTGATTTAGAGTTGGGCCTTCCCATGATGGATTTTGCACAGTCTCAGGGTTTTGCTACCAAAACTGCACTCAGTTGCTTGCAGCGTGGCCAGTTCCAACTGTTCAAAAATCCCAAATCAGCCCTCAAAAGATCATGAGATTCTTAATTTTTAACACCGGTTCTGTTGTCTGATCCTTTTGGGTTCGCTTTCAAGCCTTCCTCTGCAACCATGAGGCCAGGAACTTGTTTATTAAAAAGGCGAAACAAAAAAGCAATTATTTTCATGTTGTAGCACGACTCCAAGAGCTGGGGCTTTAAAACAATGAATGCTGGGAGATTGACTAGAGATAGCAACACTGCCATTGATAAAGCTTCCCTCTGCTGTTACAAGTGTAAAGACTTAACTGCAGTAACCCAAAGGGCAGGGTGATATAAATGCTGATGTTCTTGGCTTTGCTAGCTGTCTCAAAAAGCTCTTAAAAAGATATGAGGTGACTGTGTGTTGATAGTAGTGGCAATAAAGCATCATGAGTCTTGATGTTCCTCAGTGCTTTGGCTAATGAAGTTAGATGGATTTTATTCTTAACCCTCCTTTCCATTCTGGCAGAAGCCAGATAAGTCAGTTTCTATTGAAGATTTAATGAAACTGCATTTCCCTGAGATTGGCTAAGATGGTGTCTGTGCTGAACATGGCTTTAGGCCACAGGCGTGAAAAGAGATGGCTCTTTCATTATTTTTGTTCGTTTCTTTAACGGGCAGCAGTTTCCAAGCAGTTCAGGTAGGACCTTAGTTTCAATCCCAAGATTTAATTTGCAGCATTGTAAACTCCATAAATCATGAGTCAGTCTCCCCGAAACCCATGAGATTAACCTAAAAAAAATCACAGGGTGTATTGGTGTGGGGAGTAGGGGGTTGCTGGCTGTTTGGTCTGCAGATGAAGGAAAATTTAAGGTCATGTTTCTATGACTTTCTCAGCATCTACGTGGGGAAAAGGCTATAAATAACAGGCATTTGGCATCTGATCATATGACTCCAGGAACAAAAGGTCTAAGAAGATAAAATATAAATAACGATTCTTGGAAAATTGCAGGGATTGGCAACTTTGGTATCTAAGGAAGGCTTTTCCTCATACCTTTCAGGTTCTTTTTTCCCCCTCCTATTTTGGTACAACTGTGAAACCATATATATATATATATATTTTTTTTTTTTTCTTAAAATGTCTAACAGCTCGGTTCTAGCATGTGCTATAAATAGGGAGGAATCATGGCTTCGTGGTTAAGGTGGTGTTCTGGATTCAGAAGCGGTAGGCACAGTTTATCTCTCTGCCACTGACTCCGTGCATGACTGTGAGCAAGTCACTTCATTTTTCTGTTCCTTGATTTCGCTGTAAACTAGTGCTTCTAAAAAATTGGATTGATAACCAGAAACTAAAGCTCCAGTAGCTGGGCACTGCATGGACCCCCGGATGGTAACGGGTGAGTTCTTTAATTCTTCTCAGCATTTGTAAAGGAAAGTTACCAGATTGTTACGTGTTTCTGTGAAAGGGACATTGTCTTGTGATGTAAATAACATGGGGTAGGGTATGTCCTGGTGTCAGGGGCGTGTAAAGCACAGGGTCCAGCTCTGTCACGCAACCGCATGAATGCAATAAGCTCGTTATTGTGGCTAGAGGTGTGTGAAGGTTATTAGCCTTTAATGCCCATTTGCTTCGCTTACAACCAAGTTTCAAAACAAAAGAATCTGGCCTGAATTGTTGTTTGCAATGATCACCTGTCATTATAAGGCACCCGAAGGGACCTTCTAATGTATTTGATCAGCTGCCCACAGCTCATGTTCTCCAATAGAGAGAGTAAATATTTCCACCACACAACCCACTTCTCCCCAGTGTGTCCCAGGTTTTCCTCTGTCTATGGGTGCTGTTTAAGACGCTCTGCTTTCTGCAGCAGTGTTGGTTTGAACCCAGTTAAAATAACATCAGGTGTTGAACTGAGTTTTTGCTTGTAGTTGATGCCTTTAGGCCACGTGCATTTAACCAGAGGAGTGGACAGGTCTTTCCCTTCATGGTGGTCTTGGAAGGGTTGTGTGTCCTGCAAGAGCCTGAGAGCTCTTGTTCCCTTTACCTAGTACATGCTTCTTACGGGTAAAGGAAGGGTGTCCTGTTCTCTACATTTCTGTTCCCCCCCCCCAGTTCTACTAGGTGGGAGAAGAGAATACACCCGATAAAGCAAAGGACAGCAATTAGTACGCTGTGTTGTTGTTTCTTATATTGTGGTAGCGCCTACCAGCCCCGATCATGGAGCAGTAAAAACTCAGAACAAAAAAAGGTCTCTGCCCCAAAGAGCCTGCAATTAAAGAAGGCCCCTGTTCTGCTAATCCCAGAAAATAAATGCCAGATGCTGACTGTGCACCAAGTTACTGGAACCGTCCGTGTAATAAGAAGGAGCGAGCATCCTGCTCAGCTGACTGTGTGTGGGCGCAGAGGTCTCCCCGTATGTCTTTTCAGGACTTGGATTGCTCTGTGGGGAGTACAGACCAGCAAAGAGATATGGTGGTGCCATGAAGGTTATTATGGGGAGTGACTCACTTTAACAGTGTGCATAATAACTGTGTTACTCGGATCAAAAATTTATTTTCTACCTTTTTAGGTGTAATGGCCCAATGACAGCCTGTGAGTAACTCTCTTGGATCTTAATGGCCTGGCCTGGCAGTGAATTTGACTCGGGGTCTTTCCCATCTTCTGAATTAAAATCTCTCCTGGGGTGCGTCAGTCATTAAGGTGCAAGCACCTGTCAGGTTTAAGTTGTTGTAATTTACTTCAGGCTCCTCAAATCCTTAGTTGTAGACAGAAGGAATCAGCCTGCTTTCCCAGTGACATCTCTGCTGGAGAAGGGGCTGAGATAGGAATACAAAGGGATGCCGATCCATGCCATTGTTATGAAAGAAGATGGTGGTGATAAGGAATTTTTTTTTTCCCCCCTTTAGTGGACTGTTCTTTACTCAAGGAAGATTTTGTCTTGATGGGCTTGAGGCTTCTCCCTAGCTGCTTCGGAGTGCAGTGAGAGACAGTAAAATTTATAATGACTCTTTGAGGACGTGTGTGGTCTTGTCAGCTATCCTGCCGATGGAGGGAAGGGAGTGGGAACTCTTTCACCTCCCTTCCCTTTTTTGTTGTTTACAGGCAGTTCACAGAGGACTGGTACGGTTGCTAATGGCAAATAAGGAAGTATTTGTGTTCCGCATCGGAGCCCTGTGGGACAGACTGGCTAATGGTGCTGAACGCTTTTTCATTAGGTTCTTCTGAAAGGAAGGGGCCAATTCATTCGGTTTTTGACTTGGAAAACGTAACCCCGCTCTGTTTTGCTTGGCTGGGGTCGCTGCGGGGGAGATGTTTGTTTGGCTGTGTTTCCTATTGATAGCACGCCTGGAGGTGAGCAGGACGTGATGCTGTTTGGAGGAGTTCGGAAGGATGAGCAAAGCGTGTCCTATATAAACTATGAGGAGCTGTGCCCCAGTTGCATAGAGGGGCCTTGATATTTGGAAATAATTATTATCTGGAGCTTGGCAGGCAGGGCTCCCTCTGCTTCAGTTGGGCAAACTGCTGGGTAGCTGTGCAGGTAGGAGTGTGCTCAGTTAAAGAAGTTCCTTCCCGCAGGTTCTGCTGGCTCTGTGGGAATAACACCTGCTTTTATACCTCCCTTCCACAGGCTTCAGTGATACTTGAGCAGGCAAACCACTCTCTTCACATAGTCGTGGGTGTGCTGAAGATCCAAATGTTTTGAAGAGAAATTGTTTGAGAAACATGTTATAGTATTTATACAGCACCCAACATAATAGGGCCTCTCTGGGGCCTTAAGAAGCGACTGTAATGCCATTAAGAATTATTGTTATGTGTCCTCTTCAGGTGGTCTTTCAGCCTTGTCTGCTCAGCTCTTTTGTTGATGGGGCAGAGGAATAAACCACTTCTTTCACCCTCCTCTTTCAATCGTATTTCCTTGTTTCTGTTTTTCCTTTGTGTTTCCCCTCTCTCCCTTTCTTCTTTGCTCCCATCGAAACCCTCAGGTTCTCAGGGCCCATAAATGGGTAATACAGAAACCCTGCAGTGGTCTGAGACTAGCATTTTCTATAATCACGCCTTCGGCCATCTTTGAACAAGAGGAGAGGGTGGTTTGGGGTGAGAGCAAAGGTCCGGGGAGCAGAGCACCAGGCTTTTACTCCTGGTTCTGACTTTTCATGAGAGTCCATCTCATGTTGGTATGAGGCTCTGTGCTTCAGTTTCCCCAGCTAGTAACTGGAGATACCACTTTCTCTTGGGAGGTGAGTTGTCAGACAATGACCTTGTTAGGTAGAGAGCACCATTTGGTGCATTTTTAAAACATGGCTAGCCTAGTCCTATTTACATCTATATTTAGGTATTTCAAAATCCTGGGCGACTTCGCTTTTTTGACAGAGTTGGGAACTGGAACCTGCTATTGAAATCTGAGTAATGCAAAACAAAAAAAAAAGCAGTCCAGTCGCACTTTAAAGACTAACAGAATAATTTATTAAGTGATGAGCTTTCGTGGGACAGACCCACTTCTTCAGATGATATCCATACCAGAACAGACTCAATATTTCAGGTACAGAGAACCAAAAATAATAATCAAAGTTGACAAATCAGAAAAATTATTATCAAGGTGAGCAAATGAGAGACCAGAGGGAAAGAAGGAGTGGGGGGAAGTCAAGAATTAGATAAAGCAAGGTATGTAAAAGAGCACCTATAATGAGCTAGAAAATTGTCATCCTGGTTCAAACCACATGTTAATGTGTTGAATTTGAATATAAAAGAGAGTTCAGCAGCCACGCTTTCCAAGCGGCTGTGGAAGTTCCTTTTCAGTAAAACACAGACTTTTCCAGGTCATTAACAGAACGGCCCACTCCATTAAGTGCTGGCTGACAGGTTTGTGAATCAGGAGTGTTTTTATGTTTGTTTTATGCCCATTAATTCTTTGTCTGAGAGTTTGAAGTCTGTCCAAAATGCAAAGCATGTGGGCATTGTTGGCACATGATGGCATATATAATATTAGCTGAGGAACATGAGAATGTGCCTGTGATTCTGTGAATAACCTGGTTAGGTCCAGTGACGGTATCTCCAGAATAGATAGGTGGACAAAACTGGCCACTGGCCTTGTGGCAAGGAAACGTTCCAGGATTGGTATTCCTGTGGTATAGTCTGTGGCTGTTTGTGAGAATCCTCATGAGGTTGGGAGGTTGCCTATAGGAGAGAACAGGCCTGTTGCCTAGGACCTTCTGGAGTGTGGCATCCTGATTAAGGATAGGTTGTAGGTCTTTAATAATGCATTGCAGTGGTTTGAGTTGGGGGCTGTAGGTAATGACATGGTATTCTGTTACTGGCTTTTTTGGGCCTATTTTGGAGTATCTGGTCTTGGGGGTATTTGTCTGGCCCTGTCGATGTGGTTTTTTATTTCTCCTGGTGGGTAATTCAAGTTTATGAATATTTGGTAGAGATCTTGTAGTTTTTGGTCTCTGTCAGTAGGATTAGAGCAAATGCGATTGTACCTACGGGCTTGACTGTAAACAATGGATCTAGTTGTGTGTGCAGGGTGGAAGCTAGAAGCGTGTAGGTAAGTATAGTGATCGGTGGGTTTCCAGTAGAGCGTGGTACTGATCTCTGATTTGTACTGTACTGAGTAATGCAAATCATGCAATTTTTATTAAGCTGACTAGGTTTGTGAACTTGGCCCCTGTGCTGCTAATATCACACCTTTATTGCTGCAAATGAAGGATGGCCAAAGATGCAGAAACCCATGTCTGGGGTAGAAGCACAGCAAGTTCGGGTCTCAGCTGAACTCGTTTCTTGTTGGAACTTCTGCAAGGGAAAGGGCTTGAATGAGTTCTCCCTCTCTGCCACTTGCATTATTCTTGTTGCAGGGCATGTCTGCATGGTGAGACAGAGGTATGATTCTCCGCTCACAGAGACGTACTCATAAACTCTCTTTGAGCTGTTTCAAGTGTAAATAGTAGTATCCATGTTTCCATTACTGCTGCCAGTATGAAACTGTGTTGAGTCCACCCCTGCCTGAGCGCTGTAGGGTAGATAATTGTTACCTGTGAAGCTGATTCATCGGTTTCCATTTTTCCATTTCCATTTTTTCCACCTCCGCCTCTATCTTTTGGTTAAATTCTCATTGTGTCAGTTTACTTTTATCAGAATTTCCAGATCTGAAGAGGTGGGTCTGTCCCATGAAAGCTCATCATCTAATAAATTATTTTGTTAGTCTTTAAAGTGCTACAGGACTGCTGGTGTGTTTTGTGAAGATACAGACTAACATGGCAACATCTCTGAAGGTACTGCTGTAGCTACGCTCATCAAGCTAGCCCGGGTATGTCTGTGTGAGCTAGGAATTATATCCCTCGCTCCTGGTACTGTATAGCTAAAAGGAAGAAATAAGACAACCCTTTCCCCAGGGCTGTTCTAATTCTCCATTAAATGGATCCATAATCTGTGGGTTGATTGAGAAATAGGAAGGAGTCCAGGAAACATGAGCCTTCTTCCTCGCTTTGGATACTCTTAATGTACACCCTTCATGCAGGGGTTCTTGCTGTAATGCACTTGGATTTTATTTTATTTTATTTTATTTTTTTAGCAAAAGCTGCCAGTACTTGATGGACAGAGTAGTGTATGTTATCCTCTTAGAAGGCAGGATGCAATTTATCTAGCTCAGAGCATCTTTCAAACTGTTTGTGTTTTGCATAGCAATCAGAAGAAAACACCCCTCTTTCCCTTCTGCTCTCCTTAAGAGCGTTCTTTGTGTTATAGTGATAAAACTGCTGGGTGGTGGAACCTGGCACGTTTGTCAGAAATGCTCGACAGCCCTTGCTCTGCAAAGGGAGGAAATATAAAATGTTTGCTAATAGGTTCGAATACCTGCCAGATTGCTCCCTCTCCCAGTTTGAAGGAGGTGTATGAAGAGACAGTATTGTCTAGAGGATAGGGTGTAGCCCTTGGAATTGAGAGACCTGAGTTCTGTTGTTCCCGGTTTTGCTGGCTGACCTTGGATAAGGCATCTTTCTTTTCCCCACCAGTGCTCCCTGTAAACTGAACCCTTGGGCTGCGGCCCAGGAGCAATTCAGGTGCCACCCAGGTGATTAGCAGAGCACCCACAGTGGGCAGTGTGTGAATCTATTGGCGGTGCACATCTGTGCAGGCCTTGGTGCACATAACACATTTTTTTCTGCCCACGGTTGGAAAAATGTAGAAGGAACACTGTTCCCCACCCTATGTGTAGCCCGTAAGCCGTTTGGGGAGGGGCTGTCTTTTAATATGAGTTTATGCACTGCTGCAAAAACCAATATTTGAGTTCTGGCTGAATGACCTTCCCTTTTATTCACTCTTGGCTTTTTACCTTAATGGACAGGAGGTCCCCACTCCAGCCTTGCAGGTGATTCAAACGTTTTCCAGTTCAAGGAGATGGGAGTAACCTCTGACCATGTAGCAAAAGTGAAAACTGTTAAGGACAGCACCACTAGCTGCAGCAAATATTCTGGACTAGTTTTAGAGCCAATATGTGTAGCAATCAGAAGAAAACACCCCTCTTTCCCTTCTGCTCTCCTTAAGAGCATTGTATCTGCAAAACCAGTGAGAAGGCCTGTGGCAAGCTGCAATAGACCCGCAAAAGCTGCTTTAGAGGGTACTGCAGTGGTTTGTAAATATACATAAACATCCCACAACAGTGAATTAGTGTTGCTTTGTTCTCGGAGGGTAACGCTGGACTGGAGATGATAAAACAAAAAGGGTGGCTGCCACAGTGCTCGAGGTTTTGATCTCGGAGTGACTGACAGCCAATTTTGGCTCTGTGAGAGTTGTATTTAACCAACCTATTGATCGCATGCAGTCCTGACTTCTCGGAATTGCTCTTTCCGTTGTAAATCTAATCGCTGTTCTTGGGTCTTAGTTGAGTGTTTTGCCCTTGTTCTTGGGGAGCAGTCGGTAAAGCTTGGGACTCAAACCTAGGACTTCTGTCAGGGTGGTGCTGTATGTAGTCACAGAGCACCAGGCTATTGGGTTGATTCCCAAGTACTGCTTTGCAGGGGCTTAGGGGTGTTGACCAATTAACTGGCCCTTACTAGTTAACTCTGGCAAAGTCTAGCTGAGCTGGGCAGGAGCAGCCTTGGCTTCTGCAGAGCTGGCAGGCCGGGTGGTGGGACCCTGGTCACTGCGAGGCTGGGTGGCAGGACCTAGGTTTAATGGGTTAACTGGTTAAGTGTTATCAGTTAACCTAACATCCCAAAGGGGGACATGCATAGATTTTAGTGCCGGAAGGGACCATTCTGATGTTTGTTTGACCCCCTTCAGTTCTCATGTAACTTCTGCAGAATTTCTGTATGAACTACAGTAGATCTTTTAGCTTGACATCCAGTCCTTAAAGAGAGGAGGACTTGAGCACATCCATAGATAGATAAATTCTTCCGGTGACTAGTACTCTAAACATTTCTACTTTATTTCTGGCTTGAATTTTTCTACTGTCAGCTCCCAGCTCTTAGATTGCATTATCCCTCTTTGCGCTGGACTGAAAAGCTGCCCGCTCCCAGAAGACTCTTCTGCTCATAGGCCACGATCAAGTCCTCTTAACTGTTGGTTGTTGCAGTATTCAGCTTGGAGAATAAGGAGGCCTGTGATGGGGTGGATGAAGCCCTGATGCCCTACAGGAGGCCAGAGACCTTGCCACACCGCATCCCAGCAAGAGGAGCAGAAAGAGGTCCTCCAGGCAGAAAAGAGCAGCTGTTTCTGCAGCAGCCAGTCGGGACCCAGCAGGCTGATTATAAAAGCAGCTGCTGGGCTAGGTCGTAATAGTTCCTCGGAGGAGCTCAGCCTGGGAGACCAGCAGCACTACAGACATCTCTGAGTGCAAGCTGAACTTAGACCTGCCGAGGACCCTGGCCCCAGAACCTGGAAGACTGTCAGGCAAAGACATTACGTGGCACCCTGTTGCAACAGAGGGACGCTCGCAAGCGAGTGGATCCTGTTACAAGCCGTTTTGAGTGGGTCACACTCTGAGTACGCCTGTTGTTGCAGCCTTTCACACCCATCAAGTATGGAGTGTAGATAGCAATGTAGGTGCTGAGACACATCATCATCATCACTAACCGTGGTCTCAGCGCCTGTTGGTGTCCGGTGCCTCCCTCGCTATTTCCTTCCCTCTTTCCCTGTCCAGTGTGGAGAGATTTAGTTTCTGTAGACTAGTTCTGCACCAATCTACTATATCTCCCCATTCTCCATGGGGTCCGCCTCTCCTGTTTGAACCATCCATTATGCCAAATACCAGGGTCTCGATTTTTCGTTCGTTGTTGATTCTGCAAATATGCCCGAATAGCTGTAACTTCTGTTGTACAACCTTCTGCGGCAGGCGCTCTCTTGGCTGAATCTTCCTGTGTAATTCCTCACTGGTGATCTTCTGCATCCATCCTATTCTCAGGATCTTTCTATAACAACTCCTCTCAGACACCAGAATTCCTTATGCATCTCAGTCCTCGTCCCTCCCCGGGTGTATATGCTCCATGGTTCTCTACACCCATGCAGTGCCTTCCACACCTGTCCTGCTTTTTAGCTGTGTGTAGTGTCTGCTGCCAGAGCCTTTCACTGCACTTTCAGTGCCTCTACTCTGCCCATTCCCATAAGCGTGGGCCTACGCTACGTATGTATGACGCCTGCTCTACAAACCTCGTTTCAAGAGTGCCTTGTTCTCCAACTTCCCTCCCTCCCTCTCCACCCCCACCACTCTTTCCAGGCTTCTTGCTCTGAATGCTACTGGGGAGCTTGGGGTACTCTCCCCACTAGCATGTGAATTCTGCAGGCCTGGAAATTTGCCTGCATTTTGCTTATGAAAATATCCATGGGATTGGTTTGATGGTTATGTGTACACTACCCCCGCCTTCCAAAGGGGGATGCTAATGAGATAGTTTGGGATATGCTAATGAAGCACTGCCATGAATATGCAGTGCCTCGTTAGCATAACAGTGGCCGCGGCATTTCGAAAGTGCTGCTTTCGATCACGTGCGGCTGGTCTACATAGGCTCCTTTTTGAAAGGATCCCCCATGCTTCGAAATCCCCTTATTTCTATTTGGTTATAGGAGTAAGTGCATTTTGAGGACCCCATTTAGATGAGCTGCGTGTGATCGAAAGCAGCACTTTCAAAGTGCTGCAGTTGCCATTATGCTAATGAGGCACTGCATATTCATTGCAGTGCCTCATTAGCATATCCGGAAGTGGCTCATTAGCATCCTGCTTTCTTAAGGGGTAGTGTGGGCGGGGGCTAGTGTAGACATAGCCAATTTGTCTTGGAAGGCCTTGGCTGTTCGGAGGCCTGAGTATTTCTTAACAACTCCTGGAATTTCCTCTGCTGTGAATTGTATAAATATTTTCGTTAGTAGGCTCAGATGGACAGGTTGAACATGCAAGGCATAGAGTATGCAAGAGCAGACAGCTTATTTGTGTTATTGCCTGTAGCACAGGTGGTCTTGTCTGCACTAGGAAATTAGGGTGATACAACTATGTCACTCAGAGGGGTGAAAAATCCACATCCCTGAGTGGCCCAGTTAAACTGATCTAACCCTGGTGTAGATAGTGCTATGTCCACTTAGGAGAAATTTTACTCTCCTAACTACTGCTGAGGAGTGTTGAGTAACTGATATGGGACAATACAGCCAAAAGCCAAAGATCTACAAAAGATGGCCACGTTAAACAAACACAGATTGTTGTATTTTGCTTTTGTTTTAGCAAACTGGTTTCAGGGCAGGCTTGTTCATGTTCCAGTTTATAGCCTGTCTGTGATGCATCAAGCTATCAAGGTGCCCTGATCACTAATGCAGCGGGGGCAGTGAGAGAGTAATACGACGTCTCATGGAACAGCAAAGGAGTGTTTCCCTGGGAGACAAATTGCATGCTGGTTACATATGCCCACATAGACTCATGCCAAGCTGCAGAGCTCTTCATAGTAAATCTCCCATGTAGCTATTCTGTGCTTCTGAAAAGATTCCATTGGGCTGAGTCCTCGCGTGAATTTATAATGGGGATTAAGGTTTCTCTTAGACAATTTCTTAATTCTTTTGAAGTATGCCCCTTAAAAGCTCCCTTTCATTTGTTGCATTTGACTCCTTCCAGGAATCACTGATAATTAGCTGCACATCCTCGCTGCAGGTAGCAGGCAAATTTTCTTTATTCCAGACAATAACCCAGAGACGTGCTCGCGCAGGCCTCTGTTCGTTTGATTGAAGTTCTTCAGGACCAGACTGGAACACTAGCCAGAGCGACTTAGAAGACCTGGTTCTGATGTTCACTATCGTGCTGCTGGAGCTCTCGCAAGCTGCACGCTGTGATAGCTTGTGGAACTGACAAAATATTAAGGTGTTGCTCCTAGAGGATAAATTAAGCAGTCTGGCACTAACAGAAAGAGAGAGGGACAGGCACTCTGGCTCCGGGATTTAATCCCTTCTTGAAATCTGGGGTGGGGAGGTAGTGCTGCATGGAAGTGTGGGGTTATTGGCTGTGTGCGCGTTATAGGCAATTTGCAAGAGAAGATCCTGTCTGTAAGGGGTGAATACTAAATACAGTGACAACTAATAAAAATGGCAGTGGAGCACAGCGGGAGGAATGTGAAAGTACAGGAGTGAAAGCCTTTCTGGAGCTGCTGTCGTAGCAGTAATCCAGGGAAACCCGACAACTAGGCACGTAGTAAGCAGGGAGGAGAATGTTTATCCCACCCCTGCAATCAAGGCAGGGGACTGGGAGTTCTCTTGAGCTATACTTCTTGATGTGTGACACCCCCCACCCCCCGAGCCAAAGTTTTCCCCTGAAAAATGGGACCCATCCCCACCTGTTTGAGAAGCTTGGATGTTCACGAAGGGCTTTGAGCTGTGAGTTGGTAGAGAAGCACTAAGCATTATGTGGCCCTTTGCAGTGCACCTGCGTTCACTAAGTAATCATCAGTGTTGGGGTGCATCGTCAGGGATGCAGGGCGAGCTGGGCCTCTGCCTTCTTGCAGGGCTCTGAGCACACCCGGTTCCTAGGTAGACCTCTCGCTTGTGCCCGTCGGCTCAAACGCTTCCGTCACTGGTGCTGCACTCACTTGTGGAGGTGTTAGGATGTTTGGGGCGTGCCCCGTGGTTCTGACATGCTCTGTCCTTGTGCATCATGGGAGAACTTTTCTGTCCTTCTGGGTATGCAGGGAGGTGAGAGTTGTGGGAAGGTGTTGGAGGACGCGCCCACTCTTGAGCGGTTTAGCTTGCATCCACGCTGCACAGCGAGCGGGTTGCCAGCCACAGTGTAAACCCATTAGCCTGTGGCCCAGCTAACCCAGGTGTAAAGTGCCATTAGCTGTGGGCCAGGGGATCGTGTGTGTGGACTCAGGGTGCTGGAACAATTTGGGCAGAACTACTGAACCACCCTGTAAGCCCTGTATCTGATGGAAACCCCTTCAAGCCAAGGGGTGTAGCAGCAGTGGTAATGGTACAGAAAGGGGTCTGCTTAGAGGCTGTGCCAAAGTGAGAGGTGACGTTAATACTTCAGTAAAGCTACGCCACAGACACAACCCTCGGGAGAAATACTTAAACTAAAACAGACTTACAGAAAATGACACCCCAGTAATACCACCTAGCTCTTCTGTAGCACCCAGCCATATAGCTGAGAGGCTTAACAAAGTCGGGGGCTCTCCTTATCCCCATTTTACAGATAGGGAAACTGAGGCACAGAAGTGAGGTGACTTTGTAAAGCCTCTCATATCTATGGTAGGCTCTGATCACCATGGGCTCTTGGGACCCAACAGTCCTCAGTGGACCATATCCCCAACGCAGCGCAGCTTCCAGAATAATACATTCTTAAAGAACAGTTCCTATTTGTCATACAGACCTTCATGGATCATGCCTGTTTTGGAGCCTGCTGCTAATTGGTTTCCTGAGGACTGAGGGTTTGTCTACACTTACGGCGGGGTTGTCGCACCACAGTCGATCTCCTAGGGAAGATCATTTGCCGTGTGTGAAGATGCAGCAAAATCCATCTCTCTGGGCTCAGCCGTCAACCCTGGTACTCCAGGCTGACGTGTAGCGTAAGGGACGTCTACGTGAGCACGAAGGTCTCTGATCTACACCAGAGAACAGTCAGTCCTGATTTGTCGATTCTAGCTGTGCAAACGGCGTGGCTAGAATCGCATATCTGGGATCGACTTTGATCCCTAGTGTAGACCAGGCTTGAGTGTGTCTGGGTGGGGACAGTGGGAAGCAAGCAGGACTCCCCCTCAGAAACCGGTTGTTAAGCCTGCATTGAGCTTGGCTACGATTTTTGAAACAGCTCTTAGACGTAGAGTGGGGGGAAGAGAGAGGGGCTGAAACTTGTTACCTTCTTATCACGGGCCCCTGAGAAAGATCAAGATGCAGTTTTTATATCCCTAGACCTGATTAGAGAGAGACGAAACTGACTCCAGCCTTTAATGCTATTTTGTGCATTTCCCACAACTGGCGCCTGCTTTCAAGCGAGGGCTGCATTTGAGGTATTTTCAGGAGACAGCTTCACAACACACCAGGGAAAAGATTAACAAGGGGGCCGCTCAATTTATAGTCACGCTTGTGTGCGTCAGAGCGCGTCTCTGCATTCTTGATTTCCCTTTCATCCCCGCTCTCCACCTGAGATAAATAAAAAGCAGCCCTTTCCTCTTTGTTCTTCACAGCTTCTCCATGGGCTCTTCCTCATTGCATGGAAGCACAGATTCTGCTGCCGTTATCTGAACAGCAGAAACCTTTTTGGGAAGCTTAGAGTAGGAAACTCTCTTCAGGAACTGCTGCAGAACCTTGCTCACTGGAAAGGCCTGTTCATGCAAAAAGGAGACTCCCTGTTGAAACCAATTGACCCTGGAAACAAATCTGTTGTATTATTATTATTGTTATTATTATTTAAGATAAACCCCCACAGCAAGCGGAGGTTTTACCCCCAAAAGAGAGAAGAATTGGGCTTTCCATGGTGACCAATATGACTTCTCTGCTGCTATTGAGTTTATGTTGCAGGTGCTCAGCTGCCACGGTGATAGGCAGCATCATCAAACCCCTAAGGTGGGTAAATGAGAAAGTGGCCACCAATGCTGCAGGGCAACTGTTGAACTCCATACAGCAAGCCCTGTAGCTGAGGGTGCAAAGGGCCAGTCCAGGGACATAGCGCTTAATTGGTTCTGGAAGGTGTACGGATCCTTGTGCGGGTTTCCACTGCAGAGAAGTGAATTTCCCCTGGGGTGCCTGATGCATAGACACTGGGTAACCAATGTGACTCAGAAGCATGGTCCTTTAGAAAGGCTACAACACACGTTACCTAAAATTAAACTACAAAAGAATCACCAAAATGGATGCACAGAATCCACAGAGAGCTGTGAAGAAGTCAGTGGGGACCAGTTGATTTGAGTGGGGCCCCATCATTTAGTTTCTATGAAACCTAGATACCAATTGAAATGTTTCTGCAACTTGGGGTTTTCATCTAAAATTCCTGTAAAAAAATCATAAGGTTCTTTTTAAGCCTCCCCCTTTGACACCCAAACCGTGTACCTCTAAACTGGAAAAAGAAATGGGCTAGAACTAGAAGTGAAATTCTCCCTACTTTGCCTTCCCAAAGCTAAAAGAAATATAAATAAATAAAGGGATCCCTGAGTTACAGCTAAATTGTCTCTGTAGAGTTCTCTTCTTTTAGTAACTGGTAACATTCTTAGTAATGTAGGTAAAGTGGTATTTGCTTCCAGTGTGAGATGGTTATGTTGGCAGCTCACTTTGCGTGTCTGTATCTTGGTATTACACATTAACCACTACAAAAGCCATTGTGTTAGAATCCTGAAGTTAAACAGAAATGATACCCTGAATCCATTTCTGAGCCTAAATTCCCCTTTGGAGTGTTTTATGCTTATTCAGATATGCACAGTGGCAAAGCTGCTGGATGATGAAATCTGTCTTGGAATCCTGTGTTCTAGGAACAATCAGTGAGGTTTTATGCTTAGGAAGGAATAAGAATTGTTTATTCCCACAAACCTGCAGTGAGTGAACCTAAATTTATTTCACTGCTTTTGGTCAGCTCAGTCCCTGTTATCGCAGTGAGTGCAAAAAAGTTTCTCCGTCTTTCCTTTCTATTTTACTGCGGATTTGCAGTCACGGTCAAGGGCTTATTTCCCCACGGCTCAGCCTGATTACTTCCTTTCCTGCTCCCTGCCCCGCTCCCAAGCCCTTTCTTATCATAAGAGTTTCTCTGAACAGGCCTTTGCTTGCTGTGAAATTCAAGCAGTGTCGGGGATTTGGCACAAAAACTGTAAGGGAAACATTTGCAAATGAGTTCTGGATTCATTCGGTACTCCTAACACACCTGACTCAGGCTGAGTGGCCAGGCCATGAGGAAAACACTCCTTGTAAAGAATAACGTGGGCTAGGTATCTGGTGTCCTCCTCTGAGTTTGGTTTCCTTTCTGCGTGGGTGAGAGGGGATCTGAGCAGCGCTGGCTCTTGCTTCTTAAGTTTTCACGAGGAGGTTTCCATCTCTCCAGTGCATGGTGGGGGTGGGGGTGCTGTAGGCTGGGGACTGCACGGGCTTCCCTTTTGTTTCAGAGAGGAATTCAGACAGCTTTGTGGGGTGAAGCCTCTCTGCAAATCAAGCTGGGAGCATTTCAGGTTGGCATTTAGCATTAGCGGCACCTAACTTGCTTTGCAAGCTGCGCAGCGAGTCAGCGAGAATCTGAAGGGGACCTCGTGAATGCCTTGTTTGCAACAACCGTGTTGCACGTCTCTCGGCTGAAGGTTCTGGCCTATTTAGGAGCTGAACCATCACGCAGTGAGGTGAGTGGAAGTCAGTATTCCCATCGTGGGCTATACATGGTAAGGAACCGACTCTCTGAAGGGTGCTGTTCAGTGCTGAGCTCTGCCTCCGATGATTTACAGAACTGACCTGGCTGTTTCAAGTGGCAAGATGAGGCTATGTGTATGCCCTGGCACGCAGAGCCCTCCTGACGGGTGTTTAGTTTAACTCTGTTCCTGTGCTGCGTGCGAATTCAGAGACAAGTGCTGGGCCCAAATTAATGCATCTGCCATGAAACGGAAACCTGCCATTAAAGTGAACAAAGTGAGCAAGATTGCAAGCCCTGGGTGTTTGAACATGTCAACGAGAAGAAAATTGCTTTTAAGTAGATCACCAAAAATGTATAGATCTTTAATTAAAAAAAAAAAAGGCAGCACAATGACAACTTATTACCAGAGTAAACTCTGAATCACTCAGCAGAGTCATTTGGTGTGCTGTCTGCTTTGAAGACATATTATATAGAGCTGACATTCATGCAGATTTTGCATATTTTGGTTGTACAGTTTGAACCTCTCTAATCTAGAACTCTCTTGTTCAGCAAACTCTGTAATCGGGCATGAGTTTAGTAAGCTGGATGACCACTTATCATGGGTTTGGCCAAGTTTCCCTTGGTCCCATAACATGAGTTTCCAGCCACCAGTCCTGGCTCTCAGTGGTCTGTGTTGTTAGTTAGCTGTAGTTTACCCCTAAAAGTCTTCTAAGAGCACAGTAAGCAGTGGAAGTGTTGGTAATGTGGTAGACAATATTGAGCTCCTGTTGTCTGGCAAATTCTCTCATCCGGCATGGGTCAGGTCCTGAGGGTGTTGGACTGGAGAGGTTCAACCTGTACAAGAAGCTCTTTGGGGTGGGGTTGACTTTATGCTGTAGTAGCATCTTCAGACCGTAGCCCCATGGTACTTGGGGCTGTATGCATGGAGGCATGATGGTTCAGTGGTTAGGGTGCTGGCCTGGGATCCCGAAGACCCCGGTTTGCTTTACCATAAGCAGTTCCTTTCAACAAGCTGCTTAATCACTCTTTGTCTCTTCTCCCATCCATGAAGTAGGGGTAATACTGAGCTACTGGGCTGGTGTGTGTGGGGGATAAATACATCAGAGATGATGAGGTGCTCAGGTATTCTCATAATGTGCCCATTAAGACAGACCTGCCCTCATGAGCTGGCAGAGGACAAAGCAGTCCCTGGATGGGCAGATAGTGAGGAAACAGACAATTGATATAGGTAGGATAACCAGCCCCTGTGGTTCAATCCCTGCCCCCCACTCATGGAGTTGTTCTGCATTTGCATCTTGTGCTGCACAAAGGGATGTCGTCTGTGTTTGACAAGATTTTCCAGTCATTTGCTCATTAAGCCGGCGTGTCTTACGTAGAGCAAGAACTCCTGTCCTGTTATATATCCCCAGGGAGCAATTCTCTGCGCCGGTCTTGCTGGGGTTACTGGATGTGCTTGGCAGGCGAGGCGGCAGCAAGAGAGTGGAGCAGCATAGCTGGTGGGCATGCGGTGCTGGTTGGATGTTATTCAGACCAGCGGTGGGAAACGTTTTTTGGGTCGGTGGCCCCTGGCCCACAGAAAAATCAGTCGGGGCCACACAACTGAGAAGGAAACACCCTCCCCCCACAAACAACCCACACCGATGTGGCCCTAACTGAGACACCTCTTGCCTCTCACATTCCAGCCCCACGGGGAGAAGGGAGAGAGGAACGAGCTTCAGGGCTTTCAGCCAGGCCAGATTAACTTTTCTGGGGGCCTGAGGCCAGTAGGTTTTATGGAACCCTTCTCCCCGCGGCACTGGAGTTGGGGCAGAAACGAGGGGTTCAGTGTGCGGCCGGGCTGCCAGGGAGGAGGGTGGCGGTGGAGGTGGGAGGGGGGCTGCAGGAGCAGACCGGGGGTAGATGTGCAGAGCGTGAGCAGGAGATAGAGAGCGGAGAGGGCTGAGTGTGGGGAGTCTGTGAGGGAGGTAAAGCACAAGCGTGGCCTGGGGTGGATATATGGGCTCTGGGCAGGAGGGAGGGCGCAAGGGGGACTAGAGGTGGGAGTCTGAGCAGGAGGTAAGGCTCAGCAGTGGGCTGGGGTGGGAGGTCTGGGAGGGTGAGTGGTGGGGTGGGCAGGGTCTGGGCGAGCTGGCCGGGGAGGTAAAGTGCAGGAGAAGTCTGGGGGTGGGTGTATGGGGTCTGTGTGGGAGGGGGATGAGGCACACATGGCTTCATGTCCCCCACTGCTCTCATTGGCTGCAATTGTGGCCAGTAGGAGCAGAGGAAGGCAGGGCAGGGGGCAGAGAGTTTCCAGACTAGTACTTCCCTGCACTGCATCCACCCGGCTGGCCAGAGGCCCCCACCCTGATGTAGAACGCCGTGCAGCGTGCTCTCCGCTCGGGGAAGGTGCTTTCCAGCATACCGTGCTGATAGATAGTAGGTCTCAGAGATTTCCCTTTGAGAGCTCTCTGCCCCAGGGTGTGCCTGAAGGCTCATTTACACCCTTCCATGGGATGCAAACTGGGGTGGATAAACACAGACAGAATGGTAGCTAACTACCACCCCGCTGTTAAAAACCACACACTTCCTTCTGGAATCGCTTCCCTGGAGATGGAGAAAATTCTCCCTCCTGGCGGAAGTTGAAGGTCGGATGCTTTCCTCAAGGATGTGCTTCAGTTCAAACAGGAATGACTGCAGGGAAGTCCAACGGTTCACGTTAGCCAGGACATCAAACTACCCAATTCTGATGACCTGTCTTATTGCACGTGTGTTAGACAAAGAATCTAACCCAGACCTCCTTCCAAAATGGGGTCCTAGTCTTGCTCTTAATACAGTTCTCAATGGTGTAACTGCCTTTGATCCTTGCTCAGACATGACATGCTGCAATTACTTCTGTTTGCCTTTGCCCAGTACCCAGTGCAGGGGGAAGAAGGGAGATTGACAGTTGCAATTAAGAAAAATTGGAGGATCGCAACAGCGTTTTATTTGAACTGTGTCAGCCCTGCCTGACTTAGCTATAGTCCTTGATCCATTTTAGACCGTAATAGATCTTTAGAGGCACGTGTTAAACTCCCTTCTCTTGCTCCAGTGACTTGACCTGTCCATCATTTCCACTTCTCAGAACTCCTGTGCAAAAGATGCAGAGTAGTTGCTTGATTTTGAAGGGTCGTTCTCTTGAATTTAAATCAGGAGTAAAACACTGGTAGAATGTGCTTGGGTGCTTGCTCCAGGCCTGCCAGCTGGGGCTCCGTAACGATGGAGTTGAATCAGGCATAACTAAATCACAATACGAACGGGCCAAGTAGCAAATATTTCCACCGCAGGAAATAGCAGCCGCCTTGAACTGGGCATGTAAGTCGGGGCACAGGTGTATTCAGGGAAGAGTATCTGGAACCCATCTCCAGGTGAACAGAGAGGTAGCTTGTTTCATCCTCAAATCCTTGTTTTCCCTTCCCACTGTTCCAAGACTAGCCCTCTGAAAACAGGCTTAGTGTTAATGTGCCTAGTTCTTCTTTTACTGACACTGGTATAAATCCAGGGTAAGTCTTCTGAAGTCGATGGACTCTTACCAGCAAACAGCTGGTAAGAGGGAGAGGAGAATGGACTCTGTAATTCTTACCAGGCAAGAGATGGGGGTGCGAAACCTGACTGAGGATAGATTAGTCTCAAAGGGATTTAGCCTCCATGGACAGCCTGGGTGGGACCGGACCAGGACATTCCCTTGCTAGTTAGAGATGGTGTGAAGAATTTGTGGAGGCCCAGTATCCAGGGGAAGCAGAGAAGCCCCTGGTAGAAGGAGAGAGCTCATGACAGTGTTCAGCTGGAGTGACCAACCAGCTGGCCTGATCACCTCGCTGTCATATGGATGTCAGTGACACAGCTGTCTGCAGCGTGCACGGATCTCTTCTTCCTTCATTAGACACATGCAACCCCTAAGTATACCCAGGAGAGTTAAGGATGCTGTCATCCCTTGCTGGGGATGGCTAAGCCACACACTGAGAAAACCATCATCCAGCACAGTCAGTCAAGCTCTCAACTGGAACCCGCACGAAACATGCAAAAGAGGAAGACCTCGGACAAAGTGGAGATTACTGATATTGAAGGACAGCAACTGGGATGCTCCTGGGGTCATTCCCGAGACAGGGTGAAGTTGAGACTTGTAGGTGACCTGTGCTCCGACAAGAGTACAGGGTTTAAGCTGTCAGTCATCCTTCGCTGGGCTTTTAAAGCTGCCCATGAAAGTCAGTGAATGCTTAGGGAAGGGGAGATCTGAGTTTTATTCTCACTGTGGCACTTTAGGCTAGTCACAGCAGCAGTTTCATCACCCCCAAATGGAGGCAACATTCGCCTAACCCTCAGGGAAGCTGAAGGGCTTAACTCTGTGCACAGGTTTCCTTGGATGGGTGGGCCGACAGATGTCCAAAGCCTTCTGGGTGCTAAGAAATTACCTGCCCTGGGCAAGTGGTTTGAGAGACGTCTGGAGGGGGAAGAAAATCCTGAGCCCCTAGAAATCAGTTGAATGTTGGCTTGGCTCTCCAAAGGCTACAGTGCTGCCCACAGCCATTGATATTTCTTAATGTCCCCAGGCAGGCTGCGGGGAGGAGGAGACGAGAACGGATGTTAAAGGAACGCTGGCCGCTCTCACTGTGTTACCATCTGTCTTCCACAGAGCCCAGGCAACGCACCTGATCCAGCTGCTCCAGTGTTGCTAATGGGGATTCTGTGGGAAGTGAGAACTTAAAATTGAAATCAGGGTAATTGAGTGGTGCTGAAGTGGCTCAGCCCTGAGCTTCTGAGGGCTCTCCAGTAAATATTTCAGCTCTTTTACTTGTGCTTCTCCAGGTCGCCGTTTTTAATAGCGGCGAGGCCGCATCCTCCGTTCCTTTGTTCTGCTGTATTTATCCCTGGCTGTGGCTTCCACTGCAGGTGGGTTAAGTGGTGCTGAGACAGCTATCGCCCTGCCGGTTCCCAGACCACACTGTCTGCATCCATATCGACAGGCATAGGCCTTGGGGGTGGAGTAATGGCCTGTAGGTAAAGATCAACTGTGATGATTGTTTATGGCTAAAAAGCCCAGTGCAGGAAAACAGTCTATATAGTGTACAGGTTCAGCCTCTTCAGTCAGATACTCTCTGGGGGCTGAGGGAGGACCGGCATCAGCGGGGTAGGGTGACCGGCAGCCTGGGCTGGGCCAGAGCTGAAGCTGTCACTGACCCGCTGCTGCAAAGTCCCCCCACCCCCGCCCGACCCCCCAGCGTGTGGGGTTGCGGCTGTGACATAAGATACCACCTGCTGACCCTCCCTCCAAGCCACTGCAGGAGTGCTGGGGAGGAGAACCTGGCGGGCCCCGGTAGCTGGGGATACAGCAGTGAGAGGCAGGGCAGCTGCTGCTGAAGAGCAGCGTTGCCAGGCAGCCGGCCTGGGACTCTCAGGGTGGGAAGCCGCTGGGCTGGGGACCCAGTGGGAAACCGGCTGCAGAACCTCGGGACCTGGAGGCAGCCACGGAGCCAGGAGGAAGCTGTGTAGGGTCAGCTGGCCAGGTAACTGCCGGGAAGGCAGCAGTGGACTACATGGCTGGGGAGCTGGCGGGGCCGGGGAGCCGACCGGGAAGATGGCTGGGCAGCAGCAGGGCCATGACCGCCAGGGTGAGGAAACCTCAGCTGGGGCCGGGAGGCCAGCACCTGTGGACTTGGAAGCCAACATCCCTGGTCCCGGGTAGCTGCAAGTGCTGTTAGGAAAGTGGCTGGGGCTGGTGGACGGGGGGGAGCCCCTAGGGCATTTACCTCCCCTGGTCTGGCAAAAATCCCTCGTCCGGGACTGCTGAGGTCCCAAGGATGCTGGACGTGGGAGGTTCAACGTGCACTAACTGTGGGAATGGCAGGCCTCCATCCTGAGTGTCTGTATCCCTGCAGTCTGTGCACCGCAGAACAGTTTGCTGTGAAAAGGCCAGTTAGCTGCATGCGAAAGGGAAGCCAGTTTATTGAGAAACTTCAGTGCAGCATGTCGGGATGTTTGGGTCCTGCAACTGATGACCTGTGAATAGGGGTTGGAACCTTTTGCGGCCTGATTGCCATTTCCGACATGCCGCGTGGGGGGGTCTCTGTCCAGGACCATATCTCCCTCTGACCCCAGTGTTACGCCCTCTTCCATGATAGTGGGCAGCGTTAACGAGTTAAATATGACTCAGCAAGAGGCAGTTACTCAATCCAACATAGTAGCGTGCAGCCCATTGGTGGGGGGGGACCACAGCGGTTGTCCAGGAACACTACCCATGGTTCAGGGGTGGATGGAAGACAGCACGCCGGACCACCCTGAAACGCCAAGAGGAGTGGAGGTACACTGAATACAGTTATCCAGAGTACCAGATGATGAGGCTCACGTGCCTGCTCTGCCATACTGAGGCTGGAAAATATCTTTGCAGTTACACACTGGGGCTTATTCTGTGCTGGGCCTTATCCTGCGCTATCAGCAAGATGGGACTCACTCCTGATTTTTGTCGTTCAACTGGATTTTTAGCGCCTGTAGCTGCTCAGGACTTAATTAAACCAAGCCCCTTCGGTAGGTTCTGGCAGTGGCTGTGTTGAGATTTGCAGTGTGTCTCGATTAGGGAAGCTGGCATGTTACTGGGGCAACCTTGCTCAATGTAGATGTTCCACTCGGGCAAACTGTGGCCCACGTGCAGATTTCCCTAAGGCTATGTTTTCACAGCAGGGTTTTTCAGAAATGTTCTATCATCAAAATAAGTCATTGCAAGAGTGTTTTGAAATGGAGCGTTCACACTAGAGGGGCCCAGTTTCGAAATAAGAACAGCGATGGGCTGCCTCCCTGGAGAGTAATGAAGTCGTAATGACTTCTGCTTAGTACACACCGAGTCAATTTCAGAATGGAAAGTTGGGGGTCGGTTTAAGTCACTGATTTGGTGGAGTTACCATTGCTAGTTAAATGCTCTGCTCTTCCAGAATAATGAACTTTGCAATAGCAGCGAAGGGTCCTGTGTCACCTTATAGACTAACAGAAAAGTTTTGAGCATGAGCTTTCATGAGCACAGACTCACTTCTTCAGATGCTGGTCTTGGAAATCTGCAGGGCCAGGTATAAATAAGCCAGAGCAAGGCTGGGGATAACAAGGTTAGCTCAGTCAGCAAGGGTGAGGCTTACTACCAGCTGTTGATCTGGAGGTGTGAACACCAAGGGAGGGGAAGCTGCTTCCGTATTTAGCCAGCCATTCGCAGTCTTTGTTTAAGCCACAGCTGAGGGCGTCGAATTTGCAGATGAATTGTAGCTCAGAAATTTCTCTTTGGAGTCTGGTCCTGAAATTTCTGTGCTGTAGGATAGCTACTTTTAAGTCTGCTATTGTGTGGCCTGGGAGACTGAAGTGCTCTCCTACGGGTTTTTGTATATTGCCATTGCTGGTATCTGATTTGTGTGCATTTATTCTTTTACGTAGAGACTGTCCAGTTTGCCCGATGTATATAGCAGAGGGGCATTGCTGGCAGATGATGGCATAAATTATATTGGTAGATGTGCAGCTGAATGAACCCACGATGGTGTGGCTGATCTGGTTAGGTCCTGTAATAGTGTTGCTGGTGTAGATGTGTGGGCAGAGCTGGCAGCGAGGTTTGTTGCATGGATGGGTCCCTGAGTTAGAGTGACTGTGGTCTGGTGTATAGTTGCCCCATTTTGACCCCCATTTTGTGCAGCTGTGCACCAGACCAGTGTCACTCTAACTCAGGGACCCATCCATGCAACAAACCTCGTTTTCGTCAGACAAGTTTTCGATGGAAAGATCAGCGCATCTGAATAGCACCTAGGTTCACCTGGAGAGCTACTGAGTCGGTGTGATCTTGATTTAGCTCATGTGATACAAAGAAAATGACACTTGTGTGACCGCTTAATCTTTCCCTAGTTCAAACTATTTATGGTATCATGGAGCTGAGCAAAAGCCATGGTTCTTGTTAGTTTTTTTTCTCCCACCATTTATTTAATCGCCCTTGTTAGCAAATAATTACCAAGAAATATTGTACAATAATGATCTGTTAATCGAACTTCTGTTTGCTTTCTTTGTTATCCGGGCGCAGCAAAAAGCCTTGCATAATAAAGGGGCTATAAAAATACATGTTGCTATGTTACAGGTCTGCAGGGGAGGGAAGGGGAGCAGAGCTAGTCACCTTCCGACTATGAGGCAGGCAGAGAAAATGTTCTCCATTAATACCATCCAAAGATTTAAAGGTTTATCGTAAACAGGAGCATGGTATGGTCTGTTGTGTTGGTGCTAAAAGAATGCAGCAAACCTTTATGTTGGGTCTTGGTTAACAAATCACATTTTGTAGAGGCGCTCAGATCAGTCCCGATGAAAATGCTTGTACGTATCTAACACCTGTGCCTTCATATTACAGGACAGGTTTTCCTCTGAGAACAAGTGGGGTTACGTATTTTGTAGGTGGTAGCTGACTCGCCATATGTTTTAAGAATGCTTTAAAGTTTACGTACGTTCTTGGTGTGTTTTTCCTCTGCCTTTCTCCTTGATAGAGGATCAGTTATTCTATTGCTTCAGGAGGGCAATCTGCAGCTTCTCAGAGATTAGCTCTTTGAAAACTTCCTGGAGCCCTTTTTTATGTAATAACTAAATGCACTTCTGTATTTCATGGTATTTCCAAGCTTTCTGGGGCTCAAAGCAGTGTCCCCACTAAGTTTTACCATCCACAGGTGGAATAAATTTTGTTATGTGCACCAATGCATGTGTACATGTGCACCACCCATAGAAACATGCTGCCCACTGTGGCTGACAGGGGGCACTCTGCTTATTAGCTGGACAGCACCTGAATCTTTCCTGGGTGGCCTCTGACGTGCTCGGCTTTTAGCCAAAGCCAGTGCAAAGGGTGAGGACTCGGAAATCTCCATCTCTTGATAGTGGCGCATAAATTCTTGATGAAATACTTGCTTCCTAAGAGGTCTTTGGTTTTTACAAAACTTAGAATTTGCCTTTCTAAAAGGAGGGGAACTTGCTGGTAGCTTGCATGAGATATGAATGGAAAAGTGTTTGGATTTCTGTGAGGTTTTGATGCTAAAAGTTCGTGATATTCTTGCATGAAAAGTGAAACAGCAGTCATATAGCACTTTAAAGACTCACAAAATAATTTATTAGGTGATGAGCTTTCATGGGACAGACCCGCTTCTTCAGATCTAAAGCCTAACCAGCACAGACTCAATATCTAAAGCACAGAGGTCCAAAAATTGTTATTGGGGTTGGCAAATCAGAAGAATTATCAAGGTTTGCAGGTCAGATAGAAGAGCAGAAAGAGGGGGGAAGCTGTTCTATCTGATTTTCCAACCTTGATAACAATTTGTGAGGACGGCCAGGTGAGTCGACTGTAGGTAAGTCAGTTCTAGCTATGCAATTGCCGTAGTTAGAATTGCGTCTCTACGATCAACTTTAATGTCTAGCATAGACCTGGCCTTACTCATCCTTGCTCTGCAGCTCTGCTCAGCACTTGCCACTGTTCTTTGATTCTGTATGCAGTCCCTTTATCCCTGACATTTGGTACCCTAGAATACATTGTGTATTGTTGGAGCCACTGTTCTCAAGGTCCTCATACTTGAATTATTTACAGGTTTCCTTTCAGTTACTGTCCCCCGTTGGAAACGTTGGCAGATGTCTTGTCACATCCTATGGCAGTCCTGTGTGAGCATGGGAGCTAGTAACACATTGCTTGATAGGGCTAACCATAAGTTATTGGGGCTGGAGATCGGCTGTGGTGTGAACCCTTTCCGTCTTTATGGGCAGATCTGTCCCGCTGTGTGGCAGGGGGTTTTGCTGGAGGGGCAGATGTGGAGATTTCTGTGCCAGGAAGCTGCCTGCTGTTTGTTCCATATTGGTGGAATAGGACTTTGTGTGCACGTTGTCATAAATAAACAAAAATGTCCCCAACGGGCAGTGTTGATTTCTCCTCTTAACAGAACCGACCCTCCCAAGCCAGAGGTAATGGCAAACAGCTCAGGCCAAAAAGGCAGCCGTAATTTTGTGTTAATGTGCAACCGGCATATTCTGATGCTGGGATGTAATTTGTGACATGAGTCCGATGCAAGGCCTCCAGTGAAAATACTTCTCCTCTCTTTGTATTCACACAGATTAATGTAATCTGAGTCTGACATCTCTGCTTTGAACCCGTTCAAGGTGAAGCTGTGTTTTTGCATGCTTCAGCATCAGGAGGCAGATAGATTTAATGCGATGCGTCAGCCGTACGAAATGCCAGGGCTGGTTTTGCATCTGGGGTGAGACAAATGCCTCGAGGAGACAGCAGTAATAAAACACAAGCAAAATCTGCTGTGAAAGGCAAATTGGACATCTGGGGCCAATGGAAAAGTGGCTTTCCTCTCAGAAAACTGTTTGAAGCCTAGAGATTCTTCAGCTCTCTTGTCCTTTTACAGAGAAAGGTGAATATTAAACTCCACAGATCCCCGGTCTCCAAGCCTTTCCAAAGTAATAGCCATTATAGCGGCTACTGCTATAATGAACTATCCACATTATTCTGAAAATGTAAGTGCTCAAGCCAAGTAGCCTCATTCAGCTGGCCAAATAGCCACATGCGGCTAGTAGCTCGTGTGTGGGACACCACCGCCTCTGCATAAGGCTGATTAATATGTTTGCAGGGGTGCAGCACTCTTGTCTCTGGGCACATAAAGCTCACCTTCAGAAAGGAACTTGATTTCTGAGGTCAGCGAGGCAAGGCAGTCTTGCTCACAGGAAGTTGTTCCTGAGTTTTAAGTGAAGCCTGGATTGCTTTTGAAGTATCATTCATCTATCACGCATGTCAGTTGGCACATCAGTTTTCTGCTCCAGGAATTAGCAGGTCCAAGGACAGCGTTGGGAGTTCAGCTGCCAGAGCTAGGGAGAATCTGACTAATTAAAGGCATCGAACCATGCTGGAACGCTGTGTCCAGTTTAGGGAGCACATGGACAAATTGGAGTGTCCAGAGGAGAGCAATAAAAGTTGGACAAAGCTGCTGGACATTTCTTCTTGAATTAACCAAGACTTGGCCCTCGTCTAGTTCCTGTGCCAGCCAACTTTGAGCTGAGAGAACTTTTGAATCTTCTCTGTAGATAACTGCCTTCTCTTTCTTGCTGTTTCTTTAAATACCTCCATATCCCACTGTTTGATTAACAGACGCTAAATAATGTGCCAGACGCTACTTTAGCAAGCAGTCATTGGTGAGCTGCCATTGTGTTCAATGTGTTGTCATTGCCGCAGGCCCATAAACAAGTGATGGCTAGAAAGGGGCAGGCAGTTTGGAAGAAAATTACAACAAACACATGTACTATCAATTGGTACGTTGGAACATGGTGGGTGACTGGAAAATTGGCTCTGCTTCGAAAGGAGATGCAGAGATACCGATGTGATATATAATAGATTGGTACAGAGCTAGCCTACAGAAACTAAGCACTCTTCCTGGGATGGGGAAGGGTGGAAGGAAATTGTGAGAGAGGCATCAGACACCAACGGGTGCTGAGTCCACGGATGATGATGATGATGATGATGATGAGTTTGGAGGCTGATCGTTGTTGCAAAATACACGTTCAATCCGAATAGTGAGCTCCTGGTGGCTTTTGGTTTCCCCTTCTTTTTCCTCTTCTGGATTTTTAGCAGGTGGATGACTTCCATCTTGCTTCTGTTTGACCCCTGTGGAATGGGATTTGTGGCACAGTTCAGCTCACTGTAGATCAGGGTTCTCTTCACTTCTGTTCTGTGCACCAAGGCGGGCGTGACAGTGCAAAAGCAGTAGAAACGCGTGCTGTCCATTCTGGTTTTCTGTGGATGCTCTGCTAATCAGCTGGGCGGCATCTGAATCTCTCTTGGGCGGCTGCCCAAACCTTCAGTTTATGGGGAACACTGCTGTAGACCTAATGCACCAGCTTGGCACTTCAGTATGCTCACAATCACAGACTGGGTTTCTGAGGATTGTAGCAGCATGCCTGGAATGCCAGGGTCAGTCCGTCCCTTGAAATCTAGTGCATGGTTCCAAGGTTGGTGGTTGCTTGTTGCCTGCAAAACACTCATACTTCTACAGCTACCAAGGGACATAAAATTCAGTAAAAGGCTCTTGAAATATATTAGGAGGAAGAGAAAGATAGAGAGCAATGTAGGTCTACTACATAGTGGAGAAGGAGAGTTAATAGCTGGTATCAAGAAGGGTAGGAATGCACAATAGGGGATAAATCACTTAACTATTACTCATTCTGTTCATTGCCTCTGAAGCATCTGCCATCAGCCACTGTCAGAAGGTCTAGATGGACCATTGGTCTGACCCAGTATGGCTGTTCTTATGTTCTTAAGGCTAAGGTCTTCTGTCTTCATTAAAAAGTTAATGGGGACCCGATACTCAACACAGTTAAGAGCAAGGCTGAAGGCACGCAAGCCAAAACAGGAAAATAATAGAATAAAGGAAACTTAGACGTATTCAAGCTGGCAGGACCTGATAGAATTCATCCTAGAATAATTAAGAAACTAGCTGAAGCAATCTCAGAACCCATTAGCAATTACCTTCAAAAAGTCATGGAGAGCTGCTGAGGTTCCAGAGGACTGAAGAAATGCAAATACAGGACCTATGTTTTTCAAAGGGGAAAAGGAGGATTTAGGGAGTTATGGCTCAGTCAGCTGAATTTCAGTACCTGGAAGGATGCTGAAACAAATTATTAAACAATCAGTTTGCAAGACCTGCAGGTAATAGGTTTCTAAGGAATATCCAGCATGGATTTATGCACAAGTCATGCCAAAGCAATCTAATTCTGGTCTCTGACAAGGTTACTAATCTAGTGGACTGGAGAACCAGTGAGCATGATATATTAGTAAGGCTATATTGACATAACCCTACATGCTATTCTCATAAGAAAACCAGGGAAGTGTGGTCTAGATAAAATTGCTGTAAGGTGGGTGCATGACTGGTTGGAAGACTCTATTAAGAGCGTAGTTACTGGTGATTTGCCTGTCAAACTGGGAGAGCGTATCTAGTGTAGTCCCACATGGGTCAGTCCTGGGTCTGATGCTGGCCAGTATTTTCATTAAGGACTTGGATAACCATTTGGAGAACATGTTTATAAAATGGGTGGATGATGCCTCAGCCTGGGAGAGGTTGTAAGCCCTTTGGAGGACAGGGTTAGATTTCAAAGGGGTCTTGGGCAGTCATGGAACTCATCTGAAATCAACAAAACAGAATTCAGTAAAGGCCAGTGGAAAGTCCGACACTTAAGAAGGAAAAATCAAATGCACAGCTGCAAAATGGGGATTATCGGGTGAGGTGGGGGTACTACCGAAAAGGATTGGGGGTTACAGTGGCTCACAGATGGAACGAGAGTCCACAATGTGATGCAGATGTGAAAAGGGCTGCTATCTTTCTGGGCTGTGTTAGCAGGAGTGTCATACATATTACACCAGAGGTAATTGTTGCATTCTGCGTGCGAGAGATGCAGCCTCAGCTGGAGTGTTATGTCCGGTTCTGGTCCCCACACTTCAGGGAGCATGTGAGCAAACTGGAGGGTCCAGAGGAGAGTGACAAAAGGGGACAGAAAGTTTAGAAAACCTGACTTATGAGTGGGTTAAGGTAACTCGGGGTCTGTTTAGTCTCGAGAAAAGAGGACTGAAGGGGGTCATGGTAACAGCCATCAAATTTGTGAAGGGCTGTTGCAAAGAGGGTCTGTGGTCAGTTGTCCTCTTGGTCTGCTGAAGGCAGGACATAAAATAATGGGTTTAATCTGCTGCAAGGGGGATTTAGTTTAAGTAAGTTCTTGCTAACTATGCAGATAGCCAAGCTCCGGAATAGGCTGCCAAAGTAGGTTGTAAAATCCCTGGCAAGAGAGTTTTCTAAGGACAGGTCAGAAAGATGCCTCTCAGAGGTGGTTTACATGCCTGGCCCTGAAACAGTGCAGGGGGATGGACTTGATGACTTCCCAAGGGCCCTTCCAGCCAGCGTTTCCACGAGCCTATTACTCTTAGGACAGGCTTGTGAGACTGAGTGAGCACGGCTTGTCTAGTGCAACGAAGGCCCCCAAGTGGTGTCATTGTGCTCTCTGAATGCATCAGGGAGCTGGGCTGAGCAGCAGGCTGGCAGAAGGACGATTTAAACTAAAACAAAGTGGTGGCACAAGAGCATATCCGTATAAACTGGCCATGAATGGATTAAGTTTTTGTCTCTCAGAGTTGTGAAGTTCTGTCACAGCCGCCCAGTAAGAGCAGTGAGGGCAAACAACCTAACTCATGTTGAGATGAAGGTTCATAAGCTTGTGGACCAGATGATATGACAGAGTTGGCCAGTGAAAACCTGGGAGTGGGCTTAAGGACCCAGAAGGTCTCTTCCGTCCCACGTTAATGGAGGCACAACCATTGTCAGATCTGGGATTCTGGTGCTCCAGAGTTTACGATGTTATGTGCCCCGAGAACTTCCAGATTGTCTGTTTTGGTGATGGCAGATATGGATTACTTTGAAGAGGGAGCACAAAGAACCAGTCAACAAAGAGAGGATTAAGGCGGCTGCTTGCAATTTGCAGGAATTATGACTTAGTAAAGTAGCCCCATATTAGCAGAGAATAAAATGTACTCGCAAGAATATTACATTAGTTACAGATAAACTGATTCCAGCTTGCTTAATATTCACTTAGGCTTCTCTACTTCCAGTTTTTGGCATCTTGTCAGTGGTCAGATAACGCAGCTGGCATCAGTAACGATGCAACTCAATCAGTGAGCGTGATGATCTCCAAGCTGTTCACAAGACATTCTCTTGTAACAAGTCCAAAGCTAAAAAGCTGTTAATTGTTCAGATCAGGCTGAGCTTTCCCTCTTCACAATTAATAGGAGCCACACCAGTGGCAGTGTAGCAAGACCGTACAACTCTGACAGAATGCAGTAATTCAAAAGAGGAAGGAATGGAAGATGCTCATTGTGAGCTGTTTCAATACAAGAGGCTCCATCCTGCACTTGAAGTGCCTTGGCTTTTTTGGTTTTTTGCTTTGTTTTTTCTTATAGGGAATGAACAGTTGCCATTGTACTCTGATGCCTGGAATACAGCATGCAGTACTGGTCACCCCTTCTCAAAAAGCAAACAAACAAAAAGTCGTATATGTTTAGCCTCTCTAATCTGTAACACACTCTTCCTGCAACATCCATAATGCGGCATGATTTTAGTTAGCCACAGTTATCATGGGTGTGGCCAAGTTTCCCACAGTCACATAAAGTTTGTTTCCAGCCTCCAGTGCTGGCTGTCAGTGTTCTGTGCTGTTGTTTAGCTGTAATTTACCCCCTAATGTCTTCTAAGAACCCAGAGCGGTAGCCGTGTTAGTCTGGGCTCCAACAAACCAAAGCAGCAGAAAACACTTCAAAGACTAACAAAATGATTTATTCGGTGATGAGCTTTCGTAGGACAGACCCACTTCTTCAGATCTGAAGAAGTGGGTCTGTCCTACGAAAGCTCATCACCGAATAAATCATTTTGTTAGTCTTTGGTGATGAGCTTTCGTAGGACAGACCCACTTCTTCAGATCTGAAGAAGTGGGTCTGTCCTACGAAAGCTCATCACTGAATAAATCATTTTGTTAGTCTTTGAAGTGCTACATTTCTGCTGCTTTGGTTTCTAAGAGCCCAGTAAGCAGTGGAAGTGTTGGTAATGCAGCTAGACAATAGCGCTCTCCCATAGTTTGGCAAATTCCCTCGCTTGGCGCTAGTCAGGTCTGGCGGCTGCTGGACTAGAGGGATTCAAACTGCATTAGAACTGGAAAAAGCACAGAAAAGGACCAAAAATTAAAAAAAAGGCCTGGGGGTGGGTGGGGGAGATTTAAAGCAGCTTCCTTATGAAGAGCGATTAAAAAGACTGGGACTTTTCATCTTGAAAAAAGAGACAACCGAAGGGGGATAAGACAGAAATAAATAAAATCATGGATGATGTTGGGAGAGTGAACAGGCAAGTGAGAGTTCTTGATTCACATGGCAAGAATCAGGGTCACCCAGTGAAATAAATATGCGGCATGTTAAATACAAACACAGGGAAGTACTTCACACAATGTGAGGTCAACCTGTGGATCTCATTGCTGGGGATGCTGGGAAGGCCAAAGGTATAATGAGGATCAGATCAGAATTCGATAAGCTGACGGAGACTAGGTCCATCCCTAGCACTTAGCCAAGAAGATCAGGGACACCACACACTGCTCTGGGTGTCCTGAAGCCTTTGACTGGCAGAAGCTGAGACTGGGGCATGGATCGCTTGATAATGGTCCTGTTCTTTTAATTCCCACTGAATGCATCTAGCATCAGACGCTCTTGGAGTGCAGGATGCCGAGCTAAGTGACCCACTGCTCTGACCCAGCATGGCCGCTCTTAAGATCAGCTCCAAAGGATGCAGAATTGGAGCTTGTGCAGCACTGGTTTGCAAACTGAGGCTGTGATTCTGCTTAGTGCCTCCCACAGCTGGGCGCTTTGGCCACAATTCTGTAGCTGTTTTTTGGGAACCGCTTTCTTTGGGATTTTTTACTGCAAGCTGAGTGCCCTCAAAATCAGGCCATTTCACCTGAGGCCTAAACTGTTTCTTGAGCCGATCGTGCCCGTTCAAGTACATCGGGTAGCAAGCTACACTGATGAATCTCTGCAGGGGTTCTAACTAGTGTAGCCCTATGACCGCGAGAAGCATTTGACTTTCCAAAGCTTCTGTCTGTGTGGGTGAAATTGATCCAACCTCTGCATGGAGCGGCTCTCCTATGGCACAGTTCCACTCCGCTCAGTCCATCTGGGCTGCCAGTGGTGAGTGTCCAGCTGCAATTTGGGAGGAAAGGAAAAAATGCGTTCAGCACTCCAGAGAAATAGCCCTTGGGATAAAATTCTGGGCTGAGCTAGCACAGATTTATTTGAATTTCACATGTATAACAGACCTGATACTGGGTGGACTGGAAACAAGCTAGCTGGGCACCTGCCTCACCTGAGGTGCCTGTCTGCTGTGTCCACTTTCTCTTGCATTGACTTAACTTTTTTAATGCTTAGTAATTCCTCTCCTTCATATTTTGCCTTCTCTACTGCTGCTGCTTTACTGGGTGGCTCTTTGAAACTTACAAGGATCGGTGTGATTGTTGCCTCTGATTGCGCATGTTCTGAGAGAGAGAGAACCCGAGGAAACATCCTGGATTCAGCCCCCATATTTGGATTTAATGCACCTGAAAATAATTTACCGAGAAGGGACAAAACCCATCCAGAACCCCTTACGACTACAGCCCTTTGGTGCTATGCTAGGTAATGCTAACCTACTCTTCATGAGCAAACCGGAAGGGAGCTGGCTTCAAAGTGCACTTCTGCAGACCTTGCCAGTTATTGCTTGTCTGCTGTCACCAAGCTTTTAAGTGAAAGGATTCAAAACAGGATGCACCTAAACATTCAGATCCTTAAATCCCCATGCAATGAAAGACCAGGCTTTCTGCACTCATTGCGTGAGGAGTGCTGTTAAGGGGATGGGCACATAGTTCTCCCAACCCCGTCCCATTTGGGTTGGGAGACAGGGAGGCTCCGGGCTATGGACCCTCATAAAACAAGGCTGTTCTTTATGTGGAAAAGGGCTGTACGAATTCTGCTTGGAGTGTAACTGGAAGTTAGCAGCGGCTGACGGGGCAGGCACTGTCCCTGGCACCAGCCATGGCCATCAGATTGCAATGGCACAAGGATGTTCCCTGGGAGCTCGCGCAGACCCAGTGAGCACTAGGCTCTTGATCTATGATCGCGGGTGGGTGGAAGTAGGCAGACAGAGAGCTGGAGCGTCAAGCAGACTTTCAGCTCTCCACCAAGTGTGCAGCTTCCAGGCTCTGAGCCTGTAGCACTCAGATTCAGAAAGGGAGCTGAGAAGCATCCTGGCATGGTGAGTCTGTGGTGATGGGTTTCTCCCTGGTGGAAGTCACTTAGGGTCTGAAGAAGGTAAGATAGCAGGCAGCTGTATTAGTGCAGTGTGTTAGTATTAATCGTGGCCCATTTTTCTGTCTCCTAAGTTCTGTCCATCACTCTCCGTTTGGGAGACGTTTTAGAGCATTGGGGACCTACGTGTGGCCCATGAGACATTTGGTTTACCATTGTCCATGGACAGGGTTGCCAGGTTCTGCTCCTTTCCATTCACACCAGTTTTTCCTACCTCTGTTATAAAAGCGACACGCATGTAAGACAAAGGCCTGTGAAGTGAGGTACGTGCTGACTGCACATGACGTTGACTGTGAGAGCCGTGTGCTCCCTTCTGCAGTTCCTTCTGCACAATCCACATGTTCCCAGTACGCCGGCACAGTGAGCAGAACGACCCTGTCATGGGCGGCCATCTTGGTTACAACAATCTTGTAGCCCACTGAAATAGAGGAGGGCTACTTGTGCAGCCCACTCACTAGCCCAGGGTTTCCTGTTGCTGGCTTAGAAGAAGGGAGAGCTGGCTTTTGAAGTGTAGTCCCCGCTTGGGAATTGCCCATGCTGTCATGGTCTGCTGGACAAGTGAGCTCATGTCAGGCTGGCAGCGGATGAAGACCGGTGGTTCCCAACCTGCAGTCCACAAGTGGGTTGCAGGTGGTCCTTGGGAAAAGACAGACAATCATGTCCCTATTCCCCAGTCCAGCAGGCCGGCGGCTGATGCAGGGACTTTGCTGAGGTAAGGGGAGGGGCCTTTGTTTGCGAGGGGCTGTGCTGGCGATGAGGAGAGGAGGAAGGCCGCTGTGAGAAGGCTGGCGTGCCAGACTCAGCCCCTCGCAGGAAGGCTGGGCCTGGCTTGGTTATGTGGTGGTCTGCAAACACTTTCAGTGATGATGTAGTGGTCCACCTAACAGAAAAGCTTGGGAACCGCTGATGTAGACAAAACAGAAAAGACAAGACTGGGGAAATGTATGTACTGGGTTTAATCCTCGCCCTGCTTGGGAGTTTTGCTATTGGTTTTGGCAGGTAGACTGTCGCTCCGTATGTGAAAAGAGGAAACTTGTCAGCATCTGTCAGAGGCAAATTCGAATGGCTTCCTTACCCTCTGCTGCTACCCTCTGGCACCCCCCGTCAGGGTAAGTGCTTACGGTGCTAGGTGCAATACATCTCGAAGGAGCTAGTCTCTTCCTTGGAAAGTTATGTTCTAAAGAGGCAAGACAGTTGGAGTTATCCCCCACTCCATAGATTGGGCAGACAGGGCACAGCAAGGGAAAAGATGTGCCCAAAGCGTCACGCTGGGTCATTAGAGAGACCGGGAGGAGGGGTGTGAGCAGTATTTGCTGTCGATGAGAGAGAGGGAGAGAGAGAGAGAGAGACGCACAAGCTTTTGACCTCCGAAGAGCTCTTCCTCAGCGCTGGAGAAGGTCCTGAGTATCACAGCTACATGTGCGTGATGGCGGTGGGGGGGTGCAGATTGCTTTGCACCTATTATAAGAGACCACACGTGGCCAAGTGACCTGTCAATGCCTCTGAAATCAGAGGGCAGAAAATGGAGGTAGTGGTGGGGTACACAATGTTGTACCAGGCCAATGAATCACTGACTGAACCAGGTTCCTACCTCTTTGGACGCCCGGCCTGGTGCCTTTAACCTTGAGACCCCCTCTTCTCTCTTTCCTGTCAGGGTTTTAAACCAGGCACCATTTAGTGTTCCCATTGTTTGGAACTGTTGGCCACCAGCCAGCCACGCCTTTGCCATGTGCCCTTTGACTCCCACAGCATCTGCCTTTAGCTGTCTAGTCCAGGCCTTCATGTCTTCTGCACAGTGGTTGAGTGACTTGGCTCTGCTCTTTCTACCACCTTGCCTTCCCCCGCTCAGCGTATTTCAGGTTATTTCCAGATCGCCCCAGTTCCTCAGCTTGTGGTAGGATTTCTAGCTAACTGGGGTTTCTCATTCCAAAGCCTCAAGCGGCTAGAGCCAGGAGGTTTCCAAACCTCTTCAGAGTACAGGGTTTGGTTCACTGCGTTGCATGTTTCATGTGGCCTCATTCTTGGTTAGCTGAAACTCATGCCAAAGTCCTCTTGCTTTAAGCATCTTCTCCTGTGGGTTCTGGAGAGGCTAAATTGGTGGCTGTGGTTATACCAACATTAACAGAGAGGTAGCCCTGTTAGTCTGTACTCCAGCAGTTTACACCACAGTAATACTGATCCTGGAACTTTTCCTTGCAACAAACTCCACTGCCAACTTTGTCCACATATTCTGGGGATACCATCACTGGACCTAACCATGTTAGTTAGAAGATCAAGGGCACATTCTAGTGCACTTTGAGCAATATTATGTATGCCATTATGTGCCAACAACGCCTGCTGCTGCATACATTGAACAGACTGGACAAAACCTTCGCCCAAGAATAAATGGACACAGAGCAGACATCAGGAATCTCAATACACATGAGCCGCTCAGCGAACACTTCAGTGGAGCAGGCCGTTCTGTTAAAGACCCGAGAATTTGTGTCCTAAAACAAAGAGAATTTAAAAACAAATTACAGAGAGAATTTTGTGAATTAGAATTCATATTCATATTAAAATTCAACACAACGCATGGTATGAACAGAGACGTCAATTACCTCGTGAATTACAAGGCCTGCTTCTCTTCCTTTGATGCTCGTAAATATCTCAGGCAGGACACTTAACGTCTCCTGTCCCTCTGCCACCTACTTCAGTCCTATATACTTGATTTGTCAGTTTTTATTGCTATTTTTTTTTTTTTGGTCCTCTGTACTTGTAACTGTCCATCTGTATTGGAAATGAGATTGATATGGTTGTTGCAGACAGCGCTGTCAGACTCTTCTGCAGTCAGACTTGATGCTCTTTCTTTGCAGTTTATTGGCTGGCGACTGAGAGCCTGTAAAGGAGCTGAGTATTTTGAAAGCATCTGGCTTGAAACGAAAAATTCAGCTTCTGCTGGAGCTCCGTTTTCATGCAATGTTCTGTCTCTGAAAACAAATTGTTCCCCGTGTTTCCATAAGGGTGGCTTGCTCCCATGTGGATGTTTAGAAGGGCCTCCACAGTGATGCAGCAAAGGGATTGACTGGTTATGAGGGAAACAATGAAACTGGTTATATGGTGCACACATAGATGCGACGTGTGTGTGTGTGTACTTTTTCCTCAAGTAGTTTTCCAGAGGGACACTGATAACTTGTACTTAAGTACATTCTCTCTCACCCTCACTTTTACTCAAGTAACTTTTTGGGTACTTTTCCCACCTCTGCCTAGGAAGTGCCCTGCCCCAAATAATGATCTTTTTGCCAAAAGATTTTGCTAGATGTGAAAGAAAACAGAAATCTAGAGGTGTCACTTGTAGCTTCAGTACATAAAAAGTTTTCCGGCAGAAAGTTCAAGTTGACATTGTCTGCCTCTGAAGACGAGGGGGGCCTCTTCTGAGAGCAGTCTGAGGATGCTGTTTCAGCACTCTTTATTGCCAGTTATGCACATAATGGTGTTCTGGGGTCCTGCTCCCTCCTCAAGGAATCATCACAGCTGTATCTGCATAATGCTACTTTCGAATTTGACGCTGGCTTATGAGGAGCTAGGAATGGCCACAGAGGATTGCATCTGTGGTCTTTGTTGTCCAAGATCCATTTCTGACCCTGGCAGGTGCCAGCTGTGACAGAAAACAGAAGCCATGCAATAGGCAGTAATGGAGTAGCTTACCCTCCCTAGTCAGAAGTTGGCTCCTGGCCTGAAGCATGAGTACTCCTGACACCACAAATCATTTAATATTTACATTAATTTCAGGCTTTCTTCAATCCTCCCTGTTGCTGGGTGGAGGTGGTTCATATTTTTGCCATTTTAATGGTTTTTCAATTATGACTGTCTTTCCAAGTATTTGATTTTAAATCTTTTTTCACAAAAGGTTTTTTTTTTCCCCCTCCCTGTGAGTGAAGTTGATACGAGCTGTAGGTTTGGGTCATCTTTGGGCAGCTGATGCTTTTCTGTATTATAACATCATACTATATATATTCCATCAGTACTGTAAGGTGGGTCCATAATTAGTTGGATAACTCTTCTCAGAGAACAGTGACAGAGATGTAGCCATGTTAGTCTGTAGCTTCACAAAACAAAATATCCGTCATATACCACTTTAAAGACCAACAGAATAATTTTTTAGGTGATGAGCACTTGTGGGACAGACCCATTTCTTCAGATCTGGAAATTCAAATGCAAGTTACTTGTCTGAGATCACTATGAATATCAAAGATGGGGAAGCTGTCTTTGTAATGCATAAGGTAATTGCTATCTCTAGTAAGACCTATTTGCAAAGTGTCGAACTTGAGAATAAACTCCAGTTCGGATGTTCTCAGAGAGTAGTTATCAATGGATCACAGTCATGATGGAGGGGCATAACAAGTGGGGTGCCACAGGGGCTTGTTTTGGGACTAATTCTATGCAATATCTTCATCAACGATTTAGATAATGGCGTAGAGAGCACGCTTAAGAGTTTGGGGATGATACCAAGGTGGTGGGGATTGTAAGTGCTTTAGAGGATAAGATAATTCAAAATGAACAGGACAAATTATTCTCAAACTCTGATGATAGGACAAGAAGCAATGGGCTTAGATTGCAGCATAGGAAGTTTAATTTGGACATTCAGAAAATCTTCCTAACTGTCAGGGTGGCTAAACTTTGGAATAAGTTGCCTGGGGAGGTTGTGAAATCTCCATCATTGGAGATATTTAAGAGCAGGTAAGACAGATATCTGCCAGGGATGATGTAGATGGTGCTTGGTCCTGCCATGAGGGCAGGGGACTGGATCTCAAGAAGTCATCAAGTCCCTTCCACTTCTAGTACTCTATGATTATACGCTCAGTGCTGTATCTTCACAACCTCCAAGGCTGTGCTTGCTTTGAGCCTTAAAGGGAATACGGCACTGAGCTATTGCACTTCAGATGAATTGTGTGCAGAAACTGAAATGCAGCCAGGCGTCTAGCAAGGCGACCTCTCTGTGTTCTCTAAATTACTTTAGTGCACATCCACAGCTGCTTGACTTTTTTCATGTTGCAAATTGAGGCTGAATTCAGTTCTATCTCCAAATATCGATGCTAAGCCATGTGCTCTGCATTTTAATTCTGAACGAGTTCCACACGCCAGCCTTTGTTCTGGCCTGCTGCTGCATGTAGCATTGTCACAATTATGCTTTGTTTTTGTTTTGCTGGCTTTATAAATGATGCATGTTGAGAAGTGAAGGCAGCCAGCAGAATGTGCTGTGTAGCTCTTGGTGGTATTCCCAATATTATTGCATCTGGCACTGGTTCTTTCCCAAGAGTGGACAGGTGCTGGGTCTGGTCTCTGCTGGAAGCTGGCCTTGGCATAGCTTCGTCTCTCCAGGGTGTGAAAAATCCACACCCCCTCAGAGATGGAGCTGTGCTGAACTAACCCCTGGCATAGACTGCGCTAGGCCAATGGAAGAATTCTTCCCTCAACCTACCTACCATTTCTCAGGGAATTGAATTAACTACGGGGTTGCAAGAACTGCTCCCTCCCTATATATTTAAAAAGAATGTGTTTTACAAAGCAAATTGCTTTATGTTGCAAATGACACTCTTCCTAATTTTCTTTGTTGTTGCTTAGTTCCTTTATGCATGTCTCAGGACAAGGAAAATCCTCAGTTTGAACTTGTATATTCTTTCTATTTTCTGGTTCTCATGTACCAGCCCAGAGCTGGGAAGTTTGGGGTGAAAGCACTACAGAGGAAGGTTTGAATTAAAAACAAAGAAACAAATGTTGCCACTTCTGGTTTTAAAACCAAACCAACAAACAAAACCACTGCAACAAGTCCCCTGTTGGCTCCCGAGAGGTCTTGCTCTTCCCAGCAACTTCTGTTGGGTGCCTCAGAGATTCACGGTGGCCCTTCCACTGCCTTGGGCCTTTCCAGAGGCAAGGGTCTCCATTTACCGAGCCATTCTCATCATAGGCCAGACGCAAGCCCCCTTCAGAAGGATTGGATGTCCCTGTCCTTCCACGAGGGTGGTCCTCCAGGGCGCATGGGTGGTGGGAGTTGAAGCCCACCCACTATTTTGGGCTCTGGCCCAGGGACCCTCGCTGGGAGGCAGCTGATGGAGCTTTTTCCCTGCCCCAAACCAGCAGCGTGTCTCAGGGCAACTTCTCCCACCACTTCCCTCTAGCGCCTTCTCCCTGTAACTGGCTGAGCTGCTTCTCTCTTCCAAACCTTAGTCCTCCAACCTCTCTTCCTGTTCTGCTTCTCATCTCCTTCCCCTGCTTCTGCCGGGGAGAAGCCTTTTATAGGGAGCCAGACGACCGTAACTGGCAAGAGGTGTCTGATCAGCCTTTTTGCTGCTGGCTGATTCTTAATGAGCCCTACCTGCCTGTCCTGGCTTTTGGGCTGCACACGCTGTGAGCCTAGGTAGGGAACAAAAAGGTGTTGACACAGCTCCCTGTATACCTGCTTTCTTGTAGTGTGCATCCCAGGGACTGCCACGTAACATAAGTGTATTCTGGTTGGCCTGAATTTGGAGAGAGTCTGTTTTTGCAGAATTTAACAAGTAAACCTGATACTGTTACTACTACTTAACCTTTGTGTGCCGCGTAGAGCTTAGGTCATCTTCAAGTCTCCACTTCACTCTGTCTTGGGACAAGACTTCGTGCTGGCTCCAGGGATACCCCAGCTGTTGTCCTTCAATCTCAGTTGACCTTGTCCGAGGTCTTCCTCTTTTGTGTTTTCCTTGTGGGTTCCATGTGAGAGCTTGACGGACGGTGCTGAGTGATGGTTTTCCGAGATTGTGGCCTCTAACCATCCCCACTGTTTTCTCTTGATTTCAGCGTCAATTGGTTTTTGTCCTGCTCTGTTCCAAAGCTCCTCATTTGTGACTAAGTCTTGCCATTTGATGTGAAGGATGCACCTCAGGCATCTGTGGATAAATGCCTGTAGCTTGTTATTTGAAGACTTTAGTACATCAGGTCTCGCATGCATACAAGAGTACGCACTTTGCACTTGTGTTGAAAATCCACAGTTTCGTCTTCACAGATATTATTTGTGAACTCCATATGGGGTGGAGAGTCTCTTTTTATGCACCCCCCCCCAAAACAAGCCTGATCCTGTCACATTAAATTAAACCTAAACAACGAAAAGAATAAGGGGTAGAAACTGAGGCGAGGTCTGTTCTTGTGATGACTCTCCTTAGCATTTGTCAGGTTTCCATGGTTTATAAAAGAATCATGCTGGCATAAAGATAGCTAATCTGTGCTCGGCAAATGAACAGAGCGTTTACTTCTGAAAGGCTATTAAACTATTTCTGGACAATGTTTTAAACACAGGGTTATTTAAGCTAATTACTTAAATAGAAAAAACTGTCTTGGCTTGGGGCTGTGTATCCCTGTGCAATCGTTTTACTAGTTCTATCAGGTTACAAAAGGAAACATACAAAGATATTTGTTGCGTATTCATTGGCTTTATTATTCAAGTCAACCCTGCAAGCAGACATGTAGCAGATGGAAAATTATCCATTGAATAAATAATTAAATATAGTGAAACTGTAAGGACGATCTCTCATTCTCCATACAGTGTCTAGCCCAGTGGGGCCCAGACCTGTCTGAGGCCTGTGGGAATTAATATATCACAAACAAATGCACATGTGAACCTCTCTGTGCATTCTCCGCATCACAGGCACACGATGACAGGTGAGTTAACCTGTTCCCAGCTAAGTGTTTCATAGCATACTAGAACTGGAAGAGACCTTGAGAGGTCGTCAAATACAGTCCCCTGTGCTCATGGCAGGATCACGCACCATTTTAGACCACCCCTGTCAGATGTTTGTCTAACCTGTTCTTCACTATCTCCAAGGATGGAGATTCCACAGCTCCCCAGGCAATTTATTCCAGTGCTTAACGACCTTGACAGTTTGGAAGTTTTGCCTAATGTCCAACCTACACCTCCCTTGCTGCAGTTTAAGCTTACAGCTGCATGTTCTATCCTCAGAGGTTAATGAGAATAATTGTTCTCCTTCCTCCTTGTAACACCCTTTTAGGTACTTAAAAGCTGTTATCATGTCCCCCTTTGCTCTTATTTTTTCCAGAGTAAACAAACATAGTTCTTTCAGCTTTCCCTCATAGGTCATATTTGCTCGACATTTAATCATTTTTGTTGCTCTTCTCTGCATCTTCTCCAGTTTCTCCACCTCTTTCCTGAACTGTGTCTCCCAGAACAAGCCTGGGACATGAGAGGTTAAGAGTGACTTGTGAGTGTTTTAGAAAATTTGAGTTCGGTATTTTTTAAGATAGTAGGGTCCCATTGATAGGAGGTGGGGAGGGGGAGAATCAGACTCTTTGTCATGCGACTATATTCCGGCTGCATTAGAGACTGGGACCGCTGGGATTGGAGCAATAATACTTTTGTTTTTCTGTGCAGAAACTAATTTTTTCCACCCTTGACCAGAATCAGTTTTCAGAGGTGCGACGTGACGGCTGTGTGTGCCATGTCACTTTCATACCGGCGCATGTAACAATACTTGTGTGGTGGGAGTGTGGCCGAGGGCTTCTCGTGTAGGAGGGGGCCAGGGCTGGGACAGAGGGTTGGGGTGCTAAACTGCCATCTAGGGGATACAGGCTCTGCGGTGGGGATGAGGAATTTGGGGTATAAGAAGAGAGGCTTCAGGTTTGGGTAGGGGCTTGGGGCTGGGGGAGTTGGGGAGTAGGTGGGGATACAGGCTCTGTTCTGGGCATGTGGCCTTTGGGGTTTAGGAGGGTGTTCAGGGAGGGGGAGGGCTCAAAGTGTGGCAGGGGTTGGGGCTTGGGCTTATCCGCCTGGCTCACTTCTGGGGCCAGGGAGGAGGGGTTCTCCCCTGTCAGCTGCAGCAGCCGCAGGGCTTAGGGAGAGATCTCTCCCCGGACGCAATCCTGAGCTCCTGTACGGGACTTAATGGCAGGCGGCTCAGCTGTGCAACTTAGGGGGAACTTAGGTGGAAACTGAACTGTCAGAGGTGGTGGCTGTGACCTCCTTCCAGTCCTAAGTGTTCGCAGGGTTGGGTACCAGCCCTGGGGAGATGTGTAAGCAACATGGAGGACCCAGGGCAGGGCCTTTCCCAGCATGTTGCTGCTGTAGCAGTTTGTACAGTCAGCCTTACTCTCCACTGCTCCTGCCAGGGCAGGTGCACTGCCGGGCGGCCTGCGCTGAAGATTTGCTCAAGCAGAAGTTGAGTGAAGTGTCATCTGTCACAAGCGGTTATAGGCCCTTTCAGCCTGTTGATGACACGCTTGTTCTCAGCTGGAGCTCTGCTGCAGAAATGTGTGCACCAGGCGTGAGTTCAGTCTAGCCGGTTTGAAATCAGCGGAGTGTTTTCCAAGCTCTCTTAAGCAAGTGGGCGGGTCCCGGCGGAACTTGGGTTGTCAAGGCATGTTAACGTTTCACCCGCTGTCATGGCTCCCTTGGACTCATCTTGCTAAACAGTGAAAACATACCCTTTTTGAAAGCTCTGCAAAGCTTGTTGCCTCTTCTGATCTCCGCACGCTCTTCTGGCCACTTTACCTGCGCTTCCAAGCGGTTCTGATCCAAGTAACATGCTTGCTTGGGAGCACGTACTCTGATGCAAAGATGTGCTGTGTAATACACAGCCCTGGAGGGGCTGTCAATGCAATGGTTTCAGCGTGGAGGTGGAAGTCAGGACTCCTGGGTTCTATTCATGGCCCCATCAGTGACCTGTCTTTGGCCTGAAGTCACTAACTCTTTGTGTCTTGGTTTCCTCTGTCTCTAAAATGGTTACTCACATTTGTAAGATGTTTTCTGATCTACAGGGCAGGAAGCATCCAACCCTATATAAATGGACCGTTATTGCCATCTTTAGGCATCCGTCTCTGATTTTCAATGTATTTTGTAGCAAAAAAAATGATACTCCTCTCCCTACCCCGGCCCAAGGAAGAGGTTATCTTCCCAGCTGAGTGTTTTTTTTTTCTTAGAGTTAATATTCTTTTTAGTCTCTTAGCTATTGCTGCTTCCTCTTGCTCAATAACTACAAAATGAGAGTCCCTGGGTCACCTCCAGCCATGACCTACTGCCATCTGTTATTTTCTCTTAGAAGCGTTAGCCCCTGGATGCACCGTGAACACCTCATTTTTTTAAATATGAGAGTTAAAAGCTGCACTAGTCTTTTTCCTAGGAAGATGTTTGCTCATCTTCATTGCAGTGCATTAGGGAAGCAAAGGGCACGGCTGCCTTGAACTCCAGTACAGAAAGAGTGGCTTCCTACATCTTGTGCCAGTAACATTGCTGCTCCTCGTGCATTCATTATTGGTGATAAATACGTAAAGTGTAGATGGTCAGAGCTCCACAGCTATTAGCAGTGCTATGCTAATCAATACTAGCTGAGCATCTGGCTCCCAATGATTTGAATGCCAGAAACCAACTTAAAATAGTTTTAATCTAAACCCCAAAGAGACTTAAATTAATCTAATCTACAGATGGAAAACATCCAGGGCCGCTCTCGCCCCCATGGCTGATATAATTATTTCACCTCCTTTTGCGGGGGAAAGGCAGAGCACTTGGCAGTGGCTTGTTTTCCATGCTAATTAATTTAGTTGTTTAAAAAATGTTGAGTTTATGCAACTTGTAAGAGGGATGAGGTCAGCTGCACTAGGCCCATTGGTACATGTTAATTTTGTTTGTCATGTATAGCCCTGGCGGTGGGAGAAACTGATGCACAGAAGGTATTTACAGACCAGTCGTGAATTTGCTATGTGCTTCTATCTCCCTTCAGGTTGTTCCTTGTCACTCCTTTCCTCTCTTTTTCTCTTCTCTGGGAAGGGACCAGCAACGTATGTGATGATTCCAGGAGCGGAGTCAGGGGGGCTATGGGAAGTGGTGTTTTGTAGGTGATTCTCTGTACCTGTGAATGTGTATGTGGCTGAGATGACCACTGTTTTTTTGCATTTGGTTCACAAAGCGAGCTCTTACTTAGTCATCTTTGAAGGTCATTTTTTAGGCCATGGTGCCAGGCAGAGTCGCGGATCACAGCTGCAGCAGAAGGATATAGCAAATACTATTGGCGAACGTGTGTGTGGAAGGTCAGACCAACGCAAGAACCACAGACGTGGTTAGGAGAGACAAGATTGTCCGTGTCCATTACAGGCTGCTGTGTTCTGATTTTTGTACCCTTCATGTTTTGCCAAATGTTACTGCACCTTAACAAATCTGCAGCCACCTTGCTTGATTGTGGGCTGTTGCTTCCTACTTGCTGGAGTCAATTGGTCTGACATGCTTTCAAGTTTGACTTCAGTGTGCCTTTATGTTGGCATGCTAGCCACCCTGAGAACGGGAGCCTTGCTTTTAGCTGGTGATGAAAGCTGGCCAGGGGCAGTGTTCCCTGTAAGATGGGCACTTGGGCGACCACCCAGGAGAGATTCAGGTGCTGCCCAGCTGATTAGTAGAGCATCCACAGCCGCCCACAGCCGGCAGCCTGTGTTTCTCTTGAGGGTGCACATCCACACGTACCTTGTTGCACATAACAAATTTTGTTCAGCCCAAGGGTGGAATAAATTGTTACATGCACTGACAGATGTGCAGAGGTGCACCACTGAGATGAACGCATGCTGCCAGCTGTAGACGCTCTGCTGATCAGCTGGGTGTCGCTCGACTCTTGCCTGGGTGGCTGCCCAAGCACTCAGCTTACAGGCAACTCTGATGGGTGTTCTCAAGTCAGCCACATGAACGAGATGCCCGCACCAATGCGGCCGAGCTTTTACGAGCATGCTTGGAATGTCAGGCATCCTACCACTTGATTCTGCAAAGCCAGCATCTAAGGAACAGATCACGTTTTGTAATGTGATGCCAATATGCTGCTGTCCAAGATTCACAACCATACAGAAGCAGGTGCCCAATAGACATGTTAGCTTAGTGCTTGTTTGACATCCCTGTAGTTTCACAGCCGGCGTGACAGTGTTCCAGAGGCAGAGCGTGACTTGGCTGCGCAGTGAGCAGTCTCATTGTGAGCTGTGGTGGTCGGACACAGCTACATCCCATGTAGTGAAACATCTCCACCAACCTGGAGGAAGCCTTCCTGACCTTTAAACCTGGGTAGACCTGCCAGTTGGTACAGGTTGGTACGGTACTGATTGTGAAACCAAAGCAACTGACCGTACGACGGACGTGTTGAACTGTACATGGAGTTTCCATCAATCCAGTGAGCAATCAGTGCAAGTGCGTCCACAAATAAAAGCTTCCTAATGAGTAAATCAGCAACTTTGCGTGAGAATGGAAGCATTGCAAATCAAACAACTGCCCGTCATTACGGACCTTGATAAATACTCTATCAATGTTGTGAAACAGGTCTAGCAAAAAAACAAAAACGAAGGAAGAGAGAGTGAGAGCCAGTGGACACCCTCATTTGGTGCTGGGGGAGACTGGGAAAGGATCTAATATCCCAGCACTTTCCACCCCTCGGGCTGTCATCCCATAATGGGAGGACTGAACAACAGAAACAAACTTTGTCGGGCTGCCAAAGATGAGCAATAACTTCCAGAGTCCCTCATGATTTGCGGTGTCAAGTGTTTAGCTAACTTGATGAATGCCATTTCAAGATGACGGCTTGCACCTTGCACAAGTCCTGCCGCAGATGGGCTGTGACAGTAGTGTTTAAGTCCAGACCGAAATCCACGCTGGGGATTTAGGGAACTTGGTTACCACCAGAGAGGGGTCTTATGTCTAATCAATGTGACCCTTATAGGTAGTTGAACAACAACAGAGCTGCTGCTGGTGGGCACAACCTTCAGAGTTGGGCAGCTGGCCAACAGCTGCTGCTTTCTAGCAGTCCTGACCTGAAGGCAGAGCAGAAGTAAGGGTAGCAATACTGCAAGCCCTCATAATAACTTTGTGCCTTCCTTTTGGGTCAGGGCCCTGAGTCTGAGAAATGCTGGTCTGCCCTGTGAAATCTGTAGGCTGTGGGCTAAAAGCACACAAAAGACCAGATTAGGTTCATGCATTTGGTAGGACCTAGTTCTAGTGCTGCTGTGTAGGCAGTATCCACGCTGAGCTTTTTCTTTGCCACTTGGCACCACTCATCTAGTAATGCAGATCCAGAGGTGGGAGCAAGAGGCTGGAGGTTCAGCATGGGTGAGGTCCAAAGTTTTACCTCTCAGCCGACCTGGAGGAGGCTGGGTGAACCAGTGGTGGAAATGCCAGCTGCTGTGAGCAGTTTGTCTTGGTGAGCCCTGTGGCACAGCTGGGGTAATTCAGGAACAGGTGCTTGTCCTGCTTGTGGAAATGTTTCCTGCATTGTGCTTTTGTATTTTCACTTTTTCCCCCTGAAGAAATGCTGGGCTGGGCTGACTCAGAAGGTATAATTTGGATCACCCCTCATAGTTCCTTCTTGTGCTTTTGTAAAACTCCCTTTTAAAAAGTGACCCCGTTGTCTCTGTGGCGTTAACCTCCTCCAATGGAATTCATTACCCGCAAGGGAGCAGCAGCCTGTAGACAGCAAAGCTGGGAGTGCAGGGGCTTGACCTTTATGAATTTTCTTGAACACGATTATTGCAGGTCTTTGGCTGCAGACTCACTGGCTTCCAGGTATCTTATTAGGGCTGGGTACTGCACATCTGACTGGGAAGGGGAAATTTGGAGTCTGAGCATACTTGTCATATATGTCATGTTTTAACACATCCCCTTGTTGCCTGTTCATTATCTTGACTGGTCCACATTATCTCTTCCTGCAGCTCTTCTCTCCCTCTTTCTTTCATCCTTAAGCTGCGTAGGGTGAGGCCAGGGAGAACTGAGTTCATCTCCTTTGTTCTGCATAGCCAATGCCCTTCCTTTTCAGATTTTACTGATATTTGCCTGAAAAATTCCCACAGTCTGTAAGAGTCATTTGAATTTTGGAGACTTCTTTTCTCCCCACCTAAAGTTTGGACTATTCCAGTACAGGTTGAACTTTTCTATTGTGGCACCCTGGAGACCTGACCGGTGCTGAACAAAGAGAATGTGCTAGACCAGTATCATCTACCAGCATTACCAACACTTCCACTGTTTTCTGGGTTCTTAGAAAACATTTTGGGGGTAAGTTACAGCTAAATAAGAGCACAGAACACTGACAGCCAGGACTGGTGGTGGCTGTAAACAAACTTTACGGGACCCTGGGAAACTTGGCCAAGCCCATGATAAGTGGTCGTCTGGATGACTGAAATCTTGCTGGATTACAGATGTTGCTAGATGAGAATTGTGGATTAGAGAGGTTCAACCTGTATATGAAAATACTGAGTAAGAAAATCCTGTGCACTGCATTGAACACATATATTTTCTACTGAGTTAGTCTAAGGCCAAGTCTACACCATAAACTTATGGGTATATTTGTGTTGCTTGGTGCTGTGAAAATCAGCACCCTGGCACAAAGCAATTGTATTGACTTAACCCCTGCTGTGTGTGTGTGTGTGTACACGTGTGCACACAAACACACGCACACTGCTTTTGCTTTCCGTACTCTTACTTGTCTCTTTTGCTTGCCTCCTTCTGTCCTCCCATTCCCCCAATATTAACTGTGATGTTGACCCAGAAAATGAAGTTAAATTTTTTGCACCAATTTTTAAGCTTTTGTAACAAACATTGATATATTCCCTGGGAATTTGAAACAAAATAAAAATGGAAAACGAAGGGCCTTGTTCATGGTGCAAGCTACAGAATTCCTCCAAAATCGTTCCCTTTTGAACCACAGCATATGGTTTAGAAAATCATGTAGTCCTGACTTTAAAATTCCCAGGGATGGAGACTCCACTACAAATTTATTCTAGTCATTAATTATGGTCACGGCTGAAAATGGTCCTGGAGGTTAATTACCTGCTGTTAACTTGATCTACCAGGGTGGATTTGAAAAGTGTGTGTTGCGGTGTTTGGTTTTTAAAACCCTCCGTGAGGCGAGGTGTTCATTCTGACAGCCTGGCGTGGAGGTCTTGAGGTCAGATCTCAGAAGTTCTGTGGCTTTATTGGGATTATATATTGGAATACCTTCACTCTCCACTTAAAATCTTGGAGGATGGGGAGGCAGGCGCTCTGCAAAGTGATGTAGCTGCTGCTTCATTTTATTTATAGTTCCTCGTGTTTTTGCCTTTTCTAGTCCTGACAGACTAGAGACGAAGCTGTGGTTTTTGTACTGGTCCATTTTCAGTGTCTTTAAATGTATCATATCAGTTAATGACTGGCAGCCCTGGTTCAGTAAAAATCAAATATCAACAGATAGGGAGAAATTATGGTCACAGTGTGAGGGTGTGCAGTGGTACGCTATAGGGGTTCATCCAATGTCTTTTCTGAAATGTGTTTCTTGCCCTGTTGGCTGCGCCAAGCAGCAGATAACAACTTACTTCTGCTACTTGCTGGTTTAGTTACTGCTTTAGTTCAAGTGTTAGAAGTCCAAGTTGAACATCCTGGTTTCAAAACTTTGTGTGCGTGTGGTTCCTACGTGTTCCTTCTTGACGTGGCCCATCTCTGAACCTCTTACTCCTGCAGCAGTGTGCTGCCACTGGCTTGATGCCAGTTTTGCCTTCCAGCATTGTGCTGTGTTTTTCCTCGGTTAACAGAAGTAGCTGTTGGCAATTAGAGAAATCTTGTTTTGACTTGTAAACAGAAACCATGATTTGTTTTTCCTTTGCCTCTTAAATCTCGCATAAACGGCTTCCAGAGAAAGTTGTGATAAAGCACTTTCTGCTATTGGCCTGATTGATGCTGTGCATTAATCTCTTACATTCACCTGGTCCTGTGTGGAATGGAACATGATGTTCTGCAACCTTTTTCTGGCTGTATGCTTTGGATACTTCTTGCTGTCCTCAGGTTGGGTCCCACAGTTACACTTCGTAGAAAGACGGACATTTTATGGACTGTGTGTACCGAAAGGACAATGGGCTTTTTTTTCTGGTCCATTCCAAGCACGGCCAGAGCCGTCTCCTTCAGAGGCAGGTCCAAGGAAGGTTTTCTGCAAGCAGAAACCAGCATGTTTGACTGGTTTTGCTGAGTAAAGGTGCCAATTGAACTAACCTTCACTGGTGATGGGGCCAGCACTGGTCTTACCACGTGTCTTTGTCCGGGTGAAAGAACAAAGAAATTAGGCCAACTAAGGCCTAATTTAGACTGTACCCAGCCCCACCCCCTCAGTCCAACTTGTGCATCTTCAGCTATGCTGAAGTCAGTGTACTTACTGTGGGGTCCTTTGTGCAGTCAGGTTGGTGGCAGCTGCATTCTTTGTCACCTCCGGCTGCTCCGCTCGTCCTGGTAGAGTGCCGCCATTGACTACAGAGAACGCTCAGAAGTCGCCTTATTGCGTCTAAACTGAGGCGATTGATCGCAGCAGCGTTGATGCACTGTGAAGTGAAGACAAGCCCTGAGAGACAGCTGGGTTTAGCTGGAGCCTTACTCAGCATGTAGTGGATTAATTTGCTAGGAAGAAGATATGGGAGAAGAATATCCAACACGAATTATTTCATCTGGAGCCTGCATTGTTTCTCTCATCCCTGAGTAGCTGTGACAGATTCCTCGGGTCAGTTAGGAGAGAGAGTTCTTCCAAGCTGTCTTAGCAACAATGCTATCACCCAGATGCATCTAGGGAAGCTCAGTACCTGTTGAACTTCTGCCTCTTGGCTGCAGCATGAGATGTTCCGTTTCCTGCTTCTTTGAGGGGAAAGCTTCAGATGATGAGGGGGAGAGGCAATATTTCTTTTCTGGCTTTTGGCAAAAGAGCAGAACTGCTCAGAGAGCAGCTTTGTCAGTGTGTTCACAGGCGAGAAGAGGAGCTGGATTTAGCATACACCTTGGGAAAGTTGAACAGCCAGGATTCAGGCAGAAAGCTCATTGGAATTGTGTATAGGCATCTCAGCACAGGCCCCTACAGCTTTTCCTTGGAGTGTCTGCAGTTGGTTAAATTTCAGCTCAACTTTCCCTAGGAACTGGAGATCAGGAGCCAGGAGCCACTCTCACCCTTCTCCAGTCACTCTCACCTGGGGCCACTCCATATATCTCCCAGGGAAGCCAGCATGAAGGAGAGGGAAGGTCATATCCAAACTACACCGAAGTCAGAGTTTTGGGGCAGGTCTACACTAGACCTGAAAGTCGATCCTAGCTACACAATTCCAGCCACAACAATTGCGTAGCTGGAATCGACTCATCTAGGATTGACTTAGCTGGTCATCCTCCCTTGGACCTCCCTTATTCCTCACGTTAATGAGGAGTGCAGGGCTCAGCTGTCGAGCCCTGGTCGATTTTGCTTGTTCCCACTAGGCATGCAAAATCGAACCCTGGAAGGTTGACCCTGCCTGGCTCGATCTCCTGGTAAGTGTAGGTGTATCCTTAAAACTAGCAACAGTTCAGATGCTTGGGCCCTGTGACTGGGCCAGGCAGCATTAATGGGACATGCAGAACACTCAGTCACAGCAGAGCCAGGGCTAGATCCTCAGCTGTCATAAATCAGCCTAGCAATGCCAGCTTGGCTCTGCACTAGCTGAGGGCCTGGCCCGAGATGTTCAAGTTCTATGCGACAGGATAAATGGGTCACTTTTAATTCTGTCCCCTGTGCAAACCTGACAGAGGCCTAAAGCCATCAGCAGCGGGCATCTGAGAATGCTTCAAGGCACTGGTGCGCTCGCCTTCGCATGCGTGAGTGATAAAAGCCAGGTGCGCTGCTCAATAGGCAACATCAAGATGGTTCCCTGGGACACAAGTCCTGTCTTGCTACCCCATGCTAAGAAGCGCATTAGTGTATTGTCTGGCTTGTGTCAGTAATAAGACAAGGAGTCAGAGGCAATTTTAGGCAGAACAGATTAGTTAGGGGCTCTGGAGAGCCTGGGGGCTGGCTTTGCAATCAGTTCTCTTCCACTGTCATTTACATTGATGCTGCAACACAGGGGTGGGCAATAAGTAGCCTGGACATTGGGCTGGACATGGTTCATGAAGGTTAGCCCTCGGCAGGATGCTTTATTTACCTGTGCCTCCATAGATACAGCTGTTTGCTGCTGCCATTTGCTGCGGTTCAGTATTCCCGGCCAATGGGAGCTGCAGGAAGCGGTTGCCCGTCCTGTGCTGCTTTCTGCAGCTCCCATTGGCCGGGAATGGTGTTCCGCAGCCAATGGGAGCTGCAAACAGCCATACTTACAGACATGCAGGTAAATAAAGTGTCTGGCGGGCCACCTGGGGTAACGCCGGTGAATACAACTGCTCTTGTGGGCTACTTCTTGCCCACCCCATGTGACAGCTCGTTACAGGGAATTCATTCCTCTGGGAGACTGGTAATAGGAGGTGAAAGGGGATTCTGTATTTTCATATTTGCTGATAAATACCTAATGGTTTTCATTATCTGCAGCTTCAGCTTGTAGATTCCAGGTGTGTAAGCAGCAGAGAGCTGCTCAAATCGCTTCTTTTGAGGCTCTGGAACACTTTAAGATTCTCTTGCAATTCCATGTGTCTGAGTTCCACCTGGCCAGAATACGGCTGGGGTTATATTAATGCTAATGATGATGCAGGGCTATCTCATCTGCCCTGTCGCAAATTGAAGCTTTGGCTGGAATCAGCAGCCTGAATTCAATTTACTCTCTCGGCATCTCTGCTAAGTACAGCAGACAGCGAGTTTGGGCTTGCAGGTTTGAAAACACGTGCCCTGGACCCATCTTCTTCCCTTCCTGCTTCAAAACATGCAGAATAGAAGAAGTCACTTGAAACTATTCCTGGCAATCCATTTCCTCTGCTCTCCTAGACAGGTAGGTCTGCACCCCCGGGGTGAACAGGGCCGTTTAGTGTGAACATTACACAAATTAACTCTCAAAACAAAAAGCAGTCAAGTAGCACTTTAAAGACTAGCAAAATAGACTAGCACGGCTTCCTCTTTCTTACAAATTAACTCCTGTGCTTGGCTTTAAGTACCATTCCCAGATGTGCCTTTACCTGCTCCTGTGGAATGCAGTTATGTTTCCTAGAAGGATACCATACCCGTGTCAAGGTGTAGGCAAGCAGTGGGACGGTCCCACGAAACCTCATCACTGAAGAAATCATGGTTAGTTTTTTAAAGTGCTACATTTCTGCTGCTTGGTTTTATTGGAGTACAGACTAACACAGCTACTTCTCTGTTAATAACTTAGAGTGTCACCAAGCCAAGAAAAAACCCCTGGTTTCAAAACAGTGTTACAAGGAACTATTGTGATGTAAATACCAGGGTAAGGAGACAATGCACCTTCCAGTTTGATGTGATAACAGTATTTGCTAGCATGCAAGCATATTCTTTGTAATTATCCTAGTAATTCCCTCTCCTCATTCCCCTGAGCTGTTTTCAGTGAATTGCAGAGAGTATTAAAATGCTCTAATTAATCACACAGCATTGAAAAGGTCATTTAATTTTGCTTTTAAACAAGCAAGTGCATTAAACCCCCAAAAGGAGCAGACGGTGATGGAGCAAGTCCAGGCCTTGTGGAAGGTGAATTGAGTTTTAAGGACTGAAATAATAAAAAGGTGTGTCACCAAGAATGATGGGCTGGCAGGAGCCGCAGAATAATCTAATTTTTATCATAAAGATTCAGCGAGCCTGCCTGACATGATGGCTTTATTTATGTAGGGCTGGTTTATACTCATTCACTAGGGACAAAACCTGTCAGAGGAGGGAGAATTTGCTTCTCTGTGATGTTCCATCTAATCTCTTCCATCATATGCGGCATAAATTTGTATGTGCACTGAGGCACGTGCAAAATGTGCCCCACCTGTAGAAACAAAATCCAATCTGTGGGCACTCTGCTAATCAGCCGGGTGGCATTTGAATCTTTCCGGAGTGGCCACACACACACCGCTTACAGAAAACGCTGCTTCTCAGAATTAAGTGCACACTTCGATTTTGTTCTGTATGGATGGAGGCTATACAGAACAAAAGAACAAGCTGTCAAGAATTTATTGCTTTGAGAGAGCTAGTATGGTCACGTAGTCAGAGCAGTAGCGTAGGCCTTGGGAAATCTGAATCAGAGTGTCTTCTGCTGCAGGCTTCATGTGTGACCTTGAGCAAGTGACTTAAAATAGACAAGGGCACAGATAGGGAAATTAGTAGGCTGTGGAACTCCTTGCCTCAGGATGTTAAGGACAAGGGTTTAGCAGGCTTCAGCAAAGAATTGGATCTGTTAGCACTATACAGAACTAGAATAATGAATGGAACCAAGAACTATGTAGGGTATTAAACTTTCACGATTTAAGCCAGTCTCTATTCAGCATCAGGATATTCCTGTACGTAGGGTGAAGATGATCTCCTGTCCGCCTCCTGTAGGGTTCTTTCACCTTCCTCTGAGGCCACTGTTCGAGACCGCGTACTGAACTGGATGGATCTTGGATCTGATCCAAACTGGCGGTTCTTGTATTCCTGTTTCGCACGGGCCACCTAAAACCCTGGAAGAAATGTACTGAAGAAGAATGTATTAAAATGTTCTTGGGCCCGTAGCTTTTTGAATTTCCTTTGTTATGATTTCAAACACGTACCTGGGTGAATAAGAATATTTTCCCCTCGCAGCCTGTTGCTTCCTTCTGCGTGTTCCTGCCATGAAGTCGTGCACCTCTGACATCACGCTCCACAGCTCTAGTACCAAAAGTGATGTCACAAGTGGGTGTCACCAAGGAAGCCTGGGAAGGGGAGGAGCAAAGAACCTGGTTAATGGCTGCCTTTGAGTCGGCAAGGGTTTCAGCGATCACATGTGAAAGGAGAAGCGCTGGATCTGGTGGTCTGCTCACACTTCTAAAAGTTTCCTCCAGACTCATTTTTAAAACGTGTCAGAATTTCCTGGCTTCATGGTGGCACCTTGCTGAGCTGTGCACATCTCCTGCGCCTTCCTTCCCTCCTTGCTGGTAACTCAGTGCCAGCCATCCCGTCTGATTCAAAAAGAGTGGAACGCATTGCTAGCTGTTAGCCCAGGAAAGTCAACGGCTGCCGTTGGAATCTGGTTCTTCGTGGTGCCGAAAGAATAGCTATGGCTATCCACAAGCCTTCGGATGTGGTTTGTGCTGGTTTCTTTATTAGTGGAGTGAGCAGTGTTTGCTTTTGAAGTATAATGACAAAATATGTAGATTGATTCTCAAGCTGGAATCTGAGGGGAGACTGGAAAAAATTAGTGGCTCTGTTGTTGTCATGGCCGCTCAGACAGATCTGTTTCTGCCCTGCCCAGCTCTTCTTTGGAGTAATTAATAAAAATTAAGCACCAGATCAGTTCTCTGTGTCCATACGGTCAAGAACGCTAGGAGGTAACATCCCTGCATCTAAAAATAAGTCACTTGGCTCTATGGGGGAGAAGAGCTGGTGCATGATCTGAATGATAAGAAATAAGTGTATTAAATACTCAAAGGGTTTCTGCTCTTGCCGTGTTGCAGATGAGATTCAAATACCAGGAGGAGTTCACCGGTAGAACAGGCATTGCATCAATCAGTCTGAATGTTTTTATAGTGCTTGGGATGCTTTATGGGATCTGTGTATAACTTACGATATAAATTCTAGTTGACGTTACGAAGCTGGGATAAAATTGTGTTGTGGAATGCAGCGGCCTGCTTGTGGAGTCAACCATCTGCTGTCAAGGGTCTAGAGTTACAGTGGTGGGTTGTTGGGGCTTAGGGGAAGCACCTGGGAACAATGAGTTGGCACAAGTCTAGGGTAAGCAGTTCAACCAAGTATCTCTGTAGGAGGCTGGGGAACTGGAAGGGTCCCCAGCAGCAGACCGAAGAAGCCAGAGGTGGTGGGTGAGACAGATAAATTGACCCATGGAAATGGATTAAAGCGTCTGCAGGAGAAAGGGGCAGGCTGTCACAGCAGGGTGGGGAAAGGGGGAACAGGGCACTCCAGCAGCTGAGTCAGAGAGTCTTCCCGATATTCAGCCAGGGAGGTGAAAGATGCCGAGCAATGTCAATTTTACTGACCCTGGATGGAGAAGCAACGGGGAGTCCTCTTTGGAAAGCTGAACTCACTGCCTTTTCCACTGCCAGCCCCAGCACAACCGGTTGCATGCCCCTAACATCTGCTTCCTTAGTGGGACTGTGATGTGTTATTGGACACAGTGTGCCCTTGAAGCCCAGAAAGCTGACAAATATTAGAGTGCATTACGAGGAGCGTTGCGAACAGATCTAGAGACTTTGGCAGCAAGGAACCCTTTTGACTCAACAGTCTCTGTAAAATGCCTTCTTGAAGGCAAGAACGCCAAAGTTCACTATGTAGTTCCGAGCTCTTGTTCACCACATTTCGTGGCAGACCTCAGTGCACTTTACAGAGAATCATTAGCGCTGTTGTACTCATGGGGAAATTGAGGCATGGGGCAGGGAAATTAGATGACTTGCCTAGTGTCCCTCTGCAGGCCTGTGGCAGAGCTGGTGAAAGAACTTACTTTTTGAGTCCCAGCCCAGTGCTCTGAACGCTAGAGTGTTCTGATCGAGCAATTCAAAATGACTTACTTTCCTAAATCTCATTGGAAGTTGGTTGGGTGAAGGAAGGCTTCCTGGCAGTGTGAAACCAGGGGGAAGGTCTACACAGACCTCCCATGGGGCAGCAGCAACACCAAGTGCAAGTCTTTTCATTCTTTTAAGGTGGGGAAGAAACAATCCTGATCCAGAGATGCTGAAGAAACTCCAAGGCCATTTGCTTTCAGTGAAAGGACTCAGAATTAAACTGTGATAATCTAAACTTCCAAGCAAGAGATCTAACTGGAGTCTTGCAAGGTGAACTGCAAGACATCGGAAGTCTGAGCCACGCACGGGTGAATGGCAGGCCATGTGTTTTCCAAAGTCCTCTGGGGTTGGAGTTTCCCTTAATAAATAAGAGAAACTCCATCTGGACTGATCCCTGGTCTGTCAAGCATGGTCTCAGGAGCAGGCTTTGTCAAGGCAGATTCTCTGATACATTTTCCATGGGAGCAAGAAGCCAATCATTTGGGAGTCTTGCATGAACCAGCTTGTCTCTATGATAGATATGGAAATTTTCTCACCATTCAAAACAAATATAGATTTGCTTTAGGGGAGTGTGTTTTGGTTTTGCAGTTTCTTGTTAATAAAAGCCGCAGCTGCTGGTTTAGCCTGGCCAGCGTGTCTCTGAGCTGGAGAGACAACACTGTAAATCACTCGAATGGCACGATGCTAAATTCTCTGGCTTGTTTTATCAAGGAGCATCTAACAGGCCCTTCTGTTAATATCTGAAAATGAAACTACTGGGAAATTACTGGGACTTTGTGCACCAGAATAATGTTCTCCAGCTGCAGAGATCTTCCTGTCCACGGTCGTCATTCACCGGACATTCTGAAACGTACCAACCCCTGGTGTGTTTTCGTTTAACTCTGATTAGCAACATGAGTTAATTAATGTGCGCTAACCAATTCTCTTCCCTTCCTCATGCTTTTTGAACCCACTGACATGTTCCAATTAAGGGACCCACGTGGGGAGGAGGCTGGGGTGACTCGGAGCGCTTGCGGTTGGAAGAGATCAAGAGCTTTGCTGAAGGCCGCTAATATTTTTCAAATTGGTGAAGTGGTGTATGTGTCTGTAAGGTCAGTATGACTCTGTTGACAATAAGCATTGGAAGTGGCAGTATATCTCCCAGTTGCCTCTATTTAGGCATGAGCGGCCCAGGAAAGCTTTTAATGCACTCAGCATGGGTGCGGAGGAAATAGCGAGGGGTGGCTTTTTATCATTGCCAGCATTCAGGCAAATGCATCTCGACTTCAGAAGCAGATTGCTTGATTCTACAGAGCTGTCGTGCTACCTGCCTGGTGGTTGCTTATGCTGATTTCTTTTTATTTTCATTGCAGCCTTTGATTTATGGACTGCGGTATGTTCTGCTTATGCTGTGCTTTTAATTGTGTTACCCTTGTCTGCGGACCGGACAGAGATGAGAACCAGTTGTCTTTCTGGTATTGGCAAATTAGTTGATTATAAACTGTGCAAAACTGCTTCTTGGTCTCATTTTGTTCTGCAGCTTCAGGCTTATTAGGTGTTGTGTTAGATGCAGGAGGATAGATTGTGGCTTTGGTGCCTGTACCACGTCCAAGAAGGCATGACCTAAGTGAGAGCAACGACTGACATCAGCAAGGTGCGAGTTGGACCAAGGTCACATTAGTAGGTTCACGTGATCGTTCAGAGTAATTGTGTGTACTTAATAGTAGAAGCTTTCTTAGTATCACCTGAATCATCCTCATTAATTAGGCTACTGTTTGTAGGCCATGCTGTCAAAGTGCCCTTTTGGGGTCAGAGGCCTGCCTTGTAGTGTTCCCTGTGAGCTGTGTGCTTATCTGACTGCCAAGGAGAAATTCAAATGCTGCCCAGCTGATTTTGCTCATGCCTTGGTGGAAATAAATTTTATTCCATGCATGAATGGAAGAGATGAGGGGGAACATTTCTGAAAACCTGTAAGAGCAGCTAGCTGTTCCTTGTTTTGGGGGAAGCTGAAGCAGTGGAAAAGGCGTGGAGGGTGGCAGTGGAAGAGGCTGCTGAGGGACACACCAAGAAAGGGGAGACAGAGGAAAAGTTCTTTTTAAGTTGCAGATGGGTTTTGTCTAAGAGTGTGACTGCACTGCCCACATTATGGTGTCGCTGTCGCAGCGCTGACATGGGCAGCACAGTCATGTGTTATTGCCAGGGGAGAGGTCTCCTGTTAATTTAAAAAAAAAAAAAAAAGAGAGAGACAAGGTGTGCTGCATTTATAGCCAGGAGCTCTGCTCCCTGCAATAACACGCTGTCTATATTGGCCCTTTTTAGCACCAAAATTCTTGTTTCTTGGGGGTGTTCTTCAAATCCCAAACAACTAAAGTTTTATCATTGAAAGTGGCAGTGTAGTTACAGCCTCTCAGCCATTGGCACCTCTTTCCTTCCTGCAAAATGCCGTGGTCATTCGGTCAATTGCCTTTACCTTTGCTGGCAAAAGTGGCAGCTGCTTACTCTTTCTGCCACTTCTTTGCATCCGAACTGAACCCTGAGGGACCTCCTCCACAGCAGAACAGTTCCCTCTTCTTTTTCCCCCCCTCAGAGTTAATTTTAGTCGTTGGTGAAAGCTGCAGGGTCCCTCAAGACTCTCTATTCGTAGATGCCATCCAGCATAGATAGCAGCAGGACAAGATAGTTCCTTTCCAGCCAGCACCTGGAACAGAAAGCATCTTTCTTGCCACACCTGATCAATCCTTAGCCTCGCTCTACATCAACCAACAAATGTCCCTGTTTTGATGGGGGGCTCCTTGTGAATGGGTGTCTACCTCACTGGCAATGGACTGAAATGATTGGCTCGTTTCGTACCCAGTAGCCTCTGGGGCAGGTTGACCTTAGTCCCTCTCTTTCCTTCTCAATGTGGGTGTTTGGTTTTTGCAGGCGCTATGCAAAGAAATCAGCAGTGTATTTTGCGTTTCCGCCAACCTACCCCGTGGGAGGGGGAGAGTTATTTGAAGCCTATAATCCACATCAGCCTGGATCACTGATCTCTCCTCTTCATTATTTACCCCTCTCCCAAGTTCTGTGTCATCTGCTAGCCTGGTCTGTGGTGGTTGTTTTCTTCTAGTCAGTGATAAAAACGGTAACTAGCAAAAGGCCAAAAACTGATCCGTGCAGGGTCCACCTGGAAACCCACCCACACAGGGACAATTCCCTCTTCACAAGTACATTTTAAGACCTATCAGCCCCGTTCGTTTTTAATCCATTTAACACATACCATGAAATTTTACGTTTTAGCTTTTTTATCCCATCATTCGATACCAAGACTAACTCTACTACATTAACACTGTGACGTTTTCGGCCGTGCACCCGGGCTGATTTGCATTAATTACATCATCCTGCTTTAATTCTTGGTTAATAAAGGCCTGTATCAGTCACTCCATTATCTTGCCTGGGGTCAGCGTCCGGCCCCAGTTTACAGAGGTAGATGGAACTCTGTGGTTAGAAATCTGAGAGCTTTCAACTCCCACCTCTAATCACTACTGCTGTTTGCAAGGACTAAGAAGTCATGATGCCCAAAACAAAGTACAGATTTTCATCCATCCTTCTGTCTTTTTTTTAAACTCCCATTAGTTTTATTCGGTTATCTTATGGTGTCTGCTCTGCAGGAAGAGGTCTGGGTAATGTCCACTTCTAAAGACCTTAAGAGTTTTGTGTTGCACAATGCCCTTGAACACAAAATCATGAGGCCTTTTTTGGGGAAAGGAATCTCTCTCTTCAAGTCAAACACACATGAGTTGGTAAGTCTCTGCTGCCCCCATAATAAACACTGAAAGGTAGGGAAAGAAACAAATGCATTTAGGTTAACATGTACTGTGTAATTTGCATTGAAACACGCTTCTGCTTAACCCTTCTCTTGTTTTGTTGGAATGGTTCTTGATTTGAGCCCTGATCTGGGAGTCTGGTCCCGATGCTCAGCCAGATGCAGTTGCAGACAACTGGTGTGTTCATTGCTACTGGTTAAATTAATTCTCTCTTTAAAAAGTATAATTAGCCTTGACCCTCTTATTATCCTGTGTTTGGTTCTTATGAATTAAGTCACATGAAAAATGCATAAACCCTTGAGGTTATGGAAAATCTTGTGAAATAAGGAAGTTAACTGCATAATTCACAATGTCCTGCATTATTGATTTTGTTCCTTGGAATTTTAGGAATTCTGCTTTCTCACGTTTAGAAAAGAGAAATTTCTCCCTCTCTCTCTAAAAGAATTCATCAGCATTTGCTCAATTGGAGCTGCAGGATGGTGCAGCCAGTTGATTCCACTTTTGCATCTTTGTGTCTCTTTGTGTCCATATCAGACTTGGCACTTGCATGAGGTTCCCCTTCGTGCTCATCCTGCCAGTAATTCACGGAAGACATTAACACTTTTCCATGCCTGTTTCACCCGCTCGTCATGGCATGCACGACACCTGATCCTACTCCAGTCCAGGTTAGACTGACTCCCGTGGAAAATGTGGGAAATGCTGAGAAGAGGAAAAGACTTGTAACATTTTGCTATGGAAAAGTCCTTTCTAAATAAGAGCGCCTCCAGGGCGCATTTTCTAATTGCGGTGTTAATGGAGGCAAAAGCACCCTGATTAAACTGCACAGAACAGTGATAGCAAATATGTGATTAGTATTAATAACTCCAGTCAGAATTCATTATGCAAACAAGGGGATAATAGGTGATTGAATTATTCATCTTCAACCTTTTATTCATTTTTTTTTAAAGTCACCTTACTTGTCCAGTTTCTTAGCGTAGGCTTTGGCAGTTTAGCATCTGCTACTTCATATTGCTTCTCTCTATCTAAGAGCCAAAGCCATGTTACAACTCTCCTGGCTCAGATAGAATTAAAAACCTTATGTCCCATGCTTTGAAAAAAGATCTCTTTCTTGACACTTTACGTTCTTCCAGCCTTTGCTTTGTGAGTATCTTGCCATCAGTTTTGACTGTAGGGTTCAACCCTTTAATAAATCTTGAACCTGAAAACTGCAGGAAGAGAAGTAACAATTTCCAGGGAAAAAAGAAGCATGGAAAGGAACTGAAATATACAATGTCTAATAATCTGTTTCAAGGGGAGCCAGACATCTAGTATGTCCTCCAGCCTTTTGTCCCTTCTCCTGTACAGGCTTTCTGCTACCTTTTCCAAGCAGGAAATTTTATATTTGCTAAATTCATTAGAAAGCAGAAAGTTGGATTTAAACAGCATATGGTGGAGCTGTTTTGCCAAGGAAGTAGGACTTTCCCATGAAAGCTTCTACCCAATAAATTTGGTACTCTCCAAAGCTAAGTCGAGATTAAAGGGGTTTGTAGACAAAACCGTGGAGCATCCAGATTGCCAAGTGCATTGTGTTGACTGCTAGCATCTGAAGAAGTGAGTCTGTGCTCACGAGAGCTCATGCTCAAAACTTTTCTGTTAGTCTATAAGGTGCCACAGGACCCTTTGTTGCTGTTACAGATCCAGATTAACACGACTACCCCTCCGATACTTGTGTTGACAGAATGCAGTGCTTTTGTTGACAGCCATACCACGCTCGCTACGAGGAGGAATGCTGTTGTTGACCGAGAGTGGATGACAAAAGCCGGTCTGGATATTCCAGGGGGCCTTCTGTTGACAGAAAAGGCCTTCGGGATCCTGCGCAACCATGTCTGCTGTGGTTCCGGATGGCCGTTTTGTCAAGAGAGCGGCCAAGCGGTTGCTCTTTTGATCTGCTCAGTGGTCTGGACGTGATCTGTCAACAGAAGTTCTATTGCAAGGTATCTTCCGACACAAACTTCCGACACAAACTTAGGCTATGGCCTAAGGTGCTCCAGGACTACTACTAATTAATAAGAGCTACTGAAGTTCAAGTTCTTTACTGCCACATAGAGTCTTCTGGTTGAGTGTGCAGAGGTCACTAGTGACATCTGGTGGCCTGTCAGGTTAACCTCAGCTGTGAATTTCCTACTCAGTGGATGGTGTGCTCAGGTCTCTTGGTTTGTCCTTCAAATCACAATTTTGCTGTCTCACGGCGACTGATTTCCCTGGCCTGTGATATTGCCAATGCCTCCTGTCTTGGGAATAGTGCATTTGGACTTACTGCCAGTCCTGTCCTGACCTGGAAATGTGATATTGGATCTGACTGCGCATTCCACCCTACACACCTTGCTATATTTTGAAAAGCAGAAAGTTGTATCCTCAGAATATTCTCTGTGATGTTAAAGGTACAGTCGTACTTTGGAAATGATTCAATGGGGCCTTATTCATTCTTTCCCTGAATTGGGCAAGGAAATATGCTTAGTTGTGAGTTATTTTTTTCTCCCTAATTGCCAGTGCTGCCAAGTCAGGCCTCTGCTGAGAGAAGTCTCCTTTTTCAGCACTGCACTTCAATACGTGCTGAAGTTCTGTTGCGGACGATGGGCATATGCAAATGCTTGAAGTTAAGTGTGTCTTTTTGGTGCCCTCCTGAATGGGGACCCAGACCAGAGGCCCCAGTCAATCACAACATAAACCTTAAAGTGCTCCCATGCTTGGCTGAATCAAAGCCCCGGAAAATCCAGTTGAATGTTTTCTGCCTCTCTTCCTGGTATGCAGTGAAATGTGTTCCATGCGCCACTTTTGCTAAGCATGAGCCAGGATACAGTCCATCCCTTTCTGCTGCTTTAATGTCTCAGCCATGCTGACAGTAGTACAGGTTGAATCTCTCTAGTCTGGCACCCTCGATACCTGACCAGTGCTGGACGTGAGAATTTGATGGACCACAGGAGGTCAATGTTGTCTAGCACATTATTAACACTTTCACTGCTTGCTGGGCTGTTAGAAGGCATTTGGGGTAAATTACAGCTAAATAACAGCACAGAACACTGAGAGCCAGGGCTGGTGGCTGGGAAGAAATTTTATGGGTCCATGGGGAGCGTAGGCACACCCATGATAAGTGGCCATCCAGCTAACTGAAATCATGCCGGATTACGGATGTTGTCAGCCAAGAGGGTTCCAGATTAGGGAGGTTCAACCAGTATACCTGTTGTCAGCAGACTGTTTAGAGGTTTTTCCTCACTCTAACAACACTTGAATTATGTTTGTATGTTTTTCTTTAAAAAGATGGCATTTGGAGTTTGTTCTGAAACAAAAAATGTGTACAAAATTTAAAAACACCAAACTGTCTGAGTGAGACATTGGTGTGTATTTACCAGTACAGGGGCATGAAATTAACAACTTTGTATTTTTAAAATCTTGTTGTGTGTAGCCTTTCCGCTACAAGATCCGTCACTGTATGCTGAGTGCAGCCAGTGAAGAAGCTTCTGCAAAATGCATTAGGTGTGCACGTAGAATGGAACCACAATTCCAGTTCTTACAAACCCACCCAAGAAATCTTAAAATTGCTGCTCTGTGGAACCTGCCCTATGAAACCGGACAGTTTGTTGAACCTACCTGGTTTACATTTTAACACCCTAAAGGTTGTGGAAAGATGCCACAGGCTTCTCAGTGAGTTTGGTTCTGTCTTTTTGCTTTGAATCCAAGTGTGAACCAAATCCAAAGGAAACTTTTGCATGAAGCGCTGAGAATCAGACACACTGAGCAGTGCCCAGATCTGCCTTTAGGACCTCTGCAGATTCCAAAGGTGTCTTAGAGTATTGGGTGTGTGGGAGTGGGGGTGCGGGGAGGGATCTAAAGAGAGGAGAACACACACTTCCACATGGAAACAATGTTAAATTTCCCTCTACTCCATTTCAGGGCATCAGTGAACCACCCCACGCTGCCTTGTCTAGGAGCTACCATCCGCGAACGACGAAAGAGAAATACGACCCTGAGCCAACTTACAGCCAGGACTATGAGAATGAGCTCTCCATCCGGATAGGTAGACCTGGGCTTCATTCAGGCAAGCATCCTGTCATATACCAACAGCCGAGTTAGAATAACGCAATTCAATTGGCTCATAGACCATAAGATGTATACTTAAATTTTAATCAACATCAGTGCACCCTCTCTTGGTGCAGGCTGGCATCTAGCCCAAGAATCATTGCTTCTTTTTCTCCTTTAGTTCTCAAAACCACTTACATGAATGATTAATTATTAGTCATTTAATTTGGCAGTGAAATGAAATTCACTTACCAGGAGGTATTAATTTTCCTGCTGGGAAAGTGTGGGTGACAGAGTCACTTTGCCTACCCCTGTTAAATTGTCTGTGTCCCATTCTAGTGACACTGGTGATGGCTTGCTGTAGTTATGGGTCATGACTGATGGGCACTTTAATGCTCCTTATTTTGGATGAAGGTAAAACATATAGCTGCTAGAACATGGAATAAAATTGTCCTGTCCTGGGAATATTTGTTTCTTTTTAAAGTTTTTTTTTGTAAAACCAGCAGAGACTGCTGATACAGTTTTGTAATCTGAAAGCAAGTTAACGCTTCCCAGTTGTAGGTGTTTGTGTACAGTACTTGTACAGCCATGTAACAAAGATCAAATGTTGCCCCCTGTGTCATATCCAGTACATCTTCTACCGAGGTCTGGATGCTTCCCTTATGGGAGGATGAACTTGATCTAAGAGGATTTTCCTCCTCTAGCTACTGTGAGTTTGCATCAGGGATTAAAATGTAGTTTGGGAAATAACTAGTGAAAAATAGTCCCCTGCTTTTGTATTTGTCTTAAGTTTAAGAGAATCCTGAATGCAGTATGCTACCTCAGTTCTTGCCCTCCAAGTGTGGAGACGGTAGCACACACACAAGTGTGAGTCTTTCTGCAAAGAACGGTGTTAGCTTTTTGGGTGAGTTTTTGTTCTTTATTTCTATAGGTGCATTTTTAAGTATTGGTTTTCAACCAGAATGTTTTAACTGCTTAAAATTTTAGATGGAGCTTTTGAAAGGGGCCAAAGGGTGTCCAGTGTCCAGCGGATTTAGATGCCTCTGGTCTTTACGCTCCTTTGACAAAGCCAGACTGGAACTACAGCTGATAATTCTACTACTTGGAAGCATTTAGCATGTCTTAAATGGAATTTAATTGAACTCTTAAAATAATCGTGCATCTTTCTTTAAACTCAGAGCTACTCTGTTTTATGCATGCATCTGCTCTTGGTTGCAAAAGAAAACCGTGGAAGTTGTTTTGAGAACGGAAACTTTCCATTTCACCCTGCCGGTGTGCGCTCTCTGGGGAAATTTTAAAAAAACCCTACAACAAATCAATACCCTTTTATTCTTTTCAGTGATATTTTTCTTCTTAGTTTTTTTGCTCGTTGGGATGAGCTTGCCATTTTCACAAGACGTGGTGTGATTGCCAAGACGACAGAGTGCAAATAGAGACAGACAACAACTTGTTAATGAGCAGCTCTCATTAAGTCCATCAAGAACTTAACAGCTGTGTTCTTGTGAAAATTCTCAGGGCACAGAATGGATATTATAGTAATCTAAATGATGCCTCTTGCTAATGTAAATTAGAAATTAGTCACTATTGAATTATTAATTTAAATTTAATATTTAGAAGACTGAACAAGGAAGACTCAAACCCTGCCAGCACCTCTTGGGGTGCTCTGCAGTTGACTTAACTGATGTAAGGTGAGAGAGATGAATGGAGTAGAGAGACTGATACTGACTTGATTGAAGAGGCAGGAATGTTTGAGTCTTTTCAGTCCTTTGTAACCAGGGCCCTGATCCTGCAAAGACAGGCACAGGCTTAACTTGACTGCCATGAGCGTCAGTGTTCACAGGATCAGGGCCTTAATCATGCTGAGCTTCAGGTCATTGATCCCTCTGAGTAAGCGGGAGAATTTGCCCTACATCTAAGTAAAAGGCAGGAGCTGGGGCAATCCAGTGCGCAGTTGACCTCTTGCTAGCAAAACTGGAACTTTTGAATAAGCTGGGGAGACTGCCCCAGGTCTTTCCATGTCGTCTTGTTGCCTTCAGGACCCCGTGCTTGCATGGTGTTCCCGCTGGCCGAAAGAGTGGCTGGAATGGGCGTGGACACCATCTGGATTGACTGCTCGTGAGCACTCAGCAAAGCTGTGACCTAGGTTTTTCTTCCCCTCTCCCCCATGTTTTGAACATCATCTTTCTCCTCACACAGGAGGTATTAGCTGAAGCAGTTCTACAAACTGGTGTGCTTAGCAGCGGTGTGTGGGGAAAAGAGTAGCATTCGTTTTTACAGGTGCAGTTGCAGAGATGTATACAAAAAATTATTAGCTGCCTAAAGCAGCACTTAAAACGGGCACAGTTCTTGTGGAGCATCCTTGTGGGTACTCTGTCCCAAATGGACATATGAATTCAGCGAAATGCACATCTCTGATCTCAGGCTGTTAGCACAATGAGGGGTATTCATGCAGGCTCAATAACTGCTGCAATGTATTAAAGTCAAAGCCAAATTCAGTCTCCAGATGTGAGACCTCCCATCCCCAGGTGCATGGTAATGCTTCAGAGGCTGTATTCATGTTGGGCTGTATTCCTCGACCCCATGAGAGGCACTCCCCTGTGGGGTAAAATTCATCCGTATAGAGGAGTCTGCCCATACCACGCACCAACGCAAGCCCTCTGCATAGCTGTGAATTTCACCCACAGTGATTATACTCTGGCCCAGCAGGAGTTAGATGAGTAGGATCAGTTCAGGGTTGTATGGGTGTCAAAATGCACTGCCCTTCCAGTCCGGCCCTGGAGTGTTCTTGTGATTGCAGAGGACTCTGTGGATATGCATCTGAGTGGGTTAGGAGCAGGGGCAGAATCAGAGCTGGTAGCTTGGTAGCATGGGCCCACTTCTGAGTTTGGAACAAATCCAGGGTAAGTCCTGTTGTAAATTTGCCATGTGCTTGCAAATAGTGTCCTCGCCTCCGTATGCTATGCTGCCGTAGAACCTGGCTTAAAATGAAGCCAGTGCAATGCAAAACCCTCTCTCCTGAGATCCACTGTTATGCATACAGTCCAATAGTTATTCTGGAAATGACAAACACCCATCTGATCTTCAGCCCACTTTTCCCCTCTTTGTTGCTTTCCACTGCTGGCCAGGCTGCTATAGTTGAAGCTCTTGCAGATTTCTGAAGCTGAAGCATGTCTGGGATTTCAGCTGTTTCCTTACTTTTCTTGATCTGTGTCATGAATCTGATGGCCCTAAACAGAAAGTTCTTGCTGAGACCCTTATCCTGATGCTTGAAGCTTTTGGTTTGTTCTCTTAATTGATTTTCTTGGTGTAGACAGCTTCATTTGAGGACATGGAAGGCTTCAGGTCATTGAAGGGAAAGACCCTTCCCTTTGAGAGGTCTTTGGGGAACAAAAACCCGCAGTTGGAGACCCCATGGCATTGGATACAGAGAACCCAGAAGTAGCCACTGATGCAGACCTGAGATGTATGTCTGACTTATTTTTTTGTCCTTTCAGGATGGTTGAGTTCAGCCAAGTTGTTCTTGTCTTCCAGCTTAAGCAACAGCCTGGCTCAGCTTGGTTCAGAGGTTGTATTTGAGGTCCGTCCACCTCTGAGTATCTTCATCAGAGCAGCCTTTTGTGATCTCCTCCTTCAGACCTTCAGAATGAGATGTTTCTGGTTAGGTCACTGCTTCTTGGGCCATTCTTTCCTTTTCAGCAGCACCCCGTGTTTCGGATGGTGCTTTCCTTGCTGTCATTTAAGTCATCAGACGGGTGTGATTCCCCCCCCCGCCGCCCCGCTTTCCCTTGAGTCATTGGGCTCATGGCGGTTTGAATGTTGGTTCTATCAGATGCATGCCGTGGGAACTCTTAGAAAGAAGAACACAGGTAAAGTCTGTTCTTTCCTAAGGTCTGCCTTCCCCACACATCTCTCTGCTTCAAAAAAAAAAGCTATGTCAGAGCTGCTTTTGCAGCACTCTTTTCATTTGCGTGGATATTCTGCCTTCCCTGGGAAGAACCAGAGTCTACGCCAATGATTATTTTGAGGAACCCAAGTTACTTCAACATGCAATTGGCAGGGGCAAAACATGTAGACTGTGCCCCACTATCTGAACATATCTGTGGAAATGCACTCTGAGGGCCTGTGGAGTGTCTGCTCAAGTGAGTTTGACCTCAGGTCGGGGCACAGTCAGTGGCGTGGCTGTTTTCTGGCTGGAGTTTCAGGGTATGTAAGTATCTGGAGGCCTGAATTTGACCCCTTTCCTCACTGCTACATTTAGGCTTTGCTCTTGTGTAGGTCCCAGGAAGGATTTGCAGACAGCAGTGTGTCCAGAAACTGGAGCCTGAATCATGATGTTGGAAACAATGTAAAATAAGAGGAGGATTTTTCCCAATGGGTCTCCAGCGCAGAATGATTCACGTCACTCCAAATTAGATGATAGAGTGGGAAGGCGATGCTACTCCCCTCCCCAGGCAGTTGTTAGTTTTTCTTCCTCCTGTTTCAATTATTCCTGCTATAGCAACATAGGTGAAACATCCATTGGAGTGAACAACATGCTTCCTGGCTGGTTCTGGTAAATACACAGCAAAGGCTCTTATGGTGCCTCAGATGCAGCCCTGCAGAGGGGAGTCACTGCCCAGCCACAGAGTGGGCTGCAATGAACACAGTGACTCCAACAGAAGCGGCATTGGAAGGTGGTTTCTTGCTAGGCAAGCCTTCCTTTCCAGAGAGTCAATGGAAGAGTGGGAGAGACACCAAACTCGGCTTTGGATATCTCCTTCGTGATCCATGCAAAGAAGTTCCAGGAGATGGGCGAATGGACTAAGGGGACTTTCCTGGGTCCTAAAGCTTGACTTCTCTGAAGTCCTGGCCAACTCACTGAGGCCTCAGTCTGCAAAATACTTAAACATGTGCCAGACTTCAAATTCATGAATAAGGATCTAGGTGGTGGAGCAGATTGAATCTGAATCAACAACGCCAAAGCTGCAAAGTGGCTCTTCTGGGGTGGGTGTGTTAGCAGGATTGTCATGCACAAGACACAGGAGGTAGTTGTCCCACTCTGTGTGGCACTCGTGAGGCCTTGGAGGAGTCAAGTGTCCAGGTTTGGGTGCCACGCTTTAGGAAGGATGGGGATAAACTGGGGAGAGTCCAGAGGACAGCAACAAAAAATGATCAAAGGTTTAAACAACCTGCCCTCTAGGAGGGATTAAAAACACTGGGCCTGTTTAGCCTGGAGAAAAGATGACCAAAGTAGGGCCTGATAAGTGTTCAGATTGGTGAAGGGCTGTTATAAAAAAGAATGTGATCAATTATGTAGGTCCACTGAAGGAGGTACAAAAAGTAATGGGATTCATCTGCAGCAAGAGAGATTCAGGTTTCGTATTAGGACAAATTTTCTAACTATAAAGGTTTTGAGGTTTCCAAGGGAGGTTGCAGAGTCCCATCAATGGAGGCTTTTTAGAAGTGGTTGGTCCAACAGCTGCCAGGACTTATGTAGTTACTTGATCCTGCAGAGCAGGGGCTGGAGTTAAGGACTTCTTGAGGTCCTGCCCAGCTTTTTGTTTCCGTGATTCCACGTACGTGCTTCTGTAGCTTGCTACACTGGGGCCTTAGCCTCACCACTAAAATTCCTTTCTCTGGAAAATGGACATTAATTCCTACTAGTGTCATAGGGATGTTGCTTTCTTCTCTCCTTACACCATACACTGCTAAGACTCCCCTAATTCGGGGAATGAGCTTTCATTTTCGTGACTCCTTTTACTTTTGATACAGTCTGATTTGACCACAGCCATGGGCATTTCTGTGGAGAAGACAATAAATAAATTCACATGGGGATAATAGCTGGGGAATATAGCAGTGTTTAGAACCGATATATTTAAGAAATGAAAACTCATAGAATTGGTTTTTGAATAAAGTGCTGGGCTTGAGGAATACACAGGAAAAAATCCTGGCCCATGTAACTTGTCTGTTTTCTTGCTCTAATTTAAAATGCTCGATAAAATCAACTGCAGAGCTGCCCAGTGTCTCTCCTTCGGGAATTTCAGGGCATAGTGCAGAGAAGTCATTTTGCTTAGGGAGGTAGTGACGCAGCTGGGATTAGAACCCACTCTCCTCCTCTGTGCATGGCACGGTGAATGTAATTATAAGAACAGAAGAGTGGCCATATGGGTCAGACTAAAGGTCCATCTAGCTCAGTGTCTTGTCTTCCAGCAGCAGCCAATGCCAGCTGCCCCAGAGGGAGTGAACAAGTCAGGCAATCATCTGGTGCTCCATTCCCTATTGCCCATTCCCAGCTTCTGACAAACAGAGGCTAGGGGCACCGGCCCTGCCTGTCTTGGCCAATAGCCTTAGCTAGACCTACCCTCCATGAAATTATCTTGTTCTCTTTTGAACCCTCTTTATAGTTTTGGCCTTCACAACGTCCTCGGGCCGGGGGTTCCACTGATTGATTGTTCATTGCATTGTGATAAGGAATAAATACTTCCCTATCTACTTTTTCTACACTATTCATGATTTTACAGACCTCCATCATATCCCTCCTTAGTTGTCTCTTTTCTAGGTGTGTTGTCTACATGACGGTGCATAGTCCATTCTACCTGTGTTAATCGGTTTCTCTTCTTTATTACCATTTCCTTTTTGGTGACTTTTATAGCCTCCTTCAAAAACCAGTGATCACATGCCAGGGTGTCATTGCAGTTCGATTATCTCTGGTGTATGGCTGTCCTTAGTCTTCCATTTGGTTGTCTACTATCCATAATTGTTGCAAGAGTTGTCCTACCAATGTCACTCTCAGGCCTCCACTGGCTATGCCCATACTGATCTACCCTTGCCTTCTTCAAGCTGGCTGCAGTGGAAGCAACCTGTGTTAAGTTCCTTATAAGCTCATTTCATTCAGCTCTTGGCGTGTACCCCTGTTCGCCCACCTCAACAGCTTCATTTCCTGTGTTGGAGAGTGCACTGATTTCTTTTCGAGTGGGTGAGCAGGTCTCAATTCAGTACATTAGAATGTATCAGATCAGCTTGAAACTCTCCCTTTCAGCATCATTGTCCTCTTTTTGGATCAGCTCTTGCCATTTGCACCAAGCGGCCTCAGGTGTCATCCTGGAGGGCACCACGTTAAACACTTTCTAAGTGTGGACTGACACTGTTCACCACCTCCTGCTTCAGCTGGGGTTTCAGCAGTAGTTGCTTTTACTTTTACTTGGAAAGAGAGCTCTTTTGCATCCAAACCTGTGCTGCAGACACTACAAGAGAGCTACTTGTCTCATTAACCTAAGGCCCCTTTTAAATCTCTCAAGGTGTGGGAGGTACAAGCAAAACTCTATAGGCAACAATGGGATGAAAGAGAGGAAGAAGTGGAGGGAAAGGAACTAGTGAGATAAAAGAAAACTGAGATAAGGGGACCCCGTAAGCCAGCTGAGAGAGGGAGTGAGCTGAATTCTGGGAAGCATGTTTTTGCCCCCACTGGCAGTAGAGCTACAATTTGTGCAGAACAAATGACTCCAGTATGTGATCTGACTGCGTCCTTCTAATCATGAGCTTCTTCCTCTAAATCTAGCCCTTTCGAAAGCCTGGCTTGTCTGCTGCCTAGGACTATCTGTTAGCTCTGGCAGAAGCAAGTGATGATTGTTAGCCTTTTCTCTGGCCTGGTCTACACTAGGGATCAAAGTCGATACCACATATGCAGTTCTAGCCATGCTAGTAGCATAGCTAGAATCAACGCTGCAGGATTGACCTTGCTTCCTGGTGTAGATCAGGGCTTTTCAGGCTCGTGCTGACATCCCTTACTCCATGCGGCAGTGTGGAATACCACTGTTGACGGCCGAGCCAGAGAGAGTGATTTTGCCACGCCTTCGCTGACATGGAAAAGCAATCTGCAGAAGATCAACTGCAGTGCAGCCAACCTCCCACCAGTATAGACGTACCCTGTGTGTCTGCAACTTGAGTCAATAGAGCGAAGAGAGCCCTGGTAACTTCTGAAAGACTTCCCTGTATTCTCACTTTTCAAAGCCATTGTTTGACCTGGAAGTGCATCTGTGGAAGGCTAATGGAAGACTTTCATCTGTGTCTTGCTGATAGACTACGAAACACTTCGAGTACATCTACACTTGTCTGGAGATTGACCTTTCAGGATTTGATTTCACATGCCTAGTGAGGATGTTCAAAATTGAACTATCGGGGCTTGACAGTTGGCCCCTGCACTCCTCATTCTTGCTAGGTGAAAGGGAGGTCGATGGAAGAGTTTCTTCCGTTGACTTCTCTTAGTGAGAACAGCCAGATAAATTGATCCTAGGTAAATCAATTCCAGCTACATGATTGTTGTACGTGGAATTGCGTATCTAGGATCGACTTTCAGGTCTAGTGTAGACCAGCCCTCAGAAAGGATACGCAATGACCTGACTAAGTGTGGGTTGAACCTCTCGAATCTGGAGCTCTCTTGTCCAGCAAGCGCCGTAGTACATCATGATTGTAGTTAGCCAGATGGTCACTTGTCATGGGTGCGGCCAAGTTTCCCACAGTCCCTTCAAGGTTGTTTCCAGCCACCAGTCCTGGCTCTCAGTGTTCTGATCTATTGTCTAGCTCTAATTTACCCTTAAATGTCTTCTAAGAGCCCAGTAAGCAGTGGAAATGTTGGTAATACTGCTAGATAATATTGACCTCCTATTGCCTGGCAAATTCTCTCATCTGGCACTGGTCAGGTCCCAGTGGTGCCAGATGGGAGAGGTTCAACTGGTAAAACCTCTCACTCTTTTTAGCGACACTTTGACAGGACCTCAAGCATCAGAGAGGGAGCCGAGTTAGTCTCTATCTTCAAAAACAACAAGAAGTCCTGTGGCGCCTTATAGACTAACTGCAATTTTGGAGCATCAGCTTTCGTGGGCAAAGACCCACTTTGTCGGATGCATGAGTGAGGGTTCCAGAGGAGGGTCCGAATTTATAGGCTCATGAGAAGGAGGGAGTCCCAGTCAAGAGGAGAGCCAGAGCTGACAAGGTCAGTTCAGTCAGGGGATATGGCCCATTATCAGCAGCTAACATGAAGGTGTGAAGATCACAAGAGGAGAAACCGCTCCCAGCCCCTGTTCAGTCCTTCATTTTCTCCTGTGAAAACGTTTAAGGCAAATCAGAGTGATGAGTGGTACTAACTCAGCTCACCCGGTCTTTGCTGAAGGGGATGAATGCACTATGTTTAGATGGCAAAGCCAATGGACTTAATCTGAATTTATACCAGTATCAAGAAGAGCAGAATTGGTCCCAAAGAACTATGCAATATTTACAGTTGAAGTCACTTTCCTGAGTGATCCTCCATCACCAAGGCAGAGAGTCCTCTTATATTTTCTCCCCTGTGCTCAGAGAGGAGGGCAAATGTCCCTGTTATAAAGGCCCTTTCTTGGTGCAAATTGTGTCCCTTTTGTGAGGCTGCAGGCGGTTCAGCTGAAAGGGTTCAGGAACTCTTCTCTGGGTCTGGTTAGCTTCTACAGTCTACTCCAGGCAGGGTGTTAACTGTGCAAAGGCTTACCTCGTATCATGGGTCAGGCACCTGTACAGCACCACGAGTGCTGGTAAGTTCGGGTCCTCTGGTATAGACAGGTACACCTGTGTTACCATTTTGTTGCATAGTCACAGAAAAGTCCCACCTTCTGCTCGCGCTCCGTCCTGGTCACAGGGTATATGGTGATCAAGTATAGACAAGGCTAAAGAGAGCAGGCAGGCTGAGCACAGAATACAGGTGGCGGAGGACAAGAGCCTGAGACAGGCTTTGTTAAACATGACGGGGAACTTTCTCCAGCTTGTCCGATTGGTGTTTGGCAGCTGTTTTGGATTCTCTGCTGAGAGGTGATTTAATAGCAGCCTTCAACTTCCTGAAGGGGAGCTCTAAAGAGGAGGGTGAGAATGTTCCCAGTGGTGTCAGATGGCAGAACAAGGAGTAATGGTCAGAAGTTGAAGAGGGAAAGGTGTAGGTTAGATATTAGGAAAAACTTCTCCACCAGGTGGGTAGTGAAGCATTGGAATGCGTTGCCTAGAGAGGTGGTAGATTCTCCATCCATTGAGGTTTTTAAGTCCCGGTTGGACAAGATCCTGGCTGGGATGACTTTGTGGGGATTGATCCTGCTTGAAGCAGGGGGCTGGACTAGATGACCTCCTGAGGTCCCTTCCAGCCCTGTGATTCTGAGGGCCTCTGGCTACTGGAATGTCGACATAGGAAAACTCAAATGCCAAGTAGCTGAGGAGTTCAGTGGCTCATGATGATCTGTGCTGCCTTGGTTTTACATTTACATGCATGAATGCTGAGCCCCTTGGTAATGCATTCGGTGGCCAAATTCTGCAAGTACACGAAGGCGAATGGAGAAATTCACTGACTTCAGTGGAGTCGATCTACACTGACGCACGCTTGGTAGCTTGTGTAGTGAGCATCTTGCATAAACCGGGGTTCCCTGTAACTGCACTTCCCCTCCAAGCTAGCTGGGCGTCCCCTCCTGTTCCCTTCTCTTTTGGAATTCCTTTCAGCTCTCCCCATTCACCTGTAAGCCCCTACAATGCTGATGGCTCTGTGTACCCCATGTTCCCCACACCAAGGGTGGGTGCATACCCCCAGGCCCTCTTTTCTTCTGCCACGTTATTTCTCGCGCGCTCTCTCTTCTCCTTTTTTCTTTTTGGTTAGAGTTCTCACTCATGATGTCACTCTTCCACCTCCCCAGATCAATAGGATTTTGGGTGTATATGCCTAGAACGGTCCTGGACGCTTTGGAGCCAGTAGAAAGTAACATTCAAACATAGACAGAGAAATGCCATCAAGTCATGTGTGAGGCCTCTCAAACTCACCTGGTTAAGATTCCCTGCAGAGTCTCTCCCAGCTGAACACAGTCCTGTGTTTAGGAACATGTCTGACTGTGTTCTACCTAACGACAGTTCTCTCCGTCTGTATCATCATTTGTTGTTCTCAGGTCTATTGCTAAGGGAGCTTGAGGGTAGGATTGTTCGTTCTTAGTTCATCAGTTTCCCAACGCACAGTCCCTGCTTGACCGCTGGAGCAGAGGACCCTGTTTTCATACATGTCATGTTTTAAATTATTATTACTAGGAAGAGTGAACAAAGCAGAACTTTCTGAGACATCAGCACAGTGATATCGCAACTAGTTATTTTTCAGCCCTCCCATCCCTCCACAAGATCTGTGCTAGATCTCAAGAGAATTTGTGTGCCACTTCTCAGGGGAGAGAGGTTTTTAGCTGGGTGTAGAAGGTGCTGCATCACACAAGGTATTTTCTGGAATAGCTCGCTTCAAAACAAGGCAGGGGATGAATCTGATGGCTTTGATCCTTCCTTTCCATTTCTCAGTAAAACCGTGTCCTAAGCTGGGTGTGAGCCTCTTGGGTCACAGCTTTAAAGGGCCGGTTCACAGCTTTAAAGAGCCCTTGGGATGGCAAAGATGCTGCATAGATTATTTTTACAAAGTCCAAATTTTCTCAGTGAGCCCATGTGAAATGGTCTCTTGGCATCTTGGCTCCTGCTGTTCTCTGTAGGTATCACCCTTCTGTCAACACACCTTTATCTCCTGGAGTAATCCAAAATGAAATGTGCCCTGCAAATTCGTAGCCCAGCCGCGATCTTTGCTTTGCGTTTTTGTTTTGATCTTGTCAACTGCTTTAAGTTAAGGGATCTGCTCCAAAGCAACAATCGCTTTGTGATTTTTGTGCTGAACAGCACCATTGGGTGTTGTATTACATGCATGGGGGAAGGGTGAGTTGCTTCCCCATTTCCTGAGATGTGGCAGGGGTGGTAAACAATGAAGAGTATAAAAGAAGTCTTGATAGGGCGTGAGGTGCAATACAATACCCAGATAAGGTGGCTGGAGAACTCCCAGTTGGCAGAAGTTGTCCCGGGCTCTTGAAAGTCCGTTAATCGACCCAGAGTTCAGTGTCCCCGGTGGATCTCTCTCCCATGGTGGCCGTGCCAGGCTGGGGAGTTGGATTGGGCGCTGTCAGAGAACAGCAAAGGTTCTGCCTCTCTTGCTAGCTGCTTCTCTCATTAGCCCAGGGAAGCGGATGGAGCCCACAGTTAGCAGATGGAAGATATTGTGCTAGTGCTTATCTGTCTGATCTAGAATCCAGCCCAGCTCATCTTCTATCCTGGTTATTAGGCAAGGGGTGCGAGTCTGCATAGCCAGAGCTTTTCTGCTGCACTCCCCGAACTAGCCAGACTAGAGCAAGTGTGGACGTGTCTACTGGGACTGTAATCGTTTGCGTGACCACCTGTCCCGTTCTTCCCAGGAAAGTCCCTTGTTTAAGCCATCTCACAGGCATCCCGACCTTTTAAAGAAAATAGACAAATTTCTCCATATTTTGTGGGGCTCCTGTTCCCTGGCACCCTGTGTCTGGGGGCGGCAGCCTCTCTCCTGCCGGGGAGTTCCTCCGCTGGGGGGCTGCCCTGTTGCCTGGAGCTCTGCATCTTGTGGCAGCAGCTCCTGCTGCAGGGGAGCTCCTCTGTGGGGCAGCTGCCCCATTCCCCGGTACCCCGTGGTGGCAGCCCCCCGCTGCTTGTGAGCTCCCCCTCGTTCCCTGTGCCCTACACTTAGGGGAGGGAGCCCCTCCACGGGTCGGCTGTCTCATTCTCCAGCTCCTGCTTCGTTCCCTGGTGCCCTTGGCCGGGAGGCTTGGCAATCCTCCCCCTCCCCCCAGCAGGGGGTTTTGGAGCTCCCATCCTCCACTTCCCTTCATCCCTGGTGCCTCTCGCTGGAGCAGCAGCCCCATCACCAAGGACCCCTGACATTGGACAGCAGCCCCACTCTCATCCCCGGAGGCGGGTGTCCCGTATTTGACATAGGCTAATGTGGTCACCATAGTATTCGCACTCCATAATTGCAGTAGAGACATTTGCTGGGGTGAGATCGGAGCATTCTCCTGGGTCATACAGTGTGTCTCGTCTGAAGTAAATGGGGTGTTTTAACCAGGTCTCTCCCTGGGGCCCTGAGCTGTTCTCCAGTGCCATTATCTATCCACAGCAGCAGCGCTGACCCATCCCACCCACAACCCCTCTCCTATTCTTCCAAGAATGTGTAGGACACATTTCATCCTGAAGATCCCCAGAATATAAGGATGTGTTGACAACAGGGCAATGAATGCCGATACCTGCCCAGAACAGCAGGACGCAGTATTAAAAGATGCTAAGAGACCGTGTCACACGCGTGCCTTTAGAAAACATTGGATTTCTAAAAAAACAATAACATATGCAGCATCTTTTCCATCCCACGGGCTCTTTGAAGCTGTGAGTCGGGGTGAAGACAGGACAACAACTCTGTGGGCAAATAAAGCAGCTGCAAATAAGACTCCCCCAGTCGCCTCCTTGCCCGTAAGAAATGAGCATAGAGCCCCGCGCCCCTGCCTCAGCTTGGCTAATGTAATCTGCACCACTTTGATTTAGACAGGGTTCATTAATCTACGAGGATAATTAAACTCGGTTAGAACCCGCACTACGAATTTGGGTCGCCTAGCAAGTGTGGAAGGCACCGAGATGTTTACTGTGGATGTCTCTTGCTCAGTGAAGTAATTTCCCAGTTTGGGTTCCCTAACTCTGGGAGCTATTTTCAGCTGGCTTAATTTCTTCGCTTCACCTGGTAACCCACTATTAGAGCTCTGAATTCTATTCCACGTTCCTCAGCTACTTAAATTAGGAGACCACCGGTCAGCTCCTTTCCCAGCCTCTTATAATGCTGTTTGCTGGGCTCTTTGCTCAGGGCTGGGATTGCTCACAGTGCAGTTCAGTGAGTCACTTCGCAGTTGTCGCCGTAGCCTACAAGTGTTTTAGCAACAAATCGAGCTGTGGTTGAGGCTCAGGCTTGAGTGTAATTTCCCTACCACAGGGGTGGGGGACCTTTTTTCGGTCAGGGGCCACTGACACAGAGACAGATCAGTTGGGGACCACAGAAGCGAGATGCAAAAAACCCTCCACCGCACTGATGTGGTCCCTGATTGTTTGAGGGCCGGAGCTCTGGGGGGAGGTAGGGTGACCCTGGCTGGCCTGGGATGCAAGAGAAGGCTGTGGGTGGGAGGTGTCGGAGAGGGGCGGGAGCAGATTGGGGGTGTGGGTGTAGGTGAGAGGAAGGGTGCCGGACGATTTGTGGTGTGAGGTCTGGGCGGGAGGTGGTAGACTCAGGGTTTGGGGGTTGCAGTCTAGGAGGGAGGAGGGGGTGAGGGTCAGACTCTGGAGGGGGACACAGGAGCTGCACTTAAGCAGTCTGGGAAGTGGGTGCACTTTCTTTTGCAGCACCCCAGATGCACATGGCTCTGTGGCCCTCCCCCTGCTCCCAGGCACTGCACCTCCACAGCTGTGATTGGCCAGAGTTCTAACCAATCGGTGCAGTGGTTGGAAGCCTCTGGGCAGGCTGACCTGGCCGCTGCTGCTCCCCCCAGCCGAGAGAACAACAGCGACCGGCAGAAGAGCCCAGAGCCAGTTCTGTCTCCTGACCCTCAGCAGAGCCCGTGGTCCGGGTCTGGGCCACAGCTAGCTTGATCCACCCCGTGAGCCTCGGGGCTCCGCACCCACTACCCCATCATGGGCCAGATATCACGGAGGGGAGCCCCCGACCTCTGGGTCTTGATCCAGACAAGCCACAGGCCGGTTCAAACCGTGGATCTCTCCTGCTCTATCGACCACATTGTTCGTTAGGGGGATCACGTGGCACGATGTGACTTTGTGTATTTGAGTAAGCGTGAATGTGCGATAAACGTGCTCCTGTGACGTGCATGACGATAGCGAGTTGCAATATCCTTGTGTGGGAGTCAGAGCAAGCGTGGCACGCACGCGTGCGGGAAGAGGGCAGCGGCCTCTGTGCATGACTGTAGAAACGGAATTGAAAAGACACTAGGCTGATGGCTTCTGCCTTCTCCAGATGACCTCCCCTCACACTGATCAAATCATTAAGGTACCAGAACCCCCTTCCTCGAGGCATGTGTGTATGCACGTCCCCATCTGCGTGTCACCACCTCTTTGTCTTGCCTCTTGCAAGCTGCCCTGACTGCCACAGGATCCTCTCCAGAAAGTCAAGTGGAACCTGTATAACAGAAGGGGAAGCGCAAGTCGAAAGGGGGAAATGGATTACAGCAATTTCAAAAGAAGCGTCTCCATTTCAGTGCAGTCAGAAAACAAACACATTCAGCACCTCGCCCTCTGGAGTGGACCCGTCTGCTTCATTCATTAAACACAATAATTCATATATTTTGTCTATAGGATTTCTTATTTAAATGGGGATGCAAATCACTTTTAATTACCCTGAGATTGCTTCCCAGAAGAGAAATGAAAGTCAGATTTCTAGAGCTTGCAGACCACAGGAATATTATTTCAGGAGAAATTTAGGGGCAGATATATGAAAGAATATTGAGTACTTTTTTTTTAAAAAAAGGGGGATTTATTTGTTTGGCAAAGTGGGGAGGATCAGTCCCTGCATTATAAAGATAACTTTAAGGATAATGAAATGATTTGTAAAGCCATTGCCAAACCATGCCAAGAATGATTTATATTGGCTTCAACAAACCCAAGTTTTCAGGTGTTCTGAGATGCCAGAGGCTGAAACAACCAAGGAACCAAAATATGGAGAGTAAATTAGCTCTTCCTGTCCATGCGCAGTTTATAAACATTCCTCTGTGGGTGCCCTCTGCCACCCTCTTATTTGGCTTAAACTTGTGCAGGGCAGCAGAACTGTATGCTTCCATAAAGTGAGGAAACTACTGTAATGTTCCTCCTGAGCTGCCTGGTGACCTCGGTTTTTCGTGGCAGCTTCACAGGGACTGGGTGAAGAGGAAGGTTTTTAAATATTAAATGAAGAGCTGCTTTTGTGTCTTCTGCTTCGCTTTTGGTGAGGAAGCTTGGGAAGTGCTTTGGGCTGGCAGACTCTGATGGCTTTCCCAGTACGTAAACCCAACCCTGAGGGAGTACAAATGCCACAAACCAGAGGAAAAGACACCGTTCTGTTTGCGGGCCAGTGAGCATGAGGGGCACTGCATTACAGAATAAGAGAACATTGTACCTGTGTGCTGGAAAAACATCCTCACTGGGGAGTGAAGCGCTGCCTCTACTGTGAAAAGGAAGGCAGGAAAAACTGAGCTGTGGAATTTGTGACTTGATCAGGGCTTTGCAACTCACCGAGGGCAGCACTGGAATGCCCGATTGCTAGCCCTAAGCCTCTGCCCTCAGATGCAGGGCCCAGAATTTGACGACCTCAGTGCTAGTTCCACAGAGTCATATGTTTAAATGATATAAGAGCTACACCTGTCTCTGTCATGCCTCTGGGAAGAGGGCTATTGGTGAATAGGGCTCGGGTGTTGAATCTGCTGTCGGGGAAAAAAAAAAATTCTTGGTGGTTTGGCGACTCTGCAAACTTGCTTAAGAAATCCTAACATTTTTCTGATTGCGGGGAGCCGTGGGCAATTTGAGCTGTTGATCTTTCTCTTCTGCGTTTGATTTGAACACATTTCAATTGGGCTTTTCTGTGTGCTAAAACAAGACTGTTTATGTCAAAACCTCGTTGGTGTGCTTTGTGGTATATGGCACAGGATGATGGAATATGCCTTTTTCACTAAAAATCAATGTTTTACTTCTCCCACTAGGAAGCTTTTCCAGATACAGGTATTGATCGTCCTGATAAGAGCCGCATGTGCACAGTAATTGCTCTTTTAAATCATTGGCCTTGGTGGTATGGATACAGCTCAGTTCCCCAGGAGAGCTTAGAAGCTTGATTATACACTTGTTTGTTCAAAGGCTTACAGTGCCAGAGTAATCCTAAAGCTGAGGGATTTTGTTCTGCAAAATAGCAAAAGAAAACACAACCCATGCTTACTAAAACTGATGTGTTAGGTCAGTGGATGGGGTAAAATTGTGGTCTGAATATACTCCCTTTTTCTCTCTAACCTGTTCTGCCCCCACCTTCAGTCTTCGTGAACTTAGTGCCAGAGGGACCCTTCTGGCAAATGAAATACCTTGTTCTTATCTAGTGCTTTTCACCTGTAGAGCTCAAGGGACTTTACAAAGATGATCAGCGTCAGGAGCCCCATTTTACAGATGGGAAAATCGTGGCATGGGGCAGCGTGGTAAGTTGCCCAAAGTAACCCAGCAGATGAGCGACAGAGCTGGGAATAGAAAACAGGTGTCCTGATCAATACTTGCTCTCCTCTTTTCCATCAATGGGTGTACACACTGAAGTGTGTACAAATGTGCATCACCAGTAGAGACACAAAGCCTACCTGTGGGCACTCTGCTAATCAGCTGGCAGCATTGTAATCTCTCCTGAGTGGCCGTACAGTTTACAGAGAGCACCGCTCTTGATTCCAGGCCACACCATCTCCCTGGGAAGTCCTTTGTACCCAGGTGGCTCCATCAGGTGCTACAACAGTGCAGTCAATCTGTAGCTCCCTGCACAGGAGCTGAGAAGTCAGATTTGTGACACTAAACATGCGTCCAATTATGCCCGTGCCCTCCTTGCCCTCTCTGAGATGTTTATTTGCGTCGTGGAAATGCCTTCCTGGTCGGGAGTTAAGGTCCCACTGTGGCAGGCATTGTGTGTGCATGTAATAAATAAATAAATAAATAATAAAACAAAAAAAGGTCCCTGAGACCTTATAATCGAAGCAATTAGAACATTATGTGCATAGGGACCATTTCATGTAAGCTACCAATCAGCACCACATGGCAAGCACTTTTGGCCTCTTCTGCTAGAACAGAATGGGTTACTAATGCCAACTTGGTAAGAGAAAATCAGAGTGTAGGAACAGAGGGAAAGTAGCTTGAGCCGCCCATTCAATACTGGCAGAGCGCTTGCTTTAAACCTCTGGCCCCACAATGTTTCTGTGTGCCCTAGGAGTCAGAGTGACCGTATGGACCCAGAAGTGAAACTGACCGCTCTAATTTCATTATGCAAACTTCATGTGTGGTAGAATCGTATGGCTCTAATCCTTTAAATCGGGGGCAGCAACTTCGGCATGGGTGCCAAGAGTGACCCGTGAATTGATTTTCGTCTGCTTGCAAAGCGAGAGCTCAGTGCCACCCTTCCTTCCCCAGGCAGCTGGGAGCTTGCTCAAAGCCATGCTGCCTGGAGATTAACAAAAGACCAGCTAATGCTACCACCCACCACATAAACAGTAAAGCACTGCATCTTTATTTATTTATTAGTCAAGCTGCTGTAAGTAGGATGGTTAATGACTTTAAAAAGTATCACTGGCACTCGGCCCATCGAGGTCTAAAGGTTGAATTTCGGCATTCCACCTTGGAAAGGTTGCTGACCCCTGCTTTAAAGGGTGCCTAGACTTGAATTTTTAGTTGTTAATTCACCCAGTTGTAAATTCTGGTGTAGACAGGCTGAACAGATGTCCATAGGTGTGTTTAATCCTCAACTGAAGTTCAGGAACAAACATCTTGTATAGGGTTCAGATGAGGATTTATAGTCATGTGTTTCAGTACTTGCTAAAACACCACTTCTAAATTCAAGTGTGCACACATTCTAATTTACTGTGGGTTGCATGGGTAAAGAAACTTGATGCTGTATCTTTAATCTGTCGTCGTCCTGTTTGGTTAAATATGGTGACATGTAATATGCGAGGACAATATAAAGGTTTTTCATCATCGGTGTTTTGCAGCGTTGAAAAAAATCATGCCAGTAGAGAAGAATCATGCTGCTAGCGAGCAGTCAATGAGTTACCTTCCAAACAAGCTCATTTCAAACACTATGGATCCAAAAAACAAAGCAGCAGAAAAGTAGCACTTTAAAGACTAACGAAATGATTTATTCGGTGTTGAGCTTTCGTGGAACAGACCCACTTCATGGATCCAAGTTAGTTTTGCACTAGGCACAAAGAGAGTCAGCTGGGGCTGCCTTGTTTTTTGTTAGCTTCCTCAGTTCTACCTTGATGCCAATATATGCTGCCTCCTTAAATGGTGGTTGTCCAGACGGTTTGTACAGGCCTCATGCTTGCCTGCTTTGAAGCACACTTGAGTGGCACTGGCAGCAAAGGCTGTGGGAAAACATTGCTGAGAAGCGCCTGTCTTGAGCCAGCCATCCCACACCAGTGGGTAGCGCTGAGCTGTTTCAGCCTCCTGCAGGATGCTGATAGAGGCCGGGCTCCTTGAGCTGGTTAGAAGACAAAGAATGCAGATGGAATGTGGAGGATTGCGTCGTGTCCTAATTTTTCTGTTGTACAAATAGTGGGATGAATTGCAGTCTGCCCCATGCGGGGAGTGGCTGAATAATGGTGGCTAAAGCCAAGAGCAGACAAATCTAATGCTCAACTTGCCAGTTCACATCCAGTGTAGCTAGAGCCCTGCATGGATACCAAAATGTGGCTTTGCCTCTGCCAGTGTCAGCTCATCATCTGATCCGTCGTCTCCGATCCGGATTTGGATCCACACAGCAAAGCATCAGGAGGGAGGGAGGGAGGGAGGGCGCACAGGTGAGTGAGGAGGGGCCAGATCATTCAGGGAAGAGGCAGCACAAAAGCAGGAACTGGGGTAAAGAGCAGGAGGGTCCTTAGGCCAGGGCTCCTAAGGGGAGGGGTCTGGACAGGGCGAATACTCAGCCCCTCCTGCAGGAAGACATAGGACAGAGCTTGTTGCATCCATCCCTTACTGGCAATTCAGGGACCTGCCCTAGCACCCCCCTGCCTCTGCATGGTGGGGGTCGTGGGAGAGGAGAGCTCTGCACAGGTATCCACTCTGCTGTCCCTGGGGATAATGCAGATATTTGCACATGCGCAGGGCTCTAAGCAATGGTGTGCACAGCAGGGACGCCTGTATTTCAGAAGACTGAGGCTCTGCTTAAATACACAAAACACCAGGGTCTGCTCCAAAATCTTAGCCAACCCCTCCGGTAACTGTAGTTTTGGCCTTCTGCTCAGCAGTGGTCATTAAGCTGCCCAGAGTGGTGCGGTTTTGACGGGGGCAGGATGTGGTGAGGTAGAAGCCACCCAAACTCATTCTGCTTTTTAGGTTTCATGTACATTTTGGTGGTGCCTGAAGGTCGGCGGCTTCTGGCTCCATTGTTCTGGGCATGGCTATAAAGGCACGGAAAATGATTCACAGACCAAAACATTTGCTATCTGGGTCGTAAGTCCAGAGTGAACCACACTTATAGAAGTCTGCCCTCCCCTCTTGTGTGGTTTAATTAAAACGTAAGTGTCTGGGATCCTGTTTGCAACCTCTTTTGAAATACTCCTTGTTGATGGCCTGGTGAGCGTATCGGCACGTGCTTGCTGTGCAACCAACCATTGGACGCTATGTCCCTTGCTACAGGGAGGGTGGGTTGAAGAGAGAGGCACCAGCCTGTAAGAACCCACAGGGCTGCCATAGAGGTGGAGTGGAGGGTAGCACCCTATATACACATCAGGTTTGGATACGGGCTGTCCCTACAAAGGAGCATCGTCTAGTGTTTAAAAATAAACTAGCTGGGGTGATAACGGATTCTCTTCTTAACTCTGGCTCACTACATTGCTGTGTGACCTTGTGCAGCTTGCTTCAAGTTCATGCCCCAGTTTCTCCATCTGCACAGGAGGCTTTGCTGTACCTGGTATCCAAAGGGGCTGGATAGTGATTTTCTTGTTTATCAAGTCCTTTGAGATCCTTGGAGAGAGTATCCCAGAGATGTGTGGAATGGTTACAATATCCAGTTCCAGGGGGTCTGGACAATATTTTGGAGAGGTGTTTAGTGTTCTGTATGTTTATGCAAAGCCTCAAAATCTTCTGAAGTGCAGCCATCACCAATGTGCATCTCTTAAATAACTCCAGGGAGGCTCTGAAAGCAAACAAGATGAAGAAACATGTTTTAAAAAGAATATTTTTCGTGCACGCATTCCTGGCAACCCCTGAAACAAACACTTGGTCTCAGAGGGTAGTGTGCTGTGTGAAATCATGTACGCTGCATAGTGCTACATAACAAAGGTTTCCGCTCTTTAAGTGTGCTGCCTTTGTTCTCAAAACGGCATCTAACATTTGAAAAGCAGTGCTGCAGCTCAGGTGTGTGCGCAGGCACCTGGGGTTGTGGTGGCAGAGTAGAAAAAACTCTTTAAAGACTGGAATGTTAGGTGATGTCTGCTCTCACCAGTTAAATGGTTTTTAAAGAAGATTTATTTACTATTTCCCATAACACAAGCTCGGAAGATATGTGTGTGTGTGTGTGTGTGTGTGTGTGTCGGGGGGGGTGTCACCAAATGAAACTAATGGGTATCAGGTTTAAAAAAAACAAACAAAAAGGAAGTATTCTTCACCCAGCTCACAGTCAAACCCCCTGTGGAACCCCCCCACCAGGAAATGTTGCAAAGGCCAAGACTTTAACAGGGCTCAAAGAAGAGCTAGATAAATTCATGGCGGAAAAGTCCAACAATGGCTGTCGGCCAGGCTGGACAAGGTTGGTGCCCCGAGCCCCTGTTTGTCAGAGTAGGCGAAAGGGGAGGGATCACTTGATAGTCACCAGTTCTGATCACTCCCTCCGCAGCACCTGGTGTTGGTCACTGTTGGAAGACAGGATACCAGGCTAGACGGACCTTTGGCCTGACCCAGTATGGAGATCTTGTGTTCTTAGCCACATGACCTGCTCCCTGGGCAACATTCAATAAAGGTTGGCTGCCTTGATGGGGAACGAGATCGCTTTAAATTGACCCGTGGGAGCATTTGCCAACTATTTCCCATATTTCATATCAGCAGGTGGTTTTCACTCTGAGGTATGAGGGGAAAACTATTGGCTGGAAAAACCTAGAAAGTCCCCTTCTGTCCTGCTGCTCACACCTGCTAGCAGGTAAGTCTGTAAAACAGCTGTTCCAGGGAGCTGCTTTGGGGGCAGTCAAGGGTCATTTTTTAACAGGAAAAGTTCATAGGAACAAAGTGGGGAGGTATTTGTCCCTGCTAGACATTGCGTTGTTTTTGTGGAGTAGTGCTGCTCTCGCAGACCTGCAGCCCTCAAGGGGTTGTGGAATGATTCATGTTTTTAAAATGTGGGCACAGTAGATTAAGGTTGTCTTTTTTGTCCTTTTAAAGACACTGAGTTTTGATGCTGGGGCAGGGTTATTAATTCCCATCTAAAAGTGTTCTGGGACTTTTTTTTTTTTTTTTTAAACAGTCTAGTTGTAAAACAGGAGCATGTACCCCATAAGCTTCATAGCTCTAAACCTTTGTCTCTGCTGTTTTCCTGATGACTTTTTTATGCTGGTATGAAGGGAACACGGCACCTGCACCTCATCCTAGCTGAACATTGGCTTCTGAACTTGTCCCAGATACATTTACTAAGAAAACAGAGGATGTTTCTGGCTCTCAATATTTATCAGGCTTCAATTCCCTCTTCAGATTCTGAATCTGTGCTCCATAAATGACTCAAACTGCAGTCCTTTTAAAATCAGGTTTATGTGGGCCACTCTTGTTAGTTAATAAGGCAATGACTAAGCAGACCACAGGTCTCCCGCTGACGCCCTGTGTAACTGCTATGTTTTAAGTTCTCCGTGCGTAAAGAGGGGATAGATTCACAGCAGGATTTTGTTTATTCAAAGAATTTTCATAGCGCCTGATGTGCTACATAAGTGCCAAGGGTCCATCAGCTTGCAGAGCACTGGCAGAGTTACGTTGGAAGAATGCCCCCCAAAAAGCTAAGTCCCCCTGCAATTTTGGTTCGTTAGTGGCTTGGTCTCATGGAACCCACCCCCGTTATTCACTTCGTAATGGGTTGCGCCTTCTGCGAGGAGTTCGCTTTTTAGTGTATAGATTGCATCTCTGGAGCAACTTATGGACGCGCCTGTATATTAATCACAGTGGCGAGAATGTGTCTTGGTTTATCTCACATTGCTTCTTGTGGCAAGAAACCGTTTGGAAGGAGAAAACTGCCCAAAGCAAGTGAGTTCTGTGTGCTCTAAGTGCCTCAGCCTTCCCCACGTAATTATTTTAACAGCCTTGTCTTTGGGGAGGAATCGATGCTTTCAAGGAAAAGACATCCATGGAGGCGAGGTTTCAGCTGCTGCACTGTGATCTATAATAGCCAATAGCTTTGGTTCCTTGCAGTAAGTCTGCTACGGGGGTTGTGAGGCTCCAAGTGTGGGGCAGAAGTGTGTTGATAACAGTAGTGACCTCAGACAAAATGAAACCAGTTGCTTCAGTGTCAGTAATATCGTAGCGCCCTTTGCTTGGGTGGGTCTGCAGGTGATTTATAGAACCCTGTAGATACGTAGCTATCCAGATACGGATAACCACAGCTCATTTTTGCAGTTACAGCTGCTGATACAAATTTCCACATCTGAGCCCCACAAATTTGCAGATATCCACTTTATGTCTGCTGGTCCCCTCATTCACAGATGCGGAGGAAGATAGCAGCTGCCCATTTTTGTGGATGCAGATTTTCTGTCTCTGCCAGGCTCTGGTGACCTGGGTGGATCGAACCCTTGACAAAAGAGGCATCGTTTCCTTAGCTGCATCTTGCCCCATCAGTTGTGCTCACTGGATGCAGAGCAGAGGGCACTTTGAGGAGCTGGAGTGACTCGTCGCTAAGTTTTCCTGTCATGACACCCTTATGCTCGCATCTTTTCCCCAGATCTGTGTTCCCCAGGTGATAAGAGCGCACCTTGCCCTCCCTCCTACTACTGGGAGCGATGCCTCAATTTCTTTCTTTCTGCAGAGTGGCAGAAGGCATGCAGTGCCTTGTGAAGTGGTACTGTAGCAAAACATACATGGCTGGGGGTGGGGGAGAAGGACAGACCTCAGGCATTTTACCCGAGAAGGGCCCCTAAGTTGCATGGTAAGAACTTAGTTCTTTTCACTGCCTGTGCTCTAAAACCACTAATTTTGTGCAAAGATTATTACAGTCAGGTGTGGACACAGAGGTGCGTTCTGTCTCAAGAGGGACTGCAGAGAAGTCCTGAAGGCCAGTGGCTGATCCTGGGAAATATGTGTCTCCAGAGAGGGAACCGTAGGAGGCGGTGTAATTTAAGATGATCAGAGAAGACCTCTGCAGAGCCTTATAAGCTGGAGAAGAATCTAAGCAATTGAGCTTAGGCATGAGGTGGAGTTTCCACTTTGCTAATTTCGCTTGGGCCTTTGGAGAGTGGCACTGAAAATGAGCCCAGGGTGGGCAGAAGACCCTATGGGAGTTGCTTTCGTTTGGATCCTCCAGGGAATTTCATTGTCTAAATCTATGCACAGCCTCTAGCACAATGGGCTGGTTGATGCTACCACAATGTAACCCTTTGCCACAGATTGCAATCAAGCTGGAGCAGCTGCAGTTAGGCTAAGGAAGTAGATGGCAGATATGCAATTCTAGCGGTGGCAATCGCATAGATAAAATCAGCGTGTCTGAGCTCGGCTAACTTGGCTGTCTGTACTGGGGGAAGGCTCCAAAGCAGAGTTTCCCCGTTGACCTCCCTTCTCGCATCTCGTGAGGAGCAGAGGGGTCAAGTGCTACCCCGAGAGGTCGATTTCGCGCATCCATACTAGACATGCGAAACTGAACCCCAGAACATTGACCCTGAGCCGCGTCAGTCTTCCCAGGGTAGTGTAGACCTGCCTTTAGCAGCTCCAGTTAAGTGTGGAGGTGCCTCTGGAAAACAGGCATAGGACCTTCATCCTTTAGACCCTGCTGCAAGACGTGTGTATGCATTTGGGTTTGTTTGCCTGATGAGATTGGCTGGGGATGGGCTGAGCTCCTGCCCCCACCCCCGGGCTAGATTCAGGGTTTATCTGTGTGGGATTTCACACTGTGTGCAGTCACCTAGAAGTGTCAGTAGTTGCATCTAATAAATAAACTGCTGAATAGTTTCTCCGTTTCCAGCTTTCGCTGTTGAGTCAACTTGAGTGTTGAGTGTGCAATATTAAGCCAAGGTGGTGTGGCAGACGTTAAAATGTTGTGTCCTTCATCTCCAGGTCCTTACCGTCGGGCTTTGTGAAGGAAGCTTTAGTCCGTTCCAGATTAAAAGGTTGAGTGGCACATACAGCACTCTGGGTTCCTGGCTGCCTGAATTACATTCAGGATGTTAGTTACTTTTCTGCTAGATTTCCTACTGGATCAGTAATAGACTGCGTCTGCTGAACGTGGGGCAGAATCTGGAAAAAAAAAAATACTTTTTTTATTTCCCCCTATGGAAATCACGGCGTGAGTTGCCCTGTGAATTACTTCATCTGGGTTTGCATGCAAAACGGCAGGTGCATTCGATGAGTAGCTGTCTTAATTCCGTAGCCTCTGTTATGTAGAAACATGAGCATTGTCGGAGTAGATCAGACTCAAGATTCATCTAGTTCAGTGTCCTCTGTCTGATAGGTTGAATGCAGCACCCTGCATTAGCCGATGCTGGATAATCTAACTCATGTTGACTCTTACCCTGATGTCTAGTAGCTCAAAATTGGCTTCGGCTCTGAAGCATGAGGTTTACCATAGTTTCTGCAAAAACTATCATTAATATGGGTCACTCTGAATATGCTTGTTCAGACACATCCAATCCTTTTCATAGTCTTGTCACTGATTTCCAGTGCAAGTGAGTTCCACAGTCTAATTAATTATGCCTTGTGCAAAAAAAAAAAAGTCCTTTAGTCATTTTGCATGTTCCACTTTTTAATTTAATTCAGATTTTTGTGTTTCAATTGTGTGTTTTCATGTCCCCAATGTCCATCATGTCTGGATTATATTTCCTTTTCCTTGTTCCTTTCCCTACGTGCACGCGTGCCACTTTTGAGATCTTTCATTGCAGTAAAGAAGTTGCAGTGACCAGACCGCTAAACCTCCTTCCTTCAAAAATCTTAAGACTTCTGCATCTTAAATCTTTATCTAGCTCCAACCATCCTCGCCTCTCCTCAAACTGAGACTGCCAGATGTGACAGCCCCTCCAGAATTGTCCGACTGGCGTGCTGCCTTCTGTAATAGCTGAGCAGCAGGAAACGTGAGAGTGGGTGCGTGTAATGTGCTACTGAGAAAAGAGGTGGTTTTTAAAATGACTAACAGCATGGTTATTTCTCATTCTAATCCGTCGGAAGCCTAATTTAAGTCTGTCATTTTTTAGGACTGCATTATCTGTGAGCGTTAAAACTCCAGCATATTCATCATCATCATCAGTACTTTATGTGATGCTACAGTGGAGTTACCATGGGCTCTGATTTCCCTCTTACCCATGTTGAGAGTCTAAATGATGATACACTCTGAAGCTGAAAATCATAAGCAGATAGCACTGAATTTGCAGCGTTGGGTAATTAAAAAGGTGGCTTTTTCCTTTAAGACTGAGGGTGGTTAACTTTTCCCTCTGCTAATACAAGAATCTGTTCCCCGCTGTAATATAATTTAATTCTATGAATCCTACATATAGAAAGCAGGAATTTGCAAGACCCAGAAGTTACAAGATGAACTTTAAAGTAATTAATTAGTATAACACTGTGGATTGTATTAGCTGTACGCAGCCAATGTTCTTTTCTTGGCATGTTGCCTTAAATGGGAACAGCAGGGGTTGGGAGACATTGTTTAAAGGCTGGTGCACTCACAGCTGTTTTTTTAATCCTAGTAGCTTTTTCAAGTGCTTTTGTCTCGCACTGACTTTTGCTTCACCCGAGTGCATTGCCCCTGCTCAGATGTCAGTAGCCAGCTCTCTGGCTCCTTGAGCAATGTTTTATTAAGAGCCCCATTTCTCCTTTTTCCAGTCACCTCGCTGGCCGCTGTAGCCGGGCCCCAGCGTTCCCTGTAAGCTGGGCACTTGTGCGGCTACCCAGGAGAGATTCAAATGCTGCCCAGCAGGTTAGCAGAGCGCCCACAGATGGGTGTTGTGTTTCTACTGGGTGGTGAACATTCACACATGCCTCGGTGAATGTAAAAAATTACGCTGCATGTGGATGAGAACGGTCCATATATGGATGGAAAAGATTAGTGGGAACATTTATGCCAACCCCTGGAACATAAAGCACTGAACTAGGGAAAGCGATGCCCTGGGTGGTGTCCTGAGGGCAAGATAGCAAATCTTTAATGAACCCAAGCATCTGGCTTTGCAGGGCTGTCTTGCCTTGGCCCAGGCATACCCAGCTCTGTAGGGAAGTTGATTCAGTCAGAACCAGAGCTCTTTCTGGCTCCAACGCAAGTGATACCGAGAGAGATGGAGTGCCCACAAGCCTGTGACCCCAACTCTGTGTTGAAAGAGCCTTCCAGTCTCTTCCTTTGCATCTTTAAATGAACATCTCCTCCACTTTATCTTGTTTGTGTCCAACCCGTTTTGTAGCTGAATTGGTGAGAGACCTGTATTTCCATGACAACAGTGACTTCAGTGTCACAATTAAAGGTATAGGGTGATGCTCTTAAGTAAAGAGAGAGAGCTGGTGATGAGGCCTCCATTCTCTCAGAATTTCCTAGGGAAGGGTGTGGAATCTGCATCTCTGGAGATGTTTAAGAACAGGTTAGAGAAACGTCTGTCAGGGATGGTTTAGATAGTACTTGGTCCTGCCATGAGGTCAGGGGGCTGGACTCAATGACCTCTCGAGGTCCATTCCAGTCCTAGCATTCTATGATTCTACGATTCTTTGGTGAGGCGTCTGGTAGGAGCTTGAGGAATATCTGAGTCCCTTACTGACCTCAGGGAGGTAGGAGGTTGTGTGGTAATTTAGTGGATGTTCCAGGTGGCCTTCCCTACAGGTTCTGTTGCTGTTGACTTTTGTGCTATGCCTGGGGTCAGCAACCTTTCCTGAAGCAGAGAGCCGAAATTTGACCTTTTGATCTCTGTGTCTGGTCCGAGTGCCGGTGATACTTTTTAATGTCACTAATGGTCCTACTTATAACAGCCTCATTAATAAACGAAGCTGCCGAGCTTTGCCATTTAGGCGGTGGTTGGTAGCATTAGTTGGTCTTTTGTTAATCCACAAGCGGCCTGGCCTTGAGGAAGCTCCCGGCTGCATGGGGGAGCAAGAGCGGGGCTCAGCTCCCATGTTTTGCGCCACTGAAAATCAGCTTGCGTGCCGCTCTTGGTACCCATGCCGGGGGGTTGCTGACCCCTGTGCTCTGTCTGTCCGTGACTTCTCAATGGGCAGTCGAGTGAATCTGGCAGGCTGCAATTTTGAGAATGAAGAAGAGCCCCGACATTTCTACAAATTTTTTTGAGTCCTTCTGTTTAAACCCAGGGCTAATCTTTTGAGTTGAAAGATTTACCATCTGCTCTGCACAGCAGCCGGGTGTCTGAAACGCGTGACTTTTTAAAACCTCCGTTTGTGGAAGGGAGGGAATCGTTGTCTGCTTAGAGTTACAGCCCTGCTAATGTTTGGGGTTATTGCTTGCGCACACAGAGCTCTATCGCTCCTGGTGCGGTATTCCTATTAAACTTTAATTGCCTCCTACGCCAGGTTCATTTATATGAATTTATTGCTGGTGTAGTTCTGAAATAACGTCACCGACTATGTGGGAGTTTTTCTTTATATACTCCCTTGTAACTGAGAGTGGACTGTGACCAGTGATTTCTACATTTTTCTCCTTTTTAATCTGTGCATTATTCAGCATCTCCTGTGCGACAAGAACAGTCCCTTTTTGGATTGGAATTAATAATTTCTGTGGGTTTAAAATATTAACAATGGAGGAGCCTAATACTGAGCTCTGCTCTGGGTCACAAGTGAGTTGGGGGAGGAGAGATCTATAGCACTGTAGAAATCGCCCTTCTCAGTGTTTTAAATTCTGCTGGAAAGTGAAGAAGTGGAGCTGTTGGCTGCAGAAACTGGCCAATGGGAACTGCCAGGGCGGTGCTTGCGAGCGCATATGGCACAGGGAGACCCGCTGTCCTCCTCCCCTAAGGGGCACTGGCCGTGTGGTGACAGGTGCTGGCCCCAGCAGATGGCCGTTCTGAGCAGTGTGTGTGGCTGCAGCAGCCTGCAAACCTCCCTGAGTGTCCCTCTGGGCCGCAGTGGGCCCGAGCCAAATGTCTGGCAGGCTGGATCGGTATTTTGCCAGTCCCTGCTTTAGAAGGTTCCCTTAGCGTGTCTGTGCGTGGACTGTTGTGCACTGACATACCTGGATGCCTTCTCCCTACTCAGCTTCTGCCCTCACCCGGCATGCTCACCCCCGTCGCTTTCACTGACTCAGCTCCACCTGTGTTTGCAAGAATGGTCTGGTCCAAAGGGCACCCTAGCCAGTATGGAAACCAACATGGACTTCAGTGAGTTTTCGATCTGGTCCCATGTGAAGCTGCTATCGCTGTCATAAAATGTGCCCAGTTCTCAGCCTTGCCAAGAAAGGAGAAGGGGCCCTTAGCCTTTAAACAGCCAAAGAACCACTCCATCATCTAAGATCCTCATCTGAGAGGTGGAATAACAACAGCTTAGGAGTCTGTCACTGTTTGGCTGTCCGGATCCATCTCAGCACCTCGTGCTCTGCTCTTGTGCACAGCTGCACAGAGCCCCCAGACGTGTGGGTGGAGGGTCGCAGCAGTGGGGCACTGAGGTTGCAGCATTGTAGCAAGTCTTGGTGCCCATCTGCGAGAGGCAGAGAAGGAGGAGCCTGCAAGAGGGGAGACCAGGCTAGCTGGGCACTGAAGAAAGACACCACTCTGGAACAATAAGACATTCACACTGGGTCAGACCAAAGGTCCATCTGGCCCCTCGGTATCCTGTCTTCAGAGAGTGGCCAATGCCAAGTGTCCCAGAAGAATGAAGAGGCAGTCATCAAGTGATCCACCCCCTGTTGCCTGTTTGTAGCTTGTGACAAACAGAGGCTAAGGACTCCATTCACACCCATCCTGGCCGATAGCCACTGGCGGATCTAACTGCCATGAATTTGTCTATTTCTTTTTTGAACTCTGCTGAAGTCCTGGTCTTCACAACATCCTCTGGCAAGGAGTTCCACAGGGTGATTGCATTGTGTGAAGAAATACTTCCTTTTGTTAGTTTTAAAACTGCTGCCCTTTAATTTAATTTCATGACCCCTAGATCTTGTGTTTTGGGAACAAGTAAACAACTTTCCTTTATTTGGTTTCTCAACACCAGTCTTAATTTTATAGACCTCTGTCACATACCTCCTTAATCTCCTCTTTTCTAAGATGAAAAGTCCCAGTCTTTTTAATCTCTTTTCCTATGGCAGCCTTTCCATAACTTTAATCATTTGTTGCTCTTTTCTGAATCTTTTCCAATGCCAGTACATGTTTTCTGAGACAAGGTGGCCGCGTGTGCACGCAATATTTAAGAGGTGGGCATGCTATGGGTTTATACAGTGACAATAAGATATTCCTAGTCTTATTCTCTTATCTCTTCCCCACATTTCACCCTGCAGCCATATTGTTGCTGTTCTCTACTGTTTCATTCCCTTGCTGGGTGTTAGTTTAAAGTGTGGAGGCAGAAGAGGATGGTGGATTGAACTGAGAGGAGCAAGGGACAGAAAAGCTTCTCTGTTAAATAAACAGCGATTTCACAGTTGGTAGCTAGCTTGTCCTAGGGTTACCGCTGTGGTCCATGGCTTTCAGTTTCCACCAATCAGACAGACTGAGGCTGCTTGTCTGCAGCACTCAGTTCACTTGGAGGGGGCTTTACTATGGGGGAACAGAATGCAGCATAACCGTGTTCAAGCTGCTTTTGGCCAGAACTCCCACAAAGCCAGGACACATTTCTGCGGACGCACCCTGCTTCACATTGTTCCCTTGTTTATCCCCATCTCCCTCTTGATTGCTCTGAGCTCCCTTTGGAGACATGGGCTTGTCCTGTGCTGCCTGTAACATGTCAGCCAGAAATCCATTCGTAGTGGGAGATGATCAGAGTTTTCCTTCGCTTTCTGTAAGGAAGTAAAGATGTCTCTGGGAGGAGAGCTGTTGCATTGGCTCTGATGGGCAGGGAATTCAAATGTGGACCGGGATGCTCAGGTTTCAATGAAAATTGTTCCCTGCCCTCACCATTACTGGAGCTTGCAGCAGCTCCAGACGTCTCTGGGCTAAGAGCCCGGGGGACCAGTCTGCGTAGCATTCCTGCGTGGGTAGAGGCACAGATGCTCCAGCAATAAGGGTGCAATTTCAGAGGGACCCCGTGTGACCCTAAGGGAGCCAGAGGCCAAGTGACCAGGGGACTGCAAAAGGGAGTTTGAGAATGAGTGTGTACCAGGGAGTCCTAGTACGATCAGTATGGTTAGGAAGGGCTGCATTGTCTCTCCCAACACTGCTCCTGTCTCCTAGCCAGACAGGCCACCTGACCATGGATGCCTCTACCCAGATCCTGGCACAGTTTTGCAGAGATGGTGGCCTGCATTTCCCACTTACAGAAAACCAGGCTGGGGAGACCTTCCAGTACGAAAGGTGCCTGATGGTGGAATGTCTCAGGAAGCAGGTGGGAGATCCACAAGAGAAGTTGGCTAAACTGAGGAGCATCTGTGCCGTGAAGAATTCCTGGAGAGCATTCATGTGGGGACATCCGAGGCTGAGGAAGCTATCCAGCTGCAGAGGGTTGCTGAGGCTTTGTGTCAAAGAGGACAGTGGCAGCTGGTGGCTTCTAGCACCAGGCAGTGATCCATTCCTACTCCCAACCCACCCACCACAGTTCTGGAGAACTGTGAGGCTGTCCTGGCTACAAGAGATGAGGAATCGTCTCCTAAGGTGGCGGAGGAGAAGCCACGTGCTCCCACGGATGGGAGGTCTGCAGCCATTGTTCCCAGGAAGAAACGTGGAGCGTGGGGGTTGGAGACTGTCTTTTGAGAGGGGTGTAGGCACCCATCTGTTGCTCTAACGTGGCACCCCTGCAGGTGTTCTGCCTGCCAGGAGCTCATATCCGCGACGTTACTGGGCAATTGTCAAGGACCATTTGGCCCTCTGACCGTTACTGCATGCTACACCTCCACTTGGGAACTAATGATACTGTAAGGTATTTACTCAGATCGGAAGGGGCTACGGGGCAATGGGAGTACAGGCGAAGGAGTTTGGAGTGCCCTTGGAGATCCTGCAATGACAAATATTCAGCCAGTGCTCTGCCCCCTGGATACTCGTTGTGGTCCTGTTGAACTATGAGAAAACCGCTGCAAAAACTACACTCCCTGTTTCAAAACCTGAAATTTTCCAGTTTGCTCCGCGTTGCAGGATCCGTACCTGTGTTAAGATTCTCTTGCATAGAAGCAGCTGGTGATTTCTTCAGCAGTCTAGTGTGTCTCCAAGAGGAATGCTAGGCCCACTTCAAGCTGCTGAACACATGTAAAATGTCGTGTTGCAATTTTCTGTTGTTTTACGAGGGCGTCCGTATGAAAAGTCAGCCCACCTCCTCATGCCTTTTATCAACAGCTGAAGATTTCATATCACCATAACCTGCTTCATGTTTGTAGTTATTTTGTCCTTTCCAGGAACTATTTAAGGAATAGTACAGCAAAGAACTCCATTTTGGTCCTCCTTTGCCTGAGAACAATCTACCAGGAGATTTCAGGCTGTGTAAGCTGTGTAATTTATAAATTAGTTGAGTTTGAAGCAAAATAGTAATTTCTGAGAAATGTGCTACTTCCATTTCTGCCTCTTATATACTGGGATCTGTTTGGCATTGTGGTGAACTGGGGCTCAGTGGTCTCTTGTCAAGAGATAATGATGTAGTTCAAGAGGTAGAGGTGGATTGTGAAAATTTTAGCACTCTGTCTTACAAATCAAGATTACAGTAGAAGTACTGCTCTCACCACTTAACTTGAGTTAAACCCTTGTACTCCAGGTGGAGTGTAGGTCACCTACAAATCTCCTCCACTTCACTCTGTCTCAGGACAAAACTTCTAGCTGACACCAGGAGTACCCCAGTTATTGTCCTTCGATCTCAGTAGATGTCCATGTTGTCCAAGGTCTTCCTCCTTTGTGTTTTCCTTGCAAGTTCCATCTGAGAGCTTGACAGACTGTGCTGAATGATGGTTTTCAGAGAGGGAGGCTTAGCCATCCCCACTTTCTTCTCTTGGTTTGAACGTCAAGTGGTTCTTGTCCTGCTCTGTTCCAGAGCTCCTTGTTTGTGAAGGATGTACCTCAGGCGTCTGTTGGTGAATGTCTGTAGTTTGTGATTTGAAGACTTTTTAGTACGCCAGGTCTCACATCCATACAAGAGCACACTCTACACATTTGTATTTGAAGACCTGCAGTGTCATCTTCACTGATATTATTTGCTGTTTCTCTTTGGCATGAAGAATCTTGAACGCAGCTGTTACTTTTCCTATTCTGGTGTTGATATCCTTATCTGTTCTGGAATAATGTGCTAGTCTGCTATTCTATTCACTTTAGAAATTTATGCAGCCTTTTAAACTTAAAATACATCAGATATATCAGATAGCTGCATTATCAACAGCTTTTTCATCTTTGGAGTGCTTTGGTTGACATCTTCAGAAAAAGATACTGTAGTGAATAAGAATTAACCTCAGTTCATAGATGGAGACACTGAAGCCCATCAGGTAGTTTGCGAATCATGTCAAGCTACTTTGTATTAATTTAGCAGTTAGGCGTACAGTGGTTTAAATATATGTGCATATTAAGCTGGGATTGGTTGCAATTCCATAATTAAGGTTGTGTCCATTTTGCACTTAGAGCAAATATTCAACCACTTTGTTTCGGATTAAAAATTGAATGGCCTCCCCAAAGGTAAAGCACTTGCTCTTGGAGTACAGAATAAATTGTCTGGAAATTTACAAGTAAATCTGTCTGTTAATTAGTTGGAGCTAAAATTAATTGAAAACCTGGTTCATTATGAAATGTAACAGCAGGGTAATTTCTTCTTTGCCTCGATTTGTCTTAATGGAATAATGCAACTACTCCAACCTTGCCATATAGTTAAATTTAATAGAAATCTTGCACATAGAAATTAGGCTATAATTAAGCTTGTGTTGAAGAGTAATTTGGAATTTGTTCTGAAGGTTGTAGATTTTTTTTTTTTTATATAGCCAGGTCTTGTTTAAGGTGGTAAACCAGTAGCTACCTTCCAAATGCAGACACGCCTCTGAGCATCCCCGTCGGCTTGAGCTTTGCCAGGCTTTGAATTAGGTACATTGAGCCATTGGACAAATGAAGTTCCTGTTGAAGATACTAACTCAGGCCTAGTCTACACTATGCCCACTCCTTTCCCGTCAATCCAAGATAGGCAACGTCAGCTATGCGAATAGTGTAGTTGAAATTGATATACTTACTGCACTGTCTTCCATATGGGACGGTTGGTGGGGGCTGCTCTCACGTCAACTCTACCTGTTCTTCTCATCCGAGTGGAGTCACTGGAGTCAACAGGTGAGCGCTTAGAGGTTGATTTCTCCCATCTAAGCAGCTGCGATAAATCGACCACCAGTGGATCGATTGCTGCAGTGACCATCTACTGTGTAGTGAAAACAAGCCCTCCGTGTCCCACCACCGTTTTCTGTCGATTGTAGCGATGCGCAGTGGGATGGGCACAGAATGGTTGGAGCGACACTGTCGTCTGAGGTTGTTCTCCTTTCTGGGTGGACTCCAAAACCTCAGCTAATACCTCTAGCTCATGTTGCTATTTTCTTCAGTGGCAATAAGGGCTTGGATAATGCTTCAGTGTCAGTTATAGGCCTAACCCCATGGTGCTCCTCTCTGATCTATTAAAACCTTTAGTCCTGCATGCATTTACTCCAGGTTTTTCTTTTACAATAAATTTAATTTGCGAAGAGACCTTCTGTAGCCGGAACCGCCATGCCCTCTTCAAATTGAAAGGTGAACGGATATTGAAATAGATGTGCTAACATAAAAGAAAATGAGAAATACTGCAAAAGTGTTACTGTGCCTTATCGCACTCCGTTGCACTTGCACCTAAGGTTTTGCTTTTAAAATGTTGTAAAAGGGACATCTTCATAAAAAGCAAATTGCAATAAACATGTGGTTCTCCCTCCCCCCACCTCCCTCAAAGTAATAAAAGCCACATGTCTATCACGACTGAAAGGGCAAAACTGAAATTCTGGGCATCAGAGCTTCACAATCCCTTTTTTTGTGAGTTTTCCACGTGTCTGTATTTTGTCAGCTCAGTAGAGCATAGATATAAATAGCCACCATTTAAAAATTGGACTTGGCATATTTTCTACTCTATGGCTTTCTGTACTTGCATTCAGCTTTTATTAAGAAGAAGAGATGTTTTACATTTGTAGCAGGAAAAGGTCTCAGTGCCAGATTGCAAATGGCAGCTAAGTGAGCGAAACAGGACAATACGTGCTTGCGTGGTAAGGAAGAAGCAAAAGACCCTGAGAAATCCACATACCTGCCAGTGGCAAGGAAGGAATGAGATGGAGTGAGTCAGCCTTCGCTAATATTGAGGTTCAAAGGCTGGCTTCAGGCAACTGGGAGTTAAGCCTAATGGCAGGGGAACGTAACAGAAGTGCGGAGAAATTGCAGGTGTCTATATTTTGCCTTTTTCCGTTTCCAAGGAAGTGTTCGTAGAAACTGAAGAACTGTGAGCTTTTAGTTGTGCTGGTGGAAATCTGGAATTTCTCTGGGGAAGTCCGTGCAGATCCTGCAGACCTACACTGGGCTGATTTTCCCCATGTGGACGGAGGTAGGGTGTCTGTGTGGCTGATCTACACTCGCTGCCTGTTCCTGCAAAGCCTCAGTCTCCTCTGCGCTAATAAAGATTGACCTGTACAACTATTCTGGCATAACTGTAGCAGCAAATCCACCTACTGCAGACATAGTTTATGCAGGCAGAAGTGCTTTTGTATATATATCTCAGTGATGGGCAGTCTGTGGCCTGTGGTCCATGTGTGACCCATTGGGGTTCCGTGTGTGGCCTATGAGATATTTTGTTTACAGTCGCCCGTACACAGGGTTGCCTGATTCTACTGGTTTCCATCCATACAGGTTATTTTCCCGACTGGTATTACGCAGGTGATGTGGACTTAAAGACAAGGGCACGTGAAGTGAGGTGGATGCTGACTGTACACAGCATTGACTGACGGAGCCACGCGCCCTGTCTGCAGCCAATCAAAGCACTGCTGTGGTTACATCAGCACATCCTGCAAATTCTAGGTGTGCCAGCACAGTTAGCAAACCTACCCTGTCCCTGGAGACTCATGGTTACAACAATCTTGCAGCCCATGCAGACCTACTCACTAGGTTGCCCATCATTGAAATAGCTGGTAGTGCTGCAGGACGTGAAAAAACTCTAGTGACAAAAGCACTTTCATGGCAGTTTTGCCGCATCAGCATTAGGTTTCTTAATGGTTTAGAAATGTCACCCCCGCAAATCCCCCACCCCTCACAGGCATTGCTACGCCAGCAAAAATGTGTAGTGTAACCTGGCTTCAGTCGCAGTCTGCTGTCTGGTAGAATACATAGCTCCAAACTGGGAGTTCAGTGCCCGACTTTTTGGTGGAAGCCAGAGATGGGAAATGCTGTGATCCGGTAACTCTGCAGGGCGGAAAAAAATCCTGAATTAGACCATCAGCATAACTGTTTGTAATCGTTCTGCTAGTCCACAATTTTCTGTGAAGTGCTTAGCACCCTTTTCGATTTCTATCGCCGGTCTTGAAAAACGTGTATGAAATGTCAGCGTTTTCCAGGCGATGGGGTCCTTTCAGTTCGTTCATTTCAGCTGCGTTTTTAGCATAACATTTTCTTCCCCACATATTTGCTAACACGAACACAACTCCTGTCTCCGTCGATGCAGATTTTTTTCCTCCCTCTGGTGTGCGAGTGCCTGACCTTTTGGTATCACGTATATTGATGTATTTCCTTTGTGTAGGCTGTCTGCAGAGAAGGGTGTGTTTCTAGGACGTTTCCCACCCGCCCCCCCATTTGTCCCAGATCCCTAAATGGTCCCCTCGAGGATTAAACTCACAGCCCTGCGTTTAGCAGGCCAGTGCTCAAACCACTGAGCTAGTCCTCCATCTGCCTGAACTTGTAAAGATCTATCTACGCTACAGGTACTACACCTGCGAGCACAGTCTCATAAGACAGAAGTTGGATATAAAATTCTAGTGTCTCTTACGTTAACGTTGTTACCTTTGTCAGACGAAGTGCTGCTGCTTTTACAACGTCGTGCTGTGTTTGGGAGGTGGGGAGGAGTTAAGCAATTCCTCCTTCAGGGCTTTCTGGGTTTTGACTTTGCTCGTTTTCACCTTCCGCATCGCGCTTCCCCTCAGCAGTAAAATAAAAAAAAAAAAATGGGCACAGAGTTAAAGCAGCTCTGGTGGTGGTGGTGGTGGTGAGGAGGCAAAACGAGACCAGATCCGACCTGATCCATTTCAACCTCTTGGAAGCTCCTTCAGCTCTGAAGACAGCTCAGAAGAGAGGGTGACAATCCCATGACCCCAAACAACCAGTCTGTGACCAACCCCATCTCCTTTTGGGTCAGGATCCCCCAGTTACACCATAATTTTCATCTCCTGTGGCCATGAAATTGGCAATAATGGACCGTGAATTTGGCAGGGTCGTAGGGATGCCTATCACCGCAGTGCCTAAAGGGTCTCGATTGGGTCCTGATCAGCTGTCCAGTTCTCTCTCTCACCTTCTCTCCCCGCCCCCTCCAAGTTGTCTGTATCTTGCTGAGATAATCTTCTGAGCCTGGTGCCGGGCCGACTAACCGGCCCTCTCACAATTCCCGTGACGAGCCTTTATTCTTTCAAGCAGGTAATGAGATTTTTCTTGTGTCAGGAAATTTGGTCTGGTTAATCTCACTAGCATCAGCAGCTGCTGGTTGCCAAGGATGGGCGTTCCAGGCATAACTCAACCCTCTGAAACGAAGTGATTAAATTAACTTGAATGAGTAAAACTTCAGCACAAAGTGATTTAACAATATGCTTTCGAGAGAGTTCTAAGCAGACGAGAAGCTCTTAGAATTTAGTGAGAATTAGTTTTTTTTTTTTAAAAGGACTTCACGCATCCAGTTAAATTCAACCATGTGCAAGTGGTTTCATCAAAGAAATTACTTCTTAAATGCTTTCCAAATATTGAACTGTGATTTCCCCAGCACTCCTTTTCTCCCTTAACCTCATACTGTGCATGCTGCCCAAAGGGCAAGATCTACTCTTTGATTGCATTCGTGCAGTGGGATGCCACTGTTGGCACCTCAAAGTGCTAGCTTTTTCCTGTTGAAGTCTGATTGTTTTGTAAGAAGGCTTTAGACTGCATGATGGAAACTTGACTACTCTCTGTCAGGGAGCCTATTGTCTGGCATTCGAGGCGGCCCGGCGTGCTACACTGCAGGAAAACAAAATTGTGAGTTTTGACATTCACTGCCAATAATCTGCTGTGTGCTAGGAAAGAGATTTCTTCGGTTCCAGGGGCTGGGATTCCCATCCTTGCTAAGGGAGCTCTCTCACGTTAGTGCGCAGCAGGGAAGCACGCAGCCTTGCTGTGCCCAGGGCAAGGCGAGGGGGCAGGGCCATGTTCGTGGAAGGAGCGGAGCATCAGGTGGAAAGGGCGGGGTCGGGGGCTCCCCCACAGCCCTCAGAGCTGCCTGGAGCGCCCTGTGTGGTGCTCCAGCGGTGATTTAAAGGGGCATGGGTGCTGCTGCTGCAGTCCCAGCAGCCAGAAGCCCCGGTCCCTTTGGAATCACTGGGCCTCTGGGCAGTTGCCCTCACCACCACCCCGTAGGCAGGCCTGCTGCATAGTGTTTGAAATAGAAGAGGACGTCTGTGCTGGGGACTTCAAGCTTCTTGAAAATGGCTCTGGATCAGCAGCACAAAATGGATGTCTCGGAAGTGTGGCTTCCGTGAATGGGAAGAGGGGCTGGAACAGCGGGCAGCCAGTTCCTGGACTGCTGTGAAGAGAAGACGAGGCATGTGGGTTCCTGGCTAGTTCACATGCAGCAGTTTCCAGCTCTAGGTGCTGGAGTTTGCGGCTCTGTTTGCAACCCTGCCTGAGCGGAAATGGAAAGTAGAAAGAGCCGAGTTGTCTGCTTGCAGGAAGGGCAGTTGGCTCCCTGCTGGGCAACAGCAAAGTGTCCCTGGCCCAGCCTGACTGCTGCATTGTATTCTTTTCACCTTGTGCTGGGACAGACTGATGTGGCATGTGCATTTGTGTTCCACCTCAGCCATGGGCATCTTTTGAATGCTCTTGATTTATTTTTTTGCGTACAACGCCTTTTGTTTTCCACGCTCTTACTGGTCCCGATGGAACCAAGCCAAATTTTGACAGCCTGTATTTTTTTCCCCCCTTTCCTCCTTGTCCCCTTTTTTTTGCAAAGTCCTTCACCCTCCTCTCCTCTTGGTGGGTGGACTGATTCACTGCTCCAGCTTTCTAGAATAAAGTAGGCACAAATGAATGTCATTGAATCTTTGGGTGCACTGTGACAGGAAGAAAGAGCCACAGCAGCATGCAGGCAGAAAAACCGCAGGAAGGCAGTATTTTGTGTAGCAGCATTACTAATACTTACACTGCCTACTAGGCTCTTAGAAGACATTTACAGGTAAATTACAGCTAAAGAACAGCACACAACACTGAGAGCCAGGACTGGTGGCTGGAAGCAAACTTTCTGGGACCACGGGAAACTAGGCCACACCTAGGATAAGTGGCCATGTGGCTAACTAAAATCATGCCGGACCACGGATGTCGCTGCACCAGAGTATGCCCAGCTAGAGAGGTTCAACCTGTACTTCAGACACAAATGTGTGTGACTTCATAAGGGAGGCATTCATGTCTCCATATTTGTAACATAAATGAGACAAGCTTTGGAGTGGCAGGAAGTGCTGGGGCAGCAGTGAAGTCTCTGGGGAAGGTAGCCACTGGGGGCTGACGTGGGGTCCTCAGGCAACAGGTGCATCTTCAGATGGAGTCATGTTGACGAGAAAGTGAGTGCGTGCCTTGCAGGGTTACCCAGGCTGTGCAGGTCATCTGGAAGCGAGCCTTCTGATTTCTAGTCTTGTTATTTTGGCAATCCCAAAAGCGCACTCTGTCGTGCAGTGGACGAAAACTTCTGTCATGTCCCTCGTCACAGAAAGACTTGTGGGTGTCTGTCTCTCTCTGGAGTTAATAGGTTTCAAACAATGTCTTCCTGACTTTGAGCACTTGGGATGGAGAGTCAGTGTAAATGATGTACTGAGAGCAAGTGGCAGTCGCTCACGATGAATTAAACAACCTTTGAGGAACCCTTATGAGCATGCTTGGATAAATGGAGGCACCTTCTAGACAATGAGTCATGATGCTATTCATTTATCTTCCCAGCTGACAGGGTGAGCAGATAAAGCATGAACCCTTCGTACCCACTAGAAGCATTAGAGATTAATTTGCTACATATGGGAGAGCGGGGAGTGATTTAAATAAAAGTGCAATCGGTTGACGAATTAATTCTGAGATGGAGCCAGCAGGACTGGTTGCGGAATGCTCCGTAACAGGCGAGCGAGTGTTTCAAGCTGTTTTTATTCCAACATGAGAAATAGGATTATTTCATGGCATTGAGAATAGTTCCTGGGGAGCTTGCATCCTTCTTTACATTAAACCAGCATCATAAGTGCACTTGCCCCATTGGCCAGCTGAGCAGAGAAGCAAAGATAGAATTGGCTGTGGATACAGAGTTCTCTCCAAGGGTTGACCCCGGCCAGTCAGAGTATTGGTGGGATGACGTGAAGGAGATTACGTGAGTGGTTTTCAGCCAGTGTGCCCGGACATGTTTCCAACTGAATATGCATCAAACATAAAACAAGAAAAAGTCTTGTGGCACCTTATAGACTAACAGATATTTTGGAGCATAAGCTTTCATGGGCAAAGACCCACTTTGGGTCTTTGCCCTCGAAAGCTTATGCTCCAAAATATCTGTTAGTCTATAAGATGCCGCGAGACTTTTTGTTGTTCTCCAAGCTACAGACTAACGCGGCTCCCTCTCTGATACTTGTCACGCATAAAATGTCACTGTAACACATATGTAAAAAGTGGCATCCCTTCCTCTGGTGGTGGTAGGAGGAGATGCAGTCCTTGAAGTGCCAGAACGATGGTCACTGATGACAATGAGGAAGGTAATGGTGATGAGGAACACGATGGTGACGTTGCAGAGGGGATGGTGTGAGTATCTGGAAACGCAGATGTTACACTCCCTTGTGCAGCTGGGGCATTTGTGAGAGTGCTAAATGTGTGAATAAAGTATCTTTGTAACTATACAAGAGCTCCTATAACGTGAGCATTGGAGTTGAGCACGTCAGCATTCCCAGCTCCAGAACAATTTAAATATTGGGCCTGATCCTGGGAGAGGAACCTGTCAATCCTCGGGACGATGATTTGAAATGCATGGGTAACTTCTGTAATTATATACAGTCTAAGGACCAGGTGACATTGCCACTTTCACCAGTGGTAAATTAACTTTAAAATACAGTTACTTGACTGTGTCTTAGTGACTCCAAGAGGTTCTGCATTTGAAGACTCCTTAGTTAACTATCCAAGACCCCAGAGACCGAGCTTTCCTGCTTCAGAGACTTTGTGAATGATTCCGTTCATATCATTTAGCGTCTTATCACCGCTGCTGTCACTTCAGCACACTGTGCCGTGTGGAGTGCCGTCTGGTGATTGCAGATCGTGACTGGCTTGGGTCTTCAGCTCTGTCTGGGACTTGCTGTGTGCCACTAGACCTGCAACGCAAGTGCTCTCTTTACCTGTCTGTAAAATGGGGGTAGTAGTTCAGAGGTGCTGGGAGGTTTAATTACTTATTGTAAAGCGTGAAAGCCTCTTATGACAGGTGCTAGAGCTTCCCATTGTGCCAAGGTGAGTGGCAGTGAATGGATGATGTGGAATGTCGGCCTGCGCTGCCGTACAGAAACCCCTCTTCACCCACTGAAAATCACAGAATACTAGAGACGGAAGGAACTTGAGATGGCGCCAGGTCCCGTCCCTTGCATTCACAGCAGGACCAAGCACCACCTAGATCATCCCTGACAGATGTTTATCTAACCTGGTCTTAAATATCTCCAACGATGGAGGTTCCACAACCTCCCTAGGTAATTTATTCCAGGGCTCATCAACCCTGACAGTTGGGATTCTTTCCTAATGTCCAACCTAAACCTCCCTGTGTGCAATTTAAGCCCAGTGCTGCTTGTCCTACCCTCACAGGTTAAGGCGAATTTTTTTCCCTCCCTTTTTTAAACAACCTTTTAGGTACTTGAAAGCTGTTACCATGCCCCCTCTCAGTCTTCTCTTTTCCAAACTAAACAACCCTCATGCTTTCAGTCGTCCCTAAGAGGTCACGTTTTCTAGACCTTGAATCATTTTTCTCTCTCTTCTCTGGACCTTCTTCAAGTTCTCCGCGTCTTTCTTGACGTCTTGCTTACGACACTCCTGTTAATGCACTTTGTTGATCTAAAATTGTGTCTTTGTTGGTCAAAGTGTCTAAAATTGCCTATGGGAACCCAAGAGTACTAACCTGCAATGCTGTCCCAGGCCACTGCATGGTCCCTTTACTGTCAATTCCTAAGGCAGGGCAGCAACAAACGAACGCTTCAATGGGAATTCACTCTCTGTGGCTGAAAATAAAGACATCTCCATCTCTGTTCTGTTGAGGCAAGAGCGATGTTGTCACAGGATTTGTCATTTTTAAAAGATGCCTGTCTTCTGTTCAACCATCACTGTCTCCTCCTTAGACCTTTGCATAATTTTCTATTTTTTAGCACTACAAAGTTCTTTTCCTACCCCCGCCCTCCCCACTTAAAGTTCAACCATAAATTTTCCTGCTTTGGTTTCATGCCTGCTTATTACTCCTGATTAGGTCCTTGGTGCCGAATGTGATAAATACATTAATTGTAGTAATTCATCTTCTCTTGACATGGCTTGTTCAACTCTGTAATCCAGCAGGTAATGTTTTCTAGATGGAGCCCTGGTCAGCGTTCATCAGGGCAGGCCTGCAGGCTTTGCGAGATTCCCCTTTGGAAAGCTGCCTTGTGCAAGTCGTTGACTTGGTTTGTCGTGCTTTTCTGCGCATGTTTTCATGCTCAGGGAAGATGACTCCTCTGTACAGCTATGCTCAGTCCTCTTTTCTGGAGCCAATCTGCCTTGTGTACTCTTTGGCTGATTAGTTTTGCTCTGAAATCCTAATTTAACCCTCCAGATTTTCAGGATTACAAAGAAACATACATCTTTGCTTCCTCATGTGAGAAGAGAATGGAGTCTGTGGTTTGGCAGAGGGCAATTTGTACAAAAGCGTAAGTTGCTGAGGGCCCTCCATAGTTCCAGAAGGGTCATGAGTGAGTGAATTGCTGTTCAAAGGAGTTCCCATCCCATCCCAGGAGATGATCATGTCTGTGGATCAGAGCAGAGGGTCTGTGTGGCAATGGTGTAGCTTCACACCCGCCCTTCACCTTCTGCCCAACCCACGTTGTGCCAGAGATCCAGGCAGAAGCAGCTCCACTCCTTTGCCTTTTGAACCATTCATCCTCTCTTTAGCTCACTTGCTTTTCTTCTTTTTTTACCCCCCTCCCCTTTTTCTCTGCCTGCAAAAGGTCTTTTTAAAGTTTGTTTTTAGTGCAGAAATGAAAAGCCCTTTAATTGGCTAATGACACAGCCCTGCTGTTAAGTGCTGTTTATAAACATCTAAATTTTCAAACACAAAAGGGCCCCCTTCCTGTTTCGCTCCACGAGCTAAGGGAATCAATGAAAGAAGTCAGCAACCGCTGTGTGCGCAGCTGGCGGGGTCATTATGTCTGTGTTGCTTTGCCTTTAACAGGATGCGTTTGATGGGGGATTTTTTTTAGGGTTTTCTTTTTTAGTCTTCTGCCTCCATCCTTGCACTTTAATTACTCCGATTCATCAGGACCGAGCTGTCAATTAACTCTGTTTGCATCCTTGTGTCACAGAAGAGCGCTACAGCTTCACACCCAAACGCTTGTCAGTGCTTTTCTATTCAGGCCATTGGGTGGGTTTTTCATTAATTTTCTTTCAAAGGGGATTATGCTATTGCCCGGCTGCTGGAATATAGATCAGTGTGTGGGTGACGCTGTGTCTGTCTGGCTGTGGTTCTGGGGGCCTCATATGTCACCATTGATTTCTATGCAGTTTCTCTTCTGCCATGCTGGGACCTACCTAATGGTCTAAAAATCAAAAATCCAACGGGCTGCAGAGACTGTGGCTATGTCGACACTAGGCAAAGTAAGTCGACCACAGATGCACATTTCTATCTACGGCAATTGTATCGCAAGAATCAACCTATCTGTGCTCGGCTTGGCTGTCCATATTGAGCAAGGTTGATGGGAGAGTTTCTCCCATTGACCTCCTTACTCCTGACGTCTTGCAAGGAGTTCAGGAGCCAAATTAGCATGTCCCCGCTAGATGCACAATCTTGGGGGCTGATATAGATTTAGCCTGTGTCATTCCCTTGGGAGGCGAGGATGTTTCCAGCAGGGTGTCACCTCATCAGGCTCTGGAGCAAAGAGGTGCTTTGTAATAGGCAAAACCATCCCTGAGTCCCAAGCTACTTGGTTTGTGATTAGACCTATGTTCTTCAGGTAGAGTCCTTGGAAAGCCCTTTGACTTGTACCTTAGCTGGAGCTCCCACTAGCTGCTCTCTAGCAAGGAATGGCACCGGATCATTAGAGGTGCAAAAACCCAGTTGGTTCTCCAGTTCATTTCTCAGCCAGCCTTGGTTGTCCCCTACCATAGATTTTCGACTGTCTTGTACAGTCCAGTTTTAAATATCCCTCATGAAAGGTGCTAGCAGGAGCTGAATCAAGTTCTGCTTACGTGTAAAGACAGGTCTGCCCTACTACAATCCTTCCGCTAACCTGGTCGGGGCCAGTGGAGTGGCTTTAAAAACCTGCCTGTTTTAAAAGAAACAAAATGAAAAAGAACCCAACGAGCCCGAACTCCTGGGCAAAGGAAATGGCTGAGCTTGAAGCTTTGAATCTAAAGCTTTGGGTGGCAGAGGCCTTCTGCTTGTCACGTCTGTTGGTACGACGCTGGTTCCATCCCATGACAATGGTTGTGTGTAGTGAGCAGGGAGTAGCCCCCTGCAGATGCGGAGGAGGTGGGGACATGCTCCCAGCTGGACTACAGAGAAAGAGAAATGTGTCGGATACAGATTTTGAATGAAAAATATTCCCTGTAATAAGTTCCTCTCAGTCTCTGAGCTGCCTGTTTCTCCCCTGCAGTTAATACTGAGTATCTATGAATACCTTGCCCCAGTTACCCATAATTTCTAATAAAGCAGTTGTACACCAGTGCTCAGTGAATTCTCCTACCGTTTCAAGGAGGGGACCGACAACTTTATAAATCGTCATATTTTGGGAGCTAATTTGCTGCTCGCAGACTTAATCTGAAAAAATAAGCCCTCTGGAACCTTCAGTCCATTTGGCTTTGTTAATAACAGTCCTAAGATTTTTCTCCGCTGTCTGTATTTGCTCCGTCATTACAAGAACAGATATTGTTTTGGAGAGGAGGCTTATAACGAGAAGCCAGTGGGAAAAGATGTATGTTTGAGGAGAAATTTCAGCCCCATCGGTAATTTCTCTGTCAGCCCCGGAGCAGCCAGACTTGAATTTTTAAGTATTGGTTTTTGCATTTCAAATGCTTTGCAGACAGAACACGATATCATGCATCTCTCTTCTTTAGTTCCCTCACCTCTCTCTGTATCCACTGCTCTGCAGAGTGCTGGCAAGAAAGCGGGGATGGACATTTCCAGTGGCAATGTGAAACTCCATATGTTGCTTTGAGGGAGCTATCTTGAGAAGAAACTCGTCTTAAGGCTTTGCCCAGGCTTTCCATAAAGCCACCTGTGCAAAAATATTGGAATGTAGGGGACAGAGAAGTCACCTTTGCTCTCTGTTCTTGGTAGCCTCCAGCATTCGCTGCCTTGTGCCATAGACCGGGGTGAGCAAACTTTTTATGCTGCGCACTGCTTTTTGTCCCTGCAATTCACAGGCTCCCCCACCCTGTCTAATGGAATCCGAACCAATGGAAATTTCAGTTATGTTCGTATGGGAAAAATAAAAACCTTTTGGGCACGTGTAAGAAAATAAGTCTGTAGAATGTGAAAACTTTATTAACGCGTATAGAGATGTGAATACACATACATGAAAATAGTAGCACATTTCAGCATTACTAATGAGATGGATGAGCCCGAGACCCAGCAGCTGACTGTGGTGTGCCCCGCTTATGAAATTTCATGCACCCTGAACAGAGCCCGCCCCCCACTTTGTGCACCCGTGCCACAGACCAGCGGTTTTCAACCAGTGTACCTCAATACACTGGTGTGTCATGAACTATCTAAGTGTGCCCTGAAACTTTGTCAGTTTCCCTTCACCAGGGCTATTTGCAGAGCCACCTCAGGGGGAAATTGATGACTTTCTGCCAGCTGGGGCCCAAGCAACAAGGCTGCCTGTTCCCTGCTCTGGCAAGGGAGGAGGAAGGGAGTGCAGGAGTCCGTTGGAGCTAGGATGCGGTTCAAATGCCGAGTCCCAGCTCCTGCAGGCTGCCAGGGAGGAGCAATGTCTATTCACCTGAGGAAAGTGGGCGTGCCGTGGAATTTTGTCTCTCTGCTGCGTGCCGTGTTACTGGAGAGGTTGGGAACCCCTGATACATCGGCAATCTGGCACGTGTGGTGTGGAAGCAGCATTTTGTGCTGGCAGAGGAGAGACCAGGCTAGACCAGGGAAACGTGAGTAGGTCCATTATGTATCTGTTTATGCATTGGTGCAGGTGCATGGGTGGGAGAGGAACCTACAGTAAGTAGGCAGAGTCACAGACAGGTGTGAACTTGAGGCAGGCCTTGTAAACTGATCTTGACAGAGGCTACAAAAGCAGCCCTTTCCCTGGCAAGGCTGAGTGTCACTATCTCTCTGAATAGGGTGGGACAGAATGGGCTCGTGCAGTCTGATTCTTTTAAATCTGAGTCCTGCCTGTGAACTTCCCCCTCGTCAGAAGGCACTGCTTGAAGGCAGCTCACCAAGGACAGCGCCACTTCGGGGAAGTGACCAGTTACATCCGCCTATCTGAGAGGCTCCATCATCTGTGTGCCCCTGCACAAGTCTTCCTTTTTTACCAGCATCTCTGTGTGCCTGTGCTCAGGAAACAGAGGGGTTGACCTGGAGCTGAGCTTCAGTAAGAGCTGAGCAGTAGAGCTGTCTGGAAAATTTTGATGGAAACAATTTTTAGTCAGAAAAATATCATTTGGATGAAACCCCCCCGCCCCAAAGTCCTGTCATTTTTGAGTAAATTTCCCACTTTTTTCCAAAACGAGTAAAAGTGTTGGGTTTTCTGGAAGCTTCATTTAGAAAAAAAATTTTTTACTTTTCCTTCCTTTTTCATTATTTTTATTTTACATTTTCTGGTCTGTCTTCCGTAGCTCATAGGATTTGACACATGCCCTGTTACATGCTATTACTAGTTACATGTTAAAATGGTAAAAGTAACGTACAACATATTTACGTGTTAAAATGGTGAAAGTAACGTACACACACATCAATATACAATTTCTCAACAAAAATTTACTTTGAAACAAAACTTGGATTTTATTTTTTTCTGAAACAGTATTTCCCAAAACCAAACAAAGTTTGGCTCTTCCATTTCATGGGAAATTTCAAAAATATTTATTTTTATTCCACTTCAGAATGAAAAGATTGAAATTTCCCACACAGTGAAAATTCAAAGTTTTGACTAAACTGTAGTATTCAGCTAAACATGAACAAAAATTTAACAAACCCTAATACCATCTCCTGTTACTTGGTTGGTTACAGGAATAGATGTTTCATAAATTCCAAGTACAGAATCCTTGCAGAAAAGATGCTGGAAGGCAGGGGTATAACCATCCAGTATCCCAATTCAGCAAACAATATAAGCACGTGTTTAAGCCCTTCCACATTCAACAAAAGCACTTGATGCATAACTGAATGAGGGCCCAAATAGAAGCAGAACTGCAAAGCAAGGCTGTTTTGTTTCCCCAATAGACTGAGTTCCTGAACCAAAGAATAATTTTGCTAGAGGTGTGCATAGCTACTGATCTCCCTCTGTGTAGCTTGCAAACACAATAATACTTAGTTGGCATCTGATGCCAGAAGTTTCTATCGAGAGCTAATCAAAAGTAGAAAGCCATTCCACGCACTGACGAGAAGTCAGTTGGTTTCATAAGGCGCCTGCAGTTCGAGCGACACTCGAGCCATTTATCTCTTTCCAGTGCTGGCTGCAGAGGATATGAAAAATGCAGCATGCTGCATGCATGTAATTAAACTTTTGGCAGAAACTTTGCCCTGCAGCTTTGCTTTGAAATTCAGTAATGATAAATCAAGTGGAATATTTAGAGGCATTTTTGAGAATGGAATTTAAAATAATGTACATGGCACACTTAATTACACGCCAGGTGATTGCATTGCAAAGATTGTTTCCAGCTCCCTCCTCTAATTGGACCTGCTGCTCCTACCAAAAGCAACTCATCATTCACCCTGTTAGCAATGCTGCCGCTCACCGCTCTGACCGGAAACTCAGGCTATATTTAGGGTATTTCAACCGTTGAATATTTTGGATGCTGTATTTTCTATAATATTTGAATCCCAAAGAAATCACATTTCCATGCTTCCTTTGGACACGTGCATCATTTTCAAGATGAGCTGACACAAGGGATTTGTTGCCCAGGTGCAATCGTCTTTGGTAGACAATTATTTGGCATCTGTGTTCCCTCTAATTTTTTCCATCCATGTGCAGAATAAATTTTATATGCACCAAGGCATATTGAGATGTGCACCACTAACAGCAATACATGCTGCCAGCTGTGGGCCCTCTGCTAGTCAGCTGAGCAGCTCCTCAATCGTCCGCCCAAGTGCTCACTTTACAGGTAAAGCTAACAGGAACAGAGGCCTTCTGTGTAAACTCTCTCAAGCTGCCCCACCTTGGGTGGTTCAATTTCTTCACCCAAATAGCGGGTGAGTGAGTACACTAAGGAAGTGGTCCTCCTTCCAAATAGCTCAGTTCAAGTGCCAAAGGGGCAGCCGCGTTAGTGTGTATCTTCAAAACCAACAAGAAGTTCTGTGGCACCTTGTCGACTAACAGCTGTTTTGGAGCATAAGCTTTTGTGGGCAGCCCCACTTTGTCAGATGTGTCTGACGAAGCAGGTCTTTGCCCACAAAAACTTATGCTCCGAAATATCTGTTAGTCTATAAGGTGCCACAGGAGCTCAGTTCAAGAGATTCATACGCCCGCTACCAACCATTTCTTATCTTCACTTTCCCAAACACCCGAATCAGCCTGTGCAAAACACTTGAAACAGGCGAATCAATCAGATGCTGAGGACCAGGCTTTCCTGGAGGCGCTGGCAGAGTTTTCAGTCCATCATAGTTACAGTTCTGCTTCTGTTTGATATAAGACAGCGGTTCACTCATTATTCTCTCTGTGAGATCCACTGGTATTTTGAGTGGGGTAAGGTGTTTCGGGCAACTTAATTTAATGGCGAACTCCAACTAAGTTTGTAACAAATCAAATATGCGTTATGTCCCCAGGTTTTTTTGGTTTAAATAATGCACACATCAGGCTACTTGCAAGTGTAAAAATTGCTTTTAATCTAAAATTTACCCCTGTTCCTGGATTGAGTCAGCAGCGTAGCAGGTGACAGACTAATTTTTGGCAGCCAAGAGGCTGGACTGGGCATTCGTTTTCATTAGTAAGAGGCATGTATTGAATCTTTTATGTAAATTTGATGATGGGGAGACAGCTGATAACTGTCATCAAAAAGGCAATGGTTGAAGCTTTCCCAGGTGCATCAGGTTTCTAAGTGAGTGTTGAGGGTGGGTTTGTGGGTGTTTGTACCTCATGCCGCCTGAACAGATGAGGCAGTAGAATCTTTCAGTTAGAATCATAGAATCCTAGGGCTGGAGGGAACCGCAGGAGGTCATTGAGTTCAGCTCCCTGCCCAAAGCAGGATCAAGCCTAATGAAGTCATCCCAGCCGGGATTTTGTCAAGCCGCGACTTAAAAACCTGTAGGGATGGCGATTCCACCACTTCTCTCGGTAACACATTCCAGGGCTTTACCACCTGCCTGGGGAAATAGTTTTTCCTAATATCCAGCCTACACCTCTCCTTCTGTAACTCCAGACCACTGCTTCTTGTTCTGCCATTTGTCGCCATTGAGAACAGCCTCTCTCCATCCTCTGCAGAGCCACGTATAGTGTAATTATACATGGGGTGGGCCGAATTTTCACAACCAAGGAACTGAAGTTCCCGAGTTCCACAGGCACTTGTGAAAATGTTGCTTGCGACACGTCTCTCCATTTGCTGACAGGCGCTTGATTGAGTGTTGGCTTGTTCACGTCGCTGTTCTGTGCTTCTGGAGAACATTGCTTATGCTCTGTGGATGCAGTTATGTGTGGGATGGGAAATGTTCGGGCGTGTGAATGTGTGGAGACATATGTGCAAAAAGGGTTGTGTATTCTTAAGGGGAGAGAATTTTCTGGACCCCTTGTTGGATCAGAGTCAATATCTGGGGTACATGTCCACCTTGCAAACACACGTGTGCTTCTCAACTCTCGCTGTGCAGCAACCAACACAACCTTTTCCTGTTGCCCTTTGCTTTCAAAGGAGCCCTGATCATGTGTCGCGATCTGCCTTTTTACATCCCCATAAAGTAATACCCAGGGGAAAAGCAGATCTCAAAATGCTATGCAGAGGGAGGTATCATCATCCTTCTTTTACACGGGGCAAACTGAGGCACAGAGCAGGAAGTGATTTGCCCAGGGTGTTCCAGCTGGCCAGTGGCAGAGCCAGGAATAGAACACGAGTGTCCGGGGTGCTATGCTAGCTTGCTAGCCACTAGGCGACGTTGCCTCCTGGGGATGTTGCTGCTTATCTTGTGATGTGACTATCATAAAGCACTAGAACTGGAAGGGACCTAAAGAGGTCCTTGAGTCCAGTCCCCTGCTTTCCAAGCAGGACCAAGCTTATACAAGAAACTGTGGAATAGAATGGGGAAGGACTTGCATGCCAGGGAAAGCTTTTGATTGGCAAAACAGGGACACACAGCAGTGGAATAGGGAAGGTCCCACGGCATCCTGAGTGCTAGTTGGCCTGAAGAATAGTGGCAGGCTCTGGTGTTCGGCCCCAGTGCTCTGCTGTGCTGTAAGGTGCTAACTGTGGAGGCGGCTTAAGCAGGAACCAGAACGAATTGTTTTGTAAATTATTATTGAAAGATGTTGGAAGTTTCCTCTATTGTGTGTGGGATTTTTTTTTTTTTTTTTTTGGCTTGAATATTTTGTTCTGAGTTGATTGCTGTGGAGTTGCATCTGCTGTTCCCTGCCCCCCTCCCATCTGCACACAGTTCAGTTTTTGCATGTTTAAAGGCCCTCATGGGTTGTTGGTTTTTTGGTCTGTTTTGTTGAATTACAGTAAACCCTTGAATTACACAGGGCTGCGTTCCTGCAGCCCCTGCGTAACTCAAATCTTCATGCAAGTCAAGGGGAGTGGGAGCAGCCTGGTTCCCAGTTCCGCTGGGCCTGCAGGAGCTGGGAAAGTGACCAGCCCATGAGGGCTGGTCAGTTTCCTGGGTCCCACAGTGGCAGGAAGCCTTGAACCAGGGAGCAGCCTGGTTCCCATCTCTCCGCTACTGGTGGGGCCCGGAAAACTGACCAGCCATGAGCTGGTCAGTTTCAGGGGTCCCGCAAGCAATGGGGAGCTGGGAACCTCCCAGCTCCCCTCCCTTTGCAGAGCCAGGAAACTGAGTAGGGCAGCAGCCTTGGTCAGTTTCCTGGCTCCAGCCAGTGGAGGGGAGCTAGGAACCAGGGGCAGCCTGGCTCCCTGCTCCCCTCCACTCCTTGGAGCCAGGACACTGACCAGGGCTGCTGCCCTGGTCAGTTTCGCAGCTCTGCAAGGGGAGGGGAGCCAGGCTGTCACTTGGTTCCTGTCTCCCCACTGCTTGCAGGAACTGGGAAGCTGACCAGTTCATGGCTGGTCAGCTTCCTGGTTCGCACAAGTGGCAGGGAGCCAGGAACCAGGCAAAGAGCCTTCTCCCTCTCTTCCCCCAGCCATGCAGCTGTCTGACATGATCCGTTGGCTCCATTGATGCCCTCATGGCATGATCCATTGGATGCTCTCAACTTCAAGCCACCTCTGCCCAAGTGTGTGGCTGGGAGAAGGGAGGGAGAAGGCTCCAGCCATGGGGCTGCGGGTCTCCCTGCCCCCTGGCTAGGGACCCTGCTGCTGGCTGTGCTCCAGCCATGGGGCTGCATGTCTCCCTGCCCCGCCCTCCCGGCACTGCTCCCTCCCACATCATCATCGTCGTCATCAATAACCGTGGGCTCAGGTTCCATTGGTGTCTGATGCCTCTCTCGCTATTTCCTGCCGTCTTTCCCGGTCCAGTGCGGAGTGGCTTAGTTTCAGTAGACTAGCTCCGCACCCCTCTGACATAAATGGGAGATGCACACATTTTGAATGTGCATATCTTGGGGGATTACTGTAGTTGGTTCTGTTTGGAGCTGGTACCAAATGGGGAGTGAAGGGAAGAGGAGGGCTCCCAGGAGGAGCTGGGGAACTTTACCTTTGTGCCGTGTAACCTCCGCACCTAGGGGTAATTCGCTGTCCCTTTGGGTGGCACCCAGATCATTTAGAGAGAGGGAGAGAATGTTTCCTCTGCACCCTTTGTTGAGAGCCAGGTGGCTTTTAGCTCAAAGTGTTGAGGTTCCTGCATTAAGCTCCAGAGGTCCCAGGTTTGAGTCCAGCCCAGCTCTGGTGCTTTGCCATGTTTGCAGTTTGCGCCTGGGTTCAGGACGATGCAGTCTTAACACCGCATCATCTGAGTTTGTTGTGTGTTGGACTGTGAAAGGGAATCCTCCTGCATGTCTTGTAGCAAGTCACTCTTCTCTGGGTGTATATTAAAATTCAAAAAGAATTCATCCTGCTGCAACTAGTATCCCATGCTCATCCTTCGCAGTGTTCCCTCAGTTTACTAGATAACATTGCCCTTTATGGAGCCTAGGAATGAGTGGAGATGGCTGTGTGTATGGAAGTGGGGTCACCTAATGATCTTGGGCTTGTACTTGAGGGCATCCAGTGGATCATATTTCCACAGACTTTTGCTGTGGACAGAGAAATGTGGTGTGACCTGTGGCTGTTTGCATTTAGGAGAGCACAGGAGCTAATGCTGTAACATTGGGGAACTGGTTGTGTGTTAAGGTCCATGTGGTTGAGCGTAGGGCAGGGTGTTGGTACAAGGTGCTGGAACATTGTAACTGACTTAGTTGTTCGTCGTTGTTTGGGGTGTTTATAGCTGTGTTGATCTGAGGAGAGACAAGCTTGGGGAAGTGATGTCTTTTAATGGACCAACTTCTGTTGGTGAAAAAGATGACTTGCAAGTTTATACAGCGCTCTTCCTCAGGTCTGTGTGGCTTGAAAGGTTTTCTTGCTCACCCACAGAAACTGATCCAATATAAGATATTGTTTAACCTACCCTGGTTCTCCTTTGGTATTTCTAGGCTCCTGGGCACCTACCTACATACAGAGAGAACCGGGCACTGTTGGTGTTACGGTTTCCGGCTTTCTGAGCACATCCACACAACCTGCTGGGGTGGAAGGGCTTGTGCCAATGCTCTACTAAGAGCTCTGGAGACCGTGCTTTGAAATTGCAGCCCTGCCCGAGCTCAGGTTTGAGCTCAGGTGAGGGGAGTTGAACTTCAGAGCCCAAGCTGCAGCCTCAAAGTGCTGAGTATATGGCTATTTTTCAAGCTCTGGTGCGAGTCCTGCAAACCTCAGTCTGTTGATTGGCGCAGGAGACTGGCCGCCCTGTGCTGTATCAGTGTATTCCTTGTAACTACATGACAGCGGTGGCAGCTGGATGATTTTTAAGTGTAGCCTGAGTGTGTGTTTGCCCTAAGGGTAACAGAGATGGGAATTTGACAGGGAGCGTTCTGAGCCAAAAAGCTTTGGGCTTTCTCAGAGTGTCTCTGAACTGCTTGCAAATACAAAGTCTTGTCATGCTTGTGAGTTAGGTAGCCTTAAACTCAGATGGGGAAACTGAGATGCCAAGAAATTGGAACTCTGGAATCTTGATTTCATCTTTTCCTCTTCTGTGCATTACTGCTCAGTACAGGTATTTCTTTGCATGAGGAATTCCAGCACTCCCATTGCTGGGGAAGCGGGGGAGGTGCATTCCACACCTTAGGGTAATTAACAGGGAGCTGATACTAATCCGAGCAACAGTTGTTCTAAGACAACTTGTGGGTTAAAACCAGCACATCTAATATCTCTCTGGTTTCTGTTTAAACTTTGCCGGAAGCCATTGTGAGAGGCTTATTGCGGAGTTTGGTGTGAATGTGTAAATTTGAAGGCTGCAGCCTCTGATTTATATACCAAGGGTTGGTTTCCTCCTGTGTGTGTTGCATGGTGAGAGTGGGAGAGGGGCGGGAGGATGGGCTGGCTGGTGAGCTGCAAAAGATAACCTGGTGCTTTAGTGCATTGAAGCCAAAACTTTTTTCCAAAGCAAAACTGGGCCTCATTTTTCACACAGGCTGAGCAGCCAGGACTTGCCTCATGGACTTCAATAGCCAAAGTGTGTCTCTGATCCCAGAAATCCCCTGCTAATCTCTTGTGCCAGATTGGGTTATGATATATGTGCGCCCGTCCTTTGCATATGGTTAGCTTTGCTCTTTTCCTTATTGCTTATTGGAACCTGCTACCAGGGAGGTGGCAGGGAGGCTTGTTGGGAATGAAGGTTTGGCCCGGCCATGTCTTGAGTAATCTGAATTCTGGCCTGGTGTATGTGGGACATAATAGGGCAAAAGAAAATAAAGCAGTAAAAAGCAACTGAGATGTGAGTTCCTGTTTTGTTGTTGCATTGTGCAGTGTGGTCCATGCTTCAGTAAGCAGTTTTCCCTTTTCCTAATTATGTTCTTATAGACCCTTGCAGGAAGGCAGGATAGGGAGGAGGAGAAAGGGAATCAGAACAAAACGGTATGTCATTGCACGTGAGCTGCATCAGTGGGCCGGCTGGGTATCCTCTGGGCCTGAAAAGGAGGAAAGGGAATGGGAGATGGTGTAGCTTTTGGCTTCCCTTTGATGAGCTCTTGGGATATTGCGTTAAACCATGGAAGACTGAAGACATGCTGAAGAGACGTGTAAAAATGTTTAATTTTCCTGATTTTTTACAAGGGCAAGAGGGCAAGGCTGGAAAATTGTGCTTGGGTCCTTCCTGCATTGTTATCCTTTGGGGAGCAGTGGCTGATGTGGTGGTACATGTGAAAAGGTCACCGGAGTTCATCTGTGCATTACTTGATGATTTTCCCCCACGTTCCTTGTGGCAAGCAGGCCGTGTCTTCACTTGGGACCAAGGGGCATGCTTGCACTGCACTCGCGGTAACTAATACCTGGGAAAACACTGGTGAAGATAAAGGAGTCTGCAGTTTTCATGCAGGTTTCCAGGTGGAGGTAGAAAACTAGGGAGGAGCCTGGGCTTTACCTCCACCTGTTACCACTGTGAGCAGCTCCTCTGTTTTCACTTAGATTTTCCCCTTTGTTAGCTAACATGGTCTCTTTCCTAGAGAAGACGCCTGCAAAGAAGGGGAGTCCAGGCTGGGTCAGAAGCCTTGAAGAGTTCACCGAACAGGCCCTTTTCCAATTTAAACCCAACATCAAACCCCTACCTCACTGGTGCTGCCACACTGCAGTATTACATCGTGGTTCCCAGTCAGTAACAATCTGCACGGGTCTAACAGTTGCCGATATTTGTGGCCTAAAACAAAAGATCAGTTCCTGGCTCCGAGTTCTGTCCACTTTGCACCGCTTAGGTGGCATAAAAGGGGATATTCCAGCTGCCCTGCTGGACACACTGTGCCTTCCTCTGGTGTAGAGCAATGTCCAGGTGCTAGAGAGCTGCCAGCTTTACGGTCTTTCCCCCTCTCCCCAGGTGCAGAGATCACTGCTGGTTGTGACCAGGGCAGGCTGTAACTGAAACCAGCTGTTCAGCTGCCCCAGTTGGGTCTATCTGGAGGCTCAGGGGAGCTAAAGGATGCCTCTGAGTTTCAGGCCAAGCCCAGCAAATATGCCTGGATGTTTCTTTCCTTCATTCCTTGACTTTATTTCATGTTATTTCCAGCTGTTTCTCTGGTACCAATGACTGCTGCTTCTGACCCTATGGCTTAGGGAGCTCTGGTGCAGGCTGTTTAAGTGCTTCATTGTGTAACTCTCAGCCCATGGGGTGGTGATGGGGGAAATTAAAAATGGTGCTACTTAAAAACAAGAAAACCGCCAAACGACAGAAATAGGTGGAAAGGGAGGAGATCGAGGACCCTGAGTGATAGGCAGTTCTTTTCCCTTGAACTTACTGGTTTTGACAGCTGTATTGAGCTGAACTGTCTGGTGTCTTCCCCTGAGGCTTCCTTCGATTTGCGGGGAGGAGAGCGCGAGTGTTGGCGTTGTGGATGTCTGACACTCGCCGCGCTGCGCCTCCTCCTAGATTCTAATATGGGCAGGGATAGAGCTCCAAAAAGCAATAGCATGTGAAAAATAGCCGAAGGGGAGACTGCAATGAAAGGGAAAGAGATTAACTCGCTCCTGAACAGAGCCGGTGCCAAAGGAACTTCGTGGGGTTTTTTTTTTTTTTTTTTTTTGCTTTAAAAAAGTCAGGTTTTGACAACGCAGGTAATTTTTCAGCTCTTGTTTCCCTGACAGGAGACAACCGGCAGCATTTAGGCTTCAAAACTAGGAAAGCTGCTCTCCTGCCGGAAGCAAAGGACTGTGACTCACGGCACCTGGGTTTCCCTGTTTGTGAAATGCAGGTGACTAGAGGTACAAGGGGGGAAACAAATGCAGGCTGCCCACCTCTTCCCGGAGCCCCGGTGTTACGGTTGGGTCTCCCTGTTGCCGTGCAGGCCTGTTAGCTGTGGAGCACTTACTGCAGAAGTGTTTGGATCTCAGTGTGGGCCAAACAAAACCCTTATTCCTTCTCTGTTGTTTGCATTTTTGTCCCCCTTGCTGTGGCCTCCTGAGGATGGACCCTTGTACTCTTCTGGGGAGTGTCAAGTATTACACACATACCCTGAAGGTGGCTGCTAAAGAACCAGAGCGGCACCTGTTGGAGCACAAACTCCTATGGTCAGCAGAAGCCTAGTGAGGCTTTATTCAACCGCACCAGCTCCAGTTAGCGGGTGTCAATCACGCTCGGTTTCACTGGCTCTGCTGGTCTCACAGATGCGCAGTTGCAGTTAGAGAGACGGGACCTGGGGCAGAGGCGATGTGGCTTGTGGCTGCTGGGGGCTCATTTGTCCCTCAGTGCAGATGGGGTTGTGCTAGTTGGCACCAGGCAATTGTATGTCTGAGACGTGGCTCTCCTGCTGCCCCAGCACACCCCAGCAATGGGCTTCTGTGTGATTGGTCAGGGGATAGCCAGCTTGGCATATGCCAGCACCTACTTCAGTGATGGGCAGCCTAGGCTAGCAAGGGGGTGCATGAGTGGCCCTCCTTCATCTCAGTGGGCTGCCAGAGTCTCGTCACTGAGACAGCCTCCCAGGACAGGGTAGTTTTGCTAATTGCGCTGGCGTACCGAGGATTTGCAGGCTGTGCTGATGGAACGGCAGGCTGCAGAGGGAGCGCATGGCTCTCACAGTCCGTGTTCTGTGCGGGCAGGCAGTGCCCACCTCACTTTATGGATGTGTCGCTTTAGTAATACTGGGAGGGAAAAATGAAGTGGATGGAAACCAGAGGCATTGGGCAACCATGTGTATGGGCCATGGTAAAGAAAATGTCTCATAGGCCACACGTAGTACCCTGCTGGGGTGCAGGTTACTCACCATTGGCCTGTTTTTTGAAATTTGCACACTGTTTTCCAAGAGGTCTGCCTGAGACCTTGTCTGCCTGCACACACAACTCTAGCCACGGCAGGGAGCTGGACACAGCAGGGTCTTGCTGCCATCTGCGGGTTCACAGGAGTTTTGACCCAGCCTTGAGTGAGGCCCTGTTTTCTGCCGTGGATTTGGGATCGAAGACTGCAGCACGTGTTGATGTGCCCTTGAGTGAGCTGGAGAAATCAACCTCAAGTAACGAGAGGAATGCAGCGGCCTGCCAAGTATGTACCCAGCAGAATCCAAGCAGGGTGAGGTAGCTCGTGCAGCCCTGGCTTCGCTGCCGCCGTCACCAGTGTTCCTGTAAGCTGAATGCTTGGGCAGTCACCCAGCAGGCATTCAGGTGCTGCCCAGCTGATTAGCACAGCGCCCATGGTCGGCTTTGTGCGTTCCTATGGTTGGTGCGCATGCGCACAGGCCTCGGTGCACGTGAAAACAATTACTTCGCCCGTAGAGGGGAAAACGTAAAGGGAACATTGGCTGTCACCCGTGCTTGTTCTGATCAACCGTAGTTTCAGTTTGTCCGTGTGCTCTAGTCAACCTTCCCAACTGCAGTATCCTGCGTGTATGCCCCTTGGAACTTAGGCTCTAACAACTGATGGCTTGGCACATAGGGACAAACATCGGAAAGTGAATTGCACCAGGGAGGTGTGGCCACACCTTCAGCAAAACTATCCAGCCACACGCCGCAGATGGGAGGCCTTTTTCATAACAAGTGCCTGCTGATTGGCTGGCTATCATTTCCCTTCCCTGAATACTGCTGATCACGAGAGGCATCCGCTTCCCCATCTCTTAGAGACAATTTTCCTCCTTTCTCACGTTGATTGGGAAGCCGACCTGGTGATGAGCCCATAATGGTGATGCTGATGAGGGGAGCTTGCTGAGATAAAAGTGCCTTTGTGCTATGGAGCTATGAATTTATGAAGTTTCTTTGAATGCGTCAAAGAGCGCCAGGCAGAATATAGTATAGCAGGCATATCTTGATGTTTATATGTTTCACCCTGGCCCTGTACCTAGCCATTATAACTGGGCTTCACAGAGAAGGACACCAGATATCAAATTGAGTTCAGCAAGGATTTTATCCTCTGTGGTTATATTCTATGTTTCCTGCCTTTCTGCCTGAGGAGGAAGAGGGTTGGTGTGACGAGATGGTATTGACTTAGCCTTACTGGAGCCATTGCTGGATTCAGTATGACCAGTGCTGGTGTCCACGCTTCAGAAAGCCTTTGGTAAGCTTGGAAAGGGCTCTGAAAAGAACTACAATGTCTAGAAGATGTGCCTGACAGGGAGAGACTTGCTCTAGTGCTATCAAAACACAAAAGCAGTCACGTAGCACTTTAAAGACTAACACAATAATTGAGTAGGTGATGAGCTTTCGTGGGACATTAGCTCATCACCTAATCAGTTATTTTGTTAGCCTTTAAAGTGCTACGTGACGGCTTTTGTTTTGATAGAATACAGACTAACACGGCTATTTCTCTGTCACTTGGTCGAATGCTGTTTAGTATTCAAGGCGCAGTTCAGGGGTGACGTGATCATGGTCTTCAAGACCAAATGGGGAAAAGATTTTCGAGAGTAAGCAGTGTTTTTTTTAATATGGCAGAAAAAAAACCATGAGATGATCCAGTAAATGGAAGCTGACACTAGACCATTTCAGCCAAGAAATAAAGCACAAGGCTTTTAACATGAGCACTGGAACAATTTACCTGGGGACAAGGGGCAGCCTGCATCAGGTGTTGACTTTACAAAACTGGGGATGTCTGTGTAATGCAGCAGAAGAGCAGCAGTATGGCTGTGGCTGGCGTAGGTCAGCTAACTCGGGTGTGCAGGCTTGGCCTGTGGGGCTGTGATATTGAAGGGCAGATGTTCTGGCTGGAGTCTGGACCCTGAGGATGTGTGCGTACTATAATTAGATAACTGCAGATGGTCCACACCAGCTGTCTCTGGCTAAAGGACATTGCAGTGCAGACATTCAGGCTTAGACTGCAAAACTCCTACCCCACAGGACACTGCTGCTTGGCCTCTGGCCTGTCCAGACACATGCACTGTGACGAAACAGCACCTTAGTGAGAGGCAGCTGGCAGGGGCCAGCCGTGGGGTTGTAACTGTGATGTAGGTATAGCCTCAGACACGCCTCTCTTATGGCATCTCTCAGCCCAGCTTGGAGCCTGAGCCTGAGCTTCTACTCTGCTGTTTTAGCCCTGCTGCCTGAGCCAGCTGACGCTGGCTCAGAGCATGTGGTTTGTGTGGCAGTATAGGTTCCCCAGGTGATACTCTAGCTCAGACCGAAGTTGTAAGCTGAAATCAGTGGTGACTGATTGAGATTGTCTGCCACATGTCATACAGGAGGTCGGACTAGGTGACCACATTTCTTCCTTCTAGCCTGAATAACGTTGAATGGGCTAGGATACCGGGCTGAGTATCTGGAGACTTTGTATGCTCTTGCCAACACTGCCACGGACTCACCATATGCCCCCGGGCACGTCCCTTAGCCTTTGCGTACCTCATTTTCCCTTTTGTCATCCGGTATTAATGAATTATATTTTCCCATCAGCATAAAGGCACTTGGGGATCTGTAGAAAAAGTCATTGGAATGTGTTCCTAAGTCCTTTACTGGGCATACAAACACTCACCGCATGCTCTATCTGCAGGCAATTATCAACCTTCTTCATACCCCAGGAGATGGCTGCCTTAGCTATTTGAGAGGCGGGGGAAATGGAGGCAGAGGTATTAGGCCCCCAGTCCTGTGCTTGGTCTGTTTCAATCAGTGTTCAAAGATCAGAAACACTAAGGGAGGGTTAAGGGCAGGCTGAGCCTTAAAGGTTAAAATAAAAAATTATCCATGACTATTTAGTGATTCACTCTCATGCTCTTCCTTTCTCTGTGTAGCACCTATCGATACACACGATTAGATGATATGATTATATAGTAGATGAAAATGCAGCCAAGATAACATTACATTGTAATGGGTTAGAGGTGATGTTCCCCTCAATTTTTTTCATCCATGTGTAGAATAAATTGCATTATGCACACCGAGACGCACATGGATGTGCACCATCAGTAGAAACACATGCTACTGGCTGTGGGTGCTCTGCTAATCAACTGGGTGTCATTTGAACCTCTCCTGGGTGGCTGTCCAAGCACTCAGCTTACAGGGAGCACTGGTTTGAGGAGTGTGTGTGTGTTTTAGGGCTTGCCTGTGCTCACGGTCAGGTTGGCGCACTGGGAGTCCGTCTTCCAGGTTTTGATTTAGTGTGTGTGATAGGGCCGTGCTAAATCAAAAGCTCAGGGCACTGCTGTCATTCCCGGTACTCCTCACAGTTGCAAGGAGTAAGGGAAGTTGACAGGAGAGTTTCTTCCACTGACCTGCTGCTGTGAGGATGATGCAGAAAACCGATGAAAGGTCTGTCAGCTCCAGCTACGCAATTCACCTAGCTGGAAATGCATATCTTACGTTAGTTTTGTCCTTTGCTGTGGACCTGCCCTTAACATCTTTTGATCTGGTTTAACAACAACAACAAAAAGGCATCACCAACAATGCTGGAGTCTGCGTTTGTCTTACACTCACGTGCAGAAAGCAGCATCCAGAAGAGATGCAGCAATTAAACTTTATCGTGTGTCCCAACCAACACCAATGCACTGGAGTTACGCCTCATTTGCAGCATGAGCGCAGTCTGATGCTGTTATTGTAGAAGGGATCTCATAATAAGGTGAAATGGGTGAAAGGTGAAGTTAAAACAGAACCAGCACCTCTAACCACATAATTAGACTTTGACAACTGTTTTGCTACCCAATCAGTGGCCTGACAGCTGTACAAGCTGGACATCTGAGAAGGTTAAACTGCTTGAGAAACATGAGCATGGGCGGGAAGTTGAGCCCACTGTGTTCCTGACAAGCTTGCTTCCACGTCTGGGTAACACGTAGGTGCTTTTAATTCAAATCCTTAGCCAACAAATTATCTTTGGAATATTCATAGCCCTGCTTTGCTCCCCTGCTGATAGTTGCATCTTAGGTGTGAGATGGTAGAGATGTCTCTGGCCAACAAGAAAAATCTGGGCGCTACTTGTAGGTGAGAGATCAGAGGGAGAGAAGTTGTATCAGCTGATGGTATTCCCCGTGCTGAGCACCCAAGTTTTCAGAGCACATTCCTGGCATTTACGGCTGAATCCTGACAATACCTGCAGAACAGAGCCACGATCCCTGTCCTCCAAAAGGAGGAATTAAGCGGTAGTGAGGAGAGAGCATGGCTGGGATTTTCAGAACAGAGCCCACCCCATTGAATTTCAGCAGTGAAATTCCACAGTAGCTCAGACAGGGAACCCATCGTGCCAGATGTCTGAGCCCAGATGAGAATGTTTGCAGCGGGAGAACACACAAGGCATGAGCACAACTGGCCTCTTAGGATGAGCATATCTAGAAAAGATGGTGAATAACCAGAGCTTCAGGTCGTACACATCTGTGTAGCTCAGGGGTGGGCGATAATTTTTGGCAGGGAGCGTGCTCTGAGAATTTGAAAAGTGGTCGAGGGCCTCCCTCCTCCACGTTATTAATGGAAGAAGTCTGGGGTCTCGTATAGAGGCTGGGTGCAGAAGGGAGCTTGGGGTAAGAGGTTGGAGTACAGGAGGGGGTTCGAGTGAAGGGGGAGGTTGTGACCTGAGCCAGGGGACTGAAGTGCAGGGCTTTGGTTTGTGATGTAGGGCACGGGATAGAGATGTAGGGTCTGGGAAGGGCTGTGTGTGCAGAGGGAAGGGCAGAGGGCTTGCATTACTTGGGCTAGGGGCAGAGGGTTGTAGGGGAGGACTAGGCTGCCAGAGACTGTCTCTGGCAGGGGGCATCCCTGGATGATTGCTGGCCATCAGCCCAGCTGATTTTGCAGGCAGACTCTCTTGCTTGCAGGGCCATGGCAGGAGCCATCTTGGTCTGTGAGCCAGAGGGGACAGGAAAGGCTTCAGACAAGAAGCTCCCACTGACCAGAAACCTGGTAGCCTCTCCCACCATCCCCGCACCTCCATCTGCCCCACTGCAGTTCGCTGCTTTTGAAAGAAGCAGGGCCCTGTAGCCGCTTTTCTGAGCGGTGCAAGGGGGGGTGGGGGTGGCAGTCCGAGGCTTCCCACTGCCTGCTTGCTGGGCTGGATCCAGCCCCTGGGCCATATTTTCCCCACCCGTGGTGTAGCGCTACTGCACTCAGCTGAGGATCTGGCCCCAAACCCTCACATTTTCCCTAGCAACTAACATAGCATCTCCTCTGCCTTCAGTGTTTGAGCCACACGGCAGCAAATGGGGATGGCAGAATTCCATCTGAATCTCTTTATTCTCTCTCCTGCTCTGGCTGCTGCTGTGAGAGGCTTTCTGGGGTGTTCGTTAGCACTTTAAAAGGAATCAGATTGTTCAAAGGTGGAAATAACTTTTGTCACTTGAGCGTAAGTGCTGTTCTCCAAAGCTCGGCTTCACAGGTTTTCCTCTCGCTCCCTAACACTTTTTTTGACATAGGAATTCCTAACCCTCACGACTGCTCCATCATTCCAGGAATTTCCTCTGGTTTGTTTGTACATGGGGGCATTTCATTACCCGCCCCTCAGCCTAGTTACAGCCAACAGAGCTTTCCAGAAACATCCTCAACCGGGCTCTCTCTCCCACTTGCCTTCTTGCTCTGAGTCCTGATGTTGATAAGCAAGGAGTGGGGGGACTCTAAACCCTGCAGAGTGGTCAGCTAAAAGGAGTATTGGAAGAGGTGAGAGGAAGGCTGGTCCAGGCCTTAGAGCGTTGGCTTGGTCGCTAGGAGACCGAGGTTCAATTCTTTGCTTTGTGTGCCCCCGTTCTCCCCTTGTATAATGGAGCAAATCTCCCTCCTCTACTTCTTAGGAGTGTTCTGAGGAGAAGTGCATACAAATAAGGAGGTGCTTAGATACTGCATTGTTAGGGGTCATAGAACAGCCATTGGCAACCGAGGCTAGTCAGTGGGGTGGCTGAGTGGCCCTCATTTCATCTCCACGTAAGATTGTTGTAACCAAGTGTGATGGAGTGGGGGGAGCGCATGTGTGAGAAGAGCAGAGCAGCTCCCAGTGGCTAAGGATGACCCTGGGGCTATAACCTAGGCTGGCAGGTAACACCGCAGCCCTGAACAAAGAGGAGGGAGGAGCCGAGCTGTTTTTGAATCGGAGGCGGCATTTGAGGCTGAGGGGGAGAGGGAGCTGGAAGGCAGCCAGCCTGAGGAGGGGGAAAGCTACACCCCAGAGGGGCACCCCTCGGGCTCCTCTCCCCAGGACGGGTTGGAATGACTGTCTCTGACTGCTGTACTGATGCTTCTGTGAGAAACTGGGCATCTGTTGCCTAATAAACCTCCTGTTGTACCAGCTGAGTGAGAGTCACTCCTGCCAGCGGACGGGGTGCAGTGCATGGGGACCCCTGAACCCCATCACACCAAGATGGTCTCCTGGGGTGGGTTAGTTTTGCTAGCAGCACTGGCTACGTAGAATTGGCGTGTGTGCCAGGGGAACCGTAGCAGCCTTTCGATTAGCTACAGAGGGCATGCGCGGCTCTCACAGTCACTGTGGTGGGGACTTAACACACACCTCCCTTCACTGCCCTCGCTTTATGGGTGTGTCACTTGAGTAATACCGGCAGGGAAAAAACACCACGGATGGAAACCGGCAAACTTGCACATGGGCAACAGAAAACAAAATATCTCACAGGCCACACAAAGAACCCCAATGGGCCACATGGGGCTTGCAGGCTGCAGGTTGCCCGCTGTTGCCATAGAAGTACCAGTGAGAGATTTCTGAGCATCGGCTCTTGCCTTGTCTGTTCATGGGATTTTTTTTTTTTTTTCCACGGTTGCATTTGCCCCAGGTATTTTCCCTGGTATAAACTCCAGGGTATTGTCATTTCAAGCTGTGCCAATGCAATTGCCATGGTCGTGCCAGTGCAACATGTCTAGGGTAGGCATGTGTGCAGCTATAGCTCCACTGATACAAAAATACCTATGGTAGGCAAGCCCCAAGCGTCAGGTTGTATTGGTGGCTCCATTTTATTGCCTGCTAACTTTACCTTCTGGGGGCTGGGTTCTGCCCAATGCGATATTCATTTTGTCTGCGATTTTTAACTTCTTCCTCTCCATGTAGTTCTCCCCATTTCTTGCTCCCCATCACCGTCAGTCTCAATATTTGTCATCATGTCTTTCCTAGCTGCATCTTCAATGCGTTGAGTATAATCCAGTGCCCACCTGGGGGTGTTTTTGTGGGAGCAGAGAGCTCCTTCTGTGATGCATCTGAAAGCCTTTAACATTTCCCTGGGACTGCTAGTGGTTGGCACTGAGTCAAGGGAGCAGTTTTATGGTGGACAGTCAGAGCTGCTAGTTTTAGACTCCTCTGTAAGAGTAGGAGATCATGGCAGAGACTACCAAAGATATCCCAGGTGCCCAGCGCTGCTCCTTCTGCATTGTCGGGGTACTCAAGTGACCTGGTCCTGCAGGTAGCTTCCAACTGCTCTGGTATGAGCATAAGCAGTGAGCATATTTACGGCAGAGTTGTGTGAAACTGGCCCATGGAACGTAGTTATTGCCCATCTCTTGTTCTGTTTTTGTTAGCAGTGGGTCTTAAGGTATTGGAAGGAAGGAGTGGCAGAGGGGTGGGTAGGAGAGGAAACAAAAGCTAGACCCAGGTATTGGCTGTGCAACAAAAAAGGCCGCTCTGGGATTTTAATCCCCACTGTCAGATCTGCATTAGGGATGTAAAATCCCACTTAATTACTTAACTGGTTAAACATTTTAACTGGTTAACCCATTAAATGGGGAGGAGACGGGTTGGGGGGCTGCTCCACTGTGGCTGGGTTTGAGCCATCCTCCCACTGTGGCTGGGGGCTGCCACAGACCACTGCTGCTCTGGTCGTGCTAGAGACCCCTTGCCCGTGGCACACAACCAGGGAGGGCTGGAGAGCCTGTGCCCACTGCAGGCAGCCTCGTGCCCGCAGGCAGCGGTGAGCTGCTCCAGTCCCCACCCGTTAACTGGTTAAACATTAACATCCCTAATCTGCTTCACTGCCGGGCTTTTGTTTCCCAGCGACAAATAATATTTTTGTTTACCGTGGTGGGGGGGGCTCGGAAATGAAATCCTGGAAGCAAACGTGCTGGCACTTGCTGTTGGTTTGGCTGGAGATTTGGGCTGACCAGGTGGATCATTTGCTGGCGTTGGGGCACCCAGTGCTGCTGCAGGTGTGGCTTTCGAAGAGCTGCACAAGTATCCACGAGCGGATGAGTTTGCTGAGCTGCGTAACAACAATCGGACGCACCCCGGCCGTGTGGTACATTGCACCGATTGCCATGCTGACATCCGTGGGCTGGTCACATGGCATCTCATCTCTTTGTTTCCAGCTGTTCTGTCATTTTTCTGATTGCCAAAATATGTTGATTCTTTGAGATTGAAAATTTAATCCTGATGGCTTTTGATGTTGCTGTCGAGAATCTCCTGTTAAGTGCTTTTCCCTTGTTTTCTCTCATCAGTGATATGAGGTGAATTATGAAGTATTAATGCCACCCCCTCCCCTGTCCTCTGTTGACTCTGGGAGTCAACTGCACAAGCACTTTTGTGCAAAGGATCTTAATTGGCATTGGAAACGAGTGCTTTGCAAAGGGCAGTGTGACAGTGGAGCATACTCTGCCTAGAAATGGCCTGGGAAGCAATTGACATGCAATCAAACCAGTTTCAGATGACTCTTTGCACTTGCTCGCTTGCCGTTAAAATTTAGGGGGTGGCAGGGAGAGTTAAGTGCCTCCAAAATGTCAAATCTTTTCTTATAGTGCAAAGCAGCAGTTGTTGCCTGGGTGAGGCTCAGGAATTTCTGCCCATGTCATTTCTTGGCCTCTTCTTGCCTTTTCAAACTAAAGATAGAGCGAGAGACTGCGCTAAGTGTTCTTGATTATAGTGCAGGCTGCTGCTCATTCTTTTCTTTCACAGTCCTAGATGGTGCTTGTATTTTACTGTTGGTGCTTATAAAATGTTGGCCTAAAATAGCGTTGGAGGCCAGCTCAAATGTCCTGCTGGGAACGGGGCTTGGGGAGAATCTCAGGGCCTTGGCTGAGCAGGAAACAGGCAAGCAGATGAAAATGGGGCAAGTCTTTTGAAAATCCCTGGGAACAGCTCTGAGATCAAGTGTGGAAAATTGACATGGGGTAGGAGGGAAGAGGCACCTTTATAAGACAAAGTCCCAACTGTCTGGGATGTCTCTATAAAATCAGGACATCTGGTCACCTTGGAGCAGCCACTGACTACAGGCTATGACGTGTTCCAGACTGCGGTATGAAAACATACCTGAATATAACAGTGCCTTCCTTCAGCGATATAGAGATGCTTCTGTAGAGGCAGGTCTTGTGCGCGGGGAAGGGAAATGGGCTGGATTTTGGTATTTTTAAGACGGTCGAACCAGAGGTGAGGATTACTGATAATCTTGTTTGTCATACAAAAAGTTCTACCAATCTCAAAAGAGAGATTCAGGTGCTGCCCAGCTGGTCAGCAGAGCGCTCACAGCCAGCAGCCTGTGTTTCTATTGGTGATTCACATCCACACATGCCTTGGCGCACATCAAAAATTTATTCTAGTCATGAATGGAAAAAAATAGAGCGAACACTGGTTGTAGCCAGGACAAATGCTTCCCCATGTGACCCTGCTCCTTTCTGAACTTATCTTGAGTCGATTTCTCTTTTCCCCTCAGACAGAGCTGAAAATGGAGAGCCCTATCAGAGGAGGAAAGGCGCAGGAGCCAGCCAGTCAGAAATCCCAGCTGCATCTCAGACTTCTGGAGACAGCATGTCCACCCAGGGAAGCAGCAGTTGGAGGCGAATCATGCTGCTCATTCTAGCTGTAACGATACATAACATTCCAGGTAAGCACCTGGTCTACTTTCAGTTGCAGGTTGCATGACGGATGGAGCTGTGTTGGTCCCCGGAAGTGATGGAGATGAGGTGAGTGAGGCAATATCTATTATTGGCCCAACTTCTCAAATTTCCCGGAGCTCTTTTTCAGCTACAGACAAGGTAACCAGAGCATCTGTGATGTCCTGTGTATGACCCTCTCAGGCTTAACAATCTGTCCCACTTTTTATTTAGCTTAGAACCTCTGGTTACCTTCTTCAGACCAAACGGAGAGCCTCATGAAGCTCAAAAGCTTGGCCCTTCCATCAGCAGATGTTGGTCCAATAAAAGTTATGACCTCATTAACCTTGTCACTTGGGAATGGGCTGTTCTTGAAGATGCCGTTTTCTCAGTTGGGTGAGAGGGATCACTTAACTGATTCTACCTCATTAAGGATTTTGGAACGGCCTCTCTGCTTTTATTGCTGTTTCAGTATTGCAGTCAGCACCCTTCACAGTAGCATCTGGGCACCTTTTTGATAAAATCTACTACAGCTGGTGTTGCTCGTCTATATTCATATTACCCGGTCATGTAAAGGCTGAATCACAAGCATATTGAATAGTAACAGAGAGGTAGCCGTGTTAGTCTGTACTAGTGTCAATTTCAGGAGAATGGTTCCCGATTCTGCACTGTGTCCTATAAATTCCCTTGGTCTTCCCCGACTGCAGCCCCAAAATCACGCCAGATACCTCTTCCAAACACAAATGTTAAAAATCACGAGATCTTAGAAATATTATTTGTCTGCTGATCTTTATGTTGATAGGGGTTGCATTTTCAAGCTTTGCTTTGCCACCATAAAGGACAGAAACTTTTTCGTGTTGGTTAATTAAAAGGAAACCAAGATTCACAAAATCACAGGAATCCAGGAGCTGATGATTAAAATTGTGGGAGTTGATAATATTTAGTTGCTTGTCAATTCTTTATTATGGTAGGGATAAGACAGGGTAAGCCCTGCAGGCTCTTTTCCTTGAATGTTCTCTTTTTTCCTCCATTTTCTCTCTCTTTTCCTTCTTAGGAGGGCCCCTATTTCATTCAAGTTTATAACTGTTATGGAGGGTGGGAGGAAGCTGATCTGCATGACTTTGATCTTGGGGAGACTGAAATGCTAGTTTCTCTGAGCTCACTTGAGAAGGCAGGATTCCAAAGCACTGTGACGGTGTCGCCCTGTGCGGGGAAACTGCTGCATCGCATACGAAATTAAAGGTGTGGTCAGACACAAGAGAGAGGGAGAAGCTCTGGAGGTTTCCTCATTCCATTTTATGTGCTCTTCGATTTTAAGGGTGGCTTCATAGTGCTGCCACAGCAACATCATTTTAATTTCGTGATTGGATGCGTCTCTGTTCTGTTGGCTCCTGTGAAAAAACTCAGAATTTCATGGCTTTGATCACCCGTTACAAGGAGAGTCAGGAGCCAAATGCCAAAACTGTTTTAAAAACAGGAGGCTGGAAGTAGTAGCCAGGGGTTGGTCTGGGTGTGCTCTCGTGAATTTCAAAAGCTGCATGCCTTCCATCCTGGTGGTTGCTTGCTTGTCTCTTGGAAATCAATTGCTTCATTTTAGTGGATAGTCATTTTCCAAGTATCAGAGGGGTAGCCGTGTTAGTCTGTATCCGCAAAAACAAGAAGTCCCGTGGCACCTTATAGACCAACAGAGGCATTCACTTAATGAGACTTTGTTATCCCACGGCTGTACCTTTGCTTCAGCTTTCATTGGGTGATCGCAAAGTCCTTTGCTAATGACAATTAATTATGCATTCCAGCACCGCTCCGGCCTTGTCTTTATTGGCAAAACTGGTACTTGTTTTTCAGCAATTGTCACCCATGGTGTAGCTGCATCAATGGAAAGTTACAAGTGAAGGAAGAAATCAGAGGGGTTTACCAGGCACCCATGAAATCATCTTTTAACGCTGTAGATTCATTGAAACAGCTTGAAATCTGGCACAGGTTGGGTCTGCCCCCTCCTTTTGGCTTAACAGTGGCTGTGTTTACCCTTCCGACTGCATGAAGCCTTCACCTGTGTTACATTTGCCTAGAGAGTTGCTGAGCTAGACTCAGATTTCGATTAAAAGTCTAAACGTGTACCACTAAACAGCCAGTGAGCAATATGAGGTTAACTGCAAATAAAATTTCATTTAATACAGCAGCAGATCGATGCTTTAAACTCTGAGTTAAAATTCTCCCCAGCTGCCATAAATTTAACCAGAGCAAACTATATCTCATTTTTAACCCTGGCTACGGTGACATACTGCACAGAGTGTTTATTTTACAGTGTGGGCAAATTAGAGGGCAGTTCCATGTATGCAAAATGGGAAGTGACTGTCTAGGGAACGGATCTAGGGATGGAGTGGACCACGAGCTAAATCTGAGTCAACAGTGTGACGGTGCTGCAAGGAAAGCCAACACGATTCTGGGATGCATTCTCCGGAGTGCTGGGAACAAGACAAGAGAAGTCATTCTTCTGCTCTTCTCCACGCTGATTAGGCCTCAATTGGAGTATTGTGTCCAGTTCTGGGCACCACTTTTCAAGAAAGATGTGGAGAAATTGGAGAAGGTCCAGAGAAGAGCAACAAAAATGATAAAAGGTCTAGAACAGATTACCTGTGTGGGAAGACTGAAAGAACTGGGTTTGTTTTAGTCTGAGAAAGAGAGGAGCGAAAGGGGACATGAGAGCAGTTTTCAAGTACAGATTGCACCTCTGAAATCCAGTACTCTCTGGTCCAGCAACATCTGTTGTGCAGCAACTGCAGCAGGGAGCTGGGAGTCAGGGCTGCAGCAGCTGCTGGGGGTCGTTGGGGCAGCCTGCAACAGGGCTGGGAGCCAGGCCACCACAGCAAGGCTGGCAGCTGGGGCCAGGGCAGCCTGACGGGCCAGCGGCAGGGTGCCCACCAGGGCTGGAACTTCTGAGGGGCCAGCAGCAGGGGACCACCCTGAGTCCAGGACCAGTCTGGTCCCCAGGGTGCCAGACCAGCGAGGTCCAAACTGTACCTAAAAGGGTGTTACAAGGAGGAGGGAGAAAAAATGTTCTCCTTGTTCTCTGATGATAGAACAAGAAGCAATGGGCTTAAATTACAGCCAGGGAGGCTTAGGTTGTACATGATGAGAAATATCCTAACTGTCAGGGTGTTTAAACACTGAAATAAATTGCCTAGGGGGGTTGTGGAATCTCCATCCCTAGAGGAGTTTTGTAGTCTGTGATTTAAAAAACCAAACACAAAATCCAATCTACCTTCTAAAGCTCTAAAGTTTCAAACAAAATCCAATCCACCTCTTCCAGTCTGGCACATCCATACATTATAAACCCAGTTGCTGAGCTATACCAACTTGAAATCTTTGCTTACAGCTATAAAATGACAGTGCAGAAAAACAATTTGTCTTAATGACTGGAGTGCTGTGACTAATGAATTCCAGGCGGCGCTTTCAGAGATCTGTAATAAAACCTGAGGCCTCTTAATTGAATAGGAATTTGTAAAAATAATGTTTTCAATAGATTAACAAAAAAGAGTTTGCTTTGTGTTAGAGATGACGCTGCTTTTAATCCCTTTCATTTAAAGCAGGTGAGTAGCAGACCTCCATTATGGACTCTTCCACCATCAGGAGAACCAAGGGAGAAAAACTGACATATTTCTCCAAATAAGACTTTTGTTAAAGTTTATTGTTTGCATTGAGGCCTATAAACAGCATTGCTAGACTGTGCAGATGTAGAACCCAAAGATTGTCCCTACACCAAGTGAACTGCAGTCTTCTTATCAAACTTAAGCTCGCTGGGAATGATGACATTTTAAAAAAGAAAAACACCAATAATGGTTAGTTTAAAGCAAAGATGTCTCCATTCGCGTTGTTTGCAGCCTCTGTCCCCTGCTCCACTGAAAGGGAAAGCAGTTATCTTTGTTCTAGTTCTGTATAGCACCTAGCACAGTGAAGTCCTGATCCAGATGGGGATTCATACACGTGACTGCCAAACAAATAAACAGAGGTGGGCAAAGTACCCCCCAAAATTACTTGAGTAAAAGGTCAGCTGCTTCAATTTCTGGATACTTGAGCACAATCAAGATGGGGGGTGCACTTTTACTCAAGTAGTTTTCCAGAGGAACACTGGTGACTGTACTTTTACTCAAGTAACGGGTTGGGTACTTTTTTCTCCTCTGCAAATAATAAACAACAGGTGCACTAACTGCATGGTGGAATGCTCATAAACCGCTTGAAGATGAAGAGGTAGCTTCTTTAAAGGAACCACGATTTTAAATAGAAGTAATTTTAAAAGGGCACTAGATTTAAAGCCAAAACCAGTGTAAATGGATCTTATGCATCAACCAAAGCTATCAGGGGACACAGGAATGAATAGGGTCCCTGCATACATTTGTCTCTTGCTGTCCTGTGCTGTCAGCTAAGGAGCTGTGGTTTATTTTGACTGTCTTTGGAGAAACACACCTTTGTACAGAAAGGAACAAAATGCCTCCCAGAGCCATAGGTTAATGGCAATAATCTCTCCATTGCTGGGGCGTGCTCTTGAAAGAGGCTTTTGTGACCTTTTTTTGTTCTGACGCCACACAGAGCCTCCCCCTGCCCTCCCCTTACACAATTATTGAGGCTCAGAAATTCTTTCTTAAAGGTCACAGCATTAAAGTTTAACATTTAGAGTGGTGTGGAAGAGCAGTGCCTGTGACTGTACCTGTTCCGGCTCAGCAAGTGAGTGCTGTTCATCTCACGATGGAAGGCTCCCTGGCTGTTTTTCCCAAGGTCATCAAGTGCACACGAGGCAGGGAAATTTTGAAGCAGCCGCTTCCCATTTCACTAACTTCCCGCAGGCAGGCTGAGAGAGCGGGTGGAGTGGAAACTACTTTGTTGTTGGGGCAGAAGTTGAATGGGTTTCGGTGTCGATGAGTAAGGCGCTGTTCATGCTGAGCGCCATCTTTGGAAGAGCGGGGATTCAGTTTCTTTTCTGGCTGACTTGTGCCTTTCCGATAGCAATGCATAGGCAGGCCAGCCTTTTGCAGAGGTAGGTGAATAATCGTAGCAGCTGTCTAGTGCGTTCCAATGAGATCAGTGCCCCCTTAAAGAAACCTATTTCCATTTCACAGTTGGGGAGACTGAGGCATTGAATGGTGTGATGATTTGCCCAAAATCTGAGTTAATGGCGGAGGTGATTTGAAGCCCGAGCTGCTGGCCTTTGCCCAGACCTGCTGATGGAGCATGGGGGGCAAGAAGGGAGGCCTGGGGCTCCTGGCTGCCATTACTGCTACTGCAGCAGTAGCCAGCGTGATGCACAGAGCACTTCAAACAGCTCTGGGAGTGGAAAGAGACTTGGCATGCTCCTCGCAGTGTGGAGGGCTGGCTCCCCCTGGCCTTGCCCCCTCTGCCCCACCCATTCTGTCCCTGGCCCCGCCCCTTTTGGGAGAATGGTGCTTCCCCTCACCCAGGGGCATGCACAGGCTGTCAGCTCCCCTACCCATGCCTCCTGGGTAGCTTCTCAGCATGCCCTGTCCAAAGAAGTGATATAGGGCGAGGTTGGTTTTCTTAAGTTTGGTAACTCGCGAACCAGTTGCAAACCCCACCAGCAATGGGATTTGTGTTATCTGGCCTTCTGTTTCCAAAAGGGCAGCCCAGTTTTATTTATTTATTTATGGCTGCGTTGCCCTTTGGGACCTCAAGATTTATTATGGAACTCCCCCGATACCTCCTCTGAACTGTTGCCATGGGTTCTGGGGGCTGCATAGTGACCTAAGAAGCCGGTTGCGGAGGCATCGAGAAAGAGGAAGGCTTTCTCAAAGGTGAAGACAAAGCCTTGAGGAGGGAAGCTGAACTGATGGGGCCATTGTGATTAGGAAGAAGGGTGGCAGAGGGCTGCTTTACCCTTCACTGTGGTATCTGAGCCACCTCTGTCTTGTTCTGGAACAGGGATTTTCCCAGGATGTTTAAAAGGAAATGTAAAAAAGAACAAAAAATTGGGTGTCACTGAAGCTCTTTTGTTTTCCTTGCAAAGCATTGTACTCCCTTTGCATTGCTCATCCCTCAGCAGTGTCTCGTGTCACATCCCTGGCGGGTTAAATTTGACGAAGCCTCTTTCTACTGCGCGGGGTTTGTAAACACTGTAATGCTCCCCCTTAATTATAATCCTATAAGTGGAAAGCCTGACATTATAATCAGCGCACGCTCCTGCAGCACGGCACCACTTTGCTGAGTGCAGCATGTTGCAAAGAGCGAGCCAGAGCAGAAGCTCGCATGGTGGGTTGTTGGATTGAGCTGCTGGTTTGTTTTTTTTTTTTTTGTTTAGATTCATTGTAAACTAAAGCCAGGCCTACGCTTAGGGGAAAAAATCAACTAAAGATACGCAGCTCCGTCTACGGGAATAGCATAGTGGAGTCAATGTACCTTGAGCCAAATTTCTTCAGCGTCCCCACAGCGTTGATAGGAAAAAACTCTCCCATTGATGCCCCTTACTTCTCGTCAGGGCTCTTCTTCTGGCAGGATGCACCGGAACAGAGTTTCGGCACCTTTTTTCCATTAGGGCACCAGAAAAATTTTCACTGCCGGTCCCACAGCATCATGTGGACCAGTACAGAAGCCCCTGCCAGTCCTGCAACTGCGTGGGGACCGGGGCAGGAGCTCCCACCGGTCCCATAACAGTGCAGAGACTAGGAGAGGAGCCCTTGCCGGTCCTGCAGCTGTGCGGGGACCAGGGCATTAAAATTGAAGGCCCTAACCCCTATGAAGAATCATCAGACTTGTGTTACTGCACCTTTTTTCCCCTGGAAAAAGCACTGCGTCTCATGAGCGTGTGGAGGAAAGTTGAGGCTGGGGTGAACAGGCACCGAATGCCATGGATTCTTCATAGAACTCCTGCATGCAGCAGCCGGGTGTTACCACCCAGTATCACAATCTGGTTCATGAAATTGTGCCGTGCTGTCTTTGTCATTGTGAACCGAGCAAAACCACACTGATTTGGTGGTAGCCAACTTGTACCCTAGGGTCGCTCAATGATAATGCTCAAGTGGAGCCTTTCATTAGAAGATCTGAGAGTACCTTGCTGAGGTTTCTCCCTTGTTAGAGGACTGTTCCGCTCATTTCTGTGAGACAGTGTTGGAAGAGCTGAGCCTGGGACTCCAGAGTCCTGGCCCACCAAGTGAGACTTTTCACTGTAGTGTATTTTGGGTGCCGATTTATACCTGTGCTAAGTGGGCATAAAGGAACTCCCAACAGCGTAGGTGGAGACTTTGGGTTTATGCCAGATTTACATCCACACTGAAGTCACTTTGCGTGGGTGTGAAGGCTACTGACAGGGCAAAGCCGTAGAAACCCAGGCTTGGTCTACGCTAGGCAGTTAAGTCAGTTGCAGATACACAGTTCTAGCTAAGGCCAATGTGTAGCTAGAATCGACTTATCTGCAATCGACTTGCCTGACTGTCCACACAGAGGGAGGTTGACGAGAGAAACTCTCCCGTCGACCTCCCTTCCTCCTCCGAGTACGGCGTCCGACTGCCGACCCCAGATAGTTTGATTTTGCACATCTCCACTACGTGCGCGTAATCGAACTCCGGAAGATTGACCTTGACCAGGTCGATCTTCCTGGTAGCGTAGGCCCTCAGACTCCTGATGTCTTGCATTCATGTCTACAAAGCGTGAATTATGCTCCAATTTCCTCATTCAGTTTGTCTTGGATTCCCTGTTCTTGATGGAGAATGTTGCCTTGGAAGACCCAAAGGCTTGTCTCCCTGGTTTTCTCGCTGTGAGGCTAGCTGGATGGTCAATGATTTATAAATTAAAAGGTTTTCAGAAGCTTTGCTGACGGTAACTGGGAAACAAACACTGTAAGCGGTGAACTTGGCACCCAAGTTACGTGCATTGTGTTGCTGGAACAGATGGTGCCGCATTCATGTTGCTTACTGAACGTGCTGTAGAGTATCTTCAGAACACTGCCTTCTGGCTGAGACTGATGCTGTGTGTTGTTAGGGGTCCTACGCTTGTGTTGAGGGGAAAGGGGATAGGATTAGGGCATCTCTGCGGTCTGATTGTATGGTTCAAGCACAGCGTCTCTTCAACTTTTTGAGCCCACGGGACACCAAAAATACTATTTGGTACGGAACACCTTTGGAAAATTTTCTATAAAAAAAAATTGTCAGGCCAAAAATACCAAACAGCGACATATACAGCAAAGCCCAAGGGAAATAGTTTGATGGGGTATCATAACAATGAAGAAGTAACCCTGTATCTTGTTTTAATCACAGAAAATAGATATCTGCACCGCATGGGGCTGCTAGTGGCTCTGCCTTTGCGTGGTGTACACAGGACACAGTTGAAGAAATACCGGTCTAGCAGATAGGGCCTTGCATGCTGACTCGGTGGACTTGGGTTCTGGTCTGAGCTCTGCCACTGTGTCTCTGCAGCTCTGTTTTCCTCCTCTGTCCTATCTGTTTACCTTGTGTACAGTGGGGGAGCCGTGTTAGTCTGTAGTTAGTCCTGCAGCACCTTAAAGACTGACAGTTTTATTTATTAAGTAATACCCACAATAGCTCATTACCTAATGAATAAAATTGTTAGTCTTTAAGGATGGCCAGGACTTCTTGTTTCATGTGTGTGCAGTGCCTCGTGCGGCGAGGTCCTGACCGTAGAGCCTTGAGGTGCTGTGGTAATACTGGTGGTTGAATCTTCGTGTAAGTCTGGGCTGCTGTGATCTGCACACTTAACCGTAAAAGAGGTGGCTTGGAGGAAAAGCTGCTAAGAGAGGCTAGTAAGTGGTTTGAGATAATGAAACCTCTTGCTCCCAGCTCCTGCGTCTGACTCCTTACTGGGGTTTACACTGACGCTTAGTAATGTGTAACTTACCCCCATATTACACGTTGTCCCTAAAATTCTGCCTGGTCCCTCCATTGGGCGGGTTAATTTCCATGTATTTGCAGAGGCTGTTTCAGAGAAGCTGCCGCTTTTCATTTGCTCTGTACCAGAAATGCCTGTGTGTTATTGAAGGCGACACCGAAGGCAGCCTGTTAACAGTTAGGTTCAGGTGGCTACCCAAAGTGTAGCTAGTGTGCTGGGGTCTCCCCTTTGCTCTCCCCACCTTCTCTCTCTGATTAGCCCCCTCCCCTCACATTATTTCCCCTTCCCCCTCCCTGCAAAGAGGAGTTGGTGGGTCGTATGAAGGCCGAGGCCATGGGAGTCTGCCTGGCTTTACTTGGTATAATACTACACGGTAGTGCCTAGTGCTTACACACACCCTAGAACCTGAGGACCGCACAGCGTTTGGTGACCATGCAGTAATGATGCTTGGCACTTGCCCTCCCAAGGCTGTAAGCAAACATGACAATCCTCGTTTGGCAGGTGGGGTAATTAAGACGTACAGCACATTGCAGGTTCCCGGGCTCAGGAGCTGTCTGGTATGGAAGTGAATGCATCATTAGCCCCCAAAATGAGCAGTTTGCCCAAGTTCTCCCAGTTGGGGCTTTGACAGAGCAGGGAATCGAACCCAAACCTCTTGATTCACAATCTTGTGCTATAGTTATGAGGCTGAAATTCATCCATTAATCCCCCCAAAGCATGAGGAGTTGGCATTTACTTCAGCACCCCCCATAGAGGAGCAAGCTTTTAAGTTTTGGCAAGGAGTTGTCTTTCATTTCAGGCAAACTGCTGGAAGCTAACTAATGGGCAGGAAAAATAATTGAGTAGAGAAACCTGCTTCTCGAATTGGTTTTATGTTGACTGGCTTCAGCAGGCCAGGGGACGGGTTGTTAATTTGTTCCGAAGATGCAACAAGCAACGCAAAGAATAAATTGGTAAGGACAGGAGATGCCAAACAGTGGAGTAGTTCCTGCTAATTAATATTCATATATGCCAAGTTCAGCGGAACATTAATTATGTATTTAATCAGACCCTGTTTATTCTGGTTCATCTTTGTACTGTGGGTGCTTGTTAAGATGAGGAATTGAATCTAATTAAAGTATTACTGGTGCGCTGGGGGAAAAACAAGATGAGGTGTAAATTTAAAGTCTAAATGTTGCTCTCTTCTCTTTGATCAACTGAAAGAGAGGAGGGGAATGACACACCGGGTGATTTTGGGATCCTTTATTCCAGTGTATCCCCTCCAAATTCTTCTGTGTGTTTTGTACATGTGTATGTGTGTGGTGGTAGCTGATGGTCCCATTGAAGTAAGTGCTATACAGACACGCAGGCGGAGTCCTCACCCCAAGGAGTTTGCGACTTAAATGTTTACAACTTAAAACTGGACAGAATCAGTGAGCACGACAAAAGAAACGTGGTAACAAAAATAGCTCGTGTGGGATCTTAGGTTACGTAGGCCCCAGTCCAGCAAAACACAGTCATATGGTTAACTTTGCAGAGTGAGGGACAATTTGATAGCGGCCTTCAGCTTCCTGTAGGGGGTCTGTAATGAGGATGGAGAGAGGCTGTTCTGAGTGGTGATGGATGGCAGAACAAGGAGCAATGGTCTGAAGTTACAGAGTTGGAGTTGTAGGTTGGATATTAGGAAAAATTATTTCACCAGGAGAATGGTGAAGCAATGGAATGCGTTACTGAGATAGGTGATGGAATCTCCATCCCTAGAGGTTTTCAAGTCCTGTCTTGACAAAGTCCTGGCTGGGTTGACTTAGTTTGGGTTGAATTGTCACAGCGAGGCAGCTGTGTTAGTCTGTATCTTCACAAAGCAAAAAAGCAGACGCGTAGTAGTTTAAAGACTAATAAAATAATGTATTAGGTGATGAGCTTTCGTGGGGCAGAAACGCTTCTTCAGATCTGTAAAGAGATCTGGCTATTTCCAGATCTGAAGAAGTGGGTCTGCCCCGCGAAAGCTCATCACCTAATATATTATTTTATTACTCTTTGAAATGCTACATGACTGCTATTTTGTTTAGTTAGGGTTGATTCTGCTCTAGGCAGTGGGCTGGACTTGATGACCTCCTGAGGTCCTTTCCTAGGATTCTAGGACTCTATAACCTTTAAGCATTTGACTACTTTGATGGACTGTAGTGGGATTAGGGCTTTATCACGTTACTTAATCACACGTTCAGATTATTTGCAAAAGCCAAAATTACCCACTGGAAAGACTGGCTGTTGGCTGGCTGACTGGCTTCTTGCCTGGGAGTGTTTTAAAATTGATAATCCTGGCCATTTACATATTCAGCTCTTCAAAACATTGGACATGAAGAAATTAATGCTCACATCTTCTTTTCCCCACCCCAGGAAGCTGATGATTACCACCCTCATTTTAAGGATCTGGAAACTGAGGCACAGCATTTGTGAGTTGTCCAAGGCACTGTCAAAGTCTGTGATTTGCAAGAGATGTTTGTGAGTGACCAGCTTTTGCTCAGTTTGCAAGCCTGCTCTGCTTCTGTTCGCATGTGCATTTGGAAGGTGGATGGGGAAGAGGTGGGATTAGTCTGTGGGCGTGGGTGCGTACGGTGCATGGCATTGAGACCAGGTTGGCTGTAACTGCATCGTGACACACTGAGTTCAGGCCCTTTGCTGTGTGCGGTAATATTTGGTCGTGTTGGCCCAGGGTGGTGATTCACCGCAGTACCAGAGAGGGAGCATCGTCCATGGGTTTGGCCACTAGCTTCAGATTTAGGAGACCCGACTTCAATTCCCTGCTCAGCCACAGCCTCAGTGTGTGACCTTGGGCAAGTCCTCCAGCCTCCTTTCCCCATCTGTAAAACAGAGACAATAGTACGTGGCATGAAGACAACACACGAGATTGCGAGGCCATGTATGATGGATGGATATGTGGCAGAAGCCCCCAGCTTGCTGTGCGCACTGTTCTGGTGCTTTAACAAGTTCCTAGAGGCATGTAGCTGCTCAGAGGAGCGGGCGGATTCCGTCTGCCCTTAATATGTTTTTGTTTCTGCCTACAGGCATCAGTTGCAGGTTAGGCTTTGTTTGCCAATGACACCTCTTTCCTCTCTCTCATGGTGCCAGTGTCTTCCGTATAATCCATTAACAAACCTACCTTTCCCTTGGGCCAGCTGCATGGCATTCAAAGGTTGAAGTATGTCTGATGGGTAAAAGGAGTGGCTTTTATCCCCTGCTCTATCTGAACTTGCCATCCAGGCAAGACAGCTTTGCTGCCTGTCTCTGAACTCTTCTGGTCTGCTTCAGCACTGCAGAGGCCACTGCAGCAGGAAAAATGGCTAATTAAATAGTGGGAAGGAGTAGGCTGGCCGGGTGTCCAGCTGAAACCCAATTAAAAACAGAGCCTGACAAATGTCCGGTCAGCTTTATTGATTGGACAACTGAAGTCTGGTTTCTGCAAGCAGGGATGATACCAAATCGTCACCCATGCCAGCCCCTCCTCAACCGGGGGCTGCCACTTGCCTGGAGACGGGAGGAATGCAGCTAGCTATGGGGAGATTGGGCCTTGGGGGAAGAACCAGGGTAAGGACATGGCCTCTGCGGAAGGGTGGGAGAGGTTCTTTCAATCCTACTGGAGTGTCTGGTTTTCAAATATTACAAAGTTGGCAACCCTTTGGGGGCAGGGAAGGAGTCTAGTGGGCAATCATGAAAAATCAGGACAAGAGTGGGGAGGGTTAGGGTGCTATATAGGACAGAGGCATCATGTCAGGACATCCAGTCGCCCTAGGCACATTGGGGATTAGAAGCAGAAAAGGTGGTTCCCTTGCAGCGGAGAGGCCCCAACTTCCCAGCGGAAGCTGGGGGAGGAGGCTCCCCTTTGCCATTGTGCCGATGTGCAAGTGACACCCTGCCCACCCCGCAGCTGTCACGAGGGCAGTGGCACCCAGCCATAGCACCGCAGAAAGCAGCCGTGTCGACAGGACCCTCGGCATGTTCCGTAACCAGCTTCAGCCCATAGGCAGCTTGAGGCTTTACCCTGGTGAGAGGATCAGAGGCGTTATCGAGCTATGGAGAATGGGAGGAGTTTTAAGGTTCCGGGGGATGGGATGGGACGTTTTCAGACTGCGGGTGCATCCCCCGGGAGGGGGTGGCAACGCCAGGCATCTTGGGGCAACAGCACGTAGTGGGTTTGTACTGCCTCCACCTCCTGACACATCTCCATGTGCCATCCAGTCTCTCCAGGCTGGGCGGGCATCAACCAAAAGTCGGGGAGGGAATCACATGACTCCTTGTGCTCCTCCACCTGCGTCATCTCTGACAGGGATGCTGTTGAGGTGTTGCCGCCTTTAACTCTCTCTTAGCCAGGCAGGGAACCAGTGTTCCCTGTAAGCTAAGGGTTGGTTGGCCACCCAGGGGAGATTCAGGTGTGGCCCATCTGGCAGTGCGTGCTTCTATAGGAGGTGCCCATCTGCTCATGCCTGGGTGCACATAAAATATATTATGCCCATGGATGATAAAAATTAGAGGGAACATTGCAGGGAACTCGTCTGGGGATGTGTAAGTGAGCTGCAGTTTTGGGGTCGCAGAGCACAGGAGGGTTGTGTCTGTCTTGGGGCCTGAGGGTGTGGCTGGAGGGAGAGTTTGCAGGTCTCTCCTTCCAGGGTCCAGCAGGTATGTTGACACCTGTCTCCCTACGTGCGATGGGAAGATGCTCTGATGTTTCTTTTTAATTCCCAATTTCACCTACTAATTTGCTCATGGGGCAAGTGTGGCATAGTCCCCAGCCATATCTACCAGCTCACTCCCCAGGTCTCGCTCTCATTCTCTGCTCTTTTGTTCTTGGTTAAAGTAGTGGGCTTCATCTGTCAGTGACTTCGGCGAGTGCTCTGTTGCTTAGAAACAGGAGGTGGTGCTGTGCAACCAAGCTAATGTTGCCAAGGAAACCAAGCCTTGAATTTCCTTTTCTATTTTTGCTGCCTGGGGGGTGAGAGATCTGCATGCTGACCGTGGTGGGAAAATGGTGGGTTTGGAGGAAAGCTAGTGAAGAGAAGGGCTTTACCGAGGTGCTGAGGTTTGAAGTGTTCTGTGGGTGTGGAAGACTGTTCCAAACTTCCCCCACCCTTTTCCCAGTACGGAGCTTGTTTCTCCCTACGAGTGTCGAAGTTGAGAGGAGGTTGATGGACACAAGCAAATTGGGTGATGGCAGCCAAAAATCCCCAAAAGGCATCATGGTGCAGAGTGGGGAGGTAAGGTGCTGCCTTTGGCTTGGATCTGACTGCACCAGAAACTGTATATTTACGTCCTGGAACCTCCGTTTCCAGGGATATGGACAAAGTGGAGTTGCACCTGTGAAGAGCAGCGAAACTGGCTCCTAGGCCTAGGGAAGTGTAACTGACTTGGGGTAGTGACTGAGCTGAATATGTGCCTCTGGAGCCACTTGGAAGTTGTGGGCACCAGGGATTGGAAGGGGGGGGTGATTGTTGCGGCAGCAGAGGAGCATAATCATGAGAGCAATGGGCAGATATGCAGCTTGCCCAGTAAAACTTCCCTGCAGTGACATCCAGGAAGCTACATTGCTGTGGCCATTGCTAGCTAGATTGGGTCATAGAGGCACAGTATACCCAGTCCTGCCTCAGGCCTCCAGGGGAGCAGTAGATTGGGTCTAATACCCCTCTTCCATCTCACTTCAGTTAGAGAGCACAGCCTGTTCTCGAAGGCAGATGGGCTCCTTGCTTTAATAGGCCTTTGCCATGTGTTGCTACAGTCTTAGCTCCCTTTGCAAATAGAGCCAACTCTTTGCTTTGCGACTCATGAGTCGTTTTCTTTGCAGAGGCTTGGGGGTGGGAACTTACGCACAGGCAATTTCTTCACAACCCTCATTCTTAATTTCCCTTCCTCCCTCCCCGCCCTGTCCATGATCAAAGTCCTTGGGGATGTGCGTGTGCAAGTCGCTTGTACGAACAAAGGACATGCCTGAGTGGAGGAAGTGTAACATCTGTGTGGTGGTGTTCTGGCAACGAAACGCAAATGGATGAGCTGTACCTTAGACCGGCAGCCAGCGCACGCTCCAAGAACGAGCACAACAGCTAGTGCACCGAGGCAGAAAGGTGTTTTGTCTCCTTCAGCTGCTGTGCCTGGCGCACATAAAGGCCTGTTTGAATTGGGGAACGATAAGATTTCCAGTCCTCTGTGCCTCCGGGAGCTCACAACTGTCAGACAAATCGGAGCTGGGGAGGCGTCTCCTTCGGATTTCCCATTCTGCCTCGAATTGTGGAGTTGCATGGGCGTCTGGGCAGGGTTCTCTGTAGGCTGAATCCCAATAAAGATTCAAATGCTGCCCAGCTGACTAGCAGAGCCCCCACAGCCGGCAGCCCGGGTTTCTACTGGGGCAGCAGATCCCCACATATCCCGAGGCACATAACAAAATGTGTTCTGCACATGGCTGACAAAAATTAGAGGGAGCATTACATATGGCAAGCGTTCATGCCCCAGAGGCCAGATTCTGCCTTGTGCCTAAGGAGGTATCCCACCGTCTGTGGGATGCGTCCCCTCTGGGGAGGTGTAGAGTACTGTTGAGGAGGGGGCAGCTGAGGAGCACTGTGATGGGCCTTGAGCCTACCTTCTGGGGCACCCCACCTCCTGTCCTGCTCAGCTGGAAGTGCTGGTCTCCCCCAGGCAACAGAGTTCAGTCTAACACAGAATAACACAGGCACTGAAAATGGCTTAACTCTGGAAGGGCTCAGTTACAGTTGATTTGACAGTACATAATGCCATAGAATCTTAGGGCTGGAAGGGACCTTACGAGGTCGTCTAGTCCAGCCCCCTGCTTCAGGCAGGACCAACTCCAACTAAGTCATCCCAGCCAGGACTCAGTCAAGTTGAGACTTACAAACCTCTGGGGATGGAGATTCCATCACCACTCTCGGTAACACATTCCAGCACTTCACCACCCGCCTGGGGAAGTAGTTTTTCCTGATATCCAACTTACCCCTCTCCCTCTGTAACTTCAGACCATTGCTCCTTGTTCTGCCATCTGACTCCACTGAGAACAGCCTCTCTCCATCCTCTTTAGTGCACCCCTTAAGGAAGTTGAAGGCTGCTATTTAATCACCCCTCAGTCTTCTCTTCTGTAAACTAAACAAGCCCAAATCCCTCAGCCTCTCCTCACAGGTCTTGTGCTCCAACCCCTCAATTGTTTTTGTTGCCCTCCACTGAACCTGCTCCAGCACATCCACATCTTTTATGTGCCGGGGGGCCCAAAGCTAGACACAGTATTCCACATGTGGCCTCACCAGTGCTGAACAGAGGGGAACAACCACTTCTCTAGATCTGCTCGAAATGCTTCTCCTAACACACCCTGATATGCCGTGAGCCTTCTTGGCTACAAAGGAATACCAAGGAGGCCAGCCCCACTTAGGACTAAAACCCCAAATAAGTCCCTTTTACTCTGTATAAAGGTTTTACCAGGTGAAAGCTCACAGAGTTTTCTCCTTTTATCCTCCCATCAATGACAGAGAGAGAGATACCCAGCTGTTGTGCACCCACCGTCCCCAGGTAACAATTATTTACACTGGGTTTGATCACAAACAAAAGTGTTTTTATGAAGTATAAAAAGTGGGACTGAAGTGTTTACACCAACAGATCAAAGAAAGTTATGATCTTAAAATAAACACAAACACGACAACCGAGCCTCATACACAAAGAGAAATCGTTACAAAATGTAATTTCTCACCCAAGCCCTTATTTCAGATCAAATTCTTCAGGCCAGATCTGATCCTTTTCCTGAGTTGGGTCTAACAGCTTCTCCCTTGGGTAGTGCTCTTTTCTTTTCAGGTGCTTTCTTGTGTCCTCCTGAGGAGGGGAGCAATCTGTGAAACCAACTGACGGCAATTGTCATTATTCCTTAAACGGAAGAGTACAAAATTCAAGATGGATTCCGGTACCAGGGGCCTGGTCACCTGTCTTTGTAGGACCAACCACAAACCAAGCATACAGGAAAACCAAGAATATTCACAGACTGTTGCCTTCAGCATCGGGCCATTAACATTCTTAAGTACCACGAATGGCTTTTAGTAGAAGACCTAGATTAGTATATAAGTTAACACTTCATATTTCTAACTTCACATGCAAGAAAGATACACGCACACAAATAGAATTTATGCATTCAGGGGATAACAAGCTCTTGAATGATGTGTTACCTGCCCCATTTTGCATCAAGCATATATGAGGTATGCATATTCATATTCCAAAACACGTTTGCATAAAATGTGGGAGAACAGTGTTCCAAGCATCACCCAGCTCCTCTCCTGGCCCTAGCCCTGGCTGTTGGCCTCGGCTGCCAGTTCTGCGCCTCAGGCTCTGCTCCTGGCCCCATACCCAGGGCTCTGTGCCCGCTGCAGCTGTGGCCTTCAGCCTTGGCCCCATAGCTCTGTCTACTTCCCCTTCGTTCCCAGAGCTGCAGTCTGGCTCCAGGAGGTAAGGGGGCGCAGACAGAGATGGGGGCCACAAGGAAAAAGTTAGGGGATCACCACCCTAGAGGAAGCCTGGGGAAAGCGAGGGGCATAGCATTGCAGAAGACTCCTCCTTTCCCACACATCATGGAGCTGTCAGCCTAAGTCCCTGTGCTGGCGGGAGCCCCAGAATCGCTTGTAGCCTTCTCCACTACGAGCGCCCAGTGCCTCCTATGGGGCATGCAGAATTCTCAGCCTCACCTGTATTGACGCTGATTAGAGGTGTGGGTATAAACAGGTATTGCCACCCCTCTTAGAGGCCTGGCTTCAAGGGATTGCATCTTTAAAGTGCAGTTGAGCCCTGTTTTAACTGTGTGCCAAAACAAGCGATCAGTGTTTCCATGCATGCCTTCAGCTTCTGCTTCCTTTCCACTCCTTTCCCCACCTCCCTCTGCACTTGCATACGGATTTTAACCAGGTACTGCAACTCTTTGTCTTTTGGAATGTAACTTCCACCTCATTTGTGGCCCTCCTGGGAATATCCTATATTTGTGGAAGCAGAATACACTGCTAGCCTCCTACCCCCTCGGAAAGGTGGAGGCGGGAGCTTGGAAGGGTGAGGAAAATGAGTCATAGAATAAAACAAATGAAATGCTAATGAAACCTGTCTTGCTGCAACATTGGCATGACAAGGAAACACTGCTTGGCACAGGCATCACAGTAACGCAAATGAAATGTGCTTGCCTTTGTAGTGCTGGTTTTGGCAAATGCCCAAACATGACAGAGACCTCTCCTGCTGAGATGCCTGCCAAGACACAGCAGCCGTTTGACATTTTCTTTGCTTGATAAGTTCCTACCTCTCATGGTGTTAATCTCCTTCTACGGGTCTCACATCAAGGTGAGCCGAGAACATGTGTGGCTTTGATAAGCCGGGGCCAGGTACATATTTTATGCCAAGACACCTTTTCGCTGTGAGCGATGCAAAGAAGCCGTCGCGTAACTGAGCACTGGAAGCTTATTTTTGAGTGGCGTTATCCGTTCGCTTCCATTCCGGGTCTAAATTAGCCAGACCTTGAATACATGAAAGGAAAGAGCCATCACAGCAAGTGTGGGAAAGGAAAGAAATCAAGCGTGGTTCAAATTAAGAATCTCGTGTGCAGGCTGAAGTTCCCAAATGTGGCAGTCTCTCATTTGACAACATCCACGGTCCGGCAGATCTACAGATCTTCCACGAGCAGAGTGTTCCGGGGCTGGGAGGAGGAGCGGACAGCCAGACCAGTGGCAGGAGCCCAGGGCAGCCAGAGCTGGTCTGGTGGCAAGGGGTCAGTGCAGCAGCAGCCAGGGAGCCTGGCCCAGGAGCTGCAGCAAGAGACCCCTGCCTTGGGCTGGGAGCAGTGGCCAGGGCTGGTTGGATGGGAAGCTGTGGCCTGGGGAAACCATGGCTGGGGCTGGATGGAAAGTTCCAGGCTGGGGAACAGTGGCTTCCAGTGGCTTATCCCTGGGGCCAGATGGGAAGTCACAGCCCAGCCAAGCTGCGGCTGAGGCCAATCAAGCTGCAGCCTGGAGAAGCTGCAGCAGGGTTGGGGGGTGACTGCGGCTCATGAGCCTCGGCTGCAACACCAGCATGGGGCCAGAATTGACGTCTCTGGCAAAATCCCTGGTCCGGGACAGCTCAAGTCCTAAGTGTTCTGGACCAAGGAGGTTGAACCACTGGCTTGTTACAGAGATCTTTCCTAGTACATAGAGAATGAGTTATTTCTCTCCATCCCTGCATTTGTCTGCTTACCAGCACATCTTCCATCAAACATCAGTTGCCCTCTGTGTATAAAAAGCATTTGCAGTACAGCAAGATAACCTAGCCAGGATAGGTAAGCTGTTGGGTCGCCTTTGTGAAATGAACTGGGGTTTTTTTTCTGGTTCCTAGTGGACAGGAGGGTGGTTAATCAAAAGGCACAAAGTGAGATGCCCGTCGCAATAATTGGGAAAATAAGTACAGCTGGTAAGAAAGTAGTCTGTTTAAACCTCAGAATTTTTGCTGCTGTAGTTATCATTCACCCTGGATATGGCAAAACCAGGCAAAGGATGTACACTTGAAAGGTTTCACTGGAGACTCTATGCCAGGCTTTTAGGAGACCAACACAAGAAGCCACGTGTCATTTTCTGAAGTGGAATAGGCAGCTGGGAACAATGGCACCTGAGCGTGGTATGATATCAGAACCCCGACTTTACTGTTCAGGTTGTGCAGAAAATGTTGTGCAGAAAATGAGACTCCAGCAGAGGAATTTGCAGGTGGCTGCCACCGAATTGGAGAGCGTATTCCTCCTTGTAGAATCGTGGCTTTTTGGAGGAGCTGATCACACACTAGGTTTGTTTTTTTTTTGTCATTTGCAAAAGTTGATTGAATTCCCTTGCACTTGTCCCCTTGCGGTTAAGGCTGGAGCGCAATATATGAAATCACATCTCTACTATAAGGGAAAGTGATTCTTTGTATGAACGCATCTCAAAAATCCATCAAGTGCCTGTTATATTAGTTTTGGATGATAGATTTCTTTGTTGCACCATTGGTATCGAGAATAGTTTGTTACTGTCATATTTAATATGCACTGTGGCACCAATTGTGTTTTGGCAAAGAGTGTGAAAACGTGAGCCATTAAGTGTTGCTGATTACCGAGCTCTGGCTCAATCTGTAGTTCCGTTTTTCTCTCTGAATGCAAAGGACGTTTCTTTCTGTCATTGGTGCTGTTTGCTGCATTCATGCGAAGGAATTGCTCTTAAGCACTTTTGACACTGTCTTGGTTCTGTTCCCAGAAGGCCATGTTTCTAACAAGGAAGAGGAGCTGGTTTAGATTTGATGGAGTTTGGATTTTGCAGGAGAGTTGGTGAGGAAGAAAGGGAAAATCATGAGGGGGAGAGGCAGAAAATGATCCGTCACCTCTAGTTGAATACTGCTCTGCAGTTTGTTTGGACAGCTGTTCAATGGAGCGATTAGAGCTTTCAAAGGTAGTAAGGTATCCAGCTTTCAAAGGTATCCATTGAATTTTGACCTGCTCTGAAGATTGTAGTCTCAACTCCACTCACATCCTGCGGGTTCCGTATCCTCTTGCTCCTGGGATAGGGTTACCTTCCATCCTTGGTGCTAGGGAGGAAATCTCCCTGGGGCAAGGTCTCTTTTCCTGTGCTGATCTGGTTTTTCATTTCTCAAGCAACACATCTCCAGACTCCAGTCCTTTCTCTTTCCTCATTCCGCCCTGTCTGCCTGGACCAGGACTTTTATTCGGTTCGTGACTGGGCCTTAATTGGCTACAGATGCTCCAATTAACTTGTAGTAATCTTCCCTAGTCTACAAGGAACCATGTCTTAATTACCCTTGGGTTTGTATCTCTCCGCTCCTGCTCAATTCCCTGCCCCGGCAGTATAACACAGTACAAAACCAGTCCTGAAACTAGTGACTTGCACCATTTTCCCAGGTTGGGAAAATGCTTCCTGTGTTTAGCAGCTGGGGGCAGGAGGAATACTATACAACAGGGATCAGCAACCCCCGGCACGGTGCCAGGTGTGGCACGCGAGCTGATTTTCATCGGCGCATGAGGCGGGAGTTCAGCCCTGCCCTTCTTCCCCTAAGCAGCCTGGAGCTTGCTCAAAGCCAGGCCGCCTGTAGATTAACGAAAGACCAGCTAATGCTACCAACCACCCCCTGAACAGTAAAGCTCTGCTGTAGAACTATTCGACTACGTCTATTGCAAGTATCTACACTGTGCACACGCTATTTCAAAATAAATTCAGAATAGTGGGCAGGTTATTATGAATTTCGCACACCTCATTGCAGGAGGAATAATGCCTGTTTTGTAGCAGGTGCTGCTAAGACCTGGAACAGCGCTATTTCGAAATAAGCCATGATGGCATCCAAAGGCACTATTTCAAAATAAGCACTTTTTTGTTCAGACATGCTGTTTCGAAAGAGCTGGGTATTGTTTCAGAATGCATTCTTGCGTGTAGCTGTGTTATTTCGAAATAAGCTATTTTGGACTACCTCTTCCAGCATGGATTATTTCAAATAACACTGCTGTGTAGACGTACCCATAGTGACTTTAAAAAATATCACCAGCACTGGGACCGTGCCTAGAGGTCAAAAGGTCAAATTTCAGCACCCCGCCTCAGAAAGTTCTGGTGGAGCGTAGGGAGCACCTGACTGAGTCTCCAGAGCCTTGGACTGACTCCTGTGTGACTAGGGATCACTTACAAAGGCAACGCCTTTGCTACTGGGAAGACCGATGCTGCTGTGGTCGAGCTTCCGGAGTTCGATTTAGCATGCCTGGTAGGAAAGCACTAAATAGAACTCACAGGGCGCCCTTTTCGGCACTGATGTTCCTGCTGCTCGCGAGGAGTAAGGGAAATGGATGGGAATCTTAGCTCCTGTTGAGCTTCCGCAGGGAAGATGGCACAGAAGCTCCAATTGAGGTATGTCAACCCCAGCGATGTAATTAACATAGCTGGAGTCACATGTCTTAATTTGACCTTCCCCTTTTGTATCTCTCTTTCCCATCTCGACTGGACCTAGTATGGAACTACCTCCAGGGGTGTTGTAAGGATAAAACTCATTAATGATTACAAAATGCTCCAATACTATAGCGATGAAGGCCTGAGAGTGAGCGGGAAGTCATGTTTAGCCCCCAAGCGAGGTAGAATGCGTATCTTTACAGTTTGTGTGAGTTGGTAGAAATGTTTCATAAAGTGGTGACTCAGTTGTGACTAAACAGGGAGAGAGAGCAAGCTCTGAAAGGCATTGTGTTAAACCCTTTAATTAAAAAGCCCAAAACCTTATGTTAATTGGGAATCCATCAGCCAGCTGCATGTGTAAAAAGCCTGAAGAAATAAAATAATGACTTGTCACCTGTTGTAGCAGCTATCCTGCTATGAAAAATCAGTGTCTGGGGATGGACATCTCATGCCAACATCCTGGGTGTCAATAATGACGTAAAAACAACAAGAAGTCCTGTGGCGCCTTATAGACTTCCAGATATTTTGGAGCATAGGCTTTGTGGGCAAAGACCCGCTTCATCAGATCATGGCCTTACCAGGACAGATCAATATATAAAGCACAGAGGTCCAAAAATTGTCATCAAGGTTGACAAATCAGAAGACCAGAGGGATGGGGGTGGTGGGGAGGAGGTGTGCGGTGGGAAAGTTATGAGTTAGATAAAACATCAAAGTATGTAAAAGAGCCCTTATAGTGGGTCAGGTACTTGCTGCCTCCGTTCAAACCATGTATTAATGTGTCGAATTTGAATATGAATGTTACTTCTGAGCATTCTCTCTGTAGACGATTGTTGAAGTCCCTTTTCAGTAGAACACATATTCTCAGATCTTTAACAGAATGGCCCACTCCTTTAAAGTACTGGTGACAGGTGTGTGTATTTGAGACTTTTGATGTCTGTTCTACGTCCATTCATTCTTTGTCGAAGAGTGTTTGCAGTCTGTCGTACGTACATGGTGTTTGGGCATTGTTGGCACATGTTGGCATGTATGATGTTCGTTGAGAAACAGGAGAATGTGCCCTTCATTATGTAATTAATGTGGTTAGGTCCAGTGATGGTATCTCCAGAATAGATAAGTGGACAAAGTTGGCAATGGGGCTTGTTGCAAGGAAAAGTTCCAGCATTATTATTATTGTGGTATAGCCTGTAGTTGCTAGCGCGAATCCTCATAAGGTTGGGAGGTTGTCTATAGGAAAGAACAGGCCTGTCACCTAGGGCCTTCTGGAGTGTGGCATCATGATTTAAGACAGGTTGTAGGTCTTCAGTGATGCGTTGCAATGGTTTGAGTTGGGGGCTGTCGGTAGTGACAAGTGGTGTTCTGTTCTTGGGTTTTTTGGGCCTATCTTGGAGTAGTTGGTTTTTGGGTATTTGTGTGGCCCTGTCAATTTGGTTTTTTTACTTCTCCCAGTGGGTGATTCAGGTTTATGAATGTTTGGTAGAGATCTTGTAGTGTTCAGTCTCTGTCAGTAGGATCGGAGCAGATGCAATTGTATCTCAGGGCTTGACTGTAAACAATGGATCTTGTCGTGTGTGCAGGATGGAAGCTAGGAGCAGGTAGCAGTGTAACAGTCAGTGGGTTTCTGGTAGAGAGTGATGTTGATCAGGCCATCAGTGATTTGTGCTGTAGTGTCCAGGAAACGTCTTTCATGTGGAGTGGTCAAGGCGTAAATTGGTAGTGCGGAGCAGATTGTTAAAGTCTGTGTGGAATTCTTCTAGAGTCTTTTTACCATGGGTCCAAAGGATTAAGAGGTCATCGGTGTATCTTAAGTAAAGGAGAGATAGTAAGGGACAAGAGCTGAGGAATCGTTGTTCTCAGCGTGCTTCTCACTCAGGTGTTCCCATCTTCTTTTTAATCCGCTATTTCCTACCTCTCTGAATTTCTTTGGAAAACTGAGAAGCCAAGTTAAGCAGACACTTCAGATTTTTTATCTCTCTAATCACAATCTCTCCAGTACCTAGCCACTGATGTTTCAGTAGCTTCTCCTCCGATACTTCCCACTGATGGGAAACTGGTTCCTCATTGGTCCCCTAATCCTGAATCAGGAATGAAAGCTTTCCCTCCCCAGCACTCCCTGCTGCTCAGTTCTTTTGCTAAAGGATTCATCTGCCCTCAGATAAATTGCTCAAATCTCAAGCTGCTCTGACTGGCCATCTCAAGTGCAGTGACCAAAAGGATGGCTGTTCAGTGGCTCACCTGCCAGGAGTTGGTGGTCTAAGTCCACTTGTTGGTGGAGAGAGATTCTAGTTGTGGAAAAAAATACCCTCCTACTTGTTGCAGTGGGGCCATTAGCTGGTAAACCAAGAACTGACCAGTTCACGGCATGAATTGTCCTTTCTCCTCTATTGGGGTTCCCTCCTCTTTGGGATGGGGCCAGGATGTTTGTCCTGCTACTGCTTTTGTTTTAACTGTTCTTTGGATAAGTTTCAGTTTCCAGGGCTTAGCTCAGCATCTCTCAACAAGTACTGAATTAACTTTGTAAAACATATATACACTTTTCAAAAAGAAAAGAAAAGAAAAAAGAATTCGTTATCAATAATTGGCTCTACTCCAGCACTCAGGGCTTCCATAACTTTTCTTTCTGCTCTCTCAGGAATGACAAAGTTGCCTCTGGCTTTAGCTGACAAGATGCACATGATCTGGGACTCATGGTTTTAGATTAATAATTCCTGATGCTTAGCTTGCCTGCTTCTTTAATTTTTTTCTGCAGACAGCTGCTGCTCACCACTGCTGTTCTCTGCTACTTGAATTTGCAACCTTGAGATTAGCAGGCCAATGTTCAAACCACTGAGCTATAACTCCCATTGGAGCTGGAGGGAGTTGCCAGTTGTAGTATAACATTTTGCTTTAATCCGCTATTCGTAATGGAGCTCAGCAGGGAGACGGACACCGTGAAGACTGAAGGCTTCCATCAGAGAAGCAAAATGGCCTACCGAAGGACCATCATGCTCTGGACAAGAACATAAGAATGACCATCCTGGGCCAGACCAAAGGTTCATCTAGCCGAGTTTCCTGTTGTCCAACAGTGGCCAATGCCGGATGCCCCAGAGGGAGTGAACAGGACAGGTAATCGCGGAGTGATCCCTCTCCTGTCAGCCATTCCAGCCTCTGACAAGCAGAGGGGAGGTGCACCATTTCTACCTGTCTTCAGTTGCTGTTTTGGCTGCTCAGATGGAAGCCTCCAAGAATTTACCTACCTTGTTTTTGAACCCTGTTAAAGAGCTGGTCTTCACAACATCCTCTGGCAAGGCGTTCCACAGGTTGACTGTGTGCTGTGTGAAGAAGGGGAAAGGGATAGCTCAGTCGTTAGTGCGTTGGCCTTGTAAAACCAGGATTGTGAGCCTTTTATGGGTCTGGGGCAGGTTAAATTTAAAAAAGAAAAAAAAAAATCTGTCAGGGATGGTCATAGATCCTGCTTTGAATGCAGGGGACTGGACTTGATGACTTCCTGAGGTCCCCTTCCAGTTCTATGAGATATGTCTATCTCCATGTTTCAAGAAAAGCTTCCTTTTGTTTGTTAACCCTGTTCCCTGTTATTTCTATTTGGTGACCCCCTAGTTCTTATGTTATGGGAACAAGTAAATAACTTTTCATTATTCACTTTCTCCACATCTGTTATGATTTTATAGAGCTCTGTCATACCCCACCCTTAATCTCCTCTTTTTCAAGCTAAACATTTCCCTTCTTTTTAACCTCTCTTCATATGATACCTGTTCCAAACCCTAGTCATTTTTTCTTGCCCTTTTCTGAACCTTATCCAATACCAATATATCTTTTTTTGAGATAAGGCGACCACCTCTGTACGCAGTATTCAGGATGTGGTCATACCATGGATTTACATAGAGGCAAAAAGGTATTCTTTGTATTAGGACAGATTTGAAATTCAATCCTAGATATGCAATTCCAGCTATGACGTAACAAATAGTGCCATTCCATCACCAGCACGACCTGTTCTGTCCTTCCGGTATATTTTATACCCTAGTATGGCTGTGTCCCATTGATTGTCCTCCTTCCACCAAGTTTCTGTAATTCTTTTTATATCAATATCCTCCTTCGATATGAGGCAATCTAGTTCACCCATCTTCTTATTTAGACCAGTGGGTCCTAACCTTTTCACTAGATCAGACCCCCAGTCACCCTCCTGAATGGTTCACAGACCCCCATCAATGCCAATTCTGTTTTCTATTATCACTTTTATTCGTCATTTATTTTTTTCACAGACCCCCAGGGGACCGTGGAGCCTGGGAACCACTGATGTAGATTTCTATCATTTGTGTATCAGCGTTTAACAGTTTGTTCCGCCATTTCCTGATGTGTTTGAAGGGCACCCTTTTTCACCTGATCTTACCCATATTTTATCTCCTTCCATCCTGTCCTCCGTACTAGAACATGGAGGACATTTATAGGCCACCGCCTAAGAGATGTCTCTGTCCGACCCACGTGCTCCTCCGCACCTGTTGACTTCCCCCTGCCCTTAGTTTAAAAACTGCTCTGCAACCTTTTTAACGTTAAGTGCCTGCAGCCTGGTGCCATTTTGCTTCAGGTGGAGCCCATCGTTCCTGTACAGTTTCCTTCTTCCCCGAAAGTTTCTCCAGGTCCTAATAAATCTGAACCCCTCCTCCCTACACCATTGTCTCGTCTACACATTGAGACTCTACAGTTCTGCTTCTTATCTGGGCCTGAGTGTGGAACTGGAAGCATTTCCGAGAACGCTACCATAGAGGTCCTGTCTTTCAGTCTCTTTCCTAACAGCTTAAATTTGGCCTCCAGGACCTCTCTCCTATCCTTCCTTATGTGACTGGTACCTACATGTACCACAACCACTGGGTCCTCCCCAGCACTACACATAAGTCTATCCAGATGTCTCCAGAGATCCGCAACCTTTGCACCAGGCAGGCGAGTCACCATATGGTTCTTGCTTACCTGTTAGGCCAGACTCACTGACGTTAATGACAAAAAAATTCCCATGCGTGACTCTTGGGCCAGGATTTTACCCCTCGTATCTGGCCTTTTGAACAGAGTGGGATGCAGGGAGTCTTCTCCCTCTTCCAGACACACATATGCACCCATACGGGCTCCCGATGCTCTTCTGCACAGGAGCTGCATCCCTTGAAATGGTGCCACATATGCCAGCCCTTTCAAAGAGGTCAGGGAAGAGACAGAACCACGACAGGACACGCTCCACCTGCCCGTGGGAAGGGGAGCTATGGACTCCCATGAGTCACTGCAGCTGTATACCACCGCCCAGTGCAAACCTGACCCGGCCTTCCTTTGCAAGCTGTTTTCTCCTTTTTCATGAAGGATCAAGCTCTGACCTAGGCCATCTGAGGTAGGGTTGGTGTGTATGAATAATTGCTCTCTTGCTCACCTTAAAGGTAATTTCATGTATTACGCAGCCATGGTCGGTAAACTTTCATTTAAATGCTGTCAGGCTATCATAACTCTGGAATGAATTGGAACTGGGGCTGCCTCTGTGTAATTCTCTGCGATGAAATATTATGGTGCTGTGGAAATTGGAAATGTTCAGGGACGGCACTGGATGGGGGCGGGGTGGGCGGCACGCTAGGCCTTTAATGAGCTGCTGATGACAGCTCATATTTCAAGAATTCATTTGTAGGCAAGACACCAGGGAAGCTGGAGGAGACTCGTTCCATGTAATTGGCTCTGTGGCCTCTTTGTTACTCGATGATCTGGTTTTGTAAACAGCACAGGCTGCAAAGGTGGCAATAAAAAAAAACAATTAAAATATTACTTTGTGTAGTGTGAATGCAATGTGAATGCAGGGCTATCCCCATCAGCTCCAAGGAGCTGACTGCATTAAACATCTGTGCACAATAGCTTGACAATAATTCTCATGTTAGCAAACAAAATGTTAAATACCATTGATGGGCTCAGACAGGAGGAGAAAGCTTCTGACCATGTATACTTGTGCAGGATAAATTAGGGAGCTTTGCTCAGGGAAGCTGGGGAATAACAAGGCCCAGTGGATCAGGTCTGGCATGTTTACTGAGAGAGCCGCCTAGATCAGATTGTGTTTTCAGCGCCGGTCAGTTCTAATCGGCGGTACCTAGGTTGTGTGCTAGCTCGTCTGCCAGGTGTTCGTCTGCAGAAGCCGCTGAGAGCTGAGTGTTGCCTGGAAGAAAAAAGGGTGTGAAGTTGCAAACACTAGCACCCCACATGCGTTCGTAAATGTCTGGCCGTGCGTTAAGTGTCTTCTGTTGGATGTGGATGGACAGCATGCACTGGGTCAGGTGAGATGCATCTGGAACTGCAGAGGGACAGGCAAACTGCTGCCTTGCTGCAAACTCCTCGTTCAGTTAATAAGGATCCTCGGGCAGCCTCCCCTCCTACCCTTTTCCAAAGGCCTGAGTCATCCAGAGAGATTCCTCTCTCACAAATCAGATGGGGCACGTTGAGAGTAAATCCAACTCTGATGATGGAGATCCCACAGTCGGGCCAGGTGTCGGGTGTGCGTGAGAGGCCGCATGCGTCCCCCAGCCAGCAGCTGGCTGGGGAAGTTGTGGGCCTGGGAGTCAGTGCCGGCAAAAGGAATTCACGCACTCACTGGCAGCCCCGGGGAAGACGCCACAAGGTGGCTCCGGGTTGCGCTGCTCCCTGGCCGTGCTGCTCCACGCTCACCAGCAGGCAGCAGAGTGGTGCATCCGGAGAGCAGCGTGAGCTGGTGCTGTCTTGCTGTGCTTCCCAGATAAAGGTGCTCCACCTTCATCCCCTCTCACCAGTCTCCTCTGTGCACAGCCACCCTGGGCAATTTATTCCAGTGCTTCATCTGCCTTGAGGGGAAGTTTTTCCTCATGTCCAACCCAAACCTCCCTTGGTGCAATGTAAGCCCGTTGCTTCTTGTCTTGTCCTCCGGGGTTAAGGAGTATAATTTTTCTCCCTCCTTCAGTTTAGGTCCTTTTCACTGCACCTTTGGGAAACCCGGCTTGGGCAATGCTAGACCCATACCTGCCATCCGTTCTCAAGGAGAGCTCTCACAAAGTCACTGGCAGCTGTGCTGGAGGGAGAACTTTGCCTTGTCAGTTTAAGATTAAAATCTTTTAAATATTAGCTCCCTTCCCCCTGCAGAGTACACAACAGTGTGGCGTTACTTTTTCTTGAGCGTAGGTCTGTGTGGGCTTTGCAGCTAAACACCTGCGAAGTGAAGATTTCAGCTGTTTGTTTTGCCAGGCAGTAGATGAAGTGGCTCCAATAATCCATCTGTGTTTGTTTTATTTACTCACGTGTAACTTGGATCAGACCTGTCTGTGGGTCCATACAAAAGTGGACTTAAAACCCGGTGTGCGGACCTTTGTTTTTGTCTTTCTAACTTCAAGATCATTAGAGAGACAAGGCAGGGAAGGTAACATCTTTTGTTGCACCAACTTCTCTTGGCGAGGGAGACAAGATCTGGAGCCCTTTCTCTGCTTAGAATGATAGATCTCAACACCAATAGATCTCAAAAGTTCGTCTTTCTTGCTAACAACACCTGGTCCAACAAAAGACATTACTCAACTCGCCGTGTCTCTCAATATCCTGGGACCAACACAGCTGCAACGCTACAAAATTCAAGATGATTGAGTTTCATTGTTTGCAAGTCAAAAGCTTTTGAATTAGTTCCCCCTTGCTTAATTTAGTCCATGCTTATCTGGAGCTTTGCAGGACCAGCTTCCTTAGAAGTTGTCTTTACTAATGTTTCTATCTGGGTGAGTTTGAGTCATTTATAAACAACTCTCCTTCTCTTCTTCAGCAGTGTAAGTGAGCTGAGATAAAAGGCGGTAGTGAATTGTAAGCTGTGGTTTGTCTGTCATAGTGCCGTATATTTCTTTCTGTCCGTCTTTCTCTCTATTTCTCAACTCACCTTTATCAACATGTTTAGCACTGAATAAAACCAGCTGAACCTCTTTCATCTGTCCTCTTTCCCCCTAGATGGGACTGCATTTGTCTTGAGTAAATACTACAGGATTTTTCATCATTATCATACACAACCGGTTCTGATAGCTTTTTGTGCTCTGTGCCGAGCCTGGCTGCCTCAGTTATTTGTTTGTTTTCTCCTCAGATGCTTTCCGAAGTAAAACAGCCCTAAAGCAGGTATATTCCTGCTCTTGGTTTTTCAGTACATTATGGTTACAATTCACAAGCCTCTGAGTTGGATCATAACACTGAACACCCTTGTTTCAATTCCCCACACCTGGAGAAATGTAATCATTCTGCACGCTGCCTCTCCTCCCAGCTTATCAACGTTAATTACACAGCATCTATGTTAGGAAAACCACCATGATGAGTTATGTGGCGATCCTGGTCAATGCGTGAAAAATGCCTACATTAAGCCACTGCTGCCTCAGTATAAAGGGATGCAACTCTACTGGCTTTAGCCGACTTGCTGCAGTTTACTCACGAGCAATGATCGGGCCAATGATTTCGTATTCTGCTGCACACCAAAACTAATTCCCTGAGCATAATGAGATTCTCAGCTTCACACCTGCCACTTGCCCTTTTGAAGAACTGACTCTTTATGGTCACTTCTTCAGACATCTGTATTTGTTTACATCTATTTTTATAAATGGGGAAACCGAGGCAGAGGTCAAATGATTTTTCAGGGTCCCGCCATATAGCATTGAAAGAGCTCAGGAATTAGAATCTGGGCCTCCTTATTTTCATTCCTCTTTAGAAATTACTACCATCTGCTGCAGATTCTTGGGGATCAGACCAATGGGGTATTTAAAAAATTTCCCAGCTATGTTTTATATTTGTGCTTAAAGTGATGTGTGGCAGGCGGCTGGCTAGGAAGAGTGAGCCAGAGCTCTGCCACACCAGCCGCAGCAGAAAGGGTGATTGGAGCTGGCTGAATAAGCCCAAACTGGGGAGGTAAATGCGGAACAGCTGCAGGCCTGATTAGCCAGCCGGCTATATAAGCCTGGCAGGAAGGTAGTTGAGAGAAAGGAAAGGGAGGTGCACCCCAGCTAGCTGCAGGGGCTAGCAGTCTCTGAGCTGAACCTTTGCATGTAGAAGGTGGTGGGAACTGACACAGACAGTAGAAGACATGGGGCTTGCCCAAGAAGGTCTCTGACAGGTTTTGCGTGCAACAGGTCTGTGAACCTGTTGTGAGGTGACATTTGAGTCTGCGGTTTCTCTTAGTGGCTCTGGCTCCTTTCCATACCCGTCTTTCGGACCACCCCTTTCAAGGATTTCTTTCGTTGTTCCACCCTCTGCCCAGGTCATTCTGTTCATTTAGTTTCGTCCTTGTCTGCAGGTGCGAACTTGCCAGTGCATCATGAGTCATCTGCCTTCTTGTCTGTGGCACTCACCCTAGCATGCTGTTTAATCGGTTGAAACTCACACAGTTTCCTACGGTTGAAGTAGGAGCCTGTTTGCTGAAAGCACTAGCGCAAGAGTGGAGATGTTTTGCCAAGGGGTGTTGGCACATTGGTTCGAAAGCAGGCACATGGCTGCAGACTGGCTTGGCAGAATTTGTGCCTGGTGGACATCTCCGAAAATTAAAGCCATTTACTATCCTGTCCTAAATTCGTACTCGAGCCAAACCTAAAGCAGAAGGACATAGTTTTCCACCCAGGGATTAGTATCGGAGGGGTTCGTCTGTGTCCGCAAAAACAATGACAAGTCCTGTGGTGCCTTCTAGAGTAACAGATTTTCTGGAGCATCAGCTTTTTTGGGCAAAGACCTGTTTCGTGAGATGCGAGTGGGTCTTTGCCTACAAAAGCTGATGCTCCAAAAAATCTGTTACTCTCTAAGGTGCCGCAGGACTTGTTGTTTTCACCCCGGGACTGTGTGGACAGCTCTTCCTTCTCACTCAGCTGGCAGTGGGCATTTTACATCTTGGCGATGTCTGCATTAGCCCCCGCCTTTCCAAGGGGGATGCTAATGAGATACTTCGGGATATGTAATGAGGCGCTGCCATGAACATGCAGCGGTAGGAATAAGGGGCTTTCGAAGACTGGGGGAGTCCTTTCAAAAGGCCCCCATCTACACAGGAGGCACGCAATTCGAAAGTGGCACTTTTGAATCGCTGTGGCTGCCGTTATGCTAATGAGGTGATGCGTATTCATGCCAGCACCTCATTCGCATATCTTAGTGTCTCATTAGCATCCCCCTTTCAAAAGGTGGGGGCTAGTGTAGACATAGCCTTTGTGTTGCGTGGTTTAGAAAGTCCCACAGACAGTAAGGGTTTGCCCCTCACCTGTGTTATGGGCTTGTCCCAGCCAGGTTGCCTTGAATGGAAAGCACCTGGGCAGCTGCATTGTGTTACCTATGCATTGCACTGTTCTGGGGCACTGCTGAGCCCTGGGATGAAAGAGCTGTCCTTTGCTGCTGTTGGGAGGCATCCCACAGGGCTGAAAATTGGTAGGAGAGAGTGAGCGGTTGCAAGCATTCTTCAACCTGATCTCTGAATTGTGTAGACCTGAAAGAAATAGGTTCCCCCTTGTAAGTGTTTTCAGGCATTCTCTAACTTTTATCTTTCTCTGGAGGGGTTTGTGCAGGACTATGTATCGTTTTCTAAAAGTCCTAGCATGGCGTTTGCCCAGGACCATTCAGTGTGACCTGGCTTCTTCTGCTGACAGGGTGATGTAAGTGCCACACGGGCTGAAATACAAGAACTTGTGGGGGAACCTGCCAACTTTCAATATTGCTGCATCATTGTCAAAATGAAAAATTCTTGCTCATCAAAGACTTGGGAAGAGCCCGTTGCAGAATTCAAAGCTTATGATAATGCACAGATTAGGCACAAATTGGTGGTTCTAATGTGGTCTTTGTGTTGAGAGTTTGAAAAAAGAAGTGGCCGATCAGGAGTTCCCAGTTAGGGTGAGATTAGACTCAGGAGTAGTTTCATTATTTTAAAATGTATTTCCAAAACTAGTTGAGCAGTTAGCTTTTAAAGTGGAGGATGTTACCCATCAGAGGCTGTGCCGGGGTAGAGGCTTGTACGCTTTCTGGAAAGCTGCATTCCGGACACTAAGTCTGTACACTCCATATTTCACAAATAATAATTCAAAATCCCTTTGATTTTGATTAAATCCACTCAGTTGTGTTCCCATCGCAGTCTGTTGCTGGTCACATAAGAACAGGCAGACTGGGTCAGACCCAAGGTCCATCTAGGCAAGTATTCTGTCTTCCAACAGTGGCCAATGTCCTAGAGGGAATGAACAGAACAGAGAATCATCAAGTGATCCCTCCCTGTCACCCATTCCCATCTTCTGACAGACAGAGACTAGGGGCACCATCCCTGCCCATCCTGGTTAGTAGCCATTGATGGACCTAACCTCCGTGAACTTACGTAATGGTTTTTTTAAGTTCTCGTCTTCGCAACATCTTCCAGCAAGGAGTTCCACAGGTTGACTTTGTGTTATGTAAAGAAACACTTCCTTTTGTCTGTTTCAAACCTGCTACCTGTTAATTCCATTTGGTGACCCTTAGTTGTTGTGTTGTGGGAAGAAGTACATAACTTTGCCTTGTTCAAAACAAAAAGCAGTCAAGTAGCATTTTAAAGACTAGCAAAGCTAGTCTTTAAAATGCTACTTGACTGCTTTTTGTTTTGACAGTGTATAGAGTAGCACGGCTTCCTCTCTGTTACTATTCCCTTATTCATGTTCTCAACACCAGTCATGATAATCAGTTATCTTTCATTCGCACAATCAAAATACAATAACTTTTGCACAGTTGCTGCCTCTTTGGAGTGGAAATATGTATTTGCATTGATTGGTCTGTCGCATTCCATCCTCAGAAACTGAATTCTCAACCACACTGGTTTTTTCAAAAGGGACCAACCGTTGGTAATGCTTAGCAGAGTCTTAGCATGTTTTGGTTTTTATGGAGCATTAGGATACTTGCCAGAGGTGTGATTAAAAAGTTACATGAATGTTTAATACAATACAGTATACGGATCTAATGTCTATGCACATAAAAGGATGCACATATTTTATGTAGAATTTACCAGCAGGAAAAACGAGCAACAAAAGAGAATCTGCCCCAAACCCCACAGGCAATCTGTGGCAGAGTTGGGACCAGAATACATGTCTTCTACCCTTCCTTCTACACGAGCACATTTCCTTCTTGTCATTTGTGACCCTCGTATCCTGTACACAAGCAAAAATGAAACTTGGATTTTCTGGAACCCGAGAGATTTGATGCACTGAAAATCCAGCCAAAAGGCTTCTGCTCAGAACAGGAGCAAAAGCACCATCATGGCTTAGACCTGTGACACGTACTAAATTCCAGTTGCTTTATTTTTTGTCAGTTTCCCACTTATTACTCCTTACCGCGCACCTTTAGTTCAACAGTCAGTAATGTTGTGTATAGATTGACCCTACCACCATCAGAGTTGCATTGTTATATTCAGTGTTCATTATGTAGAGCAGAAGAGCAAAAGCCATTTCTAACAGGTCATAGTGGAGAATCTCTGTAAATTTCCCCATTTTTCTGGCCAGCGCTGTGTGTTGTCACAAGGGGGATCAACCTCTGTCTGAACTATCAGGCTGCGTCTATACTACAGTGATCCTTCCAAAGAAGTTCTTCTGGAAGATCTCATTTGAAAAATGTTTTCGAAAGAGTGCATTCACGCACTAAAAAGCAGATTGAAAAAATCGATCTGCTCTTTCGATAGAGTGTGTCCACGCAGCCCCCAGTCTTTCGAAAGAATGGGCCAGGGATTGAAAAATCCAGTGCCGTGAGGACTGCTCTGTGGAAAAAAGGATCCTCGGGGTGTCTACATGTTTTTTTTTTTCCCAAAAGAATCTTTTAGAAAAAGACACTCTTCCTCCTCTGGGAGAAGAGGAGGAACACCAGAAAAAGTGCTGCATTTAATATTGAAAGAAGGCATTTTGTGTGCAGGATTTTTTACAAGAGCCCGGGCTTTGTCGAAAAAACTTGGGAGTGTAGAGATAGCCTCAGAGTCCGGACTGTTGAATTCCTATGTGGGAAATACAAGAACATCTGGGACCTGTATTGATCAGGAGGGTGACTGGCTGGACAGCCCATCTCTGAAGGTAGTAATGTCCTGCCATTGCCTGTCACTGCAACAGCAGTATCTGGCTTGCAGTCTGTAATAGTGAGCCTTAACAGACCTGCAGAGAGTCTGTCTTGCACTCTCGTAAGCCACTTGGCTGCTGTATGTGCTAGGGGGTTAGTGATTCACCTGTTTAAACCCAACTGACTTATCTAGGGAAATCCTTGTTTGACCTTGAAACACCACACCCCATTAGTATGCATCAGCTGCATGAACATTTTAAATCCCCTTGCTGTGTTGAACAGGTCATTTCAGTGGTTCTGTTAGCAGAACAAGTCGCTGTTTAGCGGAGTTCTTGTCAAACCATATTCCATAGCTATTCTTCCTCTTGGTATTAAGCTTTTCTTGAAATATCGCTAAACCCATTATGAGGATTCTGGAAAGGAAGCCTAGTTGCGATTGCCTTTGTGGGAATTAGCATGGCATTATCCAATGTCCTTTGCTTATTTATTTTTAAAGGACGCTGACTCACTGATGTATTTACACGGGATCCACTGGTAACCTGTGGCTTCCTTGCTCAGAAGTTACAGCTTCAGAGTGAGAGGAGTAGGTGAAAAGAGGAAGCAAACAGTAATTCAGGGAACTCGCGCCTCAGGTGGAGATGAAAATGAAGTGGAAGCAGCTCCTTAGTTGGGAAATTGCATGTTAGACCCACTGATCCTTCTCCCTTAGAGCCTCTCATTGTGTGTGTGAAAAAGAGACATGCTGGGGGAGAGGTCCTATCAGCTGCTGGCGTCATCAATAGGAGCTCCCCCCCACACCCTCAGGGAATTATAACAGCCGCACAGGACAGGTAGGTTGGATAGTTTTTGTCTGTCACTAAATCTGAATTCAGAGGAAACTGGTAAATACCTACCTGGCCCGTTTGGGAGGCTTTGTTGCGCTAGCAATGAGGCCGAAGAGCACTCGCTGCTAAAAAAAAAAAAAAAAAAAAAAAAAAAAAAAATACCTGCAGTTGATTGTGTAGTTAACTGGGGACTCAGTGTGGTTCTTTGTTCCCACCCAGACTGTATTGTGAGTCAGAGCAGCAGCAGCCCATGTCATATGGCCCTCTGGGAGATCAGTATCGTTGATCCAAAGCAATTATATTAAAATCCTCTTTCCAGAATTGATTTAACTCTGTTTGCTACTGTTTAGCATTCCACGCAGCCTGGTAAAAGGGGGTTTTAACAAGGCAACCCACAGTTCCGGCACCATAGAGTATGAGCATGTCACCTGTTGGCCTGCCATTATTATCGGTATTCTAGAATTCAGTCAGCATCCCGTAATTTCAGCTACTGTGCTCCGTTCTGTCTGGGACACTCAATCCAAAGAGCCCATCTGCCTCAAGCAATCACATGGTGACACTACGCACTCACTAACACCTATCCTGCATCTTACGCTTGAACTGGGGGTGCAAGGACATGCTCAAATCCTGGTCACTGCACAAGGCCATTTACAGTGGGACGGGTTTACCGCTGAAAACTTGGTGTAGTTCAAAGAGGAGGCTTAAGGAATAAATGAAGTGTTGGCTTCGGTAGTGATTTCCTAAAGGACGTGTGTGTGTTTACTCGCTCAGTCAGAAGTAACTTCACAAATCGTTCGGGGAAGGGAGATTAAAGTAAATTGCAGTTTCCTAAACCTTGTGCCACTTTCAGATGCTGAAAAGCAGGCCGTTTGGTTTTAACAGTCCAAGCTGTGTAGAGTCCCACCAAAATGACGCTGGTGGCTTGATTTACAAGGTGTATGTCCAATGCTACATAGTCATCTTCTCTGTTCTATGGGATGGGAAGGTATCAGTTCACTGTTTGATTACTCTGACGCTCCTTGCTCCATTTAATGGACTGCAAGGATTTAAACTCCAGCCCCTACAAATCTGTGTTCTGGTTAAATTGGCAGCACTGTGGAGAGGGAGGGACTAGGTTAGCTCAAGGAAAGAGAACTGGAAATAATCAGAACTATTCACCATAAACACAGTACAAAGCGGATCCAAGGTTGGAAGGGTTTTTTTTTTTTCTGTGTTAGCCTGGAGGGTTCCTGTTTCATATGGATTGTGCATAAGAGGATGCAAACGGGTTATACACTGAATTTTCAGAACATTTGACTCCCTATAGAAGAGGAGGGCACTTATAGCCATTAAATCTGAAATTGATTCCGTTCCTTTTAAAATTCCATGGTCAGATGCTTCTAACAAGATACAACTGTTCCTGTCTCCTCAAGAAATCCAATATTCAAGGCAAACAGCATTTCAGTATCTCCTTTGTCGTTAAATATTATTTATAGCTTAATATTATTTATATAAACCTTTTTCCCCTCCTTACCCAGAAGGCCAAGGTTCTGCTTCTTTTTAGATTGCACCAGCTTATTTGTACATCAAATGTTATTCATTTGTTGGTTAAATATTACATCATAGTTGTAAACTCAAGATTAGAACTATTAAGTCAGCGTGACACAGAATATTTTAAGTGATGCAAAGGTCATTTGCAGTTTCTAAAACATGGTTTCCACAGGCCCCCTGTTTGGCATGGTTATGTGAAGGCAGATTTGGATTACAGAGCAGATACTAAGAGGGAGGCTGCTGAAATAGGTTTTAAAAGCTCAGGGTGCTGATTCACATCTGTTCTGAGTGGGCGTGACTTTCTCCTCAGGGATGCCCTTCTGGTTTCCTGGTAAGCTGCTCCCAGGATCATTTTGTGAGCCACACTTTGAATGGTTTAGACTTTCTGTGGCCAGAAATGATGCTAGACCAAAAGCACAAGGAAGAGTGTGGTGACCAGTGGGCACCAGGATTGTGACTTACAGAGTAACGCTTACTCATAATCAGGGGAGTAGTCCTATAAGCATCAAACAAGGGCTTTCTGGTTCTGAGCCAGACACTTCAATCATGATCCTCCACATACTTGATGGAAATTGGCTTGTGCATTAGTCGAAGATGCTTTATGCAAAACAGGTCACGTAACCTATTTTTAAAGTTACATTGTGATGAATCTCTAGATCCCATTTTTGTGCATGTCGCATTCTTGTTTGTGACGTTAGAAATGTGTGGTATGAATCTATTTTTAATTCTGAATCTGATCACGAGGGCCATTAGTGAAACTTTAGGAACTTACTGGCTCAGTACTCAGACCAATGATCTGCAGATAGTTTTATATTTCCTATAAGCCCAAAGTGAGATGGGTCCTAGAAAGATATGTGACCATGTCACCTAGTGTTGGAATCCATCTTAGATCTGGTACTTTTCCACGGGGATCAAGTGACTGAACAAAGGGTTCCTGCTTGGGGGGAAGTCTGTTTAAGGAATGGAAAGCAGTCATGATTTTGTTTTAAGCTGTCTTGCAAAATTTCCCTAAGGGGATGGTCATAAAGAAACCTGAAAATGAAGAACTGTAGAGGGAAGGTGAAGGCAAAGCTGCTGGGGCCAGGTTAAAATAAAAAAAAAAAAATAAAAATCAGTGCTGGCCTGAGATAAGAACAACTGTTTAGGGGAAGAATTTGTGTGCAACATGTTTCTTAGTATATTAGAATTAGCTGGTGTATTTTGTTTATTTTGGCTTATTAAGTAACTTTGATCTGTTTTCACTTGAGTCACTTATTTTTTATACAGAATGAAAATATTTTTTTATCACCAAGCCCAGTGTAAATAATTGTTGCCTGGGGGTGGGGAGCATCTAATGTACATGTCTTTCTTTCTTGATAAAGGGGGCAGCCGTCTTTATGAGCTGTCTCTTTGTTAAACTTTTACGGAGGGGAAGACCAATTTATTTGGGGCGCTGGTTCCTTTTGTGTGGTGGATTCGTGGGTACTGTCAAAGGCTGTATAGCTGAGCCCTCCTGGAGCTGAGATGTTTCAGCATCTCTGCATGGCAGATGGTAACCGCAACTCTGTGCCTTGGCTGGAGGAGACCAGAGTTTCTGGCTCAGAAGGACAGGAAAGTGGGCTTAGTGACTTGATGAGCACACCAGGGGACAACCCAAAGGGGATTTATGTGATCTAACCAGTCACAGCTTTAGACTGGGATGTGAAGCCAGGTTCACTGGAAGTGTTGATATGCTAGTTTCTTTGATCTAGATAGTGATGAAGCTGCATCATTTGTTTTTCTTTCATCTAACTAAAGAGATTTCTCGACGGGCATTTTCTCCAATGGTCTATTTATTGTACACAATTCCTCTGAAGTCACACAGCCCAGGTCCCCACATTTGCCAAAGCCTCTTCTGTCTTCTCTGTTGATCTCGTGTCAGTACATCTGCCAAATATGTAGAAACGCTTCTTCTTGTGTGAAAAACCCACCATGTGCCTGGGAGCTGCTGGCAGGCTGACATCGTGTATAAGCAAGTTCAGTTTTTTGGGAGCCAATCTGTTCAAAACCTGCTGCGGTAGCCCTCTTTGCCAGACCCTGTTCATTTTCAGTGTGTTGTGGGGAGGAAGTGGGCTCCTCGCTGTTAGAGTTGTCTCAGTAACAGGTTTTTCAGTTCTCTTGCCATTCCAAAGCAATCGAAGGACAAAAATGGTTATGCATCAAGTTGAAAACTGATTTTTTTTTCCAAAACTTTCAGTGAATCAGACCCTCCCCCCCCCGCTCCAAAAAAAGTTCATTGTGAAGTCTCATATTGAACCCTTTTAATCCTGGGAAATGTCAATACAAAGGACATCTCAACACAAAAAGTCATTCGGAATTTCTTTTGAGAGCATGCCGGGGGGGAGGGGGGGTGCATTTCATTTGGAAAAGGTCAGAAGGAATCATTTCAGATTTTTTATCCAGATTTTGGAGGGGAATTCATCAGCCAAAACTGACACGTTGGCGAAATGTTTTGGTGTCACCAAAGCTGCCGCCTCCCCAGAAAAGAAGTTTCATATCTTTTTTATTTATTTATTTTTTTTTTTGGCCCAACTCTGTGTGCAGTGCGCAGTACTGTGCCTGAAAATACCCCATGTCCGGTTTGTGGGTCTCAAATGACACCCTGGGCTCAATGTTCCCTTTAATCTTCTCCATCCATATGGTGGATTTTTTCCATTTACGTTCAGGGTAAATGTTTTATGTGCTCCGAGGCAGGTGTGAATGTGCGCCCGCAGCAGACTCCCAAAGCCTAGTTGTGGGAGCTCTTCTAAACAGCCGAGCGACATTGGAATTTCTCCTGTGCATCAACACAAGAGCACAGCTTACAGGGAACCCCGCCTGGGGCTATTTAGGATTAGTGCTGCGCATGCTTTTGTGCTGTGGGCATTGAAAGCAATGTAGGTATCATCCCCAGTACTAAACTGCCCTCCCTCGCACCCTGCCCCCGCCACTGCCCCATGCACCCATTGTTCAGGGCTAGTCTACATGGAATGTTATTCTGAAATAACCAATGGTCTTCATTTGAATGGGATGCTGTTAGGTCCTGCTGTGAGCGCTGGCAACTGGACTCAGTGACCTCAAGGTCCCTTCCGACTCTGTGGGAGAGGGATATCTCCGAATGACAACCTTCATGAGTTAAACCCCATTAGGCACCTGTGTGAACACCCACATTCTGAATTAGCGCCGCCCTAACTTGGTTTAGTGTCATTCACTTCCAAAAGCGAAGCAGAACTGAATTAAGGTTACAAATGAGGGCATTCACACAGGGATTTAATGTGGGTTAACCAATCCCCTTCAAATTGACCCCCATAATGAGTATGGATTAATTTTCTTGGTGGTTCCTGTGGAGACAAACCCGTAGCCTAATTTAACTTCCCTTGTTCTAACGCTCATACAGGCCTACTCCTTCAGGAGGCTTACCTTTGTCTGGTTGTTTTCAAAAGACCAAGCTCATTTTTCAAGCCATGTTTCAAAGCAAAGATCCGAAGTGGGGTTGCCTCGGATGTGTCTCTATGGAACGACTCAACTTTTCCTCAGGAGAGCTCAGAGAAGAGCAGCAGAAAGGTGCCACCTTTGCGATAAACAAGGCAGTGTCTGTGTAACAGACCCCTGGTCGTGGCTGTGCGGGTGAAAGGTGAGGGAAATGGTAGCCTCGGAGACTGAATTCCTGCATCTTCAGCACAGACCACAGCATTAAGCCTCTCCCACCAAAGTGCATTATCCCTGCTGCTGCAGGGGCAGGAGGAAGCATGCTCTCCAGGGCATATGCAGTCCCAGGCTGCTAGTCGAAAAGACTATGGGGGTAATGGCAGCTGTGGTGGACCATCCAGGCCAGACTAGACCGCAGCCGCTGGTTGGTAACAATTTTTGGTCACTCTCATGCCAGGCTAAACTTGAAGCAGTGACTTGCAGATGAAAAGACTCCTTATTGTCTTTCGCTGAGTATCTGTTAGTGCGACAGTCTGCTCCTGTGGCCTTTTCGATGGCAACGCCTGGCCCAGGAAAGTTTCTGTGCTTTTGTGACATGAACTCTTTCCAAACAAGTATGAAGCCACTTTAATGCTTCTGTTTAATATCATCATCCCTTCCTCCTGCCTGAGACAGTTTCATTCAATTTGTGGCTTTCCCTTTGGAGCCTCTGTCCAGAGATTTCTGCCAGCCCTCAAAGTCTGTGTTACCAGCGACTGTTTGTTCCTTATTTACCTTTAGTAAACTCAGTTGCTCCATATAAAATGTTTCTCTCTAGCCTTTCTGGATTTAAGGCTGAGAAGGTTTCTAGGTCCCTCAGGGCTAATTATGAGTGTTCAGGCAGTGAAGAAGAATGGGGTTTGAACAGCTCGCCAGTGAAATGGCTTACCTGGGTAGACTTGAAATCTGACTCGGTCAGCTTGGGCTATTTATTCTGAACTTGGTTGCTACAAACGACCGCTAAATTTCTCCCAGCATTACATAAGCTCTGTGCCTGTTTTAGTGCCTCGGAGAGTTGTAACGACAGCTAATCCCTGATGTATCCGACTCAGCGTGTTTTCCAGTTCAGAAATGATTCTGCTAGGTACTGTGTTTTATGATCCCAGGTATTCTTCCCATTCAGGGTCTTCAATACCAGAGTGGTATTTATTATTTATAAAAATATGACCTATCTCCATCCCCCTATATATTTTTAAGCATTTGCCCGGCTAATTATTTTCGCACTTGGGGGGTGCTTTCATCCTCTGTAGCTCATCACTGGGTCGAGTTCTAACAGGCAAACCTTATGATAGGGAGGTAGGACTCATGCCTTCTGCTCCCCAGTCTGCTATAGACAAGCCCTGTGATCTTTATTCAATGACTCTACTTCTCTCATCCTGCACTTCCCCGTCTGTCTTCTGGGCCACTCGTCTAAAACATTTACATGAAGCTAATTTCAGTGGAGATATTCTGTCTTCATGCAAAGTCCCCTTTATTACGTCTAACCGTGAAGAATAGATGAGAGACCGAAACAAGTGGTTTTCAAGCCTGCTCTCCAAGCATGCTTTCCATGTAATTTTAAAGTATGTTAGAAATGGAAGAGGCTGGTTAGACCGTGCAGCTCATCTGAGTCATTGGGTGAGGCTATGACTGTGGAGACATGTGGCTACTTTTCCTCCTGACTCCAAAGGCTGTCCCCAGTAAAGCGAGTCTCACTTCAGCCTGCCTTAGCTGCGTCAGCAGAGGCATTTGACACTACTTGGACCCCAAGGCTTCAACCAAAAACATACACAGTGGTTTCATTCTGAGGAAGGAGGGATCAGTTTGGGGTGTGTTTTTCTTTTCTTTAAAAACTTCTCTTGCCCATTCTGTCACTGTCATTTGCCTAAATTCTGGGCCTTCTGAGGAAGGGAAAGAGATGATGAAATATATGGAAAGGGCTGGACTTTCCAAGGCACTCCGTTTCCCTTTAGTGGGATAAAGCCATCAGAGTTTCAAAAACACTCCGCACTCACTGGTTGAGCCTTGAAAAGACCTGCAGAGCTTGCACTCTGAAGTGAATTGACAAATCCCTCCCGCTGAAAACCGTCAGAGTTGTCAAGTCCTGAGAAGCCTTGAAAATCTGATCTAATTGCCTCCTTCACTCCATACCTTAATCCATCATGAACAGGCCTCTCCCAACTCCTTCTATTGGGAGACCTGTTCACCGAGGCCTTGGAAAGCATTAAACCACTTTTTTCTGTGGTGGTGTTTACATGGTGAGTGAGGGGCAAGGAGTTAGTGTGAGTACAAAGCATGGTTGCATGGGTAGCAGATGCAGAGGCGTGGCTGAGCCATACTGAGAATGTACCCACCAGCTGCAGACCAAATTGTACTTGGCATCCTATTGCAGCTTTAATACTATTTATACTTGTGCTAATTCATCAGGCTACCGCGGTATGTGGATGCAGGCCACAGAGTCGCACTCTAGCTTGTAGTGTGACATAATCTGCTAGTGCAGGGTGGAGAAGCAGTTTCTGGCTACCATTCTGCCCTCACTATTGAGAATCCAAGTTTACATAATAGAAGTATAGGAGACATTAAAGCCCTAACTGCGCCTAATCCACTTGGATGCCTTCACTAAACAGTGATGTAAGAGTTACAAAACCTTGGGGCAATTATATTAATATGCAGAATAATTACATACTGATAACTATAGTGTGAATAACTGTAATAATTAGGAAAGCATTGTCTAACAGGGAGCGAATTCCCCCACAAGGCCTTCTGAAATGGAATTAATTATTCATAAAACGCTCTGAAAGCTGCTAGTGAGTGCATGCCAAGGAGTGTCGTTAATAACCAAAGCAACAATATTAACATTTGGGACTGATCCAGTGTTTGAAGTGTTTGTATTTGTACTGAGTTTTCGAGGCAACTCTCTGCTAGTTCTGATGTGGTCATTAATGTAGCAGTAGAGCTTGCCAATGCAGTTCTTACTGATGGAATGGCTGAGTGGCCATTGTGGCAGTAGATAGATATATCTGGTCTGTGCTTTCTAAACTCAAGTCCCCAGCACTTTAACTGCAGCTTGTTCCGCAGGGGTATTCTAGTTCAGAGGTGAGCAAACTTTTTACGTTGGGTCCCAGTTTTTATCCCTGCAATTAGCAGGTGCCCCGCCCACCCTCACATCCCCAACCTGTCGAATGTAATCCAAACCAATGGAAATTTTGGTTATGTCCATATAAAAAAAACAGCCCTTTTGGCACGTGTAAGAAAATAAGTATCATCATCATCAACAACCATGGGCTCAGCACCCATTGACGTCTGATGCCTCCCTCACTATTTCTTTCCTCCTTTCCCTGTCCAGTGTGGAATGGCTTAGTTTCTGTAGACTAGCTCCATGCCAATCTAGTGTGTCATCTGCCCATTTTCTGTGGGGTCTATATCTCCTAGTTGAACCATCCATTATGTCGAATACGAGGGTCTTGATTTTTTACATTCGTTGTTCATTCGGCAAATATTCCCAAATAGCCATGATTTTCATTGTATAACCTTCTGCAGTAGCTTCTCTTTCAGCTGTATCTTCCTATGTAATTCCCCATTGGTGACTTTCTGCATCCATCCTATTCTCAGGATGTTTTGATAACAGCTCCTCTCGAGTGCCACTATTCTTCTCTTGAATCTTTCGTTATCACCCGTGTCTCACGTCCATATGACAGGCTGCTGTATACACATTTTCAAGACGCTCAGCTTCATTCCTAAGCTAATCGCTTTGCTTTTCCAGATCTTATCCATCACCTTCAAACTCGCTCTTGCTTTCGCGATTCAAGTCACTATTTCCTTCTTACAGTCTTGATCATACATCATGTTGCTCCCCAGAGATGTGGCCTTCTTTACGTTCTCCAGTTCAATCCCATCTGCACTGATCTTCCTTCCTATTTCCTTATCTCCAAATACCATTGTTCTTGTTTTATCAATGTTCATAATCAGTCCGTACCCCTTCCCTTCCTTGTATAGCAGCTGCACCGTTCTCGCTAGATCATCTGCAAACCTCAAGTGAAGTCTTTTCCCGTGCACAGATGCCCCTTCTACCTCTCCCTTGATCTTGTCCATCGCTCTCTCTAGGTGTGTGACGAAGATACTCAGCGATATCGGATCTCCTTGTCTCCTACCTCTACTCATTCTAAACCAACTCCCCGCATGTTCTCACCGCTGCCTCCACATTGTCACTGATATCCCTCAACAACCGTATCACTCTGCTGTCCACTCTGTACGACTCCAACACCGCCCAAGTCACTTTCTGATCTATGCTGTCAAATGTCTTCTGTAAATCAATGAAGCAAGTGTAGATGTTCTTGTTCTTTTGTCGAGCTTTCTCCGCTATCAGTCTTAGTGCCAATATCTGCCTTATGGTACTTCTGTCTTTCTTGAAACCTGCTTGCTCGTCCGCTAGATGTTCTTCTGTCTGCAATCTTAGTATCTCTGTCAGTATCATCATCAGCACCTTGCCTAGATGACTCGTTAGGGCAATTGTTCTGTAGCTCTTGCACTCCAATGCACTTCCTTTCTTGTGTGTTGTCACTAGCATGGATCTTGTCCATTTGTTAGGTGCCTTCCCTTCTTTCCATGCTATATTACATAGTCGGTGTATTTCCTGAATCATGCTTTCTCCGCTGTATTTGATCATCTCTCCCGTGGTCTTATCATTTCCAGGGCTCTTGTTGTTCTTTAGTCGTTACACTGCTTTTTCTACTTCCTCCTTCGAAATATCCGTCTTGCTCTCGATGCTCAGTGGAGATATCTTTTTCAGTTCTTTGATCAGTCTCTCTGAGACACTCGCGTCCAACTGTACTTTGGATAGGTCAGTGCAATATCTTGTCCGTCGCTACACAATCTTCTCCTTGTTCCTGAGCACCTCTTCGCTCTCATCTGTGATTGCCATCTGCTTCGGCTGCCTCTTCCTATTAATATTCCTAATCATCATGAGGTTAGAAAAGTGTCCAGAATGGATAAGGTGAAATGGTTAGAGGAGCAGTGTGAAGATATAGAGAGGTATTACGGTGAATGTAAGACCAGGGAGGCATGCGAGGATTCGGAATATTAATAGGTAGTAGCAGCTGAAGCAAAAGAAGTTTGTAGAATGTAAAAACTTTATTTATCGGTATATAAATGTGAATACCTAGACATAAAAAGAGTAACATAATTCAGTGTTTTTAATGAGATGGATGAGCCTGAGACCCAGCAGCTGACCATGCAGTGCCCCCGTAAGAAATGCCATGCCCGCTCCCCACTTTGCACGCCCCTGTTCTAGTTGATGTGTGTTGTGTCCCCTGCTGTCATACCTCGCTTACAAAATAAAACACCCAGATCTGGTTCTACAAGATCAAGCTGCCAGGTGTCCCTGTAACCTCCTGATTTTCTCAAGACTCCTCCTGACTGCTGCTGCATTTGAATGTGAGATTGATACCTTATGTGTAAAACAAAAAGTAGGAGCAGAAGGTTGCAGCTGCAGCAGCTCTGGTGTGACCATGTCTAGGAGGCAGACAAGCACTTTGATCTGTGGTTTGCTGTTGCCAGATGCAGCGTACAGAGATTCTGGGGAGAAGGCATGGCCTCTCTATCCCCCCCTTGACATCAGCATCATGTTCTTCGTGCCTGACATTTTGCCCTCTGTATTACAAGCCTCTTTGGAAGGGACAGTGAATTTGAATTTCCAGGGCTGCTTTTGTCCCCTTGGAAACCCTTTACAGCATTCTAGTCTGAACGCATTCTGCTGCCATCACTCGCTGTTTCTTACTCCAGCCCCTGTGTACAAACCACACTTAGTGAGTTGGTTCACCTGCTTTCTGCTACTTGTAAATCCTCAGTTTGTGACAAACGTTGTTTATTACAGCTGAGGTTTCCAAAGGAGTCGGGAGGCCTGTCCACACTTGTCAAATAATTTGGATTACGGTAGGGAGTAGGAGAGATCATTTGCTACTGTAAATTAGGTGGATTAACCTAATTCTTAATAACTCAGTGATGGATTGGTTGGACCAAGGATGGAAGAAAAATAATAAAGACATGGAGAAATCCAAGCTGACGTTAGCAGAACAATACTTCACCAGGGAGAGCAATGGTGCAACATGTTTTGCTTTTGCGTATTTATTATTAAAAGAAGCTGAGGTTTTTACAAGCTATCGCATTCGTGGAACTGGCATAAATGTTACTTCTGGAGGACAAGCAGGAAAATTTCTCTGGCTGATGAATCTCTTGCACATTCCTCTTTCGTTACCAGAGGTTGAAGAAACAGGGTTCCAAAGATGGCTTCTCGGTGGAAGGGTTTGTTGGTTTGTAATGTAAAAATTGTCATCTCAGTAACGAGCACAATGATAAATTCCCAGGAATTTGCCATGGACTTTCACCACCTGCAGTCTGAGCACTGCACCAGGAGCTGGGAACTCCCTGAGGGCTAATCACAGCCCTGACACTTATTCCCTTCAAGGCCTTAGCCATGTCATTGAAAGTCTTTGCCTGGATTCTCCGCTATAAAATCTTATTTGTTTCGTGTGGTGGTTATGAATATTACTGAATGTTTGTAAAGTGCTTTAGAAACTGAAAGAGCAATATGAGTGTCACCGTATTAGACCATGGAGTGGGGATTTGCACTCAGCAAAGTTTTTCGGCCTTCTGGGCACCTGGTTAAAATTCATCTCTGTGTACAGTCAGTTCTCAGGTGAATGGGTGAGAGCCCGCACTGCCATTGCTGCATTGAAAGTATATTTTAGTGGGAGGGGAAGAGGCCTAGAATAGGTGATCCCTTTAGACAGAGCTTAATCTAGTCTATTAAACTGGAAAGCATCCAGATAAGATGGGGAAGGATTTACTGCCAGTGCAATTGAGATAAGATAATTTGACAGGCTGCGTATAGTAGGAGTTAGTTGCCCAGGAAAGCAAAGAGCAAGAGTGGTGTGTTGTATTATGAAAGGGAGCCCCTGGCATGCTTGGAGCTGTAATGCCTGTTCCTTGCATAGCTGCTCCTTGCTCCTTCCATGCTTAACTCCTGCCAATACAAGCATAGCCAGGGTCAAGGAAGCAAGGGGAACGGAGCCTGGAAAGGCCCTGGGGATGTGCCAGCCTTTGAGCCACCGGTCAGATTATTCCTTTTGTGAGTGAGTGGAAGGGGAACAAGCCCCCTTTCTTTCCCCCTAACCCCCGCCCCCAGCTGGTTGCCTTTGCTGTGGAAGGAGGAGCAGCAGGAGCAGGGACGTGCCCATTCCACCTTCCAATGAGCGACAGGTTGCTGTGGCAGCAGCGATCACTGGACTCGAGGGAGTGGCAAACACCCACTTTTTTTAAGTTGCCTCTGGTGTTTCGCACCTGACGCACAATCATCTGTCACATTGAGGTACGCCTCTGAGCACACAGGAGCCTAGCAGCTGGGAGCTGGCTGGCCTTGTAAACGCAGCCAGGTCTTTATGCTGGGCCTTCATTCATGAAGGAGTCAGGCTTGGTAGTCTTGGACAAGTCACTTGGAACTCTTTGAACAGAACTTCCCAAGAAAAGTGGGAAGGAGGGAGGTTTATGCTGGACTTTGGTGATGGAGGCTGAACGGGGCAAGGATTTAGGGCAGGGGCAGGCGAGATATGGCCCGCTAAGCCTCGTTATCAGGCCTGCCTCTGCTGCTCCTTGTCACTCTCTGTGCTGCGGGGAAGGGCTTCCCACACTTCCTCCTCCTCCAGCAAAATCTCTAAGCTCCTATTGTCTGGAAACCTACCAATGAGAGCTGACAGATTTTCCTGGGGCAGTGCAGCCCAATTTCTCAGCTCCCATTGGCTGGTTTCTGGCCAACAGGAACAGAGAGATTCTGCTGGGGAAGGGCAGTGTGTGAAGTCTTCCCCCTCCTCAGCACAGAGAGCTACGTGGAACAGCCGGGGGTAGGGGCTGCTGTCATCCAGCGAAAGACCCTGTATCTGCTCCTTCACTACTCACCCAAGCCAGAACCCTCTCCTACACCTCTGCCTCTTCCCAGACTGTGCACCCTAATCCCCTGCCCGAGGTCACAATTACCTCCGCCACTCAAACTCTCTCTTGGACCCCACACCCCCATCCCCTACCCTGAGCTCCCTTCTGCATCCATCCTCCATCCCACACCCTGCACCCACGCCACAGAAAATTGCAGCTCTTGATCGCTTACAAAATCTTGGAGCGCCCGTCTCTCAAAATTCTTGCCCCCCCTAATTCTGGGGACTGGCAATCTTGCCTTCTGTCCTTGTGAGACTGTCGCCCTAATGGAGTGGGGAGAAATCTGGCAAGAATAGCTGATCCCATAGTTAGTTAGAGTTGATCCTGCTTTAGGCGGGGGCTGGACTGGATGACCTCAAAGGTCCCTTCCAGCCCTAGGATTCTATGATTCTGTGATAGGGGGTCTCTTCCGTACCAAAATCCAGCGTGATCTGAGTGAGAAGGGTCAACGGAACTTGGCCTGATGGTAGATGTCTTGTGTTTAGTAAAGCTGAACATTTGTCAAACCACCTCAAACAAATCAGGGCAAATTAACCAAATCTCCGTCTTTGGCAGGGTAATAAGCCTTGCCGATAGAGGAGATGCAACAGACGTGATGTCTCATGACTTCAGTAAGGCTCTTGATACAATCTCACTTGATTTCTCCAAAAGCAAACTAAAATAATACAGTTATGAATTTACTATAAGGTGGTTGCAAAATCTTCGGAGAATGGTACTAAAAGTATCAAAGAGGTAGCTGAGTTAGTCTGTATCTTCAGAAACAACAAGAAGTCCTGTGGCACCTTGTTGACTGACAGATGTTTTGGAGCATAAGCTTTCATGGGCAGAGACCTGCTTTGTCAGCTTTGTCCATGAAAGCTTATGTTCCAAAGTATCTGTTTGTCTGTAAGGTGCCACAGGACTTTTTGTACTGAAAGTAGTTCTCATTGGCTCACTGTCAAGCTGGAGGGGCATCTCGAGTGGGGTCCACGTCTATCCAGTATCTACATAAATGGTTTGGATGTGTCACAGAGATTACACTTATAAAATTTCCAGTTGATACCAAGCTTGGAGGGGCGCTGGGGGGCGGGCAGGTGCTTTGGATGGCAGCGTTAGAATTAAAAATGATCTTAACTAATTGGAGAAATGGTCTCAAACAAATAGGATGTAAGAGAAGGGCAAAGTTCTCCACTTACAAGGGAATAATCAGTTCCATAAATACAAGGTGGGAAATAGCTGCCTAAGAAGAAGTACTGAAGAAAAGAGCCTGAGGGTTCTAGTGAATCACAAACTAAATGTGACACTTTAAAGACTAACAAAATTATTTATTTGGTTTTGAGCTTTCGTGGGACAGACCCGCTTCATCAGAGCTGAAGTGGGCCTGTCCCACCAAAGCTCATCACTGATTAAATCATTTTTGTTAGTCTTTAAAGTGCTACGTTTCTGCTGCTTTGTTTTGTTGGAGTACAGACTAACACAGCTACCTCTGTTACTATTAAACTAAATATGAGTCAATAATTTAGTGTTACTGTAAAAAGAAATCATTCTGGGACGTGTTAGCAGAATTGTTGTAAGTAAGATTGAGGGGAGTAATTCTTCCACTGGAGTATTGTGTCCAGTTCTGGGCACCACCGTTTGAGGAAGATGTGGACAAGTTAAAGAAAGTTCCAAGGAGAGCAACGAAAATGATGAGTGGGCTAGAAAACATGACATGTCAGGAACAATCAGGAGAAAAGAAAACTGGTTGTGTGCAGTCTAGAGAACAGAAACCCGAGTGAGGACATAACAATCTTGAAGAAGAGGGGTGATAAATTTTTCTCCTTATCTGATGAGGACAGGACAAGAGGCGATTGGCTTAAATTGCAGAAAATGAGATTTACCTTCGACATTAGGAAAACCTTTGTAACTGTTGGGGAAGTCAAACACTGAAACAGTTTAGCTCGGGAGGTTGTGGAATCTCCATCCTTGGAAGTTTCTAAGAACGGTTTGGCCAAACTTCTGCCAGGGATGGTCTAGAAAATACTTTGTTCTTCCTCAGTGCCAGAGACTGGACTAGGTGACCTGTCAAGAACACTGTAAGGCTGTGTCATCACAAACAAGTCTGTCCTTTGAACTTAAAGCTTGTGTGGCATTAACTGACCGAGCGCCACACTCTGGACTTCTAAGGATGTGACTGCAGCCCATGGCAGTCTTGGTCAGCCCAGTCTTGGTCAGCAGACTCTGGCTGTGCAAATTCGGTGCCCTCAGCTCTGGCTTAAAGAAAGACTGGGAATGGCTGGCTAAATACAGAAGCAGCTTCCCCTCCCTTGGTGTTCACACCTCCAGATCAACTGCTGGTAGTGAGCCTCACCCTTGCTGACTGAGCTAACCTTGTTATCCCCACCCTTGCTCTGGCTTATTTATACTTGGCCCTGCAGATTTCCAAGACCAGCATCTGAAGAAGTGAGTCTGTGCTCACGAAAGCTCATGCTCAAAACTTTTCTGTTAGTCTATAAGGTGCCACAGGACCCTTCGTAGCTGCTCTGGCTGTGTAGACAGCGCTTAGAAGTGTTTTCACGGTCGCTCAGCATGGAGGGCACCATTTTGCAGAGAGAACTGGTTCACCGCATGGGGTGACATCAGCATCAGAGGCACAGACTCACCAGATAAATGTCTCTTACCTGGCTGTTCCAGGAGGTCAGACAGAATGATCAGAACGGCCCTTTCTGAGCTCAGAAATCCAAGAATCTACTATTCTCCATTTGCAGGCAGAGAGCCACATTTTTTAAATGTCTGGCCCAAAGCTGCAAAGTAAGACAGTAAAAAAAGCTGGGAACAGCAGTCAGCCATGATGAACACCAATCGTCTGTTCTGACCACTAACTGGATTAAAGTAAAGCATGATGAATGTAAGAGACGGTGACTGGAAGCCTGGACGGAGATGCTTTTCTGTCATTTATCTAGCAGCTGTGACTCAAAAGTCTCAGATGGGGACAATATATAAAGGAATAAAACAATCAATGAGAGATTTATGTAAGAGATCTTTTTCATTTGAAGTCAAAGGGTCAGCGAGAACAGAGACTCTGTCCCAATATCATTTTATAAAAGCAGTCAGGTGTTGAAGCTGAATGAAAAATTGGGAAGATTGAAAATACAAGATGCTTCACAGAGAATATTCAGCATTAAGAATATGTAGAAAGGGCATTTTCCTATTGGTGTTTACTGAAGGCATTACTAACTCCAGCTTCTCTAGGTTTTGGTTGGCTGCTGTGGGTGGTGGGTTTTTATTTTTGTAATTAAAGTAGTCAAGTTAAGTGCATGCAAGGGGAGGAACAATGTGTTATGCTTGACCTCTGTGTTTACAAACATGTGCACTGAATGGCACCTTATGTCAGGATAAAGGTCCAATAAAATTAAAGCCGGTCACAGTTCATCTGATTCATAAGCAGACGATGATGCTAATACATTCTTTATGGCTAAATTGCTCCTTGATTCACTGGTAGAATGGGGCGGGGCAGTAAGCCTGCATCAGGAAATTGTTCTGCAGTACTGATGCCTGGCAAATGGGTTAATTACCTCAGTCATTATGTGTGATAGAAATGAGGTCATTCCAATAGGATGATGTCAGGATGATGGTGTGTAACCTCTCAGATAAAGCTAAGTGTTCTGGGCAGGATCTGAAATTAGAGTTAGTGACAGTTGATTCAAATTAGACACACCTCCCTTCCAAAAAAAACCACCCTCCAAACCCCAGCCTCAGACAGGGAATGAAAATCTCTCACCTGTGCAAAAGAGGAATTCAGGAAGAAACGCACCATATATATGGGTAGATGGGTATGGGTGTGTGTCAGTGTTTCTTGTAGGCTAGCGCTTGGGTGGCCTCCCAGGAGAGATTCAGGTGTTGCCCAGCTGATTAACAGAGTGCCCACAGCCACCCACAATTGGCAGCATGTGTTTTTATTGGTGGTGCACATCTCCACATGCCTCGGTGCAGATAACAAAATTTATTCCACTCATCCGTGGAACTAATTAGCGGGAACGCTCCTGTGTATGTTTGTGTATGTATATGACTACATACAAAATTTAGTTTCCCCTAAACCTTGCGTAGATTAGTTCCCCATATTCTGTGTAGCTCAGAAACATTTTTATTGGACCATTTTCTGCTGGTGAAAGATATGACCTCCCCATCTTGTGTCTCTGACATCCTAAACCCCAGGCAGCTGCAACACCCCTAAAAGATGAACGCTTACTGATCTGTATGGAACTCAGTTGTTCTGTCTCAGAACGAGAAAAGGTTTGGTGGTGGTTCCAAGGATTTGAATTATTGGCAGCATCTCCAATGAGCACCATGGCAGCACAGCTGTAGCTCTGTAAGTGTAGACAAGCCCTTAGAAAGGTCATGCTGTGCCCAGGTGCTGTCCTTTCCAGGAAAGAGTGAGCTCCAGAATTTACGCTGCTGAAATTTGAGCCTTGCCACTCATTTTTATCAAAGCTCCAAGGACCCAGTTAAGCAGATCTGATTACACCTGTTGCTGTTCCCTTCAGACACTCCATCCAGACAGCAGGAGTCAAAGGCACATTTGTTAAGTAATGTTCATTGGCCTTTGGGGTCACCTCAGTATAAGTTGCTGACTGAGGTTCTGAAGCTTCGTTTCTCTTCTGTGGCATTCCAGTGCATGTGCGTATTAAGATGAGAACATCTGGTTTATTGCTACGGTCTGAAGAATTGTGGCTCTGTGGAGCAGAGAATTTTAAGCTCACATCACGGAGTGGTATACAATCAGAGCTAGTCCAGCCTCTTCCAAACCCCTGAGGAGTAAGGCCAGGTGAACAATGAAGTGCAAGCCTTGGACACAGTGGGCTCTCTGCGCCCCTGCACAAGCCAGAGTTTCCTTCTGTCAGAAAGGGAAGAGTGCAGTAATCTCTTCCCAAGCTCGGAGACATGTTGTAGGGACAAATGCATTACAAACTGGAGGGTGCACAGATGCTCTGATAATGAGGGTCAAATACATTGCTAAGCTAGACCTCTGCAGGACACAGAAGCTGGAGTGTTTTACTCCCTAAGCAAAGATGCAGAGGTTTTTAACAGGTAACAAGAGACTTGTCCAACTTGCAAGTATAATGGTCATTGGTTGCTATGCACTTATTCAGTATTATCCTTCAGGAATACATCTTGGGGATGCCTGGCTTGGTGCCCCTCAAGAAGTCCTATGGTAGCAAGCAGTGCTTACAAATCATTGCTGCCAAGCAACCCTACAAAAACACCTGTGGTGTGCATCACCCCCCCCGCCCGCCCCCCCCCCCAAAAAAAAAGAGTGGCAGGTTCAGGCTTCTAAGAGTTGGTTCTAATTTTGTGTGTGTGTGTGTGTGTGTGTGTGTGTGTGAGAGAGAGAGAGAGAGAGAGAGAGAGCATGCAAAATTTAGCTGGAAAGAAATCTGCATCTTTGCACTAGCATTACAGCTTCTGGTTATTGTACTTCATGTCTAAATACTAATGTCCTCTGAGTAGGTTCTACTTTGGGGATAATTGTTATATTGCTCACTGGCCTCACCATGGGAGGAGGAGAATCTTATTTGCAGCTCTGCAGTAAAGAAGCTCAGAGAGTTTGTAGTGTTACCACCATCAAATTATCATAATTAAATGTGATACCTGCAGTAATTATGCTAGCTAGGATTAGGGTGGGGAGGGAAAGAGCATCTTAATTAGAGGTTTGGTTTAACATCTGAGCCATCCAGAGTCCTTAAATGTCCCCAAAGGTATGTGAAATAATATTGTCCTTCAGTCATAACAGGCATTAGAGAACTTTATTTTTTTTTAATTTTCAGAACATCTTACACCATAACCGTGTTTTACGTTAGTTACTGTTACGTACCATTATCCTAATTTTACAGATGGGGAATCTGAGGTGAAGGCACCAAGACTTGCCCAGGGTCAGAACTGGGGTTGGGACTTGTTTATTCCTGGCTCTCAGTTCTGCATTTACACCATTAGATCTTGCACCTCTACTGTGCCATGTGCCTGGGACCAGGGCCTCACCATAGGAGTGTTGCCTTGTGCCAGGTGTGCGGTGCGCCAAAGGAGACCTATATATTTGCGCTCTGCTAGGTGCTGTGCTGGCGTGTGAGGAGCTGTGGTTCTCTTCTAGATTGTGGTTTGAAGAGTGACTGTGTGGAAATGCCACCACCTAGCTGGACTGGTCTGCTTCCTGTGCAGGTCTGGATTCAGCTCTGCTTATTTTGTTGAGGAAAAACTTAGTTTGTATGTTTCTCCTTACCCCTTGCAGCCCAAAGGGCAAACAGAGAACCCTTCCCGAGTGCCACAGCATCTGCAGAATTGCTAGCCAACTTGTGGTTGCAGCATGTTTACCCTGAGAGAAAGGGCTCCACAGCACCCTAACGAGATGAGTAATCCCAGGAGAGCAAAGCTTGCCTTGGAGATCTAGTTACGAGATGGCAGGTCTGGGCATTAGAGAGAACATCCTCCTACTTGTGAACTGGACATAATTTGATCTGGGGTGGCTGAGGCCAACAGGCCTGGAACCCTACCGGAAGCTACATTTCTAGGCCCTCCTCACACTTTAAGTCCCGGCACAGTCCCTTCTGCCGGGTGTGGCTTCATACAGAGTTCTCAGATATTTGCTGCGAGCCTGGCATGCGTGTCAAGTCAGAGTGCTCTGAGCTCATGACGGTGGTGAGAGGAAGTCTGGGTGTTGAGGGACCTGATGTCAACCCCACTGAAGTTAATGCGTAGACTTGCTCGGGCTTTGGATCAGACTAAATGTGCATCTACACAGACTGTCCAGGCACCTGTCTCTGACCCCAGGCGTGCCAAGCTTGCTTGTGAATTTGTACACCGCAGCAGTACTCCATCTCCAATAGCCATCCAGCTGCATCCCCGCTGTCATGACGTTGACATGTGCCTGACGCTGGGCTGTGTCCCAAGATTCTTAGGGGTGACAGCAAGTTTTGGTGATCTGAGAGTTTGTCGTCCTCATTTCTTGGTGTGGGCTGAACAGTGGCGTATCTGATTTTCTGAATGCACATACAGGATCACTTGATGATTGCTTGTTTGCTCCCTCGGGAGCATGTGGCATTGGCCGTTGCCAAAAGGCGGGATACTGGACTAGATGGACCTTTGGTCTGGCAGTTCTTATGTAACACTGATGTGGAACAAATATATTCACACTCAGCTGGATCTCTTTGTACAAAAGATGACAGGTCATGCAATGTTATCTGCTTCTCTCACCTGATCAGGGCTTCCTTTCTGTTGTGGGCCTTGATGTTCTGTTTGACTCTGGCATCTTTCCTGGCTCCCTGCTTTCTCTTGTTTCACTCCTGCCTATGCAGAGGCCACATCTGAACACTGAGCAGGGAACTCCCATCCACTCCTAGACCCCTTTGTTGGGTCATCCCCGCTTCTTCCTGCCCACCTCCTCTTTCCCTACCTCCATGTTGGCTGTTTTATCCATGGGGATGGCTCTTGGATCCATAACTACCATGGGGCCGCTGTTCAGATCCTGTCAGGCCTGCATACCCTGTCCACCCCAGTAAGCTTTCTGGAGCCTAACCTTGGGTCTTCCAAAGTGTACATGCATGTAAGTTAAAGCTGCTTGTGTCTGTACTTTGAAACTGGTCCCCATCTCTCACAATCCCTCCACCCTGAAATCTTTGTTGGCTTCTTGGCTGTTCCAATATCTAGCGAAAGAATTATTCTTCCCCAAGTCAAAGCCCTCTCCCCCACCAGCTACCTACCCCACCTTCAGTCTCATCTTTCTGGTCCTTGGCCCATTCTGGTGCTGGATTGTCTCTCTGCCTTCTCACTGCTCTCTGCGGAGGGCGTGAGATCTCGCTCTCACCGTGCAGGCACCAAGCAGAAACAGCCTCGCTTCACTCTCTGTGCACTTGTGTGTCGTTCAGCTTCCCTGGCCTGTCGTGACTCAACTTCCAATAAGCTACTTCCTCGCTACGACCTACCTGCTTTCCTAGTTTAGTCATTCTCTCCTCCAGTTGGGCTCCCCTTGTTCTATTAGTCCCTTCTCCACCATATCTTGGTCCCAGTATCCCCTGCACTGGTGTGAATAGGACATGTCATTTGCCTGTTTGCATGACCAGGTCAGTTGATAAAGTCTGTTGGGTTTTGTCCGTATTCCGTACATTGGCTTGGTAAGAATGCTGCTGCAGGTGGGCGGTAGAAGGCAGTGTTGTTGGGCGCCTCTGCCAATAGAAACTTAAATGCAGCTTTTGCATTTTTGGAGCTCTTTGCATTTCACCGCTAGCTTCCCAGTGGTAATGTGGCATGCCTGCAGCACCCGAGCAAACAGCCTCTTGTGCGAGATTGCACCTGAGTGTTGGCACGTTGCTTTCAGAACACACCATGCAATTAGTACACCCTGCTTTGTATTGTTGCACCCGAGATCTGTGTCCCTCTTGCTACAAGCAATGATTCAGCTGGCTGATGTAATTTCTCTTCACCTTGGCACTTGGAACCCTAGTCTGTTACAAGCTGCCGCCAGTCAGTTGTTAGGGTTTTCTGTGTAGCGATCCTTCAGCATTGTCACTATTGTGCAGTTTGCTGTTTGGAAACCTTTGTTCTGGAGAAGGAAATAGGTGGAAAGTTTCTATCTGCAAAAACATTGCGATCTAAAAAGGCACGCAGGTGATCCTGGTGCTTGAGTGGAGGATTGGTCTGATCCTGGGTTAGTGCATAATAAAGAGAAAACAGGCCCACAGACAGGAGAGGAGGGGCAAAAAGGAGCTGCACTGGGGCCAGGGAATTCAAAAGGGCCTTCAGCTCCCACCCACTGCCACTGTTATTGCTGCATTTGGGGTGGCTGGAGCCCTGGGCCCTTTAAATTGGTGCCTGAGCCCAGGGTGGTGCTGAGGGTTGGTGAGGGGAGGCTAACCCCCAGCCTGGCCCCTTCTGCCTGAGGCTCCACCCCTTCTGGGAACGTGGAGCTCCCCACCCCTACACCTGCTCAGGGCCCAGCAAGTTTGCCAGCCCCTTTGCATCTTGACAGGTAAACCCATAAAAGCCCAAGAGAGAGGCGAAGGCCCGTTGCTCAGACCAAACCAGCGCTCTCTGGGCCACAGCTGTGGTGCCTTTTTTCATTTTTCTAGTTCAGGTCTGGCGAAATGGGCCAAACTGGTAGTGCAGAGGTTGCAGTTCTCTCTCAAGCTGCTGCAGTGCAAGCTGCCCCTGGGTCACGGCACGTGTGTGTAGCCTGAACTGCAGCATCTTCTGCACCAACCCCATAGAACTGGAAAAAACAGAGCTGGGGCAAGAGTTCTCATGCAGGGTATCTACTATAGTTTTGTCCTGCCGCCTTATAAACCACCCAAGCAAAGGTGTCTGCTCCCCTTCCCTTGAGAACCTATTCTAGTCTCACGTAGAGCCTTTGCTGTTAGGAGCTGCATCCCCGCGTTCAGTCGAAACAGTCCTTTTGCTCTTAATTCTACACCCTTAAGAGTCTCTCCGTGTCGTGGTTGCCTGCAGGATAGTCCAGTGATGCAGACGAGTGCTTTCTTTTTCTTACTGTGCTGCTCACCTGCCGTGCCTAGGAGCTTGCTTTTGCAGTTGTTTTAGAAAGCTGATATTGGGGAGGGCTTGGAATCAGGTGAAACGAATTCACCCCGAGAGCCGCCAAACTTGGCTTCATTTATATTCAAAAGCTTCACGCTCACGTTGATGATGCATTAAGCACATCTTTGATTCCTGAGCAGTCGCACCAACTCTGAAAGCTATCTTCCATTCAGGTTAAATGAAGGCACAATTAAATGTCCCTTTGTTTGGTGATAGCAATGGAAAAACACCACCAAAGGACTATGCTGCACGCTAGCCTGGGCAGTGGCTGGGCCGGGTGGCCCAAGGAGTTCCCGTGTTCTGATGATGCAGGAAAGAGGGGTGCTTTGATGGCAGGTGTGTGTGTCTGAATGAAACAGAAGCAGCAGGGGTGCCTTAAACGTGGACAGAGAAGATTCCAAAAAAGCCAGGGAGGCACCAGGTGTGAGACTGGGAGAAAGCTCTTGGGCGCAGGTTGGGCTGAACGAGGCTTGGAACTGTGAGCAAAGCAGCTGTTGTAGGATTTGTCTGTGTGCCAGGGAACAGGCTTTTGCATGTTCGTTATAGATAAACAGGACTGCATTATGCCTGATGCCATGTAATGGGGTCTGTAAGGAGGTGGCTCTCGCCAGGGCCCCCGTCTGGTCAGTGGCGTGTGTCTGTGCTGCCATAATTCAAAAGTCTATTCAACAACTCGGCCCTCCAGCTGAGTCAAGTATTGCATGCCACACTCTCACCTCCTCCAGGGTACCCATCTAACAGGGCCCCCGGCTGGTGTCCTCAGTAGTGTCCCTGCACAGCCCATTCCCCGCTTGGGCAGGGCAGGGCGTGCTCCCTCCATGGCTTCCCCTCCTGGAGACAGAGTCCTCGCCCTTTGATTAGGGCTCTACTGCCAGTCCATCAATACTTATCTCTCACTAGCTCTGCTCTCGGCAGATAGTCCCACAGGTCCTCTCTCTAGGAGATCTCCCATGGTACTGAGATGACTCTGGTCCAGCAGCCTTCTTATAGGCCCTTCCTGGCCCCTGATTGGCCATTTCCTCTGGCTGACACTCTAGCTTCCCTTGGAGGACTTCTCTGTGGTTTACTGGGACTGGGAATGGCAAGGTGGGGAATTTCAGGGCCCAGTCTGCCCTCTCACAGCATCATCCATTTCCCCTCCAAACGGAAATAGCCAGTTTTCAGGGTCTGGCAGGTTAAGTGCTCTGGCCAAAAGGAAAACCATAATTAGATCTGAGATTATTGTGCAGCCCAGACAAATGATTAATAATGGCATGTTTTAGGGCACTAGCGTTCAGCCCTCAGCAGAACTGATTATGGACTCATGATTTATCCAGACACCCCACTGTTTGGAGAAGCAGCTCCGTTCATGAGTGCAGGGGGATGCTGTGGTTCCTCTCTAATCTCAGATTTGGAAATTTCTGATTGCACCTTATTTTTTCCTCTGTCTCCCATTAGTTCCCTTATACTTCCTGTGAATGTGAGCTCCCAGCCCTGTGGGAAGTGTACTGGGGAAGTGGCAACCTGCAAATGCATTTGGAATTTAACCACTCAGTTTTATGGGCTTTCAGCTCTTCAGTGCTGATCTCTACTTGGGGAAATGACGGGCGTTAAATACAGCAATGAACTGTTACAGGAAAGAGCAATACATCTTGGTGCCTGCACTGTCTTGGAGTTCAGCAAAGCCTAATGTAGCACTCCGGCAAGCAGATTAATCGAGGCACTTAACAACTAGAAGCCAAGTCAAGTTACACAAACCTATACTTTTAAAAACCATTTCCAGGGAAGTGGTCTCATTCTGACTGTGTCTACACTGAGCCCTAGTGCAGACAGTTTGCAGCAAATGAGCAGTCTTGAAAATGCAAACGACACATCATTTGCCTAGTCACGTGACTAATGTGCACATTCACTGAGCTAATTTGCATATTCGCAGCAGAAATCAAGCAGTGTAGACGTGTTTCTGCTGGCAAAAATCCCTTTGCTGGCAGCCCCTTATCCTTGGAAGAAATCAGTTATAAAGGGTTGCCAACAAAGGAGGTTTTTGCTGGCAGAACCATGTCTACACAGCCTAATTTCTGCCTTGAATATGCAAAGTAGCTCAGTGAACATGCAAATTAATACACAAATATGCAAATGACCCCATTTTGCATTTTCGAGACTGCTTATTTGCATCAAACAGTTGGCACCAGGGCTCAGTGTAGACAGCCTCTGTGACCACTGAATCATGTTGGGAAGCGAGCAGATATCTGGCTGAAAAGGGAGACAGATGGGTGTAAATGGCACCGTTTGCTCCCCCTGGTGTTTACGTGAAGTTACTTCTCACAAGTAAGTGCTGCAGAGACTTGCTGTTTGTTGTAGACAGAGAGGAACATATAATTGCTAAAACCACTCAACAGACGTGCAGCAGGGTTTGGAGGCAATGACAAGAGGAACCAGGAAGAAAAAGCTACTCTTCTGAGAGCTTGTCTACACTAGATGGAGGATCAAACACAATAAATCAACCTTTGAGCCCTCTCCTATCGACTCCGGTGTTCCACCAGGGCAAGAAGACCAGCTGGAGTCGATTGGAGAGCAGCTCCCATTGGCCTTACCATGTGGAAGACACCACGGTAAGCACGCTGACTTGTACTATGCAAAGTTGCTTCGGTTAGATCAGCCAGAGTACAGATTGAGGGGAATAATTCCCTGCTGCAATTCACCAGCAGGCTAAGAGAGAATGGTGGATGTAGGGAACAGAAAGTGCAGGAAACAGGCAAGTAGGAAGCACAAATTAATCCACAATAGCTTTTATCCTGCACCCTTAGGTAATATTCCATTTTCCTTATTGATTTTCTTTTCCCTGCTCTGTTTATCTGCGTAATGAAAGAATCACTCACTTAGTTCCTGTTTGCCAGAACCTTTCCTGGGCTGTGCCAAGCACAGCAAAGCCAGCCTCAGGTCTTGTAATTCTGTTGCAAGAATCTGTCAGAATCTGCTAGTGGCCTTGGGTTGAATTGCAAGAGGAAAACTGTCCACAAACCACAGATTCTTAAACTGAGTTTTTCAGGCTTTTCTCTCTAGCTGACAAACATCTAAATACACCACAGTGCAAACAGCTGTTGGAGCTGAGCCATGTTGATGGTGCGTTTTTATTATTTGTGTCATTAGCGTGTCTAGGAACCTCAGTTACGGGCCAGGACCCCATTGTACTAGGGCAGGGGTCGGCAACCCATGGCAAGTGTGCCAAGAGTGGCACCCTTACTGATCTTCATCAGCAAGTGAGCTGGGGGCTCAGCCCCACCCCTCCTTCCCTGACCCTCGCTTCCAGATGGCCTGCAGGCCATGGGAAGCCCCTGGAACCTCAACCCCTGCAGGCTGGGGAGGCAAGGGGGCTGCTGGAGTTTGATGGCCTCCCCCGAAACCTGTGCCCACTTCTGACAGCCTGCCAGCTACAGGGGAGATGCGGAAAGCTGTAGGGGGCGGGATGGGGGGAGGGCTCAGAAGGGTGCAGCTCCCACGCAGGCTGCCGGCCATGGGGAGGGGGACTGCTAGAGGCCAGGGCAGTCCCCAGTGCCTGGCCAGCCCTCAGAGTGCTTCTCCTGAACGCTGCAGAATGGAGGAGGCTCCTGGAGGCCAGGGATAAGCCACTGACATGCACCGCCACCCCACCCCCCAAACTGCAGTGTGGGGGGGAGGGCACAGCCAGAGGTTGTCACCAGCCTGCAGAGCACCACCCCCTCCCAATCAGGCTGCAGGACTCTGGGTTCTGACACTGTGTGTTAGAGGAGGGAGGGTAGTTACCTCTCTGGATGGTGATTAATTGAGAGACTTTCAGACTCTCTGTTCTCCCAGCTGTGAGTGGAATGAGGCTGGAGCCACTGCCGATTTCTATTCTTCATTACCTTCCTAATGTTGCTGTTGGGTGGCACACCTGGTCACCTTGTCACTCTGCTGCTTCTCCATCCAGCAAGCAATTCCCCACGCACCGTCTGTTGATCTTAATTCCCCATTACTTGTGTTTCCTGTGTGTATGCAATTTTGCTTCTCTTTCATTAACTTCACCATCACGATTCTTTTACTCCTTTTCACTCCCACTTCAGAGCTTGATAATGTTTTTCATACCCCGTGTTTAGGTTCTTCCCCTAATTTAATCCCAGCTGCACATTGGCTGCTTGAGTTGTGCCCTCTGGGAGATCCGTCTTTTTCCCCCATCACAGCCATCCGAACCACCTCAATAACTCCACTCAAGCTCCGAGCCATTAATAGTGTTTAAAGTGGAAAACTCCAAATGGGTTTGTCAAACCACTGCCCTGCTGTGTGAATGCAAAAGAGGAAAATAGCTGCTTTATCATCTGCAGGTGCCAACTATTTTGAAGTAGCAGCATTCTCTCTGTCTCTTCATGTCTCGTGTTGCTTGCGTATGTGCCGGGGAGATAGTCTTAAGCACCTTATGCATGTTGTATAAGCGTTCTGCATAAGTGTATGGTCTGTCTGGCTTTGGGACTGTAATATGCCCATCACATTGCTACAGATCTGGGATCTCAGCAGTAGCTCCATTTTACTCTGTGGAATGGGCATACACCAGTATTATTCATCAGTAGACACTTAAGGATGCATAACCCTAGTCTTGAAGCTAGGGTGAGCTGACTCATTTGGGGTTCTCTGTCTTTATATTTACTTTATCTGTACCTTTGCTCAACATTTAAAACCAAAGCTTTTAGCAGTCCCAAGCCATCCGCTTCAATTCCTACATTTTCAGCTTGGAGTGGGGAGAGCGTGAACTGGAAATGCCCGTCTATGAGAGGGGCAGTGTCAGGGGCCACCTCCAGACTTTATGAAAATTGGCTTATGAATATGAATATGCATAACTTGAAGATGCTTTATGCAAAAAGGTCATGTGACAGATCATTTTTAAAATTACAATCTGCTGGACCTGTATATCCTGTTTTTGTGCATGTATCGTTATTGTAAGTGAATAATTTTAATTCTAGATACTCTAATGAGGGCCATTGGTGATACTTGAGGAACTTAATGGCTCAGTACTCAAACTAACGACCCTCTGAGTGGTTTAATTCTTCTGCATTCTGAATTGTGGTTCATCCTAGAAAGACATGTGACCATGCCACCTGGTACTGAAATCCACCTGAAATCTGGTACTTTTCCATGGGGATAGGTAGAATGAAAAAAGCCTTTCTGTCCTGGGGGAAAGCTTACTTAAGGAATGGAAAGCAGTAGGATCTTTTGTCTTCAGCTGGCTTCAAAAATTGCCTCTCTTCCCAAAGAGGATACACACACAGAAATCTGGAAACAAAACAAAACAAAAAAACTGCAGTGAACCAGTGAAGGCAAAGCTGGTGGGCCCAAATCAGAAAAAGATCAATGCTGGCCTGAGATAAGAACAGCTGTTTAGGGGAAGAATTTGCAAGCAACAAGTTTCTTACTGTATTAGAATTAAGTGGTGTGTTTTGTTTATTTTAACTTTGTAATTCACTTTGATTTGTCTGTTTTCACTTGCAATCCCTTAAATCCTACTTTGTATACATCATTAATACACTTCTTATCATCCAGCCCAGTGTAAATAAATTGTTACCTGGGAGTGGGGGGCAGCCACTGTGCATGTCTCTCTTTCATTGATAAAGGAGGTGGACATCTTGATGAGCTTTTCCGTGTAAAACTTCTACACAGGGGAAGATGAATTTGTTTGGAGTTTTGGTTGCTTTTGTCAGTTGGTTTCCTGGATGTTGTCAAAGCCTCATTGCTGAGTCTTCCCAGAGCTGAGCTGGTTCAGCTTGTGTGTTGCTCTGTTGTGGGATGGTTACTTCAACTCTGTGCCTTGGTTGGGGAAGACCAGAGCTTCTGCCCAGCAGGACAGACGAGCGGGCATGCCAGAGGGCAGGGAGGGAGGCATTGGTGGCTTGATCAGCACTCCAGGGCGGATAGCCGCAAGGGGATTTCTGTGATCCAACCAGTACCAGGCAGTTCTTGCTGTATTTTTTCAGCTGATTAGAAATGCAGAAGACCACCATCATCCTGAAAAAGACTGCTCTTCTGAGACTTTGAGCTGCACTCTTCAGCCGCTCAGAGTCTATTTAAGATGCGGAAAAGTGTCCACGCTATTCGGAACTTATCTGAACTATACTAAAAGTTCTGTCAGCTGGGACATTGCATCAAGATGTCAGCCTGTTTGGAAGTCAGACATTTTGTGTCTGTCAGGGGTTGTGAAAACCCCTCTTTTACTCCACCATCAAATGATACAAGCAAGTCCAACTTTATTTTGTTTCTCGCCATCTCTGGTGTGGAGAGAAGCAATGCTGTTTAAAAAAAAAAAAGTGATCTGGAAAGAAACAAAAAAGTTACATTGCTTTGAAACTGCAGAGAAACATTTTCGTGTTGAAGGAAGCAAAAGAACCGCGAGAACAGGGAACGTTTGGGGAGAGCTTGTGAAGAAAATAGAAAAGTCAGGAAGTGAACTGAGAACAGTCTAATTATCCAGGTGATTCTGCAAGCATCACTTCTGGGGATGGAACCAATGGTACATAATGATGTCAAATTACAGGTCTCCTGCGCCTGCCTGAAGGCCTAACAACCATTCTCTCCTATTAGACGTGTGGCCACTGTAATTAGACAGCTTTGTGACTTGGACTCCTGTAGGAAAGAAAATGTACCTGCCAGATAGGCTTCCCGCAGAGGATTGAGAATGCAAGTGTTTCAGTAACCTGCCAGTCAGCTGCCCAGTGAATATTTCTCATCTCTCCCTGGTGCTGTGTTGTAGAACCAGCATGCTCAAATGGAGCAAGATTATTGAAGTTAGCCTTCTGCAGATTTCTGTTCTTCTACTTAAGAAAATAGGTCTCTGAGCCATTGCTAACACAAAAGGAAACATCTTTAACCGTGGTAATGGGGCTCTAGATGTGTGTAAATTCTTCTGATGATGCAATATGCAACACTGTTCTACAGAAATGCTCAAAGCTCTTGTAGCTGTTATGAACGGTAACATTTTGGCTGCTGCATATAGAAAACCGTTTTATAACCTTCTGCAGCAGGTTCTCTTTTGGCTGTATCTTCCTATATAATTCCTCATTGGTGACCTTCTGCATCCATCCTATTCTCAGAATCTTTCTATAACTCCTTTCCAACGCCAATATTCTTCTTTTTGAATCTTTCATTATCACCCGTCTCACATCTGTACAACATGCTGCTGAATACACACATTTTCAAGACGCTCAGCTTCGTTCTTCAGCTAATTGCTTTGCTTTTGCAGATTTTATCCATCACCTGCAAAGTTGCTCTTGCTTTCGCTATTCTAGTCGCTATTTCCTTCTTACGGTCTAGATCATACGTTACTTTGCTCCTCAGATATGTGAACTTCTCTACGTTTTCTAGTTCAATACCATCAACACTGATCTTCCTTCCTATTTCCTTATCTCCAAATGCCATTGTTTTTGTTTTATCGATGTTCGTAATCAGTCTGTACCCACTTCCCTTCTTCGTTTAACACCTGCACCGTTTTCTCTAGCTTCTCCTTATCTTCCTCAATGATAACTATATCATCTGCGAACCTCAAGTTGTTAATTCTTCTCCTGTGCACAGATACCCCTTCTACTCTTCCTTGATCTTGTCCATCGCTCTCTCCAGATGTGCGGTGAAGATACTTGGCGATATTGGGTCTCCTTGTCTCGTACCTCTACTTGTTTTAAACCAACTTCCCAACTCCCCGCATGTTCTCACCGCTGCCTCTGCATTGTCATTGATATCCTTCAACAACCGTATCAGTCTCCTATCCACTCCGTAGACTCCAACACCGTCCAAGTCACTTTCTGATCTATACTATCAAATGCCTTTTGAAAATCGACGAAGCAAGTGTATTCGCTCTTGTTCTTTCGTCGAGCTTTTTCCGCTGATCCAAGCTGCTAAATTTTGTTTCTCTCTCTTTCTTTCAGAGGGCCTAGCTGTGGGCGTTGGATTTGGAGCTGTTGGGAAATCAGCATCAGCAACCTTTGACAGCGCCAGGTAACATGGGTATTTCCGATCCTGATGTGTAAAGCACTATGCACGCACTTGCCTCTCAGAAACATTAGTCTTGATCTTGTAAGGATGTGTGAAGTTTTGCAGTGTGATTGGGGATAAGGGGTTGGGTTAGCTTAAACTGGGTGGGAAAGCAGAAGAAATTCTTACTGCTGCTAGACTATTCTGTTGGCTGCAGTCAGGGCTGGTAACAGTCTTTGCTTGGCCCTGGGCCCCTGGAAGGGGCAGGGCCTCCTGTGGAAGGGGCAGGCTGAGGGCTAGCTTCACTCACCCAGGCCTCAGCGCCTCCAGCAGTGATTTAAAGAGCCTAAGGCTCTTTTGCCTTCCCTGTCAGCGGGCCTGGTTGCAGTTGAAAGCTTCTGTCAGGTTTAGAGTTCGCTGCACCTTGACTGATTGAGCCCTCAGAGCGGTTCTGGCGGGACAGATGTCGTCTGTCTTGCACCCTGCCTTCCTGAACTGTTGGGAAGTACAACCTCCGCTTTGCTTGGAAATGCTGCTCTGCCGGTATGGTTCCTTTAGCCGCCACGGAGGCCCAGACTTTCCAACAGCTATAGTCAGGTCCAGTTAAACAGGTGGCATATTTGTGGAGGGTTGTTTCAGCACAGACAGACCGAAGCAGGGAAGGGTTTTAAAGTGCGTAAGATTCTCTGGCTGCGCACGCGTAGGAATGAGTAGTTGCTAAATCAGTGCCCAATAAGCGAGCCCCGAGTGGCTCTGGTGTTTGCTGGAGAGAGGCTCAACCACGGAGTCATTTCTTAGCACCACACTCCTCGCCCTCAGCAGCTGCTGCTTTTGCCGGGAGTGTTAATGAGTCGTATCAGAGATGAATAGGAAAGCTGTGTGGCTCTCAGCTGGGGAGAGTCATTGATCTTTCAAGTGTCACCAGCTTCCCCCTCTGTCCTTCATTTAACAACATCCTTTAGCTGCCTTTCATTTCCTCCACTCCCTCGTCAGAGCACCTCCAGTGTAGAGGAGTGTGACTGGACATGGCTGAAATTTGTATGGCGCTCCTACTCAGGGTGCCTGTTCCCCAGGGGTTAGTCAGAAATGAATGCCTCGACTGTCACTACACCCTGCTCCTGGTGGCCCCACCAGGCGGGGTGGAGGAGCTGGCCACTTCAGCCTGATTAACGGCTTCGACTGAAGGGCAGTCATAAGGAGTGGTGCACTTGTGCAGGCATTGTTCTATTGCACGTGGGGCCTGGGTAGGGGAGTCCTCTGAAGTCTCTTCTGCTTCAGATATGTGCAAAGTGTTGAGTGGAATGCTTCGGAGGAGCCCCTCGGCTGGCTTCTGTCAGTCTTGCAAGCTGCTGTGAAGGACCTTGGCTCCCCCGAGCAGCAGGCAATGCCCCAGGGGGCAGCACAGATGTCTGGTGGCAATAGATCTGTTTTAACACGAGCATTCTACCTTCCGGGCTGCTTGCTGCGAAGGCCTTGGCCACGCTAGGCATCCTGAAGATGACCGCCATTGCTACAAGGTGAGGGCAGGTCTGAGCGTGAGAGGGTAGAAAACCCCAGTTCCAACCCTGTTGGACCTTGTGCCTTGTTGGTGGAGCTGTACCCATGGGAAACCTTTCGGGGGAAGGAAATTATCTACTTTGTGTAGGTAAGTCTTAGATTAGGAGACAGATAGGCCAACCGAGGAGTAAGACCAGAGTGTAAATTCAAGCCTATCCTTCTGCTCAGGCCTGGCTGTATTAACTTAAAGGAGATTCCAAAGCAGAATCACTGTGACAGAAACTACTTGCTTTGTTCACCTGCTGCTTCTCCTTCTTCACTGCTCCATTCTGACCAGGGGACGTAAAGATTTGCTGTGAGATGCATCCGAGTGAACTCCTGGGAGGCTGGTGGCTTGGCGCAGCGTATGAGAGTGAGCGAGTGACCATAGCAGGTTGCAGCAATGACAGGAACTCCACAGGATTTCAGGTCGCCCCAGGAAGCCCAAGAACATTAAGACGAAAAGCAACCTGATCATTTTAGCTGATCCTCTAGTTGTGCCGGCTGCGCCTTTCCATCTTGGTGGCTCATTTCTCCCAGAGCCACCCTCTAATTGAATTGGAGGGAAGTATGTTTTTAGCTCAGATTCTTTCCCCCAGCCCGAGGACACTTAAAAGCACAAGCTAATCTTCCTAGCCTTGATAATGAATTCGGCCGAGTCTTCCATCTCGCCTACCTCCTGAAGGAGTTCAGTATTATCATTTCTGCCTTCATGTGCATTCAGCTGCCAGGCACCCTGCTGTAGTGATATGTAGATAGAGGAAAATACATAACCCGTTAGAGCAAAACTCTCTTTGATTGGGAGCAATAAGGATACTCCTCAGTCCTAACCAACAGCCTTTTTCTTAGCTGGCTTTTGGCTTCCACACAGGTCTGCCGACAGACTTGCATCTGTGGGTGCAGTAATGCTGGCTGGTTCTTGCACTTCCCCAGGGCTGCGCCAATATATTTAAGGCCAGGTCTACACTAGACCTTAAAGTCGATCAGAGAGATGCAATTCCAGCTATGGCAGTTGTGTAGCTGGAGTCCGCACATCTGCGATCGACTTAGCTGGCCATCCTCGTTGGGGGAGGTCATTGGGAGAAACTCTCCTTGTTGACCTCCCTTACTCCTTGCTAAAATGAGGAGTATGGAGTCAACTGGTGATCCCTGATTGTTCAGTTCTGTATATCCCCACTCGGTGCACAAAATGGAATCCTGGAATATTGACCCTGGCTGGACTGATCTCCCAGGTGGTGGTGTTGTATCCTTGGTCCTATAATGCAAAAATCACATTATTCCTGCTCAGATCTGAGCCGTGACTGCTAATATGATTGGATTGTGCCACAGTCAGTGGCGGTTTCGTGCTTTGGACTTGTTCGCCAGGGGCTGCAGAACAAGTTTGTGGCACTCATTTTCTCCCCCACCCATCTGCCAAAGGAGATAGGGAAACTTGCCCTGTATTTCCAAGCCCTGTGTTGCCTGACCTTATGAGATGGGGGACGTGGAAGCAGGCAGACTCAAAATACTCTTTGTAAATGTAAACTGAACCTGCTGCCGCGGTCCGGAAGTGGAATTGCTCAGCTGATTAAATAAAGATCAGAGGGTAAACAGGGAAGAATACTAGAAGCAAGAAGGACTGAACGGATATGGCCCGGCTCTGGAGTCGAGTGATTTGTTCCTCTTCCTCTGGCTGATTTGTCAATGATGTCGGTGTGTTGTCAGAGCACGGCAGCTTCAGTTCCTTCCCGAGTCACAGCATCCATGGAGAGCTGCTAGGGTGGCCTTCTGACCTCTCCAGGCCTGAAGGACGCTGGATGTGGGCTGTGTTGCCCATTGACTGACTCTTTTGAAAGCTTGTCCGCAAACATCTGGGTTTTGCGTTAATACGGCCAAAGCCTCATGATTATCCATGGAGGTAGACTCCACGGTCACCTTCTTACCCCAGCTGTGTTCTTTTCCCCTCAGAGAATCGTTCCCCATGAGCTGCATCATCAGTAGCTGGTTGACTTCTGAAATGGAAATTTTTTGGTCTGAATTTGTTTGTTTGGGTTTTTTTTCTTTTTGGTTTGTGGAAAGAGTCGCTGTTCGCAAAATGTCCTTGAAACGTTTTGCTTATTTATTTATTTATTTATGCGTGGAAAGAAACTGAAAGAAAATAGCAGCTTTGTGGTTTCTTTTAATGTTTTCTTTTCTATCCCTCCTCCATCCTCCTTGGTTTTAGAAACCTTCATGTTCCACCTTTGGCTGCCGTGTCCCTCTTATCTTCCTCCGTGAATGTTTTCCATTGTCACTGACTGCCTGGATTTCTCTTGTTCATTTGCGAGTGCTTCCTCATTTGCTGCTCCAGGTTGGGTGGGTGAAGATCTTGTTGGTTTGTTTATTGCCTTTGTTTAATCAGCCATCCCTATGCCGTGCCCTCTTCACTTGAGTGTAACCGTGCTTTTCACTCAGGGCTTGTCTATGCTACAGCCGTTTCGGGGTCGATCTTCCGGAGCTTGATTTCACACGTCCTTGCTATTGCACGGAATACAGGAGGGTTCACGGGAGAAACTGTCTCGTCAACCTCCCTCACTGAGGATGGCCAGGTAAGTTGATTGCAGATAAGTTAATTCTAGCTCCACAATTGCTGTGGCTAGTATTGCGTATCTGCAGTCGACTTACGTGCCTGGTGTAGACTAAGCCTCAGAGCGACTGGTCCAACAGGGAGTACATGCTAGAGCTCAAATAAGTGCAGATCATCAGCTGGTAGCACAACCCTGCTGCAGGTCCATCTGAGCACTTTCCCGTCATTCCCACCAGGTGCCCTGCGAAGACAGGCAAGAGCACCCGCCCTTCACCGGAAAAGAATCCTAGAGCGGCTCGGCTTTCACTGCACTGCTAAGGCCCATGGGATAGAGCCTGAGAAGTCTTAGCAGCTCACACCCTGCACCAGTGCAGACCCGGCAGCTCGAGCATTACCGGCAGCACGTCTGCTGTCATCAGGGCCAGGCTACCTCGAGAGCAGTAACCTGAGTGTCAATAACTCGAGTTCGCTCTGGGTTTGTATTTGCGTTCTGTAGCAGAGACTGAGGTACAAGAAGCAGCCCCCTGCCTTTCATTTAATAGACCGGTGAAGTTGAAGAGGGAGAGGTGTAGGTTAGATATTAGGAAAAACTACCCCTCCAGGAGGGTGGTGAAGCATTAGAACGCATTGCCGAGAGAGGTGGTGGAATCTCCATCCCTCGAGGTTTTTAAGTCCTGGCTTGACAAGGTCCTGGCTGGGGTGACTTAGTGGTGGTTGATCCTGCTTGAAGCAGGGGGCTGGACTAGAGGACCTTCTGAGGTCCCTTCCAGCCCTGGAATTCTGTGATTGGGTTATATATACTGGGTGTGCTGTGAAATTATAACGAGTGCTAAAACGTGTCACAAGGTGATAAAAGTTGCTGAGTGCTTTAATAGACCCACCCGTTGATTGGAAGAGCTCGTGTGTATGCAGCACATTCAGCCTTTTCTCTCGCAGAGCCAGGAGCTATTGCTTCACAGCACCCTTAGTATTCCCAATATTTTAGGAGTCCCAGGCCTAGAGCTGGATGTGCAAGTCCCTCTTTATGCTGCATAGCAGCTGCTTGTCCTCTCACTCTTGAAAGGCCAAGTGCACATGGGTGGAATCAAAACCTTAATTGCTGAAGGATCTCCATGATAGGACATGTGTGCTAATGGAAAATCGCCACGGCAACCCTCCCTGGAGCCATAGTCAGAGTCATCTGCGAATATTTCTCCAAGGATCGGGAGTACCAGATAATAGAACAGTACAGGTCTGAATGTACCAGGCTAGGCCCAAAGGAAATATGGATCCTTGAAGAGAGAAAAACATGCAATATGCTGGTGTATAGAAACCTTCTCTCACTCTCTAACCTTTTGAAATAAAAGGCTCCCAATAACGTCTATAGACACTCCTGAGATATACTAACAAAGGGGCTTTTTTTTTTGCTTCAGAGCCTGCTCAGTAAAAGCAAAGAAACCAGAAGCAGCTGGTTCGTTCTCTGTGTTTAAAGCAGCGTTAATCATGTTAGATGAAAGCTGGAATACGGGCCCATGAAGAATATCAATGCAAATTGAGCAGGCTGCAAAAGAGCAGGGAAAATAACTTAATCACCATTAATCTGTTTAACAATGTCATCTGCTGATGGAACACACCCTGGCTTGATCTAATCGTTCATTCTGAAATGTGCTCGGAAGGGTCCCAGAGTTCAGTTTTAAGACATTGCTGAGTTTGGGGGCTGGGTCGGCTACATCTACACTACAGCCCAGATCGAGGCTCTCAAACTGATCCACCGGCCGCAAGTCACTCTTCCATTGAACCTGTTACTCTCCTGTGGATGAGAAGAGTAAGGGAAATTGACAAGAGAGGTTTTCCCATCAAACTCCCACAGCATGCAACCCACAGTAACTGGACTTAAGGTACATCGACTCCAGCCACGTTATTCACGTAGCTGGAGTTGCATAGTTGAAGTCAACTTTCTGCTGCAATGTAGATCTGCCCTGTATTGTGCTGCCTTCTGACCAGCCACTGTGGACTGCAGAGACAAAGCAAATGGTGGGTTAGTTTACCAATCCAGCTAGGCAAGAAACCATCTCCCTGAATTACTTCCACCTGTGTAAACGCTAACCACAGTTGGTAATGGAACAGCAGGCCACATGTAGGAGTGGACTTGTCATTAGTTTTTAAAGCCAAAAATGAGACCTTATTTTGTCAGGATGAAGATGGACAGATGGGTCCCTTTTAGCTCAAATGCACCTCTTTGTTGTTGTTCAGAGCAATCAGCACATTGAGGGATAAGAGACCAGTGTGGGGTGGATGCATATTTTTAAATAAATTGTGGGCACTTAGCTTGGTAACTTCTATTCCAGTGTGTTGAACTGCCTTTGTGCTTAATGGCAGTCTGACCTTTGTGCAGCGAGTGGCTCTACAATGCAAAAACTCCGTAAGCTGTGTACCCTGGGAAGTTCTCTCTGACATAGTACAGAAGTGATACTAGCTTCTAAGCGAAGGGCAGCATCCGTTCAATAGCTCGTAACCTCACAACTCAGTGTATTGGGCAGTGGCACGTACGTCAGCCAACAGTGTGTTACATTGGAGTGACCGGTTTGGAACTCGTCTAGGAGAATGACTTTAACTTTCCCTGCACTCACATAAGCGCTACAAGATCTTGGATCACAGATTGGGTTACCTGTCGTATCTATGTCTTCTTATTTTAGGTTTTAAGTTATAACCCCTGATAAAATACCCACCATACCAACAAAAAAAGGGAAGGGAAATTGGTGTTTGTTGGATAAACACTGGACAAATACTAGAAATGGTTACATGTATCTACCAGCTTGTCTGCACAGACTAGTAATGTGGACTGTCAAGGCGTTGGTTCTAATGTGTTGCATGTTAATTGTTCCGAGTAGACCAGTGGGTTTGAACCTTTCCAGATTCTTGTCTCCCTTTCACGAGTCTGCTTGGTCTTGTGAGCCCCCAAGTTTCACCTCATTTAAGAACTCCTTGCTTACCAATCAGACGTAAAAATACCAGATGTCACAGCGGACTGTTACGGCATAATTGCTTACTTTCTCCTTTCTGCCATATAGTGATAAGATAAATCAATTGAAATATAATCAATATCAATAATTAATATAAATGCTGTACTTACATTTCAGCATATAGAGCAGTAGAAACCAGCCATTGTCTGTTTGAAATTTCATTTGGTACTGACTTGGCTAGTGCTTTTTATGTAGCCTGTTGTAAAACTAGGCAAAGCTCAAGAGGAATTGATGTACCCCCAGAAGACCACCCAGGAGTATGTGGAACCTGGTGGTGAGCCACTGGTAGGTGCTGCTGGAGCACGCTGAAGGTCCCCTGGTGTGCTTTTAACATTGTGCTGTTTTAAGGCGTATTAGGAAATATTACAAAGCGATTACTCATTACAGTATACAAAGAGAGAGCCCTGAAAACCACTGATTTTTGAACATCTACATACAATTCAAGCATTGCTGAAAGGAAACCCTGAGAAAGGAAATTAATAAGCCCCAAAGAACAGACGCTCCTCTTATTTGGAAATGTCATATGCTGGCATCCTGAGCGCTAGCTTTCAGTCAAGACTGACTCCTAGGAAAGAACGCCACCTATTGAGTCATTGATGCAGTGGCTTTTAGGCTTTGCTTGGCTGACTCCCATCCAAGAATTAATCCAACCCAGTCCTGCTTAGCTTGCTGAGATCTGTTGAGCTCTTAGTATAAACTGATGTGTCTACAGAATTTTTTTGTTCATTTAAATTAGCGAAAGAGAAGAATTAAAATCTTCCCTCCTTTAAAATCCTTTGAAAGATCTGGCCAAATGTCTATTGTACGACCATTTTCTTTTTTTTCACACAGCCCTGAACAGCCTCATCAAATTGTCCGCAGGGGGTTGCAACACTTCATCAAAAATTAAACATGTTACAGCTCAGAGAGCAAGCTGAAGGCAAGGGGCAATTGATGTGTGTGACATCAGAAAAGTGCTACCAGTAGATATACTATGCGTACTATATGCACGAGCTTCTCGGGTTCTGCCCCGTGCTTCATGTGGCCTTTCACGGCAGTGGTGGGGAGAAACGAGCTGTGGTGGGAGCTGGTGGGGAAAAAACAAATCACAAGCCAAAAGGATTTTCTGAGCCTCTTGCTCAGTGTTTCGTCATCTCAAAAGATGAAGATCGCCTGTTTCTAAGTCTCTGTTCTGGTTTCCCACGCACTATCAAGGTTCAGTTCTTAGAACCGTCAATTTAAGTTGCAAGCAAGGAAATAAAGATTTACTCTCTCCCCATATGGAAATCATGGTCATTCAAAGGGAGGATGGCTCTGGCAGTGAGCTGTGGATGCCAGCTGGATTTGGGGTCCAGGTTTTTAGCCAGCAAAGAGTGTTTGTGGTGTGTGTGAGAGGAGGTGGTGGTTCCTCATCTCTAGACAGTAAGCATCCACTCGTCAAAAGCCGCCACTACACGCAGTCTTAATTGCTGACAGGCTCAAGGGGAAGGCCAAGGGTTGAATAGTCTATGGAGAACCTTCTCACCTGTAGTGGTATTCTCCCAGGTGGCTTGAATTATACTTGACTGGGAGATGCTCTCTTGGTGTGCAGCTGTAGTGCTTTCATCACGGCAGTGTTTGGGGTCTGTCATAAGATACTTATCTTTCCAGTGGGTTGGAATCCACCTTTTAAAGGTCAGAGGACTGAGGCACAGAAAGATAACATGTGGGATCTCAATAACCTCCACTCCAGGCGCTCTTAGTGGGAAGGCAGCGTGTCTGAAAACCCAGCCCTAACAGACAAGTCCAGGGCCACATAAGGAGTATGTGGCACAAGTTGGGACTCGAGCCCAAATCTCCTATTTCCCAGGACTGTGCCTCAACCACAAGAATATATTTTTGCTCCTTCCCCCGAGGGCTTGTCTACATTAACCATTGGCATGTGGCAAGCTAGTGTTCGGGTCTAAAAAGCACCAGCGTGCCATGTGCTAAATGTCAGCCTGGGCCCTGCTGCAGCCCAGTAAAAGTTTCCCTTTCAAAGCAGAGCAGATCAAAGTGCAGTAGGGAGCTTCCCCCAGACACTTCATGCCTGGCACCCTGGGATGCTGTGGAATTACACTCCACCTTGCTGCTTCCGAGCTGTTCACCTAGACAAGCCACAAGAGTCTTGCTCCAGCAGCTTTCGCTGGGTCCGAGTTATTCTCAGAGGTATTTTCTCCTGAAAAACAAACCATGTCCTTGATCTGTGTGTGTGCTGAACCTCCAGATCCCAGAGCAGCTTGCAATGCTGTCGGGTGCGGCAGAGAGAGGATTGTGCTTGAAAGGGAACTGCTGCCTGTTGCTACGGAAGGAAGTTGTGCACCTGTGTCTCTTCAGGTTGAATAATCCATGCCCAGCTGTGGGATCACATGTGGCTTAGCGTGTTGTCTTCGGCTGGCATGTTCCCTTCTTCTGCGTAGATTCCTCCTGCTGTAAAATAGAGCCCAAACTCCGTTGCTGTCACATATTCTTTGTCTCTCTCTGGTGGGAGAGACAAGCCCACAAGGGGCATTAGGCAAGTGAATGCACCACTGTCCCCCGATGTGATAGCTTCCTGATGTCAGAATGATTGAGCTGCCACCTTGTGGAAAGCCGTCGTGCAGTAGAACAGATGTTCACAGTCACTCCGGGGATGATTTTGGTCCCAGCAAGACTGGCTGACACCTAATCACTTTCTCTTTGAGCTCAGTCCAGCTTCAAGCGAGGCAAATCGCATTTGGCAAAGTCAGATGTGTTGAACCTGTCGGTCGGTCAGTCAGGGTTGCTGGGGTGTGTTTCCGGTTTTGCCAGAAACTCGCAGTGTAAAATGAGGTCGACAGGATCGATTTGTTTTGCTGTGGGGCTTGCTTTGTGTTTGTACAGTGCTTTGAGATCTAGGGGAAAGAGACGTTTGAAGTGGAAGTACTGGGGAGGGGGAGACCAAACTGGTTGTGTTTCCTCTGGAGTGCTGTCCAGCATGTGATACCGGAGTACACCGGGACAAGTTCAGAGACCGCCCTGCACTCAGTAATGGTCTCTAGATAGAGGGAGGATTGGGCAACCCAGCAGTTATCCAGGCAGTCTTGGCATCTTGTGCTGGATCACATCCATAAGTGACATGCCGCAAGGACCTTAAAGACGTCTGTGTCGAGGGAGAAGAGCTGGGGAACGTGCCCATCGGGGCTGCTCTCTTTTCACCTCATCTCTTCTCCTCTTTCTGCCTGCCACTCAGCTTCATAGCAGTTTTCCAGAATGAAACTTTGCCTGCCTGCTGCAGAATTGTCTCTCTTTCATGCGCCACTGCTTTTTAGGAATGTAAAAGTATTAGCAGCTGCATTTCAGTTTCACGCTCGTTTGTTCTTTTTTTAACGGATGGTCCTGATCCTGTCTTGTGTGCTATTTCCAAGTGGGGAATCTAGTTTATATCTGAGGGTGTGGCTTAATTGGGTAGGCATGAAAATGTAATGTCTGAACTCTTGTGCGGGGATGGATTAGGCCCAGAAGCCCCTTTGCTGGAGGCTACAATGTCTGCCACACCAGTCCCAGGAAAGGAGCAGTAAAGGGCTGTGTCTACACGTGCCCCAAACTTCGAAATGGCCACGCAGATGGCCATTTCGAAGTTTACTAATGAAGCGCTGAAATGCATATTCAGCGCTTCATTAGCATGCGGGCTGCCGCGGCGCTTCAAAATTGACACGCCTTGCCGCCGTGCGGCGCGTGCAGACGGGGCTCCTTTTCGAAAGGACGCCGCCTACTTCGAAGTCCCCTTATTCCCATGAGCTCATGAGCCACGGAGTCCTCCAACCAGCCTAGAGTTACTCCAAGGGGAACAGGCAATCAAGGCCCAGGAGGACCATACAGCAGGAACTGTGGAGCCAGAGACAGATGTTTTTTTGCTGGGGCTAGAGGAGTGCAGACATCCTCCTGGCTGGCCAGAGGAAGCTGCAGCACCACAGACAGCTCAGTGCTGGCAGAGGCTGGGTGGGGGAATGAGGAAGAGGGTTACGTGGCTGGCTGCTGGGCCTGAACATAACAAGAGCCCTGAAAGGTGATGCATGGGAGGCGAAGAAGGGCCACCACGTGGCCTTACCCCGACACGGGGGACGACATTCTGCAGGACATCTGGCTTGAAAGAAGCAGAACCTGTAGCCACTGAGCAGCCTATACCAGCAGCTCCTCTGGCGCGGCTGTACTGCCTCCAACGCTTACATGCCGTTGCATCTCCTAGGGTCAGTGCAGCCCTGCTAGAGAATGTGGCCGGGTGTGGTACTGGCATAGCTGTGGCTTAGGGGTGGAACTCTGGGAGTACAGTCCAATAGAAGGGCTATGGCTGCTTTTAGACCACACGCAATCCTGACCAGAAGGGGTGCTCACAAAGGGATGGGTGCCACGCCATTACAAACTCCCTAGAGCCTGGGGTTCCAATCCCACGGGGTTCACTTCAGCTCTTCATCCTTTTCAGTCATTGCCGTCAGTTCCAGGCAGAGTCCAACACAGGCGGCTGTTCGGCTGACAGCTAACACGTTAAATTCCCTTTGTTCCACGTAGCCATTCGAGTTCCCATGGCATTTTCCCTAGCTACAGGGTGGTTGACCTCACATCATTGGCCAGAAAGTTTCTCTTTCCGCTAGCCAGTGTTCTGTGCTAGTTGCCCTTGGCTTCTGCTCAGCACCCAAAGGGAAGTGGATCATTTCCATGGAACGATGACTCATGTGCCTGTACATAGATTCCATGGACCCACATGAGTGGATCCAAATGCAGCACTAGGGCTGTCATTTCAAAAGCATTTTGAGCTTCAAGCTGCGAAGGAAACATGACTGATTCTGGCTCTCTAGAGAAAAGGCTCGGACACGTAAGAAGACAAGAGTGAGCCAGTGGTAGGCTCTATATGTTTTGGAGTGATGGAAGTGCCTGTTAGACTCAGCGAAAGGAAAACCATTCTGATGTTTGAAGGCAGGATCCTCTTTTTAACACCCCCATGCTTTGCAATGTGTTCTTTTCACCTCTGGCGTTGCACTAGGCTCTCTCGAGGCAGTAGTCTTGTTCCGTAAAAGGTCTGAAGGGCCAGCTTAATTTTAAGCATGTTGAAATTGCCTCTCCGGCCTTCTGTGCTCTTTAATCTGCTATGAAGAGAGGTTATTTTCACCTCAGATTTGCAGAGCAAAGGTACCTATGTTTTTGCATCTCTGCTGCCACCCAATGTTCGGAACGTATTCCTGCTTCTCTTCCTCCCCATTGCCGACTGCACCTTGTCTGTCAAAGAACCTACGCTGGGCTTGCCATTTAATGCCAGCTTCTTGTTTTGAGGGCTGGTTTTTATTACAGATTCATTATTAGCCGAGGAAGTCACTTTGTTTACCCTTGTGATTTTCTCTTTAAGGGGAGGTGATGAAATATTGTTAAGGGAAAGAAACAGGTGTCATCTCTGGGAGAGAGAATGTTTTCTTTGTGTGCAAATAAATCAGACACTTACTAGGAATGCAGGGCCAGACGGACCTGGAGGAATCATGCACGCCAGCCCCCTGCACTGCGACAAAACCGAGTAAACCTCCACCATTCCTGACAGGTGTTTGTCCAAGCTGAGGAAGGAGCTACAGTCACCTGTCTGACCCTATTCCAGAATTTCACTATTGAAGTTTTCTCTGCTAGCGAACCTAAATCTCCCTTGCTGCAGATTCTCTGTATCTGTGTCCATCCTATCTCTGCACAGTTGTCTTTTCTCAAGAGTAAACATGGGATTTTTTTTAAAGTCTTTTCTAACCCATTTTTCATTTTGTTGTTCTCTTCTGGACTGTCTCCAATATGTCCACATGTCCCAGAGCGCAGCCCCTGTAACTGGACACAGCACTCCAGTTCAGATCTCCCCAGTCCTGAGAAGAGGAAGATCCTCCTGTCTTACATACAACACTCTGGTTAATACGTTCCCAGCCCACAACGCCTGATCTCGTAAAGACCTTGGAGTAGAGGACAAAACCTTAGGTAGTTGAGAAGAATTATATGGACACAGAGACAAATATAATTGTTCTTTTGCTCCCCGCAGGGCTCGTGATGTTTGAACATGGCTGTGTTGGGGCCATTTTGAATGGGTAGATGTGTTCACAGCGCAGATAGCAAAGAATACAAGCATGACCCCACAGCAGTGGGCTTCTGGGTACCGAATTCAAATTTGCAGGCTACCTGTTGCCTGACTTCTGTGCACCTGGAGAGCAGAGGAGATGGAAGTGGCCAGAGTGGAACACTGTGGGGCATTGTAGGATACATACGGGACACCTCTGGAAGCTAATGAATTTGATTTTAGGACATGGTGATTCCAGGCAGGCCTTCATTCAGACTTAAGTTAGAATTTGATGCTACACCCAGGCAATTTTGAGGATGTTATGATATCGATATTAGTGCTCCTTAAATTGAGATAATGATATTTACAGTGAAGACAGTCACTTAGTACAGCTGAGCCATCTGCCTTGAATTCAGATGTATCTCGTGGTGTAGATGCAGCCTAAATCTTTCCCTCTGCTGGCAGAAACATGAAAGCAGCAAGTAAACTATAGTTGTATCTTCCTATTTAACGTGCTTAGAAGGAGAAAGTGAAATATATGCAGGCACCTACATTCATTCTTTCTGTATCAATAATAAGGCAACCTTTTGTAAGCATCTTGGAAAAGGATCTGCCTTTTTGTTCTGTGTTTGTATGGCGCCTACAATCATGGGGTTCCTAGTGAAGGATTGGGGTGCCGAGGTGCTCCCACAATATAAATCACCAAGAATACTAGCAAAAGGGACATATCCACAGCTCATCTTTTCTCATCATTAGAGTCAGTTTGCTCTTTTGGAGACAGAAACGGAAATTCAGCTTCCCTTCTATCCCAAGCACAGTGTTTGGTTTGTGACAGCAACGTTGCTTGCGGGTTAGAATGAAAACGCTGGCTGCTTCTTATAAAGCTGTTCAAAAATGTCCTGCGCTATGTGTATTGAATTGTAAGGTGGCTGCTTGGAAAATTATGGGCCAGGTGCATCATCTTTTATTTTGGGGCTGCTCAGGAACATCAGCACAGTGATGGTAAGGGAGAAGGAAATACGGTATCTGTCTAAATGTTCTCCAAGTGTCTTCAAAGCCTCCAGGACCTACTGACAAAAGTTAGTGGGACTCAGTTCAGTTCCTATGAGATAGTTTTATCTCTAGCTATCAGTCAAAGAACACACACAAAGAATGGAGACTGAAAGAGCATCTCCGATCAAGGTTTGCGTGTATCTGTAGAGATGATTTAGCTGCCGATCATTCACCCTTCCCCAGAGGCAGGGGAAGAAAGCTACACTGTGAGGGCCAGGTTTCACAAGCCATAAGCCAGTTTGCTGTGTCCTCCAGTCTGTCTTCCAGCAGCCTTGCCTTGAAGTTCGGTCTCTGCACCTGTCCCAGCTCTTTGTTACAGGGCTAGCAGAAGCTATGCCTGGATCCAACCAGGAGGCCTTGAGGGTGGAATCTTGGAGACCATCTCCCACCCTTTGCCCCATGAAAGTTTTGGGCCCTTAAGAGATGTCATTTGATTTAATAGGAACTTGGGTTGATCTGGCCTCCAATTGACTCTTCACTCTTGAGTGTTTGATTTCTTTATTTCTCACCTCTCCTTGCCCTATTCCGGAAGGAACCACTCCCAGTCACTCTGTGAACTGCCGAGGTTTCATAGCCGTGTTATTGTGCCCTGCTCCCCGACCCATCACCCAGAGGGCTACTTCGGGGGGTTGTGAGAACCTCTGAATTCTGTCCAATGAGCCCCAAACACCCAAACCCTTCTGAGTCTTTTTCACGTAGCAACGTGCTTCCACATGCAAGGTGGATGTGGTGCACGCCCACAGAGGAATAGTAACCAACGCGGGCATCTTGAATGGGCTGATTGAGCACAGCGGCCCTGGAATTCAGGGAAAGCTCTCTCCAGATGTGAGCAGAGGTCTGAGCCGGCCACTGGCTGCCTTCCAGACAGGAAGGTAAAGAGAAGGGCAGCCATGTCTTTAAATGAGTTGATTTAAATGCCCCCCTCGCGCAGCCTCCTCACCTCGTGTGGCTGATTAAAAGGAACCATATGATGTTGGAGCTGCTGAAATCAAACCCCCCAGATTCCTGCATTCTCCGGCATCCTGCACTGGGGAAACAGAGCGAGGGCTTTGATACCGAATCCACCGCAGCTTGGCTGTAAAATCTCGTGGAGCACAAGGCGCGGAGGAGAGTGCCGCAGAGTGCTGGCAGCGCTGTAAAATGCAGGTGCAGTTTATAGATGGCTTCCCAGGGCTGGCTTTAAAGAGAGGCTGTCTTTGTTAGGGAGAGAGGGGCCTTGTGGAAAACGCACCGCCCAGCTGCTCCTTTTCATTGGCACTCTCAGCTCATGGCTCACCCCCGGCTGCTAAAGAAGGCAGAGTGGGAGCCTGCTGGTACAGGGCCCGATCCTGCAGGCTCTGGCACGTGGGAGTGACATTTAGCGAGAGTTCAATTTAGCGTGCCTAGTGGGGAGGTACTCAATCGAATTTACAGGGCGCCCCCGTTGACCGCGGTACGCCTGTCCCCCAGGAGGCATAAGGCGAGTTGATGGAAGTGCGGGGTCCCATCGGCCCGCCTCCGTGGAGGAGGCGTGGAAGCCGGAATTAAGGTGTGTCGACTTTAGCTATGTAATTAACGTAGCTGCAATTGTGAACCCTTAGTTCGACCTCCCCTGCCTTGCCAGCAGCCCAAGCGGGCTACGTCTGCACTAGGCAAAGTAAGTTGACTGCAGACACTCACTTCTAGCTACGGTAACTGCATGGCTAGAATTGACCGATCTGTGCTTGGCTTACTTGGCTGGCCACCCTGAGCAGACTTACAGCCAGCAGCATGTGTTCAGCTGCCCCTTCCTCCCCGCCCAGCTGCTCTTAACTGGGCTTCTCCTGCCAGCTGTGCAGAGGGAGAGGATAGTGCTGAAGTCAGGGTGTTCTCCTGGCCCTGTACCTCACCTCTGCAGAGCTGGGATCAGGGTGAGGGAGGCACACAGCCAAGCTGCTCCAGTCTGCAGCATGGATGGTACGTGAGTGCAGAGCCAGGAGAGCAGGACAGATTTCCCCTAGACAGACAGAGGGCGGCTTCTCAGAAACTTACCCAGCAGGAGCCAGCACCCACGCTCCGTGCCACTGTCACACCTACCCAGTCTGTGCCACACGCCCGTAGCCACTGCAGCACACACTCAAACTGTGTTACACAGTCCGTCTTGCACATAGTGTTACCCTTTCACGCTCTGTTGGTCTCTCTCTGTAGCCTTCTGCCCAAAGCCCTGTCCTTGCTGGTGGACCCCTGAGCCGGCCCATGACCGGTACCAAAATTCAAGGAGTGGCCCCTCAGCAAAAATTATCCGCCCCTTGGCCCCCGGGCTATACTGTACTACTGTCTGATGGAAACACGTGAGTGGAACGGGGAAGGTCCCTGGAGGCCCTTTCTCTCTGTGGAAGGTTGGAGGCTCTTGCCTTGGAGAAACAGCACAAGGAACCATTTATCCCGGTCCCTCCATCCCTCCAGCTCAGCAATGCACAGACCTCTTGGCACGATACCACGTTCTTGCCAAACAACGTCCACTTTGTTTCGGGGGGACACCAGAGCTTTGTGAGCAGTAGTGTTGTTTCTTAGAGGATGAAGCAGGAACACAGGAATGCAATTATGTTTTTCCTGCCTTATGAAGCGCTAGTGTACTTTAAGCATACTAAAAGCACTTCATAGAATGCTCCCTTCAAAACCCACAGCATTTTCCTAAGGGGCTTCTTCTGTTCTTGGCTATTTTTTTTCTTTTGGGGCGGAATTCACCATAAAGTCAAGTTCCCCGGGTCATAATCACAGAACTCCTTCACGTTTTATTATGGCGGAGTGGGAGTGAGGCCATACTTGGGGCTGTGCCAGCGGTTTTGCTTTAAATGGGATTTGGAAATGTATGTCACATCTGATTTCCCACCCTTCCCCCTCCGCACAAAGATTCAGCGAGGGAAGGTTAGTGGGAAAACCATAGCAGTACAGAAAAGCCAGGGGTTCGTAAAACAAGCATCACAATCTCTGAAATCAAAGGTCCAGCTGTGCAGTGAGCAGTATCTGGTGGATCTTGTGGAAGAGGGTGTAAGGAACCTGTTATGACCCTGAATTTGGCATTTGCATGTTGGGTTGATCCGGTATACACTAAGCAATTTATCCATCCCACTGTTCCCCCAGAGAGATGCAGACAGGTGAGGCACTGTGAAGTAACGGACTGAGTATCAGGAGTCCTGTGTTAGGGTGGCTGCATCAACCTTGGGCTGCAGAAGTTTGAGCAGAACTTTCCCTCCATCAGCAGTTCTGGTCTGCTGTGAGTAACGATGAGTCTCAGAGGCTTATAACTTGACCAAGCCTGGGTGGATTTGAGGTCCCTGCTCTGAAGCCTGAGTGAAACTGGAGTTTCTCAAAATAAAGGCCAGCATAACTTTTTTTAATATGAGCAAGCAGCATTTTCCTTTAGCGTCATCTTGGAGATGGCTCACCATGTTGGTTGAAATGTTCCAGATGCTTGCCATGGAAAATTTCTGCTCAAATGATTATAATTTGGCAAAGTTTTAGGCAACTGAGAACAGGGTCTTACAATGGGACGTGTCAGGCGACCTATTAGCCTCGCCTCTTAATACAAAAGCACCCCAGCTTTTCTTTTAAATAAGTCTTTTCAAAGGATGTCGTAGGAAAGTGAATAGAGGCTGTTCCGACACATAGTTCCATGGTGCAGCGTAGCTATTAAATTCCATAAGAAAGAACGCTTTGTCATTGCACAAGGCTAAATCCAGTCACAAGGGACAGTTAGTGCCAGAAAACAAAAACTAAAAAAAGATTTCAACCACAGCAGCATTCTTCAGGCTCTGGGTAATTGGCGGGACCTATATTTAAAAAAAAAAAAAAAAAAGAAAAAAGAAATGGAAACACAAAAGAGAATTCCTTCAGAGACATCATTTCATTTGAATTTGGACCAGACCTATGGGTCCTGATCTTAGACATCTATGCTGGGCCTTAGCCCTTCACCCTCTTCCCCTTCCTCGTGAGCTCATGCCTCCCTCCTCCAAGTTCAGAACCCTGAACACCCCTAAAACCTAAAAGGGAAGATTTACAAACCCAAGCACCGTAAGTTAACCACAGGTTGATGCTGTGGTTGTCTGGTGTGCTTTTGTCTTGCAACATCCATAATCCAGCATGCTTTTAGTTAGCTGGAAGCCCACTTATCATGGGCATGGCCAAGTTGCCCATGATCCCATAAAGTTTGTTTCCAGCCACCAGTCCTTGCTCTCAGTGTTCTGTGCTGATATTGAGCTATAATTTACCCCTACATGTCTTCTAAGAGCCCCATAAGCAGTGGAAGTGTTGGTAATGCTGCTGGACAATATTGACTTCCCATGGTCAGCAAATTCTATCATTTGGCACCGATGACTAGAGAGGTTCAACCTGTAGTGGTTTTACTTCTCAGGGAGATGTTCTCGGAGCCCCCTTTCGGAAATAAGCTGTACTTTGAGGGTAGTGTAGGTCTCCAGGGGGTGTTCTGGGAGAGGGCTACATTGTCCCTTCCCCAGACCTGCCATGGAAGCAATGCGGTGGTCCACATCCCAGCTGCAATGTGCTGGTCCACGTCCCAGCTGTCTCCTCTCTCTTCACTGCAGAGACATCTATTCCCTGCCAGCGCGCTCTCCTCCTCCTATGAGACCCTGAGACTCCCTCTGGAGGCCTTCTCCCATCATACCCCCAATACATGCACCTAACACACATTTCATCACCCCGTTCCCTCTGGCCATCACCTGTACTCCCCTACATAGAATAGTTGCTGATTGGTAGGCGTAGCCTGCTTTTCCCCCATCTCTCGATCCAGGAGAGAAATGGAGGTGGGAACATCCATGAAGAGATTTGTGACTTCTTGATTTGTGTCCTCGCATCATCTTCTGAGCTTCGCCTAAGGCTTAGCTGTCACCTTTAGGACAAGCAGGAACAATGCTGCAGGGGTAGAAGCTCAGTGCACGAATCTGTGCAAAATGTACTCCCCTACCCGCCCCCCCGCACGCTCCGATGCACTGTTTATAGACCTTCTTCCACTCTCCTCTTGCTCAGTGAGCATTGGATGAACTGGATTGTCACTTCTTGGTTACCAGGGCAGGGATGTAATGGACAGGTTGGAGAAGCCTGGTTCTAGAGCACTCAGCTGGTGAGGAAAAGGTATGGGGAAGGTCTGTTTTTGAATCTTAACTGTTGCTTGCTTCTGATCACTTTTCTCATGGAGGATAGTGCTCCCTGAGTAGACAGTGGGTGTATCTAGTCTGGAAAGATGTGTTGTGTTAAAATACCAGCCTAAAATCTGACTTTGCCCTGGGTGTGGATAGTCACAGGAGCGTAGGACTTTCTCTCATCGATCATCAAATCCAGTGTCCTGTCAGAGTGGCCAGCATCAGAGGGAACCTTGTGAAATAAGCTGCTCCAGGGAAGGTTTCTTCCTGACCCCCACCACAAGTTAATTTGTTTAAACCCTGAAGCATGAGAGTTTATAGCCCTACCCAAAATGTTTATTTTTAGTATGTGCTGTAGTGCTTGATATTCTTTGCTGTCTAAATATCCAGTCCCTGTTTGAATCTTGCCTTCCGTGGCATCAAGCAGTAATGAGTGCCACTGGCTAGGTATACCTGGAATTGTCAACTTTCAGTGTCCTTTGATGGGAAAGGCTGAAGAGGAGATCCCAAGTGATATGTTTCTGTCAAAAATGTGCTGGCTAGTCATGTCTAAAACCCTTTTAAGGTTCGTGAATAATACCCTTCACGCAATAATGTACTACCTGATGTGAGTGAGGTATTTCCTCTTGGTCCTTGTTGCATGGAGCTGGTCAGAAATGTTCAACAAAGATTCTCTTGTAAGAAAGATGGACAATCAGAAGCAGTGGTTTCAATCTGATTTTGCCGTGTCCCGGACCTGGGCAATGCTGGGTAAATCTACTTGTGTTTCATATATTTTTTTAAACTGGCTTCTTTATTGATCTCTAAGAGCCTACATCCTACTGTCCATCAGCAAAAGCAAAATGGAGATGATTTTACTGGATGTTCTACAAATACGGAAAAGCAAGAATTTTTTAAAAAAATTGTATATCCCATAGAGAGAGCAGTAAGTTAAATAATACCCTGGTTGCTGCTTCCCTCTTCTCTAACACTAGGTGGTAATGTCTTTGTTTGTGTCATGAATTGTAGTCCTCAGCTGATTTGGGGGCTATTTCCTCCACCGGTAAGGGTTACAATGAGAGCACTGGAAGGAAATAAAATGAACTTCTTGCAGATTTCTTCAGTGCAGAACATAATGTTGAAATACATACCTTAGGGCTACCCTTAGTGTCATCACAATAAAGCACAGACAAGCAGTAAAAGAAGTGAACAACTTAAATGGCACTGTAATGAATCACAAGGACCAGATGGTATTTGTTAGGCTTATGAAGTACAAGGCAATGAATACACTAATGGAACTATTATAGGTTGTGTGTCTCATTAAATGAAATACTTTCTCAAGCTGTGTATGGTGTGGGGCAACTGATTGAAACAGGATATTGGAGCAAATAGCTTAGAAAGATTTTTTAAAAAATATACCAAGGATAAAGGTAGAAGGGTTACCAGCTCTCTTGCTTCAGGGCAAAAGTTGACCACCAGCTGGAGTCTGGAAGAACATTTTCCTCTCGTGCGTTGCAGAGTGTGGTATTGCAGTTAGATGGCTTACAGGGAATTATTTCATATGGCGTGAGCCAATTTCAAACACAGGATACTGGACTTGTTGGAAATCAGAGTGACCTCTGCCTGGGGTGTCCTCCTATGGCAGGCCAGGACACACCAGCCTCAGTTTCCACTTGGAATCTACTTTTGCACAGTAATGTTACCTCTCTCAGTGGCAAATTCAAACCCTTTTGTAATCAAGTCAAATGTACCAATCCAAGGACTCCCTCCCCCATGGTAAAACCCCAAAGTAAAGCCAGGTTACCATTCAGCAGCTCTTCCACCACTCTAAAAATCACCGGTTTTTGCTCACCCACCCACGAGTCATTGACACTCTGTCATAGTTCCACTAGTCCCCGTTCAAGGGCTCCACTTTCCAGGACTGTGTGGCTGAGAGCAGGAAATCTGTTTCTTTCCCACTCATCATCTCCCCTGGCCCCAACTCAAGTCTCTGCAACAAAACTTCTTCAGTGTTCCACCCCATCAGGCCTTTGTGGCATGCTGCTGGGCCCGTGTTGCAGTATCAGCTCTCTTGGTTTTGGTTCGGCTTCTCCTAACCAGGCAGGTTCAAGTCCTCCTTCCCAGTGCCCTCACGCAAGCTCTCCTTTAACTCAGCAGAGCTTCTCCCAAGCTCTGAGCAGCCCTCAGATCAATCTTCTGCTTTTCCCAGTGGCACTATGTACCAGCTCACTGCCCCTCCTGGGAGACATCTCTTCTACTTGGCGTCTCTCCCCTTGTGATGTCTGGACTGTTGGTCTGTCAGTCTTCCAATGCCCATTCTTCTGGAACTGTGGTGATCTGACTGATGACATGAGGAGAGAGAAGGAGAATTCCCTTGGAAAGAGAATTCAGAAGACCCACTGGAGACTACGGGAAAGGTCTCCGATTTCAGAATGTGTCCACAGCTTGTACTGAAAATCAGCCTCCTTGGCAAGATTTCCATTTGGGGCCCCCCAAATCAATAGCGGCTTTTAGAAACCTTGGCCCTGTGTCTCAGTGATCCATGCGTCGGTACTTTGAAAAGTACCTCGGCCTTAGAGAACACAGAAGCTGTAACATTAACATCCCAGTCCACTGGGTAATGGAAAGAAATTCAGCAACAGAAACCTGTAGAATGAAAGGGAAGTGGTTGAATCCTCTCTCTCTGAAAATAATACAGGGTAAGTTAGGCCAAGTGCTTGAACGTGGAGGGGTTTGATGTTTTTTCCATCTTCAGGCTGTGAAACTGAGCATCCATGCAGTGTAACAAGCCAAATCTTTCCTCCCAGTTTGAATCAGATTTGGAATTAAGGGCAGTTCCATTCATGTGGTTTGTAGCTGGCTGAGATCTGTCATTTTCATTTCATCATGAATTGTGCTGGACTGAGCCAAAACCCATCTGGCGCTGGCAGCTGCTTTTTCTTACATGGTGTGATTTTTCTGAAGTCCTTAACGTGAAGGATTTTGTGTGTAGTTGAGCTCTGTCCTGGGGAGGCTGGAGCTCTGTTCACAGCCAAGGTGTTCAATCCCCCAGCTAATGCCACCGTGGGAGGCGGGCGGGAGCGTCAGGAATGTCTGGTGTAACTCTGCGACCATTAGCTACTTTAAGATCCAGGAAAGGGTGAGTGGAGATGCCACATTTTTCAGGGTTTTTTGCTAGAAAATGAGAATCAGGCTGTGAAATTATACATTTTTTGTTGTTTGTCACACAATAGCACCTACAACCCCCAACAAAGATCAGGATCACACTTGTGCTGGGCACCGTGCACACCAGCTCAGTGAGACAGTCCCCGTCTAAAGGGACCAGATGCACACACTGTGGATGGGAGAAAGGAAGTGTCATTACCTCTGCGTGACAGATTAGAAACCAAAGCAAAGTGGATGCATTTCATGCAGTTGTTCCTATTTTGTGCCATACTGGAGGTCATTTGAGCTCATATGTGCAGCACTGCAGGTGTTCTGCTTTCTCCTCCACTGCCCTCGCCAAAATGCACCCATACTTACACACACACACACACACACACACACACACACACACACACACACACACACACACACACACACACACACACACACAGAACTAGAAGGGACCTTGGGAGGTCACTGAGTCCAGTCCCCTGCCCTCTTGGCAGGACCAAGCACCATCTCTTTTTTTTTTGTGTTTTTTTTAAACCCCAGATCCCTAAATGGCCCCTTCAGGGGTTGAGTTCACAACTGTAGGTTTAGCAGCTCAATGCTCAAACCACTAAGCTGTCCCTCTCCCCATCATACTGAGTGTTCTGTGCTCATCCAGCAGGGCTTGTTCTTGCTTAGCGGGTAAGCTCTTGAGAGCAGGGTGACTGAGTCTTGTCTGTTAAGTTTATATAGCACCTTCCATAATGAGAGCCTGATCACAAGTGGGTTGTCTGGGTGCTCTAGTAACATGAACAATCAATGCTGTTAACAACGTAGTGTCGGCTGCAATGGCAATAATAGATTTAGATTTTTAGAAATCCGTTTAGTGTCTCTAATTAGCAAGTTGTATTTCATTTTTCTCATCCTGTGTCATTTTCAACCTTTCTGCATCTTTGTAAATCTATTTTAATTTTTGCGTTCCTAGTGTGAGTGGCACTCATTTATATCTTGCCATGAGAGCTGTCAGATCTAGGAAACAAACACCTGCCCAGACATGTCTTTCAAATGAAAGATCCCTCTGTGTGTGTGTGTGTGTGTGTGTGAGAGAGAGAGAGAGAGAGAGAGAGAGAGATGCACACAGTGTGTGTTTTTACTCTCATGATGCTGGTGATATTTCTCCCACTGTAACACAATGGACCCCATTCATCAGCCCATTTGCTTGGAATACCGGCCTTGTTGGGAACTGCTGTGCCCACAGATAGTTTCCTGCCCAGCACTGGTAGAACAGACAGCAGAGAGGGGAAGAGTTGACAGGCAGACTTTGACTATGGCTTGGAAAATATTATTCCATGGGACAGGCTGTTCCTCCCACGCTGTGTCTCTCAGGCTGGAAGCAGAAAATAGGCTCAGGCTTGATTAATGTACAGAGATTGAAACCAGGCAGAAATGTTACAGGCTTTTTTTTTTTATTATTGTTTGTTTTGTTTTTATTGAATGAATGGAAATCATTGTCATCTGAGAGACAACAGAAGACACACTGGATTGTGAGTGCATGCTCTCCCTCCCGCGCGTGCGCACACACACACTTGTCTCACTTTCCTTGCTTAGCTAGATACAAAGTAGAGCTTATGAAGACGCTGCTCCAATTTCATCCACATGTGGAGGTAGCTGGCCTCCTTGTAAGACTAACATCACATGCTCAGCAGTTCCACTGGGCTTGGGGTGTGCCTACAAATGCTTAAGGGAAGGAATACATATTGCTGTTTATGTGCCCTGGAGGGCTTGAATTGGGGAATTCCACCTTTCCCTGAGATCTAAAGTAAATCACTTCTTCAGCCAGACTGCTATTTCCTGACATATAGCTTAAAGTCTAGCTTTGGCATTGGTTACTAAAATAAATTGCTGTACGATGGTTATTAAGCACCTTTTAATTAACATTCCCTGCGGGCACAATTCTTTTTTAAAAAGAGAGGGTTGTTAACTACTTTGTGTATCTCAAGTAATTGTTTCCTTGTACTGTTCTGCAGTGCAGCAATATGTTGGGAACATTCATGAGTTTTGCAAGAGGTGAGAGGAACACAAGACCCAAGGAGCATTAGCCCTTAAAAATCAAAATGTGACTGCTAATCAAGAGGTGTTTTAGGTTTGTTGAATGTCTCTCGTCCAGGAGGAGCCATGCAGACCCTTTACTCGTTATACTAGTGGTCCTCAAACAGGGGCACATGTGTTCTTGGGGCTACACAGAGGTCTTCCATGGGACACATGAACTCATGTAGATCATAGAATCATGGAATACTTGGACTGGAAGGGACCTCGAGAGGCCATTGAGTCCAGCTCCCTGCCCCAATGGCAGGACCAAGTACTGTCTAAACCATCCCTGACAGACATTTATCTAACCTGTTCTTAAATATCTCCAGCGATGGAGATTCCACAACCTCCCTTGGCAATTTATTCCACTGTTTGACCGCCCTGACAGTTAGGAACTTTTTCCTAATGTCCAACGTAAAGATTCCTTGCTGCAGTTTAAGTCCATTGCCTCTTGTTCTATCCTCGGAGGCCAAAAAGAACAAGTTTTCTCCCTCCTCCATATGACACCCTTTTAGATAGCTGAAAATCGCTACTGTGTTGCCCCACAATCTTCTCTTTTCCAAACTAAACAAGCCCAATTCTTTCAGCCTTTCTTCATAGATACTTGCCTCATTTTGCAAGAGACTATATAAAGTACTAGTAAAGTCAGTACAAACTAAATTTCATACAGTGACTTGTTTATCTAACTCTGTATCCTATATACACACAGGTGCGGGGAAGGAAATAGCTCAGTGGTTAGAGCATTGGCCTTGAAAACCCAGGGTCGTCTGGGGCAGGTTAGATCCAATACACTGAAAGGAATATTTATATTCCAAGGGATTTATTTTATAATTATATGGTAAAAATGAGAAAATTGTTCAATAACTACATGCAAACACATATTTTTGTCTGATTCTGTAAGCAAGTAGTTTTTAAGTGAGATGGAATTGTAGATTTTAATCTATGGGCTAGGGATTATGGCTCGTCACTGGCTGCATGTGATCAGAAAATAGGTTCTTGTCTCAATTTAGGCCACAGATGAGAGAACACAGAGTGTTGTATCTCAGAAGAGGACTCTCAGGCAAGGACAGGTGTGGCAAGGACTCTTTAAACTGAAAATAATACCAAATTGTCAAAATCGTTATTCAAATATATGAAAGAATCAGAAGTGTTATGAAACGTGGGGTTACAGGACACTCATGAAGCTCTGAGACTCCTGTGAGCAACATTTCTTTGAAGAACGACTTAACCTAGCCTACTCCCACACTTGCCTGAAAACCTGGTCTTAAGAGACGGAGGACCAGCCTCGCTCACCATAACTGATGAATTTAATGATTCAAACAGGAAGAGCAGCTAAGCTATACTGCAAAGGTGAGGTAATAACTTGATAGAGAGTAGGTGAAGCTGAAGCGTGAATGACCCTAGTATGGCTGTTTTATAGGGCCTTGGCACTGTAAATTCAGGCTTAACCTGTCATGCCCAAATCGTATTTCCTCACCCCAATAAATCTTTGGATACACTTACTGGAGTCAGGGGGCAGCAACTTTCCTGAGATGGAGTGCCACAGTTTGATCTTTTGACCTCTATGTAAGAGCCAAGTGCCGGTGATACTTTAAAAAATCACTAATAGTCCTACTTACAACAGCTTGATTGATAAATAAATTAAGAGGTAAGACTAAGTTGGAGGAGGGATAGCTCAGTGGCCTTGTAAATCCAGGGTTAGGAGCTCAATCCTTGCGGGGGAGTTCCAAGGTTCTGGGGCAGGTTAGGTTTAAAAAAAAAAAAAAAATCTGTCAGGGATGATTGTAGTTCCTGCTGTGAGGGTGGGGGACTGGATTCAATGACCTTTTGAGGTCCCTTCTAGCTCTACAAGATATGATAGGTATGCGTCCATGTTTTAAGATGCTGAGCTTTACTGTGTAGGTGGCAGTTGGTAGCATTAGATGGTCTTTTGTTAATCCACTGGCGGCTTTGGCTTTGAGCAAGCTCCTGGTTGCACAGGGGAAGAGGGGCAGGGCTGAACTGCTGCTTCGCATGCCCATGAAAATCGGCTCGCGTGCCACTCTTGGCACGTGCCGGGGTTGCTGACCACTGGGATAGGTTAACATATGACACCTATTGACATTAGCTCACTCCCAAAACCATTGCCTTAGGCCTCACTAGTGAGGTCTGTATTCTGCAGTGTACCCTGCAGTTCCTAGTCTGTTGCAGATATAGGATAAATGTATTTAGTTCTTTGGTTGGTTTCCCATTCAGTTCCCCAAAGTTGAGAGTCAACCAGCAGGCCGCTTATCTAAGCCAAAGGTTACACTTACCTGCTACTAACTTGCTTTTGCTAATCGTGTAGGATACAGGCCTGTAGGTTTCTTTCATGACAGCCAAATATTATGGTAACTATGAATGACTAGGATGAATAACATCAGCTGAAAATATGGGTTAGGTCAGTGGTGGGCAACCTGCAGACCATGGGCCGCACGTTGCTCATTGGGGTTCAGTGTGTGGCTCATTAAACATTTTGTTTGCTGCTGACGCCACACAGAATTGCCAGATTCCACTGGTTTCCCTCCACATAATTTTTTTTGCCTACAGGTATTGCTAAAATGAAGTGATGTGTGTGCTGATTGCATACAACATTGACTGTAAGAGCCTTGTGTTCCCTTTCCATCCAATCAAAGTTCTGCTACCATTGAATCGGCACAGCCTGCAATTAGCAAAACTACCTTATCCTCGGAGAGTGTCTTGGTTACGACAATCTTGCAACCCACTGAGATGAAGGATAGCCACTCATGCGGCCCATTCACTACCCTAGGATGCTCATTGCTGGCTTAGGTCTTCCTGATACTTCAACACCTGGGCTGGCAATGACAGGGATCAACAACTTTATCTTCTATTCCCTGGTTCTGGATGAAAGACGAAATGTTTTCCTAGTCCTGAAAACAGCGTTTAGCTTTGAAGCTGCACAGTAAAAGCTGTTCTGACCACACACATCTTGACTTGCTTGACTTAAACTTTGGTGCACTGGGTGGAGCATTTGTCATCTACAAGTCTCCTCCACATCTCTGTGTCTTGGGACAAACTTCTAACTGACCCCAGGAATATCCCAGTTGTTGTCCTTCAATCTCAGTAGATCTTCTCCATGTTGTCCGAGGTCTTCCTCTTTTGTGTTTTTCTTGTGAGTTTCATTTGAGAGCTTGACGTACTAATGCTGGATGATGGTTTTCTGTGGGTGTGGCCTCACCATCGCCATTTTCTTCTCTTTATTTGAACGTCAAGTGGTTCTTGACCTACTGTGTTCCAAAGCTCCTCATTTGTGACCAGGTCTTGCCATTTAATGTGAAGGATGTACCTCAGGCATCTGTATATGAATGTCTGTAGCTTGTGACCACACGTCTATGTTGGCTTAAAACTAGTTAGGGCTGGTAAAGAAAGTTCCCCGGTGTAGACAGCCATCAAGGGTGCACCTCCTATTTCCCTTTGAATGCTAAGGAACTGCTCCTCTGGGCTTTTCCAGACACACCAAACTTCTCATGTTTGCCACTTAAAACACAGTGGTTAATTCACATGAGGGATAGATGGATAATTCCATCATGAATATTGTCATTTTCTACAGATGAGCTGAGGGAACACCAGGCAAAGTGAATGTATGCCCCTAACACCCAGACCAGAAAAAAACATTTCACTTGTGCAATTGCTGGTAGGCAGAATTCCAGCTGAAAGAGTAGCTCCACAGATGGTCTTGACAGCTGTGGATATCTTGAACAATTTACCTTGGCCACACTACACTGATTAAATCTGTTGCCAGTCTCTGGAAGTCAGGGTGGGTCTTTTGTTCGTGTCCGTTAGTGTTATCTTACACTCACATAAACTCTGAGCCAGATGCCCAGTTATAATTCAGCTTGTGGGACCTTTTCTAGCGTTCTTAGGGCAGCAGACAACTAGCCTTCAGCGCGGACCACTTTGAATGGCAAATAATGGACAATGTCATTCCATTTATTGTAGTCTGATGGGTTTCTCCATTGGGTATATTTGAGTCGTGACCCAGGCGCTGTACTTGCTTGTCAAGGCTTCTTCCGAAGAGAGCTTCCTTTCATTTCATTGTGATTGCTGTAGTTTCCTGTAGCACCATAATATTTAAGGGACAGTAGTAATTTACAACAGGTAAATGAGTCCTAGCAGATTGTTCTGGGCTAATGCTTTACGTTACCCTGAAGGGTAATTTGCTGTATTTACATGGGGAGTATTTTAAAATACCTCCTTCTCTGTACTCACAGTATCACATGGCCAAGCTGCTCATGAGCATCTATTTTGGCTCTCCTAAAAGTTATTCAGGATGGTGAAGTTGAGGCACTGAGATTTTTGAAAGAGACTAGTGTTTGGGTGCCTCCATTTTTAATTGCACAATTGCAGACCTCATTAAGGATGGCTGAATTTCACAAGTTAGGTGCTCAGTGCTTTTAGAAATTCAGGTCCCTTTGAAGTATCTCAAGTTAGGTGCTCAGAAATCCCTCCATGCTGTTGAAAATCTTAACCATGTGGCTACCTTCATGTCCGGGTAGGACCCAGATTGATTAGACAACCCTGTTTCTGATTTATTCAATCTGTCATCTCTGAATTTATTGCTGGCAGCAATTGTCAGCCTGCTAACTGATCTCATGTGTGGCTGGAAATGTGGCTGAGCGGGCTGTGCCTGCCTATGTGCAGATCTGTTCAGGAGAATTTCAGAGACTGTTCCTGGTGCAGGAAAGAGTCCTCATCTCACACTGAGGTCTCATACTCACAGGGGTGTGTGTGTGTGTTTGTATGTGTGTGAGAGAGCAAGACTGACCCTGGATCCAACAGGTAGTGGGTAAGCGGAAGGGCTAGCTCAGTGGATTTCCAGGTGTGTTGGCGTCTGTGGGAGCTCGTCACGGTAGGTGAGAAGTCAAATGGGAGAGCTGGTGACCTCGTCTGCTTTTGCATGGGCATTGTGAGTTTTTTCAGGAGATGCTCATGGGCGCTGCAGCCATTATTTATGGCTGTGCCAGGAGAGGAGGAGCCTCCCAAGTTATCTGTGGCAGTCACTAAAATGCACAGACCCTTAATAATCAGCAGTATTCACGTTGCCTAGTAACTGCCTTTTGTCCTGAGCTGCTTCTCTTGATACTCTTTCTGCGTCAGGAGTTTGAGCCATTCTCTAACTCAGGATTGCCTGACTGATGCCTGCTCGCATGGATTAGCTGGCAACTTCAGCGCTGCTTTGACTCCTGGGCAGCAATTCCTTCAGCAGACTGAGGGCAGTACTTGACTTGTGATGTAGTGATTTCCTCCAGGGCAACCAGCTTTCCAGCCATGTCCTGCCCACATCGCACATCCTATTCTTTTGCGTGTCCTAGTTTTGCTGTGATTGGCAAAACACCACCACCACCAAAACAGGACTTTCGCTCATCAGAGAGAAGAACTCTGTACAGAGTCAACCAACCCCACACACATACCAAAGGTCTGTTCCCTCTTTGGCACCCACTGGGCGGTCAGCTCTGTGTTCCCGGACCGTGATACACTTCTGTAACTGGCACTTATTGCCGAATGTAAATCCCAGAAGGATCAACCTTCCTGTTTTCAACCACGCTGATTAACCTTGGGGGATGGGGATGGGGAGCGCTTAGCACAGTTAGAACCAGATTGTCTGGATGCTGGTCCATATGTGGCATCTTTGTCTTGATCTGAAGGTGTTCCTGCAATTCACCCATATAGAAGTGACAAGGTATTCAACTCAGCAACATTCACGTCAACGGTAGATGCTTTAGCAGCAGAACTTCAAACCGATTGTGCACCATGGCAGTGGGTGACTGCTGTGTTTTGTCGGCATTTGGTTCTGGGAGTCCCTGCTCTGATCCCTCAAGCTCTGTAACCTTTGCTTCCTGTTAAAAGGGAAGCTGAGTAACTGGAGCTCTAACGAGGAGTTCATGAGCCCTCTTGGGAGGGTTGCTTTGGGAGCCTTCCAACTCCCTCCTGAGTGGATTTTCCAGTGCAGGAACGTTTTCCACCCAAGATATAACTGGTCCACATAAATGCTTTATAAGTTGTGTCCGCAGCAAAAGCCCTACTGTAAAAGGTGTGTTCATCAGGGGAAATGTCCTGTGTGCAGTGCTCCTCTATAACTTGTGCGACTCTTCAAAGGGCTGGTGCCAGGAGGCTTACGACTGCCATTTTACAGATGGGGAAACTGAGATATGAATGTACTTGCCCAAAGCCACGTGGGAAGTCGGTGTCGTGCTGGGTTAGTCCTTCCAGTTCAGTCCTCTCCAGACCAGACCATAATGTTACTCTGCTCAGATATGATCCTAAGCGGAAACACTGAGCTGTAAAATCCCGCCAGCCTCTCAGCACCAGGCCTCAGTGAGTGGATTGGTCACAAATGAAGGATAGCATCTCTGTCCTGCACATTGCGGGAATTACTGCCGTCTTTCCGAACAGGACAGGACTGAGGAGCCTTGGCAGAGCTGGTAAGAGACCCCAGACTGGAATAGCAGGAGATGCTGCGTAACTGACATAGGCAACATGCACCCATCTCCCCCAAGTACGTCACACACACACATGGAATCCCCACACCAGTCACCTCTGATAAGTGGGTTCGAAAAAGAATTAGATCAGTTCAGGGCTTATTAACCAAGCTGATCAGGAATGCGACCTCATGCACGGGGTGTCCCTAAACCTCAGACCTCCAAAAGCTAGGATTGAGCAACAGGGGATACATTGCTCGATAGTTGCCCTGTTCTGGTCTTTTCCTCTGAAACTTCTGACACTGAACTTCATCAGTAGACAGATAGGGGGCTAGATGGAACGTTGGACTGAGCCACTTGGGTCATTCTAATGTGGGTAGGTTAGGTCATAGCATCATAGAATCCTAGGGCTCGAAGGGACCTCAGGAGGTCATCTAGTCCAGCCCCCTGCTTCAAGCAGGATCAACCCCCGCTAAGTCACCCCAGCCAGGACCTTGTCAAGCCAGGACTTAAAAACCTTGAGGGATGGAGAATCCGTCACCTCTCTCGGTAACACATTCCAGTGCTTCACCAACCTCCTGGTGAAGTAGTTTTGACTAATATCCAACCTACGCCTCTCCCTCTTTAAATTTCAGACCATTATTCCTTGTTCTGCCATCTGATACCAGTGAAAACAGTTTCTCACCCTTCTCTTTAGAGCTTCTCTTCAGGAAGTTGAGGGTTGCTGTTAAATCTCCCCTAAGTCTTCTCTTCTGTTAACTAAACAAGCCCAAATCCTCATAGGTCTTGTGCTCCAGCCCTGTAATCATTTTTGTTGCCCTTCGCTGAACCTGCTCCAGCAAATCCACATCCTTTTATACTGGGGGGCCCAAAACTGGACACAATATTCCAGATGTGGCCTCACCAGTGCTAAATAGAGGGGAACAATCACTGCTCGAGATCTGCTCGAAATGCTCTCAGGTGCGCTGGCAGAGCTCTGAGCACATCCCTGAGAGTGGGATGGAATCTTTGACTCGGAATACCCCATTTCCGTATCTCGTTTCATGCTAAGCTGGACTACTGCCTTAGGATCAGGTCTCTGTTTCAGCAAGGCTTTCTGTAGTGGGTTTGGCGTGTGAATCCCTGAGTAGGTTAAACTCAACCACATGTTCCATAGGAAGTTAACACAAGAATCTCTCTAACCTCTGCTTTGATCTGCAAAATGCACTAGCTCAGTTCCTGTTTTGTTTTTTTTTTAAAAAGCCATTATCCCTGTTTATCTTATCCAGATAAGACTAAACAAGGCTTGCTTTTAACAAGGGTTCTAGTCTTTGAAACCAGAGTGCCCTATTTGTCTCTCTAGCATCATGGTTTAAAAATAAACTCCGAAGAGGGGAAACAATTTGAATGAAGACATTGTTACTGTACAAGATGTGATAATAGGTCCTTTTTACAGCTACATCTGTTAGTAAATTGTCTGGTGCCAAGCTTGAGCTTTGCATAATACGGTCTGTTGTAGTCACTTTCCCATGCCGCTCCTATCAAGGGACGATAACATTCTTAAATAAGCAGGGATTTCCCACTGCTCCTTTTAGTGTGACTCTCTTTTAGATAATTGTTTTCATTTCCAGTTTCTCCAGGTATTTGAATGGGGAAGTTTGGGACTAGTTGGCTACACAGTGCGAATTACAGCTATGAGCTTTGCCGGTGGAGATTCGACCACAGAAGCGGTGGCCACAGAAAAAAAAATGGCAGAGCGCTGGTGATGGGTGGTGCCCAAATATTATCCCTCTGGGACTGAAGGGGAACCGGTGGGCAGAGAGGTTGGCCTGCCTGGCATTGGGACTTAGTGCCCAGATAAATATAAGCCCCTAACCATCAGTGAGGACCAGATTTGGGTTCCGTCAGAGGCTGCTCCAGCAGCTCTAGAGCACACATGGCAATCTAGCCCTCTCGTGTCTGAGCTGGCAAACGCCGGGTCGCTAGTTCACAGGTTTTGGATTGTAACCAAATGCTAAATATAGCAATGGGCGGTCAGCGTTCAGTGGAGACGCACAGTATTAATAGCCAGCACCAGGCTGGGGAAAGGAAATTGCCAGGAATGCGATTAGGGAGGTGCGTATCTTTGCTTCTAAGGGCCACTGGTATGGAAGCTACAGTAACTGCCCCACCCCCACTTCCATCAGTTTCTCATTGAAAAAGTGAAGTCGGTGAGTTAAATGTCTGGGAGGGGGCTGCAGTCCGGAGGGGGCCAGTCAGTTTCTGTTGGTTTAGCTGACTCCATCAATGGGCCCTTTGGTTTAGTCACAGGTGGTCATATTCCAAGAGCTTAGCTAAATGGAAATGTTATTTCAGATGGTTATGCAAAGAGCGAATTCTCTCGCTCTCCCTTTCTCTCAAGCTTTGGTTCCTTTTTGGCTACTTTCATCTAGTGATGGGAGAAGAGTAATAGTGTATTTATTAACAGAACTTTCTCTTCTCTAGCTTCACCCTGGGGCTTGCTTTCTTTTGTTCCTTCTGCCTCTGACATAGTGATCTCAAGGAGGCTGGCTGACATTAGCACCTAGCCCAGTACGGTTTCTTAGTATTTCATTCTGCATGTCAGTACTTCCCAAATTGAGTGCTGCTGCCTTCTAAGGTGGTCTTACAACAGGAGGTGTCAGGGCAGGGAATTCAGCGGTTGTTTGGTAGCTTACCCAAGAACACCATTCCGATTGCATTACATCCGATCAGTGAGGCAATTCTGACTATCCCATTCCAGTATTGCATGGGAGCCACATTTCCTGGGAAGGCCTTCCAGTAATTACAAAAGCAGGTGGGGAAATAGTCATTGATTTGTAGATCCTAAGTGAGAAAGGAAAAAAGAAAGAGAGGAACTAAGCTAATTATTCAGCCATGACTTTTGCATTAGTTTTGTGTGTGAAATGTGTTTGTGATTGAATACACGCAAAGGGGACAGGAATAGCTTTTTTTGTGTAAAGCTATGAACGTGAATTGGCAAGGACTACTGGGAGACTCTGTCAGTGGGTCACAATCCCAACTCTGCTTTTAGACCACCCATTTGATACGTGTATTTCTTTTAAAATAAAACACGTGAATAACCTTTATAAGACTTCAAAGCTCCCTCCAGCTCTGGGCTTAATGCGGGTCAGTGCAGCCACATCATTAAACTGCTCTCTGTTTGCCAGTGCCAATATTAACATTTATTTTCTGTTAAAATGTAAATGGCGGCGGTGAGTTGCGTGGGCCCTCATGGTTTAAAATGGAGTTAACGCCATCTCGGTTGAGGGGTCTCCTATAGTTCCTAAAAATAGTCCACACTGATTGTTTTTGCTCCTTTGAGCGGTTGAATTGGAGCAGACCCTTCGTTTTCACCTGGAAGGCAGGGCGGTGTCTTTTCATGCAAATTCAGATTTTTTTTTTTTTTGGGTGGGTGGCACAAGTGAAAATCCCGTAGTGATTGTTCCCATTTAGCTGAAACAAGCTCTCTGGTGTGCGGCAGTCCATCAGGGGAGTGAAACAGCAGACACTGCAGAGTTCATATTGGTGGAGAGAGTGAGTGACCCAGGTCAAGCGTTCCAGGCTTGAGCTGCAGGGGCGGGGATCATGGCAGAAGCTTGCGCTCATCAGACTTCAGCTTAATTTGAAAAGGCAATGGAGGAGAGTGAACTGTTGCCTTGTTTGCTCCTGCTGTAGAACATCCACACTCCCAGGGCCTTTGTGGTCATCCAGGTATCTTCATGGAATTACAGCTGCACTAGGTACCGCTGGAGAGGAAATGCTTGTACAGTTTGAACCTCTCTAATCTGGAACACACTCATCTGGCAACATCCATAATCTGGCATGATTTTAGTTATCCAGATGACCTCTTCTCATGGGTGTAGCCAAGTTGCCTGTGGTTCCCTAAAGTTTGTTGACAGCCACCAGTCCTGGCTCTGAGTGTTCTGTGCTGTTATTTAGCCGTAATTGACCTCTAAATGTTTTCCCGAGCAAGCAGTGGAAGTGTTGGTAATGCTGCTTGACAATATTGACTTGGATGAATCTGGCGAATTTCCTTGTCCAGCACCAGGCAGATCCTGAGGGTTCTGGATTAGAGGGGTTCAACCTGTAGCCGAAAGAACTCCTGTGTTTTGAACCAATAGGTTGCTCTTATTCCAGATGCTTCTGTTCCTGCACCATTATCTTCTTTGTCTGTCCATGGTGCCGAGAAATTTGATCTTGCTTCCGCCATTTGGATGCTTGTTGGTTTTACAGCTCCACACATGTATGTGTCACCTTTCAGACCAGTTATAAAAAATCAAGGCTCCTGTCCTGCAGAATGTACAGGTGGAGTGGGTTAAAAACAGGAGATGACATGGTTTAGTCCTGTGATCTGTGTATATGTGCCCTGGTGAATACTGAAAATGCTTTTTCTGTATAGCCTGTGTGTATAGCATCACCAACGATTTTGTTCTGTGGTTTGCTTGGGAGTTTGTTCTTTCTGAGTAGAAGGAAATAAAATAGTTAAGCCAAAAAAGAAAGTGACAAACCAATAATGCTCTACACTTACTTGAGCATTCTTCATCCTGGGATTTTAGTATGTGAACCACTGTTCTGAGGTCTGTAATTACCAAGTTCATAGATGTCAAGGTCAGAAGGGACCATATTGGTATCTGGTCTGGCCTCCTGCGGAACACGGGACAGTGGTTTCTGCCACCAACCTGTATGTGCTGTGTGAGCTACAGGAAGTACAGTCTTGACTTAAAGACTTCAAGTGACAGAGAAACCACCATATCTCCAGATAAGATGTTTGAGTAACTAATTGCCCTCACTGTGAATTTGTCTCTCTCACTGCAGTGTCCAGCCATTCAATCTCCTTATCATTTTCTGCTCTCAGAAATATGAATCTCATCCCCTCATTGGCACTGGTTGAATCTCTCTAATCTGGAACTCTAGTCCAGCAACATTCGTGGTCCAGCAGGGGCCCAGCAACCAGGAGGGGAGCTTGGGAGTGGAGACAGGTTGCCATAAGGGTAGTCTGGTGGCCAAAAGAGAGCAGGCAGGCTGATCAGGGCTGGCACTGATCTCCTCTGATCCAGCAGACTCCTTGGTTCGGGACTGGTCGTGTCCCGAGGGTGTTGGATCAGGGAGGTCCAATCTATTCTTGTAGACGGTGATCAAGTTACCACTTAACCTTCTGTTTGATAAAGTGAATTGTTTGCGTTTCTTGAATTCCTTGTTCCACTGCCTGGAATCAGCACTTCATTCTCTATTGTGTTCAGTGACTTTCTTAAAAAGTTGTTTATTCATCTGGATTTGCACCCTGAAAATGTTTGAACCTCAAGCAATTTGAAAGATAAGGTTGACCCCTTGTGTCGTTGCAAACGCTGTACTCTCAGAATGCGGCAGTGTGCCTTTCACTTGTAGGTATTTTCTTTCACAGGCTTTGCTGTGGTGCACAGCTTTAATAGCTGAGATCCTCATAAGCACCGGATCTAGCCTTGGAGTGCCACATGGGGAAGGGGAAAAATTTGCCTCATTTTTACCAGTGGGGAAACCGAGGCACCGGGAAAAGAAGATACTTGTCTAAGGTCACGTTGGCAATCTGTGGCTGAGCCAAGAGAGGAAACTCAGATCTCTTAGTTCTGGTCAAAATTCCATCTTCCCTCTCTGCATGCTGTGCAGAAAAGGGGTCCCACCCTGCAGGGTGTGGAGACAGCAGGCTCAAATGATCAAGCCTTGGAAACAAGTAGGTACATAAGGCAGCCACTACCTACTGTAGACAACACCTCCTGTCAGATGGGAGACCTCATCAAGGTGGCCAGGGTTAGCCCTTTACTTTTTCACTCCCATGCACGGTGCTTTAGCAGTTTCTTCAGCTCGGTCCAGGCAAGACTGTGTTCAGTCTCTCACTTCTTATTGTGGTAAGAGAAATGCCATGGAGTTTTACTGTTCCAGTTCCCATACACGTCTCTCAACAGCAAGGGCTGGTTCCTCCCTCATGGCTCACATGCAACCAAGGTAGCACAAGTGTCTGATAGGTTTACCTTGGTAATTTACCTAATGGGAGCATTATGAACAAGGCATTTTTCTTTGTTAAGTTGCAGTCATTCAGACAGATTATTGGTTTTAGTCAAGCATGGGCTGTTTATTCTCTAATACCATAAACTGCCTTGCCAGACAACTTGCCAGCAGTTATGAAGAAGGGATCTGCCTCACTTCCCTGCCTGCTGTCCTGAGTCAGTTGTCTCAACAGTATCTCATATTTTGTAGCATAAGCTTGCATGGGCAAAGACCCGCTTCATCAGACCCCTGCAACGCATGCATCTGACACAGCAGGTCTTTGCCCATGAAAGCTTGTGCTCCACAACAGCTGTTAGTCTATAAGGTGCCACAGGAGTTCTTGTTATGTTTGAAGCTATAGACTAAGTCAGCAACCTCTCTGATAACAATATCTCACTTCTTTTTTCCCCCTGCAATGGGAGTGGTGCTTTTCTGCAGGAGAAATGTCCCAGAGGCCATAAAGAAGGGGCAGGTTGAAAATAGCAGTTGGTATCTGAACAAACAGCTACAGATTCAAGTTCCCTTATCCAGGACTCTCTCATCTGGCAGGACAATGGATGTTGCTGGACCAGAGCGCAACCATGGGACCCCACCTGAGGCAACCCTGGCACCCTGGGGTCATTGAACCCCGCCAGCAGACCCAGTTGCGGGAACTCCAGCCGGCGGTGGGAAAACCCCAGCAGCCCTGTGACTGAGAGCTAGCTAGGACACGGAGCCCTGCCAGCAGACCTGCAGCTGTGGGGGACCCCTGCCTGATGGGGTCAGCCCGGCAACTCTGCAGGAGTGCCCCGCACAGGCAGCTGTCCTGACCTCCCCTTGTCCAGCAAATCCTTTTGTCTGGGGTCACTTAGGTCCCGAGGGTGCTGTACAAGGGAGGTACAACCTGCACTTGTCAATGGTTCACTTGCAGGGTGGTGTCTGCACTTAGCACAGAAACTATCACGTCCAATACATGTTTGTGAAATCATCAAAATCAGAGAAGGAAAAGACCAGTTAGGTCGTGTGCTTGTTATCCTCCAGCAGCCAGTGCAGGACCGAGCTCCGCAATGTATTAGCTCAGGGTTGGGCAACCAGAAGTGGAGGGTTGGCTGCATGTGTTGCCCTTCTTCACCTCAGTGGGCCGCAGCAGCCCACTTGGGTTCCACCTGTGGCCCTGGAGGCCCCCTGCCTCATGTGCCCCGCTCCCCCACACCTCTCGTGCTCGAACCCCACATTTGCCTGATCCTCCCCTGCCGTCCCAGGACTTTCAGAGCATGACTCGCCTGATTTGTGCTCCGTCCCCACCCTCCCAGAGCTGGAACACCACGAACAGCTGATCTGTGGTGTTCTAGCTCTGGGAGTGGGATGGAGTGCGCAGCAGGCAATTCACAGCTCTCCCGAAGTGCTGGGAGGGAGGCAGGATGCTTAGGAAGTGCGGGCCATGGTATGCAAGAGGTGCATGGGAAGGGGAACAGCCAGGGGTCTGCGGGCCGCAGCTGGTGCCCCAGTGGGCTGCAGGTTGCTCCCCATTGTGTTAGCTAGTGCCTTGTCCAGGGTTTCACTGGGTTTTTTCAAAGTAGCCTAAGAATTTTAGGAGCTCAGCTCTTAGTGAGTTTTATGTACTATCTGGGAGTGGGATTCAATGGCACTTGTGCATCACAAGTCCCCAGCAGCACTGGACAGGGCACGGGTCTTGTGCTGGCTTCTCTGCCCATGGAGCGAACGTAACCTCAAACAAGTACCCTAAAATATTTCCTATGACCATGTTGTCGCATGTGAAAATTCATTTGCTTCCCTATTTATGGGCCCCTTTTGTGTTTGCTGTTCACAAACTTCCGAAAGAATGCATTTGCCAGTAGGACTGTTTAGGGAAATGACAAGTTGAAAGCACAATGTTTGCCGAAAAGAGATCTGAAGTTCATCTTTGTGAGTATTCTTGCTAGAAGCTTTATGAGCTGCACCTGTCTAGTCAGGGAATAGAAACATGCCAGGAGTGTGTCTGTCCAATGGAAACAGCTCAGATTTAAAATAACCAGTGCTCCTGAAAGAACATCAAAGAATTATTCTGAGAAATTGCTTACTGGGGAAGTTCAAAAAACAGATTTGAGAAGGGCAGGCAGTGTTGATTGACCATTCATGAACAGAAAGAAATTTAAATGAAAGGAATAAATGATTTATTGAAAAGTATTTGCCCGGCTCCATGCATGTGCATTGATGTATGTTTGTGTACACCCATAATATGTAACTTTGTGTGTCTGTGTGTATACACAGTGTGGAAGTGTGTATAAATATGCAACTACCTGTAGGATGAAAGATGGCTGTTCTTTAACAGCGCAAAGGAGCGTTGCAATCCCAGTCCTAATAGACAATGGTTATACTCTGGTCGGTTTAAATTCCCAGGCATTTTCAGGTAGGCCATGTCTACACTAGGAAAATAAGTTGATTTCAAATATGCAGTTCTAGCTACGGCAGTTGAGAAGCTAGAATCGACTTATCTGAAATTGACTTACCTGGCCGTCCTCACTGAGGAAGATGGACAGGAGAGCTTCTCCCATTGACTTCCCTTACTCCTCTAGATAAGGAGCCGACTGCTGACCCCTGATAGGTCAATTTTGCCAGACCCGAAAAATCAAACCCTGAAAGATCAACCCTCTTCCAGATAATGTCAACTTGGCTGTAGACAGTTTGCTGTTGTGACAATTGGAATTTGTCCAGGACTCAGATTAAGACATACATTCTTTCACACTTTGGGCAATATAGTGACAGCAGGCAGGGACAGTAGCTGTTTTATGTCCCATCTAAAAGCTGGGACTGGTATCTGTGTGGATATCCAGTTTTCACCAAGTGCCTGATGCAGAATTTTCCAGCTACCAACCTTGGGCAAAGAGGGAGAGGAGCAGGGAATTCTCTGGTCCCAGCTGGCTCTCAGGCACGGCAGACAGATCTACTTTTGCAAGCGCCTTTATCTCAAAGCAGGAGAAATCATCAGGCAGGGTTCTCTGCTGAGCCACTGAGGTCAAAATGCGAAAAAGAAATGGAACGTGTGGCGCTCATGAAGCATTGCTTTGTGTTTCTCAGACCGAGGGAGATGTGAACTTTTACCCCAGGCATGAACATGACTCATAAATCAAACAGTTATATAAATAAGAGGGGAGATAAGACGAAAACTTTAAAAACCCAGTGGTATAAATGGCTGCTGCACAATGGGAGCGCTGTGCAATATGGCCCTAGATAGCAGCCTGCCATAACAGAACAATTACCATCAAGCTGCCTGGAACAATGGGAGTCTCTCTTGTTTATTGCCCTCTCACAACTAATGTTGAAGTTTTGAAACTGGTCTGCTGTCACTGCAGTTCATCTGGGAAGAGGCCTTAGCATTAGCTGGTTGCCCAGGGCTGTGTTTTCCACACATTTTGTGCTGTGAGGCCCAACAATAGGAAACTGTTCCTTTCCCGGTAGGGTCCCCAAGGTTTGGTTTTTCAGAGTTACCATAGCTGGAGACCATCTAGAGACTCCATTGCTCCTCTTAGTAACTCCAGTCACTTTTGTAATACATTCCAAATGTCATATTTCAGTTTGTGTCGAGTGTTCTCCAGCTCTCCCCAGCCCTGCAACCCTTCTTTTTGAATGACCTTGTCTGTGCTTAGATGTTCACACTCCTCTCCCATCTAAATTGATATCAACCCTCCAGCAGAGCGACTCGAACGAAGCTTTCCTGCGGGCCAGGTTGACTCAGCAGTTTGTTGGCTTTGGGAGGTTTGCCATTTGCCAGCTCTGTCATACCCAGGTACTGCCTGTGGAAAGACGGGTACGTTTTGCGGGAGCTACTCAAAGGGACAAGGAAGAGCCACCGCTCCACAGACAAGTGGTGGGAGTCTCCACTGCTCGGCACATTGTGTCCTTGTGAACTGCCTGTAGAGGGCACAACATGTCCCCAAGCTAGAATTCACACACTCCAGCTTGAACCAATATGGAGCCTCGTGGAAGTTGTGGTCAAAGGGTGGATTTGACAGCAGCCTTCCATTGCCTGAAGGGGGATTGCAAAGAGGATGGAGAGAGGCTGGTTTCAGCGATGACCGATGACAGAATGAGCAGCAATGGTCTCAAGTTGCAGTGCGAGATGTTTATGTTGGACATTGAGAAAACACTGTTTCCCCAGGAGGGTGGTGAAGCACTGGACAGCGTTACCGAGAGAGGTGGTGGAATCTCCATCCCTAAAAGTTTTCAACTTCTGGCTTGACAAAGCTCTGGCTGGGATGATTTAATCGGGATTGGTCCTGCTTTGAGCAGGGGTTGGACTTGACGACATCCTGAGGTCTCTTCTAACCCTTTGATTCTATGTTCATCACCCGCACATCTAGGAATTCACCCTCACCGGCAGGCAATAATCAACAGGCTTCAAAAGCAGGTATTAGTGTTGTTAATACCCAAAGCCTGGAGGGACCTTCATCTCATAGCAACTGCACAGAATTCAGGCACTGCTGTCGGTTTACTCTGTTCGTAGCTGGCTTGCTCCCTCACTATCAGCACAGAGCTCTGGGTTAGCATCTGCACCCCCCTTGGTGATTCTGCTGCTTGCAAACAGGCAGGGAGGGGCCAGCACGGACTGGTACAATAGTTGATTGACTCCCTCCTACCACGAACCTGCTGGGTATGCCACTCTGAGCGTTTTCCTTTAGCTAATTAAGCCACAACGAGAATAGGTTGCTGATTCTCCTCAGTAAGGTTATCTGGCCGGTCAGGCCTGCCGGCTGGGCGGAGCAATGTAAGGCCCACCAAAGGTGCAATAGAAACTAGTTATTTTATTTTAGTTAATGTCTTTCTTTTCAAAACATTCGCAAATAGCTTAACAAAGGCATCTTTATCAGAGCAGATGCCTGGAGCACAACCTAAACCAAAATTCAGCTGGAGAGGTGAAATATTCTGTTCGTTAGAACTAAGAAATGCAACATAAAAATAATGACTTAACGATTGTGGTGCTGTATAAACACTAAATAAAAAGAACACAGTACCTTGCCACTCCAAACCCTGTGCCACCTAGGATGTTGGATGGGGGAATATGTATAATTGCTGGATTAAAAGATGAAAAAATTGAAATACAAGTTTCCAGGGTCTGATCTTTTTCAGATATGCTGAGCACCCACAACTGGTATTCTCTGTAAGCTGGCAGCTTTTGCAGATGCTTGGGAGAAAAATCACATGCCCCCCCAGGTGATGAGCAGAGCACCCACAACTTGTTTTTGTGTTTCTGCTGGTCATGCACAGCTGCACATACCTTGGCAGGCACAAAAATATTCCAGATGCAGATGGAAAAAATCCACACGTGGATGGAAAAAATTAGAGGGAACATTGCCCGCAATGCCCCTTGTAGTCAAGTGAAAGCCAGGCCAACACAGCCTTGTCCAAGGCTTCAGCAAGCTACTGCCTGAGCTTAGATTCGCATTCATTTCCTGGCTCCCAGACTAGTGTTCAGTTTACTAGCTCTTGGAGGCAGACTGCAACAGCAAGCCATCAGGAAACACATATATCCCCATGAGAGTTTTCTTACTATTCATTGGTTTGATTCTGTACCCGCCGTAACAAGGCTTGGCTTGGTTTCAGTGGTTCAAGATCTGGCTCTAAAATCCTGATCTTTTACAAAGTAGTTTAACGCCAGTTTCACCAGAAAAGCTTTAAATAGCTCAATAATGCACACGAAAGCAGCTGACTGCAACAGCGCACCTTACAGCTGTGTGTACATCCCCTGATGCAAAGCCGATGGAAAAGCGGCAGAGCCTACGGAAGCCGGATGGTTGCGAGTGCACGCAACTGCACCTGAGCAGCCTCGGGAGGTAACTTTCCTGTCACAGGGACATGAGATGCCATCCTGCTGTCTGTAATGGGTCATGGGACTGCACATTGCTTTGAGCACAGTGGGGCCTTGTGCTACCAACCTCCTCAGCTTTGATAACAGAACCAGTTTGGGAAATTAAAACTTACCATGAACTGTGCTAATATTTTCTGGTCTGATTAGTCATTGTGTTCATTTGCCCAGAATGTATTGTATCAGCATGTTTACTTTGGATGTTAAGGTGCTTGTCAAATAGCAGTGTCATTTACCAGCAGCAGTCCCATAGCTTCCTATACATTCTGCATGCAAATAATCAGGATTTTTCCAACAGAGCTCAAGGAGTCCTAATTCTAGAGATACAACTTGTGCCTGGCATTTGACCCCGGGCAATTGCTTTTCTGTCCCTCTTTCCTCTGCAACCTCTTGGGCGTCTTCCCTGTCTCACTTGTAAGGTCTTCAGAGCAGGAACCGCCTCGTAGTGCGTTTGCACGGAGCTTCACACAAGGGAGTCTACATCTTGGTAAGACATCTGGGCTCTGTAATAATACAGCCACGATGCAGTAAGAGTAGCAATCTGTACTTTCTTGTGAATGTTGTGCACAAGCACACCTAAGGAGTGAGAATCCATTAGAAACCTAACAGGTACTCACGAGGCCTCACATACAGCCTAGCTTCGGACAATCAAAATAATCTGCAAGTCGGAGGTATTCTTTGGTGCTTTTCAGATATGTTTGAGAAAGTACATTTCCTGCCCCTGCCCAGTTCCTCATATGCTCACTCTTCATCGAGCAATCCCTGTAAATGTGCAACAGCAAAAAATTCGAACAACTAGGGATGTCTCTTGAAGAGAACGAGAGAACTCTCACTGTATTACTGAGCTATTGCTTCTGCTGCTGTTTATAGTAACAATAATTATTATTACTATTGCTGCTGTTTAACAACTGTTTACCATGTGCTTTATGGGTAATAAAAGTTCCTTCAGATTTACAATCTAAATTGGAAGCTCAATTTATCAAGGTTAGGCAAGAGAAGGTTAAGAGGTAACTTGATCACAGTCTGTATGTACTGCCCATGAAAAAGAGGCCTCCGATGGTAAAAAGTCGTTTTGTCTCGCAGAATACCAATGGCAGAAGATGAAGCCGGATTTATTCTGACTAAAAATAAGATGCAAACATTGGGCCTGGGGATAGTTAAGTAGGGGTGTTGTGGATTTTGCATCATTTAGATTCTTGAAATCAGAACTGAAGGTCTTTAGAGAGAGGTCTGCTGTTGCTCAGACAAGAATTATGGGCCTTATGAAGTCATCCCTGAGTGAAGGTCTGTGGTCCATGTTATGCAGAAGGTCAGACTTGGTGGTCATCAAGGTTCCTTTTGGCCTGAAAATTGATGACTGACTAAACAATGTACAGATAGAAGGATGGGACACAAGTACAGGCTGAACCTCTCTAATCCGGAACACTCTCGTCTGGCAACATGCATTAGCTGGCATAATTGTAGTTAGCCAGATGACCACTCATCATAGGCGTGGACAAACTTCCCACAGTCCCATAAAGTTTGCTTCCAGCCACTCATCCTGGCTCTCAGTGTTCTGTGCTGTTCTTTAGCTGCAAGATGCCCCTACATGTCTTCTAAGAGCCCAGTAAGCAGTGGAAGTGTTGGTAATGTGCTGGACCATACTGACCTCCTGTCGTGTGGCAAATTCTCTCGCTTGGCACCTGTCAGGTCCCGAGGGTGCCAGATTAGAGAGATTAAACATGTAGAAGGACATTGGAGAAGGCTACCAAGCTGGCTCAGACCAAGAAGGTACATTATCTTCAATATCCTGTCTCGAACAAGCACTGTCTTTTTTTTAGAAGAAGGCACAAGAAATGCCAATGAAGCACCTATGGGACAACCTTCCAACGGACAGACTTTTCTCCCAAGCCCCGATAATTAGAGGTTGACTTATCCCCCGGTGCATGAGGGTTTATATCTCTTCCAAAACTTGTGCTTATTTTCTGATATTTACTGTGTTAAGTTTGGCTAATCTTCTTTTCCATGTAGCCGTCCAGTCCTTTTCCAAATTTTGCCAAACTCTTGAACTCTGCAGTATCTTATGGCAACAGGTTCTACAGGCTAATTGTGCATTGTCTGAAAAAAGTTATTTCCTTTATCAGTTTTATTATTTGCCGCTGAATTTCATACAGAGCACCCATAGTTTAGGGTACTAGAGTGCAAACCCTTCCTCTGGAGCAGATTTTCTGGGCCCTACTTTGCTCTCTCAGTTCTGCAGAGAATTAACTATCCCACTTCCAAAGTTCCTTCTAATCTTTTCCATCCACATGTGGATGTTTTATATCCATGTGTGGAATAAATGTATGTGACCAAGATATGTGCAGGTATGTACCACCACAAGAAATAAAGGCTACTGGTGGGAGCTCTGGTGATTTGAATCTCTCCTGAACAGATGCACAAGTGCACATGTGACAGGGAACACTGCACATCTTAGGCAAGGAGGATAGAAGAGCACTCCATAACTGTGGGAAACATTATTTTGTGTAATTAGACCTCGGACTGGCAGTCGCAATTCCTGGGTTCTGTTCCTAGTTTGCTTCTTGCTGGGTTACTGTGTGCAGTTCCTGTCTGTTTAATGGAGTTGATAACACTTTAACCAGTCATGAGAGGTGATGATGGTAGGCTTTCGTTCTTTGTCATTTTTAAGTGGTTGGGAAAAGACAAATCTTTAGGAGTAAATCTTGCCCACCTGTTGTGTACAACATGCCTTTAAAATGGGAAGATGTAAAAATTTGGCCAGCATCAGGTCTGCATATGTGTGCCAGTGGATCACTCGTTCCTTGCCTGGTCGCATCCTGTGCAAGCACAGGAAGCCAGATATCTCTCTAGTTGAGTGTGAGTCCAATTTTGAAACGAGCACCTTATTCACCTACTTTCTGGCTGTGCCTCCTGCTCCTCACCCCTCCCGCCCCCCAGCGCAGGCGCGCACACGCTTTGCGTGAGAGGCTACAATAAAGCAGAAGAAAGCCCTTGCGTGCTAAGGCAGCTGTGTGGAACAGGTAGGACAGGTATTGGGAAATGCTCAAGGCCCTGTGCTTACCACAGAGCTCCTTCCCACCTGCAGGTCCCAGTCAAACACCTCAACAGGCAGCTGGAGTGGGAAGCCATGATGTCATCTTGGAAAGCCCAAACAATCGGCTCTTTCATGGCAAGACGATAACAATCAAAACAGTATGTAAGGGCCTGCCATGCAAGAATACACATGCACATTATACACTGCAGGGAACTGAAAGCTGGAGTGAAAAGGAGCTTGTTAAGAATATGTAGCCTACTTTCATAATCAGTTTGTAAAAGAATGGGCCCTTGAAAACAAGGGTTTAGGTTTATAGAAGGCTTTCTGTGCCTTGACCTTGCAAATATGCAGAGATGCCAACTTTTTCTGAAAGTGAACTAGGGATTTCCCAGCATGGGGCCATACCAGTTGGCAGGCAGGACTGGTAGGGTGGAAGGTCCAGCTGCGGGTATGTGCCCTTAAGCGCAAGCAGTGGGAATAGGTAATTTTCCTTGCCCTGCAAAGAGCTCTCCTTGGCGGGGCTTAGAGAAGCAGGACCTGCAGCTTTCTTGCCTTTTCTTTCTTAAAACTGCAGCAGAAGCCTGTGCTCTGTCCAGGGACCCACCACCCCTTTGGAAGAGGAGCTCAGGAGCGATCAAAGTTGTTTCCATACCGTACGCTGGCAAGAATCTGTAAGAATGAGCATCCTGACTTCCTAGAAAAACCCACTTTGAACTTCTCCCTTCGTGGGGTTCTTGATGGTAGAACGATGCCTAGCTCTTATCTGTGCGTTTTTTCATCTCTGAATCTCCATGTGCTTTTCTGAAGGGGCTAAGTATTACCTGCCCCCTTTTCGCAGCTGGGGAGAACTGAGGCCCAGCCACGCAGAATACATTTCCGAGCATATCTAAGCGACGTAGACACCTTCATCCCAGCTTTAGAAGTGATTTAGGCATGCCGGCACCTCGGCCCCATTGATTTAGGCTTAAGCTCTGTAGTGCCTGAGTCACTTAGGATGTGCCTCCAATACACCTGGGCACCTGGACAGGGGGACGCACACTGGCTGTGCTCGAGCAAGTATGCTGAAGCTAGCGCTCTGGACATTGCAGTACAGCCTGGCTGGTCAAGTAAGGAGCCGGGGCTTGGACCGACCTGTACGCAGTCTGACTGTGCCACCACCCACACGACAAATATCCGCATTGCTCTTTTGAGTTCAAGCCTGGGTCTGACTACTTGGGCTGGGAGGCCCCTGCTTAGCTTCAGCATAGCTATGCCTGAAGAGAGTCGTCCGGGGTCACCCATCAGCCAGTGGCAGAGCTAGGAGGAGCTCCCCAGGTCTAGCTGAGCCCCGCTGGCAGTATTTCCGTCATGTTCCCATTTAAACCTATGTGTGTTTAAGCGGTGACTGAATGGCCGTCTTGCCTCGCCATCCATGAAGTGGCTTTATGATGGTGGAGACGCATGGCCCTGTTTCTTTGGCTCTCATTGTCTTATTAGCATTTGCTTCTGAAAAACACCAAGTAAATTACATCCCCATCTTCCTGACTTTTTAAGTGTGTCAAGAGCAGTGTTCCACATAAGGACCGGCCAGCAGAGACTCCCGTGCCTCCCAGCTGAGCAGCAGAGCGCCCACAGCCGGCAGCCTGTGTTTCTACGGGTGGTGCACATCTGTGCATGCCTTGGAGCACATAACAAAATTTATTTTGCCCACGAATGGAAAAAAATTAGAGGAAACGTTGATCAAGAGACTCTTGTGCGTTCAAGCTGATTACGCTCTGGCGTGGATTCTTACTCAGTTATGACCCAGTCTCTTGCCTTTCTCTCTGTCTGCCCCCTCCCACCACCTCCACCCCCAGCATACTGAAGTCACTGAGAAATGCACTTGGTTCAGCCTGCTTGTACATCTGTTTAACAATGTGTTCTCTTTGCAATAGGAGGAAGCCTTCCAAGTGTCTCCACCTATTTCCTTCATAAGGAGCCCTTTGTTTTCCTGGTGCACAATGCAGCTTTATTTGGTTGAGTCTTTTTTCCTCCCAGCTGTTTCCACGAAATCTCTTTGCAAAAGCAGGGAAAGAACACGAGGTGGATCTGGGGGCTTGTACGGGGAGGCTCAGGCATCGGACTCCAAACTCTTTCACCCAAGCCCCCAAACAGCTCAGGAGACACCCTCTTATCAAAACAGAGGTGACCTCTGAGCAGTGCAGAGCTGTAGCCTTTCTGGGCGGTGAACCTAGGCAAAGCAAGTGAGAAGGGGACTGTCCCGACTCCATCTGCTGCTAATGAAACATTTGCAACCAGGTGCAATGAGCAGAATCTGGGAAATGCTCAAAGCCTGAGCAGCCTGTAAAGCCCATGGATGTGGGGGTAGGGCCAGGATATTAAGGAGATGGTGGGAGACAACCACGTGCCCTGTGGCTGCTGTCAGCCGAGCGTGGGTTTCTGGAGTGGGAACAAGGGAAAGGGAAGCAAAGGGACCTGTGAATGAGGAGAAGAGGAACCAAGAGCCTGGAAGAACTTCAAGTGCCTAATGTCTGAATCTAACCCCTTTGAAACTGAGGAATTCCCAAGTTCTAATCCCGGTTTAATCCAATACTGCCTCAGTTTCCCTATTAGCCATGAGGTGGGATCTGGCTCACCCCCCAGGTTCATCAGCAGTTGGGTTTCCAGCCACAGTTTCCCATTTTCTACAGTTTTAAAACATGTCTGAACCCCAAACCCAGTGCACCTTACCCAGTTTGAGCTCCACAGCCTGCTGCCTTCAGCACAAGTGTGGTGCTTCTACCAGCTGCTAGCTCATGTGCTCTGCACCCTCTGAGCATGGTGCTGGCCCTTGTCCCTCCCACGGCGGTACCCCCTAAAGCCCAGTGGGGCCTGCCGCTGCTAAGCACAGAGAATGCAGGTGAGGGTCTAGAGAACAGGGGCAGAAGATGAGCCCGGAGGGTGACACAGCTGGGTGGGGAGCAGTGTTCCCTCTCATTTTTTCCATCCATGGGCAGAATAAATGTTGTTATGTGCACCAAGACATGTGCAGATGTGAACTGCCCCCAGAAACAGGTCCTAGCCTTGGCCGTGAGCCCAAGATGCAGAGGCTTGGAGCTGTATGCTCCTGGGCAAAGATGAGCAAGCATCTTGTTACATTTCCATTTCGAATATGCTCTGAATTCATGGTGGGGGCCTCATTTTGTTAGTGGGGGCAGGGAATGGGATGAAGGCTTCAGCTTTAGGCTTCTCTTAGCTATAAGGGAGCAATCTTTTGTCTCGGCTAAATTTCCCTCTCCCACATCTGCTACCCCCATTACAGCTTTCTCACAGTCTCTCCTTGTTCTAAGGCAGCCACAGCCCAGTAGTGACAGATCACGGAAGGCATTGCCTCCCCTCTGGGGGTGGTACTGGGGGTGGGAGGGGGAAAGCTCAGGGTTTCTTTATGTACAGACCCCTTCCATTCACACTTCCTCTCCCACCCATTAATTTGTTGTGGTCGGAGCCAGTAATAGCTGCTTTGTGCTACGGCAAGGGAAGGAGGGGGGAAAATCCAGCACACAGACAGCGGCTCCACTGTTTTCTACATGGGATGTTTTCCCTGCCCCCCTCGCACTTGAATAATGTTTTTGATTGTAATGGTCCGTCCTTGTTAAGGACACCCACTGCCTCCCTCGCTCTCTCTTCTGTAAACCGTGTTAGACGTTTAAACAACCCAGCGAGATTTTTCTCACCAGTCTTATTTTATTCTTAGGAACCCACACGTGTTTAAAGCAGCAAAGGGAGCTTTCAGCTGCCGGCGAACGAATGAAACCAGCCTTTGTGGAGAGGCTTGGGTTCTGTTCAGGAGCGGGGCGGTGCAGGCAAGGCCTGGGTTAGGACTCTGCCTCAGCTCCTGGCTAGAGTGGAAAAGTGTCTCCAGACTTGGTGGGGTACTGAGGTCAGGAACGCCTGCTGTGGGGTTGCTACCCAGTGATCTCTGCACCGATATGGTCTCCGGCCCTGGTGTGCTCTGGCATGGCTTCCTGGATGTCAGTGGAGTTGTGTTCATGCCACCAGTTAGAGTTTGGCCCTCTGTGTCCACATAGAAATTGAAGTTCTGGAGAACTTTACATACGGTGGGAGAAACGCCTTAGCTTCACTGAAGTTCCAATCTGACTGCTGTTGTGGAGGTGGGACCACCGTTCCCTGTAAGCGGAGCACTTGGGCGGCCAACCAGGAGAGATTCAAATGCCGTCCAGCTGATTTAGCAGAGTGCTCGCAGTGAGTCGCCTGTGTGTCTACTGGTGGTGCACATTTGCATATGCCTTGGTGCATGTAACATTTATTCCACACATGGATGGAAAAAAATTAGAGGGAACACTGACTGAGGCTCCTTTTATTTTTGCGACACTTTGATGTTGCGCTGTTGTGACCTGTCATGCTGCTTCAGCCGAGAAAGCATTTTGTCCTGCTGCTATGCAGGGCTGTAACCGCGCTCTGGGTGGGGATTGGAGAGCTGGGGTGTGCTCACGCTACAGTAGTAATGAGCTGGGTGTCAGCGTCTCTATGAATGTCACTGGAGTTAAGCTTACAGTGCTGGTGTCGAGCTGGGTCCCCTGTGTCTACCTTGAAGCCAGAGTTGTGGAAACCTTCCTACGTCGTGGGAGCAATCCAAGCTCCACTGAGGTCAGCGGAAATTTTGCCCCATCCTTCAGTGTGGACGAGATTGAAACCCAAAGTGTGCGTATATCTATGTGGCCCTTCTCCCATGGCACCCCACATGCCCACGGCGTGTCCTCACCATGCAAAGCCACTTCTCTGTTCTCCTTCAGATGTCTTCTTTAAAACTCTGCTCTGCCGTAATGCTTATAAAAAGCTTGCCAGCGATTTGACAACTGCGGTCAGGAGCCTCTCACTAGTTCTTGTGCTTTATCAGCTTGGTTATAGTCTTACACTCAGGATGTGTGTTTTTAGGGCAGGTGTAGTGTCAGATGTTTGTACAGGACCAAGCACAATGAGGCCCCACTTCTACACACTGTTTTCAAACCACTAATAATGATAATACATATGAAAGGGAGGTTTCAGCCTGGGACCTTCAGTGGTATCAGCCTCTGCCCTTGTTGCAACAGGAGTTACTTCTTTAGTTGGAATCTCCTATAAACATTCACCTGCTTATGCCCACCTGGGAGAGACAGGCCTGCTTTGCCCTGGTGTGGTTTATATTTGGGCAAGTCAGCTCCTCTACCCATGTAGCTGTTCTGATCGTGCCCAGCCTTTCGGCCTCGCTGTCACGTTGTGGGGCTAAATGAATGGATCTAGCAGAATTTGCCAATGGCTCCCATGAAAGGTTCTTTAGAAATTCAGAGATTGGTGTATTTCACCCAGGATAAATTCCCTGGGGGCAGTGCTGGTTTTCACAGAAACTACCATAATTTCTTACCGCCCCACTGACCTTAGGCAAAAAAAGTGAATTTGGCATTTTTTCCAGGAAGGGGTGCGGGGGTGACACGTCCAACACAAAAAATATTGAGATCGATGTGCATGGTGCCTGGTCCTATTAACAGTGAGTTCTGCCTTTGGTTTGCATCTTGGATTGCTCATGGAATGCATCAGAGAGAATCAGCACTGAAATAAGCGAGCTTCACCTGGGGTCTAATGATAGAAAATAAGGGTGCACACAGGGTTCAAGGCTGGCTCAGCTGTGTTGCAGAGCTGTCTGAGGTCCAGGGCTGGTAGCTTTGCGGGTGAGAGGGTGTGATGGCAGAGGATGGGTGGAGGAGGGTTCCTAATGCTCTTGGCAGAGCTGCAGGGGGAGAAAAGCTTGTACGTCTTTGTCCAGACTATGCTCTCCAGTCTTCTTAGCCACTCGTGTTCATGAGCATCAGGCCAGTTGTCAGACGGGTGTGGTTGTCGTCTCCGTTTACAAAGGCAGCTGGTGGAAACCTCACGGGAAGGAGGTTGCAAAGGGGCGAAAATAGCATCCCCGAACTTGAGCAGGTAGAGATCCAATAGGTAGATAGTGAAGCATGTGTGCCCACAGGTTAGTCATTGCCATCTCATTGCTGCCGTGCCAAGGTTGTGCAGGATCCACCCCACACCCCAGCCCAGCCTGCCCCCATGAGAGGGGGGAAGGGGTTGTCTGGTTGTGTTTTGTGGTTAGCAGAGTATCAGCAGTTGAAACCTACTGTGGACCCACAATACCCTAAGGAGCTGGGAAGCCCTTCCCACTGAACCCAGGCACTCGCTTTCCTGTTCCCTGCAATGGTGAAAGTCCACAGAGACACAAATGAGGCTGTGTGTGTATTAATGGCGTCCTGAGAGTTTGTCTCCACCTCCCCTGTAGTGCGGACCACCCTTGCTATGAAATAATTTTTCTCCCTACATGATTCTTTTAGTGACTTTATTGGCAACTGCTCTTTTCTCCCCTCCCAGCCTCCTTCCCACCCCTCTTTGTGCCCCAGATGGGGTGCCTGCCATTTTCTTTGCCATACCAGCCGAGAGCGGCTGGGTGGCCTAGGAAGGAGCATGTTTGCATTTCCACTCCCCCAAGTGCCTGCCTGGGCCGGATCATGCAGGAACCGTTTGTTCTTTAATGCGTAGCTGTCAGAACCAGCATCCCGCGACAGCCAGCCTTCTTGCAAGCTTCCAAATGCTGCCTGCTTGCACATGAAGGGCTGTGGTTAGCGCTGTCGTGAAATCGGCGGCCAACGAGCAAAACCACAATCACTTTCCCTGCTAGCTCGGTTGTTAGGAGCCAGCCACTGGCGCTGAACAGGATGCTTTTCTGCCGGTGTTAACTGCTAGGCTCTGGAGCAGCAAGTGAGCAGTGGGGAAGCTGGGAATGTTTCTTGCTGTGGCTGCCCAGGACAGAATGGCTGCCAGAATGCAGCTCCTGGACTTGCCTGTCTCTGAGTTGATTCCCCCACGCTGCACTTGAGCCTTGCCATCCAAGCACGGTCACCCGCAGCTGAACTTTAGTGGGGTTGTCATCTGCACAGCAAGGAGCGGGATGAGGGTGAAAACAACAGCTCGGAGGCAGTTGCAGGTCTGGAACCACAGCTGGTAACATGCGACTTTTGCAATCTGCGTTGTGAGTTGGAGACTCAGCTGCCAGTTCTGTTTCACCTGATCACCTGCAAGCTTTGGACTGGTCTGTTCTGAGTGGGCTGTGCAGCTCCCCCGGGTGATCTGGGTGCTGAATGTGAGCAGGATTTCTTTATATGATATAAATATATATAGATATGTTAAAAACACACGTCCCCCCTCACTGCAGGAGGGGATAAAAGCACACAGTATGGAGGCTGTGCAAGAGGGCAGACAATAGGGTTGATGAACGGTAAATGAGAGGGATTAACCTCTGCATTATCTGATGTAGGCTGAAACTGGAGCTTGTCTGACCCGACCTCCCAGAATCAGCTCAGAGAGCGGGAAAGTGGCCCCTTTCGGAGAGGCGGGGAAGCAGGGCTTCTGCCTCTAAGGACTTGTAGGGAGCCCTGGTCACATCTTCAGGTGTAGCTCCTGGGGGGATCCTTTCGTTCCTTCTTTCACGGCACCTCCTGGGGTGAGTGGGAATTCCGTTCTTGTCCCCGGGGCCCCGGCCTGTTCTGCCATGGCCCTCTGACCTCACAGAACATCCTGCAGACGGCAGGTAGTTCTCAATACAGCCTGGCTCTAGAGCACACCTTGCAAAGCAGAGCCGTCGGCAAGGGTGCGTTTGTACTGCTTGGAGCTCCTTTGCACCACATCTTTCTTTCCCCACCCTGCTGAACCTCCCACAAATCCCCTTGTTTCCCCCTGTCCTCACAGGGTCTCCCTCCACTCCACCCTACCCTCCAACCTCCCTTCTTTGCCGTTCCTTAGTTAGTCAGCGGCTCACTCACAAACAACCCCAGATTCACCCGGTTCAATGACCAGGTACAGGGATCTGTCTGGTCCGGGGTTCGAGCACAAGACTGGGAGTCGGAAGCTCTTGGGGTTTGATTGTCTGATCGTGCCTTGGGCAAATCTTTTCCTCCCATTCTTGGTGGCTTCTAGGGATTGACGGATGTGCAGCTTTGAAGATGAAACTCACTTTAGAAGTACCTTGTGGTAGCAGGACGAGATTAGTCCCCAAGGGCTAGAAGCACTTGCATTAAAGAGATTTACTTTAATAACTTTTTTGGAGACCTGCGCTGCCCTGGTCCCCCCAGAGGAATGATCGATAACATAAGTTGCTTTTATTTTGGCAGGAATCTAGCAATTGGGATTGGAATTCAGAATTTCCCAGAAGGCCTTGCTGTCAGCCTTCCTCTGCGTGGCGCTGGGTTTTCAACATGGAGAGCGTTTTGGTAAGTAGCTCAAGCTCTGAAATGTGTTCCTCTCACCATCTTCTAGCTGCTGTCTCTGCATCGTTGCCTGTAACGTGTTGCTGTCTATGCAGTGCTTTGTTCCTACCTCCTGTTACGAACATAAGAACAGCCATACTGCATCACACCAATGGTCCGTCTAGCCCAGTGTCCTGTCTTCCAGAAATGGCTCGTGCCAGGTGCCCCAGAGGGAACGAACATAACAGGGAATCCTCGAGTGATCCCTCCTCTATCAGGAATGATCAGGGGCTTAACTGTATTTATGGAGAATCTGCTCTATTTTTGACGCTTTCCACAGCCTATGTGGACTTGGTGGTGGCTATGGAGGCACTCCGGGAGAAAGGGTCTTGCTGGTCTGGCCATTCTGTGTTCAGCTGCTGACATTTTTGCAGTCATCAGTGATTGCATGGCAACCCCCTCGTGCCACTCATACCCATTCAAACTTTGTAGAAGGACAACAACGGCTAGTCTGTTCTGCCTCCTGGGGGCACACCACCGCAGTAGAACGGGAGAAGTTTGAAGTGTGATCCTCTTTAGCAGTGGTTGCAAGTGCCTTGTGATCGGTTGGAATCCGCAGGCCAGAAAAAGACAAAACAGATGGACAGAAGAGAGTGCAATGTTGAAATTGTGTTTCTGCTGACTCGCTTGTGTCTGGTCTCCCACAACACATTTCCAAGGCCGCCTAGAGAAACATATACATGGGTGCACCAAGGCCAGAGCCTTTGCCGTCTCTCCGATTTTGTGTTCCTCCAACACATTTATATCAACATAATTTCTGACCTTGAAGTCACTTTCTTTTCCCAGCCCAGCTAGGCAGGTGATCCTTTCTGGCCTGTTTTAAGGTCTGGTAATGCTAAATGTACAGCTATGCTTTTTGTGACCAGTTTTTGATCCTCTTCTCTCACACGCTAATGCCGAACACAGCTACTCACACCGTTCCCATAGGTTTGCCACACCTAACCCGCTACCCAGCTGTATTCCTCTCAGTGCATTTTGGGACATTCTAGGTAGCTCTCCCCAGAGTGTGTCAGCAGCGGACATCAGCACAAGTGGCACAGAAGGTAGTCAGTTCTGGGATGTCTGACGAGACAGAGCTGGGAGGAAGGAATTAGACCGTGTCTATACCAGACCTTAAAGTCGATCGTAGATATGCAATTCCAGCTATGGCATTTGCATTCATTGAAGAAGAAAGAAGAAGAAGAAAGAAAGAAAGAAGAAACTTTCCCGTCGACCTCCCTTACTCCTCGTGAGAATGAGGAGTACGGGGTCAACTCTCAAACTCTGATGGTTCAGTTTTGCAGGTCCCCCCAGGTGATGAAATTGAATCCCCGGAAGATTGACCCTGAGTGGGTTGATATCCTGCGTAATGTAGGTGTACCCTTAGGCCGGCATGGGTAGGAGGTCCAAGTACTACAAAGAAACCAGGGGGTTGGGCAAGTTATAGAAGGAAAATCTAGGCCACCAGCAAAGGCAAAACGTTGTTAGCATGCATAGTTCAGAACAGAATGTTAGTCCTCAGACTGGGGTCAGAGTCATGCCACCAACTGGCTGCATAGTCAGGGAAAACCTTGTAGCATAGGTAGGACCTAAGAAGGGAAAATGGATGTGTTCTGAGGGGAGCCCTGCATCAGAGGTCCTTCAGCAGCAGAGCAATGCTTAGCCTGTGGGTGGGCAAAATACAGCCCACGGGCCGGATAGGTCCCGCCAAGCCACCGGATCTGGACCATGGGCCACCCTGCTGGGACCTTCAGGCAGCCCTCTTCTCAAGACCCCAGGGGAACGGGGAGGCTTCACACACTGCTCCCACCTCCCAGCAAAGATCTCTCAGCTCCCATTGGCCAGTCTCTGGTTTCCGGCCAATAGGAGTTGAGAGATTTTGGTGGGGGTGAGAGCAGCCTGTGAAGCTGCCCCCTCCCCTTGGTGTCTGGAGCGGAGAGCCACGTGGAGCAGGCTTGACTGATCTGGGGCTGCAGCAGGCAAGGAACCTGCTTCAGAGGGCTGCTGCTGGAGCCACCTAAGTACCTACCTCCTGGCCGGAACCTGCTTCTCGCACCTCATCCCCTCCCTCCCCCCAGCTCCCTGACCCAGCCTATCTGCTCCCCCTCTGCCCCAGGCCACAACTCTTTCCCAGACCCTGCACCTCTTCCTACACCCCTCCCTCAGGCCAGACTCTTCTCCTGTACCCCAGGATCCGAGATTGCAGCTGTCAGCCCATGCCCCAGGTCACAACCCTCTTCTTCACCAACACTGCCTCTAAGACCCCATCCCTGCTCTTTCCTGTATCCCAGGTCCCTACGCCACATTTCCTTCAGCTTCCAACCTCCATCCCAGAGCCTCTATAGGAAAGTGCAGCTCTCGACCCCCTTCAGAAATTAGTGCCCTGCCCCAGCGCATGTGGTTCAGGCCTCCTGCCCCCCCGTGACGTGTAGGATGGGATATAAACTGAGCGCAGGAGAGGGCTATTAGGAGGGAAAACAAAGGGATTGTTTGCCTGTATGGAGCCAGAGGCTCCCAACTCTGCTGGCTTCCAGATTGCTCACCAAGGGCTCAGCTGCTCTCATGTCTTTTGCAAGGCTCGGTAAACATCTAATTTCCTTCCGACAGTATGGGGATGGGAAAGCAGATTTGCACCCAACCTGCCAACTCAAAAGCAGAGCAGCCTAATGCTGAGCAGGGCCTCCCAGGTGCTTTCTGGTTTTACTGACTTCATTGATCCCATTTAATGGGACAAATCCCATATCCTCAGTGGTTTGATTGAGCCCCTGGGGTCCAACAAGTACCTGGCCTCTGTGGGTACCAAAAGGGATAAGGGAAGGTTTTCCTGTGTCCCTTCTGAGTTTCATCAGCAGCTTTTGATCTTGGTTCTCTTCCAGGTACGGACAGCTCAGTGGCATGGTGGAGCCTTTAGCTGGTGTCTTCGGTGCCTTTGCCATGGTGCTCGCAGAACCCCTCCTCCCTTACGCTCTAGGCTTTGCTGCCGGAGCTATGGTTTTTGTGGTCATGGATGACATCATCCCAGAAGCACAAACCAGGTGAGGGAAATTGCTCCGCACCCTCGCTGCCGACGCTCTGAAACCACGTTCATTGGCTGGCCTATCCTTGGGACTAAATTCTTTCCTTCCTCCCACATCCCCTGGAAGGGAGCGTTGTGGTTCAAAGAAACTCATTGGGCTCTGATCCCACAAGGATCCTGGAGTATTTGCATTAAGAGGACACATGCTCTTTTACAAACTAGTGCTGCTAACAGCATTTCAGCCCCTTCCCAATCACTGTCACACCTCAGAGAGGTGTCCTTAAGCACCGTGGTTCCTTCCACGTCCTGGCTCTCACCCTGCATTGCACACATGTGAAAGCCCATTTCCAAGAAACAACAGCTGCAAAGCCAGCATGAGCTGTAGGAAGGTTGGCTGCTTGCCTTATTTTTGGTGCAGGATTGGCAGAGTTCAGCTGTTGCCGCTGTTTCAGACTGTGAATAGTCAGGGAAAAGCATTCTTGGTACTGCAATTGTTTTGCTGAAGGAATTGTCAGATTGCAAGAGCTAGCAGGAGTGACTCTTGGAGATATTTGTCTTTTGCAGCTGTCCCTCAATGCATGTGGCTTGAAATGGCTGTCACTGAACAGTTTTATTGTACTAATAATTGAGCCTAAACCTTGGAGCCCATCGCACTGAGAGCCGTATGAAAACTCTAGGAAGAACTCTCCTGGCCCTGAAAGTTTACAGTCTAAAAGACAAAATGCTAGGGGTGGCTTATGGGAGGCAACCAATGCTTACCCACTCTGGAGCAGCAATCACTGCTGTCAAGCTACTAGCCATAAAGGGAGTCAGATCCCCACCTTCATCTTAGGGACTATATATAAAGAATGAATCTGTCGCTCCCAGACCCTGTTTATTGTCTCAGGGAGACAATAAATGAGGAGAAAATTGCATCAGGGATCTGTGATAAGATTCTCAAAGCCACCTAGAAGAGTTGGAGCCACGTCCCCCATTACTTTTAATGGAATTGCTTGCCTAAATCCCCAGTGCCCTGGGTATCCCAAGCACAGGGAGATGGTGCCTCTCCACACAGGCGACTGTGCTCTCGCACACCCTCCCCAGTCCTGCTGGTCTCCAGGCTCTGCCTTGGTTGTCCCAGCTGGCTGGGACTGGCCATCCTACCTCCAACAGGCATTCAGAGTGTCTGGGGCTGTACTGCTTGCTGGCGCTCTGGGGCTGGAGACACCCTGACTGTCCTGCTGCGGCCATCGGCACTTGGAGACGTCCTGGCCAGGAGCTGGGGGTGCTGAGGCTGTACCACCTGATGCAACAGGGCTGGGGCCTCATTTCCCTGGCTGGTGCTGGGGCTGTGGGCCGTGGTGGGGGTGTTTGGGGTTCCTGCGGGGTAGAGGGTAGAAAGAAAAGGTGCAGATGGGGAATGGTGCCCTCAGGTACAAGGGGAAGGGCTGGGGGTAGTATGCACAACCCCCAGGATTGCTCAACCTGTCTTTCAGAGGTGGTTCAGTGTCAGAGAGAGCTATCAGGGGCCGAGGACTGGAGATACAGCGCCATCCACACCAGCTCTCCAAGGAGCCATCTGGATGAGTCTGGTTTTGATCGGAGGGAGGGGTCAGCATGACACAAGGCCTTCAAAGAAAGGGGAATAAACAGGATTTTGGGAGATTCCCTTCCTCTCACAGGTGAAGGCAGCTCTGATGTCTGCCTGAAAGGACATCCTGAAACACAGGCTCTCACCCCTCTCCTTTCCTCCTTGCAGCGGCAACGGGAAGCTGGCTTCCTGGACCTCCATCTTCGGCTTTGTGGTGATGATGTCCCTGGATGTTGGACTTGGATAATGGTGGATTCCAACTGGCCAATGAAAGAGGACAGCTGCACAGTTTGCATGGCAGCAGTCGGAACTGGAACCTTTATTTTCTTCAAGATTTTTTAATATGGATGTTGATTAGGGTTGGTGTCCATTATCTGTGATTTTCTATATATGTAGATATTTTGCTTTAATGCAACGTTGGTTGTTTTCGAAGCACAAATATTGATGGCTCCTTGCAGGTCCTGGGTTTTCTTTGCTGCCAGATTCTTTCCGTGTTCAACAGGGCCATCAATAAGACACATATCAGTCAGGATGCAGTTTGCTGTTTACTTTTTCTCCCATTTTTGGGCATTTACGGAAGGGTCAAAGCATTTTTGGTTTTGACCGTACTTGTTCTATAGGTGGGCAGATGTTTAAAGAGTCTCCTAGTTAAGTCGTGGAACAGTTGATGAGTAAATCTGTGAAGTTTTCTGAACAGCCGAAATCTGTCTTGGAAGTATGGCTGTGCCAGCACTTACAAGGGAACCCGCACAAGTGAGTGCGTAGCAGCATGCCTAATACATACTACTAGGGTCTGAGAAATTTTAAGTGGCTTCAGCTATTTTGATGGATACCAGTAATCTAAACCCTTGAAAAAAGAAACCTTGTGAGAATCGCGTCTGGATGCAAAAGCTGGGAAGATATCAGTTTCCCCTGCTGCATATGTCGTCTTAACGGTGCATTGCTCCAGTATAATCCAACGGGCAATTCTTTGCCTCTTTACACATTTGAAAGAAGCCACCTGTTGCACAGCGTGCACTCTTCGAAGATGCAAGTTGTTTTTGTATAATTGGTTCATAAGGTGCTACGGAACTCTATTGTGGAGCAGGGTCCATGACCAACTTGAGCCTGAGGTTTTGTTTCATAAATTGCTATTTTAAATCAGAACAGAAATCTCCAGGAAGTTTTAATTTATGCTCTGCCCAGAGGTTGGCCTGTTAGCATGCTGCCTCTGTGGTCCTCCAGCAAAGGCATCCATAGTCACATTTGACAGACCAGTCGGGTCCTCCCGATAACTCTTATTGTCCCCAGCACTCATCCAATTAATTTATTACCTGACATGAACAGTCAGCAATGTAACACCCCAGAAACCACTTTCCAGGCGTTTGTTTGGATAACGGTGGGTCCCAAACATGCAGAATAATTTGTTTTAACCGCTCAGGAGCAAGCCCCGCTCCTCCTAGACAGAGGCACGCTCGCGGGAGGAATGTGATGGAACGTGACAGGTTTCTCCTAAGCTGAATAATGAAAAGCAGAAGTCAAGGGAATGATGGAGGACATATATCCCTGCTCACTTTCAAGGCAGGCTGTTCTCCTCCCATCAAGGTGGGATTGGATTAGACCCTTTGGCAGCCACAGTAAACAACTGGATTGCCTTGCTGGTGTCTAGGCATCTCAAGCCCTCTAGGCTTAACTTTATAATGTGTATTCCACAGGTTCACTTTAGAGATTCATGGGCCACCCTACGCCAGACACAGTCCCCTGGGAAACAATAGGCCGATCCTCTGAGAGAGGCTGTAGGAATGCAGTCAAGGGGACTAGGTACAAATAATGGATGAAATTAGAAGTAAGGAGTTGTTGTTGAGTTCGGTTGATTGGCTGGATTTTGTCTGTATTTATTTGTATGTAGTTCTGGATAATACAAAAATGCTGGTTGCCAATGGGCCTGACCTTTTAACTGTGATTTAGTTTCAATAAACGAAAAGTTCAGAGTCTTTGCTGACTTACTTTCCTGAAGTCAGCCCTTCCCTTTTCCTCTCTTCCCTGGATTTGATTACATTCTTTCCCCTTCACTCGATTCTTTCCTGTTTGCTCAAGGTCTTTCTTCTGAGACAGGCCAAAAATAATGCCTCTTAAATGGTAACAAATACCTTCTCTTCCCCCACCTAAGCCCGATCTTGTTGAAGAGAAGTCCCATCGGCTGGCGTCAGTATCAAGATTCATGCTGCAGGAGTACGCTGTTGGTTGGGTTGGCCACACCAGATCAGATCACTGATCCACCAAGTCATGCATCTGATGCTTGTCCGTTCCTAAGGCTTTGCAGACATAACAAAATCAAGTGTCCTGGAGAGCAAGGGTGAAATCCTTCCCCCGTTGAACTGTAAGGGAGTGTTGTTGTGGGTTTCAGCGGAACCCGGGTGTCACCTCTAGTCTCCATACAACCAAATTCACCCTTCCAAGAGGCATTAGTGGCCAGCTTGGTTGGCAGCCTCAGCAGAAGCCAGGGACGGAGTGGGAGCAGAGGGCACTCTATGTTCCAGACCCTGTGAAAGAAGATAGGGGCACGCAGGTGGGGAAGTTACCACCATCTCTGTCCATTGTTTATCTGCCTTGTGGACCTTTGAGTGCCAAAGGGGCTGAGATCAGTGTTCCCAGTAAGCTAAGTGCCTGTGCAGCCACACGGGAGAGATTCCGATGCCACCCAGCTGGTTAGCAAAGCACCCACAGTGAGCAGCAGGTGTGTCTACGGGCGGTGCTCATCCACACATTCCTTGGGTCAATAACAAAATTTCTTCTGCACATGTACGGACAATTTAGAGGGAACTTGACTGAAGCCGTGTCTACACGTGCACGCTACTTTGAAGTAGCGGCACTAACTTCGAAATAGCGCCCGTCATGGCTACACGCGCCGGGCGCTATTTCGAAGTTAACTTCGACGTTAGGCGGCGAGACGTCGAAGTCGCTAACCCCATGAGGGGATAGGAATAGCGCCCTACTTCGACGTTCAACGTCGAAGTAGGGACCGTGTAGTCGTTGCACATCCCGCAACTTCGAAGTTGCGGGGTCCGCCATGGCGACCATCAGCTGAGGGGTTGAGAGATGCTCTCTCTCGAGCCCCTGCGGGGCTCTATGGTCACCGTGGGCAGCAGCCCTTAGCCCAGGGCTTCTGGCTGCTGCTGCGGCAGCTGGGGATCCATGCTGCAGGCGCAGGGTCTGCAACCAGTTGTCGGCTCTGTGTATTTTGTGTTGTTTAGTGCAACTGTGTCTGGGAGGGGCCCTTTAAGGGAGCGGCTTGCTGTTGAGTCCGCCCTGTGACCCTGTCTGCAGCTGTGCCTGGCACCCTTATTTCGATGTGTGCTACTTTGGCATGTAGACGTTCCCTCGCAGCGCCTATTTCGATGTGGTGCCGCGCAACGTCGAAGTTGAACATCGACGTTGCCAGCCCTGGAGGACGTGTAGACATTACTCATCGAAATAGCCTATTTCGATGTTGCTACATCGAAATAAGCTATTTCGATGTAGGCTTCACGTGTAGACGTAGCCTGAGAGTGTGATCTGTGCCCTAAAAGCTCACCTGGAAAAGGAGCCAGGGTGGCAAGGAACCAAACCATGTCCCTTAACAGATCCTTTACCATAGCATGTAAACAGCTCAGAGTTACAATGGCCAGGAGAATGGCTGTTTCCCTGTGGCAACCTCAGAGGGCTTTGATGAAAGGTAGGGGGAAGTACCATTATCCCTTGGCCCAGGCAGGTCAGCGGCAGCACAGAGGTGAGAGGTGACTTACCGGAAGTCCCACGCGGTCACCTAAGTCAGTCCTGTACCCTGTCCATAGAACCATGTAGTCTCTAAAGAGGTAAGCCCCGATTTTCATCTCATGAGGTCAATGGGAGCAGCCGGTGCTCAGCACTTTCCAAAATTACCCCAACAGACAAGCTGGTGGAACTGCCAATGTTGTTCAAAGCCTGTCAGCACTTTGGCTTTTCATTTTAAACCAAGAGTCTGGTGTTTGATCTCTCCCTAGCTCAGGGCTTGGCAGTGGAATCTTTGTAAAGGTGGGAACGGCCAAAGTGGTTCATCTTAATGGCCCATCTCGCCCTGTGTCCTGTCTTCCAACAATGCCCAAGGCCAAGCTGTTCAGAGGGAATGAACCGGACAGGTGATCGGCATGTTCTGATTTGAGGTCTGCCATGTAGCATGACAGAAGAAAACAACACATTATTCACTTAAAGAGAACCTGTATTCAGATGCCTCGGAGATGGCATCACATTGTGCGTTTAATCCTGCTTCGACGTAGCCAGCCAAGATCAGAGTGAACATTCGACCCGTAGAAATGGAGGTGGAAGGGTATTGTAGAAAACACCATTGGAAAGCTTCTTCTTGTGCTCTAGAAATGGAGGGGAATTATATACTTTTGCCCTGCTGTGATTGAACGTCTGGCTGAAGTCCAGAGGTGAAGTTATGCCTGGGAACAATAGGTGTCAGTGAAAAGGCAGAGTGCTAAGCACATAGAATGTAAACGTGCTGTCACTCGGCATGAGATGGCAGGGAGTTACGGCAGGATACAGCTGTTATGGTAGGAAGAAGCTGATTGTCTTCAGGATATTGAACTGAGGTGTTCTACAGAGAGGAAGGACATCCTGGGAGGCAGTGCTATCTGAGGTCACAAGGGAGCTGTGTTCAGTTCTCTCCTCTGTGCCTGACCTCCTGTGTGATTTGGACCGTTGTTCTCTGCCTCAGTTTCCAATCTGTATAATGGGAGCAATAGCAGTGCCCAGCCTGTGAGGAGGATAAATACGATAAAAGGGGCCAGCGTGAGTCACAGATTAGTAGGGGGCATATGAGTATCTGAGAGTATTTTTACCTGCTACCTCTAAGACAGGCAAGATGCCGAGCTGAATCCATGGATCTCGGGTGGCAGGATGAAGCGACAAACCATGGGACGGTTTTGCTTCCAAGTTTCTTTAACATACTGGTGTCCTGTGTGTAAATGGCTGTTGTTGTTCTCCTCCCACTAACTGTCACAGAGCAGGGTGTGGGCCACCTTGCGTAGCGATTGGATCTGGGGCAGGGGTCTGCAACTGACACAGCGACAAAAGCCACTTTTTCAAATTCAGTTACAAAAGCAGTACTTCAAGAGCTGCAGTGCACGTGAATACGAGGCCATCCTTCATAAATACATAAAATGATAAAGTCAGACTGTACGTTTTGTAACCCCGCTTTTAAGAACAGCGCGCACACAATGATGTTTAACAGTTAGGACGTTGTTACCCCCATCCCCCAGCTTTACTCCCATCTCGCAGACCCACCCCCCCATCTTCAGACTTAGCCTCTCTGAGACCCAATCCTGCCCCACCAGCCCCAGGTTTAACCCCTTCAGCCCCCAACGGCCATCCCAACTCCAGGATTTACCTGGCTCAGCCAGGGAGCTCCACTCACTGCTGCTACTGCTGCAGGTGCCTCCTTTTCTGTGTGGCTGTGCAGCTCTGGCAGGACAGGCTTGGATGTCCCCTTCCCTGAGCTCTCTTGCAGGCTAACCTTGCCTCGGCTTCCTCTTCCAGGGCTCCCTGCCCTGCTGGCTTCCACCCCACCCTCCTCAGCCACCCCAGCTGACTGCTTGTCAGCTTCGGAGGCTGCCACTGCTTAAACAAAAATACTAAGCGGCGGTGGCAGTGGCAGCCTCCAGAGCCTCATGTGGAGTCAGCAGCAGTAGCGCTTGGAGCCACAAGTGGCTCTTTAAAGAGCCGCATGCGGCTCCAGAGCCATGGGTTGCTGACCTTTGGTCTGGGGCAAAGGTCCAGGGTCAGAAACTGAGCAAGGCTTGAACAGACTGCAACAGGGCTGGGAACAAGTCCCCAGCCAAAGCAGTCACAGTTACATGCATAAGCATTGAGACCTCCTCCAGTGGGGGGCAGGGCCAAGGGGGCAGTTTCCCTGGGGCCCATTGATTTTGAAGGGTTCAGGGCTCTGGGCCCTTCTAAATGCCATCAGAGCCCCGAGTGTAGCTGAGGGCCGGCTGGGGGAATCATAATGCAGCCTGGGCAGGCTAAGGGCTGGTTCTCTGAGGAGCATGGAGCCAGGTTCCTCCCCTCCCCTGACTGCCCAGTGCCTGGCAAAGTCTGTTACCATCCTGAGCACTGGCCAGGTGCGGCTTCTGACTCAGGCCTGGCCTACGCTAGGCAGGCAAGTCAACTGTAGATACACAGTTCTAGTTATGGCACTCCATGTCCGAATCAGCTTACCCTCAGTCGACCTGCTTAGTCATCTTCACAGAGGAAGGTCGAGATGGGAAAACTGTAGAGCTCCCTTACACCTTGCAATATCGAGGAGCGCAGGGGTCGACTGCTGACCCCAGAGAGTTCAATTTCATGCATCTCTACGAGGCACGTGAAATCAAACACTGGAAGATCAACCCTGACTGGATCAATCTTCCTCATAGTCTAGATGTACCCTCAGATAGTCTGTCCCACATCCCTGATACTAACTTCCGTGACTGCCTACTGGATGGGAAACTCCTTGGAGCAGAGACAGGCTATCTTGAGTGTTTGGAAAGCATCTGGCCTGGGACTGGCACTGTTGTAAGGAGATATTGAGCAACACCGTCCGTGTTTGGGTCCTTGCTTTCGAAGCCGACAAACTGACTGAGAGGGTCTGGTGAGGTTCCAGCCCCCAGCATCTAGAGAAAGCTGCTGGTTCCATTTTAAACACAGCCTTGCTGTCTGGATTTAAGTCCTGATCTCTGTCAAACGAGCGTAAGGAGTTAATATAGGACCGGCCATACTGGGTCAGACCCAAGGTCCATCTAGTCCAACAACTTCTCCTCTGACAGTGGCCCCAGAGGGACACCCTAAGGGAGTCCCTTAGTGATGTTCAGTGTGTTATTCAGTGTCCTCCAGACCATCTTCATTTGTCAGTATTAATTATAGACACTGTGCTCTTGCCTGGGACGTTCAGACTGAGACACGAGCACTCTGCATTGGATAGATTTTCAAAATCGGGGCCTTTGCCACCTCTCGTCTGTGTTTTTCATCTCTAAAATGGGACCGTGACCGTTATCCGCCTCTAAAGAGTGGGGAGAAGGCTCGTTAATTGATTGCAAAGTTCTGTCAGATCTGCATAGGGTAAATGTAAATTTTCTTAGAATACTAGAATTGGAAGGTCTCTCGAGGTCATTGAGTTCAGTCCCCTGCACTCAAGACTGGATCAGGCAGCAGCTAAGCCACCCCGATAGTTGTTTATCAAACCTCCTCTTAAATATCTCCAGTGATGGACATTCCACAACCTCCCTCCGCAATTTATTCCAGTGTTTAACCACCCTGACAGGAAGGTTTTTCCTAATGTCCAACCTAAACCTCTCTTGCTGCAATTTAAGCCCATTGCTTCTTATCCTATCCTCAGAGGTTAAGGAGAATATTTTTTCTCTCTCCTCCTTATAAACATTCTTTTAGGTACTTGAAAGCTGCTATGTCTGCTCTCTGTCTTCTCTTTCCCAAACTAAACAAACCCAATTCTTTCAGTCTTTTCTCAGAGGTCATGTTTCCTAGACCTTTAATTATTTTTGCTGCTCTTCTCTGGACCTTCTCCAATTTCTCTACATCCTTCTGGAAATGTGGTGTCCAGAACTGCACACAATACCCCCAATGGAGGCCTCATCCATGCAGAGTAGAGCAGAAGAATGATTTCTCATGTCTTGCTCACCACACTCTTGGTTTTGTTGTCCTTATGCCAAATAAGTATGGATCTCGTCAACCTCAATGGGACCATTGTAAGTGCCAGATTCCTTTATATGAGTAGTAAGATCTTTGCCAGTCTTTATGATGAAACATTTGCCTTATGCAGGGGATGGAGGTGAGGTTAGCTTGCTTTATTGCTCAGCGTTGTAGAACATGTAATGTCTTGTGGAACATTCTCATGAACACCCTCTGAATACCTGCTAACCCCAGAAAATACTTAGCTAATAAATACTTAACACCCACTCAGTACCATGGTTAAGTACTTGGACAAATGCTACGGGGTTACATGATATCTCTTCAAGGAGGAGGTGTGCTGTGGTATCTGGCGTTTCACAAAAAAGGCTGCTGTGGAAAGTTTGGCTGCCACGGGATACACATTTCAAGTCTGATGTTGCAAAGATTTATGCATGTGCTTAATTATACAGTTTGTAATTAGCTCAGTGACACTAATCGTAGGGTATAAAATGAGGTACATGCGGAAATCTCAGCAGAAGCAGCGCCTTTATTATCTCTTGTTATTCTATCTTAGGCTTTTTATTTTGGGCTCAGTACTGTAGACTCTGAGCTGGTGAGATACTTCAGGGCGTTTGCTGTCAGCACATGCCTGCAGATTCCATTATCTCATTTTTATACAGGAAAAACTGAGGCCCAAAGAGGCCGGGACCAAGCATATAAAAATGTTTAGATGGCTAACAATGCCGATAGCGGTCTCAAGAATTTCAAAAACACCCAGGTATTTAATTCCCATCGATCCACTGCACATTAGAAACACGGGTTTTGCTTTTGAAAGCCCTATTCAAGACCTGCAGTCATGTAGCACGTCAAAGACTAATACAGTAATTTATTAGTTGAGGAGCTTTCGTGGGACAGACCCACTTCTTCAGATCTGAAGAAGTGGGTCTGTCCCACAAACGCTCCTCACCTAATAAATTATTGTGTTAGTCTTTAACGTGCTACATGACTGCCGGCTGGTTTTGTTAGAATACAGCCTAACACGGCTATCTCTGTTACTCCTCGAGGGCTATCTATGTCTTTGGTCAACCTCAGTGACTTGCCAAAGTCTGTGGCAATGCACAAAGTGACCCGGGAACTCCCCAGCTCTGGACTATACCTGGACCTCTGGCTCATTCCTTCAGTTCATTGTCCTTTCAGCACAGCATGCACACCGGAGCTCCTGCCTGTTTGCCATTAGGAATAGTGAAAGAGGATGGAATCTGCTGACACTTTGCAGAAAGCCAGCGCTAGGCTTCTGCCCTACTCGCAGTCTGTGGTGAGGTTCATAAGAGAGTCGAGAAAGCACATAGGTCTTCTCTGAGGTGGGGATTTTAGTTTCAGCCTGTTCAGCTGCACAATTAAAGCTTGAGTGGTGGGTGCAAAAGGAATCCATAAAACATACAGTTGCAATCAGAAGTGCAATTGCAACGTTTTGTGTCAAAGAGAATTATTTCTGAGCATGTGCGCCATTGGTTTTTGTACCCACTAAGTTGTTGTGCGTGCAAATCATGACCCCATTTTCTGAAAAATCAAGGATTAAGCAGTTTTTTTTATGCTTGCCATTTCTCCTTGGTCCAAGTCCATGCCCTTGCTCTCGCATATGTTCCATTCTGGTTTTTCAGATTTCCATGCCAGCGGTCACCCTTAACCAACCAACACGTAACCAACATTTACCGCACATTGGTGTCTTGAAGGCAACGCAGTACTTATCTGCGCTTTGAGAAGGGTGGTGCGGTCCTGTAAACGAGATACCTCAACAGGGACTTGATCCAAAGCCTATTAAAATTGATGGATGTCTTTCCCGTGATTTCGTGAGGATCAGAGCTGGACCAGCTCCAAAAGAAACTGTTGTTCAATGTTGACTGTTTAATAACAGCTACTGTATGCAAATATTTCCTAAGAACTAGGCTCTCCTCTTTGTTCTACCAATTAAGCCTCTCTATAGCCAAGAAATAAATTACTAGGAGGCAAAAAAGCCATTACCAACAATGTGGCCAACGCTTTAATTTTATAACCAGTCTTGCAATGTTTTCTGTTTGGTTTAAAGCCCCAGATCCTGAAGTCATATGAATGCCTGAGAATCTCTGTTTTCATTTTCAAAAGTAAATTTCTTACACTGATACTTGCAGACAAAAGCTTGAAAGTGTGACCCCGGGATGCTAAGAAAAATATCACCCACATTTATTGCCTCTTTAAAAATGCTCCTGATTTTTTCTTTAAAAACAAAAAACAATTTTAGGGGGCCTGATTCAAGATTTTATAACAATTCTGCAATTGTTAAAAAATTAAGTTTTTGTGATTCTGTTTTAAAGAAGACGACACTTTGTTCAGTTGAGAATATGAAAAATCTGTCTCAAAATCCCTAGCAATTCCCCCACGGATATTAGGTCTGACTTGTCAGCCTTTTACTTGCATGTCTGAAACTCTTCAAAAAAAAAAAAAAAAATTTAACACAGAGAAAACATGGTTTCCTGTATTCTGCCAGAGTGGCTACTCTCTCAGGGGCTCCAAACTCTGATAGCCACATTACCTCACCGACCCACTCCCAGTCATCCTCTAGCCCCGTACGTGGGGGTGAACAGCTGTCTGAAATAGTCGCTCATTATTGGTAAGGGGGTATGGACCTGCTGTCTCCTCCAGCCCCGATTCCCACAGGCCTTGTCTCAGGACCTGTATCCTGGGAGCTTGTCTGGCCTGAGCTCCCCTAGCTCTGCCAACCTTTCCCCAGCCCTGCTCTGTGTTAGGAAGCCTCTTTAGCTTCTCTAGCAGCCAGATCCCTCGTGCTCACAGCTAGAGCAATAGTCATCTCTTTCCTCCTCTCAAGGAGCCCTCTATTTATACAGCTGCCGCTGGGCCCTTGTTGGTTGCACTGGCTCCTCAGCCCTCTCCCAGGGCTGGGTTTTAACCCTTCTCTCTGCAGGAGTGGGACAGCTGCTCCAGTACAACAACATAATTATGCAATCACAAAATGAACATGTCAGGGTTCTCCTACATGCGGTAGGCTTGGCAGCCCTCCGACGGAAGAAACAGATCTTATTGGTGGTGCTCCTTTCAAGAATTAAGAGCTGTCTCCTGCTGAAGTCGATGTCAAAACTGCCACTGACCTGCCTTGCAGCAGTTTTTACGAATAAGTATGTGTTGATCGGTCTGATGTAAATTTTTAAACCCTGCTTATTTCAGTCTGATGGGCAGATTTCTCCATCGGTTTTCATTCTGATGGCTTTTGGTTTTGTAATCCTATGCAAAAACAGCTGCTGGTGGTTCATTCACCTTTTTGACTTTGGGATGCTTTATGCATTTTTTTTTTTTTTTAACTCCCAGTAAAAGGAAATATTTTTCTAAAAACATCGCAATCAGGATAGAGGTTTGTGCGGGGAAAGGAAGCAAATTTAAAGCAAAGCTTGTCAGCTGTTCATATTTCTTTTTATGGAGAACATTAACAATCATTTCAAGGGACCTTGTGCATTGGTGGCATTTTAGTTTCTGCTGTTTTTCTCCCTGTTTGGTCTCTTCAGGACCAAAATGCTTTAGTGCAACTGAAGTCCTTGGGATTACTAGAGCATTATCTGGGTAAAAGTTAATGGGCTGTGATAGACAGGAGGTCAGACTCGACAAGTGATCCAGTGGTCCCACCTGGCCTCATGTTGGATGAAACATTCAGAAGATCAGTTTGCACTCAAGCTGTTGGTGATGTCTGTGTATCATGCACAAAAGCCCCAGGTCAAACTGTTATCTCTGGTACATTGATGTGACTCCAGAGTCACTCCACTGAAGAGAAGTTACTGCAGTTACATCAGAATTTGTCACCTCAGTATCCTAACCAAATTCCCTGAATTCAGATAACTTCCAGTATGTTTTTCCCTTCCGAAATTCCCTCTTTGGGGTAATTTGGTATCATTCATGTCCCATCCCTAAATCTTGTTGGGTGCTGACAGACAGCTCCCACATTCCCCTCTGAGGGCGCAGCTATACATTCTGGTGGTCGATTTTCTGGGCTTCGCTTTAGCGCCTCTAATAGGGATTCACTAAGTCCAATGTTCAGGGCATCGCCGCTGACTCTGGCATTCCCTCACAGTCGTGAGGAGAAGTGGAAGTCCATCGGAGAAACTCTCCCATCAACCTTCTGCTGACGGGACGGCGGAGAAAGTCAACCTAAGGTGTGTCGACTGCACCTGTGCTATTCTTTTGTCTTGGAGTCGGGCATCTTAGGTGCATTTTTCTCCACTAGTATAGACCTCCCCAAAAATGCCTACGCTACAGCAGTGGTTAAAGTGCATCTCTCATAACTATTGTATGATGCATGTGTGCATGGGTATAAAGATACACTGCAGAATTTGTGTAGGCCTTTCAGAACATCCAGAATGAATGACTTAAATCCTTGTACTCTGGGTGGAGCACAGGTCATCTACAAGTCTCCCCAATTTCACTCTGTCTTGGGACGAAACTTGTAGCTGACCCCACGAGTACCCCAGTAGTTGTCCTTCAGTCTCAGTAGATCTTCTCCACCCTTTCCGAGGTCTTCCTCTTTCGCGTTTTCCTTGCAGGTTCCCTTTGAGAGCTTGACAGACGCTGCTGGATGATGGTTTTCTGAGTGTGTGGCCTCGCCATCCCCACTTTCTTCTCTTGATTTAAATGTCAGATGGTTCTCATCCTGCCCTGTTCCAGGATATCTGTGGCCAAATCTTGTCATTTGATGAGAAGGATGTACCTCAGGCATCTGTTTATGAATCCAGAATGAGTGGTGCTCCAAAATGACACTTTGTGTATTTCGTTTGTACTTATTTTTCAAAGCGGAAATAAAAAGACACATTTTCCTTTCAAACGGTGATTCCCACTTTATGGGATACCAAGAGTTAATAACTGGTAAGCAGACAGCCTTGAGAAATTCTGCCAACATAGGCCTGAGACAATAGTAAGGCTGGGTTGATGACTAAGTGATTTATTGAGGTTGTGCTGATAGTTCAGGTGTATGTGCATGGTACCTGTGGTTACTTCTGGATTAGGTCATGAAAGGGATTATTTCAGGCTGAGACCCTGGAAGGGAAAGCGACTGTTTGTCACGCACTGAGATGTACCAGCCACAGCTGCTTGGGGGACAAGGGGATGGTTCGGTGTCCTCCTGGCAATTTGCTTCTGAAAAGGGTGTGATGCATGAGAAAGCATGAGTTGCACTTTCACTGTTAGAAATATCTCTGGGAGGGGCTAAATTCCCTTCTCCCAATCCCCCACTCTCTTGCGCTGACGTGCTTTCTTCTGTCTGGGGATTCTGTTCTTCCTCTGTCACTCTGCCTCTAAAGGGTTAGGGGAGAATTCCTCACTGCTCAGCACTGTGCCTGGCTATGAAAATGGCCCTGTTCTGCCCTCCACTTCACAAAGGGCTATCAGGAGGAGGAATGGGCAGGACAATGGTGCATAGCTCTATGAGATGGTTCAGGGCTACAGAGTACTCCGGGTATCATTCCTGGGAGAAGTCCAAAGTCCTGAAGGCCCAAAGAAACCGCAAGCCACGTTTCCTCTGCTTCCATCTAGCCCAGTGTCCTGTGTTCTGCCAGTGGCCACTGCCAGGTACTCCAGAGGGAATGAACAGAACAGGGAATCATAAGTGATCAACCCATTTCCAGCTTCTGACAAACAGAGTCTACGGACACCATCCCTGCCAATCCTGGCTAAGAACCAGTTGCAAATAGTCACCATCTTATTAGAACATTTGCAATATTTGGAGTCTTCCCTAAAATTCCTGGCCCATGCATTAACAGAAATATGGTGAGCAAGACACGAGAAGTCATTCTTCCACTCTACTCTGCGCTGATTAGGCCTCAATCGGAGTATGGTGTCCACTTCTGGGCACCACATTTCAAGAAAGATGTGGAGACATTGGAGAAGGTCCAGAGAAGAGCAACAAGAATGATGAAAGATCTAGAGAACACGAGCTGTGAGGGAAGACTGAAAGAATTAGGCTTGTTTAGTTTAGAAAAGAGGAGACTGAGAGGGGACATGATAGTAATTTGCAAGTACCTAAAGAAGTGTTACAAGGAGGAGGGAGAAAAATTGTTCTTCTTAGCTTCATAGGATAGGACCAGAAGCAATGGGCTTAAATTGCAGCAAGGAAGGTTTAGGTTGGACGTGAGGAAAAACTTCCTGTCAGGGTGGTTAAACGTTGGAATAAATTGCCTAGGGAGGTTGTAGACTCTCCATTTCTGGAGATATTTAAGAGCAAGTTACACAGACATCTATCAGTGGTGGTCTAGATGGTGCCTGGTCTTGCCGTGAGGGTGGGAGACTGGACTCGATGACCTCTGGAGAGCCCTTCCAGTTCTAGCGTTCTGTGATTCAGTGCAGTTCCCTGACGGTGGCGGAATCCAGCTTTCGTTTTACAAAAATAAGTGCGTTTTTTCTCCCCTCCCTGGTGCGGAGACCAGCCTGACAATGTGACCTAAAGGCTGCAAAGATAAATGCCAAGAACTGTACATGTAAATTTTTCAGCCAATTTTATGGGGGACAAGTTGGGTGGGAGGGGAAAGGAGAGGGATGACTAGGTGTGTTTGAATACTGTGGGGTAGAAACTGTCTCCTCGTTCCTTGTCTGTCGAGCCCCTGGCAGGCCCTGAGCCATAGTTAGCAGAAGACAGGGACTGGGTGTTTCAGTGAAGCACTTGGGGTTCGGGGCTCCTGAGTGTGCTGTGTGCGGCCTGGGCTGTGTCATCAGCATTTTGCAAGAGCTGGCTCTGGAGCCAAGACCTCCCTCTGTGCTTTGGAGCAGCTTTTTGCTGGGCTCCCCATCTCTGACTTTTTCAGAGTCGTTCCTTTCCCGTGCCCAAACACCTGTTTGGCTGAGCGTCACGTGCTGAGCGTCTGGTTTCTGGAAGGTGGTGGGGGATGCGGGGTTTTCCTAAAGGACACATGCCTCCTAGGAGAAAAAGACTAAGTATTAATTCCCGGCCCCAATCATGTGCCAGCGCTCAGCAGTACTGAGCTCACCGCTCACCTGCGTGACTTTCCTCCCCGGGCCTGCTGCAGGCCCGGCTCTCCTCCCTGTCCTTGTCAGTTCTGCCACAGATGGCAAAAAAGAGTGATTGGTATTGTGGGGCTGGGGTAGCAAATGAAGCTGCGTCAGCTGAGCCTGGTAAAGCACCATTCCCCCTCCACAGCCTGACACAGCTCATGCGGCTTCACAGCCCTTACTGCTGAGTCAAGGTTCAGGAATGCTGAGGGCGATGCCGTCGCCCGAGGCTGCCGCCCTGCCAGCGAGAAACTGGGGCAGGGCCTCCTTCCGCAGGGATTGCGTGTGGATGCCCAGTGTTTACCCGCAGAGGTGAGGGAGGGCGGGAGAGAAGGTACAGCCAAACACGGTTGTGGTTTCTAGGGAGTGGGCGGGGACCAGGAACCTCAGGCCAGAGCTTTGCACGCAACTGAACAATAATCCCATTATTACAGCCGATGCCATAAAACAGAACACAGCAAAAAAAAAAAAAAAAAAAAAAAGACTGGGGCATGCTGGACGTGCACCCAGCATAGATTGTAGCACCTGAGTCACCACAGACAAAGAAACTCTGGTTTCCCCTCCCTTCCTTATCCCCCCTCACCTCCAGGTGAAAGAAGAACCTTCGTGCAACATGACTTCTATCCTTCTTACGGGGACTTTGTTATACTTGGCGACTTGGTTGCGATTAAAATTGACACACATGCTGGCTCCTAAAGCAGGGGCAAAGGTACAGCTCAGCTCCTTCATTGCAGATTTCTGAGCACTTCCCAGGCCTGGCTCTTTCTGGGGGGGGAATGATAGCACCTCGGAGTTTTTATAGCGCTTTGCATCCCAGAGTGCATTGTAACACTCTTATCTGTACGGCTGCACAGAAATGTGGCCATTTCTGCCTTGGAGGGCAGTGCTGGAAGGGAAGAGAAATGTTGGCTCAGGATGCTGCTTTGTTCTGATGTCAGGTGGTCATGGAGAATAGTAACAGAGAGGCAGCCATGTTAGTCTGTACTCCAACAAAACAGCAGAAATGTAGCCCTTTAAAGACCGACTAAATGATTTATTTGGAGATGAGCTTTCACGGATCTGATGAAGTGGGTCTGTCCCACGAAAGCTCATCATTTTGTTAGTCTTTAAAGTCCCACCAACAACGAGGTCTGGATTCTCTGTCTGCTGGCACGATTCTTGAGTCCTGCCGGGTGCAAGTATTGGCACTGGCCAGTGTTTCCCTGTAAACCGGGTGCTTGTGCAGCTGCTTGAGAGATTCAAATGCTGCCCACCTGATTAGCAGAGCGCTCACAGCTAGGTTTTTGGCTTCTACTGGTGGTGCACATCCACACAAACCTCGGTGCACATAACAAAATTTATTCCTCACATAGGTGGAAAAAATCTGCCCATGGATGGATAGGATTAGAGGCAACCTTGGCGCTGATGCGAGATGGAGGTTGGCCTTCTGACAATGTAGGCCTTAAAGTCTGTGCAGATAGGTTTTTCTGCTTGCCCCTCACCTCTCTTTCCCCGAGCTGCCCACAGGCCTTACATTAGCTTATGCTCCCCTTGGAGCAGTGAGGGACTGAGTGAGTCTACCCAGCTGATGTTTTTTGTGGGCTTTGACTGTACTAGCAAATGAAGCCAGTGAAATGGCACGACATCAGCCAAGCTCTCGTGTGTTCTGAATCAATGCACATGTTGTTGGGCAGTGGCTTTTGGAAAGATTTTACTCACTGCTTACCCTGGAAGCTGAGCACTTGGGTGGCAGGAGAGATTCAGGTGCTGCCCAGCAGATTAGCAGAATGCCCCACAGGTATCCCCAGTGGTCAGCATGTGTTTCTATTGGGGGGTGCACACACCAAAATTTGTTCCAGCCCGGGATGGAAAAAATAAAGGGAACACTGCTGTTGATGGCCCTGGACCTTGGCTGCACATTTCTGCCAGATATGTGAGTGAGAGAGCCCCTGATTTTCTATCCCATTCACAGCTGTTGGGAAGCACGTGGCCAAAAAACAGAGTTCCATCAAAATCGGAATGCTTTGAGAAATTGTGCTGACTTTACCCAAATTTCATTCGGCAGGTTGGGAAACCTAGGGAGCAAAGTTCCCTGGAAATTTTTCCATCCAGGCATGGAATAAGTTTTGCTGTGTGCCCTAAGGCATATGTGGAGGTGCACCACGAGCAGAAACACACACTGCAGTCTGTGGGTGCTCTGCTAATTAGCTGGGCAACTCCTGAATCTCACCTGAGTGGCCGCCCAAGCACTCAGCTTACAGGGAACGCTGGCGGGGAAGAGAATTCTGACAATGTCCTCTTTTGACATTTGCAGACCAAGACTATTTTTTTTTCCAGTTTGTCTAATAAGTTAAAGTAAAACAAAGCAAAAGGTGCTGCAGGTCTGCTTCCTTTGTTTTGCAAAGATACAGGCTAACACACCTCTCCCTCTGAGACTATAATATAGTAGGAAATAAAGTCTCAAAACGAAATCATCAAATTGACAAGATTTTTTTCCCCCCAGAATTTTCTTTGGCCGAGAACTTTGATTTGGTTTTAATTTTATTTTACGTTTTATTCTGAACTGGAAAAAGGATGGTTTTTAAAATCTGGAACTCCTCAGTACAAAGGACCAAAACTATTTTTTTTTCCTTCCCTGCACAGTTCTGATCAGGGTATCTGAACACCTGAATGGCATTGTTTCATGGGAAGGTTCTACAGCAGAAGGTGTTATCTTTCCTGGAAGGCCAAAGGGGTAATTCTGAATACGATTTTGGTGAATACGCCGATGGGATTTCTGGTCTTTGTACTTGAGGCTTATAATCCTTCAGGGGAAATACCTGAGAACAGGAAACAGAGTCTAAATGCAGCATTTTTATGGAATTTTACAAAAGCCCAATAATAACCGAAAAGCTCTTGTATATTACCAATGCTGGATAACACAGAAGAGTTCTTGGAATCTCTCGTTCATGATATTCTCATGTTTTTACATGAACAGCGAAACCATTACAAAACCTGACAGAAGACTTCCCCACCGTCGTCTCATACTGTTGTTTTACTGTGCCCAAAACAAAAACCAGCATCCTCCTCCCCAAAAATAATTTATGAAAACATTAGAGGAGAGAATGGCCCAAGTTTGTGTTCCATACACTAAAACTGAGGCAGAATTTCCCCTCTATAGAACATGTCCTCCAGAGCCAAGGGAAGATTGAGTCATAAAGAAAAATGTATGCACTAAAGGAATGTGGGGAAAAGTAACGATAATGAATTCCAGTGCTGTGGAATTCTGGGCCAGAGGTAGTTCCTAGGCGTCACCACAGGAAAGTCACAGAGTCATTCAATATATCCAAGGATGCACCACGTGAGCTCTGCCAGAGGGAAAGACTGTGGAAGACATAAGGTACGTCTACTTTTCTGGGCAGATCGACCTGATCAGGTTCGATCTTCTGGAGTTGAGTTTCGTGCATCTGGTAGAGATGTGTGAAATTGATCTGTCTGGGGGTCGGCATTTGATCTCCTTCAGCAAAGACAGTCAGCTAAGTCAATTTCAGATATATTGATTCTAGTTACGCAATTCCCATAGCTGGAATTACTTATCTGAAATAAACTTACCTGCCTAGTGCAGACCAAGCCTCCGTTCCACTAACGAGCCCAGTTGCAGATGAGCATATGAGGTCCCTAAAGTAACAGGTCCCTAAATTGTGACTCCTAGGAGGCACGCCAGTTAGATAACATCAACCCAGCCCAATAAAACAGAACGTTTTGACATTTCCAAATCTGAACAGTTCTCATTTTTGCTAGCTTTTTAGCTCGATTTGGAATGAAAACAGATGTTAAAATATTGGAAGGTCCCATGAAACAGATTACGTTTTCCAATTCTGTCTACTCAGAGCTGGCCCATGGCCTACCCTTTCTCAGCTAGCACCATGGATTTTAAAGAGGATGAAGTAGGCTGTCTCCGTGTTCCGTCTTCCCTGACGGTTGGTAAAAAGTCTTGGGACAGTGTTGCATGGTAAAACAGCTGCTGTGTTCCATCCCAGAGGTGGCTTTTTGGGGGCCTCCACAATTAGAGGTGCCTCTGCTTTCCTTGGAGCTTGAAAGGTCCCTGCTATCCTGGGAATTTTTTTTTCAACTCCTTTGTGCCTGCTTTTGAAACCTTGCCTCATTTTGCTGGCTGTGGGGGCTGTGGTTTTATGAGCTGCAATTAAAAATCCTTCAGAACCCGGGAAACAGTATCCAGACAACAAGCTGGAGGGGGCCGGAGGGCCTCCCGAGTCATTAAGCAAATTAAGTTGTTAAGAACACAAGGACTCTCAGGTGACTAGGTGTAAAAGCCCTGGAGGCCTCTGTAATTGTTATCAAAAGGCAGGGCTGGTGGGAAAAGGAGACATGTGCCTCTCCCCCACCCCCACCTATCTGAGCTGTCTTGCCCTGCAGGAAAAGAAAATTGCAGCCCAGCTTTGACTCTTCACCCAGTTCACAGTCTGCTTGTTCCCCAGCTGGAGTTGACATCTTTGTTCTGGGCAAGATACTCAGCGAGAACCCAGGGGCCAAGAGAACCCCTGAAGCTGCGGTGAGTCCCAGCTAAACTGGCAAATAGCCCAGATCTGTGAACACTGGCTGGCCTGGCCTGATGCAGTTGCCCTCACACACCCCAGGGGAACCTCCTTTGTCCTGCTCACATCCCCAGTTCTTTGCTAGATCCCAGGGCTCTGGAAGCTTTGTGGAGATCCTAGGTTTAGCCTGGCAGCCCTCCGTGGCAGAATGGAAGAGTTTTTACTCCCCCGCCTGTTGGTGATGTGCGTTTTGGCGTCAGCAAACAAGCGAGGGACAAGTCTGCCTCTGGGCCCTATGTTACACATGTTGATGACAGGGGAGCTAGTGACCTAGGCTGCCTGCGTGCAGGCACCAAGTACCCCTGAGGGCCACAGAGGGGATGGAGAAAGCCGCTGCTGGGGTGGGGAGGACGGGTTTTGTAGAGGCAAGTTGTGGGGAGATCTTGGGCATCTCAGTCACTGTGGGTCAGTGTCAGATTAAGAGAAGGGCACAGGGGGCAGTTGCCTGGGATCCCCAGGCTCCATAACTCCATTTTGTTTCAACAAGTCTATTTTCATGGGACAAGAGACGTGTGTTGTGTCGTTCTGATTTGAAAATGCATTTGTGTCATTTAACTATGAATCATTAGTAATAATAAGCATGAATATATTTTAAAGCTAAAATAATGGCATTACATTAATATGGGGTGTGGGGAGCTTGTGACTGTGTTATTCCAGGGCCCCACCTGTACTTAATCTACCCCTGCCCTGCTCCTAACCCTCTGCTGTCACAGAGCAGAGCAAGCAGACGGGGCAAATGAGTGATGGAAGCAGAAGAACTTGACCAGCACAGTGGTCCTGGCGTGGGGAAGTGGGGTGAAAGGGAGCGAGCCTGGTGGAGAAACACAGCTTCTCTGAAAAGATTGTCCCTGGGCTGCTTTGGTAGCTGCAGCTCACTATGGGATGGATTCAGTGCCCACTGAAGTCCATGGGAGTCTTCCCACTGACTCAGGCAGGCAATGGGTAGGTTGCTGCATGCTTCCCCCTTTGCACATTGTAGCCAAAGTGAGCCCAGTCCGTTGATGCAGGTTTGTAGCTTCAGACAGCCCAGTGATTTCACCACCACCCTAAAGGTCAAATCGCCCTTTGACCAGATACTAGGGCAAAAAGAGGGGATGACTTAGCAGGTGGGAACAATTTAGCCTCTGCTATGTGAATTGGAAGCTGCTCAGGATAGAGGACAGTGTTCCCTGTAAGCTGTGCACTTGTGCAGCCGTTCGGGGGAAATTCAAATGCTTCCAGCTGATTAACTGAGCACTGCGCAGCTAGGTGGTGTATTTCTGTTGGTGGTGCACATGAGTACATGCCTCGGTGCATTTAAAAACTTTGTTCCGCACACGGACAGAAGAGATGAGAAGGAAAATTGATAGGGTCCCAGGGCGACAGTCTCCAAAAGCGTCTCTGTAAATTAGGCACCCGTGTTCTGTTTCCTGAAATGACTTAGGGTACATCTTCACTGAGCAGAAGGTCGATGCTGCGGCAGTTGAGCTCCCAGAGTTCAGTTTAGCGCATCTGGTAGGGACGTGCTAAATCGCGCTCAGAGGGCGTCGCAGTCAGCACCCGTACTCCTGCTCCTTGCGAGGAGTACGGGAAGTTGGCGGGACCTTCCGCAATGGAGACCATGCGGAAGAGTGAATTGAGTTCTGTCAACTCCAGCTATGTAATTAATGTAATACCTTAATTCTCTCTTCCCCATTAGTGTAAACCTGGCCTTTGGCACCCACGTGCTTTTGTAAATATTACCCTATGTCTGCATAGCTATCTGTAAAGCCAATGTCGTATTTTTATAACAGCCTACGGCCCATGCTGTGCATCTCATTGAGCTCGGCTCTGGAGCTTCAGAAAAGGAAGGTAAGTTGAAGCACAGCTACCTCTCTGATACTAAACTCTTTCTGTCCTTTATTGACTGAAGATATGTGTTAGAACAGCACTCCAAGCCTCTTCCACGCTTTCCTCACGGCTTCTTTGTGCCCTGACCTTGTTCCAGAAGGCAGGAAGCATCTATGTGGAAGAGAGAAGGGTTTTCAGTCTCGCTGGTCTTTCATCCCTTAACATCTGCTCTATAAGCGTTTACCAGTGGTGTCCTGGGCTCAAGGGAGAGTAACAGCAACATGTTACGCTGCACTCAAGACTCGACATCTGGAGTAGTCTCCTACCCTGCTGAATTTTCAGGAAAACAACCACGGAAAAGCAACAAAGACGACTTTCCCAAGGAAAGATGCAAAAGTTCCGAGCTGAGCTGACTTTTAATTTATGGCATTCGGTGCAGTGTGTTTAGACAAGATGACAAGCTGATAAAATAGAAAACTGAAATCCACCCCGGCTGGATGTAAAGCTGGAGCGTGATTCTGTGGTTTGGAATCGCCTGGAAAGTAACCCACGCGGATGCTGTCTCCTTGCAGAGCTTTCTCTGCATAAGGCCTGACTTGTTCTGTTTGCAATGTGCGCGCCTGTGTTCCTCAACACCCGGCCTTGGCAGGTTTCTTACTCTCAGCTGAAAATGAGGGGTAGATAATCCTCTCCCACAGAACTCCATCTAGGAAAAGGAAAATGATTCCATGCCCACGCATAGCGTGAGAGTCTGGGATGTTTTACGTGAGGCCCGTGTAGCTTTGGTTATTAATAGGGATGGAAAGAGCGCTCACGGCGAGATAATTAAGACCTAGACATGGATGTGGATTCCTCGCTCCTCTGCCCCAAGTAGCTTTTGAACTGTTGGGAAAAAATGAAACTGAGGGTCAGCAGAGACCTGTGTTGTTGCCATCCACTCACTGTTCTGTGTGCAGTCGTTACAGAGGTCTCAATCTCACTCCGTGAGAACAGGCTGCCCCATCTCAAATGCACAGCAGTGCAACCGGCACCAGTCTAAATTGAGTATCTACTCTGGACTTGGCACCTCCAATTCCGTTGCCTTGACCTTGCCGGGTGGCCTGTCTAGCCGTCAATTGGCTCTTCTCTTATCTGAGGTGGAGTCTGTCCCTTTGTTTGGTGTTTGTACAACACCTAATCCAGGACTGGACCTCTGAGATGCTATCAGAATACAAATAAATAATATCAAAACAAAAAGCAGTCAAGTAGGACTTTAAAGACTAGCAAAATGGTTTATTAGGTGAGCTTTCATGGGACAGACCCACTTCTTCAGACCACAGCCAGACCAGAACAGACTCAATATTTAAGGCACAGAGAACCAAAAACAGTAAGCAAGGAGGACAAATCAGAAAAAGATAATCAAGGTGAGCAAATCAGAGAGTGGAGGGGTGGGGGGGAGGTCAAGAATTAGATTGAGCCAAGTATGCAGACGAGCCCCTATAGTGACTCGGAAAGTTCCCATCACGATTTAAACCATGTGTTAATGTGCCGAATTTGAATATAAAAGCCAGCTCGGATGTTTCTCTTTCCAAAACGGAGCGATAATTCCTTTTCTGTAACACACATACCTTTAGGTCATTGACAGAATGGCCCATTCCCTTAGTCAACATTTTAATGGAATGGGGCATTCTGTCAATGACCTAAAGGTGTGCGTGTTACAGAAAAGGAAGTATCGCTCCGTTTTGGAAAGAGAAACATCCGAGCTGGCTTTTATATTCAAATTTGGCACATTAACACATGGTTTAAATCGTGATGGGAACTTTCCGAGTCACTATAGGGGCTTGTCTGCATACTTGGCTCAATCTAATTCTTGACCTCCCCGCCCCCACTCTCTGATTTGCTCACCTTGATTATCTTTTTCTGATTTGTCCTCCTTGCTTACTGTTTTTGGTTCTCTGTGCCTTAAATATTGAGTCTGGTCTGGTCTGGCTATGGTCTGAAGAAGTGGGTCTGTCCCACGAAAGCTCACCTAATAAATTATTTCGCTAGTCTTTAAAGTGCTACTTGACTGCTTTTTGTTTTGATAGTGTATAGACTAGCACGGCTTCCTCTTTGTTACTATTCAAATAAATAATAGCCGAGGAACGTTGGCTGGGGGATCCCGTGCTGCCAGCACTCAGGCTGTCTGTGGTCTATGAAGAATAACGAAGGACGGCAAACTCCCAGGCTGTCGTGAGCCTGGCATTATCTTTGATATATTGCGGAAACTCTGACATAATAGGATGCATCCGAAGAGTTCTCTGTAGAAAGCTGCCAACAGTCTCTGGATTTACTCCTGCTCTCTGTCGGGTAGCTTGGTTTTCCGTGATAAACGGATGGCTTTGTTCAGGGAGGTAGCGAGGTGCAAGCAGCCCAGATGCTGCTGATGGTTTTATCGGGGCCGCGGTCAGGTTCTCTCCCTTAAGCCTGACAGTCGCCTCCTCCGTTGGCTGCTGGGCTGACTGACAGCTAGCGTGTCAAGGAGCGCTGAGCAGAGGGGGCCTAAGGCAGTGTGGTGTGCCGTGTGTGTGGTTTGGAGGCACTGACAGGCACTGATGGATTGGGCTTCCCAGTCAATAGGAACTGCGGTGGGAGGTGTAGATACAATGGAGGGCATTGTCTGGGCGGGCAAGCCTCTGCCTGCTCCCTGAATACTGGGACAGGTGTATCTTGTTCTTGTCACGCTAGATAGCAAAGTAGCAGCCAAAATTTCATCTTACCTTAGTTCTGGTTCTGAAGCAGGGAATCTCCCGGGGCTTGCAATTTTAGGAACCCCGTAGGCTAGTTTCACACACTCGGCTGGCGTCTGTGCATGCGTTTGCTTCTCGTTTTAATTCTGGCCCAGGTGGGATTCAGAGGTGACAAAATTCTACCACTGGATCAGCCAAGGGGTCTCCTGAGCGCTGGGTAAGGGAGAGAAAAATCCACTCCCTGCAGGGAAATCAGGACCAGGTCCAAGGGACTTGCTTATCTGTGATGTCCTGAATTTATTTTTTGAGACTTGAGAGGGACACCAGGGCTAGTCTTGGGGTGAAGGCACTGAGCTGCAACTGGAGATCTGGGACCTTAGCTCCTTTTCAGCCATCTCAATGGAGGGGCCACATGGTCAATGCATTCTGCGTGTTCCCACTGGAGGCCATGGGCAGAATTTGAGGGGGGTGGGCGGGGGGAGTTGGCAGGTGTGGAATTTGCTCCCGGAGGAGCATCCCCATTGGCCTACGTGGAGCTGCCCTCCCAAATATAGATCTCAAACTGTGCCTGTGCTGAAGGCGTTGACAGGGCATAAAACCCAGAGGTTCTGAATTGTTCTCCTGGGCATCAGCTACAAGATCACCCCCTTGCTCTCTTTTTTCCCCTCTGCATTCTGCCTCAGATCCCAACAGAGCAAACCTCCAATTAGAAAGAGAACCAGCTTTTTCTCCAGGAGACCGTCTATGGTTCTGCTCCGCAGCTTACGTTTGAGCTCCTCGGAGGGACAGCTAGCGCTGTGATTGGACTGTCAGAGGCAGTTACTCTTCATAGGCTATTTATTATTTGAGAGTCTGGCATTTCCTAATCCCTCTTCCTAAATGAAGGTACAGCCCCGGTTACTGCAATGCATGCTTAATGGGTAAAAATTTGTGCTACGTCCCTCGGGAAAACACACACACACCACAGCCCTGATTCTGCAGTTGATGCTGTGCTGACACAAGGAGCTGGCCTTGGAGAGCAGTTGCAAGAACACTTTCAGCAAGAATACACGTCAGGCTGAACCTTTCTGATCTGGGACTCTCTCCTCTGGCAAACTGCGTAATCTGGCGTGATTTTAGTTAGCTGGGCAACCACTTATCCTGGGTGTGACCACGTTTCTCATGGTCCCATAGAATTTTTTCCAGACACCGGTCCTGGCTCTCCGTGTTCTGTGCCATTGTTTAGCTGTAATTTTCCCCTAAATGTCTTCTAAGAGCCCAGTAATCAGTGGAATTGTTAGTAATGTGCTAGACAGTATTGACCTCCCATCATCCAGCAAATTCTCTCATCCAGCACCAGTCAGGTCCCAAAGGTGCCGGATGAGAGAGGTGCAATCTGGAGTGGGTTACTTCTTCTGATACTCCAGGGCTGAATCTTCTTGCTGCCTGAGTTCCAGATGAACAGTTTTTTAGGATGACACTATCAACTTTCTCACCTGCGGCTTTCGTGCCATTATGAACCGTAACAGAGAGAAAGCCGGGCTAGTCTATATGCTATCAAAACAAAAAAGCAGTCAAGTAGCACTTTAAAGATTTACAAAATAATTTATTAGGTGAGCTTTGGTCTGAAGAAGAGGGTCTGTCCCACGAAAGCTCACCTAAGAAATTATTTTGTTAGTCTTTAAAGTGCTACTTGACTGCTTTTTTGTTTCGTGCCATCGTGTGTCTTGAGGAATGCCATAACTCAAAAGGTAAATAGTGGAACATGAAGTGTATTGCAGATCCACAGCTCTGCCTCTACCCAGGGCTCTGACGGTTTTTTGCAGGCCAGCCTCCTACTGGAGCAGATTTGAAGCGCAAGGTGCATGTTTGGAGTTATGCACGCTTGGAACTTTTTTAGGCATTCGATTAGTGCCTTGTTGCAGTATCAAAGGGCTTGTGAGTTCGCAATTTGGCCCAAACTCTACACAGTAGGAAATTCCTAACCAGTGATGAACTCCTGGCTTGTTTGACTTCTCGTTTGTGATTGTGATAATTGCAATTGATTTCTTACGGATATGTCCACTTATGATTATGATGATGATGATGATTTATCGTATTTTATACCTTTCAGAAAAAATTGGAAGCATAAATACAGGCAGGGAACAAACCATGGGGACAAAAAGGCCTAGGCAACATGAATGAAAATAGAGAGCACTTAGGTGACTTCACCTATCCTTTTTTTCCCCACACAAAAGTATCCATAAGGTCACCTGGGTTTCACTGGTCCAACAGTGAGAAAACCAGACTGATCTATATCAGCAGTTCTTTTAGAAGATTGATGCAGAGTGTCCGCACTAGAAGAGGAGCAGATGTAGGCTCAGACCACCATTTTGTCATGGTAAAACTCAAGTTCAAGAGGTACAGCGCAAAAGTGACCAAGCCGGGATTGAAATTCAACATGGAGCAGCTGCAGGCTTTAGAGACAAGAGCTGGTTTCCAAGTGGAGCTGTCCATCAGATACGCACTTCTGGCGAAGCTCATCCCCAAAGATGCTACCGTGGAACAAATTTGGGAATGCACCAAAACAACCTGGAAAGAGACCTGCGATAAAACATTGGGAAAGAGGACAAGGCGTCACAAAGAATGGGTCACAGCAGAAACTCTAAGAAAAGTGAAGGACCGAAAGGACAGAAAAGCAGCAGTCAACAGCAGCAAAACAGGAGCAGCTAAGGGTGGAAGCTCAGAGACTGTATTCAGAAGCCAACCAGGAATTTAAGAAGACTGCAAAACGGGGCAAGAAGAACTTTGTGGAAAACCTGGCACAACAAGCAGAACAAGCTGCAGGACAGAGACACTTGAAAGAGCTCTAGAACATCACCTGCCGTACAGTGGATCAGTCACCACAGGATAAGGAGGGGCATGTGCTAACAAACCCAAGTGAGCAGCTCGGTAGATGGAAGGAACACTCTGAGGAGCTACACAGCTGCCCTGCCCATGTGGAACCTCCCGAGTTACCACCTGCAAATATACCGCTGCAATTTAACAGTAGGAGGCCTACAGAAGAAGAAATCTGAAAAGCCATTGCCCTTCTGAAAAGTGGAAAAGCACCTGGTCCGGACAATATCCCTGCAGAAGCAATCAAGGCAGGTAGAGAAACATCAGTCAACATGATGTATAATCTATTTGGGGAAATCTGAGACACTGAAGAGATCCCACAAGACTGGAAACACAGTTACCGTATCAAGCTTCCAAAGAAAGGGAACTGAAGGAATGCGAGAACTGGAGGGGCATCACAGTACTGTCTATTCCAGGAAAAGTGTTCAGTAGGATTCTCTTGGAGAGAGTGAAGACAGAAGCGGATAGACAGCTCAGGGAAGAACAGGTCAGCTTCTGAAGCAAGAGTTCTTGTACTGGCTAAATAGCAACTCTCAGAGAGGTCATAAAGCAGTCGCTCGAATGGAACTCACCCCATACATAACCGTCATAGACTTTGGAAAAGCCTTTGACAGCAAAGATAGAGACACTTTGCGGTAACTGCTGTGACACGACGGCATCCCATCCAAAATGATTAGCTTGATTTGTTCGACGTATGAGCCCTCGACATGCCAAGTTGTTCATGATGAATCCTTGACAGAATCCTTCAGCACAGCCTGAGGAGTGCAACAAGGGTGCCTGTTGTCATCTTTCCTGTTCTTGATCACAATGGAATGGATTATGAACAGGACAACAGGTAGCCACCAACGAGGCATTCAGTGGACATTTTTCAAAGAGCTGGAGGACGTTGGTTGTGCTGCCGAAAGACCAAAACAATGAGCATCAACCAGTCCAACACCACCCCCATCACCGCGGGAGGAAATGACCTGGAAGATGGGAGCAGTTCACCTACCTGGGGAGTATTATGGGCCTAGATGGGGGAACAGATAAGGATATCAAAGCCAGGATAGGGAAAGCAACAGCTGCATTCAAGACTTTCTGTCCCATATGGAGTTCACAAATAATATCTATGAAGATGAAACTGGGATCTTCAACGCAAATGTGAAGAGTGTACTCTGGTACATATGCGAGACCTGGCGTACTAAAAAATCTTCAAATCACAAGCTACAGACATTGATAAACGGGTGACTGAGGTACATCCTTCACACCAAATGGCAAGACTTTCTCACAGATGAGCTTTGGAACCAAGCAAGACAAGAACCAGTTGACATTGAAATCAGGAGGAGAAAAAGGGGGCTGGTTAGGCCACACACTTAGAACACCATTATCCAGCATAGACCGTCAAGCTCTCCCATGGAACTGGCGCGGAAAAGACAAAAGAGGAAGACCTTGGATAATGTGGAGAAGGTCTGCTGAGATTTAAGGACAACCACTGGGGTACTCCTGGAGCCAGCTTGAAGTTTTGTCCCAAGACAGAGTGAAGTGGAGGAGACTTGCGGATGACCTATGCTCTACACGGTGTACAAGGGTTAAGTAGTAATAGTAGTAGTGGTATACCTTTCAGCACCTATGATCCTAAAGTGTTTTTCAAATCACAGGCTCAGCATTCCCTTTGCCTCCAATTCTCCTACTGGAACCAAGGTTGGCAGAAAGGAAATAACGTGCTGTGTATGGCTATGCTTAATTAATACTGAAGCACATGCTTAATTTTACTCATGTGAGACGTTCTGGTGAGCTCATTGGGACAGCTCATCTGCGTAGAATCACTCTCATACATGATGCTGTCAGGCTCACGCAATGTATCCTGACTTGCGTTCCATTTTAATGGAGCATTGTCATGAACGTTGTGTGCATTGGCTTCTTATTAGAAGGTTGCTTGTGGACAGCTGGCTGGGCAGGCTGGGGTGTTATTTCACAGCTAGTTAGGGGCTCTGGATCACCAGCATTGATCTAATTAAAAAAAAAAAAAAAAAAGAGGAATGCGTTTTGAAGGGGAAAACAGAAAAGTCAGTGAATTTGATGTAAATAATTACAGAAAAGGTAACACCGCGTCACCTGGCTTCCGCCACGGAAGCGCTGAAAATATTCGTGAGACTTCAGAGAAGGGCTGAAATTTCCATTTGAGCTGTTTGCTCTTTCTTTTCCCCCTTTTTACTCTGCTTGAAGCTCTCGGAAACAAGTGCTGTTTTATTGCCGATAATCTACCAGCTGCACAAAGGCTGCCTTGTGATGCTGAGCTCCAGATGTTTAGCTTTGCACCAAAATCGAATCATAAAGTACCTGTCTCACTAAAGCACCCGCTGACCCTCAGGGGGAAAAATGGTTTTCTTAAAATCTCTTTCCTCCCCCTTTCTCACAGGTAGTGCATGTGACTGCCTTTAAATTCCAGGTTTGGAGGAAAGAGATAAAATCTCCTTGGGCAATGCAGATACTCTGTGTCTCTTTGTAAACTGGGCTGGTTTGGTCTGTGAGGGCTGGCAGTGACTGGAAAGGACGTGCACTAGGCAGAAGAAGCTGATTTTCACAGCAGAGGTTGACTGCTAGATCCCAGGGGTTGCCAGGTGTTCTGCGGGGGCTTCTCAGCTGCAGGTGAACGAACCTTCTCCCCCATTTACAGTTATCATAATCACACTGTACATCTTTATGATAACTTTCATTTCAAAGGATCCCAAATTATTATTTTTTTCCCAAATGATAGATATGAGATTTGCTGCACCCACCATTAAAAATCAGAACCCTCCGGGGTAGGGAAAAAAGTGAAAGTTGCTTAAAAGTTTATACGAGCTGTTCAAGATGGGTCACCATGGAAAGAGAGTGCCCAGAGGGATTGAGGGGGACTGAGACAGGTCTACTCTGAGGAAGGATGGTCTAGGGGTGAAGGTGCTCGTCAGGGACTTAGCTTCAATTCTTTGCTTGGGCAGACTTTCTGTGACCTCAGGCATGTCACTTAACCATTCCCTGCCTCAGTTTCCCCATCTGAGAAATGCAGGTAATGGCATTGTCCTGCTTCAGAGGGGTGTTGTGAGGAGCAGACAGTGGGGGCTCAAATACTGTAAGGAAGGGGCCACGGAAGTAGATAAGGTCTCATCACACTGACTGCTTCAAAATGTGAAAAGAAGTGATCGGGATCCAGAGGTTACGTTTCATCCAACAGAAAGCATCTCCTGTGGTGCCTTCAAGCACTGTGCTGGAATAGAGGTTCGCTGCTGATTTTATTAGGTACCACCTGCTGCTCAATCCCAATGGCGAGCACTGGTGATTGTCTGTGATTAGGGCCCTACCAAATTCAAGGCCATGAAATCTGGTCTTTTTTGTGTTGTTACCCTAGACTATAAAGATTCCATGGGAAAAATCAGTGTTTCTCCAGTTGGAGTCCCGGCCCAAGAGTGGTGAAGGAGAGTGAGGCGGGGTGGGGGTCGCAAGGTTATTTTACAGGTGTTATGGTATTGCCACCCTCACTTTTCCACTGCCTTCGGAGCTGGGCAGCCAGAGCACCCGGTAGTTGAGCACCGAGTTCTGCAAGCAGCAGTGCAGCTGTGAAGGTAGCAGCACCATCCCTTGTCACCCTTACTTCAGCACTGCTGATGCTGTTGGCTCTGCCTGTAGATCTGGGCTCCCAGCCAACAGCCACCCATCTGCCCAGCTCTGAAGGCAGCAGTGGGGCCGACAACCCCTGCAGGCCCTGGGGGCATATTGGGAGAGGAGCCCAGCTCTGTGCCCTGAAAGGGGCGGGGCCTAGAGCAGAAGGGGCAGGGCCTAGGTCAGGCAGCTCTTAGCTCCGCCCAGATCGCAGCACTCCCTTGTTGCCCAGTGCTGTCACAGCAGTTCAAAGAGGCCTGGAGCTCTGTCCCCTGCCATTGCTGAAGTAGCAGGGGTGGTAGCCGGAGTTTGGGGCCCTTCTGCCACTGCCTCCTTTTCCCCACCCCCCGCCATCAGCAGGCCTGGAAGGCAGCAGCAGCAGAAATAAAGGTAGCAGTACTGCAACCTCCCTACAATAATCTTGTGACACCCTCTCCCCAACACATACAACTCCCCTCTGGGTCAGGACCCCTCCATCCCCTACATTTGCAACACCGTGAAACTGGAGATTTAAACAGCTGAACTCACGCCATTTTCTCTTCTAAAAAAATCACGTGCCCATGAAATTGACCACGCCAGATCCTGAATTTGGGGGGGGGGGGGGGCGAGTGATGATCCAGTTTTCCTTGGAATGCACCTGCCAGATGGTTTCAGAATTTCCCATGGGATTTGATGCCCAATTGACTGTAATTATCCTAGAGACAGAGAGCTTTACCCAAGCAATAACAAGCCAATGGAGGAGAGAGAGTTAATTGTGGCCGTCGTACCAAGTTCTAAGCTGCAGGGAAGGCTGATTTATTGTTGCTGGTGTGAGCTATATTCAGCATTTTACTGCAGCCATAATTATTGCTCTCCGTCGTCAGGCACCAGCAGTTCACCCAATACCACGCAGAGCTGGCATCTCTCCTGTCTCAGGCCCAAGTGAGTGTGCACCGCAGGTGGGCTGCGCCGTGGCTCATTTTGCGGTGGGAGGAGCAAAAGCCACATGGGAACTGCTAGCATCTTTGCCCAGTGATATACAGAGGTGCAGTTAGCAGATGTGCCCCAGTGCACAGCCCCAGCAAGAACTGGCTGAGCTGCGGCAAAAGCCAGCAGGGATCTGGGTTGCAACAGAACAGTACCCGTAAGAGATGTAAGTTGCTTTCACCCCTGGACATGCATATGTCAAGGGGAGCGTCCAGGTGTCACTGCCTAGTGTACTGAGGTAGAGGTACATAGTACACAGCAGGTTAGGTGGGGTGGTGGTTACAGGGGAATTACCACCCCCCAGAGAGACAGATGTCCTAGCAAGTGCTATGCAAATAACTGATTTTTCATTTGCTTGTTTTCCTGGTTTTTGCGTGGACGGAACCATTTCATACACGTTGGTATTGATTTCACTATAGCCACAAAACCATTTTATCCACCCGGGCAAAGGGAAGGCGCCAGGCAAGAGTAGCAACCTTCTTAATCAGCTCTTTGCAACCAGGATGCGTGCTCAGTGTGGTATTCGTTCTTGCAAAACTTGGAAAGAGGTGCTGGCCAGTAGAGTTCTTTGCCGGGCAGGTCCTTTTCAAGTGAGAACCAAACCTGCTTCAGAAGAACCTTGGTGACCAGAGGTGGGCAGCCAGCTGCTGAATCCCTGGAAGGTAGCTAGGGGCAACTGGAGTTAGCTGTCTCACCAGAAACTGTTTCCAACGTGTCTGTTGTTCTAATGCAAAAAGTCCCTCTACTGGAGAGCAGAATCCAGCGACTTCACTGTGAACTCCCCCCCTCCACCCATACCCCTAGCATCTAAATTGGAGCAGAACACAAGCACCCTTCTGTCCTGTGTCTTTCTTCCCTTCCCCGTTTAATAATCTTGCTCTTTTGTGCCTATACATTTCATCTCAATGTTATCATTCGCTGGCTGCCATGGGAAGACGAGATGCCCCTCTGTGTTGGATTGTAAAGGTATCCAACAGGCCACCTGTTTACTCCACTTAATTTCCCAAGGCACCTGATTTATTTATTTTATTTTTGCTCCTTGTTTAGGGTCTATTAAGTTTACTCCCTTTTCCCCAGCCCTGGGAGACCCGGTTAATGAGTAACCATAGCGTGCTTAAAGGCAGCTGTCTCAGACAAACTGACGAGACTTTTTTTTTGGAGCTGCATAAGGGAACGTTTGTTCTGCAGCTCCTCAATAGATCCTTGTGCAGGAGGCGAAAAGGGCAGAGAGAGAAAGAGACACTAACTCACTGAACTCCTTGAAAATCACTGTGCTTTCTTATTATTATTATCCCCTGTTGTAATAGAGCTTAGACAGCTCACCTTCTCAAGTCTCTGAAACACTAATTTAGCCTAAAAAGGGGTACCCCACAATGTACTTGTTAAAAGCAGCTCAACTTTAATGATCTTAAATAACTGTGCGCAAAATAGAGGACACAGCTCAGATGAGCTCACAAGGGGTTCGAGCGCAGGTGCAAAGATGTTCTTTGTCATACAGCCTGACAGTGTAAAAGTGAGGGGGTTGGTTGATGGTCACAAATTTAGCTATGTACCTGCACTGCACAAATAGGGTACACTGGGCTTTATGCCAAAGCTTTGGTACTTGTGTCTTATTAAGGGGACAAAGTATTTGAGCTACTGTGTCAAGTAATACCCTAAGTAAGGGAGGAAGAAGGGTGCTGGGATTAAGACATGGGCTGGAAAGGAGAAGGTCTGAATGCTGTTCTGAGGCTTTGACACAGGATTCCCATGTGGCATAGGGCAAGTTCCCAAACAGATTTGAGACATGGGTGATAATGAAAGATTCAAAGAAAAGAATACTGGCGTTCGAGAGGAGTTGTTGTAGAAAGATCCTGAGAACAGGACAGATGCAGGAGGTCACCACTGAGGATTTATATAGGAGGATACAGTCGAAAGAAAACCTGCTGCAGAATGTCATACAATGCAAGTTACAGCTATTTGGGCATATTGGCAGAATGAATAACGAACAAAAAATCAAGACCCTGGTATTTGGCAAAATGGATGGTTGAAATAGGAGAGGCAGATCACACAGAGAATGGGTAGATGATTTAGTAGACTGGTGTGGAGGTAGTCTACAGAAACGAAGCCACTCCGCACTGGACAGGGAACGATGGAAGGAAATAGCGAGAGAGTCATCGGCCACCAATGGGCGCTGAGCCTATGGTGGTTGATGATGATGATTGTTTCAATTCCCCAGCTGTAAAATAAAAAGCACAATCCTTCCCGCCTCCTACCCCTCGTCTCTTAGGGGATGTCTACACTACACAACTTTTAGCAATACGGCTGTGTGTTAATTGCCAGTGTGGACAAAGCCTGGCTAATTTGTTTGTAAGCTCCCCCAGGTAGCAATGGCCTCTTACTGTGTGTCATAGTACCTGGCACAACAGGTCCTAGATCAGTGTTCCCTGTAAGCTGAGCACTTGGGTGGACACTCTGGAGAGACTGAGGTGCCGCCCAGCTGATTGGCAGAGTGCCCACACCAGGCAGCGTTAGTTGTTACTGGTGGTGCACATGACTTGGTGTACATAACAAAATTTATTCCACTCATGGACGGAAAAACACTGGCCTCACTCATAGCTGGGTCCTTAGGTCAGCAAGGGGCAGTCAGGATTAGAACTCAGGCCTTTTATTCTGCCCACACCAACCACTACATGTCCACCCCGCGGCACGGAATAACTCTGCCCTCTGAGCTCATGACAAATTCGGGTTGCTCCCAGTGACCAGGACTGAACTAGCTGAGTTCTAATGCATCCTGGGGAATTGTACGCAGTCCAGCTGGGTGCACTGTCTTGTCAGCTGAAGTGGTGGTAGATCATAGTTTTGTCCAGCCACGTGGAATACACGGCCATTATGCAGATGTGGCTTCCCCCACCCCCACCCGGCATTGTCTTCCTTCCTTGTATATTGAACATGGGCAAACCTGCTTAAAACGAATGAGCTAAATAGAATTATTAAATCAGAGCCAATTTTTACTTAGGGGGTCCGACGCTGATAAGGAGGGAGGTTCCTGAGAGTCCCTTCACTTGTGTGAACTCCCAGGGTCCTACTGTGTACACCATATTCCTGCTGTTCCAGTAGATGGATTCGCAGGAGGAACGTGCACGGTAAGATTTGCAGAAATGGCAACAACAGACCGTTCCCAAACAATAGAAGGTTCTGTGGCACTTTCCTCCCCATGGCAGCAGGATCTGCCCATGTGGTGTTTGTTGTCACATCAGTGCCTTAGGCTATATCGACACTGCAAAACAAAAGAAAAACCACCCAAGAGCCAGCCACAGGGCAGCTCTCTGGGCTGGTAGCATGCGGCTAAAAGTAGCCATGCAGATGATCCCTTATGCTTGCGGGTCTTTGTACGTGACGTCTATGGGGAGATTTTCAAAGGCGTGAATGGAGGCTGGTTGATAAGACTAAAACTGCTCAGGTCATATTTCATGCTTTTCAGCAGTTAATCGCCAAGCTTGGCAAAGGCTTATCCCCATTTTACAGACGGAGAAACTGAGGCATAGATAGGGGAACTGACTTGCCAAACGTCTATTAACAGAACTGGGACTAGGACGTGGGTTGTAAGAACAGTGCTTCTCTCTTGGTCCTTCCCTGCTCTTTGGGTTTTTAAAAAATCTCCCCTGGATTTATGTAATACATGTTGTACCTCAAATCTGGTACTGTCTCCTCCGGCCACATCTGTGGTGCTATTGGACCACGGATTTTGCCAGATGAGAGAGTACTGGGCTGGGGCCAACGCAGGACCCCTGCCTGCCCTGCAACAATGGGACTGGGAGCTAGAGCTACCCCTTCACCACTGCGGTGCAGTTAGGAATCCGAGCTCTCCTCTGCCCCACCGAAGCCTTCAATGGGGGCACTGCTAGGGCCGGAGCCCTCTGCAGCAGAGCCACGGCTGGTGGCAGCGGGGCCAAAGTTGGGGACGACAGCAGCCTGCAGCAGCCAGCCTTGAGGCTTGGAGGTAGGAGGCACCCAAATCAGGACGGAGGCGGGCTGGGGGGGCTGGAAGCAGAGGACCCTGGTTCAGCAAATCCTCTCATTTGGGACCAGTCAGGTCCTGAGGCTGCTGGCCATGGGTGGTCCAACCTGCAGTGTATAATACTCTTGGAATAAAGTCCATACAGTAGCAGTGGAGATGGAACCAGTGCGGGGGGGAACCTCCAAAGACACCATAGAACCCATCACGATTTACTTTTGACTGCCACTGTGCTCAGGCCAAACAACAAGGCTAGGAGTTCTTTCTGGACCAACCAACAAAATTACAAGAAGATCCCGTGTTCCACACCTGCCCATTCACCTGCCATGTCCCACCTGTATTTCATGGAGTATTTTGGTACTTTTGCTGGTGGTCCAGGCCAGGGTTCCTTCTAATTTTTTCCATCCGTGGTCAGAAAAAAACCCAGAATTGTGTGTGCCAAGGCTTGTGTGGATGCGCACCGCCAGTAGCAACACCCACTGCTGGCTGTGGGCGGCACCTGATTCTCTCCTGGGCGGCTCCCCACATGCTCAGCTTACAGGGAACTCTGGAGCAAGCCAGGATCCAAAAGGGAGTAAGAACTGAAACTACATGACCACATTTTTCTCACCCAAAAATCCTCAGGTGTTCAGTCTCTTGGGATTGGTTCCAGTGCTGGGCAAAGGTTCAGACTGTTTGATTTTTTTGGTTTCTAGTTTTTAATTTTACCACAAGCAGAGTTCCTCGGGCCCTGAAGCAACCGTTCTTGATTGACTCTTTTTAGAAACTTGGCATCCTGGAGCAGGAAACGTTAATGTGTTTTGTTTCCACATTTTTGGTCATTATTTTTCTGGGTGTGTGAAGGTCGGAGAACTTTCAGAAGTCGCAAAGTTAACCTGATCCTGAGAAGCGTAACGTACTGATGAACAGTCACACTGGGTCAGACCCAAGGTCCACTCAGCCCAGTGACTTGTGTTACAAGAGTGGCCAATCCTAGGTGCCCCAGAAGGAATGAACGTAAGAAACACAGCTTGTGTGGAAACGGGGGGCTTGTCTAGACACAGGTTTCTGTACCACTTACTCTACATCGGTTTATCTTTGTCTCTTCTGCTGCCCAGCTCTCTGTCGTGGCTCAGCATCTTCCACGTAAAATCAACAGAAGCAGCTCGGTGAGCTTCATGGACATTTTGTTTAGAAATCAGCACCGCTAAAGTAACACCACCCTCCATTTTGACTGCAGTTACACCAACATAAAGGTGCTTATACCTGTATAGCTTTTAGCGGAATCAGCTATATTTCAGCCCTGCTGACGAGCACACGCGTGCGTGTGCACACAAACACACACAGAGTGAGTTGTGTGATGCTGTCAAGAAGGCTGATAGCTCAGAGAATCCTAGGACTGGAAGGGCCCTCAGGAGGTCATCTAGTCCAGTCTTCTGCACGCTGTGGGAGAGGAATCCTGAGTGAATACAATGCTTGATGAGTTTTGTATGAGCTGCAGATATCCACCTCCACAGCTGCGGATGCAAATACTGGCAGGTCTAAAGTAGTTTATCTTAATATCCAACCTACTTCTTCTGTAACTTCAGACCATTGCTCCTTGTTCTCCCATCTGTCACCATCAGCACATCCTCACACCAGTTTCTGACCTCATAGAACACTAGAACTGGAAGGGACCATGAGAGGTCATCAAGTCCAGTCCATTGCCCTCATGACAGGACCAAGCACCATCTAGACCACCCATCATAGATGTCTATCTAACCCACTCTTAAATATCTCCAGTGATGGGGATTCCTCAGCCTCCCTAGGCAATTTATTCCAGTGCTTAACCATCCTGACAGGAGGATTTTCCTAATGTCCAACCTAAACCTTCCTTGCTGCAGTTTAAGCCCATTGCTTCTTGTCATATTCTTGAGGGCCAAGAAGAACAATTTTTCTCCCTCTACCTTGTAACCCTCTTACAGGTACTTGCAAACCACTATCATGTCCCCTCTCAGTCTTCTCCTTCCAAAACTAAACAAGCCCAGTTCTTTCAGTCTTCCCTCATCGCTCATGTTCACTAGACCTTTCATCATTCTTGTTGCTTTTCTCTGGATCTTCTCCAATGTCTCCACATCTTTCTTGAAACATGGTGCCCAGAACTGGACACAATACTCCGACTGAGGCCTAATCAGCACAGAGGTGAGCAGAGAATGACTTTTCATGTCTTGCTCACCACACTCCTGTTAATGCATCCCAGAATCATGTCTGATCTTTGAGTTTCCTCAGGACAGACCAGGGACTGCTGTGAAACAGTCTAAGAACACTGATCTGTAACCCGCTGATGGACTGTAACTTACACTGAGTGTGGGGGATGCTTAATTGACACCGATAATGCTTGAATTCAATGGGGACCGTGCAGGAAGGCTCCCCAGATAAGAACACCCTGGTCCACACTTGAAAGACAATGGGTAAAGCTCGGAGAATAATACTTAGCTCTTCCCTTTGTACAGAGCGGGACTGGGGGCCTCTAGGTGACTTCCCATGGATAAAGAAGGAAGTGTGGGACAGGGTGGGGATCGTACCTTGGCTTCCTAGGCTAGTGCCCTGAGCCTGGAACCATTGTCAAGGATCCTCTATCCTGTCTCCAGCAGAGATGCAAGTTGTGTATGGCCAGGCTGGGGAGTTGGCAATCAAAAGGTGAGTTAGAGGCTCTGTGAGGAGAAGGGGCTGTGGTCAGTGGGGGAGCTGAGTGGGTATATCATAGGCACCGAGGTCAGGCCTGTAAGAAGCCAGACCTGTCAGGATCGTGCCATGGAAGATGGGTAGATACACAGCAAACTACACTCATGTTGTCTGTTTTTCCATGAGCTGCTTTTACCATAAGTAAATGTTTGGTGAGAAGGGCCCGCCCGCGCTCATTGGCCCCGGAGGGAACAGAACGGCCTGGAATGAGCAGACGGCCGTCTTGCTGAAGCATCCCTGGGCCTGCAGCTGAGGCCCAGTGTGGGAATGGAAGAACCATGCAATTCCAGCCCAGGTTGGGGGACAGCGTGAAGCCTGAAAGCAGAGTGGGAGAGAAACCCCAGGGTATGTCTCTGGCTTGGCTCTGTAGCACTAAGAGAGAGAGTTTCAGGGCAGTAAAGTGGCAATATAGCTTGAGAGCAGGGAGGGTCTGAGGTGCATCAGCTGGGAACGGTGATAATCCCCACTCAGAGTGTGGGAAGGGGATCCTTGTTACCCATCCCCGCTTTCATTCCTCTCTCCCTCTAAGGCAGCGGTGGGCAACCGGCAACCCACCAGGGCTCCCCCTGCAGCCCATGGACTTCCTAGCTGCTGACGTGAAGGACCACCACTGGTGCGGCCCATTCACCATTTCTGTTTGCCCATCCCAGCGCTAATGGTCGTGTCCCGCTGTGACCTTCTTTCCGATACTCGAGCAGGCAGTTCTGCTTTCACTGTACCCACGTAGCCTGCAGCACCTTCTGATTTTTCAGGTACTTTCCAGGGAGCTTGAGTAAGCAGGGGCATAGGAAGGGAACACCCTTCCACCTTAAACATGCATTTGGGGATCGTCTCGCTATGCCGTGCTCCTTGCAGGGAATCTGTTTCATCCCACGCTTAATGGTTTACCCGATCACCTGAAATGTGCTTGCGGTTGGTGGAATTGTCCTGGTCCTGGGACCACTTCTAGGGAAACAGCCCTGTAAGATCTTCTCACCACTGGGCCTGGACTGCATGAGAATCAGCACAATCCTTTGTTTCCACTGCAGGAAGAATGTAGAATTTAAGCTATCCTGGGGTGATTGAAAAGGGGTGGGCAGAGTTAGCTTGTGGAGGCCCATTCTGAGACCCCCTGGTTGCACTCCTCTATTTCCTCTGACCTCTTTCCACATCAGGAGAGCCTCTTGACTCTCCTTGAATCCCCAAACCTCAGCACCATTAGATGGCATCACCATTTCGTCCTCTGCTCCTAAGCCCCACATAAGCCTACTTATGATTGTAGAGGATTACAGAGCACCCTGACGGAAGGTTTGAGATCAGATGACGTCCAGATTGCCGAGATTACCTGTGATTCACACGCAGCAGACCTCTGTGTGAATTGCATCATCTCCTTTTCAAATGAAAACTCAGACTTCCAGCTCCGGAGCATAAAGGAGGCTTTTAAGCACTGTGATGAGCCTATGGGGAAACCACTGATTTTTCTGTGCCTTGGAAACATCTGGCTGACGTATTCGTAAGCCTACGGGCTTGTCTTTAATTGGCCTTATTATCTGATTCCTACATCCTTTATCTTGCTTTATTGGCAGTTTTGGTTTCTCTCTCCCACACCACCCACCACCCTCCCACAAACACGCAGGCGACTTCGCTAATTAACACGTTTTGCTTTCTTCCTCTCTCTGTTTCCCCTCCCCAGCTCAGCAGCGGCTAAGGAATGTGAGACAGGAATGCTGTCCTATTTGGAGGAGGTTAGGAAAGGAGAAGAGATGATCACTTTAAAACAATATCTTTGTGCTCCCAGCCAGAGCGCAAGTCATGCAAGGCCAAACTTTCCAACTCGGGCTCCATGTTTGGATGATCTGTTGCTTGGAAGTGGCATGGCAGGTTGCTGTCCAAGCCCAGGTACAGGGCAGGAATCAGTTCTTTTGAAAACCCTTTGAGTCATGTCAGCTTCTTGCAAAACCTGGGCTGGGTTTTCCCCCATTCCTCTCCAGGCCCTTGTGCAAGTCAGAATCTGACAGCTCCCTTTCAGTCCTTTAATTGGACCCTTTCGTTATGTACAAGGAGGAGAGAGAGAGTCTGAAAATCAGATTGACAGCTCAACAACGTTTCAGCCCTGAGTATCTTCCTACACCCCAAAGCTCTCCGGCCGGGCCCCACCCTGAAGCCCACACCCCCAGCCCAGAGCTTGTACCTCCCCTTGCACCCCAACCCCCAGCTATCATAGAATCCTAGGGCTAGAAGGGACCTCAGGAAGCCATCGAGTCCAACCCGCTGCTTCAAGCAGGATCAACCCCAACTAAGTCATCCCAGTGAGGACCTTGTCAAGCTGGGACTTAAAAACCTGCAGGGGTGGGGAATCCACCACCTCTCTTGTTCGTCACTCCCAGTCCATGTTTCGGAAGGGGTCACTTCTTATATGCAAGGCATGTTAAAAGATTCCAAAAAGAATAGAGAATCTGGGGCCAAGTTTATTCACTGGCTGGTGATTCAAGCCCCCTAGAGATGCGGCCAAGCTACTGTATCAGAGAGGCAGCCGCGTTAGTCTGTAGCTTCGAGAACAACCAGAAGTCTTGTGGCACCTTATAGACTAACAGATATTTTGGAGCATAAGCTTGCATGGGCAAAGACCCGCTTCATCAGATGCTCCAAAATATCTGTTAGTCTATAAGGTGCCAGAGGACTTTGTGTTGTTAGCGAAGCTACTGTTTCTTCACACTATTCATAGTAGAGCCAACCATTGCAGAGCGGAAGGCACAACAGGACTGAGCTGCAAGAAAAGGTGGCGGGGGGAAGCCTGCCTCTTTTAGTGCTGGAGCAAAGCAATGCCGGGCCCTTGGCTTTCCTCCTGGCATTAGGGCTTTCATCATATTGGGTTGCTCATGAGAGAGGGAAGTTTTGATAAACATAAAATATCGTGCGGTGTGAGGCAAAAGCTTTATGTACGTCTTCCCCATGGGACTGTACGCAGCAGAAGCAAAGTGAAACCGGGGGCGGGGGGTGCAGGGTGGGAAGCACTGGCAGAATCAGGATGTTAAAATTCATACCTCTGAGCATCTCTGTTGATTTTTCAAATGCTAGTGGGTTAACTTGTAAGTCAGTTCAATCTCATGCTTCCTTCCTCCAAGGAACTAAATACCATGATGCACATTGGGCCAGAGGAGGAAATTGAGGCATGGAGAGGACAAGTGACTTGTTCAAGTTCCTACAGGAAGTTTGTGGCAGAGGCAAGAACTAGAACCCTTTTCTTCCTGACTCCTAGTTATTTGCGTAACTACTAGTCCTTCCCCCTTCACTTCAAAGAGACTTTAATTTCCTCCACAAGGATGAAACATAGTAAGCTTTTCCCCCTTGTGTTGTCCCATAATAATGACCCACTCGTCTTCAAAACTCAGCCAGTGCAAGCACTGCAGTGAAATTTGTGCAGCGTTTCAGCAGTGGTTTCTTAAACAAACTCATCTGATCTCAAAGCGATTCAGGGTAGGGAAGTACTTCCGCAGCAGCTCCTGGTCTTGTAAACCCACCCTCCCACTGCCCCTTGCAGGCTTGTTACTGAAGTCGTCTTGCCGTTTCATTGCAGCGGCCTTCTTGGGAGCAGGAGGAGATAAATCCCACCTTTGCAGAGCTGGAGAATCCCCAGCAGGGTGAACCCTGTGCCACCCAACAAGGGAGGCGCTGGACATAAAGGTGGTGGCATCCAGAGGGCGTGCGCTTTCTGGTGGATGTCTGCTATCGTTGCAGAAGTCTGGACCGAGGCAGGCTACAACTGAGCAACCACTGCACTGCCTGCCTTCCCATCCACTCCCCATGGCAGAGGGTCCCCCTGTGCACACAAGCAGTGGTGGTCACTGAGCAGCTGGCCTGGCGTGGAAGATTTCTCCCTTCCTACTCGGATCTCCCCAGGGCTCAGCTTTGCTCTTTAAATTTGTGCCTAAGAAAATGTGGCATTTTACAGGGAGTGGGTATCTAACCTGAACTCGCTACCCAGCGTGAAGTCCTTTATATAATCCCAGACCCAAGCCCAACATTGTGGCTGCATGCTATCTTTGTACAGAGAATAAGCTGTGCTTAATTTATAATGAGAAGTGCCACCGCTCAAGCAATTTTTTATGCCTGAAATCCAGAGGAGCTGGGACTATGAACTGCCAGGCTCACAGGTACAGGGGCTGAACCCTGGCAGAAATGAAGCACTGGGAAAAAGGTGGCAGGAAAACACACACGTAGACAAAAGGCATTTCCTTCTGCAGTGCTATTACAGTGGGGGTGAGAGTGGAATTTGTCCTCCTGGACAGGTGTGTGCATGTGGGGATGGGTGGTCCTGTTCTCTAACATGCCAGAGCCACACAAATCCTGCCTCATTATGGGGCAGGAGCATCTTGCATTATTAATATGTACACTCTGGTTCCTCTGCACCGAGTGTCTTAACCTGTGCATTTCCCTGCACCTTAGACAAAATTGGGATCATATTAGAAGGAATCCACAAAATGCATACAGTCAAACAAACAATGCATCACTTTGGCCTCAAATCCAGGAGTCAGGAGGGTCTAAATTAATGCACAGGTCAATAATGAAGCTAATTGCTAGTTCTGTTAATAATTGGGTTAATGATCAACTAAACAATTAAATCAATACATGGGGTAGTTAAATCAGTTCCACCCCTCCCCCACACTTCAAGTTCAATCATTGTCTCAGTGGTCCAGTAGACCCTGGAGATACGTGCACTCGAGTTGTATGTATCTTGAGTTAGTGCAATTAGATAGGGGACCTCACAGAAGCTCTAGCCCCAGGGAGCTGCCACCGCACCCAGACACAGGGCATCCTCTCGTTAAGAGGGAAGTGAGCTGCTGCTGCGAGGCGTGGGTGGTGGGGGCAGGGGATCCCCCGTCAAGGGGAAAGAGACCTGGTGGAACGCTTCACTTTGCCAGCTCTCTTCTCCCTTGATAAGAGGATCCTCCTCTCCACTGCAGCGGTAGCTGCTGGGGCTGAGCGGCAGCCCTGTCCCCACTTGACTTGCCTGAAATTGAATTACGCGTGGTTTCCCAGGAATGTAATTCCCATGCAAGCCGAGGGTCTACTGTATAGGGATCTAATTCAGTACAGACTCCTCTAACTTGGAACTTGCATTGTGGCCTAGTCACCTGATTTTATTGCATGCTTCAGGATAACGGGTGCCATTCCTAACACCCCAGCTTCTGGAGTCATGTGAATAGTTGGAAATCTCAAGGTAAATTTCTAGCCTTTATGACCACAGAGGTGGGAAAAAGCATAAAAATATGAAGCCAGTGCACAGCCGGGCTAAAAAACCCCACACTGAGATGGCAAATAAAAAGAATCCAAATATATTTTGAAAAACTTACGATTTGTGAATTGGTGCTGGAGCGGCTGGGGGGCGGGGGGCAGCTGGGCGAGATACTCCTGCCTTGAAGTGGTTTCCCTTCTCTCCAGGGTTTCCAGTTGAGTGCAAGAGCTCTGAGCACCCCCACTCTAAAAACTGTCCCAGCGCCCCTGGGTTTTGGGGGGTGGCATTGCTGAACCTGTTCATCTTTGCAAGCCTGGCACTTTGCTCTTTTTACTGTGCAACCCCGGCCTCCTTCCCCCCTCCCCTCCTGCGGCTCACTTGTCCCTCCGAGACCCACCCCACACCCTGCCTCCCTCCTGCTGCCTGCAAAGGGGCCCAGGCACGGCGCCAGACGTTCCGGCTGGGCGGGCAGAACTACAAGCCCCAGAGGGCTTTGCGCTCCCCACCCGGCTGCGGCCCAATCAGCGCGCGGCTGCGAGTACATAAGGGCGGAATGGCAGCAGCGGGCGGCATATCGGGCTGCGGCTGGCGGGGACGCGCGAGTGCGGCTGTTGCGGCGCGGAAGCGGAGCCGTGCCCGGAGGGGCGGCTGGCTGGTGGGGTCCCCCGCAATGCCTGGGCGGTGCGCGGCGCTGCTGCAAGGGGGGCGCCGCCCCGGGACCGTGCAGCGGGGCGCCGGTCCCCCGGAGCGGGCGGCGCTCCCCGTGCACGCAGCGGCCGGAGCTGCGGGGCTTGCTGCGCCCCTCTGCCGGCCGGGCGCTGGAGCGGCCGTGCTCGGCGCTGCAGCTGTGGGATCCTTTCGCCGCTGGACTCGGGCGCGCTCTGGATACGGGCTTGCGGCGCGGGGTGGCTTTGCACCCCGTGTGCGGAGTGTGCCAGCGCCCGCGCCTGGCCCAGCCTGGAGGGCGGCGTGAAGGTAAGCGGCTTTCCTGCCCCCTTCGTCCCCCCCAAGCTTTGGGGAAACGTTTCAGGAGCAGGTGGGGGGCACGATCCGATTCTTGGCACCCAGGCCCCTCTCTTTCCTTGCCCGGTAATCCCACCCTGGGGAAGGGTGGGGTCAGTGCCGGGGGGGACCCCACTTCTCCCTGCTCGCTTCTTTAAAACCTCCCTTCTGTGCATCCTTCCTTCTGTGGGTCAGGAGGTGGCTCATGTGGGCATCCAACAGCCCCTGGGGAAGGTGGCTTGGGCGCTTAGGAACATAAGAGGGGCCACACTGGGTCAGCCCACAGGTCCATCTAACCCAGTGTCCTATCAGTGGCCAATACCAGGTGCCCCATGGGGAGTGGACCGAACAGGTATCAGTCGAGCAGCCTGTCTCCTGCCATCCATCTGCAGCTTCTGACAGAAGCTAGGGACCCCATTCCTACCCATCCTGGCTAAGAGGTGGTTCTGGACCTCACCTCCCTGAGCTTATCTAGTTCTTGTTTTAAACCCTGTTGTCGGAGGAGGCTGTGAAGGCCAGGACTACAAGGAGTTCCGCAGGCTGGCGTTTGCTGGGTGAAGAAGAACTTCCTTTTATTTGTTTTAAACCTGCTCCTCGTTTAATGTCATTTGGTGTTCCCTAGTTTTAATATTCTGAGAACAAGTAAATAATTTTCCTTGTTGACTTTCACCACACCACTGATGACTTTGTGCTCCTCTCTCATATCCCTCTTAGCTGCCTCTCTTTTGTAAGCTGAAGAGTCCCAGTCTCTAATTTCTCTCTGTGTGGGACCAGGTCCAACCCCCCACCCACTTGCTGCTTTAGTTGCTCTTTTCCCTGGATCTGTTACCTTGGTGGCTAAATGGGTGAGGAAATAGCACCTACTCACCCGGGCAGCTGGCGCAGGCTTCTAGGGAGTAGCAGATGAGAGTAACCTCGCAGGGCATGGGTTCAGGGGAGTTCAAAAAGGTTTCAGGTTGAGACTGTAACTTACCAGGAGGCCCGTGTGGAGAATGATGAGCTGGTTTTTTGGGAAAAGAATTCAAGTGCAAACTGATCTGAATTTGGATAGGTGTGGGGATGCTGGGGGACAAGAATTTATGGGGTGTTAGCTCCATGATCTGCTGGGTGTGTGTGTTGCCTAGGTGTTTTTCAGCACATGGTACAGAAGTGCAGTGGGCAGCTTTTTCAAGCCCGAAAGGGTAATGCCTTCTCTTTGTGTGGCTGCCTCATCACAAGAACACTGATGCCACCAGGTCTCTGCGAAAGTCTGGTCTGGTCTGGCTGTGGTCTGAAGAAGTGGGTCTGTCTCATGAAAGCTCACCTAATAATTATTTTGTTAGTCTTTAAAGTGCTACTTTACTGCTTTTTTTTTTTTTTTTTGGCTTTGATTATTATATAGACTAGCATGGCTTTCTCTCTGTTACTAACCAAGTGAAATGGCTTGTCCTTCCAGCAAATGCTGCCTGTTTGCCTGAAACCATCTTTCCAGCAAGCTGTGTTAATTTTATCTTATGTCTCTTGAGATCCATCCCCTGAGGGACAGACTATCCTTGGCCTGTAACCTAACACCATCCTCTTTGCTTTCAGGGCACAAGAAATGGGTCTAATGGCTGGTTCAGGCTTCTCTTATAGAATATCTTTGTTTCCATTTTGCCCCTACATCCTTCTTGGTGACTTCTTTTTTTTTGGTTTTACTGAGCTGTCTTTCCAGGTGGGGTACATCCTCATGTGCCCTGCAGTGAGGGTGGGCAAGGAACTGAGAAGGCTCTCTGGATTTTAACTGCAAATGCTTTCTAAAGGTTCATCACCTTAAACTCTGTCTCTGTGGGGTGTTAAATGACCTGATCCCTTGGTTTTGCAGCCTGAGCCTCCCCTATATTTGTAACAATGCCCTTTTCTTATTGGATCAGTTTCCTCAGCCCAGCCTTTTGTACCCCTCAGTGGAAATGGTTTGCACCTGTCACTTGCAGCCCCTTCCAGTGAAAACTTGAACTGGGTTTGAGCCTGATGGTGATAGTGGACCTTTTGGAAAAGGAAGGGTGTCAGAAGGAGAGCTGCTAGAATCACAGCTTGCTGTTCCCCCAGCTTGGGGAGACTTAAAACTGTGGGTGGGCAGGGAAGAGACTATTTGCTATATATCAAGAAACATGGCTTTTTTTAATGTGCATATTTTATTCTCTGAGAAACATCAGCTTTAGAAGACCTTTTTAGCCCCTCAGAATGGGGCAAACACTTGATCTGTAGTATGAATAGCATAGACAGCCCAAATGCGGGCGGAGGGGGACAATTTGGTGACCAGTTACCTGTCAGCAGCTAAGGCTGGCAGGGAGAGCAAAAAGAGTGGAAAATATGGCTAAACTGCCAGACCTGCAAGGTCAGGTGCCAATCTTCAGGGAAGAATAACTTGACCATAATAGAGATTTTTTTTTTTTTTCCTGTGCCGCAAGCTGGCTCCGGTCTGTGTGTGTTGAACTTCTCCTAGCAATGATATCTTGCAGAGGATTTGAGCTGTGTGTTTGGTTCATAGGAGACTCCTTGCTTGTCCTGATCCAGAGAAGCATTTGAGGCTGATTACTCAAGTATCTCTGATACAAAAGAGTACTCCTGTGGGAATGTTGGGGCGGGGGAATCATGGAAACTCATTTGCTTCCTACAGCAAAGACCACGCCAGTCTAGATCTGCACCCAGTAACACTCAAGGCAATTAGTGTTGTCCGTGCCCTTTAGACACAGCTTGCTGAGGACAAGGGGGTCTATGCCAAAGTGCAGGCAGCTGCTGCCTGTGGCAGGTAAGCAATGCTTATTTGGAAGGGAGGTATTTGAGCATAGCTTGACATACGCAAGAGGTGGCTTTGTTTCCCACACATCGTGGTTGCTTTTTCCTGTGGGGAATGTGTTCTGCCTGAAATTTCCAGGCTTGAGTCAGTGTCCTTAATAAAATGTCTCAGGGGGTAAGAACTGAGCAATCATTGTGCTCCCATCACAAGCTTACAACAAGAACTGGCAGAATTTGGTGTGTGATAAGGCTTCTTGGAGGCAGGTGCTTTAGACTTACGGAGGTTATGAAGGGGAAGAGTCTTAGCTCATGGTTGGAGCAGGAGACTGGGTGTCATAGAGCCTTTGATTTCTTGTGGATTTGTTTCGGGCCTTCACTGAGTCGCTACAAACTGATGCACTGTGGGGCTTATCTGTAAAAGGCTTGAGGGAAGTACCTCACTAACTTAATTAGGCCTGTTCATCCCTGGTGTGTTCAACATAGGTTTGAAAAGAGATGCACTTCTCACTAATATCACTCCAGGGTTTGCACCACTGTCCTTCCCAACAGGATATTTCCCTGAAATCTTACCAGAGTTCAGGGTGGGTAGTGGCTGGGTTGGCAGCACTATTTCTGGCTTTTTTTTTTTGTATGTTGGACTCGGGTCTGTGATCTTGTTTGTGTGGTAAAGCTCCTGATGGGTGGGTGGGGAGACTCCAGTCTCAGCACACGCGAAGCCTCTTGGAGAATCATCTTGTGCTGATGAGCTGCTTTGTAGCAGGTGGTCAGGAGAGGCACAGACATGGGTCCTGTTCCTTCTTTCTGCTCTCTGCAGGAGGCTTGCTGCACCAGCTCTGTGCCATGTGCAGCTCTGACAATCCACCCTCGCCGATTTGCTGTGAGGGACAGGAAGGTCCTGCACGCAGCAGGCTTCTGCAACTTGCAAGGGACACAAATTGCCAAAGTACACCCTGCCTGCTTACTGCTGTAAAACAGAAGCGCTGCTGCTGCATTTTGGGCTCTTTCATATCCTATGCGATTCTGGGACAAATCAACACTGTGTGTGCTTTGATTCGTCCTTCCAATGGTCCCTTGAGAGCAATCCCATCTTACAGGCTGGGGTGCAGAAGCCAGTCCAGGTGTTCATGCCGTTCTCCAGCCTTGAATTAGTGTTAAAACGCCTAGTGGTCTCACGAATGCTGGCGTGAGCACGAGGGCTGGCTCATACCAGCAGATGCCATAACAACCTGTGTTAGCAGTAGCAAAGACTGCAGCGTTGATGGGACTCAGAAGACACATCGCAATCACATCCATTAACCACTAGTCCAGAGCTGCTGTCCAAGCTGCAGCTTTCATTGTGGGGGCAGGTGAAGAGCTGTGGCCTTTCCTGGTAGACTCTGCTTGGGTGAACCAAAAAAGAAATCTGACTATGTGCTCAGGCTTAGCTAGTGAGGGTGAGAAGAACTCACAAATAGGAAAGATGAGCCACAGACTCAGGTATTTAGCAACTGATCTGGTGTGGGGTTTTTCCCTAGATTAAATTGGCTTCCTCCCTTAAGTACTCATTTCTGCTCAGGCCCTCAAGTTTGGAGAGGCCCAAGTTACATCCCACTTTGGGAGCCCCGAGCCATAATAAAAATGATGACGCATGAAAACAAGACACCAAAAAGTGAAACATAATTTAAAATATTTTATTTACAATAATCGTCTTGGCTGTTCTGGTGCAAATGGATTAATTATTGAAGGATGTGCATATTAAGAAACTTATCAAATGCTAGAACAAAATCAAGTGAGACCCCCATAGAGCATGAGGCCACAGTCAAATGGCCCTCCTGGCCCCTCTTCTCCTGCCTTGCAGAAACTGACTAAAGCGATGGGCAAAGCAATTCTCAGCCATTAGACAAAGACTAACAAGACAGCTGACTTGTCAGTTGACACAACCAAAGCAGAGCCCTGCAAATCTGCTTTGTTGCCACCAGTATCTGCGTCTGGGCATGTGCCTTTGCATATCATTGGGGCTTTTTTGTTTTGCAGGTGCAGACACTAATTCTTGTATCGATAAAGGGCCCTAACCACAATCCTGCCCTGGTCACTGGTCCACTGTGCTGTGGATCAACAACGATCTAAATCCACTTGCTGCAGGAGTGGCAGGGTGGTCATAGGGTTATGTCAATCGTTTGGGGCTCAGGAGGTTGGAATCTGTTCCTGGATCTGCCACTGCTTTGGTGACACCCACAACCAATCTCTGACTCTCCTTCCTGTTAGAGGAAGGCGATCATCCTTTGTCTTACCTGTTGTAGATTAAGGGCTGGGGTTGTCTTTCGCTGTGTACAGCACCCGGCACAACAGAGCTCTGGTTTCAGGCAGCGTTAACAAGCAATGCTGCAATACCAATAGAAATGGAGGTGCCCTGGGTCATGGAATGGAATGTCGCACTTCTTCCTGGCGCTCATGCTAATGAGTCAGACGTCTTCATGTCACCTGCCTATTTGTGAGTCCACTGATGGCCGATCAACCCAATTCTGGAACTGCAGATCCTATCGCAGAAGAGGCAGGTGTTAGTAGCTGTTGGAGGGGCACAGGGCAGTTTGGCACTCTTGTCTTCTCCGCCTTGCCCCCACTGCTCTGCGGTGGGACCTCTCAAATGGCACCACCTCTTCATGGATTACCGTTCTCCACTGGGCGTGGTCTTGGGCAAGGTCCAAGTAGCAATACAGTGGAGCACATTTCTGTCATGCTGGCTCTTGGTGAGCTTGGATTTTGCCGAAAGGGGCTAGGAGTGTTGCTTTAGTGTCTGTATCCTTTATCCTTTGTACTGCTTCTGTGTGCATGAATTTGCATGCTTGGTGATAGGAGCTTTTTCAGTACAATCTCATGTATTCTGGTTGCCATTGATGTTAGAGCCTTAGGTAACAGCAACAAAGGGTCCTGGGGCACCTTATAGACTAACAGAAAAGTTTTGAGCATGAGCTTTCGTGAGCACAGACTCACTTCATCAGAGCCTTAGGTAGGAATTCTTGGTGGAACCCTGAAAGCCAGCGATGTGTTGTAATAGCATCTGTGTGCACACCTAGAAGGGAAGATGCTGAGAACTAATCATGTTGAGTGCATACAGTGGCAATTAATCCTCAGCATGCTGAGAAATCGAGCAGATCGTGAGGTTCACGGGCAGGGGTCATAATCCTCAGTCTACCAATGGGGCGCACAAGCCATGGAAGAAGCATGTGATGTGACCAAGGTTACATAATGAGTCGGTGTCAGAGACAGAGCTAAAACTCCTGATTTTCCCCATCTTCTCCCCCCCCCCCCCTTCATCACTGGGTGTTAGATCATGGCATTGGGCTCAAGGAAGGAGAGTAAGGCTAAAATGAGCCACTATGCACAGAACAGGAGCGTGCAAACCTCTCGAGAGCTAGAGGCTCTAGATTGCAGCTGGTTACCTCTTGGGACCTGGCTTGGAAACCCTGACTTGGGTCACAAATGGAAAAGTCCCTTTGGATGTGGGGCCTTGGATGAAAATACCAATGTGAGGTGGCCTTAGCCTCTTCTAAAGAATGTCACTGTCTGGGCCTTACAGGTTCGTGTGGGAAGGGCTTGAGGCCGATTCGGAAACTGAACCACCTCCCAAAACCCACCGTGGAGACGAGCTGACACAGAAGATAGGGGACAGTGGTGGGAGAAGACCCAGGCAGCAGAGTTGCTGTCCTCCCTGCTGGGATGGGGAGAGGAGGTTCTGGAGGGCTGGCTCCTATTAGGCCTGTATCCTTCCTGTTTAGGAGTGAGGTTCTCTACCCTGCTCCTGGTTCTAGAGTGGTGGTGACAGCGGGTGGCTGGGATGGGCTACTTGCTTCCTGCACTGCTGACAGATGCAATACCTCTCACTCTAGATAATCCAAGCTGCCTCCATTATGGGAGGCCTGGGGTAAACTGCCCCTTCCTTCACCTTGGTGCCGCAGTCCCACCAGTGTTCCCTGTAAGCTGAGCACCTGGGCAGCTGTCCAGGAGAGATTCAGGTGCATCACAGCAGCATGCCTTCTATTGGTGGTGTGCATCTGCACATAGAATTTATTCTGCTCCTGGATGTCAAAAACTAGAGGGAGCCCTGGTCCCAGGTCTAGAAGATTAGGCCTGCATCAACCCCCTAACAGCAAAGCTGCAGAGCCCGAGGACGTGAGTAGGGCCGGGGGGGTGTTGGAAGTACGTATGTTCCCTGGGGTCTCTGCTTCCGACCCTTGAAAGTTGAGGATGGACGGTGGCAGTGGAATTTGATTTTTGGTCATCAGGCTGACCATTTTTTGTAAGGGTGGAGGAGGAAATGCAATTCCTCCCCCCGCGCCCCCCTTAGCGTTTGTTTGGTAAAGACAACCCACCAGCGTACTTGTGTCTAGATGAATGCAACTATCAGGGATGAGTAGGTTGAACTGCTGTTCACCCACGTTCCTGGCAAGGCTCTTGCACCTTTGCATCTTTCAGACCTCACACAGGTGCATGTGACAGCCAAGCAAAGCCACTGTGCTGAAATGGGAGTGGGAGACAAAGCTGCATTAGTGACTCTGCTTCTTAATTATGGTCTACCTGGATTTTTTGGGGCTGGGGTCTCCCATGGGAGGCTGCTCACGAGTGCATTGTTCCCTCCCAGTAAGATGAGTGCTTGGTTGGCTGCCTGGAAGAGATGCAAATGTTGCCCAGCTGATTAGCACAGCACCCCAAGCCAGCAGCCTGTGTTTCTACTGGTGGTGCAGATTCCCATGCACTTTTTGTGCATATGAAATTGATTCTGCCCATGGAGGGAAGAAACTAGAGGAAACCCTGTCCTCTACCCTTATGAACTGGGCTTTTTATAAGAGCTCAAATCACCGGCCAATACTCAATGTGGCTGCCGCTTGACAAGGGGATTATTTCTCCATTATCTTTGTCTTCTGTCCCTTTTTTTTCCCTCCATCCCCAAAAACAGGCAATTCAAGGGCCCTGATTCTGTGGCGATCAGAGGTAGAGCAGTAGACCCTTTCCAGCAAGCTGTCACAGAGCAGAAGGGAGGGGGATGTTGCCCCTGCTTCCTAAAATATCTGGGGGAAATAAAGGCCCCCTTTGATTGCTTCTCCAATTGTTCCTTTTAAAACCCCTTTTTAAAGGGAGGAAAAAGCTCATTTCTTTCAGCATCCAGTGTCCTTAAGAATTTGATCTATTGTGTGTCCAGGACAGAGACCCTTCTATGAGGGCTGCATAAACTCTCTTCAGTGGGCCTCTCGCCCTCTCCCTCCCACCTCATCTCAACAAGCCCCTCATTCTCCTCTGAAGAGGGTCTCTCTGTCGAAGGCTGAGTAACTCTTCAGGGCAGTATTTATCGCGGTGCACTCGGCTCACAAAGAGCATTGGAGTGTCAAACTCACTCAGCCCAACAAAGGGGAGCGGGTGGAAGATACAAAACCCCCTTTATTTTCACCCCTGCAGGGAAACAAATATGGACTTTGTTCCAGCCAGCAGCGATCTGACAACCTGGTGTAGTGTGCGTACTAATATGGCACTAATAAGTGTGTGCACACGTGGTGGTGTGTGTGCATGCTTCTGGGTAGGTGGATGGGAACTCTTAGGTGGATGGCAAACTAAGATGCCTTGTGCAACAGGAGGTATGCAGCATGGGTGGCTCAGAGTTGCTGCTGAATTAGCTGTCTGCGTTGTCTTGAAGTGGGCTGGGCAGGAGGAAAGGACATTCTCAAAAGCCCTCGGTACTCCAAGACCAAAAGGGCTCAGCTGCTCCTATTGTGACGCTTATTTTAATGGACCAGATCTTCCCTAGAGACCCCAATGGGCTGGGTAGCTTAAAAAATTTGCCACCAGATACAGGTGCTAATTCTTCCTGAGAACTTCAGTCTAAAGAATTTCTTCTACAGGTTGAACCTCCCTCATCTGGAACTCTGGTACAAATTTAGTTAGTTGGATGACTGCTTATCGTGAGTGTCCAAGGTTCTCATGGTCCCATAAAGCTTGTTTAGCTGCCCACCCCAGTCCTGGTTCTGTGCTGTTTAGCTGAAATTTACCCCAAACGTCATCTAAGAGCCCACTAAGCAGTGGAGGTGTTGGTAATGTCCCTAGACAATACTTACCTCCCCTGGTAAACGCTTGTTTGGCACCCGGTCAGTACCCAAGGGTATCAAAGGAGAGAAGTAGAACCTAGAGTTCTGTAGCAGGTCTTGATTGCATCTCCTTGCAACAGGCTCGCGGAGTCACTGGAACTAAACTAATTTCTTCATGTTTTACAAATTCTGTTGCATCAGTGCACCTATCTTCCCCCTCTGTGGCACCGCACCCCCTTCCCTCATGCTAGCACTGCTGCAAAGAGCCAGGGCATTTGAGAAGCTTCCCAGGGTATAGTTCATTGTGTTTAGAAAATGGCCTGAAATGCTGTGATGTGACTTCTTTGCTATGGAAGAAATTATAGACAAGTGAAGCCATGCATTGCAGCCAGTGCAAGCCAAAAAGCTGGGATGGCAGTGGTGGAAATGGAGCATCCCATGGGCACTGCAAACGGAAGATGTTCCAGCCTGTGGTTTCTGGCAATGCCAGTCGTTGCTTTGTGCGTCCAATTGTGGTATGTGGGTTTTTATGTTGTGGATAGAGACCTCAGACCTCATTTTGCGTATGGCCCTTCCGTGTCTGCCAGCAGCTGGTGCAATACTAGTTCTGCAGTAATCGAAGAGATGGCTCCGTCTCTCTGAGGCTGCCAGACAGTTATTTGCCTTCCACCAAAACCAAACCCTTCACAAACAAAAGGTGGTCTGTTTTTTCAGCTAGTGTGCCCAGGACTTCTCCAGCCTTGGGTTTTCTTGCCCAATCTTTGCAGCTGTTGGCAGGGGGATGAATATCCTTTTCACAGCTGTCATTGTCTCCATCCCATGCTGTGGATGGAAGAGCAGCTGTCAGGGTGGAAAAATCCATCCCTCTAGACTTCTGTGCTGGGATTGGGAATACTTTCTGATGTTACCCAGACAGTGTTGGCATACTAGGAGACTGGATAGCAGTATAAAACATAGGAGCGGTGCTGACCTAGCTAGTCCGGTCCTTCTGCTTTTAACCTTGAGATTTCCTTTGTGGCCTCTCTCTGGCAGCAAACAATCGCTCTTGAAGCTTAACTGTCACTTCATAAGCAAAAGGGACCATTAAGATCCACCTAGCCAGAGACCCTCCCCCAGTGATGTCTGGTGGAAAGATGGCATGTAGTTTGTCCAAGCGTTGAAAGCTAAAGGTTACTGAATGGAATTCCCATAGCTTTTGGGTGCTCCAGGCCATTCATGTTTGGGACTTCAGATTCTCAGCATGCAAACAACTAATTTTCATGTTTAAAGCTGACAGATTTCTCTGCTTGACATGTTTCTGGTAGCACCATGCTTGCATTGCTGTGTGTAAACTGGCTTCCCTTTTGAGATTCCCAACCTATGCTGGGAAACACAGCCAGTATGGGCCCAGTCCTGCAACGTGCAGAGATTTCCTCTGCTCCTATGTATGTCACAGAGAGGCAGCAATGTATACTAGGCCAGAAAATGTTCAGTGACTGTTAACTGACAGGCAATGTGTAAGCTCTCCAGAGTGCCCTAAAAGCCACTTTGAAGTCTGAGTAGAGGGACTGGTTTCACACTGCAAATTGACCAGAGTGAGAGCTTTGGAAACTGGGATCTGTGGCTTGTCTACACAGCCCTGCAGTTGGGGTTGTAAGGGATGTCACAGCATGCTCGTGCAGGGGTATACAAGGTAGGGGGTGAATCCCTGGGGTGGGGTGTGCTAAAGGTCATAAAGGGGTGCTGCGTGATGGATGAGCCTGGGACCCAGCAGTTGATCTCATTTAAAAATACTGAAATGTTTAGTTTTATGGACACTTTTTCATTTCTATACTGAAAGCTTTTACATTCCACATATTTTTTTACACCTGCCAAAAGGACTCTCTTTTTTTCATATGCATGACCAAAACATGAATCGGTTTGGATTACACTACCCAGATTGGGTGGGTGGGGCTGCTAATTGCAGGGATGAAAAGCAGGCCTGGTGTGAAAAGCTTGTTCACCCCTGCTCTCGGGAGGCTCCTGAACGCTACAGTATATTGGTGCATGTTGCAATGAACACCTCTGGGTCAGAAAATCAGGGTGAGGTTGTGGACAGACCCTAGACCATGGATGTCCAACCTTTTGGTTTGCCTGGGCCGCATTGAGTGAAGAGCAATTGTCTTGGGCCGCATATAAAATATATAATACAGTTAATGTATATAAATAACATAATGTTAAAAGTTTACAATCTCGTGGGGCCGCATTACTAGCTGTCCAGGGCCGCATGCGGCCCATGGGTTGGATATGCCTGCCCTAGACCTTCAGAGAATTGTACTTTCTAGGCTCCTGTTTTGGAATATTTTACCCCAGGTAACTTGTGCCACAGCAGTTCCATAAAGAACATGAAACTTCAGTTTTTGCTTGATTGCAACCGATTGGGCAAACTGCCGTGTAAGACTGAAGTTGTACCCATAACTGTCTCTTCTGCACATGGAGAAGACTTCCACTCTGGCTTCTGTTTAAACCTCCTTAATGATGGGCCTGAGAAGAGGAAGAGTGGATTTTCATCGGCTTTGAATACTAAAACTGCCCTCTCCTGCCACTTAAATTCAAGCACTAATTTTGCAGGCCTTGAGCCTGAAATGCTGTCCTAACGAGAGCTCTCTTCCTGAGGTTATTGGGCAGCAAGGAACAAAGATGTTGAAGTGGAGCAGCATACAAGCAGGGTTTTCTCTTCCCTGGAAAGAGAACCCTGCTGTTTTCTAGACCGCTAAGCGTGTCAAAGCCCAAGTGGTGGTGGCTGGGAGGGGGGAGCTGCTGTTTTATTAGGCCTATGGAAAACAATGGGGAGCTTGTCTCTCCAGGGCACTGAGCAACCTGGGCAGGGAGGGGGCTTGGGCTGAAGCTGAATGTTGGGACCCTCCTTGAAGGAGAAAAGCACCTTTTTGTTTGAGTAGTTAAGGGGGCTGCAGGAGGAGGATTCTGGTTCTTTGATCCTTTTGGTCTCTTGCAGCCATCTCTTGACATGGGACAGTGGTAGTATTGCCTGAAGTGGGTCTGGAAGGCAGCAGTGGCACCATAATTGGAGACCTGTGGCTCATACACTTGCCACCACCTAGCAGCCAGGGGGCTGAAGGTACATCTACACTTGGATTTCTCCCATTGGCCTCCCTCAGCGAGGATGGCCAGGTAAGATGATCGCAGATATGCGGTTTCAGGTAAGGCAATTGGTGGTGTCGTAGCTAGAATTGCATATCTACAGTTGGCTTTTAAGGTCTGGTGTAGATTTGGACTGAGCCTGTGTTGCCATGGGGGACACTGGCTTTGTGCAGCTCTGGTTTGTGTTGCTGTGACATGCTTTGTGCTGTGTGGAAATGGAAGAGGGATGCAGAATCCTGTGGCTGGATGGTTAAGTGGGGCTTCTGACTGACTGCAACCCCTCTGCTCTGCGCTCTGCATTGGCTGCTTCTTGGCTCCTTGGGTGTAGCTCAGGCTCCTGAGTTCTCCAGCGTTTGCATGGGAGGGACGAAGACAGAGCGTGACCCGCTGCTTTGGGCTCTAGCCTGCTGTGATGAGCTGAATCTTGATGATGATTCAGACACATCTATGGCAGACTTAAGGACTTGAGCTGATCTGAGAGTGTAAACCCGCAGGGATGATCTATCTTCGTGTGCTTCTTTGTTTTGTTTCTCTAATACCATTGACCACACCTTGAACGTAACAAAGCTCTAGATCTCCACTTGTTGGCGTTTGTGAAGCTCAAATGCCAGCTCCTGCGGGCTTAGGTGAGAGGCCACAAGTCTGTTGTGACTTGGCAGATGGGGGAAGCTGTGGGATGGGAGAGGAAAGCAACTTAGTCAGTGGCAGAGCTGGGCACGGAATTCAGGGGTCCAGATGCCCATTCCTTACACGTCTCTCTCCAGAGACTTTGTTCAGCATGGTCATAGGTCAGGAAGATGAGGAGTGTCTTTGTAGGTAGGCAGCTCTCTCTGCTTTGTGGTGGATAGTGCTGCTCCTGTGCTATCTGCAGGTGGGTGGCTCTGTCTGCTAATCTTCTGTTACCTGTATCCTTCAGTGCCCAGTACTGCGTTGTCTACAGTAGTCCTGTCCCTCTAGGTCGCCTCTCTGGGCTGTGGTTGTGATGCATTGTTTGACTGTTCTCAGCTGTGCCGTGTTTGCTTTGGCCCTGCGCCAGCCTTTTGTGCAGTTTCAGTCATGCAGACAATGCCATAGTCTCTGCTGGCTTTTGAGTACTCCCTTTTTGAGCATCACAGGTTGGGAGAAGTCATTTTGGCAGAGGACATCCAGAAGTCCATAAAAGCCAGGTTTGGCTGGCAGGCCTTTTGGTTCCCATTAACTACATAGGATCAGAGTCCAAAGCAGCTGTGTGAGGGCTGGCCGAAAGCAACAGGCGTCGGCATGAGCATCTGGGCTTGAATTAAGCAGTGTGGAGGAAGCACTGCAGGAGATATTAGGAAAAACTACTTCACTAGCAGGGTGGTGGAGCCTGGAATGCGTTACCCAGAGAGTTGGTGGAACCTCCACCCCCCTAGAGGTTTCAAAGCCCTGGCAGGGATGATTTAGTTGGGGTTGATTTTGCTTTGGGCGCAGGCCTGGTCTTAACCTTCTGAGGTCCCTTCCAGCCCTAGGATTTGATGAATCCCCGCTGCTGTCAGTGGGAGGTCTGGCATGCTGTTTGCTGGGGCAGGTTGAGTTGTTCCCTGGGTTTGGGGCAGTGCTTCCTGTAAGTGGAGGGTTTAGGTGGCCAAATGAGAGATTTAGGTGCTGCTGAGCTAATTACGGAGCACCCGCGTTAGGCAGGCAGCATGTATTTCTATTAGTGGTGCACATCCACGCATGCCTTGGAGTCAAGGGAGTGTGTGGAGGTGGCATCCATTAGCCTGGCAGAAATGGCCTTGAGAGTTGGTTCTCTCTGCAGCATGGATGTGTGGTGGAAGAAGGCCCAATAAAGTCTTCTGTGGCCCAAACGTTTTATGTCTTTCACTGTTTTGAACTCGGGAAACAATTGCATGCCCTGGGACCCCCTTCCCAACCCCCTTCCTGGCAGGTTTCAGGGAGGTGAAACCAGGCCCAAGGACCAGACCATACGAAAGCTCCGCCAGCTGTTTTACAAATACCCGGGTTTGTATAACCCTCTGCTCTCAGGCTGCTGGAGCTCAAAGCCAACAGCTCTTCCGCAGAACAAGCTGCCTTGTCCATCCCATGCTCATCTGCCTGAATCAGTCCAAGAAGGCGGAGGGGCCGAGGGCGTTAGGAACAAGTGACCCGTGAGGACGCCGACAGCTCTTTCCAAGAGTGCTCGGGGCCCTCGAGAGTGGGTGTCACACTGAAGAAGGGGTTCCTCTGGGGGTCTGGAGTCAGTCGCGGAGGGACCTACAACCTAACCCTGGGGAGCTTGTGAACCGCACAGAGTCTGGCACGCTGACGGGATTCTTCCAGGAGTCGTGGGATGCAGAGGGCATCGGCCTGAGAGCCTGCAACCACGCTCGGCAGCTCTGCTGTGAAGTGGCGGCGCCTGGAAACTGAATCGAGATTAAAGGAGCTCGACAAGGCAGCGTGGATGGACAATGGCAGAGCTGAGGGTAAAGGAAACTCCTGCAGAGCTGAGCCCGGATCGGGGCAGGGAACCCTGGACTGCGTGGAGCTCTGAACCGAGTGGCCTGCCACAGCTCAGGGAGGGAAGGAGCGATTCCAACCCATCGTCTACTAGCAGCCAAGACAGACCTGTGAAGAGTTTCCAGGCCTGGGCCGAGGAAGGTGCCTGTGTGTCTGTGCAGGAAAGCAGCTTGTCTACTGGGAATGGCAAGTTGTGTGTGAGAAGCTGCCTCACCACCTGGGTGACTGGACTCACGCTGCTGTTAGGAGAAGCCAGGGAATGTGGCAAGTGGCTGTCCCACTGCTTGGGCTGGCCCTGGGGGAGCCCCCTTCTGCATTCAGATAGGGTGGTGGGTGACAGGAGAGCAGTGGCTCATGCCGGATCCCTTCCACAGGCTGATGGAGCGTAGGACCGGTAGGCAGGTTGGCTGTGGTGAAGCTGCAGAGGGGTGCTGGGCAATGCAAATGGGGCGAGAGGGAGAACTCGGAGGCCCTAACAATGTGTAATCTCGCTTTCTACCGAGCATCAGTCTAAGGAAACACGGCAGGATTCTTCGGAAGTCATTGTGGCCAGTTGGATGCTCTGAGGCCTTTCTAACTATCAACCATGGGGCTGGAATTTCTCAACTCACAGCCTTGCCCTGGGCAGCAGCTGCCCCTTGCCCTCGGTGTGCATCTCGCAGCACTTGGCTCAGTCTGTCTTTCTTTTGAACTAGGGTAAACGGGCCTGATTTAATAACTTCCCTGCCTCTTCTCCCCAGTCAATCAGTAGCACATCATGCTGCTTCCTGAGAAGACAGTGTTCTCATTCAGTCTTCTCTCCCTCAGGCTCTGTCAGTCAAGTGGTTGGTGGCAGGAGTCTGGTTCTCTTCCAATCACCCTTGGCCATGGAGGGCTGTGAACTGCCACTCCTACTCGAACAGTTCAGTTATGTTTAATCATGCCTCTTCTCCCTGCCACTGTCCTTGTACGTCTCAATGAAAGAGCTCTGCCTTTTTCCCTGGCCTGTTGGGTTGGAGCACAGTGGCTTTTTTGTTGCTTTGCTCTTGAATGAGCATCTGGGAAATACCAAGCACTTGACAACTTCCATCTAATTTGCAAAAGCAGTCTGTATTGGCCTTCCCCCGCTGTTCAGAGCTGCTTGGACAGGACAATCAGTCATGCGATATCTGCATGTGGAAGACTTCTGGTGAAGACCACTGCTGAGTGGGGAGGGTGGGGGGTGGGTGGTGCAGTGGAGGGGACTTCGTGCCCATAAGGGCTGCAGAATGTGATCTAGAGGTCCCACTGGGCAAGCTTTAGCAGAGGCTGGCTGTAATGATAAACGTGGCAGCTGGATTGATGATCTCCAGGTTGCAGACTGAGATGCAGCTGTTCTGTTTGGAACGAGGGGAGGAGGGTAAAAATCTGCCCTATTAAAATTGTCTGCATGCCCATGTGTAGCACTGCTTTTAGTTTGGGGCATGAGTGAGTCCAGAATACCAATACTAAACAGACATGGCAAGTCCTTTCTTAGCCTGGGATTCTGTGGCAGAGCCAGAGGTCTGTCATGTGAGTCTCTCAAGGAAACGCCTCTGAGGAGATTGTTGGTACTGGCTGTGAGCTGCCCAGCCTTGGCGGTCATGGCTTTGAACCCCCTCTGTCAGGGTCAGCCTGTTGTGCCCTTTCTGAGGTGGGAGACAATTACAGTATGCCGGGGGGGGCCACTCTTCAGATGAAGCTCAAGAAATGAAATTGTGGGTCTACTGTGTGGAAGTGAAGGATCCCAGAGGGCAGGGTAAGCTGGTGGACTCAGTTAACGCAAGCTGATGCTTGCTGTTGGCAGCGAGGTCCAGATTAATCTATGTGCCTCAGTCAAGCACGTAGTAGGCCACTTTGATTCCAGGCCCAAGAGCTTTAGCCAAAGGACATGGAGTGTCACCCCAGCCTGGGGTTTGAGTCAGTTGTATGCCCCTCACTTGCCCTAAGGCATCTGTGGAAAGCTGACTATCTTGACATTCCCCAGGGCCAGCCGGTACCTCCAGGGGTTCTCATGACAAATAGTCATCTGTCCCTGGGCCACCCTCCCCAGCAGTTGTGCGGCACCTTAGGTGCCATGAAGTTTGGTAGATGCCACTGAGCAAAGGGCATCCTAGGGTTTGACCCTAGTGCTCTGGGGAGCTCTGGTGTTGTAGCTAATTAAGCACTGCTGTTGAAGCCATCCCGCCTTGGAGTGTAGCACAAAGCTAGTCACGCTTTGGCCAGCACTCTTCTCGCTGGGGCTTTCTGCGTGGGACACGGCAGATCCAGTGGAGATGATGGGCTAGCATGTCTCTTCTCCATCCTTCCTCTCACACCACCTGGCAGAAACCCCTTAAAACAGTCGCGTAGGGCCATGTATCTGAGGGGAGCTGCAGATGACATTTGGCATGGCTGTGTCCATGCGGCTCTGCTCTTCCCTGCTAATTCTGCTTGGGTTCTTAGGTTGCCTGTGTTTATGGCTTGGACAGGGTGCAGGGGCTCTGGGGCAGGGAAGAGGGTGTCTCCACCTCTCTGTTGGGGTCCTGCTCCCATCTTGACTTTCTATGGAAACCACAAAGAGCTGAGCTCCCCAGTCTGGCTGGCCTGAATTAGATGTGGATGTTTTGCTTAATGGTTTCCATCAAGGTTTATTTTTAAATTGATCAATAGGAAAAAATGCTTAAGCTTTGAGAATTGCACAAAATAAGGGGAGAAAAAGCTCAGACAATTAGTCCAAGCCAGGAGAGGCCGAGGCTCAAAGTGAGCACTTGGTAAACATCCCTGACTCAACTCTAAGTTTCTCAAGTGACCTTTTTTCAGGTTGCCTAACTGTACCTTTCAATTCTGGGTGGAAACACACAGGAAAAAGTAATGAAAGTGCCCTATGGGCACTTCCACAATCCCACCACATCCGGATATATATTTCTGGCTAGTGAGTGCATGTGAATTCCTGACTGGCGGGTAGCAACTTGCAGTGGGACCAAGATGTCAGAATGGTTGGCTACCTTGTGGCCTGTGGCTTTACTGCAGGAACTGAGTGAGCATCCTCTTCCCATCCCATGCAGGAGCTCCTATGTCGGAGTGCCTGGACTCCACCCATGTCACTTTGGCTGCTCTAGTCACTGCAGTAAACCCCTAACACCCCCCGCCCTTCTCTCTGGACAACAGACTAGAGCGCTCAGCAAGGGGCGCTCCCTGAGAAATGCAGGGGGTTGGAAAGAACAAGGCTCCTCTCCAACCCCAGGGGAAACTCAGCCACACCCAAGAGAACTTTGAGCACAGTCGGTGCGTGCTGCCACTACCCTCAGAGGAGAGGGGTCTGGAGGAGCAGGATTGTGCTGGCCCAGTGTTCTGGGGACCGGTGTTAAGCAGGCAGCCTCTGGCACTGGTGTCCTTTGAACTGGTCACAGCAGGTAGTGGCGGGGCCTGTCGTCTCCCCCCCCCCCCCACCACGCAGGCCTTGGTCAGAGGTGAGGGAGCAAGGCCCCCATTGCATCCTACCACAGGGCAGGGAGGTGTCTGGCTGCACCCACAAGCCAGGCACAGCAGGGCGGTCCGACGGCGTTTTGCCAAGTCGCTCTGGCCAGCTGGAGCTTGCTGGGGAACAGGGCGCCTGGGCTGTGCGTGCGGACAGCAGTGACCTCTAGTGACTGCACGGCGACTCTGCACAAACTTGAGAGTAAGCTGTCAGAGCTGCGGTTTGCCATGGCTGCCTGGTTTTCCTTGGCCAGGGGTCGGCGACCAAAATAGCAAGAAGTGCAATTTTTCTGAAATTCAGTTAAAAACCTCAATTCAAGGGCTGCAATACATATGAATCAGACTTGGCTAGCAACGCTACCAAAATACTGATACTGTATTGGATCCCGCAATGCACCGCACATATTAAAGCAGGAGTTTGAAATTGCGTGGGTCTCTGTTTACATAGGAGTTTATTCTTCTGGCTTTTAATTGTTCACCACTTATCAAAGGTGGGTTTTTACTTTGCAATTTTAGCCACAAAAGTCCTTGCTGCAGGCTGCAGACCCCCTGTCCTAGGCCCTGTGTATAGGGCAGGAAAACTACTGGGGGAAGAATTAGTGGAGCTGAAATTCTACCCTCTCCGAGAGCCCAGAGCAGAGCTATCAATGCTGCTTGTGTGGGGTGATGTGGTGGGGCCTGCACACAGAATCACAGGGCTGGAAGGGACCTCTGGAGGTCATCTAGTCCAGCCCCCTGCTTCAAGGGCCTTGTCCAGCTGGGACTTAAAAACCTCTAGGGATGGAGAATCCATCACCTCTAGAGGCAACGCATTCCAATGCTCCACCACCCGCCTGGTGAAGCAGTTTTTCCTAATATCTAACCTACACCTCGCCGTCTTCAACTTCTGACCATTACTCCTTGTTCTGCCATCTGACACCACTGAGAACAATTTCTCACCCTCCTTTTTAGAGCTCCCCTTCAGGAAGTTGAAGGCTACTATTAAATCACCTCTAAGTTTTCTCTTCTGTAAACTAAACAAGCCCAAATCCCTCAGCCTATCCTCATAGGTCTTGTGCTCCAGACCCTTGATCATTTTTGTTGCCTTTCGCTGAACCTGCTCCAGCAAATCCACATCCTTTTTATACGGGGGGCCCGAAACTGGACACAATATTCCAGATGTGGCCTCACCAGTGCCAAATCAAGAGGAATAACTACTTCTCTAGATCTGCTCGAAATGCTCCTCCTAATGCACCATAATATGACATTAGCCTTCTTGGCTACAAGGGCACACTGTTTACCCATATCCAGCCTTTCATCCACCATAAACACCCCCCCGCCCCGGTCCCTTTCCATCATACTGCTGCTGAGCCAGTCGGTCCCCAGCCTGAAACAATGTTTGGGGTTCTTCCGCCCCAGGTGCAGGACTCGACACTTCTGATGTCCCAACACATCACACGCAGGTGGCACACAGCATCCTAGGATACCAATCAGCTGTCGATGCTGAAGAGTGTGTGTGTGTGTGTGTGTGTGTGTGTGTAGAGCTGTAGAAATCCTTCTCCAAAATGAGGGTTTATATACACCCTCCCAAAGGTTCTGTGGGTCTGTGACTCGGGGCTTTGTGGCTTGCTCAAGTGATAGAGCGGGGGAATGATGCTGGGAGGGAAAGTGGAGGCGGGAGTGGAAGGTACTGCAGTACCTGAGCCAGGGGTGAAAGTAACTGTTGCATTACCCTTCCCCCAGCTCTGGGGGGCAGGGGGAGGGTGCCTCAGAGCAGAGAGTTGGGCAAGGGGATTTGATACAGCACTACCTGTAAAGAAGTGTGAAAGGGGCTCTGGGTGGGGTTATGCGCAGGAGTTAAGGGTAGAAGTTGGGGCAGAAGTGTGGGGGAGGGGAGCCCTCAGGGCAGGTAATAGGGGTGCGCAGGGGTAGAAGTAGGTCTTTAACTAAAACGTTTTAGTCCTTAAGGTATTACAGCACCACTTGTTTGTGGGGTTTTTGCAAAGCTGCAGACGAACGCTGCTACCTCCTGGAGATGGCTGAAAATATTCTTGTGTTGAAGGAAGTGATTGAAATGCCTTTTATGTTCAATCCTGCGATGTCCTTTGTTATCCCAGTGTCAGTCCTTCCTTTTCCTAACCAGCTATATGCATTGATTGCTGTTCTGCTGTCACAAATGAATACCATTTTTTGAGGCTCCCTGCGGAATGGCGTTAACCGGGTGGCCCACGGGATCTGCTCAGACCGTTTGGATGGTAGTGGTTGCTCCAGCTGGCGTGTGCTGCCACCTGCTGGGCATTTCGTATTTGCAAGTAAGTGGCAGAGGGGCAGCTGTGTTGGTCTGGAACTTCCAAAAACTGCCCCCAGTCCTGCCCTGGTTAGTCGAAGGCCCCACGTGACTGTTTGCTTCAAGGAAAATCTTGTCCCTGAGATGAAAACTCAGCTGAGTTGAGGTTCTCTGTAAGAGCTGCTGTTGCAAGGTAACTTCACCCTTCATTCAGGCTGCATAGGAGCAAACTCAGTGCATCTGCTTTCCTGGGTGACTTCTGAGTAATGCTTCTCATGAGGCCTTGTGACTGGGCCCCGTTGGGTGGCAGTCTGTGGTCTATGAGCCCAGTGGCTTGTGTGGGGAGAGCGTGAAGGGGAAGGAGGAGTGGCTGAAGCCCTGGCACTATGGAGTGCTTGTTTTGTTGGTAATAGGCCTGCTAAGAACATTCTCTTGGCAGTCAACCGCTATTGCTTTTTAGATCTCCATAACACTGGCTTTTATGCCGTATTTGTGCCTTCTCTCATCCCTGGCCCAGAGAAGCCATGGGGCTTGCAGGAGCATCACCTGTTTGGCACATGATCCAGCAGCATTTCAATAGAAAAACAAAGTAGTTGGTGACCCCCAAGTCCCTACCGAGACACTTTTTCCTTTGGCATGCCCCTTGCTTGTCTAACTGGCAGCTGCCTGCCAGGATGCTTCCTGGCTGTTAGGCCAGAGCGTGCTGCTGAACTAAAACAGCTGCATCTTTCCAGCCATTCCTATGAGCCTAGATCCTCTTCTCTCCTTACAGTGGAGGAACTGAGGCACCCCGAGATATAGGGCCAGATAGCTCACTAAAGCTGGGTGACTGACAGCAGGAACCGATCATCAGCTGGTGCTGGGATGTCAACCCCAATGGCCTGGATGCTGCAAGCATTTCATCGGCCCATCCATCTGTGCCTCTGGCTTGTTTGTGTCTGTCTGTTTCCGGTCTAATTTTTGGGGGTGCATGTGAGGGGTCCCCCCTGCCTTCGATCTTAGCAGTGGGGCTGCTCCAGCTTCATTCCTGCTTGCCAACCTTCCGTCTGGGCTCGAGAGTTAAGGCAAACAAGCTCCCCTGGGACCTGCAAGAAGTGGAGAGGACCACAAGGCTTCTTGCTCAAACGATGTTCCCAGTGCCCTTTCATTGAAGGGCTGAGAAGCACTCGCTAGAAGCAGGCATGCCCCAGGCACTCCTGCTGGGATACACAGAGGCAGGTACAGCTTTGTCTGGCCACCCATATCTTCTCCTCCCACCGCCTCATGGAGGTCAGTCCCTGGACTTAGTCCATATCCCAACACATGAAGTTTTGCTGATGCCTCTAACTCTGCTCATCCAGCCCTGGCCTGCCCTGGGTCTGTGGGTGTCCCTCTGTTGCAGTGGCTGAGTGTTAGGTCAAGTTGATGCTGGGGTTACTCAGAGGCTGGCAAACCCCTTTCCCTCTGGTCCAAGAGCTGCATTTGGTCTGCATCTGTTTCCTCTCCAGTGCAGCAAGGGCAGCTGGTCTCCCATTTCCTGTTCCCCAGTGCGTTGTCTGACTTGGCTGGAGAACCACAGATCGCTCCCTTGTGAGAGGGATTTCCAAGCTACCCCATTCCCTGCCTTAGCCATATTACTCCCAGAGACAGGCTGCCCATTACCTGGTTAATGGTGTGACCACACACAGGCTGTGTCTGCACTGCATGTTGTTTGATGTCCCAAGGTAGAATTAGTAAAGTCCAAAAATAGCATTCACACGGCCACAGCATTGCGAAAGAAAACTTCACGTGAGCCAATTATAGCTGAGCTTTGTTCACTCACGTTGCTTTTCCCCCTTGAAGAGGGAGGAGGCAGAGTCGTTCACAGAGCTGGTGTACTTATTTTGAGGTGAAGTCCTCTTCTCTTGAATTATCCTCCTTGGCTCTCTGTACTTCGGGGGTTTTCTTAGGAAGGGAAAACAGTGGGTTTTCCAACCCCCCCGCCCCACAGTTGGAATTACTGTGCAGCTCTTTCTGTGCAAGCTTTTCTTATTGCGAAAACAAAAGCACTACAGGGGGGAAAAAGCACATAAAGTACTGATAAACCTGCTAGGATCCAAGTGCTCTCTAGTATGGGCTGTCCTTTTGCTGGATCAGGAAGACATCCCTGAGTGTCTTATAACAAGCCTAATTGTCCCAATTCTTCCTTTCTTTTTTTCTGCTAGAAAATCCAGTTTGAACTAATACTTGCAGAGCTCGCTGGGGGATGGCTTTAAAGGGTTGATGACGGGAGGAAGAGATGCTATTCAACAAACACCTGCCCAGTTGCAGTTTTAGTATCGGAGACTCCAAAGGTATTTACCTTAGATCAATAAGGTTGAACTTAATGCAGTTATCAGTTGTCCAGGATCCTGTCAATTTCTCAGCCTCTTGGATCTTCTCCAAGCCAGGGGGACTGGGTCAGTAGCATGTAATGAGTAGAGCCGCTCACACCCCAGAATTCCTATTCTGTGGGCAATTCCAATGTTTTCTACAGAACGGGAATGCTGAAACATTGAGGGGGAAAAACAGCAGTCATGCCGGTGTTCTGACTGTCTGCTTGTTGCTGTATTAAATGAAACCATTGCAGTGGGTACAAGTGGTGAAATCAGAGCAAGCTCTTCAGAACATAAGAACTGAGCCAGTACAGCCACCCAAAAGGTCCATCTAGCCCAGTATCCTATCGGTGAACAGTGGCGAATACCAGGTGCCCCAGAGGGCATTAACCAGGCAGGTAACTCTCTCTTTGTCTCTCACATGCCATCCATCTCCAGACCCTAAAACAGCAGCTAGGGGCACCATTCCTTATCCATCCTGGCTAACAGCCATTAATGGACCTAACCTCCATGAACTTCTCTCTTAAACCTTGTTATAGTCCCAGCCTCCTCTTTGCACAGCCAAAGCGTGGAACTCCTTGCTAGAACTTCCATGTATTGGTTTTTAAACGTGCCACCCATTAACTTCATTTGGTTACAATCTGAAGGATGAGCTTTGATCTCTTTCCTACACTGAAATCCGCTCTTCTCCTCCAGCGGAGGAGAAGTTTCAGTTGAAATAGCTTCTAGCTCTTAGTGAGGGTTGAGAGGGAAGCAAGAGAACCATTTTGAGATGAGTGACAACTCAGCCTCTCCTTTTGAGGGAATTAGGTTCTGGTCATAGGGAGTAGGCAGCAGGATTGTAGGTGGATGTAGGACTGCTTTAGTCAAGTGAAAGAGCTGGAACTAGATTTGATTAGGGCTGTGTGGGTATGGGATGGAATACATCTTCCTTTGCAGGGGCCAAGTGAGCCTTTGATATTAATTTCATCGAGGGGTTACATCTTTGTGCTCCTGTACTTTAGACCTAATCTCTGTCTAGAATGTCCCATGGATTGAAATGGATATTTTCGAGCAATCTTAGTTGCGCACTAGTAAGCTTGTGTTAACAGGAAGTGCACTTTTAATCCTTCACTAGAATGCTTTGTTCAATGGCTGCAAATGAGATGGTAATGAAGGATGAAACCGGGTATATTGATGGATTTCTTAAGCATTGTCTGGAAGTGTGGTGGTGGTAGGATGTGTACCCACATCCTCTGAACTGAGTGTCTTAAACTTGTCCCCTTGCAAACATTCAGGGATGGCTAACTCAGTTTGTGTTCATTTTTGTGCAGAAGGAGAAATTTTCCAGTAACCTTTGCACATAAAAATACAGTCCTCACGAGCCATGTCAGATGCTGGTTCTACAGAACAGCCACTGGATGGCAGCCTTGCTCCATGACTCCCCACTCCTTTTTGTCCAAGTTTCAGGCTTCTGTGCAAATCTGAAGTGCTGTTCTCCACACCACGGTCCTTGCTGTAAATCCAGTGTTGGTCCTGGGTCACAATGACCAGCCACTTTAGCTGATGCTGAAATTTCCAGACTTCAGGCCCATTAGGTTACTGGCTGCCATTCCATGGCTTAGTCCCTCTCTTTAGCTGGCTTCTGGCAGAGTCACCCTTCTCCCTCTTCAACCATTATCTGCAATGTGGTCTCCTCATGCAGGAGTGAGCAAACTTTTTGTCAGGCCCACTTTGTATCCCTGCAACAAGCAGCCTCCCGTCACATCTGTCTAATGTAATGCAAACTGACAACTTTTGGTTATGTTCATAGGGGGGGAACCCCTCTCGGCACGTAAGAAAATAAGTCTGTAGAATGTAAAGACTTCTATTGACTTTTTTGGTGTATAAATGAGTACCCAGGCATAAAACCAGGCACCTATTGCAACTTTCTTAATGAGATGGTCAAGCCGGAGACGCAGCAGCCAGTGGGGCTGTGGGTCCCCCCCTGTGGAATTTCATGCCCTCCAAGGTAACCTGCTCCTCACTTTGCACAGCTCTGTCTTAATGGACACCCACTCTGCTTTGGCCTTTGCTCTGCAATGGCTATTTTTACACCTGGGTGCCACAGTGGCTTTTCTTGTTAGTTGTAACTTGAGTAGAATTCCAGCGTAGCTTCGAACAGAGGCACAGACTTCTTCTAGATGCGACCAAGCAGCAACCCAGGTGGACAAGTGTAATCAGGCAGAGTCTTTCCTCTTTAATCCCGCCTCCGTGCAGGGAGCGACTAATGACTTCCTCAGCTCCCTGCCAGTTCTAAAATTGTGCATGGGAGCTGCACGGGCCAGTTGAGCCCAGAGCTGCTAACTTACAGCCCACAATGTCAGCCCAATTTTAAAAGGTGGCTGCCGAGCTTGGGCTGCAGTGGTGACTGGGGGATGTGAAGCGAGGCAGCCTCTGTCAGAAATGAGGGAGGGGTGGGAGGGAAACAGGACCCTGCGGTGGTGCTGGTGCAGTTTTTGTGATGGAACACCGAAGGCAGAAGCTGTGTTTTTTTTTGGGGTGGCTGTTACTGCAGGACAGGGAATGAAACATCCCTTGTTCTAGTGCCTCATCTGCTACTGGTAGTAGTTGCCTGCTGCAGTATAGTGTGTGCGCAGTTATGCCATACACGCAACAGTGCCTGTGCTGAATGACACAGGCGTGCTGGGTTTGAACAGGCCTCGCTCACAAAGGTATGTCTGGGGATTTCCTCTTCTGCTTCCCAAGTCCTCCCCCAGTCTTGCTTCTGAGGCAGAGCCAAGGTGTGGGCAGCAGCCTTCACTCCAGCCCTGACCCCTGCAGACACACCTTGCAGTCTCACGGTGGCTGAATTGCTTCTCACTGAGTCATCCAGTCTGTTGCCAGCAGGCCGGTGGTCACGCTTCAGCCTTTCACCTTCCACATGGCAATGTTCTCCTCCCCTCTTCTTCCTTCAGACCCTCTTGCTCAGCAGAAGCAAACCAAAGGGAGCTGGACTTGCTTCTCTTGGTTCCTTAGTTGCCCCTCTGAGCCCCTGGCAGTTTAGAAGCAGGTGGGGTTTGGAACGGGCCATGTTCAATAGGGAATTGCTGAAGTGGAAGAAACTCTGGTGTGTGAAGTTGCCTGTAATAGGGGAAGAATCCTTCTACCCATTGTCCATTATTTAGAAAACAAACTCTTCAGCAAACATGGGTGGCTAGCTTAAGATGGTCTTAAAGCAGTGTTTTCTCAACCTTCTTTTATAAAGCATCCCTTTTTCAGAAGAGTACCCCAACTTCTCTCATGTACCCCAACAGTATGTGTACTATCAACTGAAAAGCATGGTCCTAAGGTAATGTGAGGTCTTGGAACAAGTACCGTTCAACCTTTCTAGATTACTGTACCCCCAAGTTACACCTCACTTAAATGACTGACTTGCAAAAAAAATCACAGAAGACTCTGAAAATGTGTGGACTTCTTACAATCCCATCAAATGAATTAGAATAGAAATTTTGTACTTGGATTCCAGTGTAAGGCATACAAAGCAGTAGAAACAAATCCTTAACTTTTAGATTGTACTGACTTGACTGGTGTGTTTTATGTAGCCTGTTGTAAAACTAGGCAAATATCTAGATGAGTTCATGTACCCCCCTGGTCGAGAAACACTGATCTAAAACTCTTGGCTCCTGTGAGAGCAGATCTTTATGCCCTGGGACTTTTGGGATCTGTCCTTTCTAGCCAGCTTGCTAGTTAAACAGAAGAAAAGAGCCACATTGTGATCATGGTAGATCTCTAGTAACATGAGGGACAGAAGCCAGCTACTGGAGTCTAGCATCCAAAGACATGCCCCTATCCAGCTGTTCCTCAGTTCTAATCCACTGAAAGGTTTCACTCTTGCTAGATGATATTCTTAGCTGGTTGCAGTTGTGATTTCCAGTGACTCTACCAAACCTGGGAGCTCGGGTTGTGTAGTGAGTTTTGTTCCATGCTGTACTAATGAAACTGGAGACAGTTTATTTGCTTGCTTTTGTTTTTGGGTCTTGCAGCAGGACAAAAGTCCCTTCCTGCTGCCATGGAAGTGTGTTCTGGTTTGGTCTGTCGCTGGGCTGTCCCCATGCGATGGACGAAGGGGCTGATGGCTTAGCAGACAAGATGTTTTGAGGAGTGCTGCTGCTCCTGTCTTGTTAGATGTGTTTTCCTACCTGTGTGGTGTATGGACACGATTGTCTAAAACAATATAACCCCCTCAAAGGAAGTGTGGACCCTACAGAGGGCACTAGTTTGACAGAGCCAGGCATGGAACCTGGTTTTCGCTGACCTTGGCCAAGTCTGTTCAGCCCTTGTGCCTCAGTTTCCCTTAACACTATTCTGTTTACTTGCTCTTCACATCAGAGGCTGTCTGATCCTCTGAGTTTGTCTACAACTGTCTCTTAGAACCCAAATCAAAGCAACAGGCTACTTATACCCTCAATTAGAAGCTGACTCAAACCCAGTAAGACTGCTCACATGGGATTTTTGCAGCTGCGTTTAACTAGATCAGTTCAGAACCACTCCTTGCATTCAGTTCATGGAAGGGCTGTCTGTAGACCAGGCTGGTATGCTCAAACAGAGCCACAGTGGGACAGATGAAGGCAAGGTGCAGCTAGAATGCAAATAACTACCACTCAATTGTCCCTGACTTCTGTTGGGTTGTCCTCTGCTGGAGACCCCACCCATTACTTTTTAACTGGGCCTGGTGTGCTCTCACCTTCACCAGCTTGATCCTGCAAAGTGAGTTGGCTTAAGTGGCTTTTTTTAACACTTCGCTGGCATGTGTACTGTCCAAATGGGCTTGTGTGGTTTGGGAGATGATTTTCTAGGGACAGAGCTACCTGCTTCTTGCTCAGTTTTACTTTTATTTTTTCGTGGGGTGTGAAAGGATTTGACAAAGCCTTGGGAGTGATGCTGGATTGGAGCAATTCCTATGCACAGAAGGCAAAAGTCTCTCTCCAGGCTTTCAAACTGAGAGAGGACAACACTGGAGCTTTCTCCTCAGAAGAGCAAACAGGAGCAGTCCCCACTTCCTCTCACCCATAAACAAAGCCAGGCCCCACTGCTCCAGCAGCAGCCCTGCCAAGAGACCTTGCTGCCTTAATCGTTTGCTCTAGTTTTTTCCGTTAGTGTCGATCATGTGTCTGGTGCATGGGCCAGTGAGCCTCCAGCACAGGGTATACCTTTTTTCTTGCTTGGTGCAGATCCAGGCCCATAGGTATGAATTTCTGTATGTTTTTGTAACTATGGACCACTCCACCCCTCTGCAGAGGCCCTGCCCTTCTCTTCCCACCGGCAGCTCTCCAGCTGGCCCTGCTACCCACTGCTTGGGTCCCAACCCCTGCAAGCTTGTCTTCAGGATTTTTCCCCCTCCCGCTTAACCCAGGAGGAGGTGGATTTTCAGGAGTAGGGGCTGGGTGGTGAGGTGGTGGCGGCAGCAGCAGCAGGCCTAGGGGATTGCCTGCCGAAAGCCTCCCTCCCTAAGTACACACTGCTGGGTGCTCCACCTCAGCCTGCTGAGCGTTGCTGTGGGTAGGCAAGGGAGACCACAGAGCCAGGCTGGGGTCAGTGTGTGGGTGAAGCAGGGAAGGAGCTGGGGGTGTGTGTGGAGCAGGGAGAGGGATGTTTGCCAGCCCCTGCCCCCTCATACAGCCCTGAGATCTTCCCAATCTCTAGCCCATTCACTTTTGCTTTCCTCTGGCTGATCAGTTTCCATGTTTGGTCCTTTGGCCTCTTGGCTCTCATTTTCTACGTCCTTGCCCCAAACTCCCAGCTTCCCTGCTGGTTCTGTACCCCACTGGCCCCACAACCAGAGCTCTGATTTCCCTTGCATGTTGCCATTTAGCACCTCAGTTTTCTTCCATCTCAGGCTATTCCCAAGCATTGAGCAAAGCCTAATTGAGCAGTTGTTACAGCTGTGTCAGCGTTCAACCCATGGCACATAGAAGGCCAAAACTGGGCTTCAGCAAAATTCCAGCTAGTGCCTGACATTGGCACGAGAGTACTTTCAAAGTGCGAGGTTGGGAGCAAAGTCCTGGTGGATGGGGCCAGCAGCTGGACCTCCCACAAAGAGCTCCCCCGCCCCCCATATTGCAGAGCCCTTCCACCTCTAGTTCCTGTCCCTGACACCTGATAACGGTTGCTGTCATTAGCAGCCATCATGTGCTGTTCTTAAGTCAATTTGCATCTTCATCTGCATATGAAAATATTTTTTTTTTTTTTTTTTTCCCCTGCCTTGAAATGGCTTCAGCTGCATTACAAGACTGGAGGGCCTGATGCCTGTTCAGCTTCACTCAGCAAAGCGGTCACATGGGATCCAACACCACATTATTTCCCAGTCAAATCCCAGCTAGCTCGGTCCGTCTGAAGTCCTGCAAGTACTTGCAGATGCTTAGAAGTCACGGCTGGCGCAGATGCGTGGACGGTTTTAATGTGCGGAAGGGCAGGACCGGTCCTTAGTGTGCTCTACTTAGAGCTGGACAAAGAGCAGAAATGTTGGTTGCCATTGCGACTGGTTTAGTCCAACAGGAGGACCTGAAGGCCTCAGGGCCCCATTGCAGCAGATGCTGTAAGGAAGGCCGCAGGTTAGGAAATGAACCCTGCCTTAAAGAGCTTATGACAGCCGGTTGACAGGAGAAGGGCATGGAGGGAGAAGGTGGAGTATGTCCATTTCCCAGCTGGGAAAACCAAGGCACAAACAGACATGCCCCAGGTTAGACAGAATTTGTAGCCCAACCAGGAGCAAAACCCAGATCCCCTTAATTCTAGTCTGGTGCTTGAAACACAAAAACATCCTTAAATTAACTATGGTTCTGTTGCAAGCTGGGTGATGGTTTCTGGGCATGTGCAGGGTAGCTTTGAATGAGGCTAGAGGGTGTTGGCTGTGGGGGGAAGCAGTGGACATATCGCTTCATTTTTAGTGTGGCTTTTGATGCACCATCCCCTATGATAGACTGGAGAGATGTGTTTTTACAGGGCAGGCATACAACGGCATGACCAGCATACCCAAAAAAAAAATAGAAGGGCTGCTGTCAAAATTGGGTGGCCCTAGTGGGGCCCTGCAGGGATCAGTCTTGGGTCCAGTACTAATCATTGTTTCCATTAATGACTTGCTTGATGGAGTGCAGTATGCTAATGAAATATGCAGAGGACCCAAGTTGGGAGGAGATGCTTGCATGGTGGAGGGCGGGATTTGAGTTGAAATGGCCTGGAGAAGTCAGTGGGTCTGCAATTTAAAATGAAATTCAGTAAGAAGTACTAAGTATTGCACAGCTGCAAAATAGCTAGATGCTGGTGCTGATGAAAAGGCTCCAGGGATGATCATGCATCAAAAACGAAATGTTTCATCGATGTGATGGAGCTGACAAGGGTGGTGGGGATGGAGTTGTCATTGAGGTCCATGAACAAGAGTGTAGTATAGTAACAGAGGTATCCATGTTAGTCGTGTTCTAACAAAGCAGCAGAACTCTCTGCCCTTAAAGGCTAACAATGATTTATTCTGTCATGGGCCAGACCCACTTCATCAGATGAATGGCATTTCTAGTACAGACTGACACAAGTACAGAGGCCTGTCTCTTGGCATTTGGCAAGGAAGATGTCCGTTTGGATCTAAATGAGTTTCTTTATATAGTTGATGGATGTAGTATGTAAGGAAAGTCAGGTAATATACCACTCTATGAAGCACTTGTGAAACCCCCCTGGAGTATTGTTCCCAGTGTCACACTTCTTGAGTGATACGCACAAATTGGAGAGATCTCAGAGGAAAGCTAGTAAAGCCCTAAGCAGTTGTGAAAAATTTGATCAGGAAAGCTTGAAGGCTTATGCTTGTTTTCTTGGGGGAAAAGAGGGACTGAAAGCCTTTATGCTGAGGGTGTGTTTGAAGAGAATGGTGATCCATTATTCTGTCTGTGCACCAAAGACAAAAGTAGTCTAGGGCTTAATCCACAGCAAGCAAGATTTAGGGTTCTTCCCCGCCCCCCCAAAAGCTTCCTAACTTGAGGGGTAGTTGAGGTCTAGGCTAGACCTCCAAGTGAGGTTGTATCTTCCAAGGGGTAAATCATGGGAAGCTTTTTTTTTTAAGGCTAGACATGGCAGTTGTCTACACAAACAGACAAAACTTTCTTTCATGAGGGGTTTGGATTTGTTGGAGCAGGTTCAGTGAAGGGCAACAAAAATGATCAAGGGTCTGGAGAACAAGACCTATGAGGATAGGCTGAGGGATTCGGGCTTGTTTAGTTTACAGAAGAGAACACTTAGGAGGTGATTTTAATAGCAGCCTTCAACTTCCTGAAAGGGAGCTCTAAAAAGGAGGGTGAGAATCTTCAGTGGTGTCAGATGGCAGAACAAGAAGTAATGGTCAGAAGTTGAACGGGGGAAGGTGTAGGCTAGATATTAGGAGAAACTACTTCACCAGGCGGGTGGTGAACATTGGAATGTGTTGCCTAGAGAGGTGGTGGATTCTCTATCGCTTGAGGTTCTAAAGTCCCAGCTGGACAAGGTCCTGGCTGGGATGACTTAGTAGGGGTTGATCCTGCTTGAAGCAGGGGGCTGGACTAGATGACCTCCAGAGGTCCCTTCCAGCCCTGTGATTCTGAGTGCTTAACCTCTCCCACCCCACAACAAAAGCTTTTCGGCAGCAAGCAGCTGCATAAGTGGTACGCTCCTGCTGAGAGCAGATACCACTCAAAAGGATTGGATGCTCTCTTGTTCAGTGTCTTACACTGCCTGACTTCTAGGTGGTGTCTACCCTGCGTGGTTTTTTTTGCTTCACAAAGCTGGGGCAGGAGAATCAAAATTGCATTCACGCTGTCACAGCATTGGCAGACAGTGTTCCCATGCAAAGCCACAGCATTGCAAAAAGGTTTTCACGTGAGCGGACAATAGCTGTTCAATTTTGACCCTGACGTGGCTGGACAGTTGGGGAAGGCTGTTAGAGCTGGAGTCATTTCATGCATGGTAGCATGAGTGCTCCACTCCCTTTCAGAATAAAGGGCTTTTCCCCACCCCCAAAGAAACCCTGCAACTGGAGACAATCCATCTGAGAGGTGACTGTGTTGATGCAATGCTGTGACAGAACGCTGGGGTGTAGCCATACCCTGAGTTTGCTTGGAGGCAGGGCAGGAGACAGGGACCTCTCTAGGTCCCACCTCCAACCCTACATTTCAACCATTCAGAAACTCTAGCTGTGATTTCTATTACTGTGCATATGCCTCTTGTGATTGTTTTTAATGTGCAACGTTGTCAGGTGGCTTTGTACTTACATTGTGTACTTGAGATTATGAAATCGCCAGCGATGATTATAAATATCAGAGCAAGTGGGTGTGGGAGGCAAGAGAGACTTTACAGAGCAAGGAAAACTCCTGCTCTCTCCACATCTGCTCTGTAGGGCCTGCCTGGCTTGTCTTTTTCTTCCCCCCAAAAGGCCCATAGGACAGTGGTGGCATTATCTTTTAAATACTAGTGACCTCTGCTACCCAGTGGTGTGCAGGGAGGTGAGCTTTCATTTGCCCTTCTTACCTAGCTGCATGGCTTCTCACTCCCCTTCACCCGTTCATCCTCCACCAACCTTGGGTAGATTGGGTTGGAGGCTAGATTAGAACCTTGAGATGACCAGTTCTGTGCCCCATGACCAGTTCCCTGTGCCCTCTAGTCCCTGAGTGGGACAGCTTTTGCTCCCCTTCCCAGGAACTGATCTGGTGCCTGCCTGTTCTCTGAATCTGAGACCTGAAGAACTGTGGCTCAGTGACTCCGCATGGACTTGGGTTTGACTATGAAGAAATTCAACACTTGTTTCTCTCACTTTCTCTGCCTTGGTTTCCAAGGTTTTTGTGACACCTCCTGGGGTAGGTGGGTACAGGGGCCATATGTACATGCATGTACCAACACCTCTGTCCAGCAAGAAATAAGTGGTGCTTTTAGCCTTCCTTTACAAAGGGAAAAAGGAGCTTGAGGGTACCTGGTGAGCATGGGTGACTGGTGCCTGCTGGGGGAGAGGGTGCAGGCAGTCCCACCCAGCGGGACAGGGCAGGGCCCTCCATTGAGCAAGTGAACATTTTGGCAGGGACAGAGACTGGTGGTGCACTGCTCAAGTGTACCATGAGTCACCCATGCTGGGAGGTGTGTGGCACAGAACATATTTGCCTTTTCCATGACAATGAGGAAGCTGCAGCGTACAGGAATGTACAGCCTAAAGGTTGCAGGCTGATTTGAGTGGGAAACGCAGTGCTATCTTTTAGTAACCTGCTCAGCCTCCCTGTTCAAAGGAGATATCTCCCCTTCCTGCCTCGGGGCGAGATCCATTTCCACAGGGTAGGTTAATTTCTAGGTAAATAGAAATAAACACCTTGCAGTGAAAGCAGCTGTTTGCGCCTTCTATTTTTTGCAGCAAATGAACCATGAAAAGTTGCTTTAAAAATACAAAAACTTCATAGTCTGTGCAGGCAGCAGCTGCCCTCTCATGCTGGTGTTTGCGGTAGCTTTGTCCCCAAGATATAGCGGCGGCTGTGCCGGCTGCTTTCCAGCTTGCCATGTTCGTGGGACAGTAACTAAAACACAGGAGTCCCAGCTCGTGCCTGGCATCTGTCTGATGTGCCCCAGCCTTGAAAACTCAGCGGAAGCAAATGACGCCTGTGCAGAAAGATCCGCTCGGCTGAGTGGCGCAGGCTCAACCTCCGTGGTTTGGACTTTGAGTTTGGCACAGTCTGTGGCCAAGCATTCCTGTGGGTGCTCCATGGCTGGAGGGCTCCCAGGGAGAAGCCAGGCCCTCTGCTTGGTGACTCTTCCTCTGCACTTCCAGGGTGCCACCAATAGCTCATTTACACTGCTCAAACTTGAAGGGAGCAGGAGGAGTGTGGATGGGAGGTGCTCGGAAGAGACTGGGTGGCCGTGGAGCCCTGTACTGGGGGACAGGAGCATAGCCACTGATTGCACTCAATGGGCCTGCTGTCCTGGGGTTCTGCCTCCACCCTACTGCTCCCCAGTTGCTGCTTGGTCAATACCAGCCTCTCCATGCTGCCCGAGTGGAGCCTGGCAGCCAATGGCAGCAGAGGAGCCAGTACTGACCTCCCCTGGTCAGTCAGACACCCTGGTTTGGGACTGATCTGGTCCCCAGGGTGCCGGAGGAGGGAGGTACAACCTGTACCAGTGTCTTGGCTGGTCCTCTGCACAGCAATAAATTGCAACTCCTTTTATGTGACTACTGGGAAAAAACTACAATGGCTCATCTCCTAAGGATGGCTGGGGCTTGACGCTTGATAGCTGCAAAATGCTCAGACCCCCTTATTCTTCCCCCCCCCCCCCCCACACCTGAAAAGTGGAGCCTTGTGGGGTGGGGTATGGTGCCTCTCCTGGCTTGGAGTGTAGGCCAAGTCCTATGTCACTCCTGTGACCCCGTGCTCAGGTCAGTGGAACCAGATGCAAAGCACTGAGCCCGAATGCTCAAAGCTACTGAAGTGCTTAGTGCTAATTAAGATCAGTGGGAGTTAGGTGCCTAAATACCTCTGGGTATCTGGGCCTGCAATATCAGACTGTCTCCCCTGTCATTCCCCCAGTACTGCTGAAATATCCACCTGGGCATTGCTTGTCAAGTGCTGAAAAGGAGCTCTGAGATCTACTTCTGGGGCTCCAATCATCTGTCAAAGATAACGAGGCCACCTTCCCTGTAACTTCTGTGGGATGGGGAGCAGTATTACCTGTAAAGTGATTGCCCAGGACAGACTCAGGTGCTGCCCAGCTGATTAACAGAGCACCCACAGCCCTCAGCATGTTTCTGTAGGGGTGCACGTGCCAGGGGGGAGAATAGCAAGCCCCTCAGTGGAGAGGTTGTCTGCCCGTGTGGAACCAGAACCAGGTGCAGAACCATTAAGGGTGGAATTGTTTTTAAAAGCAGCAGCATTTGGACTTCGTGACCTGCCCTATGCCCATGCAGGGAAACCTGTGAGGGAGCAGATGAGTGAATGCAGGTTTCCTGCACAGTGGGTCCCGGCTGTAAACCCCAAACCCATTCTTTCCCTGCTCAGACTTCCCCACCGCTCCTGGGAAGATTGCTAGCCTCTGGATGAGGCTAAAAATGGCATGAGGAGATGGGACTATCTGGTGGGGGAGGGCATTTAACCAGGCCAGGCAGGTGGGCACAGGAGAGAAACTTGCAGAGGGCAAACTTGGCAGGCTTCTTCCTGGGGTACCCAGCGTGTCAGTTGGAAAATACTATTTTTTTTTTTTCCCCCCCCCTTTTTTCAGAACAGTGTTTATTTTCTCATGGCCTCTTTTTTTTTTTTTTTAACCTGGCAACTCGTACTAGCCCAAGGGCTTTTTCTTTTCTTTCCCTCCTGCTTGCAAGGCGACTTCTCTGACAAGTCATAAATCCTGTCTTCGTTGAGGGTGGGTGTGAAATAACAAATGTTTTCAAACAAAGTTCAGGCAAATTTATGACTGAGTTTAAGAGCAGGTTCCCTTCCGCCCTATAATCTCAAGTAAAACATGTCTTTTCAAAGCATAAGTATGCGGGACCCATAAAGCCAAGGAAGCCGGTTCTGGTGCCTTGTGTTCTTTATAACATGTATGAACAGCCTCTCTCCTTGTCTGTAGGAGACACCTGCTTAGTTCTGTGTTTATCATATAATTGTAGCTGTTGCACTCCTGGTTCATTTTAAATTTGGTTTATTTGCCTGTTTTAACTGGGAATGGCCCTCATAGCACTACAGCTCAGATGCCAATGTCTTAAGCTTACCGTGCTGAAGGTTCCTTTAATTCCTCTTCTGATCGTGGATCCCTTCCAGTTGTTAACCTGCCTAGGGATTGTGAAACTAGCTTGTGTTAGAACTACCCTTTCTAGGTGGTGACGGGAGAATCCCTCACCTCCATTGCCCCAGTTGGGAAGTAGCAATGCAGCTGGATGAGATGTCCCGGCGTGGTGGCTGGAAAATGAGATCTTTTTTTGCAAAACAAAACAAACTGGAATCAAATAAGGTGGATGGAGGGGGGGGAGTTCAATTTGGTTAAAACTTTTCTGAAATTTTTCCTTAAAATGAGAAACTTTGAAATAAAATCAAAAGGAACTTTCTTTGGCTTACAAAATAGAAAAGGGCTGTCCTGTAGCAACCTTAAAGACTAATGCAATCCAAATTTATTAGGTGATGAGCTTTTGTGCCTCAGACATGAGTCTTCAGAGTTGGAGAATTCTAAGCTTGCTTTGGTCTCTCTCTGTCCCACCCACCCATCTTTCTCTTCTCTCCCTGGAGAAGAGCTAGCTGGGAGGAGAACCAAGAAACCAGGAACAAATTGACATTTTTCCAGTGAATTAATTCAAACAGCTTATGAAATGATCATTTCTCTACCTTGGACTATGGCCATGAGGCTACAGTCATTGCTTCTGCTGAAACAATATTTGATCTTGGGGCCAGGTCATGCTGGCCAGGGGCCAGTTGGTGGGGTTCATATGTGGGCTGGTTTTCTCCATGTACCAGAGCGCCTCTTGGATTAACGTGCTTGTGAGGGCAACAAGGTGGAGAGGGGACCTTTTGCACTAATTTCCTATAACTGACCTTGGCTCATCCAGAGGCCTATACAACTGAAATGGTTCCTGTCATCTGACACTTGCTTTGTGAGGTTTCCTGTGCCAGGTGCCTAAGGTTCTGTTGAAAGTGATACAACTGCAAGTTCATGGACTGTCTGTTTGGGGATGATATTTTTCCCTGCTGTCCCTGTCAACTTTCACTTCAGTGCAGTTGTGCCCCTGCAAACAGTCACTGAAAACCCAGCACCCTTCTGCGGAAGCAACGACATTTGTCTTCCCCTCTGTGCCTAGATGGTGCTTGGCCCTGCTCTGAGTGCAGGGGCTGGACTTGACGACCTCAGGAGAGGCGTTCCAGCTCTGTCCCATATAACATGCAGCCCAGATCCAACCAACAAAATACCCCAGCCTGAAGGTGTTCCACAGTTCATTTTTTTTTTTTTTCCAGCATATTTTTGTTGTAGTCCCTGACATTTTGCCACTAGCTCCATGTTAGAAACGGGGTGTCCAACCCCTAGCCACATGTGGCTAGTGGGCTTGAACAATTAGTTTCAGAATAATATGGCTAGTTCGCTGTATCGTGTCTACTGCTTCAGAACGGGTTGGACACCATTGCTGAGAAGATTGACTTCACCCGATATGCTGCTTCCCAATGCACAAAACAGAATGTGGTGCTGAGCTGGGAGCGCAGCAAAAACATAGATCTGGGTCAAATTCTATGTAGTACTGGAAATTTCAGCTTTACAGGAACTACAGTGTTAAGGCTGGGTACAGATAGCACCAGGAAATTCTTACAGTTCTGGACAACAGGCATGGGGCATCAGAAGCTGAATTCCCAGTGTGTGCATTCCTAAAGCAGTGTGTGATTTGCCTTGCCTAGACATTCATCCATGCGCATTTTCAAGCATCATGCGGGAGCTATGGAACAAGGGGAGCTGACATGTTCAGGCTTTTGCAAAACCACAGGGGGTTCCCCCCCAATAACTTTTTTAAAAAAAACAAAAAACCCCACTCTGCCCTCAGTACTCTTTCCCAATATCCTTGGACCAGTATAACTAACAGTGCTAAATGCTGCTCGGTATTCCAGTGCGGGTTTGATCTCTACTTTCTGAAGTGTCTTAGAAATCTCCGAGCAATCTGTTTCTTTTTATGCTGTGCTTGCCACATGAATGGATCAGAAATAATGGTCAGTGTCATTCCAGGCATGCGTTCATCTTTTTTTGTAAACATTTAAAAGTTAACTTCTGAATTCATGTTTGTTAGAAACACTTGAGTACGTGTGTCAATGGTTAAAGGGAATCTCTTGGCATGTAACAGTCCCCACCGTGTGTCCCCTGCAAGGTGAGCGCTGGGGCAGCCATGGAGGAGAGGTTCAAATACCAACCAGCTGATTAGCAGAGCATGCAAAGCAGACAGCATTTCTACCACTGGTGCACATGTGTTTGGTGCATGTAACAAAAGTTTAGTCTGGAGGTGAATGGAAAAAATTAAAGGAGACACTGCCCCCAACCCCTTTTATGGCTGTCCTTTTAACTAGCTGAACACATTTAACTCTCTCTGCTTATAACCCTGTTAAGGATTGACAAATGCTGAATATCAGAATACTTGGCAGCCATTGAATCTAGAGCCTGTTTTGTGTGGCTTTTCTAGCACTTACGAATGAGTAGCCTCCCAGGGGCCCCACTGAGGATGGGCAATGCAGTCTGATAACCAGAGCCGCCACTTGGATAACAAAACCAAATGGTTTAGCTGGCTCCACCATTGTGTGTGATGCTCTAGAGGTCTGGGGAGGAAAAGGCCTGTGCCCCAAGGAACCTGCCGTGGAAATGGTTTAAAAATCTTGCAGAGGATGGGCATCCGGCGCTGGTGTGAAGCAGCTTCCATTGCGGATAGATGACAACTTGGGTCAATGACGCTCGGCACCGCTGCAGTACAAATCATTCTGGCGCTCCTGGGTGGCAGCAGCTAGATCTCTGCTTTGCACTAGTGTGATCTAATTGAAGGGGCAGCTTGTGTTGCGAATTGTGGTGGGGTACCCTGATGAGACCCACAGCTCACTGAGCCAGGTGCCCGCTGCTGCTGTGTGATGAATGCTCCCCTTCCCCCTTTCTGATGTGACTGAGCCTTCATGCTTGCTGTTAACCTGGTTAACCAAACATGGTTGTAATATCACCTGTCTATTAACCTGTCGGGCTTGTTTTACAGCTCCATTTCATGCCATCTCCCCTTGCCAGAACTTCCCCTGCAGCTTCAGTCTGTCGCTCTCACCTCTTCCAAGAAGGGCCTGCCTCGGAGTGAGAACTGTACGTTGGCTCCTTTTTTTTAGAGCAGGGGTCTGCAAGCGAAATAGCAAGAAGAGCTATTTTTTTTTCCCCCCCAGTTCAGTTCCAGAATCAATACTTCAAGAGCTGCAATGCACAGGAATGAGGCAGTCACTACAAAATGGCAAACACTACATTGTCACCCTGGTTTTTAAGAACGGCTCACACACTAACTCTGTACAAGTCAAAGTTGTTGCCCCCTATCCCTAGGCTTTACTTCCATCCTGCAAACCTCCCCCAGCCTTAACCATTCTCAGCCCCAAGCTCTTCTTCCCCAAGACTTACCTGCCTGAGATGACCAGCTCCCTGGGCTTCTCCTCCACAGCCCCTGCCTCCCCCTGTTCCCTCTTATTCAGCATGGCTCCAGAAGGGCAGGCTCAGCCACCCCTCCACCTGGCTCTCCTGCAGCCTGAGAGTTCCTTCTTGTGCAGGGCCTGCTCAGCTCCTTGCCCTGCTAGCTTCCTCCTCTTCCAGGCTTTGCTGCTCTGCAGGCTGCCACCGCTTAAACCAAAAAACTAAACCCAGTTTTAATAGCAGGTTTTGCTTAAGTGGCAGCAGCCTCCAGAGCTACAGTGCTTGGAGCCTCAAGTGGCTCCTTAAAGAGCCACGTGCGGCTCCAGAGCTGCAGGTTGCCGATGCCTGCTTTTGACCATGGAAACTGACAGCAGCTGCTCAAGAAAGATGGTGGTCAGGGTGGTGGGGAGTTAGACTTCAGTGAGATGATGCTATTCATGGGGTCATGACTGCTGACCCCTGCTGGCAGAAAAGGTCACAGGCAACGACCCAAAATATGAGACAATTAGTCCTTTTTAAAATTAGTTGGGATGCCTTTTTGGCATCCCTAATATGGGACAGCAGATGGTCACCCTAAGCTAATCCCTTCCTAGTGCGTCCTTCCCCCTTCCTTCCTGTTGCAAGCTGAAGCTACCAATGGTGAGTTAAGGGGCCTAATAAGTGGTCTACTTTTACGGGGCCTCTGCTCCTATCGGGGCTTGTTAGGGACATTTCTGTCTTGGCTGATCCCTAAGGCTGTGTCTCCACTACCTCTCCGTTTTGGAAAGGGCGTGTAAATGCAGCTGACTGAAAGGCAAATGAGGTGACAATTTGCATATTCAGTGCCTCATTTGCATAATGACAGCTGCTCGCTCTTCCGTAGGGGCTGCTTTCAAAATGCAAAGCTGCCTTGTAGATGGTTTTCCTTCAAAAGGAAGTGCCCCCGCCCCCTTTTTTTTTTTTTTTTTGAAACCTCTTCCTAATTTTTTTTCCAGGAAGAAGGTTGCTTTTGAAAGTGGAGCTTCCTTTTGAAGGCATCCTGTCTACACAGCTGTTTTGCATTTTGAAAGCAGCTCCTCTGGAAAAGTGAGTGGCCAATATGCAAATTGGCAGCTCCTTTGCATTTTTGGTTGACCTGTATTTACATGCCCCTTCTGAAAGGGAGGGGTAGGGTGGACAGTAGCAACCTGCCACCAAATCAATTACAGTAAGGGCCAGAAAGTAGAGAGGATGCAATCGCAGTGGCAGTGCATAGCCTTGTCTGGATGGTTCATAGCTAAGTAGGGCAGAGGGCTGAGGCTCTATCCCTCTCCTAGCTTGTCGCATCTATGTTGTCTTTGGATTGAGTGTGGCCATTGGCTCAGCCACAGACACACATGCATGTTGTGGCTGAATTTAAAGCCCCTGCACGTGCACCATTAGCCAAGTTCCTAACTTGAGGAGACCAGCTGCTTTAAAACCCGCCGAAGTGGCGCTCTGAATGTGAGGTACTCTAGGTCTGAAGACATCTCCGGGCTGTCTGACTTCTGAATGGAACTTGCTGGGTCTAATCTGGCTCGGCTGGTGACTTGGGACAGCCCTTCACCTCTTTCCTTATCTCCCGCGTGCTGGGAAGGAGCAATAAATGGGGCAGGCGGCTTCAACACCTGCATGAAACACTTACATAACTTGTCCAGGAAGGCTGAACTCTGACTCTCTCAACTGCCTGGCAGCCTGCCCTGAGCATACAGGAGAGAGTTGGTCACTTTTGTCTTAGTGGTGCACTAATGGCTGTGGCTTAACTCGGAAAGGCGTCTAGGACAGATCATGCAGAAGAAGAAACTTGGCTTTCAGATCCCAGCCTCAGTGGCCACAGATTTCCCCCTCTCCCACCGGTGCTTTTTTTTCCATTTAAAAAAAAAAATCCTGTGGAATAACACTGTAGGGCCTGGCCATGGTTTATTGCTTAAATACAGTCTGTTAAGATGAAAGGAAGCCGGCCCCTATCGCTAATACGCTTGGGGAAGCCAACAGTAGTGGAGTGCAGCTGTCATAGAGCAGTTTGTACAAGGTACTCAGGCCAGCTTTCCTTTTTATTGCTTGTCTGTTGCGCATCAGACTGATAAGAGACTTCCAGGGAGGCTGGCGGAAAGATAGCGGCAGTTATGTTTGTATTTTCTTCAGAAACGTGCAATATCCTTCCCACCTGACGGCATTCCTCACCAGAGGCAGCTGCATTTCTACAGCACAGCAGTTGTGTATGTTTTGCTTTCCGTCAGTTGCTGGACCACATAAGGCGCTCTGTAAGCCTGTCCTGCGGTAATGGGCCTAATGTGTTAAGTGTCACTCAAGTCTCAAGTTGGATTTGTTTGTCTGGTGTTACATTAGCTCAGACAGTAGGGGGTTGTGCTTTCCAATACAGCACTCAAGGGCTCGGGCCATGCAGGAGATATGGCGCACTTGTAATGCACCTGCGGGGGGTGGGCCCTCTTAATTTTTTTTTTTTCAGTCTGTGGGTGGAATAAATTTTGTTCTGCGAGGCATGTGCAGTTGTGCCCTACTAGAAGAAGCACATGACGCTCGCCGGGGCTAGCTGTGAATGCTTTACTAATCAGCTGGGTGGCACCTGACTCTTGCCTGCGCGGCTACCCAGATGCTCAGCTTACAGGGACCGCTGCTTGGGGGCCCCAGTGGTTTGTGTTCCTTGGCCTTGTTGTCTGCGTGGGTGTAGCGAGATGCATGTTCTCCTCACGTGCCCTCCTCTCCCTGATCGTACTGTAGCTGTGCAGAGCTGAATGGATGCGTAAGTCTGGAGTCTCCCAGACCTCGCTGTCGGAGAACCAGCCTGTGATGACGCAGATTGTATTTTGGAAGCCAGGGAACAGTAGTCTGGTGCTTAGGGCTCTGCTCCCAGTGGGATTAATGCGCTGAGTAAGTGAGAGTGACAGGGTTGTACACGCTGGGGGGGAAGAAAGCATGGTTTTGTACGGCACGTTCCTTCCACAAACACCAACTTCCTGTACCCCAAGCAGTGAGGTTTTCAGCAGCATCTGAGCCCAGTGAAGACAGGAGCTTAAGTGCTGCTGTCAGCTGGGGAAAAAGCAACAAGAAGTCCTGTGGCACCTTATAGACTGTCGGATGCATCTAATAAATCTGAAGTGGCCGCCCATGCTCTTACCAGAGTACCCCAGGCTCCCTCCCCCAGCCTGCTCTTGCAGTGGCTGGGGCAAGCAGTCTGGGGACTGCCCTGCACTACTGATCTGCTCAGCACTGGGACTGGTGGCACAGCAGGGGAATGAGAGGCAGGGGCAGGCTGTAGGCCTCACCACCCACTGGCTCCCTGAATCTCCAGGGCTCGCTATGTTGGACTAGGGGGCAGTGGCCCCAATGTGTCTGTAGAGGCAGGCTGGGACTGGGCATCACCAAGGGGTCACACTGGGGGTGGGACCTTGGGTGGAAGGGACAGGGTTGCATCCGTAAGCCAAGGCAATATTTTTGCCATATTTTTAGCCCTCTTAATTGTTGAGCCATTTTTGAAAACCAGAACCTAGGGGTTGAAAAGTCAAGCTGCAAATGAAGAGCTAAATGCTCTGCTTCTAAAACCTCATTTGTTTTGCTTCTCATGGGAAGCTCACTCAAACTTTGTTTTTAATGCTGGTGGATCCTAGTTCTCTGCGGACAAAACTGAACCTGGGAGCTCAGTGTATGAGCCTTTGCCGCAGAGCCAAAAGCCAGCTGGTTGGGAGCTAAGACTGTACCGCAAGCTTGTTAGACCTTCTGGCTTGGTCTATGCTAAGGAGTTAAGTTGATGCAAATGCGCAATTTTAGCTATGGCACGTACGTACATAGAATCGACTTACCTGGCTGCCTACAATCTCCCTTACGCCTCATGATATTGAGGAATACAGGGGTTGGCTTCCAACCCCGCATAGTTGAGTTTTGTTTGTCTACCAGGCACCTGAAATCAAGCTTGGAAAATTGACCTGGTCAGGGTTGAACTTCCCGGCAGTATAGACATACCCTCTGTAAATGGTCTCAGTGCCACTAGATGGAATGTCTTCTACCCACTAACTCCTGCCATAATGTGTTTAGTTTCTAAGGTGTTACGGGCCTGCTTTCTGCTGTTTGAAGCTACAGACTGACAGGGCTCACCTAAGACTAGAAGGCACAGTACGTCACACCTAGAGGGTATATGAGTTACATCCAGAGTCGGGAATTCTGTAGGCCTTACCCAGCAGTGGCTGGGAAAGGCCTCTGCTGATGTTAGCATGAGCTGACAATCATATCCTAGAGTCAGAGCATGCTGCTTGCACTGAAGCCAGAAACACGGCATTGGTCCCATATGTAAAATGGCTGCGGGAAGCATGGCTGCAGTTCCTAGTGGTGAGCGCTGAAGAAATAAATCTCAACCATGCGTGTTCTAATGTGGCCCTTGTCACTATGGTACTTGAGCACCTCTGTCTGCTAAGGCATTTATCTTCGCCAAACACTTGTAAGGTAGGGTGGTGCTCCTGGTACAGAGGGGAACTGAGGCACCAGGAGGCCAAAGACCTCCCCAAGACCTCAAACAGGGTCAGTTGTGGAGTAGCAAACTTAACTTGATTCTCCTACGTCCTTGTGATAGTGTTCCAATTGCGGAACCATCTTTTTCTCCCCAAACCTGGTTCGTTCGAGACTTTTATTTGGCAGGTTCTGTTTGAGGTCATTTTAGGGGATTACAAGAGCCACTATGAGTCGGGGGAGAGTGCCAATCAGGATGGGCCTGGGCAGATTGTGAAGTCACTTCCTGTGCTATGGCTGGCTACCAGGACATAGCCCCATCCCCTAGGTGACTAGCCTGGCTGGCACTGCATGATTTAGTTTCAAGCAGAACAAATCCAGGATTAGTAGAGCCGTTTTGCCATGCTGAAAGTGGAGCCCTCCTAATTAGCCTTGTGTGATGAGCTCTTTGGCCTTATGCGTCTGGCTGGGATGAGGTGGACAGTGGAGACACAGCTGCATTCACTAATTGCAGGAGTTGGCTTTCATCATGGAGTCTGCTGAAATTGGGACTGGCCTTCAAAGATGCCTAAGGAAACCTTTTCTCCAAGCCTTACCGAGCATCCCAACCCAAACCACAACGAGGAGTGATGTCGTGATGGGCTGTCAGATAAACGGGGCTTTCGACTGACGGGGGGAGGGCGGGGGGGGCTGGAGCAAAGGCATCTGCTGCCGAGCAGCATTTTAGTTGGTTGGTTGGGCAGGGGTCTCCTGTTCAGGAATCCTTTCCAAGGGTCCTGGACAGCAGAACCTCCTACAGCTACGTGGGTGTGGTTTTCCTGTCCTCCCTTGCAGAGATGTGCATTGAGCTTTATACCTTGCTTCTACAGCGTAAAAGGAGGGAAGTTTTTGTGTCCGCTCTAGGAGTCTGTAAATTTGACAGACTGGCTTCTCACTGGAAATGGTAGAATCCACATTGTTTGCAACACTTAGACTAGACCAGGTGAAAGAAGATTGCATGGAGCTGGGGAAGGCCAGATCTTCTGAGGGAGAGAACCTGACTGCTGGTGGCAAGACATGTTCCCTCCTTGCTCTGGTGGGAGCATGGTGTTTAACCGCTCACTGTCTCGCCCTCCTGCCTCCACTTCTCCTGTTGAGCTCGGAGGAGCGGTTCTCTGTCAACTTTGTGCCTGTGGGGATGAGCAGAGCGTTCCAGCTAGACTTTTTTTGTTTGCTTCTACTTGTGTCACAGATATGCATGTGCCTCAGTGTATCGAAAAACTATTCCACACATGGATGGAGAAAATCTGCATGTGGATGAAAGACTAGAGGGGCCAGTGCATGCAACTTGGAGTTAGCAGAAAAGAGTGCCCGCTTAATTGCATGGTGATTGGAGAAGTTGCTGGAATGTGGCATCTCTCTACCAAGTTCCTTGCATCTGTAGAAAGAAGGAAAGAAGTGTGGCTGGGGAGAGAGAACTCCCTTGAAGATGATGGAGGAAATACAGCTCCAGGCCTGAACTTACACAGTTTGAGGGGGTGTGTGGTTGGGTGGCTGGAGTCTGTTTCTACTTGAATGGACTTGCTAATGTTGGCAAAGTAGAACCATCCTGTTCTGCCTTATGAACTGGACAAATTTAATCTGGGCAGTGCCAAGAGGTGTCTCTCTCCTCCCCCCGCCTCTCTGCCCTAGTATTGGTGTCTTTGGTTTTCTCACTCTTCACTGATTTTTTTTTTTCTTCTTTTCCTTACATTGGATTTTAAGTTTCACTTGCATTTCCCAGTATGCGGGTGTGGGTTTAGGAGCAATGTCTAGCTCTTGAAGAGTCGTCTGCCAGTGGGCAAGACTTTGGCTGCTGTGACCTTCACAGGACAGCCTCCTGTCATAGCAGTGTTTTGTGATGCAGTGAGACTGTCCAAGTATTACGTCCCAGCTTGAAGCTGGAATGAAATCCTTCTTGGAAGCAAGTCTTTGCTTCACTGAATGCCTCTGCCTGCAAGTGGTCCACGTCGGGGGTGTGGTGAGACCTTCCACACTAAACCCAGGAGGGATTCAGAAATAGCAGGTCTGATGAGAACATCCCGACTCCACAACCATCTCAGCCCATTTGGAGAAGAATATTTGAAGTGTTTGCTGGTGTCTGTGGCTTCAGTGTTCTGTCCCTCCCACCAGGGCCTCCAGCAAAGGTGAGGTTAATTTGGCAGACTCCCTGTGCATTTTCCGTGGGCTTCTCCCATCTGTCTTGTTCCAAGAACAGCTACTTCTCTGTTTCTCTGGCTCTGAAGGCAGGAGCTGTGGCCCAGTTCTGCCCTGCTGGGGTATCGTGTAACCGCCTTTACCTTCATTCCTATTCAGTACAGGTAGCCGGGAGAGCACGGCCTCAACAGCTGGAACCGAGCGGACGGACAAGCCTCGGTGGTGGTCGAAAATTAAAGGGGACAAGTGTGGGGGGGGGGAGGGAGCAGTGGAAGGGATGAGTTTGTTCTAAACGTGTTCGAAAGGCGGATCTGTGGCTAGTTTCCTCACCCCTTATTTACACAGTCTGTTCAGAGGCAGGCCAGGAGCAGTTTTGACTTCATATTTGTGAGGGATCTTAGCCAAGTATTTCTACCATTTTGGCAGCTCGACAAAGAGTTGGTCACTTGACTTCCTTCTTCCTTTGTCCTTCCTTCACCCCATGTGGTCTCCCCAGACTGTTTCTGCTGGGAGTGAGGAGCTAGGCCCTTCTCTCTGGCTGTGAGTTTGGTGTGCCCACTAACCTTGAGGGAGCTAGTCAGTCCCCCTATTGCAGACTTTGCTCCCTTATGCCAGGCAGAGCAAACGAATGCCAAATATGGGGGGCTCAGTGATGGGGTTACCTCCCTTGATCATATATTGTATGTTAGGTGGGCTTAAAGGGAGTGCCTTGGCTCTCTGAGGGGCAGATTGAGGGAGAACTCCTCCGTAGCAGCGAGGGGGGTGGAGGGTGTCTCCTGCCACCCCACTAAATAGCCCGTTGCCTTTCGAGCCTCTTCCTCCTCCGTGGTTTAGGAGGGGAGAGTCAAGTAAAATGGCTGCAGGGGGATGCCAAGTAGCATCACTGGAATAGTCACCAAGGCTTGTTGACTGGCAAACTTGGACCTGTTCAAGGCTTTGCCCCTCAAACAGGACAAAACACATGGTTTGTAGGAGTGTGCCACGTGGACAAAGGAAGTGCTCCGGTGATGTGCTGGCTTAGTGTGCCAGTAGGCACCAGGCCCAGGGAGTGATGGCACCTGCTTGCTGACTGATCCCGATGTGACTTTGAAGGACGCGTTTTTGCAGCCTGGAGTCTGGCAGTGGAGATCCCGAGATCAGTTTTTCTTATGACCCCGGTGCCTGTAGGGCTACGTCCTCAGCTTGTTACCTCTTCATAAACCCTCAATAAATGACACGTCTGAGGCTGGACATGGGACTAGTGGCCAGGAGTCAGTCTGCCTCTTCCATAGTCCTCTAAGTCAGCCAGCTTTGGAGGGGTGCCGTGCTTTGCCTGATGGGCTGTCTCTCTCTGACCGCTAAGAAGCGATGCTTCACGAGACTTGGGATGAGGAAACATGGTTGAGAGCTGAGCTGCTTCAGCAGGCCTGAGCTTGCTGAACCTCTGTGCTGAGAAAGATCTAGTGTGTCTTGCACCCCAGGATGCAGCAAGATAATTGTCTTCCTTCATAAAGGAGCATGGCTAGCACTGAGCCATTGTTGGGGGTCCCTCTACCCTGAACAGCACTTGCACATGCAGATGAGAGCTGCAACCCAGCCTTGTCCTCTTCTTGTTGAACCGAATAATTGGGTGCTGATCAATGGGTCTAATTTTCCCATCTGTGTGCAGAATAAATTTTGTGCATGTGCACCACTGGCAGAAACATACCCTGCTGGATGTGAGGGCTCTGCTAATCAGCTGGTTGGGACCCAGATCTCTCCTCGGCGGCTGCCCAAGTGCTCTGCTCGCAGGGACCGCTGGTTCTCATTTCTCCTGGCCCAGCACAGAGAGAGAGAGAGAGCGCCCAACCCAGAAGCACAGTGCCATCTCTTAACATGTTGGGCTTGTTTCACTTCATACAGGCTTTTCTGCTCTGGCTTCATCTCCCCCTTTCCGTGTGTGTGTGTCCGTCCAGCTCACCACCAGTGGGCTGAGCGGAGCTTTGATCTCCCATGAGTGATTAAATTCATATCATCCCAACTGACAGCTTTAATATACCTCAGTCAGGCAGCCCTAAATTAGTTGTGTCTATCTCGCCAAAGCTACTGCTGCCGAAATGCCTTCTGACAGCTACAGGGTCTCGCGACCCTTTCTTTTTAATATACAGTGCAGGTTACCTTTTCCTCTGTTCCAGGGCATCCTTCCTCATGTTTCATTATAAACTGATCTACCGCTGCTGGAGTTACTCTCTTTTTGTCTGAGTGAAAACATCTGCTTGAATCCTTCAAACCTTTGCTGGGCTGCCCTGGGGCTGCTTGTCTGTCTTATTAGGTTGCGAGCCCTGTGTGGGCCCGTGATTTTATTAATACATTTTTTCATTTAGTTTCAGCAGTTTAGTGGAATTCTAGCGCCCGTGAAAGGGACAGGGCGGGGAACAGGCATAATGCAGTGAGCCACTCCTAATCTTCCCCCCCATGAAACCCTGGTTTACTCCCGAACCTGCTGGCTGGGCTAGCCCTTCTGGGCTGAGGGGCCTCTGCTGATCAAGCCATGCCCAAGTCATTTAGTGTGTCCACATAACCACCAAGGGCTTGAGCAGTGTCCCCTGTAAGGTGTGTGCTTTTGCAGTCACTGCAGGGAGACTCCTATGTTGCCTGGTTGATTAGCAGAGTGCTGACAGCTCTTTTTTTTTTTTTTTTTTTTTTTTTTTTTGGCTTTTCTGGTGGTAATGCCATTCCCGCATGCCTCAGTGCACACTGAAAAAAATTAGTGCACATGTGGCTGAGAGAAATATGCACTTGGATGGAAAAGATGAGCAGGAATATTGGTCTTGGGCTTCTACTGGGTTTGACTGGTCTGTACAGGTACAGCTTGCCCGTCTTGTGAAAGGCTGTCATTCCCAAGCATTCAGAGATTGTGAGGCCAATATCACAGGTTCCTTTTATTTGCTACTCACTGAGCCCTGATGCTCATGGAGAAGAGCTTTAAAATGTGACCATGCACTAGAAACCTTATTTCAGCGCAAGCCAAGACTTTCATACACGCCATGTGAGCCTAGGAGCTGAGGGCGTCAAACTCCACACGTGAGGCTCCTTCACAAAGCTGGAGAGATGGCAACGTTGGGAGTAAACATCTCATGCGGCTGTGCCAAAACTGGTTCAAGCCTCTCGATTTGGTGACTAACCTGAGCTAAACCAGCTTTAAGGCTTAACCAGGCTTGAGTTCAGCTGCATTAGGGGCTTGGGCTAGCATAATGAGATGGTTGCAGTGCAACTATTCCATCTGGGTGGAGACCCACCAGACTTCTTCACTGGAATCCAAATTGGGATCTGAAACTGAAGATTAAGCTGGCGTTCTGTGTGCGTTGCTGAGAAGGATATTTCCTTCCCATGTATCCACATGATTTGTACTTACCCATAAGCCCCTTTTCACCCAAACATGTAAAACGAGGTATGGACTTTTCCAAGGGGTTTATGTGCCCCCAGCCCATTTGAAACAGGAAGGGGCTGAAAGCTTATCTTACACTGAGAAGAATCAGTTAGCTTTTCACGACTGCCTGAGCTGTTAAACCCAGAAGGAAGAGCTAGCAGCTGCTACTGGTTCAGCTGCTGGGAAGTGAAACGGACCACTGTGCTTTCTGCATAGGGGGAAGCCGAGTCCCACGGTAGGAATGTTCCTAGAACAGGTGAGTTACAATTGTCTAGTTGTCTCCTGTCCTAGGAGACCTGTGGCTTGTGCACTGGCTAGAACAGTGTTTCTCAACTTTTTTTTAATGAAGTACCCCTTTGTCAAAAACAAAATGCATAAGTATCCCCAGACTTGTCTCGCATACCCCGAAGGGTACCACCAGTTGAGAAACCTAGTCCTAAACTAATCTGAGATCTTGCAACAAGTGCCACTAAGCTTTTCCAAGTTACTCTTTTCAGGAGTCGCATTTGGTTTGCCTCCCCCTGAGTCGCAGTTAGACTACAGGCTTACGTTAACAGTAGTCTTCTGTGATATTTTTGCCTAATGAGAACTTGCTGACTTTCTACCATCTTATTATCAAATAAACAAATTGGAATAGAAATCTTGTACTTACATTTTAGCAAAAGGCAGCTGAAGCGGAAAAAATAAGTCATTGAATGGACTTCTAGGTTGTACTGATTTTACAAGTGTTTTTGTGTAGTCTGTTGTAAAACTAGGCAAATATGTAGAGAAGTTGATGTAGCCCCCTGAAGACGTCAGTGTATTGCCAAGAGTACATGTAGCCCTGGTTGAGGAACACTGGACTAGAAGAAAGGAGCCACTGCATAGAGCTGAGAGGGGTGATGCTGCTGAAGGTCTATGACCCTAGTAAACAGTGGGGATGGTTCTACTGGGGTGGCTTCTCCTAGCTCCTTTCTTAGCTGAAGGAAACAGCCTGATGTGTTGTGAAAGGAAGCTGCTGTATGACCTGGTTGGAGATGCACTGTTTTGTTTGGGTGTGTTTGCTTATTTTGGGACCTGACTTTTGGACATGTGGATCCCTGGTGTGTGCCCCCCTCCCCCCACCACCCTGTCCTAGGCCCTTATGGCCAAAGTGGTTGCTTTGCGGTGGTGATATCCTGTGTAACTCTTCCTTGGGATACTCTTGGGCTAAAAGATGCTCCACACATGATTGGTGAGCATAAGGTGGCTATTTAAAGCAGAATTGCTTCATGCATTGGATAAACGCAGCCACCTCTGGGGTGGGATGTGGGAGCTGTTTTTGACTCTTGGGCCGAGACAGGAAGGAATGTTTGAAACTCCTTTCAACAGAACTTGCTGAACAATACATGTGAGGGGTAAGAATTGTTGGCCAAACGCTCTGCTGGTGTAAACTAGAAAAATTCTGCTGGCTGTAGTCATGCGTTGGTAGCTTACTCCACCTGGGAATTTGCCCCTGCTAAATGGTGTTGGAGGCTTTTTAGTAGTCCATTTTAATTCAGGATTGATGCTTGTTCCTTTAAATCTGTAACACACCATTTTGGGTGTTTTTTTAAAATGTATCTCCTTGACCTCTGGCTTCTGTTTTTTGTGACCCCAGATTTTTAAACCGATCTCTTTGGTTGCATCTGCACCACTGAGAGCTTCAGCTTCTTATAATGCAAGCTTTCAACTCCATCATGGGTACGCTCATGTGTTTGCAGACCTAGGAGGTGCTCCTACAGCAGCAATGGGCAACCAGGAGCAGGGAGTGGGCTGCCTGACCGCTGATGGGAACCCCATGGCCCACTGTTGTTGCATCTGCGGTCCCTTCCCACCATGAATCTGCTGATTTGCGGCATTGAAAGACTGGGAGAAGCAGGGCTGTATCATGAATCAGTGGATTTGTGGCACTCCAGAGTGCTGGGCAGGAGGGAGAGGAGCAGGAAGTTTGGGGTTCATGTGCCCTGGTGTGTAAGAGGCATGGCGGGGGGGAGAGACAGGACGTCCATGGGCTCCAGGTGGAACCCCAGTGCTCACAGAACCCACTGTGGCTCTACCGCTTCCTGTCCTTCATGCTGCGGTGGTTGGAAATTGGGGTTTAATGGCAAGATTTGTCCTCTTCTGTTCAAATCAAGGTCCTCGCTGCTTCAGATAGGAGCTAAAACCACATTCAAAAGCTCCAATCTAAACCTCTCCAGCCAACTTAAGGAAATTCTTGTCTGTCTTTCCAGGAGCTTGAAGGGAAGGGGGTGGGGAGAGAATCTTAATTGCCACGTCCTAAAGGAAGGAATTCAAAATAAAAAGCTAATCTCCTCTGAGGATTAGCAAAGCATGCGGCGTCTTGTCAGGCCTAGGTGCACGGTTCAGGCCTTAATGTTTTAAGACAAGAGACGGTCCTGTTCAGGCATATCTCAGTCATGTGCTGGCCAAGTGACCCCAGGCAGCCCTTGCAGACTGGTAGGGAAGGGGATGGCTCATGGCATTGGCAGAGGAGGAGTTGTACCAGCTGGGTCTTGGATGAACACAGTGAAATTCAGGCCAGTGACTGAAGTTCTTAATCTTTCCTGATCAGGCTGTTTCCTGCGAAGACGCTGGTTTTCTGGCAGAGACTCCTTGTGCTGTGACGTGGGAAATAATATTTTTTACTTCCTTATTAACTGGAGAGAGGAGACCAGTGTTCCTTTCAGCTCATGGTCAAGTGGCAGGTGTGGTGCATCAGGCCAGTGTTTCAAAAAGCGGCCACTTGCTCGGAACAGCTCAACATTTAGGAGGCCGTTTCAGATCCTCTGGGACAATGATGGACGACCTAGTCTAGTGAGTGGGCTGCATGAGTGGGCCACAAGAATGTCCTGACTAAGATCTTATCTCAGGAGAGGCTAGTTTTGCCAGCTGCCCTTGTGTGCCTTCAACTTTGGGTTCCGCGATGATGGACCTGTAGCAGCTCTCTGCCTGCCAGAGCCCCACACTTCCTCTGCAGCCAATGTTGTGTGCAGACAGCACACGCCTCTCTCTCCCTTTTGCTGATGTGATACAGATATAGTGGCATGGGGTGGGGGAGGGAACAGCACTGATGGAAACCAATAGAATCTGGCAACCCAGCATGTGGGGCAGCAGTAAACAAAATGTCTCGTGGGTCATGCGTAGAACCCTGATGTGGCCTGGAGGTTGCCCACCACTGCCTTAGGCCTGGGTTTTCAGAGATAATTACACAGGTCTGGCAGTCACTGACTTCAGCTAAAAATATGGGTGCTCAGCACCTCCGGCCGTTGGAAACGGCACCAAAATTTTAATGGTCGCTTGGTGTCCTGAGCACCTGGCGGCTCTGCTGAGCTCTGGAGAGATCCAGTAAGCATCTTGTTTTGGGGGGGGCATCCGTTAGCCTGACTGCTCATTAGAACTTCCTGTGAGGCATGTGGCTAATTGGAAAGGCAGAGGGCCGTATTTTCCCAGGATGCGCTTACAGGAGCCGCTGTTACTAGCAGAACCCTCCAACCTGTTGGGTGAGCTTGGTGACTGCAGCGAACAGCTAGTTACCTTGGGATGGTACCTCCTCAAAGGGGATGCTCGTTGGCCTCTGCCTTTCTAATAAGTTAGATTCTTCCCTTTCTAACACGGGGCCTGGTATGTTGACCATTGGATTCGTGCTTCTCCAGTTGAGAGGCAAGCAGTCTGGGCCAGATTGGGTAGAGAATGGGAGCTTTGTTCTCCACACCCTCTTCCTTCTCTGTCCATTTTTGTATTTAATTCCATCCTGAAGTTTTTCGGCAAAACCATGCACATGCCAGACCTAAGGATGAAGAACACTCGACTCACCGTCGTTGAGGATGAGTGAATTCCTTCTCACCCCTTCAGTTATCTCGGGGTTGGCTCCAGGCAGGGTAAACCGAAGTGCCTTAAGTAACTATTACATAGGTGGTGTTGTCATGGTCTAAATGGGTAGTTGTCAGTGCCTGTCCAATGCAGGGTAGGCTCACCCACCAGCCTTCTATGGACTAAGTGTTGTGACAAATAAGCCCTTCATTGGTGATGTTCCCATATTGTTCAAACTGCCAAGGACTGATGCAGCCTTCAGCTTAGGTGAGCTGGAAAGTTGACGCCGTGCCCATGGGACTGGTCAGCTGGGTTTCAGATGTTACCTCCCAAGTGGCTGGTATTTGTGGACCGACCTGGTGTCAGCATGTACTCAACATCACATCCAGTTCTGGCCCTTCCCCTTTGGTTACAGAAAGGACGTGCAGGCACTAGAGGCCAGAGGGAGGGCGACAAAATGATTAGCGGGGCTTGGGCCTGTGACTTGTGAGGCAGCTGAGGGATTTAGGCAACAGAAGAGAAGTGTGTGGGTGTGATTGGGGGGCGGGATTTGATTAGCAGCCTTCAGTTACTAGAAGGGTAGATCCCCCGCAAACGCCTGCTGTGGAATCTGACCACCTCAGGATCTTTATTACATTTAATCTCCCCTCACCCTTTAACAGATTAAATGACTTTCCCTTGGTCGTGCAGGGACGCTGTAGCAGAGCAGCACATTGAACCTCTGAACTAGGCCAACGGCCTTGCTACAGAGCGATCCTAGCACGAAGGGGACCCGATTTCAGTTGGAGCCTTTTGATGCTACTGCAGTAATTAAAGCACTGACAAAAGGTGGGAGCTGCCATTCCTGATCTCCTGCAACTTGGCTGCATGTGTGTGTTGGGAACAGAACAGCAACTCATCTTCTGTGCATCCCTTGGCAGCAAGAGGTGAAAGGTGGCTTGTTCTTGTTGGTGTCCTTACCAGAAAAGCATGTAGCTCGCGCTTCTTGAGACCGGCAGCTGGATTTTACTCAGCGTTATGCCCTCCTAGTGGCTTTGCAACTTTGGAGATATGCTCCCTGTAGCGGAACTTCACTATCTGACTGGACACGGTGGTGTCAGCCAGCTGTCTATGCGGAGAGCCCTGTTGTGCGGCATCAGCTTGTGGGAGGTAGGAAGATGGGCCAGGCCCCACAAGGAGAGGCTTGCAGAGATGGCAAAGTAGGCGAGGGGGTGCAGTGCATGGGATAGATGTAACGTAAGGAGACACTGAGGGAAGGTGCCAACCTTGCACAAAACTTGCTGTGTCTAAGCAAAACAGTCTGAAGATTTTTGGTGCCTTTTGAAAGGTGCAGTGCTGGTGGGTTGCAGGCTTCAGGGGAGGCCCCCTCACTCTGAGCCAGACCCTTCTGTGGAGGAGCAGCTTCATTCTGCTACACTGGTGGAAAGCTGCCTGTCAAGTTCGGTGTAGCAGGCCATGAGGTGGAAGGGAGGGCAGGGTACTGAGGCTACCCCCCACCTCTACCTTCTCAGGCTGGGAAGAAGGGCGGCTCGGTGAGGCCGTCCAGCCTTGTAGGGCTCTTGGCACCTGGCAGAACTCCGAGCAGCTCTTGGAAGGGTTGGCCTGATGTACTGCTGGCCCATGATAGGGAAGGCATAAAGATGGCCCAAAGCAATCTTTGCACCCCCCTCCTGAGTTGCACCAAATACCCCTTGGCCTGTGTAGATGTTCTCTCATACTGGGATGTGATTTTTTAAAATGGTCCATTTTTACTGACTGCTGGTGTCACAGATCAAAGGCTTTCAAGGGGCCAGAAAGTCTTCATGTGGTGTAATCTCAGTTTCCAGAGCAGATAGCTCTCCAGCCAGTGAGTAATTGCTGGACTATTGCCTGTGTTCAGATGGACACAGGGAGGGGGCAGACGGTCGGCTTTGCATGCCTTTCCGACTTACCTTCTGACCTGCTAGAGCTTATGGGTTTCCCTTCCTGGCCTCTGACATTGGCACAGCTGAATTCCTCCCATTCTCTGCCTGGGATTCATAAGCATGTTCTCCTGTGGGCTGGTGTATCTTGGGCTAGTTTGGGTGGCCGGGGTTTTTGTGTGAGTGAGGGTTAGTGGTCTGTGCTAGACAGGAGGTCAGATGGGATGTTGCTCTCTTCCTTTCTTAAGCTCTTCCTAGGACTCCAGCAATAATGTCAGGGATGGTCTGGACAGTACTTGGTCCTGCCATGAGGGCAGGGGGCTGGACTCTGACCTCTCAAGGTCCCTTCCAGTTCTAGCATTCTAGAATTCTAATATGATGCTTGTACTATGGGGAATTTGGGATTCCAGACACCAGTGCTTTCTCCACTAGCTCAGGAACCACTAGAATTGATTGCTCCCGATCTGCTGGTGTTGGCCTGTGTGACTGCTAACTGCAGAACCCTGAGACCCGCTGGATGTTCACTCGCCGTTACAGAACGGTGACACTTTGGCAGTGCGTGATGCTGAGGCCCACCAACGGGACTGGTACAAGCAACCCAATGCCTTTTTGTTTTTGTTCCTCAGAACCTGTCTTTAGTGGAGATCTGTTATCGTCCTCCAGAATGCGGCATAGGGTGGAAACTTGCCCTGTATCAGTAGGGGGTGAAGGAACAATAAGGTTGCGAGGTTTGTTGCTTTCTTCCAGCATTTTCCTCGTATGTTCGGCATTTCTCTCCAGCCAGGACTGTCAGGAGGAGGGCTCTTGATTAATAGAACTTTTGCTGCAGTTGGTACCTCCTAAGTATCAGACTGGGGAGAAAAGCATGTGTGAGCTGGCCAAGCTGAAGCCTGAAGTCCAACACGGCTTGCCCAGGATGGGTTTTGAGACTGCTGGGATGTGCCATAATCCAGCTCTTCATTCTAGGTAGGACAAACCCCATCAGAACCAGAGGCAGGTACAACCGAAACCCTCTTCACCAGAGCAGATGGGGCCAAAAGGGAGTAGGTGGCAGGAAAGATTTGGCTGCCGGTCCATCTTCACCTGGGTTGGGCTCAGCGGGGGAAACGCTTCAAGACTGCAAGAGGTTAAAACTTTGCCCCTGTGTTTACTTTAGTTGGCTGCCACACTGCATAATAATCTGTCAGCACTTCAGGTGGGGATTTATTTGTGCATTAAAAATGGCCTGGGGCGGGCGGATGCAGACACTCTACAGCACGCTGGAAAATGTGCCTCCAGCGTAAAAAAAACAGCCTCTCCAAATATTTCACCCTTTTAATAAGTGCATTTAATTAAAGTCATATAACTTTTTTTATTATTATTAAAAAGAAGGGAGGGGAAAATTGTGGCCTGCTGCGGCTGAAGGCAAAGGCTGGAATACAAAGAGAGAGTTTAACTCTTGACTCTTAATGGAAAACTCATCAACAGCATGTTGTTTCCTTATTTCCCACCCCTGTTTTGACTGCGGATAGAAAATGGGACTTTCTGGCTTTTCTCTTTCCATCCTAAGGAACCATTTCTGTTCTGCTGAAAGTTGGAGAATTAATTTTTCCAAATCAAATTGCTGGATTTTGTTACTCTTGGATTTGTTCATAATCTATTTTCCTAGAAAAGTCGTCCTGAATCTCTCAACCGTTCTTATGCTAATAGCGCCAATGATTTCATAAGCTGGGCTAAGGTTTCAATTCGGCTCTGGGAGGGTGGTGTGACGGAAGAGGAGGAACAACCATGCTGTTGGAGAGGAGACCCCTCTGCCATGTGAGGATGCCGGAGCTGGCACAGTGCAAGGTCTGGGGGTGAGTGGTGCATCTGGGCAGAAATAAGGGAACCCTCAACTGCATTGTACCATGTGCTTAAATTCCATATCTTCTGCTAATTACCCAGCCCAAGGGAGCAAAGCTGACTCTCCTGAGAGAGTGCAGAAAGGCTCAAGAGACAGCTACATGCCCTGGTCCTGGTTAGGGAACAGGGACGAGTCGTCAGCCACTTGTTGTGCTGGCTGACATGCAGATGTTCCAGATGGCTTCCAATAAAGGAGTGTTTTAAAAGCCTGCTCTTTATTTGCATTCCTGGCTGTGGTTCTGAGTCAAGCATGTGGCGCTAGATCTGGGGACCATTAAGCCCATGGAGAGCTTTCCCTTTCCTAGATCTTCTCGTCGTCAATAAAGGACAGTAAGTATCGGTCACCCAGCTTTGCCGAGGCCCAGGAAGGCTGAGACTTCCTGGTGGGTGCAGTTCTCAAAATGTGGGATTTGTGATGCTGGAGTTAGCGTTTCAACCAATATGTCCTTGGTATACTTGCCAAGTGGGTTTCTCTACTGGCCCTCCCGTTTTTCACCTTCCTTTGCAGCTGTTCAGACAATGGTCCCTGCCGTCCCTCTCCTGCCTGCACAAAGGGTTCTGCACAGCTCCAATAAGCACCCATCTAAGAGCATGCTTTACTCGGCATTTGGCATGGCTAGCCAATGAGAGGTGTGAGGGTCTTTGACTTCGACCCATGGCCTTGGGGTTGATAGCCAGTTGGAGTTCAGCTGCATTTGGAGTGGGAAGTGGGGGCTGGGTGGCGGGGGGAGGGGGGGACATGCTGCAGCGCACACAGGTTTGCACCTGGCTTCCTGCATCTGGGAGCCAGCTCCACTGTTGGCTTTGCCAGCCCCAGGTCCTGGTCTCTGTAGCTGCCCCTAGCCATGGCCCTGGCCTGGGGTGGGGAGGGTTGCCAACTCTCCCAGCCTGGATGGTCTGGAGGCCATTTGTACCAACAGAGTCGAGTCCTGCCCATCTGGGAGAGGTGGCAACCTGATCTCAACAGGTCTAAAGGCAGTGGCAGGGCAGCTCATCACCCTCCACCCCAAAAATAGTTCCATTGCCATGGAGAGGGCAGGACGGGAGCAGAAAGGGTTGTGGTGGGGTCATGGGTGTTTTTAATCCTCCTCCAGCCAACACCCCCTCACACAGCCCTGCCATAATACAGTATTAAAGGTTTTATAGAAATTACCTTTTGGGATCTTGCCGTAATACCATATGGGGGAAAAACAATATTCCAGTCTAGTTGTTCCCACCTCCCCCCCAAAACCCTCTGCCCTGGGCCCCCCCAAATTCAGCAGCAGAAGATGCATCCAATAAAGAACTAGAAGTGGCAAAATCCTGAGTCGCGTAAGCAGCAGTGAAAAGCAACCGCGGTGAGGAGTTGGCTGCTGAGTGCGTGGCTTGAAGCGGGTCTCTGACCTGGGTGTCGTGCCCAGCAGGGCAGTCCCTGTGCCTCAGCGACCGTGCTGTGCAGAGTAGCATCAGGCCTTCCTCCTGTCACACCGCTCACACGTGGCCCGACAGCTGGCACAGGAAGGGACTAATGACGCAGCCAGAACCATCCGGCCCGTAGGACGGGTGGGGCGGCTGCCCCAGACCATGTGGCTGCCTCTCTAGTGTGCCCCGTGGATAGGAGGTGGAGGATTATGTGAAGCGGCAGGTGGCAGCAGCTGGGGATGGTCTCCTGAGCTCTCCCTGTGGCACTTGGCTGCACCCTCCCAGCCTGCTGAGCTTTGCTTCTCCAGGTGGGTGGAGCAGGGAAGGGGTAGGGTGCCCAATGGTGGGGGTGAAAATGTACTTACCCCCCCCCCCCAACAGGCCTGCATAGGACTTCACTCTGGTTTCTGCTTCAAGTCCGCTGAGTTGGAGGCGGACTGGAAGGACTAGGTGCAACACTCCCGACTTGCGTGGCAGGTTTATTACATGCTGCATAGGCAGCGTGGGGTGATGGACTCGGATGAGCAGAAGCATAAGGAGTCTGGGCGAAGGTGCCACGGCTGAGCTGTGTGTGCAGCAGGAAGGCGAGAGAAGATGCTGAAGCCAGTGGGAGCTGGCTACTGGTTCCCTGCTATCCTGAATACTACTAGTTATCCAGTGCTTTAAAAGACCTAGAATATAAATGATTTGTGGAAATGCACTTCCTGACCCAGTCAGGGTGGGGGGACAGTGGCGGGGAAGGGGCGAGTACTTGCAATGTGACTGTAGTTGCGTCAGTGATTGGGGCAGTTCTTATGACTGAAGCTGGAGAGACTCTTTGGCCAGTTGCTGATCTCGGTGCTTGCTTCATGGAGTTTTTTCTTGGGGGACTATGGCTGTCATTCCGATGGGCTCAGGCTGCCTCCTGTGGCTGGACTGCACATGTGCTAAGCTTCCCTGTCCCCCTCCTCTAGCTTTAATGTCACGGCTGACATCTGCAGCAAGGTGGGGACAGAAGCGGGGGGGGGATGGGTTGGGGAGTGGGAGGCAGATTTCAAAGCAACTTTAAGATCATAAGTCCCATTTGATCAAATTTCGTATGCAAATGTGTTGCAAGAGCTTGGCCACACAAAGCTCTTTCTTTCAGCGCAGACCGCATTCATGTGAGATGTGCTTCAGTGAAATTACACCCGGAGGTAGAGTGGTGTCCTTTTAGTTGGTGGGTCAGATTCCTCTTGAAGATGCCTTGTAATGCAGCTGTGCTATAACGATTTTAAACAATGATTGTGCGTTTTTTTTGCGAGTCTAGGGAAGAGAACACCTCTCTCTTCAGGTTACCAATGCCTTGAAAATACATTCATTTGCACTTCATAAGAAACCAAAGTGGCTACGCTATTCTGTGCTAATAACTGTCCCCAGGTTGCAGTGTCGCTGGAAACTGCAGTGATTTAGGTAATTGCAATAGAAAGCTGTTGCCAGGCTCTTAACCTTTATAAATTGCAGCAAGGGACTTCTTAGGTTGGAGACTGGGAAGAACTGTCAGCTCTTGAATAATTTTGCTTGGGAGGTTGTGGAATCTCCATCGTTGGAGATATTTAAGATCTGGTTAAACATCTGTCATAGATGTTTCTTGGTCCTGCTGCGAGGGCAGGAGATGGGACGTGGTGACCTCTCAAGGTCTCTTTCAGTTCTATTAGTCTGCTTCTATCAGGACACAAGTGAACGCCAGTGATGCTGCACCTTATAGGCTAACAAATATTTTGGAGCATAAGCTTTCGTGGGCAGAGACCCGCTTCATCAGATGCTCTGATGAAGCGGGTCTTTGCCCACGGAAGCTTATGCTCCAAAATAGCTGTTAGCCTATAAGGTGCCACAGGACTTCTTGTTGTTCTCTAAGATACAGACAGATGCAGCTACCTCTCTGATACTTGATTCCAGTGCTGCTGGTGTCTGTCTGCAACAGCTCTTGTTTTTCAATACTACTGAGCAGTGGTGGGCTAGAGAAATGGAAAACGGGTGAGTTCTGGTCAGCGTCGCCTAGGCGAAGCCGGAACTTGCGTGCTCTGTTCATGGCGATCAGAGAATGCCCTGTCCTGGGGGGCTGGATTCCGCATTAGTGACCCTTCCTTTTTGGAAAGGTATGGACAGAGGGGGAAGTGACCCTTTGCTTTGATGAGCCTTGGCAGGAAATAGGAATTTGCTGCCTTGTGGGGGATGGCTTGAGAGGGTTGGGCGATTAGACCATAATCTCCCCAGGAGTCTTCTCGAAAAGTAACAGGGCGTATGTCAGCTTTGTGCAGTGTAGGGTAGTTGGAGGGATACTGTGTTGTGGGAAGGGGAGATTCTGATAGGGGACTATTCCAAAATTGCGGCTGAGCGTTCACAACTAGAATAGCTGAGCCCAGGGAGACTGATTGGGGTCTGTAGGACCATGTGTGGCGCAGCCCATGGTGAAGATATTTTCTTTTCTGTCTTCAAAACATCTGCCCAAGAGCAGGGGGGATGTCACCAGAAGGAACAGCAGCTTCATGAGCTGCTGCACTGCACTTGGCCTGAAACAGGAAAACAGAATTTGTTGCATAATTTTTCCAGGATTGAATTGCTTCTCCTTGTCACCCTTAAACCCTCCTGAGCAGCAGAGAGGAATATCTTACTTGCAATAGGAGCTTTTTGGGAACTCAATATGAGACAAGAAGTCTTGAATGCAGCTGTTGCTTTCCCTATGCTGGTATTGATATCTTTTGTCTGTTCCTCCATCTCTCGCCATAATACTCCCCAAATAGGTGAACTACTCCATCTTCCAGGTCATCCCCTCACAGTGTGGTGGTGGTGGTGTTGGATTGGCTGATCGTCCACTGTTTTGGTCTTTCCCTTGTTAATGCACAGTCCACTTGTGAACTTTTCTTGCATGCGTTCATGTTGGTGTGAAAGGAGGGAGATGTTGTCAGCAAAATCAAGGTCCGTAGCTGTTTGAGAGGTGTCAGAGTAGGACAAAAACCACTTGATCTTCAAATCGAGAAGAAAGTGGGGACGGTTAGACTGTGCTGTCAGAAAACTATCATCCAGCACAGTCCATCAAGCTTTCAAATGGAACCCACAAGGAACATGGCAGACGTGTGGCAAAGATCCCCTGAGATTAGAGGACAAGTGGGTGTTCTCCTGGAGTTGGCTAGAAGTTTTTTGTCCCGAGTCAGTGAAGTGGAGGGGATCTGTAAATGACACACATGCCAGTCAGAGTGCAAGGATTCAAGTCAATTTAAGTCAATATGAGCTTTTAATGGCTTAAGTGCCTCCAAGCGCAGGGCTAGAGATTGGCCAAGATGCAACCAACACAAGTGCTTAACTCACCATTGGGCATGCTAAACAGCTGGAGAAAGCTTGATCTTGGCTCTAGTCCTTCAAGACACGTGCATAAAACCTTGCAAACACTGTGCCTCTCAAACTTGGAGTATTTTTTCCTCATCTGCAAAATAGGGGAGAAGAGGCCAAAGAATTACAGACGGGGGAGGGAGGGCGGGGCACTCAACTGCAGTACCAGGGTACTTTTTCCTTTACATGCCTTGAGTCTCCGAGGTTGCTGAGCATCTGTGGCTTTTCTTGGAATCTCTTGGCTCTTTGGAATTTCACCCCCTGTAACGTAGAACAGAATGTAGCCCTGGGACTTTTGTCTTGTGACGAATGAATGCAGCAACAAACGGGTCGAGTTTCACGCTGGCTGTGGCGGAGGGGATGGTTAGCGCTTGACTCGGTGAAGTCTGAGTTTGGTGGTGGTTTGGAGGACGGTCAGACTTTTGTGGCAATGCCTTGTGAGGATGAAAATGAGAGCATTCTGACAAAATGCCAGCCTGGGCTTGGCGGGGCAGGATCTAAGTAAGCTCTGGTTTCCTCTCTGGTCAGTCTGCCCCATAAGCAATAGGGACGTCTTTCTACAGTTGCCAAAGATCATGGCTTGCATTGCCTAAAAAAGGGAAGCGGGAACAACTTTTATCAATGTGCTTGTTGGAAACCATATCTGTGGCTGTCCCTCTCCCCATGCTTTAGGGATATAAACACACAACTCAAAGATGCTTTAGACAAAATGCCTCCTGTAGCATGAAAATTAATAGGTTACAATCTGCTGGAGCTGCATATCCTGTTTTTTCTGCATGCATCATTATATGCAACGTTAAAATATGGAGTATGCATCTGCTTTTAGTTTTTCAATGGGCTAATGAGAGGTTTCTGGAGTACCGGTGATCGCTGATGGTTGGGTGGTCAAGTCAACTTGACACCTTGTTTGCCCTGTAAGCCCACAAGGGGCCTGGTCTACAAAGACATTTCACCATGCCACCTGCTGCTGGAATCCATTTTGAAACTAGAGTATTTCTGTGGAGATACCAAATAAGAGTGCCACTATGGGGGGAAGTCTCCATTTAAGCAATGGGAAGCTAACTACCTGACATGCCCTAAAGAGGATATTGGAAGAACTCTGAAAGGCTGGAGACCCCAGTCCAACTAAAAATTTGAGTTGAACCTTTATCCGTGCAGTAAGAACAGCTGTTTAGAGTAGAATTTGCGTGTAACAAGTTAGAACTAAATGCACGTTTTCATTTTAATTTAGTAATTTCCTTTTGATCTGTTTCCACTTGCAACCACTGAGATCCCATTTTTTAGTGAACAAATGTGGTTTTATTAAGTACATCGGGCTCAGTGTAAACAGTGTTACCTGGGGGAGAGACCACTGTGCAGATCTCCTTTTGAGAGAGTAAATCTATGAGTGTTCCCTGTGTAAAACTTAGAGTAAAACAGATTTATTTGTGGGGTTGGGGTCCCATTTGGAGATTGGTTTCCTGTATAGTGAACTCTTAAAATTGTGTCCTCCCAGAGGTGAAGTGATTTCGTGCATTCATTTCTCTGCAGGGAAGGGGCCGGTAGTCACAACTGCATCATCTGTGAGACCAGAGCATCTGTCCTAGGAAGCCAAAGCAAGAAGGTGCGGGCATCTGTGGCAAGATCAGTGCACTGGGGAACAATCCCGAGAGGATGTGTGTGGTTGCACCCCATCACAACAACATAAAAGGTTTTAGTGTCATCTCATAGATGCTGAATGTCTCCTTACACTGCTGCTTTGCGGTCCGGTGATCAGCTTCACGGTGGGCTCTAAGAACTTCCTCCTTTGCTGCCTGAAAGAGGAGAGCTTTTGGTGCAGTGAGATTTGAAAGGAGGCACACGGGAGGCCTATACAACAACCAGCATTGGTCCCTGGTGCTCTGTCAAACCTCCAGAAGCCTCTTGGAGGCGATCAGGAGGCTTTGTGGAGGATGTCTGGGGGAGAGCAATGCAGACTGAAATGGCATTTGATGGCGGTAAAAGGTAGGTAACTCGATTTGCAGTGCAATGCCTTGTTTCCCTTGGGGAAAATGGCCTTTGTATGCAATTCATTGATTGCAAAATACGCAGGCATTTTCCCCACTTTTGATATGTACAGGGGTGGGACACAGCCTACTTAATTCGCTTCATCAACTGGTCCTATTAGTGACGGGTAACTCCTCTCTTCCCCCTCAGTATATAAACCCTGGATTATTTTTTTTTCTACTTCTTGTTTCCATCCATTTGCCCACAAAAGCTCATAACTTAATAAATGTGTTTTAGTCCCTAGACTGCTTCAGGACAGCTTGCCTTTAGGTAAGGCTATGCTGATATACAGCAGCTGGGGTTCTTCTGCTCTGGTATTTTTTCTGAATTTTGGCTCACGCTGGATGACCGCCTAACCTCTGGGCAACCAACTTTGGGTCAGCAACCTTTCCGAGGCGAAGTGCTGAAATTTGACTTTTTGACCTCCAGGTACGGGCCGAGTGCTGGTGATACTTAAAGTCACTGATAGTCCTACTTAAACCAGCTTCATAAATAAATAGAGATGCAGAGCTTTGCAGCTAAGGATTGTGAGAAGGAATAAGGGTAAGCAAGAATAAACAAGTGAGCACAGAGTTGCAATCTCCTTAGAACAGATGGCAAATGCTCGGAGAATAACATGGCGGCTGCATGCCACACACGAGGCATGTCTTAAAATTGAAAAGTAGTGGTAACCAGGAAACGAGAAGTGTCAGTTTCTTGCCTTTTTTGCTACCGGTCTCATTACTCACCATTAATGTCCCTGGAAAACGTCAGGAAGTAGTGTTGGAATACTGTATGTTCAGTGAGACAGGAGAAGTTATGAACGAAATCCTGGTAGGGTTACCAGGAAGTGCAGAGAAGGGTTGGTTTTCCCCCCCCCCCCCCCCCCCCAACACCCGCCCCCCCGAGTAAAAGGCTTCTTGAGGTGAGCTAGGCAAATTCAGCAGCTCTACTGTCCATGCACAGAATGTGCAATCTCCCTAATTTAAAAAGGGCAGGGGGGCAGCCAAACTCTCTTCAAATCTGCACACCCCCTCCTGCAATCCCAAATACAGACCAGTTCACATGAATCTTTTTCTCTGCTCCCCTCCCTGTCTGGAGTTAACGCCACTTGTTCTGTTTCAACTGAATGAACACACAAAAAAGGAGACCCACATTCCTTTGGGTAATCTTATTCAAACATGGCACGGCTGCAGTTTCTCAATTAATCAAAAAGTTTCTCTCTCGCCTCTCATTTGTTCTCCTCCCCCTCTTGCAACCTGGCATCTAAATCAGAAGCCTGGCTCCTGTCCAGTTTCTCTGAGGTCCATGCAACTGGAGTGACACCTATCCAGGTAAATAACTGGAGATTCCGGTCCAGTCTGAGGTTTAGTTTGGATTATGGTAAAATAAATACAGTAATTGATTGCTTTCTCCAAGTAGACTAGCTTATTTCCTTTTATATTCAACCCCGGTCTGTTTCCCACCGTCCACTTCTCTAAACAGCTTCACTGAGCTGCTTAATTTTACTGCTTTCTCACTGTCCTCTTCCCCCATCCCCTCACTTCTTCTTTTTGGTGTGATTCCAACCAATTTTCTTGTCTGTCTTCAGAGTATCTTCTGCTGTACCCCCACCCTGTCGGGAAGGAGCATCGGACACTGCCTTGTGAATTACACTAAGGCCACGACCTTGACGTGTACATTTTTAGTACATTTGCAAGGGAGAAGTTTGGGAAGAGACTGGATCGATCACAGGAGAGTTGCCATGTGCAGTTTTTGGTACATCACCATACTCAAAACTAGTGAGGAGGCTGAGAGGTGAGCCCTAGATGTGGGGGAAAGGTTTGGAGAACGCTCTCCTTGCAGCTGTGGCTTCTGTCCCATGGGACTGGGCTCAGCTCCCCACTCCAGAGATCGCATCCAAGTGCATGGTGTCCGTGGGCCACTCAGGTTCGGCCCATCTGCTTCTTCATAGCTAGAGGTGCCCCTTCCTTTTCCTGGAGATGTCAGTGCGCCGCCCTCTCCATGTTCTGGGGAACACTGGGATTTCAGGCATTTCCCCCTTTCCAGGCACAATCAAACCCTGACCTTGCTTGTAAGTTAGGATCTGAGGGAGAAGCATGCCAAATTTCATGGTCCTAGCTCTTACAACTGTAAGAGGAGTTCTTGAACCAGTGTAGTGCAGAGGCGCTCTAAAATATATGGTAGACTTCTTTGGGGTATGATACTGGATTAGACGCAGGCTTGAAACAGTCGATATCGCATGCAAGTTCTACTCTAAATGATACAAGTTTCATAGTGTTCGAACTAAATGCACGTTAGTGGAGAAGGCACAGAAGCCTGAGTTCAGGTCCAAGGACTTTAGCTAATGCAATTAATTGTGTAGTCTAATTCGACCTGCCCTTCATGACAGAGCATTCTTGAATTGCACAGGTGTAGGGCTCATAGTAGTAGTCCTGTATGTCATTTCAGGTGGCATGTATCAGAGAACACAAGCAGCTCAGGGCCCCGTGATGCTGGAATAAGCAGAGAAACTGGGAAGGGTTTGGGGAAGAGCTAGGAAAAACTGGATCAAAGAGCTGGCTGGCTGGAAGTACTGTATGAAGCAAGATACAAAGGACTGAATCCTACGATAATACAAGGCTGGAAGGGATGTTAACATATCATCTAGCCCAGTGTCCTGCCCTGAATGCGGGACTAAGTCACCAGCACCTTGAAGACCAACTTACTTATTGGTCTTACCCACAAATGCTCATTAGCTAATAAATTTTAGTCTGTAGTTTGAGAAACAAGCAGTCCCATTGCACCTTTGGAGGCTAACACAAATTCCTGAGCCTGTAGCTCGTTCCTGCTAGGTGTGGTATGCCTTGGCCACAGGATAAGGCTGCGGTGAGAATGGGTTTGGAGGGGGAGACCTGGGAGAATAGAGTCTCCAAGAATTTGAAGCCTATAAATCCCACCGAGGAAGCGGAAGACGTTGGGGTTCCTCAGGTCTGAGCATGGAGAATGGGAGGGTTCGGGGAAGAAAGCATAGTTTTGTGCAGTGGTGGCCCCACGCAAAGGGTGAAAGTCTGGTTTCTTAACTAGACCAGACAAAGCATTCGATACCATTAGAGGTTACTTGGTACTGCCCACCTCCCGCCACCTTTCCGGCAGATGGAGAAGGCTTGTGTCTCCGATCTGGGGGTATCAATGGGGTCAAGAGTGCGAGGTCTGTTCTTATGCGCTCTAGTGGTACAAACACTTGAAGGAGACGCGTGAAAGCTCCGTGCCTCAGTCGAAGTAACGCTGCTCTAAGTCCCAGGAAAAGAGGCTGAACTGCAAATGCTTTCTTCAATGTGAGATTTTTATGCTTGTGCAGAGGAGGCCAGCACAGGATCTGTAGGCATCCGATGTCCAAGTAATGCCGAGGCCTTATGCGGACCCTACCCGGAGGGGGTGTAACTCTTGCCTTCGGAGCATTTTTAGAGCTCTCTTTGAGAGAGACAAGACTATCTCTATGTGCGGAGGGACTTAATGAGCTTACAACAGAAAGCTTTGACTGTGCCCCCTTGACTAGGGTACAGCCCATGTCCAAAGACGCTTCATGCTGCTGGCTAGCAACTCTGGCCAGGACTTTAAGAAAGGCCTGGCTTTTCCCACTGGGTCCTTTTTGGAACTCCCAAAATCATCAGTCACTTTGCAGGTGACCAGCACAAATGCAAGAGTTTCAGTTTCCAAATTCCCTTTGAACCACCATTGATTTTGATGTCAGTGGTGTGTATTTAATATGCCCCAGCCCACCTTTTTCTTCTGTTAGTTCAGGGATCCTGCAGAGTACAGCTCCTCTCTGTGGCCAATGATTAAGCATTTTTCTACTCCTGTATCTTTTTGTCTCCCTGATCTTCTGTCCTGCCGCACCCCCCCCGCCCCAGCAAAAGGAAGAAAATGGGTTCTGTGAATGTGGTTATTGATCTCAAAGTTAATAAGCTCTCTGAGGTGTAGCTTTTCCATTTGACCTGAGGTTGGATATTTGCCCATTTTTTTTTTCAAGGCATGCTTTTTCAGAGCCGTGAGATGAGCTCTTTGGTTTGGCTGCTTTTCTTTCTTTCATGGGCAGAACTTTGTGTTAGGTTTGTATGGCAGGGCTTGGGGAGTTTGTTTGCCTGTATTTTAAAATCCTCTGCACTCCCCTCCCGCACCACACGCGTGTGCACACACAACCTCCTTCCCCCCCACACCTTGGGAGGAGGAGGCATGCAGTGTATTTGTCGTTTGCCCTGGGTGGGAGAAGGCCTAGGGTTAAAAGGTTGTGTTCTGCAGGTGTGACCTGGTGCTGAGGCTCATGTGTTTCACTGGTGAGAAGGGAATTCATGCTTCGTTTCTAATGACAGAGCATGGCAGGTAGGGACACGATGCACCCTGGCTTGCAGATGTGTGGTTAGGCAAAAGACGGTTGCAGATGTTCTTGGAATTCCCAACCCGGATGCAAAATTGCTAACAGGATACATGGAAGATGGCGTCTGGCCAAGAGTTTTGCATAATAAGAGGATCGTGTTATGTTCCCTCAAAGTCCGAGCACGGCTGGGATTGTTCGCTAGCCCTTGCCTGTGCTCTGGGTATGTTTTGAAAAAATCTTCTGATCAGAAAAGCACCACTTTTGTGTGATCATAAATCAGACTGTTCTGAGAGCCCCAGACTGCTCCGTTTGCATCTGGGAGGACCAGCTCCTGGCCTGCAGGTCAGCTCCAGGGCAGATGCATGGCACAGACAGCCAAGTACCTGTTGCATTGAACCAATTTCCTTTCCTACTGCAAAACTGGTCTGTTCTGTAGTTCTCTCGCTTCCCTTTTGTGTAGGAGTATTTTTCCTTCTCCTCTTCCATGCTGCGTGTGGGGCATTCACTTTTTAAGTGGTGAAGGCTGAGGGGAATCCAATCACATGGATCTGTTTGCAGAGCAGGTTGTCACAAGACACTGCTGATTTTAGGAAATAAAACAGAGGCCAGAGCTGCATTTTGATGAGCTGTATCAGAGCTGGGATGTGCGTGTATATTACTTGATGGTGTCCAGTGTTCCCTGCAAGCTTTGCACTTCTGCAGCTGCTTACAAGAGATTTTAAATGCTGCTCAGCTGACTAGCAGAGCTAGTTTCTACGTTTGCACATACCTTGGTGCACGTAAATTATTCTACACACGAATGGAAGAAGGTTAGTGGAAAAGTTAATGATGTTTGCTTAGAGCTTTTTTCACCATGAAGGACCTGGTGATAGCTCTTCAAGTGGGCTGGGGGAGTCTGTCGTTCTCTTTTCACATGGGTCAGCTTTGGAGGCTAGGGACAGGCGTGTTTTTTTTTTTTAAGCAGAAAACCCAGCAGAGGGCAAGAATCTGGCTTCCTTATCAGCAGTGTTCCCTGTAAAGGTGAGTGCTTGGGTGGCTGCCCAGCACAGTCACATGCCACCCAGCATGTTGGCCCACAGTGGTGGTGGTGCACATTCACACCTGACTCACCGCACATAACATTTATTCCACGCGTGGATGGGGGAAGAGGGGGACTATTGCTGCTGTGGGTTTTGCAGGCGAAATTTGACTTTTGTCCCCCCTCCCCCCCATGTCTTTAAGCCATGGGGTGAGCATCAAGGTACAGGTTTGAAAACCTGCTGAGGTGGGTCTGGGCATTGGAACCCTGCTGAGTACGTGCTGCAGAAGGAGCATGTACTTGAAGGGATGTGTTTGTTACCTCGGGGTTTGTACGCATGTTTCCTGCCAAGAATCCAACAATTGATGGTTGGCAGGAAATGTTAAAAATCTGTGTATGCTCAATGAGATGAGGAGAGAGAGGGGCTGGGTCTGTGTGTGTCTCTGCTCCATCACAAGGGCTCGGAAATCAAGGAGCAGACTGAGTGGTGAGTCTTGAGTGCAGGTTGCGCTGAATCGCCGGTGGACTTCCAGCCTAGCGGACAGTGTGGGAAGCTGCCATGTTTGCAGGAGGTGAAGGGACACCAGGAGGAGAAGCCAGTTGGGATGCTGGGAATTTGTTAAAGTAGCATGGATCCGAACTTTTAGGTCAAGGACGAGTTTCCCATGCCTCTAAGCAAGGCTGATGGGCTACTTGAAGGCAGATGTTGGAGGCAGATGTCCTCTGTATCATAGAATCATATAGAAGAGTAGGACTGGAAGGGACCTCGAGAGGCCATGGAGTCCAGCCCCCTGCCTTCATGGCAGGGCCAAGCACTTTCTAGACCATCCCTGAAAGCCATCTCTCTAACCTCTTCTTAAATATCTCCGGTGATGCAGATTCTACCACCTCCCTTGGCAATTTGTTCCAGTGTTTGATCACCCTGACAGTTAGGAACTTTTGCCTAATGTCCAACCTGAACCTCCTCTGCTGCAATTTAAGTCCATTGCCTCTTGTTCTATCCTCAGAGGCAAGGAAGAACAAGTTCCCTCCCTCTGCCTTATGACACCCTTCTAGATACCTGAAAACTGCTATCATGTTGCCCCTCAATCTTCTTTTCCAAAATTAAAGGAGCCCAATTCTTTCAACCTTTCTTCATAGGTCATGTTCTCTAGACCTTTGATCATTCTCGTTGCTCTCCTCTGGACCCTCCAATTTCTCCTCCTCGTTCCTGAACTGCGGTGCCCAGAACTGGACACAATACTCCAGCTGAGGCCTAACCAGCGCAGAGTAGAGCAGGAGAATGACTTCTCGTGTCTTGTTCACAACACACCTGTTAATACATCCTAGAATCATGTTTGCTTTTTTTTTGCAACAGCATCACACTGAATTGTATTTAACTTGTGGTCCACTATAACCCCTAGATCCCTTTCTGCTGTACTCATTCCTAGGTAGTCCTTTCCCATTCTGTATGTGACACTGATTGTTCCTTCCTAAGTGGAGCACTTTGCATTTGTCCTTATTAAACTTCATCCTGTTTGCCTCAGCCCATTTCTCCAGTTTATCCAGATCCTTTTGAATTATGACCCTATCCTCCAAAGAAGTTGCAACCCCTCCCAGCTTGGTATCATCTGCAAACTTAAAAGGTGTACTTTCTTTGTCAATATCTAAATCGTTAATGAAGATACGGAACAGAACCGGTCCTAAAACAGACCCCTGCAGAACCCCACTAGTTATACTTTTCCAGCCGGATTGAAAACCATTAATAACTACTCCCTGGGTACGGTTATCCAGCCGGTTGTTCACCCACCTTATAGTAGCCCCATCTAAGTTGTATTTGCGTAATTTATTGATAAGTAGATTATGTGAGACCGTGTCAAATGCTTTACTGAAGTCAGGTATACCACATCCACTGCTTCTCCCTTATCCACAAGACTCGTTATTCTATCAAAGAAAGCTATTAGATTGGTTTGACATGATCTGTTTTTAACAAAACCATGCCAGCTGTTCCCTATCACCTTACCACCTTCCAATTGCTTGCAGATGATTTCTTTAATGACCTGCTCCATTATCTTTCCTGGCACAGAAGTTAAGCTGACTGGCCTGTAGTTTCCCGGGTTATTCTTGTTCCCCTTTTTATAAATGGGTACTATATTTGCCCTTTTCCAGTCTGCTGGAATCTCTCCCGTCTCCCATGATTTTCCAAGAATGATTGCTAAAGGCTCAGATACCTCTTCTTCTATTAGCTCCTTGAGGATTCTAGGATGCATTTCATCAGGCCCTGGTGATTTGCAGACATCTAATTTTTCTAAGTAAATTTTAATTTGTTCCTTTCTTATTTCAACTTCTAAGCCTACCCCTTTTTCACTAGCATTCTCTGTCAGGCATTCCTTCAGATTTCTCTGTGAAGACAGAAACAAAGAAATCATTAAACATCTCTGCCATTTCCAAATTCCCTGTTACTGTTCCTCCCGCCTCACTGACCAATGGCCCTACCCTCTCCTTAGTCTTCCTCTTGTTACCAATGTATTTGTAAAAAGCCTTCTTGTTTCCCTTTATGCTTGTAGCTAGTTTGAGCTCATTTTGTGCCTTAGCCTTTCTAATCTTGCTCCTGCACGCTCGTGTTGTTTGCCTATATTCGTCCTTTGTACTTTGTCCTACTTTCCATTTCTTATACGATTCCTTTTTTATTTTGAAATCGTGCACGATCTCCTGGTTAAGCCAAGGCAGTCTTGTGCCACGTTTTCTATCTTTCCTACGCAGCGGGATAGCTTGCTTATGGGCCCTTAATAATGTCCCTTTGAAAAACTGCCAACTCTCCTCAGCCATTTTTCTCCTCAGTTTAGCTTCCCATGGGACCTTACCTACCAGCTGTCTGAGGTTACCAAAATCTGCCTTCCTGAAATCCATTATCTCTATTGTACTGTTTTCCCTTCTACCCTTCCTTAGAATTGTGAACTCTGTGATTTCATGATCACTTTCACCAAGCATCCTTCCACTTTCAAATTCTCAATAATTTCCTCCCTATTTGTTAAAATTAAATCTAGAACAGCTTCCCCTCTGGTAGCTTTTTCAACCTTTCGGAATAAAAAGTTGTCTACAATGCAATCCAAGAATTTATTGGACAGTCCGTTCCCTGCTGTATTAGTTTCCCAACATATACCTGGATAGTTGAAGTCCCCCATCGCCACCAAATTCTGGGCCCTGGATGATTTTGTTTAAAGAGAGCCTCATCCACCTCTTCCATCTGGCTAGGGGGCCTGTAGTAGACTCCTAGTAGGACCTCATCCTTGTTTTTTACTCCCCTGAGCCTAACCCAGAGACTTTCAACCCATAATACAGTCTGAGCCGCTTTAACCATGATGGGCAGAAACTCAAACCATTGATTTTGTAAGTGTCCTTTTTTCTTTCGGGCTGGTATTCATTCTGGGGCTCTTATGAGGTGATGGGTAATTTTGGCCAACAACACTTCTCATGGTGGTGAAACACACCTGGGATTTTTACTACCTGTTCACTTCATACAAGAAACTTGGATGCTCTTTGGGTACAGTATAGCTATCTGGGGAGAGGGTTTTTTCTTTGAAGGGCTGAATCAAAAGGCTGGCTTACAGTTGCACGCGAACAGCACAGCAGTCTGCAGCGACTGTGCAGAATATCCCCTCTGTCCAACCCAAGCAGTCGCCTGCAGCAGAGGCTGCAAGTGGTCAGCATAAAACCATGTCAGCCTGCTGCCTCCTGAACCGTTAGTCTTCCTCCACCAGCTGGAGCACTTGAAGAGGTCTGCGTGCAGCAGTGTGAACCAGAACGAGCCCCTGGCTGTTGCAAACCATATGTTTTGTAGATCGTGCGCCCGTCTGCCTGGGGCAGAGACTCCTTTTTTTTTTTGGACTCTCCAGGACCTGAAACTTCCAAAGAAGATGACACTTGCAGTTGCTTTCCTTTTCAAAAGAAGCGTGTATCCTGTTGCTTTAGTGAGCTCTGTAAGTGCCCGTCAGCAGTGAGAGACTGCTCACTATATGGCAGCTATAGCCTAGCTTGTTGGACTACATGCAGACTGTGGGGCAAGAGTTGTTTCTTTCTAGAGGTATGCACTTCTCTTTGACACACTGGAAAGGATTAAGGCTTGAATTGCAGGTGGGTTTCCTCCCTGGCTGTCACCTGGATTATCACCATGGTGATGTCCTCCCTGAAACAAAAATAAAGAGCAGAACCGGTTGGACAGAGAGTCCGGCCTGAGAAATTTCAGGTGCAGCAAAGCAGAGGCCAGCTCAGATGGGCCACCAGGAGGGCAAGCAATGGCTTGTGGGAAACTTGTTTGGTTTGGGAGTTTGATCAGATGCAGGTGCTGTGATATCTCAGTAACAATGCCCCCTTCCTATCCTGCTGGGATTAGGTTGGATTATGGGAGAGCCCTTGGGAGGTGAAGGTAATAAATCTCCAGTGTTAGTCTCCACAGAGATTAGGGCGGCTGTGTTCCCGTCCATGGGCAGACTAGGTAATCCGTCGACTAGGAAATAACTTTTCTATGTGTACATCATAACAGCAAGTTTGGTAGTGAAGCAGTGACTATTGGGAGTGGTGGGTAAAATGCAGAGGCGGCGGCTGAATACAGGGTGGGGGGCATTCAAAACAGAAGCAATCTGTGGGCTAGGGAAGGTTTCCTAAAATGCAGCCTTTTGCAGGTTTGTTGGCCAATTAGCCCAATGATTTTGGAGCTCACTTATGTTGTGGTTTATCTCGCCTCTGGAGTCACCTTCCTGTTGAGACAGTGGCGAGATCTCAGAGGGTTTCTCTACCTTTTGTCCCTTCCGCCCTTTCCTGATCTAGACAGGAGGTGCACTGACTCCTGTAGAAGTCTGGCTTGTTTCCCTTTCCTAAAATCGTAGCAATTTAGCTAGACTCAGCTGAGCAAGGAGTGAAGACTGTATTTTTCCTTCTTTCCTTGCAGCTTACCCTTTCAGCATCTGTCCTGGGTAGCTTATATTTTGGGTAAACGCAACAACACTGAATTTACATTGGGAACCAGCTCCCTGGGTGGAACCAGCTAAAGAAGGGTGGTGAGCTGGAGGAGAACTGGGACTCTCCTGTTTTGGTGGGTTTGTTTGAAGGTTTCTGTGGTCTGAGTGGAAGCTGGCCACAAGAGCCTGAGGACGTTTGGTATGAGATCAGGCGTCTCTGCTTGTTTAGGGACCACCAGCGAGCTCCTGAGTGCCTCAGAAACCAGCCTGCTGCCACGTTTTTTGATATTGCAAAAGCAAATATTGAGAAACCCTTTTCACCTGGGGGCTGATTAAAACCACCGACAGGAAGCACTGTTCTTTGGGCATGGGGGCTGCTGCTTGCAAATTGGAGCAAGGATGGAAAGCTTAACCATGGCTAAACTGTGTGATACATGAAAAGTGCTGGTGGGCTAGTTGGCTGGAGGCCAGGGGGCCCCTGCTGGCTTTGAAGACTGCCAGAGCTCTAGAGTATTTTGGAGTTCTGACACATTGCAATTGTGTTCAGATGCCTTCTTCTGCCATCACCTTTAAATACCAGTTTGGTGGGTTGAAAGGCCTAAATAAATTAGCTTCAAACGGTATCATTTGGTGGTGTCTTTAGCCCTCTTTCTATATTTTTAAAATTTATCTTGCGATATTTAGTCCATAAAAAGCACTTAGCTGTGCCAAAACATTCACATTTGCACAGAATATACACTGTGTAAAGCCTGATGTTCTGGATACCCTGGTACGAATGTGGCCGGCATGGTTTTGGGGACCACAAACATGCCTCAAATTCAAATGCGACCCTGATGTTTAACTTCTGACTAAGCTGGCCCTGCCCCCTCCAGCCATGGCCACTTCTGAGCACATGCCTTCGACTGTCACACCCCCAATCTAGGCCGAGTCACCATCTCCAAGGGCCTGCCGTCCAGATTGAGTTGAGGCCACTGACTAGGTTGGGTGGCTTGTGCCCATTGCTCTTCTGGGCCAGGCTTTTATTTCGTGGTGTGGGAAGTTTTTTGTTAACATGTGACAAGTCCCTGCATCTGGGTACAAGCCAGCTGGAGAGCCAGGAGAAGAGGTGGTGTCAGGGCTTTCAGATTTCCCAGAAAGCCGGTGGCATCTCAGAAATTTCCTTGCCCCACGTGGCTAAGCCAGGCCACTGGGGATGTTGCCCTCCAAAGGAAGCCTAACAGCAGCTGTAGGATCCTGGGTCAAGTTCATGTTGACAGCTGTGGTGCATGCAGGTGAAGATCAGCTGGGGAAGATGCATTTTAGACACTGTCATGTACCTGTGAGGTGCTGGTTGCATGGTGCTGCTACAGATGCACCTGCTCAGATTGGGAGTTTTAGGTCCATAGGTGAAATCTGGGCCCTGTTGAAACCAGTGGGTATCGTGCATTGACTTCATTAGGGCCATTTTTGAGATACGGATTTTTAAGGCTGTTTGAAATCATCTAGTCTGAACTGTTGTGCAGCAAAATCCATTTAAAACCTCACCCAATAACTTCCATGTATGGTGACAAGAAGGGGCCATCACCCTGTTGAGAGAAGGGACCAGAAGACCTCTGTTTTGAAGTAGACCTTCATAAGCTCTCATCTGGAATGGACAGAAGGACCCTTTACCCTATTCTGGGAAGGGGAGAGAATAGAAAGGTAATCTCAATGCTGCTTTGATAGCGATGCAGTTGAGATGTTACCCAGCAAGTTCTGGTTTTATGCTAGCTTTTCATTATTTAGCAGAACAAAGACCAGCATGGAGTGACTTTCATTTCACTTGCTTATACTGAATGTCCAGGCTACCTCCTTTGGTTGCAGGGAGCTTCTTCAGGATGCTCAGATGGTCCTGAGTGCATGGTGATCTGCCTAATATGTGTGAACCCCAGAAACTTTTCAGAAACCAAAGTGGGACCGATCACGTGCTGTGGTTGGAGTGGTCTCCTAACTTTCAAAAGCAGCTTCTGGAAATGATTGGCAGATGCACAGATTTGGGGGAGTTGGGTTTTGGTGGGTAAGTGTAACCATGGATTTCTCCCAACCTCTCCACCCTGAGCAAACTCCTGGAGTTGTTTGAGGGCAACGTAACAGCGAGGGAAGGTTGTATAAGTAGCAGTATCAACTCCTAAGTGCTTCTGCTGTTATGGTGGCCCTGAGCATGGAATGCGAAAGGGTGTTTGTATGGTGGCTTTGTTGGCATTCTCCTGATCCTTTGTGGTGTTCCAGTACTGCCCCCTCTGACGCAGATGCCCCCCCCCCCCCCAGGCATGGTGGCTTTTCCTCTGTGTTTTTGTTTCCTGCTGTTAGCACACTATGCTGCACAGATTTGTTGCACACTTAAGGGACAATTTACTGACCCAGTGTGTGGTAAAGAAAAGAGCGTGGGGAGGTAAAACTGGTGGAAGGATTAGTGGCTGCTGGTGGCACGGCTGCCCCGGGTGTGGTACAGGAACATGATGTTCTATCGGTTCACTTTGCAATAGTTTCTTAAATTCTGGGAACTGCTGGGAGTATAAACCTAATGGTTGCTCTTGAGTATCTGTGATCTGCGTGCAAATGGAACAGGCTTCAGCTACAGTATGTTTCTTAGAGATTTAACCTGAAGAGCCCTCTGTCCACAGCCACAGCAGACGGCCTTAACCATCTGATGGCTTGACTTTGGGATGCAACCTGGCTCAGAATTGCAGAGGGGAAAAGGCATCACAGCTAGGGTGCTGGGAATCAGCAAATGATGGCGGCGGGGTGCAGAGACTCTCAATAAACTGAAGTAAAATGGACACACTGGAATTTGAATCAACCTTGCCAGGAACGCTTAGCTCACAGCAGAGCAGCTGTTCCTTCCCCAGTGGTGTGCAAGGGGACAAACTCCACAGGGAAAGAGCAGCTCAGACCTTGGTGGGGTTGCTTCCACGTATTTTAGCTGGCTGTAACCACCTGGGCAGCTCTCCCTGCATTAATCTCCTTTGCTTCACCATGGGCCAAGACAGTGTAAACACAGGGAGACCCAGAACTTTGCTCCTGTTTATTGGGTCTCAGAACACAGCTTCTCAAATCTCACTTCCTGCCGTGGGACTGCAGTGCTAGTGCCATTGGCCTGGGCTGTGAGTGCTAGAGGGAGAATGCTTCTACATCCATTAGAGTAATGCCCCGAAATATCTCATCGTAAGTACAGCATGCACTACCACTGTGCTCAGGAGTCGTCTTGCATAAGAGCTGGCGGCGGCTGCTGCTCCTCCAATTTGCCTAGGGTAAAGGGACCTTGTTTGTTCCGGGGTTTGCCCCCATTGCCATGCCAGGACCCAGACAGTGGTGTGGCAAGCTGCTCTCCTTTGAACCCATCATGCCAACAGGCTAAGCCAAAATTCTCCTTGCTCCTCTGCTCCGTCTGATGCGTTTCTAGAGATGTGCCCCGCCTGTGGTGGTACAACTGCACCAGCAGCCAGTCACAGCTGGTAGCAAGCTGGGCAAATGCCCCATGACGGTACAATGCACACTTGGTTCCATAGTTGCCTGATCCAGGCCTAGGATGCTCTGGGTGTCGAGTGACCAGTAAGCCGCACAAAGCTTGTTAGTCAAGGAGACCAGAGGGAACCAAGGATCTGAGTGCAGCAGCATCCATAGAATCTATCTGATCAGGGTTGGTGGATGAGAGGCCCAGCACAGGAGGGGCTGTAGAAGCTTGTGTGAGAATGGAGAGGCACCAACAGGGCTGCCAGCGTGCTGAAAACCAGATGCATTGATGATCATCCCCCGGAAATTACCAATGTTGCTGTCCTCCAGCTGTCACAGCCTTTTTATCGCCAGGCAGAAACTCAGATGGCTGAGAACTTGCTGACAGGCCCATTTGACCTGCAGCGTTGGCTCCTCCACTCTTTTTGGTTTTGTCTAATCGTCTGGTTTAATTGAGAGTTTTATGGTCTCTGAGTTGTGGGGCTCATCTTCTGGGAATTCTCTTAAGGCCTGTAACTGGCAAGAGGTGAGCTGTGAGCGTTTGGACCGTGAGAGGCTTTTGGGGTAGGAAAGAAGTAACTCGAAACCTTACCTAGAACTGTTCTGTCTCTCAGGAGCTGGGCACAAGTGTGGAACTGAGGCCTGCTTGCTTGCCTGGGAGGAGCTAGTCCACTGGTAAACTCACCCTGGCTTGGACAAATACCAGTGGAGGCTTCTTACCATGTTGGCATCTGCTTTGATTTATTGCTTTGTGTCTTGCGCCTTGCTCTGCTACAATTGCAAGGGATACTGATTCTGTCCTTCCTTCCACTGTGCAGGGACATGTGTGTACCTCTCTTCACTGTAGAATATAGCCCAGGCATCACAAATAACGGGCAGCCCAGTGGCACCTTAGAGCAGGATTTCTTTAGACTATGTTTCGCGGAACACTGCTCCATGAACAACTTGCAGGTGTGCCGTGAACATTTGGAAAAATAATTTTTTACAATAAGACTCTATTTTCTGTTATTAAAACCAGATACAATGCTACTATTTCATTGCTCTGTTACCTGATTAAATTACTTCATTTTGTTTTAGCTGTGCATATATTGCAGTTCGCTTGGGTTTTCTGGTCTGACAAATTACTTTTGAAGAAAAATTTTGTAAGCTTTCTTCATAAACGTGGCTTGGTGTTCAGTGGTCTCAAAGCTTGAGCTTAAAAGTTTCTTAAATTTCTTAGTCTCTAACAAAAATTATTAGGTTACACACTTTTGTGGGTAGAACTTCTTCAAAAGGGGATGTGGGCAACCGAAATTAGGGATCCTTTATCTCACCCTTTGTTTTCTGTTGCTCTTCTTTTCCACCCGGTCTGGGGAGAGGCCCTGGTACTCTTCTCTAAAGCAATCCCTAGAGAGGGAACCTTGCTGTCTGTTCTTGGGAGTCACATGCCTCTTATCTCTGTGGTGCATCTAACCTCTTTTGGCTTGGGCTGGGATAGCCTGATGCCTACTGTCTGTGCCAAACTTGACAGGCCCCTGAGCCGGTCCCGCCTGCTGTCTGCACCGGAGTGTGGTTTTTGTGGCTGAAACTGCCATGCTGGGAGAGCAATGACTCCTGAAGACTGACGAGGTCCATCCACATTCTGCTCGGTTTCTGTACGTGTCTGGGTGAGAGTGTCTGAGCTGTGTGTGTGCCCGTCAGCATAACTCCTGCAGGCGGAATGTGACTCCTCTGAGTGAGCTGCTGTTCCCACAGACGGGCTCTGCTTCAAGAGGTAGAAAGAGCTGATTCAGACACTGGTTTGTGTGGTTGGCCCCTTGTCTAGCCTTGAGGGGGTGCCAGGGATGGGTGGCTGAAGGTGCCCCAGTCTCTACCTGGGCAGAGTGCAGACTTCACATCTTCAGTGTAACCCTGTGGGAAGGCGATGGTAGGGGAAGACTCCTGTGGTGATTCCTGGGCAGAGGGAATCTGGCTTCCATCGGAGCTCATTCTAAGGTTAGAGTTTAGCACAGATCAGAGGATAGGTCATGCCCAATTACACAACTGATGCTTCAGAAGAAGAGCAGTTCTCTTCACAGTGCACCCTGTGTAGGGGAGGGTGTGAATAAATATGAGGGAGACCATAGCTTCCTGACCCCTGCAGGGAAGTTTAAACCCTGAAGGATGAGATTTGATTATGCTAGTTCCTTTACAAAAAAAAAAAATCTTCCTTAAAGAAGCTGAGCTTCTGACTGCATCTTTTCCTTTCTCAGGTGTGCGTCTCTGGCCTGCTTTTGTGCTCTAGTGACCATTTGAGGAATCCCGAAGCCTTCGCTTTTGGTCAGCCTCGTGGCTCGAAAGTTAAGCAGAACAGTGAAGTTCAAACATCTAAACGAATAAATAAAAAAGCATCTCCAGCTCTTGGTTTTATTCGTTGTTAGTCCTCTAGAATCTCTTCATTATACTTCAAGACAGCTTGTTTCTCTAGGGCAGCTTGTTGAGCCGGCTCCTCTGACAGGTTGCACTGATGTAGCCCATGACTAAGGGCCACTCATGCTGTTTCATTTCAGGACTGATGGTCCTAACTCAGGTTGTTGGCAACAATTAGTCGAAGGAAAAAGCACTTTTTTAAAAAACTGTGAAGAACGGACTGCAGGCTGCAAACATCTATAATTTTTTTTAAAAAGGGAGGGGGAAGGGACTGAAATTTGGTATCTCTTACCTTGTAGTAGCTGTGTACAGTAACTTGCAGAGAAGCTGGTTCACTCCAGCTCTGCTGTGTCCCTGTGAGTGGGGAACAATGGGACCCTAAATGAGCCTTGAAGCGTGAAGCAATTTATATTTTCTGGAGGGATGAGCAGAGCTGTTCTAGCAGATCTCGGTGGGACCTAGAGGCTAGAATAGTCGGCAGTGATGCAGGGTGAAACAGGTTTGTAGGCTGAGTTATACGCCCGCGAGGCAGTGGGAGGATTATGGGGCACTGTGGTAGCCAGTAAATACAGGTCAGATCTGAGTTGTGATGGCAGACAGTTGCGCTAAGGAGTTGGGTGGGGGGAGGTGATTGGAGGCTTGGCAGAGCAGTGGAGGGGATGTTTGTGGGGAGTGGCGTGGACAAGCTACGTGAGGTACCTATGATGAACCCCAATGGGGTAGTTTGGGGAAAGTCCTGCTCGATTAGCAGGAGCTAAGGGTATGTCTTCACTACCCAGAACATGGACCCGATCAGGATTGATCTTCCGGGGTTTGATTTCACGTGCCCTCGGGGGTCAGCACCCTTCAATCTCGCCAGGCGTAAGGGGAGTTGGCAGGAGAGTTTCTCTTGTCGACCTCCCGCAATGAGGATGGCCAGGTAAGTCGACTGTTGATGAGTCGATTACAGCAATAGCAATTGTGTACAGCAATCCCTGGAAATAACAGAGCAGTGGAGGGGAGAGGCATCCGTTAAAACCAGAAGTCCATTGTGTCAGAGGATTTACTCTGAGGGTTTCCTCCTTGGGCTCCAAGCCGTCCGCGCTCAGGAGAGCCCAGAGATTCCTCCTGGCTCTGAGCCGCTGCTGCCATGGACGGACAAACTGATGGACGGACGGATGGGCGTGCACACGGAACTGGGATAACTGCAGTGGCAGCTCTCCAAGCCACGGGCAGGAACCTAGCCCCTGCGGCAGTCTGAGTTGTGGGGGGGACCGGTGGCGTCTCTGGTGACTCTCACCATTTAGAGTACTATACTCTACTCCCTTTGAAGGGGAGGCTAGCGGATGTCCGGTAAAATGGTGGCTGCTATAACAAGGGTTTACTGTATCTACAGCTACAGTAGACTTTACGGTCTGGTGTGCACCTGGCCTTGATCAAGACTGGGCAGGAGGGTGGAGAGGGGAACCTGCGATGCATTGATGTTTACCAGTAGTTTCCTCCTGCTGCCAAAATGGGTCTCATATGCAAAACCTTCTCCACAGTTTAAAGGGGGCTGGAATGATCCCAGTAGCTCCACTCCAAACAGATGCTGTGACCGGTAATGCTGCTACCACTAAAGTAAAAACTGCTCAAGGAAAAGGCAGGGGGGTGTGCCCATTGGGAATATAACGGTCTCCCTGAAACGCACATCTCCCACCCTCGGAGCTTATGGCAGCACATCTCCCACCCCCAGCATGGCACTGAGGTGAGGCTGTGAAAGAGCCTACTACATGGAAACAGGCCAAGAAATAAATCAAGGCACCATAAAAATTGAACAAGCTGCACTTTTAATCCCTCCTCTGCTGCCTGCTCCATTAAAACTAGCAGAAAATCTTGCTCGCCTGCAGAGACTGACCTCGGTGCGATGTGGGTGACAGGTGGGAAAGATGAGCGCTTCTGTAGCTGCTGCTTGGCTTTAAATGAACACAGTCCATTTCAAGCCATATGGAAGGCTTTAAAAGACAATTGTGGCTCCCTGCGGGACAGGGCTGGTTTACAGAAAACAGCATTTTCCTGGGAGATAGTGAAAACTAGGCCTGTTGTGTTACAAGCGCCACCCTAAAAATAAAAGTGATTCCCTTGAAGATTGTAGCTTCTATGATGCGCCCTAGGCAGCGCAGAGACTCTGAACTTGGAAGTTACTAGCTCCCAGTCCTGTGCTTTCCTAGACCTAATTTCTGCTTTGAGGTCTCTGTTTGCTCCTGTCTGTCTTGTGTGGGGTTTTTTTAGAACAACATTCATCACTGTGGCGCACAAGTCTAGTAACAAAGTCCCTGGCGGAGTTACTTAAATCTCCGTTCCTTTGTTTCCCCATCTGTAAAATGGGTACAATCATAATCCCCACCCCAGGAGGGGGAAATTCATTAATGAGGTTTGCAAAGCACTAGAAATGACGGCTGTTACCATGTGATCATCATGTAAGCTGGTAAAAATAAGTGGACAGTAATATCAAAATTTTTGGCAGCAGTCTGTTTAATCAGGCCATTGCTAAGCAGTGCCAGGTACGAAAACTGCCAGCTCTCTTCTACTGCATTATAACGTTTCTGTGTGAGACATGCCAGCTGTTTGATAGAAGAAGGTAAATGTTCTTCGCTTGAAGGAGCAAAGCTAGATTTTTTTTTCTATTGAAATTGTTTGTTTGTTTTTTTTTTAATTCCTCTGCTTTACTTAAATGTTCCCTCGTTTTGAGTGCAGCAGCTCGAAAGGTAAATTGTGTTGGCCTTTTGGTTGCACTTTATAAGAAAGTTAGTTAATCCTGGTAGTGGTTTGGGCTCGTGGGTTTTTTAAAGCTTTACTATCTAAAATCCTAAACCAATTAGTCTACAGGGGAAAGTTGTGTTTTCTCAGGCGTGTGTTAATTTCACGTGGAGTATCAGAGGGGATAGGGAGCAGCCTTGCTTTGCCTATAACCAAAGGCCAAATTTAGAGAGGGGGACAGTTTTTCCAGGCTTCTCTGCAATAAGCCCTAATCCTAGCCCGGGGGCCTGTCTCATTGAAAATGTGTAGTTTTACTTTGATGCTCTCCTGGGTCCGCTATGAGAATTCGACAGGCTTTTTTGCTGTGCTAATGTCCCAGATCCGACGGTATAATTATCTTTTTATTGGGCTGGTTGTGTTCTTCGTTTCCAGTGCGGCAAGGCTTACATGTGCCCAGAAACCTCTCCTCAGTTAGGGCTTCCTGTGTGAGTTCAGGTCTGGCTCTATCAAGGTATTTAGGTCCTGACTTCCAGTCTATCAGTCTCCATTTGTAACATGGGGATCATTGCGCTGGCCTGCATCAAACAGGGGCTGGGAGAATAAATGTGGTGAAGATGGCAAGGTGCTCATGTACTCCAGTAACAGAGGTCCTCTGCTGACCTAGATGATAGAGCCCTGTGCCCATACAAAAACATGGAGGTGCATCCGCCAGGCTCAACGCCTCATCTGATCAGAGTTTTACTTGCAGTCACACCACATATCTGGCAGGGCAAGGTGGGGGTCTGTGGGGAGCACAGCTGAGCAAGGAAGGGGCAGAGGCAGGCAGAAAGAGAGACTGGGGGTAAGAGGCAGCAGCTTCCTGCGTCCTTCCTTGCTGGCAGTGCAGGGGCTTGCCCTGATGCTCCCCTCCATCCCCCGGCAGCCAAGCGGGCAAGGGGAGGGAGAGACCTATGTGGATCTCTGCCGATATGTCAGGCTGTGGAGGTAGGCCGACTTTGTTTGTTCTCTGCTGGCTCACTAGGGCTTGTGAGGCCACATTCTGGCTTTCTGTAAACGCACCGCCCGCCTCCTGTTGCAAAAAGGAGCTTGAGGGCCACCCTTAAAGCTATCGCTTTGGGAGTAAGTGGGTGACCGCGAGAGCTGCCTGCGAAGATGGGAGCTAAAGCCGAACTCTGCCAAAGTGTGGGATTGTGTGGCCTCATAGGGGCATGGGAACCCATTTTCCTGAAACCTGGCTTGTAGTTTTTTGATGGCATTAGGATGGGTGAGACACGAGCATTGCATTTCATTTGGCCGTGCCCGTAAATAGAGCAGATGATTTTCAGTCCCTCCCAAACATCTTTGAAATGCTAAAGCCGGAGTGTTCTTCCTGTAGAACATACTGTGTTTTGGTGCGGGGGATGGGAACCGTGTCAGCAGGCCATCTCTTTGCCCATCTTGTTGACGCCACTGTCCAAAAATAAATGCCCACATCCTGGTGTGTAGGACTAGGATAAGTAAGCACAACACCTAGCACAGTGCGGCCCCAATTCCACACAGGTGCCTCTGGGTGCTCCTACTATTCGAACAACTGCAGTAACCCAGCCTACCTAGAGAGGAGGTTGCTGAAAGGACCCAAGTTCTCAGGTCCATCTCAGGCATCGGGGTGAGGCTTTGTCTCCTGTTGTACCCCTGAATTTGAGGGGCTACCCAGCTCTCAGAGCTGCTTACATTGCACCCATCGCTGTTGTAACTGAGCACATCCTAGTGATAAGAACACAAGCGCGGCCATACTGGGTCAGACCAAAGCTCCGTCTAACCGGTATCCTGTCTTCTGACCCTGGCCAATGCCAGATGCTCCAGAGGCAATGAACAGAATAGGGGATGGATCACTGGAAAGTTCCTTGAAAGCGTGTAGTGTCGTCCCTGACCATCCTGGCTAATAGCTACAGATAAACGCATGAAGAATAGTCGTTCTTTTTAATCCTCTTCTAGTGCAGGCCTTCATGACTTCCTCTGGGGAGGAATTCCACGGGTCGAATGGGCATGTATAGAAAGAATACTTCATACCTGGGTTTGGTTTTTAAATCTGCTGCCTGTTTCATTTGGTGAACTCTGGGTCTTGTGTTTTATGACAAGGAGTAAACACTTCCTTATTTACTTTCTCCACACCAGTCCTGCTGTGTCCTAGCATCTCGTATTACAGCTATACGTGAAGCGACCTCGCTAGGCCTTTCTCCTCATGGTTTTGCCACTGTTTTGTTTGGGAGGGTGAAAACTTTCACAGTTGATGAAGCCTTCTAGTCTTGTGCTTTTCTTAGGGAAAGCGGTGGGTAGAAGAGAGGACAGTGGTTGAGTTTCGCTGTGGTAGTTAAAATCCTCCCAAGGTGAGTTTCCTATTAAGAGTCCATCCCTCCCTTCCTTTCTTATGAGCCTGAGTGTTTTGTCTGTGATGCAAACAAGTATTCTTACGTTGCACTAGAGGAGCAGAGTTGGTGTCAGCAAGCCTGGTCTTGGAGCTTTAGGAGGTTTTTTTTAGGGATTTGATTGCCTTCAAGGCTCTTAATGGAATGGAAAGGCTGTAGTGCTGTGAACCTGACCACTCGTTCCCCTGCATGTAACTATTCAGTGAGACCCAAATGGTGGTGGTGGAAGTCAAAAACGTTGCACATGAAAGGTGCATGGGGTAATATCAGGTTTATCGAAGCAGCAGTTCCTGTTTTGCTCTGGGGCTGGTGGTTTTCTCTCCCAGGCATGCTACATCTTGCCTGTATTTGATATCCTCCTTTTTCAGGGGAGAGAGAAGGTGGGGTGGGTGGTAAATTAATCAGCTTATGGTCAGAACAGGAAAAAACAGTGCTTAAATGGGTAATCCCCCTAGGGATAGGAATCAACTCAGAGCTGTGGAATGAATTTGCAGAGTATTTCCTCCCTCCCTCCCCCCCCTCCACCCCACTTCTCCAGAAAAAGTATTCTGTGTTTCTTAAAGTGCAAGTACGCTCAGTTGCTGTGTTCCGCCTCCTGCCCATCGTGGGGTCCCCTCCTGCCTTTGGCCAATATGGAAGAAGTTGGAAGTACCTTTGTCCTCCCCAGTGGACGTTTCTGAGTCACCTCGACTCGCCATGAAACATCCTGTTTTTGAAGTGCTCCTTGAATTCTCTCATGTACTAGTTGCCTCTTTTGTCTATGTCCATTGAGGGCATTCCAGAACTTTGTACAATGGCTCGCCTCCGCTGTGGAGCTTACACACACCCCTCCAGTGACTCGTGGGCCCAGAGAGGAACAGGACGTTTCAAAGGAGGTGGCTCAGCACCTTCCAGGATTTGGCCCATAATTTTGGTTTCGTTGGCTCTCTGCGCAGGAATGGAATGGAAAGGGGTGGAGGCTCTTCAGAAGAGCGGGATGGAGGAGAAATCTGGGTAACTCAGGCTTGCCAGTATAGCTGGTTTTTTCTTTCCCAGACATTAAAATTGGAATCTCCATAAAGCTTTCATCACAGGATGCAGAAATCACTGGGGCGGGAATTCCCGGCCTGTTATGCTAGAGATCAGACTGGGTGGTCACCAGGGTCCTTTCTGGCATTAAAACCTATTACTCCCATTTTTTTTTTTCCAGTCTATTAATCTCTTTGCAGAACTTGGCTGCGGAAGAATTGACCCAGACTCGAGAATAAAATCACTGTGCGGTGTTCAAGGCTGTTTACAAACACGAAATTAACTTCACTGGCCGCCTGAGAGGCAGAAATGGGAGCATTCCCCCTCCCCTAGCAGTAAAACGCTGCCGCTTCTGGAACGAAGCATATTTATTGGTTTTAATCTAATGTAACAAAATGATTGTGGCCGATTAGGGCAGAGTTGGAAAAATACCCGTTCGAAATGCACCTACACCAGGTACGTAAGCCACGTAATTCTCAGAGCCGGATCAGACCCTGGGATTATTGTTTCCCTACTTATGGAGAGCAACCTGGGATGTTTAATGAACTCAAGTGACTAGGTCCTCACTTCAGTCTCAGCAAATTGAATGGTGTTCCCTTAGTCCAAGCGAGAGGAGAATTTGATGTGAAGAAACCCTTGTGTTGAGGTGAAGGCTTACAAAAACGCAACGTCTGTCCAAGCAGAGCTGGATTCAGGAGTTCCCAGCCCACCTGTCCTAGTATATTGATAGCCTTCAAATAAAGTTGAGCTATTTCCAGAAGAGCATTTGAGTTTCTTCGAGAAATCTGAGCAGCATAAGGAATGGCCCTTTAATAATGAGAGGGGAATTGACAGAGTTGGTTGCTGTTTGGAGAGGGCCACAGGGGAAACTCAAATATACAGTGATTGCTGCCTTTTCTTTGGCTTGTTCTGAGAGGTGCAGGGATGAGTGGCAGGGCTGCCCATCCATTTCCTTCTTTCTTTTCCTCTGAACTTTTTTTCTCTCTTCTCACCCCCCCCACCCCCAAGCTTACAAATCGGTTCAGGATAGGGGGAGATATGAGTAGGTGGCTTACACCTGTTGGCCTTCAAGAGGGAAGAGTTTGCTGTGGGATTAAATGAGATTGCAGGGCATTCTTGAGTGAAAGTTAAATTAGTCCCCTCCTAATAAGGGAGGGTTTAGGTTGCAGGAGGAACTCTGTTTCCCCTGGCTGCATTTACTTGGGGGCTGCTTCCTGCAGTTCTCCATTTACCATTCTAGGCTGCAGCGAGCCAGTTCTGTTCACTCCGTTTTCAGTTAGAAGTGCGGAATGCACCCACTCCGGGAGTGGCCAGACAGCTTTGGTGTGACTCACCCACTCTCTGGGTGGGCCAGCAGGAGCAAGCACTCTGCCAACCCCAAGGAGCAAGGAAAGAGGGAGAGGGTGGGGAATTGCTCTCATCTCGAGCATGGCTGAGTTGAGGTTGAGACAGTGGGAGGAGTGATGGCAAAAAGCATCGAGCTCACCAGTGGGGTGAAAGGGGTGTGTGAATTGCACCAAGAGAGAATTCCAGACTGAGGTAGGTTAGCACAGACTTCATTAGCTAAGCCTTCTCTGTGGTTTAACGCTGGATTGGAGTTTTCTAAACTCTTCCTTCCTTGCCCTCCCCCACCCCCCCGCACAATCTTTGCAGGGTCCCAATCAAAGAAACAATTAGCTGAGCCTCTCTCAGGCCATCTTCACTGGAGGGTACAGTTTTTCCAGTGCCAAAAATGCTCATACTGGGAGGAAAAAGACTTGGTTATTTTCATATCCATTCTCCTTCCAGGACAGAACCTGGGTGTTAAAATCACCTCATGCACCAGTAATGTGAAGCTGAGCCTACTGGAGGCAAGGAAGGGTTGAACCTCTCTAGTGTGGCACCCTCAGGACCTCACTGGTGCCCAACAAGAGAATCTGCCAAATCGTGGGAGGTCAAAATTGTCTAGTTGTGTTACCAACATTTGTTTTGCTGCTTGCTGGGCTCTTAAAAGAGATTTAGAGGTGAATAGAGCTAAATAACAGCACAGAACACTGAGAGCCAGGACTGGTGACTGTAAACCAGCTTTATGGGACCATGGGAAATGTGGCTGCACCCATGATAGGTGGATATTTGGCTAACTAAAATCCATGCCGGACCACAGATGATGTTGGATTAGAGAGGTTCAACCTGCATTTAGCAGAAATGGCTTTAAGGTCTGGTAGGTGGGCCCTGAAGATCTAAAGCACTGATGCCATGGGTGACATTATTAAAGCTGCTATTTGAACTGTGCAGCTTGATAGCAGAGTGTAAGGACAGGTCAAGCTGATTGGTTATAGCCAAGTTTGCCAGAATTATATCTAATTTTTTTACAATATTATCATTTTTAAGCATTTGTTTAAGTGGTTTTTTATTTAAATTTAAACAGTTGTGTGAAATTGCGAGGAGGGTGTGATGGTAGACATTGAGATTCACCCATTAAAACGCAAACTGTCAATGGCTACGTCTACACTAGCCAAAAACTTCAAAATGGCCATGCAAATGGCCATTTACAAATTTATGGGGCCCTACATGACTGAGCCTCCCTCCCTTCCTCCACCCCACCCAGTTTGTGCTAGAGTTTGCTCCAGCTCCAGAGAAGCCACAAAGGCTGTGCGTTCCCCTCTGCTCCCAGTCTGGCAGGAGGTAACTCTCAGTGGCTGGCTGAGAGGAGCATGTGGAGTTGGCTGAGAGGCCCTGCTACCTGCATGGCAACCAGGTAGCTAAGGTGACACAGGGACATCCTTACACATACAGGTACACACAGCTGCACAGGAGCACCCACAGATTGGATGCCCCTAATTTCCCTCCATCTCAGTGGGCCACGGGATTGTCTTCACTGAGATGCTCTCCCAAAATGGGGTAGTTTTGCTCACTGCACATATGTACCTGGAATTTTCGGGGTATACCAACTGAACCATAGCAGTGCTTTGGTTGCAGAGATCCTGCACGGCTCACTGCCAAAGTTGCGTGCAGATTGCACGCATGTACCCTCCCTTTACGGGCATGACTTAAATGCTGTAGAAACCCTGCATGTAGGCAAGGGTAAAAAATATCTTGGAGGCCACACACAGGATCCTGAGGGAAAAGGAGTTGGTTCTCTCAGAAGGGTAAAAATCCTGGGGCAAACCCTGCTCTCCAAGGCATTTCTTTCAGAACAGTATGAGTAGGTGACTCTGAAGCACATCAGCTCTCAACCACAACCCAGCATTAGCCAAAGTGCTTGCTGAGGCCTATGCTCAGGCTTTGAGTGAAACCAACACACCCAAACACACCGAGGAACAGGGCTAAAGATACCACTCCTCTGCCCAACAGTGGGTCTGCAGATGTCTCCATGAGAATGAGCTAATTTGCACCAAAAGGCTGGAGATATAACTTTCAAGAAGTTCCCATCCAGCTTGCTGGCTTCCAAGATAATCCACTGAAATGGGATCTCTCTGCAAATCACTCCAAAATGGAGCCAGAAAGGAAGCCCAGTAAAGAACAGAAAGGGAAGAACCACTCCTATACATTCAATAGACTGTCCCTCTTTAAATGCATCCTATAATTAGGATTGAAAGGATAAGATTGTGATCAGTAAATGTTGATTTTGCCGTACATGTAGAAAACCAACCAAAATATTTCCGTCAATAACAGAAAGTTACAGATAGGCAAAGTAAGCAAAATGCTGCTTGAGAACCTAGGATATTTACTTTATCTATTGATATGGCATCTTGGCTGTGTCTACACTAGCCAAAAACTTCGAAATGGCCATGCCTGTTCCTGCCATTGTTCTGCCCAGAACCTCATGGCTGCAGAGAGGAGCCAGCTTATCTTCACTGAATGCCTGAAGGGTCCTTGACTTCTACCTGGACAGGATTAAAGCTTCTCCCAGGCAGTTTTTTACCACTTGCAGAGAGGATGAAGGATCCACTCCACCTGCCAAAGTGGGTTTCAGGTTGTATTATCCAGCACATTCAGAGCTGGCAGAGGCAGCTCCCTTCGCAGAGTGACCGCACGTGCTATCAGAACCCAGCCCGCGTCCATTGCGCTTCGAGAGGTTCATCCCTTACAGGTGTCCCACCTCCTTCCTGGAGAGACCATTTTGTGGCTGAGAAGGAGCTGAGTGGTAGCAGGCCTACATGTCCCTCTGGACTCTCATTTGGAGGCCCTTGTTAGGTGGCCCAGGGCAAGTTTCTCTGCCTCCTCCAATCAAGAGGGCACGGGGTCATCTGACATTGGAGGAAAACGTGTTCGGGGAACTCAAGTTACTATTGAGGTGCTATCTCCTTTTATGGTTGGAACTCTCATTGGGGAACATCCATAATCCAGCATGATTTTAATTCGCTGGATGACCAGTTATGGGTGTGGCAAAGTTTGTTTGTTTTTTTTTTTTCCCCCCCTGAGGTTTCAAAGTTTATTTAGAGCCACCAGTCCTGGCTCTGCGTTCTGTGCTGTGTTTAGCTGTAATTTACCCCAAATGTCTCCTAAAAGCCCAGTATGCAGTGGAAGTGTGAAGTGTTGGTAATGTGGTAGACAACACTGATCAGCTGGGGACTGGCAAAGTCTCTCTTGTTTCAGCACCAGCTGGATTAGGGGCTGAACCTGTAGAGGCCAAGTAGACTAAATCTCGAAGGGACGCAGGCGCTGCCGCAAGTGACCTGAGTAAAGCTTCCATCTTCCCCCTGGTGCAGTCAAACCTGCAAGAGTGGCCATTGGTGAAAGCACAAACATTTCCTGCCCACCTGGCTTCCTGTCTCTGATCACGTGTAGCTGAAGGGAAGGACTCAGGACAGTTGGAGCTGCAGTAAAAGAGGTGAAGTTGTGGGGAAGGAGGGGGGAAGTTCACAGGCAAGGAGATAATTTAATCTGACAGCCCATCAATCCAGCTGTTACAGTTATCCTGTTGTGGGATGTTTGGGTGTTTTATTTTTTAAATGAAGGTGCCAGGTCTGAATGAAACCTGCCTCCAGCCCCTCCTGTGGGTTGCCTGGAGTCTTTCCAAATATCTGACCTCATCCCTTGTTTATCAACTCGTTGGAAGAAAATCCCTTCCTCCCTTGTTCTTTCATCTGCCGAGCTGTTTAAACATGACGCACGCATTCTGTGAATGCGCTGGTGAGCTTTTCCTGCAAGTACGAACTGTGGCAGGGTTGGAGGAGAGCAGAAATCTCACTGGATTGGAAAAGCAGAAATTAATTGTTCCAATAGAACAAGGCCTCATCTTCCCGCAGAGGAAAGTTTCTGAAATGCAAGAAGCTGAACACTGATAACCATGCAGTTACAGCTAGCTGAGCTGGGTGGAGGAGGAGTGGGGGTGGAAGGCAGGGCTTGCCTTAAAGCGTCACTGGGCTGATAGAGATGAGGCTGTTTGGGGATCAGGTTTCAACCTGTGTTCTGATCTGGAACATGGAGGTTGTCCTTTTTTTTGAATAAGCTTAAACAAAGTCTCCCGCTCTAAACACCGCAGGTTACGAGTGCAGTTTCTTCTCTCTGATATGCTTGTTGTCTGGCTTGATCAGTGACCTTTCTGTAACCGTTGGAGTGTCAAAATTTTTGTTCACGCAGGAGGTAAGATGCAGTCTGCCTCCTTTGTGATCCGGCAGGGACCCCTTGATGAGAGTGCAGCTCTGTTTCCATGGCATTAGGCCCATTGTGACTCAGCTGATCCCTCCACCAAGGGCGCCTCATGTGACGGTGTCTCAGTGATGGGGGGCATCTGATCAGACTCAGAGTTGGGTGTGTTGGTCGAGAGCCATTGAACGGTAGTAATTCTCTCCTCCCTGAGCCATTCCCAGGTCCTCACCTTTGGCCTGCAGAAGAAATGTGGCCGTTGCCTGTGTTCTGAGTGCCTCCATGAACAAGATGACACAGACTGCTCTGTGGGTTGATCACCCCTCTGATGGGGAAAGCAGGAAGCTGCTGCAGTGGTGAAAGGTGCCTCAGTTCTTTGGCATATTTTAGTGGTAAACTGAGGCACATGGCCTGGTTTTCAATGGCCAATGTGAAATCTGACTGGGCTTAGGCTGGGTCTTGAACTCAGACTTGGGGAAGAGCCTTACTCCCCTCAATTCTGCCCATTGAAGTCAAGAATAACTGTGTTCTGACTTCTCTCCTGTAGTCCGTCGTAAGCTGCAGGGGCACGAGAACATAAGTGTGTTTAGAGACCTGACTCATGATGGCTTACACCATAAAAGGGAAGTGACTCACCTTTTTGACTAAACAAGAACTCAGGCTAAGCTGACAGCACCTGTCTGGGACATGGCTACTTATTAACACGTTACCAGCAAGCGGGGCATGGGAATGAAAGGCTTGCTTTGCTTACCGCATCTTAAGGAGCTTTTAATGATCTCTATTCCCAAGTACTCTGCCTTCTGGCAGGGCTTTCACGTGGAATGTGTAGGCTGGCAAACCATGATACGTATTTTGGACCAAAGCTCTGTGAAGAAGGTGAAATATTTGCAATGGAAAGAGTCAGAATATATTGATCGGTGCTTACTGAAGTGTTTTACAGTCATGTCCGGGAGGCCCAGCGGCAGTCAGGGCCCTGTTGTGCTAGGTGTCATCCCAAAGAGGTTACAGTCCTAAACAGGCAGGCTGCAAGGGTGGGAGGGGAGACTGAGGCACAGAAGGGAACATGACTTAAGACCTTCCAGCAGCTCAGAGCCCAGAAAACATCAGTGTGTCCAGATTCTCTTGGCAGCTTTCATATCTGCTGGGCTGCTCAGATAGTGTTACAATATAATAAGAGGATACCCAGAGAGGCAGTGTGTTATCCGTATCTACTAACATGTATTAATGTGCTATATGTACTAAACACATTAATACAACATGGGTCGGTAGATACTGATCTACATACATACCCTGCAGTGATTTGCAACCAGGAACTGTGGTCCAATCTGGTAAGTCAATTCCTGGAACCATCTGGAAGAACAACATTGACCTTCTGGGTGGGCTACTCAACTGGGACACTGCCTGTCAGGAGAAGCCATGGGTGGACCATAACTGCCATTGCCAAACTAGCTGGGCTGAAGTACTGGAGGGCATGGTGCATCAATAGGCCTGTTCTATCTCCCTTAGACTTTCCCTTAAAGAAATCCTGTTCCTTGTTGATTTTTTTTTTTTTCTGTCCATCCAGCCCTTGGCTTGCTGAGGATCACTCGGGTGGTTAGGCACACTCGAGCATCCCAGACTAGGAATTGCTGTAGGGCTAGAATCAAACCATTGTCTGGGCACACAAAAGGGGCTGAAGGCACTAACCACTGCTTCTTTATCACACCTGTGTGTTCTGTGTCTTCTCCCCTTTCAGAGAAGGGAGCCAATCTGACTGCTTGTGGGTTTTTTAGCAAATTAAATAGTCCCATCCTTCTCGGCTTCCCACAAATATTCCCTCGCGTGCCTCATCCCCTGAGGCACCGACAGTGGGAGGGGAGATGGGGGCACGTTTCTCCAAGTGAGCGACATAAGAAAATGTTAGTGCATGAAGCTTCAAAGCATGTGAGATCTGTTCTGGCCCTCGAACTTACTTAGCCTAGAGATCGTCAGCCGCTGGTGAACTGGTGTAGCTCCATTGGATCTGTTTTTGCCTGTTCGCAGCACGTTGGCAATTAACCAGGGTTTCGGATAGCTCATGCCCTCAGGAGATCTGGGTTCAAGTCATTGTGGTGGCACAGATACTCTGCGTGAGCTGGGGCAAGTCATTTCTTCGTCTGTGAAAGGAGTGATAATTGTCCCTCCTTTGTCTTGCCTGGTTAGGTCAGCAGTTCTTTGGAGCAAAGATGGTCTTTTTCTAGATGTATGTACAGAACCTAGTGTAAAGGGGCCCTGCTCCTGGGTGGAGATCTCTAAGGAGCGATAAATAACTCTCAGTAATAAGCTCTGCCTCTATAGCTGTGCTTACAAAATTCAGCACATCTGATGTAAAGAATTCCCAGTGGGGTAAAGGCAGCAGGGCTAAGCAAGGAATGGCCGCCTGACCAGAGGCAGCTGGGAAGTAACCAGGCTCAGCTGGGTGCTGGGGATGCATTGAGGCCTAAGAAGATGATCTAGCCAAAAAGGACCACGGGTGTGGCCAAGCTCAAGCCAAGCCCTGGACGCATGGTCTTTGCAGGGGGGAGCCAGAAAGTCTCAAGCAAACAAATTGGAACACACATCGGCTACGTCTACGCTAGCCAAAAACTTCAAAATGGCCATGCAAATGACCATTTTGAAGTTTACTTCTGAAGCGCTGAAATACATATTCAGCGCCTCATTAGCACGCGGGTGGCCGCGGCACTTCGAAATTGATGCAGCTCATCCAGACGGGGCTTCTTTTCAAAAGGACCCCGGCTACTTCGAAGTCCCCTTATTCCTGTCTGCATCACAAGGAGCTCGACTCTTGGGTAGCCTGATGCTAGTGCATGTGAACCGTCCAGAGGAAAGGAATTGCATATGCGCTATGATTTTCCATGTAGCTTTCATCCCAGGGGATCTCTGAGCACTCTATGTGCTGTGGGTAGGAATCGCTTGCTGCCCACTGAAAGACAGTGGGACAGAGGACTGGAGGAAGGAGCTTTCAGGAGCTCTGATGCATAATGTCTCCAGTGGCAACCGCAGGGGAAGGTCATAGTTAACAGCAGGTAACTACCCAAGTTGGAGTTGAGCCAGTTCGCCAGGATTCATATCCTGCCCTAACAAAAACGGGGAGGAAGGCCTAGCAAGGAAAGGGGCTGGATGTCTCGTCTATGAGATGGCATTTGGTCACTGGATCAGCAGACTAGCTTTGGAGTCCACTTCTGCTCTCAGCTGTAATCTGGATTTGCTTTAGACTTCTCCCCACTCTCAACCTGCTTTGCTTCCCGACGTCCCAAAGAAGTCGATGGCGTGTTGCCGCTTATCCGGCCCTGTGGCAGCCTCTGCTTAGGAACCAGGTAGAATTGTTACAGGTGCTTGGGGGGGGAAAGATGCTTTAAGAACATCTGTCCCTTCCCTTCCTGGCTGGGTACTGATAGGAGTAGCAGGAGAGCCATCTGACAAGGACAGAAGGCAGCATTATGGTAGTAGTGGACAGAGCACTGGGCTGGGATGCAGAAGATCTGGATTAGAACTTTTGTCCCTAGATCACGCTCTGGGCAGTAAGTTTGTCCCTTGCTTCCATTTCCCCATCTGCAAAATGAGGGTAATGATGCCCATCTCCCTTATAAAGTACTTGGAGGTGTACTGGTGAGAGTGCTACCAGGTGTCACCTTGCAATGGAAATCTGCATGTACTTGTATCATCATGGCTATTCTAAAAACCCCTTCTGTTGTTGCGCTAGCTCTATTTGAACCTGAATTCTGGGGTACGGGGGAGCAGTGCTGCTCCTCTTGGGCAAGACAAGCCAGGAAATGACTTTGATCTCCTGCGGCGAGCCTTTTTTTTTTTTTTCTCAAATGAGCCGCGTGGAGCGTGCCCTGCTCCCCACCCTGCACCTGCCCTGGGAGAGGGCGAGATAGCGCAGCTCTGTGCACAGGCTCTGATCTGTTATCTGTTTTATGGGAGTTTGATTGTTGCTTACCATGCAGCTAAGGCAAAAACTTCAAAAGCAGCCTATTGTGACTGCACCGCCTTGTGCAAAGAATCCTGAGTCCTGCATGTTGGAAGCTGTGCCTGCCAGCCCCGCGCTCATTAAGAAATATGTTTTTGGAACGTGAAATGGTACTGCAGAGTTTCCCTCCTCCCTCGTTGCCCTTGGGGGTTGGTGAGGCCAGAGCTGTGCAAATTATTTCCTTGCCCTGTGGGTTCCTGTGCCTGGTTTTTTTGGCTTTGCTGTCCGGGGGGAAGTGGGGATGGTGTTGAGTTCCTTGGTGGTTTTTGATTGGCGACTGGAGGAAGGTGCTGCTGTAATGTTGTGTTTTGAACGTCGGTCTTGTGAACCAGGCTGCTGGGAACAGCCAGAGGATGCTGTTCCCAGTAGCCTAATTCTAGGATATTGTGCACTTTTGCGCTCCTCCAGCCTTGCTCTTACCCCTCAATTCTCAGTTGTAACCCCCTCTTTGCATACACCTGACTATTGCAGTCCTGACCGTGGCACTTCAGACTGGGCCTGTTATCTCAGTCTTCGGCCTGCTCCTGAACAGAGGTTGTAGCCCTCCTTTTGTAATTGCACAGTGGTAATTTTATTGCAATTCAGATGGCCCTTAAATCCCAGAAGGAGGCTGAAACTCACCATCCCGAAAACTGATTTTTCAGGGTTTGAACTCAGGTCTTCAGTATTTAAATTCCACCATTTGGAAGCTAGGACACCAGCTGGACCCCCTGGAAGACAATAACTCCCCTCTGTGTTCTCCCTCCCTGCCTTTCCATCCGTGGTGAAGGTTAAGAGTTAGACTTCACAGTAAACTCTTATGACCCAGAGTGGGAGCGGAGTGTTGGGCTCATTAACTCTATTGCCAGCCATTCCCCAGTCAAGGGAGGACCTCATGGAAGGGTGGGAGATTTGTGATGGTGCTCGGTGTTTGCCAGCGCCACGTGGGTTAACAGGCTGCGTTGCGGGGTCGGGGTGGGGAACAAAGAGAGGGACTCTGCACTCTTTCACTCCCCCATGCTGCTATTTCGTCCCGGCGGTTGGAAAGCTGCATATTGCCACCTGGAGGATGGGCCGGGGTAACCCCACAACCTCGGCAGACCATCTGGAAGTTATTAAAAGATTCCACTTTGCAAGAGCTGGGGAAGCTGGTGCACAGATACATGCAAGCTCTTCAGAGCTGCACTATTACCTGCCCCTAAACCTGATTCACCGAACAGAAAGCCTGGAATGGGTTCCCTTGGCTGCTTATAGGAAGAGCCCTCTTGTGGCATTTCAAATGTGGCTGGCACCTTGGCCTGCAGGTGCTGCTCCTTGTTCACTCTCCACTGCTCCCGGAGATATAGGAGGCACAATGGCATCTGAGTCACGACTCACGAGCTTGATGAGACTTCCACTTCTCCTGTGTGGTATCAACAGAAAGGGAAAGCCAGGCATGGTACCCTCATTAGGGTACCAAGTAATTCTTGATATTTTTTTGACCAAAAGGCATTAAAAAGGAGAGACTAAAACCAGGGTGTCCAACCAGGTCTGAAGCAGTAGCCAGTCCAGTAGTGAACTAGTCACAGTGGCTAAGTTGGCTTGAACAATAAATCAGCCAACTAGACAAATGTGGCTCGTGTTGGACACCACAGGAAAAATCAAATTCCTTGAAGGACAAGAACTCCAGAGGCCAAAAAGAGTTGAGTGGATCCAGGGTCACAGCGAAAGGTTCAATTCCCTCTGTGTTACAGCAAAAGCTGCTGAGATCTGTGTGATCAAACGCTGCCTGTGAGAGGGGACCCCTCTGCGGTGTGTCGGAACTGGGGTGGGGCATGGGATTCCTAGTGTGAGAGAGGTACCCATAGCAGCTGTCATCGAGTGAGCTTGCTGTAAAGAGTATAGCGCATGGCAAAGGGGAAGCTGCTTAGCTCCTCGGACAGGGGCTTAGTCGGAGAGGCAAGCCCCTTCTGCCTCTTGTGTTGCTGTGGCCAAGTTACCGTGCTAGAGTAACTGAGTGTCTGCCTACCTGGGCCAGAAACTTACACACCCAGCCCTGGAGAGGGGAGGATGGGGTGTGATCTGTTTTGTACCCTTGGTCTCGCTGCACTTGCTTTTGAACCCTTTTCTCCTCCAGCAATCCCAAGTCCATGATGTCTTTAAAAAACAAATCCATCTGCTTTCCCCCACCACTCCCCACCCCAGCTATAGCAGGGCCCTTGGTGTTGCAGCTGAGGAGACAGGAGATGGATGGGGCTCAGGGAGAGAAAAGAACACCGAAGCATCATCGAAGGCAATTCACAAGGGATACCAAAGCTGCCTCAGTGGTGACTGGGCTTCAAATCTGCCAAACCTCCAAGATGAAGCCATTTCTTTCCAACTCCTCAGTTGGAATCACAGGCCAGATCCCTGCTCTCCACCTTTTCTGCCTTTTAGGTTGTTAGATGTGGGAGGAATGGGGCCAAACAGCTGTTTGGGGCCTGATGGTGTTGGCCAGTGTCTGTGAAGGATTCATCCAATGTCCTTCTGCACTGGGCTGACATTGCTCTGCTGCAGTCATTTGGCCTTTGGCTTGCATGGAGGATGCTGGGCTTGCTACCCAAGAGATGTCCTGTCTGTCAGCTCTCTTAACTGCCATGCAGCTGACTACTTCAGCCTGGAAGTGCTTGCGTGGAGGAGCTGTATGAAGAGCGGTCCTGCCCAGCCTCCTTTCTCCATTCCTAAGCCTTACTACCTCCTAGTGCCACTGGGATATTCGTACTGGCTGCAGAGGCCACCCACGAGACCCCTGGTACTTCCACTCCTGTGCCTCATCCCTGCACAAGTGCGTGGAGTCTCTGGGCAACAGGGAGGAAGCCCCAGTTTGAATCGCACACTTTCACTGTTCCTTGCGTGCTTAGTTTCTCAGGGCGCATTTGCACTTGTTCCTAACCTCTTTGAAGCCTAGAGATACTCAGGTGATAGAAGGTAGAACGTGAGATGCCAACAAGCAGCATCCAAAGCACTCGGCCCACATCATCCAGGACTTTAAGTGCACTCCCTCCCCCGCCCCCCCCCACACACAACAAAACTCTCTTAAAACCAAGACTCCGATCTCAGTGGTTCAGGAGCCCAAATGTAGTGATCAGTATTACCCAGAAAAGCCACAGTGGTGTCATTTTGTTGTCCAGCTGTCTAGTTTCATAGCGAAACGACTGACCTAGTATTTTATTAACTACAATTTGTTGTTAACCATAGTTTAATTCATCCTAACTGGTTGACTTTTTTGTTAATCGCATTCTGTTGCAAAGAGCCACAGGGAACGTATTAAAGAGTTGTTCAGTCTGAATATCACAGTTGTGGGTAAAGCTGCTGGATTCTGTTCCTGCATCTGTCTTTAAGGCACAGTTCCTTATTGCCTTAGTTTTCCCTGGTGTTACAGGTTAATAATATTTGCCAGAGGGTTTTGTGATACTTATCAGTGACTTGTAATTTTGTTTGGAGCTCCTTGGATAAGAGGGGGCTATGTATGTAAAGTATCATTAAATAATTTATCCATCTGTGTTCCCAACCCTTGGGCATTCATTTTCTGTAAATGAGCATTTCTATTTCCTTTTAATCGGCCTCAACTCTATCACACACTCTCTGTTGTGATCAGTCCAAGCCGTGCTAAGCAAATTTTATTTAGCAGAACAGCTTGAGTTGTAAACAAAGCTGGCAGAAATTCAATGTAGGGACCAATGTCATTGCTGCTTCCCTGGAGAGATCTAGCCGAGTATATAACTTTTCCCAGTATTGTCAGTGCATCCTCCACTCCTGTCACTGAATTATAGCTCCTTGGGTTGGCTGGCTCAGTTATCTGCCAACAGCTGTTTAGCAGTCTCCTGGAAACGAACTAGAATGTCTCAGACCAGCTTCTTGTCCAGAAGTGTCTACATTGCACAATCCGCCATCTCTGCTGCCATCCCTTAGGGATGTCATCTCAACACAGAGGTTAAGAACTGAAGAGAGACATAATCTGAACTCATTTATCCCCCGAGAGAGGTCCAGGGTCGGACACACAGATTGCACAGTGCTGGGGGAGCTGGAATGGCAGCTGCTCATGCCAGACTGGTTCAGCTGGTTTGTGGACAACTTGAGTATCTTGGGCACCACTTGTTTTTGTACTGAACTAGCATTAACAGCCTTGTTCTACCCTGATGTTGAGTTGTATTGTGGTCATGCCCAGTGGTGCCATTGGGATTGGGCCCTATTGTACAAGCCTAGTGTGTGGTAAATAGTCTACTATGAACGGCTGCACTAGTCACGATCAATGTTGTTGCACCAGGGAAGTTTTCCAATCTACTGTACTAGGTGCCATGCAGACCTCTCGGAAGACACTGTCCCTCCCCCAAAGAGCTTAGGCGACCCAGTAGACAAAGGCTTGTGTGAAGGGGAGATGAATGGGATGTTTGCTGCAATTCTTGGTGCTTGTTAGCATTTTTATATTGCAGTGGAGCCGAGAGGGCAGCCAGGTCAGCGCACTGTTTGCACTTGGTGCAGTAGGTGGAAAGGATGATTGTGTGTGTCTCTGGCCCGGTAAGTTTACAGTCCTAAAAACTTCCATCGCTCCCAACCTACACATTTCCTAGGCTAGCCAGGGTTGGCAGTGCCATCTAATCCACTTCCTCCGGTCCTCAACTTACCCTCTCTGCATGCTGCCCTCAACATAACATTCTTCTTCCTGAGCTAAGCCATTTTGATGGGTTACTCTGATGCCTTCACACTGCTGGTAACTGCACCTGGTACCTGTCTTTCCCCTCGGTGGTGGGGAAGTAGCATGTGAGGATGCTGTCTTGGTGGACTTCAGCATGGTTGTGTGCTTCCCAATGGCTCAACAGTGCAAGGTGCCCAGCATGTCCCAAGAGGATTGGAGAGCTTTAGATTTAGGTTTGAATTGAATACTCAGCTTCTCTATAGAGGCAAAAAGGTCCCTTAATGCTAGGCCCAGTCAGGTCAGCCAGTTGATGTCTTCATTTTGCTGCATTGCACCAGGCTTCCAGCTGCTGTTGAACATAGTGGGGTTCATGTTCAGCTAAGTGTAACGGTGGAGGAGGTGCTGTTACAGCTGTGGCCTGACAACCAGAGTGTTCCATTAACTCCTTGCTTTTCTTTTTGTTTTTCTTTCCTGCAGGCTCTGTGGCAGAAGAGAGGGAAGAGAATTCTGGGCACGTGGACCTGGGATGCTAACCGGCCAACCAGCTTGCTCCTGGAATGTTTCCGTAGAAGAGGCTTCGTTCCAGCAAATGGTCCTTTTGGTAACACTTTACCTGGGACCGCTCAGCCTACAGAAGGGGAGCCCTCCACCTGCAAGGCCTGACGACGAAGCGTCGAGGCGAAGGAGCTCAACTTGTGTCTTTCAGGAATCTAGATGGCTTTGGAGGCAGCATTGGGATCTTTCAGCTAGTCTTCCCCATCATGGAAACTGCCTCCTTTGCCACCTGCTCGTGAGGCAGTTAGCACAGTTCAGTTGTTCTGCTTTGCTCCATTTTTTCCCCCTGCTTTATTCAGCTTTGTCCTGGTTCTGACCTTACTTCTGGGAATTCTGTGCAGAGATGGGACTTAATTAGCCTCCAGGATATGTTGTTCTGGGCCTTAGACTTGGAAATTCTCCTTTGGCCAGGAGGCTTTCAGGCTGGATATGTTGGGGTGATCAGTTGTGTGCTTTTGAGTGAAATGGGAGTGCAACATCCCTGCTCTTTGGAAAGAGCCCGCTGTTCATCTATTTCCATGGAAACAGCTGCCAAATTTTTTTCCTCTCGTCCTTGTGACTTCATTGCGCCTTGATCCTATGTGTGTGTCTGGCTTATGACCCAATGTGGAGAGCAATGTGCAGCCCCTTGCCATGGCAATAGTAAAGGTGAAGACTTCCTAGCTTTCATTTCCCAACATTGCACGTCTTGGGAACAAGCCTTTGGTGCCTGGCTCGCGATGAGAACATGTTGGGATATTTACTGGAATAGTCTCACCAGATGCAGATACACTCATGCTGCTGTTGAGAAAAGACCCACTGTATGCTCCTGCCTACTTCAGTCCAGTGCAAGCCTATGAGACACCATCTAAAACAGAAGGGGCCAACACTTAGTTGTGATCAACTTTAAAAAATAAACCAGGTTGGGTGGGGGACCAGGTGAAGGAACACGGGGCCTGTAACCACAGTGAGCGAATATCAAGGCACCAGTAACAAAATGAGGAAATGTTGCCTTCCACTTGTATTAAATGTCTCTCTTAAGCACCGTTGCCTCTTTTGCTTCTAACTCCCTTCTGCCTGAGCTTTTGAGACCTCTGTGCGGGGGCCTGTCAGCCAGCTGGAGCGTGGAAGAGTCTCAGATAGTGGCCAGTACTTGACAAACCTCTGCATTTAAGTGTGCAGGGTTGGAAGCTTGCTGTCCTGTCCTAAGCCCCCCCAGACACGCCTATGAAACATCACAGCCTGACGCTGGGAGCTGTTCCAGCTGCCATGTGCATCAGACTTAGGTGACAATGGGCAATAACGTGTGGGTCTCAGCTTCCAAACGTGGGGTGTTCTCTAACCTCTCTTATTGCCCATGCAAAGTCCTAAAAGGTGCTCTGTAGAACTGCACAGTGTAAAGAGCGCTAAACTAATACAGAGGTTGAAAATACTTCCCAAAATGGGCAAGATTTGACTTCAGTTCCCTGTAGGATCTGTCTTCTCACAAGTTAGAATAAAGACTGTATGCTTCATACGATTGTATTCAGTGTGCAAAGCTGCTGCGTTTTATCAAGGCTCAAGATTGCAGAGGCGCGACACTTTATGGTTGAAGTGTACATGATTTCCGGCATAGCTTTTTAACTGATATCGGTCTGTCTTGGCTCCTTAACCCCCTGCTGCGTTTTGGGTTTGGTCTTGAAGACAATGTCCAGCTGTATTTTTTTTGTCTTGGAGCAGTCTGTCAGCCCAGAATTGCTCAAAAGATTTTGAGACCCTTTCGGTGCCCTTGGGCGGAAATTTGAATGTTTATGAAACCCCGACTCAAATGATGGTTGAGTGGTTTGTGGTGTTGCAGTGGTGGTTTTGAGTGGCTCATAATGAAAGCTGTAGGGAGGCAGTTTGTAATTGGATCATCGAACGGAGGAGCCCAGTTTTGCTGATGGGCTCATAGACGGTCACATGGTGGACTATTTAACGTATCGAAGTGCCCAGCTGCAGATGTGGGAGGCAGTTAGTGATGCAGAATAGATGTAGATTGAAAGGATATTCTCCTCCTTGTATTTTCCAATGATCCAAAGGCAGGTTAAATGTTGGTTTTTCATCTCGCTTATTCAGGCATAAGGTAGAGTACCTGGGTGGATGTCTCACTGGTGTGAGAGGAGAACGGGTGGGTGCTCCCTGTCTCCTAGAATTGCTTCTGTCATGTCATATAGTGCTGTACTATGGCAATGATACTTACAGGACAAACAGGATCCCAAGGGTAAGTATGAAGAGCTAAAATGGCTTGAATGCAAGAGTAATCCTTTAGCCAACTCAGCTGCTTGAGTGCTTTTGAATGGTTCTGCAGGTATTTCTCCTTCTGGATACATGAAGAACTTGAGCAGAGTTCACTGTGCAGGGGATACCCCTTAGAAGTCCAGGTTACATACCTAAATCATGCAACTTACAGTGAATGACTTATAAAAGGGAATTAATATCCTTAAGGAATAATGTGTACTGTGCACACACGTGTGGTACATGTAATGTAGCGCTAACCCAAAACAAACAGAAGAAATAGAAGAAGAAAAACCAGATGGCCATGGCTCCCTACTGCCTCCCCTGGCTACCTGCTGGCTCCCCACAGCTCTCTGCTGGTCCCCCATGACTTCAGGGCGCTCTCCTGCTGTGTTCCTGGCTTTGGGTCCCTGAGCCCCAAACCACCTAAGTGTGGATCAGTGCAACTTGTAATGAATCTGCTTTTCCTGAATTACTTAACAATGTATATGTGAAACTGTTTAGTGAGGTGACTTACAATGAGGGCCCCCTGTATTGGCCGTCTGTAGCCCCCTTCTCAGCACAGCAGCAGTAATAATCCCTAGGAAAATTATAGGGCTCCCATCTGGGAGTCTGTCCTTGGTTTTCATGATTGCTTTGAGTGCTGTTGTTGCTGCCTGCTGAGGAGTTTAAGCTTCTCCTGCTAGCCTTAACCGAGGGAAAGAAGCGAAGCTGTGGCTCGAATTCTGCCGGCTCTAACAGCTTCTCCAGTGAGCAAATGACTTTTTGTCCCTAAAATGTGCATGAAGGTTGACTGACAAAGTGTCAAATGTAAAACCCAATACTCGGCCACGCTGTGGTTTCTAGGCCAACATGATGGTGTTTGGCAAGTTACACGGAGACTGAGCGTGTGACTTACCCGCTGGGCAGAGAATGCCCCTATACGATGCCTACCTCCCTTTTACGCTCTCCTGCTGGCTGCTTTTCCTGCCTCCATAAGGGTGTCTGTGCTCAGCTGATGGTGTAATGTTCACCACCATTTAAAATCTCTTCTGACCGTGAGCTCACGGAGCCAAAACAGGCTTTGTTACCTGTCCACCCCATGACCCTCTCTAAAATGAGGCTGCAGAGGTGCAAATAAACAATTACATTGCCATGGTAGGTCAGATCCCAGGAACCTAGCGAGCGTACAAACCTGGAACAAAGAGGGTCTGCCCAAAATGCTTACGGTGTAAAGATTTGTCTGCACAGCACAGCTTTTAGGCTGGCAGCATGAACCTGGCGTTACTGGCCCTCTTGCTGACAAAATACTTGACTCCCCTGGGGGGCGGGGCGGGGGGGTGGTTCATGTGGTGGACAAGTGTTCTGTTGTTGTTAGTGAGCCAGTCGCACTGCCAATTGCCCTGGCAGAACTTTTGTGTTGGGAGGGGCATTTTAAGCCCCTGTGAATTTGGTTCGGTCGGTAGCATAGACAGTGCCACCAGGTAAAGGTACATCTTCACGAAAGGGATAGATCTTCTGGAGTCCAGTTTAGTGCACCTGGTAGGCTGCTTGTTGGGAGTAAGGGGAGTCGCCGGGAGTGAACTTCCCTTAGTGGAAACAGCACGGAAGCTCAAATTAAGGTATGTCAACACAGCTACATAATTAACCTACCCTATGACAAGAGACAGCAGGTAGGTAGAGGCAGGTAGGGGAGCTCAGGGAGATAGGACTGGTCAGCACAGCAGGGGTTGGCTTCAGCACACCACCAGCTAAACCGAGGTCAGGTTTGTTTTTTGTAGACTAGCAAAGAGAAAAGTGTCGGAGTTAAAATTTTCAGAGCAGCTTCACGCCTAGTGATGACAAAGCTCAGAGCATCTCCATGGGTGGCTTTGTCCTTTTTCTTAATGCCACTGTACTTCACCACTTGTCTGTAGCATACAACACACCTGCCACCCTGTACATCTCTTCTGCTGTCCCGTTTCTTTTCTGGCAACTCAAACTGATTTTTGTCCTTTGTGGCTGGTGTGTTTGGAGTAACTATTTTGGATTTCTGCCAGAAAAGGTGTGAGTTCGGGGTTAGTTCAAATTGTGGGGGGGGGTGCGCCTGTGAATGTGGTTTTCTCATCTGACCAGAAGAGTTACTTTTCTCTCCTTACCCCACCTGTCGTGCTGTGCTGACGGGAACATCGGAGAGCCCAAGATAGGTCAGGGACAAAGAAGCAGAGTGTAGGCAGGCTTGCTCGTTATTGCCTCCTAAACAGTTGGGTGGTATCTTTGAAATAAGTTGCATGGTTGCAGTCCCCTGCCTTTTAGGACAGCCTCCACATGTCCAGAAGAAGCTACCATCGCGGCTGTCACTAATTCATGCCATTGCTGTAGGGGGCCTAATGTAACCTGTTTGGTTATATTTTAGTGTAGTTCGGTTGTGATAGAGTGAAAAATAAAGTGGGGTGGACAGGGTGCAAGGGAATGCCCATGGCTTCTGCCCGCAAGCACTGTGGTGAACCCTTGCAGATGCATTTCACTTACCACACAAAGCTGAGCTTGGTGCTGGAGCAGGTCAGAGCATTAATGGTGCTTTTTGTCACTCCTGCCAATGGTCTGTGCACACAAGGTATAAACACAATAGGGTGTAAGCCATTGGTGTCATTGTGGGAGATGAATGAAATTCAACATGGGTATGTGCCAAGTAATGCACCTTGGAAAAATAATGCCAAGCCCATGTACCTCGTGATGTTCTAAATGAGCTATTACCACTCAGACTGTGGTGTTACCATCAATAGTTGTCTGAAAACTTCCGCTCAGTGCACAGCAGTGGCCGGCAAGTCCACCAGAATGTTAGAGCTATTAAGAAAGGGGTAGAATATGTTATAATGCCATTGTCTGAATCCGGGTTGTGTCTATACCATGAATACTTTGTCCAGTTCTGGTTGACCCATCTGCAGAAGGACATAGTGAAAATGGAAAAGCTTCGGAGAGGAAACAATGATCAAAGCTTTGCAATAGCTTCCGTTCAAAGAGAGTAACAAGATTGGGGCTGTTCTGTTTTAATAAAAGACAACTGAGTGTATATTATAAAGCTCTACAACACCACAAACATTGAGGAAAATGTGACTAAGGAAGGGGCTGTTCACCCTTTCCCAAAAATCAGAGATTACCCACCTAAATTAAATAAGCAGCAGGTTTTAACAAAAACAAGAGGAAACGCTTTGCACAATTAACTAACAATGACTTCGTTGCTAGGGGATGTTGTAGCGGACAAAAGAATAACTGGGTTAAGGAGAGGTCCATTCATCGCCTTTAGCCAAGATGATCAGGGTGCCAAGTTCCGGGCAACCCAAAACCTCCAACTATAAGAAGTTAAGAGCTGAAGGCAGAAGTGGATCCCTCTACTTTTGCCCTGTTCAGAGAGCTGCCTGTGGAGACTGGAGGCAGGAATAGATGGATCATTGGGCTGACTTGGGTTTGGAAGTTAATACGTTCTTACTGGGAGCTACTCCGGGACGAATCTGCACCCACATGGACATGCGCACTTGAGGAGGTGGGCTCTGTTCCTGCTGATGCTAGTGGAGAGCACAGTGTGGGTCGTGCTGGGCAGGGGGTATGCATGCAGCCTTGCGTGGGCTTTGCTGTCTCTCTGAAGCGTGTGAATTAGTTTTTTTCCAGCAGCTCGGGAGAAGTGGCTCCTAGTGCCGCTCATGGTGAGACTTCCCTGCAGCGGCCCTCTTGGAGTTCGTAACTAATATTGACTTCAAAGGCTATTTGCTCTTCTTGTCGGCCGTGTACTCCTGCCTTGTTTGGAGACAGAGCAAACATGAGGCCAGGCCGTTGGGATGGGTGTGGGACCTGTGCGGCTATTTACCTGAGTAACTACGGAGGAAAACCAACCTGTTGTTCTTGCTAATAAATACAAACGGGAAGCATGGATAAACTCGTGGGGATTTATTGGTTTGCTTTATGAAATGCAAATATCAGTTCTAAGCTGACTTGGCCCAAGCGCTGCCTTTTGGCTTTTGTGTGCGCTGTGCTGGCTGGCGCCTGGGCTGTCGGATAAGCGGGCGCTCCATGGTTAGCCGGTTTATGCTGAGGGAGTATGTTTTTTAAAAAAAAAAAAACACTTTGCTTTTTTTTTTTTTGGCCTTGATACTGCAACAGCCCAGGCACCCCCAGTGATGTGCAAAGGGTCCTCTGTTCCCGTTGGCTCCTATGGGAGCTGTAAGACCTCCCATCCATCTTGGGAGGCACTCAGCACCTTGCAGGGTGAGGCCCTTCATTTAACAATCTACTGTAGGGAAGGTTGTCCTGCCAACAGGCATAATCAGGCTCGAGCGCAGAGCTGCATGGGGTCGGTTGATTTCCTGAGCACCATGCCAGAACTAGTGCTGAGCTTTTCATCTCCAAGCACGACGCTGGCAGCAGCTTGCTACTGCTGGCTGTGCAACGGCTCTCAGGAGCCTTCCACTTCTGCACAGTCTCTGTCCAGTATAGCCCCATGCTCAGAGGCCTGACTTGGGCATGTTCTGTTTCCCACTGTCAGAACGTAATTACAGACCCTTACATTTGCATAGGCTATTCTTTAGATAAACTCTCCTTTCTATTAATGCTGATTCGGCTGCAGACTGGAGCAGCACACGATGCACTAAGGAAAGCAGCGCTTTTGTCTTTCGAGCACTTCACTTCACGTAGGAACTTGCAAACCGCGAGGCGCTCAGCGGTGGCTGCAGCTGGCATAGCAAAGCTGCCGGAAGTACAGGCCTTTGTCCTCCCTCTCTGTCTCTCCGCTCAACATCCAGCTCAGCCAACACCTCTTCGTCCGGAATTGATTCCCCAATTTTAAGGAGAGAAGGGAGCCTCGGGTAACTGAGTCAGACCTCCTGCATTGTGCAAGTTCATCAATTAAAGTCTGTTACCCTTCTGACAAGTCCACTAACTTGTATTTGGCTAAACCACAGCTCTTGAGCTGAAGATGGGTGGAGGTGGAATATAAGAACAGCCATACAGGGCCAGACAGGTGATCTATCTAGGCCAGTATCCCATCTTCTGCCAGTGGCTTTGGAAGGTGTGAACAGAGCAGGTTATCCTCAGGTGACCCAACCCCTGTCTCCCATTCCCAGCTTTTGGCAAACAGACTAGGCATGCGTCCCTGCCTAATTGCCATTGATGGACCTGTTTTCTGTGAAACTAGTTGTTTTTAACTCTTAATCTTGACCTTTACAGCATCTCCATTTTCTTTTGGGGGCCTTAGACAGCCTGAGCTTTTAAGAGGGGTGTGTGTGTGTGTGTGTGTGTGTGTGTTGGGTCTCCCGGTAACAAGGCTGCTGAGACTCACCTTGCTTTTTGCTACTTTCACACCTAGGTCTGAGTGAGAGAGGGGACACTCCACTCCCCTCCCACCCCCATAGTTGATCTTGTTTCACTCCTGTTTGTGCCCTAAGGGAGTGAGCCAAGCCTCCTGTTTTAGGGTGATGAGCATTAAATGTGATCTCGTGTTTCTCTCTGCAATTAGCGTGAATTTCGAAAACCTGATGGACAAGTAGGGGATGGTGTTGAGGAGTTTGGGGGGAGTAATAGACTCTGCTCTTTTCTCAGCTCCTAGGAGTAAGGACAAAAGGCATCCCTCATGCAGTGCCATTGGCAACATTGCGTTGAGACCAAGGGGCAATTTAGCTCCTTGCATTGAAGTCTTGGGTTTGGGTTGTAAGAATAAATTCATGGTGATGTGTGCACCTGACAATTACTCCTCAACTGGGTCTGACCGCATCTTCCCTGGACCAGCCTGGCAGTGGACTTTTGGCAGTGGGGGCCAATGCTGGGCCCTCATTGGAGCTGTGGGGAGCAGGAGGTGGAGAAGTAGGGGGAAAAAAAAGTCCAGCAGGGATGTCTCTTTTTTTTTCCCAGGGCTGAAAGTACACCACCATGATCCCCAGGGTCTAGCTGTGCCCTATCTGGCTTGAGACGGTGCTGTTCACACTCCTGCTTCCACCCACCATCATGATACCTTAGGCAAGGCTGGGTCCAAGTTCTGGATAGACCTGGATTCAAGTCCTGCAGTGACTTGAGAATCCCCTAGACCCAGCAAGCCCATCCCTTCTATCCCAGCTATAGCTAAGCCCTAGCTCAAAAGCCGCCATATAATAGAACATAATAGTTTGCCACCATGTTATAAGTCAACACTAAGAGATGACGACCACCTCTGTTGACGTGGGGCCTGTTGTTTTGGTTCCCCTTAGGCAATGTCTACACAGCTCAGATTTTAATGAAGTGTCTGTGTCAACCCAGCCCTGTCTCTAAAACCATGTGTGAACAGGGTGTGTCAGCAAAATACTTCCACACTGTGTGAGCGGTTTTACTGGGGTGGCAGCCAAGCGCTCCTGCCAGCGAAAGCGAGGCTCAAGCTTATTTGCCATGGCAAAACCTCTCTTGTTCATGAGTAGGCAGGTTTGAAGCACCCGTGAGCGACAAAAGTTTTGTCAGTCAAGGAAGGGCCAGTGTAGGCTCAAACTAAGGCTGCCGCTTTCTTTGGAGCGGGTCCTTGTCTTGTTGCTCGTCTGATTTGAAAAGCCGCCTGTCCCATTTGCCTTCCCCACTTTTAAGGCAGAAAATGGACTTTCCCTTTTCTCCCTCTTGCTGAGCTCCCTTTGATTTTCACCTCCTTGTTTTGGCAAATGTCCTCTTGTGGCCCTGGAGGAAAGCCGGGTACCCCCAGAGCTTGGCTGAGAGATGGTGAGCTCAAAGTCTCCCATGAAAGCGGCAGAATATTGAGCGGGGGGAGATAAGGCTGTTTGTGTCTTTGGGTTTTTTTTTTTTCTTCCGTTCTGCAAGCTTTTTCCAGAGTGACTCTACCCCCCCCTTCTCCCCACCCTCCCCCTTTTGTGTAAGGTGAAAGGCATCTCTCTCGTGTTTTTGTGACCCCAGCAGGTAGCTGATTGTAAAACAGCTCACCAAGAAAAGGAGAGCTGAAGGGAACTTCTTGTTTCAGCACTTTTATTTTGCTTTGAGCTCGACGCAGCGGAGAGGAAAAGAAAAGAATAGCTGTTGATTTTACTTGGCTCTGACCCCTAGCTAAGGATCGCTGGAACCCACTTTAAAGGGGTACTGTCAAAATGCTGAACACCAAAACAAGCTTTTCATCCATTTGTATGCTTTTCTTCACCATTTATGCTCCTTTCTGAACTTCTCTTCTCTTGGCCAATGAAATTAGACTGCACTGCATCCTGTTTTGGTTCTTGCACATATAAGTACATGCTGCGTAGTATAATTAGGAGGTGTTAGCATGGCAACATTGGCCTCTCTATTGCACTAACTCCATTCGTGGCTAGCAATAGTAGGTTGTTATACACCAACCATTAGAAGAAAAGCTACGTAGTCAACCAGTTGCTTGCTTCTGTTGGGATTGCCAATGAGGAGTGGAAGTTTACAGTTCTCTTAGATGTTCTCCCTGCAATCTAAAAATGGCTTGGAAAGGTTTAAAAAAAAAAAAAAAAAAAACTTTCTTGTTTGCTTTTTGTGTGAATGCACAAGGCCTGTGCCCAGCAGCCTGTGCATTGGGACCCATGCAGTCAGCTGTAGTTATTGGCAAAGCAGCGCCTTTGTGACTGCTTGGAAATGCACCCTGCAGTTAACGTAACAGTCAGGATAGGCTGAGTGCTGCTACCATCATTCCCAAAGCAAAAGGGACTCTGAACTTGCCCGAGTTCTTGACTGAGTAAAGGGGTTTTACGGAGGGTGGGGGGGTGAATGAGTGAGAGAGAGAGAGAGAGAGAGAGAGAGAGCGAGAGCGCGTGTGCGTGCGTGCGTGCCTATAAGCATGGTGTGATCCAGGAGAAGCTTAGAGGAAGGTTCAGGAGTTGACTAAACAGGTGTGGTTAGGGTAGCCTATGCTGGCCCCTGGGCAAGGTGGAGGCGGGGCAGCTCTGTGCTCCTAGAAGGGGTGGGGTTGGCAGCAGCCTGCTCTTCGTCATGCCCTTCCAGCCTTCAGAACAGGCCAGGTAGTGCTCTGGTGGCAATTTAAAGGGTCTGTGGCCAGAGACGTGCTCTGCCCATGCCTCTTTCCAGCCCATGTTCTTCCTCCTCCATCCTATGCCTGGCCTCTGGCTGCCCAAGAGAGAGTCAGGTGTCCCCCAACTGATTCACAGAGTGCTCACAGGTGGCAGTGTGCATTTCTAGGAGTGGTGCACATCCGCACATGCCTGGGTGCACAAAATTTATTCTACCTTGGGATGGAAAAAATAATTAGAGGAAAGTCTGTTCTTGGCCCTTATTTATTGCAAGTGCAGGTCACAGTCTTAATTTCTGCTTTCCTCCCCTACTTTTGCTTTACAAGGCTCTTTTGCTGGTTCCAGCTTTTTTTAAAAAGAGGCAGCAAAGAAATTCCCAAACAATCCTCAGAGGACTGAGACAGAATGGCCCGGCTTGATTCTTAACCAAGTTCAACTTGAACTCCGGAAGGGAGGTGGGCGGAGGGGGGAAACCCCATTCAAGCAGTGTGTTCAGGAAGGGTCAGGCTGCTTTTGGAAACGACAGCCAATCGCATGACCCCATCTGGAGTAACTAATGGAAAGGAAGAAATGGGGACCGGGGCTGGGATTGCTCAAGGGAGAGCTCAGGGGCCAGAGGAGCAAGAACGCTGCGAAAACTGAATCCATTTGAGCGGCCGTTGTGCGTACGGTTACAGCTCCTCTCCTGTTCCCCCTCAACCAGAGAAGCATTAATGAGCTGAGCAGGAGGAGAAGGGACTGTTTCTCTATGGCAGCAGGGCACAGCTGAGGGGATGGGTCCTAGCCTGTTAACGTCACTGTAAAATAATAATTGGTCTCAGTTTGCAGAAACCCAACAAAGTACAAATAAATCCCAGCAGGTAGGAGTGAGCGATGGAGCTTGGCTGGATTTGTGAATGAGCTGCAGCCTGGGCCACAGAGAAGGATGGGAGAGGAAGGAGCTGCTGCCAAAATTTCCCATGTGTTTCGCTACATCCTTCTCTTCCCCCACCTTGGTTTTTGTTCTGAGCCCCATCTCCTCCCAGTGGCTGTCCCACCATCATCTGGTGTGTATTTAGGAGGAGTTCTAGATACTCTTGCAGATGTTATGTCTCCTCCGGGGCCCATAAAATCCATCTGCTTGAGCAGCTGGCCAGCTCTGGGGGGATTTCCAGCCCTTAGGGTGGTCCCTTACGCCGGTGGTTTGCAGATCAGGAGGCCGTATGCATGTTGTTACGTTGTTTGTTTTGACAGCCTAACAGTGTCAGGCATGGGGATGGCAGATGTGTGCTGGATGTCCCTAAACAAGATGAAAGGAGGGAGCCTGCTAACACAGGCATACTGGCTCCCCCTGGAAAATGCTTGGGGTCTTTTTGTGAACTACAGAACAGGTGGAAATGTGGGTGAAAACGGCCTTTTCCTGAGAGGGAAATTTTTGCTTTTTCAAAATTTCCCTGTGTCCAGCCCAAAGCCTCACCACCAGAAAATGTCCACCAAAACTGGATAGTCTAAAGTGTTTTGTTTGCTGATTTCTTTGGAATTCCTTATTTACAGGCCGCCTCTAAGAATGAGACCACTTCTTGGCCATTTTGTTGATGCTTTTCCTCAGAGGAGCTCAGCGCTCCTGAACAGACGACGTATGATGCCATGCACCAACGTCCCTGAGCTATTTACTCGGGAGGAGAGGGAGTGCGGTGGGTTGCTAGTGTCTCTCAGACAGGGCTGTCCTTAGAATTGATTCAAACTAGTGCCCTGTAGTGGGAGAGGAGTGGCCACACACTGACCCAGAGTGGGAAGAGCCTCTCTTTGAGCCATGGTGGGCGGAGCTCCACTCCTCCCTATCATCTGTCAGGAGGCGGGACAGGGAGTATAAAAGGAAGGCCAGAAGCTCAGATGGCACTTAGCCCCTGGATGAGCCAGACACCTGGTGTGAGCTCCTAAGCAGCAGCGGACATGACAGAAGCTGAAGATGGGCCAGGACTGCCAGGCCCACAGACAAGCGTTAATGCCAAGGAGCTGCAAGCCCTTGGGGTCCCACGCACTTGTAGCCCAGAGAACTACAGTAGCTTTTACAGTGAGGTACACCCAATGGGGTGGGAGGGTAGAAGGGAGTTCAGAAGTAGCCCAGGGATAGACGGCCCTGCTCTGGCTGGCTAGTGCCTGGTTTTTGCACCACCCTAGGCTAGGCTTGTTGACTGTTTTGCCCTGCGCTGAGTTGAGGGCCTGGGTGCTTGGACTGTGTGCTCTGCCTGAATGCAGGCTTGAGTCCTGGGACTATTACCGCCCAATGTGGGCCAGAGCCTAGGCTCGTTCCGACTACAGGCCTGGGCCCTGAGACTTGAGCCACAGCTACTTCCTGGCCTCTGGCTGAGCCAGCACGTGGTGGGGTGGAGTGGCTGCCCAGTGACCCAGCAGGGGCAGAATACTGGTGGGCAGAACCCCCGCCTCACCTGGGTTATATACCCAATGGCAGCCCAAGGGGGGGGGCGCGGGTGATACTTTGTTAATATGATTTTTGTAATCTTCAGCAACATACAAAGGAAATTGTCTTTAACACAGGTTTTGCCTAACCCAATAAAGTCAGAAACTGATGGTACACAGCTGGGGTCGGCACATTCCTGTCACTTGGCTTCATTGCCACTTGAAGGGTTCGCACGCCAGTTCCGTGTTCTGCTGGTTACTCTGGCAGGGTTTTTCACTGACCTCCTTTAGGTGCTCTCCAGAGGAAGCAGAGCCACAGAACAGCGCTAGGAAGAAGCAGGTGGATGCACATTAAGATCCAGTGTTGCCACTTTTCGGGTGCCCTTTGCAGCCGCATGTTCTGCATATGGGTAAGGATGGCTTTTCTAATCAGTGCTATTGCAGCTTTCTGTTCAGATGGGTCACATTTGAATTCTCGAGCCTCTCATTGTATTCTGTTGGCTGCTATTTGTTTCTTTAGCTACGTACTGAACTACAATCCTACTGCACATTCTCGTGGCCTCTCCTTTTTCTCTTCTGGCATATAACCCCATGCACAATAATGTGCCAGTGGAGGATCTGAACTCCCGTAAAGCTTCATGTCCTTTTGTTGAAGCTCTGTATGCTTTCTCTATGCGCTTAGTACACTAGTTTAAAATCTTTCTGACCAGTATAACGTCATAAAGATGAGAGGGATAATCAGCTAATCCAGCTCCTGCTGCCAAAGGCAGGAAGGTTCACAACAGTGTGCACTAGAATGCATGGGCTAGTGTGGTTTTCAGTGTTGCACCATTACCCTGGGGAGACTGTGGTTGTCGCTACACAACCATTGCCGCAGTTATGCGGCTATAGGCAGGAGTGGCAGGTTTGTGTAACTTTTGGTGGTGCTCAGAATGATTCCAAGTTTGCCCCCACCCTACCTTGCAAGTTGATACACCTTTGTTTGAATAATGTAAACATGGACTGTACAATACACAACCCCAAGGCTCCTGACTCAGGTCACTTCCCCACTGGACTGCACTTGAGGCATCAGCGGCTGTGTTCTCTGTTTCCTTGTGCATCCCGCCCTGCCGGGCCGCTTCAGGGGAAGCAGCAGCACTCTAGAGTAGGAGTGAGCACCGGAAGGCCAGCTGCTTTGTGCAGCCTGCTGGGCCATTGTGCCCCAAGTGGGTACAGGAGCGGGGGTAGGGGTGCAGAGAGCAAAGTGCAGGGCTTAGGGGCACAGGAGGGGGATGCAGGGGGCAGCAGTGCAGGGGTTGGGGCATAGGAGGGAAGTGCAGGCACTAGGGACTGGGGTGAAGTGAGCATAGTGCAGGGAGCCTTGGGAGCTTATGGGGGACCAGGGCCAGTGGGGGGCACCATGGGTCTGGGAGCTGGGGGGGGAGGTGTCAAAATGCAAATTTGCTCAGGGTCCCATTTTCCCGAAGGCCAGCGATTTGCAAAGACACTCACCCAAGAAGCCCCTTTAGGCTGCAGGCAGTTGCAAGGTTTTCGCTCCCCTCTTGCTCAGTAAGCCCTCTCCTGTTCACTCCTGGGGTGGGGGGCAGGGCTAGGTGAGGGGCTGCCAGTCATGTCGCATCCTCCTCCCTCCTGCCACACAAGGGGAGAACCCAGGGATCACCTGTTGCGAGCTGGCTGCCTCAGGCACTGATCCTTTGCATCTCTGCATAAAACAGTTTTGAAACCCTGAGGGACCTGGGTCTCTGAACAGTGCTGGTGCTGAGCACCTTGGTGGATACTTGTGGGGCTGGGGCACCAGCAGTCCCTGTACCTCACCCCCTGTGACTGTCGGGTAGATGCTTCCTACATGGATGGAAAGCTCTCTAACTTCTGAAGATGATCGTTTGCAGCCAGGCAAGTCAATAAATGTGGTCACCCCTGGTTCAGTACATCTTGCTTTCAGCAAGTGTTTCTGGAGGTCTTGGAGAAGTGGTGATGATTCCACGTCATTTTTCTTCCTCTATCCTCTTGGGCTTAAGGCAGGTCAAATGTCTTCAGTCCGGCACCCTTGGGGCCTGACTGGTGCTGAAACAGAATTTGCTGGACCACGGGAGGTCAATGTTGTCTACCAGCATTACCAACATTTCCACTACCCACTGGGCTCTTAAAAGGCATTTGAGAGGTAAATTACAGCTAAATAACAGCACACAACACTGAGAGCTAGGACTGGTAGCTGGAAATGAAGTTTATAGGACCACAGGAAACTTGGCCAGTCCCATGATGCGTGGACATCCAGCTAATTAAAATCATGCTAGCCCAGAGAGTGCCAGATTAGAGAGGTTCAACCTGTAACACTTTTATTTAAAGCACTTGTGTCTGACCACCTTTTTCAAATCCAGTCTGAAAAGCTGGCTTTAGTGGCCCCGATCCAAACCCCATCAAAGCGAAGGAGAGCTTCTGCTGGTTTGCGGTCAGGCCCTTTGCATCGGCCGGGATTACTCATTTTGTATTTGTGTGACTTGTATTTGGAAACACCTTCTCTTTGAGTCTCTCTCTTTCTCCTGCTTGATTGCCTGGTTAGGTGCTGAGCCTGTCTCTTCCCACGCTATTCCAAGGAAAACAACCATGACTCACGTTCCCTTATCAGTTTGTTATGATTCTGATCCGGCTAACACATGACTGATGGCTCTTACCCTTTCTGCCTGTGGGCTGGAGTCACTGAGCCGTATTCAGAGGTGGCTTGAAGTTGCATTAACTCGCACCTTTAGCTCCCCCAGCACGTAAGTTGTGCGCGTGCTCCGACTTGGCAGACCCAAGTGAAATGCGAGGTTCATGGGGTGTCAGTTGTCCTTTGATCTCTAGACATCTGTCAAAAGAAAAGGAAAACCTCACCCAGCCTTAATTCAGTCGGTCTAACTTTGCTCCCTTTGAAGGACTTGTCTGGGAGCAGAATTAAGCCACCTGATTTCACTGGGAGCAGAGTTGAGCCAGCATGGAGAGTTTTGGACCTGACTTACCCCCACCCTTTCAAGTCTCAGGGAGCCTGAAGATGGTCGACGGAAGGTCTAAACGATACCTGCTTAGACTCAGCTCTGAGTTTGGTCTGGTGGAAACCAGTCTAAAGGAGCCTGAATCCAAGACCACTCAAGTAGGGAGCCTTACAAGAGGATGAGAGCGGTAGCTGTGTTTAGTCTGTATCTTTGAGAACAAGAAGTTGCCCTGTGGCACCTTTTAGACTAACAGATATTTTGGAGCATAAGCTTTCGTGGGCCAAGACTTGCTTCATCGGAACACCTGATGAAGCGGGTCTTTGCCCATGAAAGCTTATGCTCCAAAATAGCTGTTAGTCTATAAGGTGCTACAGGACGACTTGTTGCTCTTACAAGAGGATGTAATTGTGCACTCTCCCTCAGTGGGGCTCAAAGACCCAGATCTTCACAGCTACGTAGAAACCCAACTCCCCTTGACTTCTGTGGTTTTGCTGGGAGAAAGGCTCACTTAGCTCTTACTGAATTCAGTCCTTCAGCCACCTTGGAGGGGAGCTGATCTGACTCCCAAGTGAACCCCGGGGGCTTCTGGAAATCAAAGTCAAAGCGTTAGCAGGGAGGCTGTTAAATCCGGTCTCGGACAGCTTTCCTGCTCAGCAAGGTGCCCCTGTAGCTTTACAAAAGCACTTTGAGAATATCTTAAGCAGGATGTCGGACCAGTGTACAAGCCAATCCATCTCTTTTCATCACCTTTTCATATTCTGCCTGCGCTCAGAAGGGTTTGCATTTGCACCTGACCTTTAAAGGGATGTGGTTGTATTCCAGCAGTTCATTTCCTTTGGTTTAGACTGATTAACAGAATGACTGTAACAAAACCACACGGTGCTCCAGCACCAGCTCTCGGATAGCACAAGCGAGGCTAAGGGAGGTTTCGTTCTTGGCACATCTAGGTTGCCTTTTTGCTTGAAGAGGGCAGATGAGTGGACATTGTCAGTTTCCCCTTGTGCTTAGCCCTTTTGTGCAGGAGTACTTGTGTGGAGAGAGGCTTGCTGTGATTGTCACTCGCTAGTTCCCTCAAACCTGACAACCCGGGCTGCAGCCAACTGTGTGATGTTGGGGACGCCACTTACGTGGCCTGGCTCCGGTGTCAGAGGGGTGTTATCTAGTTAAGTCCCCCTACCCAACTCCAGCTTTGGTTTAAACAAGGGTTTTATTTAACCACCGAGGCAATGGGTTTAAACTACAGTAGGGTAGAACTAGATCAGTGTTGGGGGGAGGGAGGGGAGAAGCTCCCTTGCTTTAGAAAAGTAGGACAGCAGAAGAGCCTGTCTCAGGAGGCCGAGGAAGCTCCTTTTCTGGGGGTGTTTAAAAAGAGGCTGGATAGGTGTCTGTCTGGAGAGTTTGGGCACAACAAATCTGGCAGCTTGGCAAGAGGTGAGGGTAGCTGACCCTTGTGGTTCCTTCTAATGTTACGTAGTGCATTTGGTCCATCTCTGGTACTTCTATGGCCTGGGTGGGTTGTGGGGGAAGGGAATCGCCAGGCCCATGGGCAAAGGGCTGGGGCATGGCACCATGTTCCTGGAAGGGGTGGGGCTTCAGGTGGAAGGTGTGATGGTTGGGAGCCCCAAAGGCTTTTAAATCAGTTGCCCCCTTTGCATCCCCCTCAGCCCCTGTTGGCAAGCCTACCTATGGCTTCCTTTATCACACCATCTGACCTCTTCCTCAGCCTGTCGGGTTGGGAGATAACCCTTGAAATATAACACTGTCATGTTGCCAATGAGGTTTGATTTCTGTTCTATTGGCAACAGGTCCTTTCAGAACAAGATTCTATTTGGCCACGATGTAGCTGTGGAACACACATGGCCTTGTTTGACCGCTGTGAGCACGGTGTGTTTGTGCTATCGCAAGCAACTAATCCACAACTCCAAACAATGGACACCACAGCCTGTGTTTCGTCTCTGAGGACGGCACCTAAAAGACCCTCGTTTCTGTCTTGGAGGAGATACCTGCCGTGGAAGGTCCTCTAGCTATGCTTAGGAAATTTCCTCCCTAAATGGTCGCCAATGTAGTGGGTGCTTAGACTCTGCATCAGAGGGGTAGCCGTGTTAGTCTGGATCTGTAGCAGCAACGAAGGGTCCTGTGGCACCTTATAGACTAACAGAAAAGTTTAGAGCATGAGCTTTCGTGAGTTAACTCACTTCAGATGCACACAGAAAGGCACAGGCTAGTGAGAGCCCTGGGGACTTATCGAACAGGCTTGATGATGAGCAATTCCATCGCAAATGGCATCCTGCAGTGGTTCAGTTGTGCCCCTTAGCAAGGAGGTTTCTCACCCAAGCACCAGTGTTGAGGAGTTATTTCTCCTCTGGGCCTCACGCCTTCTGGAGCATGGGAAGATGCAGGATCTGATCCAAAGCCCAGTGACATTAGTGGGAGACTTCCCACTGATTTCTGTGGGCTCTGGATTAGGCTAACAGTGAGAAGCAGCTCCTGCTATTCCATTCTCACGATGTTGCCAGCTTTTCTTTTGGTGTGGGGGTGCCCAGGCTATGACTCAGCCAGATGTGCTCCCCCTCTGGGACCTTTACAGTGGCAGCAGCACTAGGTGGCTTTCCCCTGGACAGATTTGAGGGGGACCCCTGGACAGAAGTAGGTCTGTCCCTACTGTATGGAGCAGAAACATGGAGAACAAGAAAGAGGATGCCTCCCCACCAAAAAAAATCGAGCCGTTACCAATAGCTGCCTCTGTAAAATTCTCTTGATCCACTGGAGACACTCCATCAACAACGAAGACCCGTGGCAAGTGACTCATCAACTTTTTCGCCGCCCTCTCTTCCTGATTTCTTTGTTGGCAGGGTTTGGATGTACCTTCAGAAAACCAACAGCCAACACCACAAGGCAATCCCTAACTTGGAACCCCCAAGGAAAAGGGAGGGCCCAAGAAACACCTGGTGTAGAGACCTGAAGGCAGACACGAAAAAGACAGGAGACGCCTGGTTAGAATCGGAAAAGATTGCCCAGGACAGGAGACCCTCTCGTGAATGGTTATCAATGGCCTATGTTCCAAGTTGTAGCTGCCTCTTCGGCTCTTCCAGAGTCTCTGATCTGGAGAAGTAATTTGGCTCTGTTGAGGAGAAATGACCGGGACCTCCTTTTCTATTGACAGCCAAGATGCTGAGGCCTCAAATGCCCCCCAACCTGACCTTCCTCTGTTGTGCATATGGATTTTGGAGGATTTCGAGGCTGTCCTCCCATCCTATGTATTCTGACATACCTCTGCCTACTGAGACAGTGTCAGGACACAGCCTGGTCTGCGGGCCAGGGCTTCCTGGTGGCTTCAGTTGGGTGTGTCGTGGGGAACCCATTCTCACACCGCTCCCGTCAGGAGGCTGCACAGGCAGCTCCATGTCAGGGAGAGGAGATCCGCGAAGCGGTACATAAAGACACACTGCCTCAGGCATGCCAATGAGTTGAAAAGCAGTTTTGCAGCAGGTTTGCCAATTCTGACCAAACTTATTCCAGGAGATTTTTCCCCTCACCCCAACCAGACCTACTGTTTAGTTTTTCTTTAAAATACCCTGTTAAAATCTCCAGGATTGCTTACAGTAGTCACTAGGAATCTGATGCTGACTCCAGGTCACTCCTGAAGCAGTGACAACTCTAGTTCACAGCAAACATTCAGCTGCCTGTGCTAATTGGTCTGCTTTTGAGGCAACCGGGAAAAAGTCTCCTTGGAAACATCTTGGCTCTATCCTCCTAATAATATCTACAGATTGTGTTCTTGTTAGCAGAGGTTAAACACATTTTCAAATGGGCAGGGCTTTCATTCTGGCCAAACATACTGGTACAGAGTTCGGCACCTTTTTTCCCCCCGGATGGTGATCCCACAGCTGGTGCCACCCGCAGGGATCCATGCCCCAGCCGGCTCCCAGCTGCAGGGCTATGGAGTCCCTCCGCCATCCAAACAGGAATCCCACAGCAGAGGCTGCCAGCACGGCTCCCAGCTGCGGGGTCCCCCCACCGCCACACCGGCTGAAGGTCCTGCAGCTGAGGCTTCCGGCAGGACTTGAGTTCCAGCACCTTTCTTTCTAGGAAAAAAGCACTGGAAATAGGGCATGTTAACAATAGCCTGGAGAGAGTTTTTCCATGGGAGCTTTTCACCCAAGCAGCGATGTCCTTGCTCGGTCGTATTGAGCGCTGCAGAGTGGATACTAAATGTCCACTTACAACAACAAAACAGTTCTGAAATTTAGCTTTTATGTGTATATATTCTTCCTCCTCTGGCTTACTGTGTCAGACCTTACTCACTCTAATTAAAAACAGCGACAGAGTACTAGCCCGGGACACAACTTTGGAGGCCATAAAATTCCAGGACAGGTTTATGGAAAGCAATTAAAAGGGGGGTAAAAGTTGTTTAAAAAATTAAACACTAATTACTTTTTTCACCTTCCCCCGCCCCCCCCCCCCTTGACTGAGCTTGTTTGGCAGCGGGTCTGAGAGGCAGAAAACTGGGGGAAGATGGCTGCTTTGCTGTCGTAAATCATATTGAGCAAATGTTCCCTTGGTTTTCTGCCGCATAACTCGTCTGCTGTCAATTAGCCTAAATCATGTTTTTTCAATTAGACAGGCTTGGAGGCTCTTGAGCAAACCTCTGGTAGCAAGCAGGGTGAAAGGGGGCGGGGTGGAAATGTGACTGCAGGCAGCCAAGTGGCAATATCTTTGGAAAAGGTGTTATCCCACTTGCGCGTGTTCATATAAAATACAACACTATTATCTCTGCTACCAGCAGCAATAAGAAATGGGAATGAGGGGAGGTGGCAGGCAACCTGAAAATGAATGGAATGGGGAACGTTCCTCCAGCAGCGTAGACCTGCAGCTTATTCCTCCTCCGCTATCTCTCTATTTAGCATCGGTGTGGCTTAGATTGGACAAGGCTATAGCCGCCAGGGTCTGATTCCTGTGGTTTTGCATACCCAGCTGATGCTGCAGCATTTGAAGGAGGGGAAGCACTTTCTTCTGTCTGCACAGCACCTGCCACCACTGGGTCTGTGTAACTGGGGGCCTTCTAGGTGCTGCCACAGTACAAATAAACCAAAACCCATGGATTGTTCTCTGTCACTAGTGAGAATCTCCAGCTCCGTGAATGGAATTTTATGTCCCTGAATGAGAGCTTTTGCTGTAAGCAGTTGAGTTGCCCTGTAGGATAGGATTCTTTAATTCAAGCTATAGAATGCTTCAAAACACGCTCTAGAAAGACTCTAATGTGGGATGTTTGAAGGAGCCTGTGGGAGTTAACACCTAACTCCATTCAAAGTCACTTGATATGAAATTCCATGGTCTGCTTGAAAAACTCCAGCTCATGTTGTCCATTAAATCATATAGAACCCTGTCGGCTTTGTTCACCGAGTCCTACAGAATTCTTCCTTGCAGCAACCAAGTGGAGGTAACCAGCACTACTTTTATTCAAGTGAATTTTAAGGGCGGAAGGTGCAGAGGTATTGAATATTTGGGAGAAGGAGGGATGGGTGGGGGATGCATCTCAGAAACAAATGACAGCTAGCTTGCCTTTGTCACTTGTGCAGATCAGAGGTGGCAATCACTAGCTTACCTCTGGCTGAATGGGTACTGGTTTTCCTCTGTTTCTTAGTCTCATTGGATCTCGTTTTCCCTTCTTGTTGAGGGTCGTCAGCACTGTGGAAACTTGTGTTCAAAAGTGAAACGGGCCATAAAATATTTGGAAGAAGGTGAGGAAGGCCTTAGATGATTTTTAATGGAACTCTTCAGTCAGTTACACTCTTCCTTGAAGAGGAAGGAACTTCCTGGAATGGCTAAGTGAGGCCTAATGAGGTGATGGCTCTTGCTGGAGGAGCAGGAGTTGAGTTGAGGAGGTGTGTTTGGCTTGCTGAAGGGTGTGTATGTTCATTTCAAATATTTCCCTTCTCCCTTCCCCCAGCTTTGCTGCTTCCTCTTTTTGCATGTGAGCTGTCTCTTGGAGCAAACCCCAGCCTGTTCTGAAGTTCTGCACTGCCTCTGGGGCTTACCAGCAGCCCCGCTGGAAATGGGAGAGTATTCCAAGAGCCCAGGGTAGGGAGCAGGTTCCCTCTTTTTATCTTCTATGTGTGGATTAAATTTTATGCACACCAAGGCATGGGTGGATGCGCACCACCAGTAGAAATCTATGGTGTGCGTATTCTGCTGAGCAGCACTGGAATCTCTTGGGTGGCTGATCAAGCACTCATCTTTCAGGGAACACTGGTTGCAGATAATCTGGGTAGGATTCAGACTGACTATGAAGTCTTAAATGGCTCCATAACTCACTGACCCCCAAAGCCTTGAGTCTAGGATGCAGTTCGGCAGCAAGTTGGTTGTCCCTTTCCCTCACCCCAAAAACCTCGTCACCCCTTTTTATTTCCCCTTGTCTTTTTTGCAAAATCCCTCTCGTTCTTCAGCCAGTGTTCTCACTCCACATTGCATGCTGATCCCCCAGAGGAATGGATTAAGAAACCCTCAGCCCTATCAGCTTCATGCTCTGTTTGCAGCACACTGAGCCTACTCCAGCAAGCCTACAATATAACACGTGCTGCCTGCTTGAGTGAGAATGAAAGCAGAGTGCTAGATGCAGTTCTGAGTTTCCAGCTTCCGTGAAGCGTTTGTATTGTAAATATTGAGTTGATCTTTGTTGTTCCTCTCTAGCAGATAGGTCTAAAGCCAGTGGTCCCTTTCTCCACCCCGCCCCCTGCTCCTCCGTAGACATTAGAATTTGTCTGGATTGGGCAAGGGTGGGGGTGAAGGAGAGTTATACCAGCCAGGCTCCAGCTGCTTTGTGGTTTTAATCTGATTTGGAGAGCTGGGGTGATGCAGTGGCGGCTGCTGCTGGCATGAATGCATGCCAGGCGCAGGCTGTCCCAGCATTCCCCAAGAGGGAGGGGAGGTCAGGAGTCCAGTGATCTAAGTCAGAGCCTGACCAGGCGTGGGTGGCAGCTCTGGGCAAGGTGGAAGGCAGGGAACAGCTCTCTGTCTGGCAGAGCTGTTTGCATTTCTTATTATGCAGCTTTCTCAGCTGCCTGCTGCAAAAGGAGCTGTAGCCAGGTCCCAGAGGGTGTAGTTCGGCTAGAATCTCTGTCCTTTAGTCTAGCTCTTTTTTCATGAGTTCCCACAAGGAGATGGGGGTGGGAGGTGGGGAGGAAAACCCTGCCAGTGAATGACATTGCCAGAGAAGCATTTGCACAACAAGAAAGCAATTAGATGAAGATGGGCAAAGCCCAGTACAGACTGAACCTATCTAATCCGGCACCCTCGGGACCTGACCAGTGCCAGATGAAAGAATTAGCTGGACCACAGGAGGTCAATATTATCTAGCATGTTACCAGTACTTCCACTGCTTCCTGGGCTTTTTGAAGACACTTAGAGATGAATTACAGCTAACAGCACAGAACACAGAGAACCAGGACTGGTGACTGTAAACAACCTTTGAGACCAAGGGAAACTTGGCCATTCCTGTGGTAAATGGTCGTCCGGTTATCTAAAATTTTGCTGGATAACGGATGTTACCATACGAGTGCTCCAGATTACAGACATTCGGCCTGTAGGAAGAACTATCGTTAGGCAGTGATGCTCTGATCTGGAATTTGTGCTCGGGCCTGTCATCTGTGATGACCTCAACCAACACCACAGAGGCAAACACCCCCAAAAGCTAGGATTTGAACTACACAGCTCAGGTGTATTTCTCTCTGCAACTCACTCTAAATATATTCTGCAGAGCTCTTTGAACCAAAGTGTAACACATCACCTATGCCTCTTGGCTTTGCTGTAAAAGGAAGACAATAATAAGGTCAAACAGCAACTTGGTTCAAGAAGTTTCTTGCCAAAAACCAGGAGGGTTCTCTGGTTACACAGGCATAGTCTTGTAGAATGTGGTGAAGATCGTCTTTTACTATGCACCTACCACAATGGGCTTTTCTAGCTCCTAAACTAATTGGCCTAAATTTCAAGGAAATTCACAGCTGCATGGGACAAAAACAACAAAGTCCAGTAGGACTTGAAAACTTCTATTAGGGTGTTACGGCATAAAATTTTGCAAGATACAGCTCACTTCTTCATGCTGGAAAGAAACAAAATTAACCAGGAATGCAGTACAGAAATGAGCCTGCAACCTCAGTACAAATTGAATCAGAGTGGATCTAGCTCATCTTCAACAGATAGGAAAACCTGAATGCGAAATTACCTGTTGTAATGTGAATACCACTCCTCTCTGTTTAGTCCTTAGTTCAGTGTCAGATTTGCATATGAATTCCAGCTCAGCAGTTTCTCATTGTGATCCGTGGTTGCAATATCTTTGCCTCAGAATGGCAAAGCTGTACAGGGTATTTTCGTTTTGGTTTATTTTGTAGCATGGAGAGAAGGAATTGGCTGTTGGCTTTATGGGAAAGTTTCCTTTCCCCAGTTGGCTGGTGCTCCCGTGGTGAAGTAGCTTTGATTTGTTTGTGCAAATGTCTGGGTTTTTGTAGTTGGAGATAACCACGTTGGAAGGGACCATTGTGAGTGTCTCATCTGACTGCCTGTGTAAAGCAGGCCATGAAACTTCCCCAGAATATCTCCTAGAGCAGAGTTTTTTTTTTTTAAGAAAAATATCTAATGTTGATTTAAAAGTTGCCACTGAAGGAGAATTCTCCCCAGCACTTGGTACATTTATTTTATTGGCTAATTACCCTCAAGGTAAAAATTTTAAATCCAATTTCAACCCTGACTGCAACTACCAGCCATTGGATCACGTTAAAGTTTTCTCTGCTAGTGAGCTCGTCAGTCTAAGTTGTGGACAAGTTCAGAGAGGGAATTTGGCCACTGGGGATCCAGTGAAGTCTTAGGTAGTGAATAGTATTCCTTGTAATTTTGAGTGCCTGCATAACCACCCAGGAGAGATTCAGGTGCCACCCAGCTATTAGTAGAGTGTCCATAGCAGGCAGTGTGTGTTTCTATGGATGGTGCACATCCGCACATGGACGGGGATGAAAAAATGAGAGGGAACATTGGTAGTGAATGCTCGGTCCTCTCCAGGGCTTGTTTTGGTATGGAACAAATCCCTGTACTGGTGGTGAGACGGGTCTCTGTCCAACTGTTGCTCCTGCCAGCATGCAAGAGGCAGATGCCAAAGTCTCACAATTAGCAGTTGATGTACAATTGGGAGTTCCTGCATTGAACTGGTCAGAGAGCAAGCATCCCAGGTGAAAGAGCTGCAAATGGCTTGTTTCCAGGCACCCTTGTTGAGAGAGGGCTCTCAGGATGGGTCAGTATATTTGTGTAGGAGGATTGCTGTCAAGAAATGGGGCTGTCTCAACAGCGAATGGCTTTGTGGCCTTAATGGCTCCAACTGCTCCCCAAACCCACTGCTCTCTTCCAGAGCGGGGTGGCCCCACCAGATGCTTCTCAGATGCATTGGTCTGTTTCAGCACTGCAGGGGTTAATGCACTTCTCCCACTGGGTACATCTCCTTCCCTGAAGAATTCTCACACCACCTCTCTCTGTGGCCCCTAGTTTCTGGTGCAGCTTATGGAGAGGGGGTGGAGTGGAAACATCTGGAGCTGTGGCAAAGCAGTGGTAGGAATGGAGGAGAGGCCAGGGCTGAAACCCAAGTGTGACTCTGCAAAATTATAAACCTGGTGAGCTGGCTGTGGGGTTTGGGATAAGGACAGGCATGTAGGAGAAGGGGGTGGATCCTGCCAAAGGGTCTCCATGTAAACAGCATTTCGTAGGCAGCTGGGCCATCATGTGTAAAGGAGCTGGGGCAGGTGGGCTTCGGAAGCAGCCGGGCTTGAGCAACGCCGGAGGCCATGGTCTAATCTGGTGTGTCAAATTGTAAAGAGTAGCCCGATGTGCAAGCTGCATCATAGCCTAGTCTAGAGCACAGGAGGGAAGCTAGTTCATCCTGATTGTGTTCTCACTGCTACCACTGAGTCGCTGAGTGATACCAAAGAAGTCTCTTGGCCAACGTTTTCAAGAGCGGTCATCCTGATTTTTGGGGGCCCCATGTGAGTCTAAACTTCAGAGGCACTGAGCACCTGCAGCTTTTCTTCTGTTCTATACGAAGCTCAGCACTGGAATGTCTGAGCACCTTCCAGTAGTGCGTGAAGGGAGATGGCTAACGCACATTACCTGATGGTTGCTCGTTCATCCTCTTCCCAGAGAGAGAAAGGAGTGTAGTGAATGTCTTGTTTGGGGAAGATCTCCCTGCCCCCTCAACCAAACAGGCTTGGTGCTGTGTAGTTATGTTAGAGACTGCAAGGCCAAAGAATGCATTTTGCCCTTGAAGAGGAAGCAGTGGATGATGTAAGATTTAGATGTTGCTGTTATCTAGAGAAGAGTGAGGGCGGGATTTGACAGCAGCCTTCAGCTAACTGATGGGGGATTGCAAAGCGGGTGGAGAGAGGCTGTTTTCAGTGGCAACCAACGACAGAATGAGGAGCAATGGTCTCAAGTTGCAATGGAAGTTTGTGGGTTGGATATTAGGAAAAACTATTTCACCCAGAGGCTGGTGAAGTGCTGGAACAGGTTACCTAGAGAGGCAGTGGACTCTCAGTCCCTAGAGGCTTTTAAGTCCTGGCTTGACAAAGCCCTTAATTAAGATTCAGGTGACCTCTGGAGGTTTCTTCCAACCCTACGATTCAACAGTCCCTCAGAAAGTGGTGTCTTCTGCACAGATGATCTTTACCCACATTTCCGTTAAAGTCTGCTTCTTACAAGCCCTTCATCTCTCAAAGTACTTCTTCATGAACACTGCCAATTCCCAAGTAGCCTAAGGCTAGGGATGTAAAATCCCATTTAACCCCTTAACCCATTAAACAGGGGTTGGGGAGGCCTCTCTATCATGGCTGAGCTGGGGTACCCCCAGCTCTGGCCACCCAATGAGTGCCACAGGGAGGGGTGCTCCAGCCAGGCCACTGCAGCCCTGTGTGTGCCATGGGCAGGGCTGTGCCAGCCAGGCTGGACTGGAGCAGCCTACTCAGCCCCTTTCCCTTCTCCGAGGCCTACCACAGATGGGGGGCATCTGCTACCTGGCTGGAACAATCTCCTGCCTGTGGCAGGAAGGGGGCTGCTCCAGATTAACAGTAATTGGTAAGCCTCATCTGTTTAGCGTGAGGCTAACTGGTTGAACATTAACATCCCTGCTTTAAGGCTTCTTCAAATCAGCTTCAGTGCCTCCAATCTGGCACTCTAAACCAGCAGCCAGTTTGGCAAATTCTGAGCTTGGTGCGTCTGTGCCTTAATTTCCCCTCCCCTAAAACAGGGAAATAAGAATTCATAACTTCTGCCCTTTGTGAAGTGTTTGGAGGTGCCAAATGCTGCCATTTTGTGGCTATATATCTGATGGCTAGACAGAAACTTCCCTAGTACAGCTCTTTGCTTGGGCAGATCCTTAAGCCTATTTCTTGTTAATTTCTGAGCAGGAACAGCAGTGACCTAGCTAGGCCCCATTGCAAGGAAAGTGCTTTTTCTTCAACACAGCCACTATCTGGCTTGACTGTACATTATTATGAACGCTCTTGTTTTAAGAAACTGGCCTTGCAGTGCTGTGGGAGCCCCAAGCTTCTGCGCCACAAAAGACACCTTGTGTGTGTCTCACTTTTTCACAGCCTGCACTTTAATTTTCAGCGCCTGACACGTAATCTCAAGGCGGGGGCAGCTTTCTGAGAGCTCTCACTCAATAACTCAGCCCTGCCTGCAGCATTAGTGAGGTATTTTACACTCTGACGGGGCAGATAATTAATCATTCCTCGGGAACAGGGAATGTTTCTTAAAAAAGAGAGGGAATTTCCAGGACTTGGCACCCTGCCCCCTTGCTCATGTGGTGGTATGTCGCATGAGCGGAGGGGCTTGGGGACAGGAAATCTGCGTGGGAGGGAGCAGGAGTCTAGCTCAGTTCTGAGAGAGCAAGCGACGTAATGTGGGGAGCGTAGGTGAGGGTCGAGGGAGTGTAGGTGGAATAGTATTTGCTCATACTTTGCTTGAGGGACCGGCTGCCCCTGACGGCGCTCCCTCCTCCTGGCGTGTGGGCGACTCTTCTCCGCAACGTACTGTGTATTATTGGCATTCTTTCCTGAATTACTGTGGGACTTTATTTATGTATTTATTTATTTTCAAAAGCCCTTGATTCACCAGGCAGCTTTGTGAAGGCGGGTGGCAGGAGACAGTTCACGGCAAAACTGCCACAGCCATGGGAGTAACTAGCTGATAACTTCACCTTGGCTTAAGAGATTCCCTTCCCTATAGCTGCATATGGGGGAAATAACAATAATTCTTTGCCTCTGCCCTTTTGCGAAGTGTATCGTGGTGACAAGTGTTGCTATTTCTTGGCAATATATCTGGTGGTTAGACAGAAACTTCCCTACTCTTTTCTGGGCAGATCCTCAAGAAAAGCCTATTTCATGTTAATCTCTGAGCAGGAACAGGGGTGACGGGGTTCCCCATTCCCAGAAGTGTTTAAATGAGGACTGGACTTTTTTTAAAAAAAAAAGATGCAGTAGCTCACCCAGCAACGATGGGTTTAATGCGGATTTTCTTAGGGGTGTTTCGTGGGCTTATTTTGTAGAGGCAGCTGGATTAGATGGTCAAAATGGTTCCGTCTGCCCTTCTATACGAACTGGGGCCTGGCAGTTGTCGTGAGGTGGTGCAGTTGATCTTGAAGAGATGTAGGGCTTGGAAGAAGCTGATTGTAATGGAACCCCCTCCACCTATGTATGTATTTCTGTGTGTCTGAATGCCAAGCCGTATTCTCTGCCATCTGGAGCCGTGCACAGGATAAAATGTCACTTATGTCTCAGACTGTGATTAAAAGTGTGTCTGGAGTAATGGGGAAATGCAGTTGGGCGAGTGGCATATAGCAAGGTACTAGCACGGTGTTTCTTACACTTTTTTGAGGCCACAGAACACCGAACAATACTTTTTTTTTTTTTTTTTTTAAATGTGGAATATCTATGAACATTTTCTTTAAAAAATTGTCAGATGTGGGGGCAGCACGGCGGAGGCAACAAATACAGCAAAACCACAATGAAGTAACTTTTTCATTGCTAGGATACCTGATTAAGTAACATTGTATCTGGTATTAATAACAGAAACTATTGACCAAACGGTGTATTGCTTGCGGCACACCTGTGAGTTGTTGCCGGAACTCCAGGGTTCTGCGGAACAGTTTAAGAAACACCTGTGCTAGCAGATGCAAACTAAAGCCCGAGGAGCAGTATCCCGTTGGCCAGATACTGCGTGTCTGTGTACAGACAAACCTCTAGTAGCGTTCTTGGGCTTTGTCTACACTGAGCAGGTTAAAGTGCAGCTGTGGCAGTGCTTTAAACTGAGAGTGCAGCCACGGCGTGAATGCTGAGAGCTCTCTGCATGGTGTGTGCGGTGGATGAGTGTGAAGGGGAATGCAGAGGGCGATAGATGTGGGGGGGTGCAAGGATGTATTCACTGCTACTAGGAGTGCAGCAGTGTACGGAGCTGAACGGAGTGTAAGGCTGTCGGGGGGGGGGGGGAAGAGGGAGGGACATGGGTGACAGCTTTGCGGGGGTGGGAGAGGGCTGGGATGGGTAGGTGTGCAGAAAAGGACAGTATGGGATGGGGAGGGATGCAGTGATTGGGTGGGATACAGGGGATTGGGACAGGAAATGAGGCAATGTGGGGAATGTAGTACAGGAGGTTGGAACAGCGAGGGATGCAGTGAGGGAGCCTGCAGGGTCTGATTCAAAGCTTCATTAGGCTTTGTCAATGGGCCCAGTCCCCTGGTCTCTCACCGCCCTGCACATGGTACACATCCTTTTGAAATATTTCCTCTTTCTCTACTTGCCAGTGTTCTAGCGGCCATTTTCACCGGTTCCGCACAATGCTTTGTGCTGACGAAACTGCCTTGAACTTGTTTCCTAGAAAATAAGATGAGGCTGACTCAGTGCTTCTGAATGCTTTGTGTTTAGCATCTCGGGGTTGGCTCACACAAAGTTGTAAGGCGACACACATCAGAGGGCGGAATTAAAGTAAGTCCTGTTTGAAAAGTGCTCTTCACATGTTTCTGGTTGTTGTGGTTCTTCAGCCCAGCTGTGTGTGCATCAGTTGGAAACTGAACACGAGGGCTTGGTCTGCAGCTTAAAACTGGTCCTAGCATAGTTATGTTGGTCAGAGGTGTGAAAAAAACACCTTGTCAGCTACGCATACTGACGTAGGTGGGCCTGCATCAACCGGAAAAGCGTCTATAGCTCTGGGCTGGGGACTGTGCCCTTGAGGATCTGCGTGGTACACACAGCCTACTTCTACTGAGTGGAAATTAAAGCTTTTACTCCTAGGTGCCCTAGAACTGATATTGTGACTTAATTAAAATACAAGGTGCATTACCACAGGAATAAGTATGGATTGAAGAAGTCAGGTCTGGGGAAAGACCTGTCTGGTTATCTAGTCTATACTCCCACAGAGACCAACACATGACCATCCCCTACCGTATGCCCTTATTTTCTCCCATTTCAGATGACTCTCATGATGCGTCTGCTGCCTATTCCCTGAGGAAATTATCCCACGGTTTAGTACAGCTCATTCATGAGGCATTTGTTTCTGATATTCAGCTGGCTGTTTTATTTCCACAGAATGTCATTTTAATAATCCCCCAGCTGTGTTTCTGCACAGCCCTGACTCAACTAATGTTGTTTAGTGCTGATAATGAGCTTGCTTCTGTGCAGTACATAGAGACCACTGGTGCCCCAAAGAGCTTGTAATTGAAATTCTCTGTTCTGAAACAGATGTGGGTCTGGATCCCAAAGCTGGCGTTAGACTGACTGTGGCCCATGGCTGAAGATGAAGCCCAAACCCCACCACCCATGGCGTGCTCCCCGACCTAGGCCTGAACCCTTGGCTTTGGCTGAAGGCCTCAGTTCACCCTCCTGGGTTCATATATTATTTTTTGTTGACAGGAGGGGGTCACGTTCAGTGTTCCCTCTACTTTTTCCATCCATGTGTGGAATAAACTTAATGTGCATGAAGGCATGTGCAGATGTGCCCCAGTATTAAAAAAAACAAACAAACACGCTACTAGCTGTGAGCGCTTCACTATTCAGCCGAGACAGGGTGGGGTCATGATAATAGCTTATCGCAGGAAAGCCGTTCTGGGGGACAGCACAAGGAAGGGCTTTTAAAGACTCGGCGCCAGCGAAAATCTTTTGGGAAAACTGCTCCCTCTGTTGGGGGTGTTGGTGCAGAATGCTCAGCACGTCTCCATTGCTGTGCCCAGAGCAAGGGCGAGCTGCTTCTTGTGCAGCTCTTTTTGCCTCGGGTAAAGCAGAAGCAGCACGGCAATTGTGAGGGGTTGGGGTTGGAAGAGCTGCTTTCCACCCCACTACAGGTTGAACCTCTGTCTTCCCGCACCCATGGGACCTGATCGGTGCTCCAACCAGAGAATTTGCTGGACCACAGGAGGTCAATATTGTTCAGCAGCTTTACCAACACTTCCACATCTTAGGGGGCTCGTAGAAGACATTTAGGGGTAAACTGGAGTGAAATAAGAGCTCAGAACACTGAGCGCCAGGACTGGTGGCTGTAAATAAACCTTCTGGGACTGGAGGAAACTTGGCCACACCCAGGATAAGTGGTCATCCAGCTAACAAAAATCATGCTGGATTACAGATATTGCCAGGTGAGAGAATGCTGGGACTAGAGAGATTTAACCTGTAATAAGAATTAGTCCAGTGAATATGCTGAAGTGACTGACTGGGACAGACTCCCAGGGTAGCCATATTCATCTATAGCTTTAAAAGCAACACACTGGCCTGTGGCACCTGAGAACCTAACAAACATTGTAGCTTATGGACTTTTGTGGGTAAAACCCTCTTCATCAGATAAATTGGAGAGGAAATGACAGAATTTGGGCAATATATGTCAAGGTTAAAAATTACCTGTCATTAGTAGGCCAAGTTAATAAAGCCAATTAGGCTGGATGTGTCTGGCTCAGAGCATGAGCTGTAGAAATGTGAATATCAAAGGCAGGGAAATTGCCTTGATGTTAACCAGGTAAGATCTTTATTCAAGCCTAAGCAGATGGTGTTAAATTTGTAAATGAATTCCAGTTCAAGATGTCTCCCTCTGTAATCGAGTGATAAATTTTGTAGAAGAACAGCTACTTGTAAATCCATTATTGAATGCTCAGGACAGAGAAAATGTTCCACTGCGGGTTTATATGTGTTGCCATTCCTGATGTCTGATTTTATGTCCATTGCCCCTTTGGCACAGAAACTGTCCCCGGTTTGGCCAATATACATGGCAGAGGTGTGTGTGTGGGGGGGGGTGTCTCTTGTGGTGTGGCTTATATGGTCAGTTCCTACCATGGTGTTGCTTGTGTAGGTATGTAGACAGATTTGGCAATAGGGTTCATTGCAGGGCTAGGGCAAAGAAAGTTGTGGAGATCAACATTGTAGCTGACAGTCTGACACCTGTTTGTGAGTGCCACATCTTTCATGGATCAAAGAAAGCTTTCTTTTTGTACACATCGGAGAACATTTGAACGGCCCTATGCTGTATCTGCTGTGTGCACTCTATTGGCCAGAGCCAAAAAGCAACATCAGAACCTTCTGTTTTTAACTGCAGCATTGTGAAAGTCCAAGATGAACAGACTCAGATGTTGCTGAGGTGGAAGCACCGGAAGGGTGGTCTGCGGTTAGCATGCTAGCCTGAGGTTCTGGAAACACAGTTCCCAGCTGTGCTACAGACTTCTGGTGTGACCTTTAGTCAAGCCACTGTCCTCTGTTCCCCATCTATTGAATCGTCATACTAAGGGGCAGTGGTGGTGGTTGGGGCCAGGACGACCTGTGTTGTGTTGAGCCCAGTCGAACTGGATTTTCCAGTGAATGTGAGCTCTCCCGTTCATAATTTTTAGAAAACTCTCACCTCCAGCCTGATTCCCAGCGACGTGATTTGGGAACAGTGACTGAACTATGAGTGACCTCTGTGGAGTAAGTGGGTTAATTAAAACTGTACTCTTTCACTCAAACTTCTGCATTTCCGCTTGATGGCTGATAAGGAGGGATTGAATTTATGCAAGAGATGGAGATGTTTGTATAAGGTACAATACCAGAGCGAGCCTGCCTGACAAGTTAAGGCCTGAAGGAAGCGAGCGGTGTCAGAGGGGGGAGGGAAAAAAACAAACCTTTGCTGGGGTGGGGGGGAAAGGCATGGGAATCCTCCCCTCCCCACCTGCAACCAGTCAAACACGACCCTTGCAGGTGTGGCCTCAAGATGGCACATGTTGGGCAGCTCACGTTGAATTGCTGTGTTCTGAAAGTTGGCTCTGCCCCTATCTTGCAGAGCTCTTCAGGGCACAGCTGGGCCACCTGGCAACCAGAGGCGCCCACTGCTTGCTTCACGGCCCTTCTTACTACATTCCTTTGGCGTGTGTACAGTATGCAATGCCCGGCGTCATCTCAGCGGCAGGATGGCCTAATGAAAACTAAACAGTGCCGCGCTTGCGTGCCCTGCTGCTCAGGAAAAGGCAGGGTATTGGTTATGGATAAGGGAGAACCCCCCTCTGTGAAGCTGCCCTCTGCTGGAGGAAATGTTCCTGCTGAAGGCCCAAAGGGGCTATAAGAAATGAAACTACTGCAGCCAAAGGAGATGCTCCTGTGGCTGGAGTGTCAGGAGCTGGTGTCGAACAGATTTCAGTATTTGCCGGGGTCACGAGAACAGCCATACTAGGTCAGACCTAAGGTCTAGCTAGCCCAGTATCTTGTTACCTGACAGTGGCCAATGCCAGATGACCCAGAGGGGCCATGCTAGGCATCGTAGTTAATGTGCCTGCAGCGGTGGAATTAGCTGCTCAGCACCCCCAGAGAGGCATGCGCCTATGAAACACGCATTTCAGCACAGCTGGTCTCAGTTGCACGGTTCCATCGGCTTGCACAGCTGAACGTACCGGTTAGGTTATGGAAATCTGCTCCAGCTTCCATTCCTGAGGGATCTTCCTCCTCCAACCCTTCACTACCCCTCCCCACGCGGCCATGCCTCGAAAACGTGACCCCTGTGCATGTGCCTGCAGAGCATGGGTTTTATTTAGTTCCTTGTTCTCAAGGGCTCATTTGAGCATGTCGGGGAGGCTGACACCTGTGCGTCTTTGAGATCCCAATCTTTAGGTGTATTTTTAGACACGCCTTATCAGTGCGCAAAACCCTCTGAATCACGTTTACTAAACGGAGACGTTTCTGTTCCCGATATGCCTTGGAAAATTTAAACTTGATTCCAGAACTAAGAGGGAAGAGAAACTGGGAGGCGGGGAAGATTTGAGAAACGAGAGACTGACTCTCTAGTGCCATGAGAAGTGAAACTGCCCGGACAGGTAAAAACTCAGGTAAATATTCCTAGGGGTCACATCGTACTAGCCTTTCTCAAGGAGAGCTGATCTTTCCAGCCCTCTTTGGGAAAAGAGGAAAAGGTTCTGAAAATGTCAATAATTTAACAGTATGAATTTGACCCAGCTGTTTGCAGGGGGGTTTGGGAAGAAGCAGGTGCCTTGGGTCTCCCTGCAACCCCCAAAATAAAACACCCCATTGTGATGACCCTCCTTCCTGCCATAGCTGTGTTCTATGAGCAGTAAGTAAGGCAGCACCACGATGCAGTCTGGTGGGAAAGCGAGCTTTATTCCCACGGCTCCACGCCCGCTGCTAGTGGGTTGCAAAGGGAGCAGTTGCCCTGGAGTGCAGTGATTCACAAGGGCCCAGGCAGAGCGGCTGCCAGGGGTGGGACAGAGGGGGTAGTTGCTCCAGGCAGTGCTGAGGCTGCCCCTGCTCTGCCTCTTCCACCTGAAGACCTGCCCTTTCTGAGTGCACAGAGCCAGCCCCCTCCCACCCAGCCCAGGGGCCCAGCAACTCTCAGCCCCCCTGCATAGCTCCCACTGCATTTCACTGGTGATGATAAACAATGCAGTTGGAAGACAGAGTTGCAGGAAAGAGATCACAATGAAATCTGCTGAGTGGCCACTATTGAGCTGCAGCCAGTTTCAATTTGAATTTGATTGCTCCTTGAATTTCATGTTCTCCTTGAAGCCGCACCCTTTCCCCCATCCAGCTCATATGTTCGTGTGAATGCTGTGTCTTCCAGGGCCAGCTTTGTCTGCCTTGATCAGCTTTGACTGAATTTGCTGCTGGTTCTACAGAGACTTGCAAAGCGAAAGGGTCTGCCCTGGCTGACCCACAATGAGTTCAGCTGTCTGCCCTCCCCCAGTCTCATAAAACTTGGGCTGGCTAGCGAAGGAATACCAATCTTGTCTTTAGTGTGTTGTTGGCAGGTCTCAAAGTGCTTTTGGGAGATGAGGTGTTATCTGCTTTTGAGATGGGGAAACTGAGGCACGGAATAGCAAAGGGGCTTGCCTAAGGTTGTGCACAAGGCCACTAGCAGAGTTGGGAGCTGAAATTGAGTTGCCTGCTGAAGTCCAGAGTGAGGTTTATTGTTGCTTTACAGGCCAATGGCTTTCACTCTACAGCCCTTTTCCCTGCTTCCTTCTATGTTGGAACTTGGCAATTCAGAGTGCTTCCTCCCATCCAATTGTCCTGGCACGAAACCTTCTGCAGGTTGGAGCAGTGCGAGCCCCACTGCAGATTACTGTGTGCGCAGAACCGGCTGGGCCGTAGGTAGAAGTGAACTTGCGCTCCGGGCTGGGCGGCGTCGGTGCGTTATGGAAGTGGGAGCTTCAGGTACCAGCTGCATGAAATGGAGCTGGTAACATGTCTTGTGTGTGAGTCACTGTAATTGAGGGATGAGTTATTAGAGCTTGGCTGTGCTCTCACCTAAGAGAACTTGACTCTGGAGTCCACTTCCATCCTAGACCGGGATGGTTTTGTTTTGCAGCCAGTGTCCCCTTTGGTCAATTATGGCTGACCTTGCAGAAGTTTCATTCAGGCCCTGGCACGCGTCGCTTCTCTGCCATGCCTTTTTGCTTTTTGTGTAGTACCTCCTTTAAATTTCCAAGACGTTTTTCGGCAGCCATTTTGTTCTTGGAACTGGTGCAGCCTATAAGAGTAGGAAGCACACCTCCTATGCTCTCCCATGGAAACTTTATTTTTGTTTGCTCTTGATTCCCCCTCTCCCCCATCTTAATCCTAAAAAGTCTCATTTTTAGACAGAAAAGATATATTTTACCTCTTGCAAATCAAAACACAGCACAGATTGTAGTTAAAACAACCCTTTTCCCTCCCCCCAGGAGTTGAGTTGAGGATCTGTGTGTTTGGGCAGATTTGATGGCATGCACACGGAAAAAAGTGGTCCCTTTATAGCCCTGGGCAGAAATACTACCCCCCCCCCCGCACTTCTGCTCCCGGGGAGGGGAAAGTAACTTTTTGGCTGACATCTTCATTAAAAACTGCAGCAGTTAATTGGGTGGTTGAGCGGAGAGGAGAGTGCCCACGGGTGATTTATCTTGACATTTATGGAAAGCATAAGGGTTTACTCATTCATAAAATGTAGGAACAGTGAGTTTTCCTTTGCAGTGGCTGGCCTCTGGAGCAGCTCTAACGTTATTGTAGCTGATTGTGATCATTTCCGGACATGCCGCAATATGCCTAGAGGAGGTTGCATGGGAACAGTAACAATGTGGGATGGGAGAGCAAACCTGCTCGACAGGAATGGCATCAACCTGGAGCGCACAAATCCTCTGTCTTCTGAATGGTGGCCCCGAGAGGCCGCCAAAGGGGCCAGTCTTTGATTGACACTGAGATGCAGTCACGTGATAGTGCTGGGGAATCTTGCAAGCTGTGGCTCTGCTGTTGGGGCACGGTGGAGCAGGGAATGCTTTTTAAAAACTTCTTCCTAAAGACAAGCATCAGAGAGGTAGCCGTGTTAGTCTGTAGCGTCGAGAACAACAAGCAGTCTTGCGGCACCTTATAGACTAACAGATATTTTGGAGCATAAGCTTTTGTGGGCAAAGTGCCCACGAAAGCTTATGCTCCAAAATATCTATTAGTCTATAAGGTGCCGCAAGACTGCTTGTTGTTCTTCCTAAAGAGAATGTTAAAGCTCATCTGTCAGCCCCAGATGCAGGTGCCTTCTCTCAGCTGAGCTGATACGTCTTGGGCAGTAACCACACCAGGTTTCCTGTCTCACCTGCGTGCTTGCGTCTTGTCTTAGCATAGTCTTCCTGTGCGGGTCCGGGCGCTGTGGAGCTCCTTAGATCTAGTCAGTCCTCGGCTTTACTTCAGGCCTTTCCAAGCGTGGGGAGAGTTTTGGCAACACGGATGCCTGTCTGCTAGGAATCGGAGGGGTAGCTGTGTTAGTCTGGATCTGTAACAGCGACGAAGGGTCCTGTGGCACCTTATAGACTAACAGAAAAGTATATGCTCGAAACTTTTCTGTTAGTCTATAAGGTGCCACAGGACCCTTCGTTGCTGTCTGCTAGGAACTAGACTGAGAGTCGCTGATGTATTTTCCAGAGAAGTCCACTGTTAAAGTCAATTGTAGAATAGCATATTTGTTGTCATCCACGGAGCTATGCCAGCTTAGGGTCTGGTCCAATATATTTTCCTTGTTACTCACCTGAGGTGAGTTCAGTTGTGTCTCTGAGGTAAAGGGCTCTGTATCATCTGATTTCTGCCCCTGGCCATCTAGCAAGAAAGGTGTTTTGAAATGGTGCTCCCTAGATGGTTGGGAAAGGAGCCCCTGTTACCTGATGGGAGGTTGAGCTGGATTCAGATCTGGAGTCACACCTCTCATATCAATGGACTGAAATCAGCACAAGACCAGAAATCCTTTGCCTCCTTTGCAACCCGGTGGCGGTGGTGAGGGAAAGTCGTTTCAAGTAACAGAGCTCACGTTGTTGGAATAAACCCAAACCTGCCACTTGTAACCATTAGTGCTATGGGATGTGTTTTAACAAAGGAGAAAGACCTGGCAAAGCACACGTGCTGCTGGTCCCCAACAGCTGATACGCGTGTACATTGCTCACCCCAGTAAATACGTTGCCCTTTCTTACAAGACACGTCAGCGAGTCTCAGTTGCCCAAATTGGCCTCTTTCCGAGGGAAGGGCCATTGTGGCTAAAATGGTGTGAAATTGCTGGAGGGGAGACGTTTTGGGGAAGGTCACCTGGGCCATTCTTTGAGAACAAGCGTGCAAACTTTGATGCTCAAGGTGCTTGGGAATTTTCCAGCAAAACGTCAAACTCCTGTTTTATCAGAACTGACACACTGAGGGAAATGGGTCTGTTTCCATGAATCTTGCACGGGGCTGAGGACAGATTTTGCTGGGCCTTGGAGGGGCCCAGCTCTGGGCTCCTGGAAGGGGCAGGGCCTTGGGCAGAAGGGGTGGAGCTAGAGGAATTACCCCGCCCCCAGCCAGCCCTTCAGTGCTGCCAAGTGTTTGCCACCCCAAGCTCTGGCAGCAGTTTAAAGGGGTCAGGGCTCTAGCTGCTGGCGCTGAGGAAGGAGCAGCGGCTGAGAGCTCCAGGTCCTATTAAATTGCTAGGTCGGGGGACGGCAGCTCTGGTTTTTGTGCTGTAACTCTTCTCAAGTCCACAATGGAATTCTCGGGTCACAGCCAGAGGGAGATTTAGAGCAGGGGTTTCAAACTGCCTCTCTAGCCTGTGTGAGTACCCAAACCACTGACGTATTTCTCTCTCGCGCACAATGGGTTGTTTTTTTTTTGTCCTGAAAATTTTTGTAAACAGCCCCTGCAACATCATAACTCTTCCCAAAATGGTGCTTAGCATCTGGCCAGCCCAAATTATTTCCTGAGAGCAACTCAAGGGTGTCTAATCCTTGCCCAGCTGTCTCACTCGGCATTGGGATAGTAAGTCGTCTTGTCCCTGGCAGCATCTGGGCAGTTCAATGCACTCGCTATGTATGTGGTTTCGGAGAGAAGAGGTTTCTCATTGATTCTGCTTTGCCTGACTGCAACCGGTGGTGAGCTGGTCAGGAATGGTGTTGTTAGGAGGGTTGAGTGTATAGGGCACAGAAATATTCAGGATCCTATTCCAGGCTCTGCATAGGAAAAGGCTGTTCTCCTCAGGGAATGCCGAACCTCAAATACACTTACAATTGGAGGGTGCTCCCAGTCCATCAAAGCCGTTATATTGAAAATCATCGAGCTCAGCAAAATTTTGTTGGCGTTTCCTTTCTAACAAGCCAGAGTAAGTTGCTTTGTCCGAGGGCAACGGCTCTGTGCATTCGTTGCTGAAGACGTAGCAGGAGTCTGACGGGGCCAGCTGGTGTCCTACAGCTGAGATTAACCAGAAGACACAAATTGGAATCTTTCTTCTGTAAGCCCCTGTGAACTGGAGCAAAGCAGACTCATCTGCGCTCTGCCAGGTTGATGTGGCTGGCTCATCTGTGTGTTTAATAAACAGTGGTGCTAATGAGGAGAAACCTGGCTGGCATTCACTGAAGCTGATGAAAATCTGACCTGATCATTGAAGCGACACTTGAAAGCAGCTCTTGACAAGTGCTGTCACCTGACTGTGTTTATAAAGTGTGGGCTTGTCCCCCACCCCAGAATCATAGAACACGAGAACGGGAAGGGACCTCGAGAGATCATGGAGTCCAGTTCCCTGCCCTTTTGGCAGGACTAAGCACCATCTACACCAGCATCTTTCAGCTGAGGATTTCCAAGGGCTTTGCACCCAGTGTAAACTTCGTGCCCCTGGCCTCATGTCCATGGGTCATTGTTGTGCAAATGGGGAAACCTGGGGCTCACGATAGTTTGAATGTGGGATCCTTACGGTATCTGTTGCAGAGGGGAGGTGGTTCACTTGTCTTGTGCAGCAAGTCCCTCTCCTTCTTTTTTTTTTTTTTTTTTTTTTTTCTTTCCACCTCTTGGGAGCGGCTGAGTCTAAAGTTTTGAAAACAGTGTATTGGGGCATGACATACACACAAGTGTTTGAGCAGGTGAGCTTCAGTAATTCACCCGGGGACGGTGACTCAGACCCACCTGGCTGCAGCAGGAGAAGTTACTTTGATGGAGTTTGCTCTCTTACCTTCCTTTGGAAACATAAGCCTCTGTCCTGAACTTTCTGGGTTTGAGCCCTGGATCCACAAAGAAGCAAAATGAACAAAGGAAACTTTCACTCTTGCTGATATTGCTTTGCATGAGGCTTGGCCGGGGCTGGTTTAATATGGGCCCTGAATGAGCAAACCAATTACCCGTTTCTTGGACTGGAAGTGTGAGTCATCATGCGCACTGCAGCAGGCATTAAGAGTTTGAGTTTTTGCTAAGACTAAGGCCTTCCTGGAGTCGCTTTTGTGGCTTGTTGGCTTCTCTCTACCCTCATAACCTCAGTCTCTCTGTATCTTTCCTCACCAGCTGTAAACTGGGGATAATAAATGGTATAGTGTGGCTTAGCTAAGGTTTGCCGCTGAACCTATTGACCCCGGCACCTGAACTGGCGGCAATGGAATATTATGGGATGCCACGGCAGCCACAAAACCTGATCTCTACCAAGACAGGTGATTTTGGAGGAGGGGGCATGAGCTGCGCTCCCCTCAAGGCTGAGCTCACCCCTCCTCATCCTGCCTTCAGGAATGAACCTGGCTCACCCCTAAGTACTTCCTGCCTTGCAATCCTATGGGTACCATTACACGGCAGTAGAAACCCTATGTCAACTGACTCAGGTTCATGGGCTTGGGCTCTGGAATTAAAATTGTAGTGGAGACATTTGGGCTTAGGCTGGACTTTGAGGTCTCCTCCTCCCCCCAGGATTTGAGCCCAGGTTGCATCCTGAGTTGGAATACCTATACTGCAGTTCTTAGCCTGAGTCAGCTGACTGGGACCAGCTGTGGCCATGCCAGGTTCTCTTATTGCTGCGTATGGCAAGGCCTTGGCAAAACCAGCTCTGTTGCCTTCCTTCTCCCATCTCTATCCTACGGCACCCAGATTAACACCTGGCCCCAAGCCAAAAGACTGGGTCCAGCCAGCCCCGTAAACCCCTCAGTGCTGCTAGTTCTTATGACCTAATTATGGGTCTCGTGAAGTGTTCCCTGTAAGCTGAGCACTTGGGCGGCTACCCAGGAGAGATTCAAATGCAGTTGATTAGCAGAGCACCCACAGCTGGCATTGTGTGTTTCTACTTGTGGTGTACATCTGCACATGCCTCAGAGCACACACAATTCATTCTGCCCAGGGATGCAAAAAAAAATGTAGAGGGAGCATTGTTCTCATGGGGTTGGGTCTCCTGAAGACAAGGGACAGGGTTGCCAGACATCCCTCAATCTGTGGGACAGTCCTTAATTTCCATGGCAAGTCCTGCATCTCTTATTTACGCAAAAATGTTCTGCGGGGCTGCCGAGGTTAACCCCCCTCCCCGTCCCCAGGGTTAGGGAAGGGGAGACCTCGGCAGCCCTGCGGGACATCTTTGCATAAATGCGGGACGTGGGACTTGCGTGGAAATTCTGCGCCACTGGCTGGGGTTTCTGTGGCTGGGGCTCATGTCACACACACATTACGAAAATCCTGGCAACCCTTGCATGGGATGAGGTGAGAATCTTTGACTTCAATAAAAAGGAAGTTTCTTGCCTTTCTGGCCATGGAGAAAAGGTTGAAAATGTAACCCAGGTGCAACTTGGAGTCCAGAAGGCAAATAAAAATGATCAAATCTCACGAAGTTTGGGGGCCTTGTGATTTTTTTTTTTTTTTTAAATGTCGTCTATCTGTCTGAATCCACACCCTAATTTTGCTGCTGTCTGTGTTTATAAGTGACCTGCGCCACAACTGGGAGCTTTGAGCTCTTTACTGAACTTCAGGGTTGTCCAGATCCCGCTCAGAACTTAGGGGCTTGGTAGGAATCTGACGGGAATCCTACCACGCTGGAGACTGAGCCCCCAAACCTCAGCCGCTGCTTTTCCCAGGTCAGGGCAATACAAAGCAAGTGGAAACGCTCATTGTCGTCCAGCTTGGGCAGCAAGAAACCTGCCCCCTCTGAGCCCGCGAGGCCACATTTATGTTCCAACAATATTGTTCACTTTTGCACAAAATGTGACCCCTGAAAGGGAGGCTTTATACGTTCCTGCATTTCTCTCTGGCGTAAGAGAACGCAAACAAGGACTTGGGTGGTAGTGAACACAGCTGGTAGTGTTCACCCCTGGGCTGCTTTAGCCCCCTGATGCTTTTGGAGGAATTTTCTGATGTTTCATTCACAAGATTTTTTTGCGGGGGGTCGGGGGCCGAGAATGATTAAACATAAATTTTCCCTCCCTGTCTTCCCCCGTGCATTTTTTTTCCATTGTGTTTGTAAAACAGGCAGAGCCAAAGTTGATGACATCTTTATGAGGATGCCTCCGGTCAAGACTATTAGCATCTATTCAGACTGCTGGAGGGGAATTTTCCTCTCTTCCACCCCCCACACCCCTCCCCACAGCCTTCCTGCTTTGGCACAGGCTGGGGGGAGGATGACCTCACGGCTGCTTCAATTCACCACACTTCTATAGTTTTGAATGGGAAGGACTCGGTGAAGGATGGTGGGGGGGGGGGGGGGGGGGAGGGAAGGTGATTACATCACTCTCTCAGCTGCGGATTGGCTGTCTGCCTCCCACAGAGGTGACATCATCCCTGCCCCCTTCTTTATTTTTCTGGCCATCTTCCCCTCCCTCCCCCTGGGATGCAGAGTTGCCAAGGCGACGCTAAGTTTTCAAGCTTGCTGTCCAAAGGACTGGCAGTTCATTATACGTCTGACATGGGAGGAGGGGGGAACGTGCAATGGGTGGGAAGTGGGTTTGGGACAACAACAATCAAATATGTGCAGTTTTATGTTTTAAGAAGTGGGTTGGAATGAAATATGATGGGGAGGGTGATAAGGGTCAACATTTTAGGAAGGCATTTCGTGATATACGAAAATAATTTGGTTTCTTCTTGGCACTGACATCTCCGCAGTGTTGGGACGCTTCCATGTGAAAAACAAAACGCCTGGCTGAGATTTCAAGCAGATAACTGGAGTGCTGTCCTACTGCACAAACGAAACACATTCAGTGTCATGGCCCTGTAGCTGATTTAGCCAAAGATTTAAAATCTGCCAGACCAACCTAGCAAGAACTCCCTTCAACGGTCTGAGCCATCTCCCAGTGAGGTAAGTTTAATCCCTTTAAGGAGCCTAGTGGAGTTAAAAATTCAGACCGGACTTTTAAGGAGCACATTAGCTTGTGATGTTAACCAGGCTTTGAAAAGTCACTGAGAAGTAACCAGGTGCTCTAGGCTTGCCTCACAGTCCCTTCTTAGATGGGAGGATTTGCACCCATCTCTCATGCCAGTTAACGTACATCCAACTGCTGCAATTTGACTATTGCTTGGCAGTCTGCACCCCAATACCCTGTCCCAGGTCACCACCCAAACCCCCTGCACTCCTTCCCCAGGTTACAACTCCCCCTTAGACCTTTCACCCCCTCCTAAACCCTTCTTGTGGGCCAGGATCTGCTCCTGCACCCCAATCCCCTGCCCCAGGTCACAACCCCCTTTTTCTCCTAGACCCTTTCTCAGACCCAACACCCTCCCCTACACCCCACGTCTCCTCCATAGGAAAGTGTGGTCTGGGAATGCCCCCACCTTCTATCAAAAATGTTTGTCTATCCCACTTCCAAGTGTGTCACACCAAGCCCGGACTCCACTTTGAGCCCAAGCCACCCTTCCGCCCACACACACAAGTCAACCTGGTTCTGGGTCAGCAGGTGCTCTAGAGTCTAGTCTTAGGAGGTGGGTGGTCCAAGCCCTGTAATCTTTGCAGTGCAGATGCAAGTCAGGTCACAGACATAAGCCAGAGGCTCTGTGTGATGTCGTACAGAAGCATCAGCATGTCTGTGACACCTGTGTCCAGTTGTTATAATCTCAGGTTTACAATGCACTGTGGACACTCAGCTGCAGGCTTGGAAACTCTGAGCTGGTCCCAGTGATGCAGGCACAGAACATATTGACCTCTCCAGCCTGAGCACAGTGGAAGCCTGTTCCACTGCATCTCCGTCGGTGTTCTGAGCAGTCCTTGCTAGATTCAGCTCATGCAGATAGGTCCACCCCCGACTGCAGCATTTGCAGACCAATTTAAATCCCTTGCTGAGGACCCACAGGGCACTTTGTGTGAGGGGGGAGTTGAATTCGCAGACCTCCCAAAGCCCAGGTCAGACCAACTTTTCCCTATCTCAATCCGTATAGGAGAGAAGAAACTCAGTTTTCCTCTTTCATACCCTAGGTGTGGGATGGTCAACCACATTCCCCAGCTAGCTCCAGCAAATCTGTGACCATGGGGGCTCTTCGTGCCACTGTTCAACAAGTATGTAGCACTGGCTAGAACTGCACAAACCTGTCTTTTTTCCACAAATTCCTCCTCCCTTTTTTCCATGGAATTTGGAAATTGGACTCTTTTTGCCAAAGTTTCAAATTTCACAGACCCTGGTCAAAAATGTTCCCAAAACATACCGGTGTCAGGGTCATTCCACTTTTTCCCCAGCACAAGAAAACCAAATCCCTCCCCAAATGAAGGTCAACAAATTGTAATGTGCCATGTGGTTCCCAGGATATTAGTGAGATGATGTGGGTGAAATTATATACTTTATTGGATCAACGTCTGTTGGGGAGAAAGAGGCAGAAGTTGGTGCAATAGAAGATACAAGAGAGGCCGAAGCTGTATGGCATCCTCTGGACCTGACTGGTGCCAGCCAAGAGAATTTGCTGGACCACGGGAAATCAATGTTGTCTAGCACACTACCAACACTTCCACTGCTTACTGTGGACACTCTTGGACATTTAGGGGTAAATTAGAGCTAAGTAACAACAGAGAACACTGAAAGCCAGGACAGGTGGCTGGAAATAAACTTTCTGGGACCCCATAATACTTGGCCACACCCATAAGTGGTTGTCTGGCTAACTGAAACCATGCTAGATCACGGATGTTGCTGAAGAAGAGTGTTTTGGATTAGAGCGGTTTAACCTGTATTACCTCCTCTACCTTGTGTCTCTAACAGGCTTTGGTTGTGTTTGTTAGTCTTCTGCCCTTATTGTTTCCCACTACTGGGACTTTATCTGTGCCTAGCGGGGTAGTGCAGGCTGGAATAGAGAGGCTAAAGGCTGGTAGCTGCTGGGTCTTGGCCAACTAACACCTACCTGTCCTATCACAGGTGCATCTGCACTAGTGGCAGCAGAGCTTAAGGGAAAAACTTTAGCATAGGTCAGGCTTCGTACACCATCACAGACAAACGGGGCTCCCTTCTGGGACTCCAGACCCTTATATTGTGCCTTTCCTACAGGCTGAAACGCTCAAGTCTGGAACTCTCTCATCCAGCAACATCCGTTGGCCGGCACGAGTTTAGTTAGCAGGATGACCACTTATCGTGGCTGTGGCCACATTTCCTGTGGTCCCATAAAGTTTGTTTCCAGCCACCAGTCCTGGCTCTGTGTTCTGTGCTGTTATTTAGCTGTAATGGGCCTCTAAATGTCTTTCAAGAGCCCAGTAAGCAGTGGAAGTATTGGTAAGGCTGCTAGAAAATATTGACCTCCCGTGGCTTGGCAAATTCTCTCATTCGGTACCAGTCAGGTAAAGTGATGGCTCTTTAGTGCATTTTAGTTGCCACATGTTCAAATTCTAATGTGTACAGGGCACTTATTGTTCCTTGCATGTTATCTCCTCGATCAGGTAACATGTTAATATCCCAACTGCCTTCTCCATGCTAAGATTTTACCGCATGTTGGCTGACAAAAGGATGATGCTCTGCTCCCTCTTCCTTTTTCCCCCCGGTTTGACTGCATCTGTAGGCTATGTCTACGGAGATATATTCCGACAAAAACTTCTGTTGACCGATCGCTCTAATGTAGACGTAGTTATGGAACAAAGCTGAGAATCCGGAGCAGCGTATTTGCTGTGATTTCTGGCGTGGCTGCTCTTGACATGAGGCAAGGAATTTTTCATTTGTTACATAATGGGTGAGCATGACTAACGAATGCTTTGGCTAGAGGTGTGTGTGTGAACCTCCATGTAAAAGTTCTCCAAGCTCCCTGAAGAGGAGGGTGCAGATAAATGATTTCTTGCCTCTCTGGTTGCCCAGGCTGGGCTGGTATGGCTCAATCAAAGAGCTAGCAAGTTGCATGAGCTTATGGCAGTGCACTGATTTCTAAGGACTTCCTATTGAAATGGGCCAACCGCTGTGAGCTTCCAGCGCTCTTCCGGGGCAGTGGATAGTTCTGTCGTCTGCAGGAGTGGCACTCAAATGCCAGCAGATCTGTAATGTATAGGGGTGGGTAGGAGGGCTGCCAATGCCCATCAGCATCTGGTTTGGATGGTGGGTCCTTGACACTACTGGGAAAAGAGTGACTAAGCTTCTGTTGGAACTGAACTAGAAGGCTGTCTCCAGGCTGCTGCTTTTGTGCTGCAAGTGAGACGATTAGCCATGTCGCAATAACCAAGTCTGGATTACGAACCAGCAGGCACGCTGATTAATGGTCCCATATTGTGCAGACATAGCCTGTGTGTTCTGGGCTTCTTTTGCAAGGGCTGAGGACAGCACACAATGCCAAAGGCAGGGGACACAGTCTGTGTTCCTGCTATTATTTTCCAACCACGGGTGGAACAAACTTTTGTTCTGTGCACCACCAGTGAACATGCTGCCAGCTGTGGGCGCTCTGGTAATCAGCTGGGCACCACCTGAACTTTTCTAAGCAACCTCCTGTGTGCTCAGCTTTCAGGGACCACTGCACACATGTGATTTGAAGCATTGAGCAAGGGCCTGGGAGATGGATGCCTTGGAGCGCTGTGAAGAGGCATTGGTTTATGTAAATGCACCATGAGGGCACTGCTGTCATTTTAAGGGGACAGAGATTGCAGTTATTTCATGCTCAATCATTCGTGCAGCACAATTGGAGGTGAAAATAACCAGGTGAACCCTGGCGCACCGCTGCTGCAGGAGCTGGCTGAGCTGATGGCAAAAGCCAATGGAGTTATTTAAGGAGCTGGCAGGGACCTGTGTTGCAATTGTCCAGTACCTGTCAGAAACGTTAAGGTCCTTTCACCCTTGAGCGCAATCCTGGGTTTTGGAAGTTGTAGGAGGGCTGGGGACGATGGGGGGGATGCATGATGGACAGGGCGCGTGTTGAGGGTGATGAAACTGAACTCTCTGTAGCCAGAGATCAGAGAAAAGGGGGTTTGAAGACTGAATGGGTAGAGAAGCGGAATCTGCCCCGATTCATATTTAGGGGCCAGATGGAGGGAGCGGGTGCAGGCAGCCTATTCCCTGCTGATTGCATGTCACCTCTGAGGCTGGAGGGAGAAGGGGATGAATTATCTGACTCCTGTGGGGAAGGCGTCATCTAGCACCTATTTGACTCCACCCCTCTTTCTTCTTCTGCATTACATATCTACAGCAGTCTAGGTTTAGAATCGGAGCCAGAGGGCTCCATTCTGTACCTGCATTAGCTTCGTAGCAGGTTGCCGAGCCATGTGACGTGGTTGCCACAGAACCTGGAATCAGGTGCAATCCATCCGGTTTCATACCTTGCTGCTGCTCATCATGAGTGCTGGGGAGCACTGGGGGTGGGAGAGGGAAACTATCCTGTGACAATAATTTAGACAAACCTCAAACTTAGCCCTGGGGTGTAGAAAAGCAGCACCCCCGCCATTACCGTGGTGTTTGCGAACCTTTTGGAAAAAACCCAGTGCAGGTCTGTGGTGCAGGTGTAAAGCCTGGGAGGGATCTTGTGGGGTTTGGTGCAAAACCAGGGAGATGCTTTGGCATGTTGGAACTGTTTTTTCTGGGAGTTTGGGGGTGAGGGATGGTGAAACCCCAAACTCAGGTCCTGGGGGGTGTGGTGTGGAGGGGAAACCAGTGAACGGGTTTGCATGAACCACTGAGAACCCAACCTACCCAACAGAGTTGGAGACAGAAGATCAGATTGTACTTTGATTGCATCCGTGAAATTGAGGAGCTGTTCCCATGCAGAGGCAATGGGGGTTACCCTGGTGTAAAGGTCATCTGAATCATGCCCTTAAGATCTCAAGTGCTTCTTATAAAGCCCTATGTTATCCTCAGAGAACTGAGGAAGGGAAAACCTTGTGGTTTTCGTCCCAGCATTACTAAGCAACCATGTTCTGAAATGCACAGACCAAGGGAGAGAACTTTGTTTACCAGGAAGAAAACACTTGAAAAGGAGAATCTTTGGCGGAAACATGGCTGGGATTAATGCGGAGCTGGGACGGGGTGGGGGTGGGGGGGCTCCTCAGGCAGTTTTATTGTTTTTCTGGCCTAACCTTAGTGCTTCTGTGTCTTTGCCAAGCGACTTGTTCCCTGTCTAATTTAGACGGCAGCATTGTGAGTGGGATCGGAAGGGGAGGAGGGAGCAGGATTTGCCAGCGCAAATAGGCAAGCGAGATTATCTGGTTTAAGGCAGAGCGAGTTGGTCATTAGCTGCCATGCTTCTGAAAATCCTGCTGTAATTAATTTTCTCCTGATTTAATTAGAGGAATCTTGGAGGGAGGAGGCAGGAGGGAAGCAAATTGGGGGTGCTTTTTCAGGGTGAGGGTATAGAAGGCTGAAATTAAAACCCACGGCAGGATTGTGGTGAGCTGCTCCTGTTAGACAGTGGAGACAGACGTGGGACAGAGGCTTGAGCCAAGGAGTGCGGGTCCTGTATGTGGGTGTGTACATGTCTGTGTAACCCACACGCCTAGGTGTGGTTCACTGCCAGCTGGGGTGGCACCTAGACCACTTACACAGAGAGAGAAGGAGTCTCTTTGGCTTTTAGCCCAAGCTGTAAAGACTCCTGCGCTAAGCTCCAGAGGACCAAGTTTTGAGTTTGCCAGTGGGTGGTTACACCTGCAAATCCCGTGGGGGGCATAGGTATTCCCCCTCTGAGATCCTGCCCGGCCTTCGTGCAGCAGGTGGGACTGAGACAAACTTGACACGGGAAAAGCTGCAGAGATGGAGCTCATCCTACAATGCCCTAGAGCAGGTGCTAGTGACTGCTGGTCAGTCTTGTTTCATGGGGGGAGATAGTAGATGGATTTACAGCCAGCATATTAAAAAAAAAAAAAACACGGCCTGTGTAGTCTTGAGACAAGAAGGCAGAAGGAGGGACCTAATAATGGTCTTCAAATTTTGCATCTGATGAAGGTTGTTTTTTTAACCCATGAAAGTTTATGTCCCAATAAATCTGTTAGTCTTAAGGTGCCTGGGGACTCATTGTCTTTACAGATATAGAAAAACACAGTTCCCTCGCTGTGACTAGTCTGCAGATATGCAAAGGGCCATTTATAAAAAGGGGTGGAGCTGATTGTTCTCCCCATCTACTGCAGGCAGAACAAGAAGCAAAGGGATTAATCTGGAGCGATGCAATTAGAGGTTAAATGTCGAGCGGTGGCGGGGGGTGGGGGCAGGTGGTTATGTAAGGGCCGTTAAATCGCTGGATTGAGCTTCCAAGGGCAGAATCCTCATCACTGGAGGTTTTTAAAAAGAGGTGACCCCTGTTAGGGCTGGTTCCACCTCCAGAGTCCTCCTGGCTGTAGCTTGCTGAGATGTTGTGATTACATCAAATAAGCAGAAGATGGTTTGAGATGTGGTGTGAGCTCCTACTGCTGCTTCCATAGGCACAGATGGAGCTGAGCTAAACATGCAGCGCAGGGGTTAAGAGGAGTGGGGGAGTCTGTTCCTGCCTCTGTGGCAGGACTGCAGCCTCTGTGCCTCAGTTTCCCCTTCCATAAAGTAGGGGCAAGAGTATACAAGTGCCTCAGAGGGCAGACTTGATTCATTACTCTTCATGAAGTGCTGCAGGATCTCGCACTGGAAAGGGCTACTGAAAGGCCAAGGGTTTTGGGGACGGAAAAAGGTGCAGCTGCAGTGTTGCTGTGGTGAGGCTGGAGGTGGGTGTGAGACCGGGGTGGGTTGCAGATGGTGAACCTGTAAAATCAATGGATGTGGCCTTTCTAAACTCTCCTGAAGGTGTATGGACCAAATTCTGAGCTGGTGTAAATTTAGCATCACTCCATTGGCTTTAGGTAGGTAGCTCGGTAGATTTACACCAGCAGGCCATCTGGTCCTGGCTGTATGTACGAGATCACTCTGGCATTGCTTTGGGGGATTCCTTCACCCTCCTGGGGTGGGGGAGGGGGGATAAGGTGCGCTCTCTCTCCTGAGAAGCTCTTATCTTTGCTGCTGCATTTTGGGGACACTGATGTAGGCTTCAGGATTCCTACCTGAAGCTGGAGAAAATCCCCAGTTAGACGGGATGGGGAGGTGGGGGTTCAACTTGCATTTCACTCGCTTCTCCCAAGCAAGCTGGCCAGTATGAAATGCACCCCACCCCCTCGCTGCAGCACTGGTTTGTGCCTCGCCGTTAATTCTTCCCGGCAGAACAAAGTGTGCAGAGAAAGGGTGGGAGGGGAGTCCTGGCTGATGAGCATGGGACTCTGCAAGGTTATTCAGCAGTAATTATCAGCCTCAATCTGGAGCAAAACCAGGGGCTAGGAGAGAGGGGGAAACCCAGGCAGGAAGGAGGTCTTGCAGCCTGTGGGAACAAGCCTCCCATGAGCGCTAAAACTGACAAACAGCCAGAGGTGACTGCTTGGAGCAGGGGGAAGACATGGGTATAGAAAAGGAAGGCAAACTTAGTCCAGGTGGGTCGGGGAAAGGAGGCAGCAGCACGAGGAGCAGGGGAAAAAATGCTTTTAGAGCACAAATTTGGCTGTGACCCCGGTCAAGCTGCATTCAGATTGGGGGAGGGGAGGGGGAAGAAGAAAAACCTCTGCGAAAAGATCAATGGGAGGGGTTAGAACCTCTCCATCGGCAGAGGCTTTGTGTTGGTTGCTCCAGGCAAGGTTAGACATCTGCATCGCCTTTCATGAGACCTGTGGTCTTTTGCGCTGCTGCTCTCATGCTACCAGCTTTGGAGAGCTTTGGAGAGCTGTGAAGGCAGCCAGCTCAGCTACTGGGAGACTCCTGCATATCTCAGAACAGCAGTGAGCTCTCTGGCTATTTGAGAACGCTCAGACTTGAGAAGCAACACGAAGTCCGGTGGCACTTTATAGACTAACGGCTGGTTTGGAGCATAAGCTTTCGGGGGCAAAGACCCGCTTTGTCAGATGCAAGAAGAGTTCTGGCTACTTCTCCTCGGCGTTACCTGCAGGGCGTTCTCTGTGGTTTCCCTGCTAAGGATCCTGCAAGTGCTTTGCAAATGGCATGCATGGGGCGAGCTGCTCGCGTTAGAACGCAGGTCACTAGAAGCGGGCCTGTGCTGCGAAGCTGTTCTCCATCCCAGGTGTTCAAACCCCAGGTTCTGGTTCAGACCTCTTGCTAATATATCGGCACCATCCACCACGAAAATGCAGCCACTTCTGGAGGGGAAACCTGGTTCACAGTGCAGAGCAACTTCATGGCGTTTGTTTGAAACTTTCTCGTCTGGCAACATCCATGGCCCAACAGGACAGCAAGAGTTGCTGGACCAGAGGGTGCTTGGACCAGAGAGTCCCAGTTGCCTGGAGCCTGTTGAGGTGGTGGGCCTGAGTGGAGCCCTGCTGGTGGCGGGGAGCCCTACCCTGCTGCAGGGAGCCTGCCTGGCAGCTCTGCGATGCCAGAGAGCTGGGTCGGGATCAGGGAGCCCAGCAGGGGTCAGGCTGCAGGCAGCCCACCTGGGAACAGGGATAGGGTGGGGCCAGGAATGGTGGCCCCTCCTAGCGAGCCCAGAGGCCTGCCCTTCCCACTTTGGTAAATGCCTTTATTTGGGACTATTCAGGTCCTGAGAGTGCAGGACCAGGAGATGCAACCCGTAGTACCTAAAGGATTCAGCTGAGGTTGTAGCCTGATTCCGCTGGGCATTTTGGGTAGTATTGGAGTCACAGAGCCCTGACATAGGCTAGAAGGGGAAAAAAGGTCAATGTAATGTCGCAGATCAGGTCAGTTGCTAAGCTAGGACTAGACTGTCCAGGCCATGCCCTATCTGGGAGACCACACTACTTCCTGCAAAACGGGTTGGGCCAGGAAATGTAGAAGAATGACATCTCCTGCTGGAGACAGGCAGGGTTAAGTCACTCAGCTTCTCATTCGGCCATGACCCTGAAACTAGCAAAAGTGGTCCTAAATGACATCTGGTGTTAAAGATCATAGACACGTCTCTGGCAGCACACCAGCCTGTTACAGCCCGTGAGGGTATTGGTTCTGTATTAACTGCCCATCCAGCTCCCTGCCCCAATTTTGGTATTTGCTGAAGGCTTCTCATTCCAGCAACACGCCGACACCATTGGGCTTAGCTAGTGAGCTTCAGCAAACCCTTGGAGCAGTGCAGGGCCATCAAAGAGGGGAGTGCTCTGAGGAAGACTTGCCCAATTCTAAGTGCCGATGGTCTCTTCTCAGGATTTGGTTCATAGGGACTGAAAAAAAAAAAATTCTCTATCCAGGTTTTGGCACCAATCCCGGCCTGTTTTCTAGATTACGGAAAGTGGGCTGTATGTTTTCCTTCTCTAAAAGTATTATAATTTTTAGGGGTGGGATTCTTCAAGGCAGTTTAAGTGAAGTAGATGCCCACCTTTTATTGAAGCTCAATCGAAGTTGTGCCTCTATCTCCCTGGTTCCTCTGATAACCCCTAATGGACAGGAATGTTCTCAAGTATCCCTGAGTGAGTTAGGTATGTTTGCAGTAAATCTTCAGAACTTAAGCGTGACTTCCTTGTGTCAGGTCAATGATATACCCAGCCCAGGATCCTCTCTTACAACAGGGTCAGTGCCAGGGGTTTCAGAGAGAATGAACAGAACATGGCAGTTGTTGAATGATCCCTCCCAGCTCTTGGCAGTCAAAGATTTAGGGACACAGAGCATTGGGTTGCATCCCTGATCATCTTGGCTAATGGCTATTGACAGATCTATTCTCCATGAACTTATCTAATTCTCTTTTTTTGACATTAAAAATAAAACACAGACTTCAGAAATAACCACAGATACAAACTCTAGATGAAATCCAATGAATAACTCAACCTTCAGACCTTAGTTAACCTTCTTGGGTAAGGCTCCGATGCTGCACGTGAAATGCAAATCTTAAGAAGCAACGTGCCAAGTGACTATAAATAGGTTGCTAATGTTGATTTAGCTCTCAGAAAGGTTCCAGAATTATAGAACAGTAAGACATGCCAATGAAATGCCCAGGGCAAAAGCAAAAATATTCAGAAGTGCTGTATGCACTTTAAGTAACCATCTTAACTTCTCGGGAAGGTAGATGAGGGAAGTGATCCAGATGTTTTAGAGGTCCATAGGTCTGCCAAAACCTACAGAATCAATGCTGGGAAAGAGCCAGGATTAAAGCTCTCATTCTGCACTCAGGTCACTGCACTACCACAGTGCGACAAATTGTGGTTTAAATTTTGCAGAGTTTCATGTGCTCATTTTTTGCTGCTTTGTTTCAGATCCCATGAGACAAACTGACAGAAATATGCTTGTAAAATTCAGCAAAAACGAATGCAACCGTTTGCTCCATTTGCCTTGTGGTGAGCATTTTTTTTTTTTTTTTTGCATAGTAAAACTCTTGAAAATGTGGATTTTTCCTGTGATTTAGAGGCACGTGATTTAGAGGCTGGATTTGCTTAGAATAGGCGAAGCCTGCCCTCTGATTACAAAAACAAAGTGCATAGCTTCGCAAAAGATCCTGCAATACGACCTAGTTTTTGAGTTGAGAAAGAAGTTCTCCCAAACCTTGTATTGCATTTCTATTTTGCAACAAACATTAGCACACCTGCCCTAGGACAGGTGTAGCTTAGCTCACATCTGTACTAGACCACGCCTTTCTGGTGAGTTCCTACAGCAATAACCATGCCGCACCTTCTTGCATCTCAATATTATGATTACACCACAGATTATCCTACAATATGCAGCAGATTCAGGAACCCGCAGGTCAAAAGAGTAGAAGTGCAGCGCTCATGACCTCTGAAATGTGAAGTAAGAGGAAAGGGGTTGTGTGTGATTGGCTTCATGTATTGGCAGGCTGTATTGCGTTATCAGCACTGTACGTGCCCATTCCAGTGCGCTCTTTGAATAGAGGTTTCCCCCTGCAGGAGCTGCAGTGCTAATCATAGGATGAGTCACTATCTCCTGTTTTATACAGCACACTGGGTATAGTTACAGTGGAGTCAAGAGCACTTGAGCCAGGCCGGATAGTTTTGTGTCCTGAGTCAAGGAGGTGCAAGGTGATGGGGTTTACCTGATACTGACGGGTACACACAGGCCCTGTCTTAGTGCCTGGGATGGGTTGGTACCAGGCCACCAGATGTGTGGAAACGCCCGTCTGCCATGCTCTGGAAGGATAGAAACCATCTCTGTCTGCTCACTGCTGAGTCGGTCTCCCTTCGCTTACCAGATGTGAACAAATGTAGCCCATGTGGTTGTCCAGGCATGGACATGTGTGTTCTCTGAGTGGAGGATTAGTCAATGGACCCTACATAAGTGGGGGGGCCCTGGAAAATTGGGTGCTGTCCCACTCTGGCTGCTTGCTCCTGCTGGGGAGCAGGGTCGGTACATGGGGCCTTGCCCTACTCCACCTGCGTGGCATTCCTGATCGGGGGTGGGGGAAGCCCCCACATCCTGACTCCCTTTCCCTGGGAGGAGTGTGTGTTTGGGGGCCGCTGGGGGGGGAGTGTAAGCTGAAGGGTTGGGGAAGGAGGCTCCCACTAGCTGTGGCTCAGGGCCCCACAAAAATTTAATCTGCCTCTGTGTCTCTCTCTCTCGGCAAACCTAGCCCAAGGAAATATTAGATAATCTTCCTTGCATTGGACTACTTCTTAAGCACAGGGTCTCTCTCTCCTGCTCTCTTTCGGCTTGTAACAATATAAGCAATGGGCTGGGACTTTCCGAACTTGGCTAGCCTCTTCCGAGTGGGCCCCACACAGCTGTGAACATCAGGTGTGCACCGCCTTCCATGCTGTCATCTCAGCCCATGCACTGGGAGAGCAGATTTTTTTTTTTTTTTTTCCTCCCTCCTGCTCCTTCTTCAGAGCTACAATGACAAGGGGAATGAAAATCACCGAGGTTCCTCTTCCCACTCTGAATAGGAGCTTTGTCTTTGCAAAGCAATGACTTGAAACCGATCCGGGGAAAGGCGATTGTTATCGGGAGGCTCCTGAACGGTTTGGATCCTGACTTTGTTAGAGATCTTGTAATTTAAACTTCAACCTGCTTATTAGAAATTTGAGAGAATAGTTTAATAATAAAAAAGCAGACTTTTTTTTCCTCATTCCCTGCATTCCCATCCTTTTCTGTCTCTCAGCTGCTTTAGATGTTGAATCAGTCAACTCCTTCCCCTGCCCTTTGCTTTCATGATGATTTTTTTTTAAACATCGCCGGACAAAATGCCTCGATGTTTCTTTTGAGACCTGCCAAAGAATTATCACCCGTGGCCCCCTCTTCAAAAACCCACTGGGCCTTTGCACAGGCTTTGGATCAGGCCCATAAAGTATTAGGCAGGCGAGGGTAGAAGCAGAATACAAAAGATTGATTTGTTCAGAGTTCAGCTAGGTCATCCAGTCCTCCTCCTCCGCAGGAAGAAAGCCCATTTGAAACCTCAGCATTAAAAGAAAAAGACATTTTGTCTGCTTAGGACGGTTTGGGGAGGTGAGAAAAATTCCTAATCCCCTCCCCTCCCTTTGCATCTTAGCTCCTTCCAAGAAAATCTGCTTGGCAAATGCTCCCCTCTGAGCAGCAGCTTGCTGGCCCCCAAAATGCGCAGAGGAAACGTGTTTGGACATGCGGTGGTTGTACATGCACTCTTGTTCGCCCGTCTCCTAGCATGACACAGGGGTCAGTCACCAGAACCCATGCTTCGCTGCTGGGGAGTGAACCACCAGCCAGAAGCCCCACCTGGGTCTGACACTGGGGAGAGGAGGAGGGCTGGGTGTTAAACACTGCCAGTCTCCAGGGCCTTTTAATTTCATGGGGGTGGCCAGGGAGTGCAGTTGTTCGGTTAAAATCTGTTACTTTCTGTCCGGGCTCCCTGCTCCTTGCCCTGATGAGGAAATTTTGCCAGACACAAGGGTTCTGTTGCTGGGAGTGCAGCGCCAGAGCTCTTTGTCTGTCTAGCACAGTGGCTCCCAGAGGCGTAAAATGCAAGCAGCTGAGTGGGAGAAGGAGGAAGTGCCATTGGGGTGACCTGTGTGGGTGTGGGACCGACCAAGGCGGAAACCAACCAAGCAGAGGCCTGTTGCTCTCTGAGCTCTTTACTTTTCTGATCTGTCACCTTACTTGCACCCAGGAATGAGGATTGTGCTTGGCCTTTCCACCACACCTACCCGGAGACGACTGCAAAACATGCTGCAAGCACTAGTTGGGTTGTGACAATGAGTTTGAGAGGTGGATGAGGATTAGACCCATTTTATAGAAAGGCAGTGGAGAGGTCAGACAAAATAGTGGCAGAGTTGAGATGAAGGAAATCTTGACTCCCCCTCCTGTGCCCTAAGCGCACAGGCCAGTGCCCTTTCTCCAGCTGGAGGGTTCATCTTGTCTGCACTTTACCAAACCAGCATTGCAAACTGTAGATCCAGATGTCGAAGTTCCCCCAAGGCTTGGACTTCATTTCAGGCTGCTCTAAGCATCCTGCCTGAGTGATTTGAAGAAAGAGAAGACGCCCTTTATGATTTTCGTGAGCGAAGGACGGAACTGGCCGAGTCCTGCTTTAAAAGGATGGTAAATATTCACAGAGCTCTTGCCTGCCTAATCCTAGGCTATGTCTACGCTAGGCAAAGGAAGTCGATGGCAGATATGCAAGTCTAGCTACAGCATTTGCACAGCTAGAATCGATATATTGCCATTCGGCTTACCTGGCCATCCTTACTGAAGAAGGTCAAGAGGAAAGTTTCTCCCATTGACCTCTCTTGGTCTTTGAGTCTTGCGTGGTCAGGGGTCGACTGCATCCCCTGAGAGGTCGATGTCACATGTCCCTACCAAATGTGCAAAATAGAACCCCAGCAGGTCAACCCTGAGCGGGTTGATCTTCCAGGCTAGTGTAGATATAGCCCTAGACTTCTGTTATCTGGGCTGTGCCCCTGTTCTCCAATGCAAACTTTTCCAGTCTTGGACTACTTAGTAGGCTACACGTGCTAAGACTTCCGTCTGTAGGGTGAAGTTCTGATGTAGTGGGGAAGTGAAAGTTTAGGGGTCCTTTTATAAGTCCTGGGGCACTGTGTACTGGAGAGTTTGTCGGTGCTGATCCCCTGCAGCTCGGTTCTTTGGGGGCCCTTTCTGCGCTTTCCTTCTGAGTCAGCTGTTTCTTGAATTCTCAGCTAGATGTGGACTCGCCCCCAAAATCTTAATTTTCTTCCCCTTGTGTGTATTACGTCCTTGAAGGCTGAGACATCTAAAACTTCAAAAGCCAGTGTTTTGTCTAATCAGAGAACAGCCACCTATAATCCCCCTCCTCTGTCCAGCCCTCCATGCTCCCATTCAGCAACAAGTCTTAATGCTCAGGTTTTGCAGGCAGTGGATGGCTTTTTGTCTCGCTTTTCTCTTGCTTTCCCCACCCGCCTTGGGCGCTCCCTGCTTGTCAGCTAACTAGCAGAGTGAGATCTGATTCAGCGTGGTAGCCAAGAGCTGCTGCTTTTCTGTGCAGCTCTTGGTAACTGCCAAACATGAAGCAGTGGAGTTGAATTTTCATTAACCTGCAGGCCCTCAGGAATCTACTGTTGCATTTGTCGAATGAATCCTACCTTTTTCTTAAGTTCCCCTTAAATCAGCAGTTGTCAACCAGTGTGCTGTGACATGCTGGTGTGCCGTGAAAAGGGTCCAAGTGTGCTGTGGAATTTCGTCAATTCCCTCTGGCTGTGGCTCTTTGCAGAGCCAGCCTGTGTGTGTGAGCAGGAGAATTGACAACCTCAGGCCCACTAGGGCATCAATTTCCTCTCACTTCAGTTGGTGCAGAGCTGGTGGAGAGTCTACCCCCAGCACTTGCTGCTGTGGCAAGAGGGAGGGAGGATGGGCGGCAGAGCCAACAGGCTGGCCGGCAGGGAAGCTTTATTTCTGGAGCCACCGCCCCTACCTGCAAGTAATTTGAGCAGCTGCTGAAATTTTCAGTGGTAACCCGTTTACTCAGCATCCCTCGCGTGGTCTATAGCACGTTTTGAAAACGTGTCTGTGCTCGTGTCTAAGATGGTACATTCTGCGGTGGATTTGAAACACGAATGCATTTGATCCTCGTTTAGCTTGTTGTGTGCACCACCATGTTGTAAACCTCTCTAGTAAGACCATAGCTATAATAAAGGTAAGTAAATGTGATGTTTATGAGCCATCCATTCAGCTGCAAAAAGAGGGTGTGTGGTGGAATTGTGCCATTGAAGTGAGCGGTGCTACTGAAAAGGTCAGGAACCCCCACTGCTTTAGACTGTCATGTTGGGTGAAATCGTGGCATGCGCAAACTTTTCCAGGCTCTCCAGGCTGGCAAATGATCCTGCTGACATGACACCGTGCTCCCCTGCCTTTTGTGCCGAGCTCTCGAACGAACTATCAGGCTGGCACAGCAGTGGTGTTAAGCCCTCGATAGGTCTCTCTTAATTAAATTTGAAACCTGCTCGGATAAGAGGGCTTTCTGAGAGAGTCAGGCGGTAGGCCATGGACCTGAACAGCTGCCACAGACTAGCACCGCCACCCACAGCCCTGATCCCCCAGACATGTGTTCAGATTATGGAGAAATCCCTCAGCAATGAGGTTGCTTTAACTCCTGAAAGCTCCTTGGGTTTTTGAACATAGCTAAGAAATGTTGCAAGGAGACCGGCTTTGTTACAGCCTTTAGCCGTTAGAGGCTGGCAGGGACGGCACAGGAAGGAGACTTTGGTCAATTTTTCCCATGTCATTGTTAGGCGGCAGGTCAGCAAGAGAAACCAACCTAGCAAATTGGGAGGCCAACTTCATGGGCTTATTACTTAGGAAAGCAACCTGTGGGGTTACAACGCTGCACAAACACTCCTGTGAGTCCTATCACGTGGGCCCTGCTAGGAAAAGGCGACTTTTTTTTTGTTTTAAACAAAACTTCGTGCATTGAAAATTGTATATTTGGTTTGTCTAAAATGTTTTGTAGAGAGATCAGTCGGAAGCCAATCTGGATCCTGGGCACAGGTTCTTTGCACTGTCATCTGCGTCATGTTGTTTTTCCAGCTGGCAGCTAATCTCCAGACATGCTGAGCTCTACAAATAGGCATGCATGTTCAGGAAAGCCACTGTTATCAAGGGGAGCCCACGCATAAATCCATGGACAGGAAATGATCCCCATGCATAGACTCATCATTTGCGTCCGTACGCCGCTCCCCACTATCCTCTGCCAGAGTTCGGGCATCTAGATAATCCTTCTTAAAGTGGAGAGAAGTGGGAGCGTGGCTGTGATTGGACACCTGGGGCCTGGCTGGGCTACTTTAATTTTTGTGGTTCACTGGGTGGCTCTGGAAGAGTGTTCTACATCGGGAGGGACACAAAGTTGCAACTTTATCGTTGCAGGAAAATGCTTCCTTCTAGTTTTCGGGATTTGAGGTGGGTAGGGGGTTGACCACTTTTAGTAGAAATAATTTCAAATTAGAACATTTTAATATTGGGAGATTTTAGGGGGCAGGGGATGAGAAAAAGGGTGAATTTTCCATGAACAGTGAAAAGATTTGAAAGCAGGGGCAGGGTTAGTTCTTCTGCCTATCAGATTGGCACAGAATATTGAGTCGATGCAGATGAGATGTCTCAAAAGTTTCCTCATTTCCAGGCATAGTTACATGGGATTAAGCTCAACAGCTGCTTCCACTGAATGCCCCGAGAAGCTCATGGGTTATTGTTTGTTTCCCTTGGGAGATGTAATAAATCGGTTTATCCGGGGGCTCGCATTAACTGAGCAGAACCCTGTGCTACAACCAAAGCACGTGGTCAGCTCTGTGGAGCAGGACACCCTCTCAAATCCCTGCTCCTTCCCTCTGACTCATAAGTTCCGTCACATCCTATTAAAACATCTGTCGCATCCCCCTGACAGGGAGCCCCATGCAGGTGACAATGAGATGACTCAAACAGCTGAACCGCACGTCACCCACATGCTGCTGCTTTATGAAGGCCGAAATGGTAATGTCAAGACCCCTCGACTCTACTCCTGGCTCTGTTAGTCCCGCCTCATTTCTTTCTGCATTCTTGTATCGTGATCCTCCTGTTCTTAGCTGATCTTAAGGCATTCGGAGTTCTCAGTGGGTGTAGAATTCCATTCTGTCTCCTGGCCTGGATGGAGATGTACAGGGAAGAAAAACAAATAGTCAGCATAGGACCAGTAAGGTCTTGTTTTCCCCTCTTCTTAGCTTCCCTCCTTGGTGCATTTAGACAGAATGACTATCCCCTTGATCATCAGCTGTATTTGTAGTTCTCTGCTCACTACTCAGTCATGTACTTCATCTGACTTGCGGTAGGCCTGGGGTCCACCTGAAAGCAGGGTCGCATTGTGCTGTGGCTGTGTATGCACACAATTGGAGAATGTCCCTGCTTCCAAGAGCTTGCCGCCTATTTCTGTATTGTGGAACTGCTAAGGGTAGCGCCGAATGGGTAACCAAGGTAATATGTAAATGTAGAAATAATAGTCTGTTGAGACAGAGGGCATCACCATAGTGCCTCCTCCATCTCCCATCCAAACACAGACTACGCTCATCCCTGCTTTGCTCAAGTGATCTCTTGGTCTCCCGCCTGCCGGCAGGATGGCTCTCAGAGAAGCAGAGGTCTGTTTCTCCTCCAGTCCCGTGTGCAGTGGGTTTCAGAGGGTAAATGTAGTTTGGCTAGCAGGGCACGTGGCTTTCCCTTTTATCAGAACCTCTAATTTTCAATCACCCTCGTGGCATTCCTAGGAGGGAACAGAGCGGCTCTGAGGAATATCGAGAAACCAATAATGCAGCCTGTTGCAGTCTACAGTTGGCTGTTCCAATTCGCCAGAGTCAGTTTTTGCCTCCTGTTAAATCACCCATATGCAAGAAACCTCTGAGTGCAAAGGGTCTGGTGTGCTGTTGTAAGCTGGGCAAGTTTCAGACCCTGGCCAAAACCAACAATTATCTCCCGTTCCAGGAAATTTAAAGCTGTGGTTAACGGTGTCTTCTTGAGGACTGACAGATGACACAGGTGGCCAAGCGAGCAGCCAATGCGAAACCAGCTTTTTGATGTTATTAATCATCTTGACAGGTCGTTGGGTGGCAGGCTGCTTAAGGTGGGTTTCTTATTTACAAGGTCAGGGAGTTCAAATCTCCAGGGAGGCTTGCGTTAACACAGGCTTGCAGCCAGCCATATTTAGACAAAAAAAGAGCTGGATCCTCTTACAATGTTGGCTTCAGCTGGCCCACAATGCTTTTCTCTAGTGTGGTTCACTATTTACTGTTCTCCAAATTAAGATTTTTTTTTTTTTTCATGGGTGCCTAGGAGAAGCTGAGATACAGTTTCCTTTAAGGAAATGGAGAGAGGGTAGGTGAGAATCAATTTCTTTACCAGTAAGTCCTACATTGGCACTGGCTCATAATAAGACGGAGATGGAACCCTTCTACTCCTGTCAAACTCGTAGCGTTCTTGCAAGGGAATGCCCCAGCCTTAGGGCTCCCATCTATTATTTCAGGGGACAGCCCCACACCGCTGGATAGAACGCTAAAGGGAATTAACATCCTCAAAGCCTGAGGGAGGCTGTGTTTTGCTGGAGGGAGTCTCTGCTGTTTCATGAGGTGCTTGTGAGGATTTTGCCATCTTCTCCAAGTTGCTGTGAAGAACTAGGCTATGAATCGGACTTCCTATTTGTCCATCTTTCTTTTTTTTTCTCTGCTTGCCCGCTCGGTGGCCCACATGCCGGTTTAAGGCCTGTATTCCAATGTATCTGGCAAGCTACATATCAGAGAATCTCTCTCTTACCCCGCTACTGGTGGTGGCCTAGCAGATAAAAACAGGAAGGAATACTTTCTGAAAGCAGCCAAAAACGAGTCTGAAATTATCCTTTCTTTTGGCTTTTCACTCTAACAACGTTAAGCGTGAAGAGCCTTTTTGGTATTTCTGAATGCAACATGGGACTCCAGAGTAATGAAGAGCTGAAGGCCTGTCATATGATAGTATTTAATCGGCAAATCATGTGCAGCTGTGGGTACCTTGCATAGCAAGTCATAATGCAAAAATTCCAGGGCCCAGATTTATTATTGTTATCTTATTGGCATCCCTTTCTGCCTTCTTTGAGCATGTGGGAACTAGGAGCAAATCAAATTCCATCCACTGAAATAAGGAAATGGGTCAGGGCAGTGCTCGGAAACTACGTTCCAGAGGGACGTACGCCATAGTCAGCAGCAAAATGCCTCGTGTGCTACCTGTGTTTGAGGGAACATGGGGCTGGGCAAACTGCAGAGGAAAAACTACCTCTGTGGTAAGAAAGCTGCATGACCCATTCGGTTTCACCCCTTAAGAGGAAAACTGAAAGCCGCTTGCTATCTTCAGCTCACGAGTTGTTGGCTGGTGCCTGAAGGGCTGCAAATGGGTACAGCCAGAATGCTTTTTGGTTGGATGACCACAGTTAGGAGAACAAATATTGGGTTGCCAGTAGCAAGTTAGCCACCCTAGCCCTGCTCCCGCTTCCTTGAGGCCCTGCCCCCATTCACTACAGTCCTCATCCCCACTCCCTGCCCGTGGCTCGCTCTCCCACTCCTTCAGTTCCAGAGGGTTGGGATGTGTGAGGGCTCTAAAGGAGGGGTTAGGCTCTGGGTGCAGGAGGCAGCTCCAGCTGCGGGGGCAGGTAATTGGCATGTGGGGGGTGGGGAGTGAGAGGTTTGGGATGCAGGACGGGCTCCAGGCTGGAGGGTAGGGCCAAGAATTTCAGGAAGCGGGATGGGGATGTAGGCAGAGGGTTCAGGTAAAGAAAGGTGTGAGGGCTCAGTATGAGAGGCTCAGGTGCGGAAGTGGGGGTGTCTAGGTTGGGGCAAAGTTTTTGAGGTGCAGGAGGGTGGAGACACTGAGCCCACCTTAGAGGCCACACCCTGAGCCCAGACATGAGGGGCTTGGGATGCAAGAGTGGCTTCCAGGCTGAGGGAGGGGCTCAGGCCTTCTGGTTGGAGTGTCGGAGTGGGTACAGGCTCTGGACTTGGGCTGTGCCTTTGGGGTGAGGTGGTGGATGGGAGGTGTGGGCTGCGAGAGTGAGTTCCAGGTTTGCTGAGGCGCTCAGGCCTGGGCGCTGGGGCGCAGGCAGGGGCTCTGGGTTTGAGGGAGAGTCGGGGTGGGGGCAGGGGGTTGGGCATCTCTTGGTCAGCAATGCTAATGGAGGCTGCCTGCCTCTCTTGGGCCACCACACGGCACGCTGGAATTGGCCAGCAGGTTCAGCTCCTTGGTGGCAAGGCAGGGCTGGAAGAGCTAGAGGTTACACTGCTCTCTCCCAGAAGCACTGCCCCCCCAACCAGCTTCCATTGGCTAGAAACCCACCAATGGCAGTGTGGCATTCATGCTCAGGGTGGCGGGGACAGAGCATGGAGCCCCATGGCTCTCCCACCCAGGAGCTGCTCACCACATGCACAGAGGGTCTGTGTTTGTACAGCACCCAGTATAAAAGTTCTGATATAGGATGCCCAAATACCCCAGCGATACAAATAAATAATTCACTCCACATTTGTACTTGCGAGACAAAGAGCAGAGTTCGGCCCAATTCATCCAGTTTAACTTGCAGGGTTTAATTTGGGCGGGTACGGAATGAAATAGAGAATAAAGCCCATTTAAAGGAGAAACGTTAGCTACTGAGAACAAATGCTACACCAAGATTTGCTAATGTTTTAGTAATTCAACTAAGTCCAGAACTTAATGGCTTTAAAATTTTTTTCCTGATGCTTAAAGATTATCTTGGTTTCTTTCCCTGGTTAGCCATGTTATAACAACCTAATTAGCGGAAGTGAGAAGTTCCTTTCTGAAGTATGTTTTATGAAACCAGGTGAGCTTTCTTTTTTTTAAAAAAAAAAAAACAAAAAACAAACAGAAAACAAACAAACCCCTCTCTCTAAAAGAGGTGCCCATTTTTAGATAAATATTTTCAATATCAAACCCAGCTCCAAGGCTCCAGTGAAGTATTTTATTGCAGATGAGCATGGATGGATGCTGCCTGCTGAGACTGACTTTCTTTGCGGGTAATGAAGATGGAAGGTTTGGCTGGTCACCCTACTACTGGGTGTCTGCTGCCTGTGCCGTGTTACATGAGGGGATTCAGCTCTGGGACCTACCCCTATGCTGAGATCTTAAAAAAGAGACGTTTTCTGCATATGGGTAGCAGAATTCCCAGCTTCCTACATATTATGTCCAAGAACTCAGGTGAACAGCGGGATATTTTGTCAGTCATTTCATTGGTATTGTGACTTAGAACTGAGGTGGTCTTGCTACCTGGTTTCCATCATGACCTTACCTGTACTGTGAGATCTCATAAGGATGGAAAAAGACCATTAGGGTTGCTGAATGAATGGAGTGTCACTTTCTCTCAGCCCGGTCATCATTCAACATTTCTAAGGGGCTTTTTTTAAGGTATGACTAAGTCCTGTAACTTTCATGTTGACCCTAGGTTAGTTGTTTCAAAATTACGGCTGTTATTTTGAAGTAATGATGCTATGTATACCTATTTTTAGGCTACGTCTACACTGGCCCCTCCCTTTTGAAAGGGGCGTGCAAAAATGGGCAATTGAAAATGCAAATGAGGTGCTGGTTTGCATATTCAGCACCTCATTTGATTCATGGTGGCCACTTGCTGTTCTGGAAGTCGTGTTTTTGAAAGCCGAAACAGCCATGTGGATGGGGTTCCTTTGAAAGGATGCCCTCCTTTTGAAAACCTCCTTCTTCCGAATTTTTCTCAGCATCTCCTGAGTTCAATGGGCTGTGTTCTGAGCTGAGGCATAAGCAGGGTACTGTGTATGGTGGACTGAGAACTGACTAAGGATCCACAGTCAAGTGAAGCTGGGGCTATTGGAGGACTGTATTAGGGCTTGACTACGCGTGCGGGAAGATCGACCCAGAGTTCAATTTTGCGCATTTGGTTAGAGCATGTAAAATCTCTCTCTCTGGGGTCTGCAGTCGACCCTGGTACTCCTGCTTTCACAAGGAGTATGGGAGGTTGATGGGCGAAATGCTTCTATCATCTTCCCTCAGTGAGGACAGACCTGACAGTTGACTGCAGATATATCACTTCTAGCTACACAATTGCCATAGCGCATATCTGCAGTTAACTGTAAGGTCTAGTGTAGATCAAGCCTAAGTTACACTGACAAAGGAATCCTGGAGACCCACTTGGATTCCCCAGATCTCATTTCTGAATTTGTCCCAAGCCTTAATCCCCTTTTTCACTAGCAGGAGAGGGTTGGTTGCTGCTCTATTGGTTGGCAAGTTGCTGTTGTACTCTTGTTCCTTCTGGCTTTCATTTCCAGATCCGTCCGTTCTTGCAGACTTCTGTGTCAGTGACAGGAAACAAAGCTTTATGCTCTAACGGCTTGCCAGCCATCGGTTGGTTACATTCCTTTAGGGCTTAACTCCCTGAAAAATGTTGCCTTTTCTGAGACTGCTCCTTATTAGATGACCTCCGGAGGTGCATATAAAAATTATAGTTTTTAAAGGGAAATCTCCCTCTGCAGCTCCTGTTGTTGTTGTTTTTAAAGCCCATCTCCTCCTTCACAAGCAGGCGTAACTCAAAGCTGGGACCTCCGGAGCTTAGTGCAGGAACCTCTACGTTGTGGCGCTAAAACCAGCTGCCTCTCAGCTAAGGCTGTCGAAGGGACTCAGTTTTTCCCTGTCTGTATGGGGTCTAGGAGCCACCATGTGGGACAGTGAACCACACCCCTAGGTGTGTGGGTTGCACCGGCAAGCAGCCATGGGCGGGGTGGATCAGTACGCAGACGTGGCGGTGCCAGTTCTGCTATCCTTCAGGCTCCTTGCGGTTTTTCATTTTTCTTTTCTTTTCTTAAAACTTGGAAAGGAAGGACAAACAGAGGTGGCGGGGGGGGGGAATAACAGCAAGCTCTCAAGACTTCCTGCAGCCGGGCAAGCGATCTCAGGTTTCAACCTGAACAAAACAAGCCCTTGTGTTCCCCTGACAATTACCTGTCCTTGGATTCCAAATGGGTGTTCTCTGCCGAGTTGGCGATGGCAGTTCAAAGCAAGGCCAGGCTTATGTACACATCGTCATGGCAACATTTAGGCAAAAGCCGCTGAAAAGCATTCAGGTGCATACCCATTGTGGGCTGTTGTCTTGTGTTTTTTTTTAACTTTTCTGACCCTACCCGAAGGATGATGGGTAACACCTCACTGACTTAATTGGCTTTTGTGCCTGTGTGTGTTTTTTAAAATCCCTGGCCTGTATTTCGTTGTGGTGGTGGTATCGTTTGGTTCCAAACGTTCTGTTGAGCTTCAGCCAAGGAGTCACCATAGCTAGATGAAATTCAGCATGCCTGAACTGGCTTCAGGATCTGGGTTATTTAGATGAACTATTGGCCCAATATAGAAGTGTTTCCCTTGACTTTTGTAGCTCTTGGTGCTAATGTCCTGGGCAGAGCTGGTCAGAAAATTGAGGAAGAAATATTTGTGAAAACAGTGAAATTTCATTTTGGTTTGAACTGTTGATGAAAGCCTTCCTGTCCCTCTGACATCACTAAAATCCCGAGCCTGTATTTTGTAGTGGTGGTGGCGTCGTTTGGTTCCAAACACGCTGTTGAGCTTCAGCCAAGGAGTCAAGGACTTAACCTAAGTAAGGGTTGTGTGGTGGATGTGGAAGTTACTAAATACAGTCTGCTGGGATGCCATAAGGAACCCAGATTTTGAGTAGTTATCGTGCATATTACAGTAGCGTCTAGAGCAGGGGTAAGCAAACTTTTTACATGGCACCCCCACTTTTAATCCCTGCCATCCGCAGTCCTTCCCTCTACCCCAACCTGCCTAATATCAGAGGGGTAGTCATGTTAGTCAATATCCGCAAAAACAACAAAGCAGTCCTGTGGCACCCTATAGACGAACAGATTTTTTGGAGCATCAGCTTTTGTGGGCAAAGACCCACTTTCTCAGCTGCATGATGTGCATCCGATGAAGCAGATCTTTGCCCATGAAAACTTATGTGCCAAAAAATCTGCTAGTCTCTAACCTGTCTAATGTTACCCAAACCAATGGAAATTTTGGTTGAGCTCATATAAAAAAAATAATATTGGACTATGTAAGAAAAGAAGTCTGTAGAATGGAAAAACTTCATTAATTTTATATAAATGTGAATACACAGGCATAAAAGTAGTAGCATATTTCAGTGTTTTTAATGAGATGGATGAGCCTGAGACCCAGCAGCGAATCATGCTGCAGTCTTCTTATGAAATGTCATGCCACCGTAAGGGAGCCCACCCCCAACTTTGTACATCCCTGGCCTGGAGAGCCCCATTGTCCTAGGCAGTGTGTGTGCACATGGTAAGAGGCAGTCTCTGTCCCAAAATGCTCACATTCTATATAGACAAGACAGAAGAAGGAACCATTATTTAGTTACATTTTGCAGTGGAAACTGAGTCACTGAGATAATGTAATTTACCGGTGATAGTATAGGAAGACTGTGCAGAGATAAAAATGAGACCATATCTTTTACTCAGGTTTGGTACCCTAATTTCAGGACCATCTTTGTTCTCTTCTTGAACTTTTTGCCTGATTAAAGTAGAACTATTACACTTCTGCATAGTGAGCGTAAACGTATGTTTCAAAGTGGCTGTATTTATTCATGGATTGTGCTGTACATTCATTTTAATAGGGCACTTTGAATAGTTGAATGAACCTGTTAAAAATGCAGCACAGTGTGGTATCAAAGGGTGGGTAGGCCTTTTAAGGTGGGGCATAGTGTGCAACCATGGATCGGTGAATGTGTTTTGGTGATCCAACGCTATTTAATGAAGTATTTCAGAATTCTCACTTCAAACAGTCAGTGAAGTCTATGTGTGGGGATATTAATTTCCAGGATAACTGTGTAGTGGCTTGTCTGATGTTGCTCTTAATTTTGTATCATTCTGAAAACTCTTCTCCTTAATGACCATACTAGAGCTTAACAATGGTAATTGGTGGTAGGAGCAGACGAGTGTCTTGAGCAAAGCAATGGAAGGCAGAACCTGCTGATTTCAATCCCTACTTTACTAATCCCTTTGTGACCTTGAGCAAGTCTGTTATCCTCTCTCTGTCTCAGTTCCCCTTTCTGCAAAACAGGGATGGTTAAGCACCAGCTCTTTGTAAAAGGGGAGTGAAGACTACATTGATAATGTCTGCGTGGCACTTTGAACATATAAAACACTATGTCAGTTTATGTATGGGAAATTATTACCTTGGAAGGATTAGATAAAAGCATAATCCGAAGAGATATTCCCAAGACACTGGCCCATTTGCAAAGTGGAAATGACATGTTCTTTCTTGTCTTGACGCAAAGCATTCTGCTTGCTCCAGCCAAGCACATCGCAGTTTATAGCTCCCTGGAAATATGGAGATTAGTTGATTGCTGATGCAAATGTGTTTGGAACCGAAAAAGAGTGTTAGCCAAACACTTTCCTCCTGTGCGTTGCAATTCAGGGTGAGAACACTAACTCTCAATAGGCAGGGAAACAGAATGCAGTAAAATGCAATTTTCTATGTTAATCTTTCCAGACACATGGGAATTTGGAGGATATCAGTTAAACACTTTGGGTCCTTGGTAGGTGCTTGGGGATCACCATGGGCCTTTTTGTTGGTACCCACGTGCAGTATATTTTATGGGTGGCAGCGTCAGGGCAGCTGTAGAAATTAATAAGTATGGGTAGAATTGTTTCTGGGTAGGCTGTTGAACTATCAGTATTTCATCATAAAACCCTGGCTTCAATAAATTGTAAGGAAGAAACGTAAATAAACTCAACCTTAGATTCTAGGAAGTCATTTAACTTCTCCCAGTTTTATGTTTTGCTGCGTAAATAAATGCTGGCCTTATTTATTGAACAATGTGTTTGGAAGGTCAACAAATGCCTTTGAAGATTGTTTCACTTTTATGTTTGTTAGCAAAGCACTGTGGTTTCGTGAGTAAACAAGGCCAACAGCAGTAAATTCTTCTGCAGTTCTGAAGGGTGGATATTAAAAAGCAAAAACTTCACAGGGCTGCAGTGCTAAGTGTCATATGAGATTGGTAGGAGTGTCTGGAAATATTACTAGATGATGGTGATTGGGGAATATTTTGCAATCTTGTTACTAGAGCACAACTGCTTAGTTACTGGGCCAGCTCCTCAGCTATGTAAAGGGACATAACTCTCACTTTAGCGGAGTCATGCTGATTTACATTTGCCTTGTAATGTTCAGACCAGATCCACAAGCCAGCCAAACTTCACATACTAATATTACATTTCAAAGATGCTCAGTATTGTACCATGGTATGTACATAGTTAATGGCTAGAAGGGATTTGTGTAAGGTCTGTATTTACTATTATAGATTACCAATACAAAAAGAAGCTTTCCTCTAGCAGAAGAAAGTAACAAAATCCAGTGGCTAGAGGTTGAACTCAACCAAGTTCAAGTTGGAAACACACATTTTTAACCACGGAGTTCATTAACCTGCTGTAATAGGATGGGGTTTCTGGGCACAGCTAAGGAAATGAATCCGGAGTACCTTAGCTTAAAATCTGGGCTCCTTACAGCCCCCAGCTGGGATTTCCTTCTCACTAAGGCAAATTGAACCAGCCACAACAGCACTTCTGCCAGCTCCTTGGCCAGCCAGAAGCCACGCAAGCAAACCCACAGATTTCCCAGCTGCTACACCGGCTCAGACCAACAATCCCCAAACCCAGGTGAGAGGCTCTTAAGCGTCTCCACACAGATTCTTCCAGACCCCAAAGGGTCCAGCCACGGCCCCTGGTCAATATATACCTTGATCTTACCCAACTCGCTATGCTCTCCAGTCCTATAGATCTAAAGACTTGAGAGAGAAACTAGGATTAGAGAGAAAAATAGTTAGTGATACATTGCATACACCAATTTCAGTTATTGATGCAGGCCAGTGGTGGTGTTTGCTGAGTTCCTTTCAGGTTACATAGGTTCAGTTATTGGAGAATTGTAGATCTGGCCTGCTGGGGTCCATGTGTTGGGACATGGGCCTTTGGAGACAGACCCTGGTGTCAAAAGACAAAAGGTCCAAGGTGGTCACTAAGTTCACATCATCCTTTTTTGTTCAGGGACCAAGCCCCTCTTCTTCCCATAGTCCCCATGAGGGTCTGCCCCAGCCCGTCTCAGGTGGGCTGTTGTGGCAAACTGCCACGAGGTGAATCCCAGGGGACACACTCAGATTCCTGAGATGGGCCTGTCCCTTTTTCTCACTCCAGGTTACCTAACCAGTGGGCTTCATTCCACTGACAAGACCTAGGTGTCTGAAATGTGGATTCAATGCCTGAGCCGTTGTTAATAGTCCATTATCCTGGCTGGAGTGGCAATCATGGCACCTCCCATTGTGAAGCTTAGCACTAAATCATTGCTAATACAACTACACAGCTAAAGTCTATAACTTTACCTACGTACATGATACAGACATATACGTAGCATACATAGATTTAGGACACCATCAGCTTTCATTAGACACGTCATGTGGCCCCCACAGCACAATATTTGGGGCCAGTATGTACACTGGGCACATAAAATACCCAATATAAAAATCTGGTCATGTGACACCAGCACTTACCCAGGGATATTGTAAGGTCTCCATTGCCTGGAGCCCTTAATCAGTGCTGGATATCTTTCTAGAAAATCTGCTGTCATTCCAGCACGAGGTGTTGAACTGCATGCAGGAATTCACAGGCTGAAACGTATGGCCCATGCTAAGGGCAGCGACCAACTAAGTGATCATCATGTTTTCTTCTGCCTTTAAGTGCTGTGGAGAAAATCTTTGAGTCAGTGGGCCAGACCCATGGCTGCAGATCTGCATGGGGTGATGCTGACTGACCATTAAAGAAGGAGAGCGGCAAGAAGTCTTGTGGCACCTTATAGACTAACAGATATTTTGGAGCATAAACTTTTGTGGGCAAAATCCTGCTGCATCACATGCATTCCATCTTGTGCCTCTGATGAAGCGGGTCTTTGCCCAGGAAAACTAATGCTCCAAAATATGTTAGTCTATAAGGTGCCACAAGATGACTTGTTGTTCCCGAAGCTACACACTGACATGGCTACCTCTCTGGTACATTAAAGGAGTTGCTCCTGTGTTCTAAGAACTGTTGTCGTCGCTCCTGAGGAGAGCACCTCATTGTCTCTGCTAATTTTTTTCACCACCTTTACTGCCTAGCTGCAGCGTCGCCTTTTCAGTGTGTGCTCCCCAGGTCTCTCTTTCTCATTGTGAACTGGTTTTTCTTTCTGTTTCTCTCTGTTTTAGCCCTGAGACAGAGCAAGAAACACATTCATTTAGCGTTTGCCCTGGTCTGTCACACAGACATGCTACCATAGAGTGAGACTCTGCTGCCTGGCAGGCATGAGTCGTTGCTGCTTGACGTTGCATTCGTTCTTAGGTTGTTTTGGGTTTTGGAACATAAGTACATGAGAACAGCCAGTCTGTGTCGGACCAAAGGTCCATCTATGCCTGTGTGCTGTCTTCAGACAGTAGCCAATGCCAGGTGCCCCAGAGGGAATGAACAGAACAGGGAATCATCAAGTGATCCCTCCTGTCACCTATTTCCAGCCTCTGACAAACAGAGACCAGGGACACCATTCCGATCCATCCTGGCTAGGAGCCATGGATGGACCTATCCTCATGAAATTATCTAGCTCTTTTGAACCTTGTTTATAACCTTGGTCATCACAACATCTTCTGGTAAAGAGTTCCACAGGTTGACTGTGTGTTGCATGAGGCAAGACATCCTTTTGTTTGTTTTTTTGTTTTTTTTTGTTTTTTGTTTTTTAAACCTGTTACCTATTAATTTTATTTGCTGACTTCTAGTTCTTCTATTATGGGGAAGACTAACTCTTCTTTTTCACTTTTTCTGCACTAGTCATGCTTCCATAAGCCTCTTTGATATCCCCCCGACTCGCCTCTTTTTCTAACTGGCATTTAAGAAAGCAGCTGAAGCAAAATCTCTTCCGGTCTCCCATTCTTCTGGTTGGTTGTTCACCCCCTGCACATGGGCACAGGTGGCCGTGCTGGAATCTGTCTCTTCTCTCTCCCATGCACAATGAAAGTGCCAAACAGGAAAGTTTAAGAGTAGAGGGAATGGCTAGAGGATGCGTAACATGCTAATGGTTTCCAGCTTTTCCTCACTAAGGTCGGTAAGAGCCAAGAGGCGTTACCATCTGATGGCTGATCAGTGTTTTTTGTGCTGTTGCCATCATTCAGCATTTGCCAGTTGTTGCCTCCTGGTGAAGATTGAGGGTGGCACTATTTATTTTTGTAACTCTAGGACAAGCAATGCTCTCTGGGATCCTGTTGTCTAACCATTACTAACAGCTGCTGACTTCTTCATGGTACAGGAAGCAATTTTTTTTCACTCCTGTTCTAGGTGGAAGGGTTTCCACAGGACACCTTTTATTAATAAGTCCTCAGAGTCCGTGGACTGTAGAGAATGAGCTACCTGCTTATACCTCAGAACAGTGCATCTTGGTGAGGCAGCCAAAGGAAGCCATTCCATCATTTCTGACAGGATACCTCAGTCTCCAGGCCTATTACTCCAACATCTTTCACCTATGCTAAATTGTTCTTCTTGCTTCATAACCCAAGATTACCAATGGTTCAGCCAGACCCTCATCTGGTGTAAATATGGATAGCTCCATTTAAAGTCAATTGAACCACTCCAGTTACGCCAGCTGAGGATCTAGTCATGGTAGCTTTGTATCTATAATATAATATCCATGGTAGATACTCTCAGAGGGGTATCATGTTTGTCTGTACTTCACAAAAAGCAAATGAAAAATCAGTCCTGTAACACCTTAAAAACTAACAATTTTATTTATTAGATAATGAGATTTTGTGGGTAAGACTTCATCAGTCACATTGCGTAATAAATAAAATTATTTGTCTTTAAGGTGATACAGGACTGCTTGTTTTATTTCTGTTTTGTTTTGTTTTGAGTTTTTGTTTGTATAATATCCATGGTTTGGTTAAACAGAGGATGAGACACCAGACGCGTCCGCCTTCAAGGTTTTCCAATTGAAGCAAATTTCCTCTGTCTGGGGTGTTGCTTTAAGAAGCCAGTGCCACCCTCCCCACAAGGCACAGGCATTGTGTAACAGCTCTGGGCCTTCCCTTGTTAGCTGAGAAACTCACTCAGCTACTCTTTGGAAACAGTGAGCTGTCAGTGGCTGAGGGGCAAAAGGCACTCAGTTCTTGGGAGATAGTTTTCCACATAGATGTAATAAAGTCTTTAACGCTGTGTAATTAACTGAAGTGATGGGTTTATAATTACCAAATAGAAGCTGTGCAAAAAAACGATTGCAGTGGCCTTTATTTTATAAACTTTATTAACCAGGGAGATGCGTCAGCAAAGAGAGGTTTCCTGATAGTCTGAACCCAATGCCAGATCACCACCATTGTGTCTTGGCTTAGATTCTGGGTGCCATAAAGTATTTGTGTAATTCTTCTCTCACATTAGTGTTGAGGAGAAGCGAAAACCTCTGTGGGTATTTTTGGTTTGTGTCGAGATTTCCAAAGGTGTTTTTACCCATTTGGCTGGAAACCACATGGTAAGAGAATCAATGCGTCTATATCTCAGCTACTCTCAGTTAGCAGCGGATGAATGTTGGTTATGCCTCAGTCAGCCCCAGGATGCAGCTACTGAGGATACCTATTTTATAGACAGGCTAAGCGGTATATTGTCTTGCTGATAAAATATGAGCCTGCAAAAGAAATTCAAACGTACATTATGTCCATGGTACTGAGCCCTGAATCCATTGCAGAGACAAATATTAGCACTTCAGTGGGTAGCAGAAGAAGGCTAGCCTGTCATTTTTGGCAGGATACCTCAGTCTCCAGGCCTATTACTCAAAAATGGCTGAAACAAGGTTAGGTAGTGGCATAGTTTAGCTGAAAATGTACTCATAAATGACCTGCCCAGCAAACCGTTGGCAGAACAGAGGCTACGCTTGGGAGCACCGACTCCTTTGTTTTAACTACCGCTAGCGTTTGCTCCCAGCTTTATTGCTAGAAGTGTCGTACAGGTTGAACCTCTCCCATCCGGCACTCTTGGGACCTGATTGGTGCTGGATGGAAGCCTTTGCCAGACCACAGGAGGTCAGTATTGTCCAGCGGCATTACCAACACTTCCGCTGCTTAGTGGGCTCTTAAAAGGCACGTAGGGGCAAATTACAGCTAAATAACAGCACAGAACACTGGGAGCCAGGGCTGGTGGCTGGAAACAAACTTCATGGGACCGTTGGAAATGTGGCCACGCCCATGATAATTGATTGACTGGCTAACTAAAATCATGCCAGGTTGCGGATGTTGCTGGACAAGAGAATCGTGGATTGGAGAGGTGCAACCGGTATGCTAATTAGCCCATGTACCAGAAGGAACCATGAGCCACATCCTGGAGTCGGTGCTTGTGCACAGCTGCTCCTGTTACCTATAGGAAATCTTGGGATTGAGTAAAGAAGTTAAATAAGGGCTTCAGGAATCGGCCCAGGGTGACATGCTTAGTCTCCTAAGTGTCGTGGCTGCTACTTGCACGGAATTGCTCCACCCAGGCCCGCTGATGGGGGGCCAGGGAAAGGGGGCAGTTGCCCCAGAGCCTGCTGTTTGAAAGGGGCCCAAAGCTTCAGCTACAGTGGCTGGAGCTCTGGGCAGCTTTGAGGCTCCAGGGCGGCGCTGCTTCTTTGTACTACATGGCTCTCAGCAGTCTGAGGGGTGCTCAGGGCTGACTGCTCTCGGCCCCTCCCCTTCTACAGTGGGTGCCATTCCTTTCGGGGGCATAGAGCCAGGCCCCCTCTCACCTGGCCCCGGGGCCCATGGTGACAGTTGGCCCCACTGGCTCCACCTCAGAGGTGGCTACATTTCAGTCAGTGGCAGGTGAAGTCTGCTGAACCATCGGTGGTAATCTTGGGCTACCAAGTAAACATGGGGTGGTTATGTCGTAAGCTACTCAACGAAAGGCCTTCATAGTACAGGGAATCCTGAGATACCAACAGGATGACAGGGTAGCCTTCCTGGGACCTTCTGTCGGAGTAAGCTCCTTGTTGTTTTTCTATTTCTACATCATGTGCTCAGTAAACAGCATACCGAAGGAAGGTGCTGACAGAGCAGTGCATGTATTTGATTGGTTCCTGCTCCTTTGCATAATCCCTCCTCGGCTCAAGCCAGTCTTTGGGTTTAGTGTGCCAAAGGCTAATCCATCTTAGCAGAGGCAAACCTCCACCGTGCTCCGCGTTCCCCAGTTCCCTTCGCGCTCACGTTCACCTTCTGTGGTGAACCCAAGAGCCAACGTGCTGGCCGCTATGCCACATCCAGGTGACAAAATAATAAGAGGGATCCTCGCAGAAGCACTAAACGAAAGGAGACGTTTCCCTCTTTCTTTCAGTGCTGAGTGCTCCAAGCCAGTGGTGCTGCGGATCAGATCGCAGGGGTTTTAATCTTGTCATCAGTCTGGCAGGCATGTTATTAAGAGGAGATTGGGAAGAGTCGTGATGAGGCATAGATGGACGTTTTTCCCAGATAAATAGGGCCTTGCCTGGGATTAGCTTCACTTCATTTGCAGTAATCCATCCACCTACTTGGCTTTGCTTGCCTTTCTGCTAGGGGTAAGGCAGGTGCTGAGTCAAGCAAGCTGTGTTGCAATGAGAACTGGCTGACTAAATGACTGGTGCCAGCGACGGGGGCCATGTTGAGATGGAGCTGGCCAATATTTGCAGGGATTTTCATGTAACTGATTCTCCTGTTTTGCACAAGCCAGTCCCGGCTTTTTCAGTCAATTCTGATTTAATGTTTGGCTTATGAGGTGTGGTTGTTTTTTTTTTTTTTTTGTTAAACAAAAGGATTAGTGACCTACGGTTAATTTTCATCTTTGCATCTGGGAAACGAAGCACAGTTTGTCCCGCTTGAAGGTCTTTAAGCACGAGTCATCCTCTTGCCTTCGGTACAATGTCTTGTGTATGTACCGACTTTGGGCCTTCAGTTTGTCCCCCAGCTTGATTTGTCCTTCTGCTTAGCTGTGATGACAAATAGCTGCCTACAGCACCTTCCTACTCTGCTCCTTTCTGACTCACCTGGTACAATTCTCACCTGTGAACCAGGGGCTCCCAGTTCAAACCTCTGCTGTGATATTGTGCAAGGTTCCCAAGGGAGGGATTCCATGAGCTGGGCAGACCTGGTCCCATATGAGCCCACCAACTAGCACATCCACAAATGGCCTGTGAATTTTCATCTCGCTGCTTTCAAGAGTCTGATGCTATGCTCATGGATTGTGACTCCCTTGGCTATTTATTGCTGTTCGTATCCCAGCAGCACCTAATGACGTCAAGCCAGGGTGAGGGCCTCTTTGTGTGAGTCATTGAACAGAGCCATAACAAAAAGCATGCCCTGTGCTAACGAGCTTACAAAATATGCCACCCATTAACTGTGCTAGAAATGGGACGGAACTGGAATGTTCAGCAGCAGAGACTGTTCCTCCAGATTCACAGGTGTTCCGACCTGGAGCGCTTGGCTGATCAGAAAAAGATGACCAAGATCAACACTTCTGCAAAGCTAAGGGGCATTTTCGGGATCTGATGTTTTGGTTTAAGACCAAATCTAATCAACACGTGGTGGTGCCACCCTTCATTCCCGCACTCCTATCTCGTCTCCTCTAATTATCCATTTGGTTTCAAAATGCCAGACATGGTCTTGCAAATCTGGTCTAATTTACGGATAAGCTCTGCTGATTTGTGGTCCCAAAGTCATAAACTGCTGCTGAGATTAATAGCGCATGTTTAGCCAAAACCTTCGAAAGCTGCCTCTTGCCAGTTTGTTATAATGCGGTTGAGATTATAGCTTTTACACAACAAACCAAAACATCAATAAAAAACTTTTTGTTTCCCTTGTTAGGGTTTGAAAATGCTACTTGCCTTGGCTGGTTGATCTCCCTGATATCTGATCTGATATCCTTGGCTGAATAACACAGGAAGTCTAAAAGTATAATTTATTTTTTCCAGAGAAATCTGAATTTTGCATGTGTATATTTCTATGGTAGTCTACAGTGATAACTTTTTTGCTTTGATGAGATACTGGAAGACAAAATCCCAATTTTTTTATTGAAAAATGTGGAAAGTTCTGAATGAAAATTTGAGATGGCAGATCAAAACTTTTTCCAACAAAAGATTTTGGCTGACTGTATTGAATAATAAAGCAGAAGTAGGGTATGAAAATAGGTTTATTTGGAGGTGATACAGCCAGTTGAACAGTTCTTTTGAGATAGCAGCTAGTGCATTATGAAAGATATAGTGAAATTGCAGAGAATGTCTTATAAACAGCCCATAGGCTCAAACATGTTTGTTTAGAGGAATCAAACACCTTTGAATAACAAACTTAATTGGTACAAACGTCTATATTAGCAGATAATTGGTAAACAAAAAAAGGTTAACTCTTTGGCTAGAAACTATTCACTAATTATCATTTGTTTTCTCTCCATTCCAGTTGTTCAGTTTGTTTGAAATCCAGGTGTTTGTGAACCTAACCAAGAGGTTAATAGAGGAAAGATGCTTCAGTGATTTGGGAACTATTCTAGGACAGAGGAAACTCAGTTTCAGTTCCCTACCCTACTGCCAACTTCCTGTGTGTCCTCAGGCAAATCACATAGCCTCTCCGTATCTCAGTTTCCCATTTGTAAAGCTGTGATTCCCTGCCCCACGGGGGTGTTTGGAAAAAATACTTTATAAGTTTGTGAGGCACCGAGGCAATACAAGTACTGAGAGAGATCAGGTCGCTTTGGTTTGGACTAGAGTTTCATGATGAAAAGTTAATTTGATTGTAAAGTAATTCCACATGGCCTGGCCTGTTAAAGTCATAATCTCAGGAACTTGATTTCTTATGGGAAAAATGTGCTCAAAGCCAGCCACTGTTTTTTATGGTACTTCATGTATATCACATCTAGTGCTAGCTTCATCTGAAGGGCCCAAGTTAAATAGCAACTTTTCAAACATAAACTAATTAACAAGAACCAGTGGCTAGGAGTTACAGTCAAACCAAGTGAACGTAAGGCATGCGTTTTTAATAGAGCAGGCCTGCGGATGTGGGCAGCTGCCTCGAGGCCTGGTGATTTAAAAGGGCCTGGGGCTCCTGGCCGCAGGCAGCAGTGGCTGCAGGAGCTCTGGGGCTTTTAAATCCATGCTGGAGCTCTGAGCAGTGCTCTGTGGGTGGTGCTGAAGGGCTGGCTGGGGGAGGCTCCCTCCCCAGCCTGCCCACCCTGTCGTGCCCAGTGGCCCAGCAAGTCTGTTGGCCATCCTACAATGAGGTGAATATTGAGGGAACTACAGGTCGAACGTCTGCTTGTGTGGCACCCTTGGGACCCGACCGGCGCTGAACAAGAGACTTTCTGGACCACGGGAGGTGAATATTGTCTAGCACCTTACCTACACTTCCATTGCTTACTGGCCTCTTAGAAGACATGTAGGGATAAATTACAGGTAAATAACAGCACAGAACACTGAGAGCCAGAACTAGGGGCTGCAAACAAACTTTATGGGGTGACTGGAAACTTGGCCACACCCACGATAAGTGATTGTCCAGCTAAAATCATGGTGGATAATGGATGTTGCCAGACGAGAGAGTTCTAGATTAGAGAGGTTCCACCTGTAGTTAATTCTCCATCTCTTGAAGTCTTCAGATCAAGACTTTGGACTTTTCTGGAAAAGATGTTAGCTAAACACAAGCTATTGGGCTCAATAAAGGAGTAACTGGATGATTCTGTGTCATACAGGAGATCAAATTAAATAACCTAAAAATAAATCTACTAATTGTCTATGGCTGCAACCTTAGCTGAAGTCAGGAGTTGGTAACTCCTGGTTCTTGTCATCTCTCACAGCTTTCTGGTGTCTGGAGGAGGAAGAGAGAGGCTGTGGGCTGTACAGGATATAAATGAGGGTGTTGCTTCTTTGTAGGTAATATAAGAGGTTGTTGGTGCAGTTCTAGTATACAACTATCAGAGAGGTAGCCGTGCTAGTCTGTCTTAAAAAACAACTAGAAGTCCTGTGACACCTTTATATGTAAGCTTTCATGGGCAAAGACCTGCTTCATCACTCATGCGTCTGATGAAGCGGGTCTTTGTCCACGGAAGCTTATGCTCCAAAATATCTGTTCCTCCACAAGGTTCCGCATGACTTCTTGTTGTTTTTCTAGTATACATTGAAATTGATTGTTATGGTGTAATCCTGGTGAGTTTTAACTTCGTATGAATGACTGGATAAGTGAACGGGGACTTCTGGGTATAAAAGAGAAGGCAATTAAATTAATTTACCTTTGGAGATTTCCTAGAATAAAGTCTTGTGCAAATCGCTTTTGTTTTTTACCTCCTTGCCATCCTAGTGTGCTGGAAGGAATTGCTCATGTCTGCTTAGCTCTTTGATTTACTCTCCCCCGTCACCACTGGTTCTTCACTGTATGTGCTGGAACGGTAAGCTCGTCTGATGACTTTGCAGATCTTTTAGAATTACTGAGGTTTAACCGCCCCACCCCCATTCTTGTCCCTTCCCTGCCCCCTCGTCTCGGTGTCAGTTCTCCCATCTACGTGCTGAGAAGAAAGTTAAAAAGGTAAAAGTATGTAATCCGATTCCCCCGTGACCTGTCTAATCCTGTTCTGTGGCGCTGGCAGAACTGAAATACCTGCACTGCAGAACAGTGACTCCAGGAGACAAAAGCAGCAAGGTGGGAACCTGTTTCTTTCTTCGTTTTCTTTCATGCTCTCTGACAATCACCTGTCAATGCTGAGAAAGTTTACCAAGGTGAAAGAGTCCTGTGCAGCAATAGGCAGTTATTAATAAAGCTACTGAGATGTTCACCAACTTTCCTGGGGAGTGTTCGGTTCAGGAGTGTAAACATTGAGTGAAATGCTATGGTCCATCAAAAGAGCCCAGGCTGGTCACTGCATGGATGATGTGCTACACATTTTACCTTTGCTGTGATCCCAAAGCAATACTCTTTTCTTGTTGCTTTACGCGTTTTCTCATAGGTTTCCCCTGTTCTGGAACTTTTTTTTCTTTCATCTCCTTTACTCTGAACAATATACCCAGAAGGTTGGTTTTTTTAGAGGCCCATCACCTTTTAAGACCTCGGAGTCAAAGAGGAAGTTACGGTTTCCATCTTTTTAATGGGTAAGATGTGACAACTCGCACTTTACATGTGTCTTTGCTGTTGGCTGTCTTGCGTCTAAGCTTGCGCATAAGGTTTACGTAAATGTCTTCAAATAGAGCTGGATGAATTTTTTCCTGAAAAATGCTGACTTGAAAATTGTTTAGTTTGAAATTTTCTACAAAACTTTCAGTTTTTTTGATTGGGAAAAAAACAATATTTTCTGGAAAATGTTTTGTGTCAGAGGGAGAAAGGACCCTCTCACATTTTTACTTGATTCTGGGGGGGAGAAATACTTGGAAATTTTGGACCACTCCTACGTTGAAACATTGAAGTTCTAACTTCAACCTCTGCGGGTCAAAACAGCTACTTTTTGAACACCTCCCCAGGGTACATCTACACCGACCCTGACCAGGATGAACTCTTGGGTAATCTTCTGGGGTTCTATTTTGTATGCAAAAATGAGCTATCAGGAGTCGACCGTCAACCTCTGTACTCCTCATTCTCAAGAGGAGTAAGGGAGGTCGATGGTAGAAGCTCTCCCATTGTCTTTTCTCAGTGAGGACAGCTAGATACATCAATTCCAGCTACACAATTGACTTATCTACGATTAACTAAGTCTAGTGTAGACCTGCCCGCAGAAATTCACCTTCTTTTAATAGGAGCAGGATCTTAGGAGAAAATATGTGGGACTCATGTTTCCTGATGAAGTCTCATGTGTTCCCTTCTGACCATTTTTACCAGTTCTCTTTATTCGGAAGGACAGTGCTGTTGTCCTTCAAGAAGACTTAATTTAAGCATGATGTCCTCTATCCATAGCTATCATATTGACAGTGCCTCTATTGCCATAGCAATTTGGTGCCATTTGGGTGATGATTCTGAATGCTAGCTCATTACAGCTTGGACAAAATAAGCCCAAAGTACCACACTGGAGAGGGAGGAGATTCCCAGTGGGTCACTGGGGTATCTGGACAGTGACAGTGTAACAAGCTATTATTTCTGATGCCAAGTTTCATCCAGGAGAGAACATTTCTCATGAGTTCATGTGAATAGGAGTCTGTAATGGAAACCAGCCACACCCTTAATGATATTATGTTGCTCATGAACAGCTTGCTGGTAATTAACAGAGTTAAACACTGGGCTTATTTCACTTTGTTTACAATCTAACAAATTAGCATATCTGTGAGATGTATCAGAGGCCAGATGTGCTGGTGGTTTCCTTCTATGGGTAAGAAAAGTCATCTTGTTTTCAGCACCTCAGGAGTTTTAATGTATCTGACATCATTTTAACAATCTTCATTCATCGTCATGTACACTGTCACATACACTGAAGTTTAATAAGGACAAATGCAAAGCGCTCCACTTGGGAAGGAACAATCAGTTTCACACATACAGAATGGGGAGAGACTGTCTAGGAACAACTACAACAGAAAGGGATCTAGGGATTATAGTGGACCACAAGCTAAATATGAGTCAACAGTGTGATGCTGTTGCAAGAAAAGCAAACATGATTCTGGGATGCATTAACAGGTGTGTTGCGAACAAGACACGAGAAGTCATTCTCCTGCTCTACTCTGCGCTGGTTAGGCCTCAGCTGGAGTATTGTGTCCAGTTCTGGGCACCGCAGTTCAAAAAAGATGTGGAGAAACTAGAGAGGGCCCAGAAAAGGGCGACAAGAATGATTAAAGGTCTAGAGAATGTGACCTATGAAAAAAGGTTGAAAGAATTGGGCTTGTTTAGTTTGGAAAAGAGAAGACTGAGGGAAGACATGATAGTGGCTTTCAGGTACCTAAAAGGGAGTCATAAGGAGGAAGGAGAAAACTTGTTCTTCTTGGCCTCTGAGGATAAAACAAGAGGCAATGGACTTAAACTGCAGCAAGGAATCTTTACGTTGGACATTAGAAAAAAGTTCCTAACTGTCAGGGTGGTCAAACAGTGGAATAAATTGCCAAAGGAGGTTGTAGAATCTCCATCGCTGGGGATATTTAAGAACAGGTTAGATAGATGTCTATCAGGGATGGTTTACATAGTACTTGGCCCTGCCATTGGGGCAGGGGGCTGGACTTAATGGCCTCTTGATGTCTCTTCCAGTCCTAGTGTTCTATGATTCTAGGTACTGAAATCCACACTGACATCAATGTAATGCCATTATTATGAGGTGAAATGTTCTGGGATAACAGAGTGGCAAAATTTAAGGATTTCATAAGAAATTTTACACAGCTGTGTTTCACAAGGTTGTATTTCATTGTCTACTTGTGAGCAATGGAGACTCATGCAAATGGCTAAAAGGTTTGAAAGCTATGTCGTTGCAGAATAGTCTCTCAAGGGAAGTGGTTGGTTTGGATTATTTTATACTGAATTGTACAAGACTTTAGGAATGTACAGTAGGCAATAATCCTGCCTTGGCAGAGGAGGAAGATTGACAAGATAAGTCTTCTCAATGTCAGGACTGTAAATTGAATTCCTAGGCCTTGTTTACACTAATCCGCACCGTCAATCTGATCTGCGTTCAGCTATGCAAATAGCATAGCTGGAACCAGCATACTTCTTGCATCTGCGGAATCTTGTGCACAGTAAGATTGGCAGGGACTGCTCTCCTGTCAATGCCGGCTACTCTTCTCAAGCTGGTGGAGTACCACCCTTGACAGGAGAGCGCTCGGAGATCAATTTATCATACCTACACAGATGCGATAAACCAACAACTGGTGGATCGATTGTCCCAGCATGGATCTTCAGCAAAGTGGAGACAAGCCCTTGCTGATAGAGCTTTCTCAATTGAGCACTTACTCTTACTGCTGCAGGTTGCTTAAGTGTTGTTAGTAACGACCTTTAGACGGAAAGGGGCAGGGGAGGGGGAACACCAAGGCATTCTGTTTGTTAGCCTGAAATTAAAATATTTTCATGAACTTTGCAAAGAGGTATGAGGATTTGGGGAGAAGAGAGAGTAAATATGGAGCAAACCTAAACGTGGTGTTTTGTCTGAAGCTGTAAAGTTGGTTTTTTGCATTTCATAATGATTGGTGCTATGACTTCTGCGCATGTCCTGCCCAGCCCAGCATGAGGTGCAGTAAAGTGAAGCTTCTGGAGGAGGCTTGTTTGCTTCCTTTAAAGTAGATTGGTCTTGAGATTGGGGAGTTTCCAGTTAATTCTCTAGCTGATAATGCCAATCAATAGGGTCATTTGTGCATTCCATACCTCCAGTTCCTGCCTGTTAACAGGAGGAGTGCAGAGAGGTCAATGAAGTGCCTAGGGCCTTGTGGAAATCGGAGCGAGTGTGTTTGCTCTTGTCTTCACCAAGGGATGGCCTTCTGCCCTCAAGTAATTTGGCTTCTCTTATTTCATGTTCCAAGAGAGTGAGGAGTAGATAAGTGTGTCCTGGAACTAGCCCGATGTGAGTAGAGATGTCAAATCAACATTGCTCACCTGCAATCACCAGCCAGTCTGTGACCAAGCTCCATCTTCTTGTGATTGCATGGGAAGCTCAGGGAGAGAATTGGACTGGCCTCAGTAGAATGGCATGGCAGCGCATGGAATTCTGGAACAAATTGCTCCTCGTCCCATCCCGACTTATTCAGCCCCTCTTGCCTCAGTTTCCCCAATCCATCTGTGAAATGGAAGTAGCAATACTGACCCACCATCTCTGGCTGTTTTGCTGCTTTACTAATGGTAGTAAAGCATTTTGTACGTTCTAGCAAAGAGCCTTAAATTGCCAGTAATGATGTGGTCTAGATTAGAAAAGATCTCTAAAGATCCCCATTAAAATAGGGTGCGACTGTTTACTATATACATGCAGCACTGACTAAACCATTATGGCGAACACAGCTCTCTTCTCAATCCTACTGAGTAAAATGATCCACTGAATCACCACCTCTCAAAGCTGTATCTTTAGACTCAGCCCTTGGCATTTTGTATTTATGACTATTTTATATGTACACTAGAAACATGCAGGAGCCTCAGGTAAGGGCCAGGGTATCATCGCGCTAGGTGCAGTACACACACACAACAGCGACAAAAACTGTCCCTGCTTCAGGAAGCTCCCAGTCTAATTATCTTGTTTACTGGGGGGGATTGTTAGACATTACCTTTCCTCATGTTGGGCACAGAACCATTGTTGTGCTTGAGAATGTTGGCATTTCAGTGGCAATCAATCACAGTGCCAGAGGCCGGTTTGAATCCCAAACCATTCCCAGCTCTCCTCTGCTAAGCAGACAGCGTCTGCCTTTGCCAGATGCTTTTGAAGGGAGCTCATCCTCATTTAAACTTTTCAGCGGGGAGCACAAGGCATTTCATGGTATGAAATCCCAGAGAAGAGCAGGGGCTTTAGTACGTGTTTGGAAAATGCTCCCTGAGTGGAATCCCCAGCAGCTGGGTCTTCCCAGTGGGTAGCCGCCCTTTTCTTTCAATAAAGGCCTTACCTACCAGACGACTTCATTAAGGTGACTCTCAAAGGGGCTGCCATGCCTGTCACTTTGTGTTTATCAGAACACGGAGAGCTGGCTTGGGTAGGGCTTTGGACTAGGTTGGTCTCTAGCAAGGAGCAGTCCAGAGGGCACCCCAGCAAAGCCACAGTCCCATCTTTTGTTTCTAGAGAGACGCTTGCCCCTGCAATTGATGAATGGCACCTGGGAAGAATCACTCCCTAAATTCCCTGGCAAACATCAGTTTGCAATTCAAAGTGAAACATTCCTAAGAGAAGCTAGGGTACCCTCTGTATTTATTTTTAAAAGATACATTAATTTTCACTTCTGACTTCTACAGCTCTAGCAGGGACCAGAAGCAGAGATGCAGAAATGAACGTAGAGAGAGGGACTGTTTTGCCAGAATGTCCAACCTGCCTAACAATTCGAGTTGCAAGGAATTGTGTGGCTTAGTTTCTGTAGACTAGCTCTGCACCAACCTACTATATCATCTAACCATTCTCCGGGGTCACCTGCCTCTCCGATTTGAATCATCCATTATGCCGAATATCAGGGTCTTGACTTTTCATTCGTATTCACTCTGCAGATATGTCCAAATAGCTGTAACTTCCATTGTATGACCTTCTGCAGCAGGTTCTGTTTCGGCTTGTTGGCGACCTTCTGCATTCATCCTATTCTCAGGATCTTTCTATAGCAACTCTTCTCGAATGCCAGTATTCTTCCCTTTGAATCTGTTATCACCCATGTCTCGCATCCATACAACATGCTACTGAATACACACGTTTTCGAGATGCTCAGCTTCATTTCTAAGTTAATCGCTTTGCTTTTCCAGATCTTATCCATCGCCTTCAAACTCACTCTTGCTTTCACTGTTCTAGTCGCTATTTCCTTCTTACAGTCTAGATCATATGTCCCGTTGCTCCCCAGATACATGAACTTCTCTACATTCTTCAGTTCGATCTGAGTTGCATCCAATTCAATTAGTTGGTGAACAAGTGATGCTCCCTCTTGAAATTCATCTATTGCTACTTTCTAATCCCTTTCCAATAGTACAGTTTGGAAATAATTCAAAAGGCCAGATTCTGATCTCCTGTACACCAGTTCATCACTAATGTTACTCTAGTCTGACATTGCAGTGACTGAGTTTTGATTCTGGCCTCTGGTCTCAGTGGCCTGGTCCATTTCTCTGTGTAACATACAATACAGTTAGAGGTGTAGCCATGTTAGTCTGTAACTTTACAAACAGCAAGCTGTCCTGTGACACCTTAGAGGGTTAGGGTATGTCTACACAGCAGCCTTATTTCAAAATAAGCTATTCTGGAAACTCTTACTTTGAAATAACACTGCTATACACAAAGGCTCCATCTACACTGCCCTTCCCTTTTGGAAAGGGCATGTAAATACGATGGATCGAAAATGCTAATGAGGTGCTGATATGAATATTCAGCGTTTCATTTGCATAATGGCAGCCACTCGCCATTTTGAAAAGCAAACTAGCTGTGTAGATGGGGTTCCTTTTGAAAGGAAGCCCCTAATTTTTTTCAGAATGAAGGGCACTTTTGAAAGCGGGGCTTCCTTTTGAAGAAATCTCATTTACACAGTTAGTTTGTATTTTGAAAGCAGCACTTTTGACGCAGTGAGTGGCTGCTGTTATGCAAATGAGGTGCTGAATATTCATACAAGCACCTCACTGGCATTTTCAATCTGTTGCATTTACATGCCCCTTCCAAAAGGGAGGGGCAGTGTAGAAGCAGCTAAAATGAATTTTGAAACCTCATTTCTGTTGTTGAAATACAGCATCTACATACAATAGAGCTTATTTTGAAATAGAGCCATGGGATGCACTAAGGCTTGTTTTGAAATAGTCTCTGTTCCAGTCCTAACAGCACCTACTTTGAAATTTGCTGTTTCTAAAGAGGCACTTTTCCGTGTGCTGTGAGGTTTACCAATTTCAAAATAAGACAATTGCTATTTCAAAAGCAATGAGGGGTCTTGTGGCACCTTATAGACGAACAGAAATGTACGAGCATAAGCTTTCGTGGGCAAAGACCCACTTCGTCAGATGCCCACCTGCATCTGACGAAGTGGGTCTTTGCCCACGAAAGCTTATGCTCGTACATTTCTGTTCGTCTATAAGGTGCCACAGGACCCCTCATTGCTTTTGCAGATCCAGACGAACACGGCTACCCCTCTGATGTTATTTCAAAATAGTGATCGCATTGTACAGGCACTCAGATAGTTTGAAATAATGGCTGTTATTTTGAAATAACTTTGCTCTGTAGACGTACCCTACCACGTTTATTGGGTCTTGAGCTTTCATGGGTAAAACCCATTCCAACTCATCTGATCAAGTGGGTTTTACCCACAAAATCTCTTGACCTAATATGTATGATAGTCTCTTAGGTGTGTCAGAACTGCACAGAATAGACTTGCTGAATTTCAAAGCCAGAAGGCACCTCCACACTAATCATCTTGTCTGAGCTGCATTATCCAGGTTATACAACTCCCCTTGCCTCTGGCCCAACCATTGCATTTAGCTCTCTCTCCCTGCTTGTAAATTTCACTCGCAGCTTGTTCCTCTTCTAATCCCCTGAAGGTCCACCTGCCATGATGCTTGCTTGGCTCACCTGTGCTCTCCCATCCCTTTTTTATTTTTATTTTTTGTCAGATGATAAATATCTTCTTCAAAGGTGGAAAAAGTACAAGAGTGCTGACAGGGAAAGGGCTGTTAATATTTCCCCTTGTAAGAAGAATGTACTTGGTCCATGTATATTTATGAAGCAATGAAGGTTTTATTCTTGCAGGATAATGCTTGACAGTAAATTGGCAGTTTTGGAAATGTCTCTGCTGTAGGACAACTGAGAAGGGGAGAGTGAAGTCAGTGGAGCAAGACGACATCTGAGTTAGGATGAGAATGAAGATGTGGTGCAGCTCCTCTGCTGATGAGGTTGGCACCTGGGCTAGGTCTAAACTGCAGGCTTCTGTTGAGGCTGCTGCTTCGGGAGCATTCTGCTGACATCCAGGTCATCCTCATTCTACTCGGAAGAAGAGATGTCTCGGGAGAGGGGGTTTCCTGACATATGACCCTGTGTGGATGGGCCAAAGGTCGGGAAAGCCTCCCCTGAGACAACTGTTGGCAGGAGATATGCAAATGTATTGCGCAATTTGCATATCTTTTGCCAACGGTTCTCGGCAATCTAGACATAGCCCTGGAGAAACACAAGGAGTTCTGAAATGATGCAGTCTGTAGTAACCCTCTTTTCAAATTCCTGCATCTAGCATCTGTGTCAGGGTAGCATTATCAGTACAGCTGGTCAAAAAAGCCCTTTTCACAGGCAATCCAGATGTTGTAAAACTTTCCCTTGGGAGCTGTTAAGTGGTGGTCTTAAAAATATTGCATTTTTTGTTAATTGGTTTTCGGTTCAAAGGATGAATGAAAAATTTATTCCGGTTTCTTGGCCAAAAACAAAAACAAATTACATCAAGCTGAAAATTTCCATTAAGGAAGAGAAAACCACACCTAGTTGAATAGATGGTTTGATGGAAATCTTCTGGCCAGTTGTAAAGCTGGGGTCAGCGGCAGGGGGTGATTGTGGGACAGACACTGCTGGGCACCAGCTGACTGTATGGATGCAGCTTTCAAGGCTTCTTTCACACTGTTCTTTGGGGCTACAGCCAGGGGCTTTGTTTACCAGTGGAAGCATCATAACCTCAGTAGGGAATGGAACGCTCAGCATGTCCCAAGACACTCTATACACTCCATGAGTCCAGGCCCTCTGAATACCACATATGCATTTATGGCTCCACAATAGGGATACCACATTTGACCTTTCAGAAAAGAGGAGAACCTTGAGAGGGAGTGTGTCTGTATCAGCATCTACCAACTCATGTTGTATTGAAGTACAAAATGTACTCTAACACATTGATAACACATGAGTTGGTAGATGCTGATACAGATACACTCCCTCTCAGGGGTATCCTCTTTTTTTATTTAACATGGTAAACCTTCCTAACAAATGCTTTATAATAACAATGACTGGTATGTAGAAAGTGAAAAAAGAACTATAAGCTATAGCACAAGAGCTAGGAGTCATCAAATTACATTAATAGGCAACAAATGAAATAAACAAAATGGAAATAGTTCCTCACAGTCAACCTGTGGAACTCCTTGCAGGAGGATGTTGTGAAGGCCAAGACTGTAACAGGGTTTTAAAAAGAGCTAGATAAATTCTTGGAGGATAGGTCCATCAATGGCTATTAGATCAGATGGGCAGGGATGGGGTCCCTTCCCTCCGTTTGTCTGGAGTTGGGAATGGGCAACAGGGGATGGATCGCTTGATGATTCCCTGTTCTGTTCATTCCTTCTGGAGCATCTGACACCGGCCACTGGCAGAAGACAGGATAATGGGCTAGATGGACCTTTGGTCTGAACCAGTATGACCATTCTTACGTTAATAAACCCAGGAGGGGTGGCTGGGGATACTTTTTTGGAGCTGCTGTCTGTCGATCAGCCAGAGTTGAGCAGCACAGAGCTATCCAGAGAATAACCCGAAAACAATAGACTCCCCACCACATACCTGCATGTCACTGCATTCTGCATATAGGTAGGAGTCTGAGTCCAGGCTCAGGTTGTGACCCCAGGTAGACTGAGATCTTTGGGGCTAGGCCCTCTTAGGAATATTGCAATTCAAATATCTTTATTATTTTTTCTTCCTTCAAAAGGAACAGTCCCTCATGGCATGGGCCCAGCACAAACATTTGGGGGGAGAGAAAAGGCTTTTCAGGCCCACTTATTGGCTTCAGCCTATGAAGGAAGGGAAGAAAAAGTTCATCTAAAACTACTTAATTCCCTTCCTCCCCATCCTTCCCCCCCAGAATAATTCATTCTGATGGTGGCAGAACTGGCTGCTTACAGTAGTTAAACTCCAGCTTCTGCTTCCTCCCACACCCCCCTTAGCCCTGCCTTGCCCTTTTGTGGAGATTTATAGAGCCAGTGGGCTGAGAACAAGTGAGCAGACATTAAGGCAATGTGTTCTGCATACTAATGACAAGATACTGCTTCTGTATCTCAGGGCAATGCTAGGTCAGGCCCGTTTAGCCATAAACTTTATTTATGTGCTTGTTACATCGCAGCTGCAGTTTGTTGGCCTGGGATGTAGAGATCTATCCTGCAATACGTCGCATTTTTTTATTTATTTAAAAAAAGGGCCTTTCCATGTCACCACTGCTTGGGGGAGGTGTGTGGGGAGGGGAGCCCCTTCTTTACTATAGCAGCTTAGTTGAGAGCACAGGCAGGCAGGTAGGTGAGAGAGAGACTGAGACAGGAGAAAGGAGGAAACATCCACTCAATGTGCAGCAGTGGTCAAAAAAGCAAACAAAATGTTAGGAATCCTTAAAAGGGAGATGGAAAATATCTTATGGCCTCGATATGAATCCATGGCATGTCCACATCTTGAATACTGCATACAGATGTGGTTGCCTCATCTCAGAAAGGAAAATTGGCATTGGAAAAGATTCATAAAAGGGCAACAAAAATGAGGAGGGGTTTGGAACAGGTGCTCCATAGGAAGAAAGATTAAAAAGACTGTGACTTTTCAGCTTAGGAGAGAGGAGGCTAAAGTGAGGTATGATACAGGTCTATACAATCATGACTGATATGGAAAAAATGAAGAAGGAAAAGGTATTTACTTGCTCCCATAAGAACTAGGGGGCCACCCAATGAAATTCATAGGTAGTTGGTTTAAACCTAACCCAAGGAAGTTTTTCTTCACACAATGCACAATCGGCCTGTGGCACTCCTTGTCAGAGGGTGTTGTGGAGACCAGGACTTTAACAGGATCAAAAAAGAACTGATACATTTGTGCAGGTTAGGTCCATCGATGGCTGTTAAGCAGGATGGGTAGGAATGGAGTCCCGAGCCTCTGTTTGTCAGGGGCTGGAAATGGATGACAGGCAAGGGACCACTTGGTGATTCCCTGTTCTATTCTTTCCCTCTAGGGCACCTGGCATTGGCCACTGACAGAAGACCGGATACTGGGGTAGATGGACCTTTGGTGACCCAGTGTGGCCATTCTTATGTTCTTAAGGAAGTGGGTTAGAGAGGGGAGAATGGGAGGGTCTTTTGTTTCAAGGAAATTGGGTTGACGTTCTTGGAATCCAGTTGGTGTAATAATGAGCCTCTGATTTAGGCAGTGGCCTTGCTAGGTAAAGAAATACTCTGACTTCTTGGACTATCAGGGCTCCAGTCTAAGTAGATATACTCTTTTTATTACTCTCCAGATCTGAAGAAGTGGGTCTGTCCCACGACAGCTCATCATCTAATAAATAATATTGTTAGTCTTTAAGGTGCTACAGGACTCTCTCTCTTTTGTTTTGCCCCTAGGGAAGGTTTTTCCATTCTTCTGATCACTCTAGTAACCCATCTCTGTATCCGTTTCAGTCTTCATTAATCTTTCTTAAAAATTAGGGCTGTGTACCATGCCTAACACAATGGGGCCCCAGTCTCCATTGGGCCTCTGAGTGTGACTGATGGAAATACTAATAAAATCAGAGGTGAAATCAGTTGGCTGGTCTGTCTAGTTTTCTCCCGTGGAAGAGGAAATGTTGCCACCCTCATTCCAAAAGCAGACCTTGCCACACAGGGCGGAAAAGGACATAAATTGTAGAGGGTCTGACCTGAAATCAGTGAGGGTGTGGTGATGTCAGCTGGATGGAGACCTCCCTGTCCCTTGAGTATAGGAGACTAGACCCAGAGTGCATGAACATTAGACACCAGCTCCCAACCAGCTGTTTGCATGGCTCAAACTCACCCCTGGGGGTGGGGCAGTCAACTATGTATAGCTCCATATGTTTTTATATTATCTGATTTCAAGGATGACCCAGTCTTGTAGTGTCAATGCAGAACACTCCCATGGGGAGGGGGTGTGGGCAGTTGGTTTGGTGAGTATAGAGGTTATAGGTACTATATAGGACCCATAAAAAGTGCCTGGGAATTCCTCCTTTCTTCCGTGGACAAACATCTCTGCTCCTCTTTCTCCTCCTGTGCCCCACACTGTTTGTTCCAGCCTTCCTGAATGCCAGCTGCCCAAGGGACACTTTACAGGGCTGTCATGCCATAGCCTTGAGCTCTAACTGAGAGGAATTGAAGTTCCCAGGCCCTCTGGTTTGGCAAGAGCCGCACGTGTCATAGAGGTGATGCCCCAGCGCTGGGATGCAGCAGGACAGAGCCAGGTGGGAGGAGGGGGCTATTGTGGTTGCCTTTGCTGTCTGATCCATAGAGTGAGGCCTTGGCAGCAGCATCGCTGGAGCTAGTTCTTGGACAGTGGCCGGGTCGACCAGCTGGAGGTAACGAACCAGCCGCAAGTGGCTATAAGGAGCTCAAGAAGGGGGCTAAAGGAGGAAGGAAAGAAAACAACTTAAAAAAGAACATTTTTTTTTTTTTCAAATAGGAAAAAATACCACCATCCCTCTGCAGACTTCTAATGAGCTGCCCCTCTGCTGCTGCTGAGAGCCTGAGGAATGCCGTGCCAACTCCTCTCTGAGTTTGTAACTGGAAGAGTTTGCAACCTGTTGGCACGTGTGTCTCCCTCAAGTGCTTGTTTCAAGGGCTGAATGAAATTTTTGTCTGGAAGTCATCTCCATCCCAGGCAAATAGTGTCCCCTCCCTTTTAGGGGTGACCATAATTCCTAGCAGAAATAGTGACACTTGAAGGTTGGCTAGAGCAATTTGTGCTGAAGAATTGACTCCCATCCCACCCCCACCACAGTGCGTTTCCGGTGTGCCCTTCATTCTGGGGCTTTCCCCAACGTTGTTTCTTGTGTTTGGGTCTTGGGGGATGGCTACTTGCGGTAACAAGGGGGTGTATCTTCATTCGCCTGTTGAAGTCCATTTAGACATGTCATGTGACTTGAAACCTCATTTGTTGCTTGGGGAGTTTATTGCCCAGGGTTGTGTCTGTACAGCGGCCTTATTTGGAAATAAAGCCGCTATGCACACCAATGCATTTCGAAATAGCAGAGCTATTTTGAAATACAGCATCTACACACACAGACCCTATTTTGAAATAGGACACACTGGCTTATTTCAAAATAGGTGCTATTCCTCATGCAAGAAGGTTTACCAATTTTGAAATAAGCCAGCCGCTATTTTGAAATTATTTTGAAATAATGGCTGCGTTGTATAGATGCTAGGATAGTTATTTCGAAATAACAGCTATTATTTCAAAGTAACTTTGCCGTGTAGACATACCCTAAGTGCTCTATCAAACTGCTACAAGAAACTGCTGGACAAACCAGTGACCCATGTGGTCTGTCTTCCTGCCTTCTTCCAGCAAGGCCTTATCTCTTACCATAAAGCCCAAGGATTGATATCTGTTGGACAGTGGCTGTTCTACCACTATATCTACACTAGCCTGGAAAATCAACCCCACTCAGTGTGAACTTTTGGAGTTTGATTTAATGAATCTGATAGAGATGTGCAAAATTGACCTCTCGGGGTCACAGTCGATACCTGTACTCCTCGTGAGATGTAAGGGAGGTCAATGGGAGAAACTCTCCTGTTGGCTTTCTTCAGTGCATATATGTCGATTCTAACTATGCAATTATCGTGGCTAGATTTGCATATCTTCAGCTGACTGACTTTGCCAAATGTAGACATAGCCTACATTGATGCTGAGTCTCTTTCAGATTGGTTGCTGTTGTATGCGCTATTTAAAAAGTATTGTGTAAAACAATGTGTGCTCAATAACATCCAGAATCTGAAGGTTTTCTTTAAAGGTATGTCTACACTAAGCCAGGGACCGACACTGCAGAGATTGGTTCACTACTTAGACGTGATTAATTGATACCCGAGCACCTTCCTGTTGATGCCGCTGCTCTACCAAATGAGAAGAGTAGCTGGGGTGGGTAAGAGAGCAGCCCCTGCTGGCTTTACCGCATTCAAGATTCCATGCTGAATATGTCAGTTGCAGCTATGCTGAAGAAGATTGATGGCACCATGTAGTGTTTAAAAGTTTAAAAAAAATAGTCGGGTTTCTTTTGCAGCTTGTAACTTACAAATCCCCCTGTGGATTTAAATGCATGTTCAGGAGGCTTCATCTATAGCAAACCACTTCTCTCGTGGTTTGGTTCTCTATACCAACATCCCCCACAAAGATGGAATAAATGCTGTCCGGAACAGTATCCCTGATGATGCTACAGCGCATCTGATGGCTGAGCTCTGTAACTTTATCCTCACACACAACTATTTCAGATTTGGCGACAATATATACCTTCAAAACAGCGGCACAGCTATGGGTACCCTCAATATGCATGGCCCCTCAATATGCCAATATTTTCATGGCTGACCTGGAACAGCACTTCCTTAGCTCTCGTCCACTAACGCCCCGTCTCTACTTACGCTACATTGATGACATCGTCATCATCCGGACCCATGGGAAGGAGACTCTGGAGGAATTCCACCGGGACTTCAACAACTTTCACCGCAACATCAACCTCAGCCTGGAACAGTCCACACAGAAGATCCACTTCCTGGACACCACGGTGCTAATACACAATGGCCACATCAATACCACCCTGTACCATAAACCTACTGACCGCTATGCCTACCTTCATGCCTCCAGCTTCCATCCCAGACACACCACACGATCCATTGTCTACAGCCAAGCACTAAAATATAACTGCATTTGCTCCAACCCCTCCGACAGAGACAAACACCTACAGGATCTCTACCAAGCATTCTTGAAACTGCAATACCCACCTGAGGAAGTGAAAAAACAGATCAACAGAGCCAGACGTGTGCCACGAAGCCTCTTACTACAGGACAAGCCCAAGAGAGAAACCAACAGAACACCACTAGCCATCACCTACGGTCCTCAGCTAAAACCTCTACAGCGCATCATCAGGGATTTACAACCCATCCTGGACAATGATCCCCCACTTTCACAGGCCTTGGGAGGCAGACCAGTCCTTGCCCACAGACAACCTGCCAACCTGAAGCAAATCCTAACCAGCAACTATACACCGGACCACAGTCACTCTAACTCAGGGACCCATCCATGCAACAAACCTCGTTGCCAGCTCTGCCCACACATCTACACCAGCAACACCATTACAGGACCTAACCAGATCAGCCACACCATCGTGGGTTCATTCAGCTGCACATCTACCAATATAATTTATGCCATTATGTGCCAGCAATGCCCCTCTGCTATATACATCGGGCAAACTGGACAGTCTCTACGTAAAAGAATAAACGTACACAAATCAGGTATCAGAAATGGCAGTATACAAAAACCCGTAGGAGAGCACTTCAATGTCCCAGGCCACACAGTAGCAGACTTAAAAGTAGCTATCCTACAGCACAGAAATTTCAGGACCAGACTCCAAAGAGAAATTTCTGAGCTACAATTCATCTGCAAATTCGACGCCCTCAGCTGTGGCTTAAACAAAGACTGCGAATGGCTGGCTAAATACAGAAGCAGCTTCCCCTCCCTTGGTGTTCACACCTCCAGATCAACTGCTGGTAGTAAGCCTCACCCTTGCTGACTGAACTAACCTTGTTATCCCCACCCTTGCTCTGGCTTACTTATACCTGGCCCTGCAGATTTCCAAGACCAGCATCTGATGAAGTGAGTCTTTGCTCACGAAAGCTCATGCTCAAAACTTTTCTATTAGTCTATAAGGTGCCACAGGACCCTTCGTTGCTGTTACAGATCCAGACTAACACGGCTACCCCTCCGATACTTGACACTTCTCTAGTGTGTCACTTCTGTATTTGCTCTCAAAGTTCACGTCAGGTGGAAGGGTCTGTGAGTGGGTTTGCAAATGAGATAAAACCACCTCTAAAGCCTCGTTGTGTGGTTCATTGTAAACTGTCAGTGGGCTGCCCACCTTCCTGAATCCTCATTGGTTAAGGAAATGCTTTTTAAATTTAGGCTGAGGCCTCTGAGACAGAGGAAACCTCTCCTGTCTCTCCTTAGACCACAGTGGAAGAGAAGGACTTACTGCTTATAGAGTCCTAGCAAGGAAGCCCTGGAAGGGACCTTGGCAGGCCATCTTGTTCGCCTTCATCCCACCTGGGTTAATGTGAGGGTAGGGCCAGATTCACTGACATGTTTGAACCTTTCAGAGGGATCTGTGCCAAGGATCATGAATGTGGGTTGAGTTCTGGGTAAATCTGGATTGGCTTTTGCTTTCGGTTAGAAACCAGGCAGAGCTTTGAGGTTTGGCCTCAGTGTCTCTCTGAATTTTGGGGGCTCGTTCACATTTTAAACACCAAAGTTGGGGAGGCGAGGGGATGTAAACTCCACCTGCACTAACGCTCTCTGCAAAACAGATGAACAATATATATTTTTGCGGAGTTATTCAATGTTTTCTTTGTATAGCCCTATCATTTTTTGATTGGCTTGATTGTCTGTGGAAACAGAAGTTTCCCACCTTTTCTATTTGTTCTCTGCCTATTTTCCTTCCACCCTGTGGTCAGGTATCTGTAAGGTAGCAGTGTTTGGGATTAGAGGATTTGAAGCCAATGGATCTAGGTTTGCAAATACTACAAACTTGATAACTTTTTGCTTTTTTTTAAAAATAGAATTACAATCAGATGAAGGTGAAGGCAGATAATTGACTGAATTTTCAAGCTATCGTACAAAATATTACTTGAAAATCACTTTAAATTGGTTTGGACTGGGGAGGTTGTCATGAAATCTGAAACTGAGTTAAAGGTCCACAAATAAACGGTCATGGTAAATGGCCATGTATCAAGCTTCAGGAAAGGTCCTGGAATGACCAGTGTCTGTACCTATACTAAGAGAATTGGCTGACGTTAGTTAAACGTAGAAGCTTTGTCTACATTGGCAATTGAGCAACAAAGCTTTTGCTGTCCATGGGTGCTTAAACCCCCCACAAATGACAAAAGCTTTGCCTCGGCAAGTACTAGAGTAAATAGTGCTTTGTTGGCAGGAGCAAACGCTGCTGGTAGGGGGTGGATGGTTTTTGCTGGCGAAAGTACCAGCGAACAGCATTTGCACTGCCTGACTTTGTGCAACATGGCTGTGTTGACGCGGACATACCTGTAGTCATTAACCTTGACCTTTTTCCTAGGTCACCCCAACTGAGCTGTTTTAGATTAACTCAAGGCTTCTCCGAGAATTGGCCTTGATTAGCTAGACTGAGGTAAAACGTGTTATCCTGTGTCAACACCAGGAAAAAGGTTAAGCTTAGTTACACCATGGTAGTGACCACTCTACCATTTTCCCTCTTCTAGCCATACCTATAGTTAAAACTAGTTTAATTTAGCATGCCTAGACAGGTTAATAATGCAGTTCAGATGATGACATAGGGAGGAGCTGAGAAGGTGCAACAGAAGAGAAAGGAGGATAATAAGTCTACAGAGTTGAGAAATGTGAAAAAAGTAGGATCCTGTTAGGACAGGGTCGGCAACCAAATTTGCAAGAAGAGCCTTTTTTATGTATATTTTTTTCCAAATTTGGTAAGAGCTCAATAATTCAAGAACCTGAGTGCACGTGAACACAAGATGGTCCTTAATAAATAACATCAAACTGTAGTTTTTGTAACCCCTGTTTTAAGAACCGCACATACATAATGATTTGCGATGTGGTACAGGATAACTGCAGGACATTCACAAACTTCTTATATCTTCTGTTTCTTCACAATTTACATGTGTGTGTTTGTAATTCCATCTTTTTGACTTTCGCTCCTGAGCCCACTTTAATTATATCAATTTTACTTCATGTTTAATTTTTTTCTTAAAACATGTGCTGCCCATCACAGCAGAAATGCCTCAAGCTTCCTTTTCAAAATCAAAACTTTATTAGCAACTTGATCAAAACACAGATACAGTATCATATCCCACAATGCACTGCGCATATTAAAGGAGGAGTTATCCAATGTTTGGAGATCACATATCATTGGCTATTTAGATATGAGTTGTTCATTGTTGGGCTTTTAGAACTTCACTGGTTATCAAAAATAATCAGGAGGGTTTTCCTTTAATTTGCAATTACAGCATTGGGAGCCATGAAGAAGTCCTTAAAGCGTCACATGTGGCTGCAGAGTTTCAGGTTGCAGGCCTTTGTTAGGAAAGTGGAAGTCAATACACTAGTGTGGCAGGGAGGGGAATAATCCCAAACCCAATGGGCAGAAGTGTCGTGGGAGTGGGTTTGAGGAAAGAAAGCTAGAGGTAACCGTGGACAGCCAGTTAGAAATCAGCTTGGGCTGCATCAGGACTGTGAGAAGAGCAAGTGATATGGGACTCGCTAAATGGGATGGAATAGAGAGAAATGCGAGGGCTAGACAAAATGACTAAAACCTCTAAGGCCAAAGTTGGGACGCCCAAATCAAAGCGAAAGAGGACGGTTTCCAGAGACGCTGAGCATCCTCAGCGGGCTTTCAGTGGGATGGATCTCGATTTACATCATTACAAAGGAGAGCAGAATCAGGCCCTTCATCGTTAGCTGCCTCTACTGCCAGAGTTGGAGAAGCCTGCAGTTGTGATTGAAATGGTTTCTCTTCGCACGGCTTGAGACACCCACAGTTTTTTGCTCCGAGCCCCTCCTCTTCTCAGCTCATGTTCAGAAACATTTTTGTTTTCCGGTGAAATCCTACTCTGAGTGATGCAAAGGGATGTGCCTCTCAGGTTCCCTCCACCTGGTCAGCTAAAAGCTTAGGCTCCACTTTGAGAGTGGCTGACAGAGTTTCTGCTTTATGGCTTTCAGGTAACTTGCCCATCTGTACTATTTGAATCAAATTTGAAACCTGTTATTGCAGCAGCTAATAAGGAACTAGAAGGCATTTTACTGGAACACCAGTCACTAGTGAAACCTGTACTATTTAAAGAGCACTACTCCCAGCCCTGTTCCACCCCTGACTCATTAAAAGTCTTCTCTGCAGATGGTGTGAGTAGGCAAAGTTTAACTCTTGGCCTTCCAAGCCACCTGAGACTTTAGGATTCAAACCCTTGGGGCCAGAGTCAAGTACTGGTGCAAGCAGCCAAAACTCCTTTGACTGCAATGTCACTAGACCAGCGTGGAATGCATTTGAATTTATCCTTGGTTGTTAAAACTTCCTCCTGGCAAACAAGGGAGAAGTGACCACAAGGGTTAATATTTCTCTAAGTTTTCTGCTTTGTTGTTAGATACAGCCTCCCAGTGCTACCAACGGGAGCTATTAGCATGCAAATGCATTTTGCTTCATGCTTTTTAATCTTCTCATAATTGCAGAGACCGGTGGTAATTTTTGGACATGGCCAGGAATAGAAGGTAGTTTCCCCTCAAAAGCAGCTGCCATTGCTGCTGAGTTATTGTGCTGGGATTTTTTTTTTTTTACTCAGATTGAGTGAAATAAATGGCTTGCCTCCATTTCCCTCCCAGAAAGCTAGATTTTATGCCTGTTAACTCCAGATTATTAGAGTCTTGAGATGCAGGAAAAAAAAATCAACAACAAAAAGGCACGCATGGATAAAATGTTGCTTTTAATGTGAGTCGCTGTTAAATAATAAACATAAGCCCAGTTTCTCTGCTCCTGTGAACTGGTGGCACTCTGTAGACTCCAGCTGAACCATGTGGTTTTACATCAGCTGAGAATCAAGCCCATGTAAAGTTGGCACTAATATGCATGAGTTACACTTTTTTGGTAGGGATGTTTGTCTCAAAATTCCAGATCCAAATGCTGGGTCTGGATTGCAGCCTTGTCTCTTTCGAACAGACAGAAAACCATCAGTGTTGCCAGCTACTGTGCTGTGGGTCTTGCAATATTTTGTTTTTTCCTTGCATCTTCAGCTCCTGGAGTCTTATGGTGAGGCCTCAGTGGAGATCAGGGCTGCGTTGTGCACTCACTACTGTGATTGTACATTGAGCAAATCATGAGGAAGATTGTCATCTAAATAGACAGAACGAATAAATGACACAAGGAAAAGCAGCGGCAGAGAGAGAGAAAGTGATATGCTCAAGGTTATGCAACCAGTCAGTAGCACAAATCTGTTATAGATTCATGTCTCCTGACTTTCCTAGTCTGTTACTTTCATTACTAAATCACACCACCCAGGAAACTGGGCCAGCCTGCCAAGGCTCACATATTGGGAGGTGGTTATTTTTTCTGCTTTATGTACAATATCTGATTTTTGTTCTTGTCTGAAGTTGCTGAAGGCTCTATCCCGATTTGGTCTTGTGTAACTCGGCTTTTCCTCTGGTCAGAATGCGTGGGCGCTTTTTTGTTTCTGAAATTACACATGTATCGTCAAATAGGGCCTGATTCCCAAACCATGTAAGTCAGAGGGCATCTCTTCATAGACTTTGAATCCAACCTTATCTAAAGTATTTATTAAAAAATATTTTGATTGTAAATGCAGTCAGAACTTTATCTCTTACTCATTAGTTGCAGGGAATTTGGGTTACATGCGTTGTTGTTCTATGCCCTGGTGATGTGACTCTCATGTTCCTTGGTGTTCGCAGAACCCCATACACCTCTACTTGTGACATTGCTTTAGCCCCAACCCTGCAGGGGGTAGCCTGTGTGTCAGTGGGGCTGTGTGCCAGCACCACAATCCACCTGTGTGCGTTATGCACTGCAAAATCAGGGCCTTGGTAGAAGGGTACTGGAAGAGGGGTGGCAGAAGAGTTAAACTCCCCTAATGCTTTATCATGTGCTAGATGGAAAGAACTGGTTGCACAGATCTGCCAGTGTCAATATACCCACCATCTCAAGCACAGCTCCTGCTCCTTTGCTGGCAGAGATGTCTAACTGCTAGTCACCCCCAGCTTCGGTAGCGTTGAGCATTAAAGCTATGGGATCCTTCCCGTCGTGGGTCAAGAACTGCTGAGCCGTGCCCCTTTCCTTTGATGCAGGCTGCTGTGCTGCAGCCTGTCATGGCAGTGGGACAAAAGGAACGAAGAATGGCCCCATGTGCTGCAGAGGTCACTGGGGATGAGTCAGGGAGGATGAAAGCGGTGACCTAACCTTACAAATGAAGTCACATTGGAGGTGACACTGTTCAGTGTAGTCTGTGGGCAGTGAGTCAAACCCACTGGGCTGGTTCCCCTCCTTGCTCCACTTCTCTTTTGAAGCTCCAGTTTTCAGCTCAGTAGAATAATAAGAAAGCAGGATAGGAAAAGATTTCTGAGAGCTGGTCAAAAACTATCATGGAAGCTTGCTTTGAATTTGCAAAACCACTTGTTCAGAAGCCTTGGCAAGGAAACTTACGATTCTGTTGACAAAGTTTCTAGTTTTTGAGTAAAGACCTCGAAAATGTTCAGTGTTTCCAAAATTCACTAAAAAATCCTTTTTTTTGGATTTTTTTTTTCCTGAGCACTAAAATACATTTTCTCTCCAGCTCTGCTATTAGCCCATTAGCTTATCACCTCAGCAGGCCATGATGGAATTTTCCCCATGTTTTGTCTATGCTACTTGTAAGCATCTCAAGTGGTAGCCTCTTAAGAACCCACTGTCAGCTCAAATGATTTTGGGACTTTGCTCTGGGATTTACCTGACACAGCTGAACTGATATGCTACTAAATTCTTGCAAAATTTAGGATTAGTGTGTTGGATTTAATGATGTAAGTGTGATGCCTTTGTTTCCTGTGAACTGCATTTTTAGATCTCTCAGGATTGCTGTGTGTTCTGCTCCTGTGTGTAGTATCAGAATGGCAGCCAGGTTAGTGTGTATCCACAAAAACAATGAGAAGTCCTGATGAAGCAGGTCTTTGCCCGCGAAAGTTTGCTCTTAAAAAATTCTGTTAGTCTACAAGGTGCCACAGGACTTCTAGTTCCTTTTGTGTATGGATCACTGCCCCTATTGGCATATCCCCAGCTTCTCTGTGTGTGTGTGTGTGTGTGTGTGTGTGTGTGTGTGTGTGTGTGTGTGTGTGTGCGCGTGCGCGTGCACGCGCGCGCTCTGTCCTGTAGACTTTACATTGGTTCTTTCTTGTTTGATTTTTTTCTTAAGTGAAAATTCCACCCAGAGTGTAAGTGGTTACCTATTGCCTGTTTGTAGGCAAACAATTAGGACCTTGACTGATCACAGCCTTTCTGGGTACTATTATGCCCCTTTATACCTATTCTTCCTCTCTGATTAACTCTATCTTCTGATTTATCTTGAAAATCAGCTGCCTCTGGGATGCTGCCCTAGAGAGGAGCTCATTCTCTGGACCAAGGCATTTCTTGCCTGAGCACCTTTTTGAATCAGCTCTCGGATGTAAAATACAACATCGGTGGTATCTATTGCCCAGTCCAGCTGAGGAGCTCAAAGTACCTTTGGAACATTAACCCTTTTCACAGTACGTCAGGGCAATCCTGGTTTCCTGTTTACTGCAGCACCAGAGGGATAAATGACTTCCCTGAGATCTCATCAAGGTGGTGGCAGAACTGAAAGTTGTTATTGGCAAGTCTCCTATCACCATGGTGTCTTGGGTGTTTACGTGGGATAACTAACACTCCAAACAGGAGGCACCAAACAGGAGCTGATTCACAGAGCACCCACAGCCAGCAGCAGGTGTTTTTATGGGTGGTGCACAGCTGCATGTGCCTTGGTGCACATAACATTTATTCCACCCCTGGATGGAAGGAATTAGGAGGAATGCTGCCTTTCTTGTTTGTTAATGAACCCATAAGAAGGGGCAATAAAATCTGGGAGTCTTATGTGTTAACCCCAGTGCTGCCTGCAGCAGCTCATATTCTCCCTTCAAAATACCCTCAATTAACTTTTCACAAATAACCTTCCCCTTCCCCAGCCCGTACTAGCCCTTTCGCCAGCATTGGTAGAACCTCGTGAACCAGAGTAGCCAGTACGGCAGGTTCAGGTGCAACTGGCCCTACAGCCCTCTAGACACCACCCCGCCTCAGCTGTCTCTTTCTCTCTCACTTTTCCACCCTCCTGCCTGACCGTCTCCCCCCTGCCTCCCCCCCCCACTCCTGCTCACTGACCATTTTAACTTGTTTCCTTCCCCTGGAGGAAACATGACTTTCGGATTGATGGAATTCGGCAGCCAACAATGCCGCGTAACACAATTTCCCTCTCTGCCTCTGCCTCTGTGCAGGGACCAGCTCTGTAACAGTGAGTGGTCCATCAGTATGACAAAACCCTGCTCCGCGCAAACACTAGCTGCCCTTTGCTATTAGTACCTAATGAAAATGTAACCATATTTAACCCCCCACCGTCCGAGATTAGCGAGAAAGGGGGCTAAATGGGTTTAATTCTTTTGTATGATAAGCATCACCCTCTCCATTTTGATTGCTCCATCCCCTCTCCAGAGAGTCAGTAAAGCTGTGTCAGGCTAACTCTATCCTCTCAGCTGTCTACCGCACAATGGGCAAAAGTATCTTTTGTGGCATTAACGGCTTTGGTCGGGGAGGGGTGGGGAGCTGAATGGGAAAACAATGTGTGAGAAGCTGAGGCTGTGGGTTTCCCACACGGCCAAATATGTCTCCCTGCATCCCCCTCTGGGACAAGCAGATCTGCAGTGGCCCTGCCCACAGCTGATCCCAGCTTGATGGGCTTTTTTTTTTTTCCATTGTGCTCACAAGAAATGAAAATCCTTTCCTAGCATGAAAGAAGAGGCGTGCCTTAAATCCCCTCCCTCCGACTGATTGGCCATGTCATATGGTGGCCAAAGCCACTGTGATTAGAGTCTACATGCAGCAAGCTGCGGGGGAGGGAGGGGAAGGACCGATTGCTACATATTTTTTTGCTGGGTTGATTTCTGCTGAGATGTTTACTCATTGCACCTGCTGGCTGCCTGCTTTTTTTCCCACCCAACAGCATTTCTTTTTGCCTCTCCCCAGCCCACCGGTTATGGATGCAGGAGAGAAGGGCGTGACTCTGAGGAATCCCCATATACCCTTCTGCTTGACTTTGCAACTTGGATAACTTCGGTGGCTTTATAGGATGGACATTTCGTCCCTCTGAACAGACAGGAGAATCCGATGGGCAGGAACCTTGGGAGGTCATTTCAAGAGGTCAGCGAGTCCAGTCCCTGCCCTCATGGCAGGACCAAGCACCATCTAAATCCTCCCTGACTGGTGTTTGTTTAACCAAAATGCTTCGCGGCAGTTGTACAGGGGAGACATCTCTTGTACTTCTGTGCCACTCTGTTCTTGACTGTGATTGGTTGTGTGTGGGTTAGGTAAATGCAGGAGTGGCTCCTGCCATCTTCCTGCATATATTGTCTCCTTAATCCTGACCTGCCACATACCCTTGATTCCTCATATAACTGCCAATACACTGCACTCCTGGACACAGACAGTCAGTTGACCTGAGTTGTATCTGCTAAGACCAGCCTACGCCACAGTCGAGTGCTGGGGTGTAGTTATAGAACAGTTTCTATTTGTAATGCAGGTGGCATCCTTGATGCTGTTCCCTCTGTGAGCAAATGACTTGTTTTCTGGTGAGACAACTAAATATGTTAGTTGTCTATTAGATGGGGAAACTGAGGTATGGAGGGGTCAAAATGACAAAGCCACGCTCACGGAGAGAGTCGGCATCAGAGCCAGGAGGTCTGTTGATTCCTGGCCCTGTGTTTTTAACCACATCGCAGAGAAGCTTGGTTTTGCTTTGTGTTTGTTAGGATAAATTTGCAATCTTTCCAACCAAACTAGAACAAAAGTTTTATGTATGGAGAAACATTTGAAGGCACTTGAACAATATCATCAATGCTGTCTCAAGAGAATCCTAAATGTCTCTTGGGAGGATAGGCGCACGGACACTAGCATCCCGGAAGAGTCGAACATGACCAGCATTGAAGCCATTATCATTCACCAATGACTTTGTTGGACTAGTCATGTGGGTTGGATGTCTGATCAGCAGCTCCTGAAGCAGATTCTGTTTTCCAGTTGGAGGAAGGATGGTGGAGCATTGGGGCTCAGCAGAAGCAATCTAAGGACATGCTGAAGGCACATGTGGAAAAAGAGCAGTATCAATGTCCACACTTGGGAGAACTTTGTCCAAGACCATTCCCAGTGGAGAATGGTCATCTGTGGAGGGGGGGGGGTGCAATTTGAGAGGTCCCTCCGCAGTGCAAATGAGGAGAGGTGGGAGAGAAGAAAAGAGCATCGAAAGCTGCCCTGGGCCCCTCCAACATCTGCCTCTTCTGTGATAAGATCTGTGGCTCCAGAACTGGGCTGGTCAGCCATCAATGGTCTCGAAAATAGGAGGGTGACAAGAAGACATCCTACTCTTCATTGAGTGACCACCAAGAACGAGAAGAACTAAATTTATGATCCTTCCAACCAAACTAGAACAGGAGTTTTACCTGTGGAGAAACAAAATCTCTTGCTATTCTGTAGGAGCAGGGGCTGTTTGTGCTTGTTCAACAGCTTGGCTTATGTTACGTTTTTGGCTGGTTGGGGTTTTTTACGTGCAGCAGTAAACTCTTTCATATCTGGCAGCTCCAGGACCAGGAGAATGTTGGATAGTCAAATATTCTGGATCAGCATTTCTCAAAGTGTGGCCTATGACCCAGTTCCGGTCCTTGGAAGAAGAATATCGGTCCTTAGAAAATATACAAATTAATGCGCACAATCCTGTTAATTTGGTACATTTCATATTTTCCTGCACAATTCAAGTAATAACAAGCTAGACTCTTAAGTACTTTATATCAAGATTTATATTATGTACTATTATTACTGTGAATAAATAATAAACAGTGAAAAATTAGTCATTTTTTATATGTTTATATTTTTAGGCTGCAAAAAAGGGTACTGAAAAAAAACGGGTTCCAACTATATAAAGTTTGGGAAACCCTGTTCTGGATAATAGAGAGGTATAGCTAGCAGTGCATAACACTAAAACAAGATTAAATATTAAGAAACAAACAAAATTTAATGCAGAGTACTTTATTTACCAACAATAGTGGTATTGTGCAGTAAACTTATACAGTATTTGCAGTGTTTGTATTTACTTTCACTCTACTGTACTAATTGAAAACATAACTAAAATTTACTTACGGTTAAAAGGATGGTTATCAGAGAGTTCCGGGTAATAGAATGCTGGGTTCGAGAGAGTTTACTGTATTTTTAATAGCGTTTTATGTTGTGGGTGAGGTGTTAGCTTTGGGGAGAACTCAAGTCTCCTAAGTCAACACAAGCCTTGAAGGGCTCCATCCCACTTCGTGCCCACAACACTTCACTGAGTCACCTGAAAAACACTGCCTAAGAAGCCCAAGGAGGTAATGCGGTAGGTCGGCACTGAGAGTTTTAGGGTCCCGTATTCAGCGACGTACTGAAGCTCTCCAAAGCCTCAGGCGTGGTGCCTTGGGAAGAGTCATGTCTGAAGGGAAGATCGTCGCACCAATCTCAGTGTTCTTCCTGTAGCCAAGGCCCTCCCACAGCCTGTGTCCTGTCCCACTTCCCAACCCGCTCTACTCCACTTCACTGTGGCAGCAGTAAGCAGAGTGAGTGGGCCCCAGTCCCGCTGCCGTGGTGTAGCCGAGTGCAGCGGGCTGGCCAATGGGCTTGGGAGTGGAGCAGACTGCTTGGGTCACCTTGGCTCCTGCTACCACAGTGAGTGTGGGTGGGCAACTCCAGCTGCCCTCCCGTGCCAGGCCCCACAACCCTACGGGCCTCCCTGGGTCCTGCAGTCCCAGCCACAGAAGGGTTGACACAGCTGCGCCAAGCCACCCTATGGACAGTACCGCTCTGTCTAGAGGAAACGTTATCAGCGTTGAGGCAGAGATGATGAAGCTACCACTGTGTTGGGCTAGCCATTGCATGCAGAGAGCTGATACTTGTCTTCTGAAGCAAGCCCACTTTTCTCAGGTTAGCGTCGGGAAGATGACTGGCCATGGACAGAGGAAACATTACCCTGAATGTGTCTCTTCAGGAGGCATTGACTCATAGAATGGGGATGCAGTGGCTGGCATTGGAATGCAATGGAGACACAGCGCACATCATGCCTGTTCTGAAGAGACTTGCCTTGCTCAAGCGGCTGAGAAACGGCAGAGGAGGGAGAAAAGGGAACAGCACGCGGGCCGGCCGTGTGCTTTCTCCAAACAGCCGCCCGTCCCAGCAGCGGATGAGCAGGGCTATGTGAGGCAAGGGCTGCAGTGAATTGCAGAGCTCTGTGTGTGTGTGTGGAGGGAGTCCAGGATGGAATAGCTGGTGGCTGGAAGATTCAGGGCCATTGTAACAGGTTGAGCAGTCACTGGGGTTGTGCCTCCTGCTGGTCTCCTTGTGAATGAGTTTTCTCCGAGCCCTTGAGCGCCACCTATTGGCCAGTGTCTCACCCTTAATTACCTGTCTTCTGTGCTACCTCAGACCCTATGTCCCTACCAGCACATGGCATCTCTTCTCCTGGGGGGCCCCCACACTCTGGGATCCTCTCCTCCCAGGAAGTCCCACCTCTCTGCACACACCTGGCCTCACTGTGACCCACTGCCACTCGTCATCTCGCCTCTGCCTTAGCAGGGCTGCAGTCTGAAATGGCCACTCGTTGGCAAGAGGTTGTGGACCTGCTGCCTTCTCCTGCCCTGGCTGCCTCCCTGCAGCCATAGTTCCTCTCGGGCCCTGCAGCATGGTGGTTTGCCTGGCCAAAGCTTCCTCCAGCACTGCTCTGTCTCAGGTACCCACTCTAGCTTCCCAAGCAGCCAGGTCCTTCCTGCTGCACAACTGGAGCAAGAGTGTGCGCTACCTTCCTCCAGGAACCCCTACTTATATTGCCCTAGCTAGGCCCTGATTGTCTGCTACCTGAGTCAGCTGGTTGCTTCATGGTCCCAGCCCTCTCCCAGGGCTGTGTTTTAACACTTCAGCTGGAGCTGGGTGATTGTCCAGCTTATGGGCATCAGCAGAGCTGTGCATGGTGAGGGAGCCCAAGACTTGAAGAACGGTAAGGACTCCCTTCTTTTCATGAGCCTGTGTATTTAGACCCTCCTCTGGAATCCCCACTCACGCAGCTGACAAAGAGGGTTTTGCCCACGAAAACTTATGCTCCAAAATATTTGTTAGTCAATAAGGTGCCACAGGACTTCTTGTTGTTTTAGTTAGTGCTTCAGGTCTGGATAAAGGTCATTGGCAAAGCTCTGTGAAGGAAACCTTGGCAGCCGCTGCTCAGCTCGTGTTGGCTGTGAAGCCCTACGAGCACCCTCAGGAAACCCAGCATTGAACATCCCCCATCCTTGTGCCGTGCAAGTGACACTGATCCCCTGGTGAGAGCCCTCTGATCCCAGAGGCCAGTGGCACCACCATAGAACCCAGGGAGGCAGCTGATTTCTGGTTGGAAACAGGCAGGTGACCCAGTTTGCAAGGCCTTGACTGGCTGGGCTGCATGCCTTGTCATTGTTGTCTCCCCTCAAGAGAGAGCCCAGCGGGGGAGGGTTCTCAGGCTTTGCGTAACAGGTGCATGCATTGTGATGTCCATTTTACAGGTAGGCACAGAGGAGGCTGGAGCCCGCCTTTTGTGGCGAAGCGGGGATAGTGGGGATTCTATTCATCTTGTATTGCCTGGGAGTTCTAGTGTCCTGCAGTAACCCTGTGTGTGCCTCAGTTTCCCTGGGCACTGCACCAATACTTAGATGGTGATGGGAGATTATGGTGTTAGCTGAAGTAACCTGGGCCCAGGACTGAGAGCATGGCTGGGAGAAGGAGCAGGGAGTGGCCCAGTTCTCAGCTGGTTTGAGAGATGGGGAGAACCAGAGTCCTGGCTCTGCCCCACTAAAAAAGATGCATTGGACTGACTGCTTCCGGTTATTGTGCTGACAGTCTGTTGCAAACTGTGTCAAATAAACCTTCTGGCTGAGAGTCACATCTGACTGCAGATGGGGTTGCAGGCCCAGTGAACCCCCTGCACTTTGGCACTTTTCTCGCTTGCCACCATGGCCAGCGGCTGGCTGCTAACCCTCTGTCTTCTGGCAGGAGGTTAACGAAGGTTGCGGTGTACTCGCCGTTAGCCTGTGGAGCCTGCAGAACATATTGGTGCTCTTTCCTGACACATTTGTCAGATGGGTAGAGCATGGCTAAAATACGGCAACAGCTGAACTCAACTTACCCTGCTGCCACTTCCTTGATTTCACTGGACTAACAATGGGGATACAAGTGACCGGTAAGGCAAGAGACTGCTTATGCGGGAATAGGAATCTGGTGCCTCCATTCAGGGCCACCTATGAAGAGCATCCACCTCCGTACTAAGTTCCCCGATCATCTAGTTGCAGGCCACAGCTGGCTAGTTTGGGCCATGGCATGTGTTCCCTTCCCTAGAAATCAAGCCAAGGGGTGGAGAGGAATCCAGAGTTCTGACCGATTCGGTGCCTGGTCCCAGCAAGAAAGATGCTCACTCAAGCAGCAGAGCAATTCGTGGTTCTTAATGGGGCTCAGAGATGAAGTGGCATTGAAGGCCATGGTGGGGGGAAAAGGGAGGAGGTGAGGGGGAGGCAGGGGGGCTACTGGCTGTGTGAATGTGACCAGCTTATTGTTCTGCAGCTTTATTCTCTGGGCCTTGCTGGGGCTGATTTAGAAATCCTAATCAGGGAGCAGTCTGAGCGCCTTCCGAGTGTGACACAACCTGAGCTGCGCCAGGGCTCCTTTGTTCTCTAATGACAGCTGACTTCATGCAGCAATGGGAACAGTTTGAGCATAACTCCACACTGCATGGGCTGGCAGCTGCACACTTAACTCTTTCTTGCCCACCCGCATTGCTATGGGGCGGGGAGGATAATCGACCAAAATGCAGCATATGTGGGATGTGCCGCGTTAATTGAAGCGCCCAAATGTTAGTCCCTCTCCTGAAAACTAGTGCAGCTTGCAGGGGAAACCTTGGAGTCTAGAAAGAATGAAGAGCTGAACCCTGGTTTCATCAAAGTCAATGGGGGTGTGAACAGATGAGCTCAAAAATGATCTTTTCAGGAAATGGCACATATGGTGGTTGTTGCAGAGGTTTACAGCAATGAGGGGTGGTTGGAAGTTGAGACAATGTTTTTATTCCCTGTTTTTGCTGGTCAAAGTTCAAAAGTTCAGGGGGGAAATTTGTCGACCTTTTCAATTGAGAAATAAATTCCTGCCAGCTCTCATGTAAACTGTATACAGTACACCCCTGGAGTTAACGAACATGAGTGTAACAAACTGACCAATCAACCGCACATCTTATGCAACTGGGAAGGTGCGTGCACACAGCAAATATGGTACAGTGTTGTGTTTAGACATAAACTCAGTGATTTTGTGTGTGTGTGTGTGTGTGCGCACGCACGCGCTGGTACTGAGCCCTGGCACCTCGGCAGCCCCAAGCATGGGATTCGCCCTGAGGTGCAGTGGGGAGGAGCCGGCTGTGTGCCAGCTCCTCTTTTCTCATGAAAAAGGCACCGCGTAAGCTACGAAAAATAATACAGGGAAAGCAGGGTTTTGATTTTGCATGGTAAATGTTGCAGCTGTATAAAGTCATTATTAGGACAAGAAGCTATGGGCTTAAGATGCAGCAAGGGAGGTTTAGGTTGGACGTTAGGAAAAATCTTCTTAACTATCAGGGTGGTTAATCACTGGAATAAATTGCCCAGGGAGTTTGTGGAACCTCCATCCCTAGAGATATTTAAGAGCAGGTTAGAAAGCATCTGTCGGGGTGGTGTAGAAGGTGCTTGGTCCTACTGTGAGGGGAGGGGACCTCTCGAGGTCCTTTTCATTTCTAGTGTTCTGTGATTCTATGATGATTCAGTTGTGAGCTTTTGAAAGAATTGCCATAATGTTCAGTGTCATGGCCAAACTCAGTTTCTGAGATGTTTGCAATTCTGAGATTCTCCTGTATAAGAAACTGTGCTGAATAGAACCACAACCTTTCACATTCTGTGGTGTTTGCATCAGTATCTCTTCAAGTAAAAGAGCCAGGTCGTCTTAAGTGCTGTGTTAATGAACAGATGCTAACCCTGGTTCTGCCACTGAACTGCTGGAGAAAGTCGCTTCCCTTTGCTTCGCCTCAGTTCCTCACTCTGTAAAATGGGGCTAATCACACTGACTTACAGCCAGCACTCAGCTTAATTCATTACTATTGGAAAAATGCTCTGAGACCCCTGACTGGATGGCATTAGCGACATGCGAAGTTTTAATAGCAAGATGCTTTGTTCCCCAGCCTAATCAGTTTGGTGCATATGTTGTTGTCTCACAGATCACAACAGCCATTGTCTTACAATTTGCCATCCTTGGAGAGGGAAGGCAGGTCACTTAGGGTATTTTTAAACTGTGATTGAAAAACCCGACGGCACAGAGTCTGCAAGTGCCTGGACCAGCTGGCTCAAGCGATGGGGCTAAAAATGGCTGTTTTGGAGCCTAGAGCATTACAGTTCTGCAGCCCTGTGAGGCTGAGTCAGCCGATCTGAACCAGCTGAGGGTCTTGCATCACAATGAAGGCAAAACCCGTGTGTCATTGTGCCTCAGTTTCTCACCTGTACAATGGGGATAACATCTGTTCCCTACTTCAGAGTGTTGTGAGGATAACTGGTGAAGTGTGAGGTGCTAAAATACGGTGATAATTGGGGAAAGGAGGATTTCCAGACAATGGAAGCTGCTGGGGCAGAGCTTGCAGGCACAGGAGTGAGCAGACAGACCCTCCCAGTGCTTGCAGCTCCAGCCCAGGGAGAGGGAGAGCGGCAGGATGTGGAGATACCTCTCCTCCCTAATCTGAATCAGTGTAGGGATTTTAGGGTCTGCAGCCCAAGGGCCCAGGCTAAGGAGTCTTCACAAAAAGATCTAGACTCTTGGTGGCCCAGAGATCTTTTTGAGGGGACCCCTCAGCCCAAGGCCCTGGGCTGTAGCCCCAAAAGACCCATCCTTGTGTAATCCAGGGCTAGGGGATGGGGGTCAATACACAGAGTACAGGAGATGTGTGGAGCACCCCCTGCCCCTTGAGATGCCATTGGCTTCACACAGTTCAGCCGCTGAAAGGTGCAAGAGGATCCCAAGGCCTGGAGGTGCCAGCTTTGGCGTGTTTACCTTGCTGGTTTCTCTCCCTCTGGCTTTTGTCAGGCAGGAGACGTGAGTTCTAGCTCCCTGCACGGCCTTGGCAGGAGCACTTAGCGGATTGATCCGTATTGATTTGCTAGCACCTGAGTCGCCTGTGCCGGCCCTTATTGACACTTCCTGATCGCCGGGGCACGCTTGGCTGCGGTCTCCATAGCAACAGAGACCCGGGCTGCTGTGCAGTCCATTTGTCACCGCTTGTCACTGTTTTGTTCAGCCTTGTAGGCGCACTCGAGGCGAGGAGGAGCAACGCGGCTTTGTCCGCTCGCTCGGCAGTGGGGTAAAGCCGGAGAGCCGGCATTGGGAGGGAAACGAAAGCCAGTGACCGATTCGATCTCTGCCACACAGCGGGGGACAGCACAAAGCACCTCATGGACATCAACACCAACGCCTCAGCCGTGGGGTGACCTTCCACTGTGCCGGCACTTTTATTGATGGGCTGGAAATAACCCCTCTGGCTTCCGGGAAATTCAGCCAAGGATGAGCTGTGGGTCAGTGTTGCTTGAGTCCCCCAGAAGGGTACTTTCCGGCTCCCCCTGTCCTGTCTGTGTTGCCAGGGGTGGGAGCACTGTACCCTGTAAGCTGAGCATTTGGACAGGCACTCAGAAGAGCTCCAAATGCCGCTCAGCTGATTAGCAAAGTGCCCACAGCCAACAGCACCGGTGCACAGAACAGAATTTATTCTGCCCCTGGAGGAGAAAAATTAGAGGGAAACCTGGCCAGCAGCCCCGCTGCTGATCTAGGGGCTTGCGATCTCCTGAGACAGCTCTCTTCCTGGCTTCTAATAGTCATTGCTCTGCTCCGTGGTTTTGCTCAGGTACATGTTCTCCTGAGCATGAAGCTGGTAGGAAACCTGAATGCAGACCGCTGTGTAAGACTAGAGCCAATTCAAGGCCTTTATAGCTAAGATGGGGTAATCAAATGTCAGGCTTCAAGCTCTCTTGCAGGGGTCAGGAAGGAATGATTTAGGGTGGTACAGCAGCCCCCCCGCCCCTGCTTGGTCTGCTGCTTTGCAGTATTGGCTCTTTTGGGGTGCCAGAAATGGGACAATCTGATATCAGATACCAGGCTTGTCAAATCAGTGGGGCTGCCTGGTATTACGCATATGCTGTGCTTCGTTTTAAAGTTAATATCCGGGGCAGAGGATGATTTTTGGAAATCCTGAGGATCTGTCCCCTCCCGCTTGACTCCTTCTCTCCCTTTTTTTAGCAGTTTTGCAAACTTGGTCTCCCCTCAGAGCCCGCTCAAAGCAGAACGGGGCCAAGTCACGCCGCGACAACTCGTTTGGTTTCAAGTTTTGTTGTAACCCCTGGACTCAGGTCAGCTTCTCCAAAGCATTTACCAAAGTTCAAGGAATTTTTCAGCAAGGCTGGGAAGAGATTTCTAAGGCTAACCTGGGCCAGCCTGCACTGTCGAGCAGCAGCCCAGAAGGATGAAATGGTTTCAGCTGAGTTTGGAGATTTGCTCAAATCCCAACCCAGCAAGGAAATTGTCCTCTGTGAAGTCCCAGCTTTGGCACTCCTGAGTTCCCTTCCAGCCCTAGAATTCTATGATTCTAAGATGTGATGGGTTTCTTAGCCTGCTCGCTGGTAGTCATTCATCAGCTTCCCAGGTTTTAGCATTCTGGCCAATCTATAGTCAGGAGTGATATTAACTGGTGTTTCAGACCTCTGCTTGCCTGTTTCTTTGGGTTTTTGGGGTGTAGAGGGGTTAGGAGAGAGGACCAGCGTTGCTGGCTCAGTCATACGTTGCTCATATTATCAGAATCTTGAATATGGAAGGAGATTCCAGCTGCTTTGCCAGTCTTTCCACACAGTCCTAGCTGTGTCCACCAAGAATGTGGCCAAATAGAACATGTATCTCTCTGGGATTGCAAAGGTGACCCAGAGCAGAAAACACCTGTGGTAGAAAGTCACAGAAGGAAACTGAGAGGATGGAGGCAGTGAGCCTGGTGGGAGATCTGGCAGGTCATTTATTTACCACTTGATTGGTGGGCAGCACAACTAGCTTGACTCATCAACAGCTGGTAGACACCGTTAATGGGGGGATGGGAGCTGGAGAGGTTCATTGGATTCTTTGAGCTGGCTTCTAATGTCCTCCCTCCTCAGCAGCGCAGCTGTTTATTGGTAGCTGCAGAGGGATTTGCATTGAGGCAGCATCGAGGAATGTCTAAAGCCTATCTGACGGCTTAACCCCGGAGCTGCTGGACTCCCTCCTGTCCATGGAGTGAGGGACTTAGTCTCACAGGGCTCTGGCAATGTTTTTTACTTCTTGGTTCTGCGTGGGGCAGCAGAAGAGAAGGTCAGGGTTTAATTTGTGTGGAAGCTTCCAGGGTGGAGCAACAAAGAAGGCCACAAAGCTGGATTTTTGCCATCTGATGGTAACGGGAATAAAACAGTCCCAGAAATGATGGGAGAAGAGAACCTCTCTGTGTGATGCCAAACAGAGGTTTCTAGGGCACTTGGTTGTTGGGAACCCCAGAGGGCTTATCAGCTGGCTTGGGGGGCAGCTTTCTCTTGGCAGCTGTGAGTGGCCAGAGTTCAGGCCACGCTTGGTATTTAAGGTGGTCGCAGTTCAGCTCTGCATTAGGCTGGTCCAAGGGCCTGTGCATCTCGCCCACGCTTAGTATCTAGGACACTTAGCCCTTAAAGACACAGCCTCTGACACTGCAGGAAGAGTTCCCACGCAACTCTCAGGCCCACAGATGCACCCATGTGCTGGGTTACTGTCTGCAATGCAATACCGCTGTGCTGGGCTTTCCCTTGAAAAAGCAAAACATAAAGCTTAGTTTCACCTCCTGCCTGTGTTGGCTGTTCTTAGGGTTCCTCTCCCCTACCAGGACCTCCTGACTCACAGCTTCCATCTCTCTGACTCAGAGAGAGACAGCACCTAGTTCCACACCTGAGCAAAATGGGTAGCGTGCCTTGCCCTTCTGATCTGGTGGCATTTGGTCTTCATTTTGCATTAGTGCCAGTGCCTACATGAGGTGAAGCGCAATGGAAGACTGGGACCAAACACACTGAGGTGCCTGAATTCCTGCTGGTAAGAAATGCACAAGAAGTATCGCTTGACCAATGTTCCCTCTAATTTTTTCCATCCATGTGCAGAATAAATTTTGTTGTGTGCACTGAGGCATAGGTGGATGTGCACCACTGATAGAAACACGCTGCTGGATGTGGGCGCTCTGCTTATCAGCTGGGCGGCACCTGAATCTCTCCTGGGTGGCCACCTGAGCACTTGGCTTCCTGGGAGCACTGCTGGACAACGTATGCCTGTCTCTGAAGGTGTGGAGAAGATTTCAGCAGCTTGGGGGGTAGCAGGAATTTTCTTCAGTGGGTGGAGTGCAGAATTAGTTGTGATTTACCAAATGAGGGTTCAAAGCTTTGTTCCCACTAATCTTTTCCAGCCACTTCTAGATTTTTTCCATTCATGTGCAGAATAATTTTTATGCGCACCAAGGCATGTGAGAATGTGCACCACCAGCAGAAACAAAGCAGCTAGCTATAGGCACCCTGCTAATCAGGTGGGTGGCATTTGACTCTCCTGAGCAGCTGCCAAATTGCACAGCTTCCCGGGAACCCTGGCGCAGGAGGATTTTAGGGACGTCGAGCCTGTTTAGGGGAACGTCTTTCTCTCTTGCTGCAGCCCCTAGGTCAGGAATTCCCTGCTGCTGGGTGAATAGACTGACCTGCACCAGGGTTCCCAGGGTGAGTACCCCATATGTGTCTGGCTGTAGGGATTCCAACCAGGAGAGGTCCCAGAAAAGCATTCAGGAACAATGTAACCAGTGAAGAGTCTGTGGGCTTTGAGAGAAGAAGGGGAATGTGCAGTTTGAATTTGATTAAGTCAAAATGAGAGGAAACATCCTTTATATAGCTCTTTTAAAGGAAACATATCAATCATGAACAGTGCCAGCTTCACGGCCCTAGGTGAGGCACATGTTAATTTGCTCTGTTTTCCTGGCCAGGTTTTTCACCAGGTGCAATGCTAGAAAGTTTTCTGTCAGCCCCAACCGATTTACACTCAGGCACTGGTGGTTGTCCCTCATTACATGGTGCTTCAGGTCTCACTGCTGTCTATCTTGACAGGTACTCTTCTCCTAACTGCTTACATGGGTGCCCGTCACCAGTGTTCCCTGTAATTTGAACACTTGGGCAGCTGCTCAAGAGAGATTCAAATGCTACCAGCTGATTAGCCCAGTGCCCACAGATAGGTTTTGTTTCTACTGGTGGTGCACATTCACACATGCCTTGGTGCATATAGAAAAAATTATCCTGCACATGGATGGAAGAGATTAGCGAGAACATTGCCCATCAATATGAATGCCTCGTAGTGTGTATTTATTATTGCTGTCCATCACTGTTCCTACCTGAACTCCTTCCATGGTCATTAGTGGCTTTCTCCTCACAATTCTCACCTGTGACCAGAACCTGTTTGCTAGAGCGGCCCTAAAACTTTTCAGCAGGTTGCTTGTGGTGGGGGGGATGAAGAAAGTCCTTTTGAGCAAAAGGCACATTTTTTGCACTGAAAGTTTACACCTTGGTCAAAATATTACTGGTGATTTGACAATAACGCAGGAAATGTAAAACATTTTGGTAACATTTTGGAGTTTTGAAAACTCTAAATGTTAACCCAGAGCTGAAAACCTTGCTGGGTTGGGCCAGGCTGGCAGTTTGGAGAGGTGTCGTCATCCATTGCCTCTTACACTTGCTGCCCCGGGACTCTCACATCCAAGGAGTCGGAGTAGAAACGTGATGTTACTTTCATATGGGGCACTGGTGTGACTGCTGCTGGAATGCTGTATTCCATTCTGCTGCCCGCAGTTCAAGAAGGATGTTGATAAATTGGAGCAGATTCAGAGAAGAGCCAAGAGCCAACTAAAGGGTTAGAAAAGAGGCCTTATGGGGAAACTCGAAGAATGCAATTTATTCAGCTTAACACAGAGAAGGTTAATGGGTAATCGATTACAATCTATAAGTATCTACCTGAGAACAAATATTGAACATTTGTCTGTTCAGTTTAACAGAGGAAAGTTTAACATGATTCAAACGCTGGAAGATGAAGCTGGATAAATCGGGAATGGAAGTATGGAGCCAATTTTTAATGGCGAACCTAACAAACAACTGGAACACCATACTAAGGGTCATGGTGGATTGTCCATCATGGAGCCTTTTAAAATCGAGATTCTGTGCTTCTCCTAAAGGACTTCTAGGGGCAGTTCTCTGGCCTGTATTGTAAAGAAGGTAGGACTAGACCCTCACAACGGTCCTTTCTGGCTTTGGAACCTGTAAAAAGTAAAGCCCAGTGGCTTTGGCACAGACAGTGAGAATATTGTGACTATCTAATTCATAAATTATTGACTTATTTATGTCAATTGGAAGAGCCCAGCTTGGTAGGCTGGGTCTCGTGGCTATTAGGACTCTTCTGCCACACCAGCTCATAGACAGAAGTTCTTTTTCGATCTCCAGGCATAACAGAGTATGTTGCTGCTATGACTGGCCATAATGAATGCCAGCGCCCCACCTCCTCCGGTCCATTCTGTTTTTGCTTGCCTCAAACAAGTGGAGCCATTCAGGAAACCTCTGCACAGCAGCTACAATCAGAATTTAGGGAAGAGGAATTAAGTTTAGTTAGCCAGTTCAGTTGACCATGAAGGTTGGGTCTGGATGAAGTTGTGAACAGAGGCCGCTTGGGAATCTCAGGTGTAATGTGTACAGCAGTTGACAATGAGCTGTACTGAGACCTACCAACTCACTGACTATATGCTATTTAGTTGCGCCCATATTTAATAGAGTTTGGGCCCATTAACAGTCCCTGGTGCCATTCAGTCCCCCCTTTCAGGGTCTTTTCTCCTTCAATGAAGGTCGTCTTCAGCTTGTCTCTTCCCAGTAACCAGTGTTCCCTGTAGCTGAGCACTTGGCCCCCCCAGGAGAGATTTTAATGCTGCCCAGCTGATTAACACAATGCCCACAGCTGGCAGCATGTGTTTCTATGGGTGGTGCACGTCCGCACATGGCTGGGTGCATGGCTTATTCTCTCCACGGATGGAAAAGATGAGAGGGAACCCTGCCAGTAACACAAACTAACTTTCTCAAAGCTTTCTAACCCACTGACACAAATGGTTCAGGTGCCACCAACTGGGTCTGGGATCCTGAGGGGCCAAGGAGTTGACCTTGCTCGGTTCCTCAGCACCTTGTATGCAAGTGCAAGGAGCAGGGGACAGTGAAATGGAGACTCTCTTTTGCATTCCCAGATGCACTGGAGTAGACAGCTGCCACGTTGTTTGTTTTAGTCAGGGACTTGCTCTTAAGGCCGTCTGTCCACTGGGGAGGCCCTTCTGCTCCTGCACATGGCGTACAAGGAATAAGATGAGGAGGAGGCGGCTCTCATGCTGTTGCCAGCTTTGTTGTGCAGCTGCTCATCCGAGAGCCAGCTCCAGAAATCTGTTTGTTTTGGCTGTGTCTTTTACATTGAAACAGTTGTATTGCAATGTTCGGAGAGGAGGAGGAGGAAGAGAACGGGCTCTGGTGTATTTTCAGGAGCCCTAATGTTCTGCTTACAGGCGCTGACGGGGCTTGGGTTGCCTTTAGTATTGGATTGCAGCTTGAATGCTTGGTCACAGCTGGTGCTTGGTCACAGACCTACCCCAAGCAAGAGACTCTGCAAGTTATCTCATGGAGCCAGTCGGAAGCTTTTGTTGAAAGGTTCTTTTGAAATTTTCAGGTAAAAATTATCTCATTTTATGGGCAAAACAAAGATTTGTGCAGAAAACTTGAGTGTTCTTTTCAAAGTTTTCTGCCTTTTCAACATTTTCCCCTTTTTTCTTCCTCTCACCTTTTTCCTTTAAGCCTCTTCCTTGATTTTTTTCTCTTGCCATTTTGCTGCTAAAAGTGGTGGTGATGGATTGGGGGAGGAATAAAATGAAGGGATAAAAACCCAGGGCAAGTAACCAACCAACACCATATCTCCCTGCCAAAATGATTTTGAAAACATAAAAGCCTGGGGCTTTCTGTAATTGAAATAAAATTGGAACACTTTTTCATGGAAATCTTTAAAAAAAACAAAACCAAAACCCTTTAAAAATACCTACCATTTTGCTATCTGCTCCATTGTTAAATTTTCTTTCTGGGAGAGCCAAAATGGTTTCACCATCTTTTTTTTCCTTGGGCATCTCTTCTAATCATGGGGTAATGGGCAGAGTTTGCCCATTGTGCACTTACACCAAGGATTTTGTTTTTTCACTTTGCCGGACATGACTGAAACATGCTTGGACCTTTGAGAAAAGAGTCTGGCAGAGCTCGGGACTGAACCCAGTTCATCACAATCAGCAGGTAGTGCTTTAACCACTAGACACTCCTTCCTCACAACTGAAATGCCTAAAGCTTTTCCGCTGTGGTTGGTGCATGCTGGCTCCCAGAAAGCCTTTCGTTGTTCGATGCCAGCCCTCAGCAAGAAAGAAATGAGCAGCGGCAGCTTTCAGGAAGCAATTGTTTCTCTTCTTGAATGGGATTTTTAAGTGCGATGCCCTGTAGGAGGTAAGAAAATGGTGTCCTGTCGGTTTCTAACACCTTTACAGGCACTGGCTGCCCATGGCCTTCAAGAAATAAAATCAAACTTGGAAGCTTGGGCTCAGCAAGTCTTACATCTAAGGAGATCCCCTGCCAGGACCATATCCTCCCAAGGTTGCAAAGTAAGAGTGGGTTACCATCAGCATTTGTCCCAGAAGAGTCCCTGTCCTTTGTGAAGTTATGAGGTGGAGGTTCAACCCGTACAATGACCCCTGGTTGCTTTCATCCCATCTGGCTCTCAGCCAGGGTCTCAGAACTGTAGAGGTTAACTGTTCTTTAGCAAGCGAGAAATATGCTTGACATACATTTGGTCCAGAATGTGAAAGTGCTGCGCCAGCAGGATACAATTAATGGCTGTGAAGAGAGGATTGGTACAAGATGGGCCTTACTCAGCCTCATTTATCCCTGAACTTTGGCTAAGTTCTAATTTGCAAAATATCCAATTGGTATTAAGTGCAAAGTTATTCGCCCAGACTCTCCAGGCTGGACTCTAAGATATACTGTGTAAAAGTTCAGATTGTTGCCAAATTCATGGACATATTTCTAATGTACCTCATGGGGGCAGAGGTGGAGGAGGGAAATTAGCTGCAGCTTCAGGTACTGAAGGCTTCAAGTAATTTTTAAAGTTTGTTTGAGACATTATGTAGCAACTCTGGAGTATTGCATCCAGTTTTGTGTCCCTGCAGTTATAGAAAGGGTGTGGACGCATTGGAGTGGGTTCAGTGGAGAGCAATGAAAATGATGAACGGGCTGGGGCACATGACCTATTAGGAGAGGCTGAGTGATTTGCAGTTATTTAGTTTGCAGAAGACTGAGGGGTGATTTGATAGCAGCCTTCAACTTCTTGAAGGGGGCTCTAAAGAGGATAGAGAGAGGCTGTTCTCAGTGGTGACAGATGGCAGACCAAGATGCAATGGTCTGAAGTTACAGAAGTAGAGGTGTAGGTTGCATATTAGGAAAATCTGCTTCACCAGGAGGGTGGTGAAGCACTGGAATGCGTTACAGAGAGAGGTGATGGAATCTCCATCCCTAGAGGTTTTTAATTCCTGGCTTGACAAAGTCCTGGCTGGGATGACTTAGTTAGGATTAATCCTTGCTTAAAGCAGGGGACTGGATTAGATGACCTCCTAAGGTCCCTTCCAGACCTAGGACTCTATGATTCTATGAACTTTTGGCATTTAAAGGTTTATTTCTCAGTTGCAGGAATCATTTGAATGCCACTGCTGTGACAATGAAACGAAGGATCTAAGGACTTCAGAGAAATTACTCATAGTGTCCTTCATAAAACCTTTTAAAGGTTAGCTTTTCAAACCATGTAAAATATGCAGCATTGGTGGTATTGGACTATTCATATTGATACGCTGGACTTGCCTTTGGATACACTATCTTTAAGGAAGTATAGGAAGTAAAAGCTAGCTTTATAAGGTGGCATAAGTTAACATAGCATCAGTGGCTGCTAACTAAAGATAGCAGGCCAGACATACTGAGCTATTTAAGTGCCTTAAGAGATGGATAAGTGTCTGCTTAGGCTTTGTCTATACTTCCAGGAAAATCAACCTGGTCAGGGTCGAACTTCCAGAGTTCGATGATATGCACCTTGTAGAGACGTGCAAAACCAAACTGTCTGGGGTCAGCAGTCAGCCCCGGTACTCCTTGCTGTCTCGAGGAGTAAGAGAGTTTGACAGGAGAAATTGTGTGGACAGCCAGGTAAGTCGATTGCAGGTAAGTTGATTCTAGCTACGCAATTGCTGTAGAATAGATAGAATTGAGCACCTGCGATTGACTTACCTGCCTAGTGCAGACCAAGCTTACATTTTTACAAAAGTGCCTAAGCAGGTTACCCAATTAACTTCTTTAGCATTATGTACACTTTTTGGCACCTAAACACCACTGTAAATCCGGGACAGGGTCTTCTCTCGGAAACCCTGGCTTATGCAAATCATTGTTACACAGGTAGAATCCAAACGCTGCCTGTGTGGGAGGGGATGGCTCAGAAGCCTATTTTGGATTACAGATATGTCAGTGAGAAGACTGAGCTCCTGTGGCTCCTTTGGGAAGGAGGATGGAGGACTGCCCCTGCTGTGTCTGGAAATAGTTTCGGGGAGATATGAAATAGAAAACCATTCATAGCTGGGAAGATGTATCGGTGACTGGCAAGGTCAGGCATGGACTGGTAGATAAGCCAAGATTTGACCTCTGTTAAGGCTGGGGACTCAAGACAGCAGAGCAGGGAAAAGGACAGAAATGTGACTACCTAATGTTAAGAATATCTGAGGAAGGAGGGAGGGGAACTGGGTGATGGGGAATTACAGCTGTGATGTGCAGAATGAGATGATCCCTTGTCTCGGTGACCATTCCATCAACCAGAGTAGAGCAGGTCCCCCCTCCAGGAGTGACCCATCATCCACAAAGGAGCAAGAGGAAGGGCAGAGGCAAAGGAGAAGGGAGGTAGTGGGGAAACAATGAGTATGCTAGTGTGACCTGTTGATGAGGGTGTCTGTTACAGGGGCCTATGTTACAGGGGGTCTATGGAGATGGTCTGTTACAGCTCCAGGAGGGGGACCATTAGTGGCTTCTACTTTTTAGCTTTGGAGGTTCCCTAGTTTAATCCTGGGGCATGTAAACCATCCTTTCTTCGGCCTCTTTTGTCTGTAGAATAGATTCTAAAGCTTTAGGGCAAGTACAGCGTCTCATTGTGCGTGCATACCATGTCCAGCATGATGGTGTTCTGATCTTGGCTAGAGCTCTCTAGGTGCTAGGATAATACAAATAAATGAGTGTGAAGCCACGTTGGTCCCTAGCCATGGGCTTAAGGAGTTTTTGCCTAACCAGGTCTATACAACAGCTGTAGAGCATTGTCCCTCCTTTAAAAAGAAATAAGGAGCAAATCTGGTGACCAAATGTTGGGGGAACATTATAATGATTGATAGCACACGGCGTTTCCAGTACAGGGCTGCTCAGCAGGGAGTTGCAGGATGTCTTTTATTTTTTTTCTCCTGTTTAACGTTGATATTGGTGAAGATTGTTGCCTGGTATGGAAAGAGGTGTTTGGTGGGTGCTTTTTCTATCCCACAACAGGGCAACCTTTTGTCTTTTGCTCTGCCCAGCTTGCTCCTTTTGAAAGGCTGCCAGTCCAGATGGTCGTGGATTTGTTCTCCGACAGCACCTCGTTATAGTGTACCTGGGTCACCTTGGTGTTTCTCTCAGCAATGCTGTGTGATATTCATCAATTTCTGTTTGGGATTCTACAGGAAACTTTCCTCCTTCTGCTTTGCATGGGATTTGCACTTACCTGAGTTTTGCTTTGAGTTTCAGGTTCCAAGTGAAACGCCACCAAAACAACTGAGCTTTGCAATGTTCTCATAACTCGTTCATTTGAAATAGAGCCAAGGTTCACTTGAGAGGCGTTCTTCAGATTCCCTGAATTGTTAAAGAATTGTGGTAATGCTAACAGTGAGCTGGAATGGTCAAGAAACCCCTTCCAAGGCAAACCTGGCCAACAGGTAACAGGGAAGACCTGAATATAAAATAAAATATTATTGGGGAAAGTGCCTAAGGTTTATTATTTATTTAACTTCTAGCATTTAGCTCACCTTAGATGATGAAATAACTCAGTCAAGCTCAATTTTGCAATTCCTTGACAATTTCACTTTCTAGTTCCCATAACCTAGCAAGACCTATTATGTTTGTGGGGGCAGACATTACACAGAATTTCTGGTTAACCGGGAAACGAATATTTCCATTGGAAAACACATTTCCAAAAGCAAATATTTTAGAGTGCTAGAATGGTTTGAAAAAAAAATTGAAATTTAAAATCCAGCATAACGTGTCATCAAAACTTTGAATTTTTGATGAAAGAGTTAGGGGGGAAAAGAAATGGCAAACATTTTCTCTATGGTTCTAACCAGCAGTACTAATTTGCCTTTGGCGCTGTCAAAACAGTGAGAAGTCTGCTGGTGCCTTATAGACTAACAGATTTTTGGAGCATAAGCTTTCATGTGCAAACACCCACTTTGCCACTATGCATGTAGTGGAGGTTCCAGAGGCAGGTCTGCTCTACATGTATACTGATGAAGTGGGTCTTTGTCCAGGGAAACTTATGCTCTGAAAATCTGAGAGTCTGTAAGTTGTCACAGGACTTCTTGTTTTTGCAGATACAGACTAACATGGCTACCCTTCTGGTTCCGTCGAAGCTTTTTGACTTTGCTTTGTTTGTTTGTTTTTACAAATTCCACTTTTTGACATGAATTTTCTGTTTGTTGTCCCTTCTCAGTAGAGCTGAATTGAAAATGTTTTTCCATTCCATTCAATGAAAGTCTTTGAGAGGTTGAAGAGTCAGATTCAGGATGAGACCAATTAAAAGTCCAAACTGTGACAATTTTCCCAATCTGAAAATAAAATAAAACACACAAAATAGTTTCCAGTGAATTGAAACGTTTACTTTCAATCCTTTTGAATCGGTTGTTTCCGTTTTGACCAGTTTCTTGTTCTTAAACTTTTTTTTGGCTATAATAAACTTTGACTAAATAAAACAGTTACTTCAAACTGGAAAATTGAAATATTTTGTTTAGAAAAAGTTGAAACACAACACTTTGATAAATTCTAAACCTTTTCCCCCCCAAACTTGTGGGAGGAAAAAATATTTGTCAAAAACACCTTCCCCCCTCCCACAACCCCCCCTGTTCTAATTGGCATTTTTGAACAAAAACAAAAAAACAAATCCCAAAACAAAAAATGAAACATGACATTTTGTCAAAACTACAGCCAGCTCTGCTGTTACAACGAATTTAGCTCTGGTTTGGATTGGGTGAATAAACAGTAAAGCTCTGCATCTTCATTTAGGTGGTGGTTGGTAGCATTAGCTGGTCTTTTGTTAACCCACAGCAAGCTCCTGGCTGCATGCGAGAGGCGGGGCAGGGCTGAGCTCCTGTCTCACATGTCAATGAGAATCGGCTCTTGTGCCACTCATGGCGTGCATGCCAGTCTTGGCACCCATGCTGAAAGTTGCTGACCTCTACAACAGGCGGTGGCTCTGAAATGGGATGTTTTCCAATCCCTGCGTAGTGCGGTGGTCTGAAGAAGTGGGTCTGTCTCACGAAAGCTCACCTAATAAACCATTTTGCTCGTCTTTAAAGTGCTCCTGGACTGCGCGGCTCCCTCTCTGATACTATTCATCTCGTGAGGTTGTTTTAGATCTTGCTAGTTTCCCTTCCAGTTACTTCCTTCTGCAGGGACTCGGGGGCAGGATGGCAATGCAAACAAAGAGTAAATAGACCGTTTGGGGGAATCCTAATTCAAAGCACTATTTCTTCGACTGATTATGTGAACAGAACAACAAAAACCACCTCATTAAATTCTATGACATACCCCATGATGGTCAGTGGTTTTAATCATTGATTCTTTTAGCTTGAAGGTGGCTTAAAGTCCTAGAGGGTTTTGGGATACTTGCCCAACTGCAAGCATGGCTGTTGTTTTAAGTGACATGCTTTGTACCAACCATTGTTTTCCAACTTATTTCAGCACTAAGCGAAACTGCTTGCCCAGCAGAGCCAGCCGTGATTTATAGGCAAAGCAAACCAGCACAAGACAGCAACACCTGCCATGGGCTGATTGGAGGGGTTGGACCCAAGACCTTCTCTGATTAGGCATAGGATAATGTACCTTGAGCTAACAAACAAAATGCATTGATTGAGAGACGTAGCAAGAAGCTGTCCTCCATAGATCAGCCACCGGGAAGACAAAGGCTCTGCCTTTGGGTCAGGAGGGTGTGGTTATTATTAGTGAGGAGAAGATCAGATGGATTCCCATGAGAAATGATTTTGAAGGGGTGTGTGGGTGGAGGTGGGTGGATGGATGCTTCCTCGAGTGAGAACAATGGATCTTCTTCAGGTGTAAGGGTCACCGGGAAGTCAACGTCGGGGGAAGGAGGCAAAGACAGAGGAAAAAACTGAAAGGAGCCGGAGCAACGGACTGTGTCTCAGGTTATGCTGGGTCTCGTCGGTGCTGGATTTGATGCTGTAAAAGACGAGCATGCCGGTGTGAGTTTTCAAAGACACCGTGTGGGGGGGGGCAGGGGCAGAGAAGTGGCCATCGTGCAGGTGGGCTTTGTTTATATTCTTCATTCAGATTTTCCCTGAATTGCATCCTGTTCCTGCTGCAAAACTGCCATGCTACAAAACACTACAGGTTCGACCTCTCTACTCTGGCACTCTCTGGTCTGGTGACACCCATAATCCAGCATGATTTTAGTTAGCTGGATGTCCACGTATTGTGAGCGTGGCCAAGTTTGCTGTGGTCCCATAAAGTTTATTTCCAGCCACTAGTCCTGGATCGCAGTGTTCTGTGTTGTTCTTTAGTTGTAGCTTACCTCTAAGAGCCCAGTAAGAGGTGGAAGCGTTGGTGTTGATTCTAGGCAATATTGACCTTGTGTGGTTTGGCAAATTCTCTTGTTCAGTACTGGTCAGGTTCCGAGGGTGCCAGACTGGAGAAGTTCAACCCATACTAATAATCAGCATCTTGTGGAAGCAGACCCTAAATACCTGCTGAGACGCAAGTTGAGGCAGTCGGTGTTTTTTAATTGAGCCAGTTCTAGAGTTCCCTACCTGACCATCCATCACCACCAGCCTTTTCCTTCCTCCCTCCACCCGGGTGTGCCTGACCTCAGCTCCTACTTATGCAAGGGGCTCCGTTAAAAAACAAACATGGTTTCTCCTGTGCTTGGCTCAGACACGTAACTGTTGTTATTTTTAACAAAACAAACAAGTTTGTGGGGCAGAAAGAAAACAGGAAATAGAACTCTTCCCACCACATATTTCACAAAAAGAGCCAGCACACCCTTTAGAAGCTTCTGGGATTGCTGGTGGCACTAACAATTTGCCCTTGAAGGCTAACGAGGTTCTTTGAAGTTCCAAGTGAAACCTCTAGTGAGTAGGTTTTAGGGACTATAGCTGCAAAATTGAATTGAAATCTTGATTTTTTTTTTTTTTTTTTTTTTTTCCTCCTCCCCCTCTGCCCTTTCTTCCCTTGCAGGAGTCCCAAGAGTGAAAAGCCACATGTGGGACCTGATCCAAAACCGTTGACTGCGATGGCCTTTGGATCAGGCCCTTAATGGGCTTCTTAAAATTTATTTTTGCTTCTGGGGCGGTGCCTAATGCCAGTTCTTGGAAAAGAGGCTAAAACCTCTGAAATGGAAATACGAGATGAGCCTGCGAGGAGCTGATCAACACATTCCTCTTGTGCTCTGGGGAGAAGGAGGAAGCAGAACATGTCAGTGAAGGAAGGTTTTTGCTGGTTTTGTTGATGGGTGGAACAGTAGCACCTAGAGGTCCCAGCCGGCTCTCCCTGCCCCCATCGTGCCAGGAGTCACAAAAATGCACAGTGTGGGACTGCCTCTGCTCTGAACGCTTGCATGCAAAACAGGCAAAAAGTGGGAGAGGACAATGATCTTGAAGGAGGTCAGGTGATCTACACAAGGACCCAGATCAAATCAGTAGCAGTGCGGGGTCTCCCTGTGCTCCAGCTGTGGGCTTCTCTTACTCCCACGCCCACGAGCGACTTCTACCGGTTATAAGCATACCTCCATATCTGTGTATCAAGGGCAGTGTGTGATTCACAAAACTTGCTTTTAGTTCTAAATATAGGTTGAACCTCTCTAATCCAGAACTCTCTGGTCCGGCAACATCCATAATCCAGCATGATTTTTAGTTAGCCAGATGACTGCTTATCGTGGGTGTGGCCAAGTTTCCTGCAGTCCCATAAAGTTTGTTTTTAGTCACCTGTACTGGCTCTCAGGGTTCTGTGTTATTTTGCGATAATTTACCCTTAAAGGTCTTCTAAGAGCCCAGTAAGCAGCGCAAGTGTTGGTGATGCTCTAGACAATATTGACCTCCCATAGTCTGGTAAATTCTCTCATCCACCACTGGTCAGGTCCCAAGGGTGCTGGATTAGAGAGTTTCATCCTGGATCTGGAAAGGAGACAGCTCCTGCAGCAGTGGGAAAAGGTCATGCAGTTTGTGATTGCAATCATAATTCCTCATTTACATGGTTAGATGAGCCATCTCCTTTTCTAAACAAGTTTAAGGCAATCTGCACACTCCCTGTTTCCAGTTAGAATGGGAATAGCTGTGCCCGGCTGTGATCTAATCACATCCAGCCATCAGTTTTGGGTGAAAACCGAATCATGTAGCATGGACCAGAGCCCAAATTGGCCTCTTAACCTCTTCACTACCAGAAGAGTGAAGCTATAGTGTCTATCACTCTCTCTACCTCGCTTGTTTCATCCCTGTACCAGCTGCTGCATCCAAATACCTGGGCTCCTTGTGACTGGTTCAGTTCAGGGTACAGCTTAGACATCTTCAAATTGTGACTCCCACATGGTAGCCCTGAAACCCCATGGTAGCCGTGCAGAATTGCAAGAGCCAAAAAACATTATGTCTATTTGCTTCCTGCCTTAGAAAGTTTCTGCAAAGTCTCCTGGGAGCAGAGGGTCCAGACTTGCCATGCATGAGGTCACCTGCACCTCATAATACTTCTCCAGCCTTGTCAACTCTCAGCGTTTTATTGTAAGTCCTGCAATGCTGCGTGTTTTCTTAATACCCTGACTCTGTCACAAGGCCAGGTGAAAATCTCACTTTTCATTAGCTATCCAATAAGAAGGCCATAGCTGGACCCCACAGCCGTTATATAGGAGCACTTCACAATCTGTAATATTATGTACCTTCCCTACACCCCTGTGATGCAGAGCAGTGCTGTTATCTCCTGCATATGGCAACAGGGCATAGAAGGTTAAGTGACTTGCCCGAGGGGTCACAGGCTGTCGGTGCCAGAGAAAGCTCTACTCCAAGGATCTATTAATTAGCTCTCCTTCCTCTCACTTTGTTACATTTATATGCGTGCTGGCCCTTGTGGTTGCAGAAAAAACTTAGAGGTGACTCCTAAATGCAAATAAAATGAACCCTAAACGTACAATTTTAAACAATGTAACGGTATCAAGACAATTTCATGAATTTTGGAAGGATCGGATTCATGGGTTTTGAATGCTTGGATTTTGACAGTGCTCTCCTCTGGTGAGGAAGAAGCCCTAATGCTTCAGCAGCATCTTGTGTCCTTTCAGCTACCCAAGGCTGCTCCAAAACAGCCGAAAAAAAGGCTCGTCATGTTAAAAGTGTACTATAAATTAAATAAAGGGCAGGGGAATGCAAAGGCTGTGTTAACAGTAGGCGGGGTTAACTTGGAGGCTTCTGCATTGCAACTTGATGTACCTGGGGCATCAATATGGCCTTTAAATTGGAATTACAGTAAAAGCCTGGTTATCCAGCACCCAGATAACTGGCACATTCTGTTAACCGGCATGCTGTGGGCTGGTTACATGACTGGGGTCAGCAGAGTGAAGCTGGATGCCTGCTGTCTACAGGGGATGGGGGAGGCAGAGCAGGTTGGATGCTGGCCCCACCTTGAATATCCAGCACACTTTATTACCGGGGATGCCAGATAATAAAGCTTGTGCTCTGTTGTGAAAACTGCCATGGATGTGCACATAGGCTTTTCAGCTTGGAAAAGAGATGACTAAGGGAGGTTATGATAATGGTCTATAAAATCATGACAAGTGTGGATAAGTGAATAAGGAGAAGTTATATACTTGTTCCCATAACACCAGACCTTGGAGTCACTCAGGCTACAACTACACTACAGAGATCTTTTGAGAGAAGCCCTTCTGGAAGATCTCTTCCAAAAGAACTTCTTTCGAAAGAATGCGTCCACACGCAAAGAAGCAGAGCAAAAGAGTGAGCTGCTTTTTTTGCAAAAGCGCGTCCACACAGCCCCTGCTCTTTCAAAAGAATGGGCCAGTGATCAAAAAATCAGGCCCCATGAGGACTACTCTTCCAGAAAAAAGGGCCTATACACGTTTTCTTTTGAAAGAAGCTTTTGAAAGGAAGAGAGACTTTGAAAGGAGGGCTGCTTGCTTTTGATTTACTTTCAAAAGAACACTTTTTGTGTGCAAATGCTCCAGGGGGTCTTTTGAAAGAGCCCCCTTCTTTCGAAAAATCTTTCTAAAGAATTTGCTAGTGTAGATGCAGCCCACACGAAAGGACTAGGGAGCAGGGGTAGAATAAAAGGAAGTATTTCTTCATGCAACACACAGGCAACTTGTGGAATTCCTTCCCAGAGGAGATTGTGAAGGCCAGGACTTTAACTGAGTTCAAAAAAGAGCTAGATAAATTTGTGGAGGACAGGTTGCTCCATGGCTGTTAGCCGGGATTGGGAAGAATGGTGGCCCTAGCCTCTGTCAGAAGCTGGAGGTGGGCGATTCTCTCTGGGGCCCCTCTCCATAGCCAGTGTCAGAAGACAGGACATGGGGGCTAGACAAATCTTTGACCCACTCTGACTGTTCATATGTTCTTATAGCCCCTCAGAGAGGAAAGGGCACCTATGGGATTTTCAGCCCTTTTTTTTTGGGGTCTGCCATAGTTATAAACCCTTTGGAACCTGGACACTGAATCAGTTTTAATGACCTTTGGTTTCTTTTATCCTAGACAAACATTTGCTAGTGGAGGGCAAAGCCAGAGGCCCTCTGCTGCACCCTCTGGTTGCATTAGCCCCTGGAAGTTGGTTGTTGTAGTTTTGCTCTCTAGGGTTGCGGCCAACACGCTGGTTGGCTGCTGTCGGTTTGCCGATGAGGGTAAGTTCCCTGTATGTTGGTTTATTGTTGTAGGGTGGCATTGCTCATGTTTTTGGGCTTGTTTTTCAGCAGGAGCTTTCCAGAGTTTGTTTTGAAAGTAAATTGAATTCAAACTAAGAGATGGTTGGGGGAAGGCCGAAAAGTGGCCAGTGGTGAATTATCAGCCTGTATCAGTGCCCTTCAAGTGGGCAAGCATAAGAGTTCACTTAGCATGGTTCACAGTCAGGCATCCCTTTTAGCTCAACATGAGCTTGCACAAGGCTTTTAAAATCAGTAATGCCTTTCAAGCCAAAAGGGCCGGAATAGAGTTTACAAGCCATAAAAGTTGCTTATCAAAGCTGATTTCCTCAGTCCCACCTTTCATCTTTTATAATATTTGCTTTGCAAATCCTTGAACTTAAAAGGATTAAACAAGTAGCAACAGAAAAAAAAAAAGGGGGGGGGTAAGGAGAGCGAGCTGGTTGGCAGTATTGAATTTAGATTGTCGCAAAACTATTAAAGGTTTTAGCTTAGGATAAAGATTGAGGTTCTGTCATTTTAGAAAGGTTAAAGTGTGGTGGAAGTTTGCTCTTGGGCACAACTTCAAGGTTGTATGCCATCTCACAGACATTCTTACCAGGGTAAATGAGAGAAGAGTGGCTGAGCAGAAGGCTTATATTGCTCTTCTTGAATGTATTTTCCTGTACGACCATGGTATCAAACGTATTAGTCCCGTGGCCGGTTTAGTGTGGCTAGTTGGCTTGAACATTGAAAACTCAAAAATGATTGCCTTCAATTTATTTCTAATCAAAACCCCCAAAATTTCAGAGACTAAAAGTTCAGAGCTTTTTCTCATAAAATTATTTACATTTTCACAATAATGTGACTAGTTCTCTGTTGGAGTAGCTGCTGTAGTGGCTACTGCTTCAAAACTGGTTGGACACCACAGCTGTAAGAGGTACTTTCTTCTTGAATATTGACTACTGTAACACTTATTAAAGGGAGCTCTTGTTCAAGGAATAGTCTTGTGCCAGGAATAAATTCCTGCTGGAGGAAATACTCCAGAAGTGCAGCAAAGCCCTCATGTGAAAAGAGCTGAAAAAAAGGAATAGGCTTGTGAAAGGAATGAGCAGAGGTGAAAGTAAGGGGGTGTGCCCCACTGTGCAGCTCCATCAAGAGCTGGCTGAGCTGCAGCAAAAGCCAGCGGGGAGATATTTAAAGAGCTGGCAGTGATTCAGGCTGTGATAGGACAGTACCTGTAAGAAATGTATGGATGCTTTCTCCCCTGGGAATGAGTCCTCCATTCACCGAAAAGGGGAATGGAAAACCAACCTGATACAATGAACAGATTGGTGTGCAAAAGCAATATAGCTCCATAAGGTACCTGTAAAGTGAATTGATCTGAAGACAGGCTGAGGCAGGAACTTTGGACAGGACACCTGATTTCTATGTATGGCCCTGCCACTGACCTGCTTCCTAAATGCAGATGACACTAAGCTAGGGGGAGAGGTAGATACGTTGGAGGGTAGAGAGAGGATCTAGAGTGACCTGGATAAATTGGAGGACTGGGCCAAAAGAAATCTGTTGTGGTTTAACAAGGAGAGTGTAGAGTCCTGTGCTTGGGACGGAAGAATCCCAAGCTTTGTTACAGTCTGGGGACTGACTGGCTAAGCAGCAATACAGCGGAAGGGACCCTAGAGGTTATGGTGGATGAAAGGCTGGATATGAGTCAATAATGTGCACTTGTGGCTAAGAAGGCTAATGGCATACTTGGGTGCATTAGGAGGAGCATTGCGAGCAGATCTAGAGAAGTGGTTGTTCCCCTCTATTCGGAGCTGGTGAGGCCACAACTGGAATATCGTGTCCAGTTTATAAAAAGGATGTGGATGTGCTGGAGCAGGTTCGGTGGAGGGCAACAAAAATGATTAAGGGGCTGGAGCACATGACCTATGGTGATAGGCTCAGGGGCTTGGGCTTATTTAGTTTACAGAAGAAAAGACTGAGGGGTGATTCGATAGCAGCCTTCAGCTTCCTGAATGGGGGCTCTAAAGAGGATGGAGAAAAACTGCTCTCAGTGGTGACAGATGACAGAACAAGGAGCAATGGTCTGAAGTTACAGAAGGAGGGGTATAGGTTGGATATTAGGAAAATCTACTTCCCCAGCAGGGTGGTGAAGCACTGGAATGTGTTGCCTAGAGAGGTGGTGGAATCTCCATCCCCAGAGGTTTTTAAGTCCCGACTTGACAAGGTCCTGGGTGGGATGCTGGGATGACTTAGTTGGGGTTGATCCTGTTTGAAGCAGGGGGCTGGACTAGATGACATTCTGAGGTCCCTTCCAGCCCTGTGATTCTATGATTCTAAATGTAGTTACGGTCAGTCCCACCACGTGACCTTCCACTAGTCACTTAGAACCTATGTGCCTCCGTTTTCTCCTCTGTCAGGAGGGAGAACAGCGCCCACTTTCCTCAGTACAGGAGGGGCCAGGGGATTGTGAGGTTTAACGCAGTAATATTTGTAGAGTGCTTTGAGCTAATTGTCAGGACACCTGGGTGCTGGGTGGCATGACAGCTCCTATTCCATCACTCTTCAGACAGGCTTGGGTGGCTGCTCTTCCACCCTTGAAGCGTGCAAAGTGGGGGCAGAGGCATGGGCTGTCAGCTCGTTCTGGAGTGCACAGCGTCCAGGTGGATTACATTAAAAGCTGTTACCCCATACAGAAGGTTGCAATCAGGAGCTCAGATGGGCCGGTTACAGGTCACCGGAAGGGTCAGCCCCTGACTTCTTATTGTGTCCTCTCTTTCTGTCAGAGGGCCCATGGGGCACGCAAAGCAAACACGATGGAGAACTCCAGTCAGAAGCAGTTTGTGACCTCCTCTGGCCCCAAGTGTCCATGGTGATCGAAACTTCCTGTGTCGTGTGGGTGTGTGTGGAAAGGGAGGAAAGATTCCTGCTTCCTGCATCACAGACGAAGCCTCTGAAGATGGCAGAATAGAATGCTGCGGAGTTTGAAGGCCCATCTCCTTTTTTGTGGCGGGGTTGCTCCGCAGCTTCGGGTCACCCTTTTCTAGTACCATGTCTAACACACAAGCCCATCCGTGTGTTCCCTCTGTCAACCAATCAGTCGGTATTAAACGGTTACCGGTTCTTTGGAGTAGCCCCTCTATGCAGCTGTAGCTCCGTGAAAGGCAGGCAGTGTTGTGCATTTGTGGGGCAGGAGGTGGTCAACTGAGACAAATTGGAGCATTGTTACAGGCTGGGGACCAACTGACCAAGCAGCAGTGCAGCAGGAAAGGACCTGGGGATTACAGTGGATGAGAGGCTGGATGAGAACCAACAATGTGCCCCTGTAGCCAAGAAGGCTAATGGCATATTGGGGTGCCTTAGGAGAAGCATTTCCAGCAGATCTAGAGAAGTTATTATTCTCCTCTATTCAGCACTGATGAATGAGGCCACGTCTGGAGCATTGTGTCCATTTCTGGGCCCCCTAGTATAGAAAGGATGTGGACGCATTGGAGAAGGTCCAGGGGAGGGCAGCGACAATGATTAAGGGGCTGGAGCATATGACCTACGGGGAGAGGCTGAAGGATTTGGGGTTATTAGCTGACAGAAGAGAAGAGTGAGGGGTGATTTGATAGGAGAATAACTTCCCCCAGGGCAGGGCTCCAGGCAAACCCTCAATGGCAGGCTCCATCCTTTCCTCCTCCCCAGCCAAGTGGGGCCAGGGATTACCCGGGCTAGGATGCTGCAGCGGCAGCAGAGGGTTGCATCCCCGTGACCCTCTCCACCAGCACTCATCATGTGACTTGAGCAGCAGCTTGCTCCACTCTACCATGCCCTCCCGGGCTCTGGAGTCCCACTTCTCCGCAGGCGGTGAGGAGCGGAGGCCACTTCTCACAGCCACGGAGGAGGAGTCTGCGGTGCAACGGAGCACGGCAGGCAGCCGCTGGCACCTCCCACAGGGCGAGTGCAGGAGGGGAGCCCTGAGGGTGGGCAGAGCTGACCTTCTGCTGCCGCATCCACCTGCTCCCCCCATTGTGCTCTGCCCCAGGGAATCTTTCCCCATCCCGTCCACAGAGTGGCTGCTGCAGGGCTCCCACAAGCAAGGGCCTGTGGCAGCCGCCCCACCTCGTCCTAGGGACGGGACAGCAGCTTCTGGCAGACATCTCCCAGGCATGATTGAAGAGCCACTTCCTCCTATTTGACAGGCCTCCCATAACGTGGCTGCCCTTTGCCTCTTCTGGGGCTATCCCTCTCCAAAGGGCTTGTGATTCCAGACCTGGGGCGGAGAGCTGGCAGGAGAGGGAGAGAGAGCAAGAGGCTACCTACTGGTGCTGTTATTTGATGAGAGGCGTCTCGGGTTTGCAGCTTGCCCTCAGGCAGCAGATGTTTGCAAGCTACCTGCCAAACCTATGCAGGGGAAGCGGGGAATGATACATATGTTACTTGACACACGAGGATTAAGGTTGGCTGTTCCTTCACTTAACACAGTGACATGTGGCTGATTAGAACAGGGCTCAGAATTTCCTTATGCAATTTCAGGAAAGCTGCGCCAGCGACTAGTGGCAGGAGTCATGTGTTTCCTCCTGCTGGGGTGGTTGGCAAGGGTTGCAGGGTATAATGTGCTTTGGGACAAATCAAAGGCAGAAGTGCTTACAGGGTCACCATCAAAGCCTGTGCGCTCCAGTTGTACTGACCACCAGCCTCTTCTCTGTGTTCCTCATTGAGGGGGGCATCATGCGAAGATCCAGAAAGCTGCCTCTGTTTATGGAGTTGTCCAAACGTGGTAGTTACGGGGTCGGGGGACTGTTGTGGTTGCTTGTTCTTCTCAGTGTTGGGGCCGGGGGCGGGGAGCTGGTTGTCAATGGGCAGTGCCTCCTCTGAAGCTCCATAAAGGCCACTCCAGGTCTTGTCTTCAGACGTGCTCTCTAAATGCCTTGAGGATCAAAGTCCAAATTAGTCTCACTGGCTGACAGGGCAACGTTCCCCTTCTTTCCTCAGCTAGGGACTGCGACCCTTGGGCTACCAAAGAGTTGACAGGAAAAAAACTGGGACTTTATTTTGCTGGAAGCTTAGACCTTCTGGCTGAGAAACTGAAAACCCAGCCACAATGGAAAAACAATAACTGATAGGGAGGCTCAAAAATTTTCAGCTTGGAGTTTTCCAGTAAAATATTCAAAACTTTGGGAGGAAAGCAAGCCGTTTCCATGGTAATTTTTTTTTGCTAAATTTTCTGCTGAAAACAGTGTTGATGAAAAATATTTCAACTAGCCCTTGGGGGGGGAGAACAATTCAGAGTTGCCGAAAGTCCCATTTTCAGGAGGGAGTTGGGCACTTGGAGCCTAAATCTCACCAACGTCAACAAGAAGCAAGCAGGTAGGATCCTAAATCACTTTGAAAATGGGGTTCAGGAACCTAAGAGATTTAGACACCTTTGCAAATGTTAGCCCTGCTCTACAACATTTTTAGAACCCAATTTTCAAAAGCACTTAGCACCTTGCATAGTTCTCAATGGGCTGGGGATGGGGGACCTCGGTATGGGACTCTTCCGTGTTCTGGTGTGTGCTTGAGTATCCTTGACAATTGGTATGTTCTATTTTATGGGCCTTGGTTGTGGGTGCTGAGCAATTTGGGGTGTCATGGGGCTCCGAACAATCACTGGGTTCCAAAGGCTTCCTTATTCCACTGGTAACCTGTTCCAGATTCCAGCCCCCCAGCCAGGAGGGCTGACTGTGTCCAGGAGGGATGACCATATCTGCTCAGGAAATGTGCCACCAGAAATCTTTCTATCCTGAATCTGGGTTTTTTCCTGTCTGTTTCCAGAAGATCTGAGCCTCTCCTTGCTCCCTAAAAATCAGAGCTTCTCAATTGCCACTGCGTATTGGATTCTGATTTAAGCGCTTGGGAATGTAAATGCATTATCTGAGCATACAAGCTGCTGCTTCTGCCCCCCCAGTGAATGGGCTCTTGGATTTATCTCCCTCTAAGCACAAGACTGAAATTTGAGCTGAAGGCCTCGGTCTGTGCCAGCTAGCTTTCTCTAGTGCTGAGGGTAGTAAATGGCCTCTTTAGCCAGATATCACACAGCTCAGCTCAACGTCAGAATGGAGACTCTTTGCCTTGCAGTGGACCTGAGGGATCAATCGTTTTGATCCAGCACAACTGCTGATTTGCTTGAAATAAACCCACAATCTCTTTTGCTTAAGCCATTTGTGGTTTATCTCTTGTGGGCAGATCTGAGCCTTTCCATCCGGAGATCGGCCTGGATCCAACCTCCCCCAAAGTTCTATGGGATTGAATTGAGGTTTTGGGCTTAGATCAGTCGCATATTTGTTTTAGGCTCATTTTAAGGGGGCTAGCTAAGAAACCAGGATCTTAATTCAGAATGGAGGGAAGGGGGTTGGGCTGGGGTTTTGGCTTAACCCATTGTGGACATAAGGTCCAGCCACTGAAAATTGTTCCTGGCTCTGACATTCCCTAAATTTGGAGCCACATTTTGCCACCCTTATTCATGTTAACTTCTTTTTGTTACTGCCATCATCTGCTTTACAGTCATGCTCTAAGGGTACATCTGCGCAGCAACATTATTGCAAAATAAGTGCTGTTATTTCGACATAACTTTGCAAGCATCTATACAACACAGCTGCTATTCTGGAGCAAGTCTGAGATAGCGGATGCCTTATTTCGAATTTGGCAAACCTGGTTGTGCTAGGAATAGTGCCTATGCCGAGAGATTTTGGACTAAGGCCTGTGTAGATAGGCAATATGGGATGTCCTTGAAATAAGAGAGTCTAGAATACCTTACTCTGAAATAACTCCGCTGTGTAGACATGGTATTTCGGTGCTTCCAGGGCTCTAATCCGAAATATTCTGAAATAGTGTATCTAGACTAAGTTTTGCTTCTTCCAGGGCTTCTCTGTGGTGTAAATTGCATTATTCTGGAATATCTTATTTTGGAACGATTTTGGAATAACATATTCTGGAATAACCCTTCTGTGTAGACACACCCTAAGGCTGCAGCTACACTTCGTTTCCCTTTTGGAAGGGGAATGCAAATATGGCCGATCAGAAATGCAAATGAAGTGCTGATTTACATATTGTGTGCCTCATTTGGCCACACACTGTTCTGGAAGAGCTCTTTTGGGGAAAAAAACAAGCAGTGTAGATGGGGTGCCTTTTGAAAACAAACCTCATTTTTGAAAGAACCCTTCTTCCAGAAAAATCTGAGGAAGAAGGGTACTTTTCAAAGGCAGGATTTTCTTTTGAATGAACCCCGTCTACGCTGCTTGTTTTTTTTTTCCCCCCCGAAAACAGCACTTCTGAAACAGCGAGTGGTCACCATTATGCAAATGAGGAGCAAAATATGTAAATCAGCACCTCATTTGCATTTTTGATCAGCTGCATTTGCATTCCCCTTCTGAAAGGCTAATGTAGCGTAGCCGCAGCCCCCGCAAGCAGGGACTTATTGGGTTGCTTGTCAGACAAATGCTTACGGAAAAGACAACCCCTGCCCTTAAGCACTGCCAGTCGTAAAGGGTTAGAAGGACAAAGAAGTTAAGCGACTTGCCCGAGATTACACAGTAGCTATGTCTACACTAGAGAGTTTTGTCAACAAAACCCCTGGAGCACCCACATTCCCCAGGCATTCTGTCAATAGTAAGTTGGAGGACGGTGGCCCTTTTGTCAACAGCATTTTGTTGCTCCCCTGTGAGGCAGAACACCTCTGTCCACAGAGATCTGTTGACAGAAAGCCAATATGGATGTGCTGGCGGAGCCTTCTGTCGACAGGGAGTCTGGGACACTGGGCAGCCCAGTCTAATCTGCTCCCAGCTGGCCGTTTTGCTGATAGAGCAGCCTGCCAGTCTGGCTGCTCTCTGTTGACAGGATGGATCTCTCTTTTGATCTTCTTGGCAGTCTGTCCGCAATCTGTCCGCAGAAGTTTTGTTGGAAGAGCTTCCGAGAGTCAATTCTGATTGACAGAGCTCTCTAGTGTAGACATAGCCAGGGAGTTGGCGACAGGGGTAGGAACAGAACCTAGGAGTTGTAGGTTCTTTAGAAAGTGCCTAGTAAATCCTGCTGGTCTCACCAGGGTGACTTGAGTGCGGTGCTCCTTGACTGCAGAACATACGACGTAGAGAAAGAATGAAAGAAATAGCCAAAGCTGCAGTGTGCCAGGTCTGGGACTACAGCATGGGGTTTGTGGTCCATACAAAATTCCAGTGGAGGGAACAACATGACACTCAGACCCCTTCCTCCCCAAGTCACAGTTTATTGTCTTCTTCTCTGTCACCTCTCCCTCCATATTCACCCACAATGCACAAGAGAATCACTTTCTCAGCTGACTGGGGAGTGCTCCCTCCTGCTTCATGGTTTACGCAGGTGTCCTCTGGCTTCTCCAGGAAGCCATAAACTTGTGCCTTGTTACGGTCCGCCAGGGCTGTGGGAAGGGAAGAGTTTGAACTCAAGGAAGGTCTCTTCGCTGTTCACTGCAGCAGCTGGAAACCACTCCAGAGAGGTGGAGTGGTGGTAGGCTGACTCATTCAGGTAAGACTCTAGAGCTTGCTTAAACCTGACCTCCTTGGAGTAAATGGAGCTTTACCCTCCCTTGCCCCGTGTCATTTTTATCATGGCCTCCTGTGTTTGCATTCAAGTCCAATCTGTGCCAGGAGTTGGGGTGGGTGTGGGTGGGGCGTTGAAACAAGAGATCGTGCTCCTGGTCTGCAAAGGATGAAATGTGCAGGTGGCGTGGGAATGAAGCAATACAACACTGGTCAGGCCTATACACAGGAACTTCTGTGGGAGATGGGTGTGCTTTTTTGTAAATGTGGACTGCAATTTTTTTTTTTAAACTATAAAGGTGTTCAAAATAGTTGTGCAATGAGAGTGCATAAGAGAAGTTAATGAAAAACTTGAGCGGAAGCAGTGATCGGTAAAATGATTTTGTTATACTAAAAATTTATACAGTGATGAAGGTTTTAGAGAAATTACCTTTTGGGATCCTGCTCTAATATCGTAAGTTAACCCCTTCCCGGCCTGTTTCCTGTTGCTGGCAGCCAAGGGCATGCGGGGAAATATAGTCCTTTCCCAGTTCCTTGATCAGCTCTCTAGGCAGCGAGCTGGCCAAGGAACTACAGCTTCCAGGGTGCCTTGGGCTCTCCATCATAACCTGCAGGGTTCCCCTGCACAGTGCAATAGAGAGTAAGGGAGAGAAAGTGGATGTATGAGGGGTGAATTCACACCCCCACATATGGGCCTGCTGGTGCAGATTTCAGAGGTTGTGACGGCAAACATTTGCAGGGCATAATTTGTTTTTTCACAAGTTACACACACACACACACTCTCTATCAGTTACCTGTGAAGTTTCCCAGGAGGCTGGGGAAGGTTGTTAATGGTAAAGAGTTGTTTTAGAGGGAAGAGGGACAGGGAGAGAGAAGGAATTCCTCAGGAGTGTGCAATATAGTTGTTAGAGCAGGACCTGCATTTTCTTCCAGCCAAGAACGGACCCTTCTTGTGGAAGATGGTCTCTGGCCTCAAGAAAGAGGCTGAAGTTGACAAGACAGAAACAGACTGGAAGGGGAAGTGTGTGCACAGAGGACGGAAGTTTCTTGCCCAGATTCCCACTGGAGGTCAGTGGCAAGCTCAGGAACAGAACCCAGGTGTCCTATGCCCCCATCCAGTGCACTGACTAATATATTCTTTTTCCTGTCTGGCAGTGCCTAATATTTACTGGCTAAGCACCCTGTCTGTGGACCCCAACTCTTTCCTCCTGGAATGGCATGCCTCTGTGACTGCAAATATTATTGATGTTTTAAGCCCACCTCCCGTATGACCCATTTCTTCTGAAATAAATGTCCTTTTAAAATGATGGAGAGAAGAACACCCCAGGGCCCGATTCTGCCCTGGTATAACTCCAAGGAATGACTCCAGTGAATATGGTAGAGTTCTCCTGCTATCCAAATGGAATAAGGGAAATCAGAATCACAAACCTTTGGGCCATTATTTGCCAATTGTAGCTACTGGAAAGACACCTAGTGAGTTGAGTGGGACCTGAATTGATTGTATGTCAGCAGAAAACCACTGGGAGACTCCTTGGCTTTGTGTGGACTGATAGATGCTGTGCAGTATAGCTAGGATCCTTAGCAAGGACTCAGTGCTGTGATGAATTTTTAGTGTCTAGACATTAAAAATTAAAAGTTAACTTTGCATTAGGGAAGGGAACAGCTGGAAGCAGAAATGCGACTTGCTCAGACCGGTCTTGGTGGGTGGGGTAGGGACTCCAACCAAGTGAAATTAATTAATTTTAAAACCTTGTACCCTCCAGTTTGCATTGGCTAAAACAGTGTGAGAAACTTCCTTGCGGTATTTGTGTCGTCCAGGATTCAGTGTTGTCATCCGAGGCTCTTTTGCATGACAATGCGTTTGGCTGTAATTATGCACAGGGATGTTAATAGGCACAGGGCGCATTGCAGCTCCATGGGAAAACTATCTCTTTGAACAAAAATCCACCCAAACAAAATAAACCATGGACACTTTGGAAAGAGAGGAGGAGCTGGGGGTTGGAGGAGGGCGTGTTATGAATGTAATAAAACCCAGGCTCAGTTTCTCTGGGCCTTTTCACCATGGGAAGAAGACCAACATCCTATTGCTGGATGTCTACATGTTACCTGCTGCTTAAAGTTTTATGGCAAGTGAAACCATGTGGATAAGCTGCTGCAATATTAGGGGCTGAAATTGTACTTCATCAGCTTCAAAGCACTTTTCCAACATTACATGGTTAATTCTCATTTCACCCTGGAGAGCAATTGCCTCTATTGCCGGGGGTGGGGTGGGGGAAACTGAGGCCCTGGTGTGCCTAATGTTACTTGCAGAGACTCAGTGTTAGAGCCAGTGCCCCCGCCCCTTCCACACCAGCCACCACTGACTGTAAGCTCCCTAGAACAGCCTCAGTCTCATGATTAGAGACAAGACGGGGGAGGTAATATCTCTGACTGGACCAATTTCGGGTGGTGAGAGCAACGAACTTTTGAGCTTACGCAGGTCTGGGAAAGGTACTGGGAGCATCACAGCTAAATACGCGGCAGAGGAGTTTGTGTAGCATGAGTAGTTAACGCATTTCAAGGGACCACGCGCGGTGAAATGGCCGGTTAACGTGATTGCCGTCACAGGACAAAATAGGAGGGTTAGTGGCAGAGGCGGTGGGTGGGGGTGTACGAGGGGTCAAATGCGCCAGCCCCCCCTCTCCTCGCTCTCACCACTAGTGCTGGGCCGCTTCTGGAGGAAGAGGCTGGCAAGGGTAGGAGGAGAGGGACTTTGGAAAAAGGAGAACTGCAGGGAGGCATGTGACCAGTGATCCCCCTTCACCAGTCACCACTGGTTAGTGGATTTATGGCAGTTACACCAGTGTCTTTGATAAGAACATGCATTTTAGTGTCTAGTAAAGGTACGACTTTAAGTGCCACGGCACATCTTTTGAAGGTGTCAGGCAAGTTTCCTTTGCGGATGAGGCCTCTGAGGTCAGATAAAGTAGCAATAGCTTCTCGTGACATTACCGCTCATTAAAATGCTCTTCTGCTTTATAAAAATCCAGCGGATTCAAAATATATTCATGCAGGGAGGAGATTAAACCTTCCAGTCTCTGACTGCAGGGGTAGAGTTGTCTGGCTTCCACCAGAGTCCCATTTGCCAGTGCTGAAAATGATCTTTTTTTTTTTTAAAAAATGTCCAGTTACAATGAATTATTGGCAGGGTTTTATTGTTTAAATCTGAAAATGCTGCAAATGTCTGTGGCATGGACTCTTCCCCCTCAGGCAGCAGTGGCCAGGAAATGCACAGCTGAAGACAGCCAAGTTATGGTTCTCCTGATCAGGCAGGATATTAAGCTAGAGTGGTCAATAAGTGACAGATGGTCCAGATGCAGTTTGCCAGGGTTAGCCACAGTCAGGCTGCTGGCACTTTAACCTGAGCCTTCACAGGTACGACTGCTTGCAGCTCCCATTGGCTGAGAATCAGTTTCCAGCCAATGAGAGCTGCTGGAAGCAATGCGGAATTGGCCACCCTTTTCCGTAGCTCCCATTGGCTGAGAACAGTGGTCCATGGCCAATGGGAGCTGCAAGCTGTCGTATCTGCAGACGTGCAAGTAAATAAAGCACCCAGTGAACATCCAGGAAGTAACCCTGGTGACCCTCCTCCAGTCCATGGTCCCTATATTGCCCATCCCTGTACTAAACAATCCATTGGCTGCACCAGGAAGGAAGAACACTTGCAGTATCTCTTTTCCCATCTGCCATTTAATTGGGAGGTTGTAGGACCTATGATGCTGAGCTGGACTCAGGAGACCTGTGACCAAGCCGGAGTTGTGCCACTAGATCTCAGGTAAAACACCCCCCCCTCAGTTTTCCTATCTTTAAAATGGGAATAACAATCCCCCCCTCAGTTTTCCTATCTTTAAAACGGGAATAATAATCCTGCTCTGCTTTGCGAAGTGCTTTGAGCTCTGTTCATGAAAAGTACTCAATAGGGTTTATTATTAGCACCCCACAGGATCAAATGGTAGAGACTTATTTGCACTCCCAAATTGTACCACTTTTGCTAGTCCAGTCCAGTTAAAACATTATGAAGCCCTTGTGCGCATGCAGTTCCATTGGTGTAAAAATGTTGGTATCGGTATGGCTTCTTCCTGGATGAGGGAAAAAGTATGCCTACCTGTTCAAGCACTTTTATACTGATATAACTGTGTCCTAAAACTAGGTCTGGATTGGGCTGAAACTGGCATACCTATTTTGGTTAATAACAGTGATAATAATCATGCCTTAACTGCCATAGTGACTGGTAGAACTCTGTGGAAGTTCCTGCTACTTCATTAGTGATGCAGTAGCTGATACAGATAAAATAGGGACTGAATCTCTTATTGTCATGTGCTCTTCACTAAGATAAAAATTAAACCTGCTGTTATCTTCACCACAGGATCTGAGTGCCTAACATCTTTAGGGTGTTTATCCTAACCCTCATTGTGTGGTAGGTTACTATTTTTATCCTCATTACACAGATGGGGAAACTGAGGCACATAAAGAGGCCACCCCACCCCTGGCCCACAGGAAATGTGGGTGGGACGGTGAGTGGGATTGAAGCAGTCTTTAGACTCATGCTCTGTAGCCACTGTTCCCCTTTTCCTTTCAAGTCCTCTTTTGAAATCAATCCTGTCACATCACTAGCTAGACTAAGGAAATGGGTGGAGAATGCGGGCACTGACAGGGCTGTAGCGGTGAAGCTGGATGTGGCAGTTAGATGGAACTGGAGCATGGCTCAGATTCTGAGCTTAGCTGCCTGTGTGCATTAACTGCTTGACCTTTGTCATCAGCACTGAGCATCTGGGACTCATTCCCACCTGTGTGACTGTGACGAGGGCTCAGCCTGTCCCTTTAATAGCCATCAGAGTCTTGGGACTCAATCATTGCTCTGGGATTCTGACACACTGAAATGGGGGGGTGGGGGGCAGAGCAAGGGTTGGAAGAGGAGAAATAACCCGATCAGAATAGGGCAACTCTTGAGAAAAGCGGGGGGAAAAAAACCCCAACCCTGATCACAGACCAAAGTCGGAAGCCCTCTGGCCCCACTGCACTGAGATGCTTCATTGTTTGATTTGGCTGTGAGGCAGATTAGCAGCCCCAGGTGGAAAGTCATAATCTGCATTTAAATAGGCCTGTTATAAAAGGTAGGGAACCCAGGAGCCTGCAGCATTATGCTGCCTCTTTAGGGCTGGATAATCTCTCTTTATTTTCCCTGCAGGCTGACCTGGGGGCACCGCTTCTAATTACCAGGTCACCCTGCTAATATTGTCATTTCCAGCCAGTGGGTGTGAAGCCATGGCAACGCCACATTTGATTCCAGGTTCCTGGAGGAATGAAATTTCCCTTTTAACCACAGAAAATGACTGGGCGTCTATTTCTCTCCCCCACCATCCCACCCCCCGGGTCCTCTCCTTCCACTCTGCCCACACCCAACCCAGTTCCCTACCAGTTCTGTCACTATACATTTCTTTAGGGCCCTCGTAAGCATCGGCCTCTGGAGCTCCTGTGGGCTGGAAGGACCTGAATTACTCATGTGCTTGCTCCTGGATGCAGGTGTCAGCACTACCTGAGATGCCGAGCTGGTGATTTAGGGTGGACAAAGCTTCAGTAAAGCTCTGCTTTACTGTGGGGGGGTGAAATGAGTATTCTTAGCAAGCATTTTGGATCTAAAATCGTGGGAGTGACTGTGGTGCTGATGAATGGGTGCTGTGCCAAGCATCAATTTCACTCTGCCACAAGGCTCCAGGCCGGCCCCCCTCAACCATTGCTATGCCACTGGCATGCTGGTTCAGGTGTCCCTCTCCACAGCTGCAGCACTCTCTAGTATTCCAGGCCACACAGCACCCTGCACAGCTCTTCCGACACTATCCAGTCTTCACTCCTGCTCTTGGCTCAGGGCCCTCCATCCCTTGTTACCCAGTTCCTTGGCCTCTTTCATAGCTCGGCCTTTGCACCTTGGTTCTGAATTGTGCAATACCCCCACCCCCAAAGCTGAGTGCTGTCCATTGGCTTTGCTGAGATGTAGATAAATAGGGTGATGGGTTTTGTTTTCAGAGCATTGCTTAAAGCTCGTGACAACTGCTGAGGTTTGTTTCGGTTTTTGTACGTCGACTGAAGGACTCCGGAGGGGATCCAGCTGGCTGGTGGATGGCTGGGCAGACTCACCAGCTGGCAGGGCACTTCTTCTCTAAAAGGCAGTCCCAGAACGGTACGTAAAAATGTCTTAGGGCTTGATGGCCAGTTGTTCATTACGCTACAAGCCTGTAAGCTGCGGGGAGGTTAGTTTCATCAAGGCTTGCGAGCGGCTTGCGCTTTTTGGCTTAAGACGGTCCACCTGCAGCTGTTCTCTGTTGTCTGAGCTGCGACTGAGGCCCCTGCTAACTCTAAAAGAGAATGCCCTAGGAGCCGGTGATAAGCTCACTTGAGATGGGAATGGATCGACGCCATCGGCAAGCCCCTGCCACCTGAGGCCCCGTCCTTTCCAGGGGGCCATGAGCCAGCTTCCCCCCCGGGCCTACAAAGCCTGTCATCAGCCCTGCTGATGGGCAAATCAGTCCTGACCTTAGAGGAAGTTTATATCCAAATTCCCCATGTGGCTTTTATGCTTCAGATAAGCTACATTGAATCCCTCTGTGCAAATAGCGGGGACATTCTGTCCAGGATCTGTTCTGTGCTTTGCTGCTTGGGCCCGTCTCTCGATAGGAACCTAATGGAACTTGCTTTGGAGGGAAATTTCTAACTCAAAGTGAATTGAATGTGAGCTGGAATCACAAATAAGTTGATTTTCCAGCTGACAGGAGTAGGTTAATCGTAAACTGTCTACTGAAGCCTAAAAACTGCTGTCCGCTCTCGTTATTAGTAGCTTACAATTTATGGAGTGAGACATTCCTGGCTGATAGCTGGTTTGTGCTCAGATGCTGCAGTGTAATTAATCCCTATCCTAGGGGAAGAAAGTCCATTTTAAGACTTTCCTCTAGTTCATCTTGCTCTGCCTACCTTGTGCAGGGGAGCTGAGATCCATGTAGGTTATGCAGCCACCTGGGCTGAAACAGCCTGACAGTGATGGAGTGAATTTGCAGGAGCTTCACAACCTTATCGATGAATACTTTTCATGTGTTTGGATGAAGTATCTCACTGCTAAGCACCTCCACCAGGAGAAGGTATCTCACTGGAGCAGGGCAGACTCTGGAACCCAGGAGATGAAGGTATAACCAGATCCAGTGGCTACAAGTTGAAGCTAGAGAACTTTAAATTGGAAATAAGATGAAGTATGCAGTGGTGATGCATAGGAGCTGCACAGGGGTCACATGCAGTGTTCACTGTAAGCTGAGCACTGGCAAATTCTCTCATTCAACACTGGTCAGGTCCCAAGCGTGCTGGACTAGAGACGTTCAATCTGTGCACTATGGGCTCTTTTGTAGTAGTCTTTTGATTTTGTGAGCCTTTACAATTTACAGATGCCTCGGGTTTGAACCTTTTTATTTCTGGAGCCACAAACGTTACAGACTTCGTTTTTTGTTTTAAATCGAAGCTGAGAAATTCTCCTGACTCCAGGAGCTGGAGCTTGAGGAAGAGAAATCCCTGATATCACGTCACTGGTTATAAAATCCTGGCAGCTTCATCTGCGAACATGAGAGCCGGCAGGAAGCTCAGTGCATTGCAGGATCCGGCGAACAGCTGGCCATGGCCTCCCTGCCTCTGTTAGAAGCAGCCCTGGGCTGTGAATAGTCGTTTGAGGCAATGCTAAGTCAAGCTGCAGTTGCTAATAGGTGAGAACGGCATGTAGCTCTAGAGAGGAGATTTGAGTGGTCAGGGGGGATGTTCCAGGAGCTGGGTCTCTTCCTGTCTTCTCCTCCTGCCCTTTATCAGAGTTTCTTCGTGTTTTGCTGGACTTGGGGAAAAACCAGTATCTGGACGGCAGAGAAGACCGTGGTTCCAGCAAAGAGAGACAGTGACTGCAATGCAGCTGAGGCTGGTGGTATTGTTCTACCCACTTCATACCCCTCTCCCTGCAGCTCAGCCCTACCCTGTGGCTTTCTGGGTGCAGTCCCGACCACGCTCTGCTTCTTCTCAAACCTGCCCTGCTGCATTACTCATGTTCCCTTCTTGTCACAGCTACCTCTGCACTCAGCTCTGTTCGCTGCCCTTGGGCTCCAACCTGCCCTGCAGCATTGCAACAGTTCTCCTGCGCTCCAAGCTGTGATACTCTCACCCTCTGCTTTCTAGGTGAGCCCTGCCCTGGGGCATTACAGGCGTTCCTCTACTTTCCCAGGTCTCCCCTTTGTTTCCTACCCTGCCGCCACTCAGCACCCACTTAGCCGGCGGTGCTACAGAGCTGAGGCTGCTAGCTGGCACATTTAGCCTGTGGTGTGTGCAGAGCGTGGGGCAAGAGACTGCTGAGCTGAAGTCATGTTTCATTTATGATCCACGTCCACCCTGAGTCGCAGAGGTGCAACCAAATGTCCTAGGTTCCCAACCTGGGGTCCGTGGACCCCTGGGGGTCTGCAAGGGTATTGCAAGGGGTCGGTGAGGGAAAAAAAAAAGAATAAAAATGATCATAGAAAATGAGTTTTAAATAAATTGCAAAGTTAGATTCAATTATGATTTTAAATTAAATATCTTCCATTGTTATTCATTGCTGTATGAGCATGTGTGTTGTGATACGTTTGGGTGACATTTGTATGCTGATACAAATTGTGTGTCTCGAACCCTGCAACTCTGTGGATATCTGCTCAATAGCCACGGGTACCTGCGGCGGTGGATGTCAGTTTGGCTAGCCAGGCTGGATGCTGCCCTGCTGATCTGATTCACCTCATTCCAGGAAAGTAATTGTAATAATAAGCTGTCAGCTCCCCCGAACCCACTAGAAGCGTACGAACGTTAACCATACAGTCGACATGGGTCCGTGGCTGAAATCAGGCTCCCTGAAGCGAGAGGCAACGGACGAGCAGAATGAAGCATCTGCAGGCGTGTGTTGTTTTTCATGCTAATTATTGGACCTTGGCCCAGCATGAACTGTGGCCGTCGCTCACTGCCCGGAGCTCTGCAGTGCCATGCAGGTGGCTGGCAGTGATTTAAAGGGCACTGTTGCTGTCACAATGTCCTTTGAATCACCAGCCTCCAGGGTGATTGCCCCCTTTGCCTTTCACTGTGCCCCCATTGGCAGACCTGGAAGATCTGGACCAGAGTATGCAGCCTGGGCAAGTCAGAACTGCCAGATGAGCCTAGGCAAAACTACACTCACCACTCAAGTAGCAGAAGGAAACCAGCTTACTTAGGTTGTAGGGCTGCCTGGGCCAGGAACTGGCCTTGAGTTCTGTGTGTGTCCAGCTCCTGGCCCAAAGAGGTGCTGGCCTATGACTGGAAATCCTGGGTGCGACTGCCATGCAAATACAATCAATCAATATTGATAACTGAGCAACAGAGCTGGTAGACAAAAGGCATGTGTAACCCTCCCTACCCCATGGGAAAAAAAACACCTTGAACAAAACTTTGTGTGGGGCAAACAGCTCCATTTTGAAAACAAATGCAGTTGCTTGGCCAAAGTTAGTTTGGTGGAAACATTTCCACGCAGTCTACTAACTCTGCTTATCAGGCAAACAAATAAAAAACAAGACCCAGCCCTTTTACAGCACTTGTGAAGGAGCTAACGGGCACATGGAGAGGTGGAGTGTCAGCTAGCGGATCTGTGGCCAAGGCAAGACTAAAACCAGGTTATCTGAGTCTCAGACCAGCGCTCTGTCCACTAGGTAATACTACCTCACTCAAGCTGGTGCTACTCTATCTAATGCTGGGGTGAGCATGAGGTTGGGCCCCACTTTTCATCCCTGCAACTAGCAGGGATGCCCCAACCTATCTAATGTAATCCAAACTGATAGAAATTTCATTGATGTTCATATGGAAAAAAAAATTCAGCACGTGTGAAAAAATAAGTGTGTATTAATCGGTGTAGAAATGTGAATATGCAGACATAAAACCAGTAATGCATTATGACATTTATAATGAGGTGGGTAAGCAGCCAACTGTGCTGTGCCCTCTTCTTACGAAACTTCACACTCCCCCCCAAAGGGGCCCGCCCCCCAATTTGCACAACCTTGATCTAATGCAGCACATAAATAAATCCCTGTCAGTTTTAGTCCTTGTAAGTATTACTTGTAACACAACTAAGCAATCCATGAGCCTATTGATGCTTTATGTAATAGCAGTGGCTAAAGACGCCCAAGTGAGATCGGGGTCCCCTTGTGCTGGGTGCTGCATAGACACCTTGTAAGAGACCTCCCCTCCACCCCAAACAGCTTACAATCTAAGTTGAACAGCCAGCAGATCAGTGAGCTAAAGGAAGCACTATTATTATTAATAATAATGATAATTTGTTACCCATATTTCACAGATAGGGAACTGGAGGTGGAGAGAATAAATGACTTGACCAAGGTCACACAGTGAGTCTGTGACAGAGAGTGGAGGTGACGCCAGCTCTCATAGCTCCCTCACAAGAGCTTCCAAGACCACCCATTTGGCACATAAGAAATAGTTGGGCAGGAACTTGGCTGTTAATGAGCTCCACCTGCTTAAGGATGGAAACACTAAGGCCCAGCATCCAGCGTAACTCCCCAAATTGTGCTAGTGGGCTTGGAGGTATTGCTCCTTGCATAATAGCCAGCAGGGAGGCAGGAAGGCTGTCGCAGCCTGCCAGGCAAATATGTAGCTCAAGGACATTGCAGAACAGGTGTTGTGGTCAGTAAGGGATGGCAGCTCCAGCGGAGCGCTTAAGGAGTACAGGAATGTGTGTCCCTTCCCAGCACGAGGGCTCTGTAATCAAACAGCATTGGCCGAAGGAATTCTGTTGCTCATCCCAAAGGGTGTTCGTCGGTGGAGGACTGGGCTGTTTAAAGAAGATTGACGTAACGCAATGAGGTCATGCAATAACCTTTAGCCTCTGCAATAAAACCAGGCTCCAGTCATGAGTACGCATTTCTCTGTGTCTTTAAACCAGGAGACAGGAAATCAGACAGGGCTGGCTCAGCAGCTGCTGCAGGGAACAGACACAGGTGCTGCAGGTTAGGACAGAGGTGCATTTATGTCACTCTATGCCCTAGTCAACTGGTGCCCTGAGGCCAGGGGGCAGCCGGAGTGGGGACACGAGGGACAAAGAATGATTTTTTTTTTTTTGAGCTGTGGCTTTATAATCTTCAGCCACACAGTAAAGAACTGTGGGTACAGCAAATTTTAAAGCAAGGTCCTGCAGACCAGCATTTCTTAAGCTACGTTCTGCTGCGAACAGCTGACAGTCTTTTGATCACACACTGCTGTTATCTACCATCTATTATTAAAACCAGCTACAATGTTACTTCGTCATTGCTATAACTAATTAATTAAATTCATTCATTTTGTTGCTGGTTTTTGTGTTTTTTTTTTTTCTGTCTGAGACCTTTTTTTTATTTGAAGACAATTTCCAGCAGTGTTCTGCATAAAAAAGTTATTGTTTAGTGTTCTGTGGTCTCAGAAACTTTAAGAACCGCTGCTGTAGACTAACAGCATAACTTCAAAACCAGACAGCATATACCTGGGGGTTGGCCATTGCCTGTAAAATGGGTTCATTACCACTTGAATGGCTCTTTCACCGGTTCAGTAGTCTCCTAATAGTTGTGGCAGGCCTTTTCGTGTTTCGATTTACTAGCCAGACCTCCCACAGCTGGACACTTTCACTGCAAATGCTCAAGGGTTAGGCCGGCGGGGGGGGGGGGGGGGGGGGCAGGAGAGCTGCATGTGAGTGAGGTGGGTGGTTGCTTGTGGGGCTGGGGGGCACCACCTGGATGCAACTACAGTAATTCCCAGCCAGGCAAAGCAGAAGGAGGCAATGAGCACGCTCCTGTCACCTCATGTGCTCCCTGCCCAGGGAGCAGTCAAGAAGCTGCTGGTGGCAGCAGCAGCCATGTCTGAGAATGGAGCCTCAGCTTGCCTGGCCATAAGGTGACCATGGTGTTGAGGGCCCAGTGTGCTGATGAAGGTGAGGGCCAGGGCAAGCTGGTGGATCTGCTGGCACAGGCCCTGGCCATCATCTGCAGGTGCCTTGCCAGAATGCAATACATTTAGGGGACCCCTTTTCAGTCAATGTGGGGTGTGGGACTTCTGCGAAGAGTGAGGGACATCTGGCAAGCCAAGTGGGTGGCCATCAAAACCCAGTTGTGCCCTGAATTTTTGGGTGCCCCATGTAGCTGCACAGTCTGCCTATGTGTAAGGTCAGCTCTGGCGGTCCATGAACAGGGCTGTGCTGAAGAACATAGGCTTGGACGAGCGGGGCTGGGCCGGGGTGCTGATGCTCAGCTTTCAGGTGCATTTGCACAGTGGGGAACGGTGCCTATAACCCCAGAATAACAACTGACAGGACTAGGCTTGGGCGTTCTGTAACTTGCCCCCCCCCCCTGCACCGTCTGGACTAGCAGAAGAAGCAGCAAATCAGGGAGCAGGTGCCCCCAGAGCCCTGTACACCTTGGGGCCAGCAGGAGATGCAAACATTGCTGGGTTTTAGCATGGCCAGGAGCAGAGAGGCGAGCAGTGTTCCAGCTCTGGCCCTGTGTGTATGTTAGTTCACACAGCTGCTCACCGTTTGCTTGGTGATGTCAGCGTCACCCTTTCTGGGCAGTAAAGGTAGTGTCAGTGATGGTGTTGCAGTTAAAAAAAACAAAACAAAACAAAACAAAAACTCTGGGGCACCCAGGACAAGCTGGGACCCTGGACATGTGTGGGATGGCAGAGCCCTGCTATGAACTTGAACCATACAAAAGCAGGGAGCCCCTTGCCAGGGGCCAAGCTAGAACTAAAGTTGCTGGCCTTGCTCACTGACGGCAATAGGGGGTTGTAAAACCCTGACAGATTCTTACTGCTGCGGGTAGGTCTTGTTTGCGTGAATAGGTTCCCTGAGCCCAGGCAGACCGCTTTGGGTGAATAGTTGCTGGAGCAGGAATAGACGCAAAGCAAGCCTGGCTGGTACCAGAGGGAACGGGGCAAGCACATCGAGCTCTTGCTTGGGATTCACACGAACGTTTGCTGTACGCGCAGCACTTGGGCAGTCACCCAGGATACAGTCAAATGCTACCCAGCTCATTAGGAGCGCTCCTGCGGCCAGCAGCCTGCATTTTTTGTAGTGGTAGTGGCCATCAGCACATGCGTTGGCACACGTAACAAAATCGAGGGCACCCTTACCACTGCCTAATGCCAGCAACGGGCACAAGTTGCTTAGTAAACCCCACGTCGACCCAATGGAAATGCAGCTCATGGCAAGGGTTGGGCAAGGACAGCGTGTGTGGGTGGTGGCAGGGGTTGGGTGGGGGGGGTGGTGGTAAAATTCTTCCAAAGGAAGCCTGATGGCTCAGAGTAAATGTAACAACCAAGTGTGATGCTGTGAGCTTTAAAAATCCCAGCATGCCCAGTGGCTTGTTGGAAAAGTGACCTCACTGTGCTGAGGCTGCTATCTGCTCTGTTCTGCCTTCCAGGGAACTGGGGATCAGCTCAAACGAAAATGGCCTGACAGCCCGTATGATCTTGGAAACTCCCTGAGTGATTCATGCCAAACCTTGCAGAGCCTTACCCCCCACCCCCCAAGTCCTCGGCTGTGCCTGTTTGGTATTGGAGCAGTATGAATGGTTTAAAACTACACTACAGGCAGGGCTGGTGCATGACAAATTAGGCGCTGTTGCATGCTGGGGCGGGGGAAGATCTGACCCATGTTGTCTCTTTTCATGTGACTTTTCAGATGGGACAAGGCAGTTGGGCTCTTCGCTTAATTGTGTTCCTGTCCTTGGCATTAGGCTTGGGATGAATGTGTCACTGTGAAGAGAAGCAACGGTTGAAGAAAACCTGTCTTCCCCTTGGGGGAGGGGGCCGGGAAACTAGCTCTGCCTTTGGTATGTTTGTGCGCGTGGCCCATCTGGGAACTTTGCAAATGGTGCCTGCTTCATTTATGGAGCCCATAAGCACAGAAATAGGAAACAGCAATGCAAAACTCACTCTCCAGTCAGCTCCACGCCTGACTCACTTCCATATGCCTCCTCTTGCGCCAGGAGGATTGTTTCTAGGGTAAGAAGGGAATTCTAGCCCCCATGTCTCCCACTTTGGGTCACCTCCTTGGCTCTGCCAACTATTAGCCTCAGATGTGACAGTGGTATTTGTTAAGAAGGACAGTTGGCCATTGGGCACTGGGCTGAGATCACAGCTTTGTGTATTGATCTGTGTGTACAGGGCACAAGCTTTTATACAGCAGATAGATGCATCCTAACACCCATAATACATTTTATGCTGAATACAGCTTTTGAAGGTTTTGCACACTGGCATTCCTGAGAGACAGTAGGACCCAGGTTGCCGTCTGTTTAAATTACCAACCCAGCCATAGTATTAACACTGACCACATGGGGCTATCACTTTCAAGGAGGAAATTGACACAATATCTTGACTTCAATGGGAGATTTTTTTTTTTAATAAATGAAGAACCACTGCAGGATTTGGCCCTGCTCAGGTCCCAAGAATCTATAGAGATAAATGTTCAAGACAGAAGACCAAACTATACAGTATATAAAACACCCCCCCACCTCACCCCCGTACCTTTATCATCCCATTGTGCCTTAGGGGAAGTTCTTAATAAAATCTACACAGGGTCTGTTTAACAATTTTAATACAATGTATATTTATGACAAACAATAATATACAAAAAAGGTAAGTTTCACAAAGAGAACAAATGGTCTTGCCAACAAAACAAAATAAAACCAACTTACCTAAAGACAAAATATGATTTAAATGACAGGTCTTTAAGTTACAGAAATACTTTACAAAGATCTGCTTTTATACAGAAATAGAAGAGGCCATATCATGAGTGCTTTAAGATTTCTTTTCTACTGAATCCTTAAAAAAAAAAAATCCCCAAAACGAAACAAAAAAACCAAACAAACCAGCAACTGTTATATCATTTTTTTTAAATAAAAAAAGTTTGCTGTCTTTTTTAAAAAGCAATCCTTAACTGTTCAGCCACAGCTTTACCAAGTCAATTTTCCCCACCTCTGATCAACATTGGGGAGCCGGGGAGGTTAGCCAGATGACCCAGTGACCCACACCCATTTTGTCAATGGTGTCTTATGTCTTGCATACACACGTTTGTTTGTCCAAAAGAGCTGAGGCAGAAAACAAGGCAAATGATTCAGTGATACACTACATTTGCAATCTCTAGTTTGTACAACACAAAATTCCAGTTTATCCTTAAAACAAAAGAAAAAAAAGGAAGAGAACGCATTTGTACAAACCTAGGACATGGATTCCAAAGAACAACAATAATAATAATAATAATTATAACAACAACAACAACAAAAAGGAATTAGCGATAAATAAAGCACTGGTTACAGTTTAGACCATAATTTAATAGGCATCCCACCCTCCAAAGAGGACTCCAACAAATATAATTGCTTTAAAAGGAGTTTAAAAAAAATGGAAGGGAGATTTTTTTTTTAAAGAAAAAAATCTGGATGAAAACTGCTCACAAAATAAATAAAGTGTGTTTGATGTTGCCAATGTGTTTCCTCTAAAGCCTATTGAAGCCAATTGGGGTTACTTTAATGGGCTTTGGATCAGGCCCTCATGTTTGCACTCAAAGCTCTCAAAAGAGCTGGGGAGGTGATGGGAAGTTTCCAGCATCTGTCATGCACATGGAGGCCAAAGCAGGAAGCTGAGGAGGGCAATTCTGGTTGTTGGTAAAAGGGTCAGATGTAAGTTTTCTCATAAATCAGATCGGCCTCCCTTTTGGGCTCTGTCTTTCTCCTTGCTTGGGAGGGCAGGTATATAAGAAATTCAGGGAGAAAGAAAAAATAGCAGGGCGGTGTTATTAAGGCTTTTCAACAGGCACAAGATCTTTTTAAAAAATCAACAAATTTTCCTCCTAGCTCTCTACAAGTTGGAAAAAAATAAAGCCTATTTGGTCTTTTACTCCTTGCCTCTCCTAGGCTGCCCAGCTGAACGAAACTTTGCCTGACGCCAATCCCTGTTTAACAGTTTTTGCTCCTAATGAATGCACACGGGTTGGTTTTATTTATCTTTAAAGAAAAAAAAGACTTAGCTATACAAAAATACCTCTGACTGTAAGGAATGCTAGGCCTGCTCCGCTAGGTGTCATTTTAGCTGTTGGAAAAATAAGAGCATCTTAAAAAAAAACCCTCTAAAAATATGTATAAATCCCCTCAAATTGGTAACGAATCATACACAGTACATACTAAAAATATTTAAAATAGAGAATCTTCCTCACAGAGGACTCTGGGTATTTTTTTTCCTTTTTTTTTTGTTTCTTTTTGTTACTGCGAAAAATAATTACAAAAGGCCCAACTCAGGCAGACGAGTTGGCCGGTGAGCACGCTCGTTTCTTGCCCCTGAATTGAGCTTCACGTCCAGTCCCTGGAATGTCTGTACTGAGCTTTGCTGGGTCTCAGCAGAGCGGTCTGGCCACATCCTGATGGGCACTGCAATGCAGAAGACCCGACGTGTTCTCTTTCTTCCCCATCATCTTTAGCGTTAGTGTCTTTAAAGAAAAAAAGTCGGAGGCAGTTCATTTTTTTTTGTCGCTCACGGTCGCCCTTATGGTCGAGTCAGCTGTGTGTAGACAGGCTGTTCCCAGTGCTGTGGGCTGTGGGTCTGGGGAATGGAAGGGACCCCAGTTGTGTCTGCAATGGGCGTATACATGGGCCGTTGGGTGGGGCTCATGTATGTGAAGGTGGAGTAGAGGCTGGTGCTCTGGCCGGCGGCGTGGCTGTAATAGGCATTGGAGCTCTGGTGGTCTGTGTAGTCGTACTGCGAGCGGGTGATGGTTGGGTAGGAGGAGCTGTAGTGCTGGAGGTTGAAGGAGCTGTAGCTGAGCTGCTGAGGAGAGTGCTGCTGTTGCTCGCTGTAATGGCTGGGACTGAGCTGCTCCGTCTTGATGTGTGTCCTCTGCTGGGCCTGGCCCTGTTCGCTGCTCAGGGGGGTCATGGTATGCGGTGGCTGGGGTGGAGCCTGCGGCTGCGGTTGTTGCTTGGACATCCAAACTGGCCCCGCCCCAGCTTGAGTCGCGGACGTGCTGCTGATGCCATAACTGCCGCTATAGGTGACTTGACCGCCTTGCCCGTGAGTGGCCGGCACTCCAGGGTGACCATTGGGGGGCAGGTACTGGTCGAACTCGTTGACGTCAAAGGTTTCTATGTTGGAGATGACGTCGCTGCTGAGCTCCCCGATGTCCACGTCCCGGAAATCGATGTGGGGCGGCTGTCTTCCTCCTTCTTGCAAAGGGCGCCCTTCTCGCTTCAGGTCCTGCTTCCCAGGCTGGACATCTGTTTTGGGGGTGGTAGGAGGGGTCGGGGGCCCCTGGGACTGTCCTGGAGAGAAAAAGAGAGAGCACATGCAGGCATGAGTGTGCCGCTTCCATTGGTTGCAGCTGAGGAGTCCCTTCAGCTGACATGGGAAAGCCAGAGATCGGTAAGGCCCTGAAATCTAAAGCCAGACGTTTTTATAAGCAGGAGGCTTTGTATAATGGCGATAACACAGTTAATGGTTAACTCAGGATCTTTGGGACCCTGGCAGATATCACTGTTTTGCCCCTGAAGTCAGTTGCGAACAGTATCACACATTTATGATACGAATGCGATCAATATCGGTGGAAATCTGCCCTGCCAGATAAAACCTGGGGCTTTGGAGGGGGCCCGGGTCTCAGAGTGCACCTGGATTCAATTTCTGAGCTAAAAAGGCAAAATAAAAGGGGAGGGGGGAAGTTGACTGAAACTTTGTTATGAAGAAAAGAGTTAGTGGGGAAAAGCCTGGAGCCTAATAAGCGGATTTGCAGGAGGGTATCTGACCCTGGATCCCACTCCCTTGTGTTTGTCTGACTCTCCCTCCCCAGGCTGATTTCTCTTCGAGCCTGGCTGAGAACACAGCCTGCGCCGTGTCTCTCCCTAGCTGCCTCGTCCAGCGCGTTGGGCCCCTGAGTGCATGCGTGCCTGTCGTGCTGCGTCAGGTGAGATGCGTACCCGAGTGCTCCCCTGGAGAGTGAACCTCGCTCATGCTGGAGGATGACTGTGGCGAATCTGCCTGCAGGGCCTTGAAAATGGCATTGGGAGAGATGTGGGTCTGCTCAGAGCCCTCCTCCTGCTCCGCCTGCCCGTTCTTCACGGACTTTCTCCGCCGGGGCTGGTACTTGTAGTCGGGGTGGTCCTTTTTGTGCTGCACCCGCAGCCTCTCGGCCTCCTCCACGAAGGGGCGCTTCTCGCTCTCATTCAGCAACCTGGGGAAGAGGTGGGGGAACTGTGGGTTAGGTGCCTCTCCAGCTGCAAGGGCAGCCTGCAGCATAGCATGCTGCACCATGCACACTTATGGGGCTACAGAGAAAGGTCAACTCATCCTCCCAGGGCCAGGCTGCCGTGCAGGTCACTCCACCCCAAGGCCAATAATTTGCACCTCCAGCCTCCCTTCTGCACAGGCCATTCTCCAGCAGGACTATCGCAGCTCCCCTGCTGCAGCCAGGCATCTCTCTGGACTGCGAGGAAAGGAGCCCCACTTGGTACCCCTCTCTGTGCAGCCTGCGTCTTGCCTCTGCTTCCTAATCGCCCCCTGGCTGGGGCTGCCCTTTGCCCCTCCCCTATAGGAAATTGGCAGACTGTTCGGGCGGCCCAGCGGGACCCAACAGAACAAGGGCAGGGCCCTGGCTCTCCCCCTCTGCGGCTGGTCAGAACCACTTCCCCCTGGAAAAGGAGCACATACTGGTTCAAGCAAGGCATGAGATGACTAAGGTGCCTCATGCCTCTGGGGCACCGCCTCTGGAGGTCCAGAACTTTCCCCTTCTGCTGCAAATGTCATTGCCCCTCCCGCCACCGGGTTTGGTTTATTTTCTCCTGCAGTCCCAGCATAAACTGGCCCAGGTGACTTGTTTTTTCTCTAGCTCCCCTCCCCCACCTGGTCCTTCACTGTTAATGCTGAAGAAATCAGGTCATGGCCAGAACCACCCACCACTAACGTGGCACAACTTTGCCAACTTTCTCCTTCCTCTGCAATCAGTTCTTGTCTTGTGCAAATCTGACGCAATGGGGGGGAGCCTGGTTATACACACACGTGTGCGTGCACGCACGCACATGCACACACACACACACACACCCTTCTTGTGATGCCAGCCACTTTACACACACACACCCGGCCCTCTTTGTGGCCCAGGTGCTTTCCACACACCTCTCTCCCTCCTTATGATGCCAGCTGCCCTCCACACCCACTCATCCACCACCCTCTTTGTGGCACCAGGCACTTTACACACACACACAGCTCTCTTTGTAGCACCAGGCACTTCACACACACACTGCCCTCTTTGTGGCACCAGGCACTTCACACACACACAGACACACACACTGCCCTCTTTGTGGCACCAGGCACTTCACACACACACACACACACACACACTGCCCTCTTTGTGGCACCAGGCACTTCACACACACACACACACACACACACACACACACACACACTGCCCTCTTTGTGGCACCAGGCACTTCACACACACACACACACACACACACACACTGACCTCTTTGTAGCACCAGGCACTTCACACACACACACACACACACACACACACACACACACACTGACCTCTTTGTAGCACCAGGCACTTCCCACCCCCCCGCCCCCTCTTTGCACTTCCCACCCCCCTGCCCGGAGCTCCAAGAACTTTTCTCCCACGCGCCGCCTGCCCCCCGCCCCCCCGCGCTCGCGGCACGGCCGTTCCCACGCAGCCGGCCCGGGCCGCCTCACGGCGAGCCCCGCTCACCTCCAGAGCTTGCCCAGCGTCTTGCTGAGCTCCGCGTTGTGCAGGTGCGGGTACTGGTCCGCCAGCTTCCGCCGGGCCGCCTGCGCCCACACCATGAAGGCGTTCATGGGGCGCTTCACGTGGGGCTTGTTCTTGCTGGAGCCGTTCACCCGCACCGGCATCGGCACCAGGGTCCAGTCGTAGCCCTTCAGCACCTGGCTGACCGCCTCCCGGATGCACACCGGGAACTTGTCCTCCTCGCTCTCCTTCTTCAGCTCCGCCTCGCCCTTGGCGAACGTGTTCTCCGGGGGCCGCGTGTTCTCCGTGTCCGAGCCGGAACCCGACGGGCAGGGGGACCCCGCGGAGTCGTCCGACATGGTGGGGCTGGGGGCGCCAGAGATGCATTTGTCCTGCTCTTCTGTCATTTTCAGGAAAGGGTCTAGGAGATTCATGCGAGAGAGCGGCGGAGGGGGTGGGGTGGGGTGGGGAAGGGGGGGTGAAAGCAGGGGGTGGGGGGGAGAGAGGGCGTGGGAGGGAGGGATTAAAACAAGAACCAAGGGGCAAAAACCTCTTGGCAACCAGCGTGGAGCGAGGGAGAGGCGGAGGCGGGGGGAGGGGAGGGAGAAAGTTTGCAAAAGAACCCAGAAAGTTTTGCCCGGCGAGCGGGGGAGGCGGGGGACGCGGGGGGGAGTTTGTTCCCAGCCCGCCGCAAAGTTGCTGCTGCAGCAATCTGCTCCCAGACCGGGCCCTGGAGCCAGCCCTCCTGCTGCCGCGGAGATTCAAAAGTGGTGGGGGGAATAAAGGGGGCTCGTCTGATTTCCCCCCGCTAGGCCCCCCTCTCAGAACAGACCCCCCCAGAAAAACAAAAAAAAAGTTCCTGGCGTTTGCAAAGTTTTCAAGCTCCCAACATCCCCTAGTCAATTTCAAGCTCGGCTCTCCACCGCCGTCCCCGAGCCTCTGTAATAAATACTCTCCGCTGCTATTTCACCTTAGAAACTTTCAGCCAATGACAGGCCGGCCCCTGGGGGGCTGGCACAGCGATGATTGGTCGCAAGTTTTTTTTAGGGAGGGGAGAAACGAGCGCAGCGCTCAGAGAGGGGGAAGGAAAAAAAAAAAAAAAAAAAACTCACACGGGCCGAGTTCCTCTTTGTACTTCCCAACTTTTGTGCTGCCCCAAAAGTAAAACTTTTCTGTCCCTCCCGCCTGCTTCAGGCCCGTTGGTTTTTGTTTTCAGTGGGACTATGGACATGAAGCCTCCTGTTCCAGGCCAGCTGGGGCTGTAGCTCCCCTACCTGGCGCTTAACTTTGGCGTGGCAAAGAACTGCCCGTGAAGTAAAGGCTTTTGTGACTCGCCCCTGTCTGGTTTGCAGGAGGAGGCGGGTAGATGTTTTAAAAAATACATCGGGCACCCAGGGGCTGGCGTTCCGCTCGCTGTTCTGCGGCTGCTCTTTAATTAAAGCCAGCCCGGATTAAATCAGGGGCTTTCAAGCCCTCTCCGCGCAGAGGCTGAATTCTGCGCAGTTAGGTGACAATTTATGGCTGAGATGCCTTGTTCAGAGGCTGGGGTGTGAAGCCGCTGGTAATTTACAGCGTCAGTGGGCTGCAATGGAGCGAATGGTCTGAAAGCGAAGCCTTGGGGGTGCCGCGGTGTCAATGGGTGTCGGCTTTGTCCGTTTTAACACGCCGGCTTTAGAGACAGTTCTCTTCCCTCGCTGCAACGTGCATTTCTAGAGCCAAACGGTTTCATCACACAGCTGAGCTCCTGAGGGTGTATTGGGAACAGTGGGGAGCATTTGCAAACGTTTTGTTTTCCGGGTGGCATCAGGAGGACGCTGCGGATGTACAGCTGCTAAGCGAGAACCCCGTCTCAAAATATGCAAAGCTCGCTGCTAAAAACATGATCTTCACTAATACCCACCTAGCACGTCCCCCAGCATTTAAACCTAGGGAGTTTCTCCTCCCGTAGAATTATTTGCATGGCAAAGAATGCACGTTTGCCTTTAAATTTGCAGAAAGACACTTTCCCCCTGCTCTAAACTTTTGCCTTTCAACGTTTCCAGTATCTTTTATGGTGCTTCCTAGTCAAAGTGTAACTCATTTTCGGTTTCCTCTTTCTCTAGCGTTCTGGGGGGGGGCCGGGGCCGGGTGCGGAGCAGCCAATGCAGAGTTTGCAAAGCTGGTCAATCTGAAGCACGCAGGGGGGGAAACTCTGAGAACTTCGGCCCTGGTTTTCAGGCAGGAGCCCACACTTGAGTGCTATTGAAACACGTTGGCCGAGGAGTAAAAGTAGCGAAGAACATGGTTGTAACACACAGACGATACTCCTGTTGATGCCTCTGTGTAAGGAGATGCACAGTCCTATCACACACAATCCCAGTCACAGATCAGCAAGATATTTACCCGAGCCATTGCAAAGGAAAGAGGACAGTGGAGGGGGTGTCTCCTATTTAACCCAACGACTCACCTATTGTCTGATCCCTATCAGGCACCATGAACTGCATGGGCTTTGTTTTCGGTGCATTTTTATATTCACATTTCATTCTCCCCTCTTCTCGGGCGGAACGTCAGCTGTCAACAATCACCTTTCGGCGGAGAACCTGTAATTCTCTCCCGCATCCAGAGGGGGCGCCAAAAGCTCAGAAACTAACTCAACTTTTCTCTGGGTGAGAAGCTCGCTCTGGCTGTGAGAACAGGGCTCTTGCTGAATCCGGATTCCTCTCGGACTTGCAGAGCTACCAGCGCAAGTCGTTTTGCCCTTTCCAAGACGCAACAGCAAACGTTACGTAGCAAACCGTGAGGCGAAACCGATCAAAGGGGCGTTAGCCAGTCATCAATGAAACTGACAAGTAGCAAATAGTTTATACATAGGGGAGGGAAAGGCGGTTTTTTTTACAAACTTTTTTTGGGGGGGAAATCTACATAGTCTAATGAAAGTTATTCTGGTGCATTTCCCCCCCACCCTTTTTTTTCTGGGGGTACATTTTTGTTTCAATAATTATCAGCCCCCAATATGATGCTGATGTTGCTGTAAAGGGGCGCTCGATACTTTTTTCTAGGGTTCATTCAGGGGAAAGTAAGCGGCAAAATGAGAAATCACCACCTCATATTTGAGCCAGACACGTATACAGCCGTTCAGCCACACCACCCAGCTCTCTCCCCGCGTTGTCTAAAATGCTGTCGTCATTCCCGTTTCTAATCGAACAACCCATGTGTGATCACGCGCTATGTCTCCAGGCGCGTCCAGGTCAGTTTCACTCAGTTTTGCTCAGGCATTTTCGATGGCTTGCCAGCGTGACTGCAGCTAGTCCTTTCAACCGTTTGTTACTGCACGGTTTGGGATTTTTCACAAAGGTTTGTCCCTGTCCTTGGAGGGAGTTGCCACATTGGCCAAACGAGATCAGGAAACGTAAATAAATAAATACCTGGTTGCAATTTATTTTAACGTGTGTTCTTTAAAAAAAAAGTTTCCCCCTGTGAAATGTTTAGGACCTACATTATTAATCACAGTCTTTTTTTTCTTTTAAATGGTCCAATATGACAAACGTATAGCCAGGGAGGCTAAGGCGATCTGGGTTTGGAATAAGATGTAAGTTGTGCTAATACTTCAAAGAAAGAGGGGTTAAAAAGAGACTCATCTGAGAACTGAGCTTCAGAGCAGATGCTTTCCAAAGGCTGCGATTCAGAATTTAACATAAGGGTCTTCACATGTCCCTGCAAAGGAAGTGATCAAAAACTCTAGGGCCAAAGGAGAGGGACATATTTTTGCTGTGGTTTTCTTTGTAAAATATACAGTGCCCAATTCAGAATTCAATTCAAGCGCTAAAGACTTTATTCACAGCTTTTGTTTTGTTTAACAGTTCCTTTCGATAGCAGAGTCATTCTGGGCAATAGTACATTTTCGAGGGGACTTTTTTAAAAGTGCAATTATTTTTTAAATGAAATTGGAAATAGTGCATGAAAAAGGTGGAAGGGGTGGGGGGAAGGAGCTCTGAAGAAATCAATTTGAAGGAAGTCTCCCTGTTAGACCCTTTCTGTCTCTGCTATTTTTTTCTCTGGGAATATTTGCTTGCAAACCTCTGGCAAACAGTTATGTTTGAATGATCTGAAAGGTAAGTGTATGTCTTATTTACAGAACCTTTGTCAGACATAAGAAGGGAAGTGGGAAGAGGGTTTGTTTTATCTTGTGAAGGTCTGCAACATTTAAAAGCAGTTCACAGTGTTACAGGTATGACTGGAGTAAATAGGTAGCAGAGAACCAGGGGGAAGAAATATTGAGATTTATATCAACGTTGGGTTGAACATGGACAATTTTGAAAAAAAAAATCTCTTACCAGTTTGAGACTCAGTTTAGCTATTTCAGGAAACAAATTTATCACCAATGTATTTTTTAGGGGTTGGTATAGAACTATCAAAGATAGCTCAACCAATCATTTCTGCTCTGAGCTGGAACTGTTAAAATAAAAAAAAAAAATGAACCAATGTACCTGGAAAAGACAACTAGTGTGGAGAGGGGCAGGGACATCAGATTGTTCCCAGCTGTTACTGCCGATTGATTGGCAACAAAAAAAAACCTCCATGATTTTGGAGGAAAACTGACAGTGCAAACACTGTTTCTATTCTGAAAGTCCATTCGTTGAAAGAATTCTGCCTTTTCTCAACAACAGAATCAATTTTTACAAAAGAAAAGTGGGTTAATAAGTTTGATCAATAAACAAAAGAAAAATGGAAAACAGATATCATGAGTGTACCTATTTTTTTTTTTTAAATCCCACTCTGCAGAATAGGTGAGCTGCCTGACAATCTGATCAATTCAATTCACTTCTTAAAGGTAGAAGTATTTTATTCAACACCAGTATTTTTTTCCCCAAGAGGAGAATGTGTTTTAGACTTAAACTTACAATGTTTCAGGAAAGATTTTTGACAAATAAAAATGTGAATTACATTCCTAATTTAATTCCTTTTCCTAATTAAGGGTGTCTTGTTATTTCAGGAAAAACTCTCTCTCTTTCCCTCTCTGCTAAGTAGCTTAGAAAGTTTCATAGCCAGTGGACTAATATCCACACAAGATGTCAAATAAAGATTTTTCTCTCAAACCCTACAAATGTTTACCGTAGGCATATTGTCATGAGTCAGGTGTGTTTGCTGACAGCTGGCTTCTGTATTTACATGTAAGCTAGCTGTAGTATACTGACATGAGAGGTGAAGAGGAGATGGGGAAGAGAGGATGGCAAATTCAACTTCATGTTTTTCTTATGCAGTTCAGATTGTAATTTCTGAAGTCCATTGTGGCTTTCCTCTCTACCCCCAGACTCCTTAATACCCCCACACCCCCAAAGTCATCATTCTGAAATTGCATCATTTGCATATTGCAGGCTGTGATGTCACCAACACAGCCCTGAGACTTCTCCGCTGGGTCAGAACAGGCTCAACAAAAAGTTCTTCCCTGGCAGGACAGGAAACCCAGGGCCACGCTGGCTCGCTGCATTTTTGCTGGGAGAAATATTTGGCTTTGCAAATGTGCTGCAGTGTGAAAGTCTGCTTATGCTCAGCTTTGCGGGGGGGCGGGGGGGGCGCTAGGCAGAGAGGAAAGGGGATTCACTGCAGCCCTTGAAAAACATACACCAGGAAACTAATGCAAACCCCTTTCGGAATTCTGCTGCATGCAAACCTTTTCACGGCACAAAAGCAGACGTCAGCTAAGATGTCAGCTAGCGGCCTCAGAGCTTTCCTCCGTTGGTGAGACAATGCTCAGCTTGAAAATATGGGAGTGGAATGGAATGTTTTATATCATTTTACCCACTTGTGCGCCAGGAAGTGGTTTCTTAAATAATGGTGCTTGTTGATGTGCATAAGATGGTGTCATCAATTTTGATACAATTTTAGTTCCACGTTTTAAAACTAAAAGGCGTGAGAGGTTGGACATGTGCTTTGAACAGTGGTAAATCTGGAAGGCCAACTTTACACTTGGTTGGCGCAAAGTATATTCATCTCTTGATACAAGGGGTTAGTATTTTAGTTAGTTTATCTTAGTCGGATTGTTTGTACTCAGGGCACAGGGCAGGGACCATGTACCTCTCCAAAGACACTGTTGTCACGTAATAAATAATTTTTCACAATATTTTTTATCAACACAAAAGAATAAATATCATTTTAGCTTAGAGAACCACAAAGCCACACCCGCCCCCACACCAGGACTCACATTTTGAAAGGCAACCTATGAGGATGCACATGAGGGTTAACATTAGGAACAGCTGAGTTGCCCATGCCATCTCAGTTGTCGAACTGCCCGGTGGCACTTACAGAGATGCCAGGAGACGAGTGGATGCTTTAAACTATGGTGCATTTGAGTGGCTGAAAGTGATTGGTGGCTGCACGAATGACTCTGTGTAAAAGTGGCCGGTAACATACTCCTCCGTTAGGGTTAGCCCTCTACCTTGCTCAGCATCCAGAAAGCCCTGGGAGGTTTCCTTTGGTACTGCAGCTGTTTATTTTGCAAGTGTCTGCTAATTTCTTAGATCACTTTCTGAGTAGCCTTTGTCCTGAGGAACATGGATCTCTGCCCTGTTTTAATAGTGAGGGTGGTGGCCACTAGGTGATTACTTGTGAAAAAAGTAAGGCTTATTTTTCAGCTTGACCAAATAATTCTTTAGAACTGGTGTCGAATTATTGTATTAACCCAAACTGTGCATTTACTAAGCTTTGAAATTTGTCTAGCTACATGTCTATCACCCGTTTGTCAGACTAATTTACTGAAAAGCGCAAAATGCAAGTTGATTTAAATTTTGGCTGTAATGAAAAGTAAAGCAATGGGAATGAAAGCTGGACCCATGGCATTTTTCTCTTTCTTTGGATTGTAAAATGAAGGGGAGACTACATATTATAGTATGATTTCCTGAAGGACATATATGCGTGTGATGGTTTAATGACAACTTCCTCATGCTTGCCATACAATACAATGAAATGGATCCATAACAAAAGTATAAAGCAAAAGCAGATAGTGCTGCAATAAAAATACTGTAACCACTTCTAGGGGCTGGCTACATTTGGGTAGCAGGGTCAGGCTGTGGATTGACTCTGGTTTATGGCATAGCACTATTCTAAATGGAATTGATATTTGCTCCTTTAAACACGGAAATCATAGAATTTCTAGTAGAAATCATAGTAGAACCAGTCACTACTCTTGGATTTCCCAGCTAGCAGAAAGCAGAGTCATCATCCCAGATGATGAAAGCTCTTTTGCACCTGATCATTCAGTGGTTGAAAAAAAAAAAAAAGAAAATCAGAAGCACCCAAAAATGTGGACAGACCCTGAACTGATATAGGAAAAACAGACAGGGAGTTTTATCCCAGCCCGGGTGATGAGTGATAGCAGAATTGAGCAGACAGCCTGGTTCGATTTTGCATGTTTGAATCCTGACTTCTGAGCAGAGGGTAACTGACTAGCTCTATAGGATTTTCTTAATGCTTCTTAGCTCCGTGGTACACTTCACCATTGTGACTTCACACACATACACACACATGCGCGCACACACACACGCACACACACAAAATGGTGAAATCTGCTCTGCGGCCAAGAAGCATTAAAACAATCCTATTCACTGTTTTGTAAATTCTCTGCTCCTTGCCCCCCCCACTTTGAAACAACTGCACACAAGGTCAAAAGAAAAAAAATAACATTGGTTTCAAGCATTGCAAACTTGTTAGGCCTAGAAGACGCTTCTGACTCAGTTGAAAGAGAAGGGAATGATAGCATTGCAAGAGTACAGAATTTTTCCCATGATAGGAACTTTTTGCAAGATACTTTTAATAAGTTAGGGCACATCTTATTTTTGGTGGTCTGGACACATGCCTTCATTTTCCCACCTGATATGAACATAGATACTTTCTTCTGAAGAATGTCTTGAGCTGTGCAATCCAAGTATGTAAACAGGCACACAAACCAGGCCAGCAAATAGACTTATGTTGCTTTCAGCTAGGTTAGAAAAATGAGTTCTGAACAGGTATCTGGGAGCTACTTTTGCGCATGGCCGCTCTTATTGGTTGGAGCGATTTGTCTTTTGTAAAGTTCATGCTAGTTCAAGTCCCAGTCTGAGGTGGACATTGCCTGGAAATTGATCTGACTCAGATGCTCAAATCAATCAGTCTGTTTGGAATAATTTTATTACTAACAATCAAAGAAAAAAGACCAAAGTCCTCTGCTACTGGGCACCAAAGACCTGGGCTAAAATCCTAGCAGCAAAGAAATGGCTGGAAAAGGGACAGATGAAAAACCAGTGTTTTCTTTGTCTTGAAATGAGCCTTCTATAGCAAATTGTCTCAGAGGTGGAGCCGTCTTAGTCTGTATTGTCACAAAACAAAGCAAGCAGTCCTGTAGCACCTTAAAGGCTAACAATTTTATTTAGTAGGTAATGAGATTTTGTAGGAAAAATCTGAATCTAAAAAAGTGGGTCTTTCCCATGAAAGCTCATTAACCAATAAATAATATTCTTAGTCTTTAAGAGGCTACAGGACTGCTTCCTTTAGAGCTAGAAAATGATAGTAACAAGCTCCATCTCTAACTTTCCCCTCATTTGCTGTGTGATTGAAAGAGCTTTCATTCAAATTTAACAAGGGCTGTGCATTTAAATCACCTGTTTTTCTGCTTTCAGCTCCATCATAACATCATATACTCCAAAGGGTGCACTGTTTCAAAATGCATGTTGCCCCATCATATTGGCAAAGTAACACACGGGCTACGTCTACACGTGCACCCAACTTCGAAATAGCTTATTTCGATGTTGCGACATCGAAATAGGCTATTTCGATGAATAACGTCTACACGTCCTCCAGGGCTGGCAACGTCGATGTTCAACTTCGACGTTGCTCAGCCCAACATCGAAATAGGCACAGCGAGGGAACGTCTACACGCCAAAGTAGCACACATCGAAATAAGGGAGCCAGGCACAGCTGCAGACAGGGTCACGGGGCGGACTCAACAGCAAGTCGCTCCCTTAAAGGGCCCCTCCCAGACACACTTTCATTAAACAGTGCAAGATACACAGAGCCAACAACTAGTTGCAGACCCTGTATATGCAGCACGGACCCCCAGCTGCAGCAGCAGCAGCCAGAAGCCCTGGGCTAAGGGCTGCTGCCCACGGTGACCACAGAGCCCCGCAAGGGCTGGAGAGAGAGTATCTCTCAACCCCCCAGCTGATGGCCGCCATGGAGGACCCCGCTATTTCGATGTTGCGGGACGCGGATCGTCTACACTGTCCCTACTTCGACGTTGAACGTCGAAGTAGGGCGCTATTCCCATCCGCTCATGGGGTTAGCGACTTCGACGTCTCGCCGCCTAACGTCGATTTCAACTTCGAAATAGCGCCCAACACGTGTAGACGTGACGGGCGCTATTTCGAAGTTAGTGCCGCTACTTCGAAGTAGCGTGCACGTGTAGACGCAGCCATGCTGTTTCAGAGGCCTTCCTTTAATAATTATTAAGACCACTTAAAAATAAGTACGATTGTTTCAAAAGGTGTAAAACGCTAACCAGGATTAAACAGAGACTGGGAGTGGCTTGCAGCTTACAAAGGCAGCTTCTCTGCCCTGGGTATTAAGATCTACCCATTAGACTCTGACAATGGCTCATGACCCACTGTCTGATCTGACTTGCTTTTTCCTCTTTTGATACCTGCTATTGGTAATGGGCCATTTCCACCTTGCTGAATAGACCTTAGCAGGTCTGGCCCTCCATTTTTCTGGGACCCTATTCTTTAAATACACCTCTGAAACCGCCCCCCCCACTCATGCATCTGATGAAGCAGGTCTTTGCCCATGAAAGCTTATGCTGCAAAATATCTGTTAGTCTATAAGGTGCTACAGGACTTCTTGTTGTTCTCTAATTACATGAAAGTATCCACCTGCAACATAAATGCTGGTGGCTTCATGTCTTTGTCAAGAACAACTGATGTGACATATTGTTATGGCTGGCTGTTCGGTTATGGCATTGGTTTGGAAATTGTACCTGAGATTTCGTGGTCATCTGCAGCTAAATAAATGGGGGGTCATTTAAAACCGGTGGGTCCTATTATATTTTCCAAGGGCTAGTTCGTATTACATAGTCCAGCGATGGCTTACAAGAAATCTGTGAGAATTGGAAGGAAGAATAAAACAACCATTCTCTCTACCTGTTTGCGCAGCTTTTGGCTAATGCAGAGGGAGCCGGCCTGTTTATTTGGAGAGCTAAAGTTGTGGAAATATACTTGGAGGGTGTAATGTGGACAGCACGTGTTTCTGGGAGCTACCTGGAGTCTGTGTCCTAATAGCTTGCAGATGTCTTCAGGTCACTGATTTCCTATGGGCCAAAGAACGCAGTCACCACCCCTCCCAGCTCTTCAAATTAAAAAGAAAAAAAAGGGTGGGAGGGCGCGGGAGAAGGGTGTTCACTTCTGGAACTTGTAAAATTGTTTGTTTGGGGTTTATTCCAGCCCGCTTGCTTCCCCCTCCCCAATACCGAATGGTTTAGAAATTCTAACTGCCAGGCCCTGGTTCATTTGGAACTCTGATTTATTTGAAAAATAGAGAAATCTGCTATGGGATCCGTTTTTGTTTGCTCAGGGTGGGGAGTTTATTTACACTGGGATTATTTATTTAAAAACTTCAGTTTTCTGTGCTGCATAATAAACAGGGATTTATGTGTGTATGAGTGTGTATTTCTGTGCGCGTTGTGCGTGTATGTATGCACACGAGGAAGATTGGGTTTTTTTATTGATAAATATCAATTTTGCTGTATACATAAAATGACAATAAATATTTCCATGAATGATGCTTAAAATTTGCACCAAGGCAAAATGAGACCCATGTTGCCCCAGAAGTTATTAGAATTTGCATTAAGGATATTTACTTTGCAGAGTTTGGCAAGTGATGTTGACGATTTGAGCGAGTTTTAACTGTTATAAAGCTTTTGCTTTTTGCTCCTCAGCCATTGTCGTTAGCTTGACTGAGCCCCAAAATAATTTCCAACAGCTGTGAAAATGTAGATCAATCAAACCTAAGAAAAAAGCTTAAAACACATAATTTTGTGCAATCCTGAAAATTTAAATTGAGAAAAAATAAACACTAATAGTCTCCAATGAAATGATAAAAAATAAAAATAAAATTCTACTCCCCCGCCCCATATTTGTCTGTGTTTGCATGTAGCTCTATGTATAGATGTGTATGTGTGCAATGTATCTCTATAGTCACACAAGTTTGCTGGGACATTACCGGAAGGCCAATGCGATGTTTCCTATTTCTCTCTTTCTCATTTGTATTTCCCTTGTTAATGAAAGAAGTGGCGAATCCTTAATTGCAATCTGAGGAAACTTGACCTGTTGATCTGTGATACTGCTTCACATCTGCCTTTGCTGATCCAGACCCCAAGGAAGCAAAACCCTTTAGTGGTTGTCTAACTCTAAGCATTCGCAGAATCCCCTCTGTGTTCCGTAAAAGCAGGTAAATACTTGAAGTTAGGAAGGTACTTAAGTTCTTTGCTGAACTGGGGCCCTACCTCTGCTCGCACCTTTGTTGAGGAAAAAAGGAGTGAATCCCATTTGAAGCCAGTGACTTAGTGAGATGCTGATCTGTGCCCTCATTTCCAAGGGAAGAACGGCTGTAAAGATTTCAATTAGCCCCTTTATCATCCTTAAATTCCATAACGGGAAGGAAGCTGTCAGCATTTGGAGGTTGTGGACAGTATTCTCTGCAAGCTGAGGGCCCAAGAGAAATTCTAGTTCCCCAGGTGATTAGCAGAGCAACTGCAGCCAACAGCTTATGTTTCTGTGGTGGTGCACATCTGCACATGCCTTGGTGCACATGTCAAAATTTATTCCCCCCATAGGTGGAAGAAATGAGAAGGAACCCTGCTTGTGGACCTGGCTGGACTCCCCAGTGAATAGTATTGGAAGGATAAAATTGTTATCGGTAAATGTTATTAAACATGCCAGAGTGAGACATGGTGGGAGAGAGACTATGTTTTCAAAGATCAACGTATGTTGCTGAGAGACAAGATTGTGAGCTTACATGGAGCTCATCTTCAGGCTTGGATTTCATTGTCCACATGCAAATCGACGAAATCTATTTCCATTGACAAGGGTTGAAATTTGCAGATAGCAGAGTAAGAAAAATGCTGCGTGCGAAATCTCTGGAGCTTGATTTAAGGCTATTTGTAGCATATATTTTCAGCATGTCATATTGACAATTTGTGTTTTCGTGGTTCTAAAGATTTTTCACTTCCCACAACTGCCAGTATCATACAATATCTGACACCCCCATGATTTTATGCAGTTAAGAAAGTATAAATCAGTTCAAAATGCTTAAAATAAGCATTATTTATGTCAAAATGATATAAAAAATCAGTTCGGCCCAGTTGAACTGCTGCATTTGCAGCTGGTCAGGTTGGCGGCTATTTCTGCATTGCCTGATTGCTTTGCGGTGCTTAATTGATACTCTTTTGAGCAGCACATCAATGATTAAGCACTTAGGCGCCTAGCACCTACTGACTTTCAATGTGAGTTAGATGCCTCAAGTGCCTTTGGAAACCCGTCCCTAAGCAGTCTGCGTGCTTTGAAACTCTCTTTCTCTTTCTCTCTCTCTCAGCATTTTGGGCTTAATCCAAGCCCCAATGAAATAAATGGTTTCTATCTATTGACTTCAGTGTGCTTTAGGTTCTTTAGGCAGAACATTAAGGGTTCAGAAGCCTGATTGTGCAAGGTGCTGTACGCACGTATAACCAGGCAACGCCTCCACCTGGCAGACTTTACAACTTAAATAAGTTAGACAGATGAAGAGCAGATGACAGGAAATATTATCCCTGCCCTCTAGATGGGGAACTGAGGTTCAGCGTGATGGTAACTTTCCCAGGGTCACACAGGAAGTCTGTGGCAGAGCCAGGCACAGTACTCCTATGTCCTGAGGGCCAATCTGGTGCCTTAACCACAACAGCATCCTTCCTTTTGCACTAAGCCATTTCTCTGCATTCCTGGATGCTGCCTTTCTGCTTGCCAATCGCTCGATCAGAAACGGTTTGAAAAGGTCATTACAGAAACTAAAACCTGCTCCTTAAAAATGTCATGGCTTTCAGTTCAAAGCAAGTACCACACACTTAAATCTGATACAGTAGCAACCCTAAAATAAATTGCTATTTTAACACAATGAAATCTTTGCTGTGGATCTTATTTATTCTATACCAGAAATGGATGTGTTTGGCATGTGCTATGTTTATTTTCCAAATATTAAATAGGCTACATCACAGATAACAACACTGGATTTAGAAGAGAAAAAGATAACATAAAAATCATCAAATGAAAATCAACAGAGTAATGAAAAAGAGTAAAGAAGACACAGAACGTATATGGTCAAAAACATGCAAGGTCTTTTCTCTTTCTCCCTCATAGATTTTAACTAGGTGGTGATCATTTAGCTTGGCAAAGTCCACTCTTTTTACTGAAGTTTTTTTTTTTTAATCCCATTTTGCTAAGTGTGGAGGGATTACTCTGAGAATAACAAATGTCCCAATTTTAATTAACATAATAATAATATTAATAATAAATATGTTTACTATAATAAAGCTAGGATGCCCAAGGAATAGCATGATATTTCCTGGTTTGAGGAGTAATCTATTGTAAATCTCACTCTCTAAACACAGAGAGAGAGAGAACTTTATTCATTTTACACAGAGAGAGAGAGAGAGAGAGAGAGAGAACTTCATTCATTTTCAACCTAAACTCACCATTCTTAATCATCCTAGGACTCTCTTTTGCAAGTGCTTTTGTGGAAGAAAGATGAAAACAAGTCTTGCCTTAATACAAACAAAAGAAACCGTAACTATCACTGAGCATGAGTCAGATACTGTGCAGCTATTTTCCCAAGCTGAAGGAGTAAGGCTGCCTTCCACTTCTTTGCATTGCAGATTTGAAACTTGCAATATAGGAAGAAAAAAAATCTACTTTTCACACCCATCCAAAATAAACTCCAGATGAAGAATAATATTTAAATGAAATATCAGTTACAAGAAGCAACAAGAGATGAAAACGTACCTTCATAGAGAGGACAGTCAACTTAATTCCTAATTGCTAAACTCTGGGTTTTACAATCCCCGGTGTCGGAGGAAGTTTGCTAGGAATTCAGGGGGATCCAGGATGAGAGATCTTTTAAACAAAGCCCCACTGCATCAGATGGTCTGTGATCATTCCCACACACAGCCCATCTTCAGGTGTAGTTACATGCCCCAAAATATTGATGGCAGTCATTTTCTTGCCAGCTCTTATCTGAGTGGGACTGAGCCGGAACTTGGCAGTGCCTGAAAGGGGGTATTGTTCACTTAAAAAAAAATAAAATAAAACAGCAGAGATTAGAGCCAAAGGAGGAGTTTGGGTCTTTTCTGTTCGGGACAGCAATGCACTAATATGGCTTAAGAATGACATTATTTCACCCCTTTACTGCTAACAATTCCTTGGCAATAAAGAAATTTTAGCTGGCTAAACTTGAACCAGAGAGCAAGACCCTTGGATGATAGCAGTGACATTGGTTAGCATTTGCTCTTAATAAAACAGTAATTTATTCATGTTTGTTTATTTTATTAATTATTGGCACACACCCTTAGCACTTAGCTGGAAGATGCTGAAGGACTTGGGAAGCTACTTGTCCAGGTAGGCCCAGGTTTTTCAAGACGAGGGGTCTTCACTGTTCCCTGGAAGCTATGAGTTTGTGTGGCCACTCTGGAGAGATTCAAATGCACACAGCTGATGAGGTAGGCATTTGTTTTTGACGGGGTGCACATTTGCACAGGCCTCGGTGTACATAAAACTTTATTTTGCACATGGATGGAAAAAATCCACCCAACGATGAAAAAGATTAGAGGGAACATTGGGGGTATTTTCTGAGTGACTGATTGTCTCTGTGGCTGCTGCGTATGACTCTCCCAAATTGGCTAGACAGACCTGGGCTACCTTCACTCATGCTATTGGGTTAAGACAGCAGGGTGGATGTTGTGGCTCGGAAGGAGGGGATGGGGGGGCTGGATGTTACCTTGCCCCCCATCCGCAGAATCAGGAGGCTGGTGGAACTTGGGAGCTTGAGTTGCATGTCCCTGCTCCTCTTTCTTGCATGGTAGCTTGAGTGGAAGTAGCATGACTCTGCCTGTAGGTGAAAAGACTTGCTTCCAGCTTCAGTGGTGACCGATCCAAAGAGCCCAGATTTCTAGCAGACAGGTGATTGGCACATTCTGAAAGCCAGCCCCCTACCAGGTGTATCCATCTGAGCATCCAAAAATCATCCATCACTTTTGAAAAAGTAGAGCCTAGGTTCTTATCTGCAGAGTTGGCCATGAACTAGGCCCTTTGGTTTTGTTGGAGTTGCAAGAGACAATGCTTGGATGCGTGTCCAGGTGTGTATGAAACATAAATGCATGTCTGGAAAAGATCCTCTCCTTCTGGAAAAAATAACCTTAAATCATGGATCAGAATATGGGTGCCGCTCCTGAAAACATTTCTGGAGAGCTAACAGGACCTCCAAAGTGATCTTTGGAATACAGTGTGAACATCAGGCCTGGGATAGTCATGCCCCATTTGATGCCTTTCAGGGTATAAGTTCCTCATTCCAAGGTAGGGTCAAATCCTTTCAATCAAATGGGTTATCCTTTCCCGAGAGGCCATCAGTATTTGGGGTCGGTGGTCACACTATGTGAAGCACCTTCACTTCCCCTGAATTCCAGTAGGGGGCGGAGGCAGCTCATCACTTTTAACACTGTCTCAGGGCGGCCCCACCAGGTGAGTTTTCTGGTGGGATTCCTGAGAGCAGGTTTTAAAAGCACAGGAGCTTGCTTTGACTCAGAAAGCTGTCCGGCCTGGTTCCCCGCTTGTCCCCCAACCACATCGTTCACTGTCAACCCCACATGCCAATTTATTTTCAACATCTTGGGCTTGACTGAGTGATCATCGGTGGTTGACTCAGAAAACAGGAAAGGTCAGTTTGAGTAATATCTAACCCGACGCACCAGGCTCCGCGTCCAAAACAAACACGCTGCGAGAAAGGCAGCCTCCCAGAAGATGATTCCCACATGCAAGGAGGAGCACAGGAGGTGATTTCTCAAGCGCCGTGACGTCCCAAGGAGCATTGAAGATATCCATCTCCAGTGCTGTCTCAGGAAAGCAGATGGGGTCAGGGGAGGAGGTAATGGCACAGGACCGAAAATCAAGATACTGTTGCAGAGGAATTGTTTTCATTAAAGAAAAGGAAAACGCAATAATCCTAGGGAGGTCCAAGACAAATAAAGCATCGTTGTTTTGGGTGGAAGAGCCCAGCTTTCGATCCTGCTTTGCACAATGTGGGACAACACCCAACTCCTGTGGGGCTAGAGGAATGTTGTCTGTCCCACCAGAGGCAAGGTGAGAGGCGGGGAGACAGGCCCACCGAAAGTAGAGAGGTTCCCAGAGTACTGGCTGGCTGAACACGTCTAGGCATTCTGAGCAACATGTAGACCAAGAGCTTGACAAACAAGAGTGCAGGTGTTTGCTGAGCTGTCTGGGTCAGGAGCTGGTTTAGAGTAGAAACTTGGGGCTTGTCTAGATGAAATATGAGCTTGCCGTAAACTAGTGTGTAAAGAGCAGCGTGCCATTGCATGCACTCTAACGGTCTGTGTGGACACTGAGAACCAAGTTAATACAGGTTGAACCTCTCTAATCAGGGGCTCTCTCAGCTGGCATACTCTGAATCCGGCATGATTTTAGTTAGCCAGATGACTATTTAAGGGTGTGGCCAAGTTTTCTGGGGTCCCATAAAGTTTCCAGCCACCAGTGCGGGCTCTCAGTGGTCTGTGCTGGTATTTAGCTGTAATTTGCCCCTAAATGCCTCCTAAGAGCCCAGTAAGCAGTAAAAATGTTGGTAATGTGCTAGAAAATATTACCTTCCACTCTGATGGCAAATTGCCTCATTCGGTACCAATTGGGTCCCAAGGGTGCCGGATTGGAGAGGTTCAACCGGTACTTGAAAGCTGCTATGTCCCTTCCCAGTCTTCTGTTTCCCAGACTAAACAAACCCAGCTCTTTCAATCTTCCCTCCCAAGCCAAGTTTTCTAGACCTCGAATCATTTTTGTTGCTTCTCTCTCCAGTGTGTCCACATCTTTCCCGAACTATGGTGCCCGGGATTGGAAACACTTACTCTTGTTTCAAAGCAGAGTAAATCAAGCACACTAGGAACTGGAGTAAGTCAATATATATTGGAGAACGTTCAACGTCTGGTAACAGGGTCTGCCTGCGCAGGGGACGCATGTCAAGCTAGCACACTGTAGACTTGGCTACTTAGCTTGCTGTGCGCAGATTAAAAATAACAACAAGCAGTCAGATTTGTTTCTTTAGCTAAGGTGTAGACATTGGCTTCACTCACTAAAGCCCTGGGTTTAGTTCCCTGCTTTACTCCAACTTCTCACGTGACTGGTTCCAGCTGTGCTCTAAATTCTGAGGTGACTTTGGCTAGTTACATAAAAGTTAAGAACAGACCCAGGACCAAATTTTTAAAGGAATTTAGGTGCTTAAAGATATGTGCTCCTACCTGTATCTTCAGAAAAGGTCTACATAATTCCTTTCCATTTCAATTGATTGCTTGTGTAGGGCAATACACAATCATAGAATCATGGAATTCTAGGGCTGGCAGGGCCCTCAGGAGGTCATTTAGTCCAGCCCCCTGCCTAAAGCAGGATGAACCCCCACTAAATCATCCCAGCCATGACTATGTCAAGCCGAGACTTAAAAACATGCTACCTGTCTATTGGGTTCTTCCCTGGGAAGTCTTATAATTGGCCACAGTATAAAACTAAGGCTTGGAACTATGTGTGGTCGTGGCTGCAAAAAAAAAAAAAAAGATTACCAGGAAACAAGAGCCTCAGTATAGCTGTATCAGACTAGTCCTTTTATTGCATTGTCGGGCATTGCCCTACCACTGGAATGGTGAATATCACTGAAGTTGCAACAGCAAATACCTTGGAATGCATTTGGAGTTTTAAAGTGTCAGTTTTACTGTGGGACATGTGAAGGTAATGTAATTACCCAAGTAAATTGCCATAATGTTTTTGCAGTGTTCACATATCAGAGAATGTGCTCCACTGAATGCAGAGGAACCTGCAAGCGCTGTAAATCAACAGAGGACCGTAATTCTGCGTAATCTAGTCTTAAAATTACAGTCACCAGATATCTCCCTTGTGGCTACCGAGACATGCTTTTCCATGGTTCCCTTTTCTAAGGTGATGGAGGCCTAAGCGCCTAGTATTTATTTCTTGTAACAAATGCCCAGACAGTCATAATATTATCAAAGCAGATGTGAACATGCCACAAGGAGTTGTCTTCAGATTCCAGTGCTAATGTAGACCTCTTGGGAGGCTCTCAGTGCAGGATGAGCCTATTTGACTCAGTTGAAGGAAGCTCTGGAGGAAAAGTCTGTCCAACTTCCATAGCTTGAGACTAGCCTAATGAATAAGGAGGGACAAACTTGCTGGCATAATTGTGCAGTGTTTATATTTGAAAAGGGATATGGCATTTCCACTTTAATTCCTGGCAGTCCCCATCACCCCTGCCCCTCCAGATTAGATTTCCAAACGATCTTGAACATTACTGAGAAATCAGTAGCTGATTAGCTGGCCTGCTTGCCTGCAATCACACCTTTCAATATTAATTATCTGCTGTTTGAATTTGATGATATTGAGCATCCACAGCAAGGGCTGCTCAGTGTTTCGCATCACCAGCTGAAGACAATGATTTGAAGGGACAAAATATGCTGGCTGCGGCTTGGTAAGCAGGAAGCGAGAGCTCATTTGCAAATATGATTAAGGAACCCGATCGTCTCTTCCAGTAGGTTTAGCCTGCGGGTGACCAATCCAATACCAATCAGATCTGTGCATAAGGAATACCAGGAGGTAGGAGATAGTGTTTTCCTCCAGTAGAAGGAAAGGTGTGTGAGAAAAGGAAAATAGTTCACTAAAGTGTTTTGGGCAGATTATAAAAGTTCATTAAAGACAGCTCCACTGAAGTAGAGGTTTAGCAATACCTCAGTGGTTAGCACGTTGGCCTTAGAAATGCAGGGTTATGAGCTCAATCCTTGAAGGGTCCTTTGAAGGGTGTGGGGCAGGTTAAGGTCCTTTCTTTTTTAATTCCTTCAGTCTGAAAATTTCTGGTAATTTTAGGCCTCAGAAGCCTACTGGATAAGGCATGGCCTTCCTAAGCCAGAGGTGGTGGGTTCAAGTCCCTCCTGGGTTGGAGGTGAAGCCTTCATTACTGTCACTTGTTGATAAATTTGAGGCTAATTTTGGGGGAGGGATTGCTCAGCAGTTAGCACACTGGTCTTGTAAACCCAGGGTCATGAGCTCAGTCATTAAGGGGGTCTTTCAAGGGTTTGGGGCATGTTGTGAGTCCAAGGGGCAGAACTTGATGATCTCTTGAGGTCCCTCACACTTGTATGAAGAATAAAGCCTTGAGTCAGCTAAGGATCTGCCTCTCTCTGTGTAGTGATGGTGAGAACCTCAAAGGTTGAGAGACCTGGTTTGGAAAAACATATCAAAAAGTTTGGAAGTTAGTCTGGAAGTATCACCACTCATGGGATTTTTAGTTGTTGCTTCTGTTGTGATTTCTTACTATATGTCAATGTTTCACCCGTTGGGCACAGCTGGGGAAAGGAGGGCTCTAAGAAAGAGAGTAAGAATGATAACAAATTAGCGGGTTATTTTAATTAAACCCTAACAAAGGTGCTTGATGAGTGTTTGGGCTGACTCATGTTGTACTAAATTAATCTGGTGTTTCACCCTTGCTTGCTGTTACAAGGTGAAAGGCATCCCCTGGCAGAAGGCCTAAGTATACTTAGGCTACATCTATGCGAGGCAGAGTAAGTCGACCGCAGATACACAATGCTAGCTATGGCAGTTGCACAGCTAGAATTGACCTATCTGCGCTCAGCTTAGTTGGCTGTCCATACTGAACAAGCTCAACAGGAGAATTTCCCGTTGACCTCCCTTACTCCTTACAACTGTGACCCGTGAGAGGTTGATTTCATGCATCTCTAATAGATGCACAAAATTGAACTCCAGAAGATCGACCCTGAGTCGGGGGAGTGTAGACGTAGCCTTAATCTCCTGAAGCTCTGAGGAAATAAACAAAAGGCTTAATTAGTGCAACATACACTTCACTACTCTCTTGTTCCTAGGGGCAAATTTCACCTATCTGGAGTACATGGAACTCTTGGGCAAACTCCTCAATGACTGGTGAGTGCATCCATTCAGGACATGGAGTCACAGCTGCCTATGCCAGCAGTGAATTTAATGCCTGCTTTTGGTGTTATATAAAATAGTAGTAATAATAATAATTAATAATAAAATCAATAGTAAATAATCATATATGAGACAGGCCCAAGCCATCAACTTTAGATCCAGATCTAGGGTTCACGCTTCCAGGGCTTGAGGTGGGGGAGTTTGTTTGGCCCTTATTTATAGAGCTTGGGATCGATCATGACATTTGGACCTCGGTTCGGATTCCAAGTCCCACCCTCTAGAGTGTGCAGAACTGGGGAACGACTTCAGACCAATCTTTAATTGTTGAAGAAAAACTCTTGGCTTGAAGAATTCCATCTTGTTTTTGTTAGATTCGGCAGTATGGGGAGTTGCCTTTGTTGGCAGGTTATTCTGAGGAATTAATCATCACAGAGAAGTCTGTGGTAAAGGTGGAAGAAGCCACCAAGTTCAGAGTTGGCTTGAGGTGGATGTCAGGTTTACCACCCCTCAAAGTCCATTGTTTAATCTGAGTGGCCTAAGGAGACCGTGTCAGGCTTTTATAAATATTTGTGTAGCATACAGAGAATGTTTTCAGAAGCCAAGTCCTATGCCCTTTGGCTGCTGGCAGCCACTCCAGTACAAACTTTGCCTGAGGCTGAAGAAATGTGGTAATTAACAATTACAGAAAATAAAAGGAAGGAGATTCATGGACAGAATATTGACAAGGACTCAGAGCCCACAGTCCACGCCCAGTTTTCAACAGAACTCTGGCCATCGGCGCATTGGTACCATCTTTTGAAACTTCTGTCACCGGTTGAGAATGATGGGTTCTTGAAGATCTGATGCATTGGCACAGGAGTTTCCATAGAATGTTGGTTTGTGAGAAAGAAGATTTCAAAAGCTTCATGGTACAAATATATATATATTACATTATACATAGTATGTAAATATGTATATACATTATACAAATATATAAATTACATTATATATATATATATGTATGTACCTGGTACCTATATGTATGTATAATGTAATTGTTTACAAGGCGGTGCATACACGGGCATTGTCTCTTCCATGACTAGAAATAAAAGACTCAAGGTACATTTGAGTAGCGTCTTTCAAACCTATGATCAGGACAGCTAGCTAATTTCTCTCATTGCCTCACAGGAGTCAGCCAGTTCCAGAAGAGCGTTAGAAAGTCACGTATCAGAGAGGTAGCCGAGTTAATCTGTATCTTCAAAAACAACAAGAGTCCTGTGGCACCTTATAGCCTAACAGATATTAGAGAATCAGTAGCTGCTGAGCTAGTTGCATAGTTCTGGAATTGGAAAGACCTCTTCTTTGCTTGTCCTCAAGGGTGGTGTTCATATGCTAGAAACACCTCCAGGCCCACACTGAGAGCAGGGGCTCATTGCAACTGGTGTTGCACAGAAGAGCTTACAGGTCATAGGAAGAGGGCAGACTAATGGAATATAGGGTGGGATTCCTGGTTCCTACAGATGTCCCTATCTGAACTCTGCTTGAGCCAGTATCTGAAAATAGCAGGGTGGGTAAGGTGCATGCATAGAAGGTTGAGCTTGTGGCCTGAGCATGTAAGCAGAGGGTCTTATTCAGTGTTTCCTCTAACTTTTAGAATACATTTTGTTATGTGCACCAAGGCATACAGGGATGTGCACCACCCAGAGAAACACATGCTGCCAGCTGTGGGCACTCTGCTAATCAGCTGGGCAGCACCTGCATCTCTCCTGGGCAGCTGCCCAAGCACTCAGGTTACAGGGAACACTGGTGAGGCAGAACTGTACTCAAGGCAGCTAGCCCAAGTGGCCAGTCATTCTGATGTGGACACAACACTATTTTTACACACTATCTTGAGCAGAGCTAGTGTGGGTATGTCTCTGTGAGCTGGGCAAAATACTTCACCCCCCCCAGCTCAAATGTACACACTCTCTGGGAAGGGAACTAGAGAGGGGCTAAGTGACTTGCCCATGGTGGAAAAGCATGTCAGTGGCAGAGCTGGGGATAGCATCTGTATCTCCAAGCCAGAGCTCTGTCCAGTGGCCCAGGGGACCATGGAAGATTGTGCCATGGAAGCCCGGTCTCACAGTTTGTCAGACTGACCTCCACAGCACAAGCCTATGAAACTCAGGTTCGTTTATTTCTTTTTTTAAAACCATGAACACTTTGGTTAAAACTGTTTTTCTAGGCTACACATGGGCTGCCTCTGCCTTATTCCACAGCAATCTTTATGTTTCCCCTTTCATACGCAGAGGACCAGCATCAATGGCTCAGCTTGTGGTTTGACTCACAAAGCCAAGAGAATCATCTTGTCTTGGCTCAATTGCTACTCTTGCTGGTTTGCCCATTTCTACCTGGTTTGTGTCTACCTATACAAAGAGGGCAGCTTGTTCCACCGGCTTCAGCAGAAGGTAGCTGTCTGTCTGGATTATAAACTAGTTTTGGTGTGTGGTTGTGGTCAGGAGTGAGGCCATACAAGTGACATCCTTGTGTTTTGTATTTACTCTTCAGTGACTTCCCACATCAAACCCATTTGGTTTCTAAGTCCAAAGGTGCTTTTTCACCCCCAAACCATTGGTCCCTGTAAGCAGAGCACTTGAGCGACTGCCCAAGAGAGATTCAGGTGCTGTCCAGCTGATTAGCAGTCACCCAGCCTGTGTTTCTGTTGGTGGTGCGTATCCACACATGCCTTGGTACACCTAACAAAATATATTCCGCCCAATAGATGGAAAAAATTAGAGGAAAACAGTGCCTCAAACCAGCGTAGTGGCAGAGAATTAAACTGCTTTCATTTTGCGTGGCACTTGGCCACCAAGAGCAAAGAGGCATGTGAGGCAAAAAGAGTTGCAAATATCATTGCTTGGTGTGGCTGAAACTTCCACCGCACAGATGAAACTATGGCCTTGATGGTTGTGCACCACAAGCAACTCCACTGAAGTCAATCCAGCTGCACTTGTATAACATCGGTGCAGCTAGAATCAGGACCTCTGGGTATCCAAGCATGGCAACTGCTCCAGGCATTTTCCACTCATTGAGTCTGCTGGATGGCTGCAATTTATAGAAAGTGAACTCTAGCTCTGCTCAGTCAATGCCCTTGCCCCTGTGTAGAGGAGAAGCTGCAAGCACTGCAGATGTACTAACTGGCTTTGGACTCTGAGCTCTATTTCACAAGGCAGAGCCTTGCATGTGGAAATGATTGCAGCTACTTCCTTCTAGTGTATTATGCCCTGTTAATTTTGAGAGAGTAGAAACCTATGAGAAAGAGCAGCAGTGGTGTCATGGTCTCCTGCCACAAAACAATCCTATTTCACCCGCTCAGCTTGGGGTAAATAGAGAGAGAGGGGCCTGAATGTCATCTATGAGCCAACCTCAAAATTGTGTGTGTGTGTCTCATATTTTAGTCCCTAGATCAACACCTTCTGCCACACTTCTGGGTCCAGGCTGGAATCCAGAAATTGGAAGGATCCAGAAGAGATGTAGCCTGAGATGGTGGAAAACTCGCAAGAACAGATGGAATTCAAGCTCTGTGGGAAAGCTGCCTGAGATCTAATGAATTTGAGGCCGCAGTGTCTTTTACCTACATGCTTCTAGCTTCTATCCTGCACACACAACACGATCCATTGCTTACAGTCAAGCCCTGAGATACAATTGCATCTGCTCTGATCCTACTGACAGAGACTAAAAACTACATAATCTCTACCTAACATTCATAAACCTGAATTACCCACCGGGAGAAGTAAGAAAACAAATCTACAGGGCCAGACAAATACCCAGAAACCAGCTACTCCAAGATAGGCCCAAAAAAGCCAATAACACAACACCACTTTGTCGTTACCTACAGGCTCCATCTCAAACCACTGCAACGCATCGTTGAAGACCTACAACCTATCCTAAAGCAGGATGCCACACTCCAGAAGGCCCTAGGTGACAGGCCTGTTCTTTTCTATAGACAACCTCCCAACCTCATGAGGATTCTCACTAGCAACCACAGGCTATACCACGAAAATACTAATCCTGGAACTTTTCCTTGCAACAAATCCCTTTGCCAACTTTGTTCACATATCTATTCTGGAGATACCATCACTGGACCTAACCACGTTAATTACAGAATCACAGGAATATTCTCCTGTTCCTCAACTAACATCATATATGCCATCATGTGCCAACAATGCCCACACACCATGTGTATAGGACAGACTGCACACACTCTTCGACAAAGAAAGAATGGACATAAAACAGACATAAAAAACCTCCAAAAATGCAAACCTGTGAGCCAGTACTTTTACGGACTGGGCCATTCTGTTAAAGATCTGAAAGTTTGTGTTCTACTAAAAAGGGACTTTAACAACCATCTACAGAAGGAATGCTCAGAATTAACATTCATATTCAAATATGACACATTAACAAGTGGTTTAACAGGGACAGCAATTACCTGACCCATTATAAGGACTTTTTTACATACTTTGATGTTTTATCTAACTCTCAACTTCCGCACCCCAGCCCCAGCCCCAGCCCCCGCCCCTCCAGCCGCCCCTCTGCTCTTTTTGTTTGTCAGTTTTGACAACAATTTTTTGGACCTCTGTGCTTCGTGTATTGAGTCTGTTCTGGTAAGGCTATGAGCTTGAGAAGTGGGTCTGTCCCATGAAAGTTCACCATCTAATATATTATTTAGTTAGTCTTTAAAGTGCTACATGACTGCTTTTTTGTTTTCCCCGGAAGGAATTGACTCAGAATATGGGGGACATTTCCACTGGAAAAATGTTTGGGAAGAAAAAAGTGGCACTGTGGGAGTTCTGGCTGGGCTTGGGTAGCCCTGGATTCTGCCCTACAGTAAGCGCATTTTAGCATCTTAAGGAGTCTCACTCTGGCACCTAGTTCAGCAGCTCCATTCATTTTGACCAGTGTGTACATATACCTTGACAGTTGGCTGCCAAGACAAGCCCATTTCACTATGCAGCAGTAGCCAAAGAAAGGGTGGGGAAGGGAATGTGGCAATGTTGGCAGTGGGAGGGGGACTGAAAAATTCCTCTCTGGGCCTGGTGAAGTTTCTAGCATCTCAAGGGAGGTAAACAGCCGAGCTGGCATTGGTGTGACAGACCTCTGTGCTTGAGAAACTTCTCAGCTCAACTTCAGACCTCTCCGTAAAAATCTGCGACAAACGTTGGAGGTAAACTGCTAACCCCTGTCGTAAAGCCTTTCCTTTGGCGTCACATTCCACGCCACGCTGTGCAACGAGAACAGCTGGAGTCTGGGGGCCAAAAACTGAAATTCATTCTGACCTCCTCGCCTCATCTCCTTTTGGCCACTCTTGGACCTCGCTGAGAGTGGGGGTGTGGGCGGGGAGAAGTTGTGTTAATGGATGTGCTAAATGTTAAAAAGTTACGTCTGTTAATAATATAGGGCCGAGTTTGTCTGCTGGGATCTATTCCTGAACAGTTTTCTGCAAGGGGGAGAGATCCATTTATTGAGACTAGAATGGCCCCATTCTGGCTCTTAGTCCTTGCTCCTCTGTTTGCTCCTCACCTTTTTTTATCTCATTCTCCTAATAACATTGAAGACGTCTGATAAAGAACAGCTAGGCCTTGTTTCAGCAGATCTTCATAAAACTTCAGCTCCACTCAGCTGAGACGCTACTGTCAAATCATTACTCACCTGTAGGTTTTAATTCTAGATTGTAACCTCGTCCTGAAGTGGTGCTTGGCCACACACATTAAAACATTAAAATGTGTTTTAATGCCTTCCTTCCCCTTCTCCTGACACCAGGGTCCTAGTCTGACACCACGGTTGCTCCTCAATCAAGCTACAGCTGAGGTCTTGTAAATTGGCATCCTACCACAGGAGAAATCAGTGATTCAGAATTTGGAGATATTTAAAATGTATATACAAGTAGGACTTGTTTTAAAAGTCAGGGATGGTGCATACTCCTGCCAAGAAGGCAGGGGACTGGACTCGATGGCCTGCCAAGGTCCCTTCCAGTTCTATGAGAATTGTACCTCCATATTTTTTTTTTAATTTTCCAGTGTACATGTCGTCCTAGAACAGAGGTGGTCACACAGCATGCAGGACCATCCCATCGCCCAGGAATCTCTGCACAGAACCACTGCCTTGAAGCAACACTGCTTCAGGAATTGACTCCCATCACAGAGGAAATAATCCACCCTCCTCTTCTCTTCTGAAGTTGCCACTACACAATATCTTGTCTCACTCCAGACTAATGACAGAAACATGTTTGTCTAGGAGTCAAATGTTGCTCATGCTGTAAGGGTGGAGTGCTTCCCTACATGGACAAAGAGACGCACACAGGATCTGCTTAAAGTAGCATGACAGAAGTAGAAACATAGTACACGTTGATCTTTCCTCGTCTGGTACCCTCGGGACCTGACCGGTGCTGAATGAAGGAATTTGCCGGACCTCAGGAGGTCGCTATGGTCTAGTACATTACCAACACTTCCATTGCTTGCTGGGTCTTAGAAGACATTTAGGGGTAAATTGCAGCTAAATAACAGCAGAGAACACTGAGAGACAGGGCTGATGGCTGGAAACAAACTTTATGGAATTGCCAGAAACTTGGCCACACCCATGATAAGTGGACAGCTGGCTAACTAAAATCATGCCAGATTATGGATGGTGCTGGATGAGAGGATTCCAGATAAGAGAGGTTCAACTGGTAGCACATTGGGCAGTCACCTGACTACAAACACACCTGGATCCACTGGCTAAAGGTAATGAGCTATTGTCAATGAGCTTGCAGCTACACCAGAACATTTTGTGCATTAGCTCAATCAGAATTAACACATCTGGGCAACACTCAGACACCCAGATGAAGCATAGATGTACCTTACAAGAAACAACCAGCCATCATGTGTTTCATATGACTGGCTGCATAATAGGCTATTGACCTATTGATCTATCTTTGTAGCTTGTAGCTAAGCATAGGCGCTGACTTCCCCTTTTGTCAGAGGGGGCTTGAATCACCACCTGCACTTCAGACACCGCCCCCACTCAGCCCCTTCCTCCAAGCCTTGCCCATATTCCTGTTTCCACTCTACTCCTGTCCCCCTCCCTTTCCTCTCCTTCTGCCAAGCCCTACCCTGTCTCTTGCCCACTCGTCTTCCCCCCCACCCCATGCATGCCCTGTGAAGTTGAAAGCTGCTGGAGGGAGCTTGACTTCTGGGAGGTGCTGAGCACCAATGTTTCCTGTAAGCTGAGCGCTTGTGCGGTCACCCAGGAGAGATTCAGGTCTCTCCCAGCTGATTAGCAGGGCACCCACAGCCGGCAGCATGTGTCTAGTGCTGGTGCACATCCTCTCATCCCTTGGTGCACGTGACAAACTTTATTCCACACATGGATGGAAAAAATTAGTGGAAGCCCTGCTGAGCACCTGCTAATGTTTCCCTGGGGATGCTCTAACCCCGGAGGCCCTGCAGAGTCAGCGCCTATGTAGCTAAGTAGCGTATAGAGGTTTTGCTTGTGTGTGTGGGCAGGGGGTGGGTGGGTGGCAGCAACAGACTTGCTAGGCCCCTGGGAAAGGGGTGGGGAGGGCCTGGCTGTGCACTTCCAGAAGGGGTGTCCTGAGGCAGAAGAGGCAGGGCTGGAGGCAGCTGGCTCTCAGCACCATCTGGAGTGTGCCATGCGGAGCTCTTGCGGTGATTTAAAGGGCCCAGGGCGTTGGCTGCTGCTGCTCTTGTGTTAGGGATGGCAGTGGCCAGGAGCCCTGGGACCTTTTGAAGCGCTGGGTCCAGGGACAACTGTTTCCTTTGGCCCCGATGTCAGCAGACTCCCACCAAGTGGGTGTATTTTTTATCTCTGTGTGTATGAAAATTATGGAACTGTTGTTCCAGGGGGGAACTCAGTAGGTCTTCCAGGCCAATCCCCTGCAGTGAGCCAGGGCTAAGTAGCAGCTGGACCATCCCTGGCAGATGTTTGTCACCGGAGGTTTTTAAGAACGCGTTAGACTATGACTTAACAACCTCCCTAGCTGATTTGTTCCAGTGCTTAACTATCCTTACCATTAGGAAGCTTTTTCTAATGTCTAACCTAAATTTTTCTTGATGCAATTTAAGCCCATAAGGTCTTGTCCTGTCTTCGGGGGCTAAGAAGAACAATTTATCACCCTTCTCTTTAAAACAACATTTTGTGCGCTTGAAGCCTATTATCATGTCTCCCCTCTGTCTTCTCTTTGCAGACTAAACAAACCCAGTGTTTTCAATATTTCCTCATAGATCATTTTGAGACCTTTAATCATTTTTGTTGCTGTCCTCTGGATTTTCTCCAGTTCAGCTAAAACTTGGTATAATACTTCAGCTGAAGCCTTATGAGTTCTGTGTGGGAAAATTACTTCTCGTGTCTTATTTATAAAACCCCTAAAATGCATCCTAGATGGAAGTTTGTTTTATTGCACCAGTATTACAATGATAAATCATATTCTGTTTATGGTCCACTCTATGCCCCAGATCCCTTTTTTTGCCATTCGCCTTCCTGGCACTCATTTCCCGTTTTGCATTTGTGCGATTGATTATGTCTTCTGTTGTGTAGGACTTTGCATTTGTCCTGACTGCATTGCATCCTGTTTATTTCCAGTCATTTTCTCCAATTTGTCAAGATCATTTTGAATTCTAATCTCGTGCTTGCAATCCGTTCAAGTTTATTGTCGTCCACAAACTTTATACATTTACTTCTTGTGCCATTATTCAAAATCATTTGTGAAGATATTGAATGAAATCAGGCACAGACAAAAATCCCTGTAGGACCCCTCGGCTATGTTCTTCCTGCTTGACTGTGAACCAGCGTAGCCACTCTTTAATGCTGGGTTTCTGGTTAGAAAACTGTACTCAGAGAACTCAGAACAAGTGACTTAGAGAAACTTATCTTGAATAAACAGGTTTGGAACTTAGTTGTTATCAGGATGAAGACTTCTGTGATTTCTTATTTCTTGTGGCACAAAGATCGCGCTGCTGAGAAAACTCTGTCTTCCACACTTTCCTAGTGGTTGACGAGAGTCTGATGGGTCCAATAGAATGTTGCTGTCTTGGAAGTGAAGTCTGAGGGCTTGTGTACACTGCTATTAGCAGGTTGGATGACGAGTCATGTAGGCAGACCCCCACTAGCTTTCGGAAGACACCATGGCATGAGCTTCTGCACAGGAGGTACAAGCCTGCCTGGAACCCTGGGAACGCATTCACATTCATACTGAGGTCCACACTGCCTCAGTTTCACCTCTATTTTTGTCTTCGTTACTTTAGTAGATCAAAGATAACTTGGCTGTCCAAGCTGCGATCACACATCCAATTGGAGTGTAGCAATGCCTTCAGTCAGACCAAGACAATCCTTTGGAAAGTAGGGAATTCATAGTTAAGAGCAGACTTTGGGATATTGCAGACTACATAGGAATACCTGAGCCTTGGACAAATTTGCAACAGGTTTGCAGAAGGGGCGGGGGAAAGGATGGAGCTCCCTGAAAATTCTGTGTTGGTCAGTCATTTTACTTTTCCTTCTAAAGCCTAAGACATGGTTTCGTAACTGGAACACCGGTGAAGCCAACAGTGGTGGGACTTGACTTAGTTAAACCCTTGTTTTCCAGGTGGAGCACAGGTCATCTACAAGTCTCTTCCACTTTACTCTGTCTTGGGACAAAACTTCTAGCTGACCCCAGGAGTACCCTAGTTGTCTTCTTTCTCAGTAGATCTTCTCCACCTTGTCTGAGGTCTTCCTCTTTTGTGTTTTCCTTGCAGGTTCTGTGTGAGAGCTTGGTGGACTATGCTGGATGATGGTCTTCTGAAAGTGTGGCCTAGCCATCCCCACTTGCTTTTCTTGACTTGAACGTCAAGTAGTTCTTGTCCTGCTCTGTTCCAAAGCTCCTCATCTGTGACCAAGTCTTTCTCTGAAAATTTGCCTCTTCCTATCCCTTTCAAACTTTTTTTTCCTGGGGAGGGGGTAGGGGGAGGAAGAGGGATGGGTTCTATTTCCTGGTCTTTGTTGTTTCAGCTATATTGCCCTGCTGTCAGCACTCCCCAACTAAATGGGAAGGTAATGTAAACCCGCTGGTTCAATAGGCATCCTTCTCTGAATCAGCCCTGCCTCATTGCCACACGTTAAGCGGGCGTTTTGCCAATGAATAGGAGCTCCATTGTTTCCCCACCTTCTTCTGGACACCTATTTCAGGTATATTCCTCGCATTGGTATTACTGTATATTCTGCAATCCCCCAAAGCCTGCTCTTATAGTGAATTCCCTACCTCCCATAGGACTGGCCTGGTTTGATTGAGGGCATTGCTACACTCCTATAAACTATAAAATGATGTCCTAATTGGTATTCTTAGGGAATTACATGGCCCTCATGATGGAGGTATCTGGGCAAGGCAGGGCAGTACTATTATTCCATTTTACAGGTGGGGAACTGAGTCACAGAGAAACCAAGGCCTTCCAGTGGGAGTTAGGAGCCTAAATTCCTTTAAGGATCTGGGTCTAATTGACTCGCTCGGGGTTGCATAGGACACACAGGTTCTGCCACAGCTTTTGCCACTCCCACTAGCTTACTCTAACCACCAGAGCCACCTTGTCTTTTAAAGCACCACAGCAGGTTTGGAAAGCGCAGTGCTCGTTTTAATCCAGTGGGTTGTTTATCCTTGTTTTGGTCATCACATCCTTTCTGCCAGCGTTCCCTTAGCAGTTTCATGTGGACGTGGTATCCTTTTCCACTTCCTCTCCAACACGGGGATTTGCATGGCTGTGCCTTGTCAGGAGAGCAGTATTACAATCCCCAGATGGCTTCATCTCCCATGCAGCTGGAGAGATTTCTGGGCAGATAACTTGGCCAAGATTTTCAAAACTGACTTGCGTATCCAAATGGAGGAAGCTTCAGCCACATGGGCTGGTTTCCTAGGAAGCACTGAGTTCCCATCCTCAGGAAATAAGGCCCCTTTAAGATGTCTTAAGTTGGAATCACTAGCCGCTTTTGAAAAATGTAGCTTTGGGTAAAGCACTTGGGGATCCCCCAAGATACAAGATGCTGCATAAATTCTGATTATTGTAAACGTTATTACAGGAGAAGGGCAAAATAATTGCACCTCCGGCAAGAAGAAATGAGTCACTAATGCCTGAAAGATTCCTTTAAGGCCAGTAAAATCTGTTGTGTGAGGTTAGCCAGTTGCATGGTTAGCCAGCTTGAAATGTACAGATTACATGCTGCCAGAGCTTTTATGGTCTAAATGCCAATTTAAACCCAAGGTGCAAGGCCAGCCTGTTAATTTTAATGGTGCTTTGTAAGCTGTAGAATTGGCTGTCTGGTTTGGGTGGCCTGCGGGGCTGCCAACAGGGGGCAAAAGAAGCAAACGCTCCAGAGCCCGTCGATTTAAAAGGGGCTGTGGCTGTTAGCAACTGCAGCAGCCAGAGCCCTGGGGTCTTTAAATCGCTGCAAGAGCCCAGCGTTCCCTGTAAGCTGAGACCTTCGGCAACCACCCAGCAGAGATTCAGGTGTTGCCCAGTGGATTAGCAGAGGTCCCATAGTCACTCACAGCCAGCAACATGTGGTTCTATTGGTGGGGTGACAATTGCACAACCGGAATCAAAGTAGCCAAGGGAGACTTATCAGGCTGTCCTCACTGAGGGCAGTTGACAGCTGAGTTTTTCCCGTTGCCCTCCCTTTCTTCTCATTAGGATGAGGAGCACCAGGGCTGACCGTCGAACCCTGATGGTTTGATTTGTCGCGACCCAATAGGTGTGCTAAATCGAACCCCCGAAGATTGACCCTGACTGGACTGATCTTCCGGTAAGTATAGACATACCCTGGGTTTCTGTTCCTTGGGAGAACACCATAGTTTTGAAAAGTATTTTTTGATCCCATAGATCCGTCTCATATTTCTTGGGCCATGAGTGAGCTATTTCTGAACTTGCAGTGTAGTGACCAAACCCATGACTTTGTAAGTCACTTTGAGAAACATTACATCTGAAAAGTGCTATGGAAAAACAAATCTATTTGAAACCTTATAAGTATTTTCATGAGAAGCTGGAGAAACCCGGTGGAGACAGCTTAAGATAATTACCAGGGCTGGGTGTCCTTTGCTCTGAAAACATAGCACCAGAACTGAATGCTCCCTCTTAGAATAGCAAGACTGTGCTGTTTGGGGTGATTATTCTAAAAACAGAGGTAATTTTTTTAAAGTGCTATTAAAGGCAATGGCCAGAACTGCACAGTGCCCAACTTGGAAAATTCACTGCTTGAAATAACAGCTTTATGGGGACATTTGTCATGGAGGACTACAATTTGGACCTGTTACTTAGCTCACAGTCTGGCTGTACACATAAACAAAAAAGATCCAGACAGAATAGTACCACTCATGTAGCATCTTTCATCAGAGCATTCCAGTATGCTCTGCAAACATTTAGTTAAGGGAGAAATTGTGACTTTGCTCAGGGCCAGACCTATGGAGCAGCATGTGGCTGCATCACCACAGGGATGTACAAGAATCATTTCCATTCCTGGCTCCTTTGCTTGCAGAGGAAGTTAATTTGGAATTGACGGATCAGTAGGTGTGCTGACCTCAAACCTGTGCATTGAGAGGGGAGGTGTTTACGCAAGGCTCTGATCATTGCCTGGTCTCTCTCTGCTCACCTCCATGTTTGTGTTGGTGGGTGGGGGATGCAGTGGCTCCATGACTCCCCCTTTGTGGGCACATGTAGGGGCAAGAGACCCACTTGCTCTTATTGGGCATCACAAGTCCCCTTTGGGATAATATTGCTTTATCCCCTTTGAACATGTATAAATAAAGGCCCAGAGAAGTTTAGTAACTTGCCCAGAGTCGTAACACCAACAGGTAGAACCAAATGTGGGACCTCTGGAACTTAGTGCGTGAGCTAAAAACCAGCTGGTGCTTCGCTAAGGCTGTAGAGGAGAATCCTTTCTCTCTTCAAGTGGTCAATGGGCAGGTCTATTCTGCAGTGGAAGGCTGGATTTACATATGCAATTTTTAGCTATGTTAATTAGGTAGCATGAGTTGATGTGTCTTAATTCGGGCTTCTGCACTGACTTCAGTATGAGAGATCAACAGGAATGCGCGCTCCCACTGGCATCCCTTATGCCTCACAGGAGTATTGGTGCTGACACAGACATCCTCTACATTTGATTTAGTGCATTCCTACCAGGCATGCTAAATTGAACTCCGGAAGATTGGCCACAGCAAGGGTGATCTTCCCTGTAGTGAAGAAGAAACCTTAAGGGCAGTGCTTCCCAACCTGTGTGCTGTGGCACTCTGGTGTGCCCCAGATGGGTTTTACTTGTGCCATGGAAATTTTGCCGCCGTTAAAAGAATTTTTATGTAGAAAAGTAAATCTTTTATCAAGGAATTGGAGTCTTTGGATTTCATTTTTTTTCCTTTTTATCTTCCTCAATAGCTTAGTAATTTCTGCCTTTTTAATCAGAGTACTGTCATCCTGAACCTCACCTTTGACCAGTCAGAATTTGCACCCTGGAGTAGTTTTGATGACACATTTGCGCATGATTGATGTAGGCTTGACTTAATTTCACAGGACTTGGCTTGATATGAAAAGCTGATTTCACGTTTGCTTAGAAAAAATTATTTCACAGCAAGAGTGCCTAACTTTTCCTCTTAAAAGAAAGGTACTTTAATAATGTATGAAACAAGAGCTCCAATCTAGGTATTGTTGGCTGTGTATATATGATTTTGGTGTGCCATGAAATGTTTGGGATCTTAAAAGACTGACTTAGGGGACCTGAGAGGCATTTAATTTTAGGTAGAGGTGGGTAAAGACGTCTTCACTATAGGGAAGATCCACCCTGCTGAAGTTGATCTTCTGGAGTTCATAGGGATGCGCTAAAGCAAATTTACTGGACATCTGTGCCAGCACCGATACTTCTGCCCACATGAGGAGTGAGGGAAGTTGACAGGAGCATGCGCTCTCATCAACCTCGCTTAGTGGAGATTCACGGAAGCCTGAATTAAGGTATGTCTCAGGTGTGTAGCTAGAATTGCCTCCCTTAATTCAACCTCTGCTGTAGCATAGCCCTGCCCTTAGTGCCCCTATATGGGACAGTGAACCACACCCAGAAGGTGCGTAGGTTACACAATGATTTGATGGCAAACTGGGAATGGAACCCAGGAGTCCTGACTCCCCATCCCTCCTTTAAGCCTTAGAAACTGGACTTGTTCTCATGGTTGCGTGTGAAGCTTTCTTGCAAGCAAGCCGCAGAGTAAAATTTTCAAGGTCCTTCTTGCTGTATCCTTCAAGGAGCCGCAGGCTTGTATATTTCACTGCTTTATAGTGAATCCACTCAGCGGGGGGTAGCTGGGGAAAGTGCTTCTTGCAGGCTTGTGCCTGCGATTGTGAGGAGAGAGCGGTTTGTTATTGTAGGCCTGCAAAAAATCGAATCAGTCATATCTGCTGCTCTCCTTGATGCTCTAAAGGCCCAAATTAATTTTACGTTTGAGCGTGTCAAATTCTTTTGGCCTGACAGAGCTACTTTGAGCCAGGCTACTGACTGAGATGTTAACCAAACATGACATGCCTGCAAGTTGCATTTCCAGTCTCCTTGCAGAGACACACTTCCTGAAAATTACATAAGATTTATGAATTTTCTTTGACATTCCAGCCAATGAGGAGGATAAGTATCCTTAACCCCAACTAAAGCAACAGTGAGAACCTGCCAAAGGATACAGAACACTCTGTACAGTCTTTCTACCCCAGTGAGAGCATTCAGATCCTATGGCCCAATCCTGGGAGGAACTGAGTGCTTCGAAAAGCTGCTAGGTGCTTTCAGCTCCTCTTTTAGTATATAGAAATGGATAGAGCTTAGCACCTTGCATGACCTGGGACTGAGAAATAAGGAAAGCATTTCTAATTGGGTCTTATTGCAAAATAGCCTTTCCTGGCTGGTGGAGCAAACTTTCTCCTCTATGTTCCAGGAATCCATTATTATTATTTATTGGTAGTTCAATAGCAGCTAAAACTCCCGCTTGGGGATCGCGTCCCTCATCAGCATTTAGTTTTAGGTGGAGGTGAGTAAAATAAGAACTGTAGTAGAACTGCCCCCCCGAATTCAAACCAGACTTTTGGGAAGTTCATAAACACTTTGGATTGCCTTTCCCCTGCTAGGGGTTATTTTTCATCTTCCCCCTGAGCTTCCTTTTTCTAGCTGGGATTATAAAATGACATGCCAAGTACCCAGAAAAAGATTCATTTCCCACGTATCTCTAACCTGACCAGCCTAAAAAAGTGGGTGAGAAATCTGGTGGTGAAGAGTTTTCTATCAGACTCTTTGGATGAAATTCAGAGGTTTCAGAAATGTAGCTGAACCAGAGCCGAACCTTACAATTTATAAGGCTTGCCCAGCAGTTATTTAGGGGTGGGTCATAATGAGATTCTGTGATACACCATTTCCTTTCCTTTCCCATCTATATCTATCTTCTTAATCAACATGCGATCGGGCCCACATCAGTTCACCTTGGCCTTTTCCTATTGCGGTCTCAAATGTCTTGTTGGTTACTGTGAAAGAAAAACCTCACAAGCCTGTCTTTGAAACCAAAGTGTAGTTTATGTTAGTTAAATAAACGTGCTGTGAGGCTCAGGCTAGTGTTTTGTAACATAACTAGAAAATGGACATGTGACCATTTTTTACATACATGTGCATACAGCAGGTGGAGCTCCATTTAAATCAGCAGTGTTACGAGGGACATAAAGGATATATCTACACCGCAAAGTTATTTCAGAATAGCAACTGCTGTGCGAGAGTCCAAACAATGCAATCGCTATTTTGAAATAATTTCATCGTATTTTGAATTTGTTAAACCTCATTGTATGAGGAATCATGCTTATTTTGAAATAGCTATTTCAGAATAGGGACTGCGTAGACAGAGAATAGGGGCTATTTTGAAATACGATTCCGGAAGCACTTATTTCAAAATAAACCTGCAGCGTGGACATAGTATTTCAGATTAGAGCTCCTGGAAGCAATGCTCTAATCCAAAATAGGCTCTGTTGTGTGTGGACACACTCAAGGATGATAAGGCAATTGCCGAGAAACTAAATGATTTCTTTGCATCAGTCTTCATGGATGAGGATGTGAGGAAGATTCCCAAACCTGAGCAATTCTTTTCAGGTAACCAGTCTGATAAATGTCTTCAACTGAGTTGCCATTCGAAGAGGTTTTGGAACAAATTGCGAAACTAAATAGTAATAAGTCACCAGGACCAGATGGCATTCACCCAAAAGTTCTGAAGGAACTCAAATGTGAAATTGCAGAGCTACTCACTGTTGTTTGTAACCTGTCATTTAAATTGGCTTCTGTTCCAGATAACTGGAGGACAGATAATATGACACCAATTTTTAAAAAGGGGTCCAGAAGCGATCCTGGCAACTACAGGCCAGTGAGTCTGACTTCAGTACTGGGCAAACTGGTTGAAACGCTAGTAAAGAACAGAATTGTCAGACACATTGAGGAATATAATATGCTGGGGAAGAGTCAACATGATTTTTGTAACGGAAAGGTGTTCCTAGCTTCTGTTTGTCAGAGTCTGGAAATGGGTGATAGAGAATTGATCACTTGACGATTAACTGGTCTGTTAATTCCCTCTGGGGCACCTGGCATTGGCCATTGTCAGAAGACAGGATACTGGGCTTGATGGACCCATGGTCTGACCCAGTGTGGCTGTTCTTAGGTTCTTATTTTTGGAATAAGTTTTGCTTACTTTGGGGCTTCCCTGTAGTGTAGATGTGTTATTCTGGAATATCTTATTTTGGAATAATAATTCGGAAATAAACTATTCTGGAATAACTCTGTAGTATGGAGAAAGAGCCCTGATATCTACTGGTGGCACATTTAAAAAAAAATTGCTCTAAGAACTGATTTTCAAAGGATGGGCATATTATGCCCCTTCAGCCAACATTTGGTATTCCTAATCAGGGCAGCTCTACTGGATTGCCAATATCCCCGCTCACTGCTGTTGTGGAAGGACCACCTTTAGATAAGTTAAAAATCCCTGCAGTCAGTGCCAATGTCCATTAGGCCAGAAAAGCACCTTTGGCACCATTCAAAGGTCCTTGACCTGTTGTGTCAAAACTGTGATAAAAAGCGTGGGAAAGTCTGCTGGATTGATTAACCCTCCCTGCCTGCCCCCTGCCTACACATGCTGAGTGGGGGAATGTCACTCCGTTGTTTGATCTGAACGGTGAACGTTCTTGTGAAGAATGAGCGGAATGCCACGGGACCTTTGCTGAGATGATAGAGGAGGCTGGGTGCGGGGAGGTTCACATGCTCTTGGCAAGAGGGGGTCTGCGCTTCCACCTCATGCTGTGAGTATTTTTCTGGGACTTTGCATGAGGCAGGGGAAAAAAGGGCTGTGATGGACAGACATTTATCAGCTCTTTCCTCGGGCCAGTATGACAAAGGTAATAAAAACAAATGACTGGACCAACTAGTGATTTCAGGTGCCGCCATTTTTGTGAGCCAAACTTCTATCAGCTTAAAAGTTCTTGATTCTCAAACAGCACCAAGCACCTGTCCCTCTAGGCTATGGCTACATTACAGAGGTATTTCAAAACAAGAGATTTTGAAACAGCTATTTTCAAGCAGCTTATTTTGAAATAACACAGTTACAAATGAAATGCATTTCAAAATAGCACCCAGCTATTTTGAAATCGTATATCTGGACACATAGCGCTATCTTGAAATCATGGCATTGGACACCATTATGGCTTATTTAGAAATACTGCTCTTTGTGTCTTATTCCTCCTGAAATGAGGCTTACTGATTTCAAAGTAACTCACCCGCTATTTCAAATTTATTTTGAACAAGTGTGTGCACAGTGTAGAAGGTAGCACAGTTATTTCAAAGTAACAGCTGTTATCCTGAAATAACTCCGTGGTGTATACGTAGCCTTACATTCCTCAGATTGGCCCCTGCGTTCACTCCCCACACTAGAACTCTCGTTCTGTGGCATCCCCAGAGAATTAAAAGCACGAGGAAGTGTTCCTGGCAGAAGAAGGCAATTTTGAGTGTAAGGCATCTAACCCGTGCTATCTATTTTTCTAAACAGAAGTATTTTTAGTACCTCTATGTGCTTCCTGTTAATAGATTACCATGGCCAGCCAGCACCTCTGACCCCCAACCAGGCCCTCAAGACTGATGCATCAGAGCCAGCAAACAAATGATAGGATGGAAAAAGTGCAGTGTTTCCCATTTCTGTGTTTTTAATCACAATTCTCATGTTATTTGATGTTTTCTTTAAAGCCCCAGCTCCTGGAGTCATGTGAGTTTCAGCTTTCATTGCTTTTAAATATTAAGTTTGTAGCTCTCTGGGTTGTGGAGATGAGTTTGAAAATGGAACCTGAGTTTAACATACTGGCTCTAAAACCAGAACACAGATAAGAAGAACCTCATATCTATTACAACAATTTAAAGTTTCCTGAAGTTAATCACATTGTTTGGAAGCCTGTTTGGATTTTGAATGATGGGGTTTGGCAATGCTGTAAGTGGCCTGCAGGGACTCAAGGGAGGCTATCAGGTATTATGTGTGCTTTTGTACAGTTAGCAGGAGGCCTGGGTCTCTCTGCCTTACTGGCACTGAAATGTGTTAGGTGTCATGGCCAATGGTGTGTCACGAAAGGGCCATCCCCAGGTGAGTGGTCCTGGCCAGTTGTGTGTATTCTGGGGGTTTAAGCAAGACTCAAGTGGTGTACGGATGTTGTGCTAGCACAGGGGTGAGTTTCATGCTCCAGAGAACCTGCTCACAAGGGCTAAAAGCTCCTGGGGGTGGGGGCGGGGACGGCTGTCCAGAGCAACTAGTTCTTAGTATTCCCTGCAAGACATTTCTGGTTGCTCAGGCATGTCTGTGAGTCACCGGCTGAGGCAGTACATGTGTTTGGCTTCCAGCACATCACCATTTAGGGCAGCTTATTCAGCTGGGATATTCGGAAGCACCTAAATGAGCCAAAGTCCCGCTGAAAATCAGTTTTGCCTGTGCTCTTGAGTCGTTTAGGGGCAGAACCAGCCCAATGGGGCCCGTCCAGTGGGTGTGGCCCTGGCTGGTGGGCAGGGCCTAGCCAGTGAGCAGTGGATGCTGAAATCAATTGGTGCATAAGGCCCTGAAGGTGCAGGACGCAAGACAACTGACTTGCCCACCTTGCCCTAAGGCTGGGCCTGTTTAGGTGCAGATCCAGTGGGCATCAGACATCTAAATACCATAATGGTTTTAGGCCTTAGACACTGTAAAACCCTATTCTTAACTGTCAGATGAGCTATGCAGGTTGATCTTGGGAAGAAAAGTCTTTTATGTCCGGGATGTTCACCTGTTTAAAGATACTTTGGATGACTATTCGTGACTGTGTCTGGACCATCGCTGGGAACTTGACATGAAACGTGGATGACATGATTTAGAAGAGGTGCACTTCGAAGCTAGCTGCCAGCATCTTTGGGGGCATTTTTCTTTTCACTCAGGCTTTTCTGAGGATTTGGCCCAAAGCAACTTGCTATTGAACAGATGTAATGCTGGGCTCTCAGGAAAGGGAGGCCAGGCTAAAATGACTTCCCTGGGTCGCCCAGTGAGGACGCTCTGCACCTAAAAGGCAGGTCCGCCCAGCTATGGCCCACAAAGATACAAAGAAGCTACATCCTGGAGCAATGTGTGTAGGCTGGTTGAACCACCAAGTACAGGTACAATTAGAGAGGCAGAAGAATGGTGCTATCCAGCTCGTGACCTCTGGGGTGGTGATGTTCCTACAGCCATGGGGAAACCCTTTCTGTCTTTGCAGGTGATATCTATGCTACCGGGTCATGCTGATATATACGCAGCACCCTTGCTGTAGTCCCTGTCGTACAGAAATGGCCTGAGTCAGTGGCAGAGCCAGGAACAAGTTCCTTGCGATCTAAACTGAAATGCCATTTTCAACAAAACCCAACTTCAGTGGGGGGAAGGATTTTGCCTCAAATGAGGCAACCCAATAGCTTACCCTGGAGTAAACCTGCAGTAATTCTGCAGAAGTGAACAGGGATGCAGCATCCTAGCCGAGATCAGACCTAGCTTTTCACAATAGAATAGATTAAATAGACACTATATTGACATAGGAACTTGCATTGAGTCAAGGACGTTAAACAGCTGCAAAGCTCTGCACTGATGCACTTCTTTCAATATAGGAGCAGCTCACGTCAGGTTAGAGTAATTGTGTTTCTCATCAACTTGAGCTAAGAGGGGTTGACACTGGAATAAGGGGCCGTGTCTACACAAGCCCCAAACTTCGAAAGGGCCACGCAAATGGCCATTTCGAAGTTTACTAATGAAGCGCTGAAATGCATATTCAGCGCTTCATTAGCATGCGGGCAGCCGCGGCACTTTGAAATTGACGCGCCTCGCCGCCGTGTGTCTCGTCCCGATGGGGCTCCTTTTCGAAAGGACCCCACCTACTTCAAAGTCCCCTTATTCCCATGAGCTGATGGGAATAAGGGGACTTCGAAGTAGGCGGGGTGCTTTCGAAAAGGAGCCCAGTCGGGACGAGACACGCGGCTGCGAGGCGCGTCAATTTCAAAGTGCCGCGGCTGCCCGCATGCTAATGAAGCGCTGAATATGCATTTCAGCGCTTCATTAGTAAACTTAGAAATGGCCATTTGCGTGGCCATTTCGAAGTTTGGGGCTCGTGTAGACGTAGCCAGAGTGTCCAGAAAGCTGTTAGCACTGGTTTAAGTAATTTGGATTAAAATAATATTGTTAGTTCAACGATCATAACTGCACACAGACATCAAGAAGTCCTGTGGCACCTTATAGACTAACAGGTATTTTGGAGCATATGCTTTCGTGGGCAAAGACCCACTTTGCCCACGAAAGCTTATGCTCCAAAATACCTGTTAGTCTATAAGGTGCCACAGGACTTCTTGTTGTTTTTGAAGATACACACTAACTTGGCTACCCCTCTGATACTTGTATACAGACAAGCTCTGAAACCCCAGACTTTGTGAGGGGCAGAAGACAGGTTGGTAGCTGAACTCCGTTGCTCGGGTGCTTCTCAGGTTGAAATACTATCAGTCTTGCCACACCAGTAGGACACCAAGACTACTTCCTGAAAGCAGATGAAGCCAGTTCCCACCTTCACCTCTGCTTGGATCATGCCTCTTTCTCCGCACACAGCTTTCCATCTCCTTTTCAAACAGCACTCCCAGGGAAAGTTTGCCTTTCCAAGGCTCAGCCCTATGAATTTTCCCCACCATATGGTCTCATTAAAAAGTTTATTGCACATTTTATCTTAGGATCATTTGCCATCAATTAATAAAGCCTGTTGCTGACTTTGAATGAACGTGCTTTTTCTAACGAGGGAGGGAAAAAAAGAAATAGACAAAGACATTACCATGACAGATGGTGTTTTCTCACCTGTCTTTAGCCCAATAACAAATAAATCATAGATGTATTGCTATAGGAGTGTAATCAGTCACTTGTAGACTTAAGGACCTGATCTGAAGGTCATTGGAATCACTGGAAAGATTCTCATTGTTGTTGAAAGGCTTTGGATCAGATCTAAATACATTATGTCATAGCATGTTCATGAATATAGGCACTAACCTGGTTAGATGCCTCAACCTAGAGGGAAGCAGGAAGCATTCCCCTAATTTTTTTTCTATCCATGGGCAGAATAAATTTTATGTGCACCAAGGCATGCCCAGATGAGCACCACCATCAGAAACGCACGCTGCCCCTTGGGAGTGGCTGTGGGTGCTCTGCTAATCAGTCGCGTGGCACTTGAATCACTTCCAGACAGCGGCTGAAGTGGTCAGCTTGCAGGGAACAATGGACACAGGTGATAAACCAGACAGCGCTTTGACCATTGTGACCAGACCTGAAACGCATTTGCTGTTGTCACAAAACACACTCTGTCATCCTCAGAAACAGAATCCTTTAGCAATCACAGTTAATCATATATGCACAGACAGAGGCAGGGACGGAAAGTGAGCTAAGGCCACACCATCTGTTTATAAACTCCCCCTGAACTTTTTTCCTCTTCCAGCTGAGGGATATAAGCAGGGGATGTTTTTCCTCCGAGGGCTTGTCTGCAATTACTGCCTAGTTGATGTGCTGGAGGTTGATTTTCCGGCATTTGATTTAGCAGGTCTAGTATAGACCCACTAAACTGAAAGCTGATGGAGCCCCCGTTGACCCTGGTACTCCTTACAGTTACAAGGCGTAAGGGAAGAATTTCTCCTATTGACACCCCCGCTGTGGAGAGAGTGGAAAAATTTGATGTAAGGTATGTCAACTCCACCTATGCTAGTGTCATAGCTCCAGCTGCATATCTTAAGTCAATTTTCTTCCCTAGCGTAAACCTGGTCTTAGTATTCAAAAAAGTGGCTGGATAGAAGTCAGTTCATGAGCCTGGCCTAATGCTAGTTCAGTAGATGGGACTTGTAGGAAAGCGAAACAAGCATCAGGCATCTGCAGGAGGCTGGAAAAGTCCTTTTGCACTGGCCTGGATTTGGTACACCATGTATGTTGAAAAGTTATTACTCAGTGTCCATGTTTACCTGAAGGAGGAAAATCATGTGGCAGGGTGTCTTGTCCAAATATACGAAGGGGAAAGAACCGGCTGTGGACAGCCTTCTGGGAACATCCTGTTAGACAGGAGAGTTAAACGTTCCCACCCCACTTTGAGTATGTCTCAGCTTTGATTTATGCTTCTGATTGGATGTTTGTCTGGCCTGATTAGAGCATTTGGGCATGAGCGACTGTTGACATTTGGAATTTCACTCTGGGTAAAGTTTAAACAGGACTTATCACAACTCTCACACCTTTGGAAGGCTACCCTGATTTAATATTTTGTTTCATGCCACCACTTGATTGATATTTTTTCCATATTCCAGTTGCTTAGTTTGCAAAGGTCTTCTGCAAAATAATAACTCCTTTATTCAAACCCATTTCTGTCTTAAAACATCCCCCCCCCGGCACCCAGCACTGAGACTAGTTCTTCTGTTAGTGACATCAGTAAAAATATAAATCAGGAATAATTCCACCATACTCAATGGAAATAAACAAAAGCATCATGAGGAATCAGGTCAGCTTTATCCGTCAACCAAACTTTGTTGCCTTTTCAGAAATTTGCTGTTAATTGAGTTTCTTGTTATTTTTTGTTATGTTTCGTGGAGAGATTGGAAATGCCAAATGACAAAAGAGAGGTGGTTTTGGTGCCACTTCTGGGTGTTTCAGAAGAAGATGGCAGTAGAAGTTGCACAAGAAGGCTTGTTCTTGTGAAATGTCTAACTTGGAATGGTCAAAAATGTAACACGTTTCTGGAAAGCATTAATTTTTAAAAAACCCTCAACCTGAAGCCTTTCTAGTGTTTTGTGTTTTTATCTCTTTTCTTTCCCCCCACATGGTGGCAAATTGGAACGAAGGAGAAAGGTCAGGACAGGAAACATAAAAAACATAAAAAAAACCCTGAAAGCTCAAAAGAATGAAACAGGCTTTTAATTTGGAAAATGTAAAAAATAAATAAATAAATAAATAAGAATGTTTGTGCTTTTTAAAAATGCTGTTTTGTGTGAACTGACTGCTGTCCACGGGCTCAATTTTTGATGTATCTTTGTAGAGTTAAGTGACCCAGATAATTCTCAGGTATGTCCAGTTCTTACTCTTTATATTACAGAGATACAGAGTTGTCCAGTGAAATGAGAACCCAACCTTGTTATGCGCTGAACATAGATATAGTAAAAGTGAAATTGTTGGAGGTAGTTTGCCAGATGGTCTGCTGGTGCTTTTTAGGTATGGATCCTTGCAGCTTCCATTGGTTGTAGATTGCTGTTCCTGGCCAATGGGAGCTGCAGGAAATGGGGTGCCAGTCTGTGCTGCTTCCCATAGCCAATCGGAGATGAGAGCTGCTATACCTGTGAGCGTGCAGGTAAATAAGTGCCAGCAGCCTGGCAAGAGCTAACCCGGTGAGCTGCCTGTGGCTTACTGGCCACTTGTGAGCTAACCAAAAAGACAGGCAAGGTGTGAGAAAAGGACAGTCAAGTAGAGAGGGGAATGGAGACACAGAAACAAGGTCAACGTTGTGCTTTGCTCGGGCTTTCCAGGCCTTGGCTTGCAATTGTTGGAGCTGAGTCTCACAGCTGTGCTAATTCATCAATACTGCACTTATGCAGATATGGCTTGGTCTGTGTCCATAGTGCAAAATGACAGGACTTGGGTCAGAGTCATAGCAGGACTCAGGGTCCTAGGACTCAGGTCCTTCAGTCTCACTGACACAAGACTGATTTGGGTGAGGTCGCGAGAGGGACTCAACCTGAGTCCGAACTCAAGCTTAGTGTTTGGCGTAGACCTACCCAGAGCGAACTGGTGACTTGGCCAAGGTCACATAGAAAACCTAAGGAGGAGCTGGGAGTTGAAGCCACAATCCTGCTGCAGTGATTCTGCCACAAGGTCCCCTTCCGTCTAACTCCACGTAGAAGGAAAGTGCACCCAAATTCCAGCTTCGTGGATCTGAAGCCAGATTCTGCAAATAGTCCCTCCTGTCCTAGCCTACTACACTAGCCGGCAGGATTTAAACACCCCAAATCTGGGAGCACTTGGAAACATACAATTCTTTATTTTCTTTCACTTGAAAGAAATGAAAAGCACCTTGTCCAAAGGTTGTGCTGGCTCTGCCAGTGACTGAAAGTGACAAGGGCAAAGCCCATTTCCCTCCTTTGAACAAGTAGCACCTGTAAGTGCAAATGAAAACACCCCAGCACTTGGCAATAAACGGATGCTGGAGCATGCCCCCAAATTTAGCATTTCTAGGCTGTTTCAAACCGGCGTGGGAGGGGATTCCAAAGCCCAGGTCTTTGAGGGGACTGTCTGCCACTCTTCTCTCTCCGTTATATGGCAGAGGAACATCACGGCACTGCTGCTGCATTGGTGGCAGTGGAGGATGGAGATGGAAAAGGTGTTTTAGGTAATGCTGTGCCTATTGATTATCCGAATTTTGCAGCTCGGGTGATGGAAACCTTAGGGGTTCCTTTGCACTGACCTCCCACCCCAAACCTTTGGGGCGGGGTCACACACTTCATATTTTGCACCTTCTCTTCTGTTGCTGCTTTCCCTTTGCTTGCTACTTTAAAATAAATAGAATTAGCTCTAGGGGAAACGGCAGACAAGCCTATGGCTAGCAGGGTGGTGCGTGTAACTCCTGCCCTGAGCCCATAGCACGAGCCTGCAAACCAATATAGCCTTTTGGAAATGTTACCACAGGCCAGATGCTCTGACCAAAAAAACACCCCACCCCTTTCATTCCTGACTGAAAACTCATCCATGGTACTTAACGCCAACAGGCGGGGTCAAACTCTGCCCTGACTCAAATCCTGACCACAGGGTGAATGAAGACTCCATATTGTAAAGCTCCTGGCCTGCCACAGGGGATCTGGCCCAGGTTCTGAATGGGGGCAAACACTCAGCAGTAATTCCTGATCCTTTCTTAGAACATATATATCTATATAGGTATATGACAAGAAAGAGAGAGAGAGAGAGAGAGTATCTAGCCATTTTCTAGTACTTTTCGTTGATAGATGTGATCTATAACATAATAATGCCTTGTTGAGATCTACAAAATGAAAAGCACCCTATAAGAGAGTGTTTTACAGAGGAGTTGCTAGTATTTCCCTGTGGCAGCAGGGGAAACTGAGGCACAGGAAGTAGCTTAAAGGCACAGTGAGGTCTAGAACCCAGGTGTCCCAAGTCCCAGCATAGGGCACTCTGCACTTAGCCTGCTGTTTCTAGGCTTTGTTCTGCCTCAGCAGGTTGTGATGGGAGAAAACAATTGGGAAAGGCTGCTTACCTGCCCTGTCTCCCACGTGGTTTCCCCCATCGGGGGCCTAACCACTATTCTAAAGGAAAATCAGAGAGCTCTGTTTCCTGTGTAACTTATCACTGCTGTCCTTGTGCACTAGATGGTCTGTACAACTGGCATGGAGTGAACTTTGCTTCTGTTACAGACATTATCAGCCAGAGCATCTGCAAAGATCCTTCCTTCCAGCAGAATTAGCTCTGCGGAGTGCAGGTAGTAAACAGCTGGCATGGTCGCATCCTTCATTTACATTGTATAGACACCTTTTGCACCCTAGCACCCAAGTTCATGCCAAATCTTGTTAAACTAATTTAATTTTATGCTTTGATTTTTATGAGTAACATTATAAATAAATAAATAACTACAGGTAAATGGAAGATAATTACAGCACCTCCAGGTCGACTGATACTAGCCCAAACAGTGAAATGAGTTTATGATACAACAGCCTTTTATCTTGCATCTGATAGGGGTGTTATTCATTGTATTAAAAGTTTGCCACCTCCTGCCAAAAGAGACTTCACTGAAAATTAACCTGTATTATCACGGTGTGTAATATCCTGGTTTTATCATGTAGAATAAATAAATAACAGACTTTATGCTTTTGCTTAATGAGGTTATACACTGAGTGCAGAGCAAGGCAAACAGTGTGAACTCCAGTCCAGAAAAACGTTAGATTAGGAAGAGCTGAAACTGGAGCAGAAAGTACCTGAAGTTTTCTGGCATAACAGCACAAGCTTAAATGACTATTAATTACATTGTGCAACTGGAACAGAGCGGACGTTGGAAGTCGTGTAGCAGGGGAGCTGGGTGAACAGTCACGAAAACTGTTTGCAAATGTTTTGGTGCCTTCTATATAGGATTTCACTTCCCTGATGGTGTTCACAACTCCTTTTTTGTTAATGTTAGCGTGAGCCTTTCTGCAAGCAATACTTGGTTGTTTCGGCTCATGTTGTCCCAACATAAAGACAGTCATCAGACATGAAGAGACTCCAGCGATTACTGGCAGATAAATTACTGACACCCAATCTTCTACCCCAATTTCCCCACTCTTAACCCCCTCTGAGCGAAGCAGACAACGTGAGCTCTGCCTGGATGAGACTGAAGAGTAATAAGCTCAAGCTGCTGCAAACCAAGCAGGGAAAAGTGCTTGTATCAGTACCCCAAATATTCAAAAGTTATGAGTCAAACAACCCATCCCCCATGCATGAGATTTTTTAAAAATACAAATAAATGTTGAGGTATTTTTCTTTGCCATCTGGCATAAGAGCTTTATGCTTTATTTGCTTCACATCTTCAAGCTTTTCTTTGACAGCTAGAGGGCTAGAAACCTTTTTATTTATTTATGTATTTATTTCTTTATTTTAAATGAAAGAGGAAAGTCTCATCAAACCTGAAGTCATCTGCTGGGGCTTTAAGAGAAACAGCCAGCTGCGAGACTTCTGAAACAAATCTGTAGCAGAGATTTGTTTAATCAAGAAACAAAATCGCAGACGGCTCATAAGTGGCTCAGGAGCTCAGTTTAGTTTGGCCGGAAATGCGGTGCCTGAGTGACAGTTCTGAAAGAGAAGGTGGTAACCCCATAAATACTAACAGAGTAAATAAGTGAATACATTTTCGCTATGGGGGAAACATAAAACTTTTAATGCGTTTGGCAGCACACAGGAAAGATGGTTTGACCCAGGGGCACAGGCAGTGCTCAGGTACAAGGCTCTTGTGTCTACCCTGCTATAACAGTATGGAATCCAATGGGATCTTGTCGTTAGAGAACATCAAATAAGGCAGTGAAGGTTGACACCTAGAGTAGAGTAGATGATTGTTAGTTACACTGCTGGCTTGAAACTTATTGGTCTGAGATTATAATGGACTGTCGAAGAAGCTGACTGATAAGGAGATGAATGGCTTGATTCTGGACTTCATTAGATGGGAGTCTGACATTCTTTCATTTGAGCTAAAGGATAGGCCTCACATGAGTTTAACTTGGTTCAAAAGCCATTCTGCCCTGGATTGGATCATTTCAGACTGACATGAGACCACCAGGGATAAAACTCCCAGGGCAGTTAATGTTTTTTCATGCATCATGCAACAAAATCCACATTGCATGTGAGAGAGGCTGGTCTCAGTAGTGACAGATGGCAGAACAAGGAGCAATGGTCTCAGGTTGCACTGTGAGAGGTCTAGGTTGGATATTAGGAAAAACTAGTTTCCCAGGAGGGTGGTGGAGCACTGGAATGAGTTGCCTTAGAGAGGTAGTGGAATCTCCATCCCTAGAGGTTATTAAGTCCCAGCTTGACAAAGACCTGGCTGGGATGATTTAGTTAGAGCTGATCCTATTTTAGGCAGGGAACTGGACTCGATTACCCCCTGAGGTCCCTTTCAGCCCTTGGATTCTATGCTTCTGCACGTCACAGCCTTGGCCACCCAGGGCTATCCCATAAGGAAGCTTACAGACGCTACCATACATGTTGTACAGAGATTACGACCTTCTGGGACCTGATGTGAGTAGCCAGTGATGTCAGTGGAAAGACTCGCAGTGACTTCACTGGGTCTGGATCAGCCTCTGGGTGTTTGCTTGCCATCTTCAAGCAGCCTGAAGATCTAGCCAGTCCCGTGTTTATGACTAGTGTAGGCCAGTACATCTTGTTTCACAGGAACGTGACCTTTCCTCTCCCCTGTATACCACGTAGGCAGTTCAGCAGTGCCGCATTTATGGGGCAATGCTTTCTAGATCCTTGTGGGACTCAGTTTGTGGCCCTGGAGCCTGACATTTATTTATCTTCCTTTTAACCTGTGTAATTCCAGATGGTGTTATTGTTAACATAAATGTCTAGCATTTTTCAGAACTGAACTTCTGTATGAATTTCCAGTGTTTTTTGTAATCTTGGTTCATAGTCGTCTCCCATTTACACACCAGCAGCACTTCACATTAGCTATGATAGTTGATAAAATGGCCCATTGTTATGTCCACAAAGGTGGTCCAGGGCCCTCTGGATGTAACAAGGAGAGGAACAGGCCCCTAAAATAGGCCAAGCCTGCCCTACTAGTCTGGCCCGAAATTATTCTAATGAGAGACCACCTCTAGGCTTGCTGATGAACACGGCCTCCGAGGTGCCTTTAATTCGTCTCAGCTGAGTCTTCCAGCAAAGGGACAGATGCCCACACATTGAGAACTGGATTGAGCTCCTCCTCATCCAGTCATGTCCCACCATCCATCAAAGAGCTGTCAGATAGCAGTGACTTTCATCCACTACCAGACTCTTGGTCAACCTCTATTGATCCAACTCATCAAGGTAGAACTCCTTCACTTCAGCAGGCCCCTGAGTTGCCATGCATGTGAACTAGCAAATACTCCAGCTCTGCAGTCACTACACGCCCTGCTGCCGATAGATAGAGGCTCGTACTGAGAACAATGGCGTGCTTTACCTGGTGTGAGTCTCCAGCCCTGCTCTGAGTCACTCCCAAGAGGAGTAATTTTGTCAAAGGCTTTTAATAAAACATCTGTCCCTTCGTGCTGGTGGATGCTAGTAATACCAGGAATTGGTGCTCTATCATCATATCTAATGCTCCCAGAAATTGCTTGGATAGCTTTAATTATATTGGCGCTGTTTCTTTCAGGCCTTGTTATCTTTTTGAGTGCCTTTGGGGGAAGTGCGGGGGAGGGTCACCGCCTTGAAGCAAGTTCTCTAAAGCTTCTTTGTTTCCCCTGCTCAGGTATTAAGCTGATGACACAACAATCCCCAACTCCATTAGATTCGCTTTCCTGCCCTGCCCTACCTGAATGCAGACCTTGTCATGGCCCCCTCCCCCCTCCCTGTCCACTAAGAGTGAACCCGTCCTGAGCCACCCAAAGAATAGGCCACAAGAATGTGCCCAGAACAGAGCTAGATTGTTCAAGCTATGGGAAGAAGGGAGGGGAAGAAAAGACAGGGTCGGGGTGGGGAGGTCTGAAAGAAGAGCACCGTCCCTGGACGGTTGCATTTCTTGGCGATGGTTAAAGGGTAGCCTGGTGATTTTTTTTAAAACGGGGGAGGGAAGGAAAAAAGCCCCCACTGGGTGGGGTTTGGTCAGCACAGTGGCCTACACAAAAAGGTGACATTTGAGAGAACAATTGGAAAGCTGTTTTACCATGTCTGCCGCAATGAATGAACCTTAAGAGGAGGTATCCTTGGCCTCTTGCTAAGAGTCATCATCTTCATCATTCCGCTGTGCTCAGGCTAGCTAATGCTGCCTTATGAAATAGGGGCACCCGGCTAATAAACAAAGCCCTATAAAAGATCAGCTCGGTGGACCAGACAGCCTCATTTCATTGCTGCCAGCAACCACCAGACCTGCTCACTGATTGCTCTCATTGCTTGCTGGGGAGCTGGTCCCCCTCCCTTGGCTTGCGGGGAAGGATACCTCTCCCTCTGCAATTTTAGTGGCTTTTTGTGTTTTGCAGAGCAGAAAACAAACTGTAAATGTGATGTCGGATGGAGCATTGGGGCTGGGCTGGGGTGATCCAGGTGGCTCTTTATGGGGAACCGAGATTTCGGGAAGTTGTCTGAAATATTTAAACCCATGTGGGCTTCCTGAGCCAGATAAGAAGCTGCCCAGTGGAAAACGTGTGATTGCTATCTATGCACCTCACTGCACTGCTTGCCTGGCTCTCTCTTTTGCACGTGCTGCAGGGCTTGAATGCAGCAGCTGCTGTAAGATGGCTTCACCGAGTTTGCCTTTGAAAGAAAGAGGAAATGGTCCACATGGTGGCGTTCTGCTAATCCAGACAGACTAGATGGCTGGCCACTGGCAGATGGCACACAGGTATCAAACTACAATTTGCTGAAGAGGATGTAATCTATTTTGAACATTTGGGAGTGGCTCCCTGTTAAAATATATCTCATAATAAATTCCTTTCTTCTCTTCCCGGCCTGGATCTAGTGTGTCAAACTCTGGAGCTCCTCTCTTTTCTGCCCCGCTCCCTCCATCAACTTGCTTCAGGATCTGTGAAACAGGAATCAAAACAGGACGTCTGCAGGTGTGTGGAGGGCTTAAAGAGCTGGAAGGTAAGGAGAATAATTAGACTCGAATGATCTTAGCAACAAAGGACCCGGGATCCACCTTTTTTTCCCACATGTCCATGCCTGATGTGATTGGCTAAAACCTGTGTTTAAAGTCGGCTTCTGTGAATTGAATCAAACTAAGGCATAGCAGAGAGAGAGTTATTGGGCTAAGTTTTTCCCAGTTTATTACCTTATGCTTTCATGTCCTTAGTGTTTTTTTTTTACCCCCCTCCATCCATTTTTTTTTTTTAACATTTTTGACTCATTTCCAGAAGCCTGGCCAAGATTCAGTAAGTTCATAAAAGAAATGAGCAAAGTATTACTGTGTCGATAATGCACAACCTATATATAGTCGTGTGTGATATTTACATATATGCAGATAAGGGAATAAACATATAATATATGTGTATGCATAATAGTATTCATATAATGATCTATTATAAAATTTGTGTTGTTCAGGCTGGAAATCTGCCTTGTCTATTTAAGTGGGTTGATGTGCATATTTGTGTGCTTGTATACGTTTGTGTGTGAGAGTGTGTTGAGCCATATAGGTCTTCAAGTGGCAAAAAAGTTCAAGAGCTTTCCACACCACCAGGAATTTTGTTGCTGTTTCACCCATATTAGTCTTAGCTTTCCTCTTAGTCTTTCCTATCTCTTTTACTGCCCTGGAAGTGTAATTAATTACCATGTAAATGATGCCAGTGCCATAAATAGAGTTTAGAGTTAGTCATAAGAGCAGCATGAAGTCCGTTTATAATGGCTGGGAATAGGTGTCATTGTATGAGAAATAAAGGGTTAATACGACCTTATATGCAAACATTGTCCAGAGGTTCAAGCACAGAACCCATAGACAAAATATCCATGTTCCGTTCCTTTCTATGTGTGCTGTTCATTCTTAACTGGAGCCAGCCACTTAACATGTCTCCTGTCTCAATTTCCTTACCGGAATAAGGATAATACTAAGTATGGGATGAGGAGGACAAAAGGCTTCTTTTAATTAACGATTTGCTTGCAAAATACTTTGCAGCCTCCACAGCAGAGAGAAAGTGAGTGTGGAATTACAGGTGAAATGGTGAGATAAGTTATAGTTGTTAAAAATCTTCTGGACATGCAACACACTAAAAACAGAGAGAGAGAGAGAGAGAGAGAGAGGCTCTGTGAAACCGCCATTCTGAATGACAGAATGGAGAAAATGTTGGTAGTGAAAAAAAAAATAGAATGGGGGCGGGGGAATACAGTTACGTCACTGAAAAAAATATGTTTGGAGGGCATTTTCCAAGTATCTGTACTAGAAACAGTCAGAGGCTGTTGCAAAGGATGTCTTCCCTTATTCTAACAGGACATCTGATTGAATACTGTGTGAGTAGAAAGGGAAGCAATACTCCATCATCATGCTTTCAAACATATATTTTGCTTGGAAGCTCTTTGGGGCAGGAATATTATGTGTCAGAACTGTTATATGTATCTCATAGACACGGCAAGGACCTTGAGTCCAGTCCTCTACCTTCATAGCAGGACCTATCACCATCCCTAACAGGTTTATTTATTTTAAGCCTGACCTGCCCCAGAGCCTTGAAACACCCCTTCCAGGGCTGGGCTCACAACCCTGAGTTTACAAGGATAGTGCAGAAACCACTGAGCTATCCCTCACACTCAGTTAGAATGTACTACAGTTGCTCATGCATGACAGGGATTGTAAATACTGATACTTCATGCAAAGGATAGCAGATAATGGAGTTGACAGCTGCCTCCAGTGCATTATGGCTGGCTTTTGCTGATTGCTGGCACATATAATATTCAGCACTTTCATGCTGGGGAGATAAGAATAGTTAATAATTAGATAGGTTTTGTATATCTGTCTAGGTCCATATAGGAGCCTCATGACTGTAGAAACTGGTCACTTCACAATCATTAAAGATTCCAGCCTCACAGGCTGCTGGGAGGTACAAATGCACCACCCTCATTTTAGCGATGGGAGACTGAGTCATGTGATTTGTCCAAGGTCAGGCTGAGGCAGGAATTGAAGTACAACGTCTTTTGAGTCCAGGTCAGTCAGTCTCTCTGTTCTGGCTCTCCTTCCTCTCTGTACTCAAAAGCATTAAGGAGAGATAGGGTCGCCCGAGACAATGGCTGCACGGTGATTCCTATAATGCACAAAATCATGCATCGTTCGCTTTAAGAAGCATCGGTGGTTGAAACTGCTTGGGGTAGGTGGGTGATGCCTGGTGAGGAGGGTGGATTTGAGAACAGAGATTGGCTGGTAGCCATGTTCTGTTGGCAAATAACTCCAATAATCTTTTCTATAGTGTGTTTATTATTATTTTATACTTTTTCATTGGAGAACAGGAGAGTTATGTGTCTGGCCTGTGCTAAAAGACAGTTCAGGGAGTTACTACTGAGGGGGCTGGTGGGTAGGGGAACCTAATTGGCAGTAGCCTTAGGCTGTCATAAAAGCAACTGAAACCAGAGTGTTAATGCTTTAGCCAGGTTACTGTGAAACGGTTTTACTGTTTGAGAAGAAATTGAAATGGCTGGAAGTCTGGGCGTGTCTGGGAGCACGCTCCTCTGCTCTTTGGGGATCTGTGGAGCTAGCGTAAGGCTCCAAAGGTTATTCGGAAGAGCCAGTGGGTGCATGAGTGAGGAGAGAGGCCAGGGTGGGTTGGGATAGGTTTTGTCCAGCTTATTATTTCAGAGCGTAAGCTTTTCAGGGTAAAGACCCACTTCATCCTGCTTATGCTCCAAAAAATCTTAGTCTGTAAGGCGCCACCAAAACTTCTTGTTGTTTTTGCGAACACAGGCTACCTCTCCAATACTTATTATTTCAGGTTTTCCTATCAGTCAAATCAGATTCTTCCCCGAGAAAAAGGCAGAGTCCCACAACACTGACACATCCTGAAGCATTGGTAAAACTGCTGGGGATAGGACCCAGGTGTCCTGACATCTACCTCTCCTAACCACAAGGCAGCATTTTGCTCTCTGATGCGGGTGTGCGTACTCCAAATAAATCTGATGAAATGGGTCTTTGCCCATGAAAGGCTGTTGCTCCAAAATATCTGTTAGTCTATAAGGTTCCGTAGGACTTCTTGTTGTTTTTGAAGATCCAGACTAAGACAGCTACTCTCTGATACACATTCCTAATGGATTTGATCTGTCTTGAGTGTGAAAATCAGCGCGGTGAGAGTCCTGGGCTCTGAACGTTTGGTGCTGAAGTTACGACCTCTCTTTCTGGTGTCAGTCTAGAAATGCTGCTTGTGACATTCCACTTCTCCGGGACTTTGCTTCTGTCTCCTTGCTGTCATAGATGTTCCTTCTCCTGACTCACAGCAAGGCCTGATTCAGACAAGGTAATGAACTTGTGCTGACATCCCAATCTTGTGGCTGGGGTCTGCTGTTCTGCAGCTTTCCCTTCTGTGCATAACCTGGGAGTCTGTTATTGTCTTTGAATGATGACCTCCTGAGGTAACAATAATAAATAATAGAGAGAGACAGCGAGAGTCAGCCTGGTACCTATGGTTCCAATCAGTGGCAATGGAGCTTTAGGAACTTGGCAATGTCTAATCAATTACTGGAGTCAACTTTTAGCAGACTGTGGCTTGGAAGGAGAAAAGTTTTTTTAGTTTATAGATTCGTTTCTCCTCCTGATCCTGTGCTACCCACGGCCGTGGGCCCAAACTGCAGTGCAAGGACACAGATGCAGACTTTTCATGGAAGTCTGGATCTATTTCCAGACCTGAAGATGGGGCTCTGCCCTACGAAAGCTCATCACCTCGTAAATTATTTTGTTAGTCTTTAAAGTGCTACAGGACTGCTTTTTAGTTTTGTGAAGATGCAGACTAACTCTCTGTGACTATTCTCAGGGATGTTAGGATTTGGCATTTTGGTCTTGTCTCATCTATGTCCATAAAGTACCCTCAGCAACAGGCCACGTCCTCAGCTGGGATAAATTGGCCTAGCTCCACTGAAGTTGAAAATCACCTTTAAAAATAATGAATTAGGAGTTATTAATAAGTACAATATATATTGTTCGCTTTGCTTTTCAAGCCTGGCCACACTTTTTCTCAAATGGTGGCCATTTCCCTCTTAATCAGCCAAGTAGGTTTCTTTAAAAATACCATGGGTGTTTAAATACCTAGAGTTATACACAGACATTGCAATGTCAGGCTTTCTGGTTTGGAGTAACTCTAGGTTCATGCATACCCCAAGTCAAGCAAGTGTTCACATTTTCATGCCTGATTTTATTAACAGCCATTTCACACAAACCCCTTGCAAAGAGTTAGAAGAAAGTATCTGTTAAAGATGTGATGCCACCACCACTTAATTTAAGGATTGGAGATATGTCAGTCTATGGCCAAGTCTACACTGGCAAATTTACTGTTTTGCAACTCTCTTGCTTGGAGAGGTGTGAAACACGCACACACACACACACCCCGCCCCATGTGCAGCAAGTTACAGTTCTGTGAAACACCAGTATAAATGAGCTATGTTGCCAGGATCTGCTGTCCCAGCATTGTTAGTTACTCCGCTTCAGGAGGTAGCTTACCTAGAGCACTGGGAGAGCTCTCTTTCTCTGCTTCTGCCATGGCTACATTGCCATGTGAAAGTGTGGTCACGCTTTAAGATTTCAAGTTGTGACAAAGCCTACATCTGAGGTCTTTTGTGAGTTAACCAGGATTGGCCAAACTTCTTTTGTGCATTGGCCTGCTAAACCCAGGACTGTGATTTCAATCCTTGAGGGGGCCATTTAGGGATGTGGGGCAAGTAGATTTAAAAAAAAGAGGGGAGATGGTGCTTGGTCCTGCCAAGAGGGCAGGGGACTGGACTTGATGACCTCCTGAGGTCTCTTTCAGTTCTATGAGATGTGTATCTCCATATATTATTATTACCTTCCTGATCCTTTTAAGATAAAGAAGAAACAGAAAATAACAACTCCCAAACCATTTTTTTTTAGGAAGAAAAACCCCTTTTCTGGTGGCAGTGGGGGAGAAAGACTCAGCTCTGTCTTCCTTCACTTTTCCAAGTCACATTTGGCCAAATTTTTCAAAAGGAACTAGTGATTTTGAATGTCCAGTTTGAATCACTTTTGAAGTGCCTGATTTTCAGAAGATGCTCCTGGTAAAAAAATACGATCCCTTTGCAACAGTTCCAACTGAACACCAGAAAATCACTAGTAACTTTTGAAAATATTGGCTTCTGAAGCCTAAAACAGATACGTTGTCAACAGTCTGAAGTGGTCAGAGAATGTGTGTTTTTTCTCAAGGACATTTTGATTTTTTACCAGAAATCTAAAACCTAAATATATCAGTTGAAAATTAAAACATTTCAGTTTGAGTACTGCTGTAGTGCCTAGTGGGAGCTGTAGTTGGCTTCAAATGGGCACGTCTTGTTCCCAGTCTCTTCTAGATCCTGGGCCCCTGGAAGGACTATATTTTCCCATGGTCCACCTTCATAGTGAAAGGAGATGCATTACAGGAGTCTCTGGCCTTAATGAACCATGGGAAATGTAGAGAGACAAGGTGAGTATGGTAATATCTTTTATTGGACCAACTTCAGTGGCTTGCAAGCTTCTCTCTCTCATGAAGTTGGTCCACTAACAAATATTACATCACCCATCTTGTCTCTCTAATATACTTGGATCATCCCGTCTCCAACTACATTGCATTGATGGGATACACAGCCTAACAGGGAAAGCTGGTCCACAGAGGAGAATGAGAACATGAGGACACCAGACTACAAGTCCCAGGAGACACCTGCGGCAGGAAAGTTGAGTCTATATATTTTAGGGTTTGGAGGAAATATTTTGTTATTCAGTAGAAAATTAAAAAAACAACAGTCTTTTTTTTTTCCCCCTCCAAGGAATCAAAATATTCATTGGCAAGAGGCCACTTAGCGAAAAATTTCATTTAAATGAAACCCCTGGTTTTCCACCCAAAAACCATTTCAACCAACAATCGAGACGCCAGAGTTTTTCTTAGCAAACAGCAGGCCAAGTAGCATTTTAAATCCTTGCCAATAAAGAAACAGCAGTCTTCTGCCATACATGGCTGGTATATTTTTCCTTTGGACGTTGGCCACCCTAAGCACACACAGAGCTCTGTGTGAGCCAACCTTACCCTCCAAGAAACTCCAGAGAAGAAAAAGGCAATGTGACTTGGAGAGATTTTGTATGGGGGTGAAATCGGCTGGGGCAGGCATGCTGGGGAGAGGGGGAAAGAGGGAAGGAAGGGAGCCCGAGGTTTGAACTAGGTTCCTTTTTGTATTTTATTTAGATTAGGTTCTGCTCAGCAGGGTGATTTCTTAATTAGACCAGCCCAGTCGTGCAGGCCTGTAGCCCTTGCCCCCTGCTCTGCCTTCTAAAGTTTCACGAGGGAAGTTGTCGTCCCTTATTTCCTGAGTCCTAATATTTGAGCTGTGTGCGGTGATTTCAATGGGAGGAAAAGACATGTAATTTAATCATCTTTATTAGATTTTAGGTACGGGAGGGAGTGGGGGAGTGGGAATTGTCTTTTGACGTTCTCTTCTCCTTCTACTGGTCAGAGGGGAGATTTCCTGGCTCTCCTGAAAAGAAAAAGTCCAGAAATGCAAAGACTGTTTCGTGAAGGACTCTCTGTCTCTAGTTCAGGTTGAATAAGAGCTAATAACGAACAACCATTACCTCTGTCTTTGGCAGAATGAAGACCAGGGACAGATTTGTTTTGTATTTATTCATGCCGCTTGAGGACAGAGGATTTTGGTCTCTTGGCTATGTTGATAAGAAGGAATCTCTGCTGTCAGAATGATGGCGATGCTAAAATGCATGAATCTGACAAAGCGGGTCTTTACCAATGAAAGGTTATGCTCCAAAATATCTGTTAGTCTATAAGGTGCCACAGGAATTCTCGCTGTTTTTCATGGACACAGACTAACATGGTTGCTCCTCTGATACTTGCTAAAATAAAGGTGAGACGCAGACACACATAACAATAATTAAGAGTGAATGACTCTTGCTGAAGCAGAATTTGGAAGTTTGCAAATGTTGGTATCTTCCCACAGGAGGAGGGACAGGCAGAAATCAGTATTCTCATAGCTTAAGGCACTTGACATCCTGTCCAAGGGTGCTTTGAAACTTGGTCATTTTATGGAAGCATTGCAGTTACAAAAAAGAAATGAAATAAGGAAACACACCACCCAAAAGGCAATGGCTTGTAGGCAGGGCCCTCCCGAATTCATGGCCCATTATGGTCATTTTCACAGTCATAGGATTTGGAAAATCATAAATTTCATGATTTCAGCTATTTAAATTTGAAATTTCATGAAGTGTTAATTTTAGGATTTTGACCCAAAAGAGAATTTGGGTGGGGGTGGGAGCAGGAGACGATTTCAAGGTTATTGTAGGGGGCTGTGGTACTTCTACCCTCACTTCTGCACTGCAGCTGGTTGCAGCACTGCCTTCGAGCTGGGCAGCTGGAGAGCAGTGGCTGCTGGCCAGGAGCTGCCTCCAGCAGCAGCACAGAAGGATGGCACGGTATGGTTTGGCCACCCTTACTTCTGCACTGCTACTGGCAGGGGAACGGCCAACAATACTGGGCAGCTGGCCAACAGCCCCCTCTCTAGAGCTGTCCTGCTCTGAAGGCAACACTGTGACCTTCATAAAATTACCTTGAGACACCCCTGGAACTCCCTAGTGGGTTAGGATACCCAGTTAGAGGAACACTGGTCTCCACCCACAAAATTATGTATAGTACACGGTAAAAGAATACCAAAGAGCAGAATTCATAGGGGTAGGAGACCAGATTTCCTGGTCTGTGATGTGTTTTTCATGGCCATGAATTTGGCAGGTACCCATCAACAGCAATCGAAGTCATGGGGTTGACTTTAAAATTGAGAGAGACAGAAAGAGAGAGAGGAGTAAGACTTGGTTTCCGAATCATTGATCAAAAGTCTGAGTGCTATTCAGATGGCTGACTGGACACTGAGCAGACAGATGAACCTGAACCCAGAAGTGGAGACAGAACTATAGACCTGACTCTGCAAGGCACATGGAGCCACACTGACAGTAGCTAGGCACTGGAATACCTAGTGGCAGTGGAAGTATTTTGGGGGTAGAGATGCTGCACTGCTCCCCCGCCCCATTAGCCTTATAGAGGTCAGGTTGCCAACTCTCCCAGACCAGATGGACCAGTCTCCATTGCCGTAAAAGGTCTGTGGTCCACCCAACCTGGGAGAGCTGGTAATTTTCATAGCTCCAGTCTGGGGCTAAAGCTAGGAGCAGCTGCAGAGCCTTGTGCCACCCGTGGGACCCTGGGGTTGGCAGGGCCGCAGACTATGGAGTGTGTGGCAGGGCCATTGGGAGCCCACGTGGCGAGCCAACATACTTGCTGTGGAGCCAGTGGAGGGCAGGGCAGTGGGGAGGGTCTGGAGGCCAGAACCTGCAGATGGCGGAGCTGGCAACAGGGTTGGCTCCCAAGTGTGGGAAAGTCAGGTGCAAACCTGGGGGTGCTGCAGCCCCCCCCACAACTTCCTGCGCCTATGGGACTAACTTTGAAGATCTGGGTCAAAGTTGCTACTGAGCTGGAGCTCAATTTTCAGTGCATCCCAGGCTGAATTCCAGCCCCTGCCCCCAGCTGCCTACTGCTAAGAGAGCAAAAATTGGAAATTTAAGCTGAATTGTGCTTTGAAGGATTTCTGTTTTTGATGGTGGGTGGGGGTTAATTTGAACCTCACAGACAAACTGAAACTCAGAGGCCACAAACCCCAGGATGGAGGGAGATAAAAAGTAGGTTTAATTGAATCCCAGCCAACTGAAACACCGAATCGCACACAACAGAATGGTTTGAACTCCTATTTATAGGTCAGCTTCCTTTTCTCACAAATCTGTCCATGAGCCGCAGCTCTGTCCAGAGAGCTGGGATCCCACAGTTAAAGTATTAGAACGTCGACATACTGGGAAGGGGGAGGAGGAGTCAGTCAGGACATCCTGAGGAGGCTGCAAGTGAAAAATGAGCCTGGAGGTCACTTCCTGGAAGATGCTGCTCTGAGTCAGTGAACTGCTGGAACGGCACCAGGGACAAGCTGAGTGCAGGAGTGACTGAAGAGCTGGAAGAGGTGGGGTCATGGCACATCAAGGTTGAGGTGCTTGGGCACAGATGTGTATGTCCCCAGGGGACTGGTAGAGTGGGACATGGTTGAGGCAGATGAGCAGACCTTTGTGAAGGTGCCCCAGGGCTGGAATAGAAGGAGATGGTTTGGGATAGCATGGGGTTATGAAATCATAGAATACTGGAACTGGAAGGGACCTCGAGAGGTCATCAAGGCCAGTCCCCTGCCCTCATGGCAGGGCCAAGTGCCTGGCAGCACTATGTGGAATGCCTTGTAGGAATCTTTCCCCTGCGGAGCCTACTTTTGAAAAGTGCTAGAAGTCTCACCCAGAACCAGACTCCTCTCTCTGTCTCTCATGCAAGCTACCAGGAGACAGGCATCCCAAACCAGAAACGCTGCAGACTGAAACGATACAGCCGTCACCAGACAAACTGGCTGTGAAACAGGTACCGCGCTGAAGCGGTTAGTGGGATCCCAGTGGGATATGAGAAGGCTGGGGGCGGAAAGGAGAATCATGTAATGCTGGCAAGATACGCCATGCCATAACAACAGACCCGCCGATGGGGCAGGCAAAGGGGGCAACTGCCACAGGCCCTGGCATTTCAAAGGTGCCTGGGGGGGCTGAAGTAGCAGTGGCAGGCACTCCATAGTTTGAAATGCCATGGTAATGCTGCTGCACTGCTCTGCGCAGCTCTGAAGTGTGGGAGGCCCAGCACCGTGGTCAGAGCAGTGCTAGGGGCTGACTGCCCTGCCCTGCCCCTTCTGTCCTGGCCCCACCTCTTCCCCGGGCCTGGAGCCAGGCTGCCTTCCCACCTTGTCCCCAGGCCTGTGGTGGCTGTTGGCCCCGCTGCATACCTATGATCTGTATGTTTTTGGGGGACAGAGCTGCAACGGTCTGGAGGCTGGTTTCCGAGAAGCTGTTGATTTGACAGAGGGACAAAGGGAAAGTAAATTCAAACCAGCGTTCTCTCTCCCCGTTCGTTTGGACTTCAGGTATGCCTAATTATTACTTATTAAGAGAAACGGCCCCTATGTGATCTCTGCAGCCACGTTCTCACATCTGCCTGCAGAAATGACACCTCAGAGGAAACATTTCTGGCTGCTGTCAAGCCAATTTGAGAACCTTATCCCATTCCCCCCTCCTCTTTCCTGAGCCCAGCTGAGCTGCAGGGGCAGGAAAGGAAAAGGAGGAAGTGAGGGAGGTCGCCTGACGTTGCCCTAGCAGGGTAACAAACCCCACGCAAAAGCCCAGCTCCAGTTCTCCAGAGTCATTATGGCTACAGTCTGCAAAAGGTTAGGGAGGAAAGAGCTTTTCGGAAGTCTTTGCCCGCTAATTGATTGCGAGGGGCGGAAGGAAGGATGTAGCAAAAAAAGAAAGAAAGAACCCCCTGCCATTTTTAATCGTCCTCCCTCCCGAAATGCAGAATGTTAGAAGGTGGCAGGTTGTAGCTTTAACCGTAACAGGGCAGAAGGGAAATCAGATATAACAGGAGTGGAGTTTCCTTTCATCCTAATGGAGGAGCTGGAAAATATTTTCCAGGAACTCTCGGAAGGATGAAATTTAGTGCAAAGAAAAGCATAAAGGCTAGACTGTGCCCAGTTCCTGCCTGACAACATTTCCCAGGGGGAATTTCCCATTTCTGGCCCACAATACCTCCCCGTGCTCTCAACAAGGCTGTGAGGTTCCTTACTGGCCAACTGGGGTGTCCTCATGGGATCTGTTATGCTCTGGCTCTTGTGGCTTGAAAGGGATGACAGTGATGTTTGGATGTGTGTGCAAACAGGATCGATGCACACACTTAGAAAGTCCTAGTGACCTGTTTCATCCTTAGTGTCTGCACATCCATGGGGCCTCAGAAACTATAAACACAAAATGCTTTACGGACCAGGCTTCTACTCTGAGAACGTCTATGCGAGTTTGGATCAGCAGTTCTAAATATGGCTGTGTTTTCATTTTGGAGAACACAAAGACCTGGTGTCTTTCCCCGGGGAAGCTGCATGAGAGGATAAAACACAGCCCCCTGGTTCTGAATGCTTTGAAGAGGCAGTGAGGGTCAACCAGAGATCTGAGGCAAGAGGCCTCCAGGTTCAAACTCCAATAAGCCTTGGAGCAGCAGATGTGATTGAGCGGGAGCTCCTGTGAACTGCAGCGGCAGCCAATGAAGCAAACAGAATATTGGGAATCATTAAGAAAGGGATAGAAAATAAGACAGAGAATATCTTATTGCCTCTATATAAAGCTATGGCATGCCTACATCTTGAACGCTGCATGCAACTGTGGTCACCTCATCTCCAAGAAGAGATCTCGAGGTGTCAAAAAGTTCAGAAAATGGCAACAAAGTGACTGGGGTATGGAACAGCTGCTGTATGAGGAGAGATTAAAAAGACTGGCACTTTTCAGCTTGGAAAAAGAGATGACTAAGGAGGGATATAATAGAGGTCTGGAAAATCAGACCTATGTGGTGAAAGTAAATGCAGAAGAGTTATTTACTCTTTCCCCTAACAAAAGAACTAGAGGTCATCAAATGCATGAGAAATAAATAAGAAATGAAATGAATAGGCAGCAGGTTTAAAACAAGAGAAGGAAACACTTTTTAACACAACAAGCTGTGAAACTCCTCACTGCAGTATGCTGCAAAAGCCAAGACTATAACAGGGTTAAAAAAAGAGCTAGATAAATTCATGGAGGATGGGTCCATCAATGGCTTATTAGCCAGGATGGGTATGAATGGTGTCCCTAGCCTCTGTTTGCCAGAATCTGGGAAAGGGTTATGCGGGATGGATCACCTGATGATTACCTGTTCTGTGCATTCCTCTGGGACACCTGTCATTCGCTACTGTCAGACAGGATACTGGGCTAGATAGACCTTTGGTCTGATTCAGTATGGCCGTTCTTGCGTTCTTACATCCTGCCCAAGTGGCTGGAAAAGAAGTCCTGCTACAATTTTCTCTCTTCTCTTGACTGGAAGCACTTTAAGACGAAACAGTGTTGGAATTAATCTACTTTAATGGCACGTAAGCATTTTATGCATGCTGAATCTCCATGCCTATGTTTAGACTGCAGTTGCTATTTCGGGATACGGAGGTATCCTGAAACAGCAACCTTGCGGCTTTTCCCCATAGTTGAAATAGCATGGCTATTTCAAGCCCAGTATTCCAGTTCATCATGAGAGAAGTAACAGAACTTTCAGAACAGGCCCTTATTTTGAGATAATTTATGCACTTTGTGTTGAGCAAAGTGCATAAATTATTTGGAGACACAAATGCAGTCTAAACGTAGCCTGCTAGACTAACATTGCATCAGTTTCTTAACCGAACAGCCAAACAGGCTCTCAGATAGTCAATTATTTGAAAAGAAAGCAGATGGAAGGAAATAGTGAGAGAGGCATCAGACACCAACAGGTGCTTAGCCCACGGTTATTGATGATGCTGATTAATTTATACCATTCTCTACCCCACACGTTTTCTTAGCCTTGTGATAAGATTTTTAGACAGAGGAGGAAACATAATCAAGGGATCATCAGTTCTTAGCACACTTGTAACTCCTTCAACTGGACCGTCTCAAAGCACGTTGCTGATGCTAAATGGTTGATCCTTGCAACAGTCCTGGGAGCTATATAACCACTATCATCATCATTGTACAGACAAGTGAACAAAGGTGTGTAGAGATCATATAGCTTGACGCAGTCAGACAGTAGCTCAGAGTGGCAACTAAAAGTTAGGAGCCCAGATTCCTTGCTCCGACAAGTAGACAACACACTGCATGAGAAAACTGAGTAAAATACGAAGGCAAAAATAAATAAAATATAAATCTCACTTTAAAAATGTGTTCGGCATAGAACCTGAATGTTCTGCAGGAAAAGAAAGAAAGGATGCAGTCCAAATTTTTACTTCCAGGCAAACATTTGAAAATTGACTTATAATGTACCCTTTCATTTAGATTTTATATGAAGGTTTTACTTGAGGTTGTAATGAAGATGGAAAAATCCTAGGTTGCCATGGCTACTGGCACTTTGCCTAACTCACTCAAATCTTTTTCCCCTAATAAAATAGATTTTAGAAACCCACCTATAAAAAGGGAAGAGTTAAAAATCTTATAAATTTATGTCAGGGGAAGAATATTATTCAGTGTAAAGCAACTTCTAAGCAACATTGCACGGTAATTATTGCTGGGTTTTCTCTTCATCCAGTAGGCTTCTAAATCCATATTCCTGACCTCGATGATTCTTTTTCTGTTCATGATAATATAACTACAATGCTAGAGATAAAACAGGGATTGGAGAAGGAAATAAATTGCCTGATAACTTCTGTGAGATGCTCTTTGGTAGCCTCTGATACACTAGTCCAGGACCCAGTCTTTGAGAGTGACTGGTACCAGATATTTATGTGAAATAGGCTCCTCCAGAGACAGGTTCTTCCTCACCCACATTGACCTGAGGTTGGCTCATGTTCTGGAGCCAGAGACCTCCTATTCTCTTCAAAATTCCCAACTTTTAAAAGTTTTATCTGTCATCATTCCAGAGGTTCTTCTTGTTCATACCAGTCCAGAGCCTCAGCAAAGACCTCATAGTGTGTGGCATGCGAAAATGGGTTTGTTTGTGCTTTGTTAATGTTTTGTTTTTTTATGTTTATGTTTTACGTTTGAGCTTTTTTAAAAAAAAAACATGGGCTTCCTTTTACTAGTTTTAAACGTTCTGCCTTCTAGTTTCACTCCGTTTCATCACCAGAGGGGCAACGTGCTGTAGAATTGGATGTCTGTGGGCTCCCCCCAAAGACTATGGGAGTGAATGAGAGTCTTTCCATTCACTTCAACAGATTTTTGGAGCAAGCCCCAGAAGAGCACTTCTAGTCAAAGGCAATACCGATGATTATTGCATGGGTATAAAACAGGGTTGCAGCAGAACGTTCCCTGCTGAAAACAGGTGTTTGCTGCCTCTTGGGCTTGAATGTATGTCCCTGACAGGGAGGAAAGAAGGAAACATATCAAGCAAAGGTGACTACGGATTGAACCTCTCTGATTTGGAACTCTCTCAGCCTCCGTAGTCTGACATGATTTTTGTTAGGCGGACGACCACTTATCATGAGTGTGGCCAAGTTTCCCACAGTCCCATAAAGTTTATTTCCAGCCACCAGTCCTGGCTCTCGGTGTTCTGCGCTGTTCTTTAGCTGTAATTTACCCCTAACTGTCTTTTAAGAGCCCAGTAAGCAGTGGAATGTGCTAGGCAGTGTTGACCTTCTGTGGTCCAGCACATTTCTCTCGTTCGGCACTAGTCATGTCCCCAGGGTGCCAGATGAGAGAGGTTCAACCTGTAGTGTGGGGATTCTGGGCAGGGCAGGGGGTAACTGGCCATGTGGCCCTGCTCCATCCCTCCCCACCGATGCTCTGTCTTCCAGTGAGTGCCGGTGCAGTTCGCTGCTCCCCGAGAGTGGTGCGGCCTTTGAGCCTGGGCAGGAGGGGGAGGGGCTGTGGGTGCAGAGTGGGTGGAGCCTGGGCAGAGCCAGGGCCCATGGCAGGCTGGCGGAGAGGCAGGTCTGCCCCTGCACACACCAGACGTGGTGCAGCGCTGAGTCTGAGGGGCCCCCGACGCTGCGGGTACATGCGACCCCCTGCGCACCCCGACACGTCGCTTCTGATATGGAGAGAAAATTAGGGAAACGGCCGTTTCCTACAGCTGACCCTGGCGGATGCCTGGCGGGTGAGCTTTCCCAAAGGGCCAGCATGACTGAGGCTCACAAATCACAGTGAAATTGGATGGGACTTGCGCCCTTAAGTCACTTAGGCTGTCTGGACTAACCCCCAGCTTCGAAGGGGGCCTGGCCATTAGGGTGTTGGGAGATTACTAATGAAGTGCTGCAGCGCAGTGCAGCGTAAAGGGACTGGGATGTAGCGTGGGCAGGTCGAAGTACCCGCGGCTGACCCACAGCTACGTGCAAACCGACACTTCCAAGTTTCACGCTTCGAAGCTGCCGCGGGGGAGATTTTGACTAACAAAGTGCTGCATGTGCACCACAGCACTTCATTAGTAATCTCCCAACCCCCTAATTACCAGGCCCCCTTCGAAGTTGGGGGCTCGTCTACACACAGCCTTAGCGACTCTTGGTCTTCACGTCCTCCAGACAGAGGGAAGGCGAGTGAGAGAGAAAATATCATTCGCTGGCACTGGTTACACAAATCTTTAATTAGGTCATGTATCTTGCAGAGAGAGGCGATGGAAGGGATCAAAAATGCCTTTGCTTTTCTGCGCCGCTGGGGAGAGAGTGTCCTGTGTGTCTAGAAAGAGGAAATGTGATTTACTGAAAGTAACAAATCACATTCCTTCCCTTCCAGAGTAAGTGCTGCTTCTGCTGTTTGCCACCCTGTGTCATACAGCCACCTCTGAATCTCCCCAGTTCAGCAGTGCCGTGGTTCAGCTAATCTCATGTCTGACTCTCACCAGTGGCTTATAATAGCTGCTTCAGAGAGTCTCAGGAAGCGGGGTTGTGCAAGAAAGCTGTGCAAGCGTACGTGTGTGTCCCCTTTGTGATATGGAAAATCACTGTGCAATATACACATGCCTTTGCTGGAAATTTTAATGATGTGCTCTGAAGATTAAATGAACCCTGGTTAGTGACCTGCATATGCTTCATTTTGGGGTGTGACCTAGCTAGAACTGCTGGAGGTCTAAGAGCTTGGACAGATCCTCAGCTGGTAAATCAGTGTTGTCCTGAATTTGGCTGCAGATGTCAGTGGGAGCTGGATTCAGCCCTAAGTACAGGTTGATCCTATATCATCTGGAACTCTCTTGTCCGACAACATCCATAATCCTTCATGATTTTAGTTAACCTGATAACCACTTATCTGGTGTGGCCAACTTTCCTGTGGTCCCATAAAGTTTGTGTCCAGCCACGAGTCCAGGCTCTTGGTGTTCTGTGCTGTGTTTAGCTGTAATTTACCACTAAAAGTTTTCAGAGAGCCCTGTAAGCAGTAGAAATGGTGCTAATGTGCTAGAATATATTGATCTCCCAGTGTCTGGCAAATTCTCTTGTTTGGCACCCGTCGCGTCCTGAGAGTGCCAGATGAGGGAGGTTCAACCTGTGTTAGAGAGGCTCTTGCATTGTCTAAAGTCCCTGGGGGTGAGGGTGGGGTGCATTCCACCCCCAGTTTTGGAGACAGATGAACAGGGAATACAAAGAAAATCACCCAGGCTGTACAAGAAATTGATTATGACATCAACGTTAGGGACTAGCGCCAACCCCGAGTACATGGCAATGTGTAGTGCAGGAACACACTGTGGAGCTGCATTGTCAGTGTCAGAATGACAGGAGAGAACAGCTGAAGCGTGCAGCCTCTTTTCTTCCTGCTAACTGTGGATTCTTTTACCGCAGCAGCCCTTTGGCTGTAAAGAGGAGCGGCCAGCGGCCAGCACCGTTTATTTTAAACACATGTTTCTGATTTTAAAACGTCCAGACGTAAAAAACTTTAATCATCGCACACCTAGGGATTTTTGTTTTCTTTTTTGTAAAACGCTGAACTGTGCCTACGGAACAATGAGTCAAAAGAGGAACCAGGTCTGTTTGAAATGAAAGAAACAATTAAAAAAAAAATCTAGCTGGCACTCAGCCGTTATCAAAGCAAGGAAGCACACACTGCATCGAGAATCCAGCGTGCCAACAAATAAGCCATTCGTTTTGTTTGGAGAGCAGTTTACTGCTCTAATAATCAGTTCCTGACAAAAATCCCTGACATTGTTGCTGAAAGAGATCCTAATCAACCATTTCAAGAGAGAGTTTATTGGAAGGGATGAAGTGGGACATCTCGTTACCCCCATATAGCCACGTCTGGCACAGTGGTTTGAGCAGGTGGTATTTACTGCATCCACCAGGGTGATTTTCCTGTTCAACTCACGTCCTGTTGAGCAAGTAAGGAGGGCTCTATACAGGCTCTCGGAATAGAGTAAAATGGATGTTACGAGGAGGAGGGAGAAAAGTTGCTCTCCTTGACCTCTGATGATAGGATGAGAAATAATGCTCATTTTGCAATAAGGAAAGTTTAAGTTGGACTTTAAAAAAAGCTCCTTAACTGTCAGCGTGGTTAAGCTCTGGAATACCTTGCCTAGTGAGGTTGTGGAATCCCCATCGTCGGAGATGTTTAAGAGCTGCTTAGACAAACATCTGTCCGAGATAATCTAGATGGTGCTTGGTCCTGCCATAAGTGTAGAGGACTGGACTTGATGATTTCTCAATGTCGCTTCCAGTTCCAGTATTCTATGATCCTCTGATTCCTATTTTTGGTGTAAATCAGGAAGAACTACACTTACGCAAACAGAAATGCGCTGGTGTAAATCCAGGAGGAGCAAAAGGAGAATTGGGCCCGGTCTTGAGAGGACAGTCCACTAAGGGTGAGAGATTTATTCCTTGACTCAGGATTTTGGAAGGTCACTTGGTCTTCTCTGCATCTGACAGTGAGGTAGAACGGAGCTGAGGTCAGGTGAGCTTGTGGGAAGGGACAGGAAGTGCCTGGAAATGAATCACAGGGAAGACTACAAAGGCAGTTCCCTTCTCCTCTCCGCTCTGGAGGCCAATGCTAAAAGGACGAGTCAGGATGACTTCCCCAGCCCTGAGGAGAGAAATATTCCCTGGGACATGCCAGAGTGAACTGCCCACAATGGGAATCAAAAGCAGTAGATTTAAAAAGCGTAAGAAGTCAATAACTTTTTTAGTAGCCTACAGCTGACCTTTGGATCCAAGAGGCTATGTAAACAGACCAAATGGAAAATAACCTGTGGTACTCACTACCGCAAGATGTTATTCAGGCAAGTGGCTTATTGTGATTTAAGGAAATCCAACACCACTAGGGTGGGGCTTTCAGAAATGCTCCGGAAATTTTACGTTGGCTTCAATGGAAGCAAAGTTAGCCCCTGGGAGAACTTTTGAAAACCCACTTCTATTTTAATACATTAATTTCTGCCCTGACGTGCTGATGTTGTGCATGGATCTTTCTAGAGAAAAATCCACCAGACATTAACTCAAACTGCTTATAACAGATAGGATAAGCAGCCTTTTCCTTGCACCATCCCTAAGGAAAAAACTATTAGTCCAGAGTGAAGCAAATGTTCAACCCCACAGATATTTCTTGCATCGCTGTCAACACAACTAAACTCTGAGAAACCACTAGAGCTGCCCATACGAGAATTGTCAAGCAGTGTGCCTTAGATGGACTCAGCCATTCTGCGAGATATGCGAACCTAACTCCATGGTAGTAGCCCACATCTTCCACACCATGCTTATGCAATATAGGGTGACTCCCCCCCACCTTTGCCTCCTCTCATTTCAATACTGTGCTCAGCAAAGCAGCTCATCTAAAATCCACTCTCAAACCCACTTGTGCACCAGGAGGTAAGAGGATTGTGCTACTTTGAAGATGGGAAACAGATGATAAAGGTTAGAGTTGGGATCACGTTACCGTTATGCAGCTGCTAAATGAGAACTAATTAGAATGCAGTCCTGCTTCTGAGTGAAAAAGCCAAGTGAACAACAAGCTCCTGAAAGCATGGGAGAAAGGAGCAGCACTTGGCCATTTCAGTTTGTTTAAGGCCTAAAATCCAGCTTGGACCATGTATGTGCAGATTCCCAGAGGCTCCTTTGGTATCCCTTCAGCGCACCTGCATTCTGCTTAATGGAAATTTGGAGAGTAGCAACAGCCTACAATGAGGGAAGTAACAGAGTGGTCGCCGTGTTAGTCTGTATTCTAACAAAACCAACCAGCAGTCATGTAGCACTTGAGCTTTCCTGGGACATCATTTTGTTAGTCTTTAAAGTGCTAAATGACTGCTGGTTTGTTTTGCTAGAACAAGGGTTGTTCTTACCTGTGGTTTAAAGCACCCACCTTCAGTTAATGACGTCGCTGCATTACCTAAGGACTCAGATGGATCCCCCAGTAGAATGGGCCTGATTCACTACCAAGTTGCTCCAGTTTTATGCTGCGCTATGGTGACTCAGAGCCATAGTGTTTTGTGTGTAATCATTTTGTTTATTCAGAAAATGTATGTCGTCATTAACGTTTTACAAATATTATTGAGTCTTCGCAGCCCTCTGTGAAAGGGTGAGATGCTATTATGTTCACTTTACAGAGGGTTAAACTGAGGAACAGAGCTTAAGTGACTTTCAGAGTTCACACAAGTCTGTGGTATAGCGGGGAAGAAAATCCATGAGTCCTGACTTCTAGACCTGTGTTTTAACTATTAGACCACTCTGTTTTATACAAACCACTGGGTCCTGGGTACCACTATGTGCACATCAAGGGAAGAACCATATGTAATGTTTGTTTCTTCAGAAAATGCATAATTTTAAGCACATGCTGAAGTCTGTCCTTGCCAGGTCTGGATGACGCGGGGAGCTTTAGGGCTAGAGCCCAGGGCTCCTGCATGAGGGGGACCCTGAAAAAAAGATCTCTGGGCTGCCAGAAGTACAGATCTGTTTGTGGGGCCCTCTTAGCCTGGGGCTGCTGATACTAAAAAGTCCCTGCCTCATGAGGGGGGTGACATGACTCCAGCTGCTCTGGTTCCTCCAGCTCCTGCCAGGTTACAGCAGCAACTGTGGGAGCTCCACCCACACGCTTCCCTCACCTGCAAGTTCTGCCCCCGCAGCTCCCATTGGCTGGGAATGGCAGCCAATGGAAGCTGCAGGAGGATGGTGCCTGCCAGCCAGTCCAGAGCACTGCGCAGAGCCACCAACCCCTCCACTCTTGTGCTCAAAGCCTGTGCCACCAAATGGAACTGTCCCAGGTAAATGTCTTGCACCACAACACATCCCAGTGCCCTGCCCCAGCCCTGAGAAACCTGTTACACCCTAACTCTGCCCAGATGCTGGGTCCCAGTCCCAACCTCCTGTCCTGAGACCCCTCTCAGACTCCAAACTCCTGGGGCTCAGCCTGGAACTCCTTCTTGCACCCCACAAACCCCTCATCCCTTGCCTTACCAAAGAGGGCACACCCACAGCTGGAGCCCTCACACTCCAACCCTGTGCCCCGGTCTGGAACCCCTCCTGCATTCTGATACTCTTATTTTTGGCCCCACCCCAGAGCCCAGGGTGAACCACAAAATCTAATAGCTCCAATGCTCCCAGAAGAGTTAATTCAGCCCTGTTCCCTGCTCAGCAAAGTGCTTATAGACATGCTTAAGTCCCACATATGTCAAAGTGAAACATACACTTAAGTGCTAGGATCGCCGGCTTCAGGATGCTATCTAAACATCCGTCATTATTACGCACAGGACTGTAAAGTTCCCTATTGGAATCATTTCATTTCATAAACACTCAGCCAGGCTATCATCTACCTTCTTAGGGACAAACCCTGATAGTACATTAAAAAAAAAAAAAAAAGTCTTCAAACAGAGGAGTTTTCAAATGTAAAGTCTGAGTTTTCTTTTAAAACTTCCTTCCCCCCTCTTCTACTGGAAACCAGAAGTATTTCACCGGCGCTTGCCAAATGATTTCTATCTCACTGAAAAAGAACTTGCTATTTCCTGAAAAACCTACCACTGTTTCTTCCTTTCTTTCTTTTTTAAATACATTGGAGCATGAACTCAAACCCAGGTAACTTGATAAGGAGCTAATGAAAACCAATGAATTCTGTCTTGCAAAGATGCAGAAAGGAAAAGGGGATCAGCGTACGAAAGGGGCATCCTTGTCTCTGTTACAAAGGGATTTCAAAGATGATCTTGGTTTACAGTTTGGAGCATCAGAGGGTTGCTGTGCCAAATTTTGCGGGAGAGAATAGGAAAAAGAGAAATCTCTGTGGTTTTCCATTTGTGCATGCATTGTTATTTTAAACATTGTGTGAAAACGGTGGGATAAATTTTATTAGAACATTTAACGGGCTGTGTTTTGCATTGAAAATATTGCAACAGACACAATTTTCCTAATTCCTGGTGAAATCTGAGTCTTCATTCAAGGTACAGGTCGTACAATTGCTAGACCTCACTGTTTTTCTGACCAAAAAACCCAGAGAGATGCTTATATGCTTAATAATGGACGGCAGACTCTTTCCTTGCCATCATAGGGTCATCAGAAATCAATTCTTCCTTTTATGTGCATGTACAGTTACCCAGGACCCAGTGGTTTGTATGAAACAGAATGGTCTAATATTTACAACACAGGGCTAGAAGTTAGGACTCATGGATTTTCTTTCCTGCTATGCCAGACTTGTGTGAACTATGAAAGTCACTTAAACTCTGTTCCTTAGTTTAACCATCCGTAAAATGGACATAATAGCATTTGGCCCTCTCACAGAGGGCTGCAAAGACTATTTGTAAAACATTATGGGCCCAGTTCTGGAGGGAATGTGGTGCCTCTAGTCAGGTGCTGAACCACCCTGAATTCCAAATGAAGATGATGGGAGGTGAAAATACTCATTAGTCTGTTCAGGAGCATGCTCCTCTGATGCCCTTAGTGAGATACCAAAGAAGGGCAAAGGATTGCTGAAATGTGCCAAACGTGCAGCATCCCAGCAGCATCACAGCATGCAAAGTGTTGGCACCCTGCTAAATTGTGCTTTCATCTGAACCATGAGACAGGCCCAATGCTGCCTCTAACTTTTTCCATGCCTGCGCAGAATAAATTTTGTTATGTGCACTGAGTCATGTGTGGATGTGCAAAACCAGCAGAAACACATTCTGCTGGCTGGGGGTGCTCTGCTCATCAGCTGGGGGCATTTGAAGCTCTGAGCGGCTGCCCAAGGGCTCCGCTTACAGGGAACATTGGATGTTTCTACAGCCTCTTTTATAGTTTCCCTTTGTGAGCAGCAGTTCTCACAAGGGTCTAACAAGACAGGCATTTAAAATAAAAGTACAGTTGGAACATCTCTAATCTGGCACCCTTGGGACCTGACCAGTGCCGGATGAGAGAATTTGCTAGACTATGAGAGGTCACATTACAGATACTTGCCCTGCTTATTGGGCTCTTAGAAGACATTTAAGGGTAAATGGAGCTAAATAACCGCACAGAACACTGAAAGCCAGGACTGGTGGCTGGAAACAAACTTTATGGGACCATGGGAAACGTGGCCACATCCAGGATAAGTGGTCATCCAGCTGTCTAAAATCATGCCGGATTATGGACATTGCTGGATGAGAGAGTCCTGGATTAGAAAGGTTCATTTTGCACAACAATAAATGTAACATGGGTTAGGCTGTTGTCAAAGCTGTCCTAGTCTTGTGCTTGGTCGTGTGTTTGCAAACAGAGTCCACAAACAATCTCATGAGAGTCCTGAAATAAGTTCCTGACAATGTGGAGTTGCAGTTTCTTTGAACTACCTTAACTCTGAGATTTTTATTTAACTAATTTAACAAACATCTCCTTTTAGATAGATACATATTTTTCTTCAGACCTGTCCATAACAACTACAAACGATTCCCAGAGTTACACAACCATCCCAATTTTTAGCCTACCAAAAGCCCATCCTATGGTAGGAGATGTACTGTAGAACAGCTAAAATACAGAACAGGAATTCTTTAGCCCCATTTATGGCTCAGCCATTTTTGCTGTATGTGACTTTTGCCAATTCACCAAGACCTAAGATATAAAAGAAAAAGGCCTCTAAAAATTGCCCAGCACGTCTGGAAATCAAGCCCCGTATATTATTCAGTCAGCATCCAGAAGTTAAAACACACCAGATTACAGGACACGTTGGGCATGATTTTTAAAGCTATGAGGGTATCTAGCAGTGTTTCCGCTATTATTTTCCATTATGTGCACAATAAATTTTGTTATGTGCACCAAGGCATGTGCAGATATGCACCACCGAGAGAAATACACGCTACCGGCTGGGGGTGGCTGGGGTGCTCTGCTTATCACCTGGGCAGCACCCGACTATCTCCTGAGTGGCCGCCTAAGCTCTCAGCTTATAGAGAACACTGGGAAGAAGCAGGCGGATGCTTACTGGAAATTCCAAAAGCACCTAACAACCTCGTTCTGTTGAAATCACTGGGATTTAGGGATATATAAAGAGACTCTTTAGGTACCCATGTTAATCTTTAAATACCTTACTACCTTTAAAAACCAGGCCCTCTGTTTCCCATTTGCCTCACTTGCCTAATGGGGGTTTTGCTAGATTTAAATGATCGGTGTATGAAAAGCTCAATTTCATTATTCTGGCAAATTCTTTAGTGGGACTTTGTTTTCAGAAGATGTTGCTATTTAATGCCACAAACTTCAGCTTGGTGAGCAGAAAATGTCTTCATTTAACATGCCACTTCTTTTATTGGGCTGATTTTCAGTTGCATTTTGCCTTTCAGCACATGGGAAGTTTATTTTTTAAGAAGTTTATTTCTTTATCGTGGGGTTCATTTCCAAGGGCTTTGCTGTATTCCAGTTTAGATTTCTGTTTAGCATGAGACTTGGGGAAGTGCGCTTTCGAGCAGATCTGTTTTGGGATAAGATGTTTTGTGTATGTCAGGGGGTTTCATACTGCATAACTCACAATCCTACTGTATTTAAAAATATGTGATATTTTTCTGTCCCCAAAAATCTTCCACACACATGCCTTCCACTTTTCTTTTTTTTTGGTCTGTGGAAGCAAACAAACCTAGAGAGAGGAAATCAAACCCGTCAATAAGTGCTAAAAATATTTAGTGTGGCAGGCTCTGTATTTTCTTTTTTGTGAAATACTGATTAATATTCAGTGGTTGAAGGTTAATACCCCATTCATTTTATTCCCTTTACATCCTCTGCACAGCAGTCACTGCTCCAATTTCGACTTCTAATTCGCACAAATCTGGTTCCAATCAGGATATTAGTAACTCACTGCCTAAGCAGGAAGAAAAATGGAAATCACACCATTGTTAAACTTATCTTTCAATACAAGCACACACATGATCTCCAGAGAGTAAATCTAAACATTCAGCATTGCCAAAGGATGCTTTTTAAGGGCTCAGCTACATTTTTATAAAGATAAAAAGAGAGATGCATTTTGAAGTTGTTCTAAAAGATCTGCTATTGCTCAGCCAGAAGTAAAGGCTTTTATGAAAATTCTATAGCTTTTGTGATGCAGAAGGCTAGAGTACATGACTGTAACTGACCTTTCTGGTGTTAAAATCCATAAATCGATTAATTAGGGCAAAGAAATACTGAAGTAAGAGGCAAACCACACTTGCTTTAGGTTATTCAGGCCAACACAATGTCAGCAGAAACGTAGAGTTAGAAGCAATCCAAATGAATGGGGATTTTTTTTTTTTTTACATAACTTGCAGAGCTTTTCAGTATTGCCCCAAAAATTGACAAATATTTGGAGTCTGCTTTTTGCTGCTCTGCCTAGATAGTGGTGCTCTGCCCTTTTCCAAGTGACACCACCAATGTGCTGCTAGGCTAATGGTGTTAAGTGATGTACTTATTTGTGAGAGTACATATATTTTGCAGCAACAGAAATGTTGCATTTACCATAGCACCTGAGAGCTTTGTACGTAGAAATTTGAGTGGCTATCTGGTTTCCAGCTCAATTACTTGTTTGACAGTCATGTATGCCAGTGGGATCAGGGTAAGCTGACTGCTGAACAATGTTCCATATAATTTTTTCCCCTTCATGTGTGGAATAAATTTTGTTGCATGCTCTGAGGCAAGTGCGGATGTGTACCACCAGTAGAAACACATGCTACCTGCTATGGGTGCTCTGCTGATCAGCTGGGCAGCATTTGAATCTCTCCTGGCTGGCTGCCCAAGCTCTTTGCTTACAGGCAACACAGCGAAATATTTTGGAACCTCCTCTTTTTACAGTCTTGAGTATGTGACAAGCCAGTGCTTCAACCTGTATTGCCTTCGCTGGGAACTGAGGGGTCCCAGCACGCTGCAGCTAAGTCTACACTACAGCTGTCCTTCAAAAGAAGCTCTTCTGGAAGATCCCATCCGAAAAAACTTCTTCCGAAAGGGCGCGGCCACACACAAAAAAGTGGAATGAAAGATCCATCTGCTCTTTCAATAGAGAGCGTTCACACAGCCCCCACTCTTTCAGAAGAATGGGCCAGGTATTGAACAATCTGGCACCATGAGGGCTGCTTTTTTGAAAGAAGGGCCTCGGGAATGTCTACACAAGAGGGCTTCAGAAAAAGAGCCGTGTTCTTTCGATTTCAGATCAAAAGAGCACATTTTGTGTGTGGATGCTCTGTGTGTTCTTGCAAAAAAGGGCCGGATTTTCCCAAAGAACTTGCTAGTGTAAACGCAGCCTGCATGTTTGAACTCTAGTTGCGTACAGAGGGAAAAGTCATAACATCTGTGTGAGTTTTGCCATTGATTTTAATGGAATAGGGTGGGTCTCAAGAGAGCAGAGTAGTACAATGTAGAATGAGGCGAGGCGATTAGAGAAGAGTCATGGTGAAAAGGGCAGATGACAAATAAGCTTTGGGAGAGGCTCCGATGTGTGCTGAGCTGTGCATTGTGGACTTGTACAATGTGCCATGGCACCTTTGGTGTTGAGGTAGAGCAAAGAGGCTGTATTGAAAGGCCTCTATAGAGCAAACTTCATGGAGCTCAGTTTATTTCTTTTGGAAAGTCTGAAGGGCTACTCTACTTGGGAATTGTAACCGAGGCTGGATGCCAGGGTAGGTATGTCGAAACCTGATGCTCGTACTTCTAAGTCATCCCCTTTAGGATGCAAAATGCACTCCTGAAGGGGGAGCATTGTGGTTAGTCAGGAATAAAATGGATTCCATTCACCACTGGGGGAAAAAAAAGTTCTTTCAGGACTCAATCCAACCCCCTCGTTAGCCAATGGGAGTATTTCCATTGAATTCAGTGGACTTTGGATCAACCAAAGCATGTCAACGGAGAGGCATTGGACTGGCGGGACCTACTTGTGCAGCACAGTTGAAATTATTAAGATAAAGCTAACCTATGAGCTGGTTTTAGAAAGAGTTGGTACACCAAGTTGGGTTTCCCTTCGAAAAGCTACTTGAATGTTTCATTGTAATGCTGACGTTGTTTCCTGATGTAGCAGTACAGAGTCACACAAGGCTAGAGTGAGAAATAACCTCACCTCTCCCAACAGCAGCTTTCAAGCACCTAAAAGAGTGTTGTTACAAGGAAGAGTGAGAAAAATTATTCTCCTTAACCTTTGAGGATAGGACAAGAAGCACTGGGCTTAAACTGAATCAAGGGAGGTTTAGGTTCAGCATTAGCAAAAACGTCCTAACTGTCAGTGTGGGTTAAACCCTTTAATAAGTTGCTTGAGGAAGTTATGTAATCTCCTTTCTTGGAGCTATATTTAAGAGCAGGTTGGATAGGCATCTGTCAGGGGTCATCTAGACCAGTATTTCTCAATTTTTTTTTTATAAAGCACCCCTTTTTCAGAAGACTTCTCTCATGTACTCCCAAGGGTCCACATCCCACCGATTGTGAAACATGGTCCTAAGGTAATCTGAGGTTTTGAAAAAAGTGCCATTCAGCCATTTCAGATCACTGTACCCTTTTCAGGAGTCAGATCTGTAGTTACATCTCACTTAAAAACCACTTTCAAAATCATGCAAAAATATTACAGGAGATGACTACTGAATGCTTGCTGACTTTTTAGCAGCTTATTAGCAAATAAATGAATTGGAATAGAAATATTGTACTTGCATTTCAGCATCAGGCATGTGGAGTAGCAGAAACAAGCCATTGTCTGAATGAACTCTTAGATTGTACTGATTTGACTAGTGTTTTTTTATGTAGCCTGTTGTAAAACTAGGCAAATATCTAGATGAGTTGATGTGCCCTCTGGAGGACCTTAGTGTTGTGTAGAGAAACACTGATCTAGAAGGCGCTTGGTCCTGCCATGAGGGTAGGAGACTGGGATGATGAGCTTAAGGCCCCTTCCAGTTCTAGGATTCTGTGATTCTGTGGTCACAGCAAAGTTGAAAACCAGCATAATGAGAATGCAAACTGGGATAGACATTTTGAAATGGTGGTGCAGAGACTTGAGGCTGCTTCAGAGAGAAGTGGCGGTAAGGGGTCCATCCCAAAAAACCTAGTGCCTTTCTGATCCCAGGTTTGTTCTTGTACCTAGCTTTGGAAAGAACAGAGGTATGCACACCCACCCAGCCACCCTCCGGAAGGAAGGAGGCAGGTTAGGGTTAAACCCTTGTACTCTGGTTGGAGCATAGGTTATTTACAGCCTCCTCTGTTTCACTTTTGTTGGGAGAAAACTCCGAGGTAACATCCCATTTCTTGAAAAGATGCTACTCCTTTGGAATCGTCCTTAAAGGAAATGGATATTCTCATTTTATGGAACACTGACGACTTAACCTTTTTAAAAATAAGCAAATGGTTCAGCACAACCCTGCACGGGATGTCTAGCCAAAATGCAAAAACTGACCACAGCGTACAAGTGGGCTGTGTTTTTCAGACCAGGGAATGGTAGTAGGGCCTTTCATCACCTTGCGCTGCACTTCTTTAAAAAATGATTTAAATTGGTGACAATGGCATTGAACGCTGAACAGCAGACACTCTGACAGGACCTAAGGAATTGTGCGCTTAAGCTGCATGAATTTTCTCACGCCACTTTGCTTGGAGGCCTTGTGTGTCCACACTGCCCCCACAAAGAGCCCCAATATTTGATCGTTCAGCCCTGCTTGCTCTTTACAATGCCTCTGAAACCCTTTTTCTTTCCATCTGTGGCAGTGGAAGTTGGTAGAATTGGCTGTAATCATTCACAGATCTCTAGAAATTCTTTCACAGTCATGCAGCTCACACACATAGGCTACATCTATGCAGCAGCCCTATTTTGAAAAAAGGTATTCCGGAATAGCCATTCCAAAAAACCTATTTTGAAACAAGGAAATACATAGCACATAGCGCTTATTTCAAAATAGCGCCCATATTTATTTCAAAATAGGTGCTTTCAAGACAGGGAATAGCTCTAATTTTGAAAAAGTTGCTTCAAAATAAGTGTGGTCCCACATTCTGACAGTGGCTACAAGTTGAACCTCTCTCATCTGGTACCCTTGGGACCTGACCGGTGCCAAATGAGAGAATTTGTTGGACCACAGGAGGTCAATATTGTCTAGCACATTACTAATGCTTCCACTGCTTACTGGGCTCTTAGAAGACATTTTGGGGTAACTGACAGAGAAATAATAGTACAGAACACTGAAAGTCAGGACTGGTGGCTGTAAACAAACTTTATGGAACTATGGAAAACTTGGCCACACCCAGGATAAGCGGTCTTCCAGCTAACTAAAATCATGCTGGATTATGGCAATTGCCAGATGAGAGAATTCTGTATTAGAGAGGTTTGACCTGTATTTTGAAATAGGCATTATTTGTCCTACACTGAGCTTTACCAAATTTGAAATAAATTCAAGGTAGCAAGTGTGTTATTTCCAAATAGCACGTGTATAGTGTAGATAACAGCAACGTTATTTTGAGGTAGCTTTGCTGCATAGGCATATGCACCTTGTAGAGCTGGCAGAGCCCTTGGAAGGTCAATGAGTTGAATCCCCTGTCCTCACCTATTGCAATCCACAGTGCTTTTTTTTTTCAAAATCCAACCTGCCCTAGAAAGGTCCCCTCAGGGACTGAGCTCGCACCCTGGGGTTTGCAACCTCAAGGCGCCAGCCACTGAACTATCCCTCCCCCTCAACAATACATGCTCGGAGCTAGAAGTAAGCCATACAAAGCTTTGAGAGAAAATGTTGAGTAGTAACGGTGCCAAAAGAAAATGAAGCATTTCAAACCGTCCACCTCCCCATGTCTGGTGAAGCTGCACAATATTGGATGTAAAAATGAAGGCTGTTCAAATAAGGAAAGGAGCCAGGACACCTGAAAATATTCCAACCAATAAATTCACAGATCCAGTTCTCAGCTGGCGGACCGCCTATTGTCTTAGATGGTTTTTACCAGCTGAAAATCTGGCCACTCGTGTTTATATGCCCAATTTTGACTCAGCTCAATGAAAATAGTTGTGGGCAGCAAAAACAGCCACCACTGAAAAAACCTGTGTGTGCAGCAGGTGGAAATTGCCGGGAGTTCACCGTTGCTGCCACTAATTATTAGAATCTGTGTCATAAATAATGTGTGGTTGCTTGGCCGTGTGCACTCTCCTGTGCCACCGGCAATCAGCGTAACTGCTCTCATCTGGTCGGGCATAGAAAATGAACTGCACAGAGTTTGCAGTCCCTGGTGGCTTTTCAGCTGCAGGCTTTGGGAGTAGGTTTGTGTCCCCTCCTTGGGCGTCCTGGGGAAGAAAAATACCCGTGGGCATGCTGGAGGAAGGATGATCAAGAAGAGCCCCTTTGAGAAGACACAGCATCCAATCCCCACCACAGCAGTCCACCTTTGCGTGCTGGTGGAGGAGCACTTGGCCGCTGCTTTACCCCACCCCACTGTCTTTCAGAACGCAAAAAGAGCTGGCCAAACTGGGTCAGACCAAAGGTCCGTCTAGCCCTGTGTCCAGTCTTCTGACAGTGGCCAATCCCAGAGGCAATGAACAGAACAGGGAATCATCAAGTGATCCATGCCCTGTTGCCCATTCCCAGCTTCTGGCAAAGAGAGGGTAGGGACATCATCCCTGCCCATCCTGGCTAATAGCCATGGATGGACCTATCCTCCGTGAATTTATCTAGCTCTTTTTCGAACCCGCAAAATAGTAGCCGAGTTAGGCTATAGCTTCAAAAATAACAAGCAGTTCTGTGGCACTTTCGGCTATGTCTAGACTAGAGGGATTTGTTGGCAAAATGGCCATTTCGCCCCCATCTACCCTGGCAGCTTGTGTTCCGAAAGCAGCAATTTCAAATCATGCATAGCTGTCATTATGCTAATGAGGCACTGCATATTCATGTCAGTGCCTCGTTAGCATCTTCCAAACTGCCTCATCAATATGCCTCCTCCAAAAGGAGGGGCTAATGTAGACACAGTTATAGAGCCTATTTTGAAATAGGGCCATTGGACACACTATGGCTTATTTTGAAATAGGCTCTATTCCCTGTCTTAACAGCACCTATTTGGACCTTGAAGCCTTCTTTCGCCGCCTCCGTCTAAAGGAATTTTTCCAGCACACCTATGAACAACAGTCTGACTCTCTCGACGCCCCCCCACCAACAACAAAAGAAGAAGAACTCTATGTGGACTCCCCCTGAGGCTGCTAGTGAAAGTCCGGACTTCTACGTACACTGCTTCCGCAACCATGCTCAGTCTGACATTATACACAAACAATGCCAAAGGAGACCCAATCTCAACTACGCTGAACGCTATGCTGTCCAGAGTCTCAAAAAGAACCAAGACATCATAATCAAACCAGCTGACAAAGGGGGTGCTGTTGTCATCCTGAATAAGTCAGACTATGAACAGGAGGCAGCCAGACAACTCTCCAACACCACATTTTACAGACCTCTCTCCTCTGATCCCACTTTGGAATTCCAAAGGAAATTACAACAACTACTGAAGGAACTCCCTGCTGCTACTCGGGACCTCATTAACTCAGACACACCATCTGAGCCGCAGCCTGGATTATTCTATTTACTTCCCAAAATCCACAAACCTGGAAACCCTGGACGCCCTATGATTTCAGGTATTGGCACCCTTACCACCGGACTATCTAGTTACGTGGACTCCCTCCTCAAACCCTATGCCACCAACGCTCCCAGCTATATCCGAGATACCGCCGACTTCCTGAGGAAATTACAAAAGATCGGAAAAGTTCCTGATAACGCCATCCTTGCCACAATGGATGTAGAGGCTCTGTACACTAATATTCCACATAAAGACGGATTACAAGCAATCAGGAACACCATCCCTGATGCCACCACAGCCAATCTGGTGTCTGACCTCTGTAACTTTGTTCTCACACACAATCATTTCCGTTTTGGGGACAATTTATACCTCCAGATTAGTGGAACTGCTATGGGCACCCACATGGCCCCACAATATGCTAATATATTTATGGCTGACCTGGAACAACGATTCCTCAGCTCTCATCCCCTATTACCACTCCTCTACTTAAGATACATTGATGACATCTTTATGATTTGGACCCATGGTACAGAGGCTCTAGAAGAATTCCACAGAGACTTTAACAATCTACACCCCACCATCAACTTATGCCTCGACTACAACATGCAAGAGATACATTTCTTGGACACTACAGTACTAATCAAGGATGGCCTGATCAGTACCACACTGTACCGAAAACCTACTGATCGCTATACTTATCTACACCCTTCTAGTTTCCATCCTGCACACGTGACTAGATCCATTGTTTACAGTCAAGCTCTTAGGTACAATCGCATTTGCTCTGGCCCAACTGACAGAGACCAAAAACTACAAGAACTTTACCAAATATTCATAAACCTGAATTACCCACCAGGAGAAGTAAAAAAACAAATTGACAGGGCCAGACGCATGCCCAGAAACCAGCTACTCCAAGATCGGCCCAAAAAAGCCAACAACAGAACACCACTGGTCATCACCTACAGCCCCCACCTCAGACCACTGCAACGAATTATTAAAGACCTACAACCTATTCTTAATCAGGATGCTACACTCCAGAAGGCCCTGGGTGACATGCCTGTTCTCTCCGATAGACAACCTCCCAGCCTCATGAGGATCCTTACAAACAGCCACAGTCTGTACCTCAGGAACACCAGTCCTGAAACCTTTCCCTGCAACAAAGCCCGCTGCCAGCTTTGTCCACATATCTTCTCTGGAAATACCATCACTGGACCTAACCAGGTTACTCACAGAATCACGGGCACTTTCTCATGCTCCTCTACTAACATCATATATGCCATCACGTGCCAACAAAGCCCAGATGCTTTGTATATTGGACAGACTTCTAACTCCCTTAGACAAAGGGTCAACGGGCACAAAACAGACATCAAAACACTCCAGATCCACAAACCAGTTAGTCAACATTTTAGTGGAATGGGGCATTCTGTCAATGACCTCAAGGTATGTGTGTTACTGAAGAGAAATTATCGCTCCGTTTTAGAAAGAGAAGTGGACGAACTGACATTTATATTCAAATTGGGCACATTAACACATGGCTTAAATTGTGATGGGAACCTTCTGAGTCACTATAGGGGCTCGTCTGCATACTTGGCTCAATCTAATTCTTGATGTTTCCCCCCACCCCTCCACTCTCTGATTTGCTCACCTTATTATCTTTTTCTGATTTGTCGTCCTTGCTTACTGTTTTTGGTTCTCTGTGTCTTAAATATTGAGTCTGTTCTGGTCTGGCTGTGGTCTGAAGAAGTGGGTCTGTCCCACGAAAGCTCACCTAATAAACTATTTTGCTAGTCTTTAAAGTGCTACTTGACTGCTTTTTGTTTTGATACTATTTTGAAATAGGCGCTCTTCCTTGCAGGATGAGGTTTACCAATTTTGAAATAAGCCAATGGCTATTTTGAAATTATTTTGAAGTAGCAGTTGCGTTGTGGAGATGGTAGGACAGTTATTTTGAAGAAACATCTCTTATTTCAGCGTAACTTTGCTGTGGAGACATGCCCTGACAAATTTAATAGGGCATGAGCTTTTGTGGGTAAAACCCACTTCAACAGTGGGGCATTGCTCCATTTAATTAGATTTCATCTGAAATGGGGTTCACCCATGAAAGCGCATGATCTAATGAATTTGTTAGTTGCTATTTTTTGAAGCCTGGTACAGTCTTGGCCTTCACAACATCCTCTGGCCAGGAGTTCCCCAGGCTATGTGTTGTGTGAAGAAGTACATATTTTTGTTCGTGTTAAACCTGCTGCCGATGAATTTTGTCTGCTGGCCACTAGTGTGCAAAGCCAGAAGCAGAGACAGCTTCTCATGACTCAGTGATACTGACTGCTGTCCAGTTTGTGTCTAACATCACCAGGGACAATTTCTGCTCTATCTGAGCCTGGAGTGGCAGCATTAGCTTTCCTAATCTGCTGTAACAGCATTGGTTTGATAAAGTGGTTGGGTTTACTCCAGCTTTAGTTCCAGTCCGAGCATTATGTAGCCCTATGGGTATGTAAACAGGCCATGCACATGTATGTTGACCAAGGCTTTCATTCACATGACGTAATGCATTTAAACAATGTACTCTGGAGCCCTGAGGGTAAAAGGGAATGCTGTGTTAATGCACTTTACACAATTTTATTTGCTGAGTCGTGGGTAGTCCTGTGTCAGAAAGCATGCCATGTTCCCCTCAAGTGGCAGGTCCATCAGTGGATAATAGCTTACTCCTCCCAGTAGTTGAAGGAGCAGCCTTGCCAAAAGAGAGGAAGGATTGTGCTTAATTTATGAGGGGCTCCTAAGTCACAGTTTGGCAAACAAAAGAGAAATGTGTTCAAAATGGTCTTGTTTTATGGAGGTAAATATTGCTTGCCCTCTCATTTGCACACCCAAATCTGGACCTGTTCAAGTAACATTCCTTTTGTGTGGGCACATTTTGTCCATCTCTTACTTTGTTTCCTTGTTCACACACCAGATGGCTCAGTGAGGTCCTGCAATGGGGTATATTCCTTTTCATTCTTAGCTGCTTCTGGAAGGCCAGCAGGAAGAGTTCTAGAGCACGTTATTAGTGATTTGTTGCTATGTCAACAGCTATAATTTGGTTTTATTTCTCAGCCATGATACCTTTTAAAATGACAAATTGTTTATCCAGAAGGCATTGCTCCATTCAATTAAAGCATTTTAAAGAAAGCGCTAGGACCCTGTACTAACTTGATTATGTCTCTTGAAGGACAGAACAATTTGGTTGCAATAGCATTTACAACAATTTTGTCAAGACATTTACCCACCCCCACCTACCTACATCTACTGGATGTTTTAGAGTGTATCTGTCTGTTGGTGCTACCTTTGTTCACGAACTCCTCTTAAACCCCATGGCATATGGCCAACACCATTTCTTTTACTTCAGCTGCTTGTCAGTTTCAAATCTTGGTTTGATTTGAAGGTGAAACCAACTGGCATTTCCTGAGACTTATCAACGGAGCTGCAGGGAGCTCACCACCTCACCCTGCAAAAATTACAGTCATCATGCCTGCCATGCAATGTCCAATTTGCGTCTCTCAGCACGAAGAGATAGGTGCTCACTTTCTGAAACCCAAATCCTCCCAAGTACCATCTTCCTAATTGTAATGTGGGAGTGGGAAGGGAGGTTTTACTTTGAAAACGACAGCATTCTTTTACTTTGTGAAAGGAATACAAGCACATATGGGAAAAGGTAGGCACTGTGTTTGTGGAGGTAAAAGCCCGTGTTCCGATTGCAAACCACTTGATGGATTGGTTGCAAATTACCCACTTGTTGTTACAGATGTTTAAAGCTTGCCATGTCAGCCTTGGAGCTGGCTTTCCCTAATTGAGAACAGAAACCCAGTTAGCCGATGATCCCGTCCTCTTTGAAGCCCCAGGCTGCAGCGTCATATAATATTAAATGGTGGATGTTGTGCTAGTGATGAAACCAACTGTAGCAGCAACATATGTGTTTTCAGCTCCTCCCATAACAGGAATGCTAGGAGTAAGCATCTGCTATGCCTGGCACAGGTACTAGGCATTTTTGCAGGGGTCTCCAGAGTGCACATGACCTTATTCCTATTATTGATTACATACCTACCACATGCTTGTTGCAGAAGACAAGGCCCTTGCTTGACAATACTTACGTAGTGGTTCACGTATACTAATGCACTGCATGATGGGATGGGGTGCACATATTTTGGGCAAAAGCTCTAAGACCAGCTGCCCAGAGGAAGCACTTTTAAAGTAGGCCTTTCTTAGCTTCAGAGATTTTAAGAGAAGGAGCCACTGTGATCATTTATCCTACATAAATTCATGGAGATTAATTCCTCAAAGGCTATTAGCCAAGGTGGGTAGGAATGGTGTCACTAGCCTTTCTTTGTCAAAGGCTGGAAACGGATGACAGGAGAGGGATCTTGTTCCATTCACTCCATCCAGGGCCTCTGGGCTTGGTCACTGTCGGAAGACGGGGTAGTGGGGTAGATGGACCATTGCTCCAACCCAGTATGGCCGTTCTTATGAGCCTGATCTACTGCATAACATGGGCCAGATGATTTCATCCAGTAGTCTTCAGGTTGCTACAGGACTATTTGTCATTTGCTTCAAGTATGTAATTTCTGGCTGAACTAGAGCAGAACTTTTAGAAATACTGTGAGGCCTTGTCTACACTATGTTGTGGATCCATGCTGCAGTGATCAATCCACTGGCAGTTGATTTATCATGTCTGTCATAGACATGATAAATCAATCCCCAAGCTTGCTCCTGTCCGTGCTGGTACTCCAGCAAAACGAAAAGAGTAGCTGATGTCAACGGCAGAGTAGCCCCTCTAACCTTACTTTATGCAAGATGACATGGTGCGTATGCTGATTTCAGCTGTGGTATTTGCATAGCTGAAGTAGATTGACAATCTGGTAAGTGTTGACAAGGCCAGAGTCTTGATTTAAAGCCTGGCATGGTGGGAGAATCCATCACACCTCTTCTTAACTTGTTCCAGTGCTTAATTACCCTCACAGTTCAAACATAAACCTAATTTTATTTCGAACTGGTCTAGGCTTAGCTTCCAACCATTGGGTTTCATTATGCCATTGTTTGCTAGATTGAAGAACCCTCTATTATTGGAACTCTTCTCGCATACATATGTATAGACCATGGTCAAACCTTTTCTAACCATCTGTTGAATAAATTAAATAGATGAGTTAGCATGTCCAAGCACATACCTGCAAGTTAGAAGATGTGGGCTCTCCTGACATTCTGTGCCTCAGATGAAATGTACAACACAGTATAATTTTTGCATCGCTGCTGTGCATGCAGAAAGTAAAAAGAGGCACATGAAAGGGGTCATAAAGCCAGGGAACCTGTGTCTTGTGGAATTCTCTCCACTGAAAGGAGATCCCTGGCCCTGTCGGGGGTGCATATGGAATCTTGCCCATCTGTGGGTTTACAATGGGACTTTGCAAGATATGCCTTTGCGGTGATGGGGTGCACCTGGGCCAACCCAGGTCTCATCTCTGTCTCACTTTGTACAACTCTGTTTCATGCAACTGCTGTTGGTATTTGAGATGCAAGTCACAAGTGAGCGTTACATGACCTCTACCACCCAAACTGCATCGTTCCTAATTCAATGGCTTAACAAATGCAACAGTGTCCTGTGTACTGGGGAGAAAAAAGGGATGGAGTCTACCTCTTTGCTTAACTTGGTCTAAGCTGGAATGTTTACCGGACATTGCTTGGGTCCTTAACTCAATTTATTTTCATGTTTTTGAAAAATAAAATGAGAACATACATGTTCATTTAAATGATTGCTCTGGGGTGGGCAGGGGATGAGCAGTTCATTATGCAGGCTGCCCCATGGACAGTGGACTACCCCAGCTCTCTTTCACTATAGCAGCTTGGGGTCAGGTGAGAAGTGCCCCTCCATGGCCACTGCGGCTCCAGCTGTGGGAGGGGTGCATGTGTTCTGGCTGGGGCAGATCCAGGTTTATCTGCCCCCGCCCCCCACGCTCCCCAGCCCAAGTGAGGAATGCCACAAATTGTGCACTTTGCCCTCACTCCCTGTCCTGGTCCCCTTCACTGACCCCTTTCTGCCCCCGTATGGTCATTATACAGTATAACTGTCCCTGCTTTCTATCCCCTGTCCCCTGCTGCCCCCATGTGGTGCTTATACAGCAGAGGCCTCACATTCTCTTTTATGAGAAACAAGCCCATTCCAGGCACATCCCAGTTTCCTGGCAAAACCAAACCCTGACCTTGCTCTAAGTTATGATAGGAGAAAGCTGTCTACCAAATTTGCTCCTCCTAGCTCTTATTGTTTAGGAGGAGATCTTGAACAAACAGCCAGCCGGACACATGGAGAGACACACAAACTCTCTCTACTATGTAATAGATTGGCAGAGGTTTGGAGGAGTTCATTAAGAAACATCATGAGTGTATTTAAAGGAGAGGGCTTCAGTTAATTAGTTTTCAAATATCAGGCTCTTGTTTTAGCAGACTGTGGTGCTCCTGAGCCTGATGAGAGAAAAGTGATGTTCAACTGCTGTGCTTAGGCAGTTATACCAGCTCCTAACTGGCTGATTAACCCAGGTCCGTGCAGCCCTGAGAAGCCAAAGCCTTGCCAAAATACAATGAAAAAACGCCACGGTCAGGTCCTGAGTTGGAAATACCAAGTGGTACATTGTGTAACTGCAGCCTTACAATAAACAAAGTGCGTCAGGTTTGACATTAACCATGTCCCTTGGCTGAGGCTGGTGCTGGAAGCATAGTCAGGGCCCTGCTGAATTGGGTCTGTCAGTTCAAAAACACAACAGCAGCGAGTCAGTGCCTTGAGAAGCTCCGATTAGCTTCTCCGCTGTTTCTTTTCAGACCTGGCTAAAGAAAAACAGGAAGCGGCATCAAATTAGTCTGCAGCCGAGCCTCCCAACAGTCACAACACGGCAATTCAAGACACGGCTCCGTGACTGTTTTTCCTGTCCTGCAGCAGCCGTGCATTAGGTCAGAAAATTGATTCGATGGCTCAGTCCTGTTGTGGAAGAAACAGGAAAGGGGAAAGAAATGTGAAGAAGTTCAGCACTGAAGGCCTTCTGCTGGACTATTTTTCTCCTCATCACCTCATGGAAAAACGAACCCAAACCTGAAACCATTTTTAGACACAATTAATTTAAGGCTGAACAGAGGACAGAAATGACACTGTCCAAGTCATGAAGCATTTGCACCTCACTGGCAAAGGCTTGTTATAAAATTAGCGTCGGTGCCATAACCTTGGGAATTTTAAGAGTCTCTCAGGAGCAGCTGGGCTCCATCCAGAGTTGCTGATTCAAGGACAATTTTGCTGTTAGCAGGTCTCCGTATACCAGGGGCCAGCGGCTATATATAGGAAGCTGTGATGCTGTTTGTTGTTTGTGCTCACCATCTTTATGTTTGTAAGTGTAGCCATTTTGTTCTCAGATCTACTGCAGACAAACTACACATGGGTGTGCTATTTATTGTTGTTTTCCTCAGCATAAAATAAAAATGTTTTTAGTCTGAAGCTACATGTCTGCTGGAAAATGTAACTCAGTTGACCCCCGTGGTCTAATGGATGAGGTATCAGCCTCCAAAGCTGAAGATGGTGGATTCAGGTTTCAGATGGGTTGTATGTTGCTTCACAAAGCTCTGGCTGTGATGGTTTAGCTGCTGGAGGTTGGACTTGATGACCTCCTGAGGTCTGCTCTGATTCTATGAGTCCATGAAAGGCCAGAGTCACTTAGGCTACGTCTACACGTGCACGTTACATCGAAATAAGCTATTTCGATGAATAGCGTCTACACGTCCTCCAGGGCTGGTGCCGTCGACGTTCAACGTCGACGTTGGGCAGCACCACATCGAAATAGGCGCTGCGAGGGAACGTCTACACGCCAAAGTAGCACACACCGAAATAAGGGTGCCAGGAACAGCTGCAGACAGGGTCACAGGGCGGACTCAACAGCAAGCCACTCCCTTAAAGGGCCTCTCCCAGACACACTTGCACTAAACAGCACAAGATCCACAGAGCCAACAACTAGTTGCAGACCCTGTGCATGCAGCATGGATCCCCAGCTGCAGCAGCAGCAGCCAGAAGCCCTGGGCTAAGGGCTGCTGCACACGGTGACCATAGAGCCCTGCAGGGGCTGGAGAGAGAGCGTCTCTCAACCCCTCAGCTGATGGCCGCCATGGAGGACCCCTCTATTTCGATGTTGCGGGATGCGGATCGTCTACACGTTCCCTACTTCGACGTTGAATGTCGAAGTAGGGCGCTATTCCCATCCCCTCATGGGGTTAGCGACTTCGACGTCTCGCTGCCTAACATCGAAGTTAACTTCGAAATAGCGCCCAACACGTGTAGCCATGACGGGCGCTATTTCGAAGTTGGCGCCGCTACTTTGAAGTAACGTGCACGTGTAGATGCGGCTTTAAAGAGCTAAACTTCATACTCTTATTTTTAATCATATTCTTGGTTTCAAGTGTCTTAAACATATTTCCTTGTGGATAACTATCTACAGCACCATCAGCAAACCCTTCTCACCAGGGAAGGCAGTTGAATGAATGGACCTCTTCTCCCTAGAAGTGAGGGTGTCAATCAATTGGTTATGATGCGCAGGAGAAGGTTGCAAGGGGGGGAAAATAAACCTGAGTACGAGTGCTATATACATGGCAAACCATCACAAGAGGGAAAAGATGGTGGTGTTTTGACCAACTAGTCTTACAGTTTTTAGTTTAAAACATAAAGTAGCATCTAATGACACAAGATCAAGACTATAGTAGAGCTTAAAAAAGAACTAAATAAATTCATGGGGGATAGGTCCATCAATGGCTATTAGCCAGGATGGGCATGGACGGTGTCCCTAGCCTCTGTTTGCAAGAGGCTGGAAATGGGCGACAGGGAATTGATCACTTGATGTTCTGTTCATTCCCTCTGGGGCACCAGGTACTAGCCACTGTTGGAAGACAGAGTACTGGGCTTGATGGGCCTATGGTCTGACCCAGTGCAGCAGGTCTTATGTTCTTAAGCCTCTATAGACAGTTCTTAAAAAGGAATGATTAAAATAGGGAGGATAATTGCATATCTACAATATCATGCTTTTCCACCATCTTCTCATTTAGCAAGGAGCGAACATTTATGTTGGACCCCACTTTTCCTCCCTGCAGTTAGCAGGGCCCCACCAACCGGGCTAATGTAATCCAAAGCAATGGAAATTTCAGTTATGTTCATATGAAAAAAAAAAACAAACCCTTTTGGTATGTGTAAGAAAATAAGTCTGTAGAATGTCAAAGCTTTATTAATCGGTGTATAAATGTGAATATACTTATCCAACAACAGTAGCATATTTCAAAATTTTTAATGAGATGAATGAGGGTGAGACCCAGCAGCTAATCATGCTCTTGGAATTTCACCCATCCATTGAGGTGGCCTGCTCCCCCAGTTTGTGCACCCTTTTCTAATAGGCTACAAAAGTGCTCTGGCCAAAAAACCACACAATTTAAAGAGACAGGAGAAATCAAATTGAATTAAAACCCAGATTGATTCTAATTAGGAACTCAGTCCAGGGTTTGTGCTGTCAAACGTGGTGGCATATACTGTGATGCGTTTCATTCCTGCACTTGGGACGGAAGAATCCCAAGCATTGTTACAGTCTGGGGGGCTGACTGGCTAAGTAGTAGTTCAATAGAAAAGGATCAGGGGATTACAGTGGATGAGAGGCTGGATATGAGTCAACAGTGTGCCCTTGTAGCCAAGAAGGCAAAAAGCATATTGGAGTGCGGGGGAGGATTTCCAGCAGATCTAGAGAAGTTCACATTACCCTCTGCTCAGCACTGGTGAGGCCACATCTGGAGTATTGTGTCCAGTTCTGGGCCCCCCAGTATAGAAAGGATGTCGATGCATTGGATAGGGCCCAGTGGAGGTCAACGAAAATGATTAAGGGGCTGGAGCACATGAACTCTGAGAAGAAGCTGAGGGATCTAGGCTTATTTAGCTTGCAGAAGAGAAGAGTGAGGGGCAATTTGATAGCAGCCTTCAGCTTCCTGAAGTGGGGCTATGAAGAGGATGGAGAGATGGCAGAACACAGCAATAGTCTGAAGTTACAGAGGGGGAGGTGTAGGTTGGAGATTAGGAAAAACTATTTCACCAGGAGGGTGCTGAAGCACTGGAGTGCATTACCTAGAGAGGTGGTGGAATCTCATCCCTAAGGGTTATTAAGTCCCAGCTTGACAAACTCCTGGCTGGGATGATTTAGTTGGGGTTAATCCTGCATTGGGCAGGGAGCTGGACTCGACCTGCTGAGGTCCCTTCCAGCCCTAAGAACATAAGAATGGCCATTACTGGATCAGACCAAAGGTCCATCCTAGTCCAGCATCCTGTCTGCTGACAGTGGCCAGTGCCAGGTGCCCTAGAGGGGTTGGACAGAAGACAATGATCAAGCGACTTGTCTCTTGCCATCTTGCCAGCCCTAGGATTCTATGATCCTGTGTGCTAATCTTTTAAATTTCATTAGATCAATAAGACTAAGTCACGTTTCCTAGTGTAGCCAGGGAATTCTGTGCAAGCTCTGTTATTCCCCGCAAGGGTGTCAGGCCAACACATTTCCTTGGTGCTGCACTGAGTCTGCAATGTAAAGACAGATGAATTACCAGTACACAGTTCAATAGGGACATCTTGAACTCTGATTGTCTGGGAGCCCTGTATGGAATAACTGAGCTACACTGAACATCCGTACTGGACATGAGTGTCAGAGTTACTTCTAATTTTTAACATCCATGGGTGGAATAAATTTTGTTAAAGTGCACCAAGGCAAGGGCAGATGTACCCCACCTTAGAAAAACATGCTGCTAGCTATCAGCTGGGTGGCATTTGAATTTTTCCTGGGTGGCTGCCCAAGCACTCAGCTTACAGGGAACAATGATCAATACCCTGAGACAAGGATACTGGGATCTGTTGCCATGCACTCAGAATCTAAATGCTTTATTTGTACCTCTTGGACTAAAAACTCCTTCTCATGCTAGGCCGAAGTTCCTCTCCAGCTGAGCATGGAGCTGCAAAGGTAGATAATGAAGACAGCAAGGGGAATATTCATTTGACACCATGCCAGACATCACTAGGATTTTTGCCTTATGTTCTGAACTGGACACGAAAGCAATGTGCAAATATTAATATTCATTGTTTGTCATTTGGTAATGCGTGCAGCCCCTTTGGCTGTGATAGTGAGAGAAGATTCCTGATCTGAAGTAAGTCTGATGTATGTTTATAATCTCCCTTCAGACCACACCTGCATGTTAACGTTATTGTATTTAGCCCAGCATCCTGAGCCCAAGTTAACTGACGGGATGCTGAGATGCAATGGCATGGTTGGATTTGTGCAGTGCAAATGGGCTCTTAGGTACATCAACATTACCCAGGAGATCAACAGGGTGAGGGCTGATCTTCTGGGCTTTGATTTTGCGCACCTAGTGGTATTATGGACTGTATGGGGAGAAGGAGGCTGAGATAGCAGAATACCTTCTCTTCCAATGCCTGCTGCCTGCCGGTGCTAATTTCATTGCCTTGAATTTAACTTTCCAGGATAGCCTGCCAGATGCTTGTTGCTTGAAGGTTTGTGAAAATTCTGTGAGGCCCACTCTTCCTCTGCTGGCTTGTGTGCCTCCTTAGATATGTAATTTTCTGGAAGCACAGGCTTTGGGCGGATTTGACTTGGACAATGCCACAGACATGGGTATCATGGCTGCTGTGACCACTGAGCACAGGAGATCGAGAGTTCAACCACAGCAGTGAATTATAGCGCTGGCTAAGATAATTGCTATGGTAACAGTTCATGAGCTCTGTTGTCTTTCAGATTGACCTAAGAAATGGGTCATCATCATCATCATCCTCAATAACTGTGGGCTCAGTGCCTGTTGGTGTTTGATGCCTCTTTCACTATTTCCTTCCATCTTCCCCTATCCAGTACGGAGTGGCTTAGTTTCTGTAGACTAGCTCCACACCAATCAACTATATCATCTATCCATTCTCTGTGGGGCCTGCCTCTCCTTTTCAAACCATCCGTTATGCCAAATACTAGGGTTTTGATTTTTCGTTCGTGGTTCATTCTGCAAATATGTCCGAATAATTGTAGCTGCTGTTTTATAACCTTCCACAGCAGGTTCTCTTTCGGCTGTAAAGAAATGGGTGAGTAATATTAATTCATTATTATTATTTGTAAGCCTTGGAATGAGACAAGACCTGACTATGTGAACATATTATCTTAGGCTATGTCTACACAGCAATATTATTTCTGAATAAACTGTTCTGGAAGAGGTATTATGGAAGAGCTTATTCCGATATACTGCAGCTACACATGAAATGCAGTTTGAAATAGTGCTCGGCTGTTTCAAAATAGAGGGTCTACATTAAAGGAGCCTATTTTGAAATAGATCCATTGGCCACACTATGGCTTATTTCGAAACAGGGGCTGTGTAGACAAGGGATAGAGCCTATTTCAAAATAGGCGACATTCCTTGTACAATGAGGCTTACCAATTTCGAAATAAGGCATCTGCTATTTTGAAATTATTTCAAAATAATTTTGAAATAGAGGTTGCGTTGTGTGCATGCTCATGTAATTATTTTGAAATACCTTTGCTGTGTAGACATACTCTGGTTACATCTACACGACAGAGATCTTTCGAAAGAAGCCCTTTCAAAAGAAGTTGTAGACATGCTGCGGGATCTTTCGAAAGAACTTGCTAGGGTAGATGCAGCCCCTGAGTTTGCATTTAATGGATTAATAAAGGTCTGCTGTAATTGAATGGCATTGCATTTACAATCGATGCCTTGCTCCCTGAATTTGATTGCTTTTATTTTGAAAACAATCTGCATGGTTTGCTAATGGAAATGTAACATCTAAATAATGCTTTTGTAAATTTTTTTGAGGAATGGCTATTTAAAATCAAGAGTATCTGATGACAACAATCAGGATTTCACAGAGACTAGCCAGGAAGGGGACAGCAAGCTGTTAGGGGAGGGTGAACACACTGAGCTGTCAGTCATCCCATGATTGTCTGGGTTGATTCTCGTGTGGAGAATCACAGTAGCTGAGGCTGGGCTGGCTTTATGTAGTGTGATGATGAGCTCGGGTGGGCGGACTGTGGCTGACCCTGGGGGAGTTCAGAACCATAGACATCTCCTGCAATGGGCATCTGAGTCAAACTGGTACTGGGATCTCACCCCCTCATCTCGGCCTGGCTCTCATTTCAGGTTCTGCTGCCAAGTTCTTCCACAGCTTTGGGCAAAATGAACAACACAGAGTGGAAGCCCTCAGAAGACCCAAATCCTCCAGCTGTTCATTTAGCTTCAAATCCCTTCACTCCCATAAAATCTCAGCTACAGGCTGTCCCCGTTTGTATATTTCCACCAGCCGCAAAAGTCACCTCCCTTCGCATCTGCCTATGCAGTTTCGGCTGAGGCTGCTCTCTGTGCCAGTTGCCACACCTCTTTGCAAGGAACATGTAATTGCAAACTCTTTTTTTTTTTGTTCTTTTCCTCTCATTTAACGTAAAACAAGCAGACATCCATCACCCTCCTCTGCCCGGGCTCTGATGCAAACATTTTCCACCTGGTGGAGTGAGACAGTCAAAAATACAAATAAAAGTTTAAAAAAAAAAAAAGCCCGACGGTGAAGATATTTTTAAAAGCATGACACAGAGGAGTGTGACCCGTTTGGTGTTCTTAGTGGGTGGGTACAGTGTTATTTCATGTTATTCTTGTCTCTGGGCCCAGCATTACCAGTGTGCACTTTATTAACTGCATCTGATGCTAACATGCTGCAGGGGGGTTTGTTCACAGGGCACAGCGTGGGATGTTTCGGGGGATGCCATGGACAGCATTCTACAGTCATTCTGCATCTTGGGTTGAGCCCTGTTGGTATCATTGCCCTGCGGGGCAGAGAGGGGGGCTGGGGGAGCAGTACTTCTGATGCTCTTGAGTACTGCCGGACAGCGGACAACATTGATAGAGAACAAGGCAGTGACACGTTTTTATCCCAAGCAAGTACAGAAGTATAGGTCCGGGGATGGGCAGTTCATGGTGCTATGATGAATTGCACCCATTAAGGATGTGGTCCTGTGGATCAGAGTTTCAGAGCTGTAGCTCAGAAACAAAAATGCAGCAGCTGGAGGGGGAGCAGGTGAACAAATCTCTGGGGGGGCTCAGCTGAAATTGGGGCTCATCCTGTCATCCTTCTGCAGACTGAAATGAAACCATCTGTCCATCAGTTTGTGTCTGCTGCTTTGACTCTTGCCTGAAGGTCCAGGAAATGTGGCTCTGGTTATTCTGCTCCTGGGCCATCTGCTCCCTGAGCTTCTGAATGAAAATGCCATGGTACCTTTGGAGAAACCCTGCTTCGGTCAGGCAAGGAGCAGCGTGGCACCAGACGGCCCAGCAGCAGCGGTGGGGATGGCAGCAGCAGCAGAGGCCAGGTCTGGCCACCTTGCTGCTGCACTGGCCCAGCTCCTTGTAAATGAACTCTGGTTTTATAGTTCTATAAAAGGCAGCTGATTGAAGAGGTCCCGTTTTAGGAGGTTCCAGCTGTGCCGGGTGGGGTCTGCAGCCGTCTCCAGAAGCTGGTGCCATGTACCCAGGACTGATGCTCAGCCGTGACGTCAGCGACAGAGAGAAGCAGGTTGGAATTCTCGGCGTGCCAGAGGGCGGGAGCTAAAGGCTTATCCAAATCATCCCCGCTAACCCTGCCTGCAGCTCAAACTCACGGCAGTTCTGGCTCGCCTCTTTGGAGACTCTGTGCAATGCTTGGAAGGGATGTGCCATCATCTTGCTCACATCACAGGGGAGGAACAGTGCCCTCTCTCCACGAAATTCACCTTCCCTCTAGCTTTGCTTTTAGTTTCATTTCAGTCTGCAGAAGGATGATGGGATGAGCCCCAATTTCTGCTGAGCCCCCAGAGATTTGTTCAGCTGCACCCCCTCCTGCTTCTGCAGTTTTGTTTCTGAGCTACAGCTCTGCACCTCTGATTTATGGGGCCACATCCTTAACTGGTGTAATTCATCATAGCTTCATGAACTGCCCCATAAATTCTTTAGTCCTCTCTTTTTGGTTAGTTCACTAACGTGGCATCTTCCCAGCTCCTTCCTCAGGATTCCTTGGCACGTTTTCTTCTGCCCCTGCCCACTCTGTATCATAAACACATGGATTTAATTTTTTCAAGACTAATTCACTTAGTCTTAGATGGGTAGAGCTCAGCTAATGATGTTTCTCGGTGCAATGTAAGCTGCCATAGAATCAGGGCTTGCTCCAAGGGCCACAAATAGAATCACAGAATCATAGGGCTGGAAGGGACCTCAGGAGGTCATCTAGTCCAGCCCCCTGCCTAAAGCAGGATCAACCCCTACTAAGTCATCCCAGCCAGGACCTTGTCCAGCCAGGACTTAAAAACCTCCAGGGATGGAGAATCCACCACCTCGCTAGGCAACGCATTCCAATGCTTCACCACCCGCCTGGTGGAGAAGTTTTTCCTAATATCTAACCTACACCTTTCCCTCTTCAACTTCTGACCATTACTCCTTGTTCTGCCATCTGATACCACTGAGAACAATTTCTCACCCTCCTCTTTAGAGCTCCCTTTCAGGAAGTTGAAGGCTGCTATTAAATCACCTCTAAGTTTTCTCTTCTGTAAACTAAACAAGCCCAAATCCCTCAGCCTATCCTCATAGGTCTTGTGCTCCAGACCCTTAATCATTTTTGTTGCCCTTCGCTGAACCTGCTCCAGCAAATCCACTTCCTTTTTATACTGGGGGGCCCAAAACTGGACACAATATTCCAGATGTGGCCTCACCAGTGCTGAATAAAGAGGAATAACTACTTCCCTAGATCTGCTCAAAATGCTCCTCCTAATGCACCCCAGTATGCCGTTAGCTTTCTTGGCTACAAGGGCACACTGTTTACTCATATCCAGCCTATAGCTGTCATTGTAAGCTGCATGCACCAGGCAGCCACTCAGCAGAGATTCAGGTGCTGCCCAGCTGATGAACTGAGCACCCACAGCCAGCAGCGTGTGTTTCTATGGGCAGTGAACACACATACTTTGGTACACATAACAAAATTTATTCCACCCATGTCTGGAAAAAATTGTTAGCATCAAAACTGGTTGTGACCAGTGTCGCTCAGCTTACTGGGAACGCTGTTTGTGACCCTGGCGGCAAAGACACGTGAGACCCTGAGTTCTCCAACCAGATCTCAGCTCTTGTGGCGTGAGGGGATTTGGGCCTCTACATAATGCACTGAATCAAAATGGGGGCCTCACAGATGTCTCCTGTAGACCTGGACAAAACCAGTAGGGTCCTAAAGATGTGAAATACTGACAGACCCACAAATAGAACCTGTGACTATAAGGTCTAAAGCCCTGCACTCTACCACATGAGCTAGGAGCCAGCTGGCTCTCAACTGAGGCTGTAGAGCAGAGACTTCACTCGCCCCCTGATGAGGTCTCAGTACCTCCGGGTACTACAGTAGGATCTGCTCGATTCTGAGGTCCATTTTCTACATGTTTTAAAGAATCCTATGGAAGGGCACTGAAGAGAATTATTTGTGTTCAGAGGGAAGCACAGAGAACATATTAATAAAGCAGAGCATTTCTGCCATGTTCAAGAGCAGGAAGGGCATCATTCCTCAGAGAACTCCAGGACTCCTGTGGCTCCACCGGCAGTCACATCGCCATAACAGAAGGGAGAGATAGGCCCCCACCTATTATTTTTGTTCCCTGTTCAGAAACCCTGTTGGCGTTTCAATTTCTTGATCCCCCACCAAGACCAATGGATCCTGGCTCTCATTTTATGCAGACTCCCCACCGAGCTAGACGCTAGTTAAAAGGTTACTACCCAGCTGTGAAATGCGTAGACAGGGTAACAGCTAAATGGTGGAGTGACCTCATATCTCATATTTATTGATTAAATGTGGCTTGAACGAGTCACTACTAGTAAAACAAACCACAGCAAGTATTTCCCAAGTACTGCAGAAATATTCCATGGCAGACAGATGGCTAATATGTGGGCTAGCTCTTACGTCCTCGCTTTAATACAGCTTTGTTTCTACAGCCCCAATTACATCTCCAGGGCTTGTAAGTCCTACATAAACCCTTTCAGAAAACTCACCTTCTCCAGGCTGCTTCAGAAAAAGAAGGAACCTCTTTGACCTTGACAAGGAGAGAGCAAGAGAGCTCAGAAATATGCTACAGCTTCTATTCATGTTATGAAAATGCTACCTCAGCCCTGGTCAAAGCATTAGATCTCTAGAGACCTGGAAGTCACACTTGTCTTAGGACCTAAGTGATAGTTGCAACCAGTGTTCTGCTATTTTTTTCCATCCCTGGGCAGAATAAATTTTGTTATGTTCACTAAGGCATGTGCAGACATGCACCACCAACAGAAACAGGCTGCTGGCTGTGGGCACTTTTCTAATCAGCTGGGCAGCACCTGAGTCTCTTCTGGGCAGCTGCCCAAATGCTCAGCTGACAGGGAACGCTGCTGTGGTACCTTTCCAGAACAATAAATTCATTTTTAAAAGAAAAATGTGATGAAACGGCAAAAAACCCTGACTAATATGAGACCTTAAAAAAAGAAAAAAAGCTTCCCGGGATGGCATTTAAACCCCAGTGTGTTTAATCAACAAAGTGAACTTCACTCCCATGCACCACTAATCTGAGGTGCTGCTTTGCCTTGTGTGAGAACTGTGTGTGTGTGTGCGTGCGTGTGAATTTCAACCCTGAATGCAGTTCTCTTGACCTTCCCATTTACAAACTCAGCAAATGCCATTTGTCTTCTCCCATGACAGATGTCACTTTCCAGTGCCTTGTGACACAAACCTGCTGGCTTGATTTAAACAGTCTGCCCTGTTGCTTATTAGCTCACGTTGGTCTGTGGATTCCCTGAGGGGGCAGTGGAAGCCCTGCACCATATTAACAGTAGTCTTGGCTGGAAAAGACTCTTTGAGTCGCAGGTGTTGCTATAACTGACTGCCCAGGATTACCTTTTTGGTTAAAATTATGACGCAGTGTTTCCCTTTGGAGATTTACACGCACACGGAGGGGAGACCAAGCCGTGGAAAAAAACCCAATTTGGCACCGCAGCGATACAGATGTTGCAAATGTGAGCCCACATCAACACTGCTTATAAACTTTAGACATCCTGCAAGTTGAGGGCGTCTAACAGCTTTAAATGGTTGACTTTTACTTCATTAATGCAGCAGAAATCCCCTTCCCCGGCCCATCCTCAGGTCCCTCCTTGAAGAGGCACAAAGGCCAGTTGTGGAAGAATGATTGCTTTAAGGTCACTTCTGAGGTAGGATCATGGCAGGGAGACTCGGCAAAATCTTTCTGCTTTGACAGTGGACAGAGAGATGCTTACTGTTGAGGGGATCGGTTTTAGTGAACCTTGCTCCAGGTAGGGGTGGAAGATGGTGAAGAGAAACCCTCACCTTTTCCCTTCCCTTTCTGATGCCTGGAATCCCTTGTTCCCATCAGCTCTGGGCTGGAGTTCTGCCGATAGGGATCCACAGCTAGCAGAAATTTCTCTCCCCAGTGATGTGATACCTGTTGCTCCACATAATATGGGGCATCGGCTTTCCCAATCCGGATTAAGGGTGAGTCTACTGAAGTTTATGAGTATGGTTTGGAAGAGTCATATAAATTATATAGCCCGTGCACTTGCCCTGAAGGTTTCCTAATGCTCCTCCATGTTTCTTCATTCTGGGGAGGAGGCTGGCCTCAGAGCCATTAAAAATGCTCCAGCTTGTTAAATCCTAAATCCTAATTCAATGCTTGGCTTTCTGGTTTCAACAGAATCTCTTGCTCATTGCAGTGATTATTCATTTTTGTGGCTGTTTCACTGTAGCCCTGATCCAAAACTATAAATCACTTCCCTCTCCATGTCTTTTGTAAGACACTGGTTGGAACTGAAAATCCCCATACGTGGGTTAGCTCTATCCAGCAGTGATGAAAACCCTTTGATCATGTAATCTGGCCTTCTGAATTATACAGGCCTTAGAATGTGCCTGAATCAATTCAGTGTGAACCAGCCATATCTTTTAGAAACATGTCCACACTTGATTAAAACATTTCCAGGGATAGAGAGAATTCACCACAAATCTTGTATGTTGTTCCAATGGTTGATTGCCCTCACTTTTAAAGAGTTATACCTTATTTCTATCCAAAGTGTGGCTAGATGCACCAAAAGGTTTGCGACTCTCAGTGATCCTTGAAGTGAATTGCCTAAGATTTAAAATTTGTGATCATTGTGCACAATCCAAAATCAGGAATTTTATTAGAATCATAGGGCTGGAAGGGACCTCAGGAGGTCATCTAGTCCAGACCTCTGCCTCAAGCAAGATCAGCCTCCCAAAGTCATCCCAGTCAGTACCTTGTCAAGCTGGGACTTAAAAACCTTGAGGGATGGAGAATCCACCACCTCTCTAGGAAACACATCCCAATGCTTCACCACCCTTGCGGTGAAGTGGTTTTTCCTAATATCTAACCTACACCTCTCCCTCTTCAATTTCAGCCCATGACTCCTTGTTCTGAGTCAATACTAGTCAGAAGGGTTTTAAAGGCATCGAATAGTATCTGCTAGGCTCTGAGATTGCAGTTGCGATTGCAATTTTCCTAGCACCTGTAATCCCATCTGACTCCACAGACTTTAATATTCCAATGTACCTAGCCGTTAAGGTTGTAAAGAAAGTCTTCTGAATGTGACCTGATTTAGAGAAGTCTGAAGATAGACATAAACAATGTCCAAGACAAGTGTGAATGGCACCCACTCACCTTAACTGAAGATGTTGACTCTGAAACCTACAAATGACAGTGCCAATTAATTCACTGTCAATCATTTTAGCAGAAATTTATGGGTGGAGTTTGAGAAAAATACAGGTATCTTTTTTCTCCTAACCTGAATTATTGCCGGAAAAGTCAGAAACAAGAGACAGACAGATTGAAACATACACACACATGCTTTTTACTATAGTGTAGTCACTTGAACATCGTTCAAAATTACTGCAGGCATGAAATCAGTAAGTGAGTTGTAGGGATGACTTTGCATATGTGGAAGAGAAGCAGTGTTGCCTAGTGGCTACAGTGCTGGACTGGCACTCAGGAGACCTTGGGCAAGTGATTTCACCTCCCTGTGCCTCATTTTCCTGGGGATAAAGCTGCTAACCTCCTGTGTAAAGTGCTTTGAGAGTCAGTGATGGAAAATACCAGCTAGGAGCTGGAAATTATATTCTCTTCATTATCTGTGTGTTGGAGGGGAGAGAGATCAGGTACGGGACTCTTCCCTTGTTCCCCGACATCCGAATTTACATGCACACAGGCTAATTTCCAGATTTGTTCTGGAGGAATCAGAACCTTTAAGGGCATAGTAGTAAAAAATAATGAAATGCCATCATAAAAGACATGGAAAAGCAAATATTTATTTATACCGAGGGAGCTAGGAATAATACACCTGCTTCGAAGAGATGGCTGGCAGAAACAGGGCATTGCACAGGGCACATAATGGTTTTTTTTTAAATTACAGTTTATAGGGGCTTTCCTGCAATTAAGGCTAAATAAAATCAACATTTCTCCAACCTGTTGTATTTCTGGCTCCCATTAACTCTGGTCTAGCCAGTCACCATCTCTCCTCCCCGGCAAGATCTTTAGTTCTGTCATGTTTCATTTTTATATGAACACTGGACTAAAGTGGCTAGGGAGGCTGTGGAATCTCCATCACTGGAGATGTTTAAAAGCAGGTTAGACAGACTATCAGGGATGGGCTAAATGGTCACTGGTCCTGCCATGAGCGCAGGGGACAGGCCTGGACATGATGATCTCTCGAGGTCCCTTCTGGTTCTAGTCTTCTATCATTCTATTTTGATCTTTCCTCAACTTTTCCCGAGTCCTCTCCGCACTGTCGTTCTCTCCCATTCCTACTCCCCACCCCCACATTTTCCCCACTTTGCTTTATTCTCTTCTTCATTGGACAGATTCTGCTTCTTCTCTTTCTCCATGTGGCTCTTTCACCCTTCGTTTGGGACTCTACATGCTAGTGCCACAGAAATGATGAATAAGGATGAGGAATGGAAAAACTGAGCTAAAACTGGAATCAAAGACCCCTGTGAACAATGCTGTGCATGCCTAGAACTAAGGACTTTCCTTAAGAAAGCTGAAAATTGTCATGAAAAACAAGACTTAGAAAGGGAACAAAACAAGCAGTTTTTTCCAGGGTCTAGTTCTCTTCTCCCTGATCCTCATGCCTCTAGCCACCCACTTTGTATGGCGAGATGCAGCTTCATATCTGACACTGCATGGATGGCCCATATTTGCAGGCAAAGTGAGTAATATCCCCGCTCCTGAAACCCTGCAGAAATCACTCGTGCTTTAGCTGAAGAGAAATATTCCGCTGTAAAGGAACACGTAGCCTAGTGGGCTGAACATAGGACTGTGAGCCAGAAACACCTAAATTCTTGGAAAGGAGTGGTGGGGGGACCCCACACTGCGTCTTAGTTTCCCTGACTGTAATATAACCAACAATGTTAGGCTTACAGGGGAGCATAGCCTTTGTGCTGGCACTTTGCCAAGGGGGATTGCCTTCACCTAAATATCTATATAAAGAGATTGGGGGATTGTTAGCTGTCTGTGTGTCATCTGAAGCCTAGAATATCTGTCTAGTCTGTGTGAAGCAATTGAGACAGCTAAGTGCCTGAAGGAGAGCTGTTTTTGACCAGAACACCTGAGTTTCACAGTCTGTTACCAACCAGTTTTTAACTTCTCAGCCATTTTGAATTTTCAAATTATACCCGTCTGGTGTTCAGCCATAACAAGGCATCTATCGACACCATGGAACTGAGGTAGATAGGGACAAATGCAAAGCGTTCCACGTAGGAAGGCACAATCAGCTTCACTCATCCGAAACCGGGAGTGAGTGTCTCAGAAGGAGTCCTGCAGAAAGGGTACTAAGGACTCATAGTGGGCCACAAATATCAGCTGTGTGACACGGTTGCAAAAAAACCAAATATCCTTGTGGGATGCATTAACAGGAGTGTCGTGAACAACACATGAGAAGGTCCAGTTGTGGGCACCACATTTCAGGAAAGATGTGGACAAATTGGAGAAGGTGCGGAGAAAAGCAGCAAAAATGATTAAAGGATTAGAAAACACGACCTATCAGCAATGTTCCCATTAATTTTTTCCACCCATGAATGGAATAAATTCTGTTATGTGCACCAAGGCATGTGCAGATGTTCACCACTCTGCAAAGCTGTAAGCATTCTGCTAATCAGCTGGGTGGCTGCCCAAGCACTCAGCTTACAGAGAATGTTGTCTGTGAGGGAAGAAGAAATAAATGGGTTTGTTTGGTCTGGAAAAGAGAAGAGAGGGGACATGATAACAGCATCCAAGTACTTAAGAGGGTGTTACAAGGAGGATAACCTTAACCTTGAGGATAGAACAAAAAGCAATGGGCTTAAATTCTAGCCATGGAGGTTTAAGATGGACATTAGGAAAAACTTCCTGTCAGGGTGGTTATGCACTGGACTAAGTTGTTTAAGGAGGTTATGAAAACTCCTTCTTTGGAGATATTTAAGAGCAGGTTTGACAAACATCTGTCAGGGATGATCTAGACGGTGCTTGCTCCTGCCGTGAAGGCAGAGACTGGACTGGATGACCTCTTGAGGTCCCTTCCAGTTCTAGCATTCTGTGATTCTATGCCAGGAGACGTATATCTTGAGGAAACTCAACCAATCACAACCATTCCAATACAGCTCATTTGCCTGCTTGCATGAAGAAAACTGTACAGATAGAGGATTACCTGGCCCAGCTGTCACACCAGTGTTCTCCTAGTTAGTGTGTAATCTATGGTTTGTTAAATCTGGAATCAGGACTGGTGGAAAAGGGAGGGAATGGAGTGAAATATAATGAGGCCAGTACAAAGTACACAAGAATTTCCAGAGTCATTGAAATCTCTTGATGAACCTTATAAAGTTTTGGGATAGAACAGGATGCTACAAGGAATTTTTTCTTTCTTTTTGTCCACACAAAGTTGCATAAATTGATCTTGTCATCCAACTTTGTCTGCGACAGCTTTGAAGAGCGAGCCCCCAGTCCCTAAATGACTTCGTCAAGTGTGTCCAACCAGGTATCAGCTCACTCCAAACCACAATGCTCAACAAGGGCCACTGTCCCAGGTGAAACATAGGTACTCATTCAAGGGGCGATTGCATCAGAAGTAAGGCAAACTAAACATTATTTTAATGGAAAATGGAGTATTCTTGGCACCAGGCAAAATACAAGCTGTTTCCAGCTCTTTGCACATCAATCTGAATCCATCAGCACAACACGTGTTATGCTTTCTGGAACTTGGGAAAACTTCCAGGTTTGGTTTTCTCTCAAACCTTCCACAACTTGACACTTGGGGATTCTACAAATTGAGGCAAGGGACAGGAGGATATTATATCTTGTCTGTGGGGCCCAGCGCTGCCTTTAGGCGTTCCTAGGATCATCTATGTTTAACAAAACATGGAACCTGGTGAAATGCAGGAACGTTCATTTTCCCTTATTGGCTCAATACTCCACCCAGCTCCTGGGAAAGGTTTGCTGAGATTTGTAAGTCTTCATCCTAGGGAAGTTTCAAGCAAAACTCAGCTGGGTTTCTAAGTTTCAAGCAAATCAAGGCAAAGTTTGATGTAGAGAGCTGAGCCAATCTATGGAGAGTCAAAAGTTAAGTGAAATTGGTCAGCCTCCGCTGAGTTTTGCTGTGAAAACTCAGACCATGTTAAAGAAAAATTGCCTCAAGAGACAGAGAGGGAAAGAAAGGTGAGATGCCTCAGGGGAAGAATAAGGCCAAGCATTTTTTTCCAGGCTGGTTCCAGTGAACATAAGAATGGCCACACTGGGTCAGACTAAAGATCCGTCTGGCCCAGTATCCTGTCTTCCAACAGAGGCCAATGCCAGATGCCCCAGAGGGTGTGAACAGAACAATTAATCACGAGGGTGATCCCTCTCCTTTCATCCATTTCCAGCCTCTGACAGACAGAGGCTAAGGACACCATTCCTACCCATCCTGGCTAATACCCATTGGCTATGTCTACACTAGCACACTATGTCGAAGTAGCCTATTTTGATGTAAGTACATCGAAATAGGCTACTTCGATGTGCATCGTCTACACATCCTCCAGGGCTGGTGCCATTGATGTTCAACATCGAAATAGCGACGGGGAACGTCGAAAGGAGCCACCCCAGAAGGAAATGTGGAGTGTCCACACACACAAGTGCTCCCCGTCAAAATAAGGGGCCAACAAAGCCCGAAGCCGCTCCCTTAAAGGGCCCCTCCCAGACACACTCGGCCTGCACAGCATGAGATCCACAGAGCCGACAACCAGTTGCAGACCCTGTGCAAGCAACATGGATCCCCAGCTGCAGCAGCAGCAGCAGCAGCAGCAGCAGCAGCCGCCGCCAGAAGCCCTGGGCTAAGGGCTGCTGCATGTGGTGACCATAGAGCCCTGCAAGGGCTGGACAGAGTGTCTGTCAACCCCTCAGCTGATGTCCACCATGGAGGACCCCGCTATTTCAGTGTAGCGGGACGTGGAGCGTCTACACACGCCCTACTTCGACGTTGAATGTCGAAGTAGGGTGCTGTTCCCATCTTCAGATAGGAATAGCGATTTCGACATCTCGCCGCCTAACATCGATTTCAACATTGAAATAGCTCACGGCACGTGTAGACGCGATGCATACTATTTCGACATTGTGCCAGCTACTTCGAAGTAGCCAGCTAGTGTAGACGCACCCATTGATGGATCTCATTTCCATGAATTTATCTATTTTTTTTAAACTCTGTTTAAGTTTTGGTTTTCACAAACTCCTCAGGCAAGAAGTTCCATAGGCCTACTCTGTGAAGAAAAACCTCATTTTGTTAGTTTTAAACCAGCCACCCATTCATTTCATTTGGCGACACCTACTTCTTTTGTTATGGGAACGAGTAAATGATTTTTCCGTATTCACTTTTCCCACACCTGTCATGATTTTGTAGACAAGTGTTTCTCAATGCATGGCACGCGTACCTTTAGGAGCCCCTGAGAGAAGTCCAGGGGTAACTCCTGGAGCTGTATGTGGCTTTTTGAGCAATAAAATGCTGCGAGAGCGCTGTGCCCCACTCTGAGCGTATGTCCCTCCCTTGCATGTGGAAGGAGAAGCCTGTGGTGGCAGTGATGCTGGCATTGGCAGTGGCGGCTCTGGTGAGTCACCAGCATTGGATTACAGGGTGTATGTGTGCTTGGCTGTGGAGGCGGGAGGGGGGATTGGGTTAAAGTTGCGGGGTGGGGGAAGCTGGGGCTCACTGGCTGTGGAGGAAGGGAGGTGGGATTGGGTTAAAGCAGGGAGCTGTGGGTGCCCGGCTTTGGAATATTATTCTTGTTATCTGAAGTAAGTGATAAAATTGCTATTTGTACAATTTTAGTTTAGTATTTATAACTACACCTGAAAGGGGTTAAAGTGGACTGATTTCTTGTGACAGCAAAGAACAGAATTGCAGATTTGGAAGAAGGTAATGCACAGGAAACAGTATCAGAAACATTGGTTTAACTGTGGCCCTCAGTATTTTGAAACCTAGGTTTGAACATTTGATTTCATCCAAACAAGTTCAAATTTTGCATTCAATTAATTATAATTTTTCTTGTAATTTCCTTGATCACTGTTCACTGATGCCTGCATAAAATATATAGCTATGCATGAATAACAATGGACTGATTTTATGTGTATCTAATATTTTATTTATCTTCTTTGCACAATCATACCTATGATGGCAAATTTATTGCCTATAGACAATTTCTTCCAACCAACCAGTTACAATTAAGTTATTTAAACAAATGTGTTGCAGTGGTAGAAAAAAAAATGCATGTCTGAAAACTGTGATTACTGGGGAGTATTTATTTATTTATTTATTTATTTATTTAAAAAAGAAAAAAAAAACGGTTGAGAAAGATTGTTATAGACCTCTGTCATATCCCCCTTAATCTCCTTTTTTCTAAGCTGAAAAGTCCAAGTCTATATAATCTTGCGAGGGAGAATGAAAGGGAGCAAAGTGCAGAGACAAAAATGAGAAGGATGCTTAGACGGATAGGCAACACAACACAGAGAGAAGGATGAGCGTAGGGCAGAAGGAAGGGTAGTGTGTGGAGATAGTGGAGGGATGGTGGAGGGGGAATGAGTGTTGTGATTCAGGGGAATGGAAGAGGACAGTGGGATACGAAGGACAGGTAATTGGGGAGAGAAAATATATTGTGGAGAAGGTCAGCAGTGAGCAGCATTGGACATACTGACTGGTGCTTGGTGAGCCTATCCAAAGGGAGATGTCTTTTGCTTGGAAGAAACCACCAAACGCGGGTCTGTGGTGTTTTTATTCCCAACTAACAATGGGAAGCTCTGGGAAAATTAAATAGGAAACCCCAATCCAAAGGTTTCATCATCAAAACAGTTCTCCATGCCCTGGCAGTGTCTATGCAAGAGAACTTCCTTCCATAATTATTGAGCATACTGAAAAACAAATGACCAAGCGGTTCGCCTTGTGGGTTTCCCTTTCATCCTTCCTTCTCCCTCCAAGCCTCTGCTGCAAAACTGGTTTGAAAAGCAATCCGTTCTGATATGAGCTCACATCTTGGAGAGCAGCAAAATATATTCAACCACAGAAAACTAAGTCATGTTCAGGGCCCGACTTAAATCCCACAGAAGGAAATTCGGAATGAAGGCTGAAAATTTAGACTGACACAGCTGCTCGAGTCTCAGGATTGTGAAAAGAGGAAAAAAATGGCAGTCACTTTACCATTAAGTGCTTTAAGGCCAAAGCCAGGCCATGGACTCTGGATTGAGCTGAACTGATCTACTTTTTTATTTTTGAGCGATGAGCTGGTGACGTCTCACAGAAAACAAATAAAACAACATTTAATCAGTGGGCAATTGACTGGGACTCAGATGCTACGCATCCTGTTTCTGCTGCTCCTGCTGGGTGACCTTGGGCACATCACCTCACCAGTTTCTGGTCTTGTTTCCTACATCTGAGATGATGATACTCAAATGTTAGGGTTAGGTCCTGCTTTAGGTCTGGTTTTGGGCAGAGGTGTTGGACTCAATGATTTCCCGAGTGTCTGCTGGCCCTGGGATGCTATGATACTGAGTGGCTTTGGGAAGTGCTTTGAGACAGATGGATGAAAATTACGAGACAAGAGCCAAGTCGTCAGCTCAGATTGCAAGTGTTTTCCTGCCTTTTGCTTAGTTTCTTTTCATCACAAAGGATGCTTGAGTGGAGGCAGCTGGGAAGCTTCATCACCTGGAGCGCAGGGGCTGGAATTGACTGCTGGCACCTTGCCTGTTCAGGGGCTGCCCTTTTGGCACTGGTAAAGGAAGCCCTGAGTTCTGTCCTTTAATTGACCTAAATGGCCCACTGTAGGGGCAAAGAACTGCCAGGGTGTAAGAAAGCCATGGTCACCCCATCCTGCCTCTACAAGGCCCCTTCTCCTTCATTCAGTCTAACTCTTCCTGGCTTTTCATCCCTGCAGTGCAATGTTAGCAGAGCTGGCCTGGAGCAAGCTCCTCTGGTCTACATTTTTCCCAGGGGGAGAGGGACTTACCCCTACCCAATGGTCTCTGTGTGAGCTGCCAAACTAGAGCCAGAGGGGGTCACATGGCAATGACAAATCTAGATGAGGGATTAGTTTTTGTCTCACCAGTACAGATCCGGAATAACTCTGCTGCTGTCAATGAAATGGTGTGGTCTCACGCAGGTGTACAGGTGAGAAGAATTTATCTATGATGCCTACTCCTTCGGAAGCTTATTTTGCTTTCTTTGAAAGAGCCCCGCTGAGGCATACTCTGTGCATGTAATTGTTCACACAAATGTAGATGCTCAAACACTTGCATACTTTTGCTGTCAGATCTCACTCCTCTTGAGGTCACCTCCCCAAGTCTTAAAAAGGTGCAAAGGCTTCCTGCAGGGCTGAAGGTCTTGTACTCTGAATAGCTCTAAGTTGGGGCCAGGAGCTTGTCACAGAATTGTCAAATCATAGGGATGGAAGGGACCTCAGGAGGTCATCGAGTCCAGCCCCCTGCTTCAAGCAGGCTCAACCCCAACTAAGTCGTCCCAGCCAGGACTTTGTTAAGCTGGGACTTAAAAAACCTCTAGGGATGGAGATTCCACCACCTCTCTTGGTAACACATTCCAGTGCTTGACCACCCTCCTGGTGAAGTAGTTTTTCCTAATATCCAACCTACACCTCTACTTCTGTAATTTCAGACCATTGCTCCTTGTTCTGTTGTTTGTCATCACGGAGAAGTTTCGCTGCCGTGCCGGGTGGGAACCCCAGAGGAGGAGAAATATAGCACAATTATCTCTACACTGCAAGTTTTCAAAAAATCTTTCCCGAGTCACCAGCAAATCTTTACTATTTAGACACTATCTAGCGTGAGAGCCTCAAAATGTAATTTACCGTTTTCATGTCCAATTTGTACCAACACAATCCCCTTCAGGAACTTATTAACCATTCACAGATGGACAAGCCTAGAGTATGTCTACAGAGGAAAGTTATTTCGAAATAACTTTGCGAGCATCTACACAACGCAATGGCTATTTGAAATAATTTCAAAATAGTGGATGGTTTCATAGTAGGTAAAACTCACTGTATGGGGAATAGCACTTATTGTGAAATAGGTGCTGTGTGGACACGGAAAAGGGACTTTATAATCCGTAATGCATCTAAGGGCTCTATTTCAAAATGGCCTCTGTTGTGTGCGGACACACTATTTTGGAGTAAGGTTTGCTTATTCCAGGGGCTTCCCTGTACTGTGGATGCCTTATTTTGGAATATCTTATTTTGGAATAATAAATCCGGTATGAGCTTTTCTGGAATAACTTTGCTGTGTAGACATATCCCTAGAGTGCAGGAGGGACGGCATCTGGTGTGGGTCTGGATCCTGTACACCATGCAACCTTCCTTGAAACTTCTCCAGTGGCCCCAGTGCCCAATTGGACACAACTGTGTATCAGCTCTAAAAAGCCTGGCAAGTAGGAGATTTTTGTCTTGGAACTCCAACAGCACCATACACAATGGAGGCAGAAGTAGACACAATAGCTTGGGGTGGGGGTTCTCAAAGGATAAGCTACAAAGGCTGATTGTTTTAACTCAGTCTAGACCTAACCCCAGGCAATTGCAAGTGGAATCTGCTACCATCTCACAGTGACAGTGTGATATGAGCTGATCCCAGTCCAGATCTTCGCTAGAGCAGCAAGATCCAGCTGGATCCGGGGGCTGGATTCAGTTAAACAGGATCAAGTTCCTGGCACGCCCAAGGTGCTTTATTTACCTGTGCCTCCAAAGGTCTGGCCACTTGCAGCTGCTGTGGTTTGTTGTTCCTGGCCAATGGGACCTGCAGGGAGCGGCAAGTTTGTTGTTGGACCAAAAAAACCCCCTGCTTACCATGAAAAAAATCATTTGTGATGAAACCCTGTGTTTTTGCAATAAGAAGGGAAGTAAAGATTTTTTTTGGGGTGAAAAATTTCAACCAGCTGTAGTGGTGGAGATAATCAAAACATGCCAACCTCGTGCACTGTAATGAGTGAAAGCATTTGTTCTATTAAAATTAATTAATGGGGATTAATTTAAAGACATGTTCCAGAGGGTGGTTATAGATTTTTGAGACAGCTCCTCAGCGAGACTAAATTGTTACATTGAATTGCTAAGCTGGTGATACTCTAGGTGAGGAACTGATTGATAAAATTCAAGAAAGAAGAGAGGTGCTTTTGAGAAGGTGGAACATGCTACCTGGCATGAAGGAGTGCAGGCGTTTGAGTGATTGGTTCCGCTCGCAGGTCTAGTCTAGAAAAAAGAAGTGGAAGGTCTCTTCATTTCTATGGTTTTGTCAAGTGGCAAAACCTCTTTCCCTCCCAGCGACCCCAGAGGTGTTTTACTAAGACTCACTTTACTGTTTCTACTTTTAAATCACAGCTTTGCTGCTTTTTCTATATAGAGAGCTTATATTCTGGTATGGCCCCCCTTCCATCACCATAGTACCTGAGTCGCGGAAAGTCATTAATGTATTTATCCTTGAGTTCAAGTCACCTTCACCCCAGCTTTTAGCTCTGACTACTGGAGCCTCCCTCCACTGGCTCTTTTAGGGTCCTTCATTTCCACTTCTCAGCCATCAAGCCTCCATTGAACTGGAGATTTTATCTGAGAGCTGAATAAAATCTGGGGGAAACAGGGGCACATGAATTATGTTCCTGCCTCTGCAACTGACTTCCTGGATGACCTTGGGCATATCACCTCATCCATCCATGCCTCGGTTTTCCCTGCTTTAAATAGGCAATATTACCACTGTCCTTCCTTAATAAAGTATTCTGAGACATATGGATAATTGGGGCAGTCGAAGTGCTGTGGGTTATTGCTACTACTACTACTACTACTACTATTAAATCCCTCAGGGAAAAAACAGGTCTATGTCACCCCCCCCATCATTAAAACAAACCCTATGTGTCAGGCAGAGATCAGAGCTGAATAAATGCAGCAATGCTAGAACAGTTTTGTGTTCTAAGCTTTGTGTTCTCTCGCCCTCCTCCTTCCGTAGCAGCCATAGCAAAGCGGGACACTGGCCTGATGAAAAGGAAGGAACTTTGCCCAACTCCTGGTCTTAATGAATCGCACTCTTAAGAAACAACAACAGAATGCTCCGCTCAGGCTGGCCAGGCCTCAAGATGCTTTCAGCGATGCTAGGCTCTCAGCCAGCCTTTCTGAATTAGTTTTCCTGAGGTTACCACATGGGTATTTGTCAGTTGCTTTTGGATAAAGCCACTTCTAGGATCCATCAAATCCAAGAAAGGGGCTGTTGCTTGCTGCCTCGCATTCGGCTGAAACAAGGCTTTCTTTTGGGAAAGCGGATGAAAAATGGCTTTGCGGCTTCCCCTAAGTTGCCTTGTGTTTGTTTGGGAGACAAAAATAGCTTTTGGTAAGAAGACGACAAGATTACACATCCTGAGCTGTCCTGGTGAGTCAGCAGGCCCTGAGCTAGGAGCTCTTTTGCAGATAGGCATGGAGGTGTGGGCTCTGGGTGGTACAACAATCAGGAAAGCCTGGAGGAGTGAATCCTAGGTGTGGCTGTGTCCCAGAAGTCCCCTCCCAGACAACCTTGCCAACACCAGTATTTCCTGTAACCTGTGCTCTTGTCCAGCCACTCAGGAGAAATTCAAAGGCCACCCAGCTGATTAGCAGAGCACCCACAGGTAGGGTTTTTTCCCTATTGGTGGTGCACATTTGCACATGCCACACAGCGCATAAAAGTTATTCTGCACATGGATGGAAAAAATCTTTGCATGGATGGAAATGGTTAGCGGGAACCTTGGACAGTGCTTTGCAAACTGGTTCATGTCCTGTTGCTTTTTAAGGGCCCAGATTCCTGCCAGAGATGCTGAGTACCCCTAACTCTCAGCGAGAAATGATGGGTGCATTGTCCAGGGAAAGACCTTAAAAGCAGAAGGACACAAGGGCGAAAGTCTAAACCAGACTGATGCCTCTCTGTCTCTCTCCACCTGTTTGTCTCCATCAGACCTGCCCACATTTACACGGCTCTTGTCACCATCACCAAAGTCATGGAGGGGCTGACACACCATTGACATGTTATACACAGCTGTGCAAAGTGCCAACAAAGCAAAGCAACTCTGCCCTGATGTAATAGGATGCTATATCTAGTTCACGGGTGTGTTAATGAGGACCCAAGGAGAATTTGGCCCCAAGTCTGGGGTGATGGGACTAGTCATATCAAAAGAAGGGGGATTCTTCCAATTGGGCTCCGTTCCTCCCCATCAAACCCTCCCCCACCCTGTCAGACTCCACATTGTGACAGCCAAGTATACAACATGTGCCAGAGTCACCAAGCGAGCAGGGGTCAGTACAGCCATCTCCTCTTTAACATTATTTGCTGTAGGCTCAGCTCTGCAGTTTCACGTCCCTGGTCATGCTTCATTTCTGGGACCCCCAAGTGCATCCAACAGCAAGCTTGTGTGGCATGGGGTAGGGTGGGATGCAACTCAGGGGCCTGTCTGTGCATAAGGAATCTGGGGGACAGGTCCTGTCTGGATGCATGTGGGCTGCAGCCCCCTATGGGAATCCTCAAACTCAGGGCTCTGGAGGAGCTGAACAGTTATACAGGGATGTCCTTAGAATTTATGGGTCTCTACGCAGTATTAAATTGGTATCCCTGTGCCTGACAGCAGGAGGACAATAATTTTTCAGAGGGGTGATTTTATAATCATCAGCATCACACTCATGAAATATTTTAAAGCAAATCTCAAACTGCAGTCCCGTAGACCAGGGGTCTCAAACTCCTGGCCCACAGACCAGCTCCACTTGGGCCAGCTGTGCAATCTGTCTGGAATTTGTAATGGGCTGGCAGAGCTGTCTGTTCCCACACCTCGAGACCCACTCCTTCCTGCTGCCATTCTGCCATCTGCTCCCTATGGCACCTGGTCCCCTGAGGATGTGGTGTTGGGGATTATCAGTGGGGAAGAGGGTGGCCTCTGCTCACTCCCTGCAGCAGTGGGAGCCACAGAGAAGTGGAAATCTGGCTGGCTTTTCCACTTCTGAGTTCACTAGACCCCGTCTGAAGGAACCAGAGCCACAGATCAAGTCTAGGAAGAGGCATGTGAGTGGACATTAAGAACCAGTGGTGCCCCAGATTTTCAGTGGCCCTACGCAACTGTGCATTGCATGTGTGGGTCAGGACGGCCCTGCAATCAGATTGGTGTACAAACAGGCAGGATGAAGAGACACATGTCCACCAGCGAGCATTGACCCAGTCTGTCTGGATGCCCTTCTGCCACCGAGTCACAGAGGACGGCTGCTGCTAAAAGAGTGAATTTGTTTGCTCCAGCAGCAGAGGTCTGTGCATCGGCAGTAACATAACCAGAGGGGTGGTAACAACAGCACAGATAGGAATGGAGTAGGAAAACCACCAGAACTTCAAATAAATCCCATCAACCATGTGGGAACATGTCTAAGACCATTTCTTCCGACCTCTGCATGTTACTGGAGGTAGCTTCAGTAACATGCCGAAGCCAGAAGATTCCCAAAGCCTTTCAACAGGATGGTATGTCCCACAGACATCACAAGGTTCTCACGGCAGGATGAGATACTTCTTGTCTGATCAAACCAAACCCTGAAAGGCTGCTGGGGGGTTTCCTGTATGGGATGAGCCAAAAAACAAGGGGATAGCAGGGATTAAAAATAGGTCTTAACAGCACAGCAGTTCTGGAGTTTGTGGGAAACTCTCCCCCCGCCCCACCCAAACATAGTTTCCTTCCCAATTCCTGCACAATCAGCGTATTTCGTAAAATTTTGAAGACTCCAAGGGAAGGATGCACCATCTGGCAGCTGAAACCTCAGTGTCAGGACTCTTGGGTCCCACTGCCAGCACCGCTACAGGATCAATGGATAGTACTGGGCAGTCACTTAGCTTCAGTATTTTCCTGTTGCCCTTGGCATCAAATGCATATAGTGCAGGAATAATTTTTGGAGTGTGGGGTGCTAAAATTGCATCCTCATTACCTCTGTCCATGCCCCTGACAGGCCCTTAGATCTGGGGCTGGCAACTGGGACCCTGCATTTGGGGCTGGTGCCAGGACCTCAGGCTCAGCAGCTGGGTGGGACCCAGCTGGTGGCACTGCCAGCAACCAAGTGGAAGCTGGGTCCAGCAGCTGAGCTCCTTGTGCATAGGGCTGACAGCTGAGCTGGACCTTGGGCTGCTGGCTGAGGCCCTGTGGGTGGGGATGCAGAGCTGGAAGTGGAGCTGGAGAACAGCGGGTCTGGCAGTCAGGACTCTGGGGCCCTGGGCTGGGATGCCCAAACCTTGGGGGTGCTGCAGCACCTCCTGTCTGCACAGCCCTACTTCGCTCACCTATGAATGCCTGTGTGCCTCTCAGTGGTGGGGTAATGCTTAGATATTTGAGGGCCGATCACGGCTAGTCCGTGCATGGGAAAGAAGGCAGCAAATACGTTACAAAGACTTTAATTTGTTTGCTGTGGGTACTGACCTGCTGTTTTTTGTGCTAGGCCCTGTACAGACACATAGCAAGGGATGGTTCCTTCCCCCTAGGCTTACAGTCTAAACAGGCAAAGAGCAGGCTTGTAAACCCAGTTTATCTCCTGAGTCTCTAGCTCACTCACTGTTGCTTCCTTTCTTCAACAAATTCCCAAGTTCCTCTGCCTTTGTGAAGGGGCCAAACAGTTACAAAGTTCTCACTTGGGCATAGTTCCCATACTGCATTCAGCTGAGTTATTACGACATGCAAATACAGTAGCTATGCCACAACACCAGACAGCCAATGCTAATAGTTTCATTTCAATCCATCTCACTGTTGCAGTTGGCCAAAATCAAGTCGTTACCTGCTGAATCCTACATATCATCAGTGTCTCAGAATGGTGAGTTACTCCTCATGTTTACTGTTCCCATCCATGTCATTGCATGGCGAACCGGTCGTAGCTGCAAAAATAACACTGCACAAACTATGCAGAACTGACTTCTTGTGTGCTAGGTATGTTAGATCATGTAAAAAGGTATAATTAAGAATGACTTCACCTGCCTTATATACATGGAACTTGACAAGACTTGTCATGCCACGACTTCCCACCTGTGAAACACAAGTAAACAGATTACAACAAAGCTTTCCCAAAGGGCAGAGTGCTCAGTTTATGTGGTTGGTGTGCCACCCTGTGCCAGCTTCACGGTTTGGAGATGCCTGTCTGTGGGTTTTCACATAACAGACATGATGGCCAACTGGGTGATTCTCATCTGCTCAGAAATGGTTTCCGTTAACTTGCCATTTGCGTGTAACAACCAATGTGGGCTAGGAAGCTTGTAAATATGGCTGGGCAAAGAATGCCAGCTGCTTTCTGCAGAAAATGTCGAGACTTTGGCTCACATTGGTGCAAGCTGCTTCGAAGCTGGTGCAGAAAATTCCCAAAATTTCCTCTGAATTTTTTCTTTTTTTTTTTTTCTGATGACAAGAATTGATTTTTGTTTTTGGTAAAATAGAAATGGAAAAGAAATTAGACCATTTTTGGGAGAGTGGCATTTTTCACAACAACTTTAAGAAACTTCAAACAACTCAAAATGTTCATTTTGTCAGAAAAGGCTATGTTCACATGGAAAATAGTTTTGGTGGAAAATTTTTGACCAGCTTTTGTTGGAAAAGAATGGCCTTGTGCTGCAAGCACATGACAGGTCAGGGGAAGATTGTGCTTGTTTACATTTCTCATGGAACTGGAAAAGACCTTGAGAGGTCATCAAATCCAGTCCCCTGCCCTCTCTGCAGGACCAAGCACCATCCCTGAGAATTCTTCTTCTTCTATTTTTTAATCTATTTGCCCCAGAACCCTAAATAGTGGGTCCTTCTGTTTCCAGGGGTTCTCCTGTCTTATGTTTCAGTGCCAATATTTTTTTCTCTGTAAAAGCTTATAAGGCTTCCAGTTATAGCTCTACTGTCATGTCTTTCTCCCTGCTGTTCCTATCTGTATCTGATCTGGAAGGCTTTTTTTCAGCACTAGATTTTTCCCCCTCCTACAGTCATGTTATAATTGCATTGGTGCAAGCTGGTGCAGCAAATCTATAATAGGGTGTTGCAGGTTGAACCTCTCTAATCTGGTACTCTCTGGTACAGCAACATGCGTGGTCCGACATGATTTTAGTTAGCCGGACAACCGCTTATCATGGGTGTGGCCAAGTTTCTCATGGTTCCATGAGGTTTGTTTCTAGCCACCAGTCCTGGCTGTCAGTGATCTGTGCTGTTATTAGCTCTAATCTACCTGCAAATACTGTTTAAGAGCCTGGTAAGTAGTGGAAGTGTTGGTAATGCTGATAAATATTGTTGACCTCCTGTGGTTTGGCAAATTCTCTGGTTCAGCACTGGTCAGGGCCCGAGGGTGCCAGACTAGAGAGGTTCCACCTGTGCATCTGATTCAAGCTAAAAGGTCTAGTAATCTGCTCAGGATAAAATAAGTTATTTCATTTTTTTTTTAAAACTGTGTGTCTTCATAAAAAATTCCAAGGCATCGGGCAATCCGAAAGCAAGTGCCAAGCCTGGGATGTTAAATACCCAACCTACGTCAGTGAGAAACTCACTCTTAATCAACAATCCACCTGAAATACCTCAGGGAAAAGACAAACCCTGTGGAAACATGTTACGGCCGACGGAAGCCATCTTGGGGTAGAGCTGCCCCATGAGCAGCCTGCCAGAAGACAGACAGCTACATTTGTCAGTTTCAAAAGCCGCTTGTTAAAAGTTTCCCTTTTGATTTGAGCACAACAAAACACGTTACATTTAATAAGAAAATGTTTCTACCACCTTCCATCCAGCTCAGTGCAAAAGGCTTACCAGCCTAAATGAGTTAGCTCAGGATTGTGAGCTCAGTCCTTGAGGGGGCCTTTCAAGGGTCAAGGTTATATTAAAAAAATCTGTCAGGGATGGTGATAGGTCCTGCTGAGAGTTCAGGGGACTGGATTCAATGACCTCTCAAGGTCCCTTCCAGCTCTATGAGATATGTGTGTATATCTCCATGTTACCCCATCTGGAAATGTGCATAGCCAGTGTCAGTAATTTTCTACTTCGACATGCTTCTTAATGAACAATTTTAAAACAATCATAAACAGCGATAGCATTAGATCATCCAGGCTTGAAAAAGAACCTTTAGTTTCAAGTGCAGGTTTTGCTGTGGTACATCCCTGAGTGATGTGTATGTTCCACTTTTGCGATAATTAAACGATTGCTTATAAGAACTTTTGCTTTGTCAAAAAGGAGCATGAAAATTAAAACAATTCTGCTTCACTGTTTTCCAGGAGCCCTTAGCCAAGTTGGCCAATAACTAAGACAAGAAAAGGTATGTATTGTATACTTTCTTAAAACTTGGCTAGAAACAGCCTCTTATTGTCTACATTTTTTTTCCATGCCCAACTTGGCTACACCAAACAAGCCGCTTGCCAAGTTTCTGTAGTGTGTTATTTTCCTATGTGTTATGTGTTTCAAAACATAAAAAGGCTGTCCTGAAAATATTCTACAACAATTCTGCACAGACAAAAGAAGAGAAGGTTAAGTTAATCTCACCGCAATCAACACAGCTTATCCAAACACCCGTCTCAAAAAACTAGCTCAAAGCATTGAAAGAGCTCTAAATGAGCACTTCTAACAAACACCTCTGAATCTCTGAGATCCCATTCCAGCCACAGTGGAGAGAGCCATACGATGGTACTACAAATTGTACTTCTCTAATCTGGCACTCTTTTGGCCGATAACATCCGTAATCCAGCATGATTTTAGTTAGCCAGGCAACCACTTATCATAGGTGTGGCCAAGTTTCCCACAGTCCCATGAAGTTTGCTTCCAGCCACCAGTCCTAGCTCTCAGTGTTCCATTCTGTTATTTACCTGTAATTTTCTCCTAGATGTCTTCTGAGAGCCCGGTCACTAGTGGAAGTGTTGGTAATGCTGCCAGACAATACTGACCTCCTACAGTCTGGCTAATTCTCTTGTTTGGCACTGAGGGTGCCAGACTAGCAAAGTTCAACCCGTACAAACCTCACTTGTCAGATTGTAGAGGCAGTGGGACAGGCCAGTAGTCATGGTGTTTGCAGCTAGTGCTGCTGAGGTGGCAGCTGGCCGAATGACTCACAGGAAACAATATTCTTGTATGCATGACATTCTGTGATATAGGTTCCATTCCCTCTCTCTCTGGAGCCATGTAATATACTTTGTGTTATGCAGGAGCAAAGTTATGGCTTCTTAATGAAAAGGTGACAATGATTTTAGTCATCCTTGACCTCAGTCTAAAAATGTCCCATAATTTTGCTTCATATGTAATGCCTTATGTCACTGATCTTTCATCGCAGCAAATAACACATCCAAGTCCCTGTGTATTAAGCGACATTATGCACATAAAATCCTCTATTTTTGTAGCTCCATATGTCTACGAGTGGTAACGCCTAGATCACCTTCACAACCTGTTGGAATTGTTTGTCATGAAAGAAAAAAGAAATGATCTTAAAAATCTGATATACAGTTTGGTCACATTGTGGTTTATTTTTGCCTTTGAGTCGGCTGGCATAGTAGAAGACAGCTAGTTAGCTTCCGTGTTGTTTATCTTCAGCTTCCTTTCCTGATTGCTGTAATGCTGTTTGCAGTTCCCTCAGCACAGAGCTTAGCACAGTTGGAGGACCTTAGACCAGTGGGTGCCAGCCTGGTGTCTCTGGAAGGAAGAGATGCATGAAAAAAAAAGATACACGAGAATTGCTAGAATTGACTCTGATAGGGGTCTATGAATGGGTTTTGGGGAGTGGGAATGGGATTCTGCACTAGTGAGAAGGTTGGGAAACCCTACCATAGACAGCAAACTATTTTGCACCAATACGGAGAGCAAGACTTTTGTATCCCATCGATTACCATGTGTAATTGGGTTCTCTGTATTATTCTCATCCTTCCTGAAGATAATTTTAGAAAAAGGGATGAGTACTAATGAAGGCCCTCAACGTACAATGCAACTGTTTTTACTGAGACATAGTCTGCCAGGCATATGAGGCAAAATCTTCGCCATTCAGAAAATTGACAAAGGGATAAAGCATGGCCCCAATCCTGCAAGCATGTGTACGCATACAGATTGGACCTCCAGCACCCTCAGGGCCTGACCAGTGCTGATCCATGGGAGGTCAATATTGTGCAGCAGCATTATCAACACTTCCACTGCTTAATCAGCTCTTAGAAGATATTTAGGAGTAAATTAGAGCTAAATAAGAGCACAGAACACTGACAGCCAGGACTAGTGGCTGTAAATTAACTTTATGAGACCATCGGAAACTTGGCCACACCCATGATAAGTGGTTGTTTGGCTAATTAAAATCACACGGGACCACAGATGTTGACAGACCAGAGAGTGCAGGACTAGAGAGGTTCAACCTGTATTTAATTTTACTGTCCATTCAAGTTCCATTGATGTCATTTGCCATTGATTTAAATGGGCTTTGAGCACTAGGGTTAGGTCTACACTCGCTGCAGAAGATTGAACGCTTAGGTTCGATCTTCTGGCACGCCACATTGCGCACGCATCAAACAGAGCGTTCCGGGGTCAACGTCAACCCCAGAACTCCTTGCGAGCTGCAAGCATTGAGGAATGCTGATGGGAGGAGCATTTCCATTGGCATTCTGCAGGGAGGAGAGGGACAAATATCGAAGGCTGCAATATTGATTCTTGGTATGCAATTGCCATACCTAAAATTAAGTAGCAGCTGTTGATATTCACGATAAGTGTAGACCCAGCCTAGGTGTTTTTGAAAATCTCAGTAGCTGCCTATTGGCATTTTTAGGCTCCTAAGCCCTTTTAAAGTCTCCCTTATGTGATTTAGATGGAAAATTCTCATTAACTCTTAGCGCCTAAGTCACTTAGGTATTGTAGCAACATTCTTCAATGAGATTACATTCCAGACTCTATGGCTGCATTTACACTACAGAGATCTTCTGAAAGATGATCTTCCGGAAGATTTTCTTTCAAAAGAGAGTGTCCACACACACACACACACACACACACACAGATCAAAAGACCGATTCTTTCTTTTGATACAGCTCCCACGCTTTTGAAAGAACAGGCCACGGATCGAAAAATCCAGCCCCCTGAGGACTGCTTTTTCAAAAAAAGGGCCCACGGAGCATCTACACGTGCTTTTGTTCCAAGAGAAGCTTTGGAAGTTTGGCGCTCCTCCTGATTCGGGTGTGGAAGAGGGCTTCCAGAAGAAGGAGCCGCATTCTTTTGATTTTGTATTGAAAAGCATGTGTGGAAGCTCTCTGTGTTCTTTTGAAAAAGTGCAGGATTTTCTGAAAGGGCTCGTTCGTGTAGCTGTGACCTATGAGATTACAGGTCTTAACCTCACAATGTTTTTACATTGATTTAAAAGAAGTACTCCTGGTTGTCACCAAAAAAGGGGATTGAAATCCTATATGTAAGCTACTGGGGTTATTTAAATAGGTACCTGTATGTCAGGTAAGAGCTTTGTAGGAAGTAAGAAGAGAAATGGTCAGAGAAGAGCTAGGCCACAGGATAGACACAGCTCACTCAACATAGAATTCCTATCCCAAAGGTCAAACTTCAATCCTTTATTTAAAGATCGGGGATCCTAATATCTGCTTGCTCGCCTGAGATGCTGGAGATTGCTTTCCTGAGCACAACTCTACCCTGTTTGCTAGCAACTGGTGAACCTCCTAAAGTTTCAGGATGTGGTGCTTGTAATAATCAGACCCCGATGCCAGTTTAGGGCAGTCTTTGGAGACAGCTGAGATTTCCCATCCAGTTCTGCAGGCTCCAGGATTTTGGAAAATTCAGAGAGGGGACAACAAAGCAGCCAGACAGCTGGGTTGTTAGCCAAACCTCTAAACTTTATGAATGTCAGTGATCACTCTTGAAAAACGCCAGTGGTCTGCCTCCCTCCCCCTAGGGCTTCAGAGAACCGAGGACAATTTCTCTCTATGGCCTCTTTAGTGATCTGAACTAAGACCAATGCAAGTCAACAGAAAGCTTGCATTGGCTTTGGATCAGGCTCTCTCTCTCTGCCACTGGAAGATTACGCAGGAGGTAAGAATCATGACCCTGAGAGGGATTTAAGATTTATGTCAAAATTAGATCCTCATGGTATAGAACGAGAGTAACACCTTCGTCCTCTCCTGTCTCTCCCAGGCCTGACCTTCCACAAGCACCATTTCCTGACCAAGGACTCCAAAGAAAATAGAACCCCTCCTTGGTATTGAACCGAAGCCTGCACAAAACTTGTCAAAATACACCACCGTGCCTGTCAGCTGCCTGGGACAAGCCCTCGCCAGGAGTTTGCAGAAACCCAGCTCAATTACTTACATTTTAAATTATCTTTAATTGTCACATGTGAGCTACAGAAATATTTCCCCCCTCCTCGGAATCAAGACCTTGCTATTAAGAGTCACCCCGTAATTGCAGCTTTAATAAGTGTACTGTAGCAGGTCAACAGAGAAGGTTAGCACAGGGTGAAGCTAGGTGAAACCAATGGCTTAATATGAGTAAGTGAAAGTGACACACCACAATACTTGGATCAATTATGTACGGGTAGTTTGGAGTGTAAACTTTTTAGTGAGTGTAATTACATAACCAGATGTGTTAATTCAGTTTCCCCTCTGCACCACTGCATTGCCTTAGAATACTATTTTCTTTCCTATTTCTTAATTTAACAAAATCACCTTAACTACAGTATCTCGCTTTCTAAATTCCACTGAGCACTGATTGCGGTGAGATTAACTCAAGGTTTTCAAAGGAACTGAGCACTGATTTGTACCGAACTGCCCTGGGTTGCAGGACCTATGTTTCCAAAGTTCCAGAAGGTGCTGATATCATGCAAGCTAAGGAAAAATGTTAAAGGGAAAAGCCCACAGGTCTTCCTGGGGCAAAATCCACACCGTAAACAATTGCTAGTCTTTACAAGGTGGGAAGGGTTACGAGAAGATCATAATCTCATGCATGTGTTCCATCCATGTGCTGTGGGTATGGGGTAGATACGTTGAACAAAACATGTGTTCACAGAAGGAATAAAAGCATTAATTAACGAAGGTATCATTAAGAACTCAGACATGCCTTATTAAAAATTATATGAGACCCGGTGGTGTAAGTGAACATTGCTCTACTGAGGATCTGAATGAGGATGTTAAGCAACACCTATGAATGTAATAATACACACTGCAACAACTCTGTAAAAGCAGCTTCTGAATCTGCCCCTGTACTTTTGCACCCAGAAGACCTTTGATGTTTAGGTGCGAATGGTGTCGTTGAGAATTCCTGATTTGCACACACACGTGCAGCAAAGTTTTTCAGCCCGTGAAAATAATTGCACTGCTGGTTCGAGGGTGAGGTGTGAGCAATAGTGATCTATCAGTGCACATGATGGTGCCTATTAAAATAAAGAGTTGTCTACGACCGCCAGATAGAGGAGCTCTTTTGCTGCCTAGGATTGTGTTTCAGGACCTGAAGGAAGATCTAATTATGTGGGTGGGATTTATCGAGCAATTCTTTGCATTGTCTGCTTTGGCAAGATTTTTTTTTTTTAAACTGGACTCTCAAGATTTTCCTTTGTTGGAGCTAGGGGTCGCATAATGTTATGGTCTTTCTTTTCTCCAGCTTATCACATTAATAGCTGCTTTTCTGTCCCCCTCCCCTTCCCCCATCTCACAGACCACTCGGACTTGTACCAAACATAACTTTAGTCATGCACCCTTGGGATAGAAACATGCAGAGAAAACAATGAAACAAGACTGTTTATAAAGCCTTCAACACATTAGCCTGTGGAGAAGAGCCCAAGTTTCCATGTAAAGTCCTGAATGGATGAGAATGAGGCGAAACACATGGAAAATGTGGAGTAAGTAATAAAATTATAAATAAAACAAATACAATAAATGGGGAATGCCCTTCCAGTCTTAATGGTTTGTGTTCCTAGGAACTCCAAGCTCCCCTGCCTGTGGAAAATGGCATGTTTTTCCAGTGGGATAACCAGGTGGAGTGGGGGGATGCAGCAGTTTCGGGGGGCAGATGTATTGTTTCATAGTTAGCGTAGTAGGGGTGGGACTCAGGATATCAAACCAGTCGCCCTGGTTCTCCCAACCACCTTTCAGCCCAACCTTAGGAAAGTAGCCGAAGCTTGGTCTACATTAGGCAGGTAAGTCGATTGCAGACACATAGTTCTAGCTACGTCAATAGACTAGCTAGAGTCAACTTATCTGCAATCGACTTACCTTGCCATCTTCACAGAGGGAGGTCGATGGGAGAAACTCTCCCCTCAACCTCCCTTGGTCCATGCAATACTGAGGAGTACAGGGGTTGACTGCTGACCCCAGAGAATTTGATTTCACGTGTCTCTAACGGACACCAGTGAAACCAAATCTGGGAAGATCAACCCTGAGTGAGTCAGTCTTCCAGGTAATGCAGATACACCCTCACTCACTCACACTTTAGTAGTGCACAGGTTTTCTGTTGGCCCTTTGAACTGGAAGGACTTTGTCCCTCTCCGCTCTGGTTTAAACTGGTGACACATGCAGTGGTGTAACTGGGCCAACGCACCTCTAAAGGGGCACACAGATCCCATGTAAAATGGTGCTGGTGTCCGTGTGACTTACTGGGGTGTGTGGGGCTGGGGCATGCTCTGAATTGTCTTGCAACAGTATGAGGTACAAGGGGGTTGTCAGAGCTGCCTGTCCACAGGGTGATGTGGGTGGCTGCTCCAGCCCCTGCACTTTTGGAGGCCCCATCGAGGCCACCTCAGCCGTCTTACGGATGAATGGGGCAGAGAATTACCTGGGGCTGGGGCTGAGGCTGGGACCAGGCTGGAATGAGGAAATACCTGGGGCCAGAGGTGGTGTGTGGCGGCTGCAGCAGCAGCAGGTTGCATCCTTTCGCCCCGCGCATACTCACTGGCTGGCAGGAGCGGCAGCTTGCTCCCACCTGCCTAGCCCGCCGAACCTAACTGTTCCTCAGCCTCCTGCCCCAGGTAATTCCCCGGCTCCATTGCTGGGGGAAACAAGTAATGGTGCATGGCGGGGCTGGAGCAGGCGGTTGCCTGAGGTCCCATGCCTGGGGCACTCGCTTGGGTGACCTTGGGGTGCTGAACCAGAGAATTTGCGGAACCACAGGAGGTCAATATTGTCTAGCACATTACTAACACTTCCACTGCTCACTGGGCTCTTAGAAGGCATTCAGGGGTAAATTAGAGCTAAATAACAGTACTGAACCCTGAGAACTAGGACTGGTGGCTGTAAACAAACTTTATAGGACCATCGGAAACTTGGACATACGCATGATAAGTGGTCATTCAGCTAATTAAAATCATGTTGGACAATGGATGTTGCTGGATGAGAGTTGTCGACTAGAGAGATTCAACGTGTAGCAGTAGGGAAAAAAAATCTAAGATGGTGGAAACCAGCAGAATTGTGGGAAGAAGTAAACAAAATATCTCACGGGCCAAACATAGAATGTGGCCTGTGGGCTGCAGGTTGTGTACCATTGGTTAAAAAAATACTTAGTCCTGCCTCAGTGCAGAGGACTGGATGATGGTCTATTGTTATTCTTCTACTTCTACTTTTCTATGGTTTCTAAACAAAATGTTAGTTTGAAACAAAAAGTTGAAATGTTTTCATCGACTGTAAGGTCAGAAGGGACCATCGTGATCAGCTAATCAGAGGTTCTGAACCATCATTGCATTGTGACCCCCCCAGCCCTTTTATGACAACAATAATGACTACATGACATCAGGAAGGGGGACCAAAATCAAAGGTTAAGGGCTTCAACCTCAGGTGGTGGGTGATGGGGTCCATAAATTGAGCCCCACCGAGGAGGGCTGAGAGCCTCTGGCTTGAGCTTGTGCTCCTGGCAATGGGGCTCCAGCTTTGGTCCCATGTGGTGGAGCTCAGGTTTCAGCTTCACCCCCAAGAAAGTCTAATCCCAGCCTTGGTGACCCCATTGAAATGGGGCCAGGACACACTTTGAGGGCCTGACCCACAGTTTGAGGACACCTGATCCAGTCTGTCCCCCTGTGGGTCGCAGGCCACAGAACCTCACCCAGCCCTTCCCGAAGTAGACCCTGGCTTCTGGATGAGTAAATAATGTCCTCAAATCATGACTCATTGACTTGAGAGAATTCACCATTGACACTGCTTTAAACTTGAAAGTGCTCCAGGCCCTGGGGCTGCAGAGGACAGCCACAAGTCATCAAAACAATTAAGACTTTTTTTTAAAGGTTTTCATCTGAAATTTTTCAATAAATTAAACTTGAATCCATGACTGTTTTTGGTTCTCCCCCAAATGTGCATGGGTGAATTTACCATGCACTGAAAACACTCCAGCCACCTCTACAGGGAAGTGATGCCACTAGCTAAGGTCAGACAACCGATGACCAGTAGAGGCAGGAACATGTTCAGTGTCTTCACACACACACAATTCAGAGCCCTCTCTATTACACCACACTACCACCCAAAGATATGGCCACGTTTTGCAGAGATTAAACCTGAAAAGCATAAGAGGCAAGCCCCTTACAGCATGTAGAATCATGGAATCATAGAATCAAGGGATAGAGGAGACCTCAGGAGGTCATTGAGTCCAGCCCCCTGCCCAAAGTAGAATCACCCCAGCTAAAGCATCCCAGTCAGGACTTTGTCAAGCTGGGACTTAAAAACCTCTAGGGATGGAGATTCCAGCACGTCTATAGATAAACCATTCCAGTGCTTCAACACCCTCCTAGTGAAATAGTTATTCTTTATGGGTACCCTACACCTCTTCCACTGTAAATTGAGACCATTGCTCCTCGTTCTGTCATCCGTCACCACTGAGAACAGCCTTTCTCCATCCTCTTTAGAACCCCCTTTCAGGAAGCTGAAGGCTGCAATCAAATCACTCCTCACTAAATAAGCCCAAATCCCTCACCCTCTTCTTGTGGGTCATGTGCTCCAGCCACCTCGTCATTTTGGTTGTCCTCTGCTGGACCATCTCCAACGCACCCACATGTGAATATCTTGTAAAAAATTCCTTTGAAAAATCTGTGATGAGTCAAGTTTGCTGTGTTTGCAAGAAGAAAAAAAAGTACCAGCAATGCATTATGTTGCAACTGTTCTTTAAGGCGAAGGCTTTGAATTTCCATTTCTCCAGCCATTAGCACTGAGGTTGTTTCGAACAGATTAGCCAGCGCATGGTGAAAAAGCCGCTCTGCCTGCCAGTATTTGAAGCTGTTTTGGTGTGAGTCAGATGCTTTGCCAGTGAAGTAATATTGGGTCCTTTATTTATTATATTGAAACTTGATCAAAGAAAATGTCGGGGCAGAGAGGGGCTGCGAGGGGAGGATGGCTGCAGTGTGAATTGAGTGTTCACGTCTGGGTTCCAGGATGCTGCCATGGGTAACGTCTATGGCATCGCTGAGTATTGTACTGCTAAGCAAGTCGTGCTACAAGCATAACCCAGGAGCTGATAGGCAAGGATAGCCTGGTCGGATACACTGTTAAATACTAAACTGACTACAGGGAGCCCAGCCTTGTGGGAGCTAAACAGCCACAGGGAGGAAAAAAGGTACAATGCCTCAGAATTAACGGTTTCTTCATCTTTTGTGACAAGTTTAACAATAGGCCCTTTATTTTTTAGCATCTGTGACCCCCCACTGGGTTAATTATTTTGGTCTCAAATGCGAGGCTGCAGATGACCCTGTTTTCCAGCCAGAATGGGCCCAATCCAGGTGAAAGACCAGTTTCAAAACTGAAATGTATAGATCTGGCTGGTTTTCAGTGTGATGTGGTCAAATCTGGATGGAAAAGCAACATTGGAGGCTTAAACAGAAGGCTTAAACAGAAGGATTACTTAAACGGAAAGACTGGGGGTAAAAAAGTGCCTGGAAAAGTGGCTAAGAATAAAATTACCCTAAACCTGAATAGGAAAAAAAGTGAAATAAATTGTAAGTTATTTTGAGGGAGGGATCACCATTTTTGGTCCATGTAAGGTGGAAAAATATCTGTAAAGATACTTGAGTAAAAGTGCAACTGCTCTCATTTCTGGATACTTGAGTACAATCATGATGTGATCTCTGTGTGTGCACGTGTGTACTTTTTCACAAGTAGTTTTGCACAGGGTCACCGATAACTTGTACTTAAGTAAATTCCCCACAAAGCAGCTGCATTTTTACTCAAGTAACTTTTTGGGTACTTTTCCACATGTGTATGTAACACAATGGGGTCTTGCTCCTAGGCTGAGCCTCCGTTGTCCTGATTTGCCAGACAATTCAGACCTCAGCCTGTACTGCTAGAATGCACCAATGAATTGCATGATATTAACAAACACACACAGTGGCGCTGGCCTGGGGTAAGGAGCAAGGTGCCTTCAGTCCATTTGCCACAGATGGGCCCTGAATTGAACCACAAACGGGGAATTATGTAGGATCAGAGGGCTTTGAAACATACTAGGTCCCATCTAGTCTTTCACTCTGCCCTTAATTGAAATCGGTGCCAACCCCAAAGATTCAGAAAACGTATTAGCCACCTGAAAATGATGAGATCGACTTCACTGTCTGTCACTCAGATAAGATTGTATTAAAAATGCATATGGTGATCTTTATATTAACCTGGGGTTCAAATCATGCAGAGTAAATCTGCATTTCCAGTTTATTTTTTTCAAATTTTACTCTGTGACAGCGAGAGCTAGAAATGCCCTCCAACTTTAATGAGAACTGAGTTTCTGGCATATTCAAACAGTTCCTGGAGCCAGGGCTTTAAGAAAGCCACTCAATATCACCAGCAATGTTCCCTCTAATTTTCTTCCACCAATGAGCAGAATAAATTTTGTTATGTGCACCAACACGTGTGGATGTGCACCGCCAGTAGAAACACATGCTGCCATCTGTGGCTTCTGTGGGTGTTTTGCTAATCATCAGGCAGCACTTCAATCTCTCCTGCGTGATTGCCCAAGTGCTCAGCTTGCAGGGAATGCTGATTGCCAGACAACATCACAAGGGCTGACAGCACTACCCATGCTCCATAAGGACACTTGCTCTTGTGTATCTGGTAATGAACAAGGACTCTGTCAGCCATCAATCTCCTCTCCTATGTCATTGGGTATGGTCCTGTAAATCCTTTTTGTCACAGGGCAAAGGTTGCAGTTAATGGATAGGGCATCGGGTTTATTTCATAAGGGAAAGAATCCTCCTTCTCAAAGACTTTCCCCTGGCATCAAACAGTTGTCAGTGGTGCCTGGGAGGGCAGAATGTTTCATGTACAATATAGGAAGGAGCACCCTGATGGGTGAAAGGTGAAAACAATCTCCCCCTTTGTGGCTTGCCAGTGAAGTGAAGAAGAAATGCTAGTCAGGGTCCATAAAGGAAGCACACCCAGACGCATGCCACTTGGATTTGTCAGAAGACATTTTACCTTTTCCAGGGTGGATGGAAACCAGTCTCTCCAGATGCTGAGCCGAAGGTGGAACGGGGAGAGGTTTGCTCACTGAGGTGCCAGTGGCAGCGATCCCTGATAGTTACAAGCCCTGCAGAATGCTTTTGCCGCTAGGGTTTTTTTTTTTTTTTTGGTGGTGGTGGTGGTGGTGGTGGTGGGGAGGCTGGGAAGGAGAAGCCGAGAAACCAAACAAACTGAGCACTTTACGCTGCAAAATGAGCTTTTCTCAGTGCATTGCAATGGCCGATGCTACAGGGGTTGTTGGGAGGGAAAAGCGGTGGCTGAGAGTTAAAGAAAAAGTTCTCTCACTGTTTTGTTTAAAAAGGAAAGACAAGCTGATTTCCACCTGACTTTTTAAATAGTTTGAGCTGGGTAGTTTCCTCCTTTTATTATAATACCCCTCCTCCTCACTCCTCTGCCAGAACTACATAGAAATGTTAACAGTGTAATAACGTTTGCTGGGGGGAACACTTTTTGATGACCATTTTGATATTGTTACAAGCCCTAGTGCAGACACAATTCTGCAGCTATTAAAGTGCTTTTGCAGCCATAGTTTTATCTTGCTTGGGGAACCAGTATAAAGAACATTGGCAAAAGCACTTTATTATGAGTGTAGACACAGTTTACTCTAACAATGAACTCCAGCTCTCATACAGAGCTTTTCACCCAGGGATCTCAAAGTCTTTTACAGAGGAGGTCAATGTCATTCTGCCTGTCCTACAGATGGGGAAACTGAGGCACAGGGTAGGGCTGCAACTTGCCCAAGCTTACCCCAGCAATGGCAGAGCCTGGTAGAGAAGTCAAATCTCAAGTTCAGTGCCCAGGCCTCTGGGGAACAAGCGTCTACTGTAGTTATACCTGCAAACTGCTTCTAGTCAAAACTGGGTCTTCGTCTGCTGTGGTGAAGCACCCTTATTCTGGGTGCAAAAGTGAAATTTAGTCTTGGAGCCCTGTACTACATCTCTCCAAAGGGGCAACCTCACCCCTAAAGAGAGTCCCGGGATTGTTTAAGGCCCTCCCCCCAAGTTTATATTGCAGCATATCCTAATTTTCCACTGTGGCATGCGTGTGCTGGCACCTCTTCTTCCTTGCATCTGCATTCCCTGCCAAATCCCTGCGGGTAAAACTGCATCCTTATTGTCTGATTTTCTACGGGCCTTGGGCAGTTACCCAAGTGTGGCGAAATCGGGAGACTTGTTCCAGAGCAGTTATTGCTGCCTCAGACACACCTCAAGTTAAGAGCGGAAGGTTCAGAGGTAATTAAACGCAGACATGTTGATTGGTTACATTGCTGCATCTTCTCCTTTAAGCTATTCCTTTAAAACCCAAGTGCTTTGCTTTACTTGGCTGGGTTTCACTGTAGCTTTACTATTTTTATGTTTTCTTTAAAGCAACATTTTGGGTTGGAGCAGACTGCCAAGCCAAGAGGCCTAGAAGGTGAAGCCAGCCTGCCCCAACAGGGTATAGAGTTTATGTTCTCTCCCCCTCTCATAGTCAGCTAAAGGGTAACGGTCTCACTAATGGGGTGTGAGTGCAAGGGGACGGTGATGCTAAAGATCCCAGATTCAAATCCCATCTGCTGACCCATAATGAGGGTCATTATATATGAGCTTCCCTCTACCAGCTTGCTAGGTTCATCATCTTCAAGCACGACCTCTTGGAGACGTTCCGACTCACTCAGGCTTAGGTTTTGCTAAGGAAACTGCTAGTGGGAGCACGGTGGTTCTACCTTTGTGGGCATTTATCTCAAGGGACTGGGCTGACACCACACCCAGCTGACTAAAGAGCCATTAGGCAGCAATGATTGGCTGTGACTGGGGATGGCCTCCCACGGCCTCAGTATCTACCTGGGTCCTAGGGTGATTGCAGGTTGCTAGAGCCTCGCTGCTCCCAGTGCCCAGGAGTTGGAGTGTTCTCCTGTCCTATCTGTGCTTAGTCTTTGTCGTGGTCTCCCAGCCAAACCCCACCCTGCTTTACACGCTGTACGTGATGCCTCAGCTCAAAACGTCATCATGAAGCCAACCTTCAAATCGAATGGGTGCTCCTAGGTGGTTGAGCCCAGCACAGACATCATCCACCATCACAAACTCCACCTCTCACTCCCCTTCTTAAGCAGCCCCCCACCCCCAATAACCCTCCAGCTCATGTTGCTTAGGGGACAGAGTTTTGGGCAAAGGGGTGGAGCAGGGTCAAGCTGAGGCGGGATGTCCTGGAGCCTGTGGTTGTGGGTTGACCTGGCCTCCATGTTTGGGACAGGCCCTGTATCTCTCAAGGATAGTGGACCACTGGACACTGCCCTCTGCGATGGCTGAGCTGAATTAGTGGCAGGCCTGAAGCTTGTGCGGTGGTGATGGCTATGGAGAGAAGGGAGCCTGAGGTGCCTCAGAAACCACCCTCCTGAAGCTGAGTGGCAGGGGATGTCTTGTGCTGCCCAAGGATAAGTGGCAGCAGCCTAAGGGCTCGTTTTGGCAGGCAGGGATGACTGGAGGAAGGGGTTCTGCCAGCCTAGACAAGGTCCCTATACTCTGGACTTGCTATTATGCTAAGGTCCAGGAGACAGTCTGGGTAAGAGTTTTCTTGTCCAGCTAAGGTGAATCTCAGTTGCTAGGAATAAATTGCCTGGCGAGGTTGTAGAATCTCCATCACTGGAGATATTGAAGAGCAGGTTAGACAAACATCTGTCAGGGATGATTTAGATGGTGTTCAGTCCTGCTATGAGGGCAGGGGACTGGACTTGATGACCTCTCAAAGTCCCTTCCAGTTTTAGTGTTCTATGATTTGACTTAGCAGGACCATCTTTTGTCTTTTAGCTCTCTTCCAAGTCCATGGGCCAGTTAGCCCCATCAGCAGCCCTAACACTCCAGACCCACAACACAAACTCAGCCCAAAGAGCCCTGCGATATTATTTAGTGTTTGTTAAACACTGGGAGTCCAACAAACCCAGAGGAGAGCTCCATGCTTGCAATTCACAAAGAAATGTTTGCATGCTGCATTCATGGGCTACATTCACCCTGGTGTATGATTAGTCCCGTATGCCTATCCCTGCCCTCTACTTCCAAGAGAGGTATTTCCTAACTTTCTAGTATGAGAGTCGCAGCTCCAGCCTGTAGTTAGCAAAGCAACTGTCTCCCTGGGAAGTGCCCTGCAGCACAAGGCAATAAGAACTTGAGTTGCATCCTAGTACTACCTGGCACATCTCTCCTGTTTTTTGGTATGATTCTCTGCCAGGTGAGCAAATCTGCAGCTGCAGAGTTTGAAGGATTTATTTCCAGGTATTGAAACGTTTATTGCAAAAAATCCTATGTTGCACAGCTTCTTCAGGCGGGGAAAAATACCCCCTTGCACTTGCTCACACAAACTCCTCTGGGAGGAGATGAGTTAAAGGGGAACATGGTTATACACATGGAATTTGTCAATGTTGCAGAAACAAATTCCACCTTAAATTCATTTTAAAAAACAGCAATTCTGGGACCTAGTTGGTATGCTGCTGTGTGTGCCTTAGGAGCAGGGAGGAGAATGTTACAGAGTAAATATCTGGTCCAGTGCCCTCTGTCCTGCAAGCAGACTCCCAGGGCTGTTTGAAGATTGGCAGAGATGAGAATTTCTCCATGTTTTACTTCCAAACGTCTCTGCTGCCCTTGCTCTATTAACTCTGAAACTGGCCCGACTGTCTTCACTAGCCATTCATGGGGGAAAATTATAAAAAGCATCTGTTTCTCTCAGCAGCTAAGCTCTCAGTAACTCTGATTTTGCTGAGAAAGGTCATTTGGGTACAGCTCTCAGGAGGCAGACACGATCAGGTGTGTGCGTGTGAGGAACAGCGACCAGGAAAGGTGGAGAAGGATTTTTCTCTGTCACCAGAAGCTGTGTAACAATGTGTGTGGATTATTTACAATAAAGACTGACGGACTGTACTAGTGGTTAGAGGAATCACACGTTCTGGGTTCTGTTCCTGCTTGTAAAACCTGGTCAATGTGGGTTCTTCAACTGTTCTGGGCCTCATTCTTTCCCATCATTTATTTGTACCACTGCAGCTCCTTGAGTCACTAACTGATCCTGGAGCCCCACTGAGCTTGGTGCTATCCCTGGTCCTAATAACATATAATCTACATAAACCAGCAGAAGAGGGGTGGGCAGTGCCACAGAGGCAAAAGTCACTCTCTAAAGGTTGCACAAAAGGTCAGAGGCAGAGCAGGGAACCAACTGCAATTTTCCCCCCTCTCAGTCCAGTGCTCCACCCACTAGGTCATCCTCCTTCCATGTCACCCTCTGCAAAAGCTAAATACCCACAGGTGTGGGGGCAGTTGTGAGGATTAATGAAGGCTCTTCTTAATTAATGTGCCCTGCCACAGCACCTCCTGTTGGCCAGTTTGGGAATCAGCTGTTCTCCAGCCTTAGTGTGCCCTCTGTGAACTTTTCCTGTCAGTTACCTGCCTCCTGTTGGTGTTTCCATTCCCTCTACGCCCATGTCCCTCCCACTCATGGTGCCCCTTTTCCTACAGTACAGCTCCCTGGCAGTGCCCCCACACTCCAGGGTCCTCCCCTCCCAGGGAACTCCAACCCCAGCCTTGTCTCAGACCCACTGCCAGTCATCACCTATCCCCTACCTCAGGGGCATATTGCAGCCAGAAATGGCCACTCCACATAGGCAAGGGGATATAGAGCTGCTGCCTTCTCCTACCCTGGCTGCCTCCCTGCAGCCCTAGTACCCTCAGGCCTTGCCTCAGGCCCTGCAGGCTGAAAGTTTGTAAGGCTAGAGCTCCCCCAGCTTTGCCTGCCTTTCCTCAGCCCTGCTCTGGCCCAGGTACCATCTCTAACTTCCCAAGCAGCCAGGTCCTCCCTTCTCTACAGCTGGGGCAAAAGTGTGGGTTTCTCCTCCTCTCCAGGAACCCTTTTTATACAGCCTAGCCAGGCCCTGATTGGCTGTCTGTAGCCCTCTTCTGATTGGCTTCAAGCCCCAGCCTTTACCCAGGCCTATTTTAACCCCTTATGGACCAGAGTAAGGCACACACTCTGTCACAGGGGGTTACAGTTGTAGAGAAATAGATTATGAACCTGGAGGGCATACTCAGTGGTGTGAACTTTTAAATACAAGAACACTTGGAGGTCATCAGCTGAGCACAGTATAAGAAATCCTGGCTACAAGAGGAGTCCTGTTAGGCAGATTATCCCAAAAGAGAGCAGCTGTGATCAAGAGGTTATTATATTGCCCTGGGTCAAAGGGCAGGGAAGACCCTGGCTCCAGTTTGCTGGTATTCAGAGTAGGTGAGAAGAAATCTCTGTATGTTTGGCTACTATTTAGATGCAATTTTTCCAAGTCCTCTGACCTACATCCTTCCTGCCCCTCTTCATCTTCCCTCCTCCCTCTGCCCACACTTGTTCTGAATTTGTGGGCTAGGAAAACTCAAAGTTGTCTTGATGGATTAAGCAGAGACGAGTCTGTACTGAGCAAACTAAACACGAAATAGTTACAGTTGTTGGAAAAGTCTTGAGCCCAGTGAATGATGGTGAAAGTTTTCTGTCCTCCAGGGGCTGGGAGTAGCCCATGGGGCACCAAACATGTATATAAAGACAAGTTCAATATGAGCATGGGCTGTCAATGAAGTCCTGAAAGGCCTAAGCTTAGTGCAACCCACAAGGCTAGAGAAAGTTGTTCTGTTTTGCTACATCTATATGCTGGCGAGGCTAGAAAACAAAAAGATGTCATTGTTTCCACACCTTCCTAGAAAAGAGCAGGCCTGTTTCAGAAACAGCGGACTGAACCATGTGATGTAACTGGCAGCAAGTGTTTATATTCAGGTGCTGGCACCAGCAAATTACTTAGCATCTTGTAGACTATTAAAATATCTGTGGTTCTTATCAGACAGTCAGGATCTAATCCTTAATAACCCCCTTATCCCCCAGCCACTATGGAAAAGTGTGACGGACAATAGGGTATTGAAGAAAAGTAATTCAACCTTTTAAAAGTTACCCTGAAAACTTACAGCATTTGTAAGTATTTCTTATCTGTAGGTTTTATGATGCATCCTATAGGGTTTTATAGTCAGGAAATACTAAATTCTACCGGATGGTAAAAGAAACCAATGGAAGTCAGTGGAGACATGGGTGGTTAGGACAGTACAAGATGCGGCCCTGTAGAGCTGAATTGTTTTTGGTTTAGGGCTTGGGGTGGGTTAGTTTTTGTTCTTTTTTATTTCAGCATGATGCTAGAGGCTGTGTTCTTAGAGCCCCGTTTATGCTCAACAGTGCATTGCGAAAGGCTCCTGGGCATAATTATTGGTCTGAAGACACTTTACTTGGAAGTTAGAAATCTTAGCTGCCTTTGATCTCCCGTCTGTTTCCTTGCACAAAAAAGTAATGGACAGGTTGTTCCGAGGGATACAAGATACAAGGGGTTTTGGCTTTGTTATGTTTTTTAAAGTCAGCTTCAGAGCCCTATTGTTCTTAGGCCCATTAAAATGGTCACACGCTTAGAGAGCCCTGGTTAGTGCTATTTAGTGACCCTGCTGCGCTGCAGTTCTGAAAAGGGGGATAGTGTTGCTAAACTTGCTATTGAACCACGCAACTGGGCTGCCCCTCCAAGGGAAAGCAGGGAGGGCTGCCCTGCCCTCTTTCCTGGGAGTTTTTGTGTGCATGTATTTGTGCTGAATGGGAGCAGCGAGGCTTCTATTCTGCTCTTGCTGAAACAGAATAAGGTGGTGCACAATGGGACAGGCAGAAGAGAAGGGAGCGGAGGAGGGGGGTGACCCATACAACAGGTGCGCCAAAGATGGCTGCCACTTTCCCACACATATCATTCAGCCTCTGGTAGCCTTAGAAAGGCCAGGAACTAAATAGCCTTTGGGATCGAGTGTCTTCAGGTTAGATGTGAAAAAGAGCAGCAAGGGAGGCGGGGTGGTGGTGGGGGGGGTTGTTTGTGCCTTTGCAGCTCGGTTATTACCATCTCTAAAGCCGCAACTTGCAACCTTATCTGTGTTCATTTGGTCTAATAGTCACATGCTGCTCAGGTGCCGTGATCATGCCTGAGGGATGGACACAGAGCCAGTCCCCATTGTGCTCCATCTGTGTTAGTGGCCGATCAGTCACTTTCTGTTCTTCAAGTAGGACTGGAAATGGCCTCATGACTTGGGCACTACACTGGATGATTTGCTCTCCATTGGCTTTCTACATCCCGGTCTCCACCTCCAAACTCCCCAGGTCTCCCTTCCTTCTCTGACAGAAAAATCCTATGAAAATGAGGGGGGTGAAATTAACTAGAAATTAAATGGGATTCTATGACAATGACTAATAAGTGCTACAGACTAAAACGGAGAAGCAGATTCAAGTTCTATGTTTATCGAACTCTTCTGAAGAATCTACGATGGGTGTAAAATTGAGTTCTGAAAGCCCATAGTTGGCTTTGAATCCTATTCTAAATATGGATGCAGGAGCTACATTTTAGGCTCCGAACTTTGAAAATTGTGGCCATGAAGCTTAGTTACCATGGTGATGATTAATTATTTCATCAATAGCTATATAGACAGAACTACCATGCATGTTCATAAGGAGCCCTAGCACCATGGAGGTCCAAAATTTGACAGGGACTTCTAGAGGCAGTTGCAATACAACCTGGAAGTTTCATCACCTGTTTGAAATGAAGATACAAATCTGGCCACTAGTTAGCAAGCTGATGAGTTGAGAGCATTCCCCTAAACATTTTGATTGTATAGAGTATCATACCAAAATCAACGTTTCCTTATGGCTTTAAATATGCTATGCATTTGAATTATTCATACAATCCTTTATGTCCTTCTCCACTGCTCATAATTGCTCATTAGTTTTGAGTCATTTGTTTGTACGTCTGAAAAGGGCAGGGGGCAGATTTTTCATTTATACAAACCTTTTCTTTCTGTTACATAACATAAGAACATAAGAAAGGCCATACTGGGTCAGACCAAAGGTCCATCCATCCCAGTATCCTGTCTGCCAACAGTGGCCAGTGCCAGGTGCCCCAGAGGAGGTGAACTGAAGACAATGATCAAGCGATTTGTCTCCTGCCATCTGTCTCCAGCCTTTGACTAAAGGCTAGGGGCACCATACTTTACCCTTGGCTAATAGCCATTTATGGACCTAACCTCCAAAAATTTATCAAGCTCTATTTTAAAGATGTTGTTTCGTCTTTCTAAATACTACTGATGCCTAGAAGTGTCAGATTCTAGCACACAAAGGGAATAATACTGGTTTTTCAGTTGGTAAAAGTCTATGTTTCTGTGGCTGACTATTGGGAAATTTTGAACATATTTCTGTAGCTTGTAGTTTTAGGAGATTAGGTGACTTTTTAATGTTCCACTTGCAAAAAGAACATAAAGAAAAGGGTATCCTTAGTAATGGTTGTGCGACTCATTCTAGTTAGCAAGCAAAAGTCTGGTGGGTGTTTATTTTTCATATACGAATGTGCCTTTTCAGGACGTTGATGCCCAGCTGACACAAAATAACAGCAGATGTAGAACTGGGGGAATAATTTATTTATTTATTTTAAAAATTTTGGTGTGTCAAATCACCTCTTTAAAATTTTTTTGGAATTCTTGGTGGATTGAAAATGCCAATTGTGGATGTGTTCCAGAGCAGGGGTTTGAACTCAGATCTTCTACGGGAGGATCAGAACCCGTGGGGTAAAAGTTACAAAAGGCACAGAAGAGGTGATAGCAACAACTGCAGCATTACCACCACTTCCCCTTCTCCTTCTGGTTACTTTGTAAATGGATGAAAGTCACGGTGACAAATTCACAAGTAGTTTGGGCCCACCAAAAGTGTCATGGAATAAACTCTTTGCCTCCAAGAACGTCAACTAATTCTGGCACCTAGATAGATCTGCCTACTGCAATTGGATGCAACAATGGGGCTGCCAAAGAAAATCTGGGTTTCCAACAAAGTCATTTAGCTTGGGCTAAAAAAAAAATGTTAGATTGACTTCTTGAGAGCTGCCTTCCCCATGTGTTCAGGTGCTGTGAGGCTGCCAGTATGTTTAGGATTCATTGGAAGTGAAGAGAGGTCAAACTTATGACTCTCTGCTGCTATATGAAGAGTTAGGGCCTGACAGACTATGAGCAGACAGACGTGACAGACATCTCAAACTAAGTCTTTACATCTGAGATTTTTTTTGGGGTGGGGCAGGGGGAGGGCTGAGTGAAATAGGGACAATTATTACCCTGGTGGTTGTTGCATGGTTGGGTTAAGCACAATAGTCCCTGAAATAAGAACATGAGAACGCCCACACTGGGTCAGACCAAGGGTCCATCTAGCCCAGTATTCTGTCTCCTGACAAGGGCCAGTGCCAGATGCCCCAGAGAGAGTGAACCGAACAAGTAATTGTTGAGTGATCCCTCATGTCACCCATTTCCAATACCTGACAAACAGTAGCTAGGGACGCCATTCTTACCCATCCTGGATAATAAGTATTGATGAACCTCACCTCCATGAGTTTATCTCGTTCTTTTTTCAACCCTGATAAAATATCCTGATCTTCACAATCTCCCTCGCAAGGACTTCCACAGGTTGACTGTGTGCTGTATGAAGAACCTACTGTCTATACATTTCATCTAGTGACACCTAGTTCTTACATTAAGGTAGCAAGTAAACAACTTTTCATTACTCACTTTCTTCGTACCTGTCATTCTTTTATAGACCTCTGGCATATTCCCCTTAGGCTCCTCTTTTTTAAGAGGAAAAGTCCTAGTCTTTTTAATCTCTTTTCATATGGCACCTGTTCCAAACCCTAATCATTTATTGCCTGTTTCTGAACCTTTCCCAAAGCAAACGTACCTTTTGCAGAGATGGATTTATATAGAGGTAATAAGATATTATTTGTCTTATTCTCTATCCCTTTTAAAATTATTCCTAACATTGTGTTTGCTTTTTTGGCTGCTGCTGCACATTGAATGGATGTTTTCAGACAACTATCTACAATGATGCCAACATCTCTCTCTTGAGTAGCTATAGCTAAATTAGTCCCCGTCATTTTGCATGCACAACTGGGATTTTTTTTTTTCAACGTGCATTACGTTGCATTTAACAACATTAATTACAGGCCACACATTATCAGAATGACAAATGGGAATTTTAATCAGATATACCTTCAGTGAATCCACTGGGGTCTCTGCTACAGTCACTGTTGTGAAAGGACAGGTCATGGGTGTCTGGACCTCTCCAGTCCCAATGCCACGGCAATATGAAACTATTAAATACCATCATGAGATCCATTTGGGCAGCAGGTAATCTCACGTCTGCTGCTGCTGCTGCAGGGTTCTTACATGTTTTTCTTAAATGGCTGGTGCTGGCCACCCTCAGAGATGGGATGCTGGCCTAGATGGGTCTGATACAAAGCTAACTTTAAATTTTTCCATCCATGAGCAGAATAAATTTTGTTATGTGCACCAAGGCATTGTGGATGTGGACCACCAATATAAACACATGCTGCTGGCCATGGGCTCTCGACTAAGTTGAGAAGAAGCTCTTCTGGACTCCAAAATAGCCATGTAGAAGCATGGCCTGCAGGGATCTCCCAGAAGGAAATCCTCCTTCTGTTAAGCCACATCTTCCTCAAAATTTTGAGGAAGATGGGGCTTCCGGAAGAAGCATTTCCTTCTGGAAGATCCCCACCGGCTGCTTTTCTAGATGGCTATTTTGAAGTCCAGCAGAGCTTCTCCAGGACTCTGAATCATGTGACCATATGCTAATGAGGCACCGGAAATTTACGTCTGTGCCTTATTAGCATCTTCCTGGCTGCTCATTACCATCCTTCTTCTGGAGAAAGTGGCATGTGTACAAAAGGCCATGGTATGTTACATGCTGGATGTAGCCTTTGGCTTCAAGATGGCAGAATTATCATTCTATCAAACTGGAGACCACCTGGAAACACTAGGGTACAGAGATCTCCAAAACTGGCACCTTCTTGAACCATTGGTACAGAAGGAACCTTTTTCTTTGCAGTTTTTACCATCATGTTCTTTGTGGCTCTTACATTTTATGCTGTGACATCCTCTTCCAACATTTACTGACTTTTATTTGACTACAGATATGAATTCAGGCCTATTTTTCTGTACCATGTACATATGAAACAAGCTTCTCTGAGCTGTTTCCTTCTGGGAGTAAACTGTCATTTTTCACCACATTAAATTTTATAACTTTCAAGTGAATGGAAAATAGATTTTATTATTTTATTTTATATATATAATTTTTTTTTGCCCTGAATGTTTTATAGCTGAAAAAACAGAATTTGTGGTTTTAACTGTTAAGGTTTGATGCACAGGGTTATGGAACCTTTTATGTAACCCGATGGCCCTGAATAATTATCAAAATATTTTGCTTTCCACCCTTTCTAAGCCTTTGCACTAGAAAAAAAAAAAAAAGCATATGCAACCTTTTCTTCACCACCACCAAAAAAAACCCCAAAAAACCTTTCACAAGCTCTGCTCTCTTTGCTTCAGTATGTACTGCAATGAGGAGAGCCCATAGTATTTGGTTCTGTGGCTTGAATATTCTCTCTTATCAGTCATTACACAGGAAGAAAAAAAACTCAGTAGAAACCTAGTCCCATTTCCTGCGCACTAAACATCTATCGGCCAGGCAAAAGCCACCAGCACTACATGTAAAGCAGTTATTTATCTGCTCCAGATACTCTGACGTGTGTGCGTCGATTTCAAAGAATGCTGAGGCTGCACTTTTTTGGAGGCTGCAAAGGTTTTGCGAAGTAGAATGCCTGGGGTGGCAAAGGCAAATGATCTGAAGAGACAGCTGTACCAGAAATCAGAGACAAACTCTCAGGGAAAAGGCTCAGAATTCAGGAGGGTTGATTTGGCCTTTCTCTGGATGTCATCGACATTGTTATCTGTATTACAGTAGCACCTAGAGGTCTCAATGCGCTAGGTGCTGTATGGACACATACCGAGAGTGTCCCTGTTCCAAAAGCTGGGAGGAGAAACTGAGCAAAGTAACTTGCTCAAAGTTACGCAGCTGACCCCTGTGGTAGAGCTGGGCTTAGAACCCAGTGCTGTTGACCTGAATGAATAGGAACATCATCAGCATTGAAACTAACATGGACAAAAATCAGTAAGGCTGTATGAATCTTCATGCTTCAGGGCAAGGCCTATACTAATGGCAAATCCTTGGGCAGGGAAATGGCTCAATCCTATAAATTTATGTGAAGAAGTCTCATGCATTTATGGTGCCATGGAATTGTTATATCTTTTCTTTTTGGGGTACATACCTTTAAAGATCTAAGATCTCTCCCTATCTTCAGAGTTCAGTATCTGTTTGGTTCCAAGAACTCCTGCAATCTGTTGCAGAAGAGAAACACATACTGTAAACTTTCCCAGAGACTTTGGTTCTGATTTTCTTAGGGTGTGTCTACACAGCAAAGTTATTTTGAAATAATGGCCCTATTTCAAAATAACTTTGCTAGCGTCCACAATGTAACCGCTATTTCAAAATAATTTCAAAACAGGCAAACCTTATTCTACAAGGAATAGTGCCTATTTCAACCTGTTTTGAATTTCAAAATAGTGGCTATGTGGACAGGAAGTAGATCCTATTTCAAAATAGGCTATAGTGCATCAAATGGCTCTGTTACAAAATAGGCTCTGTGTGTAGATGCTTGAAATAGCTGAGAGCTATTTTGAAATGCATGTTGTGTGTAGCAGTACTATTTTGAAATAAATTATTCTGGCACAGCTCTTTTGGAATAGCTTATTTTGAAATAAGGCTGCTGTGTAGATGTACCCTATGTTTTTAATCCCACTGATTTAAAATTAATTTTGGAGTGAAAGTAGATGTTTTGCTCTTTGTGTATGGCAATCAGGGAAACAGATGCTTCAAAATCTACCGTTGTAATTTTTTTTCTCTGTAGGTTTTGGCTAAGCAAAAATGTTCATGTGGGGTGTTCTCCATTTTTGGCACAATGTGAAAAAAATGGTTTTCCAGTTTTAATTTCTCAAGATGTGAAAAGGAGAGCAATTTCAGGTAGTTTTTGGCAAAAATTTTCAGCTGCTCAGAATCTAATTTTTTTTCCGATGACAAATCAAAAATTTCAGCTGAAAGAACAAAAACACGTTCTAATCTGTGCTAACGGATCTAGAACCTTTCCCTTGTTTCACGTGTAGTCTAAGAAGAGCAGAACACTGTTTTCTTGCAAGAGAAATAGCTCTTGGTGGATGGAAATTCTCCATGTCAGATTTGGGGGGGAATAAGTGGAGTCATAACCACTCTGAATATAGAGGTTGAAATGGGATGACACATCTGGAATGTTAATGACATGAACTAAAGAATAGGTGTAACTCCTCTGTCCTTGATCCAGCTGAGTTGGTGTCCTGCAAACCCCTTAAGATTGTTGGATGAGCCAGTTATGTGATTTAGAGATAATCCCCACCAGGGCTGTCCCTAGGGGAGACAGGGCCTGGATAAATCAGCCCCGTCCCCCCACCTCCGCCACTGCTTTGGATGTATGTGTGTGTGGAGTCTGGCACAAATCAGTCCCTGCTGACTGGGCCAAGCAGGACAGATCCACTCTGGTGCTGGAGTCCCTGTTGCTGCTGGCAGTTGCCAGTGCCGACTTCAGGGCTATTGTTGGCCATAGCAACAGGGATCCGGCCAAGGTGGGGGACTCACTGCACCAAAATAAGGGCAGCTGAGCTGGGTGCTGGCTCCACTAACTGGTGGGTCCTGTGGATATGATGGATTCATCCTATGGGACCACCATGAAGACCAATTGCATTGACCCATGGGGCCCAGAGCAGCCACCCCAATTTGCTCTTGAGGATGACTGGGTGTCCGGTTTTCAATCTAACACCCAGTTGAAAAGGGAACCTCCCCAGTCTTCCCCAGACCGAGGACAATGAGTGAATGAGTGAGGATGGGGCAGTGCGAACAACAGAGGGAGGGGAAACAGAATGAGGGGGTGGTGCCTCAGAAAAGGGGTGGGGCAAGGCTGTTTGGTTTTGTTTGGTCAGAAAGCTGGCAACCCTGTCACCCTACTTAAGGGACAACTGTAATATCCACTGCTGGGTGGGATTTTATTGACTCTGGCTAACACAGGTGAAACATGTTCTAATCCCTCCCCCTCCAGCCTGTTATCCCAACTCCCATACTCCTCAGTTATTCTTTTAAACACCGTGGCTACGTCTACACGAGCACACTACGTCGAAGTAGCCTATTTCGATGTAAGAACATCGAAATAGGCTACTTTGATGTGTATCGTCTACACGTCCTCCAGGGCTGGTGCCATCGATGTTCAACGTCGAAGTAGCGACACAGAACGTTGAAAGGAGCTGCCCCGGAAGGAAATGCGGAGTGTCCACACACACAAGTGCTCCCCGTCGAAATAAGGGGCCAGCAAAGCCCCAAGCTGCTCCCATAAAGGGCCCCTCCCAGACACATTCAGCTTGCACAGCATGAGATTCACAGAGCCAACAACTGGTTGCAGACCCTGTGCGTCTCTCAACCCCTAAGCTGATGGCTGCCACAGAGGACTCTGCTATTTTGAAGTAGCGGGACGCGGATCTTCTACACACGCCCTACTTCAACACTGAATGTCGAAGTAGGGCGCTATTCCCATCTTTGGATGGGAACAGCGATTTCGACGTCTCACTGCCTCACATCGATTTCAATGTTGAAATAGCACACGGCACGTGTAGTCGTGATGTGTGCTATTTCGACATTGTGCCAGCTACTTCAAAGTAGCCGGCTAGTGTAGAAACACCCCATATGTCTTTTCCTTAAGCCCTGGGCCAAAGATCTGGTTATAGCCAGTGGAAGTCCCTTTATATGCAAACTCCATGTCACATGGCAATCCACCTGGAACTCTGGCAGGTGCCAGAGTGAAACAAGCTGAAAAGAGATAAAGTGGAAGGAAATCAAGTCCATCTTGCAGGTGAAGGGCTTGGGCCGGGGGTGCGGGGGGGAGCAGGAGTTGTCGGCTGTAACCACCATTCTGCGAGCACTATGCAAGGCCTGTAATTAATATCCAAAGCCCTGTTATTGGAGCTCCTGGGGCTTTAGTCGTAACCTAACCATGGATGATCACAGATTGTGGAGCTTCTGATGAGGAAAGAATTAGAAATATTCTTTGGAAGGAGCCCTCAGGTAACCCACAGTGTGCAAGGATCAGAGGTAATTCAAATTCTCTTGGCTACCCTTCAAGCTTTCAATAGGATCAGGCAGAGGAGTAAAAATTTCACCTGAACTACTGTGTCTCTTTCCCAAGGGACAGTGATTTATTGGGACAGAGAGTGCCTACAGGACCATCTCTAATCCTAGTCATGTCATTGAGAGACTTTCAGGGATCCTGACTAGAAATTTCCATCCCCTTTGGGAGAAAAGAAAGCTGAGGAGAAATTATGTGGGAGCTTGATTTGAAAGTTCAGTTCTCAGCCAGCTTCCCCAAAGTTTGTCAGGGAGATTGAGTCAGGGAGTTTGGTTCAACCCCATCTCCAATCAATGGGCTAGATTCTGTAGCCCATCACAACATCTTGTTGCTAGTACAGGTTGAACCTCTCTAATCCAGCACCTCTGGGACCTGACCAGTGCTGGATGAGAGAATGTGCTGGATCACAGGAAGTCAAGATTGTCTAACAGCATTACCAACACTTCCTCTGCTTACTGGGCTCTTAGAAGACATTTAGGGGTAAATTACTGCTAAATAACAGCACAGTACACTGAGAACCAGGACTGGTGGCTGTAAACAAACTTTATAGGATCATGGGAAACTCGGCTGCCTCCATGATAAGTGGTCATCCAGCTAACTAAATCATGCTGGATTACAGATGTTGCCAGATGAGAGAGTTCCAGACTAGAGGCGTTCTACCTGCAGAAGGCTTTTGATTCCAATGTATGGGTGGATCAGGCTGGAAATAAGGAGCTGGGTTATGCAAGGAGAATTAATATATTGTTTTCTTTTTCCTCAGCCAGCCGTTGGTGGAAAAACAGAACAAGATGAAAAAATGCCTACATGTCCATCAAAATTATTTTTGGTTTTGGTCTGACATTGGATGGAAGGACTAAATTATCAAGCACAGACACATTCTACAGACATATGGGTGGATAACTCACATTGGCAAAGATTTCACACAGTTAAATCTAATTTTAATTATAACTCCTCTTACAGGAAAGTCATAGAATTATAGAATTGTAGGATTGGAAGAGACCTCAGGAGGTCATCAAGGCCAACCTCCTGCTTAAAGTTCTAGGTTACAGCTACACTACAGCAATCTGTCAACAGAAGTTACTGTTGAAATGAACCTTCTGACAAAACTTTTGTTGACAGAGCATGACCACACATGAAAGCAGATTGCTCTGTTGAACTGCTCTGTCAACAGAGTGGCCAGATTGCCTGGCCACTCTCTTGACAGAACAGCCAACTGGAAGCACAGCAGACGGGGCTGCCCGATGACCTGGAAGCCCTGTCTGTAGACAGAGGTCTCCCCCGGAGCATCTACATGGCTTTTCTGTTGGCAGATTTTGTTGAGAAAGTTGTTCTGCCTCATGCAGGCAAGGCAGAAGGCTGTCAACAGAAGTGCTGAGTTCTGTCGACAGTATATTAAAAGAATGCATTTTTAGTGTGGACGTGTTGCGACTTTTGTTGACGAAACTGTGGTTTTGTCAACAAAGCTTTCTAGTATAGCTCTACCTCTGTAGAATTTAATATGACTGAATCCATGGACGTTTAGTTTATAGAAGTTACGTTAAACCCTATTACATTTTAGAGATAGAGAACTTTTCTATAGGTCTTCATGAAAATTTAAATTTCTGTAGGATGGATCCAAGGACTCATAGAACAGTGTCCATTTTCTATCTGTCTTTTCCATAAAGATGTGCTGTGACCAATCAAGAAAACTGGGGTGATAGAAAACTTTATGCATATTTAGCTTAGGCACCCTTATTGTCAGTTCCCATCCTTCTCCTCTTCTGATCTGGCTTGCTGTATTCCTAGGCTGGTGTGTCTGTCCTACACATTCTGCCTTTGGGGCCTAAAGGAATATTTGCAAGGAGCAGTTTCCTCATGCCAGTGGGAATGAATCTGGGACCAGATCTCCAGCTGTTGTAAATCATCGTAGCTAAGTGAAGCCAAAGGATTTATAGCCATTGACACTAAGAAAGGATCTGACCCCAGTTCTTGAGGGCTAGATTCCTTCCTTGGAGTCATGTGTGTGCCTCTGAGGTCACGATTTGGCATGCACTGTCCCCTTCGGCCTCGGAAAGCTAATTAGAAGGGTTAGCTAAGAGGAGAGGGGCTGGGAAAGAGAGGCCATTAGAATCTTATTACTGAGGTCAAGCAGCACATTTTTGTGAGCCTGCAGGAGTGCGCCCTGGTGCAGGGATGGAACAATCCCAATTAGATGACTAATTTAGCTCCTTGAGCGCTTTTTAGCCTTTGGCCATGGAGTCAGCAGAAGGAACGATCAGTTCCTAACTTGCCATGCTGTGCTGATTATTGGTTAATTGAGGCTTTTAAAAGGCCTGGAAATGCTCTGACACTTGAGCAACCCAGAGGGCCATTGCTGTGTGGCAGGAGTTTCCCTGTCTCCCTCCTGCTTCTCCCAGTGGGGAAAGAGGGCTGCAGAATGCCTGGGAGATTGCCTCTGGGCTGTGGTCAGACAGTTGGCCATAGACGAGTCAGGATGACAGGGGAATTAAAAAGGATTTCAAAAGGACAGAATCAGTGGGACAATCTGTTTCCTTCCCGTCCTCCGTGCCTGGGACTCCCCAGCTGTGCTTGGCCATAAGACCTTCCCTCTTTTGAGTGTTTTTTTAAAACCACAGCAAAGGAGAGGCGAGGCAGTCCTGCTGAACTGCTCATTTAAACTCTCTTCCCTCCGTCCCACAGCGACAGAAGCCTCAGACCGAACTCTGATTGCACTTACACTGGTGTAAACTAAGAGGCACCGAAGTCTGTGGAGTTCCACTGGTGTGAAGCCAGAGTTAAATGGAAAAGAATTGGGACCCTTATACTGGAGCTCACACTGTACATTGAGATTTAACTTCATTCAAACCTTGTTTTACCCTTGAACCCCATAAGCCCATTATCCCCACTAGGCAAGGTTGCCATCAACCACGCCAAGGCAAAAACCACTCCCTAATTTCCTGGGTAGGTGCATTCCCTGCCTCAGGACTTAGTCCCCTGCAGAGCACAGCCCTAATGTTAAGGCACAAAGGGAAGTAAGCAACACGCTCTTCAGGGCCATGGTGAGTTACACCTGGAGGAGAACAAGGGGGAGCAAAGAAAGAAATAGGATTCTGAATCACAATCCTCTCACTGCACTAAGAAGGAGGGAGAAAAAATTGTTCTCTTCAGCCTCTGTGGAGCAATGTCTTGAACTACAGCAAGGGAGGTTTAGGTTGGACATTAGGAAAAACTTCGTAACTGTCAGGGCGGTCAAAGACTGGAATAAATTGCCTAGGGAGATTGTGGAATCTCCATCACTGGAGATATTTAAGAGTGGGTTAGATAGACACCTCTCAGGGACTCTAGAGACTCTGGACAGTACTTGGTCCTTCTGTGAGGGCAGGGGACTGACTTGATCTCTTGAGGTCCCTTCCACTACTAGTCTTGTATGATTCTATGATTCTACTCCTGAGACTGCCACGATATACACCAGTGGTGGGCACCCATTGACCCCCAGGCCACATAGATTCATAGAATCATAGAATATTAGGACTGGAAGGGACCTCGAGAAGCCATCAAGTCCAGCCCTCTGCCCCAATAGCAGGACTAAGTACTGTCTAAACCATACCTGATAGACATCTAACCAGTTATTAAATATCTCTAGCGATGGAGATTCCACAACCTCCCTTGGCAATTTATTCCACTGTTTGACCACCCTGACAGTTAGGAACTTTTTCCTAATGTCCAACCTAAACCTCCCTTGCTGCAGTTTAAGTCCATTGCCTCTTGTTCTATCCTCAGAGGCCAAAAAGAACAAGTTATCTCCCTCCTCCTTATGACATCCTTTTAGATACCTGAAAACTGCTATCATGTCGCCCCTCAATCTTCTCTTTTCCATATTACCCGCTGGCACTCCTCTTCCCTCCCAGACCTGAAATGCTGAACATCAGCTGTTTGCAGCATTCCAACTCCCAAAGGGATGGTGCAGAATGAGAACGGAATGGGAATCAGTGTGGTCCAAACATGGTAGTAAGGAGGAGCAGGTAAGTGGCCTGGTGTGTGAGAGGCACTTGCAGTTGGGGGCGGGCGAGGGAAGTCAGGGAGTCTGCGGGTCACTTGTGGACCCTCAGTGGGCTTCTGGCTGCTGATGTGGCTCACCCACAATTGGTGTTTGCCAATCCCCGGTATACACTGTAGAAGAGATGCAGAACAGAACCTAGAGGCTTTTTGGGTTGATTGCTGGCACAGGAGTCAAGGAGCCTGGGTTTTATTTCTGCACTGATAGATTGGTTTATGCCCTTGGGGAAGTTATTTTGCCATTCTATGCCTCTGTTTCCTTTTCTACCTTTTATCCGTCTTTCCTAGTTACATAATCAGCTCTTTGTGATAGAGACTTTGTCTCCATGTGTGCTTACAATGCTCCCTGGTCTTGACTGGTGCCGCTAGGTACTAACATAATACAAATAATAGCTGGATATTATTTATTGCTTTTTGGAAAACACACCTTCCATTTACTTTGGCAATTTTGTCTCTGTCCCTGTAAGGATATTTGAGAAAATGTTCCATAAAAACGGCTGGATGAAATTTGAACAAAATACAGTTACAAATCCCTCCTCTCCATCAATCAGCTGCACAAAGGTTTGCTCGCTGAAGCGGTGAAAGCACATTAGGTCTTGGGCAGTGTCCAGCGCAAGAGCCATTTTCCAAATTTACAGCATTAATTGAGAGGTTTATAGGCCTACAAAAATATTCCATTGCTCTTAGGGGTTCCTCGTGCTGCACAACTAGACGATCTACTCTTTGTAAACATTGAATCATGCCGTGACTGTATGGGAAGGGGAGAAGTGAAGGCATAGATGACTGACATGCTCCATACTAGAGAGTCAGGGTGGATGAGTAGGGCCCTAACAAATTCATGGTCCGTTATGGTCAATTTCATGCTCTGGGATTCTAAAACTGGTGAATTTGTTGATTTCAGGTATTTAAATCTGAAATGGCTCAGTGCTGTAATTGTAGGGTCCTGCCTCCCAAAGCAGTTGCATGATGGTTGCAGTGTTATTGTAGGGGTTGCCGCACTGCAGCTCTTACTGGTGTGCTCCTATTGTTGGTGGAATTGTCTTCAGATCCAGCCAGCTGGAGAGTGGTGGCTGCTGGATGGGACTCCAGCTCTGAAGGTAGACCAACTGCCAGCAGCAGCACAGCAGCCTGGTAAGTTATTGGCACCTTTACTTCTGCACTGCTGCTGGCGGGGTGCTGCCTTCAGAGCTGGGCATCCAGCCACCATTACAACCACCACTCTCCAGTTGCCCAGCTCCGAAGACAGTGCAGAAGTAAGGGTGACAATGCCACAACCCCCTTAAAAAAATGTTGCGATCCCTCCCGTAATTCCATTTTGGGTCAGGACCCACAATCCAAGAAATCATGGTACCCCTGGTGATTTCTGTACAGAACAGGGTGAAAGCATATAAAAGGTCAGATCTCATGGGAAGACACCAGATATCACCATCCATGGCACATTTTGCATGATTGTGAATTTGGTAGGGCCCTATAGATAAGATAATATCAAGCACCTTCAAAATAAATCCTAGTACAGGCTGAAACTCTCTAATCTAGAACTCTCTCATCTGGCAACATCCATAATCCAGCATGATTTTAGTTTGCCAGATGACCACTTATCATGGGAATGGCCAAGTTTTTCAAAGTCCCATAAAGTTTGTTTTCAGCTACCAGCCCTGGCTGTCAGTATTCTGTGCTGTTGTTTAGCTGTAATTTACTCCTAAATGTCTTGTAAGAGTCCAGTAAGCAGTGGAAGTGTTGGTAATGGTGCTAGAAAATACTGACCTCCCATGGTTTGGCAAATTCTCTCATCCAGCACTGTTCAGCTCCCGAGGGTGGTGGATTAGAGAAGTTTAACCTGTAGTTGGTTTCTCTTAAGGGCATGTAACAATCTTCTTTTCTGTCTGCTATACAGGATGGTGGCTCTAAGGTATTGCTAACCCTAAAAATTCAACAGTCCTTTGTCAGGCTGTTCAAAAATCATGAAATTGGCTTGAAACATATGCAATTAGATACAAGCATTTTGGGTTCTTGGTCCTTTTGTTTTCTGGGCTTTTGGGATGCACTTGGGTCATATTTTCAAGTGTGTCTCGCCAGTCATAAAGCTTATTTTGCTTTTAAATAAAGCTGACATTTTCATCTAGTCTTCAGGGGCTAGGCTTTAAGTCCAATATCAAATCCTGGGAGGGCTGCAATAAAGTCACAAGTGCTGGAAACACTGGCTCTATCTATCCAGCTCCAAGATATCTACCCAGCTCCAGATATCATATCTGACTAAGTGAGTCTTTCCCCACGGAAGCTTATGCTCCAAAATATCTGTTGGTCTATAAGGTACCACAGGACTTCTTGTTTTTTCGTGATATCTAAGGCTTTGTCTCCATGGCCCACTGAACAGCAAAATATTTGTCATTCACAGGTGCTTAAAAAAGCCCCTTCCCACAAAAACACAAGTTTTGCTGTGGCAAGTGGCAGCGTAAATGGTTTGTTGTTGCCAGTTCTCTTGTCGACAACATGGGTGCTGTCCTGTTGACAGTGCAAACCCCATTCATAGGTGGTAGAGGTATTTTGTTGGTATGAGTGCTGACAAACAGCATTTATGCTGCCTGACTTTTAGGGACGCAGCTGTGTTGACATGGCCATATTGCTAAAAGCAGCATAGTGTAGACAAAGATGAAGATGAAAACTACAGTGAACACTTTTCCAAAGAGAGGCAGGTCCTATCACATTTTATGAATGTTCAAACCCTTTATTTTTAACAGGCTGCTAGTCACCCATCCTGTTCCAGATTCAATAAAGAGCTATTATTTATGCAAAAGGTTGCATGTTTGTGCACAAACATTTTTCTTGGTTTTGAGCTGTGTGGATTTGTAACTTTCCTCCTGACTTTTACTTCGAGTTTGAATAAACCACAGCCCTTCCTCTGAACCACAGCCAGACTCACAAATCATCATCATCATCATCAATAACAGCCATGGGCTCATCTCCTGTTGGTGTCTGATGCCTTTCTCATTATTTCCTTCCATCTTCCCCTGTCCAGTGTAGAGTGGCTTAGCTTCTGTAGACTAGCTCTGCACCAATCTGCTATGTCATTTACCCATTCTCTGTGACTCACAAAGCCTCACCTTATTTCACGTGGGTACCATATGAACCTGCCACTTCCACAAGATTTCAAGAAGACACTGAGAAGCTGCTCATTGTTCATGCCTACCTGGGCTGTAGCTCATAAAGGCGTTCAGCAAACTGTCTGACGGATGTGCTCTGATTGCTTAGGTTTGTAGTTTTGGATTGTTTGGAGGTTCCTGATGAACTTTCCACAAACTTCCACAAAATTTATTATCCCCTTAAAAACACCCACTTCATATTTGGAGAACATAACGCTTACCCTGAACTGGACCGGAGCACCAGAAAAGTTAATTTAATCTCTTCTTTTTTACCACCTCACTTGGTGGACTACTGGAGTCTTATGCAGTCTGGCAATTCCTATGTCCATAACAATTTTCTGCAGCTGTTTTGATAACAGGCCAAGGTGTATATTTTGTCATCTAAATCTGGCTGGCAGTGTTTTGGTGATAAATGCATCACCAAAGTGCAACAGTTAAAATAAATTTATGGAGGAGAGAGAGAAATTCTTAATAAAGTGCTTTTATAAAGGCGCAGCTAAAAATATATGTGCCCTACTAACTATGTCTGTATTTCCTCTGTGTCTTGCTCTGCAGATGGAATTGGGTTGCAAAAATCCCAGTTTTTGCCGAAGTATCCTAAACACCTTTTTTTTCCCTCATAAATGGGATATTCATTCTGGACCTTCACTTGGCACAATTTGCCTTAGCTATACCAAATTCAATGGAGAGATGTCAATTTGTATTATAATCTGGATAATGCATTTTCCTCACTCTATTTGGCTCTCTCTGCTTAACACCCATGTAACATTTGTTAGCAGTGTTGTTGTAGCCATGTTGGTCCTGGGATGAGGGACAGAAAAGGTTGGGGGAGGTAATACCTTTTATTGTACCAACTTCTGACGCTGAAAGAGACAAGCATGAGAGTGACACAGATGTCTAAATGTGAAGAAGAGCTCTGTGTAACCAGCAAGTGTGTCACATTCACCAACATAGGTTGGTGCAATAAAAGATATTACCTCCCTCACTTTATCTTTCATTGCTACCTTTCTAAGCTCAACTTGATTTCACCCTGAGGGATAACGGAGTTGTCCTTAGAATAGATTGCTTCCAGTAATCCATCCATAAAGCCAACAGACCTAGATCATGAGCAGGTGGGATTGAACTTTGAACCTTAGTAGCTAAGGCCCTATGCCTGAAGCACGGGTTGTCTGTAGGGAAAGACATTGCTCAAGCACATGGGGAAAAGGTTTCATCCCTCTCTGCACATGTTCTATGTTCTACTTCCTTGAGCAAAAGGAGGAAGAAAATAATTTAGAAAGTCTAACTTTTGCAGGAAATAGTCCCCTCCATATCTGGTTCTCTGAATGGGACTGTCCTTCAGTAAGAACATAGGAACAGCCACCCGGGGTCAGACCAACAGTCAATATAGCTCACTGTCCTGTCTTGTGACAGGATACTGATGATGTGCCAGATGCTTCAGAAGGAATGAACAAAAAAAGTCCCAGTTTCAGTCTATCAGAGGCATTGGGACACCTAGGCTACATCTACATTAGAAGCATCTGTCTACAGAAGTTACTGTTGGAAGAGATGTTCCAACAAAACTTCTGTGAACAGATTGCGTCTACACATATAGGCAGATAATCTCTTGACCCTCTCTGTCAAGAAAAGGGCCCCCTGGAGCATCTACATGGCTTTTTTGTCGACAGTTTCTGTTGACAAAAAACACATTTTGGTGTAGATGCTTCACGAGTTTTGTTAACAAAACCCTAGTTTTGTCTACAAAGCTCTCTAGTGTAGATATGGTCCTAAAGTACCGGGCTGTGTTCCTGACCATCTTGACTAAAAGACATTGATGGACCTATCTTCCATGAACTTTTCTAATTCTTCTTTGAACCTGGTCTCCTTTGAACCTTTGTCTACAATAGAGAGTTTTGTAGACAAAACTGGGGGTTTGTAGACAAAACTCGCAGAGCGCCTACGCACAAAATGAGCTTTGTCAACAGAAACTGTAGACAAAAAAGCAGTGTAGACATTCTGGGAGGCTCTTTCATCCACAGAACAGGTCAAAAGATCAATCTGCTTTTAGGTGTTGACAGGATCTGTTGACAGAAGTTTTGTTGGAACATCTCTTCCGAGAGTAACTTCTGAAGACAGATGCTTCTGATGTAGAAGTAGCCTTGGTCTTCACAACATCCCTTGGCAAGTAGTCCTATGGCTTGTGTGTTGTGTGAAGTACTTCCTTTTGTTTGCTTTAAATCTTCTGCCTATCTATTTAATTGGGTGACCTCTGGTTCACGTGTTAGGCAAAGGGTAAATAACACTTCCCTATCCATATTCTCCACTCTACTTACGACTTTAGAGACCTCTACCCCTTCCTCTATCTTTATTCGTCTCTTTTCTAAGCTGAATAAGACCATCCTTTTTCATGTTTCCTCACACAGAAGCTGCACGAGGAAGTGATAAAGTGGCATTATGATAGTTTCTGTCTCATTTCCTAGCTCTTTGCTATTGGTTCCTCACCTTCTGTAAATGGTTCTTTAAGGGAAGACAGCTTCAGAAACAGCATGGAGGGCATCAAATCAGAATGCTAGAGTGCAAGGATTTTGGTTACCACAGTGATAGAGTTAATTAATTTACAGCTGTGCCCACACTGCAGTGACAGCCTTATTGACTCATTTCATTGCAATCTATGCTCCTGAGTAATGCTGGTATCAACACCTAAAGAAACCACCCGCCCTTTAGCTGGTTGTGTGCTCATTTGATTTCTCCACAGAGAACCTTTCCAGATCATTTGAGTTGATTGAGGTAATGGAGAAATTGTTCTAATGCCAGAACACTTTCCCCCTCCCCCACCTCTTCATTTTGTACGGCAATAATATTTATAAAGCTTCTGACAACCATTTAAAGTAGCAAGGCAGTATCTTTCAGAACCTCTTCCTCGCCCTATATATCTACTGTTGCATGCTGGGATCCCAGAAAGTGTGTTTTAAATTTCACCTTCTGCCTTCCTTCTACTACAATAGCCGTAAAGGCTGACCTAATTGTTTCCAGGTGGGGGAATTCACTGCCCCCAGATCCTTTCTGGGCTATTACCACAAATAACACCCCCGCATTTGTTAACGGGAAAGTGGAAACAAACATTTTATGACAAACATATTCCATCTTAATTACAGTGATTAGCCATGGCTAGTGTTTACAGCGTCTCATGGAAAAGAGGGCAGGGGAGAATAAAGCTTGTACAATGTGGTTTTCATCCAGGCTTTACAGGAGAGGAGGGGTACTTCAACTTACTTTCTTCTGTCCCACTGCTCTGCATTCACCTGTACTGCGGATAGTTTTAAATCGGTCCTTCCTGTTGAGCCAAGTTCGGTCCTCACTAGTTAGGACACACACATAGGCCACCACCAGGGTTCCCTCTAATTTTTTCCATCCATGGGCAGAATACATTTTGTTACGTGCACCATGGCATAGGGGGATGTGCACCACCCATAGACCCGCCTGCTGTGGGTGGCTGTGGTAATCAGCTGGGTGGCACCTGAATCTTTCCTGGGCAGCTGCCCAAGTGCTCAGCTTATAGAGAACTCTGGCCACCACACCAGAATCTGAAAATGCTTAGACTTTCTTGTCTTTACTGTTATTGTTAAGCTTAACATTAGCACCTTTGGATTTCCAGTGAAATATATTGGGAGCATATCTCAAAACTGATGTCCCCCCATAACCAGACAATCCAAAGACAAAATAGTCTTTTAATGTATTTCTCCTCACAGTTCCCCTGCACGGAAGCTCTGCTCTCTCCATTTCACAGATGTGGAATGAGACACTCAGGCCAGGTCTACACACGGGGTGCAGTCAATCTACTGCTATTTGCATAGTTGAAGTTGACACATTCACTGTTGCATCTTGCACACAGTAAGGTCAGCGGGCACTGCTCTCTCATTGCTGCCAGCTACTTTTCTTGTCCTGCTCCTATCAATGCTGCGGAGTAACGGTGTCAATGGGAGCAAGCTCAGAGATCGATTTATCATGTCTACATCAGACACAATTAGTCGATGACTGGTGGATCGATCGCTGCAGCGTTGATTCCTAGCTTAGTGTAGGCATAGGGTCATATGTGAAGTGAAATGCCCAAGGTTGAATAGGAAACTTGTTGTTGGGCACAGAACTGTGCCCAGGTGTTACAAAACCTAAAGTAGCACCCTAAACCCTATAGCACCCATGCTCCCACTTCAATGGACACCTAAGTGCCAAGTCAGCTTTTGGCAATCTACCTTGTGATTATCTTATAACATTAAATAGTTGAACTAATATCATGAGGTGCTGAAAACAATTGTTGTTTGTTGACTTTGGTGGGCACTGAGGGTACTTAGCATCTTATGGGATCAGGCCTGTAGGCTCTGATTCTGCAAAGACTTATGTACGTGTGTCATTTTATATCCTTGGGTAATCTCACTCAAGTCAATAGAGCCATTCAGATGTACAAAGTTTTGCTGTATCAGGTCCTTATACAGTATATTGGCTTCCAGGTACTGTTGTGATTAATGCCTACAAAATCCTAAGGACAAATAGCTATATGCAAGTGAATGGATACTGATATATTAGCATGGAAGAGGGTTCATTCTACCATGAATAATTCAGAGAGGGAAAGCAGAAATATTACTTCGTATATCCGCTGAGGCAGGATTTACTTATCTCAAAAGTCCACCTGAATTGTGTCTTGTATTAGTATTAGAAATTTTACTTAGAAATACACCTTTATGTCCAGGTTTGGCTTCCCACCTCACACCAGAACACCCCAAATTTGATTTTGACAAGCTCCATGTATTGCCACTGGTCAGCTGAGTAATACTAGATTTTTTGTCAGGCAATCTGGATTGATCAGGGTTAACAGATTGATTGCTCCCAGCAATAATCTCAACCTTTGGAGAAATGCTTCATAAATAAACTTCCTGCATGTTCAAGTCAAACTGCTAAACTGCTTAGGGGCAAGTGGGGGAAAAGGGAGGAGGTCTGCAATGAAAACAGGAAGTGGTCAATGCTGGGATGATGACCTTGTCTGGCAAAGTAAATCCCCAGGTCTAATCAGTGGATGTTTAAAGGAGTTTCTAGAAAATAAAGACATAAGTTCAAAGGAGGCAAAACCATCTCTGCATAGAAACAAATTCAGCCCCAAAGCTCCAGGAGGGCAGCTTGAATAGATGACAGATCCAGTGTCAAAGGCTCAAGGCCTACCTGGTTTAGGGAGCTGTGAACTGAATCGGTCTCAGTATATGTGGATCTTTAAGTCAAGACTGAAGATATGAAGTAGATTTAAAAAAAACCTGGGAGCTTGATGGGAATTTTTTCCCCCTCAGTGAAAAATTTTGAGGTAAATGTTCATTTTTGTCAGTTCTCTTTAAAACTTTTCAAGCTTTTGTACTTGACTTCACTCCCTGTAATTTTTTGGGGGGTGTGTGAAGGAGGAGGTGGCTGAAATCTTGAAAAATTTGGACAAAATGGATTTTTTCCCCCGTGGTTTGTCCAGAAGCCATCTTCCATCCAAGACTCCAGTGGAAAAATGTCAACTGACTCTCAAACTGCATTTGCTGTGTACTAGTAAGTGCCCTCAATTCCTTGTGCTTTGCAGAACTAAAGTGCGTGTGCTCTGTGCAAGTCAATTTCCAAAACATATTGGCATCAATGTAGTTACACCAGCAGAGAATTTGGCTCCTTTGGCTGCTCTTCAGTATGCCCCAAAACTGGGCTCAGCTGTGGAGTTGTGAGATTCCTCAAGTCTTCTGCAAAAATTCTTGCAATGCAGCAATGGAGGGAACTCATCTGCCCTTCAATGAACCACTACGTATGGGGCGCTCCCCAGGTCAGCCACAGTGCAGTACTAGTTTACAGGTAGCTCCAATGCAGAGACACAGTTATTCACCCAGCCCATCTGAACTAGTTGTGACGCAAATGCCCTGCATCTATTTAGAGATCTTAGCCTGCTTCTACACATGCCACCTACCTTCGGAGGTGGCATGGTAATGAGGCAATTCGAAACAGATTGATGAGGTGCTAACGTGCATATTCAGCACCTCATTAGCATAATGGCACCCATGCAAATTTCATAATGCAGACTTCAAATTGCAGATCGACAGTGTAGATGGGGGCGGTTTTGAAATAAGCCCCCCACTTCGACATTGCCTCACTCCCACATAACCAGATCGGAGTAAGGGAACGTTGAAGTGGGGTGCTTATTTTGAAGCTGCCTCATTTACGCTATCAATCTGCAATTCGAAGTCTGCATTTCGAAATTCACGTGGCCACCGTTATGTTAATGAGGCATTGAGTATGCATGTTAGCGCCTCATTAGCCTGCTTTGAATTGCCTCATTACCATTCCACCTCTGACGGGAGGCGGCATGTGTAGAAGCAGCTGTAGATTACAGGGCACATATAAGTCTCAAGTTCCTTTGAGTCCTTAATGTATCCATCCTCACAACTCCCCTGGGAGGTAGGGATATCATCCCTGTTTTTATAGATGAGGAATTAAGACTCAGATAGATTAAGTGATCCACCCAGGGATACCTTGGAAATCTGTGGCAGAGCTTGAAATTCGACCTGAAACTTCAGGTTCCTTACCACCACTCAGACTTTCCTCTTTGGTTCTGACAATAGCTCTAGTGGGCTTGCAGATGCTGGGACTAAGGATGTTGCGGGTGCTCCCATGTTCCAGGAGTTGAAAGTTTCCATCCCATACAGAGTTTACACTTTGGTTCAGTGGCCCTTAGTTAGGAACCTCAGTATACAAGTTGTTTCAGCTCCCTCTGAAAGGACTTCAGCAGAAGTACCCTTTTAGGGACTGAGGATAGTTTTGCCTAAAGAATGGATGAGGCTCGAAGCTTTGAATTTCCTGTTTATTTTACTGAAAGTAGCTATTTGTTCATCTCTATTGACTATCACTCCTTGGTGCTTACTGGGAGCTTAGCTGGTGAATATGTTAATTACAATGTACCTTAGCCACATGCTGAGATTATTTCAGTCCCAGAACTGAAGTTACACCTTTCTTCCAATAAAACAATCAGCAGACCTACATGAAACAATAGCCATCTGAAACAAGTTGAAAAACAAAGCTTTCATTTGGGAATAAAAACTAAGCTGCGTCATCATGCTGAAAATGATTATAGTGAGTGAACCCCAGGTCTCAGGGAGTAGTAGAAAGTCCACAGGAAACTAAGGTGTTTGGGACAGACAGAGAAATGCTCTGCCCAAAAGCCAGTGCTGTGGGTATCTCTAGTCTAGAGCAGTGTTTCTCAACCCTTTTTTATAAAGTATCCCTTTAAAAATATTGTAAGTATCCCCAGACTTCTCTCATGTGCCCCAAGGGTACACATACCACCCTTGAGAAATGTGGTCCTAACAAAATCTGAGATCTTGGAAAAAGTGCCATTCAACCTTCCCAGACAACTGTACCCTTTGCAGGAGTCAGATTTGTTTTGCAAACCACCACGTTACACCTCACAAAAAACCTGCTTATTTACAAAAATATGCAAAAATATTATGGAAGATGACTACTGAAAAATTGCTGACTTTCTACCATCTTATTATCCAATAAATGAATTGGAATTGAAATATTGTGCTTATATTTCAGCATAACTATATGAAGCAGTAGAAACAAGTTGTTGTCTGAATGAAATTTTAGATAGGACTGACTTTACTAGTATTTTTTATGTAGCCTGTTGTAAGATTTGGCAAATATCTAGATGAGTTGATGTAGTCCTGGAAGACCGTGCAATACCCACACCACAGGTGCACGTACCCCTGGTTGAGAAACACTGGTCTAGAGGGTAGAGGCAGACTTAATGAAAGACCCCGTGAGCTGGAAGCCAGGCAAACCAGAAGTAGGATTCAATTCCTACTCCTGAAATGAATTTCTAACATGGGCTTGGGCAAGTTACTGCATGACTCAGTTTCCCCATCTTCAAGCATTGTTACAGGCTGGGGACTGACTGGCTAAGTAGCAGTACAGCAGGAGAGGACGTGGGGATTACAGTGGATGAGAAGCTGGATATAATTCAACAACGTGCCTTTGTAGCCAGGAAGGCTAATGGCACATTGGGGTGCATCAGGAGAAGCATTTTAAGCAGATCTAGAGAAGCTATTATTCCCCTCTACTCAGCACTGTTGTGGCCACATCTGGAGTATTGCATCCAGTTCTTGGGCCCCCAATATCGAAAGTATGTGGATGCACTGGAGTGGGCAGAACTCAAAGATTGCTGGGGAAGGCTAGCTCCTGGCTCTGCCTCTTTTTCCTGAGGCCCTGCTCCTCCTGAGGGCCCAGAGCTACTCCCTCCACAGCAGGACTGACAGCCTGGCCAGGCCCCTGGAAAGGTGAGAGGGGCCCATGCTCTGCACCCCTGGAAGGGGCTTGGCCTCAGGTGGGAGTGGTGGGGCTGAGTCTAGGTAGTCCTCAGTGCCACCTGAGGAGTGCTGCCCCACCCCCAGACAGCCTGCTGTGTTGCCTGCATGCACCACGCAAGGCTCTGGCAGTTATTTAAGGGGCCTGGGTCTGTAGACCTTTTTGTATCACCAGGCCCCGGGGCAGTTGCCCCTTTTGCCACCCATCCTCATTGGCAGGTCTACCCTGCAAAGGTTGTTGGCCATCTTGAAATCAGCATAGCTCCATCAGCTCCAAGGAAGTATGCTGAGGATTGCACGCTATTTCCTGCCTGCACAAAACCCAATTCACAAAAGATACCTTAATGGCCTGGTTGCATCTGGGTTGCCCATAGTTCCATGATAGTACGTCACACCCCTTCTGCTGTCCATGCAGGAGCCTCTCACACCATAATGTAGGCTCTGACCTCTGATTTCTGGACCCCTGAATTCCACAGTACCACCAAAGACAGGCATTGCACATATAAGATAAAGCGGAGCTAATCCCAACCCTGGATGAGTCATTTCATGTCTTTATGAAACCTCTAAGTGTCCCAGTACTTTACCTCAGATTTTGGGCCAACTCAGTAATCAAGAGAAATTGCTAACTACAGGTAGAACTTCGTTTGTCCAGCCCACTCAGGACCTGACTGGTGCCGGATGAGAGAATTTGATGGACCATGGGAGGTCAATATTGTCTAGCACATTACCAATACTTCCACTGCTTACTGGGCACCTAGAAAATATATAGGGGTAAATTGCAGCTAAATAACAGCACAGAACTCAGAGAGCCAGAACTGTTGGCTGTAAGCAAACTATATGGGACCGGGGAAACGTGGTCACACCCATGATAAGTAGTTGTCCAGCTAACTAAAATCATACCAGATTATGGATTTTGCTGGACAAGTGGTGTTCAAGATTAGAGAGATTCAACCTGTACTGACATCAGTAGAGAAAGGAATCCAGTAAGAGAGGATAAATTCTTCAGGACTGGGTGGATCAGGCAATTATTTGCAGGATCGGTCATTCTTAAATGGCTTTGCTATTATCACTTCAGACGGCTGCATACATTTGGGACTATTTATGGCTAATTTACATGTGCTGAGAGATGTACAGGCTAGGGTGCCTCTCGCAAAAGTGGAAGCAAAATGTTTGACTTTGCCTTGGGGTGGGAGGGCGCAATCTTGGACATAAAAAGAGGATGGATGCCAAAGATGTCAAATGTTAGCCATACCAAGCTGACAGGTGGTCGGGATATGATTCTTGTGTTTCCACAGAGCCAGGAATTCTTGCACTTGACAGGGTATATTTCAGAACCAGCTTTGGTACTGTAAGAGCCCTGACATCTCTTCTAATAGACATAAGCCCTGCAGTCACACTTACTCAGAACGCTGAACCCTTCTGCCTTTTACTAAGGGGATTACTTTGTATAACTGTCTTGGTTGAATGGACAAGAAACCACTGTGAGCTTCAATCCTGTTTTTAATCATAGTTTTTCATATGATATCCATGTGCCCAGGGATTACTTGTAGTATATAGTTCGCTGATTCGTTTGCTTGATTACTCCACTTATTGACAATATTTCTGCAACAGATCAGGGTGGACGCATATTTTTCCCACATGTGAGGATCCCCTGTCTTTTCTAGGGGAAGAAGGAAACTGAGTTTCACTGGATGAATCATGTTTCTCCTGTTTATTCGACCTATTTTATGCTTTTGTCTTACAACTGAAATCATTATCGGCTCTTCCTGAAGAGGGGAGAAAACTCCTGCATCGCCAGCGAATCAAGATAACGTGCATTTAAGAGATGAGGTGGGGGAGGGGTCAGAAATGCCACATTTTTTCCTTGAGCTCCCTCAATTACTAAACTTCCCTTTAAAAAACAGAGAGAAAAGAAATTTCATGCACTGACATAGCCCCAGTTGGCTGCAATTGCTTTCGGCTCCTGCAACAAGAACTTTCATCTCTCCTCACTAGCTCTGGGCATTACATCACTCCAAGTGCATCCTGGGGAATATTGTCATGCTAATGAGGCAGACCATGAGACTTGATTCCCCTGCTGCATGGAGAGAAATTCCCACCATGTCCTGGCACTCAGGCTTATTCAAGCCAGGCTGAATTGCCCCAGAGAATAAAAGAGGCAGGCTTAATTAACTACTGCACTCTGTTCCCAATCACAGCTTGATTGTTGTGCTGGCTGTTTTTGTTGCTAAAAAGGAAATGCCAGAACTCCTGATGCTGGGTCCAGAGCTGGGGAGTGAGGCTTCCATACAAGACCGTTAAGCTGAGTTGTTGCTCTCCTTTCCCCTGCACCGGCTATTATATGGGCATTGCAGCTTCATGCCACGAGCTTGCAATGCTCCAATTCTTAATGAAAAAATCTGGACTGCGAGCAAATTTTATTCCCCTTTCCTTGTTTTCCTTATTAGCTGGTTCTCTTTTCCGGCGTGACCCTCTGTTGGGCCTTTATGACTCTGGCATGCATGTGTGTGTACACACACACACACACACACACACACACACACACACACACACACACACACACACACACACACACACACACACAGCAGCTCGATATTCAGTACCATCTTTTATAGGTTGTACTAGCTGCGTGTGCTACTGATATTGGACAGAAACGCTGCAATGTTTTTAAGAAGGAAAAGCAGCAGGGACCTTCTCTAACTCTCTGGCCAGCTCTTCCTATTCACTAGCCCAGGAGGAGGTTGTTCAACATAGGGAAAGTCTTGTGACCTTTCTACACCACTTCGGGAGACTAGGACTGAGGCCGTTTGGTGTGCTCTGTGTTGCGTGTCAATGTGTGTGCCCCTCAGACCAGACCCACTCAGACAAACCACCAGGAACTGGCTTTATTCTGTAAAGAACATAGGACAGGATTGCAGTTAGAATAATAGAATCATAGAACAATAGAGCTGGAAGAGACCTAAAAAAGCCATCAACTCCAGACCCCTGCCCTAAGCAGGACCAAACCCCTCAGATCAGCCCAGCCAGGGCTTTGTCAAGGCGAGACTTAAACACCTTCACTGATGGAGACTCCACAACTCCCCTGGGGAGACCATTCCAATGCTTCACCACCCTCCTAGTGAAAAAGTTTTTCCTAATGTTCAACGTGGACCTTCCCAACCGCAACTTGAGACCATTGTTCCGTCTTCTGCCATCCGTGACCACTGTGAACAGCCTCTCTCCAGCCTCTTTGCAACCTCCCTTCAGTAAGTTGAAGGCTGTTATCAAGTCTCACCCTCAGTCTTCTCTTCTGCAGACTAAACAGTCCCAATTTCCTCACCTTTCTTCATAAGTCAATGCTCCAGCCCCCTAATTATTTTGGTTGCCCTCTGCTGGAACCCCTCCAGTGTATCCACATCCTTCCTATAACTGGTGGCCCAGAACTGGACACACTACTCTAGATGTGGCCTCACCAAAGCCGAACAAAGAGGAACAATCACTTCTTTGGATCTACTGGCAATGCTCCTCTTGATGCAACCTAATGGCTATGTCTACACTAGCCAAAAACTTCGAAATGGCCATGCAAATGGCCATTTTGAAGTTTACTAATGAAGCACTGACATACATATTCAGCACCTCATTAGCATGCGGACGCCGCGGCACTTCAAAATTGATGTGGCTCGCCACCGTGCGGCTCGTCCAGACGGGGTTCCTTTTCGAAAGGACCCTGGCTACTTCGAAGTCCCCTTATTCCCATCTGCTCATAGGAATAAGGGGACTTTGAAGTAGCTGGGGTCCTTTTGAAAAGGAGCCCTGTCTGGATCAGCCGCACGGTGGTGAGCTGCATCAATTTCGAAGTACTGTGGCCGCCCGCATGCTAATGAGGCACTGAATATGTATTTCAGCGCTTCATTAGTAAACTTTGAAATGGCCATTTGCATGGCCATTTCGAAGTTTTTGGCTAGTGTAGACACAGCCACTATGCCATTAGCTTTCTTGGCTACAAGGGCACACTGTTGACTCATGTCCAGCTTCTCATCCACTACAACTCCCAGGTCCTTTTCTGCAGAACTACTACCGAGGCAGTCGCACCGCAGACTGTAACAATGCTTGGGATTCGTCTGGCCCAAGTGCAGGACTCTGCACTTGTTGTTATTGAACCTCAACAGATTTCTTGCAGCTCAGTCTTCCAATTTGTCTAAGTCACTCTGGACCCTATCGCTACCTTCCAGCATATCTACCTCTTCTGGTAGTTCTGCAGCTTCTTCTCTGTGTGCAGCCTACATGCTGTCAGCTCAATCGGTATTCGTGTAGCCCACATGCCTAAGGGCTGTTGGTCATTCTCTCGTGTAGTGGCACCTACATGGGGGAAACGATGAGTCTCCTTGAGTGCCAGCTGGCTTTTAGCTCAAACTGTGGTCACTCATGTACTGAGCTTCACAGGTCCCAGGCTCAAATGTACCACTCAGTGGTTACACTGAGCCCCTGCTGGTGGGGAGGGGCAGTCAGAGGGTACATGCTGGCAGGAACCCGGAAGTTCTCCCAACATGCCACAGTTTGTAGACCACAACTTGTAGTTCCCAGAGATGCACCTGAAGCACAGAGGACCTTGGGCTACACTAGAAATGGGAAAAATCCAGGCCAAGGACACAGGCATGTGACAATCGCATAACATAAGAACTAGGTGTCACCTCACTGGTGTGGAAATCATCTTGTATAAGAAACCATTTCACATCCCTTACTTCTGCACATACGCTAGAGCCTGTACCCTCCCTGACCTATTTGGGAAAGGCAGGGAGGATGAGCTCTCTGACACTGGACTTGTTTGTGTAAGCGTATAAAATACTAGAGTTAGCTGCATCAAGCAGCCTTCCTGGACCTGCTTGCACTCGTGTCCAGTTTGGCGCATTTGTTGCCTTATTGAATTCAATAAAGCTGAATGTTAGCTGCCTAAACACAGAGAAGTCTTGTGCTTCAACACTGGTAAGGTGCTGTGTACCTGCTTCTTTTCCCTGCCCTGGTGGCCTCCCTGCAGCTCTAGTACCTCTCAGATCTTGAGTGCAAGGCCTCAACCAAGGAATTTGCCTGGCCAGCGCTCCCCAGTTCTGCCTCCCTTTCCCCAGTCTTGCTCTGTCTCAGGTACCCCTCTAGCTTCCCAAGCAGCCAGGTCCTTCCTGTTCTACAGTTGGAGCAAGAATGTGTGAATGCCTCCTCTTCAGGAACCCTTCTTATAGGGCCTAGCCATGCCCTTATTGGCTGTCTCTAGCCCTCTTCTGATTGGTCCATGGTGTCAGCCCTTTCCCAAGGCAGGGTTTAACCTCTCATTCCCTGAAGTGGGGTGATTGTCTGGCTACAGTCTCCAACTCTAATTTCAGGGCTAAACATGCGCAAATGGTGTCCAGAGATTGTTGTGCAAAAGGCCAGCTGCAGTTGTATATGTAGTTGATCAAAACTTTATGCACAAACTAGGCAGCTGGTACTGCAAGGGGTGAACTCGCTTTTATTCTATAATCTTTTGTACCAGAGCCTGTGCCCCTTTCGTGTCATCATTTTCTCAGATGGGCTTGTTTGTTTGCTTTTATTTGGCTTTTATTTCTGCTCTGGGAGATATAATCAATACATGGAAAAAAGTGGAATGTTCAAGCCATGTTTTAGCGATCCCTGTAAGGATGTCCCCTAATGAGAATACCTCCCACAGCATGTTTGTGCTTCCTCCATCTGGAACATGGCTGGATTATGAACCAAATAGGGGCAAAGAAATTCCTCTGAGAGAAAGGGTCACTGGACTGGAAGCTATCAAACTCAATGGGGGAAGCATCTTTGAGAGCTCAACAGATGGGTCACAGCTCCATCAGTTAATCAGTGGTTAAAGGCTGACAAGGGCACTTAACAGTGCCATATATTAGCTTATCTGAAACAGTGGATCAAGGCGGAGAGAACTTTTAACATGAAGTTGGTTTATCTTATAGGTGGAAATGGATTGTTTCTTTATTTCCCTCTATGATTTATATTAGCCCAGAATATGTACTTACACCAGCAAACCAGATCTGAACAAGAGCCTCATTAAGTTTTAAAATAAATTATTCTGACAGGTCTCTCATTTGTTACCCTGAAATTATAGACATATACATAGTTGTGGGTTTACACACATGCAGACGCTACAATTTGGGATTGCACCCGGAAAGATTTTGCAGAGTTAAATAATATATTAAAAGAGATAAGCAAGAGGAGAGAAAAGTTAGGAGTCATAGACAAGTGAGTAAAGAGGTACTCAATCTGAAATGAGATACATGGGTCAAATGAGGCAGAAGTCCAGGAAAACTTACCCAGACCACAGAAGCTCAGGGAAGAATCTAAGGTACAGTTTTAAGATTGTGTGAAAGTTAGAGTAGAGCATAAGACAGGATTTATTATTTATAAGAAAAGTTAGAATTAAACCTTTTAAGATTACATTCAGAATTTATACAAAGGTTAAAATAAGAACGACAAGCTGGTTAAAGTTGTCCAAATACTAAATGAAATGAAAATAAGCATTTTGGAGCTGCAGCTGCAACTAGAATTAGAGAATAAATCAAATTGCATATGCCCAGAGAAAACAATTTAGGCTGTGTCTACACTTGCATTCCTCTTTCAAAAAGAGGAATGTAAATGAGGGAAATAGAAAATGCAAATAAAATAGTGATTTACATATCTCATGCTTCATTTGCATAATCCATTTTTGGAAGAGATTTTTTTCAAAAGAAAAGAAGGAGTGTAGACCAGGCTCTTTCAAAAATAAACCCCATCCTTGAAAGAATCCTTCTTCCTATTTTGTTTCAGGAAGAAGTATTCTTTCGAAGACGGGATTTATTTTCAAAAGATCCCCATCTATGCTGCCATTTTTCTCTTGAAAGAATCTCTTCTGAAAAAAAGATTATGCAAATGAAGCACAAGATATGTAAATCAGTGCCTTGTTTGCATTTTCAATTTCCCTCCTTTGCATTCCTCCTTCGCAAGAGGAATGCAAGTGTAGACACACCCTTAATATCCAGTGATCGGGGAAATCAAAGTCATGCTAAGAAAGTTTTCTCACCAGCATTCCATGGGATATAAGCTCCTGAATAACATAGGACAATGATAATGTTTTGCCCAGATGATGATCTCTACTTTTCATGGAAATTGTGCTTAGAATGGATTTTATTTGTCCATGAGCCTGTCCTCTTTGGAGAGAGGCAGTCACTTGGACAGCGGTGACTCAAGAAAATCTACGTAACTTGGTTAGTAACTGAATATCTTATTAGTGACTTCTTTGTAAGACATTGCCAGCATCACTGTCTTTTCCTACAGACAGTCACCCGACCTCTAGACAATACCAAGCAGAACCCATACCCTATACCACAGAAACACTAACCCAGGAACCTATCCCTACAACAAACCCCACTGCAAGCTCTGTCCACATATCTATACTAGCGACACCAACAGAGGATCTAACCACGTCAGGTGCTCCATCAGGCTCATACACCTGCACCTCCACTAATGTGACATATGCCATCCTGTGCCAGCAGTGGACAAACTGAACAGTCTCTGTATCAAAAGATGAATGGCAAAATGCTACCTCAAGAATGGGAACACATACAAACATGGAGGGCAAGGTGAAAGAACTTTTTAGATTATGTCCCTCTTTTTGGCCCTGCAATTAGCAGACTCTCCCCAAATCTTTGGAATGACCACAGAAAAGGATGCAGGGAGAAATGCTCAGAAAAGGGGTGGGATGCTTAGTAAGGGGATGCTGGGAGGCTCCGGGGGTGCCCTAAAGGGAGAGGGGTGCTCAGGGCAAGCACCCCAGGAGGGTATCTCATCAAGCTGGGAAGTTGCCAGCTGCCTCCATCCTTGTCTCAGGGCCTTTGTGCACTGTGATTGGCCCAGCAGTGGGTGTGGGAGAGGGGCGTTCTCAGAGAAAGCAAACGCAGCAGAAGCTGCAGGTGAGGGGTTGTGGGGGAACTGATCATGCTGCACCCCCTTTACAAAATGTCACGCCCCCCCGCTTTGTGCACCCCTGCTGTTGCAGAACAATTTAACCTTCCAGGACATTCAATAATGGATTGAAAAGTAGCTATTCTTCTACAAAAGGATTTTTATCATAAGATTACAGAGGGAGACATCTGGATTGGAAGTCTTCTGCAGATTTGACACATTTAAATTAGGCCTTATCAGAGATCCCAACTCTCTTATACATTACAAGGACAATTTCTCCACCTTTGATATTCACAGGAATGGGACACATCCTACTTAATCTGATCCATTAGTTGGTCCTTTTAGTAACAGGTAACCCCTTTTCCCTGCTTCTTCCCCGGCACCCGCACACCGCTATGTAAACCATGAGGTATTTTTTTTTTACTCTAATCATTTGAGGAAGTGGGTTTTACCCACAAACGGTCATCACCTAATGAGTTTGTTAGTCTCTAAGGTGCTACAGGACTGCTTGTTATTTGTTAAGCTACAGTCTAATACTGCTCGCCCTCTGAGACTATTTGTGTTAGTCTATATCTTAACAAACAAAGCAAGCAGTCCTGTAGCACCTTAAAGAATAGCAATTTCATTTATTAGGTAATGAGCTTTCCTGGTGCTAAAGGACTTCTTGGTTTGTTTTGCGCTGATACTTTGGGAGTCTGAAATAACTAATAGTTGGAGACTTTTGGATGAAGGTAGGTGTGCGCTTCTGCAATGGCCACCTTCTTGGCTGAGACACCAGGGATTGTACTGGAGATATCTAGGGTTAAAACAAAACAAAAACAAAAACAAAAACAAAAACAAAAACAAAAACAAAAACAAAAACAAAACCCCCAAACTCAGAGTCTGTTTCTGGACTGAACTAAAGAAATGGATCAGGCAGAGAGATGCGCTGGAGTGTGGGGTGCACAGAAGCTGAGTATTACTATGGGAGCTGACCATTGAAGGACAGGCCTTTTTGACTAAGCTTTTCCACTGTGCTTCCATGCACGGAACCTCAGTTGCAACTGGTCCTCATTTGCTTCCATCCCACACATTCCTGTTGAGTTGTGGCGATCTGGCACAGGGAAAGGTCTGACATACCTGGTCACACCTTAGTTTGGGTCCGCAGAGTTCTCCTATGATTGGTTCCATTGACGCCCATGGCATTGGTCTGAAAGCGGTCACTGACCTTGGCACCAAATACTCAACTGTAGTTTTTTTTCCTTGATGGGATGGAGGGAGATGGGCAGATGACCCTGTTTAATTTTGGCAGCAGTCTGGGAAAGGAAGCCATTCACCACAGACCTGTCTCCAGTCATTCCCCGGGAATCATGGTATAGTGAAGTGAACTCAGAGGCAGAGAAGCTCCACAGTTCTAATCCTGGTTCTACCACCAGTTCATGAACAATTGCAGCTCATGCTAAAAAGCCAGGTCTCCTGAACTTTGCTTCATGTTGTGAAGTGGCTTTCTTTACAGAGGGTACGGATAGACAGGGGCCAAGGATACATGTTCCATGCCTCCTAAGAAGCATGCAGACTCTCTGCCTATAAGGTTAGCAGATATAAAGGGAACAACCACCTCCCACAAAGACGTAGAGCATCCCTGGCACATGTCCTAATTCCCTGTGCCATTTGCACTTGCCAATCTTGCAATGCCACCCAACTAAATGAAAAGGTCATTTCCCCATTATGCCATAACAATTTGGTCAAAAAAATAAACTCCTGCCTTTACAAATGTCTCCATTGGCCCCGAGAGGAGAATAAGAAAAGAAGACAATGATTAAAAAAAAAGGAAGAGTCATAAGTTTTGCTGTTCTTCCCTGCCAATATCCACACACTCTCTTCCAAATAACCTCTCATTTACATCCACGTTTATTTTGTTTTTGTGGCTGTCTGGAACGTAGGACTTTCCCCCTCCTCTTGTCTAAGACAAAGAAATGCGGAGAGAGAGAGCAAAATCTAACCTCTATTAGTCAAATACATCACCACCACCAACCAGCCTGGTTAGTTTAATGGCTGGCCAAGCAGCCAGCCAAACTACTCACATGTGCTGAATGTTTACATCCAGATGAAGAGTTGTTCACTCAAATCCCCCATACAGTCAAGTCCTGAGCAGTGCAGATTCTCTCACAGGAAGTTTGAGGTCTGCTCTGTTCACTTGGGGGTGCTCTCACATCAGTGGAAGTGGAAATACAGCCCCCCAGAGGGTTTTTTCATTAGACTGCTTTGATGTTGCTCCCGCAACATTCTTGCCCATAGGTTAAGGGAGTATGGATTGGATACATGGACTGTAAGGTGACTAGAAAACTGGCTAGATGGTTGGGCCCAACGGGTTGTGGTCAATGGCTCTAGGTCAGGTTGGCGGTCAGTTTCAAGTGGAGTGCCCCAAGGATTGGTTCTAGGGCTGGTATTGTTCGACATCTTTATTAATGACCTGGATGAGGGGATGGATTGCACCCTCAGCAAATTTCCCAATGCTAGAGGGTCACGTAGATACATTGGCAGATAAGGGTAAGGTCCAGAGTGACCAAGATAAATTGGAGGATTGGGCCAAAAGAAATCTGATGACGTTCAGAAAGGACAAGTGCAGAGTCTTGCACTTGGAATGGAAGAATCCCAAGCAGTGTTACAGGCTTGTTCAACTGGCTAAGCAGCAGTGCAGCCGAAAAGGACCTGGGGATTACAGTGGATGGGAGGCTGAATATAAGTCAACAGTGTGCCCTTGTAGCCAAGAAGGCTAATGGCATATTGGGGTACATTAGGACAAGTATTTCCAGCAGAGCTAAAGAAGTTATTATTCCCCTCTACTCGGCACTGGTGAGGCCACATCTGGAGTATTGATCTGGGCTCCCCAGTATAGAAAGAATGTGGACTCATTGGAGTAGGTTCAGCAGAGGCCAACAAAAATGCTTAGGGGGCTGGAGCACATGAACTATGAGGAGAGGCTGAAGGATTTGGGCTTATTTAGTTTGCAGAAGAGAAGACTGAGAGGTGATTTGATAGCAGCCTTCAACTTCCTGACAGGGGGCTCTAAAGAAGATGGAGAGAGGCTGTTCTCAGCAGTGACCGATGGCAGAACAAGGAGCAATGGTCTGAAGCTACAGAAGCTCAGGTGGGATATTAAGAAAAACTATTTCCCCAGGAGGGTGGTGAAGCACTGGAATGCGTTACCTAGAGATGTGGTGGAATCTCCGTCCTTAGAGATTTTAAGTCCCGGCTTGACAAAGTCTTGGCTGGGATGATTTAGTTGGGGTTGATCCAGCTTTAGGCAAAGGGCTGCACTAGATGACATCCTAAGGTCCCTTCCAGCCCTAGGGTTCTTTGATTCTATGAAAATGCCTCTGTGTTATTATGGTTATTTGTTATGCACCATTTGGGATACAAAAGAATCTTTAATGATTAAAATATTCTGAAATAACAGAGCAGGGAATATATCTGCTTTTGAGATGTCAACATAATTCACACCTGCAAAATGGAGCAGGTGTAAATTAAATACTGAAAAAAAACCCAAACCCACCTCTATTTATATTCTGCTGTGGCACTGACAACTGCACTACAATATGGCCCTGATGCTGCAGACCCACGTGTGCTTCACTTCAGCAAAAACGGGTGGAGTAGACCTAGGCTTGCTACTTTCTCTCACTATGGCTGGTTACAGATTTCACCAGGTCCTAGGAAAGATAAGGGTGCTCAGTCTAAGCCCCCCATCAGGGGCAAGGCCTCAGGAGGAAGGGGCATGTCTAGGAGCTAGCTTCCTCCATCCAGCCCCCAGCACCTCCTGGACCATGCTGCGTGGAGCTGCTATTACTGCTGTAGTAATGGGTGTGGTAGCCTGGAGCCCAGGGCCCTTTTAAATCACTGGGACCTGAGGCAGCTGCTCACTTTGCCCCCACCCCCCACCATCAGCAAGCCTGCCTATCACCTTAGGTATGTCACTTTAACCAGCTGGATGTTCCTCAGATCCTAAACAGCCTGGAGGCAGGTGCATACTTCAGATTACTTCAGTAAAACGACATTGCTCGGGGTGTAAAAATTCACACCTCTGAGTATTATAGCAACCTACGTGCTGATAATAGACAGCACTCTGTTGACTGGGAAACTTCTCCCACTGATATAGCTAAGGCCTCTACCCTGACAGGAGAGCTTTCTCCAGTCAGCACAGAGCATCTTCACTAAAGTGCTACAGTACCACAGGTTCAGTTGTGCTGATGCAGTGTTTTAATTGTAGACCTTCCCTGCAATGATCTACATACCTAGGCCAGTGACCATTTCTAAAGTAAAACACCATATGTCATGGATTAGACTGGGGGGGGGCGGGCAGAGTGAGGGGGTAAGTCCCTGTCTAGGGGCATGAAATTTTGTCAGTGAAAGCACATCATGATCAGCCACTGGGTCTCAGGCTCATCCATCTCATTAAAACTTTTGAAATGTTACTGGTTTTACATCTGTGCATTCACATTTATACACTGATTGATAAAGTTCTTACAGTCTACAGACTTTTCTTACACTTGTTGAAATGTTCTTTCGTTTTCATATGAACATAACTGAAACTTCCATCCGTTTGGATTACATAGAAAGGTTGGGGATGGTGGGGGCTGCAAACTGCAGCCCTGAAAAGTGGCGTCCAATGTAAAAAAGTTTGCTTGCCCTGGGATTAGACTCTGAACATTGTCTTATTTGGATAAATGCATTTTACATTGAACTTCCTCTCGACTGATTTCAGCGCAAACACTTTTCCAAAGGAGGAGAGGCTGTTGGAAAGCTGAATCCAACTTTTCTTAAAATTAAGCATAATTTTTGTTGCACGCAGCCACTTCTTGGCTTTTGGGGGTGAGCCCTTCCCTCCCTGATTCTTCTTTTGTAAGCAAGCTACATTGTAGCACTGATACGTTAGTGGATAGAGGAGGGAAGGGTTTTCCTTTAAATAAACGTTTGTAGGTGGAGGCTGGGGGAAGAAAGCAACTGCAGACCAGAAGAGGAGGACAGCCTGATTTTTCTTCTCTTCGGTGAGTGTGAAAAGCAGAATGGCTGCCCTTGGTGAAAGATTTTATATTTCTGGAGGGATTTGGGGGAGAACCTTGCATAAATCTCGGCCAACTTGGCAGCAAAAAAATTTATAATGGGCTGTAAACCAGGCATAGCCACCAACCCACGCATGCAATGATTCATCCCGAAAGCCTTCTGCTGAAATGTATACTCTGAGACAAACCCAGTGCTATTTGCTGGGGCAGCCGGTGTGAGCTGTAGCACTGCAATGGCAGAGCTGCTAGCAGCAGGGGACTCCTCCGCTGTAGACCGAGTCTAGCATTACTGACTTCCAAACAAAACTGGCTTGTTCTGCCCTTCTGCTTGGGTTCCTCAGATATGGTTACCAAAAGGTTCCCATATTAATTTCTTCCAGACTTGCTCTTGGGATCATGATGATCCAGCAGTCTGTGATGTGCAGGTAACTTCATGGTTCTTCAAAGGATGAAGTTGTTCAGGCATGAGCCAGTGACTCAGGAGATCTTCATTCAACTCACTGATCTACCATAGACTTCATGCATGACCTTCGGTCAGTCTGTCCAGGCATTGTCTCCTCACGTGCACAATGAGAATGACAACACTGCTTTGCCTTCCAGGTATGCTGCGGGCTGTGTTCCCTGTAAGCTGACGCATTTGGGTGGCCACCTAGGAGAGTCAGGTGCTGCCCAGCTGATTAACAGCGAGCCCACAAGTATCAGAGAGGAAGCCGCGTTAGTCTGTAGCTTCGAGAACAACAAGAGGTCTTGTGGCACCTTATAGACTAACAGATATTTGGGAGCATAAGCTTTCGTGGGCAAAGACCTGCTTCATCAGAGAGCCCACAGCCGCCCATAGTCAGCAGCTTATGTTTCTATTGGTGGAGCACATAGCAAAATTTATTCCACCCATGGATGGATAAAACAATTAGAGGAAAAAATACATGAAAGGGAGTGAGTCACACACACTCTATGATAATGGGAGCCTTGTAGGTGTCTATCAAGTGCTCATGAAAGCATAATTAATTAGCAATGGGTATAAATGGTGGGAGACAATTAAGGAGCCTGAAAGATGGGAGAGGAAAGCAAAAGGTGAACTTGGAAAATGAGAGAAGCTCGGTCAGGCACTGCAGCACGATCCAAGACAACTGAGAGGCTCCATGGAGATCGAGCAACATTTCAAGTGCCCCAAGTTTAACTGACTTGAACAACTGAAGCTGTTCTGCACATGAACTTCCTGGGTGCTGTTTTTCAGCACAGATGTCTTTCCAGTTGCCGGCTCTGTCTGCTTCTCTATTTTCCACAAAACTCAGGGCAGAGTTGCCTCGAGACATATTAATGTGAGAATTTGAGAGCCTTCAGGCCACGAGTGACTGGAGTGTTTTTGAGGCCTTCTGAGGTTGTGTGGTGGAGTCACTCTGAAAACTGTCATTTGTAGAGACTGGACAGTTCCAGCCACTGTCATGAAAGTCTCTGGCTTTGCTTTTCTGTTACACTGAGGTGCCTTTATACCCCTCAGGCTTTAGTGTCTTAAAATGTGTGTAAATGCTCTTTGTCTTTAGGGGGACTGGATGTAGAACATGATACATTTCTGAATTTAAAACAAATAACTCCCCCCACTCAAAAAAAAAAATAAAAAAAAAAGCCCTACTGGAGTTGATCCTGAAAAACCAGAGGACACTTCCTGTGCGGCTGTCTGGGTGTGTTTACCTCATTAAAAAATTAACTGACATGGCTGCCATGGAATGGAACCACACAAGGCTGGTAAAGCAGTAACAAGCGGGAGTTGTTGAGACAGATCCCACTCCCCATCCCAAAGCATTTTTGAGTTTTGTCTCTAAATTGCAGAAATCACTCTGCAATCACATGCCAGAGAACCAGCGCATAAACTTGTTATGGTTCAGTTTTAGCCTGACAAAGCACTAGGAAATATACTGCGAGGAAGGAGTCTGCACTGACAGGGCCACGGTTTTACAGTCCATCTGAAAGGCTTTCCCTGAAATTGTCTTCCTCTCTTGCTGTTCTGAACCTCTCTCTTTGTCATCAGGAGTGACTGAGTGATTGGTGCTTTAATACTTCCACAAATCCAACATTCACTGTAATAGGGGATTGGAGGTGCGGGGGATTATTAATAAACCAGATTTTAAAATTGTGGCAACTAATATGCAGTAAACCCTCCACTTAATGGACCCTGATAAAACGGACTTGAGAAATAATGGACACTGTCTGCCAGGTCCCTGGCCCTGCGCCCTAAATAAATGCCAGAGACTCACCAGAGCCACCAGCAAGGCTGGAGGAGCTGCTGGAATAGCTGGGGCTGCCGGGGCTGGAGGGGCCACTGAGTCAGAGGAACCAGGGTTGGAGGGGGAGGCTGCAGCAGGATGCAGGACTCTCCTCCCCAGCCCTGTGTGCATGGAGCATGTTGGCGCCTGTCCACCGCTGCTGGCAATGGCCCTGAACAGTAGCCATGGTGTCAGAGGCTGCTGCCTGCTGGCAGGCTGGGGGCGGCCAGGCTCTACCTTTGCATGGGTGGCTTGGAGCTGGGGGCTGGAGAAGCTGCAGCAGTGAGAACTGTGGGAGGTGGAAGGAGCCAGGCCGGCGTCCAGCTTTTCTCCTGGTGATTGGGAGAGTGAGATGGAGGTGTGAGGGGAAGAATGGGGCAGGAGTGGGGAAGGGAAGATGGTGGGAAGAGGACAGGAGTGTGTGATGGGCTGGGAAGGTCAGTGCATCCTCATGCAGTGCAACCATTCAGATATAATGGACTTTCGGCATTAACAGACACCCCTTCCCCACATCAGTCCATTAAATCGAGGGTTTACTGTATTAATCTGACAATGGATGGAAGCTGAGAAAATGTCCTGGCAAAATTTGTCTCATCTGTCTCTGCAAAGTCCCCTTTGGCCACACAACAATTAGACTTTGTCCCCAAGTGTGAAATTAACTTTATGTTTGGGTTCAACTCTTCATACACAAGGTAGCCGAAACTTGACTTAGTTTCTCCCTTTACCCACGGGGGCAACTAGGCTTCTTTGTAGTGGATGATATTTTCCACTCCCATTCTGTAACTATACCACATCTTCTTATTAGAAGTTTCTCTCATAGCCTGATGGCTAGAAAATATTACAATCAATTGCCAGAAATAAGCTAGTGTTTAAAAACATCATTGCTGGGTCTGCCTCAAGGCGTGTTGTGCTGTGAGCAAAGTAGACTTGGATTCACAACCCCTTTCCAGTTCATGGATGCAACAAGGGCTGATGTATTTTTTCAGAGGGCAAGCAGGAGAAGAAGGCCACACCCATTTTACACTGGTACTTCTTAGAGTCGGCACAGCAGCTGTGTCTCATGATAGCTATGCATACATATGTTCATCTTTTTCTAGGTGAGAATGGAGAAGCAAGAAGAAAACACCACAAAACCAAGGGCAATATGCTTTTATAAATCAAAACGTAACCTGGCAAGGTGTTCACGCTTCTGTTGCTCAGGATTTCATTATTTTTGCTACACAGGGTTCTAATGGGGGATCAACAAGCCTACGTGCAAAACAAATAAATACACATTGTTGAATCTTTTGTGTAAAGCATGAAACAAATCTTTGGGAACAAGAAAAGATGTTGGTTAATATTAGAAAACCTTTGCTAATATTCTCTCCTTGCTTCCTTCAATTATTTCCTCATTTTTAGGCACCATTCTAGTCCATTCTAAGATGGGAAACATTAAAATTATAATGATGTATCTTAGAATAGCATTTTGGTTCTGCAGAAATACATAAATTCAGACAATTTCTATCCTAAGGAGTTTGCATTGTAAACAGGCAACATGGTTGAAAGGTGGGAGAAAAGGAGTGTTGTCAATCCCAATTGACAATCAGCAAGTAAGAAATAAACAGAATGAGGCTTGGTCTACACTAGGCAGGTAAGTCGATTGTAAATATGCAATTCTAGCTACTGAAATTGCATAGCTAGAATCAACTTATCTGTTCATCTTCACAGAAGGAGGTAGATGGGAGAAAATCCCCTTACTCCTCATGAGATTGAGGAGTACAGGAATTGAATGCAGACCCCCGATAGTTCGATTTCCTACTTCCCTACTAGGTGTGTGAAATCAAACCCTGGAAGATCGACCTTGAGCTCAGGGTTGATCTTCTGCGTAATGTAGACATAAGTGATTTGCCACACAAGAAGTCTATGGCAGTTAGGAATCAAGTCCAGACCTCCTGACTCCAGTGGTCTAACCAAAAGACCACGTGACAAATAAAGTCCATTGAGCGAATACCCCTATCGTGCTGATTGTGAGATGATAGTTGAAGATAGGGTTTTCATTCCCGCCCTCCCCGCCCCCGCACCAGGTGCTTGAAACAGAAAGACCACGAGGCAGTCTAATATAGTACTCCCAGAAATCTCAAGGACGACATTTTTTTCTGAGATCGATGCTCTAGTTTTACAGTGCTGAGTGCATATTTTAGAACTGTGAATATTCTGTGATTCATCCATGACTAGTCCATAGCAGAATAATGTGTTGCTACACTTCGAAGGCAAATGATTGTGCATCTGTTGATTTCTTCGTTGCAAATAATATTTGTTAACACAGACTTTCTTTACACGGTGACTTGACAAACTAGCTTGGCTTGTTCTTGCCATAATTGTTATTTGCACATAACTGCCTCATAGTTATGCGTTTCAGCCTCTAAGTGGTTTATGAACTGTTCAACGGGACTATTAGCTGGCAAGTGATTCTTCACCTAAGTCACATGGTATTATTTCTGCTTCCTGATGGAAAGGCTAAAACTTTTTACAGAGTAAATCTCCTATGATTTATTTTTCTAGTCCCAGAAATGTGCATCGACTCCACAGTAAAACAAATAAGAACACAATCACGGTCCTGTAGAGGAAATTGAATGTGACATAACAAGTAAGACAAAGTAGGGGAAGGACAAGGGTCATGATAATAAGATTAGGTGGCTACTCACACAGAGTGAAATTTGCCCTCCTAAAGAGGCCCTGCCCAAAGCCTATTCACTTTTAAAGTCCCACTCAAGCCTTATGTTGGTGAAGAAGCATAGCCTAGTGGTTAGGGCACCAAACTACAAAGGAGGAGATGGGAATTGACTTTTGGCTTTGATATGGACGTGGTATGTCAGGTTAATTCTCCTTTATATGCTTTTCTTACCCTCCACATCATGTGGCCTTCTTTTCATGTAGACTGCATGTGCTTTAAGTCAGATGCTGTCTGTGACCAGGAGTATGTACAGCTCCGAACACAATGGGATTCCAATCTTCATTGATATACCTAGCTGTTACCGTGGTACAAATCACAAAGAATAGCAATAAGAGGTCCCTTTGCACCCATGCTAATGTGCAGCACATTTTTTCTGAAAGGATCATTCTGACCAAATAATTATCCATGCTAAACTCTTTAAATTGTTTGGGATTCACAGATATTGTCATGAATTTCTTATAGTTGCCTGAATATTCAGGCATGATCTCCTCAACAAACAGCAGTGGAAAAATGTTAACCTCGAATATGTATGTGTTTCATTTTTTTGTTCGGCATGTAACAGAGTAGAACTCACCACCATGGGCCTCCTGCTGATTCCTCAAGGAATTAGCTCTTTCAGCTCTGGAATGCCCTCTTCTGGCCAGTGTTTTGCCCACCATTACCTGCCACTTGTCCTCTCTCCATCCTGTTATGTCAGCACCCCCATCCCTCCTAGAACACGGTGCCCTTATTTCAGGGTACTACCCTGCTGCCGTGCCCACAACCTGAGGTTCTCTCCTACCAGAGAATCCCTAATCCCTATGTACAGCTAGCCTCAGTGACTTACCGCCAGTCCTCATCTAGACCCTTCCCTCAACTACAGTCTGAAATGACAACTCATCATTGGCAATTGGGTATGGATCTTCTGCCTTCTCCTGCCCTGGCTTCCTCCCTTCAGTCTTAGTATGCCTCAGGCCTTGTCTCAAGCCCTGCAGCCTCGGATCTTGCCTGGGTAGACCTCCCCCAGCTCTGCCTGCCTTTCCCCAGCCCTGCTCTGTGTTACCAAACCCCTGTAGCTTCCCTGCTTGCCCTTCAACCCCAGCTCTAACCCAGGGCTGGCTTTGACCCTTGCAGGGCCAGTGAGGGGCAGATGCCCTGCCACAACACCCTATACACGGTGTCCAGTCCCAAATGACTCTTACACCTGAAAAACATGTATTGTACCGGGTTGTCGCTTCAGTATTACAATTTGTTAAACAACCACTAGCTTTACTTTATATAAGGCATAAAGGGACTGCGTAAATGTATTTGCATAGGGTAGTAAAAAGATGACTTTGGGGAACGTGCTCGCCATCTATAAAAACTTATAAAGTATTGATATGAATAATGGAAGGAAACAGTTCACAAGCTTAGAAAATGGACTAATGAGTAAAGGGCCTGAAACAAAGGAAAGAAATCTTAAGCCTACTTCTGAAAAAAATACCCTCATGGTAAGCGTGATTGGGCAATATCTCAATATCCTATCCCAGTGAAGAGAGTTGAGACCAGGGTTCCCTGTCAAATGAGCGCCTGGACGGCCACCCAGAGAAGTTCAAATGCTCTTCAGCTGATTAGCAGAGCATCCATAGTGCCCACAGCTGTCAGCCTGTGTTTCTATTGCTGTTTTACATTTACACATGCCTTGGTGCACATTACATTTTTCATTTTTTCTGCCTGTGGATGGAAAAAAAATTAGAGGGAATATTGATTGAAACACTGTGATCGAAGAGACTCATTACAAAATGACACAAAACATTAATTAGCAGTCCTTCAAAATGCAAGGCTCAGCCTGGGTGACACCTGAGATCCTCTGTACGCTCTGTGATTTCACTAGCTAGGTAGTGAGTGCCAATCTGCTCTCATTTTGGTAAGGTTGCTGTCGGTTGAAAATCTAAAACCTATTCCAAAAAAAGTAGGCAAACAAATCTAATTTTTCAAACCAGTCTGGGCTTGCTGCTTTCTTGGAGGAAAAAAAATCCTACGATTAGCTCTCCTGCTCACATCTTTAGTGCCTCTTTGCCAACCCTGCCACTGAAGAAGACCTATTCGACTTTCTGAAAGGGAGGATTCAGCCACTCCCCTGCCAACTGTTCCATGGTCAAATGATGCTATGGAAAAAAAGCCCCTTGCCAACCCTAGAGGGAAACTTTAATGTTTCTTGCCAGGTGAATGGAAAAAGAATTATACAGCCGACATGAACTATGGACTGCTGATAATGGTAGAACAACTTTCCTGACATGCTGGTCTTCCACATTGCCTGGAATCAAAATTCCTTATCTAAGATCTTTTCCTCAGATGCTTGTTGCCAAAGCCAGTCCCCATGTAACAACAGAAGACGATGCGCCTACTGCAAAACCTAAACCAGGTAAAAAAGGAAGATGGCAATACGAATGGGAAGAAAACCAGAAGGGCTCCTTTATGGAGATGACAGAGTTGAGAAGATGCAAGGCTCAGTTTTGGAATGATGAAGGCTGGATTTGATGACCTCCTGAGGTCCCTTTCAGCCCTAGAATTCTATGGTTCTATAAAGTCTTGCTGACATTTTGGGCCAGAGTCTCAGCTCAACTGAAATGGGATTCCTGATTAACTCCACTGACTTCAGCTAGTTTGATGTTGTTGCAACTCAGAGCTGATGCCAGTGTTAGGCACCTATGAAAAGGTCATGTGGCCATGTAGAGCACACTTGCATAGGTGTTATGGTGATGGCTGGTGTACAAAATCCTAAAACAGATTGGGAAAAATATCCTTTTTGGCAAGGACAATTTTAACATTTTTGTTACAGCTTTGATTTTTCTCCCATGGAAATCATGTGTCCTTTTCTGGGCTCATGACCATAGGCAATAGGTTTAAGAAAACCCCTTTCTTCTGGCTTCCTGAGGTTCTCAGATATCAACAACCCATCCTTTAATGTGACAGGAGAAAGAACCCATCACCCTGTTTGCTGACTGCATGGCTATATCTGTTGTAATAGATGGAAGGCCACCTGTGGCTTCTCGGTTGTCACTGTGTTATGCAGTGATCCCACAGGTGGAATTCAGAGCCAGATGTTCCTTAATCACAAATCTATTGACCATCACTTAATAATGATAGTCTGTGGTTTGTTATGACTGTAATTTTTATGGCTGGGACTGGGACCCCTGGATTTCAATCATACAGAACTTGGAGGAAATTCAGATCCAAATTTCATGGCTATGCCAATCTTGTCCATACACATTTTTATTTTGTGATTGCCCATCGCTGCATCTCTAATTAATATTTTCTATGTATAATGTTATTATTTATGCTATCTCTTTGATTTTTGTGTACATCTAATATGATGACCTTGGTGTGTGAAATCCTGTCTCCCTCTAGTGGTTGTCCCAAGCAAAGATAATACCTGCTATTGCTGCAAGGCTAACAGAGTTGCTTCCTTCACTTGGGACTTCATCTTCTGATGGCCTGGGTCAGGAGTTTGAGCTCCACTTATGTTGGAAGACAGCTGCATGTGATTTCTTACATGTGGCGACTGCACTGCAAAAGCACCTCGTTCTTGATTTTCAGAAATACCTGTGACAGACAGGCAGAGGAGAAGTGCAACCAACCCTCTAAACTGAGTCAGTGGTAGGGAAGGTTCTGCAGGGAACTGCTGATGCTCTTTTCTCTGCCTTGGGGTCGAATATCATGACAGTCATATGAGTGACTTGTCACCAATTGATGTTGTTGTACGTTGGATTAATAGCCAGTTTGGCTTTGCCTTGAGTCATACACAGTGTGATCTGAATTTCACATGGAAAAGCCCTGCTCCTCTTTCAGATCACAAAGCTTCCCCAAAGCAGTGATTGAGGGACTCAGGGCTTGCGCCCACTCGACAGCCACAACAAACACGTCTGACAACCAGGGGCTGAGGACCAAATGCAAACAATAAAAAGCCGCCAGTTTCTACAAGAAAGCCTTTCTAAAGCCATGGTATTGCCCTGGCCAGCCAAAATTGCAGTACAGAGACCACAAACACCCACAGCATCCTCCTTACAGCAAGAGAAAACAAGGGCAGATAACAGCATGAGGTTACTTCCCTGGGTGGAAAGTGAGAATAAAACATTCAAAACCATGTTGCCTTTGCCCTTTATGTTGATGGATAGCTCGAGTTTTATGCAAATATCGAGCACAGCATTTTTTGAATAAACATACACGAATATTAATTTTGTTTCCAGTAGGAACACTGTGACCTGTTTGAGTCTCAAATTGCGCCATTCTTTTTTTCCTTTCTCACTCTTTGTTTTCCTTTACAAGGATTTGTAACGTATTTTACATTAAAGGGTCTCTCATCAGTTCTGAGGCAAATTTGCAGAAATTTCAAGTGAGGTCATCAGTTATCTTCATGACCTTTTTACTCACAGATTAATTAGCATATTTCATAGCAAATACCAAGGAAAAGTAATTACATATGCCATGCGGTTTGGAAGGTACTCTAACGTCCAGGAGGTCTGCAAAGGGCATTCTATTGAATAACTTCTGAGTTTCTGTGAAAGGACACCGCATGCATCCTCACAACAGTGGGAATTATTTGCTGTCGTCAACATTGTGATGGAAGTTTTTCTGTTATACTAGTGTAAATCAGATCAGAATCAGAGTTTGCATCCAACCTAAACTAACAAACTGAGCTCCCTGTTTCAAACACCAAATACTTGTTGCAAGACTTGGTAGAAAAATAGGAGATAGATTTTCATGAAAAAGCTCAATTTTATTTCTTATTTCTCATCAAATGTGAGATTATTTGATATTTTGCCACCAACTCTGATAGCAAGACAGCAGCCAACACTCTCGCCAGGCCTCTGGACAAGGTTCAGGGGAAAAGGAGAGCAGTCCAAAGAGAAATTAAGAAGACTGGGATTTTCAGCTTAGGGAAGAGGACACTATGAAGGGGATGTGAGAGAGGTCTATAAAATCATGACTGGTTTTGAGAAGTAACAGAGAGGTAGCCATGTTAGCCTGTATCCTAACAAAACAAAAAAAGTCACGTAGCACTTCAAAGATTAACAAAATAATTTATTAGGTAATGAGCTTTCTTGGGGCAGACCCACTTCTGCCTGGAGCTGATAAGGTAAATAAAGAAAAGTTATTTGCTTGTTCCCATAACAAGGGGCTACCAAATGAAATGAATAGGTAGCAGGTTGAAAACAAAAGCAACAGCAACAACCACAACAAAAAGGAAAGTGTTTCTTCAAGCAAAGCACGGTCAATCTGTGGAACTCTCTGCCAGCGGATGTTGTGAAGGCCAGGATTTTAACAGGGTTCCTAGCCTCTGATGTCAGCATGGGTGACAGAGAAGGGATCACTTGATGATCCCTGTTCTGTTCATTCCCTCTGGGGTACCTGGCATTCACCAGTGTCAGAAGACAGGATACCGAGCTAGATGGACATTTGGTCAGACCCAGCGTGGTTGCTCTGATGTTCTTATGTCCAGAATTGGTGGACCCCCAGGGTGGAACATGGGGCAGCCAGCCCTCAGCGCTGTCTGGAGTGTTCTGCCCAGCACTCCCGCCTGCCTAGGCAGCTCTCAGAACCACCTGCAATGCGCCACGTTTTTTTTTTTTTTTGTACCTCCTGGCCCCAGAGCAACTGCCCCTTTGCCACCTCCATCCACAGGCTTGTAGCAAGGAACTACCTTCCCTCCCCCCTCCTCACCAGCTAAGAAACAGTCACAAAATTTGTTTGATGAGGAGGGTAACACTTTCACAACTTTCTGAGGAGCTTAATTCCCCTATTTCAAAAGCATCATAACCACTTAGGGATCTACAGGTACATTTATACTGAAGAAACTCCCTCCCTCCTGCCCTCTTGGCAGTGAATCTCAGAGTCCAGACTGATTGCTTTGAGCTTGTTCTGTGGGGCTGACCACGGCAGTGTAGACATTTGGTTGGAGGTTAGGCTGTGAGAGCCAGCAAGAGGGGTCGATCTGGGTGGAGCTGGTAGCCTGTGCTATACCGGAGCACAGACTGCAGGCTCTTGTGCTCGTGTCTTGTCTTAAACTCTATGACTCCATCAACGCTTTAATCCAATGCTTCCCGCTTGCCCCTGTGCACTCTTGACCTTGGAAAGGAATGAGTCCTGAAAGGAGAATAACAAGCCATCCCAGTGAAATCAGAGTGCAGAACTGCAAGGTGCTAATTTCTCCTAATCTAGTTTAACCCGCTTTAGGAAGTAACAAAATATTAAAAGTATCACTTTTAAATCATAAAAAGATTGGCAGCCCCCGAAGCTGAAACCCCCTCTGGCTCCATTACTGGCATGGAAAAACACTCCCAGATCAGATAAGGATATTAATCCAATTTGGAGCTGTGGGGTGAGCACATGGAAGTGGTTGGGTTTTTTTTTCCAGGCTTGCCACATCCCAGCAAAGCATGAATATCATAGAACAAGATGTGTTTCTGCTGGGCCTGATCCGAATCCCATTGAAGTCTATGGGAGACTTGCCATTGACTTTAGTGAATTTTAGATCAGGCTTCAAATCAGCAAGACAGTGAAAGTTCAAGGGAGTGCTGGGAAAATCCCTTTGGTTTCTGCGGAGAAGGGAGAGTGAACACTCCTAGGTAACACTGAAGCCGGGTCTACACAAGACATAGTCAATTTCAGATGCACAATTCTAGCTATAGCAATTGCATAGCTAGAACTGACCTATCTGCAGACTACTTGAAGGTCTGCCCTTACTGAAGGAGGTCGACAGGAGGGTTTCTCCTTTTGACCTCCCATGCCTGTCACAATAGCAAGGAGTACAGGGCTTGACTGCTGACCCCAGACAGATCCATTTCATGAATCTTTACCAGAAACATGAAGTAGAACTCCAGAAGACCCACCCAATCTTCCTGGAAGTGTAGACAAGCCCTTAGTTCAGCATGAGGAGAGGGGACTAGAGTAGATGAACAGTCAGTATCCCTTCTAGTCCCATTATAAATGCCCTCAGGCAGGCTTGAACCTGGGCTCTTCGGCACTTTTAAAGACTAACAAAATAGTTTATTAGGTGGTGAGCTTTTGTGGGATAGACAAAGGAGTTCAGTATCATTGTCCTCATTTGATAGATTGGGATGTCATGGATAAACTGAGGCATGGGAAGACTTGCCCAAGGTCCTACCAGCAAAGCATAGGGAGAATCAGGAACTGAATTAAAATCTGCTGCATCCTGTCCACTAGCCCACGTAAGGACTCAAGATGCAACTGTTGAGAAAGAAACTTAAGGAAATTATAAAGATCCCGTCCCACTGAATTTTAATGGGAGTTGGATGCTTAACTCCCTTACATGTCTTTAAAAAACCTAGCCTAAGCTTTCAGAGACTGAAGATACTGTTGTATTGCTTTGTGGTCAAAAATGAAACTGGATGCCTTTAAGACCACAGACAAAACTTGAAAAAGTGCCCAAGTCTCATTTTCAAAAGCAACCCAGATATTTAGGCAGCCAAGTCTCACTGAAAGTCAATACAACTTAAGCATCTAAGTCACTGAGGGACATATATTTAAATACAACAAAACATCTTTAAGAAGCTGGTTCTGTAGGTACTTTTGAAAAACTTACCTCATATCTATTTCTCCGTTTTGTTTATCACTTTGTGTTGGATTACCTAACAGTCATGCTTCTGTGGGAACTAGGAACACAAAATAGATCCACCGTGCAAAATTATGTCTATACTTCTTGAAATCATGACCTCTGTACTGTCTTCATTAGACTTTGGCGTGGACACCCCATTGAGAAGAACAGCAGAAATTCACAGGTCTAATAAAGCTGGTTTCAGTCAAAGGCAGCATTGTATAAGTTCTAACATACATATTTGCCTTTGCACCCTCGAGGGATAGAAATTGCTTGTGTTTTAGGGTTAATAACGATGTGCATTCTCCAAAACGTGAAGCTGTCATGGACAGAGATCGCACCAAGTCATCAAGCGAGTCTGAAGACCACATTCTCAGTATTGAGTGCTTCATATTTTTTTAGAAACTTTGCTACCATATAGCTCTCATGAATATATTGGGTTGGTTGCAGGTAATCAGGTAATTTTTGTCTTTCTTATCTATTTAGATTGTAAAGACTTCAGCAGCAATGGGGTGGGGTTTGTAGATATTACCACAATACAAATACATAATGTAGTCTAATGAGGGGACTTCTTTTTCTTTTCTTTATTTTTTTTGTGTGTAGCTGACTATTGTCCCAATTTTAGCTAATGTTGAATGTAAGGAAAACAAGTCCATTTCCTTTTCTATTTTTCACACTAAATTTGAGGTCACCCACTGGCAACCCACAGCTGGGGGCTTTGAGTGAAATCTGCTAACTGAGTATTCGTTTTCATGCTAGTTTGCCTCGCTTGTGCCAGAATGTAAACAGTCTGTTAGACTGTCCTGTCCGTCAACAAGCTAAAAACACGCCCACGCCTAGGGGAATTGGAGCCTTTCTGCAGCATAGCACATGGCTTAGTTGCTCCTTCAGATGAGAGCAATTCCTTTGGCTTTGCTGCTTTCATTCCATCTTAGCCCAGCTGCTCATGTCTAACCACAGATAATCGCGTTAATAGATAGAGGAAATGAATAGCAATTTTAATGTCTTAGAATAAAAGCAAAAGACTATAACTGAATGAGGAACTGAAAGAAACATGCCATTTGAAGAGCTCTGCCCGCTGCTATCATAATGGCGGTAAGTAGGAGGCAAGCTGATTACAGAGAGAGTGTGGGTGGATTCCCTCTACTTTACCACAAAGCCCATAGCAGGAGCAAACTGTGTTTTAAGTGTGTCTCATTGTCAGGCCACAAAACAAGACACTTGTTATGTAGGAAGCAAACCTCAAACCAACTCAATCGCAAGCAAATTCGCCATTCCTTCCATGTTGTTAAGTAATGCCACCTCCTTCCCTCCTCACAGCATGTGTCTGAGCCCTTGGAGTCGGGGAAAATTCCAATTCCAGCTGACACACCAGGCAGCTCTTCAAGACAGCTGAGACTTGTGGGGCTGGTAGTTTTCACTCTCAGCGGGATCCTGCTCTTTTGCTTTTCATGAACACGTGGGTGAGAACAGTTTTGTTCATATTGGTATTTGTGGAAATCAAAGCCCAGCCTTATAGCTGAGACCAGTTCACTGAGCAAACAAATGCTTTTGATTAGCCTTTGCTCTTTACACAACATTAGGAGTGTAAAGAGACTACATGGATGCATGTAGGTTTCATTTAACTGTGTTTACTAATTATATACAAACCCTAGTTACATATAGACACATGCTCTGCTAGGTTCTCACCAGATGTATCCCTCAACAGAAGACAAAGATGTCTTCTAGAAGGCTAGGAAACTATTAAAAGAGATACTATTCATTTTCTGTACACTACAAAGGCCTGTGACAACAAGGTCCTTATGCATGTGCCTAACTTTAACTATGTGAGAAGTCTTGCAGAAATTCGTTTCACACATCACCTCACTTAAACCCATACAAAATCTGACTGCTAAATTCATCTTCCTTGCCTGTTGCTTTGATCTCACCATGTCCCTCTTTGAATCCCTTCCATTGGTTTCTCATCCAATATCGTACTGAACCTATAACTCTTTGTCACTACCTCTGCTGACAAAGGTTAGGTAATCCCAAGCAGTGCCTCTACTAATTATGTGGCTTGTGTAGAGAATTGTGGGTGTTGATGACTCCTGGATCGAAACCAGCTAGTCCGTGGATATCTCCTTTACATCTGCAGGTATCCAAATCCACATCTATGAGAAGTCCTGTGGCTCCTTAGAGACTAACAGATATTTTGGAGCATAAGCTTTCGTGGGCCAAGGTCTACTTCGTCAGATGCAAGTGCATGCATCTGATGAAGCGGATCTTTGCCCACAAAAGTTTATGCTCCAAAAAATCTGTTCATTTATAAGGTGCTGCAGGACTTCTCACTGTTTTTGTGGTTACAGACTAACATGGCTACCCCTTTGATACATCCACATTTGTGGAAGTGGATATCCATGGCTCATTTTTGCAGATACAGGTATGGATACACATTTTGTATCTAGGACCCAGCAAATTTGCAGATATCTGCTTTTTATTTGTGGGTATCTGCATGTGTGGATGTGGATGAGGATATCTGCACCTCATTTTTGCAGATGTGGATGCATATACAAAGTTTGTACCCATACGGGGCTCTGCTAATAGGACTAAGTCACCAAACACCATAAACATTGGTTGGGCTATTCAGATCACAAGTAATTACTTCTTTTCCTTTCCTAATGTCCTACAGCTGAAAAACAGCCTCAGAGATTTTTCCATTCTCCTCCATTTTTAAAAAACAAAGAGGCTTGCGTCTAACTCCCTCATTAGCTAAGACAACTGTACAGCATTTTGGTGTATTATTTATGCACTGGCCAGAATCACATAAATTCACAGCAGAAATCCTGGCACAATATTCTCACTGCCTATCATTTTTAAAGCTCACCTTAGCATCCTAGATTCTATAATATATATTTTTTAAGAAGACTATTGTGGTTATGCAAAAACCAGGCCTCGGGATGCTAAGGAAATTAGTGCGCAAGCACTTCTCTGGAAATCAACCCAACATGAGACCATTCACCCTTGTTTGGTGACTAACCCTCCGTTTAACAAGTTTTTTTTTGGCCCACCCTAAGAATTGCTTGCCTATTCGGTGCATAGAGAGGGTTACTTGTGTGTCTGCCTGTGTTTTTAAAGTGCATGACAACTGATAGTGATCGGCTTGCACATTCTGACGTGGCCAATCCATGCATCAGTTCACCCGTGAGGCTCTGATTCATTGCATACCATCACACGACCCATGGACCTTCCAGCAATCCATGTGGTCTACAGCTTGCTTGAATTGGCTTGGCTCAGGAAACCACAGTTAACTGCCTTGTCCAACACACCCAGCAGAGAGACGAATGAAGCATGGTTGACTGCTCCCACCCCACAAAAAGCCACTCCCATAGAGCTGGGCCATTCCTTCGATGACAAGGAGGCCTCTAATAGCAGGCCCATGTGTCTTGGCTTCCAAATGTATTAACTTCCTTAAAAAGTGAGGGTGTGGAGAGAGGCAAGTAAAGAGGTGATTGTGGGAAAGGGAAGCACCTTATTCTGACACAAGCGACTGACTCTTAGGTGGTGCATGAGCTGTCAGCTGATTAACCCCATCAGAGCCCAGCTCAGTCTTCCCTGCTCAGCGGAGCAAAATTGTGGTTGGAAAGGGCTCCGTCCTCATCCCCACAGGAAATCTTCAGGACATTGAAAACCCTGGCCTTCACGAAGATCTGATTCATAAGCCCAGACGCTGGGGGTGCTCTGGGGCTGGAGCACCCATGGAGAAAAATTAGCGGGTGCTCAGCACCTACTAGCAGCCAAGTTCCCTCCCTTTTTCCGCCCTCTCTCCCAGCACCTCCTGCCCACCACGAACAGCTGTTTCACAGCCTGCAGGAGACAAACCTACACCTTATTTAGGTACGCAGATGTCCATTGTTTCCATTTATATTCCCAGGTTTATGGTAAGGCTTTCACTGTCTGTGGAAGATTTCAGAGCCAAAGCTCTGGAGACTAATCTCCTCTAGCTAAAGAACAGGAACCACCCTCTCTGTACCAAAGCCAGTCCCTGTGTGCTGAGCAGCCAATGGGCCTTAACCGTGTGCTCAAGGGAGTACGGGAGTTTTCATTTTCTCTGCCTGTGGTGATTAAAACAGGAGTCTGCGAACCAGGAGATTTGGGTTCCATTCCCTACTCTTCCACTGATTCACTGTGTGACTTTGAACTAGACACTTAACCTCCCTGTCCTGCAATTTTATCGTTTGTAAAATTAGACTTGCTGAGCTCCTATGCAAGAGGATGGGGCAACTCCATGTCCTCAGAAGGGGCGGAGCCTTGGGTGGAAGGGGCGGGGCTGAGGCTAACCTCTCTCAGACTGCTTTCATTGCCACATGGGGCTCCGACAGCAATTTAAAGGGCCCATGGCTGCAGGAGTCTTGGGCTCCTTTTGAATTGCTGGGCCTTGGGCAGTTGCCCTTTTTATACCTTCTGCTGGTGGGCCTGTGTGAAATGCACTCAAACATGCCTTAGAACACTCTAAGATCCACAGGGTGGAGTGTGTGCTCTGAAGGCAGGTTACCCAAGCGACTATCTCACAACTGTCAATTATTTTTATAAGAACCACCGAGTAGCCATCAGGAGTTTGGGTCCTGGCTGGATTTGAAGAAGGACTCCAACGCGGTGGTGGAATACCATCCTCAGAATCGCTTGAGTCCTCTGAGTTACTGAAAAGGATGAAGACAGGCAATGGGTGGCTTGAGTATCTCATAGCCCGACGTTACGTAGGACCCCCTCCGAGAGCTTACTACCTGTGGGTTTGTGAACCCAGGAGCCTTCCCCAACATCAGCGCAGGAGCATGACAAGAACATTTCTAGATCACACTCTGGAAGGCGGTGGTGAGGAAGAGGCAGGGAGAGGATTGGTTTCTTTTACATCTCCTGCCTGCACAAGAAATTTTAAATGGGTTTGTATGAGTTGCAGGCAAAGTTAAACATTTTAACTTGTCAATCAGCCCATGTTTATTGACCTAAGATTGGCAGATAGAAGAGACAGTTATTAGGGGAAAAAATTATCGCTGTGGAAAAAGCCTTTCCTCAGTTTTGCTTCTGACATGTAGTCCTGGCGTCAAGGCGAAGGATGTCTTTTTCCCAACCCAGCTAAATAATGCTGTGAAAATAAACACACTCAATCAATTTCATCTCCTTAAAGAGACATGTGTGTGTTTAATAATGTTTAACTTGTTTACAGCAAGGAACTCACAACTCCTCACTTTTGCTCCCTGATTAAGGCTTCCTGTGGAACACTTGAGCTCCTGAGGGCGTAGGCTATCTGTGTGTTGCTTCTCATTTAATGGACTCCACTGTGAAAGTTGTTCTCACTGAGAAAGTGGGCAGGGAATTAGTGGTAGGCCACACTCACTTTGCAGGAATTCATGCAAGCTTTTCCCCACACTTTGATATGTAGGTTTGCTATGAGTTTCAGGTTTGAACAACTTCCCAAGTGCAAAGTGATTTGAGCAAGGAAGTGGCAGCTAGGATACCTGGATTTGAACCTCAGATCTGCTATTGTGATGCCCCTGGGATGTGCGGATGCTGCATCTCAGACCCTGGTCTACTTATCTTCCCTCTGAGGCTATTTCTCATCTGCACAAAGCTGCTCCACAAATTTATCTGGTGTCAATACCAACCATCGTGTGACTGTTTGCAACTCAGCCCAGATCCTATCCAATCTCCATGGACTTTTGTGAGTCTTTGGATGAACAGGGGTCTTGGTTTGGCATGAAACTAGCACGAGTGAGCACAGCCTAGTTAGTGTCAGGTTTCCTTGTGTACTCTGGTTCCACCTTGTGCAATGCAGAGAAGTTGTCCTAGATAGTAGCTAGGCCATGGGTCAACAACCCCCGGCACAGGTGGCAAGAGTGGCATGGGAGCTAATTTTCATCAGCATGCAAGGCAGGAACTCAGCCTCGCCTCTCCTCCCCTATGCAGCTGGGAGCTTGCTCAAAGCCAGGCTGCCTGTGGATGAACAAAAGACCAGCTAATGCTACCAACCACTGCCTAAACGCAAAGCTCTGCATCTTTATTTATTTATTAATGAAGCTGTTCTAAGTGTGACTATTAGTGACTGTACAAAGGATCCCCGGCGCCTGAACCATACATAGAGATCAAAAGGTCAAATTTCAGCATGCTGCCTTGGAAAGGTTGCTGACCTCCTGAACCATAGGCACAGCAGCTGCTGGCTGCTAGGTTCACACCATAGAATTTCACCTGGCAGGAGGATATCAGGATAGAGTGTCAGAGGAGAAGGCGGTAACCAGACTAAGCTTGAGACCTTGTCCCTGTTGCCAACAAAAGGCATTGACTCATCTACCTTGTCTCTCCAGTACTTGGGTGCAGGATGGCATAAGAACAAAAGAACAGCCATAATGGGTCAGCCCAAAGGTCCATCGAGCCCAGTCTCTTGTCTCCTGGCAATTGCCAATGTCAGATACCCCAGAGGGAGTGAACAGAACAGGCAATTATCAAGGGATCCCTCCCTGGTTACCCATTTCCAGCCGCTGAGGAATAGAGTCTAGCGATGCTATTTCTACCCATCCTGGTTAACAAGTATTTATGGACTTATCCTCCAAGAATTTATCTAGCTCTTTTTTGAACCCTGTTAATGTCTTGGTGTTCACAACACCCTGTGGCAGGGAGTTCCACAGGTTGACCATGTGCTGCATGAAGAAATATTTCCTTTTGTTTGTTTTAAACCTCCAACCTATGAATTTCACATAATGACCTCTAGTATTATTGTTATAGGAACAAGTCAATAACTTTTCCTTTTTCCCTTTCTCCTTGCCCCTGGGTCAAAAAGAGAACTAAGCCAAGGCGGTGGCAAAAGGAAATCTCAGATGTGGGCTACATGCAAAGTTGCATGGTTTACTCAAGCTGGGTTTTTTCAACTGCTTTTATTAAATGAGTACACAGCCCTGTCTGGGCACTTTTAAATCAGTTTAAACCAATTTAAGCCATTTTAAATAGGCATAAATGTGCCTACATGACAGCATGCACCCATTTGCCTGGTTTCCAGTGGGACCTGGGTATTCCATTCCCTGAAACAACTTTGAAAATCTCAGCCTCTGGCTCACTCTCTTTTGATCAGAACAGAGGCTGATACCAGCCAGGGCTCTTCTGTGAAGAGTCTCCCAAACTTCTATTCTATGGGAGTCAAAGACCTCAAAATGTCACTGTGATCCTAGGACTATGTGTTGTGAACAACCTGTGATGTGGACACTTGTTTTCTAGAAACAGGACTTCAAATAAATCATTTAATGTAGGTCACCAAATAGCTACCCTGATTTTGAGCCTTCTACATGGCCCAGAAACTAGAGTAGATAGATCTGGGTATTGAGACTTCCTACTTCAGACTGTTTTTTTCCCCCTGAAATACAGATACATCCACTAAAGTCAACAGCAAGGCTGACACTAGTGTTCCCTGTCAGCTGTGTGCTTGTGCAGCCACTCAGGAGAGATTCCAGGCTGCCCAGATGATTAGCAGAGTGCCCACAGGTAAATATTTTGTTTCTGCCGATGGTGCACATTCAACACCTGCCTTGGTGCACATAACAAAATTTATTCTGCACGTGGATGGAAATAATCCACATGTGGATGGAAAAAATTAGCGAGGCACATTGTTGTCATTGAGGTTAGTGGACCCGAGATTTGACCCTAAGGTTTTCAATCACAAAGGTTACGTCTACACTAGCACACTACGTCGAAGTAGTCTATTTCGAAGTAAGAACATCAAAATGGGCTACTTTGACGGTTATTGTCTACACGTCCTCCAAGGCTGGTGCCGTCGACGTTCAGCAACGAAGTAGACATGGGGAACGTCGAAAGGAGCTGCCCTGGAAGGAAACGCGGAGCGTCCACACACACAAGCGCTCTCTGTTGAAATAAGGAGCCAGAAAAGCCTGCGGACAGGGTCACAGGCTGGACTAGCCCTGCTGGGGCAAGAGCAAGCTGCTCCCTTAAAGGGCCCCTCCCAGACACACTCAGCCTGCACAGCACGAGGTCCACAGAGCTGACAACTGGTTGCAGACTCCGTGCACACAGCATGGACCCCCAGCTGCAGCAGCAGCAGCAGCCTGAAGCCCTGGGCTAAGGGCTGCTGCATGCGGCAACCATAGAGCCCCGCAGGGGCTGGACAGAGCGTCTCTCAACCCCTCAGCTGATGGTTGTCCTGGAGGACCCCGCTATTTCGACATAGCGGACGCAGATCATCTACACAAGCCCTACTTTGACATTGAATGTCGAAGTAGGGTGCTGTTCCCATCTTCAGATAGGAATAGCGATTTCGATGTCTTGCCACCGAACGTTGATTTCAACATCGAACTAGTGCATGGCGCATGTAGACGCGACGCGTGCTGTTTCGACGTTGCGCCAGCTACTTCAAAGTAGCCGGCTAGTGTAGACACAGCCTTAAGCTGTGCTCTCCTCACACAGGCACACTTTCGTAGTAGGGAAGATGTTGGCATTGGCAAAGGATATATCATCATGAAGGAAGAACCTCTGGCTCTGGAATTGCTTCTCCTGTGGTCCAGAAAACACAGAGTTCATTGACTGTCAGGTGTAAAGTTCGTGTCCGAACCTTTTGCCAGTGAAGACTGACAGTGGGGGACATTGAGGTGATGCTGAAGAAGTGTAATTTAGCTGACATTGGTCAATGTGCTGCTCTCCTGTGTTTGACTGAATGCCCAGAAAGCTCAGTGACAGGCACATTTTATTATATTTTCCTTTTAAACTCTGTCCACATGAAAAATTGTCACACAGTTTTATGGGAAAGGACTGTTCTCCCAGATGTGGCCCCACAGCATGGTAATGGGGCGGGTATTGGTATTTTTTAAAATAATATTTGAAAGGATTTGTAAATCCATATTTATAAGCATGAAAAACCTCACACAAGACACCAAATTAAGACTTGAGGGGAGGGACACAGAGTCCTTGGGCTGCAGGAGAATGAAGCCTGCATTTCCACTCTGACAATTTGCAAATCAAGTTTGGATATTTTTCCCCCTAAAATAGGCTTTTGTTCAAACAGACATCACATCAGGGGCAGGTCTATGGCCTGGGCTATGCAGGAGGTTGGAAACAGTGATCCAGAGGGTTCCTTCTGGACTTTGGAATCGAAGAACCAATGTCCAAATTGAATTTGGTGCATCTTCAGCTAACCTGACCACTGTCTGTCTACCTGGGCTTTCCACAACATCATCAGAAACCAGATGAATTTTTTTATAAAACTCTGTGATTTAATAATACAAAAATGAGCTCTTTGTTCTACTTTCGGTCAAAATTAAATCTCTTCTTCTTGAGGTCAGAGGTGGGGGAGAGGAATTCACTCTACACCTCCAACCAACAGGAGGGGGCAGGGGGAGGAAATAATTTGACTGAGCTACCTTAAATTCCAATGAACTCTGAATAGCTCCCCCCCTTTTCCATTCAAATAGCAGAAGGATTATAGGTGCTGTAATTACTCCGCAGACCTGTACGTCATTTGCTGGACCACAATATTTTTCTTACTCACTGTGCTCTCTTTCTTAAAGACAAATTTGTTCTGTTGATGAAGACATGAGTTATCCGGGTAGACGCGTTCCAAAAACACGTTTTTATTTTAAAGGGCTGGGGAAAATCCTCACCGGTGCCAACACAACCTATTTATTTGGTTTCACAAAGGTGCGGTCCCTCCTCTTTATTCTGGTGACATTTAGCTCGGCAAAATATCTCCAGAGCCAGATGAAAGCCTCAATGTGTGAGGAAGAAGGTCGCAAGGGAGAAGAGTTGCTGTCGTCAGCCTGGGCTGCAATTGCGAATCTACCTCAGAGGTTAACACACCTTGTCGCAGTGGGTTTTTAGAAGATGGACCGTTGGATGAAATAACCCTGGGTGGTCTTCCAGGGTCAGTTGAAGAGAGATTTCCACAAACTATAAGTCAAGAGGCAAGTTTTAAAAGGGCTTCAGTCTTCAGCAAGGCAAATACTCCTCTTTTGCCATTTGAATTTATTAGAGGGAGGTTGAAAAAATGCAGCCAATATGTGATGAGGAATCTGGAAGACTGGAAGGGTCCTCTTGGGACATCAGATCCAGATTCCCATCTATTGCAGGCCAATCCTGTCAGATAATCTCTTTCACAGACTTACCCTTCTTCTTAAAACTACTTAGGTTGTCTGCATCCCACCAGTTGTGTGGGGAGAATGTTCCAGAACTTCTCTCCTCTGACAATTTGAAACTGTCGCCTGTCCCCCAGACTAAATTTATCCATGACCCGTTCATACCCATTTGCTTCTGTGACAACCTTGTTCTTTCAGTTAAATAGCTCTTTTCCCTGCCTGCTCTTTACCCTATTAATGCATTTACAGAGCTCAGTCAGAGCTCCTTTCACCCTTTGCTCTGTCTGTCCCTGTTGAAGAGTGGTACAGCTTAGGAGAGGATGGCAAAGAGGGAGAAGGGTTTTGTTGCCAGCTGATCGATTCCTGATTTCTAGACTCGGCACTCAGGCCTGGCAGTGCCCTCCAGAAGTGGTTCCAATTTACGGTGGCTTGGAAAGGCTTCCTGTCAAACGGGAGGGAACAGAAACCTCTGGGCACACCCTTCCTTATCCGAAGGCCCTGCCCCAACAACACTACTCTGTCACAAGTTTCAGTGCACAAATGTTTGACGTGTCCTATGCTGGGAGGAGGCATATAACTTGGGAGCCAATGAAGCCAGCTTTGCTGCCTCTTCAGGGACTGCTGTCTGTATGGGGGTCCATATGCAATGCATGGGGGTGTATCGGGGGCCACATGCAACTCCGGTATTTGTTGCCCCCTCCTGCTCTCACCATGAGCGCTGTGCTGCTTGTGATGAGTATGGGGGAGTCCTGTCCCTCTCCCGCAGTGGTGTGGCCCAAAAGCGCTACTGCTAGGTTGCGCTGCTCCAGAGGAAGGGGGCGGGACTGCCCCTGTACCCACCCACCAGAAGCTTCCCCAGGAAAAAACAGGTGGGAACAGGGAGAGGTGGGGCAAGGGCGGAGCTGGGACAGGAGGGGAGGGACATGGGTGAGAAAGGGGTGTGGCATGGGAGGACCAGGGTTGGGAGATGGAAGGGCATGGCAGGGAAATGATGGGGCATGGGCAGAGCAAGGAAAGGGAGGGGCAGGCCAGGGGCACTTGTCCATTCCTGCCCCTGCAATCGCTACACCAGTCATCTCTGTCCCAGGGCCCCACCTCCCCCTGAAGTGCAGCATCGCCCAAAGTGTGGGGCCCAAGGCAAACACACTGAACCATCCAATGGACAGGATGACTGTGTCTGCTTCCTGGGCCGGCCTTGATTATGACTCCTTTAGCCCAGCCCAGCAGTTGTTCAAAGGGCCATAATCCCCCTCGCGATAATTCAGCTTAAGTCAAGAGAGCTGTACCCAGGATGGAATTGGTCTGTTTGTACCTGATTCCAAGAAAGGTATCATGGGAAGGCAAATCCTTTTCTTCCGAAGGAGATGGGATCATGCCATGTCTTGCAGGTGGTGCTTTTCAGAAACACTTCTTGGACACGGTTAGAACAAAACAGGAGGAGGGAGAATGAACACCCTGAAACTGATAGCAAGATGCGAGAAGATGCCATAAACGAACAGAGACTCCCTTTGAAGTCTGCCGGAGAGATAATTAAATGTTTCAACCCAGGCCAGCCAGGGTTTTGTGTTTCATGCCTCTTGTGGTTTCATTCTGCGCCCAGAGGGAGAGTGAGTAGCTCCTTCGAGCTGACAGAATGGGTGAAAGGAGGTGAATGGGAACTGGGCAGGATCCCAGCCGAATGGGCCCTGACCTCAGACTTCTGTGTGAAAAGAATCCCACAACACGAAAGGAAGAGCCTGTGTGCCAAGGGTGGGAATGGGATAGGCGGGGTGGGTGAGCTCAGTAGGAGATGAGCCAGGCTGCATCTCCACCTTGTGTCTACTCCACGCTAGTATTCCAGTTTCTCCTTCTGCACAGCAAGGCTGGTTTTCACCAGCATGAATCACTGCAGAGTCCGTGACAGCTGAAAAGCAGCTGCATCGTCAGAGCTGTGCAAACCCAACTGGAAGCTGAACCTATAAGCGAAACTTAAGAAAAACTGTCTTCCTCCCTTTCTTCCACTTTCACCTTCCTCTTTTTACAAGCCAAATACAGCTAGACCCGTTTGCCTCAGGGAACCAGTGGCAAGGGAGGAAAGAGGGTGCACCTATTTTGGCTTTGACCCTCTGAAGCAGCTCACAGACTCCAGACTCATTCCACCAGGGATTTTCTTTTCTTCCGAAAGGCAATGCATAAGCATCTCTTCCCACTCTGCATCTCAAGAAAGAAAGGGATACAAAACAAAACAAAACAAAAAAAAAAGACCTTATAAATGCACCTCAGAATTATAATGCACATGCATAACAAACATACTCATCCAAAGGCTGGGGAGGGACTAGATATGCTTCCTTAGCACCATGGACCAGCCTGAGTCATATCAGCAGCCATTCAGAGGTCTGCTTCTGAAACAGCAAGCTCTTAGCGAGTTCCTTACTGGCTGGAGGGAGTGGAAGGAGTGAACAGAGCACTGGACTGGGAGTTAGGAGTGTGACTTCCTTATTGGCTCAGTACCAGTCTCGCATTGTGAATCTGGGCAGGTCACTTCATCTTCCTGTGCCTTAGTTTCCATCTGTAAAATGGGGATAATACCACCCCAACTTCAGAGGTGTTGTGAGGCTAAATCCATGGTGAGGCATGTATGAAGACTGGTTAAGTACATTGAGGAATACGCTTTTTTAATGTACTTCATATATTTATGACTCCTTATAAATTAACCATTGTTGTTATCTAATATATCATATACAGGTCGAACCTCTGTAATCCGGAATTCTTTCATCTGCCAACATTCCTTATACGGTGTGATTTTAGTTAGAGGGATGACCACTTACCATGGGTGTGGCCAAGTTTCCCATGATCCCATAAGGTTTGTTTCCAGCCGCCACTCCTGGCTCTCAGTGGTCTCTGCTGCTGCTTTGCTGTAATTTACCCCACATGTCTTTTCAGAGCCCAGTAAGCAGTGGAAAGCTTAGTAATGCTGCTAGACAATATTGACCTCCTGTGGTCCGCATATTCTCTCGTCCAGCACTGGACAGATCCAGAGGGTGCTGGATTAGAGAGGCTCAACCTGTATAATAGTCTAACATCTGATAGACTGACAAGTGTATTGAGTGAATGCTTGCAAACAAGATCTCATCTATAAAGCAACCAATAATATGACATCACCCAGATGGGAGGAATCTTTCCTGTAGGTAAGAAGGTAGGTTCAACATCCCAGATATCCCTAATATAATAATCTGAGCACCACACTGGGAGGACTATTCTGATGCTGAACTGCAAATGATCATTTGGATCCTTTGCAAAGGAACAGTGTTTTTCTAGCTTGGCAGCTCTGTCAGATTCCTTGAAATACTATGTCCTTGAAGAGACTGCATGCAAATATGTAGATATTCGTACACAATGACTGGAACACAATTCACTTGTACTTATATAATGATTAAGTTTAATCAGTCCCTGGGGCAAAATGCACAGAGCTGTCTAACCATTGTCCGAGGTCTCCTCTGGTTGCAGATTAGGAGAAAGGAAAACAGGCCGCAGATGACATGGTTTTTCTTCCAACTGTTCTTGGGTACGAGCCCTGCCCAAGGGTTCCAGGTCTAGGAGGTGGCAGTAGGCATCTTATTCAACCTTTTTTGTTCACTCCATTGTCTGGCTTTCCCGAATCTTCCCTGTGACTTCTCCCATTGTGTCTCTCTCTGTTAGACCGTTCCAGACTTAGAATCTGAACCTATCTCCCTTCCTGTAGTTAAAGAAGATGATAACGGAAGAGTGGACCAATGGAAATCAAGGCACTTCTAAACAGCAGTGCTTGGATCTATGCAGTCCGTATGAGTTTGTATGCAAGTGGGACAAAGCTTTGTCATCCAAGGATGGATTTTGTTTTCTCTTTTTCGTAGCACATGCACACGTTGCCCTGATCCACCATGCAGCAACTCCATGAGTCCGGCTCAGTGTGTTTTCTTGCCAGACTGTTGCAGCCCCTGCAGACATTTTCATGTTGCCACTGGAAATATGTTACAGGCTTCTTTAGATCGGGCATCAAGACAGTGAGCAAGTATTTCCTTTGTGATACAGAATGGCACATGAAAGGCTTCCAGGACTAACTATACAAACACAGGACAGCCCGCTTTAGGGACTCTGATAAGTTGTAGAACTGTACTTTGGGTTTGCAAAATCTTTTCTCATTTCCCAGTGCATGAGCACGCCTCGTCTTCTAGTTGCTTCAGTGAGTTAATGCAATGTCACTGTCACAGCTTTTACTTTCATATTAATTTAATTCCTGTATATCTGAGCATTGATCACCACACGTACACTAATTCACCTGACCTTCAATATGCCCCTGCTATTTCTGTATTGTTATGTCCAACAGCTCTGCCAATGCAATTAAGTTCTACCGTCTTTACTCCCAGGCCACATAATGAATGCTCGTGTGACTCCATCCTGGCCTACAGCACCCACTGGGCCTAGGAAACCTCACCCACTAGTTCTCAGTGCCTGCCTTCTGTTCCTCTCCAGCTGGGCTGAAATTCATATGATTTCCCCCAGGTGTCATAGCCTGTTAGTGACTGGAATAGGAAGGTGAATCCAGATATGCCAGGCTGCTGGTTCTCTGCTCTCTCACCATTAGATCATACAGCTGCAAAACAGAAGCCAGCATTTCATCTATAGATCTCAAAGTGCTACACAAAAGAAGTCCGTAACCTTACATTCCTCCCCATTTTATAGATGGGAAAACTGAGTCATGAGGTGGTGAGGTGACTGTCTGAAAGTCTCCCAGAAAACCAGTGGAAGATCCAGGAAGTGCACGCAGGTTTTGGGTGTCTCAGTCCAGTGGCCTATACACTAGCCCAGGGATGAGGAAACTTTTTATGTCAGGCTCTATTTTTCGTCCCTGCAGTTAGCAGCTGTTCCCACCCCCCAACCCGTTTAATGTAATCCAAACTGACAAAAATTTTGATTATGTTCATATGAAAAAACAACCTTTCAGCTCATGAAAGAAAGTAAGCTTGCAGCATGTATAAAGTTTACAAATCGGTATATAAATTTGAATACACCTATCCCTTGACTTACAAACTGTTGAATTATGAATTTTCACTGGAGCAAATAACATAAAGTTATACCTATTTTTCAATTTATGAACTTATTTGCACTACAAAGAGCCAACCTTCGTCTGAGTGTCCTCTTCTTAAGTAACGAACATGGAGGAATATGGCAGAACGCAGTCTGAGGCTGACTCATTTCCCTCAGCCACCCAGCTCTTCCCAGTTGGTTCGTGCACTTTGTTGCATTCATGTTATCTTCAGTGAGAGTGATACCAGTCTTCAGATATCTTTGTTATTTGTGGTCATCATGGGACCTAGGTGTGAAAAAGTTTCTTCAGCAGCTGTCACTAAGGCCAAGAAACCAAGGAAAGCAATATCCATGGTTACCAAACTTGAAGTTATTAAAAACATTGAGAAGTCCCATGGCATCTTACAGACTAACAGATATTTTGGAGCATAAGCTTTTGTGATGGGCAAAGACCCGCTTTGTCAGATGCATGAGTGGGATGTTTCAGAGGAGGATTTCAAGAGGGAGTGTCAGTAAAGGGGAGGGTCAGAGCTGACAGGATCTATTCAGTTAGGGGCTGATAATGGACCACGTCCCCCATGAATGAACTGATTTGATTTCTCCTCTCTTGATGTTCACAACTTCACGTTAACTGCTGATAATGAGCCACATCCACCCTGACTGAGATGGATGAGCCTGAGACTCAGTAGCTGATCTTGCTGCACCCCCTTGCAAAAGTTCACCCTCCCTGAGGGAGCCCGCCCCCCACTTTGCTCACTGTTGCACGGGGCCACGCTCTACCTCAGTATACCTGGGGCACTGTGGTGTGCAGTCGGATGTCAGGGGAAGCCCCTCCACTTGTACTGGCATAACTGATGTGGTAAGTTTGGGGAAAAAGTCCTTATTTCCCTGAGGGGGTCAAGAAGAATTTAGAATATGCTGCCTGCTGGACAGACCATCTACAGAGGTGCCAGCAGGTCTCACTGCCACACAGAATTTCACTTTAAGTACTTAATTAATTAATTATTTAATTAATTAATTAACTAATTAATTTTTGGCACAGACAGCAAAGGAGCCAAGCCCCTGTAAATCATCAGTGAAACAGCTAGTTTACAGACAGCTGCAGTTCATGTGTGACCCCTGCAAACTGGCTTGATTCTGTTCAGCCACACTACGGCTTGGGAATGCGAGGCCCCTGCCCCCTGCCTCTGCCCGCTGAATGGCTGGCACAGATGTCTGTGGTCAGGCTGCATCCATCCGCACTGCCATCCTGGCACCACCAGCAGCATGGAATGAATATGGAGTAATCTTGGCCTGGGATTTTGTGATCCCATAGAGCAGCCATAAATCTTCAAGAGTTTCTATAGACACTGGTGGTTTATTTGCTTTCTTAGTTTGCATCCCTGAGCCTGCTTTCGTGATGCGTGATTTAAAGGGGCAGCTCTAAAGCCCAAGCTTTATTCTATTGACTGGCTCGAACAGGAAACTGGAGTGGAGAGCTGCAAAAACCCACACCAGGTGCTTAGGCAAGCATTTTTGAGGTTCCAAACTAAAAAGAGCTTCCATGCTTATGTCTCTCAGTGCGTAAACACACCAGGCCCTCACAGCAGAGGGATCGCTGACAAGTAAAATGAAATAGCAAGATAGATGGAACAGTCCTTTTCTGTAGAGGTAACAGAGATGTGAAACACTCTCCATGCTAGCCTATTTCTGGGTCTTTCCTGGAGGGAACTGCACAGCTGATGACTCAGAATTGAAACACTTGGGGTGCTGCAAGTCAACATCAAGGCTCAACGGCAGAGCTGCATGCAGTCGCAGAACCAAGGCACCTCAACACAGCTGTGTGGCATCCTTGGAGCAGAAATACCAGCGTTTTGGATATCAGGACTGTGGCACTATGAGTCCGTGAGGAAGACAGGAGACATGTACTTCTCTTTTCTTTTAGAAAGGGGAACTTCCTTCACTTATGTCTTTTTTCACCAATAGTTAGTTGAGTGTGTGTGCATGTGCGTATGTGTGTGTGTTATTAGACCAGCTTTATTCAAGTGTATTTCTATTATCTGGTTCTGAAATACTGTCTATTCAGTAAAGAAAATGAAAAAAAACCATCCCAATAATCTAGCGGTGACATCAGTACTAATTACACTCTGATAATGATGTTTCCAACTAAGGTTACAAACTGTGTGGAATGCACATGTGTTTTTAACCCAAATATCATCCACCTGAAGCATCTGCAACATATTCTTGTGTCCACTCTGATGCTGCACACAGTAAAGTCATACTTTCATTTTAAACATAGTCATTAATCACATTTTTAGGGTAGCCCGGGTTTCCCCTACGCTTCCTTTAATCAAAATAAGCCAAGAAGATGTGCAACTCTAACTCAACTGGCTTGCCCACAGATGCAGAAATCCATTTTTCAGCATGATGTGCAAGGAGAAAATACAGGCTATTAGTTTTCGAGAGAGGAAAGCTCCCCTTTCCGAAAGCTTAGCGAAAAGGAAAATGAAGTAAAATGCTTAACGTTTAAATGAAGAAGGAAAAAGGTTCACTCATCCTGGGATAGGGCCAGGAGAGTGAGATGGTGATAAAGATTTCAGATTCACTGCTCTACCTCTGAATTTCAGGATGCTCCATAACTGAAAGCATGATACAGTATCCCGGTTAGAAGAACCAAACTTGCCTTTCTACACACTGTTACATTTTATTATTGTAGCCCTTCTCCCACTGGCAGCTGACACCAAGAAGGGCCGCGTTCAGTATCTTGGGGGTGCTTTTAATAATATAACCAAATTGGCTTGAGCCCTGCATCCAGTAAACCTGGGAAAATTTGAGCCACACCATCAGGGGATCACACACATGCACATGCACTAATATGATTTTTGCTATCCTGTGCCAGCAATGCTCCTCTGCCATGTACACTGGACAAACTAGATAGTCCCTGCAGGAAAGGAGGAATGGACATAACATAAATCTGATAGCAAGAAATGGAATACACCATCCTGGAGGGGAACACTTTAAACTCCCTAAACATACAATAATGGGTCTTAGAGTGGCCACCTTTGAGCAGTGTGCAGGGATGTGGCAGGCAGGGACCCTGCGCAAAGCTCCCGCTGACCCTCAGGCCAGGATGGTGAGCCAGACCCAGTGGCTTGGTGGGTCAAATGTGGCTCACGGGCCACATTTTGCATGCTCCTGCCTGAGGCACTAGATTAGTCTGCTCATTGTATTGAGTGCTGTACATACATGTCGTGAGAGACAGCATGCTTTTCAGGGAAAAGATGATTTAAAAAGAAAAAGGCAGGTAAACGATTGGTGTTGACTCAGGAATAGAGAGAGGTTAAGAATGCTGATCAGAGGCAGGGGTGGGAACAGAAATCAGGTGTCCTGATTCTCACTAGATCACTCTGCTTTGCTTTGGTGAACAAGACATCCTGAAGTAATATATAAACATATTGACATGGTAATGACTATGCAGCAGAAGTGAATAGGGAGAGTTCGCTTGTTTAGAGAGAACATGTTAGACGTCTACCCTTAGGGTTCAGATCAATTCCCTGTTTGTAATCTATCATGGGGTTCTTTTCTGGAAAAAAAAAACAAAAAAAAACCCAACCCCCCCAAACCTCTGGTGCATTGTATTCAAAAATTAATCCAGGGAAGGGGAAAACAAAATTGCTACTAGATTTTCTTTTCCCTTTGTAGATACATGAATGATATAGACACCTGCAGGAGACTGTTTCCGAAAGGGACTACCGGTTGAACCTCTCTAATCTGGAACTGTCTTGTCTGGCAACATTCATAGTCTGGCATGATTTCAGTTTGCCAGAAGACCACATATCGTTGGTTTGGCCAAGTTTCCCACAGTCCCATAAAGTTTGTTTACAGCCACCGGACCTTGTTCTCAGTGTTCTGAGCTGTTATTTAGCTGTAATTTACTCCAAATGTCTGCTAAGAGCCCAGTAACAGTGGCTGTGTTGATAATGCTGCTAGACAATAATGACCTCCCATAGTCTGACAAATTCTTTCACCTGGCACTGGCCAGGTCCTGAGGATGCCAGATTAGAGAGGTTCACCCTGCAGTATGTAATAAATGCAAATTGCTGAGTGTCATCCTTCATATCCTGAAAGGCAAAAAGTTGGCTCCAAGAACATCTCTTCCATCATTCTTCCAAGCTACCTTCAGTTTGTGACATGCATTCTATTTCCTTTCAAAGTTTAGTTTAACACCAAGTGCTAACAAACACACACACACGCAACTCAGGGGACTCCTTGGTCTCATAGATTTTGGACAGTACTTTGGCTGAAAGGCACACAAAAGAGCTAAAAAACCAAAAAGCAGTCAAGGAGCACTTTAAAGACTAGCAAAATAGTTTATTAGGTGAGCTTTCGTAGGACAGACCCACTTCTTCGGATCATAGCCAGACCAGAACAGACTCAAGACTCAACAGACTTGAGTCTGTTCTGGTCTGGCTATGGTCTGAAGAAGTGGGTCTGTCTCACAAAAGCTCACCTAATAAACTATTTTGCTAGTCTTTAAAGTGCTCCTTGACTGCTTTTTGTTTTGATAGTGTATAGACTAGCACGGCTTCCTCTCTGTTACTATTCAAAAGAGCTAATGTTTGAGTTCAGATCTGGTATTTGGATATGATTCTGTTTATAAGTCTATGAAGAAAAATATCTACACTGCCTTCTTCCAATACATCTAGCCCAGCTTCAAATAAACATTAGGATCAACTGTGTATAGGCCATCTTCTATAGACCATGGTATAAAATATGGGCTTGCAAATACTAATGTGATGAATTTAAATAACCTATTATGCTCTGAGAACTTTCAGCCAGATACAGAGGCAAACCATTACACTCATTCATAGAATTTAAGATTAGATGGGGCCATTTGGTTTTCTAGACTGATCTCTTGTATATGACAGGCAACTACATTTCTATCCACTTACCCTTATACTAATAGGTTACATTTACACTAGAAGCATCTGTCTACAGAAGATGCTGTTGGAAGAGATGATCCTACAAAACTTCTGTCAACAGATCGCATCTACACGTAGAATCAGATTGATCTTTTGATCCGCTCTGCTGACAAAAGGGCCTCCCAGAGCTTTTTTGTCCTGTTTCTGTCTACAAAACACATTTTGGATGTAGACGCTCTGCGAGTTTTGTCTACAAAACTCTCTAGTGCAGATGTAGCCATCGTTACGTGGGTCATCTGTTTGCTCCTTTTGAGTATTGGCACAATATTTGCACTCTTCCATTTTTCTGAAATATTCTCTGCATTTATTAAAAATTAATGGCATTCCAAAGCTCAACTCAGCCAGCTCTTTCGAGACTCTTTAAGTCAAATTATCTGGGCCTGCTGCTGGTTTAAAAATGTTTATTCCTAATGCATATTGTTTAATAGCCTCATTGGTTACTAATGTACTAAAAGTATTTTGTCCTTATGTGATATATACACTCCATCCTGCTTATTTCCAATTGCAGACCAGAAATATTTATTAAAAACTGCCATGTAATTATTAACAATTTTACCTTCTTCATTTAGTAAGGAACCTGTAATGTTGCTAGAATTTTTTTCTTTCTGGTTAAAAAACAATAGCACATACTAGGCAAGTCACAGCAGTAGATTGCTTATCATTCACATATGCTACAAGGCCCAGAGACATAACTAAATGGAAGGAACCCCATTCCTCATCTAAAATCCCTCCCAAGTTTCCATGTTTGCCACACCAGCTTGCCCACTCAGGAGCTTGGCTGGCATAGGCCCCTGGAAAGCATCTGAATGTAAGTTTATTTCCTTGAAAAATCTAGAGTGATATTTACCTTCCACTCTCTTGGCTTTTAAACAAATAGAAGTGTTGTCTCCAGTGATGGGACAACAGGTTCAGACCATCTGCAGTCATTCTTCTGAGTTTCTAGCCAAATTCACCCTTTTACTAGACTTGACCAAAAATACAACTTTATTTTAATTTGAGGTTTTCTGCCCTTTGGGGAAGCAGTGAGACATTGTATTGTGCATCTATTGTTTGTCACAGTTCATTTTCAGAAAGGGAATTATCTATTTGTTGCTGGGAATCCATCAAAAAGAAACAGTCTTCAGCTGTGGGTTGCATAAAAATACGCAGACTTTCAGCAGTATGGATTTTCATTGAGTAGTGTGTCTAACGCATTAAACATTTGCCTTCAATCCCTGGGTAATAAATTCATGACACTGCTGACTTTTGCTGCCGTACCAATCTTTTTTGCAACTTCAAACCTGCTTTTTTTAGGCCTGTTAAAAATCACAGTCTCCCTGGCATTTGAACCAGTTGCATGTTATAATTTTGTCAAACAATGTAATAAAGCCAAATGAAAAACTATTTTCTCTTTCTGAACAGAATTTCCTTCAGACACCATCACTACTCTGGGCTGTTTTAAACATTAAGCCTAGGGTGAAGACAGCTGCAAATGAAAATAGCTATGGGCCAAAATTTGCTCTCTGATGCATGCATTTGATCCTCATTAATGTCAAAGCAGGGATATATATAATCATTTTCAATACTGTAAGATGAAAAGTCTATTAGCTCTCAAGTCCATCGCTGAGAGTCTTTAAAGAGATGAAATACATTAGATGTGTTTCCATGTATTGTGTTATGCCACTTCTAACTTACTGAAATCTCTCTCTATTCATAGGGCTGAATTTCATTCAAGGCAAAATTTCTCCATTTCATCCTGCAATTATTTTAATGATGGAATTCCACCACTGCTGCGTGGAGGGAGAAAAGGATGGAAAGAAACAGAGACATTGCTCCTTTTTCTCAAGAGATAAAGATTCATGCTTTTAGCACTGGAGAATCTTGGTCAAGTTGAACCGATAACCCGTAATGGTGGTAACTACACATGGCTTTACTTTCATATAATCATAGAACACTAGAACTGGAAGAGACCCTAAGAGGTCATCAAATCCAGTCTTCTCCTCTCACAGCAGGACCAAGTACCACCTAGAGCATCCCTGATAGATGTCTGTCTAATCTGCTTTTAAATATCTCCAGTGATGGAGATTTCACAACCTCCCTAGGCAATTTATTCCAATATTTAACCACCCTACCAGTTCAGAACCTTTTCGTAATGTCCAACCTAAACCTCCTTTGCTACAGTTTAGCATGAAAAAGATTCCAATCAGAAATCTGTATGCCGGGATAATTAGACATCTGGCGGACCTGTCTGTTACAGTTCTGAGGACTGTGTTTAAATACAGGAGACCATGTTTCTTCACTAGATTTGGTAGGATACAGGAAGGTTCTACCTTCTTCTCAAGCATAGCTGGTTGGAAAACTCCAATGAAAAACAAATGTTGATGCCGCATAGAACTAAAAATATCTTTGTGCGTAGATGGATGGATTTGTTGGTCTTGTTTTCTAATTGTTTTCAGGATTTGAATGTCTTTGAAGCAGAAACAATTTGTTTTCCCAGCAAGACAGCTACCTCTGTATCATAAGGGGTTGACCTTCCCAGATGGTGAGATTGAGTGGGGCACCCTGAAGGTCTTGTGATTGTTAAGCACAGCCATTTGGAACCAGATAAAACAAAGCAGACCTCCAGCAGTCTCCAGACCTCCGGATACCAGAGCCTTCAGGTTGGTGATTTAGAATAAAAATGCTAAACCCCAAAATCAGCACCAAACTTTCTCTCACATGTTCTTTCTAAGTTGCTCTAGGAGTCCAAGGCCTGCTCCTCACTTCTTTCCTCATCTTCTCCTGCTATGGCATGAATTTTTTTAGAATGGGTTGAAAAACAAGGGAAAATGTTGCAACCTTTTCTTAAAAATTGTTTTTAATTTTTTTTGGTCCAAAATTATGTTAAAATGTCCAATTTTGAAAAATTCTGGCCAGCTCTAGTCATTAATCTCTATGAAAGGAGAGACTGTTGTATTTTGAGAAAAAGCGGGGTTTAGAACGTGGAAACTGATACTCAGTAAAAGCTGGGAGGATCAAATTGTGAAGGGAAGATGGTAAGGAGGAGAGTTTGGAGTGTTTAATTAAAAATAAGCAACTGCATAATGAATCAGGTATTTGCAAATATGGTGCTGATCTCTTAGGGCTATATTCCACCATTGTTGGATTAGTACCTTAACTCTGTAGTCCCACTGGAATCAGTCAGTCATTGTGCCTACTCATGCAGAAAGTTACTACTTAATTAAGACCCTCAAAATTTGTCCTTTGGGAAGGGCATATGTTAGCAGGATCCTCAGGGGCTCATGCACATAGTCAGCCAATTCTTTTGAAGGCTGAGTTTTGCTCAGTTTTTCAACATGGGAGAAAATGTCAGTCCTGGTCATCTCACATTAGACCAGCTACGTCCTCTCAACAATCAGCCACACACACAGAAGCAACATGGAGCTGGCTTCATGTTCCAGAAACAACATCAGAGAGAGGGGCACTTCAGCACTAGACAGCAAGACGGGCGTCCCAGAAGGATGCAAATAATCACTGTTGTTCTTGTGTTGCCTCCAACTCCTTCAGAATGCCAGCCATTAAGGGGAAGGAGAAAGGGAGAGAGAAACTACCTCACAAATCACTCCAATGAGGCCCCAGGGTAAAAATGGAGTCTGCTTACAATTGCTAATGAGGTGCCAAGCAATTTGTTTCTTCTCCTACTGTGTGTTTTATTTCTGGAGGAGATAAGTTCTGATGACAGGCTAGTTTGTCTGATTGAAATTAGTAGGGGTTGTGGGCATTAGTTTCCATATTCTGGACCTATGAGGTTTGGGGTCTTTTAAAGGTCTGTTCAGATTGAAAAGAGACCACAAAGGTTTGTAGGCAACTGTACGCTGACTCAACAGGACTTGTGAATTTGTATGTGGGGTGAATTTGTATGTGGGGTTAGCAATGGAATCTGGTGAGTGAGTGTCCTGGGATGGCAAGAAGGAAAATCAGGATGAAACTCATCTTGGAGTTCTTGGGCAGCATGCTCTGAGAACAGAGCAAGCTTCAAGTCACAGCAGGTTGTGTCAATTCGGCTTGAAAGAAAAAACAAACAAACAGCAGCTGCTGTTCATGGGGTGATCCTCAAACCATGTAGAACCCTTGGATAAGTCTGCTGATTATCCAAATGGTACAAAACTCAGAGGTCTACAGAACACATTTTGTGAGATGAGGGTGTCTTAAATTACCAGCACTTCCCACTGGCCCCGGAAAAGCACAAGAGCAGCTCTCTTGGTGTATTTTGGGACTTCTGCTTCCTCCGCAGTTAGAACCAAGAGCTATTGGTCTGATTCAAACTCCACTGAATTCACTATAGATTGAACCTCTTTAATCTGGAGCTTTCTCCTCAGGCAATATCTGTAATCCAGCATGGTTTTAGTTGACCACACTCATGATAAGAGGCCTTCTGGCTAAGTTTCCTGCGGTTCCATGAAGTTTGTTCACAGCCAGCTCCCCTGCCTCTCAGTGTTTGGTGCTGTTATTTAGCTGTAATTAACCCCTAAATGTCTTCTAAGAGCCCAGTAAGTGGTGGAAGTGTTGTAATGTCCTAGACAATATTGAGCTCCCATGGTCCACCCAATTCTCTCATTCACTACCAGTCAGGTCCGAAGATTTCTGGAAGAGAAAGGTTCAACCTGTAGGAGTCTGGCCATTGACTCGAGTGGCTTTTGGATGGGGTTTTTAGGAGATACCTCTATAGATTACAGATATGGGAGCCTATCATATATTTTATTGTCAAAGGCAGTATTTTATTGGTGTCAGCATCACAGAACTAACACTTGACTGCTCTGCTGACTACAGCTTTATATTTTGGCATGTTTGCAGGGTACGAATAGTTCTGCAGTTCTGCTGTATAGTCATTTAAATAAAAACTAGACCCCCCCAACAGACTCCATAAAATGTCTTTCTGCAGTGTTCACAATCTCTTGGCTGGAGAACTGGATGAAAAAGAATGTGTGATAATAAGGTAGCCACCCATTTTCTTTCCCCGGCTTTTCAGAACTTAACTTTTGTTGCTACTTTATTGGGATTATAAAGAAAAGGTATTGTCCTGTGTATGTATTAGCCTCCTGGATGCATCGCAACACAGTCTGTGGTTTGGATTCCTTGTTTCCACTGGGTTTTATTTAGAGTAGTTCAGTTTGTTTCCCGTTATCTTTAGTTGTATTATGGTAGTGCCTAAAACAGCCCAACTGAGATCAGGACCCCTTTGTACTAGGTGCTTTCTGAATTATAAGAGACAGTCCCTGCCCTGATGATCTCACAAGGTTCTTGGAAAATGAATAGTGCTATTGCAAGTATTATTAATGAGTTGCATAGCCCCAGTCTGGAGATTTATTAGGGCCTGTTGCTACCTTGGAATGCTATAATTTTATTTAAGATTCCCAGAGGCCTGTAGCTATATGGCACCAACAAACAAAAATTATAATTAATGTGAATATGTGTATATGTGTGCATGTTTGGGTGTGTATGTGATGTTTCTATAATCTGAACAATTCTGATGTGTGCTGTTACAAATCTTTAGCTCTTCAGCTGCAGCACAGAGGTCTAGACTTACCCTCAGTATCACAGCAATGGGAAACTCTCTAGCTAGTAAGCATTTAGTTCAGACAATTATCCTTCAGATGCTCATGGTTCAAATCTAACCGGACCTCATTTCATTTTGTATTCCTGAGGTGTGCTTCTGAGATTATGCCTGTCTCACTTCCAGCCCAATCCAGGCTAGCACAGAGATATACGAAAATGAAAAATATGTAGAAATAAAAATCTGGAAGAACATTTGCCAGTGTTTATAAAAAAAAAAAAAAAAGATTCAGTTCAGTTGTGTTTGCTGGTTGGGGGAGAAGACAAAATTATTCTTCTATCCTGTGAGCCAGGCTTCTTGTTCTCTGGTTGTGGTGCTTTGGCTGAAAATGAGAAAACTAACCACAGGAAGAATGGAAGGATTTTCTATCACTGGATGTGCTAGAATAGCTAGAATCATATGGAACTCTAGGAAGTGGTGCATCAGTGATCAGAGAATCCAGTCCCAAACCTCTTGAAACCAACAGAAGATTTTCCTTGTACCTGATTGGGCATTGGACTGCATGCTGAGAGAAGAATGGGCATCAGATTAGTTTTTAGGGTGCTGACCAAAGTTCCCTTCATTTTTTATTATCCATGCCTGGAATAAATTTTGTTATGTGCACTGAGGCATTTGCTGATGTGCACCACTAATAGAAACACATGATGCTGAAGGTGGGATGCTGTGACAACTCTGTTAAAAAGCTGGATGGCATTTTTAATCTGCCCTGCACAGCCACCCAAGCACTCATCTTACAGGGAATGCCGGTGCTGAGTCATGTATGGGGCAAAGACATTTCTTTTTCTCCTTTGCATTGATTGTGATATTGGAACACCCAATAAAAGTCTTGGGGCCTGCTGGTGGGGTAGTGCAAATGTTCCTGGACTTTACTGGCCTATTGAACTACATGGTCTATGAAATTTGCATACTACAATTCTAAACATCATAAATATTTAATAGCACAATATTCCACATTTCAGTGTTGTCCAGTTCTCTAGGATGCAGCCGGGTAAGTTTCCAAAGTATTCTTGCTATAGTCAGTTCTCCATTGTGCTTTTAAATGTACAAGAATCCAGCCTCAGCTGGTACAGCCATTAGGATAAAGACAGATGGAACAGAGAGAAGACAAATTAAATCTATTAGGAGCTTGTTGACACTCTGCAGGAGCGGGGAGCTCATTGGCATAGCGCAAAGCGCTCTTGCTGAAAGATCAGAGACCTGGTGAGTTAGAGGATTGATCAATCATCTCAAGAGGTTTAAATCTACGTTACACCTGTTGTGAGGCAACAGTGGTCCTAATTTCTGGTCCAATTTATGCACAATTATCTCCCCGCTTTCAGCACAATTGGCTGGCTTTGGCCAAGAAATTCCCAAGTGCTGGCTAACAGGATGAGGCTGAGCTGCTTTCCTAGAGCTTTCTGCAGGCTGAGTATTGAAGTGAGCAGGAGAGAGTTCATTCTGAAGCAGACATGTCCTGGAAATACTTATGTGGGGAGGGGGCCAGAAGCAGAATCACAATAGTAAATTACGTCTGCACACTGCCAAAGATTATGTGGGAGACAACATGTCATGTATGCGGTGCTATCCGGCCTCCCTTTTGGATTCACAAGCACCCAGTTCATTCAAAAAAATTTCAAGAAGGAAACACAGTTAAACGAAGTCTCCCTCCTTCCCCATGTGAGAGACAAAATGGAAGAAAGGGATAGAAAGTGGTGTTGCAGTAATGGGTGGAATAAATTTTGTTAAAGGCACCAAGTCATGTGTGGATGTGCACCAACAACGGAAACACACGTTGCCCACTGTGGGTGCTCTGCTAACCAGCTGGGTGGCACCTGAATTGCTCCTGGATGGCCGCCCAAGCGTTCAGCTAACTGGGAACCCTGGCAGGAAGCAGCATATTTTGGTTGCAAGATAAGGCCAGATTGACATTAAAGGGGAAGGTCAAATTCAGATACCCAACTCCAGCTATGCTAATTATGTAGCTGGAGTCAATGAAACTTAATTCACACTTCCCTCTGTGGGAGGCTGATGGAAGCAAACACTCCGATCAATTTCCCTCTCTCTTTGCAAGGAGCAGGAATACCAATGCTGAAGGAGGCCTCCTCTGAGTTCGATTTAGCATGTCCCTACCAGATGTAGTAAATCGAAACCCCAAAAATCGATGGTGGTAGCATTGATATTCCACATAGTGAAGACGTACCTTAATATTCAATAAAGTATATTCGACAGTTAAATTCATGGTGGTTAGCTCCATCTCTGGTTATTAGCCAGGTGGGAAAGCAATAGTGTCCCTCGGCTCTGTTTGTCAGAGGCTGGAAATGCATGACAGGAGAGGGATCCCTCAATGATCCCCTGTTCTGTTCACTCCCTCTGGGATAATTGGCATTAGCCACTGTCGGAAGATGTCATACTAGGCTAGATGGGCCTTTGGGCTAACCCAGTGTGGCTGTTCTTAAGTTCTTATAGAGTGAACGAGTAGATAGATATGCCAAAAGCTAGCAAGTCTGGATCTGACTTCAAACTATCCTGGAAAGTTAGGGTGGGATAATCTGGGCATTTTGTTAGGCTAGCCATGAAGTTTGAATTCACGATCACACTTCCCTGCAGTTCGATGGTAATGTGATCCAAATGCCTTTGCTTTCATCCATGTTGAGGCAGGTAAGGCTCCAGCGGATGAACAGAGCTGCACTGGTGTAGGAAAGAGCAGATTTTGACGAAAGCCGAAATCTAATAGGATGTGATAGCTCACAGTGACAGTGACCAATTTACAGAACCATTACCATGCCCTCTTGCCACGTTCAACAGCCAGTGCCAGCAAGAATGTGAAAAGGGATCTCCGGCCTTCCTTGTGTGTGCGTGTAGATGGGTTTGGATCTTGAGCGACAGGAAGAGGGAGAAGGGGAGAAACAAGAGCGTTGGGAATTAAAATGCCAGCTCTTTGCCATGCAGCACTCTGGGAAGGTCTTGGAAAAAAAAAAAGATTTAAGAAGTGACACTCTTGAAAACAAGCCAAAACCAAACCATCAAAATGGGACACTGTCTCTTTAACAGCAAAGCTGAACAAGCGAAGGGAAATTAATTAAGTATGGGACGCTGGTGTGGCGCCATGGAAAAAATACACAATCTGGGACCTGCATGCCAAATCTGAAATGAAAAGGAAGGTGATCTGTCATTTTCTGCTGTTTTTTTAAGGCAGAATATATATTTTTGAAAGTTGACTAAGCAATTACCCAAATTAAAGAATCTGGAAAAGCAAACAGTGGTAAAAATGCTTTAATTTTTTTTCAGGGGTGGGGGGGACTGGTAAATGAGTCAAAAATGATTTTTTATTATCTTGACATGAAGGGGGGGATAAAAAGCAACGGACAACAAGCTTTAACTCTTTCATGACCAGCACTGGGAAGGAAAGACCTCTCCTGCCCTGCAAAATCGGAGGCGATTCCAAACTGGGTTTGTCCCCGTTTTCATGGAGGTGATGGGAAAAGCGAGCAACTTGAGTGAGCAGCATTGAATGCTGGGATTTCTTTGCAGGCACCTCCTTGCTGCCTGGCTACCTTGATCTCCCTTCCCACTCGCTAAACCTTGACAAAAAGCTGAGATGCAAAACAAGGGCCCGATCCTGTTACCGCCGGTAGATGAGGATCTGGAGGCAGTGGCATGACTCCCAATTTGGGCTGGCATATCAAAGGTTCTCTCTGACCAAACACATAGTAGGCCTGCCAGTTGGCAACTCTACACAGCACCCTGATAGCAGTCCAGCTCTCAGAGCCAGGCCGGGAGGCCAGAGAGTGCTGTGTAAATGTCTGCAGACTCGGGAAGGGACTTGGGCTGGTGGTTGTGGCTGGGGGGAGAGGAGGAGGAGGAAGAGAGGGTATGCGTTCCTGTTGTAAAAGAAACAGAGCACAGAGAGCAAGACGCCCACAGCATACAGAGAATTGTTATGAGAAGCCCCCTTTCACGCCTTCCATGGTTTATAGGCCTTCTGCTCTGCCTCATGTGATTCCTGGAGCAGTCCTGCGGTGCAGCGTGTTGGCTGTTGGAGCCCATTCAGGCTGAGGAAAGCTTAGCATGACTTCCCAGCCGGCTCTGCTGTTAGGCGAGCTGGCAGCATTCCCACCTGCAGGCAACCAAGAGTCCAACTGGAGGCCCTGATGAAGTGGCAACACAGGTTTCTTCCCACCTTCAAAGAAAGGGGCGCTGGGAAGTGGGCCCGGCCTGCTGACCCCCGAGCTGGTACAAGCGCAGTCTAAGATGCCTGTGATGCTTTTCTTCCTCCACTTTCGTGGCCATTGACATGTTTCAGAACCAGCGTTTGACAGAGTTTGCATTCCCCTATTCCTGCTAAGCTCTGACCCTCCCCGATCTCCCTCAGCCAAGAAGAAGTGCGGCATGATGTGGAACCTAGCAGCTTCTCACCGTCTGTGTCCCTTCTGAGAGAAAAAGAAACCGGCCTTTTCGTTGTTGACCGTTAAGAAGAAAGGGCTACTGAGAACAAATGAACAAGTGGCTTGAGGGAAAGGGGCAGTGACAAGGGAAGGAAGAGTTCAGGGCTCTGATAATATCTTTTCTGCAAGGATCATTCCTACTTCATTAACTCACCTTGTCCTGCAGCTGAGGGTCCTACAGACGCGTCCCTCCCCCCGACACCTTTCTTGTGTTGTTCTGCTTTACAGCTTATGGCTGCACTGAAGCATTATACGAATTTTTCTTTTGTGTCCCCTCCACCAAGCTCTCTAGTGGAGATCGGTGGGGCCTCCTTACCAGCTTTCCCTGCTTTCTTCTCCCACTGTGTAGCTGAGACACACCCTGCAACACAGGCTACCTGGGTTCTCATCCTGGCTCAGCCATGTGGTCTGTGCCCCAATTTCCTATCTGTAAAAAGATGGGTAATGAGCCTGGCCTGCATAATAAAGTACATTCAGACCCGCTGCTGAACAGCTGATTTCCAAGACCAGCATCTGATGAAGTGAGTCGGTGCTCACGAAAGCTCATGCTCAAAACTTTTCTCTTAGTCTATAAGGTGCCACAGGACCCTTCGTTGCTGTTACAGATCCAGACTAACACGGCTACCCCTCCGACACCTGCTGAACAGTGGCACATAAGAGCTAGTTATTACCACTCTAGGAGCTGCCTGCATTCCTCTTTACCCTTGTGTGTCAAGACACAGACCCTTGAGTGTTATCATTGCCTTGCCAAGGCATTGCTGGCCCTCCAGCTCAAAGCACACAAGCATTTCACAGTATTGGAGGCATTTCACAGGCACCCACAGAAATAAAGCACTAACAGGCCGCTCTGCAGAAGGGAACATCAGCCCACAAGGCAACCAGAGAAACAGCATTTCCTTTCTCTTTCCTTGTTTATTGAATCAATGTCTTAAACTGCATCTTTTTCAGGGCACTACATCCCCTGTGGAGTAATTTGTCTGTAGGAGAACCATATCCCTTCTCCTGTCAGTGGAAGAGTGACCAGAGTGCTGAGTAACAACAAAGGAGACAATCTTCACAAGTCGTCAACTAACACTTGCAAACTTTCCTTTCCTCTGGAGGGTTCACAACTTGGGAATTGAGAATAGCCACTGCCCTATGGTAGAAACCTTATTCATAACAAGGTTGATTTATCTTTCCCAGGAGTGTCAAGAGTTTGAAAGGCAGTGAATGGAGGATACTTAAGAAGGAAAGCAGGAGTGCTCAAGGGAGAGACAGTGTTAGAGATTGCTTGAAGGACCTGTTCCTAATAACTCCTCAGCCTAATAGTTCCAGCTCCGGGAGTACCTTCTGTCCCACCAAACAGATCATCCTTGTATGGCTCCAAATGATATCAGATCAACCAGCTTGGGATGAATGTCAGATCCTCTGCACCTCCAATGTGAGATGGTGTTGGCTTGCTGCAGCTCCTTCTTTGGATAACGAGTATGCTGCCACCATATTGGGAAGGAGAGTTCAGGCTTCCAGAAGCAAGAAATCACTGTTCCAGGAGGAGGATTCTCATCAGCAGATGACTGTATGTTGGAACCCAGGATAAGGGCTTTTCTAGCTCTGCACCTTGCCTTACAGAAGCACACTCCGAACAGATCAGAGACGTGAGGGTCACTTGACAGAGGGCAAGGCAGTCTCTAGCAACTAACTGAACAATCATCAGCATCATGGATGTGACTGGTGGTTTGTTAAGCAGTCAGTTGCACTACCTGCTGAGCCAATCCCATCTGAGCTATTTACGCTGTCCCTGGGATGCTCTGCTAGATTACATCCGTTACAAAAATACATCAGTTCTGATGGGCCAGGCCTGTGTATTCAAGATACCTAGATAGCCCCAATATCATAGCATGCAAGCACCTCACAATCTTAGCATATCTATCCTCACAATGCCAGGGAAGTAGGCTAGCACTGTTATCATTATTTTACAGAGAAGCTAAGGGATTTGCCCAAGGTCACCCCAGAATCATAGAACACTGGAACTGGAAGGGACCTAGAGAACTCATTGAGTCCAGTCCCCTGCCCTCATGGTAGAACCAAGCACCATCTAGACCATCCCAGAAAGATGTCTATCTAACCTGCTCTTAAATATCTCCAGCGATGGAGATTCCACAACCTCCCTAGGCAATTTCTTCCAGTGTTTAACCACCCTGACAGTTAGGAAGTTTGGCATAATGGCCACTCTAAACCTCCCTTGCTGTAGTTTAAGCCCAGTTCAAGCCCGTGCCAGAGCACAGACCAAGATCTCCCAATCTGGTGCCATAACCAGGACTATCCTTTCACTTGCAGCTCCACTCCTGGGCCTTTCTGTGCAGAGCCTGCCTATCATGTTGAATTGTGTTAGTGCTGTAATGCGCATACATGTCTACCCAAGGCAGAAGTGAGGCCCACTGAATGTTCCTTTTGGGGTTGAACCAAAATCCATTTTCTTTTTCTAATTTTTGGAAAATTGAAAAGTTGAAAAAAAAAAAACCTCAGGTTGAGTGAAATGTTTCAGTCACACAAAATCAAAGAGTTTGGTTTGTATTTCACACACACACACACACACACACACACACACTTTTTTTAGAAATAAAATCAAAGAAAATTTTAAAACAAAAAAATGGTTTGAACTGAAACAAAAATTCACATATTTTGATTTTTTTTTTTTTTTTGGTTTTTCACTGTAACAATGCTACCAAACTGACATTAACAAATTATCTTGGGGTAATCAGATCACCCTGTCCCAACAAAAAGAAAGTTTCAGCTAGTTACTTTGGAGCTACTTAATTCTTTTCCTTTTTGCTAAGATGGCCAACAAGAAGAGATTTTGCTATGGACACACCTGTCTGTGGGAGATCATCACCCTAATGAATGTCCAGGGTAAAACCACATGGCAATATTACCCATCAGGTATTAATCTCCCAGAGTGGCATTAAAGTATTTTAGAGAACTTGTGGATAGGGCACTAGCTGAAGTGTCAAGAGGCCTCATTTCTATCTCCCGCACTGTTATGTGACCTTAAACAAGTCACTTCTCTGTGCCTCTGTTTCTCCTTTGAATTTTCTCTCTGTCTTGTCCAGTTAGACTGCAGTCTTCAGAGCCAGGGACACTCTTATTTTATGTTTATAAAGTGCCTAACATCAAGGGGTTGTCACCTCAGCTGGACCATCAAATGTGACAGAAAGAGTTAATAATAATAACCTAAGAGCCTAAGGAAGGAAGACAGTTGTCCTACCTCATTCCCTATCATCTGAACTGTTTAGAATCCTTACTAAAAATTTAGTTACTTCACCTACTTCCACAACCAGTGAAGCCTCCAGATACCACGAATCGTGGGCAAGGTGGGAGAGGGGCCCAAGTCTGTGGCCTGGAGAAGGTGGGGCTAAGAGCAGAAGGGCGGGGCCCAGGGTAGAAAGGGCAGGGCCTATGGCAGTCAGCCCTCAGCACTGTTTGAATTGGTGTTCTGGGTCCCACCCTCTTCTCTCAGAGCTGGGCAGTGCAGTGCAGTGCAGCAGTACAGCTGCATCACTTCAAAAGAGACCCAGAGCTCCAGCTACCACCACTGCTACTTTGACCATGGCTGGTGCACCAGGCCCTTTGAAATGCAGGGTCCCAGGACAACTGCCACCCACCTCCCTCCCATCAGTAGGCCTGCCCATAACACACCAGCTGCACCATTTTCTCCCCTCACTCTGTTGACATTTTGAAAGTTGCGTATCAGCTCTGTAACTGGTCAAAAATGGGTAAAAAATTATCTGAATTTTGAAAGCTGTGAGCCAGTTCTAATCAAACCACTGTGGGAAATGACTTCTCTGGTGTGTTTGCAGCCTAGATGAAATTAACATCAACAATTCTTCTCAAGTTTTCTAGTTCAAATAAAATCTCCAGATAAGCTGAAGAGAAGCATTCTGCTGAGTACAAAGAGCTTGTAGCCTTTATCCACCCCAAAGGGAGTTGAGGTGGTTAAACCCACTAATATTCGCAAAATACATTGAACAGAAGATGTTGGTTAAATGGAGGCATTATAAATGTTTTTTATTGTTATCAGACCAAAACTTTCTAAAGTAAAGGTCAGTAGAATGTGGGTATGATCATGAGTTCGGTGACTCTTGATTTCTCAGATTGTTCACGGTAGGGTTTTAAGAGTCAAATGGAGGGTATTGCTGTGCAATCTTGGTTCTCATACTTGTCTTCTGTTACTGTCTCTCGTAACACACCTCCGCAATTAGATAGGGTCAATCATGGATATAGGAACTATGCAACATAGCATTCACACTGGCTGTTTTTTCTTCCACACCCTCTCCTGAATTCTCAGGTTGTTTGAATGTGGCAACATGCCCCAGATGTGAGCACACCATAGTGAGATTCAGAAATATGGGTCCAACAATGGCTGAACTTGTTCAGCTGTGCCTCCGTTTCCCCATCTGTAAAATGGGGATAATGGTACATTTGAACCTCTGTACCCTGGGTGTCCCTGATCTGGGAACACCTGTGGTACAGACCTTGGCAGGGGAGGAGGAAGTGGCAGTGCATGCTGCTGCTCTTCTGGTCCCCAGCAGGGGCAAACCAGCACAGTGACACATTTCAATGGAGGCTTTTCCTTGCTCTCCCATAGCAGCGGAGGGTGGGTACTGTGCTTGGGAGTGACAGAAGGTGGGTACAGAGCTATGTGTGTTCCCGGGAGCTGGCCATCAAGTTAGCAACCCTCTCCCATCCCCCTCATGCAACCTCCTGGCCTCCATGGTCTGAAAAAATTCTTTAATCCATCATATCCTGTTTCCCAGGTTGCCAGATTAACGAGTGCAAGTGGACTTTCCTTTGTAAATCTCTTTCAGACCTAAGCACTGTATAATTATTATTATAATTACCATTCTTACATTTTATCTTCAGACAGAAAGCCTTTCCCTACTCAATAGTCTTTTATGTGGTGCAAATTATACAAATATGTCTAGTGATAACCATAAATGTACCCAAACCAGAACTATAGAGGAATAAACCAGCACGACTGCAAATACAAGTAAGAGGAAACGAGAGTGTGAAAACAAGCTCGATGGGTAGCTTAAAGAGAAGATCAGCCCTGCTAGGTACTTTTACTTTAATAAGTGAAGCTGGCTCAAAGCCTGTTTATGTGTTCGTGCTTCATGGAGGGCTAATTTCACAGCAGCACTGGATTTGTCTATGGAGGAAATGGACCTTTTGGCCCATTGTAGCTTGATAGGATATCCTACCGACCGTTTGGGAGCACAACTGCGTGAGAGACTGAGTGAGCACAACTGCGTGAGAGAGACTTCTCTCAGAGTTTGCAGATCATGGAGAAGGAGACGGTCAGCACAGAGGCCTGGATCTTCAGGAACCTCAGTGCCTGTAAAATTTCGGCCTCAACATCTCATGGTAGACTTCTGCAAACTTCCTAAGTAAAGGCTTGCTTTTGAAAAACTGACCCCTTTAAACCTACCCAGACCTCAGCTTCTAGGTTGGCACATGCACATATTTGCTGCCTGCCTCACATGAGACAATGTCTGTGAGGTGCCTGGTGATTTCTTCACTAAAAGGCCCCACTAGTCAGAATGATTACTGAGAAACATAGATAAGAAAATACTTCTGCTTTGTACTTTGTTAGCTCTTTGCATGATGTGTGATGTTAGAGCCTAAGCTGATAGAGCGCTACTGAATTACAAGCAGCAAGAACCCATGAAAGCTCATTGCCTCCTGAATAAATGTACTATTTACTTGTTATCCTAGACCAATTGTTCCCAACCTTTCACTAGTGAGGACTCCTAATTGCACCCCCCATACTGTTCACAGACCCCCAATCACTTCTCAAACCATTTGTGGACCCTCATCAAAGCCAAATCTAGCAGCTACTTTACGCCTTATTAGCTGAAAAAGGAAACCACAACATAGATTTTTGGACAGCAATTAATAACATTGTTGGAAGATATTGAATTTCAAAACAAAAATTGATTGCAACTTTGCAATTTATTTAAAATTTATTTTCTATGATCATTTTTATTTCTTTGGTTTTTTTCCACAGACCCACTGCAATACAGGGGTTCATGGACCCCAGGTTGGGAATCACTGTCCAAGATGAAAACAATGAGAAATCCTGCGGCACCTTATAGGCTAACATTTATTGGATCATCAGTTTTTGTGGGCAAAGACCCACTTTGTCAGATGCATGCATGCAATAAACCTGTTAGTCTATAAGGTGCCACAGCACTTCTAGTTGTGTTTGTGGACACAGTACAGACTAACATAGCTGCTCCCGATACCTGTCCTAGATTATCGTGGTTAAAGGCAGAATGGCTTCTGAGCTTTTAACGAGAAAGGATGAATCCAGGGAGAAGAACCCAACTGAATGCTGGAGAGCTGTTTAACAGCTGAGCAGAGCACATCTAACTTTGAGAAAATACTTTTCCTACCGAAACAAGGATAAAACCACGGTGCGAGCCCCTTTTCCCTCTCCCCCTAACCATCCCCCAGCCTGCAAAAAGAATTTTAACTGCTCTGCCTGTAATGAGCTGTGCCCAAACTACTGTTTTCTGGGCCACTGTTTATTTTATTTCTTTATTGTAATGAAACTCAGATGGCCGTTGTTTACACTAGCGCTGCACAGCGAGAACGTGCTGGAATCGGTCTAATTAACTGCAAGTGGGTCGCTGAATTAGTGCAGAGGAAAGAACAAATTTTTAGTAACTGCTTTAAATTGAAGCCCTCATTTATTTGCATTAGGGCCAGACAAAAGCAATATAATGTTTCCCAGCCCTTTCCTCGCAAGGCCTTCAAATTAGCCCAGTGGGGCTGCATTCTGCTTACTTGAGGTCTTTCTTCTTCCCTCCAGGCTTGTGGGAAGACACTGCTCCTTTTTTTCCAGGATAACAAAAGAGAAAAGATTCAGCCATGAACATGGGATCAGCAAACAGAGGCAGAACTGGGCAAACCCCACCCTGCAAATGAAGTAAGTCAAATTTTAGTGTGTTAAAAAACTGTTGTGCTGCTCAGTCCATCACACAACATGTCTGATGCCTTATAACACTCCCCCTTGTATGGACGGAGCAATGTCTGTTTGTTAAAACAAATGACCAGGAACCACAAGATTTGAGCTATATTTTCAAATCACCACTGGACTGAGACAGAGCCTGAGGTCAACAATGGATTGGTTTGGAGGAAGCCCGAATAACTTTGATCAAATCATGTAAACTGTCTAATCCCTACGGATTATATATTGGGGCAGCACCTACTGCAATGGGCCATGACCTTGCTAGTGTACTGCAATAACAAGACAGTGCCTCAGTTTCTCCAAATGTAGCTACTATCCCAGTTTTATGGCTCTAATCACTAGGGATGCAATGAGGCCAACATATTTTTCCTAAGGCACCCTGAGTGGCTTATAAAGAACATAAAGAAATCCATTGTCCCTACAGGTTGAACCACTCTAGCTGGTCACCCTTGGGACCTGACCTGTGCTAGATGAGAGAATCTGTCAGATATGGAGAGGTCAGTATTGTCTAGCAGCATTACAAACGCTTCCACTGCTTACTGGGCTCTTAGAAGACACTTACAGAGCTTAACAACAGCACAGAACACTGACAGCCAGGACTGGTGGCTGTAAACAAACTTTATGGGACCACAGGAAACTTGGCCACACCCAGGATAAATGATCGTCTGGCTAACTAAAATTGTGCCAGACAACAGAAGTTGCCAGACCAGAGTAATGGACTAGAGAGGTTCAGTCTGTATTATTAGTGACAAAAAGTGATTCCTCCCCTCCTTTTTTTAGAGTTTGCAGACAATGCACAATTTTCTTATGTTTTTGGCTCAAAACAAATGTTTTACTTAAAACAAGCAAGCAAACAGTCAACACTGCCAGTATGTTCAAAGAGAACATATAACAATAAATGTTCTGGTGTGGGCATGTGAGAAAGAAAGACGCAGCCTGGTAAGGAATCACACTTTATTTTCACATCTGAAAAGGGCATTGTAAACAACAGTCGGTTTTGAAGAGGAACTGATTGTAACAGTGTAAAAATACTTGTAGAGTTCACTTTGGTAATAAAACATTTGTGCCTGGTTTCGACTTTGTACCATATGAACCATTCATAGGGGTAATAGGGTAGTTTAGTCTCAGTGGTCCATTCAAGATGTGTGTCTCTGCTAAGAAAGCGAGGCTGACAATTCTAGTGGCAGTTTGTGAGAGCTGAGTTCCCTGTGCACTGGGAACTGCAGTGAAAAGTCACCATACCAGTGATATCAATATCATACCTGCAAAACTCATGAGACTGTAACTAACTCTAGGTGCTTCACATTTGCTTCCACACAAATCCACTTAGTGGTTATGTTTTAAAGCTTTGCTCTGCAACTATGAGGGATAGAAACTGTCTTTCCAAAAAGTACTGAAAAATAAAAACAACAAGAAGTGGTGTGGCACCTTATAGACTAACGTATAGTTTAGAGCATAAGCTTTCGTGGGCAAAGACATGATGAAGAGCATCTTTGCCCACAAAAGCTTATGCTCCAATATACCTGTTAGTTACAAGGTACCACAGGACTTCTTGCTGTTTTTGAGGATACAGACTAACTCACCTGCCCCGTGATACTTGAAAAATAAAAGTGGTTGTGCTTACATATTTGCACGCTACTGGGGTTTAGAGAAAATCACTCAACATTGCAAGACTCAAGATGAGATCACACAAGTTTACGACACCGCCTAATGAGGGCTCTTATCCTGCAGCCTGTTACACCTCTTGTTGACTTCATACATTCAGGCTTGTGGAAGCCATAGTAGGTTTTCTCAGGCCCTTAGAGGGGAAATCATATGGATGGTATAATCAGAAGCACGATCTGCTGAACAATAAATTCTTGGCTGGTGGGAGGATGTAAGGAATGCGGAAGCACAAGCTGAAAGAATTTGAGTAATGTGCACTTTACAGATCATTTATATGGAAATGGGAAGAGTTTCTGGGTGTGAATATGTAAACAGTTGCTTTGTTTGCAAGACCTGCTGGGGAGCAGATGAAGCAGAGATGTTTTGCCTATTGTGAACAACTGATTCTTGTAAAGTCACGCATTATGCTATCACCCAGGGTAGGAACTGTGGAATAATACCAATGCTTGGAATTATTATGGGGATGCAGGGCAGTCATCACCACTGTGTAAAATATGTATCACACAGGGCTCCCCTGAGCAGAGCACTGTGGAGTAGAAAGGGGAAAGCGGTACTAGTTGAACCAGCTGGCTGGGAGCCTTTTGGATGTACAGTCATAAATATGGTTTGACTAGTCCTTCCCCCCAGTGTTCGAAGATAGACCTAAAGCCCAGACCAACGCTGGAGTCTGTAGTTTTTCTGTGAGAATTCACCCTGGTGGGTAGTGAGGTTCTTGTGCCTAGGCCCAGGGCTGAAGTCATTGAGAGCTGACATCTCTGGCAGCTAAAGCCACTGCAAGCTGAAACCACAGGGTTTTACCCAGTGCCAGATCCAAAAAGCAGCGGGCAAGCAGCTCGCAGGGGTGGCTGGCAGAGAGAAACAGCCAGGCAGCCAGCAGGTAATCCCTGCCCCTGTGTGGCAAGAGATGCCATGATGATATACCTGTGAATTCCGGGTTCGTATGGACCAGACTGCACTGCGAATGGAGTCACAAGGTGGAGGTATACTCTGTATGTATGTCTACACTAGATGTTTTTTTCAAAGAAACAGGCATTTTGTCAGCAAAACCTGCAGTGCATCCGCACCAAAAATGCATTCTATCAACATACTGTACTTTGGGCAGAACTTGGCACTTTCATTGACAGCCTTCTGCCTCTTTCCCACGAGGCAGAACACCTTTCTTGACAGAATCTGTCAACAAAAATGCTGTGTGGATGCTCTGGGGGTTGTGGTGGGGGCCCTTCTTGGCAGACAGGGCTTCTGGGTCATGGGTAGCCCTGTCTGCTGTGCTTCCAGAGAGTGGCTGGACAGCCTAGCAACTCTGTTGACAGAGCGATCTGTTTTCGTGTGTGGCCGCAATCTGTTGACAGAAGTTTTGTTGGAAAATATCTTCCGACAGGAACTTCTGTCAACAGATCACTGCAGTGTAGATATAGCCTATAAGTGGGGCTCTAAACAAGGGAGCTCAACTTAGCAGACTCTGGGGACAGTGCCTTACTTAATGGGCTTTTTCCATTCTTTTGTGTAGCAATACTGCATGTGTCGCTGTGTGAATTTATGTCAGGGTACCTCTATTAAACAAGCTGTTTCTATCTCAAACTCTGTGCTTGAGAGAGGGGAAGAGCTGCCTTTACAGGCATCCAGCACAGAGGGTGAGATTGTCCTAGGTTACTGGGTTGGGCTCAAGCCGGTTTGGTCGCATTATTGACAGAGCTCAATCGGGCCCTTCTTGTGGTCACCTGCCACTAATAGAAGAGTTGTGTAAATGGTTCATATGTTTCAGAAAAACCGCAAAAGGCAACAGCTTCACATTGTCAGCCTGAACTGAATCAAGAGGACAAAAGCTCCATATGCCATTAATCACCTGTGCAGTGAAAATTCCGTTTTAAAAAAAGGTGCTGATTTTTTTCACTGGCGGTGCCCATTGTACATATATGATCTGTGATATTACACTTGAGCATCAGCTTCCCAGCTAATATATAGATCGTATTTTATGTCATATTTCCATGCAACTCATAGGCAACTGGTGACTACATCTGCATTAGATATTAAACCCTGCTCCATTACAATCCAGGGTAGTTACCCCATTGATTTGTTTGGGAGCAGGCATAAGCTCATATGAGCCGCGTCTACACGAGCCGCTTCCTTTCGGAAGGGGCATGGTAATGAGCAAGGTTGAAAGGTGCTATATTCATAGCAGTGCCTCTTTAGCATAATGGTGGCCACGGCATTCGAAAGTGCCACTTTCAAATCATGCCCAGCCCATGTAGATGGGGGCCTTTTGAAAGGATTCGCCCGTCTTCAAAAGCTCCAGTTTCCAAAAACCAAATAGGAATAAGGGGCTTTCAAAGCCTGGCGGGGGTGGGGGGGGTGTCCTTTCAAGAGGCCCCTGTCTACTGAGGCAGCACGCGATTCAAAAGCGGCACTTTTGAATTGCCACAGCCACCCTTATGCTAATGAGGTGCTGCATATTCATGGCAGTGCTCCATTAGTATCTTCTGACCTCACTCATTAACATGCCCCTTCCAAAAGGAAGAGGCTAGTGTAGATATAGCCATGGAGAGAAATAGATCTGGACATACAAAATAAATCCCTATGAAGGTCTATACATTTTTAAATATCTTCCTCTTTTATAAACTGTGTTTCTGAATTTGTCAGGATTGCATTTTGCTGAGATAACTGAAAGAATTAGTTTACAGAGTTGCAATATTTATAACTTAGCGACCCATATATCAATATCTATATCTATATCTATAGTAACGAAGGGTCCTGTGGCACCTTATAGACTAACAGAAAAGTTTAGAGCATGAGCTTTCGTGAGTTAACTCACTTCTTCAGATGCAGTACTGGAAATCTGCAAGGCCGGGTATAAATAGGCCAGAGCAAAAAAGCTCATGCTCTAAACTTTTCTGTTAGTCTATAAGGTGCCACAGGACCCTTAGTTGCTGCTACAGATCCAGACTAACACGGCTACCCCTCTGATATATCTATAGTGTGGCTGGGAGTGAGTATAAATGCAATATATATATAAATATAAATATAAATTAATGAGGGGGGAGGGATAGCTCAGTGGTTTGAGCATTGGCCTGCTAAATGTGGGGTTGTGAGCTCAATCCTTCAGGAGCCCATTTAGGGACTGGGGCAAATAGATGTCAGGGATGGTGGTTGGTTCTGCCAAGAAGATAGGACTGGACTAGATGAACTCCTAAGGTCCCTTCCAGTTCTAGGAGATGTATATCTCCAATTTTTTTTATATATATATAGTGTGGCTGGGAGTGGGTATAAACTCATATGGAGAGATATGGAGCTAGACATATAATAGAAAGGCCTATTAAGCTCTGTACATTATTAAATATTTGAGGGGAGGGGAAACTCAGTGGTTTAAGCATTAGCCTGCAAAACCCAGGGTTGTGAGTTCAATTCTTAAAGCAACCACCCCAGGGATCTGGGGCAAACAGATTTTAAAACAAACAAACAAAAAAACCTGTCAAGGATAGTGCTAGGTCCTGCTGTGAAGCCAGGGGACTGGACTCAATGACTTCTGAAGGTCCCCTCCAGTTCTACGAGGGAGGCATCTCTCCATGTGTTAAATACATCAAGCGTTTATAAAATGCATTTTTCAATTTGTCAGTGTTGGATTTTGCTAAGATAGATGACAATGTTAGTCTGCACTGTTGCAATATTTATAATACAGGTACCCTGAAATATGAGCTCACAAACTAGTTGCAGAAAACCTGTATTTATGAAATATATACTTATATTGGTGTGGCTTATAAATATGGGCTATCTGCAAATAGTTCAGCAGGCTGACACTTTCAGCTGTCTTAGTAAAATGGCTCCCCAGTAAATTCAAAACTACAATTTATAAAATTCACATTATTTAATAAAATATAGACCTTCTTAGGCATTTTTGCTGTCTGTCTAGATTTAGTTCTCTCCATATGAGCTTGCACCCACTCCCAAACAAGTCAATGGGAAAACTAGCACTGATTTTAATGGACCAGGATTTAATCTCTATGCCCTCTTCCTCTCCCAGATGAGGAAGAGCATCTTTTCCCGAAAGATTCTTCCAGAAAAAAAAAAAGTGCATAGACACCTTTTTCAAAACAGCACTCCTCACGGTGCTGGACTTCTTGACCCCTGACCTGTTCATTCAAAGGAGTGGAGATTGTTTGGATGCTCTCTATCGAAAGAGCGGATTGATTTTTTCTATGCACTTTTTTGTGTGTGGACGCACTCTTTTGAAAGAAGTTTTTTCTGAAGAGCTCTTCTGGAAAAACTTCTTTGGAAGGATTGCTGTCACACAGATGTAACCTATATGTAGTCATTAGTTGTGTGACTATGCTGGGCATGGAAATATGACATAAAATACTTAATGCTTAGAGTACATCTTAACTTTTCAAATATCCAGAAAGGACATTAATAAGAAAGGATCTTTCTCCAAAAGGTATTTCTTCTTTTCTGCAGTGTGGCAACATTATGGGCTCGTCTACACTTGCCCCCAACTTCGAAGGGGGAATGTTAATCAGGGTGACGGGAGATTACGAATGAAGTACTGTGGTGAATACTCAGCACTTCATTAGGCTAATTCTCCCCTGCCACAACTTCGAAGCTTCAAGCTTTGAAGTGCCGGCATGCATGGAGCCGTAGGCACTTTGAAGTACCCATGCTACTTCGAAGTTCCTTTACCCCTCAAAAGGGAAGTTTGAAGTACTTTGAAGTGCTCTTGGCTACACGCATGCTAGCGCTTTGAAATTTGAAGCTTCAAAGTTGCCATGGGAGAGAATTAGCCTAATCAAGTGCTGCATATTCACCACAACACTTCATTAGTAATCTCCCATCGCCCTGATTAACATGCCCCCTTTGAAGATGGCAAGTGTAGACCCATCCTATGAGTTTCAGTCTATTCAATGTAGATATTTATTTAATTAATTTGAACCTACCCCTTCCATCTTTTTAGATACTAAAACATCTTTCCATGTTAACTAAACTTTTAAAAACATATTAGAAAAGATGCTTGTTAAAACTCCTTTGTGTTAAAATACACTCAGATTAAGCAGCAATATATATTATTAGCAATAGATTATTTTCTAAAAGGGTTCGTCTATGTTGGATGCAGTGTTGCCAACTGTCAGTAAATTCACCAACAGCTTGTAAATTTAAGTGTTTTCCAGAGAGGTATTGGTATATGTGTAAAATACTCATTTTATTCCTAAAACATGGACAAGATTTTTTTTTCCTGTGCTTGAAAACTAAGAGAAAAGAAACTTGTAAAAATATCAGTGAAGTGAAGATGTATTGGTGTCTACGAGAAGAAATAAAGTAACTTATTTGGTTCTCTTCCTTGTCTTCCTCTGCTAGAAAGATAGTTACAGGTTGCTATAAAGTTTCGAGATGATGACTCTTCATATTTCCCATGGGACATATGGTTCCTCCCATGAAGATAAACTAGACTGCACTCCCCATCTTTTGCTATTATAGAAATTAGAAAAAATTGACAACATTGCAAGATTTAACAAGAGGAAAATACTAGCCCTCTGGGGTTTATTGTTCAACAGCAACAAATCTAGACCTGGAATCCAAACTTCTATGAAGATTGAGTGGGTGAGGGGTGTGTGTGGGGTGGGGGGGCACGGGGCGGGGAATGAGATGCATTTGACATTTAAAATGTGTATTTCTTGGAAAGGTGCAAGCTGTAGCTGTCTCCAGGGAATCATATGGAAGTAGAGAGAAGGTATATGCAACAGAGAAGCATCAAGCCTGCTGGAGCTCTATACTCCTGGAAGAGGTGAAGCAATTGTTCAGTGCGTTTTTCAACAATGATATCTGCAAGATATAGCTCTACTCTGTTCTTTAATATGGAGACATAAAGATAGAAAGTTTGCTTCCCCAAGAAATAGACAAAACGCTCACATCAGCTATCCCTAAGGTTAAACATCAAGAAAAAGTAACTCGCCTGCCTTCAGATACCTTGCCTGTGTTGAATCACTCCCTGCAGGCTTCTGTATCCCAAACTTTGGGGCATCAGCTGCCACTGGCTAATACAGTTAATCTGTTTTCCTCTGCAGAGCAGCTGGAAATCCACTTGCTGTTACTAATGTGTGGGTGTGATCAGCTGTTTCTGGCCAGGCTTTCAAACCCCTCTCCATGCAAAAGTCCTTTATCACAGCACAAGACCATCATTTCTTCACCTAAGAGAAATTTCTCCTGTCTAGTCCATGCTGCCGATCTCTTAGAAGGCCTGTAGATCACTGTTCTGTGGATGATCCTGCACTTAATTAGAGTATGGAATTCCCATTCACACCTGCACACTGCTGAGATATAGAACTACGACTGAAGAAGGTACATGGCAGATTAACCTAGGTAAATTAAATAGATTGCCCATTGCAGTTTCTGGTGTGGTTTGACTGAAGACTATCAACTGGATGTTGCTGTACAAAGTGAATGGCAACCAGAATTTAATAGACATAATTGTCTCAAACTGCTGGTCTAATATTTAGATCAACATTTCAGTGCTACATAACTGATGAGCTCCCTTGTGAAGATATGAACTCAAGCGATGGATTTTTGGTTCTCAGTTCTGCTACTGACATTGTATTTGTCCTTGGTCAAGTTGCTTAAAACTCTCAATTTCCTATCCTGTACAGGTTCTGGCTCAAAGATAGCCTGGTCTGGAAGTGCTACTGTAATGTAAGTTTCAGAGACAATTGCCACATGGTATTCAATTGCCTAAGTGTGTTTGGATACAATCTTTAGGTGCTCATGTTTGAAAATTGGCTTGGCATCGGATGTCCCAAACCATACCTTTCTGCTTCAGAGCTCACTTTATGAAATACAAATGCTGCCTTAGGCTACAGCCACACAGCAAAGTTATTTTCAGATAACACCCATTATTTCAAAATAACTTTGCAAGCATCTGCACTATACCTACACTAGTTCAACATAAATTCAAAATAGCAGGCACGTTATATGAAATTTCGCAAACCTCATTGCAAGAGGAACAGTGCCTATTCCAAAACAGATATTTTGAAATAAGTGCTATTCCCTGTTTTAACAGCTCCTATTTCAACATATCTATTTCAAAATAGGCACTGTTTTAAAATAAGCACTATGTGTGCAGACTCTATATTTTGAAATTGCTAAATGTGAGCATTTTTGTGTGTAGCGGCCCTATTTCAAAATAGTTTATTTCAAAATAGAGCTGCTGTGTAGATGCAGCCTGAAAGAATAAAATATACACTGTATTCTTTCTGCTAGTGTTATTTCCACAGTGGCAAAAGGACGACAGGGTTTTTCATATGATGATAAGTATTAGCAAGGTAGCTGAGTTAGTCTGTATCTTTAAAAACAAAAAGAAGTCCTGTGGCATCTTGCTCCAAATTATCTGTTAGTCTATAAGGTGTCACAGGACTCCTTGTTTATATGATGAGGGCAGCAACAGGAAAGTTCACCTGAACATTTATTTTAAAAAATAGTTGCAACAGGTCACTGCCCAGAAAGGTTCAGTGAAAAGGAATAGAATTCTCGCCCCAGACGTACATATAAGAAAAGTTCTAACCAGATATTGAGGGAAAACAGAACCTCCTCCTCTTTGATCCCTATCTCCCCAAAAAATCATTGTGAGTTTTGAAGATAATCTGGATTCAAAGGCTGCTCAGGATTTTAGAGGTTTGATGTTCCCTATCCCACTTAAAATTTCACAGGGAGAACAGTGAACTGATTAACAGTTACTTCTTTGGCTTCATTCACTTTTTTGCATATTTATTCCCTCCTTTACTGAGGCTACTGCCACTGAAACCTCAGCCAGTTTGGAGCCTGGCAAGAGTTGCTACTTACAGCAAAAAGCAGTTATGAAAAGGTGTGTGAAACTTTCGAGTGAGTGAAAGTTTCTCAAATCTTAGGCTGTGATTTTCCCAGGAGCCTAAGGAAGTTAGGCATGGTCAACTCCCTCTGAGTGTTAGTGAGATTTGGGCAGTCAAATCCCTTAGAAAAATATGAATAATTATTATCCTTAATCCTGAATTTTACAATTCTTGAGATCTAGAATTTTGTAGGCACAGCTGGAGCTATCTGTTTTTTACTCTATTAAAAGAGCAGATCTGAATACATGTCTTGCTATCTATTTTTCTATCTCTGGAGACATATATAGTCATTCATATTTCCTCCTTCATGAAACCCAACAAGAAGACCTCTTGACATGAAATGCTTCCATTAGAAGAAACATAGATGTCTTTGTGAAAAGAATACAAGACAACAATCCATGAACCCTACCCAAAGTGCAAGATAAAGAGCAAGGTATCATAACTTCAGAATAATACATGATATGATGCACTGAGCAGTGTCTGCTTAGGAGTGGCCTGTGATATAATAGCATCCAACATCATGTGGAAGAAACAAGAATTGGAACAAGGTCAGTTGATAGCACACTGCAAGCTCTAGAGGGCTGATTTTTTGTGACACCATATGGGTGATGTTGAGTACAACAAGGCCTTAGTCTCTGATGGTGCAGCTGGATGCTAGTGAAATAATAATATCTTGCTTGGATGTGAGACAGTTGGCTGGGAGTTTGATTTTAAAACAAAAATAATATTTAGCTCTTCACTAGTATTTTTCATTAGTAAACCTCAAAGTACTTTAACTTAACTTAAACCCTTGTACACCTGGTGGAGCATAGGTGTTACAGGATCATTATCTCCATTTTACAGATGGGGAAACTGAGGCAGAAGGAAAGGCAGTGACTTTCCTAAAGTGAGCTGGGAGGCTGCTCATGGAACTGGGAATAGAATGCAGGTCTTCTGAGATCTAGTTCTGTGCTTTACACATTAGGCATCAGTGGCTCCCTGTATAAAATAGTAATTTTTAATGTAAATATTGTTGAATATGGTTATGATGTTGGTGGGGGGTTATAAAAGACAAGTCTTTAGTGGACAGATATGATGATATTTTAGGGTTTTTATGTGACACCTGGATAAAACAATGCCAGATGTGAGAAATACACAGACTAGATAGCCATTTTGTTTCTAGAGTTTCACACCTAGATATCAGGCACACTATGAGGTCCAGCACCCACAGGTGTTATGCACTCAACTGCTCCCACTGAAGTCAAGAGACTACTGCATGCTTGAAGTTAAGTGCCTGGTGAAGTGCTTTATTAGAGTGTTAGCCAGGTCTGAGGCCAGGTCTGCACTAGACTTTAAAGTCGATTGTAGATACGCACTTCAAGCTACAGCAATTGTGTAGCTGGAATTGATGTATCTACGATCAACTTACCTGGCCATCATCACTGAGGGAGGTTGATGGGAGAAACTCTCCCATCGACCTCCTTGACCCCTTGTGCCAATGAGGAGTGCAACAGTGGACAGTCAACCTCTGATAGTTCGAGTTTGCACGTCCCCATGAGGTGCACAAAACAGAACCACAGAAGCACTACTTTGATTGGGTCGATCTCCTGGGTAGTGTAGATGTACCCTAGGTCTTGTGTTCCAGCTGAACAAATGGACATTCATTCTTAAATCATTGAATGCAACTTTAGATAATTATGATTTTACTAGTTGCTTTAGCGGAAACCCAGAACCTGGAGCTTAGCGTCTGAATGGAAAATCAACAGGAAAACTCTGTTTTAAATTCCTAGTTTAAAACATTTATTTTAAAATCTTTAGCGTAACCCTGAGACCAAATTCATCTTTCAGCTCATTCCAAGTTGATGAAGTTGGAGCAGAGATGAAATTGCTCTGTAGTCTGTTACTGATTTGAGATCTCAAACAGGTCTGAATCTTTGGGATTTTAGCCCCTTTTTGTTGAAAAAAAGAAACCATATCAGTTCCCCTTGCGATCCGTTTAATTAGGAGGATTCTGTCAAAGGAAATGACTTATGATGATTATTTATTGTTTTATTATGTTAGCATCTAGACTAGTGATTCCCAACATGGGGTCCGTGGACCTCAAGAAGTCTGTGAGAAAAATAAAAGATAAATAAAAATGATCACAGAAAACAAGTTTTCAATAAATTGCAAAGTCACAATCAATTATTATTTTTAAATTAAATATCTTCCAACAACGTTATTAATTGCTGTCCAAAAATCTATAGTGTGGTTTTCTTTTCCACTTAGTGAAGTGTACATCACAGCTAGAATTGGCTTTGAAGGGGGACCATGAGCAGTTTGGGGGTGGCACTTGGGGGTCTCCATGAGTGAAAAGTTTGGGAACCACAGATCCAGTGGATCCAAATGAGTCTAAGAAGCTGTATTAACACGTAGTAAGAGGCAGTCTCTACAAAAACACAGCCAATTTAAACAGACAAAAACTATAAGGGGAAAAAGAGGCAGAGAAACTTGACAAAGTTCGTACAGCAAGTCAGTGGCAGAGCCAGGAATACTACTTCTTTCTTCTTTGTTCCAGTCCAGTATTCCATTCCCTCGGTCATGCTGCTGCAGTTTGTCTTACATCTGCATTAAAAATATGTCACACTTGTGCTCTCTGTCTTGCTGTAGCAGAAATAGATGCGAAGAGGAACCCTATAATGCACTGTAAAATACTAACAAATATGATTATTATAAAAAGATAAGGTTACAGAAGACTGTTCCTTGCCAAATTCTAGTGGACTGTAGCTTTCAGTTTTGGCTAAGCAGCAAGCCAAGGAGATTTTAAAATTCAGCAGTAGTAGCTATTCAGAGGGTTGTTTTAGTACACATGCCAGGAAAAACTCCAAGTGAAAGGTCTAATTTATCACACATGGGGGTTGCAAACCTGTGCGCCGGGTACCAATGGCTTGTCAAGTTTCAAAAAAAAGTCTGGAGGAATCCCTGACTTAGGAAGTGGCAAGAATTCCAATTTACTGTGCAGAACAAGCAGAAAAAAAGAAAAAGATTAAACTGTATGTACGTTGCTTTCCCCCCTCATTAAAGAAAGAATAGCCTATTTTTGAGGCACAGCTGAGGTTAGGGAACCGGCCTTTAATTTGAAAGTCTGGTCTAACACTCTTCTGTGTGGACATGAAGATAAAATGGCTGGGGCTCAAGAGAATGTAATTGAAGAATCCTGCTAAGATCTTACATGCTGAAATATTGAAATCAGAATCCATTTTATTTTTTATCTTCGCACTGCCTTCTTCCCCTGAGTTATCTGCATGCTGCAAGAAGAAAACTTTGGTGAGCTCAGATTGCCTTTATGATGTTTCTCCAGTGCCCATCGCATTTTGCTGAAGCCTGGCCCTCACAAAAATTGCTTACAAGCCACTTGTATGTGGGATCTGGAGTGGGGCTGTCCTTTTATGCATCTCTTTGACTTGCGGAGTGCAAAGCTAATGGGAATTAATTGAATGCACCTGCACTGACTTTATCAGGCTTTCAATCAGGTCCATAATCCTCATCTAATTTTAAAAATATCCCATAAAGTGACAAAAATGATTCAGTTAACTTGCATAAAAAGCAGAAGGGGGCGTGTGGCTTCAACATGCCAATGCTCGATCATATTGGTTCTTAGCATGACAATTCAGTATGCAGGACATTTCTATCACACTGACAGGTTTTTTTATCTCACCCCTTTACAGCTAGGTGACAATATTACTAAGGCCAAATCTACATTATCTGGAAGATCAACCCGCTCTCGGTCGATTTTCTGGGGTCCAATTTCGCTCTTCTGTGAGGGAGACACAAAATCAACCTATCGGGGTAAGCAGTCAACCCCTGTAGGCCTCACTATTGTGAGGGATAAGGGAGATCAACAGAAGAAACTCTCTCATCGACGTTCCTCAGTGGGGATGGCCAGGTAAGTCGAATTCAGACAAGTCGATTAGAGCTATGCAATTGCTGAAGCTAGAACTGCATATCTGAAATCAACTTCTTTTCCTACTGTAGACCTGGCCCAAGGAGCTAACACACATAACCCGACATAGACATAAGCGAAAGAATTTGATTACATGTGGTGCTTTTCATACCTACGTTACCTGGAGGGATTTTGCAAATTTGAAGGATGTGTATGGACTTTGCAAGGAAGGTGTAAATAACATGATTCTCAAATACAGTTTTGGATGGTCGCTCACAATAGGCTCTGAGATTTTCTCTAGTACCTAGCAGAGGCTACCCTAGGCAAATGGTGAGGCACAAAGGCTACACATAACATTTGAGGTACAAATGTGAGGGACAGCAAATATAGACACACTTGTGCTAGGTTTTTTCTGAGCTAGCGTGCTAAAAATACTAAGAGGGACAGTGGTGGCACGATAACAATCCCAAGTACGTGCCCTGGGGGTCCAGGATTTGTACTAGTGCAATCTGTCATGCTGGGTGACTTGCTCCAGAGACAGTGTAGACATACCCATGGGGACTTGCCCAAGGTTACCTTGGTGTCACTGGGCTTGTTTTTGTAGAATCAGAGACTATTAGAACTGGAAGGACCTAAAGTGGTCAGCAAGTCCAGTCCCCTCCCTTCAAGGCAGGACCACGTACCACCTAGATTATCCCTGACAGATGCTCATCTAACCTGCTCTTAAAAATCTCCAAAGATGAGATTCCACAGCTTCCCTAGGCAGCTTATGGTAGTGTTTAACTACCATGATAGTTAGGAAGTGTTTTCTCACGTCCGACCTAAACTTCCCTTACTGCAATTTAACCTCATTGCTTCTTGTTCTAACAATTGATTTCTAACAACTGTTCCATCCGTCCTCTAGAGCAGGGGCATCCAAACGCAAGACACCTGATCACCACATGCCCCAGGCCCCTGCCACTATCTCCTCCCCACCCTGCAGCCAGGCACCCTACCCCGCTACCCCTGGTGCTTTGCTCAAGCTGTGCTGCTGGAGCTGAACAGCCTGAGGGTCACGCCACAGGAGCTGCCCAGCTCCAAGCTGCGCAGTGCCGAGAGCCACGTGGCACAGTGCCTGAGCCACCAGGCTGCAGCTGCCACATGTTGCCTGAGGAGCCGCTGTGTGAGCCCCTGAGCCACCAACACCATGTCCCGAGCTGCCGCAACAGCCTGCCTAGCCCCGTTCACCACAATATGCTACCCTGTTTGCCGCACAGGGAGCGTAAGGGACATGCCAGCTCTAGGGCAACCTTTTCGAGGTGGAGTGCTGAAATTTGATCTTTTGACTTCTATGTATAATCCGGGTGTCAGCGATACCTTTTGAAGTCACTAATAGTCCTGCTTACAACAGCTTTAGTAATAAATAAATGAAGATGCAGAGCTTTACCATTTAGGGGGTGGTTGGTAGCATTGGCTGGTCTGTTGTTAATCCACAGGCGGCCTGGCTTTGAGCAAGCTCCTGGCTCCATGGGGTAGGTGGGGCTGGGCTGAGCTCCTGCCTCACATGCTGATGAAAACTGGCTTGCGTGCCACTCTTAGCACCATTGGCAGGGGTTGCTGACCTCTGCTTTAGAGTTACTGTGTTTCCTATGATCCTTTAAACCGAAGTCCTGTATTTTTCAGACATGCAGATCTCAGTTCAGCATGCACTTAAGCAAGAGAAGATGGGTGGTGATGGAGCTATCTGGCTGCCATCCAGACCTGGAATCTCAGGAAGTTTGCTGCTTATCAGGAGCTAGAATCCAGGATGTGATGAAAAGATTTGTGGTGTCTCAAATTTTTAGATGCCCTACACTGCTGAGTATTCTGTGTTTGGGTAAGGACAAGCTTGGAGAGGAGTGCTGTTAACTGTCAGGATTATTATTCAGTGCTAATGTTTGTTATATTTGTTAATATATCGCTCCTTTGCATGCATTCTTTCCATAAGTGGTTTGGTAATCTGACGATATAAATTTTAAAAAAAAGGTGTGATAAGTGCTGCTGAGCCTGCGTTTCATAATCAGGCAGGGTTCTGTGGTGGAAACCCGAGGTTCAAAATACCTCTTGTAGATTCCCAGGAACCACAACCTGCCATCCTGGCAGAGCAAAGTCAGCGCTTCATCCTTCTGTGGTGGAGAGGTTGAATTCCAGACAGTTCACTGGTTAGCAAAAGACCTTCAAAATCAAAAAGCAGAGGTCCTGTCTGTTCAGTGCAGCCATTAGAAGTCCACGCCACTTTTGGAAAACCATGGGATTTGCTTTGCGGTCTATGGCCAAAAGGAACTCACCTCCCACTGTTGTACAGTATGCGATGTGTACTGCTCAGCTAAGCTGGTTGCTTCCCGCCCACCCTATCACCTTAGCCACGGGCTGTGTTTCAGCGGTGGGTGAATCAACTCCTTTGTGCATGCTGCATAAAGTGGTTTGGGATGGAAGGTGCAATATCAGTGTTATTACACATGGTGGCATATATAAAATTTCAGTGTGGGCTGTGACCTAAGAGAATGAGTGAGAACCGGGTTGGTTCTATTACAGCTGGATGAATCTGTGGGGAAACTTGTGCCCATTGTTAAACCACCATCTGGTCTGAGAAGGCTGAGCTGACAATAATGTTCCATTCCAAGACCATGATTCACTGAATACACAGGTTTCTCTCTGTAAAACACACACACAGATATTCTCCCCTCTCCCTCTCTCTCTCTCTCTGAAGTTGGAAAAGCAAGGTGTGTTTACAGAAGGCAGTCTAAACACCTCCAGCTTAAGCGAAGCTGGTGGAATACAGGCTGCTGTCATGTTTGATTTTGGGTCCTCAGGAAATGGAAAATAATGGTAAATCACACTCATCTCTTTCCAGCAAAGTGAAATTAACAGTCTCGACCTACAAAGGACTAGAACAAGCTCCTTCTCCCTGATCTGCTATTTAACTGCTCTGGTTTGTTAGGCAAATGAGCATTTTCCTTTTCTCCTCTCTGCGCAGTCCCCTGCCTTTCCTGTGGACATTTTCCTCAAAAGTTAGAGGCCAGAATCTCAATTGGTGTAAATCAACATAGCTTATGTGAAATTAATGAAGCTTCATGGGGAAGAATCTGAACCTCAGTTTGGTTTTACAGGTTGAACCTTTCTAATACGGAACTCGCTTGTCTGGCAACATCTGTAATCTGGTATGATTTTAGTTAGCTGGATGTCCACTTATCATGGGTGTGGCTAAGTTTCCTGTGGTCCCATAAAGTTTGTTTCCAGCCACCAGTCCTGGCTCTCAGTGTTCTGTGCTGTTATTTATCTTTAATTTCCCCCTACGTGTCTTCTAAGAGTCCGGCAAACAGTGGTAGAGCTGTCAACACGCTAGACAATACTGAGCTCCCATGGTCCAGCAAATTCTCTCGTTTAGCAAAGGTCAGGTCCTGAACATGCTGGACAAGAGAGGTTCTACCTGTAATTTGGGATCAGAGCCTCAGCTGGCATAAATCATTGCGTTCCTTTTATTTCTAAATAGTTTGATGTACACCAGCTGAGGATCTGGGTAGGAAAATTGTAGTTTATTAATTAACCGTAGTGCTCTGTCTAGCTGAGACAATGACCTGGGAGCATGTCAGTGGGGGATTATATCATCACATAGGTATGAGTGATTGGTGTCCTTTGAATGGCTTGATAAATCACTTGACAGAGGTCTGTGAAAACTTCCCCCTCCCTGAAAAATATGGAGAAAGATTTTGGATGAAACTGTGGGTTCTTGGATTATGACTTTCTCAGCAGACTTCCAACATTCCCATGGTTTAGATGAGTGAGAAATACAGAGAATGGGCACCCTGTGGTATTTTCTGCTAATTTTTTGTACCATCAGAAACTAGGCAGTACTAAGAAATAAGAAAATCAAACTTCTCAGGTTGGAGTCTGCTTGTGGGCCCATTGTGGTGGGTAGGTGATGTAGATGTGTGCCTACTGGGAGCATTAGCTCATTTCACATTTTTCTTAATGTTTTAGCTGTCCCTGCTATCTAGAGTTGTATAAAGAAAGGAATCCTCCTAGGATATGGGCCAGGATATGCATATACCTATAGAAACACATCTGGCATATACAGTATGTATATCATATGCTAACCATATTTTCTCTGTAGATGCCAATCAGAAGAACAAGTTAAAGTTACCAAGAGGGGAAAATAAAAGAATCTCTGTTTTTGCAAGGCAGATGGACTTGACATGTCCTTTCCTTACCTCTAATTATAGAGATTCTCACCAATGGATGTCAAAAATTTTCAGCATATTTTCCTAAAATATTTCTGTGACGGAAAAAGGAAGAACTCCACCCCAGCAGATCATTTCTTCTTGTTTGTTTTACTATTTTCACTTTGAGAGAGACCAAGAAAGAGAGGAATTAGAGAAAAAAAACAACCCTATCTTTGGCCCATATTCAAATTCCAGGTGCCTCTCAGTATAACTGGAAAGTAAACATTGACAGTGTTTGCAGTATGGAGTGCGTATGACATACCATAGATAAAGCATTAAAAAGAGGGATTTAGTGAGACTTCTTCAGTAATGTGGGATACACAGGACCTCTTTAAAGCATGTACCATGCATATCTCCTTTTTGCTTGCTTGTTTCAGATACTTTGTTCCCCCCTTTCTGCCTGTATGAAAACTGCATTTCACGACTCCGCATTCCAAGGCCCCAGTTCAGCAAATCATCCTTATTTCTTCAAAAAACTTAAATGTATTCTTAAATTACACATCATTCAGTCCCACTGACTTTAATAGGACTTTAGCAGGTGCTTGCTGAATGACGACCAAAGGCATCTGTGTGGGTAGACACCAGCTGGATACAAAATAGTGGATCTATATCTGATCCACATCCACCAGCCTCAACTCCTTATCTGACCTGCAATTTGTGATCTGAATTTTACTTCCACCCACACAACAAATCTAGAGGGGGAAAGCAGGAAGGAGCACAGACCAACTAGGAGGCAGCAGAGTTGTTCAGGGAAGAGACAGGCAGTAGGAAAACAGGGACTGAGGGTAAGGGGCAGCAGGAACCTGAGGCTAGGGCTCTGCAGTTTAGTACTCACATAATATGGGGGAGGGAGCTTGGCCACTCCTACAAGGAGATTAAGGACGTAGCTTCTTAGGTGGTTTACCTGGTGCAGTGCAGGGGTCTGCCCTGCTCCCTCCCTCTTACCCCCTTCCCGGCTGGGATGGGAGAGCCCTGCATGGGTATCTGCTCCACTATCTGCAGATATAAAGCACATATCTGTGGATGTGCAGCACTCAGTTTAATTGGCCTGTCTGCAACCCACACAGAAAGTTTGGATTCGTTTTGTCAAGGAGTGAAATTCAAGTCTAAATAAACAGCCCACTGACCTGCAGCTTTAACACTAAATGGCTGAACTTATTCCTATGGCAAGAGTTATCTTGAGGTATTAGGACCAGATCCTGAAAACTGTCAAGGTGTCCCAAATCAATTGGAATTATAGCCATCTAAATCCTGAGCTCTACAAAATATAAATGGGTCATTTTCTGCTCTCAGTTATACTCATGCAGCCCCACTGGATTATGTGGATGTGATCACAGAAACAACATGAACCAGTCTGATAACTCTTTTATGAGAGTTTTTCATACAAGCACTGAGATATATTTTGCAGACAGGAAGATTAAAATGATCAAGTAGAGTCCTGCATATCCGCAGATATCTGCTTCATATCCACAGACAGCGGAGCTACACATGGCTGCTTCCACCACTCCCAAAGGAAAGAATCCCACAGTTTAATAAAAATTCTGGTATAGTTACTTTTGAGAACACAGTTTTTCTTTAAAAAACCCTTCTTTGCAAATGAACACGTAAGCTAAGGACCCAAATTGCATGTTGAGTTACTGTGTGAAACACCACTGAAATCATTTGAACCAAGCTTTTTTTTTTAAAGCAATTTGCACAGTCCCTGGCAAAACTGGCATTTAAAAAGAATCTTAACTGAGTGTCTTTAAAACAGTACTTTTAAGGATTATTGCCCTTGTCCGGCTTATAAACTGTTTTTTATTTGCCAATAAAAACAAGGATTCATATATGTACATACAAACAGTATATACATTTGGTTATTCTATTTTCAGAAGAAATTACTTGTTGCCTTCCAAAGTCTAATAAGGAAGAAAGCACATGGCACAATGTCACAAATTTCATTTAGACAGCAGAGAATCAACAAATGCACACACCAGTGGATTCAAGCAAAGAAAATAAGCCCGAGAAAGTTATGGCCCAGGAGGAGGATGCTCGTTAAATCATAATTCTCCATTGACAAATGACATGTTAAAGAAACTGTGTCCAAAAATGAACATTTACTGCAGTGTCTTGTAGGCAGGACTTATTGTGTAAAGCTGTAAAAAAAAAAAAAAAAAAAAAAAGCTTGGGGAGAGTTTGGGGTTTGGCTTGGGCTTAGATACTTCAGTTAAATGTTTTTGCCAAAGAATAAAAGATGTCTTATTTAGTGAGGTCAGTCAGGTGAAACTGTCACCCCTCTGCCTGAATAAGCAACAGTAGTTACATTACATGCCATGGGAAAGCATAACAGAGCTGGAAAAACCTCGTTATTGATTCAATGTGGTACATGTCAATTTTTCAGCTGGGCTGCTCTGTGGCATTTCATTTTCAGCCAGCTGTAAGGCATCGTTACTCAAACCCACCACAATAAATATAGACAGAGATTTGCAAAGCTGTCTACATGGTTTTGAGGCTCAAATTCCATCAGGTGGTTTTCTAATCTCAGCTATCTACTCCTTCCCTATTTACATTTAACTTTCACTGCCAAGACAATTCCATTAAATAACACTGAGGCCCTGTAAGAGCATCAATCTCTTGCATAAGAGAAGGATTCAAAGGGTGTGTCTACACAGTAAAAGTTATTTTGGAATAGCGGCTGCTACTCCGAAATAACTTGGTGAGTGTCTACACAGCAAAAATGCTATTTCAAAATAATTTCAAAAATTGCAGATGTCTTATTTTAATTTCTGGTAATCTCATTCTATGAGGAATGACACCTATTCTAGGAGCTGTATAGACCAGGAATAAAGGCTATTAAAAAAAACTATTCTGGAATAAAACGAAGCAGCAGAAATGTAGCACTTCAAAAACTAACAGAATGATTTATTTGGTGATGAGCTTTTGTGGGACAGACCCACTTTTGTTAAAGACCTAAGAATTTGTGTCCTGGAACAAAAAGAATTTATCAACAAGTTAGAGTGAGAGATTTGTGAGTTAGAGTTCATGTTTAAATTTGACACATTAACACAAGGTACGATCAGAGACATCAATTACCTCATGCGTTACAAGGATTGCTTCCCTTCCTTTAATGCTCGTAATTATCTCAGACAGGACAATTAACATCCCCCCACCCCCACCCCTCTGTACTTATAAATGTCAGTCTGTATTGGAAATAAAATTGATCTGATGAAGTGGGTCTGTCCCACGAAAGCTCATCACCAAATAAATCATTTTGTTAGTCTTCAAAATGCTACATTTCTGCTGGTTTGTTTTCTTGGAGTACAGACTAACACAGCTACCTCTCTTACTATTCCAGAACAGATTATTCCAAAATAATGCTGCTGTGTAGACATACACCCAGAGAGCCTCCTGGGGCTCTACTCTGAAATAGGCTCCATTGTGTGTGGATTCACTATTTTGAACTACCTTTTGCTTATTCCAGGGCTTCCAGGTACTGTGGATACATTGTTCTGGAATAGTTTATTTTCAGATAATAACTCTGTAAGGTAGACATACCCAAAGAGGTTTGATTATACTGCCCTGGGCCATTCAAGATGGTTTATAACATCGAGCTAACTTGTTCAATCCATCGATGGATACAGTTGCCTATCATTGAAGACAATCACGCTACCGTAATAGAAATTACTATGATAATAATTACAGCTGGTGAAAAATACAGTTCACCCAGCCCCCAAAATATTTCAGATACAGCAACTTTCATCCAAGTACCTTGAAGCAATGCAGAATGAAAGAAATAATATTCATGGTTTTCTTATGTGTGCATTGTTATACTCATCTTTTACATGAGGAAAATGAGGCTTGGATAAATTAAGTAATTTGACCAGAGACCCTGAAGAATCAGGGTTCTCTTACCCCTGCTCCAGGCTCCAAACAGAGACTAGAACTGCATAATTCCATTTCTCTGTGGCAAAAATGTGTTCAAAAGTTGTTTAAAAAAGATCTCAAATCGAAAGAATCACTTGCAACTCAAGACACTCTTCCAATTGACAAGTGGATGGCTGCTCTCAGAAGCTTAGTTGATATGATTTGGCAGCCTTAGCTGAATGGAATGGCTTTCCAGGGATTACACACGTAATCAAGGATTACTCCTGTGTCTAGTGTTTGTGGGACTGAGTCTGTCATGACTTTGCAAGTAGGTTTGGATGTACTCCCTGCTTTTGGAGGGAGGGGCTCACTACATGATCAATTAGAGGTTTTGGCTCATGATACCATGGTCGCATCCTTGAAATCTGAATTTGTTTCCCTAAGCTTTAAGATAGCTCTTTATGGTCAGTATTTTTTTAAAGGGCTCGTAATATGAGTCCTTGTTAGTGTTTCTCTATGTTTTTTTTTTGCCTTGTTGCCTTCCTGTAACAGCTAAACCACGATGATTCCTAACATGTCATTACTAAACTATGGTCTTACTCCTCCTTTGCCCTTATTGTACATTGTGAACTCTTCAATTTGGTACCAATCCCAAAACATTTAAACATCTGAGATTTCTTTATTGTTGCTGAGGGGTGTGCCACGTGTATGTTTTTTTCCTTCAAACTTCTGTCCAAACTTTTGAGGTAATAGTCACAATTTTAGATAGAAAAAAGGCTATACCTTTTTAAATATTTTTTGGTAAGATTATGAAAATTCTTGAACATTTTTCATCTCATTTCAGACAGGAACATATTTTTAAATCTGGGAAGTTCTTACACAATGAAAAAATTAAAAAAACAAAACACATTGGATTAATTAAAATGCACCTTTTTGGTTTAATATTTTAACTCTTTTTCCTGAAATGGATTTTGAAATTCAAAACAGAAAGTCTTTTCAAACTAAAAAAGAAACATTTTATTTGGAAAATGTGAACATGGGCCATTGAGGTATTGTAAAAAAAAATAAAAATATTTCAGAAATAGGAAGTTCAACAAGACAATCTTTTTCTTACAGTTAGTTTCAATTTTGACAAATTCACATTTTCTGACTGAAAATCTTTTGTCTTTAGTTCTAGTCCAAAGCTTACAGGGCCAGGGGCTAGGGATTGCCTATATCACTTTTGATATTATGAGGAAGTCACTTGACCTTTTGGTTCTTAAAGGTCAGGCTGGCTGCAGGCCTGATGATAGGAGGGTGCAAGTGAGCAAGTGTATAGGGGCCCAGTGTTTCAAAGTTCTCTAAACCTACTCCCTTCCCATTAGCATTCACCTTGTTAAGCATTTCTGCATCAGACTTCCTGATGAAGATGGAAACAAAGAAGTCATTAAGCACCTCTGCCACTTCCAAGCTTCCTGATATTGTTTCTCCCTCCTCACTGAGCAGTGGACCTACCCTGTCCTTGGTTTTCCTCTTGCTTCTACTATATTTATAGAATGTTTTTGTGTAATCTAGATACTCAGCTTCATCTCAAGATAAGCATCACTTTTCCAAACAGAAGCAGCTGCTATTTTGTATTCATATGCAGTCTAATCCAAAGGACACACACATACACACACACACTACTCATTCCCAGAGACCTGCTTTTGTTCTCTCTTGTTTGTGGGTCTTAACATAAATGAAGTAAAGGATTGTTGGGAAGCCAAATCATGAACTAAAGAGCACTTTTACTAGAAGTGTGTGCATGAAAATAATCCTGCATCCATGCTCACTGAAACAATTCATATGGAATAAATATAGTTTCCAGAAGAATTCATAGGAAAACTCATTTTACATTTTTACAGTGCCTTCCCTTTAGGGCAGATCTCCAAGAGTTTTATAGAAGAATCTTTGACTATCCACTGAAATGCAAGAAGACCTGTGGCACCTGATAGACTAACAGATATTTTGGAGCATAAATTTTCATGGGCAAAGACCCGCTTCATCAGCGACATCAGATGAAGCGGGTCTTTGCCCATGAAAGCTTATGCTCCAAATTATCTGTTAGTCTACAAGGTGCCACAGGACTTCTTGTTGTTCTCGAAGATACAGACTAACATGGCTGCCTCCCTGATACACTGAAATGCAGCCATCTCAAATGTACAATGGAATAGGACTTAACACAGGTTAGATCGATGTGTCCGAATGACTAAGATTAAATTGAGAACATAGAAGGCTTGTAGGCAATTTAGGAAGTATGGCCAACATCACAATGGGCTTTTACTAGTGCCTGCTCTATTTCAGGACTCAAGACAGCATAAGGACAGACATAGTGGGGCTGAAAAACGGTCCATCTAGCCAAGTAACCTGTCTCCAGCAGTGGCCAGTACAAGGTGCTTCAGAAAGACCAGGTATTTGTCAAGTAACCCACTCCTGTTGCCTACTCCCAGCTTCTGCCAAACAGAAGCTAAGGACACCATCCCTTCCACCCTGTCTGTCAGCCATTGATGGACCTAACCTCCAGGAATTTATCTAGTTCTTTTTTGGATCCTGTAATAATCTTGGCCATGTATTAAAACATGTTCTCTTTCCCCCATTTTCTTAACTTTCCAACACACCCACCTCTTGGACTCAAATTATCCATGTGTTTGCTCAAAAGTTGAATCTAATTGCAGAGCTGAAAAGTGGGGCCCAACATAAAAAGTTTGCTTACTGCTGCTGTAAGTGGTCACTTGCCCTGCCTTCTTGGGTTTTAAGTGCGCAACTAAAACCAGCAATCTGTGTGGTTTGTTACACATTGCGGTCCTGTGCCATGAACCCTCTGTCCCTGTTGAGTCCATGACTGCGTGCATCCCCATGAGTTATGAATACCAGTTCCCAGGCTCCCCTTCTTCAGGTTTCTTTGGAAGGTGAATGTTGAAAGATCAAATATGGAGAGGTCATATCATGAAGACTGTACAGAGGTGGTAAGGTGTTTGTATCTTTATAAGTTTTCACTCTGAGTTCATTTGAGAGGATAGTGATTGGATTCACCACCCCCCCCATAATTGTAACAATTAGAAATATCAAGCCTCTCCCGTGTCTCTAATTCACCCATTTGTGTGACATCCAGGAGTGCCAACAAAATTGCCAGGCCCATGGAAAATGTGGGGGGTGGACTGTCTTTGTGATCCAGGAAGGGGTGGGGCCTCAAGTGGAAGGGGCATGGTCTTGGGCAGAAGGGGTGGGGCCTCAGGAATAAAGGGTGGGACTAGGGCAGCCAGCCCTCAGATCTACCCAGAGTAGGCTGAGCCTGCCCACCCTCCACCCAGCCCTCACAGACACCCAGAAAGTGATGTGTGGTGGTACAGTAGTGATTTAAAAGGGGCTGGGGCTTCAGCTGCTGTCACTATCATGGCAGCCTCAGGGCCATTTGAATTGCTGGGCTTCAAGGCAATTGCTCCTTTGTTCCCCCTCCCACCACTGGCAGGCTTGATGACAGCTAAGTGCTAACTACATCCATTAAGGAAATTGCAATTGGCCAGAAACTTCATGGCAGTGTTGCCAACCCCTGACAGTGGAAAATCATGAGTCAGACCCCCCAAAAATCACGATCTTGGCTTAGAAATCACAAGGAATTTTTTCAACAGAGTTTGGGCTCTCTTTATTTCCTTCCGGGTCTTTGAGGCGCTCTCAGGTCACACATCTGGCTGAAAGCAGGAGCCCTGGCTGCCTGGGGCTGGCTGACAGGGATTTCTAAGTAAAACAATTAAACCTGTGACTCATGATCTTAGGATCGAGCTCTCAAATATCCAGATTTTTGTTTTCAGGCTGAAAAAAAAATCCTGACATTTCAAAGTTCTATCCTGAGATCATGAGTTAAGCTTCATTTTACTTAGAAATTGCATCTCTCATGATTAATTAAGGAGGGTCTGGACCAGCCTTCTTTCTTCTTTCTTTCCACTCTATTTTTCTGGCAAAAATGTCCATTTTCAGTTTTCTTTGAACCCCCTCCCCTTAGAAAATGATACTGAAGAAACTACAAATATCTTCATCAGATGCATCAGTGGGGGTGTGTGTGTGGCTTCAGAGGGGTATTTAAAGAGCGGGGTCCCAGTAAAAGGGAAAGCCAGAGGGGCCACCCCCCACTCATGCATCTGATGAAGCGGGTCTTTGCCCACGAAAGCTTATGCTCCAAAATATCTGTTAGTCTATAAAGTGCCACAAGACTTCTTGTTGTTCTCGAAGCTACAGACTAACACAGCTACCTCTCTGATGCAAATATCTTAAGGAAGACAGTAAGTGTGTGACACAAAGGGTTGGGCAAAAATACACGGAGGCCAGATTTTCAGTTGGTGTGGGACAAGCCTAGTTCCTGTGAAATCAAAAGAGCTCCATATGATTATGCCAGCTGAGTATCCAACCTTGGCCATGAGTTTTTGTTGGTAATCAAATGTCATTAAACACATAAAATGGACCCACCTTACCTATTGCATGTATTATTCTTTCCCAATAAGCTTCTGAGACCAGGGGGATGCAAAAAGAGGGCTTCACTCCAGAGGTTTATGTTTGTTCAAAAATGCTTGATAAAAATAAATTTCTCCTGCCTTGTACTTTCTCCTTAGCTCTTCTGAGCATGGAAAGTACAGACACAGGCACTATAAATACAGATCCAAGCTGCAACACTCTGTGGTTTGCGCGAGCATCCATCGCTCACAAATAAGTTGCGGTCGAAGTAAGGATAAAGAGGAAGAAATTTTCCCTAATTTCCTGGCATTGGTTTCCATCCCTGCTGTTCTAATGCTGGTACATTCTGTTTCAGAACAGCTTGTTACCTGACACCTCATTAGAGAAAAGCGGCACACATAGGTGGTTATCCAAAGCCACAGACGTAAAATTAGGACAGAACACATTGGAATGATGCAACTGCATCCAATTTTGGGAAAGAAACAAGGGTGTTCGCAAGAGATTTTCACAGCTGTGTTGGGAATCCTCTCTGTGCTGTAAAGATAGAAGACATTCTCAGTGGGGCCGTATCATGGGCATGAAAACAGTTATCACCTTGAAAGAAAAGATGACCTGATCAGGTCTTAAACTGCATGTAAGAGAAACAGAGAAAACTGTGCTGCTCTATATACTATCAAAACAAAAAAGCAGTCAAGTAGCACTTTAAAGATTAACAAAATAATTTATTAGGTGAGTTTTCATTTTGTTAGTCTTTAAAGTGCTACTTGACTGCTTTTTTGTTTTGCAAGTAAGAGAGGATTTCATACTACAGGTTGAACCTCTTCAATCCAGAATTCTCTCCCTGGCAACATTCATAATCTGGCATGACTTCAGTTAGCTGAATGACCACTTTTCATGGGAATGGCCATGTTTCCTGTGGTCCCATAAAGTTTGTTTACAGCCACTCATCCTGGCTTTCAGTGTTCTGTGCTGTTATTTAGCTGTAAGTTACTCCTACATGCCTTCTAAGAGTACAGTAAGCAGTGGAAATATTGGTAACGTGCTAGACAATATTGACCTTCGGTAGTCCAGCAACTTCTCTCAAGTCCTGAGGGGGCTGGATGAGACATGTTAAATCTGTAGTACTCAACATTGGCCCACACCAAATACCATGGATTCTGTCTTCTAAACTCATGGTGCCCAACATGCTCGCCACTAGCCACACATGGCTGTTTGGCTAGTTGAATGTGGCTAGTTGGCTCGAACAATAAATATATTTTCAGGATAATGTGGTTAGTTCGCTATAGTGGCAACTACTTCTGAACTGATTGGACACCCCAGTCGAAACTTAGATCTAAATGCATGGA